>NC_139391.1:87567500-90067500 GCF_054392235.1 Sus scrofa | reverse complement strand
ACAGCTTTCTTTCCATACGGTTTCACTTTACTGGAGGTGAGATCCAAGAACTGCTTTTTAATGGGAGAAGGAGGATTTCTCCAAGACAACTTGCTAGGATTTCTTTGTTCAATCTCTTTTCTTTCATTTTGAACTGATTGAGGAATATCAGATAGGATTCTTTTTTCACCCCACATGCTTCTTGTCAGCTATCTTGCCTTTCACCGTCTGGCTGTACAGGGACGTTTACAGCCTTCCAATGGAGTCTGCCAGACCTAGGTGTTATGTGCCATACCTCCAGGGATCATTACCATATGGTATTTTAGGAGAGGACACAGTTCATTTCAATGCAATTCAAATGAGCAGATTTCTTTTCTTTATTACACCATTGCATTTGGAGGCAATCCACCAGAGGCAGAATCTAACTCTCAAAGGAATGCTCTGCCCACTCTGTCCATTTAACAGGACATTTGGCTCCAAAATCTAGTCGGTTGATCACACATGTGCAACAGATGTGTGAGCATGCGTAGCGAAAATAAAAAATAAAAAATCCCAGCAGTGTACTGTGGGAAATGTAGCAGAACTACTGGAAAACAGGACACAAAGAAGTCTGGTTCTAAAACTTTGATTTTTGTTGTTGGAGGGCAATGTTTCTTATTAATCTTTCCCTCCTTTCGTAGGAGGAAAAGGTGTAGGTTTCCACTATTATTTTGTAGTGATTATTCATGTAACACTAGTGGGGAAACTTTGTTCATTTTCACAGACCTCCTCTCATGAAGATATAATTCTAAATATTTTGACCAGACTTTTTTGGGCCCCTGCTTCTCAGGAACTGAATGTTGGCATACTTCCACTGAAAAAAACCACCCATTTACAAGAGAGGATATCAGAAATATACATCCTTTTATCCATGCCCCACAGGCTTATACGGAAAGACAGAGCACCAGCTGTTTTTCTCATGGTGAATAAGGGTTGCTTGGGGAAATCTGTCTTCCTGTTTTCATATGGACAACTAAATTGTTGCATAGCCAGTTAATTTTGGTTAGGTCAACAGCACAAGGTTAATTATTGGAACCTTCCTCTTTGGCCTGTGTGAGAGAAAAGATTAATAGGAACCAAAAGAAGAAAATGAAATCTAGTGACTTATTCTACAAATGCTGTTTATTTGGGAAATGTAAATTTTGCTTTTATTATATCTAAAAGGATTTGCACATACCCATCTTTGTCTTCTAGGAAATAGTAGTTTAAAAACCTGTGTGATGTGAATTAATTTCAAAACTCGAGTGATGCAAAATTAGATTCAGAGGGATTTTATATATTAAAAATATTTAGGAAAAATATCTCAAAATAGGAATGTTTTTAGAAACTAGAACAGTTGGCATACCTATGAGGTAACTTTGAAACTGTTTTCCTGTTCTCTGTTATATCTCAGTTGGGCTTGGATAATGTCATACCTTTTTAAAAGCTATGTTATGTTGTAATATTCTCTTTCTAATCTTGGCTTTAATTAACACATTGAAGGACACATGGACTGATTCCCTTCAATGTACTTCAATATATTTTTTATCCAGCTGCATGTTATTATAGAACCTCAGAACAAAGCAACTGTATCACTGTTGATACATTTGACTTCTGTCCTTTGGATTTGGTCACCATTACATATAGAAGCAGAAACCCACCCTGTATTGTTATAAGGATGGTTTTTCATTCATATCCTTGCTACTCTTAATAAATGTCTCAAAGAAAAATATTCTGCAGCAGCCACTCATAAAGAAGCAGAAAATGGCAAAACCACAGCAGAGAAGGAAACCTATGTGAAAACACTGGTTGTGTCTTCCTGGATACAGAAAACAAATAGAGCTTTTGAAAGAGCTTGCCAATATATGCCTGCCAAATAAAATATTGTTTTATGAAGTCAGGAAAAAACTAATTTTAAAGGTTATTGTAGGTTATTTGTGGTCACTTCTGGTGTGCATATAACATGATGTCATCCTGAACTCATCGCTATTTATATCTCAGTCTTAGAAGTCTTTTGTCTAAGTCTTGATCTCAGCTACTAGAGACATCTGAAATGCTCTTATTATTCAAGACTCATAAGATGCTAGACTGAAAAAAATTAAAATAGATGGTAAGAAGTCCCAGCCAAGTCCAGGCAAGAAATCATGGGGCAGATCCATCTTCTGAAATCATACCTACCCTGTAGACATCGCAGGACACATTTTCTGGACAATTGCTCAGGAAAGTAGCCATGTGGCCAAATGACTGTCCTCTGAGTGGAGGCAGATGGGATGGACTCCTTACAGAGACATGTCATCTGAGCAAGGGGAGCAAGGGATTCCTTTGGGCATTCTGATTTCTCTCTCCTTCCGGGGGGGACCACTTGCCTAAAATTCCCAGATATTTTTCACTTTGTTTACATGATTTCCTGCAGCATATCTCTTCTTCGCTGTACCAAGATTTTTTTTTTCTTTGTGAGACTTTTTTTTTTTTTTTTTTTTTTTTTGCTTGGAAAACCCCTCTTTGTTGACGTCGTCCTCCATGAACTAGGAAATGTCAAATAAACACTGGATGAAAACAGACTAGAAGTATCATTAGCAGTTGAAAATGGGGGAAGCCAGTAAACCTTCTGAGGGGGAAAAAATTTGGATATTGGAAAGAACATATTTTTATTGAAGTGTAAACAAATGCATGTTTATAGTAGAAAACTGACATAAAAGTTTATCAGGTTGATATCATTTGCATCGTCTTCAGATTCATTCAAGCATTCAAAAAATGCTTTTTCGAGTCTCTCTCTCTCTTTTTTTTTTTTTTTTTTTTTTCTTTTTAAAGGAATAACACTTGGTGCATATGGAAGTTCCTGGGCTAGAGGTCAAATCGGAGCTGCAGCTGCCAGCCTACCCCACAGCCACAGCAAGGCCAGATATGAGCCACATCTGTGGTCTTCACTGCGGCTTGAAGCAACACCAGATCCTTAACTCACTGAGCGAGCCCAGGGATCTAACCCAAATCCTCATGGATACTAGTTGGGTTCTTAAACTGCTGAACCACAACATGAACTCCTTTTTGAATATCTTGATGTGCCAGGCATACTGGTGTTAGAGAACAAAATAAATTAGTAAGTTATTGATACAATGTAAGGTATTAGTGCTTTGGAAAAAATAAAACAGGGATGAAGGGTATAGTGTGCGGAGATGGAGGAGCTATAATTTGGAATTTGGTGATCTGGGGACATACTATTAAGAAGAGCGTTATTTGAACAAAGCATAGAGTTGAGGCAGGAGCAAACCATGTTGCAGCCTCCAGGAGAGCATGGCAGGCAGAAGAGTCGGAGTGAAGAACTCTAAGCCAATGGGACATGTGGTGCGTTGGAGGAATAGCACAAAGGCCAGTGTTCATGACGTGTGTTTGTGGGCATATTGACTTCATCTGTGCATGTGTGCAGTTGAACCCCTGCCCTCCATACATGCAGGCTCTTTAAAATGTCTTAGAGATTTGGAGGAAATACACATTTCTTGAACCTAATCATGTCTTTGAATATGAAGGTGAAGGTGTACTATTCATGATTCAGGTTTAGGTAAACTGCTCTTTGAAAATGTGCTTTCTGCATGAGAATGGGAAGCATCTGCAAGTCCAATGAGGTGAAACATGATTCTGATGTGTTTGTGGTTATTATATCATCACAGTGATTATATTGTGCTAATGTATATTAAGTACTACGAACTAGTACACCAATTTCATGATGAGATTGGCAATGATTTCTTACTGACCCATTCTTTTTGGGAACCTAGTCTGTGAAATTATTTTCTCTTCTCTTTTTTGCATAGCTTTGAGGATTATATGAAATGCAAGATTCATTCAGTCCTGATAAAGCTTTAGAGACTGTATAGTAAAGACAGGACATGCGAACATGTGTGAGTTAGTAAACAAGACATAAAAAAATAAAAACTGGGATATCAGTTATCTCTTTGGTACAATATCCTACTGTATTGTACAGTTGTTGCCAAGATGAGATAGTTTTAGAAAGGTGTGGTTTGGGGTTTCCATGTTCCTGGGTTGCTATGTATTGGGAGGAATCTCTTGGAAAGAAAATTGGAGGGAATACTGAATTACAACTAGCAGTAGGAAGACAAGATTGGAACTTTGCTTTTTCTTCTTTTAACTGTAGGAGGAAGAGAATACACTTGGTCCGTAATGAGTTGATACATTCTCTTTGACGCATCTAGAACCATGTCCTTTTAATAGCATAGATGGGAAACCACCTATTGAGGCATCAGCCACCTCAGCAGGGGACAAGTTTATGGTTTGTCATCCCTGATCCTACATGAAGAAAGGGGGAAATATTTGTCCTCCAAGATTTTCTTCATTTGTAAATTCTGTTAAACCAACAACAATAACAGCAACAACAAAAATCAGGGGAGCTTGGTACAAGGTTAATGAGGGGCAGAATGGGACTAACTCAGAGGTGAGTCCTGCTCCCTGGTCCTGGGTCACTGGCAGGTTCATTGAGTGAATCTCAGACCTGGAGCATTGCTGTCTGTCTTTGGGTGTGTTCCAGTTAAGGGGCACCACTTATCAGAGAGCTGAGCTGCCATCTGGGCAGTTCTGAGGGATCTTTAAATTCCAGATGTACTCTGGCTATAAATTAGCTTGAATGATCCCAGAGACTCTCAGTTGCCTCTTTCTGTTTTTCTGTGATTGACATGCCACTCAGCTCACTTAGAGTGATGATTAGAAAATACTTTATAAGCTGTTGAAGAAACTTCCTAAAGCTCAGCTCTGGGATTTTTTAAGTCTCTCTTTATGCAAAAGAGAATAGATATAATTATACCTCATGATATGGGATAGCACATATTGCCACAGAAGTAAAAATAGTGTCACAGGGAGGATGTAAAATAAGGCTGGATCGCCACTAGTTAAATGAATGATGAAAGTTCTGTGCAATAGTCATTTTATATTGGTGTTGTGTTGTTTATCCATTTATCAATTAGATGAGAGTGGTTCATTTTATTAGGAAGAAGATCACCTAGTACAGGAGGGCTTATAATGAAAAATAGCAGTTCTCTAACCCACGTGTGTTTTTACCCACGGTTCTGCTCCAAAGAGGCAGATACTTCTGTTTTAATTTTGTGTTCTACTACTTGTTTTTATTTTTAATATAAAACATTTATTTTCTTAAGCCTGATCTTGAAAGAAAAAAACTTTTTTAAAAGAAAAGTTTAGGTTCACAGCAAAATTGAGGGGAAGTTTTGGAGATTTCTCCTATATCTCTGGCCACATACACGCATCGCCTCCCCATTATCAACATCATCCCTCATCAGACTTGTATAGTTGTTATAGCTGATGAATCTACATTAACATATTATAATCATAATGACCCCAAGTCTATAGTTTACATTCTGGTTCACTCTTGGTTTTGTACATTCTATGGGTTTGGAGGAATGTATAGTGATATGTGCCATTATGCTACCATACAGAATATTTTCAGTCCTCTAAAAATCCTATGTGCTATATTTATTCATCCTTCCCCCTGCCCCAGCCTATGGCAACCACTGATGTTTTTATGTTTCCATAATTTCATTTTTCCAGAATGCAATAGAATTGAACTTATATTGTACATAATTTCAGATGGATTTATTTTACTTAGTAATATGCATTTAAGGTTCCTTCAAGTCTTTTTTTTAATATTTTATTTTATTTTATTTTCCCACTGTACAGCAAGGGGATCAAGTTATCCTTACATGTATACATTACAATTACATTTTTTCCCCCACCCTTTGTCCTGTTGCAACATGAGGATCTAGACAAAGTTCTCAATGCTACTCAGCAGGATCTCCTTGTAAATCTATTCTAAATTGTGTCTGATAACCCCAAGCTCCCGATCCCTCCCACTCCCTCCCCCTCCCATCAGGCAGCCACAAGTCTCTTCTCCAAGTCCATGATTTTCTTTTCTGAGGAGATGTTCATTTGTGCTGGATATTAGATTCCAGTTATAAGTGATATCATATGGTATTTGTCTTTGTCTTTCTGGCTCATTTCACTCAGGATGAGAGTCTCTAGTTCCATCCCTGTTGCTGCAAATGGCATTATGTCATTCTTTTTTATGGCTGAGTAGTATTCCATTGTGTATATATACCACCTCTTCCGAATCCAATCATCTGTCGATGGACATTTGGGTTGTTTCCATGTCTTGGCTATTGTGAATAGGGCTGTAATGAACATGCGGGTGCATGTGTCTCTTTTAAGTAGAGTTTTGTCCGGATATATGCCCAAGAGTGGGATTGTGGGGTCATATGGAAGTTCTATGTATAGATTTCTAAGATATCTCCAAACTGTTTTCCATAGTGGCTGTACCAGTTTACATTCCCACCAGCAGTGCAGGAGGGTTCCCTTTTCTCCACAGCCCCTCCAGCACTTGTTATTTGTGGATTTATTAATGATGGCCATTCTGCCTGGTGTGAGGTGGTATCTCATGGTAGTTTTGATTTGCATTTCTCTTATAATCAGCGATGTTGAGCATTTTTTCATGTGTTTGCTGGCCATCTGTATATCTTCCTTGAAGAAATGTCTATTCAGGTCTTTTGCCCATTTTTCCATTGATTGATTGGCTTTTTTGCTGTTGGGTTGTATAAGTTGTTTATATATTCTAGAGATTAAGCCCTTGTCAGTTGCATCATTTGGAACTATTTTCTCCCATTTTGAAAGTTGTCTTTTTGTTTTCTTCTTGGTTTCCTTTGCTGTGCAAAAGCTTTTCAGTTTGATTAGGTCCCATGGGTTTATTTTTGCTCTAATTTCTATTGCTTTGGGAGACTGACCTGAGAAAATACCTTCAAGTCTTTTCATGGTTTGATAGCTTATTTCTATTTACTACTGAGTAATAATCCATTGTCTCAATGTACCAAAGTATATATATCCATTTACCTACTGAAATCATCTTGATTGCTTCCAAGTTTTAGAAATTATGAATAAACTGCTAGGTATATATGTGTGCAGGTATTTGTGTGGATATCAGTTTTCAACTTTTGGGAGTAACTATCCAGAGTGACTGGTGGATCACATAGTAAGAATATGTTTAGTTTTGCAAGAAACTGCCAAACTGTCTTGCAAAGTGGCTGTACCATTTTTCATTCCCACCATCAAGGTGTGAGAGTTCCCATTGCTCCACATCCTTGCCAGCATTTGGTATTGTCAGTGTTCCAGATTTGAATACGGACCATTCTGGGCACTTAATAGATATGCAGTGGAATCTCGTTATTGTGCTAACTTTCATTTCCCTGATGGCACAGATGGATCATCTTTCTATATGCTTATTTGACATCTGTATCCCTTCTTTAGTGAGGTGTCTATTCAGATTTTTGGTCCATTTTTTTAGGTCATTTATTTCCTTATTGTCAAGTTTTAAAGAGTTATTGTATATTTTTGGATAACAATCCTTTACTACCTATGTCTTTTGCAAATATTTCCTCTCGTTATGTAATTCGCCTTCTTTTTCTCTTGACATTGTCTTTTATATAGCAGAAGTTTTTAGTTTTAATGAAGCCCACTTTATCAATTCTTTCTTTCATAGATTGTGCCTTTGATGTTATATCTTAAGTCATTGCTAACCCAAGGTCGTATAAGTGTTCTCCTGTGTGATCATCTAGGATTTTATAGTTGTATATTTTACATCTAAGTATGGGATCCATTTTCACTTAATTGTTGTTAAAGACGTAAAGTCTGGGTTGAGATTATTTTTTTGCATGTAGGTGTCCAGTCATTACAGCACCATTTGTTGAAGAGATTATCTTTCCTTTTTGTATGACCTCTGCTCCTTGTCAAAGATGAGATTTGTATGGTTCTGTTTATGGGTTCTCCAGTCTGCTCCACTGATCTGTGTATTTTTTCACCAATATCACACTGTCTTGAATACCACAGTTGCATAGTAAGTCTTAAAATTGAGTGATGTCCTCCAGTTTGTTCTTCTCCTTCAACATTGTGTTGGCTGTTCTGGGTCTTCTGTCTCTCCGTAGAAACTTTAGAATCAGTCTGTTGATATCTACAAGATAACTTGCTGGTATTTTGATTAAGAATGTATTGAATCTATAGATCAAGTAGGAAAGAACTGATGTGTTGATAATATTGAGTCAGAGGTGGAATATCTCTCCCTTTAATTATTCTTTGATGTTATTCATCAGAGTTTTATAGGTTGGTTGTTTTGTTTTCTGTTTTTTTGTTTTGTTTTGCTTTTTAGGGCCGCACCTGCAGCATATGGAGGTTCCCAGGCTAGGGGTCAAATCAGAGCTGTAGCTGCCATCCTACACCACAGCCCCAGCAATACCAGATCCTTAACCAACTGAGCGAGGCCAGGAGTCAAACCCGCATCTTTGTGGATACTAGTACGGTTCATTGCCCCTGAGCCATGACAGGAACTCCTGGAGTTTTATAGTTTTCCTCACATAGATCCCGTATATCTCTTGTAGATTTGTACCCAAATATTACATTTTTTCAGTACTAATGTAAATGGTATTGTGTTTTTAATTCTAGATTTCACTTGTTCATTGCTGGTATGTGAAAATGACTGACTTGTATACTAACCTTGTATCCTGCAACTTTTCTATAATTGCTTATTAGTCCCAGGAGTTTTTTGTCATTTCTTTCAGATTATTTACATGTCATATGCAAAGACAGTTTTATGTCTTCTTTTTCAATATCTATATCTTTTTTTCCCTTGTCTTAGTTAGCAATTCAAGTACAGTGTTGAAAAGGGGACATCCTCATCTGATCTTAGTAGGAATGCTTTGAATTTCTCACCATTAAGTATGATATTAGCTACGGATTTTTTTTTGATAGATATTAAGTTGAAGACGTTCACCCCCTTTATTCTTAGCTTACTGAGGGTTTTTTTTTTAAATCATAAATGGGTGTTAAATTTTGTGAAATGCTTTGTATACATCTACTGATATGATCTTTCTTTTTTGTCTGTGGATGCGATGGATTATATTAACTGATTTTCAAATGGTGAATCAGCCTTGCATACCCGGGATAAATCCCACTTGGTTGTGGTGAATAATTCTTTTAATACATTGTTAGATCCAAATTCCTAATATTTTGTTGAGGCTTTTTACAGTTTTGTTCATGAGAAATAGTTGTCTCTGGTTTTCTTATGATGTCTTTTTTTTTTTTTAATTAAGGTAGTGCTAGCTTCATAAAATGAGTTAGGAAGTATTGCCTTTGGTTTTATCTTCTGAGAGCGATAATACAGAATTGTTATAATTTCTTCCGTAAATATGTGGTAGAATTTACCAGTGAACTCATCTGGACCAGGTGCTTGCTTTCTGTTTTTGAGTATGAGTAATTATTGACTCAATATCTTTAATAGATATTAATCTATTGAGATAGTCCACATCTTCCTGGCAAATTGTATCTTTCGAGGAATTGGTCCATTTCATGTAGATTTTCAAATTTGTGGGCATAGGGCTGTCCATGGTATTCCTCTATTATCCTTTTAATGTCCGTAGAATGTGTAGTGATGCTTCCTCCTTCATTTCTGATAGTAGTAATATGTGTTCTCTCTTTTTTTTATTATAGTCTGGAAAGAGGCTAATCAAATTTATTAATCTTTTTAAAGAAACAACTATTTTGTTACTAACTATTGACTTGTTTTCAATTTTTTTGACTTCTGCTCTAATTCTTCTTATTTTTTTTCCTGCTTGCTTTGGATTAATTCTTTTTTTCTCCCTAGTCTCCTGAGTTGGAAACTTAGATGATTGATTTTTAGATATTTCTTCGTTTTTAATGTATACATTTGATACTATAAATTTTGCTCCAGCCACTACTTTTCTGCATCCCCACACAATTTGATAAGTTGGATTTTCATTTTGTTTAAAATGTTTTAAAATTTCCCTTGAGATTTCTTCTTTGACCCATGTATGTGTTCCTTTGAAGTGTTTTGTGTAATCTCCATGTATTTTTAGCTTTTCTCAGATACAGTATTTTTCCCAAATGTTTTTCTGTTATTGATTTCTAGTTTAATCCCATTGTGGTCTAATAGCACACATTGTATGATTTTTGTCTTTTTAAATTTGTTAAGGTATATTTTATGGCCGCAAATGTCGTCTGTCTTGGGGAATGTTCTGTATAAGCTTGAGAAGAATATGCACTTTGTTGTTGGATGAATAAGTCTAGAGATGTCAGTCATATCCCTTTGATTGATGGTGGTATTGAGTTCTGCTCTGCTTGAAATTAATATGGTTACTCTTGCTTTCTTTTGATTAGCGTTAGTCTGGTATACTTTTCTCAACTTAGTTTTCATCTATATCTGTCTTTATCTTAAAAGTGGTTTATTTGTAGACAGCATATGGTTTTTAGATCTTTTTCTTTCTTTTTTTTTTCGTCTTTTTAGGCCCGCACCTATGGCATATGGAGATTCCCAGGCTAGGGGTCGAATTGGAGCTGTAGCTGCTAGCCTACACCACAGCCACAGCAATGCAGGATCCGAGCCACATCTGCAGCCTACACCACAGCTCACGGCAACAGCAGATCCTTAACCCATTGAGTGAGGCCAGGGATCGAACCCTTGTCCTCATGGATACTAGTTGGCTTCATTAACACTGAACCACTAATGGAATTCCTAGATATTTAGATTCTAAAACTTTGGATCTTGTTTTTAGAACCATTCTGAAAATCTCTGTTTTTTGATTGGTGCATTTAAAAATTCAAAGTGATTATTGATGTAATTGGATTATTATGTACCATGTTCATTACTAATTTTTTTTTTTTTTTTTTGTCTTTTTGCCTTTTTCTAGGGCTGCTCCTGTGGCATATGGAGGTTCCCAGGCTAGGGGTCTAATCAGAACTGTAGCTGCCAGCCTATGCCACAGCCACAGCAATGTGGGATCCGAGCCTCGTCTGCGACCTACACCACAGCTCACGGCAACACTGGATCCTTAACCCACTGAGCAAGGCCAGGGATCGAACCTGCAACCTCATGGTTCCTCGTTGGATTCATTAACCACTGTGCCACGACGGGAACTCCTCATTAATAATTTTTAATTGTTGTCCTTGTTTGTTTCTTTTTTGTCTGATTCTGCTTTTGTTAACTCTGCTAGTTTTCCTTCATGGTGCCTGATTTCCTATATATGTGATGATTTTTGTATGAGTTCATATTCTTGGAAATTTATCTGGTATTTCCTTAAGGCCTTAGTTTAAGACTGGTGTCCCTCAGAAAAGATGCGAGGTTGTTTCTATAAGTGCCTATACTTACTGTTAATCCTGGACCACTTCAAAATAAACTCATGACTCAAAATTCTTCAGGCATTCCAGGTTATATAGCATTTATTTGTAAAATTCATTCAAAACTATTTGTATTTATGAATTCTTAAGAGAGTTAATTTTTTTTTTCCTCTGCCAGCACCACATTTCAATTAAGGCAGTTTTTCTTCACACCATTGGCCAGAAAGATGTAGGCTGTGGTGGAAGTTGGGGAGGGGGTAAGAGTGTGTAAGTAGGGGATTGTAGAGACAGCATTTGCCTATATACGAACCAAGACTATGGCACCATGTCTGCTCCAGTTAATGTAGAAAAGCCATCTGTAAGAGTTCCATATTTTCTTGGCTCTAAGGGTTTATTTCATGTTTCCCATCATCTGCAAAACCTTGGAAACTGTAGCTCAGGATTACCTAGGTTTAACAATATCTTCCAGGTAAAAACAAAGTTTTGCCTCACATAATCCTTACATCGTTATAGCATACCCCCAAATTTAACTGTATACATTGTATCCAGTGTTTTTAATTTCTACGAGGGCAAGTTATGTTAGGATATATAGGCTGTCCAACTGCCAGAAAATCAATTCTCCTCATCTACTTCTTGTTAAATTCTCCTTCCATTCCTTTCACTGTTAGGAATGTACTCTTTATTGTTGTTGTTTGTTTTTGTTATTGTTTTACTGTCATTTTAATGGGGTGTCACAGGAAGGGAAGGCAGATGTGTGTGTTCATTCAAATTCCTTAAGCTACAAATTTTTTTAAAAATCAAACTTTAATTAGAAATTGTTATTTTAAAAATTAGAAGACTGGAGTTCCCATTGTGGCTCAGTGGGATGTAGGTTCAATCTCTGGTCTTGCTCAGTGGGTTGAGGACCATGCATTGCTGCAAGCTTTGGCATAGATGCAGCTGGGATCCAGTGTTGCTGTTGCTGTGGCTGTGGGTAGGCTGGCAGCTGTAGCTCTGATTTGACCCCTAGCCTGGGAACTTTCATATACCACAGATGTGGCCATAAAAAGAAAAAATAAATAGAAAGCAAGATTTTTTAAAAATAATCATGAATATATTTTATTGAGTCTTTTCTTTTTTTTTAGGGGTTTGTTTGTTTGTTTTTGCTTTTTAGGGCTGTACCTGTGGCATATGGAAGTTCCCAGGACAGGGGTCCAATTGGAGCTGCAGCTTCCAGCCTACACCAGTCACAGCATCAGGGGATCCTAGCCTCATCTGTAACCTACACCAGAGTGCACGGCAACACAGGATCCTTAACTCACTGAGTGAGGCCAGGGATTGTATCTACATCTTCACAAATACTAGTTGGGCTCATTTCTGCTGAGCCACAATGGAAACTTCTATTTTATTATTTTGAAAGTGGCATTTTTAAGTGGATTAGTGAAAAAGGGTTTTATATTGGACTGGCTATATGAATGTTTAGAATATTAGTGAAAAGGGGTTTTAAATTCGACCATATATATGAATGTTTAGAATATTAGAACATTATGCTAATGTGGCTAGATATATGTATACAATTATATACTTAATTTGTTCTTTCAATAAATTCAAAATCTTTTTCGAGTATGTACTATATACATATACAAAATTAAAATACTAACAGAAAGTGTATTAATTCAAGAATTATTTTCTCTTGAAACATAAAGAATAAGAATATATTTCTATTTTTGAATATTATACATAATTTAAATGTTATTTGAGGCTTGTTATATAAATGTAGAAGTTTTAAAAATGTATTAAGTCAAAATATCTGGATATAATATGAAATTTTTTATTTTGCTATTCTTTTAAAACACTGGTTATGACAGATATTTCCAGCTTCAGATTACAACACATATATTAACATTTTATGAAGAAAGGGAAATTTGGATTATATTTCTGATATGGCAAATAGTAAAATAAATATACACTAGATAAGAATATTTCTCTGTGGTTTGGCCCACAAAGACACATTCTCTGGACAGTTGACAACTACTCTCTTAGGAATTATGAACATTAAAAAAATTGTGTGTGTGTTTTGTATTATCTGCTTTAAAATAGGTTTGGCTATAGCTGTAGATACGGAAACTGTTGGAATTGGTAGCCTTTTAGGAGACATGTCTAGATGGAGAAATTAGAAAATATTTATTTTGGACTGATATCATTCTGTGTTGGCAAATATTTACTCAGAGTCTGTGGCTTGGAAGACTGTGATCCCTGTCAGTTCCATGGATACCTTGTAGTTAAATTTGCATCAGTGATCAAGTGGATATGCATTGTGTTAGAAAGACAAGGAAGAATAAGTCTTCAATAAGGTATTTCTTTATTAAATTGACCTCAATATGTCTGACCTAACTCAAGACTAAAATTCAACAGTCTTATACCTACTACTAAAAGTTAAAGGATTTTTGTTTGTTTGTTTTTTTAGGGCTGCCCCCACAGTATATGGTGGTTCCTAGGCTAGGGGTCAAATCCGAGCTACGTCTGCTGGCGTACGCCATAGCCACAGCAACGCCAAATCCAAACCAAGTTTGTGACCTATACCACAATTCATGGCAATGCTAGATCCTTAGCCCACTGAGCCAGGCCAGGGGTCAAACCTATGTCCTCATGGATACTGACCAGATTCGTTTCTGCCCAGCCACAGTGGGAACTCCCTAAAATTTAAAGGTACTTCAAATTATGATAAACCTTCAAAATCCAGCTGGCTAATCTTTGGCATCTATTATCACCTGTCCCAGTTGGGCTGTCTTGATGTAAGGAATAGAGTTCTTGTGGAAAGTAGTTTCTAAACAATATGAGAGCAGTACATACCCATAAATAGAAACAAATGTTCCTGTCCATTCAGTTTGGTTGGTGGTGATAGTGTTTTTCAAGACATCAACTCAGAGCTAAGATTTTTGGAGTGGAAGTTTAAGTGTTCTACCACAAAATTTCCTTCCATGGAATGACATTATAAAATCAGTATAGAATCTTACCAAGGTTTCTTGGCTATTCCTCATAGAAACACTATGTAAATGTGGTGAGTTATGAAAAGTAATTTGAAATGTGCTCAAGTTCATTATTATTTTTTGATTATTAAAAACAGGATCAGGAATTCGTGCTGGGGGTTAAGGATCCGACTGCACCAGCTCGGGTTGCTGGGGAGATGCAGATTCGATCCCTGGCCCAGAGACTTATATATAATGGGAGAGGGTCTAAAAAACAAAATAAAACAAAATCAGGATCAGGCTATTATTCATATCTTCTTAGCAATGAATTTAGGTAAGCAATTTTAAAATGTTATATATATTTGTGACCATACTAAAGCACTGACTACTTTATAGTATAATGTAATTTTAATACTTTTAATATAGAAAAACATTAGCGGTAATTGCCCATCCCCTAACATATTCATGGATTTTGGTGGTTTTATTTTCTCAGGGAATTAAACCTGTAAGTGCACCCAATTTAAGACATAAACCATGGAGGATAGTCCTACTGTTACAAAAAATTATTAGCATAAGAGAGCATGTCTTTTTATTTTATTCTAATGTTCAAAATAATCTCTTTATACTTAGATGACATCACATAGTATTATAAGACACTGCATTTCAATTAATATAATATAGAAATTATTAATGGGTTCAAGTTTAAGAATGATCTACATTTTCTCTGTTATAACAAGCTCAGGGCTATTCTTATATCACCCTTATTTATTTTGATTTCCATATAACTCAAACTATTTGAATTGAGTTAAATCAGTTATACAGTGGATTGCATTTAATCTTAGATATGCCCATGGGAATATTTAGTTCTAAATTTTCTCATAGAATTCTATATTTTCACTGTTGTAGCTTTTATGTTTAATTTTTAATTTTACTTTTGTACATTTCCATCAGACTGTAAGCTTCATGAAGGCAAGACCATACTTGCCTGGTTCATATTACATCCCCAGTACTTACCATAGTCTCTCAGAATAAGCTCTCAATAAGTACTTCTTGAATGGATAATTGATTTAGCACATTACTTATTAATGTGAGAGAAGTTTTATCATTTTTTCTCCAATGAATAAACTCAGAATGTCTCATCTTTATTAGATGGCTAAGAAAAACAGAAAAATAATCAAGAGAAAATACAGATATTCATGGTTTTTAAGTTTGCAGCTACTTATACCCTTATCTACAAAGTTTGTTTTAATTTCTTTAGGCTCTGGATGTGCTTACTTAACCTTATTTTTGTAGTGTGCTAGGCTGATTCTCATGGCTGCAGATGGAGCTAAAATTAAGTAGGAATTGGAAGAATAGAAGAGAAAAACTGGATTTTTGCCACCAATCTTCATGCTTCGCTAACCCCGAAGACCATTTTCCAAGACTGTGGCAGTATAGGTCTCCTTAGAAATAACTGATGAGATAGAGGAATAAAGAATACAAGCCAAATGTCCTATAAATCTGGAAGCAAAAGCCCTCTGATCCAAGCAGACATTGTTATGACATTCTGTACCTAGATCCATAAAAATCCCTAAGCTACCCACATAATTCAGGCAAAGGATACCTGTGGAAACATTTATCAGTTGTTCAGCCTTTAAGAATGGCTTTGTGTTAGATTTGCAATGAATGGCATTGAATATCATGGTTTTGGTAAATGACCTAATTGTCAAGAGTAACGTAATGTAAATTGCTTATTTCAAACTGACATTTTCCTGTACCTTAGTAACCTCTCAAAATTTCACCAGTGTTAATAATTCAATACGGAGGCAGGTCTGACTGTAAGAGAATTCTCTCTCTCTCACGAGTCACTTTAATCACCTTCCTCTTTGAAGGGGTAAAGCACCCATTTCCAAAGAGGGTGTAGAAGCACAGCAGAGTGAATGAAGAACTGGACAAGGAAGCTGAAGGCAGGCTGCTAGTCTTGGCTCAGTCATCTAATATATATATATGATCCTGGTTGAGTTACAAATAGCTGTTCTAATCCTCAGTGTCCAAAATTATATTTATGATTCTCCCTACCTGACCTACCTCATCAGAAATAATGAAGTCTTATTATATTCTAAGAGGCCATATGCATTTGAGATATTACACTGAAGTATCACGGTGTCAAAGAGCTAAAAAATGTCATCATTCAGAGGTAGGACTTGGAAGGATAATAGCCTTTAAAATAAAAAAGATAAGAGAATGTTGACTGAAAGGGAAGAAGAAACACTTACAATAGTAACAGAATCAGAAGTCCTAAAGTGAAAGTCGACACCTGGGAGGAAAGAAAGATGAGAATGCTAGAGCCACTTGTGACTTCGTTCCTTTGGCTAAGAACTGTAGTCTGTTTCCTCAGTGAAGTCTGTTGCTGCTTAAGATTGTCAATGAGTGACTTACAAGCCTGGGAAGACCTATCCTAGAAGGTTTCGGTGGCTGACTTTTCTGGAATGGTAATCAATTTAAAATATTTTAAATTGTGCCCTTCACTAAAAGTTTTGCTGAGCCTAGTTGTAGACAAGAAGAAAAACTAAACTGTCTGAAGCATCTCAGGTACTGGTCATCATGGGCAACTTGGTTTTTTTTGTGTGTTAGTTTTGTTTTGTTTTGTTTTTCACATGGAAGGTGACACCCTTAAAGAAACAATGCCAAGTACTTGAACAGAGCTAAGACTTCTTAAGTGAAATAATACAATTTTAAGGGGGAAACTGATGATGAAAATTCTTTAGTAAGCTCTTTTAAGTAGGCAAACATAGAAAATTCTCCTAAAAACTTCCCTCCTTCCTTCCTTCAGCCTTCCTTCCTCCCTTCCTCCCTCCCTCTTTTCTTCCTTCCTCTCTTTCTTTCTTTCCTCACATTTTAACTTCATAATATGATAGAGTATATAAGCTTAATCTTAGGCAGTGCTGTGGCCTCAATTTAGAAGGAATTCAGATGACAGCATCCTTTTTCCTCTAATTTCTTTAATTCAAAGATTGATTTCAATTCATTCTCTTAACCATAGGACATGAATAAAACAGACCTACCCAGTAGGTCACCAGATAAGTGTTTCTGTAGTATATTTTTAAAAGTGTTTTCCATGTTACAACTGTCTACACTCTTCTTAGAATTATGCTGTAGACATTCTTTGGGTTATAAAAAAGAGTTACCAAAAGAATAAAGAGTTCTTCAAGTTTTTCCTTTTTTAAATTTCTACTTTTTCCACTCCTCTGCTACTGAAGCTATTTGGAGAGATCTCAGTGAATAACTATTGCTACCTTCATATATTTTAGCCACCCACAAAATTTAAAACTATTAAACTCACATCAAACAATTAGGTCTTACCAGTTCTGTGGCAGTTGAAAAATGATTTCTCATTCTTATTAATTTAAAAAGGTTAAAGTAATTCACAGGGTTTTGGTGGGGGCAGGGTATTTTCTTTGTTTCTGAAGTAGCTGCCAGATAAAATAAGAATAAACCTCAAATTTAAAATATTTAATCAATTTTTAAAACATTAATAATGTGTAATAATTAATTGTGGTTTCATTAGACGTATATTCCTTGAAATGTGTAGTATGTTCTCATGGTGAAACATTTATTTCATTGACAAAAATGAAGAATGTTAGTGTACTAATCTCCATTGTAAAGTGTGAAAAGTTCAAATGAAGCTACCTGGAAGTGTAGAAACCAAGGAAATGTCTACTATATATAGATTTAGAATTACCTTTGGGGACCAGTATCAGACTGCTGACTAGAGTGATTTAAACACATATGGCTGTATTTTTGTCAATCAATAAAATGTATAAAGATAGGCATTTACTGATAGCCATTCAATAGCATAAGAGAGTCAAGGATTCTGGATGAATTTCTTAGCCTTCCATTTATGGTCCCCAAATGGCCACTGGACTTTAAAACCTTACAACTAGGTTTTGAGAAAGAAGAAAAGAAAAGACATTTGTCAGTTCAATAAACTTTTCCAGAGATCTCATCCAACTAATTACATCTTGTTTATGAAATATGCTTATCTTATTGCCCATCCTTTCAGCAAGTGATGCTGAGAAATATATTTTAGCTGGGTACACTGCCTCCCCCTATTGTCTCTGATAAAGGAAAGAGTAAAAACATGGATACTGTGTTGATAGTGAAGAGTTACTGCTACATATCTGTTATATTTCAGTGCCATCTCAGACTCCCCTTTGGAGTTAGTCACTGAAAGTGAAAGAAGAGATACAACTTCAACCACTGATCACACTTGCTATAGGAACCTGAGCTTGATCTCTCGTTGATGGGGAGATAATTAAACCATATTCTCCTGGAGAGGCATGGGCATGGTTAAACTGGGAAGCTCCAGTATAGGACAGACACCTGGAATTCAATATATACATATATATTTTGTATTTTTAGGGCTGCACCCTCAGCATATGGAGGTTCCCAGGCTAGGGGTCTAATCAGGGCTACAACTGCTGGCCTATACCATAGCCTCAGCAATGCCAGATCTGAGCCACGCCTGCAACCTACACCACAGCTCATGGCAATGCCAGATCCTCAATCCACTGAGCGAGGCCAGGGATCGAACCTGCAACTTCATGGTTCCTAGTTGGATTTGTTTCTGCTGTGCCGTGATGGAAACTCCAAGGAATTCAATATTTGAGGTTACTGTTGTTCAAGAACAACCTTGAAATTCCATGACATAAAAGAAGTAACTTTTAAAATAACTTTTTATGTCATATCAATTTTAGCTCCCCACACACCAAGAAGCAAATAGTTTTCTTACACCAAGAGTTGTAGTCATTTTCTAGGGCCATAGCAAAATACTAAATACTAGGTGGCTTGAACAACAGAAATTTTTTGTCTCAGATCTGGAGGCTATAAATCCAAGTTCAAGTTATTGAAAGAATTGGCTATACAATACAGTCTGTTCCATGCCTCTCTCCTAGATTCTGGTGGTTTTCTGGCAATCTTTGGTGTTTCTTGGCTTATAGATACCTCATCTTGGCCTCAGCCTTTATCTGTACATGGTGTTATGCCTTTATCTTCACCTGGTGTCTGACTGTATGCAAATTTCTCTTTTTATGAGGATCCTACTGACTTGATCTTAACTTGACTATATCTGCAAAGACCCTATTTCCAAATAAGCCAACATCCTGAGCTACTAGGAGTTAGGACTTCAACATGTACTTTGAAGGAACATAATTCAACCCGTAACAATTGTTATGCAGATTACTTGATCAGAAAATGAACCTGCAGTATCCACATTGCAACATCCTTTTTTCTTTTCCCTTGAATTTTTATGGGGAAATTATACACCACAGGGATATCGAGAATTTTAAGGGCCTACTGGTGGCATACATTGGAAATACTGGTTTTAGTATACTATTATGAAAATATGTGAGGAATCTAGATTACAGTTAGGTGGTTTTTGAACCTGAAGATACAGATTTACTTCACGTTATGGCTGTTCAGTTGACCAGTTTTCAACATAACAGCTCACTTTTCTCAAAATAATATTTTTTAGGAATAACAACTTTACCCTAAATGTACTGAAAACCATATACTAAATCAATGTATTTCCAAGAAAAGACACAATTGACACTTAACACAATAATATCTAATAAGTATTAATTTGAACAAATTCAAATTAAGCATCATGCTTAGATGAAACAAAGCATTTTTGCCCTGTGTTTGTATGCCAGGTAGGGAGATGTAGCATCTTCTGAACTTTTAGTCTCTTTTATCCCTGTTTCCACATGTTCCATCACTCTCAGATTTAGCCTTTATTTGGTCATAGTCTTTTTTATTTTCTTTCTTTTTAGGGCCGCACCTGCCATATATGTAAGTTGCCAGCTAGGGGTTGAATCAGAGCTACAGCTGCTAGCCTACACCACAGACACAGCAACACCAGATCTGAGCTGCATCTGCAACCTACACTGTAGCTTGTGGAAACACTGGCTCCTTAACATACTGAGTGAGGCCAGGGATGGAACCTGCATCCTCATGGATACTAAGGTTCTCAACCCACCAAGACACAATGTGAATTCCAATTTGGTCATAGTCTTAAGGAAAAGAAATTCTTTTCTGATGGGTTGAATTATGTCCTCCTAAAAGGTAAGGTCAATTTTTAAACTCTGAATATGAGCTTATTTGGCAATGGGTTTTTCTAGATATAGACAAATTATGCTAAGGTCATGATGAGGGGTGCATGCTCATCAAACGTCTCATGTCTTCAGAAGAAAGAAATGTGGACACAGAGACAAAGAGGGAATGCCATACAAAGACAGAGGCAAAGGTTAAAATGATGCACGTACCAAGCCAAGGAATGCCAAGGACTACCGGCAATCACCAGAAGCTCAGAGAGAGGCATGGAACAGATTCTCCCTCAGAGACTCCAGAAAGCTTGTCAAAACTCTTGGACTGGATTTTGGATTTTTGGCTTTCAAAAATATGAGAGAATAAATTTCTGTTTTTTCAAGCCACCCAGCTTGTGATAATTTGTCATGGCAGCCCTAAGAAACTAATATATCCAGCACATCCACCTTTGACGTCAGACTCCTGTCTGAAGATTCATACCAAATGCCATCCCTTATTCAAACTCTCCCTTCCTTGGTGAGTAAAATAAACTTCATTACAACTTATGTTCAGACTTTGTTTTACTTTCACACTATTTGTTTGTATTTACTCACACTATTTTTATAGACTTGTTCTCATTGTTCATCTGATAAATATATTTCAGTCTGTGAAAACTTTTTGAGTATTTTTGATTGGGACAATCTACCTCACAATTTGCCTTTAAAATTAAAAAATTTTGCTTTCAATTTATGACTTTTCAGTTTAGGGCATAGTTTCAGGAACAAAAAAATGATTAAATGAGACTTAGACTTTACTGTAATTCTGATGGTTGCAACACGAGTAAAGAAAAAAAAAGGTATTTCTAGCAAAATAAGGTAAGTGGGTATGTTGGTTTACTAGGAAAATGGTGTATTACTGTAAGCACTTCTAATTATTCATATGATTTGAAAATTTTATGTATACAGAGTTCCCATAGTTGTACCGCAGAAATGAATCTGAAGGAACCATGAGGCTGAAGGTTCAAACCCTGGCTTCGCTCAGTGGGTTAAGGATCCAGTGTTGCCATGAGCTGTGTTGTGGGTCACAGACTGAGCTCGGATTTAGTGTTGCTGTGGCTGTGGTGTAGGCTGGCAGTTGTAGCTCTGATTAGACCCCTAGCCTGGGAACCTCCATATGCCATGGGTACAGCTCTAAAAAGCAAAAAGCGAAAAAAAGAAAAATATATGTATAAAAGAGGGAGCACATGAATTTGTCAGGGAAAGAAGAGGAAAGCAGGAAATAAGGAAGAAGGGGGTTCTGGAAAAAGAGCAGCTGAGAGGAGCAGTGAGAAGTCATTGAGGAGAAGGTATTTTTGCCATCATTCTTGCTCTCTGACAATTTAGTTTTCAGCTCTCTTTTGTCAGATTCTTTTTCAATTTATCAGATTAAATTTTACTTTTCATATTTAAATGATGTGATAATTTATCATTTAAAAAAGAATTGGTAACTCCCTCACATCCTTCATGTGTTTGTTCAAATGTCACCTTGTCAGATAGTATACCAACCACTCCAATTCTATGACTTGACACCCATCTCCAATTCCTGTATTGTGGAGCTCCTTTACCCTCCTCCTCCTGTTCCTCTTTTCATTGCACTTGTAACCTTATAGGAAGATTTGTAATTTACTTATTATTTATAATTTATTTATTATTTTTGTTTTGGACTGCTTTTGCCACTCCCCAGAACAGAAGCTCTTTGAACTCACGTTTCTCAGTCACTAATGTATTCCATAAACTTTAGACAACATCTGGAATATAGTAAGTGCTCAATGGTTTTTTCTTTCTTTCTTCTTCTTTTTTGCTTTTTTTGCTGCACCCACAGCATATTAAAGTTCCTGGACCAGGGACTGAACTGACACCATAGAGGCAACCCAAGCCGCTGCAGTGACAATGTTGGATCATTAACCCACTGTGCCACAGGAGAACTATTTCATTTTTTTAATGAATATAATGAGTACATGTATTTTCTTTAGAATTAATAACCTAATCTGTTGTGTCACTTAATAAGGCTATATTTTACTCATTCCATATATATACATATTTGATAGTTGCATATTGGACTGGGAGTTTGGTGGCTCATGTGTTCTCATTTGATCACTTGACATGGAATTATGTGTGTTTAAAGAGAAATTGTAGCTTGAGCTGATGCTTGCCTCCTGAATTGTCTCTATAACATAGTTTAGTAAGATGTTAACAAATCACAATGAAACACATCTGCTCTACTGCTGTCTCCAACTCCTGGTCTCTTCAAACTTTTAAAACTGTCATAGATTACTGGAAACATGACTGCATTTGAAATTAGTTCAATAAAACAGTAGTTGCAGATGCTCCATTAAGGGTTTAAAAACAAAATTGTCAGCCAAAGAAAATGGCTTGTAAATGTCTGGCCATCACTCCATTGCTGCAGAAATAAGTTTTCTGGCAGTGAGGGAAGTGGGGCTCCCTGCTTGCTGACACATAAATGACTAAATTGGAGAGATTTCTTAGTCTGTCTGCTAACCAGTGGTGTGGATATGTAACTGGATGCTGGTATTGCAGTGCAGTTGTAGGTGAAAATCCAGGAGGTGATGAAAGACAGTCTATGGTAATAGAATTGGAGGAACTCGGGGGATTGGATCAAACAGGTATGGTCTTGTGGCTCCCTTTCTCATTTGTATAAGCATTTTTTTCTACAATCTAGTACATATAGGGCAGTGCTTTCCAATTTAATTGATGGCTTGGTCTGGCATAAGTGATTCCACATGGTGGTTGACGAATGACTTTTGGGTTAGCCCCTCCTCTTATTCAAGAAATAGAAAAATTAGCAGAATTTTCTCTTTTCTCAATAGAGATATCACTTGCACATCAATTTATCTATCTTAGATGAAATTTTAAATGTTTCATAAATCGATGAAACAAGGTGTTCTTGGTTTGGGCAGGGGGAAAGTGGAATATCAGAAATAGAATTGTCTTACATTCTCAGTCATCAACTTGATGGATGGTTGAAGGAAAAGCAGCATCCTGGGTTTTTCAGAGACATGTCTATGCTAAGATCAGATTATATGGTGACTTGCTGTGTAACTATACTAGTATCTCTTTACATAAGAAAAATTTCTTTTGAATAACAATATCAATTTGGGGTTGCTCAAGGGATTTAGTAGAAAGGCTTAGACCATGGCAGTGGTGATATATACCCAGAAGGTCAAAATTCTCAGCTAGGAAGTTGTTCAGTATGCTCATTCATCACTTTTCCACCTTTGCTCATGTAAAATAAAGACATACAACTAAGTATAAGTTCAACTGCTGTACCGGCAAAATCAGGCTTTAAAAAAAAGTGTATCAAATCCCAATTTACTGCTGTTATTTCACAAGATTAACTCGGATAGAATCTTCATGTTGTAGGTAATCCTGATTGTGCTGTTCCCAAAACTCATGGGTAGAAATAAACTAAATGACAAATGTCAGTCTTTCACGTATATAACACATTTCATCTAAAAATTGTAATGTACTATAAAATTACCAAGTTTACCTATTCTAGAAGAATTCTAATTAAGATACTCTGAATTTACCAAGAATCAGACAAAGACAATTGAGAGGAAACCAAGTTTTCTTTAATCTAATGGAGAGGCAAAATGAAAGATAGCTTTTACAACATTCTTGGGAAAGTTCACAGTTTAGAATTCCTCAGCTGAGATTCTCAGATGAGGACACTGATACCCATGCACCTTACTGAGGCCAAGTGGTGGGAAGATATGCTGCATCCAAGCTGTTTTCATGAGAGAACAGGCTCTAGTCTTTTTGGCTTGTTTTCTCAATGCTAGAGAAGACATCACACATTCTTTGGAATTTGAGTCCAAACTGAAACTCCACTAGATCTCCTGTCTTGCCTCTGGGTGGTCTTGGGTGACCTATTTTAGCTTGAAGAAGCTCTGGAAAATTTGATATGTCTACATCCAGTTTAAGGGCTACTCCTGGGTGGTCTTTGGCAGTTAACAGAATTTGATTTTGGGGCCATCATAAGAGATTCAGAGAAGTCCAAGAATCTGGGCCTGGACAAGCTCCAGTCTGTTAAGAATGGTGATTACTCCTGAGCATTTCACTATGTAAATTGGCAGAACTGGAGTATTTTCTGGGAGAATGTACAGATAACACCAAATGCACCTCACCAACTCTGTAGCGAACCTTAGCGTCTTCCAAGGCCCCACTCAAGGCATTGTGTTTTCAGACTGAGCAATAACTAGGCATTAAGGCAGGTGGTAAGAACTTTCCAGAAATGGCCTTATGACTAGGAGGACACAATGACATTTACTTTACTTAAGTCCAGTGGCTTCTTTAAACAGTATCATTTCTTGATTATATACACATTAATACAAGAACTGAGATGTGACAAATATAAAAATCATTTATATTTTACTATAAAAAATAGCATGTAGTGGGAAAAGCATGCACTTTGGAGTTAGCCAATCCTGGGTTCCAGTACTCACTCCACCATTTACTGGTAGAGAGACTGGCTGAGAGACCTGGGGCATTATCCCAAGAGGTAGCTCATGCAGAAAATAACAAGGATTATTCAAAACATGTTCATATATGCTTGGATATGTCAACCTTTTAAGAAAAGTAACAATATTTCAATTGTAAAAAGTGACATAAAATTGCAAACTGCCTTTGCTGTGTGTGTTTCCCATAGAAATCATCAGATCTGACATAATGTACATTTTACATATTTACCTTGTTTGCTCCCTGTCTCCTAGCCCCACCTTCCCCCCAAAAGAAAAATTTAATTATTGCACACATTTATTTTATTACTTTTCACCATTATATCCTCAGAAACTGCAACAGAAACCGGTACATAATGTTGAAGTTTCCTTGTTGTGGCAGAAATGGCCAATGCCAGATGCGTCCTTTCTTCAGTGGTGTTCTGGGAGTCAGTCTTTCAGGCCCACTTGGAGCCTGTTCTACTGCCTTCTTGCTAAGCACTAATTAAAATGTTAATCTCTTTTCTGATAAAAACTGCTTAAATAAGTTCATTTTTCTGAAACTGAACCATTTTATAATTTAGAAAAGGAATTATTTAGAAATAGCTGTTATATGAGTTCAATTATAAAGACAAATGGTGGCGATTGCTTTGTTCTTTACTTCAGGTCTAAAGAGGAAGGCTTCGGGAGTTTCACCATGGCACTGGGTTAAGGATCTGGCATTGCTGTAGCTGTGGCACAGGTTGCAGCTGTGGCTCCTATTGGATCCCTGCTGTAGGTGCAGCTGAAAAATAGAGGGAAAAAAAATAAAGAGAAAGATTTTAAAGAGAACCTTGAGAATCTAATGTAAGTCCATGGCAGACTGGGGGAATAACAGTAGCCTAGTGTCAACTTTAACTTGTTAAATATAAAGCTCACAAATGAGTGACTAGACAGCAGTGGATAGATAGCCAAGGAGAGAGGATGCGGGGACCAAAGCTTAACCCTAGAAATTCTCAAAGCAAGGACCTCTGGGTGGTTGAACACACACCATTATGGGCTATGCATGAGAAAGAGCCTACCTGAGATCATCACAGTTTGTGCAGGCTCAGGCCTCTCTAAAGGGGAAATATGATCTAAAGGGAGAGACAGTGAAGAGGCCCAGACCCTGAAGGATTCTCAATGAATGTAGAAGGAATCATCAACCAGCCAAATTAGAACCTCTTCCCTAGAGATGGAGGTTTTTGAAGAACCTAAGAAATATTCTGAGTCAGCTTTATGTCTCAAAGATTACCATGTCAGCTCATAATAAGGCCAATCAAACAAAATGCTCTCATTCTCTTCTTTCCACTCCTGATCCCTGCTCACAGTTACCCTCGCCCCCTTTACTAAATACAATTTGTGCACCACCTCCCCTCTCTTCCCCATGATAGGCCCTAACCAGAGGACTGAGTTTTGATCACTGAATGGGAGTAAGCCTTCTGACTGAGTTATATTTGAAGACTCAAGGTAACAATAAAATTTCTTACTAAGCATAAGTGAATAATGTTTTATAATAGCATACAATTAAAACTATTCAGGCTTTAGAGATGACATTTTCTATAAATATTGGACTATACTAAAAGTCAGGTGAGATAGAGGAGCAAGAAAAAGAAGCATGATTAAGAGAATAGAAAAGAGCAAAATATGCAAGAATGGGAATGAGATATGAAATGTGACTAGAGATGTGATTTTAATAGTAATAAAATAATAAAGTATTTCTGCAGACAGTTCTTTGGCAACAAATCCAAAAACTTTAGACATAGATGACATAGATGCTTCTCTAACATAATTTAAATTTCTAAAATTACCCCAAGAGAAGGTAATAAAACTTAAGTAAGGCAATAATAAAAAAAGTGATTGAGGAGGTTAAAAATCTGCCATTAATAAAAGCCACTAAGACCACAGATTTTCACAGCTGGATTGTATCAAATCTTTATAAAAATAGATAATTCCTATTTTATTTAAGCCACTACAAGCTACTTTTCTTAATATAAAACCTTAGGAAGTTAGCATTAAAAAAAAATGTAGCCCAACCTCCAATGTAAATAGAGATGAAAAGATCTTTGTAAATTAAGAGATAGTTTTAATATCCAAAAATGTATTAGTATTATTTACATCAACCTATAAAAAATCAAAATCATATGGTAATTTCAATACTGTCTAAAAAATTATATAATTCAGTAAGAATAAATTATGACAAAATAGTTGACCTCAAACTAAAACTAATTATTTTAACTTAGAAAACTCTCATTGTAATAAATATGAAAAAATAGATGGAAATGCCTACTGTTGCCCTTGCTTTGGAATGGTAAATTGAAAAAATTTAGTATAAACATTAGAAAATAAGTTTTTTCTTAATTATGATATCATATGTATAGAAATTCCAAGGTTCTAATTAAAATCAGAATCAATGAAAAAATTTATAAAGGAATTTAAGATAAAAAAAAGATATATATGTGGATCAAGAGGTTTTGTCTATATTATCTATAAGTAAATGGCAATAAAAATTAAAATATGTCTTTACAATAAATAGCTTAATATTCTCACAGATAACTAAAAACACAGGATCTATGTAAAAATATCTATGAATCTTATTGAAAGACATAAAATAATATTTGAACTATGGAAAAACATTCTATGATCTTGGATGGGAAGAATTAATGTAGTAAAAATGCCAGTTCTTCAGAATGATTCTATAAATTTGAAGCACTAGTAATTAGAATTTCATCAAGGCTGATTTTAGAATTGGATACAATGATATAAAAGTTCACTTGGAAGAATATGTCTGAGAACAGCCAAAAAAAGTTTGATACAGGAGAATGAGAAGCTGTGAAATATGCTTTACACATTATTCACTAGACTATAAAGTCACTATAATCAAGTCAATATGGTATTAACCATATGGATCCATAAAAAATAAGAATCTAGAAAGTAGATGTCTATATATTAAAATTTCATATATGGGAACATTAGTATTTATATTCTTTTGGAAAAGAATGACTTATTTATTAAGTGGGGATGACAGTTAGCTATTTATCTGGAAGGAAACTAAGTTGGGTCCATTCCTCATTCTATGTGCTGTTCAGTGCTGTAGCCAGTGGCCACAAGTGCTATTTAAATTTAGATGGAAATTAATTTAAATTTTAAAATCGTTTCTCAGATGCATTAGTCATGTTTTAAAGTAGCTAGTGTTTATTGGGCAGTGTAGATTATAGAAGTTTTATTGGACAGCACCAATCTCTCCCTCCATACACACAGTATTTACACATATATTATTATTTATAAATATTCATATAAACAAAAATATATAAATATATATACATTTAATTCCCTATTGGTTTAAAATTTGAAATATTTAAAAGAAAAATCATCAAGGCTACATATACAATATAGGGGTTAAGGCGAAACTTAATAACATTACCAGAAACCCAGAAAAAAAATAAAAGGAGATATATTTGACACAAAATTATAACTTTTGTAAATGCACTGACATCAGTATCAGTTAAGGTTCTTGGTTGAAGACAAAATATATTTTAGCTGTATTTTCGGAAAAGCAACTTGGAAGGCAAAATTCCCAAACCACACTCAGGGACTACTTTTGAGAAGCTATCATGGCTGCCTTGTAGGGCATCAATACCATACTTCACAGCCTTGCCTTGATCATTTCCACTTTAGAGTTGTGTGCAGGTGAATCTGAAGAGGAAGAGGCTGGGGCATATTCTTGTACCCTAGCTTCAAGGGAGGCTGGGAAAGTGAATTTCTACTTTCTAGTTTAGGGGAACAGAATTCACAAGTAGAAAATTCTCCACATATAGGAAAAGTGTTCAGTAGATCCTGCAACAGTCACAAACATGACAAGTGTCTACTAACAAAGTCAGCAGAAAAATGATAGAATTGGGAGGCAGGGAATAAAAGGTTTGCAACCCAGAGGATGATGAGTGTTTAATGCCTATAAGTAGAAAGAATCCTTGTAAATTTTTAAGAAAAAGACAAACTACCCAAGAGAAAAATATCTCAAGGATATGGATAGGAAATTCACAAAAGAGTAAATTCAAATTTCCTGTACTTAGAATAACAATGAAATATCACTTTAACATAGATGTCTTATAAAATATTTAAATTTCAATAAACCTGTTGCTGGTGGGTGTGAAGGAAATGGTATATTCTTTGTTACTGGAACAATAAATTATTCCCAGTCATTTTGGAAAACAATTTAACAGTGCCTCTAAAATTTAATGTTAATTTAAAAGCAACCTCATTCTTCAGAAGTAAAAGCACCACTGTATATAAATATCTATATGAGAATGTTTATTATACTTTTTTAGTATAGGCAAAAGTCTGAAAGAGTGAATGGACTTCAATGGAAAAAAATGATACACTCACACTATGGGCTATTAAAGAGCAATTATGAACTGAATAAAGATCTATGTCATTTGACTTGGAATTATTTTGATGAGTTATTGAGTGAGAAAAGGAAGATGTAGAGAAACAGAACACACAACAGAAACTATAAGAAACTGAAGACATTGAGTTTTGACAAGAATCGCAAGTGAGAGGGTGAACTGATGCAGGTAAAGAAGGGGAAGAGAGAAGTAGGGAAGCAAACAGATAACAAACGAACAGGCCTTGCAAGTTAAAAACATATCCAAAAATCTCATTTGTGTAAAATTACCTACCTATTTTATGTATACTTGCTCCAGAAGAAACCATAAAGGAGTTTGGTCTTGGTCTCTAGATTTTTGAAATGTCTAAAATATCTTCTTGGGCAAAAAATTACTTCACAAAGTAGTATGTAGAGAATGACTGCATTAAAAAAAATACAAAGGGGTGTGTGTGTGTGTTCATATGTGTTTGTACCAACAAAGTGATACACATTTGTTTATTAATTTTGGTTTCCCCAGAAAGGATAGAATTGGAAAGCAGGGGTGGTTTTACTTATTATATTGATCCTAATTAATTTCGAAATGTAAAAAGCATTGAAAAGCAAAATTTAAAATACGTTAACATTCTAGAATGTATTGTAGAGGGAGTAAGGTGTATTATGATTCAGAATAATTGTAGACCATCAATTGAGAGGGGGACATTTGGGATAGCCACTCTGAGGGGAATTTCTGAGCTGAGGCCTGAAGGATAACAACAAACTTTATTGTGGAGAGCTGGACAAAGGATGTTCTAAGCTCAGATAGTTCAAGTTAGATATAACAAGCCTGATAGTTCTTTGAAGTTTCGAGAGCAAATGGATAGGTTCTGTGGATTAAGGTCAGAGAGGCAGGGACTTGTGGACCACTGCTAGTAAAAGTTGGGTTGGACCACTTCTGGTCAGAAAACGAGCTAAGTACTTACATCTTTTTTATTCCCTTTTTGAAATTTTATGGCCACACCTGTGGCATAGGAAGTTCCTGGGCCACAGATTGAATCTGAGCCACAGCTGCAGCAATGCTGGATCATTTAATCCAGTGCACCAGGCCAGGGATCTGACCCGTGGACCCAAGCTGCTGCAGTTGGATTCTTAATTCACTGTGCCATGGCAGGGGCTCCCATACTGAATTCTTAAAACCTTTATAGCAGCTTCACTTTGTTGACACTCCAGCCCTTGATCCCTGGATTCATCTCAGTTCAGGTATTTTGAACTTGTATAGTACATTACATGTTATGAATTGTGCCTCCAGTCATGTGCAGTAGGACCACATGTAAGTCCATGGTGAAACAGAAAAAAACAAAAGCATAAACTAAAACAGACTTATCCTCTCCACAGATTGATAGAGAAGCACTGTTATAAGCCCTGAAGAGATGTTTGGTGGCTATTCTTAAAGCAGTAGGAAGCCACTGAAGTGTTTTTTAAAAGAAATGTCTTTATATATATTTTACAAAAGAATTCTCTAGTTTAAAACTAGAGTTATCCCAACTTAATTGTGCATAATGGGTTGGAAAAGATCAGGGGTTAAATGAGGAGTAATTAGACGAGACTAATGGGGCAGGAGATGATGGTGGCTCGGGCCAGGTGGTGGCAACTGGACTGGAGGATAGAAAAGCATCATGAGGAGCCAGTGATGATTTCTAATTCTCTTCCTTTCCCTTTCCCCTTCCTTACCCCACATTTTCCATCCTCCTCTTTCTCCTTCCTCCTCTTTCCCATACCCTCTCCTCCCCTTTTCTCTCCTTTTCTTTTTCTGACATCAGAAGTGGCACATCGTGATGACATCTGTGGAGATAGGTGATAATGGGAGAAGAGAAAACTGAAGGTGAAAATCAGAGTTCTGTCTTGGACAAATTTAAGTTTGACTGTATATCACAAAGCAGAATGCAAACAAAATTCATCAGAAAGGTCTGCACTAAAGGCATAAATTTGGGAGTTATTAGCATATAGTGTGAACAATCATCCTGGTTTGCCCAGGACTGGCCCCTGTGAGAGTATTGAAAGTACTATAGAATCACCTTATTCCTTGACAAACAGGTAGTTCACCTGTAAAGATGGTATTTACACTGTAGAAATGGATAAGAGCAGCCAAGGAGGTCACACACAAGGACTGAGTCAGGCAAATGTTAAGAGGAAAGAGAATCTTAGAAGAGCTTGCCAGTGAGGTAGGGAAGGGCAAGCCAGAAAAGTATCAAATATCTAGAAACTAATGGAAGAGAGAATGTCAACCATAGATGCCGGTGGATGCCAAGTAGGAAGAGACTAACACAGGAGATTTGGCAAGATGATGCTCGTAAGTGACCTTAACAAAAGATTCTTGGGACTGATGGGCAAAAAATGACAGTGTTGTTAAGTTGAATGGTAAATGGAAGGAAATAGGATTAGCAAGTACTTAAAACATCATCCTGGCAGCTTTGCAATGGGGGAAGCAGAGAAATGGGCAGTAGTTTGAAAAGACTGGGTTGAGAACTGACATGCTGTTTAGGATTGTACTGGGGGAAGCGAAACTACTACATGAGTGCCGTAGACTTCCCAGTCAGTGCTAAGTATCTTTATGAAAATTTTAGCACAAATTTGAAGTGGTTTTATTACTTCTAGTTGTTTATCTATGATTACATTTAGCCTCTCAGATGCTGGCATGGAAAAAGTTTTAAAATGGTTTTAGCCAATGTGTGGGGTTTTCCAGGGGGAGGTGCTAGAGAAAAAAAGGCAAGCAAGGTAAAAAAAAATAAAAATACAATTATTTCAATTAGGAAACACAGACTAAAAGCCAGGTTAAAAGGGGGCACAGGAAAGAGAAGCAGGTTGAAAGAGAGTGAAAAGTAAAGTCAGTGGTTCATACGTTTCACTGAAGTTGAAGGATTCTTACAAAGTGAGCACTTGAGCATGCAAGCTGAAAAAATAGCAGGTGGCAGCCAGAGAAGGGAGTGATTGGTATTAAGATCTCAGGTATGGTGAGTTACTGCTGATGCAATCTGGATCACTGGCTGGGAGGAAGTGGAGGAATAAGTAATGGGAGGTGAGGAAGAGAAGGAGCTGACAAGCAGGCCAAAGGGTTCGTCTATATGAATTCTGAAATTATCAAGAATGATGGCAGGAACTGGGATGGAAAAGTAAAGAGTGATTCAAGAGTAAATTTAATGGAGTAATTGGATCAAAATATGAAAATATGAAGGAGATATAGTGGGTGGTTTGGTCTGATGATGCAGGCTTCAAACGGGAGGGAGAATACATACCGAACTCCTTACCTTCTGGTCCTATGGTATAAGGGGTATAATAGAAAAAAATACTCTCTGCATCAGAGAAGGGAAATGATATCATCAGGTGAGAAGTTAAAGAGGATAGTCATAAAAAGAGTTGGAATTGATAAGGGAAACAGACTAACATATTGTTAGGATTGGCTGCATGATTTTCAGGGCCCAGTGAAAAATGGAAATGCAGGACTTCATGTTCAAGAATCATTAAGAATTTCAAAGTTTCAAGATGGCAAAAGAAGAACATTATATCAAATGTGGGCCCTTCTAAGCATGGAGTCTTGCATGACTGTGCAGATAGCAGGTCCATGAAGCAGCCCTATCTGTTCTGAAATTTCACAGTCGGAGGGCAGAGTTTGGTTAGATTAAGGGATAAAGTGTATTTTGTTTGTTTGAAACTGCTATGTGCTAGCCATTGTTTAAATGCTTAACAAGAATTATTTAATCCTACTAACATGTGAGGTAGGTATATCTCTCGATTTTACTAAAACACTGGCAATGTAAGTGATTTGCCTGATGTCACTGTAAACTGCAGCCTGGTTCTAGATCTGCATTGCTAACTACCAGGCAATGTTACCTCTCAGCCATCCTGCAGTCAACTGATGGCTTGGGAGACTCAGATTCAGGGTTGACGAAAGTAAATAGGAGTGTGAGATGGGGTAGGATTAGTCCTCATTAAGTCCCTAGAAGAAGAAGAAGAATCAAACTGCAAGGTAGGGTATTTTATTTCATTTTATATTTCAGCTTTGTTGAGGTACAATTGTCATATAAAGTTGTAAGATAAAGCGATATATGACATGTATGTTGTAAAAGGATTTCCATCTAGTTAACACATTCATCAGTTCATAAATTTATCTTTTTTATTTATTTTTATTTTGGTGAAGATATTAAAGTTCTACTCCCTTAGCAAATGTCAGACAAAGTGTTCTTGACTATAGTCACCATGTGTTATATGAGATCCTCCTACTCCATGTATCTAAAAAAATTAAAACAGTATCAAAGGAAAATCTCATGTTTATTACAGCATTAATCAAAAGAGCCAAGATATGGAAACAATTTAAGAGTCAGCCAGTGTATGAATGGATAAAGAGGATGTGGTATATATCTTCATTGGATGAATGGATAAAGGAGATATGGCATTTATCTTCTTAAGTGGAATATTACTCAGCCACAAGAAAGAAGGAAATCATCCTATTTGTGACTGCATGGATGGACTTTACGGTCTTAGGCTCAGTGAAATAACCAGACAGAGAAAGATAAATACTGCATGGCATCACATATATGTGCAATCTAAAAAGAAAAGTTAAACTTCTACAATCAGAGAGTTGAAAAGAGTAGCTAAGGGCTGGAGGATAGGGGAAATAGGAAGAGGTTGGTAAAAGGGTATAAACTTTCAGCTGAAAGGTGAATAAAGTCTGAGGATCTAATGTAAAGTCTGGTGACTGTAGTTAACATTGGAAAGTATAGCGTTGCCTACTTAACACAAAAGTATTCTCAGTCATTTCTTCTGTGCTATTTTCTGAAGAAGAAAGATACTTCGTTTTGTAGAAGTTTTTGGGTGTGGATTTTTTGCCATGTGGATTTATGTAGCGGATGAAGTACAAGCCCCAGAACATGAGAGAACTTATTTCATGTGGATAATCCTAGAAACTACATTTCAAGCAAAGTGTTAGAGTTAAAACTAATTTGATTAAATTATCTGACAAAAGTTTAAGAAATGTAATTGGGTAAATAAAATCATTATTGATGGAAATAGCACAAAAGGAAAAAAGTCCTTATATATGGATAAATTTATACACATTAACAATCTCTTGGTCCTTTGAGAAAATACATGATCTGATTTCCTAGCACTTTGCTTTGCTTTGGCTCTATACATAAGAACTCAGTGATCTCACCATGTACTACTAGGTTTGTATGCCAGATTGGTTATCGTATTTATGACTGGATCTCAGCTTATTCTTTGTCTCCAGATACTTTCACACTGCTATTGGGGGAAGAAAAGAAGCAATTAATTTTAGTTGAACTGATTATTTACCAATGCTTTTTAAAAAAGACACAGCTGGTTTTATGATATATTGGTCTGTGTAAACTTTGTGCTTATTGAAATATAAATTGATTAATGTTCTCTGTCTAAACTTTGCTTTTGTTTTAATGGACTAGTAATAAATAGGAGTTTTGGTTAGTTTGATGTAATCCAAAGTAGAAAACAAAGAACTAATGAGTAGGCCTCCTACTAATTTCTTTACAGCAGTCCCTGAAGTATACGATTTCCTTTCCAGCTTTGCGTTTTAGATGACTGTATCTGTTAGCACAGTTGTATATGTGATGCCTTGTAATGGAACAGAGAGATTAAAAATGGAGGAAATACATTCAGCCTCTTTCCATTTTCCGCATTACTTGAAAAAGGAATCTTTAATTATACTGCTTAGTTATTAAAGTTATTTTTAGATAACATTTTCAAAAAATTACAATATAATATACAGTAGTGCTACTGTATAAACTGTATCTATTATTATTTTTAAATCCACCTTCTGGAATTTAAGTTGAATTTTATTTTAACTGATAAAGTATATTTTAGGTGGCATTATGGACTGAATTGTGTTTCTTTCAAAATTCATATATTGGAGCCTTAAGCCCCAATATGACTATTTTCATAGATAGGGCCTTGAAAGTGGTAATTAAGGTTAAAGGAGGTCATAATGGTGGGGCTTTAATCCCATAGGACTAGTGGCCTTGTGGGAAGAGGAAGAGATGACAGGGAGGCACATGTACAAAGGAAAGGCCATGTGAGAGCAGAGCAAGAAGGCAGCCATCAGTAAGCCAAGTAGAGAGGCCTCAGGAGAAATCACCTCTCCCAGCACCTTGATCCTGGACTTCCAGCTTTTAGAACTTGAGAATAAATTTAAGTTATTTAAGGAGATCCCGTTAAGACACAGTGGAAATGAATCTGATTAGTATCCAGGAGGATGTAGGTTCGATCCTTGGCCTCACCCAGTGGGTTGGGAATCAGGTATTGCCATCAGGTGTGGTGTGGGTCGCAGACATGGCTTGCATCCATCATGACAGTGGCTGTGGCGTAGGCCAGCAGCTGCAGCTCTGATTAGACCTCTAGCCTGGAGACCTCCGTATGCCATGGGAGTGGCCCTAGAAAAGGCAAAAAGACAAAAAGACAAAAAAAAAAAAAAAAAAATTTAAGTTATTTAAGTTACCTGTCTGAGGGATTTTTTTTTTTTTTTTTTTTTTTGGCCACCTTAGCAAAGTAATATAGTTGGAAACTGTTCTTCTTTTTAATTTTTTTCACATCGGTGTTTAGAGCTAGTAGCATACATGACTATAAATGAATGTCAACTGGAGACTTAAAATTTAGTTTGGATGAAATTAGAGACATTTTCCTTTTTCTGAGTTTAACATGTTATTTATATTAGAGCAGTGAAAATTCTCACTTTACAAATAAGTTAATTTTAATTTTATCACAAATGTTCATTATAAATATTTAGAAAACAGAGTTTCTGTTGTGGCTCAGTGGATTAAAGACCCAATGTCGCCTCTGTGAGAATATGGGTTCGATACCTGGCTTCACTCACTGGGTTAAGGATCCAGGGCTGCCACAAGCTGTGGTGCAGTTTGCAGATGCAGCTCAGATCTGATATTGCAGTGGCTGTGGCATAGGCCGGCAGCTGCAGCTCCAATTCAACCCTCAGCCTGGGAACTTCCATATGTGGCAGATGTGGCCATAAAAAGAAAAAAAAGTTAGGAAACATAGGAAAAAAGAAAAAGAAAACATAATTTCTTATCCTGTTGAGATATTTTGATATAAGTATACCAAAATGTCCAGTAACAAGTAGAGGAATTTACTATACACACTAGTTTGTTTCTTAGATTTAAAATGTAATACATGAATATTTTTATGTCATTAAATATACTTCATTTGTACAGCCATAATATTTTTTGACAACTGTCATCAAATGCTATTGCATGAATTTAGCATAATTAATTTAACCAATTGATTGCTGGATAATTAGACTTTCAAATATTCTCAATGATAAACATGACAAGTATGATAAATTCTCTATGATAGACATTTTCAAAAATTAACATATACATATTTCCAGCTCTTTCTCTCTTTCAGAAGCCTTCTTTTCTCTCTTCTAAAGAGCAAGGTTACTTTGTTTTGGCAGTTTCAGGAATGGAGTTTTGCTGTGTTGACCCAGGAAACGGATGAATTAGAACATCACGTAAGTCTCAGGGGCTATATTAATTCATGTGAGGAAGAAACACGCAAGAAAAGGAAAAAAAAAAAAAAAAAAAAAAAGAGCTGAAAAGAGATGAGAGAGAAGAAACAGCCAGAACTCAGTTGTAGAAAAAGTTTTGAAGAGTTTTAATAGAGAATCAGAGTAATGGAGCAGCCGCCAAACTGTAATGAGGAGTCTGTCTTTTAGGGAAGATAAATGGGAGAAGAGGAATTTTGGAAGTACTACTGTGTAGTATGACTAAAATTACCCATTCAAAAGTCCTTTGGAGACATGTTAATTTCATTTTTAAGTATTTTGTGAATACTGGATAATGTTTTCATTAAAATTAAAAAAAAACTGATAAAAACTACCACTTCATTTGTAGTACGTAAACATATATATATGCAGCTTAATTCTTGAATACACTCATAATTTATAAGAACCTGCTGATTAAAAGCATGTGCAAAATTTAAAGCTTTTGATCTATATTTATATCTAACGACACTATATAAAAGTGCTAGTTTCTTGTTTTCTTACCATTTCTTCAACTTTGCCAATCTGATACAATGATGTCAAATTATTATTTTAACTTTCATTTTTATTAAATGTGTATGGATATTTTCTCATATTACCTGTCTCATATTATTGTTTCTCTTTCTCTGTCATAAATGGTTAGCCTAAGTGTTTTCTTTTTATTAAAGATTGGATAATATCTCATGAAATGTATAGTTTCCAATATTTATAAGATTTATAGCGCAGTATTTTCACTTTTAAGTTAAATGCAGAGTTTATATGGTACACTAAAAAAAATCTAGTTTCAGGTAATGGTGCAGATGTAATGTTTTCTAAAGCCACAAAATTCTATAGTTAGAATTCTTAGGAAGTACTGTTCCACTTAGTTATCATTCTTACTTAGAATATGGATTATTTATCTCAGAAATAATCTAAAATCTTTCTTTTAGATAGATATTGTCTGATAGATTCTAAAACTCTATCTAGTTTCAGAGAAAACTGACGATTAGACAAACTCATTTATATTTTTACCTTATCTCCTCTGTAGTTTCAGGTATTTTTAAATTCCCTACCTCCCACTTAAGACAAGCTTCCAGAGTTCCCGTCGTGGCTCAGTGGTTAACGAATCCGACTAGGAACCATGAGGTTGCGGGTTTGATCCCTGGCCTTGCTCAGTGGGTTAGGGATCTGGCGTTGCCGTGAGCTGTGGGGTAGGTTGCAGACGCGGCTTGGATCCCTCGTTGCTGTGGCTCTGGTGTAGGCCAGCGGCTACAGTTCCAATTAGACCCAAGAAATGGCAAAAAAGACAGAAAGACTTAAGCTTCCATCTGTGCTCTTGATCCCATTACCTTTTCTGTTTCTTATTTCCAGTAGTAAAATCTGTCAATGAACTAATCACTCAAGACAAAATTTGAGAGACATATTTGACTCCAGCTTTTCCTCTACATTTCCCATGTAAAATCCTATTGATTTCATTTCCTGTATATATTCAGTATGTTTATTTTTCCTATTCATGGCAAATAGTGCCTAATATGCCCTTATTAGCTCATCATGATGTTTTTTCCATAAAAATTTTAAATGTATATTTATCATCTAATAAATTCCAAACTCTGTAATCTGGTATATGAAGCTGTTCCTGATTGGTCATAGCCTTCTCTCCCAGTCTCTTCTTTTGTCTCTCCATCTCCTGCCTTTTGTATTGAGTTATTTGACGTTCCCTAAAATTCAACATATTTTATGCTCCTATTCTTTTCAGAAACTGTTTCCTTCGAAGAGTCTATATTATTACTCTTCTTTGAATTCCTAAATTTCGATCTTTTAAGAGCGAGTTTACCCGCCTCTTGAAGGCTTATCTGGTATTGGCCAGGTGCTCGTCCTTTGTATGTTTTATTTTACTTTTCCTTCTTCTTGCAATTTATATCACTGTTAAGCTCTTGGATCATTTTCTACTTCTCCTGTGATTAGAAGTAACTTGATGTATGAGACTGTATTATTTTCCTTTGTGCTCACAACATCTCACCTAATAGCATATATACATATTAGGATATATATACACATGCATACATATACACACTCAGTGATTTTTGGACTGAACTGAATGCTACATCTTCATTTCTCCTCTAGTTTAAGAAAATGAGCTGCTCCAGTTTTTTTTTAAAACTTTAAACAAGTTCAAAAAATGTTTACTTTTGTACTTTCTTGTTACATTAGAAGAAAATTGGTAATGCTTAGATCCAGGTTTATATATTCAGTGTAAAGGGATATATGTTATAGGTCTTCTTGGTCAGATAGAAGTTCACATCCAAATCCCAAAACTTCTTTTATTTTGGTTTGAATCTTTGTTAACTTTATAGAAAACCCCTATTTTATGAACCATGACCTTCCTTCAAATGATAGCACAGCATTAATCAATAGAGGAGACACAAGAAGAAAGAGATAAAATATGGGCGAAAGAGATAGGGGCCCAAAGGGGAGATAGACAAAAGTAGGCTTGGAAGTCACTGTTCTTGATGATTTCTTTGAGAATCTCACTGGCTTCATGTAGCAGACAGGAGCTGCACTTCACCTCTGGACTCCACACAGCACTTCCAGTGCTTATCTTATGGATGGAGGGGACCCTCTGAAGAACGTCAATGAGTAGAATGACATGATGTGAGACTATCAGAATTCAAACAATTCTAAACCAAGAGCTCGTCCATGATAAAAAATTATAATCTTATTTTTCACATCACATACACCCACACCATACAAATTGTAATTCATTACATTCTGTTTTTAATTGTTATAATGTTGTTTTCCTTGACTTAAATTCCTTAAAGAGAGAATGTATAAATTCTATTTTGTATATATATATATATATATATATATATATATATACATATATATATATATATATATTTGTATTTTTTTTTTAGGGTTGCACCCATGGCATGAGGAAGTTCTCATGCTAGAGGTTGAATTGGAGCTGCAGCTGCCGGCCTACACAACAGCCACAGTCATAGCAATGCAGGATCCAAGCCACATCTGTGACCTACACCACAGCTCACAGCAATGCCAGATCCTTAACCCACTGATCAAGGCCAGGGATTGAGCCCATATCCTCATGGATACTAGTCCATTTAGTTTCTGCAGATCCATGACAGGAACTCCTAAATTACACCATATTTATAACTCCATGCACATAATACATTGGTTACACTTCAGATATCTACCTGATAATTTTCAATTTTTCAAAAATGTTTTTCTCAGTCAACAACATTAAGAAGTCAGTAAGCCATCACTGCATAGATAATATACACATGAGTTCTCTCCTACCACAAGTTGGGGATACAGTAGAAGTAAGTAATGCTACTTTGCCCTCTTATTTGTATAATTTATGGCAGCAGAGGACTGGAGAATGAATGGTAGGTGAAAAAAAAGAATCTTCCCTCTCCTATATGTGAGAGATGATATGGTTCTGAACTCTGGATTCCTTGCATGTAGGGACTGTGACATTATTTTCTCCCCAGTGCTTGGTACATTGTATGTACCAATGAGTTAATGGAAGAGAAAAATCTAGGTCACTGACTCTTAAGGAATATCTCAATAAGGTCATGAAAAGAAGAGAATCTGTGTGGGGTAAGAATTCAAATCAATCAATACAGGCAGGTACAAACCAAAATTTAGACCCAGAAACAACTCCCTCTTTGTGGGGTTAAATTTAGTTAGCTCTAAGGGAGTTTCAGATCACATTTGTTACTTGATTTGGAATCTTGACAAAATGACACAACCGAAAAATGGATCTCTTCTTCCTCTTTTCTGGGTATAGGTCATTTATTTCCTTGCCTTCTTCCTTTTTTAAAAAAAGCTTCCCGGTAGCAGGAAGAAACACAATTAGCACAACCCTCTCAATGTTGTAACTGGATGTAATGTTGGCCTTTATAACACCAACCATAGTTAACCTATAGGGCACTTTCAGGGCACTCTTTACAATGAACCAGACCTGGCAGCATTAGCTGTTGCAAACAGTTGTGATAAAATTTACTTGTAAACATACTATCCCTGTGCTAAGCCTCCTGGCTGGGAGATACTGAAACAAAGGTTTGGTATTTGAAGCACAACATGAATTAATACCCACTGCTGATGTTAGTATTACACCCAAGTCAGGAATTTGTTTGAAAGATTAAACATGCCATTCATTTTCCAATTGCTGAGTGAAAGAAGGTGGAAAAGACAGAAAAGAAAATCATGGACTTGGAGAATAGACTTGTGGTTGCCAAGGGAGAGGGGGAGGGAGAGGGGTGGATTGGGAGCTTGGGGTTAATAGATGCAAACTATTGCCTTTGGAATGGATTAGCAATGAGATTCTGCTGTGTAGCACTGGGAACTGTGTCTGGTCACTAATGATAGAGCATGATAATGTGAGAAAATGGAATGTGTATATGTATGTGTAACTGGGTCACCATGATGTACAGTAGAAAAAAAATTGGGCGAATAACAAATATATATATATTTGTTATATATATATAACCCCCCCAAGAAAAGAAAGAAGGTGGAAAAGCATGTTTTTGCTGAACTAGACCTATAACTTTAAAATTTAGCCTAATTATCCATTTCACTGAGAGGGGAATGCTGGAATTTTACAAAGCATATTCTCCCTAAATAAAGAAAATGCAGTCTATAGTGTTTAGAAGCCAGAAAATTCGACTAGGCCCCTCATTTGTTTTTCAAGTTTTGCTTAAATTGGCTTACAGATTTATCTACCATGCATTGCACATGGATATTTTTGTCACCGAATATTTTACAACAGCTGTGATCCTGATGGGGATTTAGTTAACCAAAGGCCCCTCTGCATGCAAGCGGTCACCAGGCATCTAATGGGTTGAGGGCTGAAACGACAATAAAGTGAGCAGAACCATGCAGCTGTGGACCAAATGTAGGGTAATAACTAGCAGTTGGCCATTACGGGGTTAACTGCTGGTGTTCTGGTAAGTGTAAAAAAATGTTGAGGTCCTGTTCAAAAACACAGCCAAAATTTGAACAGTTCCATTGGGTCATAGTTAAAAATGCCTCTGCTTCCTTTTTAAGCTGGTGATTATTTTTAGGACACCAGTCTTGTTGGAATGTCTAACATATATATTATTATAATTATCACTTTTTTGATAATTATGTTGAATTTTTCCAACATGCTTTTAATCTAAATAAGGGAGCATTGCAGAATATCATCTTCTAGGTCTCTGGGGTTTCAGCCACAATTGCCCATGCCTTTATAATTTCCAGAGTTGTTACATTCACTCTAAGGAGAATTTTTACCTACATTTGTTGAGTTAAAGAGCCCTACATTCTGTTGTTTTAAACAAAAACTGTGTCACTGCGATGTCAGTCCAAACATGTGTAATTAACATGGAAAATATGTCTGAGCCATACTGGTCAAGATAGATGACTTCCTTGCATGACTTATAAACAGTGAGAGGCATAAAGCCAGGATGTCAAAACCACGTTGTATACCATGAAGGTTTATCTGGGAGGACTTTCAAATTACAAAGGAAAAAGAAAGACAAAATCAGCCTGCCATACTTTCTTAACAAGGAGAGCGGCTTTCTGCTATCTGTATAAAAATAAGCTTTCTGTCCTCCTTTTCGACATGTGTTACTCACACTGCAAAGGTCAAAACGGACATCTCATTCTTCTGGAAGTGTTCATCAAACAATCTAATGGTACATGTCAGAGCTTTCAAATTATTCCAGCTAGAACTTGGTCTCTAATCTTTTAAATTTTATCAGTGACTGCACAGAATTCTCTTTGGAATTCTTTGATAGGTGGCCTTGAAAGAGTTCAAACTCTGTCCCCTATGTGTTCTGAGTCTGCTGAAAGCCACCAGCTCAGACCTTCTTCTAGGGCTGTCTTCCTAGGTAATGACCCAATAACTAATAGGTAGTAGATTTGTAGTCCATGTGAACAAAGACAACAACCTGCAGATGCTCTGTTCCTTTGCTGGGTAAAATGAACTCTTTCTTAATATACCTGAAGAATCTTTTTTGTCCTCAAGTATGTCCCAGTCTTGTTTTTTTGTCATCAGTGGCATCAATTAGAAATTGTGTGCCAGGAACATCTGAGAAAATCCCACTTGTGACTGAATCATATCTAAGGAGGTTTAGTTACTGAGGCATTGTAAGTTAACTGAGGATAAGAAAAATCCAGTTTGACTATGGCTCTATACAGCAGGACCTCCCTTTCTAGGAGGCAAAAGGAATTACTAGTGTAGAGGTTCGTAGACTTATCAAAAATAACATCGTTGAAAATTCTTCCTCTGAGAAAAGTCCCTTTGTTGCATCTGGTTGCTATACCAACAAGGTTCTTGACCACTTGGTTCATAAAAGCTTGCTGTTAATCAACTAAACTCTATTAGTATATTCTAATGGTAAAGTCTTAGGATGTGTAATTCATTCTTAAATTATCAAGTGGCTTGGACTCTGAGTGGTGTTTTCACATATGAGAGGAAGGAAGAGTGAAAGCAAGAGAGAAACATAGAGAAAGGGGGAGAGAAGGAGGGAGGGAAAGGCCTAGAGATATTTTGCTCTACTGTTTCAAAGGGGAAGTTTAATTATCCTAAATTGTCCTATCTTGAGGTCACATGAAGAAGGGTGTTCATAAAATAAGACTGCTGCGAGGTCAGTTTTACTGTGGATTTCAGGAAACTTTTAGATGGATTTTCGATATCTCTCAAGGAAAGGGAGTTAATGTTTTTGCCAAGTATTTATATACTCATGGCCAGGGGAAGTAAACGTACTAAAGCACATGGGCTTCCTGAGAACTGAACAGAACATGGAAGGCTTCACTTGCTGTTGGGAATGTGGTAAAGCAAGGAAAGCAGACTCATCATCACTCCATCTTTCTTGGCATTAGTCACACACAAGCATTCTAAAAAACCTTCTCAACTCCTCCTACCTTCTATTCCACACCTCTGATAAGATCTGACAAGACTGGTAGGGTAGAGTTGAAAAAATCATGGAAAAGGGACACACTGTTTTCCATTTTTAACCTACTGAGTACTTCAGTAGGACTCAAGGATGGACACCTCTATTCCAGGCCCCATTCCCCAACTACTGTAGCTTTGCAGTACTTACTTTTATCTGGATGGACTGAAGACCTAATAGAAGAGTGGGGAAAGTATTTGGCATCCTTAGAAAAGTAAAGTAAAGCACTTATCAAAATAGGGAGTAGGGTACTAGCGTGTAGCCAAAAACTCAATTTCATTTTATTTTTTAGTAAACGGCCTGATGCCATGAAAGAAACTGCCAACAAATCAGTAACTATAGTCCAAGGGATTTAATGTTGATTTTCAAAAGTTGAAGATGTAAAGTAGTAAATTACTTACATTCTTAGCCAAAGCTAACCTGGGGATATTATATAAGTGTGGTGTATACCCATGGGCACATGGTCATATATGCATATATCAAGGAATGAATCTGTCATCTTGCATATGTTCAATCTCATGTGAAATACCAGGCACTGAAAGTTGGTAGCTGCAGCAACCAGAGCATATGCTATAAGCATTTCAGCTATTAAAATATCTGACACTTGGCAGGTGCATTCAAGAATGACAGCTCTTGGCAAGTTCATCTTATCCTTGCACATGAATAATAAAGAGAAAGGAATATTTTCAGTCTGGTAGAAATAAGCAACAGGTGCTAAAAGCCTTGTATGTAGTTTAACAGGAAGGAGTATATTAAACACTGTGAAATAAGCAAACATAATTACAACATACTTATAATGAAAATGATGGCTCCTAGTTAATTCTGGTCTAGGCTCATTCAAAGACCCTGGGGCCAGCATACCACAGGAGGGATTATACACTTTAAAAATAACATAATGCATAAAATACTTAATAGTGTACCCTTCCTCCATTTAGTAAAATCCTTTAGGGCTTCTAAAATTTAAGAGCTATTTTTTTCAGACCTGGAACGTTAGGGGTTATCCATATTTTCAGGGCTGTGGAACATCCAGTATGTCCTTATCTTGAATATATTTCTCCTTTCTTTAATAAACTCAATCCAGTGTTTGATTTTCATCTTTTATTTATTCTGGCTCTTAAAAGAGATTATTTATTGCATCAAGGCTGCTATTTACCACACATGCAAGATCTGTAATGTCAAGATCAGTTATTTCTAAGTGACTCCTGTTCTAGAAGCTGTCAATGAAGATGGTATACCCTAAAGTTCACACATAATTGTATCCCTACTCAATCTTTTGTGTCTATTGCTTTGTTTGCAAGATAACTAAGAATACATTAGAGCCACTTGATAATTGCAATGTAATTTACTAAAATATTTAGGCTCTAGAATCAGATTTGCCAAATTCTAAATTGTTTCTAAATCGTGCATCTGTGTCTTTGATTAATTAAATTCCCCAGGCCTGTTTATTTTTCCATAAAGTGAAGGTAATAAAATTATTTACTTCACCAGCTGTTTTGAGAATTGAGTTAAATAATTCATTTATTTACATTAGTAGAATATCACATTGTGATTGTTTGACTATGTTACTTTTATTTATGCTTTCTAGAGTAGACTGCATTGAAAATAACAGCATGGGGACAGGTGTTGATAAGAAAGATCAATTAGAAATGGAATCCTGCTGTGTGTAGCACTGGGAACTCTGTCTAGTCACCTATGATGAAACATGTAATGTGAGAAAAAAAGAATGTATACATGTAAGTGTAACTGGGTCACCATGCTGTACAGTAGAAAAAATATGTATATAAATGAATGATAAAAAAATTGATATTCGGATTTTTTTAGATGCAATTTCTAGAATAAACTTTCTTTGTCAGGATCTGGACTTTTCTACTTCAAGTGTTGTTTGTGGACCAGCAGCAAGGGCTTGGCCTGGGAGCTTGTGAGAAATGGAGGATCTTGGGTACCATCCCAACTAACTGATTCAGAATTTGTATTTTAATGAGATCCCGAGTGATTTGTATACACTTTAAAATTTAAAAATCTCTGGTCTGTACAGATAAGGTTTTTACATACCCTTTCAGATTTTCCTGATCTTACCCTTTATTTAATAATGTTTATTAGTATACCTGTGCATTTTTGTTAGCTCAAATGCTTGCTTTTAAAATTTCTGGATTGCTAGACAAGTCTTTCAGAATAAGTGATGCCTTATTAATGCCCATTATTTTAATCTTTCCTAGTATACACTGAGACCAGGAGGCCAATATTCATACCACCTCCTTCTCCTTCTCTCACCCTGAAACACTTGAATACTTTGATCATATTATTCCTAGATTTTGATTTGTCTCCTTCTAGAGAAAGAATTAAGATATATTGGGCATTTCCCTCTTCTGATTTTGCAAGTGACATAATATCTACGTGGGATTTTGTGAGAGAAATGTAAGAAAGGTATAAATCATTGTTTCATAAATTTTTTGTCTTTAATTATTGATAAATTTAATTCTGCCTCGAAGAAAAAGTTTAATTAAAAAAGACACTTCAAGACAAAATTTTATCATTCTTAATAGAAGACAAATACACTCAAATAAACTGGAATTAATTCAACTCAATCATTTAAAAGTTCAGGTAAAGATTTTTTTTTAAAAAAGGGTCTCCTAAATTTACGTAGTTTTTTCTCTTTAAAATAATATTTTAGAGTTACATATAGTCTCCTTTTTTATGTTTAACACTATTATGATTTCAATTAACAGGGATATTTTCCATACTGATTTTTTTTTCACTTACAATTTGACCACTATCTCATAACAATGACAGCTTGAGAACGCATGTTAACAAATTCAAACACTACAAATGAATTTCACAGTCCTCTGCACTGTTCATTCTCACCTCATGAATCCAGAAGTGTCTATGCATTTGAAAGATTGCTGCTGGTGGATGACCTCATCTTCCATACTTCCATAGTTACGTTTTTTTTCTCCTGTAAATGGCTCCCTATACTTGGAGCTGCTGTGCCAAACTTTCTAGACAGGCGTAAATTACTGCTCTGTCTCCCTCCCTCTTTTTCTTCGTTTATATTTCATAATGTACGACAAACTGAAACATTGAATAATGGACAGTGCTAAGGGATGGTGGCTATTTATTGTGTTTTCTTCATGCTTTGGCATTTTATATGTCTGAAGTAGCAACTGTATGATACTAGAGATCAAACAGGAGGACTTTAAAATTTTCATTTGTAGGAGGGAAGCTTTGGTTTTATAAAGGCAGTGACACACTAGACTAACTGCTAGCTGAAAGGAATGGTTGCAATATCTAGGCAGGCAAAATATGAAAAATACAAAAAGGTCAAAGTAGTAAAGTATACATTTCCTCTTACATAGAGCATTGAATCATTCACTGAGCTAACATTTCTGCTGTAAATATACTCACTTTCATAAAATAATTTTTTTTTCCATTTTGGGGAAAAATAGAGATGACTATGTCATGCCAGCCCTAATAACTAACCTGTCTTATAAGGAAGGGCAACAGAGCAAATACCTTTCTTTCTCCTACTTGGTTCATTTTTAATTTATAGGCTTAAAAACTATTTATCAACTAAATTCCTTCCTCCCTTCCTTCCTTCCTATTTTTCCCAAATAATCTTTAAATTTTTCCTGAGGGGAATACCAGTCTTCTCACTGTTCAAGTGGTACATGCCCTCTACAAATACCTTATTTTTACAATTAAGGTAGAGGCTGTCTTATCCTCTGAAACTAACTGGATGCCAATTTTTAAAAAAATATTCAAAACAATGAATATTGGTAAACTCTATAATTTCAAAGATTTCCCCCCCAAAATTAAGGCTTGACATTATATTGGAATTGAAATGCTCAAGTTAAAAAAGGAAGGAGGTGTATATTTATTAAGTACCTACTATGTGCCAGAAATTTTCTGTACATCACTTATTTTAATCCTCATCACAATTCTGTGTGAGAGCTTTTATTCTAATTTGCAGTTTAACAACTGAAAATTGTTAAATTTTTAGAAATTCAGACATGCAGTAGCTTGCCCAATGTCACATAGCTACTAAATTTGTATGAGTCCAAAGTGTTGAATCTTTCCCTCTTTATTCTACACCAGTGCCCTCTCTTTTATTTTGCAGATGAGAACTATGAGGTGCAAAAAGACTAGGATGCTTAAATTGGTGTCTGAGTTTGAATTGGGTAATTGTCCTCTGACTCAGTTCATCCCACTATGCCACTGGGAATCCAAACATGGGGAAAGTTGGCCCTAAAATTAAAATTCACATTAAAAAACTTGTAAGAAGATTTACCATGTCCATTTTTTTTTTGAGGGATGGAATCTAATAATATATTTCCTGTCTATTACTGATAAAATCTCATGTGATTCCTCCTGTTTCTCTTTTTCTCTTCAATGCCATGAGTTGATCAGACCCCAGAGATGATGACTATTATTTCTAAGGAATTTTGTCTACATTTGCGGGCAACACAACGTTCTTGTCTCCATGGAACTGAAGCAAAGGTCAGATGATGCTGGGCCAAACTCCAAATCTATAGAATGAATTTTCTATTTTTCCAACTATTAAGGCAGATTGTCCTCATGGATTTGAGCAACTGTTCAAAGAGTGAGCCTTATCTTATTCCTAATTTTCCATCTTCTTCTTCCCTACTTTAGAATTGAAACACCATAGGGACTCATGGTACAATGAATATTTCTGCATATTTGTGTTTTTTCCTCCCACCAGAGTTTACATAGAACAAGAACTTCATAGATGCTAAACAGACAGAGATAGATGCTTTGCATGACTGTTACTATATTTAGAGATGAAAATACAAGATTTGGTAGATGAGAGTTAGATTGGGGTAAAGGATTGAAAAGAAAGTTGCAATGTTGTTAAGATTTCTCATACTCATTACTTTTTGAGAGATGGTTAAAAACAAAAAAACAGCAAAATCTGAACATCTTTCTCAGCCCCTGAAAACTTGCCTTAGAGGTGTACAGAAAGTAGGGCTATATATTGTCCACACTAAGGTTAGCTTGAACAGCTCACTATTTCTGCTTCTCTTTTCCTTCTCTAACTTTTTTGTATGATGTTCCCCCTGGTATACACTGTCCTCTCTTCCTCCCTTTCCACACATCTCTCAACATTGGGTTTAAATGCTACCTACTTCATGCAGCCCTCTCATGAACGAATATCAGGAAGTCCCTTCTGTGTGTGACTGTGACACTTGGAATACAGATCTTTTGTAGCACTACTTACTATAGCAAATTTGGAATATTTTTATATCACTGTGTCTTTATAAGATTTCTTAGAATTGTGTCTATATATCAAAAAGCATAATTTTCATTCTATTTTATTTCAGTTGGCTTCTAGGACATCATGCTTTCTCAATTTTCCTCTTCACTCATTGGCCATTTCTTCTTGGCATCTTGCTCTCTCCTTCTCTCTATCTCTCTCTCCCCATCTTTTGGCTTTGGCTTATCAGTCTGGACTCTCAAGTATGTAAAGCTTGGGTTTTGAACTTGATTGATATCCACTCACTCCTAAGATGATCTTATAGAATTTTACAGCTTTAAATATCATCTACATGCTGATGACTCTCAAAATATATATATCAAGCCTGGATTCCACTTCAATTCCAGATGGTTATCTCCATCTGCATGCTGAATCATCTTCACTTGCCTCTTGACTTGACATTTCACATGAAATGTGTCCAAAACAGAAATCCCATTTCCACCCACAAAATCTGCTTTACCTCTTCTCTTTTTTTAGTAAATAGAAACCAACATTTTAGAATCATTGATTCATCTGTTTCTCTTCATTAATTCATACAATCTTTCAACAAATCTTACTGCTTGTATCTTTAAAATATATTCATAATCTCACTACTTCTCTTCATTTCCCATCTACGACCCTGATCCAAGCCATAACCATCTCTCATCTGCGGTACTCAGTGGCTTGCTAACTGGTTTTTGTGATTCTACATTCACATCCTACTGTGTGTATGTATTCAACAGAGCAACAATACTGACTTAACTATTAGTAAAACCTAGATAATGTCTTCTCTTATTCAATTCCCCCAAAAGTTCCTATCTCACTCATGGTAAAAATCAAAGTCTTTACAGTGACTTACAAGGCCCTATATAATTTGGCTCCTTGTTACCTCTATGAACTTGTCCCAAGCTACTTTCCACCCCAGGTGTTCATCACTGTCCTCTTCAAGTGTTCATTATTCCTCCACCTCAAGGCCTTTGTTGCTCTCTGTTGAGAAAGATCTTCCCCCAAAGACCTACACTGCTTGCACTCTCACTTTTTCAATCTTCTTTCACATTTCCCCATTACAATCTTATTTTCCCCAATACTGAGCTCCCTGGTCATCCTCCTTAGAAGTCAACCCACCATCCAGCATTCTCTACCCTCTTCCTTTCTTGCTTGTTCTTAGTGTTTGTTTTCATAGTCCACCTTTCAGATTGTGCAAGAGGGCTTGACACAGAGTGGCTACTCTATAAACATTTTCAGATTTGTTGGATTCCATAGGGCCTTCCTTGTGCATAGTAGGTGCTCACTATTTTTTAAATCAAAAGCACGAAGCTCTAAATTATATCTTACACCAGAATGTGGAACAAAGATCTTTTTTTTCCATTTCATGAATTCACATTTAACAAGAATTGAAAGTGGTTGTATATCAGAAACAGGTGTGTTTCATCTGTGTATAGTAAAACACTAAGTTTCAAAGAGTGGAAAAAATTTTCGTTGTTCATAGCAGAAGGAACTATTGAACCAACAAGTTCACTGAGTCAATGGCCATGTTAAAACAATATAGACAGTGCCACATAACTAGGAAAATGCTCATTCAAATTATCTGAGGGTGCCTTTGATCATGTTTAATTAAAGAAATTATAAAATGCACTTTTCACTTAAAGTCTTCTTGCCACAACCACAGTCTGGCAATTTTTTTCAAGCATAGGACTCAGAAAAAGATAAAACACGATGGCCTTCTACTCTAAACACCATAAATAATTTTATACCTCCCAAATAAAACAGTGAACAATAAGACTTTTTTTTAAGTGAAAGGAAGAGAATTGTAAGAGCCATTCATACTATAACAGATGTGCTGACTTGCTTCAGCTTTATTTTATATTTTTCCTTTACCCTTTCCTCTCATTGAGAACCCTATGGCATAAAATTTCATTTCAAAGATTTAAAATAGGACATGGAATCCTAGGCAGACTTAAGTGCAGTTGCACAGAGCAATCTATCATGGATTTTTGGGACTCTCACACAACATGCATAGTTTCCCTGGGACCAGGATATTTTTTGCCCTCAAACTGGCCCAGTTCCCCTGCAAAAGATCCATTTCCTTGCCTAGAAATAATGGTAGAATTAAAATAGATAGCATTCAAATTGGAAGAATCATTCAATTCTAATCCAACAGAAAAGTACTGGCAACTTTCAGAGGTCACTGAGTTGAGGATCTAGAGATACAAATTCTCATCTTCACTTGTCAAAACTCTCTTCTGCAAAAAGCTCCAGATATAGTTTTGAACTACCTAAGCGATTTTCAGCACCTTCAGTGTAAGCACATAGAGGATTTATTGACAAAGGTATACTGTGCATGTATTTTTTTTTAAAGCATTAGATTGGTAAAAATACCCTGGATATTTGAGCATAGGCTCCTTTGTCTCTTTCCCTTAACCCTGCCAGACCTCCCTATGATATATGCCAAAGAGAAGCTCCCATCCTCTTGTGTCCATGATGAATGATTTGGGAACAGTCCAAACAGTAACGGAGGGATTTAGCCCAGTTTCCTTGACTCTAGCCCCATATATTTATGAGACGGTTGTGAGGAGATTTGCAGGGAAAGTAAAATATTCTATAGTGTGGCTTTTTATTCAGACTTGTACTTAGGAATAATCATTGCTGTCACCACATTAATGTTCAAGGGGGGAAAAAAAACTTCTGCAACCCATGTAGTGTAAAAAAAAAAAGAAAGGAAAAAAGTAATAAGGGATAAAGCAGGAGTTGTGTAGTATGATACTTTCTAGTTTCTTATTTTATCATTACGCATTTTGCTTATAAAACTTCACTTTTTAAAAAATTCCATCAAACTTAACTTTGTCTTTTCTGGTCTCTCTTCTTCAGTTGTATGTGGGTGTCTGTGTGATTGAGGGTGTCTGTGTGTAATAATAATCATTAGTATCCACAGTATTTCATTATTCCCCAGAATAACCCTCAAGGCTACATGCTAATAATTTGCCCATTTGTTAAATGAGGAAACTAAAACTCAGACAGGTTCAATAATGTTAATAGGGAAAGAAAGCTAATGGGAGAAGAGCTCACATTGAAACTTAGATGCCCCTGGCTTCAAAGCCTTGTAGGTAATCACTGTGTCTTTTTGTCCTTATATGAAGGTGGAACTTCTACTGTCTGCTTGCTGGCATTGGGTAGGTCTGCCAGCAGGCGTCTCATATGCCAGGCTCAGCATGCATTCCCTGGCCAACACACTTTCTTTGTTGCTTTCCATGCTTGCTCTTAATTGTGAGAACGTCCTTGTGGATAAGGAAATTATTCACTTCCACATTAAATAATTGTAGAGATGCTGATTTAAACAGAAGAGCAAGCAGAACATCAAAGCTTTATTTTAATTAGAGAGCTATAGTCAATATTTCTCCTGCTTTTTTAATTTGAATTTGAAGTTTTCAAGAGAAATGCAAAGAAAGAAAAATCAGCAGTGCCTGATTTTGTTTCCAATATTTTATTATGGCAATTTCCACAGATAAAAGTTTGAAAGGTTTTACACAATGAATACCCATATACTAAGCATCTAGATTCTATAACTTTCCTTGTTTTACTTTTCACCTCTCTATCCATTGATCTCTCTATCCACTGATTCTCAGGTTAGGGACTGAATGGCAGCTACAGCTACCCCCCATGCCATAGCCACAGCAACAGGGAATCCAAACTGCCTCTTGGACCTACACCACAACTCATGGCAATGCTTGATCCTTAACTCACTGAGGGAGGCCAGGGATCAAACCCACATCCTCATGGATACTAGTCAAATTTGTTTCCGTTGAGCCACAATGGGAATTCCCTAAAGTAAGTTTTATATGTAAGGTGAAATTACACAAGTCTTGTGTATCATTTATTGATTTTGGGGGTGCATATACATTCAGGTAACTAAAACCTCTTTCAAAGTATAGAATATTACTATGCTAAATCCAACATAATCCTCACTTCCTAGTCCCCTGCCCAAAGAGACAAGCACTGTTCCAGTTTATACAACATTGGTTAGTTTTACCCAGGTTAGTCTTCATGGTCATTTAAACAAGTCACATAGTAACTACTCATTTATGTAAGACTTTTCTTACTTGGCATGTTTTTGATATTTATCTATGTTATTATAGTGATGTTCTTTTTTGAGTTATATCCCAGTGTATGAACATAGCACAATTTGTTTATCCATTCTTGTGTTGCTGAAAATGTGATCCAGTTCTTCAGTTTAGGCTTTTAGCAAATATTCTTGTGTAAGTCTTTTTGGTGTACACGTTTCCATTTTTTCTTAGATAAATACCTAAGAGTAGAATTGCTGATTACAGGGTGGGTGTTAGTTTAGTTTCATATAGGAGCTGCCAGACCTTTTCCCAAAGCAGTTGCACCATATTACATTCACATCAACAGTGTATGAATATTTTGGTGGCCCCACAAGCTCACCAACATGTGACATTTTCTGTCTCTTAAATTTTAGATTTTCTGGTAAGTATATAATGGTATCTCATTGTGCTTTAAATTTGCATTTTCTTGATGAGTTATGACATTGAACACCTTTTCATTAGCTTATTAACCACTTGATTATTTTCCTTTGTAAATTGTTCAGTGTTTTTTCATATTTTAAAAAACTGGATTTTTTCTAGTTTTCCTTGCCTGATTTTGAAAACTAAGCAACATTAAATATAAGTGCATCACTGTGTTATTTAGTTGTCTGAAAACTCAGTGTTAAAAACCATCCAAACTGTACAAACAATTATAGATAAATCAGGTAAAGGACTATTAGGTGTAGTCTACAATTGTAAAGAAGAAAATAAGGCAGGATTTTTACTGCAATTACTCTGGGGCCAGTGTGAGCCTATTCTATATGGGACAGAACATGACTGAGACTTGTCAGTCTATCTTTAATTTTCTGCTTAATTCTCAGAAATTGCTGGATAATGATTCAATCTGGCTAATCTTCTATGAACCTGCCCTTCAAACCTGCCACTCTTTCTCCACCATTTATTATTTCCTTGTAAAACTCAAGTGGTCATCTCACTTATTACCTTCCACATTATTTAATCATTCTATAATATACATGGCCAACTGCTAAATTAAACAATGGAAGATCAACTTTAGAAGCAGCAGAGGAGTGATAAATGCATTCCCCTTATTGTTATAAAGTTGGAAAATTATGGCCATATGCATGGACTGAGCCAAAAGGGCAGAGAATTCCCTTTGTTTCCTTATTACTCACCCATTGTGCTGTTCTAAGTTCCTTTAGTGGCCAAAGGGTGACAGAAGCAATACATCAGGTTTTGCTGTAAAATGTTATCTAAAGGCAAAAAGTGGACCTGTAGGACAGATAGAATTCCACACCGAGCCAGGGGATTTATGACAAAATTCTATAACCAAATAAAAAATATCTGTGACTACATTTATGTGAAGCAATGGTGCCATTCTTTGGCTGGTTTAGGTAATCACAGGTGCACATTCTTAGTCATACTAGAGATATATCCCAGTAGACATTTGGGAATCTGTTTTGAATTTAAAGTGGAAGTTCCAAGACAGATTTGGCAATTCTTTTCAAATTTTCTTTTTGAGAGGAAAATATGCATTGTGGAAAAGCACTAGAAAAATATAGACTGTGGTTCAAAAATAGTGTGCTACGTGTGTGTGTGTGTGTGTATGTATATATATACACACACACTCTTTTGATTTTGATATATTAATTTTTCATGACACCTCCGGATACGTATTGGGCCCATGTGAAGAGAAATATTTAATTCCACAAATATGAAACAGGAAGCTTAGCAATGAGTACAAATAGTGAGCAAAACAAAGACTGAAAATCAGAGGAACTCAAATTCCAGCCAACATTGGACAAGTTACACTCTGATAAAATCATTGCAATAGTATTTTTAAATATGAAAATTGGTTATCTGAGGAACATTAGCTGTTAGTGTTTCAAAAAGAAATATTAAGGTGTTTTAATCAAAATGAAAAAATGGTAATCTTCCTTTCCTCATTACTTTAATTAATATGGCTGCTTCTTTGTCACTGTAAATTTAATACTCTCATCTAAGGTAGACAGTGAATTTACGCTGTCTGAATTTGCTTTGTTTCCTTTCTGCAGGGTAGAAAAGAAAGAATTTGGAGGCCGTCCTCTCCCCCGCCCCCGCCCAGAAAGAGGCCTGCACATGTCATATTGTAAATATTAGCCAGAAATACATGCTAATGAGAAAATTCAACAGTCCTCATGGGAAACCAGTTGTTTATTCTTTCTCCTTGCTTCCACTTCTTTCTCATTTCCCTGTGGCCTTTTGGAATAAGTGTATCAAAGAGCTTACACCTCTTCTGGAGTATGACTAGGCCTATATGGCCTAAAGTCATACAGCAAGGTAGCTTCCTGGTTCAGTGAATATTCTATAAAATAGGACTCGCCTGCAAGGCCTCTGCAATGCATTGTAGATTTACAGCAAGATATTCTCTCAGCCCTAGAAAATCCAGGTAGGGCCTGGGGCGGCTGGCATCCTGGTTCAGTAGCTTCTTGCGATAAGCAACAGTGAAATGATCCATAGATGAGGGCCGTAAAACACTGGACCCAAAGCAAGGTCAAGTGATACCTTCAGCCATCAGCAATCTGAATAGTTTTACTCCCTGGTTAAGGAGTGTTCTATACATGGGCAACTATTCAGGATGCAGCTTCAGATTGTGCCAGCTGTGGCACCCGGCCTGCAGAGACAAGAAAGGTTTATAAGGGCTCTTAGTAGCTCTGGCTGTGAGTGGCAGCCTCCTTCTCTATCTTTGCATGTATGGGATATTTATATCAGCTTTTTGATGTTTGTCCTCTCAGTGACATTGCAGCTTGTTGCATGTTGGATGCTGTAGCAATGCATACACACTGAGTCCTAGTTTGAAATATCTTGTATGAAAAAGTTCAACTGGAATAAAAATTATATTTTTCTTAGAAATGCCAACATTAATTACATTTGTCAGTGAAAGACATGGATGAGGTCTTCAAATGTATGTTGTTTCAGTATGCAAATTAACTCGTTTTCCTCTGGAAATTAGGAAAGGTTTTATTTGCCAGTATGATACAAAGTCAACATTTAATATTTTCTCTAAATGCTCTGAGTCTATGTAATTATATAATGTCAAGAAAATGTAATACTTTTTGCCCCAAGAGATATTTATAGACACTCTTAAATCCCTTCCAGTTTCCTCCAGTGAGCCATACAAATCCCGTCATTTTTTTCTGTATGCTGTGACAAGAGGAGCACGGGGAAGCCTGCAGCAAGGTATGCTGTTACTGGTCTTCTTTTATAGACATCAGCTACTGGTAAGTGAAGGACCAATGTTGTCCATTTTCTTCCCTTTAATAATGAATTAGTTTCCTCTTCTCATGAGAAATTAGCAAACATAAAGGAATCAATGGACACTGACCTGTACTCTATAATGAGCTACATGTGGTTCACAAAGCAATTATAGTAGCATTACAGCAACAGCAATTATAAGTGATATGCAGGTTTTTCTATCCAGTATTATCAACCACCTGCTACTCCCAGGACCTGCATTTCTCTGTTACATATAGTTTCTTTTGTTTGTTTTTGTTTTTTGTTTTTTTGTTTTTTTGCTTTTTAGGACCACATCTGTGGTATATGGAAGTTTCCAGGCTAGGGGTTGAATTGGAGCTGCAACTGCTGGCCTATACTCTAGCCACACAGCATCCGAGCCACAACTGTGACCTACACCACAGCTCACAGCAATGCCAGAACCTTAACCCACTGAGCAAGACCAGCGATCAAACCTGTATCCTTAAGGATACTAGCTGGATTTGTTACCACTGAGACACAACAGGATCTCTCACATAGTCTTTTAACAGTCTCTAATCTGTCATGCCTGCTCTTCTGTTCCATGCTCATGCATCCCCTCTTCGATCTGTTATGGAGTGTAGAAAGTCTCCAGATAATTTTTTCATATGCTTTGAAATAATTTTAAAATAAACTTTAATTTATGTAGTATAGAACCATAAATGCATGCTATTTGTAAAAATAATAATCAAAAAATGTATAAAAGAGAACTTTTTCTAAAACTCTTGCCAATTCCACACCCCTTGCCCCTGCAACCTTGCCCTCCACCTGCCCACCCGCCTCTCTCTGATAATATAATAGAGCTTCACCTCAGCTGCTCAGATTTCATTGGCTACAATTTACTAACCAGTAGATTTAATGACCACCTCACCTGTTGCCACAAAGATTTGAAATCACTTTTAAAATGGACACTGCAGGAGTAATGCACTTGCTTCCCTGAGTTTTATATTTAGCTCATTAAATAGATTTTTCCAAAAAAAAAAAAAAAAGTACACCAATTTCAAAGGAATATTGGTGGGAGAGACGAATTTTCTGATTGGAGGTTGGGGGTAGAGACTGTTCATTGCAACACTTAAACCAGAAGGTCGGGCTACTATATCATGACTGAAGGCTGACAGCCTTTCAGAATTTCTCTCAAGACTTGATGGGTGCTTTCGTTTTTATCCTCCTCCGTTGCCTCCACCCTCATCCAAACCATTATCCTCTCTCACTTGAGCAACTCAATTGACCTAGCTGGTTTTGCTTCAGTGCTTCCTTATACATCATTTGTTCTTCCTGGAATAGCTAGTTATAGCATGTTGCTCCTTCTCTTACTCTGACCCACAGCCTTACATTATCTGCCCTCCTCATCTTCTCTTCTCTCTCCTGCTCACTATGGTTGAGTATTCTTGCTCTCCATCAACTGCTCTTAGCTCTTTACATACTTCGGACTATTGCACTTATTATTCCTTCTATTACCTTTCCCATCTACCCTGCTCTTTACAGGTCTGGCTGTTTCATACTGATCATATCTTAGCTCAAGTCTTTTCATCTGTGAGCCTTTTCTGACAATCCCACCTCAAATAGCACCCCTATTCAAAAACCTTCTCAGCCTTCTGTGTATATTCTTTGTAACACTACCACAATTTGTATTTATTTATATCATTGTGGCCACTCAGTAGCATTTCCTATAAGTTAGGAATGCCATCTCTCTTATTTCATGACTGTATTTTCAACATTAGAGTAAGGAGTAATACTCACTGATGAATAATTGTAACAAATGAAAAAGAAATTTTTCTTATGAAAGAATCACAGTGGGTTACAAAAGAAGACAAGATCCAAGGACCAATAAGGAGATAATTTTCAACTTCAACCATATCAGTTATTATCAAGTGTAAAGAATCCACGTATAACTGAAAACCTCTCTTTGGCAACTGTCTGCTTCATCTGCTTCTTCCTCTTTTCCACCTCCCAGGCACTGGAGTATTTCTGCATCAGTATAAAATCTAGCTTGGCAGTACTTCAGCCAAATCTTTGTTATAAAACATCTGATAGTCCAAGCTTTTTTGTTCTTTTCCCTGAGTTTTCTTTACATAGAACAAAAATGTCCATTTAATCCATACCTATGATCCCCAGCAAAGGGGCAAGAGGAAAGCAATCTGATTACAATGGCGTGCAAATGACCGCCAGACTTCACCCTTCATGGGCATTTCACATTTTTCAAAAGAAACTTATTGATACAGATATTTTCCCTAATGGGAAAAATATTTAGAGGGGTAATTCTGAGTACCCCTGACTCCCACATGTCTGAGTCTTGGGATGGAAGAAAAGGATTTAGGAACTTGACATCTTTCATTTGAAAGATTGCCAAGATCTTGCTTAAAGCATACCAACCTATATTAATCCCTAATGAAAGTATGCAAGATTTCACTCTTCCTTTTATAGTAATCAGGCATGCCTTACCAATCTTCTCTTTCTGTAAGTATTATATTGGTAAGTTTGGTTTATAAAACACATATACTATATTAGATAATTAGTTGATCAAAAGCAATATTGGATGTGTATTAACATTTTGTTCACATGCATTATACTTGTGTAACCTTGGCCTATTTGCATCAAAATTCCATTGGCAGTGTTTTGCTTTTGATCTGTGAGCTATTAGAAGCCCTGTTACTACAGATGAAAGGAGTTAGAAAGTTCTATATCATAATGCAGTGCGATCAGTAATTCACAGAGCAGGTAATTTGCAATGACTTGCCAAGCCTTTGATTGCACCCGGTTTATGGCTATTAGCAGTTTCCCCTTTCAAATTTGTATGGTTCCATACTTCCTTTTTGACCTCTTTTTCATCATTTATGGTCCAATTTGGTAGTGAAAAAACATAACTGCTTGCTTAGCGCAGGGCTGTCATTCAAACCCCAGTGACTTACTGAGCACTTTGACATTTGTGATGATGAAAAAAACATTAAGCAGGTGTACAGAACACTAACCAGGTTCCTGCAACAATGCTTTATGGGATTCACAGTGTACCTCTGGGCTATAAACCGATTCAGACTTGATTTTCTCTATCAATTTAATCTCAATGTTCAGATTCCCATTCAAAGAAGGAGGCATGCATAGTTTTTGCTAAAACTGAAGTTAAATAAAGTTTCCAATAATAATGTTAATATAGGACCTCATAGGTACAATTGGAAGGGCAGTGATTGCTTGGCACTAATATAATATGAAAGTAGGGCTCACGTGTCTACTTTGAAGTCATGCAATTAGGAGTACTACTTGATACTGGACTATATAAAATTTAAGCCCTATAAAATGTCTTTGGCAATGAAAACTTACAGCTAAATGGCATGCTTTAGCCCCTTAGCTCTCTGAATTGTATGTATGCCACATGAAGGAAACATCATATTATTCTGTGGAGGTTTTGCTTCTTGCATTTAAAACTGGTCATCTGTTGTACAGGTGTGCAGCATGTCTTGGTGTGGGTTAGCCTGCCGTCACATGCGGTTTGTCTGGGAGATGTGGAGACCTGCAAAACTCAACAGAGTCCAGGTCCCCAATTAGTGTGTTTGGGGAAGCATTCAAAGTCTGGACCCCTGAGCGCAGGGATTTTCCCACCTCGGTACTGGTTGGACATCTCAGAACCTGTCACTTGGGCCCACAACCATTTTCAGTTGAAAGTGGCAACAATGTCACATAAAGGCATAGACTCACACATACCTAACAACAAAAGAAAGATTGTTAAGACCATCCATTTTCTATCATCATTCCAGTATGAAAATAGCTTTTTCAATAATATGGAACAGACAAGCATTGAACTTTGACCTTCTGGGTGTTTACTGCATTTAGAAAATTATTTGAAAAATCCTAAGTCTGGAGTAGAAAACTTTGAGTGGTTTACATTTTAAGTGGTGGCTTTTAATTATACACAAAGCAAAAGTACTTTGGAAGAGGAACTGTAAGCAAATTGGGAAGATATGGCTTCAGACTCATGCTTCATTTTGGAGAATGAAAACTATTCACATAGAATAAATGCACCTGAAGATCAAAAGACAATGCAAACAATCTCTGAATGCATGGTGACTCATGTTTACAGAGCATTTTTCACAGAAAATTGTGTGTCTTTTTCAACCACAGTTGGGTAAGTGAGAGCAGCAACATTAGTTGCTTTTTTTAATATATAAGGTAGTCAGAGCCACAATATTCCATTCCCGCTTACCCAAAATACAAGGATACTGACAGTTTCCCTTGTCCTTACCATCTAGCTCTTGTAACATTTTCATCTTCTTTCTATACACATCCATTTCACATTCAGTACAATGACCATAAGCGCTCACCATATGCATTCCTCCTGGCCAAATATGTTAGTCAGAGTAGTGACGTGAATGGGACTAAGACAGGAAGTTCAATTAAAAAACCAAGTGATGCTGACGCTTTATGAGTTTTACAGAGATGGCAAGAAATTTTATATCTGTTGTGTCCCTCAGGCTGGTTGTAATTTTAGCGTAGAGTGGAAATGGTCCTGAGAAATTATTGATCTTGACTTTTACCAGGCCTGCAGTAAAGCAAAGGTAACAAATAATGTCATGCTTGAAGTTGGTGAAAAAATATTTGCGGTCATGGTTGTAAGTTGAGGCCAAACTCAAGAGCACTGAACCCAGACTGAAAAACCACCCTACCCTGCCTTTTTTTTTCCAGTCTCACATAATATTTTTATTGGTTTAGTTTCACTGATGAGATTTTTAGGTTAGTTAACTAGTACTTCCTGCTAACCTGACTTGATGTTTTATCAGGTCTTACCTGAAAACATGCTTGTTTTGAGTCCATGTGCTGACAACTACTTAAATATATCACTTCTTATTTATTGCAAACTTTGCCTGTACTTTCATCTTTTTAAAGATTTTGCATAATCCTTTGGTGTAAGTTATTTAGAAGAATGAATTTATGAGGACTAACTTCATAGGAAAAAATCTAAGTGTCCCATAAAAATGGCAAATATAAACCAAACCAGAGGAGAATAGGCAAAGCCAGTATACTTATACGTAGAAAACTATAGAGTATTTTATTTTTTAAGAATTCATTCAACTGTGGCTAAAATTACATATTTGCATTATAAAATGAGCTCTGAATGAATTTTCCCTAAAGTGGAATACCACAGAAAATCGTTTCAGTTTATGAAATTACACTTAGCACGTTTATTTGTTCTCTCTCTACTCGAAACCCACAAGTTTTTATTAACGCCATGGTTCATATTTCAAATAGCAAGAAATCTTCACGTCTCCCTTCCCCCCCCAAAAATAAATCTACAAAGCACCTGGATTTAGAAGAACAACATAGATATATTGCCATTACCTCTGAAAACTAGCAAACACTTTCGTAATAAAAATAAACAGTGTATACTGTAATCGATGAAGAGGCAACATCCCACATTGTTTATTGATTCATGAGGTTAAGATTAAAGTGGTATTCTTGCCTGTGTTTATCAACAGGGTTTTTTTCTTTTTTTATGCAGTAAGTCAACCTGGAATCCCACAAACCAATCAATAAAGTTTAAAAGCTTCAGTGAATCTAACCCATAACAGGTCCTTGTTTGGAGAACATGCTCAAGAAACACATGTGCCTTTAAGAGGTCTTGAAAGACTTTACACCCATGGACCATTACCATTTCCAAACACCCTGCAGCATTACCAGCCCAACATATGCTGACTGTATATCACCGTGACCCTCTCACTAAAGCTCTTTTGACTGGAGTGCTTTTAATACCCACTTTCTCAGCTGAGCTCAGGAGTGATTTGTTTTACATGCCACATTAATCCTTTCCACATTTTCTGGATGAGGCAACCACAATTCCACTTGTGAGGTGTTTCTAAAACACAGTTATAGGAATAAAGCAGCAGGGTCCCAGACTTGACAACTTCCCTCTAGGCAGCTGACAAAGTGGGCTATCCTGCCTTGGTTTAACTCTTCAAAAGAGCATTTTGTGCCCAGCCACTAGGGTGGGCCAGCCTTCCAGGCCAGTAGGAAGCCCCATTTATTGAAGGCAATTTACTCTCAATTAAAGCACTGTAGGAATCTTCATAGATGTAATGCCTTCTTGATACTGTGCGTATTAGTAAAAATAAAATCACGAATAAATGGAAAAGAGCAGTAGAACCAAAAATATATAAAACACATCTCAGTAAAATCAAAGGAAGTTTATATATCACACCTTCATAATTGTAGGAAAAGAGCTTTTTTTTAAAAAAAAATAATAAATGGGCAATTAGCGTTCAAAGCACAGGCTTTTATTATGTGGTAATTTTACAGTTTTAACTTTAAAGGCAACTTATCCAATCCCATTCCCCAAATATATTCCAAGACCATTGAACTTATGTTGCATGCATTTATGAACTTTTATATATTTTTAAAGTTCATTGAATATAAGTAATATAGGTTTTTGAAATTTCAAGTTGTCAACAAGGCTAACTGATTGGACCAACCAATTGTTTAAAAAAAAATGTTTTTACATGTCAGCACTTGGCTGATTTTATTAACTTGTTAGTATTATGCTCCCAATTTTATGTGTTAAAATCTAACTGTACAAGCAACTTGAGGACTAAAATTGTGCCTTTATCCAGTCCTAATTTATTGTTCTTCCCTCATAAATTTTATTTGCAGCTTCAATGGTCTGAAAAAAGCAGTAAATCATAGTGAGGTGAGGTTTACATAGTTTAGATTGAGTTCCTTATTTTTGCTTGAAATTAATCCAATCAATTCCTTCTGGTGTCATCGTCATGTGCTAATAGTAGGTCTCAAAGCAAGAGATCACTTGAGTCAAAAAGATCTTCATTCCTAATCTACAGGATATCACTTATGCATGCTCAGGTCATAAATCCTTTACATAAAATACAGGGAAACAGATGTAATGTTTCTAAAAATTATTGAGAGTTCTGTAAATAAAAAAATACTTTCCTATTTATTTCTTGCCCCAGGTTGTTTACCTTAGATCTTCAGGAATATGCTTCTAGCTTTTCTGAAGAAGCCTTCCAGAGGTTTCAAGGTCACTGTTAAAACACAGATGTTTTAACTGTGGCTGGCAAAACACAGGGGCTCATTAACTATTTGTAAGACGTAAGATGGATCCAAACATACCCTTCACATTCTCAACAATCTGGTTCATAATAATAGGAATTCCCTCTGTGGCTCAGCAGCTTAAGGATCCAGCATGGTCTCTGTGGCAGTGTGGGTTTGATCCCCAGCCAGGTGCAGTGGGTTAAGGATCCGGTGTTGCTGCAGCTATGGTACTGGTTGCAGCTATGGCTAGGATTCAATCCTTGGCCTGGGAACTTCATATGCCATGGATGCAGCAGTAAATAAATAAATAAAACATTTACTTTAGGACAAAAATGCCTACCAAAAAAGCTAGATTATTTCCTTAGGATCTTTAAAACAAAAACAAAAATCTGATCAAGTGAAGAAAAAAGACATTCATTAAAATCACAGTCACCCTTTTCATTTCTATACCCACACAGAGATACATACACCACACTTACCAGAGGCTCTACTTTTAAAAAAACTAGTATACACTGAAATGTAGAAAGCAGAATACTTAACAGATCATTTGGTACATTTTTAGAACTCTGAAGAGTTGAGTTTTATTTGTCAACAGTTTTGAACTGTAAATTGTTTCTGTTTTTCAAAAAAAAAAATTTTTTTTTGTCTTTTTAGGGCTGCACCTGTGGCAATATGGAGGTTCCCAGGCTAGGGGTTGAATCAGAGCTACAACTGCCCAACTACACCACAATCACAGCAAGCAACTCCAGATCCAAGCCACATCTAAAATCCAGCTCACGGCAACTCGGGATCCTTAACCTGCTGAGTGGGGCCAGGAATCGAACCCACAACCTCATGGTTCCTAGTCAGATTCGTTTCCACTGCGCCATGACGGGAACGCCTCAGAATTCATTTTAAAAAATGACCTTTAGCTTTTTGAACTCTTGTCTGAATATCTAGAATCATCCCAAAACTAGCAGATGTCTTCAAGAAAAAAAGAAATGCTTGTGTAAAGTTGACTGTTTTAAACTTTATTTCAAATGATCTGCTTTCAGTATCTTGAAGAAAAACTTTCTAGATTACTTTCTTTCTCTAAATTTGTGTTTAACAGGATCTAGAATTCTTTGGCTAGCTTAGAATCATAAAAGCACTGGTTTTTACCCTGCTTGGACATTTGCTCATTTGAGTTTGGGTTCATTCATATTTAGTTATATCCACTAAAATTGCCCATTCTTCTTTTGCCATTGGGCATTTTTTCAATCTTAACAAAACGAAGTCCATATTATAGGCCTGCTGGCCAACATTCCAGGTAAATGAATGGTTTTAAAGAAAAATGGTGCTATTTTTCAAAAGCCTGACATTTTAAAAATACAAGTCCAGAATTGAAGCCTTCAATAATTTTTCCATGCCTATATGCTGCAAGAAGCAAATGGTTACACAAATGAATACATCTGGGATTATTTTCAAGCTGTTATTCCCCACCAGGGAAAATATTTAGAAATAAGGCTCAGTCTTTGTGCTGGAACTACAAAGAGGCCAGCCATCTTGATGCTTTTCCAGATCGTTTAATGATTTTCCTCATATTGTGTGGTGGCTTTACTGCCCTGTTTCGTATGCCTTCCCGTTCATCGTTGGTAACCATTTATGTTGGGTATGTTCCAATTTCCAAATCTGTTTTGTGGCATTTATAGCTTGCAGCTAATAAGGCCATTCAGTATTTTTTTATACATATAAAATATTAAAAAATATACCAAGCTAGAAGAATTGATTTAAAATTTAAAAGAGGCTTACTGAAGTATGGAATAACTTTACCTTTAAACTGTTAAGTAAGCGTGACTGAGGTTGAGAGGTGCCATTCTGCTTCTAGAGTCCAGGAGATGTGGTATTAGATGGGTGTGTTTTATATGCATTTGTAGGTATTATATGTATACATACATATATAATGCAATAAGCATGTATGTATTATATACAACACACACATGTATGAGTGCAAAAGGAGTGGTAATTTTCATATATGTTTCTTTGTACCTTTTTACTTTGTAAGACAGAGCCATCAACAAATAAACACATGTATATGCTGGTCATATTTTCTTTCTTTCTTTTTTTTTTTTTTCTGTCTTTTTAGGGCTGCACCTGCAGCATATGGGGGTTCCCAGGCTAAGTGTAGTCACTGGACTATACCAGGGCTGCAGTAAAGTGGATCTGAGCCATGTCTGTGACATATACCACAGCTCATGGCAATGCCGGATACTTACCCACTGAGCGAGGCCAGGGATTGAACCTGTGTCCTCATAGATGCTAGTCGGGTTCGTTAACCACTGAGCCAAAGTGGGAACTCCTATCCTGGTCATATTTTCATTAGCAAGTTGGATTATAGAGTTTTTGAATTTTTAGAGTATTGCCTTCCTATGACTTTATATCAAATGACAATTATTTGGGATTCATAAGATACATAAGTATTATATGTCTAAGAAACTAAAATTTCCAGAATTAACTCCAAATTAAACCATAAAAAATAAATATAATCATTAAGGTAGTCTTTTTCTTAACATACATCCAAGGAGATTATGTTAATCATGCTTTTACTGTCCTTTTTCAATTCAATGTAAATGTAAATATTTAACATGTATTGCCTAACTTCAAATATATTAAAATCCATAATTTACTCTGATTTCTTATATTTAAAATTTACATTACTAAACTAAAATTTTTTATTTTTTTAATTTACAAATTAAAAGTGATTCGAGATTTTAATTATGATCAAAGTCTAGAATAAGATAAAAATCCTCTGAAAACACAGATCATTACCTTTTAATATCATTGTGAATTTTAATTTCAATGTCATAAAATCTTATGCAGATAAGGTTTTTTAGAGAATATAGGCTCTAATGGTTTAAGAGTGTACAAGTCATACAGAATGTATGAGTCATACAGAAGGTAGGTTGGTTGATAATGATGTATGTCATCCATTTCCACATTCAGAGTTCTGTGAAAGAGGACATTCTCAATATAACCCCCAGGGGTAAGGCTGGGGGTTATATTGAGAACAATTAGAGATTGTCCTTTAAGTAACCTTTCATTGAGAACAATTTTTATATTATTGAATGAGACAATAACAATACCAATTTTAGGATATGGGAGTTGATGAAAAAGTGTAATGTAAAGATGTACAAAGAGATTAACTTCTGTAAGAATAATTTGCAGGTCTTCCTATCTTGAGCATCACCTGAATGAATGGTGTGATGGGTGTAAACAGGCAATATTTGAACTCTTAGATATTTATTTTTTAACAAGAGTGGTATCAAATTAGTAGGTATTTACATTCATTAGATTAACTTTTTTTTCTTTTCACAGACGCACCTGTGGTATATGGAAGTTTCCCACCCAGGGGTCGAATCAGCTGCAGCTGCAGGCCTACACCACAGCCACGGCAACAGCCAATCTGAGCCACATCTGTGACCTACGCTGCAGCTTGCAGCGGTGTCAGATCCTTAACCACTGAGGGAGGCCAGGGACTGAACCTGCAGGGAAACAATGCTGGGTCCTTAACATGCTGCGTCACAATAAGATCTCCTTCTTAGATTTTAATTTGCTTTTTTGCAAAGAAGACAACTTAGTTAATTGCGCCGAGTCAAGCTTTATGTTAATAATTTTTGTGGACATCTAAAAACTTAGGTTTGTTCTGAATTAATAATAACATGTTCTTATTTTTCTGATTTTAAGAGTAATCATCATTTGAAGCCATTTGTCAATATGAGAACAGAAATTTAGAGACTCTTACTCTTCAAACATAACAAAGATTGTATGTGAATATGTATATATATAACATATACATATGTTAACAGATTCATGTATATTATTCAGATTTTTCACATAAAATAAACCAACAGTGTATATACTAATAATTATTCATTTACAGAAACTAGACAGAATTTTAGGTCCTGTCCTGCAATATATAGAGATATGCTCCAATGTTTTTAATATTGCACTGTATGCTCTTAATAAATAAATCATACATTAACCAATTTCTTACAGATAAAATATTGTGGTTGTTTTCAAACTTTGGCTATTAGAAACAATTCTTCGTTGAGCATTCTCATAAACAGTTTTGCATACTTGGGCTTATATAGCTATTGTGTAATTTTTGAAAATATTATTGGCTCAATGTGTATGCACACTATTCAACTTATTGATGTTAGCAAATGCTTTCTAAAAAAAAAAAAAAAAAACTGTAATAGTTTCCATTGCCAAGAAAACTGTCAGAGGATGCCTGTTTTATTACCCCCATATAAACATGAGTTTTATCACTATTTTTTTCCATTTCAAAATAACACAAAGCATACATGCTAATCGAGAAAACTTCCAGCAATACATAACTATATATAATAGGATTAAAAAGCAATTTTTTATTTTCTCTTTGATCTCTTCCCCTGTCTCCTTCCTGCCACTCACACAGCATTCTTACCCCCCTCCTCAATGTTACTAGCTCTGTGCATTTCCAAAATCTCTATATGTGGGCATGTGTTCTTAATATACTTGTAAGTAATAAATAGAATCATTTTATATTTTATTCTACAACATTCTTCTCTTCACGTGAAAATGTATCATGAATAACTATATTTTATTTTTAATGGCTGCATATTATTATGTAGTTCATATGCTAACTTATTTAATCCTCTCCAATTGAATAATGTTTCTATTATTAGACAAGGTTGTTTTCAGGTTTTTCTCTGTTGCAAAGATTGTTATTTCATACTGAAATCTCTACCACTTGTCTTTGCAAAGAATAGTATTTAAAATTGGAAATACAGAGTCAAAAGATATGCACAAGTCAAATTCTAATAAATATTGCCAAATCATCTTACTAATAATTTAAAAATACTTGCCAACCTTTTGGCCATGATATTTCACTGTTTGTAATTTTTTTGTATTGTTGAGATGAAGAACTTGAACATGTTTTAAGGTCATTGAACATGTGACCCTGAAATGTCAGTTCAGGCAATTTACTAAATTTTCTTTTTGTGTTGTTCTTTGCTGACATTATGTTTTATGCGACATTTTTCTCCAATAATAATAATTACCCTCATGGCTGTCATATTTTTGTCTTTCCACCTTGCTAATGATTTTCCTATTTTTCTTATATCTTTTAGGTTTACGTTTTAAAATTTATTAGTTTTTTTCCTTTGTGGATTTTGAATTTTGCAGCATAATTAGAAAAGCTTCCCTACACCAAAGATGAAAGATATTTGAAAGTGATTTTCTTGTGTTTGTTGTTTTTTACATGTATAATACTTTGAAGTCCATTTGGGATTTATTTGGGTGGAAGTGAAGTAGCTGTCCAGGTTTATTTTCCAGTATTTTTTTTTTTTTTCCAAATTATGTGCCAGTTGGCCTGGTACTCCTGGTGAACGATCTAGACTACCTAGAAATGCCAGCTTATTTACATATATTATTTTCCCACACATATTTACATCTATTTTTAGATTGTTTATTTTGTACCATTGATATGTTTATTTCTGCATCAGTACTGAATGTTTCCAATCACTTCACCTTTATAATGAAGTTTAATGCTATGGAAGGCTAGGTAACACTCATTGCTTACATGTCAAAGACTTTTCTGAGCTTTATCATGTTTGATTTGAGACCAAAGAGAAACAAATATCTATTTTCATTGGGAATGCCTTGAATTCTCAGACTAATTTAGGAAGGATTGATATTTTAAAATATTTAAAAATTTTACTATCCAGTAATACAATATCTATCTCATTAAAGATCTTTTTAATGTCCCTTGGTAGAGTTTTATAATCATATTCATGTGGATATTTACTATTTCTTTTAAAGTTTACTTGGTATGTTACATTTTATTGATTTTGTAAATGGAATGTATATTTTGTATTTGATACTGTTCTATTAGAAAAGAGCTTATTCTGCAAATGACCGCCTTATTGAAATTTGTTATAATTTCTAACAATTTATGCAAGTTATTTTGCTTTTCTAAAGAAATGATCATATTTAAAAATAAATGTAATCTTGTTTCATCCTTGTTGTTTTTCAATATATTTACTATTTGTTGACTGCATTACTGAGTAATTAAATAATACTGATAACATATCTTTATCTTAATTTTACCTGTGTGTTGTGGTCAATTCTATGTCAATATGACTTCTCCTAAGGGATGCCATAATAGCTGGTAAAACATTTGGATGTGTCCCCGACAGTGTTTCTGAAAGAGACTGATATTTGAGTCGGGAGACTGAGTGAAGATCCACCCTCATTATACTGGATGATAGGCATCATCCAATTCCTTGAAGGCCTGCACAAAACAAAAAGGCAGAACAAGGATGAATTCTCTCTCTTCTTCAGCAGAGATGTACATCTTCTCTACTTGAAGAATTTTTTTAAAAGGTGATTATTTAAGCTGGCTATTAAAAAAAAAAAAAAAAAAAAAAAAAAAAGGAGTTCCTGTTGTGGCGCAGTGGTTAACGAATCCGACTAGGAACCATGAGGTTGCGGGTTCAGTCCCTGCCCCTGCTCAGTGGGTTAACGATCCGGCGTTGCTGTGAGCTGTGGTGTAGGTTGCAGATGCGGCTCAGATCCCGCGTTGCTGTGGCTCTGGCGTAGGCCGGTGGCTATAGCTCCGATTCGACCCCTAGCCTGGGAACCTCCATATGCCTCGGGAGCGGCCCAAGAAATAGCAACAACAACAACAACAACAAAGACAAAAAGACCAAAAAAAAAAAAAAAAAAAAAAAAAAAAGAGAGAAAAAGTAATTGCATAAGCAGGTGGCCCATGTTATCTACCCCTGTTGTATTAGCAGATTTCCCCCAAGTTAGACCTATGGCAGCATTGAGATTCCTTACAAACAAGTGATGGAGAACCTCCTCAGTAATGGGTTCATGAAAGAGTTGGTGTGATATGTTGGTGTGTTGGTGTCAGCTGAAAATTGATGGCTAATTCATATCAGCTCTCAATTCAGGGGTTTTTCTGAAAGGAAATGATATAGGAAAACTCTCCCAATTGGCAGAGCACAAAGTGGTGAATTTAGCATCTACTTTGCGTGGAAAGATAAAAAGCCCCAGAAGACATGGACTCATGGACAGTGGAAAATAGTCCAGCTGATTGGAGAGGGGCATAGAAAAGTAACAATGGAAAAATGGAGACCAAGAGGTCTAGAAAAGTGATATGTATTTGGATCTATGGACTGAGCAGAAAATGTGAAGATCTTAAATTCCTGTCAATATCCCTGAGAGAACATACTGTCCACAGAAGAGGCACTAACCAACCAGGTTGACAGACTTGGCCAAGAGACATCACCCAGGCTCCATCATTGTCTACTCTAGTGCTAGCACAATGGGTACAAGAAGAGTGAAGTCAGGGAGGCTATGCATGGGCTCTGGCAGCATTGGCTCCTGCTCACCAATGCTCATTTAGTGACTGCCACTGTTAAATGCTCAAACTGTCAAATCCTGGACCCTAGTACAGCACTGTACCCGGAAGAGTCCAGTCAGCTTCCTGGTTGACTCTATTGGACTCATTCACTCTGAAAAGAACAGTAACTTATCTTGACTGAAACTGACATACATTTTTGGTATGGGATTGACTTATGCCAGCAGAGCCTTGTCTGGACCCATTATCTGAGGATTTATGGAGTGTTTTTGTCACTGACACATGATACCAAATCATTTGATAATTACATAAAAGGAGAAGCGGCAATAGGACTAAGGGATCCACTACTTCTTTGCCATACATGACCACAAAGAAGCCACCAGCTCGGGATTACAGTAACTTGGCCACGTACCATACAGCTGAGGCACAAGATTGGAAATGATACTCTGCAAGGATTCTCCTCCAGGATGGCATCATCCTCAGGACTGAGCGTATGCTCTCAATCAAATGAGATCCTTCTGTACAGCACAGGGAACTATATCTAGTCACTTTTGATGAAACACAATAGAGGATAATGTGAGAAAAAGAAGGCATACATATATGTGTGTGTGTGTGAGAGAGAGAGAGAGAGAGACTGGGTCACTTTGCTATGAAGTAGTAATTGATAGAACACCGTAAACCAACTATAATGGAAAAAAAAAACATAAAAAAGTAAATAAGTAGAAAACATGAGTCTGGGGACCAAATGATAGAAATGGCAATCATCTCAATTACCATCTCACCCAGCAACAGACTAGGGGAACTTGTGCTTCTCATTGTCACAAACAGGTTCTTAGATTGAAAAGTTTTAGCTCTCAAAGGAGAATTTTTCCACCAAAGGAAACAGTCTCACTGAACTCTGCTACAGCTAAAAACATGTTACTTCAGGCTTCTATGCCAAGACTATGAGGAAAACAAATGGGTAACCATAGTGTCAGGGGTGACTGACATCAATCTTTAAAGAAAGGTAAGGCTTTGCTACACAAGGGATCAGAAAGCGTTACTTTTATTCTGAGGTTATTCAGTGAGTCATCTTTTGGAGAGTAATTAATATTCTCATCCCCTGCTCTACCACCAGTTTTAGATGCTTCTCACCCTCAACAAACAGTCCTCTTGGTATAGGTTTATCTGCTGGTGGGGTGATCCAGACCCTTATCCCCATGGGATTTGAGGGGAGAAAATTTTACTCTGCAGTTAAGAAGGATAGATCATTTTGCAGAGAGTGAATTATGTAGGTTTAAGAAGAATGTAAACACCTGCAGCAATCTCTGGGTGAGATGGCAGTTAGTATGAAGATTGTTCTAGCTAATGTCATCTTTGTAATGGCATTTATTAATAGAGTTATGTCATTTTCTTTTTTCTGGTAATCACTGATAGCCAAGGAAAAAATAACACAGAACTTAACTGGTTGAAGTAAACCAAAAATAGAAATTGATTATCTAAAAATTACAATATAAGGATATTCAAGGGGAAAGGAATTTCAGGATGGTATTACGACAAATCATTGATCCTAGTTTTGACAGGGAAGAAAATATAGATTAGAAATGAAAATATAAAAGACAGAGATCAGGGAATTAAAATATACATGAAGTGTTTTGAGTTACATAACAGACTGTTACTGATAATTAAAAGTTGTCACCAGAAAATATAAAGAAATATACATGATGTGTTTCTGAGTTACATAATGGACCGTTACTTATAATTAAAAGTTGTCACCAGAAATATAAAGCAAAATAACATCTGCACAACAGATAATGGATAGAAAAAGTACTTTAGGATTATTAATAAAATGTCTAATGTGATTTATCTTATTAGTCCTTGATAAGGTAAATAAAAGGTAAACTGATTTTGTTATTGATATTAGAAGTAAGTTTGGTTTAAACTATTCTTCTTGTGTGGTATAAGTCTAAGTCAGATAAACACATTGGGAAAATAATGCACTTCTTCTATACACTTTTTAAATTAAGACAAAGTGAGAAGGTCTTAATAATGAACCATGTCTTGGAGTTTCATCGACCATGATAAAATTTGTTTAACTATGATAACAGGGTCCCTCATGCTAGACTAGGCCAAGTTTGGTTTCCTTAATTTGAAATATATCCTCCACATATGCTAGAAACAAAAATTGAAATAAATCATATAAAACACTCCAAACGATCAAACGACAGCATTAATAAAAGAGTTGTTTCTTATAAGGGTCCAAGTTCCCATAAGATAAAATGATGCAATCTGTATTTTACCTCATGTCATAAATTAAATGAAATTATTGTGAGGAGTACCCTAAATAAATGTTTGTTTTTTCCAAGTCACGAGTATATGTCACCATTTTACACACTCATTTATGTTCCCCATAGCAGTCTCTGCTTTTTTTTTTTTTTTTAAGTATAATCAATATACAACATTGTTAGTTTCAGGGGGTATCATGGTATCATGGTTTGATATTTGTGTATATTGCACCATGATCACCATAACAAGCCTAGTTAACATCTTGAGAATTTTTAAGGTTTACTTCCTTAGCAACTTTCAAATATACAGTACAATATTAACTCCAGTTGTCATACTCTAGTATACATCACATCTTCGGGTCTTACATACTTTCTAAATGGAAGTTTGTACATTCTGACTCTCTTCACCCATTCCACCAACCCATAACCCCCACTTCTGACAACCACCAATCTGTACTCTGTATTTAGGGCAAAGTTTCTGCTTTGATAGGTTTCACAAGCAGCATCTATACACCTGTGATGACTTTTTAGCTGATGACATTATCTCTTAATGGTATCAATCTGAGCACATCTTTACCATCAGGAAACTCAGTAGGCGTGTCTACAACACCACCCTTGGTATATAATTCTAAGAATGTATTACAGGCTTTGAGGTTTTTGTTTCCTATTCTTAAATATATTAGCACTCAAGGCTGCTTAAATAAGCATCAACAGAGGTGCCTGTCTTCTTTGAAGTTATTTTCTGCGGAAATCACAGCCACTGACCAAATGATTTGGAAAGATTAAATTGTGCTTATTTTATGACATTCTAAAACAGCAGGGTTAAATACTGGGCCAGCTGCCAGCCATTCAGCACCCACACTTTCATGTTTGGCTGCCAGATCCATCCACACGAATTATTCTGGAGCAGAAATGTGCAATGGCGCCATTCTGGAGAGCAGAAATGAGTTTTTGAGTTTTAATGCTTTGATGAATGGATAATTCAAATGCCCACTTTTATGTGCATACAAAATACTTTTTTAAAGATTAGATTGGATTTTGGTTGCTGGAGGAAGTTTTTTCCTTTCTCTTGGAGGAAAGGTATCCCCTACACTAGTTAAATTTCCTGTTTCTTTATTCCAGAAGAATGTGGGATCCCTTTCTCAAATGCTGTCAAAAATCAAGATGTTCACTTAATCCATTTTATTTGCAATAGAAGCTAAAGATATACATAGATAGATACTTATGTGCATATATATGTTTATATATACACAGAGATAGTTCATTTAAAAACATGTTCTTCTCTCAATTCTGCCATAGTCATCATTTCAGACATCTTAATGGCAGGGTAAAACAGCTCCACAGGCTGTACAGATCTCTGTCAGAAGACCTACTGAGAACCATAGCAGTCTCACACTCAAAGCCCACAGTCTGTAGCCACAGAGGTAAATCTTCATTAATGACATGATTTAAAAATACAAGAAGAGCAACCATAAGTCTAAACAATTATATACTCAAGGAAATAATGAATGGCTACAGGAAAGCAAACTTGGAGGTTTTCAGATAAGAGAAGCCACTCTCTCTACAACAGTTTTTGAAGAACATTTTTGGAGAAGGCAGGTCTTGACCTGGACTTAAAGAATATTGGGGATTTCCCCAGGTGCAAAAGGAGAGCAATAGCATATCCTAAAAACAGAGATAGGGACTTGTGGACTGAAAAGAAGAGAATAGGAAGGTTTGCCTAGGTTGAGTGAGTTTTTTCAGAGATATAAGAAGAAATAAGGCAAAAGAAAGTTGGATCCATATTCTTGTAGGTTGGAAAGGCCAGGCTGAATAGCCTGGAAATAATCCTCTTACAAGAGAGAAAGAATCAACACTATTGGGCAGGACCAAGGATACCAAGCTAAAAGAGTACTTTCAGAAAACTCATGTGATGTCATACAGGGTGGAATAAAGGGATATCTGCATGTAGGCAGGCAGATTCCTCAAGAGAAGGCTCTGGATGAAGCTAAGGTAACCAGAGCATCATAAAAATGTCAGCACATAGAAATGGACAAAAGCAAAACCAATAGGATCCAATAATTGAGGGTATGGGGAGTAAAGAATCACCTGTGACTGGTGAAGGAATATGCAGTGAAAGAATCTAGCTTGCATCAGTATTTCTGAAACAATGACAGTCAATAAATGCAAGAAGTACCCCCTTCTCAGGAGTTACCTTAACAGTGCAGTCCCCTGTTGATGAGAGAAAAGTGATCAGGGGAGAGGGTGAAGAGGAGATTCTACTGTGTGATAAAGTCAATTTTCGTTTTGAGTTCAAAGAAAACTGAACAAAAAAATGGCTTGGAAAAAGTTTTATCACATGCTTTTAAGTCTTATCAGAATGAGTTGCATTGAAGGGACAAGACAAAGTATTTTTCACATTTTGGTTCACTGACCATTAAAATTTTCTAGCAAACTTTTCATCACTTTAAAACTCATGTTTTCGGCAGTATTCTATTCCAATACTGAATAGCATTTGCGTTCCCTACAAATTTTGCAGTCCCTTCATTCCAGGTGGGTAGGTGATCTTTGTCATTCCTTTCTTTAGAGGTTTTTACAGAGCAGAAAATAGAAGCTGTATAAAGCAGACTCCTGCTAAAATCAGTGAAAGAACAGTGCTGGAGTCCTTTGGGGGCAAGGGAGAGGGATGTGCCTTTGAGAAACATAAAAATATAGGTGTTTTTGTTTTTGTTTTCCTGTGACCCTAGAGAGACAGATCACACAATCCTCTGAAACTCTGCTCAGATTCTCAGCTTTTTTGAAGATGCTTAAGGAAGAACACCAGGGCTCCTTAGAGCAACAAGTTATCAGGCCTCCCTGTGGCAGCCGGCGCCAACTGTCTGTAGGTAACTGGAGAGAGCTCCCATTTCTTAATACTGGGAACTTGTGCTGCTTGTTGTATGGGGAGCCCCAGAAAAACTGAGGTTGAATCTTCCACTAGCCTAGTAGGATGAAAATTGTTTTATATTTATTTTTTATTTAATCAAATTTCAAATTTCATGTATTATGATTTTTTTGATTTATCAATGAAATTTGGTAAGTTGGAGAATTAAAGATACAAAGTTACAGGGTTTTTTCAGTTCTTTCTTCCACCTATCCATACAAAATCCTGTGCCATATCCATATCCATATCCTGTACCATGGAGTACACTTCTTCAGGTCTCTTTCAATCTGGGAATTCATGTCATAATACTACATTAAAAGCTGAGTGGTGGTATTATTAGCTCAAAAGTGTTTTCTTAGCAGTGCCACCAACATTTTTGAAGGTTATATCTGTTCCCATCATTCTTTACACTATGAATGAGGTACTCAAACTATGCAGAAAAATTTCCCAGAAGAAATTCTTGCTCAAGTTCTGAGTAGCATGGTCTTGGAGAAGAAGAGTTGAACATCTCTGATATTGGATCTGAAGTCACAAGAGATGCCAGCAACAACAGTTCTCTTTCAGAGCTAGAAAATACTTGGTGAAAGATACCTTAGGTCTAATTACCGGAGACTCACCTCTCCCAAATGGATCCTGATCATTTACATTTAAAAACATCTTGTAATTAACACACGTTCATTATGTTTATGCTAGATCACTACAATTTTTTTTTTTTTTTTTTTTTTTTTGCTTTTTAAGGCCACACTGGTGGCATATGCAAGTTCCCAGGCTAGGGGTCCAATCAGAGCTACAGCTGCCAGCCTATGCCAGAGCCACAGCAACGCCAGATCTTTTAACCCACGAGTAAGGTCAGGGATCAAACCCGCATCCTCATGGATCCTAGTCAGGTTTGTTAACTCCTGAGCCACCAGGGGAACTCCCAAATCATTTTTAAAGACAGCTAAAGCAAAATTTAAAAAATCAACAACAATAAAACCATGGAAGACAGTATCTTTTACATAAAAATGCTTCATTTTTAAAAAAATTTTTGTTTCTTTAAAAAATTTTTAAAATTATAATTGATTTACAATGTTCTCTCAATTGCTTCTATACAGCAGTGACCCAGTTATACATATATATATATACACTCTTTTTCTTATTCTTCCATCATGTTCCATCACAAGTGTTTGATGGTTTTCTTCTTAAATCAAGAGTGCCTCATAGAGTCAGAATCAATGTCCTTGTTTTAAAAATCATTCACTGCTTCTCTCTTATTCTGATAAGACTAATACAATTTGTATTATATTGTAATTGAAATCTTAACTGCACTGGGAAAATGGGAATGTGTCATACTGTGTGAAGTGATGTTGAAATTTTGCCATAAATGGTTCCAGTCAAGCCTAAAAAGCTGTTATTATTATTTCTTTTTATTAATGTCTAAGTAATTCACATTTCTGATAACTTCAGTAAGCCTCAAGACTGTCAACATTTGCCATTTACTTTTACTTTCCTCCAAATCGTTTTTGACACTTTGGTTTCCATTTAACAAGTATGTAAGCATCCATTTTTTAGAGATGTTACTTAATAGATAACACATGTACAAAGCCATAAGTAAACACCATTTACTGCAAAATAGGTTAATAACAGAGTGCAGATATTGTTGCTATAGTCCTCTATTATGCAAATAAGAGCAAACTATTTTTGTAGCAATTATTTGAACTCACCAAAAACCAACAGAGGCCATCAGGCTATACAGGTGGGGATTAACACAAACTTAAATTTGTTACTAATCTCCCTTTGAGAAAGGAAGCATTAGCAAATACTCTGTGGCAGCTGCTCGTTTTACTCTACAGCCAAATGCTACCAACAGAAGGGAATACTTAGGAGACCAATTTGAATTAGCACATTTGGAAATTTACTGAAAGTATAAACACATATGATGTTTAAAAAAAAAAAAAAAGGAAAGAACCATACTATGTAATTCTTACTTGGAGCCATGCTTTATTTTTCAGGGTTTCTCTGATAGCTCCATTTCTAGTAATTCTATCCAGGCGCATAGTCTATATGTGGTTCTCTATAATGACAGCTTATTGGTGTATCAGTCAAAAAATCTTTTGAACTTTATATGATGCAGGTTAATAAAATGTGATCGCTTTTCCTTAAGAAGTTGAAGTACACCTCTTGGGACTGATACAAAACGAGTGATTCCCTCTTCAGGATGACTAGCTTAAAAGAACACAAAGGAGGAAACTTATCACATGCCTCCATTTAGTGTGAAGTGATTCAGAATTTGGAATAGCAAAGGAAGGCTATGGAAAGGAGATTGTAAAGAAAGCAGAAGAAAGGGCTTAATTGCAATTGTAGAAACTGGAATTAGTAATTTGTTTAAAGAGGATATTAGGAACCTAGTTTTATCAGAACATGTTATTCATAGCAACATTAAAAGTTGGAAACTTGGAATTCCTACTGTGGCTCAGCAGTAACGAATCCGACCAATATCCATGAGGACATAGGTTCAATCCCTAGCCCGGTTCGAGGGTTTAGGACCTGGCATTGCCATGAGCTATGGTGTAGCTCGAAGACATGGCTCAGATCTGGCGTTGCTGTGGCTGTGGCTCCAATTCATCCCCTTGCCAGGGAACTTCCATATGCCACAGGCAAGGCCCTAAAAAGACAAAAACAAAATAAACAAACAAAAAAAAGTTGGAAACTTATGGCATGATAATCAGTCCCTGAAAAGATACATTTTTGCTATTGTTGTAATTTCATCTCTTTGTTAGATTTCAGAAGAACACTAGTTTGTGGAGCTTTATAGTTTCTTTTGTTTATGTACTCTTTCTATGCAGCAGACAAACACTGACATATGGCAGATGCTGTACCAGGCACTGCAAGTCATGCAGTTCCTACCTTCAAGGATTTTACAATATCCAATGGTTTTATTTTCTTTTAATTTTTCTAGAATTCCGCTTTTCTGTGTACTCTTTAAGCAATGTGATCTTGATATTCATGGCAATAAATCATTTTAAAGGAAGGTAATTTTTCAAATATAAGGAATTATATTTTGAATAATGACTGTTTTATCCATAACAAAATACCATAGATAGCTTGACAAATAATAGAAGTTTATTTGCTAATAATTTGCTGCCTGGAAGCATGAGATCAGGATGCCAGCAAGGTAGAATTCTGGTGAGATCTCTCTTCCAGGGCTAAGCATGACCGCTATGTCCTGAACATGATGGAGAGATTAAATTCTCTCATGTCTCTTCTTGTAAGGGCACTAATCCCATCATGAAGGCACCATCCCATGACCTAATCTAGGCCTGATTACCACCCAAAGACTCCTTTTCCAAATATCATTGTACAGCGCTTAAAGCTTCAATATATGAACTTTGGGAGGGTGCAATCAGTCCATGGCATAGACTCAGGTGACCCATTTGAAAAGTGTAGTTTCTGCAATATTTGATTTTTTTTAAATAATAATTTTATATAATTGAAAGTTCCTTTATACCTTTCTCTAATCATATCACTTTGTCTATCTAATAATAATAACCCTGTTCTAGTATTTCATCTATCTTTTCTGTTCTGGTTTTACTACTTCATATTCATATATATAAGTGGAAACAGTATTTAATGTTGTAATGTGTTTTTTCATATATAAAATGGTACCACAGTTCATAACAGTCTTTAATTTGTGTATTACTTTAACTATTTTCAAGTTTATGTCAATTTATAGGTATGTGTATGTAATGTATATGCATATATTTGCACATATATAATATACTGTAATATAAATACAAAGGAATCTTGAAAATTAGTGTGCAAAAAAATATATGATTTTGTTTCATCCATATCCAGGATTCATGGGTCCAGAAATCAAGCAGTAGAAACAGAAGTGGCACCACTCACTGTTATTGCTAGTGATCCACCAGTAAAAATTTTTTTTTTCCTGTTCTCACCATCTTATGTTTTGCTGGTCTGCAGGTCTCCAAAGGGAGGAATACATCTACCAGTAAACACAGCATGATTCCACTGACTTGGAAGTTAAGACTACTAGCTGATCACTTTGGGCTCCTCATGTCTCTGAATCAACAGGCAAAGAAGGAAGCTACTCTACTGGCAAAGGTGAGGAATCCTGATTACCAAAGGGAAATTAGACTACTAATATAAAACAGAGGTAAGGAAGAGGGTATTTGTAATGCAGAAGTTCCTTTAGGGCATTTCTTAGTACTTATCACATGCCCTGTGATAAACTGAATAGAAAGCTATAACAATTCAGGCAGGGTTACTAATGGCCTAGAACCTTCCAGAATGAAGATTTGGGTAACCCCACCAAGTAAATACCATGACCAGCTGAGATGCTTTCTGAGGGCTAAAATAATATGGGAGGGATGAGGGAAATAGATAGTTTTAAATACCAGTTACAGTCATGTGACCAGCTGGAGACCCTAGCAATGTAACTGTTATGAGTATTTCTTCCTTATTTTGTTATTAATACATTTGTGTATGTATACATGCAATCGTTTTTCATCTCATGTGAGATGCATTAATAGTAAATAGTATTATAGTAAAGTATCGTTAACTTTACATCATAGTATCTGAGTTATAGAATATGAAGGGAAGACTGATTATCATTTCACATCATCTTCTGGTGAAAAGGTCAATGGACTTCGGGTTGCACAAGAGATAGGTGAATCATAGTAAGCAGAAGTATTACTTATGTATTTGTAGAGATTAAATATGTTTGAAGCTGATACGTATGTGTGCCAAATTGACAAAGGGTACATGTAATGGCTAATTTTATATATCAAGATGGCTAGGTGATGGTACCGTTATTTATTTGACACCAATCAAGATGTTGTGAAGCTCTTCTCAAAATCTTATTAAAATTTTGATAATTAGAACTTGATTGAAGCAGACTACTTTTCATAAGTGTGGGGACTATAAAAAATCAGTTGAAGGCCTTAAGAGCACTAACAAACTAAAGAATAAAAACCATGTGGTCATTTCAATAGATGCTGAAAAAGCTTTTGATAAAATTCAACACCCATTTTTGATTAAAAAAAACTCTCCAGAAAAGGGGTATATAGAGAACCTACCTCAACATAATAAAAGCCATATATGACAAACCCAAGGATTACATCATTCTCAATGGTCCAAAACTGAAAGCATTTCTGCTAAGATCAGGAATAAGACAAGGATTCCTACTCTCACCATGTGTATTAAACATAGTTTTGGAGTTCTAGCTCAGCAATCAGAGAAGAAAAAGAAATAAAAGGAATCCAAAGTGGAAAAGAAGACGTAAAACTGTCATTTTTTGCAGATGTCATGATACCCTATATTGAAAATCCTAAAGATGCTACCAGAAAACTATTAGAGCTCATCAGTGAATTTGGTAAAGTTGCGGGATACAAAATTACCACACAGAAATCTCTTGCATTTCTATACACTAACAATGAAAGATCAGAAAGTGAAATTAAGGAAACGATCCCATTTTCCATCACATAAAAAAAGAATACAATACCTAGGTATAAACATACATAAGAAGGCAAACGACCTGTACTCTGAAAACTCTAAGACACTGATAAAGGAAATCAAAGATGATGCATATAGAAAGATATACCATACTCTTGGACTGGAAGAATCAATATTGTCAAAATGACTATACCACCCAAGGCAATCTACAGATTCAATGCAATCCCTATCAAATTATCAATGGCATTTTTCTCAGAACTAGGACAATTTTTCAAAAAATTTGAATGGAAACACAAAAATGCTGAATAGCCAACGCAATCTTGAGAAAGACAAATGGAACTGGAGGAATCAGGCTCCCCACTTAAGACTATACTACAAAGCTACAGTCATCAAAACAGTATGGTACTTGTTCCAAAAAAGAAATATAGATCAATGTAAAAGGATAGGAAAGTCAGATATAACCCATGGTCAACTAATCTATGACAAAGTAAGCAATAAGATACCAATGGAGAAAAGGCAGCCTCCTCAATAAGTTCTGCAGGAAACACCAGATGGCTACATGTAAAAGAATGAAATGAGAACATTCTCTAATACCATACACAAAAATAAACTCAAAATAAATTAAAGACCTAAACATAAGGACAGATACTATAAAACTTCTACGTTTTTTGTGTTTTTTGTTTGTTTTTGTTTTTTGTTTTTTGGTTTTTTTTTTACTATAAAACTTCTAGAAAAAAACATAGACAGAGCACTCTTTGACATAAATCACAGCAGTATTTTTTTTTCAGATGTGACATAAATCACATTCCAGATTAATGAAAATTAAAACAAATATAAACACATGGGACATAATTAAACTTAAAAGCTTTTGCACAGCAAAGAAAACCATAAAAAAATAAAAATATAACCCACAGAATGAGAGAAAATCTTTGCAACCTAAGTGACTGGCAAGGGATTACTCTCCAAAATATACAGAAATCTCATTTAATTCTATGTCAAAAAACCAAACAACCTAATCAAAGAATAGTCAGAAGATGTAAACAGACATTTTTCCAAAGACAGACAGATGGTCAAGACACACATGCAAAGATGCTCAACATCACTAATTATTAGAGAAAGGAAAATCAAAACTCATAATGAGGTATCACCTCATACCAGTCACAATGTCCATCATCAAAAAGTCTACAAACAATAAATGCTGGAGAGGGTGTGGAGAAAAGGAAATCCTCCTTCAATATTAGTAGGAATGTAAATTGGTGTAACCACTATGAAGAATAGTATGGAGGTTCCTTAAAAAAAACTAAAAATAGAGCTACCATATAATCCTACAATCCCAACTCCTTGGCATATATCCGGAGATAAAATTCAAAAAGATACTGTACCCTAACGTTCATAATAGCACTATTCACAATAGCCAAGACATGGAAGCAATTTAAATGTCCACTGACAGAGGAATGAATAAAGAAGATCTGGTACATATATACAATGGGATTTTACTGAACCATAAAAATAATGAAATAATGCCACTTGCAGCTGCAGGAATGGGCATAGAGATTAACATACTAAGTAAAGAAAGCCTGAGAGAGAAAGAAAAATAGCAAATTATATCACTTGTGGAATCTAAAAAAAGAATACAAACGAATTTATTTACAAAAGAGACTCAGAGACAGAGTCTATGGTTACCAATAGGGAAATGGGGGGAGTGGAGGAATAAATTAGGAGGCTGGGATTAACATATACACACTATTATATATCAAAAAGATAACCAGCAATGACCACTGTATAGCACAGGGGACTACACTCAACATTTTATAATAACCTATAATGAAAAGAGTATAGAAAAGAATATATGTGTGTATATCTGAATCACTTTATTGTATATCTGGAACTGTTAAGTCAACTATATTTCAATAAAAATTACAAAAAGCCAATTACAAATAAAAACAACAACCCAAAAAATAAGCAAAATATCTGAATCTGGCACTTTCTTAAGAAGTCAAAAATACACTTTCCTTTATGAAAGTGGTTTCCAGTCCTTAGTTTATACCCAAGAGAACTGAAAGCATATGTCCATAAAAGACTTGTGCCTACATGTTTAAAGCACCTTTATTTGCAATATCAAAAACTGGAACCAACTCTAATGTTCCTCAGTAGATCAACTGATAAACAATTGCATGTGTCCATAACAATGTAATACTATTCAACATGAAAAGGAATTAACTCCTGGGACACAATTAAGAAACAGTTAAGTAATCCATTTAGTTAAGCAATTCATGAGTGGCTCCTTAGTTTGAATAGCTATAAATAGAAGGTAGATTAATTATGAAAACACTGATATCTAAGATTGAAAGAAACTTTAAGTGGCCCCCTCTTATAGTATTCAAAAAAGATTGATTTCCTGGCAAGTAGTTATCCACATTAGTGAATTCTGAGGATACTTTATAATATACTTACATAAGCAACCTGAGAAACTTGTATATATAAACCTTAGCATATGCATATTTCGAATTTCAGCTATTTTCTTTTGATGATAAGCAAATAATAAATGATCTGGCTTTGTTATTTTGGGTAGTCCACAAATATATAACATTTTTTGTGATAATCTCTTCACATACAATTATTTTGGGGTTTTTGTTTGTTTGGTTTTTTGTCTTTTTGTCTTTTTGCCATTTCTTGGGCCATTCCCACGGCATATGGAGGTTCCCAGGCTAGGGGTTGAATCGGAGCTGTAGCTGCCAGCCTACGCCAGAGCCACAGCAACATGGGATCTGAGCCGCGTCTGCAGCCTACACCACAGCTCACGGTAACGGCGGATCGTTAACCCACTGAGCAAGGCCAGGGATCGAACCCGCAACCTCATGGTTCCTAGTTGGATTGGTTAACCACTGCGCCACTATGGGAACTCCCAATTATTCTGTTTTTTTAAAGTATATTTACATAAAAACTGTGATATTAATTGCAACAATGTAGTTTTAAGCAAAACTTCTCTATGAGCAAAGTTGCATAGCAAACTGATCTCCCTCTTACTTCTGCCTTTTTTAAAATTTTTTTCTATTTTAGGGCTGCGCCCACAGCATATGGAGGTTCCCAGGCTCGGGGTCAAATTGAAGCTGTAGCCGCTGGCCTATGACACAGTCACAGCAATGCTGGATCTGAGCCATGTCTGACCCACACCACAGCTCACAGGAAAGCCAGATCCTTAATCCATTGAGAGAGGCCAGGGATGGAACCCACATCTTCAAGGATCCTAGTCGGGTTTGCTAACAGCTGAGCCATGAAGGTAACTCCATTTTTGCCTTTCTAACATCTACTCTTTGCTTCCAAACAAACAGGGTCTTCTCCCTCTGACTTCCATTCCATGAAGTCTCTCAACCTAATGAGGTTTGCTCTACTTCCCCTCTGCTCACGAAGCACTTAATCTCAAGAATTCCTGGAGTCAGAAAGTAAAGGCAGTTTCCAAATTCAGAATTCCTCTTTGAGGTAATTCTTGGGAGTCTTTAGTACTCTGATCAAATGCTTTCAGGTTCCCACCACTTCAGGCACATATTGGATGTGCTTGCTGACCCATGGTTGTGGTTGTGGAGGCCAGGTAATCAGTGGTGATAGATGAATTGTAACTACAAGTGATAAGTGTCATTCTGGAGATCTGAGCACCTAACTATGACTTCCAGAACCTTTAGGGATCCTTTTCTCTTTTGAATGATGATGAGAAAAGTCCCTGAATGTTGATGGTGAGCAGAAGCTCGTCATGATGGACATGTCACATAAAAAAACAAAAGCAACGACTTTAGGTCACTGTGACATGGAGATTATGTGCTGTCACTGCATGACTTAGCCCACCCTGAGTGACAGAGTATTATATTGCCACAGGGGCACTGCTTTAGTCTTTCTTTCGGAATCCATAGTAGTAATTCTAATGGTAGAATTTCTGCCAAGGAATAGGGAGCAAGAGAACTTATGCAGAGGAATAACTGGGCAAACATAATATGCATATGCACATTAAAACATATAAGCACCTACATATTCAGCATACCCTGAAAGTTGGCTGCTAATGATTTTTTAACTGATGGATACGTTTGTGTTTTCAGTTTCTGGTTACGAATGAACCGAAGATTGTGTCTGGCCCAAATCCTCATCTTCTCAGAGCATTTTCTTTACATTTTGATTCTCAGCTACAAAGGTAGTTGGTGGAAGCCACTGCTTGTAGAATCCACTACTTAAAGCACAACCTTGGCGGAGGGTTCTTTTCTCTCTACAAATGGGATTAGTTTAAAATGAGGAAGCTACTCTACAGTTATTGAAAGGCTTAGAAATAAAACCCAGCACTGGATTTCCCGTCGTGGCGAAGTGGTTAACTAATCTGACTAGAAACCATGAGGCTGCGGGTTCGATCCCTGGCCTTGCTCAGTGGGTTAAGAATCTGGCATTGCCATGAGCTGTGGTGTAGGTTGCAGAGGCGGCTCAGATCCCATGCTGCTGTGGCTCTGGCGTAGGCTGGAGGCTATAGCTCCAATTAGACCCCTAGCCTGGGAACATCCATATGCTGTGGGAGCCACCCCAGAAAAGGCAAATAGACAACAAAACAAAACAAAACAAAAAACCCCAGCACTTACATTGATAACACTGTCCAAGCCGCCCTGAAAAAACTTTCTGAAGCTTAAGTAGGAAAAATGCATTGTAAGAGTGATGACAGCAGCTCACCAATAATTTTTTTAAAAATATGACTAATAGTATTGGAACAAGAATAAAGATTTTAGATTTTTTTTTTTGTGGGGGGGAGGGAATACACACAAACAAAATGGCTGGTCTTTGATTATAGACAAATCAGATCTAACTTTTGAATATGAAAGTCAGTTAGTTACCTGCCAGAAACTCAAAAACTTTTTTTATGAATGATTTTTCAAAGATACTGTCATGTCTTTCCCTAAATAAAGTGAGATTTCAAATCAGCAGAGAATTAAACTATATTTACTTTAGGAAAAAAAAAAAAAAAAAACCTCAAGCAAAGGGCATCCGATGTTTTACAGACATTCCAACACCTTCAGGAAATTTGAACTCACACCAAAGGGTCTGATAGTCATTTGAGTCTCCATCTGTACTGGAACACATGTGCACACATAATGTGCACTGAATTGCTCCAATGGAAAAAATTAAAAAAAAAAAACAAAACCTAGTATTAAATTATAGAAGTCCTCTACCATTCTTCTTAACCCCAAAGTCTTGGGTAGCTTGAAACAGAGTGACTTAGAGTGATCTGGTCATAAAGCTCCCTTTGGTGCTAGAAACCACAATGCTGAGCTCCAAGCAACTGCTGTTCCAGGAACACAGTGACTACAAATAGCCCAGACAAAAATCTAAGACTGCGGGACAATGTGGGGAGCAAACAAAGAAGGAGGCATTACTTGTGCTGATTTACCTCAGTCAGCTGGTTCTCTATTTTTTCCAAGTTTAATTATTTCTTTCATATTGTTGGCTTGTTGCCAGAGTTTGGATATGCAAAAATTAATTTTCACAATTTTTTTTTTGTCTTTTTAGGAATGTATCCACAGCATATGAGGGTTCCCAGAATCAGAGCTGCTGGCCTATGTCACAGCCACAGAAATGCCAGATCTGAGTGAGTCCAGGGATCGAACCTGCATCCTCATGGATACTATTCAGATTTGTTTCCTCTGAGCCATGACAGGAATTAGAGCTATGAATCAGAGCCGGGGCTGCTGGCCTACACCACAGCCACAGAAGTGCCAGATCTAAGCCGTGTCTACAACCTACACTACAGCTCACAGCAACACAGGATCCTTAACTGACTGAACGAGGCCAGGGATCAAAGTTGTGTCGTCATATATTCTAGTTAGATTCATTTCCACTGAGCCACGACGGGAACACCCACAATTCTTTTTTGTAACTGAAAATATGCTTGTCATTTTCTAATCCTTGAGCTATATAAAACAATCTTCTAATATATATTCTAGGGGTGAAACAAGGAAAAACTTTAGGTTCCATTGGGGTGAATTTACTATGAGGTTACTTGTGGGCAATATACGTTAAAGACATTAAATTAATTGTCACTATTATAATGTTCTTGTCCTAATATGCATCATCTCACTTAACCTTTAAGTAAACCCCCTATCACTATCCCCAGTTAACAGATAAGGTTGCTACTTGTCCAAGATCACACAGCCAAGAAACAGGCCTAAGAAGGGATAAAACTCAGTCTTAACTCTTTAACTACTGTTCTTTTTTGCATTCTTAGATACTCCTTTCTTTTCTACTTTTATAAAAATGTCAGTTTCTCTTGAAAGTGTTACCGCCCCTCTCAAATTGGTCCCTAAGAAGGCTCCTCCTACCTGGTATCATTCAAACCAGTACAATGAGACTGATAACCAACAAGGGCTTAATCACTAAAGTGTACAAACAACTCATACAACTTTTAATGGCAAAAATTCAAACACCACAGTTGAAAAATGGACAGAAGACCTAAACGTTTCTCTAAAGAAGACATATGGGTAGCCAATAGACACATGAAAAAATGATAAACATTACTAAATATTGGAGAAATGCAAATCAAAACTACAATGAGGTACCAACTCACACCTGTCAGAATGGCCATCATTAATAAGTCTACAAATAACAAATGCTGGAGACGGTGTGGAGAAAAGGGAACCTTCCTACACTGTTGATAGGAATGTAAATTGGTACAACCACTGTGAAAAACAGCATGGAGGTACCTCAGAAAACTAAATATAGAACTACCATGATCTAGCAATCCCACTCCTGGGCACATATCTGGACAAAACTTTCATTCAAAAAGATATGTGTACCCCAATGTTCACTGCAGCACTATTCACAATAGCCAAGACATGGGAACAACCCAAATGTCCCTTGACAGATGAACAAATTAAGAAGATGTCGTACATATATACAATGGAATACTGTTCAGCCATAAAAAAACAACAAAATAATGCCATTTGCAGCAACATGATGGCACTAGAGATTCTCGTACTAAGTAAATTAAGTCAGAAAGAGAAAGACAAATACCATATGATATCACTTATATGTGGAATCTAATATATGGCACAAATGATCTTATCTACAGAAAAGAAACAAACTCAGGGACATGGAGAACAGACTTGTGATTGCCAAGGGGGAGGAAGTGGGATGGACTGGGAGTTTGTTGTTAGTAGATGCAAACTCTCACATTTGTTGTGGATAAGCAATGAGATCCTGCTGTATGGCACAGGGAACTATATCCAATCACTTGTGATGGAATATAATGGAAGATAACATGAGCATTTGTCACTTTTCTGTATAGCAGAAATTGACAGACTATTGTAAATCAGCCATAATATTTTTTTTTAAAAAAAGATCAGAGAGGAAATAAATAAAAAAGATTAAAAAAAAGGCAAATTTATTTTTTGATTAGAGAATGGAGAGCAAGTCTGGGCTCCAGAGCACTAGCTCTCCCCCTAGGCCATAGATGGGGCTGCTTTATAGGGATTTCCACAGCAGAGCAGGAGAGGAGGGGGTGGAGTCCTAGTGCACAAGCTGTGCTGCTTATGCTCCAGACTGCAATGCCAGGTTCAGAGCTTCTGCATGTGAGCCTGAGAAATTGGGGTATCCAAGGGAGCAGTTCTGCCCTGGGGACTATAATTCTATGTGTTAGGTACAAGGCTCTGCACACAGCCCCTTATAGCAAAGTGAAATAAGACCAATGACAAAAGGGGAGCGAAGATCTTATCACCTACACTCCATCTTACTTTTCCAGAGCATTTCAGTGGGCTTTGCCCATGGCAAAAGGGACATCTATACACCTCTGAAAAATGACAATTGGTGCTCAAATCAAGGGTTCTCTTGTAAAGGAGATGCTAATGGTTGAGTGCCTAAGAGCACAGTCTGGGGCCCAGACCATCATTTCCAAGCTGTGGGACCATGAGTGAATATCAGACATTCCTTGTGCTTCTGTTTCTGCCAGATAGCCCTGTTGTGGAGATTTATTTATTTTATATTTACAAAGCTCAGACAATATGAAATGTAGGTGTTCATAGGTATCCATGAATATCATATTCACATAAGTAAATAAATCATAACCCAGAGGAAAGCCGTCCCAGCTCAGCCACCCAAAGGACACAGAAAGTCCTTTTTAGCAAGTTAAATCAAAAACTTCACTGCAGCTATGACTCAAAGAAGCCCCCACCCAGAGCAGGAGGCAATGGAAAAGAGATGCTGTGCCACACTGACTTGTAAACTTTTAGTTCAAACTCTGCTCCCCACCCCCCAAAAGATCTCATGGCATAGTAATCCTGTTCTGAACATTATCTTACATTTCAACAGCTCTTTGGGCCATCTCAGTTGATACAGTTCAAATTTCCTGCTGGTCAGGTAGCTCTAATATCTGCATTTCCCTTTTATTCCCTCCACATCATCTTAGGGCTTTCTTCACTGAGGAGCCACTTCCAGATTTGGGGTGAAAATTGAAACTGTAGAGCAGCAGTGGGGGCAGCAGAGCCAGGAGCATGGAAAGACTCATTAATCAGGATCCAGAACTGCCACTGATTAGAACTCTGGGAAGTGGGGCACATTCTTCCCCTAGGGTGAATGTGGAAGTGCTTGGCTTCTTTCTTCTTTTCTCTTTTCCTGTGGTGCCTCAAAAAATGTGCAAGCACTGGCTCCTAGCCAGTGGGGTGATTTCTTTGTTTAAAGGAAAGTGTAAAGTATTTTCACATTAAATGAAGAACTTCAGACATCTCCAGGAATCTGTCCTTTGAGGGCTTGTTAAAATTCAACAAAGGCCCATTTATACTTTAAGAGAACCTCTTCTTCCTTTGCTGGGTTGCCTCAGGGATTTTCATTTCTTTCTTCAACACCACTCTATTTTGTCTTAGCTCTTCCTCTCAGAGGAATTATGGCCATATTTTATTATTTTTAAACCCTCACATCTCTCTTGTTCTTATTTACTCTTATCTATGTTCTTAGTATTCATCTTAAAAAAAAAACTAAGACGTATGAGTTGATTTTAACTGGCTCGTCCACTTGTAAGGGGTGACAGAAACATTTGTTTCTGATTTTTGAAACTACACATCACAAGAAATTTATTAAGAAACTGGTTTTTCTCTGAGTTTGTGAGTTCTCATTCCCAGTTTTGTAAGACTCCTATATATGTTTAATCTTGACAAAGGATATCAGGAAATAATTTTAGTAGGAAATATCCAATTGAAAGTTAATTCCTAACCCCCTATATTTACCTGGGTGCATTCATATATTTTGCTTTTTGGGTGGTGAATAAAAAAGACTTTTCACCAGAGTGGAGAAGAATGTAAAATATGGGAAGTTAGAATTTAATTCACTGCTGTGTGCCCATTAGCCCGCAGAGTGCCTCGCATATATTAGATACTCATAACCTGTTGTCTTGAAGGAATAAATGAATTAATTTTAAAATGATAAAACATTGAACCTTAACAATAGTTTTGAATTGGCTCTTTTATCTCTTGTAATTAAACATTTGAACTTTTTCTCCAGCAGCAATTGTACATTAATTTACAATGAAGTACCTACCACAATATCTTATAAGGATGATATAAACACAGCTTTTCTCACAAATATGGTAGGCTACTGTGGTGTTTCTAGGTCTTCTTGGATACAGTGCCTGTAATAGAGGCAGCGTGGACATCCAGTTCTATGTGACTACATGGCCCCCCTGTGGTTGTATCAGCAGCCATCTCAAAATTGTATCAGTGACACAAAGAATTCCATAACTTCATTGTTACATATGAAGAAGGATTAGTCTTTATTATTGTTGGAGAATTCCTCCTTCATACCAAAAGAATGTTTAGGTGAGATTATTTCCTGCCTAATTATGTTTGATTAATTCTTCTGGGACAATGAAAACTGATTATGTGCATGACTGTGGATACTTTTCTTACTACATAATAGACAGTGTAAGTAATGTCATTCATGGAATTTAATTGACTGAAAAATTGTTTTAATCATAGGGTCAGCTTTCTATGAGAAGTTTTGGGGAAAGTTTTAAAAATAAAACTGAAAAATAGGTATTTAAATCTATCTATCTATGTACCTACCTACCTATATATCTATTACCTATCTACCTATTATTTATCTATTCTATTACCTATCTAATCTATTTATGAGATGAGCAGCCAAGGTGAAGAATCACACCTGTAAGTGAAACTGGGTCTTTCTTAAGGATACCGTTTTGTCAGGAGTCCTCTGAATTCGTGGCTCTTTCCTACACTCTCCCACCCCTGGCCCTGGAGATGGGACTGATACATTTGTTCCTCATTGTCATGTACAGGCAATTCTTTCTTCTCCTTTCATCACTTCTTCCCACTTTAAAGCTCATGCTGTGAGAGTTCATATTACCCTTCCTTGTTGGACTCATTTACAGGCCTCTAAATCACTTTCCTTTTCTCCTTTAAGAGTTTAACTCTTAGATAAAAGTCACTCTCTCCTAAACTATTACTGTCTTAATTCTTGTTTATTTCAAAATCTATGTAGATGATCCTTCAAACCAGCTTCTTGGTGCCTTGAGCTCCTCTTTTCTGAAGTGATCACTTTCCATCTCCTATATAAGACAGTCAGTACAAAGGTTATACCATCTAGAGTTTTGTTTGTTTGTTTGTTTTTTGCTGCACCTGCACCTCAGCAGCAGCCGGAGAACCCAAGCCACTTCAGTGACAACACTGGATCCTTAACCTACTGTGACACAAAGGAACTCTGTATACCATACTGTTCTTTTTACTAATAACTCTTAAATTTCCAAAAATTGCAATTTTAGGAATCTCTCTCCATGAGTATTACCTTTTGTCTTTTCAGTTCATGCATATTTATATGTCATACAGGCCAAAATCAGTTAATCAAACCACTTTTTCATTGTCCCCCTTATAAATTCTCCTTCTTATTCACCTAACACTGCATGAGCCATCATTATAATTATTCTCTATCTCTTTCCTTGTATTGTATCTGTCTTGCATTCCAACTATGGTTAATCCATGGTTAAATCCATCTCTTTTCCTACTCCACATCTGCTCCCATACAGCTGAATATGGCTGCAGAAAAACACAACTCTAACAATTGTCTTCCTTTAAATTTATGACTGCTAATCTCAAGTGGGCTCTTAATGCTGCCTGGTAATCATATTATATATCCCAAGTCCATTCATTCTCCCACGCCCCCTGAAAAATATTTCCTACCTTTTCTCCTCAAACTTCTAAAACTTCCTCTTAAATCCTAACTCCCAGCTAATGACCTTGCCTTCAGGTAAAATAGAAACATACAGAAATGAGCTTCCACAAAACCCTGACATAATAACTAACCACCTCCTTGCATCTGTTCCTTTGGCAATGGCTGACTTAAGGGTCAGTTGCTTACTTTCCCACTTTGAGACTTTGTTCTGCACCTATATTATTTCCCTTTACTTTCTACCAGATCATTTATAATAACCATGTTCTTATTCCTCCCGTATGAAGAAAGGAAAAGGATTATATTGTCTCTATCATTCCATTCAACCACCAAATTTCTCATTTTTTACATAAAAAAACTTTCAAAATGTTGTCTAAATTAACAGTCCTCAATTCTCCTTTCTTATAGCCTCTCTCAGTCAAGCTTTTGAGCTCACCACTCTAATGAAATTGCTATTATCTAATCACCAATAACCCCCATATTGCTAAAACCAAATCCATTCTTACTCATCATTTCACCTGACCCATCATCAGAATTTGATACATTTGATTACTCCCTCATCCTCGAAAGTTTCCCCATGTGGATTCCAGGACACTCCAAACTTCAAGTTTTCTTTTTTCTCACTGGCTGTTTCAGCTAAGACTTCTTTGAGGGTGTCTCTTAATTCCCCTGACCAGGAATCACTGGAATGCACCAGGACTAAGTTCTCAGAGTCTTCTCTCCCCTACATTCACTATCTTGGCAATCCCATCTTGCACATGACTTCAAAAATCACTTCTTCACAGACACCTCCCAGATGGTTATCTCCATCATGGACCTCTTCTTTAAACTCAAGATCTCTCTATTTAAATATCTAAAAGGCACCTCAAACTTAACAAGCTCAAAATCATGCTCTTACACTTCTCTCCAAATCTGTTCTTCACAGAATCTTCTCCATATCAGCAAATGCTAACTCCACATTTAATTTGCCAAGCCCCAAATTGAGGAGTCAGTTTTTCTCCTCATAACCATCTTTCAATCGATCACTAAGTACTGCTCATCTACCTTTAATAAACATCTATACTCCAACTATTTATACTCCCTTCATTCTTATCAACTTAGTCCAAGTCATCATATCTTGAATGAATAATTTTAACGTTTCTAGCTAGTATTCTCATTTACGCCTTTGTCAAGCCAACAGTTTATATCAATATAAATGACTTACAAAGCATAAATTCAAACATGTCACTTTTCTACATAAACCATCCAATGGCTTCTCATCTCAGTCAGAATAAAAGCTAAAGACCTTACATTGATCTGGTCCTGGTTACAATTCTGTGATCATCTTTGCTTGTTGCTCCATTTTGGTTATATTGGCCACTTTGCTCTTCTTCTCACATTCCATGAATAATCTGCCTTCAAAGCTTTTGTGGTTGTTTCCTCCACATTTTTCTACCATAAATGCACATGACTAGATTTCTGTCTGTTTCTACTACTGAAGGATAACTAGGCTTCTCAGTGAAGCATTTCCTGGCCACCCTATTTAAAATCCCATTCCCTATTCTTTTTGTTCCTTTTATTTTTCTCTATAATTCCTATCAGTATCTAGCTTACTATGTAGTTTCTGTGTTTATTTTATGTATTACCTATCTCTTTTCGGTAGAGTATGGGTTTCATTCTGGTGTGATAACTACTGTATTTCCAGGCACTCAGTAAATATTTGATGAATGAATAACTGAATGAATGAATAAATATAATGATGCTCCAGATTACCAAATGACCAAAGTACTGAAATTTCATGAAAACAAATGACTCTGAGAGAAAAAGAGAAAAAATAATTTGAAATGTTCAAAAAAGACTACATTATAATAGGAGAGTATCTACTTCAGAATTATGTTAGTACTATATTCAAAAAGCTAAAACTTAAGTACAAATTGTGTAGGAGACTTTCCTATATTTACAGTTACATAGTTTAAATGAGACTCACTCATCGTTAAGAACACTTGTTCTTCCTAAGAGCTTGATGGAATGTTAGGGTACAGTTCAGTGTATCTTCTGACACTCAATAATTAAACATAAATTTATACAGAAAAGTTAGAAGTCTCCCACTATAAATAATAGAAACATAGTAAGATGATTTAGACCATCTTATTTAGTAATTTTCATTAACTTGATGTTATTCCTTTATGGTCTTAAATGGAAAACCTAAAATATTTAGGGCCAAAATGAAGTACCATTGAAGTGGGGAAACCTGTCACCCATAATGTAGATTTTGCACTTGGATTTTACATAGAATAGTGGATAATTCCATTAGCTCTTACAAGATCCTTTTTACTATAATCAATTATTAACACTTATATATGCTTGTGGGGTTTTATACCACATTTTCAACCAGTCTGTGCTTTTCTCCTGCCAGTAACTATAGAGTTACTTCTGAAGATCTGATATTCTTTTTTTTTCAGTGAGTGAAAAGCAACCAGAGACAGCTTGAAAAATTCCAAATGCTGTCAAAAACACAGACTGCATTAGCTGAGAGAGGAGAAGGGAAGTGGAAAAGAGCAGTCACACGAGTTCATGGACCTGGCTTTTTATCATGCCTACTCTTGGGCCACATCAGTGGCCTTGCTTTTGTGCCAGAAGTAGTGCAAGTCATAATTAGAATATGGAATATTGCAAAGAAAGGGGAGAAGGCCCCATCTGTGCAGCCACTTTAACTACAAGCCCAGAACTTGTTTTATAGCTGAGGCACAAAGACTGTATTAATACATGTGGTTAGTTCCTTCTCTATACATACTGTAGATTCATTGTGTCTGCTTTTCCTAGGTGGAGCAAACACAGACATACAATATTTGTTCTCTTTTTGCTGTTACACTTCCTTTCTTGCCAGATGCAGCAAACCCCTTCTTAAGCCATTCTGTCTGTACTGCTCTACATGTTGACACCAATCAGCTTGCAAGTGAGCAGGGCTGTCAGCGCTGGATATTTTCTCCTCCATTGTCACTGGTATAATGACATCCTCTGGTTTATGCACTTTTCTCTCCAATACTACCATAAGCTAGAATACCTGACTTGGTCTGAGTGTTGGGCACCTCTCCTATAATTCACGCCAAGTAAAGGAAACCCCAGACTTAAGGACAAATAGCGGTATGTATATAGAGAATACTCAGTAGTCTTCATGTGTAAATTTTCTTTTAATATAATGAAATAAAGCATTTAAATGTACATAGCGCCTTTTTCTTTCTTTTCTTTTTCTTTTCTTTTTTTTTTTTTTTTTACAGATCATGAATTAGGGATGAGAGATTTTAGTACCATTAGGATCCTTGGTCTTAGGACCATCTTAGGATCTTGCGACCATTATTCCCAATATCACCATGACAGTAAGTGAGAGTTTTATATATTTAGGTGGATTTCAGTGTCTAGAATGCTGTGGAAGCTTAATAAATGACTGTTCATTATTACTGAAGTACAAATGATGACTGAGTTGTTATGTTAATGAAAACATTTGGGAATATCCTTTAGATATTGACAATTTGGAGTTCCCGTCGTGGTGCAGTGGTTAACGAATCCGACTAGGAACCATGAGGTTTCGGGTTCGGTCCCTGCCCTTGCTCAGTGGGTTAACGATCTGGCGTTGCCCTGAGCTGTGGTGTAGGTTGCAGACGCGGCTCAGATCCTGCGTTGCTGTGGCTCTGGCGTAGGCCGGTGGCTACAGCTCCGATTAGACCCCTAGCCTGGGAACCTCCATATGCCTCGGAAGCGGCCCAAAGAAATAGCAAAAAAAAAAAAAAGACAAAAAAAAAAAAAAAGATATTGACAATTTATTTCTCTGACTTGGTATCAGGGTTTGAGTAAATGTGTAAACTTCAATATCAACATGTAAATGCTATAATCATTTCTTTATTTCCAGAGGCCAGCAGGGCCCAACACATAGTAGGTATTCCGAAATGTGCTTCTATTTAAATGAATTTCCTGGATTTTTATAATCTCTTTGTGTTGGTTTGGACAGCTAAAGCCAATTGAGAATTGTATTCTGGCTGCTGTAAAGATAAATGCTCAGGAGCAATGTTTTAGGATTTTCCCCAGCAGTCCTTGTCTTTGGAAGTTACTCCTCCTTAAAATTTGTCTTTGTTAGAATGAGAGAGGCCATTAGAATCAGAGAAGTCCAAGTTTCAAGTCATACTGTTATGGGTAAAATGTTTCTAATGTATTTGTTTGGATTTTTATTTTTTAAAATTAGTACATTATTTTCTTTGTAGCTAGCTTCAGTAATGAGTTTTTCAACATAGATGTTTGTTTAAACCCAGTATATTAAAGCTGGTTACCATTCTCTCAGTACTGGCTAGTGAGGAGTAAAATGGAAAGGAAACATTGGGCTACAACCCACCTTCACAATAATCACACAGTACAGCAGTTCTGCATTATCTAATGTGGAAGTCCTCATATAAGAGTAGCATAATTACACAAAAGTAGAGCCAACTAACAACAAAAGAAGAAAATAAGTAGGATAAAACATTATTAAGATTGGAATAAGTTTTGCTGAGAAATTTCTACGAAGTTGCAGGTAGATCTATGAAATGATCTATGAAAAGATCTATGAAAATGATCACTTAATTTATTAAATTATTATGCCTGCTATGGTTTTGAATTTTAAAAACTGCTTTCTTGTCTTAATTTGGATTAGAACTTTGGTTGATTTGGGCCTGAGGGCTGGTCTTTTATTTCTAGAATCTTTCCCTGATTACTTACTCTTTCTATCTCTTTTCAAATCAGTTTTACTATTTTTAAAGAGAATTACTGCAGCAACATGGATGGAACTAGAGACTCTCATACTGAGTGAAATAATAAGTCAAAAAGAGAAAGACAAATACCATATGATATCACTTATATCTGGAATCTAACATATGGCACAAATGAACCTTCCCACAGAAAAGAAAGTCATGGACTTGAGAAGAGACTTGTGGTTGCCGAGGGGGAGGGGGAGGGAGTGGGATGGACTGGGAATTTGGGGTTAATAGATGTAAACTACTGCCTTTGGAATGGATAAGCAATGAGATCCTGCTGTATAGCACTGGGAACTATGTCTATTACTTATGATGGAGCATCGTAATATGAGAAAAAAAACATATATATGTATGTGTGACTGGGTCACCTTGCTGTACAGTATAAAGTTGATGAAATAATGTAAACTAGCTATAATGGAAAAAAAATCATTTAAAATAAAGAGAATTACTTAAATACTTAACCATGTCATACATGGATATTATTTTGTGCTTGATAAGGAATCATTTTCTTATTATTGTTGCTTAGCTAATATAAGTGTCAAAATAATCATGAAGAGCTTGTTATGTGCTGTCAGTGTGCCAAGCAAGCTCCTTCATTTACATTAATAAATATATAATTTAAAATTAATTGTCAAGATTTTTTTTCTAAGGCTGTTACATCAAATACAAAAATAAGAAATTAGAGTGGTGATGTCAGCCAGCTGGCAAAATAGGAGGCCCCCTGCTCCTATGCCCCCTCAGCAATAATAATTTAGCAGTCATCCATAGACAAAAGTGTCTTTGTGGGAACTTTGGGACCCATGTAGAAAACCCATGTGAAACCTAGATGGAGCCCAAGACTGAGGAAGGGGATTTTGGGAAGCCAGGCCCATGCCCAGGTGGCTGTCTCACCAACCATGGTCCTAGATACAGACCCAGAAATAGTACTGTTCCCCTGCAAAATTGGCTAGAGCCCCATCTGGCCTTCACCCTGCCACTAGGACTATCCACCTAGGGACTCGACAGGAGTCATGCCCAGAGGTGTCTTGGGTAATAGGACTGGTGACATTGGTCCTGGGACCTGACTCCAGCCTCTCTTAGCTGAGATCTTGAGGCAATTCTGCCCATCAAAGAAGCAGTCAGGAGACATAACCATATATTCTTCCCATCCATCTCTCCTGAGGTAGGCCTATCACCCTCAGTCTCATAGAAGATCCTGAAATTGCTCTATAACTCAGCCTGAGTCCCTCTCAGCTATGGTCTGCAAGTAGTTCTGCTTGCCCAGACACTTGGTGGGAGAAAGGTTCATCTTTGCCCCTGGAAGCAAGCCTACCATCCTCCATACAATTGTGAAGCCTGAAGCAACCTCATGGTACTGGCATAAAAAGAAACACACAGAGCAATGGAACAGAAAAGAGATCCCAGAAATAAACTCAAGTATATCCAGTCAAATAATCTTGTCAAGGAAAGAGTATATTTGAGAAACTCAATATCCACATGCAAAAGAATAAAACTGGACCCTTATCTAAAACCATACACCAAAAATGAATTTAAAAAGTATTAAAAACCCAAATGTTAGACCCCAAACTGCAACCCCCCCCCACAAGAAACCTTAGGGGAAAACTTTTGATTTGGGGCTTTGCAATGATTTTTTTGGGTATTATACCAAAAGCATAGAGAACAAATGCAGAAATAAAGTGTGACATCAAACTAAAAAGCTTCTGCAGAGCATATGAAATAATAAACAAAATGGAAAGGCACATACAGGATGAGAGAAAATATCTCCATTCCATATGTGATAATGGGTAATATCCAAAATTTAGGACATGGGGGAGTTTCCATCATGGCTCAGCAAGTAATGAACCTGACTAGTATCCATGAGGATATGGGTTTGATCCCTGGCTTTGCCAAGTGGGTTAAGATCTGGTGTTACCATGATCTGTGATGTAGTTTGCAGACACAGCTCAGATTCTGCATTGGTGGGGTTGTGGTATAGGCTGGCAGCTGCGGCTCTTATTTGACCCCTAGCCTGGGAATTTCCATATGCTGCAGGTGCAGCCTTAAAAAAAATAAAATAAAATTTAGGAGGTAGGATCAGGACGGCTGAGGGGTAAGACATGCATGCACCTTCTTCCACAAACACATTAAAAAAAACCATCTACATGTAGAACATGTAGAATGATTTTCATAGAACATCTGCTCAATGCTGGCAGAACACCTTAAACCTCCAAAAAGGGCAAGAAACCCTCCACATAATTGGGTAGAACAAAAGGAAAAAGGAGAAGAGAAAAAAAAGGATTCAGGGCAGGACCAGAATTCCTGAGAGGGAATTGTGAAAGAAGAAAGGAACCCACACCCTGGAAAGCCACCTAAGTGACAGGGAGATCAGCCAAGATGGAGGGATCGCAAAGCCTCAAAGAAAACACAGCAGCTGGACTGAGGAGGAAAAAGCAGAGAGCCACACAAACCATCAGTACCACTGCCCCCAGACACCAGAACCTGAGATGCGTGGGTAGGGGCTGGTGTGCTGAGACTCAAGCTTCAGAGGTCAGTTCTGGGGAGAGGTCCAGGGTTGGCTGAGTGGAAAGAGCATGAAGAGCTAGGGAGCAGAGCACCATGGGCTGGGAAGTGGAGTGCCACAGACTGAGGGAACCCAGAAGGAGGCCTGGGCCTGCAGGAGAAACAAAGCACCATTGTTGGGATGGGAGAGAAGGAGGAGGTGTAGACTGCCATAGGAATATCTTCCTCTGTGCACATATGGACTCCCATGTGGTGGGGTACCTCTTGCACAGGCTATTGGTGGACAGGGCCTCTTACAAGGGCTATGGAGGCAAACCATCAGGGTCATCTCAGAATAGAGAGGTGAACATAGCCTGACACTATGGAGTTCCCAGCGTGGCTCAGTGGTTAACAAACCCAACTAATATCCATGAAGACGTGGGTTCAATCCCTGGCCTTACTCAGTGGGTTAAGGATCCAGCATTGGAATGAGCTATGGTGTAGGTTGCAGACAAGGCTCAGATCCCATGTTGCTGTGGCTGCGGTGTAGGCTGGCAGCTACAGCTCCAATTAAACCCCTAGGCTGGGAACCTCCATATGCTGCGGGTGCAGCCCTAAAAAGATAAAAATAAAACTAAAAATAAAATAAAAGGAGAAATAAAGAGTTTCTCCAACAAACAAAAACTAAAAGAATACAGCAATACTAAACCATTTCTACAAGAAATAATGAGAGTCCGCCATCTTGCAGACAGTGAACGGCCAGCTAGCTGCTCTCTCCCAGATCTGAAGGCATCCCTACAAGCAGAACAGATGTTGGGTAGGGGAATCCAGTATGGGAAAATCAAAAAAGTTTCCAGATGGCAGATCATGGGATTTTTCAGCCTTCAAAATTACAGGTAAAACCCTATAATCAAAGAATATGGGAGATGGGATTAAGATGGTGGAATAGAACGACTTGAGCTCAACTTCTCTCCTAAAAAACAACAAAATTCACAACTAAAGGCTGAACAATCTCCACCCAAATGGACCAGAAACTTTAAAAAAGATATTCTATTCCAGAAGAAAAAGAGGAGCCCATATCAAGAGGTAGGAGGGGTGATTTTGTGATATAACAAACCCATATATCCAGGGTGGGAAGGCTCACAGACTGAAAACTAACTGGTTCACAGAGACTCACCTACAGGAGTGAGAGTTCTGAGCCCCACATCAAACTCTCACATGTGGGGATCTGGCACTTGGAGAAAGAGCCCCTGGAGCATCTGGCATTGAAGGCCAGTGGGGCTTGTGCATAGGAGCTCCTCAGGACTGGAGGAAACGGAGACCCCATTTTTAAAAGGCAAACACGGACTTTCACGTGCACTGGGTCCCAGGGCAAAGCAAAGTCTCCATAGGAATCTGGGTCAAACCTGACTGCAGTTCTTGGAGGACATCCTGGGAAAACAGGGGTGACTATGGCTTGTTGTGAGGGAATATTCAGCAGCTGTGCCTTTCTCTGGAGGTGGCCATTTTGGGAAAATGTGGCCCCACCCGTCAGTCAGTACTGAGAAGCCCCAAGGCAAACAACAATCCAGGTGGGATCACAGCCCCACCCCTCCGTAAACAGGCTACTTAAAGACCCCCCTCAGGTGCACAGCTGCCTCTAATCCCATCCAGAGACTAAGTCCCTCCCCCCAGAGGGATTAGAATCAGCTCCACCTACCAGTGGGCAGGCATCAGCCCCCCCCCCCCAATCTGGAAGCCTACAGCAAGCCGCCATAACCATTTCAGCCACAACAAGGGGGTAGACACCAGAAGTAAGAGAGGCTACAATTCTATTATCTGGAAAAAGGTCACCACACCAAAAGCCTATAAAAATGAAAAGACAGAGAACTATAACTCAGATGAGGGAGAAAGGAAAAACCCCAGAAAATCAGCTAAGCCATGAGGAGATTCTCAGCATCCAGGAAAAAGACTTAGACTGTTGATGCTGAAGATGATGCAAGACATTGGAAATTAACTGGAGGCAAAGATGGATAACTTACAGGAAACACTGACCAAAGAGTACAAGATAGAAAACTGAAACAAGAAGAGATGCAAAATACAATAACGGAAATAAAAAATGCACTAGAAGCAGCCAACAGCAGAATACAGGAGGCAGAAGAATGAATAAGCGAGGTGGAGGACAGATTAGTGGAAATTACGGATGCAGAACAGAAAAGAGAAAAAAGATTGAAAACAAATGAAGAGAGTCTCAGAGAACTCTGGGACAATGTTAAACGCACCAACATCCGTATTATAGGGGTGCCAGAAGAAGAAGAGAGAGAGAAGGGGACAGAAAAAATATTCCGAGAGATAATAGCTGAAAACTTCCCTCACATGGGAAAGGAACCACTCACTCAAATCCAGGAAGCACAATGAGTACCATATAAAATAAATCCAAGGAAGAATACACTGAGACACATATTAATCAAACTGACCAAAATGAAAGCCAAAGAGACAATCTTGAAAGCAGCTAGGGAAAGGAAACAAACAACATACAAGGGAACCCCAATAAGCTTACTGGCAAATTTTTCAGCAGAAACTCTGCAGGCCAGAAGCGAGGGGCATGACATACTTAATGTGATGAAAGGAAAAACCTCCAACCAAGATTACTCTACCCAGCAAGGCTCTCATTCAGATTTGAAGGAGAAAGCAAAACCTTCACAGATAAGCAAAAACTGAGAGAATTCAGCAACACTAAACCAGCCTTACAACAAATACTAAAGGAACTTCTCTAAGCAGAAAAGAACAAGAGAAGAAGGAAAGAAAAAAGAGCAACAAAAACAAATCCAAAGCAATTAATAAAATAGCAATAAGAACATACATATCAATAATTACCTTAAATGTTAATGGAATAAACGCCCCAACCAAAAGACATAGACTGCCTGAATGAATACAGAAACAAGACCCATATATATGCTGTCTTCAAGAGACCCACTTCACTTCTAGGGACACATACAACTTCAAAGTGAGAGGATGGAAGAAAATATTTCAAGCAAATGGGGATCAAAAAAAGCTGGAGTAGCAATACTCATATGAGACAAAATAGACTTTAAAATGAAGAATATTTTAAGGGACAAAGAAGGACATTACATAATGATCAAAGGATAAATCCAAGAAGAAGATGTAACAATTTTAAATATCTATGCACCCAACATAGATTCACCACAATATATAAAGCAACTGCTAACAACCTTAAAAGGACAAATTGACAATAACACAATCAGAGTGGGGTCTTTAACACCCCACTTACAGCAATGGAAAGATCAACCAGACAGAAAATTAGTAAGGAAACACAGGCCCTGAAAGATGCATTAAACCAGATGGACTTAATAGATATTTATAGGACATTCCATCGAAAAGCAACAGAATACACATTCTTCTCATGTGCACATGGAACATTCTCTAAGATTGATCATATCCTGGGCTACAAATCCAACCTCAGTAACTTTAAGAAAATTGAAATCATATCAAGCATCTTTTCCAACCACAATGCTATACGACTAGAAACCAACAACAAGAAAAAAACTGCAAAAAACACAAACAGGTGGAGACTCAACAACATGCTACTAAACAACCAATGGATCACTGAAGAAATCAAAGAGGAAATTAAAAAATACCTAGCAGCATATGACAATGAAGATACGATACTCCAAAACCTATGGGATGCAGAAAAGGCCATTCTAAGAGGAAAGTTTATAGCAATACAAGCCCACCTCAGGAAACAAGTAAAAGCTCAAATAAACAAGCTAACTTTACATCTAAAGCAGCTCAAGAGAGAAGAATAGACAAGAGAGTAGTAGGAAAGAAGTCATAAAGATCAGAGCAGAAATCAATGAAATAGAAACAAAGAAAACCATAGAAAAGATCAATGAAACGATAACCTGGTTCTTTGAAAAGATCAACAAAATTGATAAAACCCTAGCCAGACTTAACAAGCAAAAATGAAAGAAGACTCAAATCAATAAAATTAGAAATGAAAAAGGAGAAGTAACAACGGACATCACAGAAATACAAAGGATCCTAAGAGACTACTATATGCAACTACATGCCAATAAAATGCAAAACCTAGAAGAAATGGACAAATTCTTATAAAAGTACAATCTTCCAAGACTAATCCAAGATGAAACAGAAAATACGAATGGACCAATCACAAGAACTGAAATTGAAACTGTGATTAAAAAAACTTCCAACAAACAAAAGTCCAGGACCAGATGGCTTCACAGGTGAATTCTACCAAACACTTAGAGAAAAGCTAAGACCTATCCTTGTGAAACTATTCCAAAAAATTGCAGAGGAAGGGATATCCCAAACTCATTTTATGAGGCCACCATCACCCTGATACCAAAACCAGACAAAGATACCACAAAAAACGAAAACTACAGGCCAATTTCACTGATGAACATTGATGCAAAAATCCTCAACAAAATACTAGCAAACTGCAGCCAACAATACATTAAAAGGATTGTACATCATGATCAAGTGGGATTTATCCCAGGGATGCAAGGGTTCTTCAATATCCGCAAATCCATCACTGTGATACACCACATCAACAAACTGAAGAATAAAAACCATATGACCCTCTCAATAGACGCGGAAAAAGCCTTTGACAAAATCCAACACCCATTTCTGATAAAAACCCTTCAGAAAGTGGGCATAGAGCGAACCAACCTCAACATAATAAAGGTCATATATGACAAACCCACAGCAAACATCATTCTCAATGGTGAAAAGCTGAAAGAATTCCTGCTCAGATCAGGAACAAGACAAAGATGCCCACTCTCACCACTACACTTCAACATAGTTTTGGAAGTCCTAGCTATAGCAGTCAGAGAAGTAAAAGACATAAAAGGAATCCAAATTGGAAAGGAAGAAGTAAAACTATCCCTATTTGCAGATGACATGATACTATACCTAGAGAATCCTAAAGACTCTACCAGAAAACTGTTAGAGCTCATCTATGAATTTAGCAAAGTCACAGGATACAAAATGAATACACAGAAATCGACCACATTGCTATACACTAACAATGAAAAAGCAGAAAGAGAAATTAGGGAAGCAATCCTGTTTACCATCACATCCAAAAGAATAAAATACCCAGGAGTAAACCTACCTAAAGAGACAAAAGACCTGTACTCTGAAAACTGTAAGACACTGATGAAAGAAATCAAAGATGACACAAATAGATGGAAAGATATACCATGCTCGTGCATTGGAGGCGCTAATATTATCAAAATGACTATGTTACCTAAGGCAATCTACAGATTCAATGCAATCCCTATCAAATTACCAAGGACATTTTTCACAGAACTCGAACAAAATATTTTAAAGTTTTATTTGGAAGCACAAAAGACCCAGAATAGCCAAAGACATCCTGAAAAAGAAAAAATCAACTGGAGGAATCAGGTTCCCAGACTTCAGACTATACTACAAAGCAACAGTCATCAAAACCATATGGTACTAGCATAAAGACAGAAATATAGATTAGTGGAACACATTAGAAAGCCCAGAATTCAACCCATGCACCTACAGCCAACTAATCTATGACAGGAGGCAAGAATATACAGTAGAGAAAGGACAGCTTGTTCAATAAGTGGTGCTGGGAAAACTGGACAGCCACATGGAAAAGAATGAAATTAGAACACTCCCTAACACCATACATAAAAATAAACTCCAAATGGATTAAAGACCTAGATATAAGACCAGACACTATCAAACTCTTAGAGGAAAACATAGGCCAAACCCTCTCTGACATAAACGACAGCAACATCTTCTCAGATCCACCTCTTATTAATGACAATAAAAACAAAAATAAACAAATGGGACTTAATTAAACTTCAAAGTTTCTGCACAGCAAAGCAAACCCTAAAAAAAAAAAACGAAAAACGAAAAGACAACCCACAGAATGGGAGAAAATATTTGCAAGTGAATTGACTGACAAGGAATTAATCTCCAAAATTTATAAACACCTTCTGCAGCTCCATACCAAAAACACAAACAACCCCATCCAAAAATGGGCAGAAGATCTAAACAGACAATTCTCCAAAGAATACATACGGATGGCCAAAAAACACATGAAAAGATGTTCAACATCAGTCATCATTAGAGAAATGCAAATCAAAACCACTATGAGGTACCACTTTACACCAGGCAGAATGGCCATCATCCAAAAATCTACAAACAATAAGTGCTAGAGAGGGTGTGGAGAAAAAGGAACCCTAGTACACTGTTGGTGGGATTGTAAATTGGTGCAACCACTGTGGAAAGCAGTATGGAGATTCCTCAGAAAACTAAAAATAGAACTACCATTTGATCCAGCAATCCCACTCCTGGGCATCTATCCAGAGAAAACCACGACTCGCAAAGACACATACATGTACTCCAATGTTCATTGCAGCACTCTATACAACAGCCAAGACCTGGAAGCAACCTAAATGTCCATTGACAGAGGAATGGGTCAAGAAGATGTGGTACGTGGAGTTCCCGTTGTGGCTCAGTGGTTAATGAATCTGACTAGGAACCATGAGGTTGCAGGTTCGATCCCTGGCCTCACTCAGTGGGTTACGGATCCGGCATTGCTGTGACCTGTTGTATAGGTCACAGACAGGTCAGATCCCATGTTGCTCTCTATGGCTGTGGCTTAGGCCAGTAGCTACATCTCCAATTAGACCCCTCGTCTAGGAACCTCCATATGCCGCGAGTGTGGCCCTAGAAAAGACAAAAAATAAATAAATAAATAAATAAAGCTGCTTAAAAAAAAAAAAAGATCTGGTATATACACACAACGGAATATTACTCAGCCATTAAAATGAATGAAATGCCAGCATTTTTACCAACATGGATGGACCTAGAAATGATCATACTAAGTGAAGTCAGCCATACAATGAGACACCACCATCAAATGCTTTCACTGACGTATGGAATATGAAAAAAGGACAGACTGAACTTGTTTGCAGAACAGATGCTGACTCACAGACATTGAAAAACTTATGGTCTCCAGAGGAGACAGTTTGGGGGGTGGGGGGTGTGCTTGGGTTGTGGAATGGAAATCCTGTGAAATTGGATTGTTATGATCATTATATAACTATGGATATGATGAATTCATTTGAATAATAAAAAAATAAAATTTGTAAAAAAAAAAAAGAAATATGAAAGGTCTTCTCTACTTAGAAAAGAAGTAAGAAGATACAGGATGTAGGAATCATTTAAATAAGCCACTATACATATCTATTGTAAAACCAACAACAAGCACAAAGAAGAGCAAAACGATAAATGTGAAGATGCTAAAAAAACGGACATCAAAATCATAAAATGTGAGGAAGGAAAGTAAGAACATCCAGACTCTTTTTTTTTTTTTTTTAAAAAGAATGTGTTCAAAGAATTCCTGTCATGGCTCAGCAGAAATGAATGTGACTAGCATCCATGAGGATGCAGGTTCGATACGTGGCCTCACTCAGTGGGTTAAGGATCTGGCATTGCTGTGAGCTGTGGTGTAGGTGCAGATGCAGCTCAGGTCCTGTGTTGCTGTGGCTGTGGCGTAGGCTGGTGGCTACACCTCTGATTTGACCCCCAGCCTGGGAACCTCTATATGCTGTGGGTGCAGCCCTTAAAAAAAAAAAGAATGTACTTAAGCCTATATGACTACCAGGCTAAAGCAAGCAGATATAGGAAGGTGTAAACATACTTGAAAAACAGGGCAACCACACATCAAAACCAAACAATACTACATTCACAAAAATAAAAAGGACACAAGCATAAAATAAAAGGAAATCATCCATCCAAAAAAAAAAAGGAACAAAGGAGACAAACATAGAAGCAACTGGAAACTAAGTTTTAAAAGAACACTGTAAACCAGGTATAATGGAAAAAATAAAAAATCATTATAAATGAAAAAAATGGCAATAAATACATATATATTAATAATTACCTTAAATGTCAATGAACTGAATGCTGCAATCAAAAGACATAGATTAGCAGACTGAATAAAAAAACAAAAGCCTACAGTATGCTGCTTACGAGAGACTCACCTTAGGGCAAGACAGATATAAATTGAAAGTGGAGATGGAAAAAGGTATTTCATATGAATGGAAAAGACAGGAAAGCAGGAGTTTCAATACTCATATCAGACAAAGTAGACTTTAAAATGAAGGCCATAAAGAAAGACAAAGAAGGACACCATTTAATGATAAAAGGATCTATTCAATAGGAGGATATTACACTCATCAACATATATGTCCCTAATATAGCAGTGCCCAAATAATACAACAAATACTAACAGATATACAAGGAGAAATTGATGGTAATACAATAACAGTAGAAGACTTTAACATCCTGTTCACATCAATGGACAGATCCTCTGGAAAAGAAAATCAATAAGGCAACAGAGATCCTAAATGACACAAGGGAAAAGTTAGATGTAATTGACATTTTCAGGACATTAAATCCAAAAAAATCAGAATATACATTCAAGTGCACACGTACTTGAAGGTTGTGCCTGCAACATTTTGAAGGATTGATCACATACTGATGCACAAAACTAACCTCAACAAATTTAAGAGTACAGAAATTATTTCAAGCATCTTTTCTGACCACAGTTGACATGAAACTAGACATCAACCACAGCAAAAAAAAAAAAAAAAAGAGAGAGAGAGAGAAAATGATTGCATGAAGACTAAACAACATGCTACTAAAAAAACCAGTGGCTCAAAGAGCAAATCAAAAGAGAAATAAAAAAAATACCTTAAAACAAATGATAATGAAAACACAACCATTCAAAATCTATGGGATGCTGCAAAAGCAGTTCTTATAAGGAAGTTCACAGCAATACAGGCCTTCCTCAAAAAAGAAGAAAACTCTCAAATCAACAACTTAACTTACCACCTATAAGAATTAGAAAAAGAAGAACACACAAAACTTAAAGTCAGCAGAAGGAAGGAAATCATAAAAATCGGAGAGGAAATCAATAAAATACAGATTCAGAAAACAATAGAAAAAAAATAAATAAAACCAAGAGCTGGTTCTTTGAAAGGATAAACAAAATTGACAAACCTCTGGCCAGACTCACCACAGGAGAGAAAGGAACTCAAAATAAGCAATGAAAAAGGAGAAATCTCAACCAATATTGTAGAAATTAAAAAAAAATAAGAGAATTACTACGAAAAATTATGACAACAAATTTGACAATGTAGAAGAAATGGACATCTTTTAAAGACATATAGCCCACCAAAACTGAATCAAGAAGAAACAGATCAACTGAACACACTAACCATGAGAAATGAAACTGAATACAAAATAAAAACACTCCCTACAAACAAAAGCCCAGGACCAGATGGTTTCACAGGTGAATTCTACCAAACATACAAAGAACTTATACCCATTCTTCTTAACCTTTTTCTAAAATTTATAAGGAACTCATAAATCTCAATAAAAAGTATGATTTTTTAAATGTGCAAAGGACCCAAGGAGATATTTTTCCAAAGACATACAAATGGCCACCAGGCACATGAAAAGGTGCCCAACATCACCAATAGTGAGGGAACTACAAACCAAAAGTACAATGAGATATCACTATACCTCTTAGGATGGCTTTTATAAAAAAGATTAGAGATAATGAGTGTTAAGGAGAGTGTAGAGAAAAAGGAACTTTTTAATACTGTTGGTAGGAATTAAATTGGTGTAGTCATTATGGAAAACAATATGGAGGCTCCTAAGAAAGTTAGAAATACCATATGAACTACTAGCAATCTCACTTTTGAGCAAATATCTAAAAGAAATGAAATTAATATCTCCGAAAGATATCCACACTCTCCTGTTCATTGTGGCATTATTCACAATAGGCAAGATATGGCAACAGCCTATGAGTCCATCAAGAGATAAATGGGTAAAGAAAATGTGATTGATATATATGTAATATCAATCAATAGGATGATATATATATCCTAGTCAGTCAATAGGATATGGCTGAATGATATCCTATTGTGTGTGTATGTAAACACAATAGGATGTCATTCAACCCTATAACAGAAGACATCCTGCCACCTGCAACAACAGGGATGATCCTGGAGAACACTACGCTAAGTGAAGTAAGACAGAAATGTACTCTATGATCTCACTTACATGTGGAGTCTAAAAATGTTGAACTCACAGAACCAGAGTGGAAAGGTGGTTGCCAGGGGCGGGGGAAGTAGGGGAAAGTTGGTGGGAGGGTGCAAACACTCAGCTATGAGATGAATAAATCTACAAGATGACTATAGTTAATAATACTGTATTGCATACTTGAAATTTGTTGAGAATAGATCTTATGTATTTCTACCACACACATATATACTCAGACTTCTGATACCTACATTACTTCTGATCTGAGATATTTGAATAGCCAGTGTGCCTGTTCCATTTCTTTCCTTTAAGGCAGCAAATATGGAGAACACATTTTGGCCTCTATTCTTGGGTCATCATTTGGTGGAGCTTTTTTTTTTTTCTCTAAGGAATCTCTTACCCCATTTAAACCTTTATGACGAATAAGCACACTTTTACTATGTGAAGTCACTGATACTGTTTTTTCAGTTACTGCAACACAGCCTAGCCATCCTAATAAGAGCCCTTTATATAATATATATATATATAAAATTATTTAAATAAAGCATTTATATATTAATACCTTATTCCCTCCCCTTTAGATTCAAAGAAGAGTGCATGTAACTTGTATTTACATATTACTTAATGCCTAAGCATAATCAATGCCATATATGTATGTATAAAAAGCAGTGGCTGAATGCTCAGATGAATTAATGATAAAAGGAATTGAGGCTATTAATTACATAGATAGTTGCTGGTTTTTTTTTTTTTTTGAGATAAAGTAACTTTTTATTTGACATCTATACATCAAGACTCCAAAGATGGAAAGAAGCAAGAAATGCTTCCAATATAATATGCTACTGCATATTCAATTAAAGAAAGAGGACAATGGGGAATGCTCAATTTTACCTTCTCTTTTTAATTTTTTTTTTTTGTCTTTTTAGGACTGCACCTGTGGCATATGGAGGTTCCCAGGCCAGGAGTCAAATCGTAGCTGTAGCCGCTGGCCTACACCATAGCCATGGCAATGTGGGATCCAAGCCACATCTGCCACCTACACCACAGCTCATGGCAACACCAGATCCCTTAACCCACCAGGCGAGGACAGGGATTGAACCTGCATCCTCATGGATGCTAGATAGACTGGTTTCCGCTGAACCATCATGGGAGTTTCTCCTTTTTTTTTTTTTTTTTTTTTTTAATGTTGTTGTTTTGTCTTAAATTAGCAGAGGTATTCCCACAATCTAGGTAGACTAGTCTCTTTCCGATATCAGAAATGATAGTTCATATAACTTAGCCAAGTCTGTTAGCATGTAAAAATAACTCACAAAACCTCATGATTTTAGGTTAGAACCAACACCCAGATCCATTGAAATATACTGCCAAATTAAGAAGAGTTGAGTTAGAAAGTCTTATAAGTTGATAAGATTTGTTTTTCAGATATTATGCTATTTTCTTGGCCTCTGATCTTGGGGAAGTGTTGGCACATGTCTCCAGTTCCTGCTCTTCAGATTTGCTTCCTGAATGGAGGAACTCTGGGCACTGTTTTCCTTTGTTCAGGTGGCTAATTATGTTGCAGGGTGGTACTCAAAGGGCAAAACACTTTTATTGCTACTTGCCTCAATCTGGCGTGCTCGGCAAACCTTTGTTCCACTTGTGGTCAGTGAACCCAAACTGTGGAGAAGTTAGTTTCCCACCCAAACTGCCCACCCAGGCTAAGAGCTTCAATTAAGCACAGTTTCCCCTGTCAATTTCATTTTTTCCATTTGCTTTTCCCCTCCTCTGGTTCTATTGAGTTGAACCCAGCATCGTTTTCCCTTAGTTAACTGTTGTGTTGTTTTGGGAATTAGTATCATTGTCAGCGCAGTTGTGTGAACAAGTTTTACTGGTTATTCTGGGCTTTTTCTGCCACTAAGAACACTAAATCTTTAATAGCAATCAAATGCTTTGGACAACAACTTTTTCCATATTTGTCACTTGCCAATTCAAATGAAGAGGAATTCAATTTCCTATTTAAAACATTTGCTACATTTGAAATTAAATTTAAAATTTAGTAGAATAAGAATACAAAATGTAAAAAAGGAAATGTAACCCATAAGCCCATCACTCAGAGATAAGCACAGTTAAATTTTGATATTTTTCAGTCCTTTTTATTTCTTAGCATTTATTGTGTGTGCATATATATAAATCTTGATATATATTTCAGTTCTTTTTATTTCTTACCATTTATTGTATGTGTATTTCTTCACATTTATTATGGGTGTATATACATGCACACACACACACACACACCACACATACATGAACACATATGCACACATACCTTAATGTTTTTTTATTTTCTTATTTTTTAAATTATTTACCCAATACAATTTTTTCTACTGTACAACATGGTGACCCAGTTAAACATACATGTACACATTCTGTTTTCTCACATTATCATGCTCCTTCGTAAGTGACTACACATAGTTCCCAGTGCTACACAGCAGGATCTCATTGCTAATCCATTCTAAAGGTAATAGTTTGCATCCATTAACCCCAAGCTCCTAATCCACCCCATTCCCTCCTCCTCCTTCTTGGCAACCACAAGTCTATTCTCCAAGTCCATGATTTTCTTTTCTATGGAAAGGTTCATTTGTGCCATATATTAGATTCCAGATATAAGTGATATCATATGGTATTTGTTTTTCTCTTTATGACTTAAAACTTCACTCAGTATGAGAGTCTCTAGTTCCATCCATGTTGCTAAAAATGGCATTATTTAGTTCTTTTTTATGGCATTGTGTATATATACCAAATCTTCCTAATCTAATCCTCTGTCAATGGACATTTGGGTTATTTCCATGTCTTGGCTATTGAGAATAGAGCTGCAATGAACATGTGGGTGCATGTGTCTTTTTCAAGGAAAGTTTTGTCTGGATATATGCCCAAGAGTGCTATTGCTGGGTCATATGGTAGTTCTGTGTATAGATTTCTAAGGTACCTCCATACTGTTCTCCATAGTGTTTGTACCAGCTTACATTCCCACCAACAGTGCAGGAGGGTTTCCTTTTCCCCACATGCCCTCCAGCATTTGTCATCTGTGGACTTACTAATGATGGCCATTCTGACTGGAGTGAGGTGGTATCTCATGGTAGTCTTGATTTGCATTTCTCTGATAATCAGAGATGCTGAGCATTTTTTCATGTGCTTGTTGCCCATCTATACATCTTCCATTGAAAAATGTCTCTTCAGGTCTTTTGCCCATTTTTCAATTGGGTTGTTGGCTTTTTTGCTGTTGAGTTGTATAAATTGCTTGTATATTCTAGAGATTAAGCCCTTGTCCGTTGTATCATTTGGAACTATTTTTTTCCCATTCTGTAAGTTGTCTTTGTGTTTTCTTTTTGCTTTCCTTTGCTGTGCAAAAGCTTGTCAGTTTGATTAGGTCCCATTGGTTTATTTTTGCTTTTATTTCTGTTGCTTTGGGAGACTGACCTGAGAAAATATTCATAAGGTTGATGTCAGAGAATGTTTTGCCTAGGTTCTCTTCCAGGAGTTTAATGGTGTCTTGTCTTATATTTAAGTCTTTTAGCCATTTTGAGTTTATTTTCGTGCATGGTGTGAGGGTGTGTTCCAGTTTCATTGATTTGCATGCAGCTGTTCAGGTTTCCCAGCAATGCTTGCTGAAAAGCCTGTCTTTTTCCCATTTTATGTTCTTGCCTCCGTTGTCAAAGATTAATTGACCATAGGTGTCTGGGTTTATTGCTGGGTTCTGTTCCATTGGTCAGTCTGTCTGTTTTGGTACCAGAGGGAAGTTCATAGCAATACAGGCCTTCCTCAAAAAAGAAGAAAAATCTCAAATTGACAACTTAACCCACCAGCTAAATGAATTAGAAAAAGAGCAAGAAAAACCTAAAGTCAGCAGAAGGAATGAAATCATAAAGATCAAAGAGGAAATCAATAAAATAGAGATTAAAAAAACAAGAGACAAAATCAATCAAACCAAGAGCTAGTTCTTTGAGAGGGTAAACAAAATTAACAAACCTCTGGCTAGACGCACCAAGAAGAGGAGAGAAAAAACCCAAATAAACAAAATAAGAAATGAAAAAGGAGAAATCACAATGGATACTGAAGAAATAATTTAACATAATTAAAGCCATTTATGAATAACACACAGAAAATATAATATTCAATGGAGAAAAGCTGAGAGGCTTCCCACTAAAATCTGGAACAAGACAGGGATGCCCACTCTCACCACTGTTATTCAACATAGTATTGGAAGTTCTAGCCACAGCAATCAGACAAACAAAAGAAATAGAAGGCATCCAAATTAGAAGAGAAGAGATAAAACTGCCACTGTATGCAGATGACATGATACTATATATAGAAAACTCTAAGGACTCAACAACTCAAAAACTACTTGAAGTGATCAACAAATTCAGCAAAGTAGCAGGATATAAGATTAACATTCAGAAATCAGTCGCATTTCTGTGTACTAACAATGAAATATTAGAAAAGGAATACAAAAATACAATACCTTTTAAAACTGCATCTCAAAAAAAATCAACTACCTGAGAATACACATGACCAAGGAGGTAAAGGACTTATATACTGAGAACTATAAAACATTATTAAAGGAAATGAAAGAAGATGTAAAGAAATGGAAAGATATTACATGCTGCTGGGTTGGAAAAATTAATATTATAAAAATGGCCATCCTACCCAAAGCAATCTACAGATTCAATGCAATCCCTATCAAATTACACATGACAGTTTTCATAGAACTAGAACAAACAATCCAAAAATTTATATGGAACCACAAAAGACCCAGAATTGCCAAAGCAATTCTGAGGACCAAAAATCAAGCAAGGGGCATCACTCTCCCAGACTTCAGGCAATATTACAAAGCCACAGTCATCAAGACAGTGTGGTTACTGGTAACATTTTTTTAAATTGCAGTTGCAACACATAATTTTTAAATTAAAAAAAAAATCTAAAGTCTAATTACTGTCACATGATATGATTTCTGATGACTAAAACAATCTCCTGAGTCACTTTGGAAATCATTCACATTTTGATGCACGTGTGGAATTTATTTCATTTCTTGCTTTTGTGAATACTTTCAGAATGACTATCCTTTTATATCAATTTGTCCATGTATAATTATTTACTTAAGAGCATTTTCTAGAATTGGATTTTCTGGAATTGGATTTTCTGGGCAAAGATTATAAAATTTTTATATTTCTTGGTTTACTACTCTATATTTCTTTCTCATAAAGTTTTGGTAAAGTATTTCACACCTGTTATAGCATTAATAATAATAATTTTTAACCTTCATTAAACTGATTAAAATTAGATGTCATTGTGAATTTGCATTTTTTGAATAACATAGTCTTTATAATACTGATGATGTTCTTTTTTTCATAATTTTCTTTTCCTCCAAATTGTCTTTCTGTTTGTTTTGATACCTCATTTTTAATTTTATCATTTTTGCTTTTTAGGGCTACACCTGAGGCATATGGAGTTCCTGGGCTAGTGGTTGAATCAGAGCTGCAGTTGCTGGCCTACACTACAGCCACAACAATTTGGGATCTGAGCCACAACTGCAACCTCAACACAGCTCAGAGCAATGCCAGATCCTTAACCCATTGAGCAAGGCCAGGGATCAAGCCCACATCCTCATAGATACTAGTTGGGGTTTGTAACCCACCAAGCCACAATGGGAACTCCCTCATTTTTTATATTAGAGATTTTCCTAAAATGTCTAGTAATCCTAGGTTCCTAATTATTTAGGAGTGAAGGGCTGGAAAAGCTGATTATAAGCTCTGTGCCTATGATGGGACCTACTGATCTTGGGATTCACAATAAAGTAATTTGACTGGGCCATTTTTGTGGCTCTCTCCATATCAGTCTCATTAGCTCTTCTTTGGGAGCGATAAGATTTCCCACTGAACAGCTCTCTGAAGTCCTGTCCTGAAGTTAAGTCTTGGCTGCAGCACTGGTAAAAAGGCAAAGGGACTGAGGAAGAGGGAGTCTTATTATGCAGTTTGGAGGGGAGTTTCATCTGCCTGGGTTTTTGTTTTTTAGCTCACTTGCCCTCAGCTTTTCCTCATATCCTTCAGTCCAGAGATCCTCTCTTTCAACTTTCCAGGGAGTTTTATACCTCAAAATAGGGCGATGGAGGGGCAGTTAGGGCAGAGGGTAGGAAGGGAGTTTTAAGTAGACAACTGCTTCTCAAATAGCTCTCATCCAACATTCCTTTTCTCAGACATTATTGCCACCAACTGAGGTACATGTGGACATTAATTCCCCAGTCTTCTGAAAATTCTGCAGTGCAAATTAGACCAAGGGCACTCACTCATATGCTTTCCAGGATTCAAAGTCCTGTTGCTAATGTCTCTACTCCTAGATTCTCTATCCTTTTGGATTTGTCTTTATTTTTCTTTTTTTAAAGCTTTATTGATCTAAGTGTAGTTGATTTACAATGTTATGATAATTTCTGCTGTACAACAAAGTGATTCAGTTATAAATGTACACACACTGGGTTAATGTCTTTTAAAGATAATCTCTTTTGTGTTATTACAATGAGGTTTCAAGAGGCAGAGATACTGGGTGGCCTCCAAAGATATATCTGAATATGCATTTGTCTCATAACAGCATATAATCAATTATTTTTTAAAACATTAATGGAGAGTTTCATAATTTGAGGTGTTTAACCATTAAGCATCATCATCATTAAGCAATATGACTAGATCTACTTTAGTATTATTCTGTGTATGCTATTTACACTACATTCCTCTCTTTTGTATTTTGCTTTATTTTTCTTTCATTTAAAATTTTATTTATGATTGTTTCCAGACATTTATTTTATTCTACATATTATATAGTCAAATGTCTTAACAAATTTTTTACTTTTTTTTTTTTTTTTGGTAAATTAAAAAAACTGAGGAACAGCTTTAATGAGTCATCCTGTCTTTATTACTCCCTGAAAAGAGAGCTGAGTCATTCCATTGAAACTAAAGTGCATCATGACCTCTTCCTCTGACCAATCAAGCTTCCTTCTTTCCTTCCATAGCTCTTGACTTCAGGAGAATGCCTTAATAAACCTCCTGCTCTCTTCTTTCTGCTTCAGAGTCTGTTTCTCAAAGAAATAATCCAGAATCTCCCCATATCATCCTTAGAGAGGACAAGATAGCAAAGTAGAAGAACTTTGAGGTCACCTCTCATGAACATACCAAAGTCACAAGAAACTGCTGAAAAATATCAATAAAAATACTAGAACCCATAAAAAAAGTATTCTACACTACATTCAAAGACATAAAGGAAAAATTCTGAAATGGTAGGAGGGGCATAGTGATGATATAATCAAATACCATATGCCCCCCCACCCCGGGTGGGTGACCCACAAACTAGGAAATTATTATATGGCCTATGTCCTCCCACAGGAATGACTCTGAAGCCCCATGTCAGGCTCCCCAGTCTGGTAGCGGGGAGGATCTGGAATATAGAAGAGGAGTCCCAAGAGCATTTGTCTTGAAGGCCAGCAGGTCTTCAGCGCAGAAGCACCACAAGACTGGGAGAAACAGAGACTCCATTCTTAGAGGATGCACATGAAGTCTTGTGTGCAAAGGGATCCAGTGAAAAAGCAATGACTTTATATGAGCCTGGGCCAGACCTACTCCTGGCCTTAGAGGGTCTGCTAGGGAGGTTGGAGATGGCTGTGGCTCACTTTGGGGATAAGGACACTGCTGGTAGAGGTACCCGGTAGTATTCATTGATGTGAGCTCTCCTATTTTTGGCACCAAGACCTGGCCTCACCTAATAGTCTGTAGGCTACAGTGCTGGGACACAGGAAAAACAGCTGAAAGGGTGAGAACATAGTCCCATGTGTCAGCAGACAGACTACCTTAAGACTTCTTGAGCCCATAGCCACTTCAAGATATCCTCTGTAACATGGCCCAGGCCACCAGAGGGCCAAAATTCAGCTCTACCCACCAGTGGGCAGGCACTATCTTCTCCCACCAAGAAGTCTACATAAGCCTCTAAACCAGCATCACCTACCACAGGAAGACATCAAAAGCAAGAAAACTATGATCCAACAGCCAGTGGAACCAAGTCCACAGATGCAGGTCAGAACCCACACTGGGATCAGCAAGTCCCTGTCCCTTGGGTGATGAGAGGGGAGTATAGTGTTGAGACACATAGGACAACCTCTACAGCAGGCCCCTTCTCCAAGTGAAAAAACATAACTAACCTTCTATATACATAAAAATACAAAGAGAAATTTAGATAAAATGAGATGACAGAAGAATTTATTCTGGGTGAAGTAACAAGATAAAAACCCAGAAGAATAACTAAGTGACATGGAAAAAGAGTAATGGTCTTACAATGATTCAAGATGATCATCCCTAGATGATCCAAGAACTAGAAAAAGAATGCATGTATAGAGTGAGAAGCTACAAGAAGTTTTAAATAAAAAGTTAGAAAATATAAAGAACAACAAAACAGAGCTGAGTAACACAATATCTGAAATGAAAAACATACATAAGGAATCAATAGCAGAATAAATAAAGCATAAGAATGGATAAGTAAGCTGAAAGAAAGTAGTGGAAATCACTGTCACAGAACAGAATAAAGAAAAAAAGGATGAAAAGAAATGAGGTCAGTTTAAGAAACTTCTGGGATAATGTCAAACACACCAACACTCACATTATAGGGGTTCCAGAAGGAGAAGGGAGAAAGCCCCTGAGAAAATATTTGAATAGATAACAGCTGCAAACCACATTAACATGGAAAAGGAAAGAGTCAACCAAGTCCAGGAAGCAGAGTCTCAAATAGGATGAATCTAAGAAGGAATATGCTAAGACAAAATTATTAGATTGACAGAAATTAAAGAGAAAACATTAAAAGCTACAAAGGAAAAGAAATAACCAATATTCAAAGGAATTCAAATAAGACAATCAGCTGAGTTTTTAGCAGAAACTCTTCAGGTCAGAAGGGAGTGGCATGATATATTTCAAACGATGAAAGGGAAAAATCTATAAGCAAGAATATTCTAATAAGCAAGGCTCTCACTGAGATTTGATGGAGAAATTCAAAGCTTTACAGACAAGCAAACGCTAAAAGAATTCAGCAACACAAACCCAGCTTTACAACAAAAGCTAAAGGAACTTCTCTAGGTAGAAAACAAAAGGCCACAACTACAAAGAGGAAAATTATGAAATGGGAAAGTTCACCAGTAAAGACAAACATACAGCAAAGGAAGGAAGTCATCCACGCACAGATATTATATCTAAATAAGTAATCATGACAGAAAGAGAGTACACATGGATGGCATCTGAAATGCATTTGAGGAGTTCCCGTCGTGGCGCAGTGGTTAACGAATCTGACTAGGAACCATGAGGTTGCGGGTTCGGTCCCTGCCCTTGCTCAGTGGGTTAACGATCCGGCATTGCTGTGAGCTGTGGTGTAGGTCGCAGACGCGGCTCGGATCCCACGTTGCTGCGGCTCTGGTGTAGGCCGGCGGCTACAGCTCCGATTCGACCCCTAGCCTGGGAACCTCCATATGCCGCGGGAGCGGCCCAAGAAATAGCAAAAAGACAAAAAGACAAAAAAAAAAAAAAAAAAGAAATGCATTTGAAATTAAGAGATCATCAGCTTAAACAAGTTTGTGTGTGTGTGTGTGTGTGTGTGTGTGTGTAGGGAGAGAGTTCAAGAATGAGAATGGGAGAGAGGAGAGAAAGAGAGAGACTGCTATATCAAAATCTTATGTCAAACACAAACCAAACAATCTGTATTAGAAATACATAGAAAAAGGGTTCCAAACACAACACTAGTCATCAAATCACTAGACAAGAGAATTAAAGAAGGAAGAAAGACTAGCAAAAACAACCCCAAAACAATTAACAAAGCAGCAATAATATACATATCAATAATTACCTTAAATGCAAATGGTTTAAATGCTCCAACCAAAATACATAGACTGGCTGAATGGTTACAAAAACAAGACCTATATATATGCCATGTAAAATTGACAGATTCAGATCTAGAGACACATACTGACTGAAAGTGAGAGGATGAAAAAATGTCTTCCGTGCAAACAGAAATCAAAAGAAAGCTGAAAAAGCAACACTCATATCATACAAAACATACTTTAAAATAAAAATTGTTATAAAAAGAAGATACTGCATAATGATCAAGGGATCAATCCAATAATAAGATAATAATTGTAAATATATATGCGCTCAACTTAGGTGTATCTCAATACATCTAGCAGATGTTAACAGAGTTAACAGGAGAAATTGACAGAAAAACAATAGTGGGGGACTTTAAGAGCCCACTTACAGCAATGGACAGATCATCCAGACAGCAAATCAATCTGGAAACATAAGCCTTATATGACACATTAGACTAGACGGACTTAACTGATATTTATAGAGCATTCCATCTGAAAGCAGCAAATTACATACTCTTTTCAAGTGTACATGGAACTTTATCCAGGATAGATCATATCATGGGTTGCAAATCACACCTCAGCAAATTTAAGAAAATTTAAATCACATCAAGCATCTTTTCTGACCAAAACACTATGAAATTTGAAATCAAGTACAAGAAAAAAAATTGCAAAACACCTAAACACATGAAGGCTAAACAATACGCTACAAGACAATCAATAGATCACTCAAGAAATCAAAGAAAAAATCAAATGATACCTAGAGACAAATTAAAACAAAAACACAATAATCCGAAACCTATGGGATGTGGCGAAAACAGTTCTAAGAGGGAAGTTAGGAGATACACAAGCTTACCTTAGGAACAAGGAAAATCCCAGATAAACAACCTAACCTTACCTCCAAGGTAACTAGAGAGAGGACAAACTAAACCCAAAGTGAGTAGAAAGAAAAAAAAAATAATACAGATAAGAGTAGAAATAAATGAAATAGGGATGAAAACAGAAAAGATCAATGAAACTAAAATCTGGTTTTTTAAAAAGATAATCAAAATTGATAAACCTTTATCCAGACTTATCAAGAAAAAAGGGAGAGGGCTCAAGTCAAAGAAATTATAAATGAAAAAGAAATTACAACTGACACCACAGTAACATAAAGGATCATAAGAGATTACTACAAGCATTTATAAACCCATAAAATGAACAATTTAGAAGAAATGGACAATTTCTTAACAAACTTACAATCTCCCAAGATTAAACCAGGACGAAATAGAAACTATGAACAGACCAATTGCAAGTAATGAAATTGTAGCTGTGATTTAAAAATTGCCTACAAACTAAATGGCCAGGGCCAAAGGGCTTCACAGATGAATTGCACTAAACATTTAGACGAGTTAACACTTATCCTTATGAAACTCTTACAAAAAAATTGCAGAGGAAGGAACAGTCTCAAGCTTATTCTATGAGGCCACAATCAGAAAATTACAGGCCAATATTACTGATGAACATAGACGTAAAAATTCTGAGAATACTTACACTGTGAACCAATCAATACATTAAAAGGATTATACAGCATGACCCATTGGAATTATCGAATTATCCCAGGGATGCAGATTTTTCGATATTCACAAATCAATCAGTGTGATACATCAATTAATAAAACGAAGAATAAAAACCATATGATCATCTCAATAGATGAAAAAAGCTTCTGACACTATCTAACACCTACTTATGATAAAAACTCTCCAGATAGTGGGTATAGAGGGAACTTACCTTGACATAATAAAGGCCATAGATGAGAAACCCACAATAACATCACACCCAACTGGGAAAAGCTAAAAGTATAAAAGATCAGGAACAAGACAGATGTCCATGAAACCAAGAGAGATTTTTGGCCTTATAAAATCATCTAGGTTCTCCTAAGAGCTGAAAATTGAGGGGAAAAAAAAAGAGTCTACAAAGACCTGTGGCTCATACCTCTTTTCTGCCTTACATCTTTCCTGAAATGAGTATATAGAGAGCTGTTTATCTGCTCAACAGGGAAAAAAGAAAAGTTAAAAATCACAATAAGGCATTCAGACCCAAAGCTCTCAGGACACTGATTCCCTACAAAATTGTATCCCCTACAAAAAAAAAATCTTCAAAATTTTGAGATTTTTTTATTTAAAAATATTTTTGGGAGTTACTGTCATGATTCAGCAGAAATGAATCTGACTATTATCAATGAGGACACAGGTTTGATCCTTGGCCTCACTCATTGGGTTGAAGATCTGACACTGCCATGAACTGTGGTCACAGATGCGACTCGCATTTGGCCTTGCTGTGGCTGTGGCATAGGCCGGCAGCTATAGCTCCAATTTGACCACTAGCCTGGGAATCTCCGTATGCTGAGGGCACGGCCCTAAAAAAAAAAAAAATAAAAATAAAAATAAATTAACAGAATATTGGGAGCCCCTGTGAGTTGCAGATTAGCTATCTTGTCAAACCAGTAAAAACTGTCAATTATCAACTGAGCCAAGATGGTAAATTAATCAGCTTACCAGGGTGATTTAGCTTATGTTTGAAAGCACAACAAGCCCATGCAATTGTGATCTCCATTCTTTCAGATCCTTTGATCTTAATAAATGCTATTTACTTATTTAAACACTATGTGATGCTTTCTCTTCTTTCCAAACAATGTATACAATGAACATGAGAAATAAAATCAAAGCAATTTTTCTGTAATTGATAGTCCTAAATTCTTCTCTGCATGATATACAAGTTTGCTGCACATATAGTAACTTCAGACTGTTCTCTACCTCAAGAAAAAATCGAGGGAATAGGTAACCTGAAGTTAATGGGCATAAGATTTAGTGATATTGATGTTTCTTTTCTTTCATTTTCTTTAATAAGAGAAGATCCTCCAAGCAGTGCTTGGAGTTTCCCTCAGCTATATGCTCTTTTTCACAGATCTGCCTGTATGCCTCTGCTAGTGCCTACCAGAGCAAACCCGCCTGGTAAGAAAGGATAACAAATACTCCTGGGCATAGTTGGGGCTGCCGTCCTGTAATGTTGCTTTTCCTCCTTATAACTTAATTTGGAATGGTTGACTGGTACTGTTCAGATGAGGGAAAGAGGCAGAGCTTCCTTGCCTTACTGCTTGCATCTCTCACAGGCATCCTATCTTAAATTGATTTCTGCCTATCACTTTGTCTCTTGCTGAATTCCTTTTGTGTGGAGGCATGAAGAACCTGAACCTCAGTAATTCCAGACAACGGGTACTACTGTTCTAGGCACTAACCCAGACGACCACCATCAGGATCACGCCAAGATCTGGATTTCAGGATTCCCCCAAAAAAGAAGAAGGCATGTTTGCCCCAATCCTGATTCTTACCTGAAACCCTGTTTTTTTCCTTTTAGACTGTAAAAAATCCCTGTAGTTCTTCACCAGATAGGGGTACTGTGGTCTCCTTTGCCCAGTAAAGCAATAAAAGCTATTTTTTTTTTATCCTTCACCCCCCAAACCAAAAAAAAAAAAAAAAAAAGGGAAAGAACCTGAAAGTTTGCTGTAGAAGACTGCCTTATTTATGCTGTTTTTCAGTCTAATAAAAAAACCCACAAATCTTCACCATTCTCACCAATCTTTGCTCCCAAGCACCAGGAATATTGTTACCAGTAAGAGTGCTTACTTTTGACCATGCACATTCAATGCAGTTGTCAGCCCATGCAGTTTTCTGACAATATCTTAAAAAAAACTATGCACATGCACTTTACTTCCTTGATTTTCACTTTTGCAACTACATTCAATGTACACTTGTATACAAATATACATCCATCAATGCCTGATGTTTTTAATTTCTGATTATTCCTGGGGTTTCATGTTGAGTGTTAGAATATTCTTTGAATCACAATGTATGATACATATCTAGAAAGTAATTTTCACACCTTGCTACTTAGCATTAAACCTGTTTCTGCCTTTTCATTCCTTTTTGTTTTCTTTTTGGTTTTGACTGGTTCCATTAGCCTTTATTTACATTTATCTTAATAGGCTTGTGCACAGTTAGTCATATATAGCAATACACCCAAGACGATTGTTAAAATAAATTCTGTCATCCAGGTGCAGCTGTCTAGTCACTATACTCTTTGCTTGAATGTATATATAAATGAATGCTTGCATCATAGATAGTCATTGAGTATGCTGGGAGAAAATGATTTGAGGAGAGCCTGTTTCATATCATTTATTTTTAAATGGAGATTGTTTACCTTGGCTTCTGTTTGGAATAGGATTACAATGTTAAAACTAATCATTAAAAACAACAGGATACAGATAAAACTCACATCACTAATCTTCTGCAGTGTATCAATTTTTTAATTCTCTTTTTATAACAGATCTACAATAGGGATGTTGTTACTCTTTCTACTATTGGAAAAATAAACCCAATGGACTAAATAAATTGTCTGAAGAAACTTAATTCAGAGTCAATATTCTGCCGCAAGTTTAAGTGTTCCGTCACTGTACTACTGGCTCCCAAATTACTTTGTAATAATACATTTAGGTACGTAAAGTCCACTTAAACTTTCCATTTATACTTTTCCATTGGTAGAAGAAGGAGGAGCAATTATGATAAAAATAAAATGTATTATCTAAGCAAATTTTTTGAGGGTGGTTTAAAAGTAGAATTTATTAGAAAGCAAAGAAAGCAACTGAAAAATATCATTCAGAACTAAAACAAATGATGCTTTCTTGGACACTGAGAAATTTCCAACTGATGTATATGATGATCACTCAAAAGAAGATTTGCAAAACTGCTGAATGCTGTCTGGGATCCAGACTTGATAGTAGAAAAAACCCACAGTAAATAAGAGGGATGCATTATTTTTTATTTATAAATATTACATTTAGCAAAGCAGAATAATTCACTTTGGAAGTAATTATACGTTATACATAAACATATACTTCTGTAGAACTGAACATCATTTGGTCAGAAGAAAAGGAGAAAAAATTTCAATTTTAAGTAGATTTTCACCCATCAGGTCAACTCTGCTCAACAGGAGATCACAGCTCATACTATAAAAGATCACTGTGTGGTTTTTCATAATTTTTACTTTTTTATTTTTATTTATTTGTGTCTTTTTAGGGCCACACCCAGGGCATATGGAGGTTCCCAGGCTAGGTGTCAAATCATAGCTGTAGCAGCTGGCCTATGCCACAACCACAGCAACATGGGATCTGAGCCACATCTGACCTACACCATAGCTCACGGCAACACCAGATCCTTAACCCACTGAGCGAGGCCAGGGATGGAACTTGTGTCCTCGTGTATGCTAGTCAGATTTGTTTCCACTGAGCCACGATGAGAACCCCTACGTAATTTTTAAACAATGCTCTTTAGAAGTAAAGTATCTAGCTGAACTTATGCCATTGTTTTGACTGGAATAACCTGAACTTACCACAATCTTTATGTTGGGATTTAGTAGAATATATAAATAAATAAAAATGATTACAGTTGGCTCTCTGTATCTACAAGTTCCCCATCCACAGATTCAACCAACCATAGATGGAAACTATTAAAAGAAAAAAACTTCAAAACTCCAGAACGTTCCAAAAGGCAAAACTTGAATTTGCTGCATACTCTCATTTACTTAGCATTTACATTGTATTTACAACTACTTTCATAATATTTACACCACTTTAGGTATTATAAATAATCTTGAGATACTTTAAAGTGTACGAGGTATGTGCATCAATTATGTGCAAATACTATACCATTTTATATCAAGGACTTGCGCATTCTTGGATTTTGGTATCCATGTGGAGAATCCTGGAAACAATCTCACACAGATACCAAGGGACTACTATATAAAAAAGAGTATGGAATCTAGTACTTCTTACACATTTTATTGTCATAATACATAGAAAATCCTTAATGAACACATTAGCTTTATCTGGAAGTGATTTTGGAGGGGTGGTCTAGATGAGAAACATATTTTCTGTATTTTATTTATCAGTAATATAAAGTCTAATGTTTCCAGAAGTTTCAATAAATAAATGTTAAATGAACATAACTTTTTTTTGTATGAATATTGATGCTTGAAATGGCTACATGCAATAATTTCAATTGATAAAATTTTAAAATGGCTGTAAAATTGATTTAAATTTCGTTATGTCCTGTAACCATATCCATAACCTGTTCACAGCGCTCTAATAAGCCGTCCCACATTTGTTGTAAAAAGTGCACTACCCCATGTTCCCTGGCTTCAGACGCATTTTCCTCAGAGTCTCTGCTCTCTAATACTTTGAACTTTAATAAACATAACATGGAAAGCAGATCATAGTCTTAAAAGTAGTTTACAGATCTATTATAACCTTAAATGCACCTCTTCAATTTCTTATTTTTTTCCTATTTAAACCAGATTTTTCCCCATTTGTTTTTTTTAAATAGTTACAATATTTATTGAGCATTTAGTATGTACTAAAAACTCATTCCAGTGCTTTCCATATAAACTAATTACCATAAATCTATATAAGATAGATGGCATCCATGGTAAAAAGTAGTGTACCCAAGTTTGCAGTCCCAGGCAGTGTGGCTCAGCATTTATTCTCTGAATCACAGACTCTCATACTGCTGCTCTCCAGCTTAAAGCTTTCCAAGGTATGAGAAACTAGTTCACTGCAGAAATCCCCTCTCCCCTTTTTTAGACACTTCTTATGCTAAGACTTGTTTTTCTTCAAGATGAGCTAATATCTGATCTCTAAGAATTACCAGTCTGGTTTTCTCTGTTAGGTAAAGGAAAAGAATGCCTTATTGAGGGCTGCCTTTGAGATATTTAAAGATGACTCTTCTCCAGTCTTAGTATGAGCCCTTCTTATTTCCTCCTGGAATGTCTCTGTGTCTTTTTACCTCTCTAACAGCTCCACAGGTGTAAACAGGCCTTTTAAGATATGACACTGTGACTTTAGACTCATATTTCTGGTATGTTTGTCTATCACACAGCAAGAACATACAATAGCTCCTCCATTCAATATCTACTCTTCCATTAATGAAAAATCAAATTAGCATTTTTGGCAGCTTCCTTAGAGTAAAACCACATCTGTTTTATGTGGAAGGGACCAGAATATTTTGTGCTGTATGGGCTGAAATTTATTTGATCACACCACAATGTGGGGATTGGTTACAGAATTTATGGACTGAAGAGGTTCTGTCCTTTAATCACACTCTCTATGAAGGAACTTACCCTTTTCGCAAGTACTCCCCCAGCAAACAACAATGACATATGGCGTCAACTGTGCAAATGCGGCCACAGTGGGAGGCTATCAGCCAAAACAAATTGGGGGAGAGATGAGAAGACTGTGAGACCGAAGGCCCTTATATGAACTTGATGCTGAACAAGAACTGCCTGGGACACAACCAATGCATGAGACAAATTAAGGAAACAAAATATTTAGAAATGTAGACTTGGAATAATAGGAGACTTTGAGGTCTGGCTTTTAACCAGGACCTGGAATTGGTTGGTTTTTTGGTCTAAATAAACCATTCAGGCATTACAAACTGAATAAATGTGGTTAGGTCATCTTCAAAAGTAGAGTTTCACTCATTTGTAAACTCCTAATTCCCTGAAAATGGGGTATACAATTTTCTAACAATGTGATTTTAATGATACTGAGGTGAGATTTTGTTTTTGAATTTTCAAAACATTCTTACCAATTAAACTTGAGTCTAGCAATGAGACAAAAAAAAAAAAATAGCTATTAAGATGCTGTCAGCTACAAGTGACAGTTTACTCCTCTATTACCTTCTACCACCCCAACCTACCCCAAAAAAACTTCAAAGAAGGTTATTTGTTGCCTCATAATTGTAAACCACAGATTTGTGGCTCTGGTATAGCTGAATTCATATCTCAGATAATGTCATGACTCAGTCTCTGTATCTCTTTTTATCCTTCCGTATTACTTTCTTTCTCAAAATGTAACCCTCCACATTATGGTGCCTAAAATATTATGGCACTTTTAAATCCAGTAAAAGTTTCCCTTTCATTATAGTTCCAAATAAAGTTCTACAACTGAGTTTGATCAGTCTGGTTTGAGTGACATGCCTACTCTTGAACAAACAGCTGTGTTAATGTGATATAAATGATTCGACAAACTGGAGTCACAAGTCCACTCCTCAATCTAGTAGCAATATCAAGCTTATTCTAACCACATGATTGAGACTTGGGGAGGCAGACCTCCCTAAGAAAAACGAAGGTGTTGATACCAGAAGAAGGGAGAATGGATGCTGGGCTGGTAGAAACAATGGCTGTTTCCTACAAAGGCCTCTAGTCCAGTGAAACTAAGTGGAGGAGCCTGAAGTGAAAGTAAGGGAAACTTGAACTGCTTTAATTTTAATTACTAAGAGCCTGGAAGAAGCAGCCACTTATCTTTTCTCAGAGTAAAAAAATGTGATAAATGAGTGAAGTGCTCAGAATTCTTAGATAGCATACCCTTATTTAAGTTATTGTAATCTAAAACTCTAATGTTTAGCATATATAATTAAAAAATTGAAACCTGTAATCCCTATTTTCACTAAAAACAAAGTTTACTGAGACATTTAGATCAATGTTATTGAAAACTGGAATATGAGAAGAGGAAAAGCATCATGACTTTATGAGCCCGGGGCAGAGTGGGTACCAGTTGAAAAGTCCAAATGGAAGAGAAAATGGAAAATGATTACTGACGAACCAGAATTCTTAACTACTATACTATAACCTTAAAATCCATTCCTTAAAAATTAGTTATAATAGAACTTAAAATTCAAATCCTGCAGAATCTCAACCAATGGAGAAGTTGCAAAGGTAATGCTAAACTAAACTTGAAATAAAAATTACTCTACCTGGGAAGGAAGAATGTCAAAAGCAGAGCAAGGGAAGATGCGAGGACCCTGTAGGTTCTACATTCATGAATGACTTTAGGGAGATCCTAAGATATTTCACCTAAGTTTGTCTACTGTTAGTACAAGAACGCTCAGGAAATATAAGAAAAGTTAGTGTGCACTGTAGGTAAAAATGGCTATGGAACAATAGACTATGGACCCTTAAACAGATCTAGGCACCCAAACTATCTCCTTCACCTAACAATGATCAAGTGATAATCTGGCACCTTGCTTGGTTCAGTCTTATGTGATTTTTTTCCCCCTCATTTGGTGTTTCCCAGGCAGAACACAGGCAATTCTTATCACCTCCTCACCCGAAAGGGTAAACAGATATGGAGATGGCCTTGAGGTCTGTCTTAGCTATGAGGATGATGTAGTAAGCCAGCAGAGAGCCCAGAGTCCTTTAGTTTACTCAGACTGTCACTCAGCAGATGAGACTATAAACAGCTTTCATTCACTCATCTGGTTAACATTTATCAAACATTTGCATCACACTCTGAGCAAGGAACTGAGATGGTTGTGGTAAATAAAAGTCTTTTCATACTCTGAGTGATCTTTAACTTATTTTAAAATATATATGGTGGTAAGGAGGGATGGGGGTGTTTCTTTCCAAGAGTGTATTTTTGTTTCTCAACATGGGTACAGACCCACAGCTAGGGTGTGTGTTCTATGACACATGGCAGCTATGATGTGCTTAAGGAAAAGAAATAATAATTACTTTTGATCCTCACTTCCTCAGTGGAGAGATGAAAATATTTTCAGCAAATTGTTGAGATACTTCCTATTGTAAAGCAGTTCTTAGAGACTTGGAAGAGTTATTTGCTTACATCAGTTTTTAGGAAGTAATTCATAGAAGAACAATTCAATTGCAAAGCCTAATATTGTTCCTCAAACTACACCCTCTCTCCACTTTTGTAGAAAAACACTGCCCAGACTTCCTATCAAATACAATCTTTTCCTAAAAGAAGGCAAGTGGCATCAATTCTGAAACAATGGAATGCCATCTGGAATGATAATTTGTACTAGAGAAGGTAGCTAAAAAATGAGCATCATCATTAACGAGAGGTACAGGCAGAAAATTAACAGTATTTCATTAAATACTAACAAATAAACCACTTATAATATTATTCAAAACATAGGCTTTGAAATGAAAGTCAAGGCAGAACAGAAAAATACACAAATAAATATACTAATCTCCAAAGTGTATGGGTAGTGTATATAAACACGTACGTGTGTCTACATACATACACAAATTATACAACACATATTTATATAATATATAAAATATATATTATATATTCAAGTATGATCCTAAATAGATGGCATGAAATTTAGAAATAAAAGAGGAAAATAATCTCAAACACTTTAAAATAATTAAACAGTAAGTTTCAAAAAATTATCAAACTGCTACCTTTTTGTGAAGAATTAATAAAATGTAGCTTTCAACTTAAAATATTTTGGGGTCATTATTTGAGTTTTCATGGATTATATTTATGGTATTTCCTTCAAGATTAAAGCATAAAGATGTTTTAAAATTACATATCAAAAATAACCTCCTTAAAAAAAAAACTTGATTCACACAAACACTCCTGTGTCATTGTGTACATTCTAATAAGCATTTAAATATTAATATTCATCCTTTGTGTTTCCTGTGGTGTGTGTGACAGTATTCTACACCCCCTTAACCTCTGACCATCACCAGGGATAGAAAGATGTTGAGTGGCACTGGACTGAGTATCACAGTACAAATTCTCATGAAAGAAACAACAATCTCCCTAGATGTAAGGAGTGAGAGAGTTTTATACTTGGAAGAGTCAGGAAGTAGGGAGAAATACCTCAGGACTTGCACTCAAAGCTTGAAGGTAAATATGTTTAAAAAAATAGAAGGGTTTCTGTATACCAGCAATGAAATATTAGAAAAGGAATACAAAAATACAATACCGTTTAAAATTGCACCTTAAAAAAATCAAATACCTTGGAATGCAGCTGACCAAGGAGGTAAAGGACCTATATGCCGAGAACTATAAAACTTTAATCAAAGAAATCAAAGAAGATGTAAAGAAATGGAAAGATATTCCATGTTCATGGATTGGAAAAATCAATATTGTAAAAATGGCCATACTACCCTGAGCAATCTACAGATTCAATGCAATCCCTATCAAATTACCCATGACATCTTTCACAGAACTAGAACAAACAATCCAAACATTTATATGGAACCACAAAAGACCCAGAATCGCCAAAGCAATCCTGAGAAACAAAAACCAAGCAGGAGGCATAACTCTCCCAGACTTCAAGAAATACTACAAAGCCACAGTCATCAAAACAGTGTGGTACTGGTATCAAAGCAGACAGACAGACCAATGGAACAGAATAGAGAACCCGGAAATAAACCCAGACACCTAGGGTCAATCAATCTTTGACAAGGGAGGCAAGAACATAAAATGGGAAAAGGAAAGTCTATTCAGCAAGCATTGCTGGGAAACCTGGACAGCTGCATGCAAAGCAATGAAACTAGAACATACCCTCACACCATGCACAAAAATAAACTCCAAATGGCTGAAAGACTTATATATACAACAGGACACCATCAAACTCCTAGAAGAAAACATAGGCAAAACACTCTCTGACATCAACATCATGAATATTTTCTCAGGTCAGTCTCCCAAAGCAATAGAAATTAGAGCAAAAATAAACCCATGGGACCTCATCAAACTGAAAAGCTTTTGCACAGCAAAGGAAACCAAAAAGAAAACAAAAAGACAACTTACAGAATGGGAGAAAATAGATTCAAATGATGCAACTGACAAGGGCTTAATCTCTAGAATATATAAACAACTTATACAACCCAACAGCAAAAAAACCAATCAATCAATGGAAAAATGGGCAAAAGACCTGAATAGACATTTCTCCAAAGAAGATATACAGATGGCGAACAAACACATGAAAAAATGCTCAACATCGCTGATCATAAGAGAAATGCAAATCAAAACTACCATGAGATACCACCTCATACCAGTCAGAATGGCCATCATTAATAAATCCACAAATAACAAGTGCTGGAGGGGCTGTGGAGAAAAAGGAACCCTCCTGCACTGTTGGTGGGAATGTAAACTGGTACAGCCACTATGGAAAACAGTTTGGAGATACCTTAGAAATCTATACATAGAACTTCCATATGACCCAGCAATCCCACTCTTGGGCATCTATCCGGACAAAACTCTACTTAAAAGAGACACATGCACCCGCATGTTCATTACAGCCCTATTCACAATAGCCAGGACATGGAAACAACCTAAATGTCCATCAACAGATGATTGGATTCGGAAGAGGTGGTATATATACACAATGGAATACTACTCAGCCATAAAAAAGAATGACATAATGCCATTTGCAGCAACAGGGATGAAACTAGAGAATCTCATACTGAGTGAAATGAGCCAGAAAGACAAAGACAAATACCATATGATATCACTTATAACTGGAATCTAATATCCAGCACAAATGAACATCTCCTCAGAAAAGAAAATCATGGATTTGGAAAATAAACTTGTGGCTGCCAGATGGGAGAGGGAGGGAGTGGGAGGGATCAGGAGCTTGGGGTTATCAGACACGACTTAGAATATATTTACAAGGAGATCCTGCTGAGTAGCATTGAGAACTTTGTCTAGATCCTCATGTTGCAACAGAACAAAGGGTGGGGAAAAAAAATGTATACATGTAAGGATAACTTGATCCCCTTGCTGTATAGTGGGAAAAATAAAAAAAACACAAAAAACAAAAAAACCCCATAGATTTCCAAGAACTTATTAAAAAAATATATAGAAGGGTAAAAGTATGAGTAAAATAAACATAGAAACAAATCATACTAAAGGCATCCATTTTAGAAGGTGTTTCACACAGACACTCTCATATAGTTTCAACCTCTGTGAGAATTTCAACTAAAAGTTGCTAGGAAATTTACTGGTATCAAACTCTTAATATATTCTAGAGGAATGCTTTTTCAATTCCATTTAATTATTTGTATACATTTTCTGAAAAATGCTTTCTCTGTGTGTGTATATATGTATATAGTTTTATAGTCACCATAGTTACTGACTTTTAATATTCTTATAAAATCCAATAAACAATCATTGCTACTTAAGAACATTTCTTCAAGAAGGGTAATACACTGCTGAGTTCTATAAGGCACAAGATATGTTGGTAGAGCACCATGTAAGAATTATCACTAAGAAATTATTTATGGACTTACATATATTAATTTAGGAAATTTTGTCATATTCCAAAAATATGTTCTTTTGTTTCTGTTACATGATTAACTTGATGCTTGAGAGGACATACTATTCAATACCAAAGCAGACTAAATACAATCTCTAAAAAATATGAAACATTTTTCTTGGCCAATGATTTTTTCTGCATTTATTAGATTATTTGTTCTCTTAGATAATTTCTCTTTCTATGTCCAGATTTTACTTCTTTAGCACTAAAGACATTTACCTTCACATTTGGTTAATATTCATGCAATATTTTATTTCATAATCATTATTAAAAATGGTTTGCTTTAGCGTAAACATTTCCTACTGATGAGTAGATGTGCCCAAATTAAAAATTTTTCAAATTTTTTAAATATATAAATTTTACTTGAAGTGGCGATTAGAGAATAACCAAGAATACGTAATTTGTATTGTGCTATCCTCATTTCCTTGCTTTCTTGACCATTGGGGAGAAAAATTCTAGATTTGGTGCTTCAACATGGATATGATCGTACAGTGACAGGCACAGAAAAATCAACTGCCATGGGAATTGATTTGGAAAAAACTGTAAGTTACATATGTTAATAATCTTTCAGAAGAGAATACAGATCAAGTATAAGAATTTTCCTCAAAATATCTATTTTTTTAAAGTAAACTTTTTTAAAAAAAGTATTATCTGTCAAATGTGGTTCTATGAACAGTCGCTAAGTCACCTATGATGTTTCCTGGAGGTAATAAGAGGTATACCTTCTTTATTATTTCAATTTCTTTACTGTTTGCTGTTTTTCCACCAACTTCTGCAAATGCTAATCTCATTTAAATTTTTTTAAATTAAATATTCCAAGGCTCTAGAAAGAAGGTGTAAGATACTAGAATCAAACTCTGGAGACATTCTAGAAACTAAGAATAGAATTTAGCAACTAGACTTGCTTTTTTAAGATAGGACACAGGCATCTGGGGCCAGGCTCCATTTTTGTTCCAAGGGATAAATGATGAAAAGGGCTCTCCAGCACTGAGGATCTTATGCACTCAGGGGGTCAAAATGACAAACTCTACTTTGACATTACCTTGAAAATTCCTACAATTGGCGATTTTTAAGTTTTTAATAAAGTGGAAAATATGATAGCTGATATTCAAATGGGTTGTGCTGCTATGAGAATATACAGGCTTATGAATATTTCTATTCCACTAGTTACTAGTTGTAATTCCAAATGATGGTTGTTGTCAGAGCTGCTACAACATTGATGCCTGAATATTCTGGAAGTCAGCAATAAAACATCAAGACCCAATGGCAGCTATTAGGGCCAATTTCAAGTCTCTGAAGAAACATGGTTAAGACAAAGAGGACCAAACATTCTTCAATGAACCCAAGTATCAGACCACTACTGAAAAAATAAACCATGTACCCACCTACTAAAACTGATAGATAGGTTTAAAAGCAAGTCCTTGATCTAAGACAGAATCTCTGAACTTCGAACTACAATTTATAGTCAGAAAAGATCTAGTGGGGCTAGTGGTTTGAAAATAAGTGATAGCTTAGACTTCCTCTTCACTAAAGGCAGGACTCGTTGACAACCTCAGGGGCAACTGAGACTGTGGAGATGAGAAAAGACACCTAAAAGAACCTGGCCCATGATCTGGCAGTTGATCAATAAAGCTACTTATCTCCTTTTCAAATGCAATCCAGGAATTGCTAAGATCATCCTCAAGGATTCCAGGATAGGTATGCAAAGGAGCGATTTATATTATTCTCTCATAAATCCAGAGAGGACTATAAAAATGCAGGCTATATCATGCATTATCATGTGGCAGAGCAACACTCAGGAACTGCATCAGCATCCTCTGAAAGTAAATTTCTTTCTTAGTCACCAGTATATTGATGGAGAAACTAAGAGACTTTAATTAAATGCAGTTAAGCCAAGTAATTGATTTTAACAGTATCAACTCTAGGTGACCCTTAAAATATTTGAGAAATTCTCTCCACCCCATTCCTTTTGTAGAACTATAAATTACAGGAAATAAGGAAAACAAGGATCCCTTCAACTCAAAGCTCTATAAAGGAAGCCATCATATCACAAAACTGAATCATGGTACAAAGCTGCAAACCTCTTTTGTGTACTGAATTTCAAATGTTTGGCCCAAAGAAGCATCTAGCCAGTATCATCTGAATTCTCATGAACTGTCAGTAAGCCAAGGCCAAAAGTGTCTACCATAGATTTTTCCTCAGAAAGAATACCATTTAAACCTCATGTCTCATAGTTTATATTCAATATATAAGCACCTGAATATCACTCTTGTACTATGTGTATATATGAATAACCCTTTATATTGACACACTTTCAAGAAAATTTTCTTTAGAAATCTGAACAAGATGTTCAAGAATGCAAAACTGGATTTTAGTAAACCAAGTTGAACTTAAAAGTGATGCTGTGAAGAAAAGAACAACAAAATGTTTCCTAGTGGTTTTGTGTGATTGTTTTATTAGCTTTGATAAGACTAAACAGTCCAAAGATTTGACAGTCCTGACACCTGGCATATGAAAGATGGAATTCCTGAATGGAAATTATTCTTATTGAACTTCTCTGAAGAGTTTTGGCTGGAAAGAAGTATCTTTCCCAAAGCCAGTACATTCTCGGCGCTCCTTCAACTGGCTGAAAAATGAGGTACTGAATTCTTTGCTTAATGGGAAATATACTGTTGTTTTAATACATATTTTTTGGAAACTTCTTTTCAAAAAATTCTGTCATCACTTTTCCTTTGTAGAAATAAATATGACACCATATGGGAAAAAATGTTATAGCTCCATATGCACAGAATAGTGTTCTGAATTTAAAGATGAACCGATTCTAACCTCCATTTAGTGATTAGAAAATACTGAAAACAAATACCCATACAAAGTTATATGCTTCATAGTTGCTATGCACAACACCAAGATGATATGGCTACTCTGTACTTGGCTGTGTTTAGGTCAAACCAGGGGTGTTTATAATATGAATAATAAGATATTTTTGTGTGGCTACATTATTTATCTTACTGGTTCTACTTTGTGATGTACAACAGACCCGTTATTGTACTTCAGCTCAGATATTTATATACAATACAGTTCAAAGAACTGATTCTCATTCTTCTACCTAGAGCTTAAAAAATGTAGGACAGAAAACCAAATAAAAAGAGGTCATAAATCACAATAGTACAGATGTTGAAAAGGGAAAGTGCTTTTTTGGTCTGTCAGCGTATCACATGAATTTTTAAATTATGAAGTCCATAAAGAATATTTTCATGACTGAAAACAAAAAGGGAAGGCATGCATTAATTGAACAAAAGAATAGAGGATTCTTGTGAACTGATTCAGAGCCCAGTAGAGGAAGTCATCTATTTTGAAAGGGCTAAGACACAAAAGAATTTTGTGATTGGGATGCTTGCTCTATTCAGCACCAGGCTCAACAGTAGGAGTGAATATGGGGTCCCTACTTGGGGTAGGCAGCCAAGGGGTATTCCCATACATTTGCCTCTTTAACCTATGTGAATATGTTCCATATGAGTCTAATGCGAGAGTGGGTGATGGACCGCGATTCATGAGTCCAGAAACATGAGCCAGGTGAAATTCTATCTCACACGTGATTAATATCTCCTATCGAAAGACCTCAGATGGCAGAGAATGTACTTCCTTCTGAGATATTCCATTTTACCTTTGATCCAAACATGACTTCCCTTTACCTTTTGCTCATTTTTCTCTGGCACCTAGAGAAATAGCTATGTCTTATTCCACGTGGTAGTTTCAAATATGTGAAGACAGTACTCATGTTCCTCAGCTTACATGTCCAATTGGATATTGTATTCTCCAGAGAAAATAGTCTTAGCTCTGTCATTTTTAAAATCAGAATTGGGAGTTCCCGTCGTGACTCAGTGGAAACAAATCCGATTAGGAACTATGAGGTTGAGGGTTTGATCCCTGGCTTTTGCTCAGTGGGTTAAGGAGCCGGCATTGCCGTGAGCTGAGGTGTAGGTTGCCAATGCAGCTCGGATCTGGAGTTGCTGTGGCTGTGGCGTAGGACAACAGCTATAGCTTCGATTGGACCCCTAGACCCCTTTTTGAGGCATGTGCGGTCCTAAAAAAATAAAATAAAGTAAAATAAAATAAAGTGAGAATTGGTATTACATTTACCTTCTTAATTATACATTGTTAAATGAATTATTTTTCCTAATACATTTAAAAATATGTCATTTGGTATACCCCAAATTCCAATCATTGCATAAGATAGAAACACCATCATTCCCTTATGTGACCTGTTATCAGAAAATACAGGAGTTCTCTTTGTGGTGCAGTGGTTAACGAATCCGACTAGGAACCATGAGGTTTTGGGTTCAGTCCCTGGCCTTGCTCAGTGGGTTAAGGATCCGGCATTGCCGTGAGCTGTGGTGTAGGTTGCAGACGCGGCTTGGATCCCAAGTTGCTGTGGCTGTGGTGTAGGCCAGCGGCTACAGCTCCGAATCGACCCCTAGCCTGGGAAACTCCATATGCTGCAGGAGAGGCCCTAGGAAAAGGCAAAAAGATGGGGAAAAAAAAAAAAAAGAAAATATATCTTGTACAACATTTACAATGAATTATTCTTCCTTCCATGTTACCAGTTTGAATTATCAACTGAATTACTTCCATACCATTAATGAGTGCTTGCTCTCTCTCTTCATACACAACATACAAATACAGAAATTGTATGACAACCTAAAACAATGATGCTTAAGAAAAGTAACATTGAAGTGAACTAAATGACTGTTCATTGTATTTGAGGGACATAAGTGGCATTGTTAGTTATTCATTTGGAAGTTTAAATATTTCTTGCCTTCTCCTTGCAATAATTTATGTGTAACACAGCAAAGCAATACCCTCATCTATAGTAGAATTTCTTCTCCATGTGAGCTTTTTACTTGATGTTATTTTGTCTGATGTCTCAAATAATTGCCAGTGTTGTCATTTTTATATACTTATTTATTCCAATACTTGGTTCAATATCAAACTTCTATTAAGATGCAGGTATCAAACAGCAGCTCTGGGATCCCAGGTAAGTATTGCAGATTGGTCATTACCTTTCTCTTTTGTTATCTGAAAAATAAATGGCTTATCTTTTGAGATTTTTCATTGAATTATTTAAACTTCTGCACACAAGGAAGATTCAAATATACTTATTTGACAAGAAATAGAGAAAAAAGAGGAAAGAAACCTGAGAGATGAATGATCTTTAGTGTTTACTAAGATCATGTCCAAGTATCTCTGGAAATAACCACAGATTGGTAACTGTGATTATTACTTTTGTTATATTTGCCCTCTATAAAAGTTTTCAATTTCCTTTTGAACATTCATGGTATGTTCCAGGAAGGTTTCAGTAGTACTAGAGATTTATCTCTTACTGCAAGGATTATCAGGGGTTTCAAACGCACTAGATACATGGATAGCAGTATTTAACAATATATACACACACACATATTTATCTTTTATTAAAGAGAAATTGCATAATAAATATATACTATTTCCCAATAGTTACTGATGTATTTGGTTATGTGAAACTCTTTCATTTTTACTATTCATCTAGTGTGGCCAGTAGATGAGAAAAATAAATGACCAATTTTAGCATCTGATTTACCCACTCCAACGTAAGAATAGAGGATTTAAAAGCTAATTTAAATTGAGGAGAAATTGCATTAATTTTTTTAGAAAGCAACAAGGAGGAAAACAGCAGAAAGAATATACATTCTGGGAATGTGCCCCCAAAGTGAAAATGCTATGGTGTTAGCAGGTCATGCTTCCAAGACAGAAAGCTAGAATGAGAGTCATATTGACTCAGTTTCAAGTATGTTACAGCAAGTGAGACTGAGATGAATGTAAGAAACACCTGCATATGCAATGTGTATTCATAAAAGATCTGAGTTCCAGTTGTCACCACTCCAAGACCTCTCAGAACAGGAAGTTTTTCAAGAGGTAGAAGTATGGAAAGATATTTCTGAGGACACTATCTGTGGTGAAGATGGTGTTGTGAGCTCTATAACCAACCTAGGCCCTCTCCACCAAAGGCACATGGGTCTCTGCAGCACTTCCTAAAGTTCGATGAGGAGGACTTGCACAAGAAGACTTGGAGAGCTAACCTTATATGTCTCTGCCATTGAGGGGAGCTCATCAAAAGCACCAATGGGCAGAAGGGCAAACTAGTTGTTTGGTGACAACCTGGCAGAATGTTGCAGCACTACAATTTCTCAGGACAGCATATGTAGGAATGTGTTCTATAGACTGGAATGGGCCCTGTGAGCAGGCATGACTGAGCTTCTCTAAGATCAACTCAAGACTGAGGAGACCTCAGCTGAGAGAGACTTGAGGGGGTGTATCATAGGATTCTGAAAGAAGAATACAAAGTACTTTCTCAGAATAGAGGTTGGCATGGGGCTGAAGAATAGAGGTTTCCAGAGGTGAGGGTCTCAGAAGAGCTTATGGAAGCACATCACGAGATAAAGTCAAGTTTAATGATGGGCCAAGACCAGGAGTACAGCTGACTTAAAATCTTCTGAGCCCTGGACTTCCCGTGTGGCTCACAACCTAACTCCTCAGCGTTGCTTCTACAGTAGTTGTGGCTCAACCCTGGCCTGGGAACTTCCATATGCCACAGGTGCGGCCCCTAGAAAGAAACAAAAAAGAAAAAAAATCTTCTGACCCCTTTTGCAAGCTCTAGCCTAAACAGATCTAGGCTACAGAAGAGATTTATGTTTAATCAAGTTAGGAGTTCTAATTAAAATCTTGGTCTGAACATGCTAATAATTAAAGACAGTGTTTGTGACAAAGTGCCCAGTTACATAAAGAATGAGCACAAAATGAAGGGGCTTTGATTTCATCCAAGTTTTCACCCAAGAATGGAGAAGAATGCTACCATTAAATAAGACATAATGGGGTTGCAGGAAACAAATATAAAGTTGCATTTTTTTGGCCACACCTGCAGCATGCAGAAGTTCCTGAGCCAGGGATCAAACTTGCGCCACAGCAGCAACCCAAGCTGCTGCAGTGACCACACTCAATCCTCAACCCACTACACTACCAAGGACCTCTGAAAGTACATTTTGATCAGTTACAATGCATGATTTCTTGCTATTTGGAATTGGAGGGCCGTGGCAGGCCCTAGGAGAATACTAGCTTCAGGCCATTCCTAGGAGACCAGATAGTGGACTGAATCTGCAGCTTCAGGCAAAATGCCTTCTCCCAAGCCTGGGCTTCCCACCCTCAGGACACTAGGCCCATTTGCTCAATTATGCACTGACAAATAGAAAGTGAATTCCAAAAAATAAAAAACAAAGAACAAAACCAGGAGGCCCTCTTTAAATGTTCTGGATTTTATACAATTTGGGGGACCCTGGGGATCTACAATATGAGAGTGACTCAGAGTCAAATTTATTTTGATTTAGAAATATATACGTTTGATACCTAAATGTTATGGTTTAATTTAAAAAAATACTTGCTTCATTCTAAGAAGTTTATGGAATAAGGAAATGCATGGCAGTAGTTCAATCAAGGTATGCTGAGGGTGAAAAGGCTACTGGAAGGACATCTCACAGTAGTGGATAAGCCAGTAAGTCAGTAAGATCTGAAGACAAATCACAAACAGCCTGGAATTTGTGTGTGTTGCTGGATCCCCGCAGCCCCCAGGACCTATTTCCCTGTCTACTGTGTAGTTGCACACAGCACAAACACTCTAAGAGCATTTTAGAAGACTTCTAACCTTGCTTCACTTTCCTTTCTGGAAAGTTCTCTGTGAGTGGTTATTTTTTTCAGTCCTTAATAGTTAGAAGTTTTATGCCTCTAGAAATATAGTGCAATTTTATGGTTCTTCCTGATGAGTGAATTTTTCAGCAACCATATGGTATGGCTGGCTCAGACTGTATCAAACTTAAATAACATTCAGAGTTTGTGGGGCAGCTTTTCATTCCCATCTTTCTTGTTTGTTTGTTTTGCTTTAGGGCTACACCCATGGCATGTAGAGGTTCCCAGGCTTAGGGTCCAAGAAGAACTATAGCTGCCTGCCTAAACTACAGCCACAGCAATGCCAGATCTGAGCCGCATGCCACAGCTCACGGCAATGCCAGATCCTTAACCCATTCAGTGAGGCCAGGGATCAAACCTTCATCCTCATGGATCCTAGGTGGGTTCAGTTACCACTAGCCACAAAGGAAACACAATCTTTCTTAAGCCTTGCTATGTTGACAGTGGTTTTTGAGAAGCCTAGCTGTTGAATTTCCAGTCTCTGCCAGAAGGTTTAAACATGAAAGCTTGAAAGGCATCTTTGGTTGAGCTTTACTTTGCAAAACTTGCTTTATCCTATGCCATAGGCACAATACATTTATTAGATTTTTCATTTCTTTTTGATCATTGTAGAAAATATTTGCTTCTCAAGCCTTTACATGTGAAGTGCTTGAGTCTCCTGAGATAATCTTACTGTCCCTTCTCATTTTATAAGTATCAGAATATTTTCTTTGTGCCATGATTTCAGAATTTACTTACTGCAACTCTTTGAAATGTGCTTATTTTTTCAACTATTTCAGAGATTGAAGAATAAAATATTTCCTAGTGTCAAGAGTTTGTTTTACAAAGTAGAGCTCTATTTTTTATACATACAGTAATCACTTAATATCTACTATATGCCTACCATAATACCTTCCCTGAAGAAATTTAATGTCTAGAATGAGATATGACTCTACTATTTAGTAGTGATAATAATAATAATAATAATAAAGGGTAAAATTTGTTGAGTGGTTCTTATTTGCCAGGCACTATTATAGAATTTAACATGTCAGATATGAATAAATTCTCATACATACACAAATGGAACTATTATTAATTTCTTTCAACATTAAAGTAAAATGAAACATGGACAAATTTATTCTCTTGCCTCATATAGATAAAGTTACACATATAATACACAATGAATTCAAATTTAGACAGCTTTATTCTTCAGAATCATCCTGCCTTTCTAGGCAAGATAAAGGATGATTAAAATACTTCTGGTGAGCACAGAAGATGGCAGAATAGAAGGACTGGAGCCTACCTTCTCTCATAAAAACAAAATTACAACCAAATGCTGAACAACCTTCAACCAAATGGACTGGAAACTTTCAAAAAGATATCTTACTCCAGAAGACAAAGAGGAGGCCACATCAAGAGGTAGGAAGTGCGATTACATGATATAAGCAACCCCATACCAGCTGGGTGGGAAGCTCACAGACTGGAAAGTAACTATCACAGAGACTCACCTACAGGAGTGAGAGTTCTGAGTCCCACGTCAAGTCCCAATGCCTGGGGATCTGGCATTGGCAGAAAGAGCCCCTGGAGCATCTGGCATTGAAGGCCAGTAGGGCTTGTGTGCAGGGGCTCCATGGGACCGGGGGAAATGGAGACCCCATTCTTGAAAGGTGCACACAGGCTTTCATGTGTATTGGGTCCCAGAGCAAAGCACAGGCTCCACAGAAATCTGGGTCAGGCCTGACTGCAGTTTTTGAAGGATCTCCTGGGAAAACAGGAGGTGACTGTGGCTCAATGTGGGAGAAAGACACTGCAGGTAAAGCTCTCTGGAATATTCCTCAGCGTGTGTTTCTCAAGAAGAAACCATTTTGGGAATATCTGGCCCCACTCATCAGTGCTAAGAAGCTCCAGGCCAAACGATAATCCGGGTGGGATCAGAGCCCTACCCATCAGTAAACAGGCTGCCTAAAGACCCCTAGGCACACAGCTACCTCTAATCTCCCCCAGAGACAAAGTCCCACCCACCAGAGGGATAGGAATTAGCCTCACCTACCAGTGGGAAGGCATCAGTCCCTCCCATCTGGAAGCCCACAGCAAGCCCACCTACCAAAGTCAGTCACAAGGGAGGCAGACACCAGAAGTAAGAGAGGCTACAACTCTATTATTTGCAAAAAGGACACCACACAAAAAAACCTGTAAAAATGAAAAAGGCAGAGGACTACAATTCAGAGGAGGGAGAAAGAAAAAAAAACAAAAAAACAAAAAAACCCGTAAAACAGCTAAGTAATCCGGAGATTATTAGCTTCCAGGAGAAAGACTTTAGACTGACGAGGCAAGATACTGGAAATAAGCTGGAGGTGAAGATTGACAATTTACAGCAAACACAGAGCAAAGAAATATAAGATTTAAAACTTAAGTAAGCAGAGATGCAAAATACAGTAACTGAAATAAAAAATTCATTAGAAGCAACCAACAGCAGAATACAGGAGGCAGAAGGACAAACATGTGAGGTGGAGAACAGACTAGTAGGATCACTGATACATAACAGAAAAGAGATTGAAAAGACTGAAAAGATTGAAAAGAAATGAAGAGAGTCGCAGAGAACTCTGGTACAATGTTAAACGCACCAACATTCATATTATAGGGGTGCCAGAAGGAGAAGACAGAAAGGGACAGAAAAAATATTCCAAGAGATAACAGCCAAAAACTTGCCTAACACAGGAAAGGAACCACTCACTCAAATCCAGGAAGTGCAACAAGTACCATATAAAATAAATTCAAGGAGGAACACCCCAAGACACATACTAATCAAACTGACCAACATTAAAGACAAAAAGAAAATACTGAAAGCAGCTAGGGAGAAGAAACAAATAACATACCAGGGAACCCCTATAAGATTATTGACAGATTCTTCAGCACAAACTCTGCAGGCCAGAAGGGAGTAGCACGATATACTTTAAGTGATGAAAGGAAAAAAACCTGAACCAAGATTACTCTACCCAGCAAGGCTCTCATTCAGATTTGAAGGAGAAATCAAAACCTTTACAGATAAGCAAAAGCTAAGAGAATTCAGCAACACTAAACCAGTTTTATAATAAATACTAAAGGAACTTCTCTAGACAGAAAAGAAAATGCCACAACTAGACACATAAATACCATAAATGACAAGGCTCACCAGTAAAGGCATATATACAGTAAAGGTGGGAAATCATCCATGCACAAATATGCTACCAAAGTCAGAAATTGTGAGAATAGGAGCACACAAATGCAGGACACTGGAGATGCACTTGCATTTAAGATACCAACAACTTAAAACAATCTCATCTATATATAGACTCCTATATCAAAACTTTAGGGTCACTGCAAAGCAAAAAATCTACAATTGCTACATACACAAATAAGAAAAATCAACTCAAATACAACACTAAAGATACTCATCAGACCACACAAGGAGAGAACAAGAAAAGAAGGGAAGAAAAAAGAGCAACAAAAACAAATCCAAAACAGTTAATAAAATGGCAATAAGAACATACATATCCATAATTACCTTAAATGTAAATGGACTAAATGCCCCAACCAAAAGACAGACTGGCTGAATGGCTACAAAAACAAAATCCATATATATGCCGTCCTCAAGAGACCCACTTCACTTCTAGGGACACAAACAAATTGAAAGTAAGAGGATGGAAGAAAATATTCCATGCAAATGGGAATCGAAAGAAGGCTGGAGTAGCAATACTCATATCAGACAAAATAAACCTTAAAAATAATGAATATATTATAAAAGATAAGGAAGGACATTACATAATGATCAAAGATCAATCCAAGAAGAAGACATAACAATTATAAAAATATATGGGTGCACCCAACATAGTATCACCTCAATATACAAGGCAACTGCTAAAAACATTAAAAGCAGAAACTGACAATAACACATTCTTCTCAAGTGCACATGAAACATTCTCTAAGACTGATCACATTTGGACCACAAATCAACCCTCGATAACCTTAAGAAAATTGAAATCATATCAAGCGTCTTTTCCGACCAAAATGCTATACCAGTGGAAATCAACAGTAAGGAAAAACTCCAAAAAACACAAACATGTGGAGACTAAACAACATGCCACTAAACTAAATGATCACTGAATAAATCAAAGAGGAAATTAAAAAATACCTAGAAATAACTAACAAAGATACACAACTCCAATACCTATGGGATGAAGTAAGTGTTCTAAAAGGGAAGTTTATAGCAAGACAAGCCTACCTCACAAATAAGAACAAGCTTGAATAAACAACCTAATCTAAACCAACTATAGAGAATAACAGACAAAACCTAAAGTTAGCAGAAGGAAAGAAATCAAAGATCAGAGTAGAAATAAATGAAATAGAAATGAAGAAAACCATAGAAAAGATCAATGAAATGAAAAGCTGGTTCTTTGAAAAGATCAACAAAACTGATAAACCCTTAGCCAGACTTATCAAGAAAAAAAAAGAGAGAGGACTCAAATCAATGAAATTAGAAATGAAAAAGTAGAAGTAGCAATGGACATCACAGAAATACAAAGGATCATAAGAGGCTACTACATGCAACTATATGTCAATAAAATGGAAAACCTAGAAAAAAATGGATAAATTCTTAGAAAAGTAAAATCTTCCAAGACTAAACCAAGGTGAAGTAGAGAAGATGAATGGACCAATCACAAGTACTGAAATTGAAACTGTGATTAAAAAAACTTCCAACAAACAAATGTCCAGGACCGTATGTCTTCCCAGGAGAATTCTATCAAACATTTAGAGAAAAGCTAAGACCTATCCTTCTGAAACTACTCCAAAAAACTGCAGAGGAAGGGATACTCCCAAACTCATTCTATGAGGCCACCATCATGTTGATACCAAAGCCAGACAAAGACACCACACACACACACACACAAATTACAGGCCAATTTCACTGATGAACATAGATGCAAAAACCCTTAACAAAATACTAGCTAACCGAATCCAACAAGACATTAAAAGGATTGCACATCATGATCAAGTGGATTTATTCCAGGGATGCAAGGATTCTTCAACATCTGCAAATCGATCAGTGTGATACACTGCATTAACAAACTGAAGAATAAAAACCATATGATCCTCTCAATAGATGCAGAAAAAGCCTTTGACAAAATCTAACACTCATTTCTGATAAAAAAAAAAACAAACCACAAAACCTTCAGAAAGTGAGCATAGAGCGAACCTACCTCAACATAATAAAGGCCATATATGATAAACCCAGAGCTAACATCATTCTCATTGGTGAAAAGCTGAAAGCATTCCTGCTGAGATCAGGAACAAGACAAGGATGTCTACTCTCAACAGAACTATTCAACATAGTTTTGGAAGTCCTAATCATGGCAATCAAAGATGAAAAGAAAAGAAAAAGATTACAAATAAGAAAGGAGAAAGTAAAACTATCACTATTTGTAGATGACATGATACTATACTTAGAGACTTAGAGAATCCTAAAGACTCTACCTTAAAACTATTAGAGCTCATCCATGAATTTGGAGAAGTTGCAGGATCCAAAATTAATACACAGAAATTGACTGCACGTCTATATACTAACAATGAAAGATAAGAAGAGAAATTAGGGAAATGATCACATTTATCATGGGGCATAAAAAGAATGAAATACTTGGGAATAAACCTACCTAAACCTACCTAAAGAGACAAAGACCTATACTTAGAAAACTATAAGATGCTGATTCAAGAAATCAAAAATGACACAAAGAGATAGAAAGACATGTCATGCTCTTGGATTGGAAGAATCAATATTATCAAAATGACTATACTACCCAAGGCAATCTACAGATTTGCTGATGAAAGAATTCAAAGATAACACAAATGGATGGAAAGATACCAGCTTTTGGATTGGAAGAATCAATATTGTCAACTGACTATACTACCCCAGGCAATCTACAGATTCAATGCAATCCCTGTCAAATTACCAAGGACACTTTTCACAGAACTCGAACAAAATATTTTAAAGTTTTATTTGGAAGCACAAAAGACCCAGACTAGCCAAAGCCATTCTGAGAAAGAAAAATGGAGCTAGAAGAATCAGGCTCCCTGACTTCAGACTATACTACAAAGCTAGAGTCATCAAAACTGCATGGTACTGGCACAAAGACAGAAATATAGATCAGTGGAACAGGATAGAAAGCCAAGAATTATATCCACACCCCTACAGTCAACTAATCTATGACAAAGGAGATAAGAATATACAGTGGAGAAAAGACAGCCCCTTCAATAACTGGTGCTGGGAAAAATGGACAGCCACATGGAAAAGAATGAAATTACAACACTTCCTAACACCACATACAAAAATAAACTCAAAATGGATTAAAGACATAGATATAAGACCAGACACTATAAAACTCTTAGAGGAAAATATAGCCCCAACACTCTCTGACATAAACGACAGCAACATCTTCTCAGATCCACCTTCCTAGAGTATTGACAATAAAAACAAAAACAAATGGGACTTAAAAGTTTCTGCACAGCAAAGCAAACCCTAAACAAAACGAAAAGACAACCCACAGAATGGGAAAAAATCTTTGCAAGTGAATTGACTGACAAGGGATTAATCACCAAAATTTATAAACACCTTCTACTGCTCAATACCAAAAAAACAAACAACCCCATCCAAAAATGAGCAGAAGATCTAAACAGACAATTCTCCAAAGAAGACATACAGATGGCCAAAAAACACATGAAAAGATGTTCAACATCAGTCATCATTAGAGAAATGCAAATCAAAACCACTATGAGGTACCACTTTACACCAGGCAGAATGGCCATCATCCAAAAGTCTACAAACAATAAGTGCTAGAGAGGGTGTGGAGAAAAAGGAACCCTAGTACACTGTTGGTGGGATTGTAAATTGGTGCAACCACTGTGGAAAACAGTATGGAGATTCTTCAGAAAACTAAACATAGAACTACCATTTGACCCAGCAATCCCACTCCTGGGCATCTATCCAGGGGAAACCATGACTCAAAAAGATACATGTACTCCAGTGTTCATTGCAGCACTCTATAAAATAGCCAAGACATGGAAACAACCTAAATGTCCATCAATGGAGCAGATAAAGAAGAAGTGTTACATATACACAGTGGTATATTATGCAGCCATTAAAAGGAAAGAAATGACAGCCTTTGCAGCAACATGGATGGACCTAGAAATTATCATGCTAAGTGAAGTCTGTCAGACAGTGAGTCAGCAACATCAAATGCCAACACTTACACGTGGAATCTAAAAAAGACACAATGAACTTCTTTGCAGAATGGATACTGACTCACAGACTTTGAAAAACTTAAGCTTTCCAACTGAGACAGGTTGGGAGGGTGGGGATACACTGGGATTTGGGATGGAAATACTATAGAACTGGGTTGTAACAATCACTGTACAACTATAAATGTAGAAAATTCATAAAGTAATTTAAAAAATAAAGCACATAGCACAGAAAAAAAATTCTGGTGAGAGAGGAGTTCAGCTCATTGAAGTCCTTGAGTTTACAAACAAAATAGGGTTAATCTTGGGGATACTGTATTTCATTGAAAGTATTTAAGTGAGGGGTTGTTATAATTAGGAGCAATTTCAGAAAGCTCTGTCTGATAGTTTTTTGGTAAACCAGAGGCAAAAAAAGGTGAGAAACAGTTTAGTATTATTCCTAAGTTTCTGGTTTGTGTCATTGGGTGAATGGAATATTTGGAAAGGATAGTAAAGGAAGAGTGAAAAAGACAACCTTGGGTTTGGAAATGTGGGTTTGCACTAAGGGGTGCAGGGATGGATTAGAATTTGACCCTCATATTAGAGACTGGCACAGGAACTGAATGGGATTATTCTTTGAGCATTATAAAGTGTGGAGAGAAGAGAGCCAATGAACCTGGAAAACTCCAATAATTATGGGAGTCACAGAAGATAAAGAGTCAATAACGTTGCCTGACAACAATTTTGAACAGTGATGAGAGGAACACAAAACTAGCTGGTGTCACAAAAGCCAAGAAAGAGGGCATTTAAGGAAACAGGACAAGTATCATTCTTAAGAAAGGCTTTGTAATTTGATGATTGAAAAGATTCTGTTGGATTTATTAATGATTAGATTGTTAGCAATCTTTTTGTAAGTAATTTCAGTGGAATGATGGACTCCACAAAGGAGGCTGAAGTTGACTGCAGAAAAAAATTGAAAATGAAGAAGCAGAAATAGTAAATGTGACAACTCTTTAAGAAGCTCATCTGTGATGGGCAGGAAGAAGAACCAGTGCTGGCCAGAAGGGACATTTGAAAAATAGGGCCAATAAGCTCAGACAAAAAGTACTCCTAATGATTTTGGCACTAAAAAAGTAGACATATAGGCATCTGTGTTTATATGTTGCAACTGAATATACTGTTAAGAAGCTGAAGTCCTCTGCAATGACACAGCAAGTCAGAAAGAAGCAGGAGGTCCTTAAGGATCAAGAGAATCCTGAACTAGCTGTCTGTGTCAAAAGGAGAATAGCTGATTTGGGGAATCTAAAAGGATCAGGAAACAGTGCTGAGGCAATAGAGGCTACATCTCTTGGCATTATCTGGGAGCTGGTACTATGTTCTTGAGAAGAATTCAGTCTCCTGCAGAAGCCTCACAACTATATTCATATGCTTGGGGTTCTTCTATACTAGTAACCAAAGGATTCATTAGAGGAAGGTGAGTGTATCACTGAGTTAGAAAACAGGCCATGTTATCTAATTTGAATAGTGGCAAAAAGTAAGAACTATTTTTAGTACTAATTATGTACCCTGTATGAGGGGATACAGGGGTGGCAAAATAGTTATATATGTGTCCTGCCCTCAGTCATGTTAGTAATTGAGTTTAAAAATACATGAATATTCATATAAATGTGTATTGCATAAATGACACTAATTTTTCTAAAAATTAAAATATATGGTGAGAAGCTAAGAGAGTGGAATGTTTTAGACCATATATCCTGGAAACCAGTGTAGAATGGGAGCTTCACAAAGAAGTCTTACTGTTGAGTATTCTCTTGTAGATACTGAGGAAGCAGAATTAGGTTGAGGAGAAGTTAGGCCACAATGTGGTTGTACCTTAAGTCTCAGCTGATCCTATGGGAAGTCTGCTTGCTGGGATGGCCTTTGGGAAAGCTGTCCTAAATTAAGGCAAGGGAACAGAGCTCTGCCTCTTCACATCATATAGTCACTGGCTACAGCCTTCTCCTCTGGAAGAGTTTGTAACCATGTGTAAGGAACCTTCTGCTGCAGCTGAGGAAACTCACAGAGAGGGATGTTATCAGTGAGCTCTTAGCAACCTGTTTTCCCAACAGCTAGAGGGTGGTGTGTCAGCTCTTAAAAGGGTATCTGAGTGAGGCATCATATAGTTAGTCTATTACTAAGTGGTACGGATCCACCAACATCTTCTAGTAAGTCTTCCCTATCTGGAAGGGATTCTTGTAGACATTCTTTCCTGGAAAATTTACAGTAAAAGGCCTATAGGATGAACCACAGTCATTCTATAGGATGCTGCTGCTGCATGTGGTAACTAGTACTCATCACCATCCTCCAACACACTTTCTAGATTGTCCTCATTCTTAGTTAACACTTTTGCTTGCTTGGTAGAGTCCCTGAAGGATCTGAGTCCCTGGTGACCATGCTCTTCTCAGGCAATGGCTGCTGTGCTAGTTCATTATTATAAACACTGACCATGGAGGCAGTGGGATACCCTAATCACCTAAGCACTGAATATGTTCAACAGCACTTTGCAGCATGATGATCAGAATAGGTCTCTTGCCAAGATGCCTGTGGGGATGGTGATTCTCATTTCTTCTGATGTTTTCTTGGCATAAGCAGTCTGAAGTTACTGGAGAGCAACTTTTAGGTTGAAAGTTCAGTAGGATTCTTATTGTGTTCCTGGTCAGACAAGGAGCCTATTGGGAGTGATGCTAAGTGGGGCCATTGCTACTTCCAACGTTTTGTTTCCCCATCTCTTGTGTTTGAAATATTGAAGACAAACCAACATATAAATTTCCTGAGTCAACTCCTCCTTCTTGACTCTGTCTTGAAGGATGACACCATCCCTCAATTCATTCTGTAACATAGAGTTCCCCTCCCAAATTCATATTTTGAAGGCCTAAACCCAAGTATCATAGACTATGACTTTATTTGGAGATAGGGGCTTTAAAGTGGTGATTAAGTTAAAGTGAGGCCTAATCCAATCTGGTGTCCTTATAAAGAGGAAATTTCGACAAAAATGATGACACCAGGTGTGTGCTTGCACGGAGGGGAAACTATGTGAAGAGGTAGAAACAAGGCAGCCATCTGCAAGCCAAGGAAGAGGACTCAGGAGAAACCGAACCTGCCATTATCTTCATCTTTGACTTCTAGCCTCTAAAACTGACAAAAAATACATTTCTGTTTGTACGACAGCCCCAGCAAGTTAGTACTCCCAAAGCAAACAAATATGATCAGCTACATATTTAAGAGACCCATCTAACCATTCAGTGGGTCAGTAACTTCTGGGTGGTTTCATATATATTACAGAACCAGTGGATCCCTTGTCATGTGCCCACTGCAATGCCTTGATTGCTACAAAGGTAGTCCTTTTTTTTGAGACATAGCCACACAGGATGCTGTGTCAGTAGACAGTACTGTTTTCTGTGTCTTCAGATAGAGGATGGCCAAGGCTTTGTGGATAGAAAAGGCAAATGTGTAATCAGTATATGAATTTGACTTGCTGATCTTTCCAGGTGGGAGAAGTCCAGTGCAATCAACTTTCCACCTGGTGGTTGGCTAGCTTTCTCTATGGCTGGCATCCTATCAGAGACTCCGCCATGGCATCTGTTATTGGCCAGTTATACATTCAGCAGGGACTGTACCTAGAACTGCTTTGAAGAGACTGCCATGTGTAACCTCCATCTCTGCCATCCTACCATTTCCATTATCACTCCCTTTGTCCTAGTACCAGGGTGACCAATGACAACAACTGGCTGTCTCTAACAGTTTTCATCATTATCTCTACTTTTTTATTTAGTTTCTCTTCTGGAGCTCATGCTCACTAGTGGGCATTCACATGAAATACAAACATCTTCACACTCTATGCTTAGTCCCATATGTCCATCCACATGCCTCTCTTCTCAGTTTTCATTGTATAATTAAGAAACATCCCTCTTGGATGCTGAGGGATAGGTGTCTAAGAGGGATAGTTTGTCTAGAGTAATATGGTGTTTATTTAGCATTCTCCACACCTCTCTCACCGTGGAGAGAGTCTACAATCTCGTTATGCTGGTCATCTTGTAAACCGCACCCACTGTTGCTTCTAACAGCTAGGTATTGCCACCTGGTCTCCTGTAATTAATTCTATCATCCCATCATCCCCATCACTATCATGTAGCTGAGACATGTGGCAGAATGTCCTACTATCAGCTATTGCTTTTAAGATAAACCCTCCACTGAACTTCTCCATGATGCTGATGCTGCTTTCACTAGGCCTTCCTCTTTCATTTGGTAAGTGCAATGCTCCCTAGGCCCTTGAAAGAAGCCTATGCAACAGGCAGCCTTAGAAAGTTTATCTCTAGGAGCCTTTTGAACCCTTATTCCACTACCAGCTATAGCAATTCTGGCATTTATACTTCACTTAGGGAAGACCATCAATTTTTACAAGTTTCCAAAAGTCACCTTAGACATGTATTACACTATCTCATCTCCTGGGACCCTTGCCAGACTTCTTAATCTCATACTACAAAAAAGTATCCACATCAATAAACTTCTTATCAGATTTATGTCTGCTGCCCAGAGTACATCTCAGAATCTACTTCCATTATATTCTCTCCCTGCTCTTGCTGGTATGCAGCCAGACCCTGGAGCTCATTCAATGTAGAGTTCCCTCTCCTTCATTGGCAGGTAAGAATCATTCCCGTTCAGATTATGCTGAGATTTGACTTTTTTTTAAAAATGACATTAATATGTTTACTAAAATGCTCACCAGGATGTTAAGTAGGAGTATATCATTGAGTAGATAACCTTTGTCTTGCAAAGAATCTGCCTTACTTGAGGTCTCTACACAATCTTCAGGGAAGGAGAGACATAAATTCTAATAAAAGAGTATATAGTCAATTTTGCAGGCCCAATATGTTCAGGGGCAGTTGGGAATTCAAACTCTCAAACAGCATTCATCTAGAAATCTTCATTCCTTGTCTTAGGATTCCCATTTTTCCTATTTGGGCTCTGAACTTCGTATAGAAGACTTGCTAGCTGAGAATGCAGCCTTACCTGAAGCTCTGCTATTCTTAGGAAAAGGTCATGTATATGATCCTCTGCTCTGTCTGCCTTCCACATGATATTAGGCTTTCTTTAAATACAGCTAATGAGACCCTGTAGCTTTTATATTTTGCAATAAATTGAGGATTTATTTAATTACTCTGAACCTGACATTATCTCTTTCAATCCATCAGTGGAATGCAACAAGAACCACCTATTCCTATAGGCATTATAGCTAACTAATTTGGTCATCCTTCCCACGTGCCAGAAACATTATAGTTGATATCGTACCTTCCCACTTATATTTTATCCCAGTCCATCACAGGTGAATGCTTATTTAAAGCAGAGCATGCCAGAGGCTATCCATGCTCATCCTCACATCTGCCAACCAGAGACTGAGAAGTTCAGCACTAAGGTTTTACTTTATAGTTGGCTTCCTCAGACAACAATACTGTCTCTGGTTGGGGTTCCTGGAAAAAAAAAAAAAAGAAAACCTCAGAAAAGAAAGGGTGTGTTATAAAAATTTATTGGGAGAGCCAAGGAGAGATCTGTGAAGGACTCTGGAAGACAGGATTAGATAGAGAGAGATGTTGATCCACATGCAACTGAGGCCTCAATAAACCCTCATGGACACCTGGAGCTCAGTTATCTCAATTTGAGGCAAAGGGCAGGCATTTTTGTCCCCATCTCAGGCATGGCATAGCCTCATGCAGATGACCATTTCCTGTGCAAGATATAACTGTGAGTAACAGAGAGCTGATTTCCCAGAATTTTACTTCACTTCTCAAAAAGGTACATGAACAAAAGTATGGTATATTTATTATAGGAGGATTCAAATAAGGCTTTTTTTGGTGAAGAAATATATAGATTAAGATTACTAAAGGGCAATGTAAAGACAAGTGAGGGAAGAAGAGTATTTCAGGCAGGAAAAAAGACCATGCGTCAATGTCTGGAGGTTAGGGAAGAGCACTTCCTCCTGAAGGACTTAAAGTCCACTGTTAACAGACCAAGCAAAGTAGAGAGCCTGGAGAGAATGGCATCAGTTACATCATGTATGATCTTTGGGATCCTGTTAAGGATTTTGGATTTTCATGATACATATTGGGAAATCTTGAAGAATAAAGAATCTGTAAGTTTAGAAAGTCACAGTGACATCATCAGCTCTGACAAAAAAAGAAAAAAAAATCTCTTGGGGGAAAATATTGAGATTGATTTGGAAAAGGCCCAGAATACAACCAGAGAAGCCTTTTAGTGATTGTGAAGATGAACAACAGTGACAAAATACAGAAAATTTGTTACAGAGTTAAAATCCAGAGGACATTATAGTGGATTTGATATGAACACTGAAGAAGAGGGTAGTGTCAAGAAGGACAAACAAAAACAGAATTCTCGCTTGAAAACCAGATAGAGGGCATTGTGATTTAATGACACTGGAGGTAGAGTCTGAAGATCTACAAAAAGTGATAGTTGAAGATCTAAAAGAAGTGATAGTTGAGTCAGCACCTGTGACATGCCTGATGATGCTATCAAGTCAGCTGATACATAGTTATGGAACTATATAGTAAGAAGGCTAGACTAGAATAACAAATTTCAGATTATAGACATACTTAAAACCAAGGGAAAAATGAGCTCAAATATGAAAAATAAGTAGACTGGAAGCATAAACGATCTCATCTAAGATAACATGAAAAATATTGCCAATCTGGGTAGAGGACCCAGTTTCTAAATATTCAACCTACAGCAGTTTCACTTTCTCTTTATGTTTCTTAATTCCCCTCTGTCTCTCCCCACTCCAAACCCTTGCACCTCCCTTTGCTGAGCTCCAGAATCTATTCATATGTGGCATTTGGCTGCAGACAATTTCAAGAATGTCACTAGAAACCCCTGACTGGGTTCTAGACAGACTTGTATTGAAATACAAATGTTCACTAACTGTTCCCAAACTAAAATGTTTCACGAAGTCCTTTTTCTCTCCAAAGTTGTCTATATTACAGTTTTATTTTTTCAGTTATGCTATGTCAGAGAAATGTTATTACTTTCATTTTTCTTTTATATCAGTATCTTCCTTTTAAAGAAGGATGTATCTCAGGATGTGCGAGCTGCTTGTAATGCAGCGACTATGTCTGATTTATCTTATGGTTCCAATGTTTAACCTAGTGCATGGCAAATAAGCTGTGGTCACAAACGTTTATAGAACAAATAGGTAAAAAATGAATTAATGACTAGGAAGATGGTATGGGACCAAAAGCCAAGTATTATAGCACCAAAACACACCCAGCAAGGCTCTCATTCAGATTTGATGGATAAATCAAAAGCTTTACAGGCAATCAAACGCTAAAAGAATTCAGCACCACCAAAACAGCTTTACAACGAATACTAAAGGAACTTCTCAAGGTGGAAAAGAAAAGGATGTAACTGTTAAACCAGAAATTACAAATGAGAAGGCTCACCAGTAAAGGCAAACATATATTAAAGGTATGAAATAATTCACACACAAATATGATACCCAAACTAGAAATTGTGAAGAGGGTACAAATGCAGGATACTGGAGATGCATTTGCAATTAAGAGGCCGAACACTTAAAATAATCTTGTATATGTGTATGTACACACACACACACACACACACACACACACACACTCTTACAGCAAAACCTCATGGTAACTGCAAACCAAAAATCTACAGTAGATAAATACAACAATAAGAAAAAGCAATCCAAACACAGCACTAAAGATAGTCATCAAACCACAAGGGAAGAGAACAAAAGAGGAAGGGAACAAAAACAAATCCAAGGCAGTTAACAAAATGGCAACAAGAACATTTATATCAATAATTACCTTAAATGTAAATGGACTAAATGTTCCAACCAAAAGACTGAGACTGGCTAAATGTATACAAAAACAAGTCCAATATATATGCTGTCTACAAGAGACTCACTTCAGTTCTAGGGACACATACAAATTGAAAGTCAGAGGATGGAAGAAGTTATTCTATGCAACCATAAATCAAAAGAAAGCTGGAGTAACAACACTCATATCAGACAAAACAGACTTTAAAATAAAGACAGTTACAAGAGACAAAAAGGACATTACATAATGATCAAATGATCAATCCAAGAAGATTTAACAGTTAATATATATGCATCCAACACAGGAGCACCTCAATATATAAGGTAACTGCTAACAGCCATAAAAGGAGAAATCAACAATAACACAATAACTGTTGGGAACTTTAATACCCCACTTACAGCAATAGGCAGATAATCCAGACAGGAAATCAATAAAGAAACACAGGCCTTAAATGATGCATTAGACCAGATGGACTTAATATTTATAGAACATTCCATCCAAAAGCAGTGGAACACACATTCTTCTCAAAGGCACAAAGAACATTCTCTAAGATAGGCCACATTCTGGGCCACAAATCAAGCCTCAGTCAATTTCAGAAAATTGAAATCATATCAAGCATCTTTTCCAACCACAATGCAGTAAGACTAGAAATCAACTACACACAAAAAAAAAAAAAAAAAATGCAAAAAACACAAACACGTGGAGACTAAACAATATGCTGCTAAACAACCAATGGATCTCTGAATAAATCAAAGAGGAAATCAAACACTACCTAAAGACAAATTAAAATGAAAACACAATGCTTCAAAACCTATGGGATGCAGCAAAAGCAGTTCTAAAAGGGAAGTTTGTAACAATACAAACCTACCTCAGGAAACCTAATCTTGCACTGAAAGCAACTAGAGAAAGAAGGACAAATAAAACCCAAAGTGAATAGAAGGGAAGAAATCACAAAGATCAGAGAAAAAATAAATAAAATAGAAATGAGGAGAACAATAAAATGATAAATGAAATAAAAAGCTGTTTCTCTAAAAAGATAAAACAAAATTGATAACCCCTTAGCCAGACTCATCAAGAAAAAAAAGAGGGCTTAAATCAATAAAATTATAAATGAAAAAGGAGAAGTTACAACTGACATTACAGAAATACAAAGGATCTTAGGAGACTACTAGAGCAACTATACATCAATTAAATGGAAAACCTGGAAGAAATGGAGAAATTCTTAGAAAGGCACAACCTTCGAAGAGTGAACCAAGAAGAAATATAAAATATGACTAAATCAATCACAAGTACTGAAACTGAAATTGTGATTTGAAAACTCTTAAGAAACCAAAGTTCAGGACCAAATGGCTTCACAGTTGAATTCTATTCAACACGTAGGGAAGAGTTAACACCTATCCTTCCAAAACTATTCCAAAAAACTGCAGAGGAAGCAATGCTCAAAAACTCATTCTATGAGGCCGCCATAACTTTGAGACAACAACTGGAGAAAGATAACACGAAAAAGAAAATTACAGGCCAATTTCACTTATGAACATAAATAAAAAGTCCTCAATATTAGCAAATTGAATCCAACAATACATAAAAAGGAGCATATACCATGTCATGTGGGATTCATCCCAGGGATGCAAGAATTTTTCAAATTACCTGCAAATCGATCAATGTGATAATTAACAAATGGAAGAATAAAAGCCATATAATCATCTCAATAGAAGAATAAAAAGCTTTTGATAATATGCAACATCCATTTCTGATAAAAACCCTAAAGAGAATGGGCATAGAGAGAACCTAGCTCAACATAATAAAAGCCATATATGACAAACCTACAGCTAACACCATTCTCAAAAGTGAAAAGCTGAAAGTATTTCCACTAAGATCAGGAGCCAGACAAGGATGTCCACTCTCACCAATTTTGTTCAACATTGTTTTGGAAGTCTTAGCCACAGCAATCAGAGAAGAAAAAGAAAGAAAAGGGATCCAAATTGTAAAATAAGAAGTAAAACTATCACTATTTGCAGATGACATTATACTATACCTAGAAAATCCTAAAGATACTACCAGGAAACTGTTAGAGCTCATCAATGAATTTGGTAATATAACAGGATACAAACTTAATACATGGAAATCAATTGCACTTCTATATACTAAGAAACAAAGATCAGAAAGAGAAATTAGGGAAACCATCCCATTTACCACAGCATGAAAAATAACTAGGAATAAGCCTAGTTAAGACAATGATGAAAAAAATCAAAGAACACACAAACAGATGGAAACATATACCATGCTCTGGGACTAGAAGAATAAATATTGTCAAAATGACTATACTACAGATTCACTGATGAAAGAAATCAAAGATGACACAAACAGGTGGAAAAATATACCATGCTTTTGGACAGGAAGAATTGATATTGTCAAAATACTATACTACTCTAGGCAATCTGCAGATTCAATGCAATCCCTATCAAATTATCAAGGACATTCTTCACAGAACTAGAAAAAATATTTTAAAATTTGTGTGGACACACAAAAGACCCAAAATAACCAAAGCAACAGTGAAAAAGAAAAATGGAACTTGAGAAATCAGGTTCCCAGACTTTAGGCTACACTACAAAGCTACAGTTATCAAGACAGTATGGTACTGGGACAAAAATAGAAACATAGATCATTGGAACAGTATAGAAAGCCCAGAATTAAACCCATTCACCGACAGTCAACTAATCTATGACAAAGGAAGCAAGAATATACAATGGAGAAAAAGCAGTCCCTTCAATAAGTGGTGCTGAGAAAACTGGACAGCTACATCCAAAACAAAACAAAACAAAACAAAAAAACAAAAACAAAGAAAAAACAAAAACTAAAGGACTGAAATTAGAATACTAACTCCATACACAAAAAATAAATTGAAAATGGATTAAAGACCTATACAGAAGACTGGTTACTATAAAACTTTTAGAGGGTAATATGGGCAGAACACTCTCTGACATAAAGCACAGCAATATCTTTTCAAATCTACCTCCTAGGGTAATAAAAATAAAAATAGAAACAAACAGGAGTTCCCATCATGGCTCAGGAGAAATGAATCTGAGTAGCATCCACAAGGATGCAGGTTCAATCCCTGGCCTCATGAAGTGGGCTGAGGATTCAGTGTTGCCGTGAGCTGTGGTGTAGGTGCAGACGTGGTTCAGATCTGGCATTGCTGTGGCTGTAGCGTAGACCAGCAGCTACAGCTCCGATTCAACCCCTAGTCTGGGAACCTCCATATGTTGCAAGTGTGCCCCCCAAAAAAGACAAAAAAAAATTAAAAATTAGAAAATAAAAACAAAAAAGGGACCTAATTAAATTTAAAGTCATAGTTCAAAAAGATACATACACCCCAATGTTCACTGCAGCATTATTTACAATAGCCAAGACAGGGAAACAATCTAAATGTCCATCAACAGAGGAATAGATAAAGAATATGTGGTATATATACAATAGAGTATTATTCAGTCAAAAAAAAAAAAAAAAAGAATGACAATGTCATTTGCAGCAACATGGATGGACACAGAGATCACAGTAAGTGAAATTAGACAATGAAAGACAAACATCATATGATGTCACATACATGTGGAATCTTAAAAAAAAAAAAAAAGGATAAATATGAACTTATTTGCAGAACAGAAACAGACTCAGACTTTGAAAACAAACTTATGCTTACCAAAGGGGACAGGTAGGGGGAAGGTATGAATTGGGGATTTGGGATTGGCACTGTGGAATATCGAATGTTTGGCCAACGTGGACCTGCTGTTTAACACAGGGAACTCTGCCCAATATTCTGTGATAAGCTACATGGGAAAAGAATCTGAAAAAGATTAGATATGTGTTTCTGTATAACTGAATCACTTTGTTGTACAGCATAAATTAATTATCACAACATTTTAACTCAACTATACCTCAATAAAACTTTAAAAGCGAAAAATAAAAGAAACCAGGAGTTCCTGTCGTGGCTAAATCTGACTAGGAACCATGAGGTTGCAGGTTTAATCTTTAGCCTTGCTCAGTGGGTTAAAGATCCAGCGTTGCCGTGAGCTGTGGTGTAGGTTGCAGACAGACACAGCTCGGATCCCGCATTGCTGTGGTGCTGGTGTAGGCCGGTGGCTACAGCTCCAGTTATACCCTTAGCCTGGCTACAGCTCCAATTAGACCCTTAGCCTGGGAACCTCCATATGCCTCGGGAGTGGCCCAAGAAATGGCAAAAAGACAAAAAAAAAAAAAAAAACACCAAACCAAAACAAAACAAAAGAGGTGGTGACTACTTGTAACCCAAATCATTGGAAAATCATCCTACCAGGACAGTCTTTTTGTAGCCTACTCTGACTCCTTGGACAAGCAATGGATTCAGAGGTGCTGTTATGTACTCTATATACATTCAATTATTAATTAAAAATTTTTAAATAGAGCCAGATTTCATTGTACAGTTAAAAGTACACAATTGGATTATCGTAGGATTTTTTTCTATTTTTTTTTAAATAGCTGTATGATAAATTTAGAGGAACCACCAAAAATACCTGATGTTACAAAAAGATTAAAAAAAGAGGCAGAGAGGAAATTAATCACTTGATGTAGGACAACTAAGAAAAGAAACATTTTTCTTTTAGTCAAATAACAAAGTATGCAGCAAAAATGAAAGAAGCTTAAAAACAATCAAAACCAAAACAGTACTGCTACAGGAAGAAAAGAAATACTATCCAAATAATAAAATGCTATTCCAATACACAGATTTCAGCTCTTTCCCATGTTCACAAAAAACTTGGCCACAAATAAGATTTCAACAATTTGCTTTACCAAAGATGATAAATGTGTCAGAAATTACTATTCCAAACAATGGGGGAAGATAGGAGTGCAAAACCAGAAACCACATTTAGATGTGTTGGGAGGGGGATGAGTGAAGCCCTATGGGTAACCAAGATGCTATGTTTGAGCAACCTGTATTTTCTGAAAACCAGGCACCAGGGTTTTTCCTTTTGCCCTTTTCTAAATGAATTTTCTTATATAATCATTTATTAAGAAATAAAGCTAAATAATACTAGTTTGATCAAAAAAGTTTATGTTTGTAGGATTTTAAATACTGAAATCCATTTGAAATTATAAGCAAAGTAATTACTTTTCCCTGTTCAGTATTTTTGGGACATTTTGAGGGAAACTTTTTTTAATTATTCATAAAGGAAATAATCAGTATGCTTCTATCCCTTGCCATATGGTAATATGAATCTAAGGATAGTCTTAAATGTGGTGGGAAGAGAATCCTTCCAATTTGTGAATTACTTATCATTTGATTGAGCATAAATTCCTATGAAGTTTCATGATAAATTTCCTGTTTTCCCTGAATTCACCACAAATAAACTATACCCAAATCATATTAGATAATGACAACTTTATGAGGCTATTCAGATGTCTTTCTTGAAACATTAATAGTGAAAGAATTTTCTATATTTGGCTTTTTAGACCTCATTAGACCTTTGGCACTCAAAACATTTCCATTTGTCTATGTGGTATCTGTTGCCAATATTTCCTGTAGCATTTTCATAAATATGATTCAAATACATTTATTCAGAAAAGTGTCACTACTTTGGAATATCTATTTTTTTAAGAATATATTATAGAATTCCATATACATCCACACACACATATATGTATATACATTTTTTTTTTTCGCACTCAGATCCATAAATTGCTTATTTAATAAAGAACTTTAGGTCTTTTAGAATTTTTTAGTGATACGAAAATTCTACATTGAGATGAGGTTAAAAGGTTCAAATCACATTTATAATATAGTTACCTTGTCAGTAGTATCAAATGAGTAATTCAAACATGTATAAATTTAGAAAGAATAAAATGAAATCTTCATTTCTCTATCTCTCACCTTCAACAACTATCATCTCAGGACTGATCTTTCATATGTGCCTTTTTTACTAAGGTTTCTCAAAATTATTTTGAATTGAAATCTCTAATTCATATTATTTCATTCATAAATATTGAATGCTACTGAAGGATACTCTTTTCTTAAAAAAAAAAAAAATAGGTGAGGGGCAAATAAAAAATGGTAACTCTGATTCTAGCCATTCAGCCATGGAGCACAGCAGTGGTTATAGCCTGAAATCTGGCTCTAAAGGAGATTTTTAAATGTTACAATGATTTATTTTAAAAACAGTTAAAACATAAACTAAAGTTATCAATCATAAAATTTAAAGTGTATTCAAATCTATGAAAATGAATTATATTCCTTTTAGAGTTTTAAGGCTCTTTTTCCTCTGTGACAGGAGATGTTTCAGTGTCTTTTTCATGATCAGTTTGTGTTTAGTCTTTTGGCTTTAGGATCCTACACAATTCACATCAAATCAAGGCAGAATCCAGAACTAACCCAGAATCCCAGAATAACAGCCACTGAGTACATTCGGTGACAATAAGACAGTCACTTAGATCATTTTTAATATTTCATATTTTCACTTATATTCAGTAAATAATTTAAACTCATAATGAGTTTACATAATAATCAACTGTGGTTCATTAACTATTCATCCATCGATCATGTACCTACTTATTTATTTACTCATTCAACAAAAATTTATTGTGTGTCATGCACTGAACTAGGTGCTAGGGTTACAAAGGCAAAATAAAAATGTATGACCTCTTATATCCAAACAATGAAAATATTATTCAATAGTAAAAAAGATATGCGATATCAAGCCATGAAAAGAGATAAAGGAACTTTAAATGCATATTGCTAAGTGACAGGAGCCAGTCTGAAAAGGCTACGGATTATATCATTTCAGCTATATGACAATCTGAAAAAGGCCTATGGAGACAGTAAAAAGATCAATGGTTACCAGGGTTTTGGATGAGGGAGGGATGAAGAGGTGGAACACCAAAGCTTTTAGGGCAGTCCATTCTCTAAAATACTGTAATCAAAGAGATGAGAACTAAGAGATATTTTGGAGGTTCAAGGGTTAATATGTGAAGAACGACTGGATTTGGTGAGTAGTAAAGGATGTGAGGTTGAGTCTTTAGTCGATACCATTATCCAAGAAGGGACTTTTAGAGGAAGGGAGTAGTTTTATGTGGGGTGTAAAAAGTTGTCAGTTCAAGTTCCCAGGGTGGCTCAGCAGAAATGAATCTAACTAGTAGCCATGAGTAGGCCTCTCTCAGTGGGTTTAAGATCCTGTGTAGCCATGAGCTCTGCTGTAGGTTGTAGATGTGGCTCAAATGTGGCATGGCTGTGGTGTAGGCCAGTGGCTACAGCTCTGATTCAATCCCTAGCTTGGGAACCTCCATGTGTCACAGGTATGGCCCTTAAAAAAAAAAAAAAAAAAAAAAAAGTATCAGTTACCTCTTGGAAGTATTTAACTTTGTTTTATCTTGTAGTTTTATTTTTAAATTTGATATATGAAAATATTTTGCTTCTGAGTAGCAGTAAAGGGTTCTGAAAAAACAAACGAGATTTTGGGAAAATCTACAAAATCACCTTAAAAATTTTCCACATGGGTCCCTCCCCATCAGTTTCTGTCAAAGATGACAAACTCAAACAGATGACACAGCCCTGGGAACATAAAAGCAATGAGGGAATCACCAAGTATTAGGAAGCTTTACTGGTTTATAGAGGTGAGGAAATATTTTCTCTTTCTGAGGTGACACAAGTCTGAAATTACTGCTACAGAATAGCGGCCCAATTTTATAAGTAGATAACAAAAAGAATTAGGGCATAAATTTTCACCACAGAGGAGGTCTTCGAATCCACAGAATGTTGCATTATTACCTTTTATTATCTTCACAGAGCTGGTGAAATGAAAGAAGAAATCGACATTCCAACATCAAAAATAAACATAGTATCACTGTGACAGGGACTGATTCAGTATGGAAACATTGACTGTAGAGGCATTCTGGCTTGCTTCAAAAGACTTTCAATAACTGCCAAAAGAGTTTATTTGGATAGTTTCAGTTTCATGTGTTTAATCAACTAAAAACTCAATGCAGAGTTGAGAGTGTGACCCAGCACATGTTCTAAAGAAGGGGTGCATGTGCTCATACTTGTGGGGGCATGGGTGTTTTCGTGTGTGGATGTTTGAACATTAGCAAAGGTGTGTGTGTTATAAAATTAAATTATTTTATACCATTAATTTCTTTAATAGGGCCCACAGTTGTAATTTTCACAACTGTGATGATATCAAACCAAATTTCCATGATTTTATAACACTTCGTCATGCTCCAGATCCTACAATGATGTATTGCAAAGGGATTCTGTAGCTTAAGACTGGAAAGTAGAAAATAAAACTGCTTTCCCTTTTGATAACAGACTTCATTCAGCTTGATGTCACAAACTTTTAAGGACTACTATGTTCCATCAGTCAGTTTCAATGAACTAGTATGTACTAGTGAATGTATGTTTTTCCATTTACTTATACAGTAAGGGCAAAATAATGTGTTCTCTCTCTTTTTGGCTTTTTGCCATTTCTTGGGCTGCTCCTGTGGCATATGGAGGTTCCCAGGCTAAGGGTCTAATCGGAGCCGTAGCCACCGGCCTACACCAGAGCCACAGCAACACAGGATCCGAGCCGCATCTGCGACCTAAACCACAGCTCACGCAATGCCAGATCCTTAACCCACTGAGTGATGCCAGGGATTGAACCCACAACCTCATGGTTCCTAGTCAGATTCGTTAACCACTGAGCCACGACGGGAACTCCAAAATAATGTGTTCTTAAAGGAATTTGTTTCTTAGCTTTTTCTGTTATGGTAGCTCTCACCATAGCCATTGGTAGATGAATGTGTTCATCAAAATATGTAACCACCACCTCCTATACTGTTGACTTTTTGAGGGTGGAGGCAGTGAAGTCAAACACACAACCTAATGCAGTGTTTTCCCAATTTTTCCTTTGTCAGTTATTTGGACTGTTTGATAACATCATGGGTTTACAGGCTCTATCTCTGCTGAATAGCAGTGTTTAGGATTAGCTGGTACTTGGTGAATGTATTGAGATTTGGTAAATTTGGAAAACAGCAAACTAGCCCAAGCCCTTGTTTTTCGGATATGAAGACTGAGACTAAGGAAAATTATTAACCCAGTTAGGCCTACAACCCATGTCTCTTTTTTTCCCCCAAACTACTGCTCTAGTTCACCAACCTCTTAGGCAAAAAAGTCACATAGAAATTCTGATTTGGCTTGCTCAACACAACTGAGTTTAAAATGATTATCATATGCCACTGTGAATTTGGTCCTAGTTCAAATATACATTTTAGCATGCAGCTTAGTGGTTGTGTAGTGTAGAGTACAGGTGTTAATGATACCAGAGTTGTAACTTTATTCCTTTAGATCCTTATTTAGAAACAAAAAAGCAGCATTCAGCTCATCCTGTAGCTAACCATCATTCCAGCCAGTTATCTTGCAAATGTTTGCTGCTGATCAAAAAGGGGATCAGGTGACAGACTGGGTGACTCAGTACCACCATCCGCACTGGAGGGATTTAACTCTGTGTTGATGAGAATGTCTCTGTAGCGACATTTTGGCAGATGATGAACAACTTCTTTTTAAAACCAGTTTCATTTAGTATGAATTGTTCTTAGCAAAAGAATAAGGCTTGACCCTTTTATCTAAAGAACTTAAAATGTGATGGAGAAACAAAGACCAAAACAGAAACAAGAGATTACAGGTCAGATTGTGTGCAAACTTATCATTTTGAACAAAGGATATGATACTGTTTTCCCTCTCAAATTTCATTCCAGATCCAAGTGTGATTAAGTCGTCATGTTACTGTTTGAGAAAACATTCTGGGTAATTTTTTTTTTTTTTTGACATTGTCACCTTTTTATTATACTGGCCTTAGCCCTCTAAATGATACGCATTCTTTCCTGAAGGAAACAACTCAGTAAATGTATGTGTATCAAGTTCTCTTTCCCTTGTAATTTCTCTAAAGTTATGAACAAGGGTTTACAGATACTGTATTTTACTTTTGTAGAAAGCATAGGCAAGACTTAAAATTTTTTTTTTTTTTTTTTTTTTTTTTGGTCTGCCCTGCAGCATATGGAGTTTCTGGGCTAGGATCAGATCTTAGCTGCAATTGCAACCTAGGTCACAGCTGTGGCAATGCTGGATCCTTAACCCAATGTGCCAGGCCTGGGATCGAAGCTGTGTCCCAGCACTCCAGAGATGCCCTGATCCCATTGCACCATAGAGGGAACTCCCAGACATACATCTTATCTTGGAAATTCTGTGTGTGGGGGGGTGATTTGCATAAACTACACATATTTCTCACATTCCAATTTTCCCAGCTATTAACCGTAATCAAAAGCAACTAGTTTGACAGATAGGATCTTACATGGGGCACTGTGAGCCAAGCACTCATCCGTCCGGGCATTAACCTCTTTAGTACCAACAATGTGGGAAGTCACTAGGTTATCATATGGTCACCACATTCTCTAGCTTGCCATGGTCTTTGGGCAGCCCAAAATGTCCTGCTCCACTTCTGAGTTTACTAGATCTAGCCAGTCAACTAAGAGAGATACCGAGAAAAGATACACCTATATTAAAATTTGATCAAGCTCCTTCTGTGGTCAGAGTGTTAGCAAATGGTTTTAGTACGCCATGTATCAGTGCAGTAACCACTCCCTACTTCAATCTCATCTCCAACACATGGGGAATGATTCAACAAATATTACCATGTGCCAGAGTCTAAAATAAACACTTTACCTGAAATAATTTCATTTGATCTTCCCAACTGTCCTATAATATAGGTTAAAATTTATTCAAATTTTCCAAGAAAAATTAAGGTTCAGACAGAGGACACAAAATTTTCCCAAGTGCATGTGACTATTAAGTCTAAAACTAGGTAAATGAACACTTTCAATATGATTCCACAGCCAAAGCTTTTAATCACTTGACTATCCTACCTTCCAAATAAGAGCTATGGGATTGGAAACAATTGGAAGCATCAACCCAAATGAGGCACCCTGGTCTGTCCCAGAGACATACAGCAAGTGCTCAGCATTTGGTAGCTTCACTTTCTCTTTCTCCTTTTTCTCTAGGTACAACCGTTTTTAAATTGTTTGGAGGATCAACTAAGGCAAATTACCAAGGAAAATGTAAGTTTGAATAATTTGTGGAGAATGGGTTGCTAACTACTCAGAGGAGAAAAAACAACCGGCCTCTGGTGAATACCAGGCATAGTATTTCACTTATGACATGTACTTAATGCCATGTGTCATTAGCACATTTTATGGGAGACATTTGAGTTCTTTAGATTGATCCAATTGTACTACTTCTAAAACTGAAGATACAAAGACACACTGTTCTTACTCTTGAGGTAAAATAAACTCTACCTAACTGGGGATTCAGATACGAATATATGAATTACAATAGAGAGAAACAGATGTAATTAAAGAAAAATATGCTATATATTTACTGTTTGTTGATCCACTCATCCAAAGGTTTCAAGTAAAGATAAAGATATTTTCATAAGATTCTACTGATTTCTGCCCTTCTTATTTGGAGAAGAGACCAATTAAGTCTATGTTGGAATTTAAGATATTCCAAATTCATGTTTAATTTAAAGCTAATTCAAACAATCCAAGGACACCCTAAAAATGAAATATTCTGGATAATTTCTCCACAAAAGCTCCATGGATGGTGCTGAACACATGACTAGTCACAGGGTTCATCAGTTAAAACAATTTTCTATAGTTAGAGGCAGTAAAATCAAAGCTATGACATTTTTATCCCATCAGCCTATTCTGGAAACAACTTCTACCTTTTGACAAGATGTCAAGGAGTTAACCATTAAAGTAACGTCTCTGGCACCACAATACCTGGATTTTAAAAAAGTCTTTTCAATAAAACATAACAACATTGTCCTTGAGTTTTCAATTGCTTTTCTTTTTGATTGTCTCTGAACTGAGACATATTTGATTCTCAGGATGTACTTCAGTTTAATGTTTCCCAAACCACAAAAAATTTCTTACTATTTTGAATCAGTATTTTAATAGAAAGCATGGAGAATAGTAACAAACACAGTAAAACCTAGTGACTCCCCATCACATCCATAAACTATCAGCTGTTTTAGGAAAATGTAAAAAACAATGCACAAAGAGAATCCCCAAATCAAGTCAATTTTTTTTTTTTTTTTTTGGTCATCTTTCTGCCTTTTCTAGGGCCACTCCTGCGGCATACGGAGGTTTCCAGGCTAGGGGTCTAATCAGAGATGTAGCCGCCAGCCTACACTAGAGCCACAGCAATGCAGGATCCGAGCCGCATCTGCGACCTACACCACAGCTCATGGCAATGCCGGATCTTTAACCCACTTAGCAAGGCCAGGGATCGAACCCGCAACCTCATGGTTCCTAGTTGGATTCGTTAACCACTGAGCCACCAGGGGAACTCCCCCCAAAATATTTTTCAATCAACACAATTAGAAGGAGCAAGTGAAACTAAGAAAACCAATTCTGTATGAAAGAACTATGACCAAAGAAATACTAAAGTCATTCTAAAATATTAATAAAACCAAAATTTTTGGAGATGAATAATATCATTCTGAAATGACATGATCAATATGAATAGAGAGTAGTATAAATAGTAATCTGAATGATAACTCTAAGAACGATTTCAAAGTGTTATGAAACTAAATGACTATATGCATTTTACAAGGAAGGAAATGAGTACAACAGAAGCTAATTCTAATCATAACATACTTATAAATTTACTTTGTTTTTTAAAGAAATGTTTTTATTATTTTTACTTTAATGGAGACATATTATACTACTTTTGTACTGTTTCTAAAGAGTAAAATATCAGGTATGTTCTCCCTTGCTCCCCTTGCTCCCAAAGCAAGAAAACAATCCCATTCTTTCCACTTGCTTTACAATTCCCTATTTCCAGCCCTTCCCCAACATATCACCTCTTATACCATATCTAGATTGAGAGCACTGCAAATGTAAACCAGTCTTCTTATAAACATATATAAGTCTTTCTTTAAAAAATTAATAAAAAACAAGTAAACTTTTTTTCATAGGGGGATCTAGGGCACTGAAAGAAAGGTATTCCAATTGATGTCAGAAAGCCATTATGAAGAATCAAACTGTATATAAGCATGGGTCCACAGCCTTTGTAGCTCTGAAATAACTTACACAAAGAACTCATATAAATTTGGCTCACCTCAGCAACGCTTTTTCTTTAAATTACACAGAAATCTGAAATGCATTGGATGTATGTAAGGGCAAATTGTGGCCCTGAGTAAAAACGTGCATTTAAAGGGGGAAATGTGGAAGTAATTATTACCTTGATATATTTACCAGAATGCACAGAATGTATTCAACATGTCTTGCCTGGGCATTGAGGGTTTCACAGAACACCTAGGACTCTGAAAATCCTGCATTTGGCATCATGTGATCCAGGAGTTAATGATAAACCACTTTACCCAGGCACTGTTGCCTTGGAGTCTCAAGAAGCCAGTCTGCTGAGAGGGACTGAAATAATTATTTCAAATGGATGAGTCACACTATTGCTGGCTTCAACTACTCTCTGTTTCAAAATGAACAAATCAGTGTTGCAGGCAGGCACTTCAGAGAAATAAACAGGAACTTTTGTTTCCTTCCATTTAGAGGCTAAAAAGGCAAGACAAAAAAGACTGCTAAGTAACTGCAGAAGAAATCTAGCTGGGTTTCATGGATTATTGTTGGGTCTTTAAATCATGCTCATGACTAAGCCAACATTCATATTTCCTGCTCACCAGACTTAAAAAGGGGCTCTGGTCAGTATTAAGAAGTGTCCATATGCCCAAGAGGGAGGAGTACGTCTACGATGTGGGTTCCAAAGACCTTCTCTACAAAGTAATCTGAATTAGGCAGAATGTGCAGTGGGAATCCAAGCCAGTGACCTTAAGGAAGTCTCCAAAGTCAAAAACTGATGAAAATATCAGAAAATCTATAATTTAGAGGTGGAGAGCCAGAGTTACAAGTTGGCCCTTGGAGAGAAGCTATACTGAAGTAGAAAGGTCAAAAAACACATGCAGTGCCCCTATTCCATCTGCACACACCAGTTGTTTTTAGGGTTTATATTATGGGATCACGACTATGTAACCCATGGATGTGCTGAGCCAATCCAATAGTACAGGATCAAGAGATTTAAAATTTTGGGAGTTCCCATCGTGGCACAGTGGTTAACAAATCTGACTAGGAACCATGAGGTTGTGGGTTTGATCCCTGCCCTTGCTCAGTGGGTTAACGATCCGGCGTTGCCGTCAACTGTGGTGTAGGTTGCAGACGCGGCTCGGATCCCGCATTGCTGTGGCTCTGGCGTAGGCCTGTGGCTACAGCTCCGATTCAATCCCTAGCCTGGGAACCTCCATATGCTGTGGGAGCGGCCCAAGAAATAGCAAAAAGACAAAAAAAAAAAAAAAAAAAAAAAATTGCATTTGTCTTGGTTTCTGGAATAACAGATACCAATCATGGCTCTTCAAAGCAAATTCTAAGACATATTTCGACTATCTTCTATTTCCCTATAGATTTCTCCAAGTGACCTTAAAAATAATGGACACAAATAAAGCATTGAGCCTAAGATATAGAAGGATTTGGGCATTCCAGGTTATACAGAACATTGAAAAACTAAATTTACTAGAAGGACACAAGCTTGATTGAATCTAGAAAAGCACACAGTAATTTTCTGCTGGAAACAAATATTGGAAACCTATTCCAAGTAAAGGAGAAACAATGTGTATAAACAAATTCATGTGTCCAAGGGGCTGGAGTAATTTATTATGGGTGGGCCACAGATTATTTGTGGGGTAGTGACAGGAAGGCAGTTTATAAACATTTAGGCTGAAGCTAATTAACTTTTGCTATAGAATTAGAATTTTACCTTTTAGGTGATGATAAGCAATTGAAGCCACTAGTGTGTGAGTTTGTATGTGTGTGTGTGTGTGTGTACCCCTGTGTGTGTACTGACATGGGGTAGTAGGGGAGTGGGGGAGAGTCACACTTTTAAAACTACCTGTCAGAATTCTCACTCTGGCAACAACATGAAATATGGCTTGCAAGTGGGCAAAACTGAAGGTATGGGGAGCCAGGTAGAAAAAGGTTATTGCAACAGTTCAGCAAAAATTATTAAAGTTATAGAATAAACAGCAATGATAGAAGAATAGAGAAGATGGATTCAAGAATACTCAGGAGAAAATATGGCAGTACTAATGGCAATAGAACCTCAAGGAAAATAGTGATTTGTCATGGGGGGGGGAGGGGACAATGATGTGCCTATGGGATATATGGGCAGATTTGCCTGGGATCAGATGCAATTGTTGCTTTCAGATTTAAATTCTGATATTCAGTTCACTTTTGATTTCCAAGTGACACAAATCCAATTCAAACTAGCTTAAACCCAATCAAGGGATTTACTGTTTTTTCAAGTGGGTACAACTGGATTCTGAGATTTAAACACTGTCCTTAGGACTCTGTCACCTCTCCTTGCTTCTGTTTGGCTTCAATTTCAGAGGCTTTTTCCATGAGATAGCAAGATGACTACAGACAGCCCTAATCCTACATGCGCTTTGTTCTTGAGAAAGACAACATACTCTTTCCCAATACCTCTGTCAGAATTTCTGGACTCTGATTAGCCTGGTGTACCAATCATGTTACCAGGGTGGGAGATATTCAGATTGTCCAATCCTAAATCACATTCCCAGGACCTGGGGGCCAGGTCCCAGGCAAGGCCCCTTGACTGACCATGCCCCAAGAAAGACATAGGATATACAACAGCGCATCTCTGAAGAAGGGTTGAGTGACCAAATCTGTTCTTACTAAAACTCAATCCAAGCAAATCAATGTAATGAGATATGAGCTACTCTACCTTTCAAGATTTCAAAGTCTTGATACCAAACACTGTACCCCTAAGAAATACTCCAACTGTAATGAAATGACAATTAAGACAACTAGAAGTATCTCCTGCAGATGTTGGTTGAATTACTAAATACTGGAGAAAGCAATGAAGAGGACATTAAAATGTATGAACAAAATAAACCTCTTCTGACTAAATCCTGCCTTCAAAGGCTCAAGGGCTAGGTTCCAAGTTATAGGGGAACCAACACATTTCTCAAACACCAAAATACAAAGACTTTAAAAATTTTTTGGACCTTTTAGGAAAGGTTTTCGAAAGTTCAGTAAACAGAATTATTTGGTAGGAATATTTGGAACACCCCTCCACTCCCAGTACCATCCTGCTCCATCTCTGCTTACACAGAGACACAAAACTAAGAGAAACCAGTGTGTGTCTTTAAGGTGAGGCAGGGGAGTGGAGAAAATCACAGTTCCTGCCCTGGAAGTCAGAGAAAGGAGCTGCTTCTGTTTAAGCCAGCTGACTCAAATCAACCCAAGTAGGTGTTTAGTCAGACTGGATTCTCCAAACAACCAAATTCCATCCCTCCCCCTCCTGGAGCAATGTAGCTTTGGGAAGTGACTAGCAACTGCCTGGAAATCCTGAGCTAGAAAGATAAGGAGAATGGGAGGAGACCTTGCCCATCCTGGATCTGTGGATAACTTGACCAGGTCAGACCTTTTCTAGAGACTACCCTGGCACCCTGGGTGCCGGACCAGTCTCTGCCTTGCCCTGACCAGTAGATCCAAGAGATTACTTGGGTTTACACGGACAGATGCAGCATGGGGAGAGCAATACCCCTGGGACCCTAGCCACAGGGTAAGTGCAGGAGCAAGCTTTAAGGATCCTGGTGAGAACCAGGCAGAACAATGACTATACCATGATTTTTAACTTTGAAATGTTCTGACAGGCACTATGCAGGCCTCAGGCCCTGCAAATATTAGGGCAATCCTGTCTCCAACATTTACTATTTCAAAGGTTTTCTGAGTTTAATGAATAACAAATTTAAGATGGATCTAATTTCAATCCTGGTGCCAAGAGAAATGTTTCCCAAAAGAATATTAACTGCTACTAAAAGAATAAACACTCTGGAGTTCCCCTTGTGGCACAGCAGAAACAAATCCAACTAGTAACCATGAGGTTGTGGGTTCGATCCCTGGCCTCACTCAGTGGGTTAAGGATCTGGTGCTGCCATGAGCTGTGGTGCAGGTCACAGATGCAACTTGGATTCTGAGTTGCTGTAGCTGTGGTGTAGGGTGGTGTAAGCTGGCAGTTTTAGCTCCGATTCAAACTCTAGCCTGGAAACCTCCATATGCCATGGTTGTGGCCCTAAAGAGAATAATAAACTCTTGTTAAGTCACTAGATTTGCCTTTTAAGGAGGTGTGCCATTACATAGGGTGATCCATGGTAAGAGACATTTACAAAATGGCTTTTATCCATCTTCTGTTTGAAAATACTCATTAAGTAAGTAAAACCAAAGTATATGCTTTTGTTTTATTTTATTTTATTTTTTGTATTTTTATGGTGTGGAATGGCTTTTCAAAAATTTAGGAAAAATCTTTATCATTTCACCTAAAGAAAAAAAAAAAAACAAAACGGATTGACCTATGAGTGTTCATAATGTAGGAACAAAGTAGGTTCTCATTGGGGGTCACCTCTTATTGTGCTCCTCCTAAGTGGTCATTTGCCTGCACTGCCCATTAGCCAATTTGTGACCAGTCACAGAGCAGCCAGGAATTTCAACTCCTCCATCAGCCCATTCCCTTCTACTGCAGAATTCTAGACAGTCTTCATAGGCTTTTGCCCGGGTCTTTGTCCAAGCTCCAAAATGTGAAGGAATAATAAATATTCAGTATACTTCAATTTAAAATGTTGTTTTAATTCTAAAAAATGTATCCCCAGATACAGTAAATAGACTCATTGCTAAAGTAATGGATAATAGAATAATTTTGCAAATAAAATATCAAAGAAGAACAGGTTGCTTTAGGATAATGTATTTTGACTGGTAGTTTCCAAAAAGGCAGACTTTGTTAAAGTTTTCAAAGCTGTTTGAAGTCTGTAGATGTTTTCAGCTTTTGTAACCTCAAAAACAGATGTCTGAAAAGTCTTATTGTGCTTTTCTACAAATGATGTATAGGAAGAGTGTTTGCAGAGCAGATTACCTCAGCCCTATCCTGTAAGTCTCTGTCTTCAGTTGTGCTCTTTATGGTCTGTGGTACATAAACTTTTTATAGATGGTGGGAGGAGACAGTAGCTGAAGTAAAATAAGTGTCTTAACCATGAGAACTTTTATTACAACTTCCTCTGACTGAACAGAATCCCAAAAGAATAGAAAACCTTTTGCCACAGAATGCTTTTGAGGCATTTCTGACCAATAAAAATGTTTAATTTTGATAACCATTAGGTAAAAAAAAATCCTTTCTGGTAAACAGTCCACACATCTAAGTGCTGTAAAATCACAAAAATTTGGGTTCAGATAAAGCTTACTTATTACTAACCATGTATTCTCAAAGGAATTAGAACCTCATCTATAGATTAGGGGAGAAACTCCAACAGAAGTAAACACAGCACAGAACTTGGCATGTAATGTGGGATCAATAGTATTTAACCATACAAATGTGTGTCTGACCATGATTTTTCATTTTGATAGTTCTATGTTAATAAATTAATACCATTCCAACTAATAGTACTTGGCATCTGATAAATATGCCCACTTTTTAAAAGCAGTGGATCATCTAAAGCATCATAGAGATCGAAATATAACTAATGAATTATAAATTTATAGCATAGAATTGACTATATTTTAACAAATATATGCACTGGAAGCAATGACTAAAATATAGTATTTACCCATTTTGTTAATATTTTGTCTTTAATATTGTTTTAATAGAAATAGACATTTTCATTTATTAAAATATCAAAAGTTTCACTCCAGTTATTTTAGAATTAAGATATTGCTTTTTGCAAAACAAAAAGACATCTTACAGAATGGGAGGAAATAGTTTCAAATGATGCAACTGACAAGGGCTTAATCTCTAGAATATACAAGCAACTTATACAACTCAACAGCAAAAAAGCCAACAACCCAATGGAGAAATGGGCAAAAGAACTAAATAGACATTCTCCAAGGAAGATACACAGAGGGCCAACAAGCACATGAAAACGCTCAACATCACTGATCATTAGAGAAATGCAAATCAAAACTACCATGAGATACCACCTCACAGCAGTCAGAATGGCCATCATTCATAAGTCCACAAATAACAAATGCTGGAGGGGGTGTGGAGAAAAGGGAACCCTCTTGCACTTTTGGTGGGAATGTAAGCTGGTACAAACACTATGGAGAACAGTATGGAGGTACCTTAGAAAACTATACATAGAACTACCATATGACCCAGCAACCCCACTCTTGGGCATATATCCAGACAAAACTTCCTTTAAATATGACACATACCCACACATGTTCATTGCAGCTCTATTCACAATAGCCAAGACATGGAAACAACCCAAATGTCCATTAATAGATGATTGGATTAGGAAGATGGTGTGTGTATATACACAATGGAATACTACTCAGCCATAAAAAAGAACAAAATAATGCAATTTGCAGCAACATGGATGGAACTAGAGACTCTCATACTGAGTGAAGTTTTAAGTCAGAAAGAGAAAAACAAATACCATATGATATCACTTATATCTGGAATCTAATATATGGCACAAATGAACCTTTCCATAGAAAAGAAAATCATGGACTTGGAGAATAGACTTGTGGTTGCCAAGGGGAGGGGGAGGGAGAGGGATGGATGGATTGGGAGCTTGGGATTAATAGATGCAAACTATTGCCTTTGGAATGGATTAGTAATGATATCCTGCTGTGTAGCACTGGGAACTATGTCTAGTCACTTATGATGGAGCATGATAATGTGTGAAAATAGAATGTATACATGTATGTGTAATGGGGTCACCATGCCGTACAGTAGAAAATTGACAGAACACTGTAATCCAGCTATAATGGAAAAAAATCATTTTATATATATATATATAAAGATTACAGTTTAAACCACTAACAAAATCATATTTTCTTACAAAATAATCTGTTTATTAAAAAGGCATCTAATCTGTGATTAAAAAAAAAAAGATACTGCTTTTCTCCCCAATTGCTTTATTATGCATTATCAAACTTTTCACTTCTGTTTAAATTTTCTTCCTTGGCTCTCATTTAGTAAGTCAAATCTAACACATTCCAAGTTCATGATCCTTCCTCATCTCTCACCCAAAATGAATTATTGCTTTTTGCTATTGTCGTTAATAGTGCCATTTTTCCTACATAACCTAAGCTTGAATTCCCCTTCCCTCCCTTTATCATCTTATCCAAAATACTGCTATTGTTATGTACTTCATACACATTTTATAAATACACACACATATATATACATATATATAACTAGCACATATATAGAGAGCCAGCATGTGTGTGTATACCAGCTCTTACATAGCTAACTCTCCATATACAAGCTACCTATCATGTGTGTGGGGGAGGGCATATAAAGAGCTAATATTTGTTGAGTGATTACTATACAAAAAACTGTACAGTACAGAAACTGTTACATATTACAGGAGTAATTTTTAATTTATTCTAATCTTCTCATATACAATTATTTCCATTTTACTGATAAGTTCTTGTGAAATTTATTTAAGCTCATACAAATAGTAAAGAACTGGGGTTTCAAATCCAGATCAGACAGTCTCCAGGACCTGCAAGCTTCATCACCTATGTTTTCTCATTTCTACTTCATCCCTCTTTATCACAATGTCACTCCTGTTCTTTGACCTCTTACTAACCTCTATTATATTTCCCCCTTAATGTGTTTTTCTACCATGTGTTTTGCCCCTCAATGAAATTTACATTTTACCACATGGCTAAGTCTCCTTAAACATGACTATCTAATTTTATCTTTCCTATACTTAAAAATTACTAATGCCTTCTTACTATAGATTTTCCTGTCACTTTTCTTCCATTACTGAATTAGTCAAGGTTCTCTAGAGAAACTGAACCTGTAGACTGTGCATCATGTAGGTGAAGATTTATTTTAAGGAAATGGCTTATGCAGTTGCGGAGTCTGCCAAGTCCACTATCTGCATAGTGGGCTGGAAGGCTGGTCATCCAGGGACGACGAGCTTATTATACAGTTAAATCCAAGAGACTACCAGGCTGAAGACCAAGGAGAGAGCAGATGCTGCACATGAAGACCAAATGCAGTCTGTTGCGAAATTCCCTCCTGCTGGGGAAGGTTAGTCACTGGTTTAATTCGGGCCTTAAAGTGACTGGATGAGGCTTACTTGGCTTACAGAGGACAATCTACTTCACTCAAAATCAGCTGATTTAAATGAAAATCTCATGCAGAGTAATCTTTGACCAAATACCTGAGCACACTGGCCCAGTCAGGTTGATACATAAAATTAACCATCATGATTATTATTTAAAAAGTTTCTTAGAATTCAGCAAAACTTGGTATTAGTAGGCACCCAAAATTACCTCATCCTTTCCATCTTCTTCCTTTTATGATGCTATTCCAGTTGCTTGAATAATTAATTCCTGTCTCTTGCTTCATCATTTAATTAAAGACATGTTAAATGAATTAAGATATAAATAAGAGAGAGAAATGAAAAACTGCACTCCAAATATCAAAAAGAGTATTGCCTGAAGTTATAGGGCTTTCAACAAATGTTAACCCACCCCTCTTGAATAGCATTAAAAGTTCTTTCTCCACTAACAACTGTAGCTTGAAGTCATTTGTTGCTTCTATGCCTGATGATCTTGGCCAGGCCATTTGGAGGCAGAGATATATCATATTTATGAGGTAGGCATAGACATACACCTTCTATACAGACACAGAGATCTCATAGTTCTCCTGTTAAAGAGTTTTAAAAGGACTCTTTTATGGCCATTATTAAAAAATCTACAAATAATAAATACTGGAGAGAATGTGGAGAAAAGCGAACACTGTTAGTGGGAATGTAAAGTGGTGCAGACACTATGGAAAACAGTATGGAGGTTTCTTAAAAAAAACTAAGAGTTGCCATATGATCCAGCAATTCCACTCTGGATATTTTTCCAACTTTAACCTGAAAAGATACATACACCCTGTTCATAGCAGCACTGTTTACAATAGTCAAAACATAGAAGCAACCAAAATGTCCATTGAGAGAAAGAATGAAATAATGTCACTTGCTGCAACATGGATGGACCTAGAGATTATCACGCTAAGTGAAGTAAGTCAGACAGAGAAAGGTAAATATATGTTATCTTTTATACATGGATTCTAAAATATTATGCAAATGAACTTATTTACAAAACAGAAACAGGGTCACAGACATAGAAAACAAACTTACGGTTAACAAAAGGGAAAAGGAGTTGGGGAGGGATAAATTAGGCACTTGGGATTAGCAGATACTACATATAAAATAAATAACAAGGTTCTACTGTATAGCATAGGGAACTACAATATCTTATAATAAACCATAATGAAAAAGATTCTCAAAAATACATATATTACATGTGTGAGTATACATTATATATACATACACACAAGCCTACTGTACACCAGAAACTAATACCACATTGTAAATAAACTATGTCAATAAAAACTATAAATAAATAAATAGGTCTCTATTTCTTCACCATCAGGGATTAACATTCCTGAGAGCCCACACAGATCACTTACAACACAAAGCACAAGAAAAGAAGTATCAATTCCTTCTGGAAAGCTAGCTTCCTCTAGGCATATGCAAAAACCAGTTTTAGAATGTTAAAAAATTCACATCTTGGCCATTGGCAGGGATTTTTTTTTTTTTTTTTTCCCATTTCTAAATAGCCAGGTCAGTTTAACAAGCCACAATAATAGACAACAATAACATCAGTCACGTTCACATGCCTCACTTTCAGAGGAGCATGAACCAGCATTCAAGTTAACCTTCGCCGCAGCTGTTATCAGTTAGCTCAGCCTCTGCAGACTTTATTATAAAAAGCAATGGCCAGCCCACAGCTGTGGCCACTGCCTCATTTTGAAGCCTCTTTTTCCCCATTGTTACCGGGGGCCATTATCTCTACAATAGCTCTTGGAGTATCTTTGAGTCCTCTGTACTCTATTGGTGGTCCCCATTCATCAAGGACAGCCCCCATTTATCAAGGACAGCCACCACAGGGCCCCACATACCAGTGGACAGCCACCTGGGGATTTGCTTCACAATTTTTCAGCCCCACATTAGGAGATGACCACTTTGGATTACCCCCCTAACTTTCAGGCACCTCATGCTAAGTGAATGGCCCCCACAACTTTCTATCCTATTTCTTATTTCTCAAAACCTCAGCAGTATCCCAGGCTCCTGGCTGGCTTTACCAATTCTTGAGCTGAATGAACCCTGCAGGCCTGCAAGTCCTGTACCTATTCAGCTTCAAGACTGAAGTTGGAGCCTAGAGTCAGCCAGAGAAACAACAATGGTTTAATGGATGGAGATCTTACTTACATGCCTGAGGCAAGGTCCTAGAATGATACCCAGCCCTGTGTGCCACAGAGCTGGCAGACGATATGCAGACAGGTCAAAGTGGCAATCTTTGCTGCAAGGGTAGGAGGAGCTTACCATTTATAGGAACTGATATCAGGTTGGCTAATCAGTTACCAGGGAAACCAGGAGACGGGCACACCCCTCCTGGTCCCTTTAATAAACTAACAGGTGGAGATTTTCTGATCTAAAGTTAGAACAGTTATTAGCTGCAGCAGGGTCAAGTAGGTAGGAAGATCAATCCTATGAGGAGGGTATAAGTGAAGCAGGCACTGGTCAAGCAGTGGAGGCACAGGAGAACAAGAGGTCATCCATTTGTAACTGGGCAGGGCCCTATGGGGTTCCTGAACACACAAGCCTTTCTGTGTCCTCCCAATTTCTTGTTTTTAGGGAATAAACTAAAGCCTTCATGACCTTCCCTGAGTTCCAAAGGGCAGTTGCTAATCAGGGAAGGGAGTGGATATAGAGACCAGGGAGGAGCAGTCAGGAGACAATAGTGCAGCCTTGGGGCAGGGTCCTGGTTCCTCCTCAAGGAATATACATGACAATATCTTTGGGCCTTTCTTCAGACCATAACCCCCAAGAAATGGAAAAACTACTTGATGAATCATTCATCGGAGAACCATCAGAACCAGTCCTGGGATCACTTAACACCAGCTTTGAGAAACAATGCAAGCTTGCCTCTACCCCGATCCTTATCTACAGCCCTATTTTCCACCCCCCAAACTATAAAGCCACTTCCTAATCTTTCCCAAAGAGGGCATAGTCTTTAAGGCATTAGTCTGTGGTGGCCCCCTTTGCCTGGCAAAGCAATAAAGCTATCTTTTTCTCCTTCACCAAAAGTCTTTCTCTGCATTTGTATCTGGCACTGATGGACAGAGGCTGAATTTTGGCAACACATCTTGGGTGGCCTGACCATACAATAACCTACTAATATGCAGGCTCTGCCTTTTGGATCCATTTTTCACAGCACCTCTCTAACATAAGATGACTGCCAAGAACTGCAGATCAGTTTAGGAAAAAATCCTAATAGGAAAGAAAGCTAAAAGAAACTAAAACAAAGAGAAGAAATAAGAACTTGGATGATACAGAAGCAATGTGGGAAATTAACTTTAAAAAATCTGAAACTTCAGAACTGAAGGGTGGTGATTTAAATCCACGTTTGTTTAACCTCTTTCAAGAGATCCCCCTAATGGTGGAGATGGATGGGCCGGGATGGTTAAGGTGAAAGATTCTGTATTTTCAAATGTTATAATCATGTTACGACTTCATCCCATACTCTACTTCACAGAATCTAGCAGAGAAAATTCACTCTGGTGTATATCCTAAGTGCTAAATGCACCCGCAATACTGATTTTACACGTGTGAAAATTAAGAGACGTAGTTTCTGATCATCTGTGAGCCACTGGATCCAGGTTACCTGACATCTAAGTTGCTGCTTGTTTTGGTATACTAATAAGCTCTCAGACAATCACAGCGTTGTGCTTCATTTTCTCCTGTGGATCAGAATTTAGCTAGCTGTTTTCCTAAGTCAGGAGAATACTGTGAGGAAAATGCACACAGTTTGAATTCTTCTTAATAAATGAATATGATTTACAACATAGAAGTACAAGTATTAAGGCAAGGACTCAGTGGAGTATTATTTAAAGTCAGCTGTAACCACTATAAGGAAAGTGATTCCACGTGTTAACGTTAAATATGTATGGAGAAAAACCTTTTGGGTTTTTGGGTCTCAGTCAATTGTTCTGATATGTATTTGCAATTGTTTACATGAATTTTTAGGTCCAAATGAAAACACATATATTTAGGTGCATAATCTATATATGATTAAATATATGAAAGAGTCGGTGAAGAAATTACAACCTCCAAATACTGTCAGAAATAAAGTTTAAAACATTTTGGAAATTATTTTCCTTTTCACAAAATACACTGGTAGTTTCCATTTTAAATTTCATTAAGCATAATTGAACGGATTACTTTTTCACAAAATGGGCACTTGAAAAACATTCCTTATTAAATGACCATCACTTAAAAATTAGAGATAAATTCTTACAGATATTTGCATTTAAGATAAAGAAACTAAAGTTTCATAGCAGTTTTTTGTTTTGGAGGGATTTTTTTGGTCCTCTTAAGTTTGTAAAACAGTTTCATAAGATATATGATTTGGGGCAGATGAGTTCTACCTTGGCCATCAAACCTACAATTTACAAAAAAAAAAAAAAAAAAAAAAAAAATCTTGAAATAAAAAGCATCTTTTCCCCTAACTTTGGCACATCACAAACAAATTTCCTGCAATTCTTCCTATAATTGTTTATTTTTTTTCTCATATTAAGAAGTCTGGATGAGAAAACACAGCAATTATTTGTTATACAAACTAACACTCTGGAATTCTGCTTCTTCGTCTGAAACATAAAGTGGTGAGGAACAGAGAAACTAATACTCAACAGAACTTTCTACAATGATGGAACTACTCCATAAGCTGCACTGTCCCATACAGTAGCCACTAGCCACATGGAGCTATTAAAGCACTTGAAATGTGGCTAGTTTTACAAAGGAATAAGTTTTTTTCTCATTTCATATAATTTTCATCAGTTTAAATGTAAATAGCACCATATGGCTAGTGACAATTGTGGACATTGCAAGACTCAACAATCTCTAGAGTCTCCTAATTTAATTCTTTTTTGAATCTGTGTAATACTGTTTAATTCTAGTCATGTGACCAAGTAGGTTGGAAACATATCTCTACAGGAATACTGTTAAAGATAGTATAGCAGTGACAACAGAAATTTCTGGGAAATATTTAAATCTTATTTGGCACAAGACAAACTTACTTAATAAGTTATAATGAGGGAAAATGCACACAGTTTGCTTTCCTGTGTGATGACAGAGAATGAATTTCTCTTTTGGACAAAGGTCAAGTCACATTTGTGGCTGCATGACTATAGGCATATCACTTTACCTCTTTGCACCTTAATTCTATCAGCAAAACAGAGCTGAAAGTAAGTATTTTATTGGTGTTATTATGAGCACCAAATGGATAATATGTATTAACTATCTAGCATGTTCTTTAGCACACACCATATCCTTCAGATGGTGTATTCCACCTTCCCATTATTTTTTTAAACTTAATTAAAAAGTATTTTCTACACAATCTTTATTATAGTCTAGAGGGTAATCATTGCTTTTTATTTCCTATTGATTTGTTTCTTAAAAAAAATAGCTGCAAACAACAATAAAAAAGCCAAAGTGAAATATAAATCACAAATCAAAGCAGGGCAGAGTTCAAACAGTGAACCAAAGAAAAATATTCTTCACCTTGAAGTCCCTTTCTTCCAAACCAGCAAGTTAAAGGATTTCTCCATCCACTGTTGGTTCTGGCAAAGAAGCCACACAAACTCCCTCCCCTTTTTTTTCTTCTCATCTTCCTTTGTTCTGAAAACTCATTTCTAAGCCTTGCCTCTGACAATGGCAACGTTGGCTACCACCTTCCCAAGGAGACCCTATCATTTAAGAAAGGGTCTGGGGAGGCCAGGTTGCCAGAGGCTTCATGCCTCAGCTAGACTGCCAAATATGTGGAAGCAACTTCTAGCTCGGTATGGGCTGTGCCCAGGCACCCTCAATGCCAGCAGCTGTGTGGGGTCCATTCTCACATGTGCCTCTCATTCACTGCTGAAGCGTTCTTGGAAAGTCAAGTTCCGAAGCTAAACAAACTGTACAGATAAATGTTGCAATACTATGCACTGATATTTTATAGCATGGTTGTGTGGAGGGTTTAAGGGAAGTAAAGCAGGCTCACTAATATTCACACACAACCACCTCACCAGGCTTAGTCAACCTAGATCCACACTGATACAGCATTCTCATCAGAAGTGATAATTCCACAGAGGTATTTATTTTAAAGGAGCCATCAGGTTTCCTGTAGTTGTGTTTGCTTTTCTTTTTCCAATCACCAGCCCTAGGATGCTACCGGAGACTCCTTATTTGTGAAGGGACTCTCTCTTCGGACCTTCTAGTATTTTTAAGATCTGTGAAAAAACGAATTATACTGTGAAGCCTGAGAAGCATAATTTAACCAGAATAATTAGTCATGCTCAATTCAGTGGCAACTTGAAAACGTGTGACAGATGTACAATAAATGCGGCACCTATGCTCACACCACAGGCTCAGAAGGAAAATTAAATCTTTCTAAGTAGGAGAGCTCTCAGGCAGTCACTTTTTCCATACTTTCCTGTATGTGCTCCAAGCTGTGGAATGCATTGAGGAATGCATATTAAATGATTTGGTGTAGATATTTTTCTTTAATTTTCTTCAGATTTTATTGCATTAGCAGGGAAATATGAAATCACTGCATCTTATCCATAGATGTATACAGAAATGAAATAACATGATTGATACTTAATGGATATATTGTTCTCTATGACTAAGAAGGAGAACTTTCCCTCCCAGAGAAAAATCAAATGCAGTTAATGCCAATTATAACACTACTTTCAAAATCCTAGGTTTGGTTTAGGCTTCAGGACTGGAAATCAAATCAAATCTTCCCTGTGTGTAGCAAGTTACAGTAATGCCTCATTTATCACACATTGTTAAAGGATGAGGTGTTCCATGTAAAAGAAATGCACAGATACTTGAATTTTACTCTTTTATATGTAAATTGAAAATGAAAACACACACAAAAAAACTTTTTAAAACATTCTTAAAAATGTACATGTTGCCTTCATAAGCTATATGGCCCGAATATAATTTAATCAAGTTTGAAACTGAGCTCAGTCACTTATTAGTTACACAATTTTGGCAAGTTAGTAAAATCCAGCTCAGTCATTTATTAGTTTTATAATTTTGGCAAATTAGTTAGCCTCTGTTTTCTCATCTGTCAAGCAGAGATAATTATACCTATGTCACAGTTTGAATTAGCTAATCTATATAAAACACCTCATAAAATGCCTAACACATAGACCTACCCAGCATAGCCTCCTGGCCAGGCTGTGGATTCAGCAGCCAGACAGTCTGGCTTTCAAAGTTGCCTTTGCCTCTTCCTAGCAAGTTCAGCAATCTTTTTAGCCTAAGCTCACCATGCCTCAATGTCCACATATATAAAATGAAGATGATAATAAAAATGATAAGAATTAGAAAAATACTGCATGTAAAATCTTTAGAGCAGTGACTACCATTTATAGGCAGTGTTCAATGAACTATGACTGATGTCTTCTGAAGCATCTCTGAATGATCCAAATGTGCAAAAGTTTGGCAGGGGGTGTGTCTGTGTCCGTGTGTGTGTGGGGGGGGGATTGTGAATTCTTTTTCTCTGGTTACTTGTATTTTGCCTTTATCACTAATATATTTGTAGATAATAGCCACAAAAAGTTCTCTGAGGTAGGTAAACAACTGTATATGCTTATGCATTTTCTGAGTTTGTTGGGTGGGTTTATTATTACTCCTTGATTTCCTTCTGAAAACATTACACTCATCTCAGCTAAATACTGGAAAAAGGCTGAAGTGGCTGAAAAAATGAGAGGTCCCTTTAGGATCTGCCAATGCAGCAACTTTGGTAGAAATTGGTATCACTCAGGCAAGTAGTAAAATGAAACTTTAGTAACAGATTAAATTGATGTTCTCCCACCACCATACTCAGATGTATGAAGACTCTCAGCCTCTGGCCCCACTTCTCCGAAAGAGCAAGGATTTGGGTAGAGGTCAAAGGATATGTCCACCTAAACACATTCTTCCCTTCTGGCTCACCATCCAGGTATCTGCAGTCCCAGAACTCCTTGCCCACTGCCCCTCACTCAGCCCACTTCTAGATTACTACACTGGTATGTGCTTTCCTAGACCAAAGGGGAAGCTGTGTATGTGGACAAGAACAAAGCTCAGATGCCTGGCCTGGGCTGTCCACATCGATGGGCACAGGACAACCTCATGGTGGGTGGGAAAAAGCCAAGGCGGGGATACACCAGAAGCCAGAAGGCTTCAGGCTGGCTTCCCCTCACTTCTACATTCAGGACCTGCTCCCCTCTTCTGAGTCAGGAATAGACCTATGTATTCATCTTTTTCCCACTGGGATGCTTCTTAAGATTTGAAACTTGAACATACAAGTGACAGTTTCACTATGACTTATAGCTGAAGTTAATAATACTAAAAGACATGTAAGTATAGACAAAATAGACTTTAAATCATAGTAAGATACAACTACATATTCAATAGTATGATTAGTTATAAAAAGACTGGCAACATCAAATATTGATGAAAATGTGGAACTCATTTTCAGTGACAATGTAAAATGGTACAGTCACTTTCAACAGAGGTCTGGCAGCTTCTTGTAAAACTGAACCTTATCACCCAGCAATTCTACTCCAATATATTTGACTAAGAAAAAGTTCTAAGATATGTTCACAAATACACTTTTCATAGTAGTTAAAAACTGGGGACAAACCAAATGCTCATAAATAGGAGAATGTCTAAAACAATGGTATATTCATATAACAGAATGCTACTATAGAAATATAAAAAGGAATGGATTTCTTTTCTTTTTTTTTTTTTGCCACACCCAGATCAGAACTTCTTTTGGCAATTCTGCCACAGTTGCGGCAATGCCAGATCCTTAACCTGAGCTACGTGGGAACTTCACGAAAGAATGAATTCTGATACAAATAACATAAAATCATGTTCCTGAGTGAAACCTTACACAAAAAGAGTATATATTACATCATTTTGTTTATACAAATATATGAACAGGTGAAATTAATCTATAGTTTTAAAAATAATCACAACAGTAATTGTATCTGGAAAGATGGTGGTAGGGACTCATGGGGAGGGAATGATAAAGGTAACGGGCATATGTGTGTGCTTGTCTATAAAGGCCTAGTTCTTAGAGATGGGGAGGCAGAAATTCCAGGAGTTAGGCTGTTTCTCTCATAGTGAGAGAGGGCCAAGATTTGTAATTCTATCAAAAGCATGAATTCCTAATATTCTGTTTTCCAGGAAAGTGGCAGAATGTCAGAGTAGAATAGTCTGATGCAGCTGGAAAAGCCCTGCCTTAAGCTGCAGGGTTATGGACAACGACAAAGTACAACCTTCTAAGGGATCTTAAGTGATGAGTAACTGAGAAGAAACAAATATGGACTGAGAAACAGAAAAGACTTCCTAAATGGGCTCTGTTTTGTGAGACTTGGGTTTTTCACATGATTTGGAAAAGGTAAACACTCAAATGGACTGAGACGGAATTTTATACTCTTAAAGTAAATGAGGTTGCAATCAGAATAGAAAAATTAAGTCATATTTTGAGTTTGTGTTTAAAAATTCAGCCCTGCTTTGGGGGGATTAGGCTTATGTGTGTGGCCCAGAAGGTAAAAAAGCATGACAAATGCATGGAAGTTTTACAGAAGTCAATGTCAGCTAAATATAAAGAATATTTCCCAAGGGAGCTATAAAACCAGAAGGGGTAATGTGTTCATCAGCTAATATACATGTTCTGGTGCACTTAAAATTTGATATTCTCTTTGCAAATTAATATTCTGAGATATTAACACAAAAATAAAAACAGAATAAACTGTGGTTGTGAACTTACCTAAATTGATTTCATCCTTCAGAATTAGTTTCTTTTATTGTAGAAATCATTTGGCAATATATATAAGTTTATATATATTCATATATTTATATATATTCATATATATTTATATATATATTCCTATATTTATATTCATATATTTATATATTCATATATATTTATATATATTCATATATTTATATATATTTATATATATTCATATATTTATATATATTTATATATATTCATATATTTATATATATTAACATATATATTTTATATATATATAAAATCATCACATGTACACCTTAAGTTTGCATAACGTTATGTCAATTATACCTCAATAAAGTTGGAAAAAACTACTGGATTTTCGGGAGTAGACAGCTGTACACTCTAGCACCTTACTATCATTAGGTATGTTATGATGAAATCAAGTCGCAGGCCAAATTCTGCCATGCATTAGCAAGCACATAAAAGGCAGGACTTCAACCTGCAAAACTTGATGAAGTTGCTTTGTTCTTTTGGAAACTTCTGCAATGAAATCAAACAAAAGTGTCCCATGGGGCAAATGTGACATTTCAGTAGCAGAATTATGTTAGTCTGCTAGCCAGAACAGAGGACATAGCCCTAGGTATAGGGCACAAGTTTGAACAACTGAGCTAAACCAAGATTTTAATACCTCTTTCAAACAAGAGCAGAAGTGATCAGCCCATATTATTTTATACAATACTTATTTCATCATAGAAAAATCTGTTAACTTTCCTTGGGCTAAAAATCTTACCATTTGATACTGAGCAAGGATCAAGACTTAAGAACATTGAATAAATTATGACCATAATTTGCAGTGTAAAATTTCTTTTTATTTTTATTTTATTTTTTTTGTCTTTTTAGGGCTGCACCTGCGGCATATGGAAGTTCCCAGGCTAGGGGTCAAATTGGAGCTGCAGCTGCTGGTCTATGCCACAGCCACAGCAATGTGGGATCCTTAACCCAATGAACAAGGCCACGGATCAAACCCGAGTCCTCGTGGATACTAGTTGGATTTGCTACCGCTGAGCCACAATGGGAACTGCTAGAATTCTGATAAGAAATTTCCAAGGAGTAGTTAACCATCCCTGGGGTGTGTAGTCTTGCTTAGGAGTCTTTAAGTTAACTAGTTATCCCTAGGGCACAGATTAAAACTAATATGCATATACATCACTTTATTTAAACAGAAGTAATCTCAGATAATTTACAGAAAGTATAATATCTGCTCATGAAGCCTTGAGTTCTTATTAATATAAGTGATCACGCACATACTATAAGATCAGTGTTATGGTCTTTGTCATTAGAGAAAATTCCTTCATTGAGTTCTTTGGGTTGTCATATCATTCTAAAATTCTCTGTTTTTACCCAATGTCACACATTTAATTAGTGGCAAAACTAGGAATGGATACTTGTTCTGCTTTTGGTCTGAGTTTCTTATTCAGGCTGGCTGCAAGATTTAACAAGTTATTCAACATATTCACAGTCATTTCTGATTCTTATAATTCAAACAATAATTGCTTTTCTTTTTTCTTTTTCTTTTTTGTCTTTTTGTTTGTCTTTTTGCTATTTTCTTGGGCTGCTCCTGTGGCATGTGGAGGTTCCCAGACTAGGGGTCGAATCGGAGCTGTAGCCACCAGCCTAAGCCAGAGCCACAGCAACACAGGATCCGAGCGACGTCTGCAGCCTACACCACAGCTCACGGCAACGCGGGATCCTTAACCCACTGAGCGAGGCCAGGGATCAAACCCACAACCTCATGGTTCCTAGTCGGATTTGTTAACCACTGAGCCACGACGAGAACTCCACCAATTTCTTTTCTTACTGAATATTATTTAAATCTTTATTATCCTTCTCATTTTTTATATTTATGATAAAATTTATAGTCTTGGGTGTTTTTTATCCTTCAGACTAATTGCAAATCACACTTTATGGAGTTCCTGTCCTGGCTCAGTGGAAACAAATCCGACTAGGAACCATGAGGATGCGGGTTTGATGCTTGGCCTTGCTCAGTGGGTTAAGGATCTGGTGTTGCCGTGAGCTGTGGTATAGGCTGCAGAGGTGGCTCAGATCACCTGTTGCTGTGGCTGTGGCACAGGCTGGCAGTTGTAGCTCTGACTGGACCCCTAGTCTGGGAACCTCCATGTGCCGTGAGTATGGCCCTAAAAAGCAAAAGAAAAAAAAATCATACTTTATGTGAATAATGGAAAATAAATAGGTATTAACTTTCTCTAAGATGTTAAATAAGAATTACTCTTGGAGTTCCCATCATGGTGCAGCGGAAACGAATCTGACTAGGAACCATGAGATTGTGGGTTCAATCCTGGCCTTGTTCAGTGGGTTAAGGATCCAGTGGTGTAGGTCGCAGTCGCGACTTGGATCTGGCATTGCTGTGGCTCTGGCAGAGGCTGGCAGTTTTAGCTCCAATTTAGCTAGGAACCTCCATATACCGGGGGGGGGGGGGGGGGGGCAGTCCTAAAAAGACAAAAGACAAAAAAAAAAAAAAAAAAAGAATTACTCTTGAAATTCATTAAAGTGACGCTTTCAGTTGCTCTACAGCTCACTATTTATAAAGTAATTTAGGATATTTTTAATTTGTCAGAAAGGCCATATAAAATGTCAACATTTTTTTTACAGATTACAAACTATGAATTTTAATATGTCCAAAAAAGTTCAAAGGTTACAATAGGTATATTTATTCTATTCTGCTAATTTTAAAATGCAAAATTAAGCCTTGCAAATCTAAATTTTGGGACAGAGTGGAAAATAAATATTAGGGCTGAAAATTTCAGAACAATTAAAATTAATTTTTGCAGTGAAATTCAAACTACTTCTTTCATTAGATAAAAAATATTGTGTAAGAGAACCAAGCTTCTAATTATTCTAAGGTAACTTTCTCATCTGCTAGTGATGAGCCTTTCTCATTTCTGTCACCACCTCCAAGTTTCAGGAAATATGAAAACCAACAAAAAGAACAAACTGTTCTGTGGTGTCAAGGCTGGTGGTTTTACGGAAACTTAACAGAATCTCTCCTTCTCCTAGCTGTCCGTATATTCTCAATGAGGACAGCTAAAAAAAGGCCAAAACAAATGTTTTTTTTCTGGGGTTTTGAAGCCTCTACTTTCAGTTGAGACATAAAGGCACACATTTAGTGGGTTGGTCTGTTGCAATAAAAACTACTGCTATTCAGGTTTTGAAGTGTTGGACAAATGAAGAATTTAAAGTCAAAAAGTAGGTTTTTTCCCCCAATAATACATTTTGATAGATTATTGATCAAGGTGCCTAATTTAATTCCAGTATACGAGATAATGTGGAAAATGCACTACTATTCTAATGTCTACAGGGTGTTCAAAACAGATATCCTTCTAAATGTGCTCCAGCAGAATGCAAGTAGATTTACATTCTCCTTGAGGATGGAAGCCTTGTGTTAGTGTTCTTCGTAACCCAATAGCCTAGACAGGAGATAGGTCGGTGATTGCTGAATGCAAACAATCAATCAATCAATACTTTAAAATAGAATGGTCTGTATAGAAACAGTGAAATGAGAACTAGACTGGTTAATGGTCAGAAAACTGAGCTTCTCCTCCTTATGTCCTGATAAAAAGCTTCACTCTCCTCATTTAGGACACAGAATAATGATTTCTTCCCACTAAACTCGAGGTTTTATTTTAAGGCAAAAGGGAGTTACGTTTCCTTTAGAACTCTATGTGCTGTGCCATATTTTTGATTTGACAAATAAGTGATATCATATGGTATTTGCCTTTTTCATTCTGGCTTATTTCACTTAGTATTAGAATCTCTGGTTCCATCCATGTTGCTGCAAATGGCATTAGTTTGTCTTTTTATGGCTGAGTAGTATTCCATTGTATATACATACCACATCTTCTTAATTCATTCCTCTGCTGATGGTTATTTATGTTGTTTCCATGTCTTGGCTATTGTGAATAGCACTGTGATGGACAGAGGGGTGCATTTATCTTTTTGAATGAAAATTTTGTCCAAATATATGCCCAGGAGTGGGATTGCTGGATCATATGATATCTACAATATGGCACAGATGATCTTATCTACAAAACAGAAACAGATCACAGCCAAGGAGAACAGTCTTGTGGTTCCTGGGGGAGGGAGGGGGTGGGATGGACAGAGAGTTTGGGATTTGGGGTTGTAAATTGTTATATTTGGAATGGATGGGCAATGGGGCTTTACTGTTCAGCACAGGAATTATGCGTGACTGGGTCACTTTGCTGTATAACAGAAATTGAAGAAACATTGTAAATCAACTATACTTAAATTAAAAAATTAAAAAAAACTCCATGTGCTGGACCACTATAAAGGGTTGTTCTCACTGTATCCTATCAGTAGAGTTATTTTTAGGATTCCTGGGCAAAATCAAGATAGTGTACTGCTTGGAAATTCTCTTGTGGCACAACAGGTTAAGGATCTGATAGTGTCACTGCAGCAGCTTGGGTTGCTGCTGTGGCTCAGGACTGATCCCTGGCCTGGGAACTTTCACATGCTATAGGCCTGGCCAAACCAAACCAAACCAAAGATAATGTGTTGCTTGATATCTCTGAACCCAGAAGATAAATCCCAGCAGCCAGAGATCCTTAATATGATCACATTTTAAAACCTGAAATATAACTTGTATATAATAAGACGCACAGATTTTAGGTGTACAATTTGATGATTCTTGACGATTTTTTTGCATACATCATGTAATCACCAGATTAATCAAGACTTAAAACATTTTCCTAACCTGGAAAGTTCTTTCCTGCTCCTTTCCAGTTAATCTCTATCCCTCCACCACCAGGCAACCACTGTTCTTATTTCTATCACAATAGCTTAGTTTTGATGTTCTGAAACTTTATATAAATGGAAAATACAGTATGCATAATTTTGTGTCAGGTTTATCCTGCTCAGTATAAAGTCTTTGAGACTCATTCAGTATTAGTCTTCTTTTATTCCTTGTCAAGCAGAATAAATTTGGCATTATATGTTTAACCATTGACCTGTGGACAGACATTGATTGTTTCTAGTTTTAGGCCATTATGAATAATATTATTATTTTTAAGAGTTCTTTATATATTATTGATACAAGTTTTTGTGAGATGATAATTGTGAATATTTTCTTCCACCCTATGGCTTTATTTTGCATGTTGTGATACCTTTTGTTGAGCAAAATTTTTAAAATTTTTATTAAGTCCAATTTATCAAATTTTGTTTTAACATTAGTATTTTTTATTTCTAAAGACTATTTGTCTACCAAGTTTGCAGAGATATTTCTCTTATTTCTTTTTTCATCTAGGTGTTTCATAGTTTTAGCTTTTTACATTAGGCTGACAAGTCATCTCATGTATGTATGGTGTGAGGTTTGGGTAAAAGTTTAGGTTTATTTTTTTCCATATGCTTATCCACTTTTCCTATGTAATTTGTTGAGAAAGCTTTCTTTTCTCCCATTAAATGGCTTCATCATCTTTTCAAAAATAAAGTGACTATACACATTTGGGTCTATTTCTGGACTCTATTTAGGTCCATTGATCTATTTATCTCTTATTATGCCTATACCATATAGCATACTCTCTTATATACTGTACCATTATAATGAGATTTACAGTCAGAGAATTACTTCTAACTTTGCTTTATCACTGTAAGCAGGATATACTTGGATATTTCTGAAAATGTATGCTGAAAATCTATGTCTTTAAATAGGAATGTTTACATTTAATGTAATTGTTGGCATTGCTGCATTTAATTTTATCATCTATTATACTTATCCCATCAATTTTTGTTCTTTGGTTCTTCCTTTTCTGCGATCCTTTGGAACAATCAAATATTTTCAAGCATTTTGTATTGTTCCCTTTAATGGCTTTTTATCTATAATTCATTGCTTTATAAATTTAGTTATTACTTTATAGACTAGAATGTGCGGTCCATGTGATTATTTTTCAATTTGAACTTTTCCCCTATATAAGGTCAGTGAAAGAGTTATTTGGGTATTTGAAACCAATTATTTGTTTTCCAAACTCAGATTATGGAGATAGTGAAAAGATGTTTTCAGAGTGACTATAAGAAAAGAAAGGAAGGGAGTTCCCGTCGTGGCGCAGTGGTTAAAGAATCCGACTAGGAACCATGGGGTTGCAGGTTTGGTCCCTGCCCTTGCTCAGTGGGTTAACGATCTGGCGTTGCTGTGAGCTATGGTGTAGGTTGCAGACGCGGCTCGGATCCTGCGTTGCTGTGGCTCTGGTGTAGGCCTGAGGCTACAGCTCCGATTCGATCCCTAGCCTGGGAACCTCCATATGCTGTGGGAGTGGCCCAAAGAAATAGCAAAAAGACAATAAATAAATAAATAAATAAGAAAAGAAAGGAAGATAATTTTTATCAGAGAAAACAAGAAGTAAAGGAATAGCAAATACTGATCAAGACAATCTCCATTTATATTATTTGGACTGAGGAGTAAATACATAAATATTTTAAAAATTTATCTTATTTTAGATTTTAGACAGGTGACACAGGACAAAGAGGCTTAATCTAAACAGTACAGTACATGCCTAAAGCTAGTAAAATTTTGAAAGAAAACTATATTGCATGAAAGAAAAATATATTTGAACACTTTTACATTTGTATCCAAGACTTTACATATACATTCTGTTAAGATAAAATGTGACTTCATTTTATTTCAGTGGTTCATTCATTCATTTATTCATTCATTCATCCATTGAAGAATTAACTCAGTTTGCTATCATAACTGCTAAGGAAATGTTGAGTCAATTCCTAAGGAGAAGGCCAGGAACAGTTAATGTTTTTTTGTTCCTTCAAAGCAAAGGGAGGCCTGGCCTAAATTAAGCTGGGAGTGCTTTTTGCAAAGCATACCAAGCTTTATGGGACTTCAAGCTCAGCATTTTAGACACAGTATTTCAAACTAAATCACAAGAAAAAAAATTCATCTCTATATTACTTCTTTTAAACAATTCAGCATGCTGTAATTTTTTTCTTTGGAAATGAGATACAGCTGCTTCCTGGGTCATGATTATGTTTAAAGACCTTCTGGTAAACTGAGGCTTTCCTGAAGTATCACTGTTAAAATTTTAAAATATGAGTGTTACTACATTAAACACTTACTGAGCTATAGGAAAAATAAAGAAGAGTCCATTTGTAAAAAATAATAATAAAATTCCAACTTTCTAATGCATATTCTTATGAGTGTTTTAAACGCAGCATCTTGTTTTTAGACCGTTAAGAACAATTGAAATCAGATTTTTATTTTTAAGTAAAAGAATACTCCTTACTAAATAATTCATAGTGCAAGAAGAAAGAGTTCTATGAACTTCTTCAAGTGTTTAAATACAAATGCATTTTACAACTTAACTTTTTCTAAAACATTTTCTAACTTAAGAGGAACCAAAAGTCTTTTTTGCTTATTTTTTATTTTATAGATATTTTCACCATAATGGAGATTACCTTATTTCTGGTGGTGTATTTTTGTTACTTACTTTTTAGGAAATTGGGCTGTGGCTGTTTTTCTCACTGCAAGAGTAATAGATAGTCATTAGAAGAAAAAAAAAAAAGCTATAGAGAAATCACAAAAAGAACTTAAAATATCATTTGATAAAAGTCCCTGTTACTATCTCGGTGGACTTTATTTCACACTTTTCCTACTTATGTAAAATTTTAGTACCAGGCATATAAAAACACACTGATGTTTCTCTCATCCCACTACTCCCTTCCCTCTGGAAACCATCTATTTGTTGGAAAAATAGGTACGGGAAATTAAGAGGTACAAACTTCCAGTTACAAAATAAAAGTGTCATGGGTATGAGATGTACAGCATGGGGATAAAACTTAAGAAAAAAAAATACTTATATGATATACATACTTAATAAATTCATGCTACTTTTTAAAATATGTATTGTCTTATACCCTAAAACAATATTTTAAATGGGATTCAAAAATGTTACTCATATATAAATACCTATCTATAAATCAATTAGATTTTTCTACCCATTCCACTGACTGCTCCATAAGAGCACCACAAACTTCTAATTCTCTGTGCAATCCTCATTCCTCATTTTAATTGACCTTTATTTGACATTGTGCATCCCTCTCTTTTCTTAAATCACTGCCTTCAGTTGGCTTCTAGAGCCTCTTCTGGTAAAATTTTCTGATGTCTTCTTGGTCTCCTTGACTTCTCAATTCCAGTCTTTAAACATTTAGGGTGTTATTGAGCTCTGTCCTTACACCTCTTCTCCTGCCTTTCTATACCTATTCTATTTGTGCTCACATATAAAACCTGATGCCTTTAAATACTGTTTACAGGATGGTCTCTTTCAAATACATATCTCCATCCTGGACTTCTCTCAATTCCTGATTGATAAATATAAGTGACTATTTAACATTTCTTTCTGGAGGTTCCAAAGGCATTTCAAACTTAAGATTCAAAACTTCAAAGTTCAAGTTCAAATCTGATTGATTTAACCTACCTACTTCTCTTCCTTATCTCAATAAACATTTCCATCCTTCCTGTGATTCAAGAAATAAATCTTGAAGTCATTTCTTAATTATTTTAGTGATAAACACGTATGATATGATAAAAATGCCATTAATTTTCCAAATAAGCCCTGAATTTATGACCTACTACATTCATTACTACACTCTGGTCCAATCCCCTTTATCCCTTTTTTAGATTATTACAGAAACCTTACGACTGGTCTTTTTCCTTCTATCTTTAGCTCATTTTTATATATTCTTTTTTTAACCTATGAATAATATCATTTACTTAATTGGAAGCTTACATATTTTAATTTTTTTGATTTACAATTATGTTTCAGGTGTACAGCAATGTGATTCAGCCCATACATACATAAAAAGTATATATGTGTGTGTACATATTTTTGGCTGTGCCCATGGCATATGGAAGTTCCCAGGCCAGGAATCAAACCTGTACCACAGCAGCCACCTGAACTGCCACAGTGAGAATGCCAGATCCTTAACTTGTTGCACCACAGGGGAACCCCCTACATATTCTTTTTAACATTCTCTTCCATTATAGCTTATTACAAGATATTGAGTATAGTCCCCTATGCTATACAGTACATCCTTTTTGGTTATCCAATTTAGATATAGTAGAGTGTATATGTTAATCCCAACCTCCTAATTTACCCCTCCATCCCCTTTCCTCTTTGGTAACCAAAAGTTGGTTTTGTATGTCTGTAAATCTTTTGTAAATAAGTTTATTTGTATCACTTTTTATAGATTCCACATATTAGCAATTCTTATATACTCTTAAAATAGCAGTCATCATAATCTTATTATAATATGACAAGTCACATTACTTCTCTGTTCCTTCTTCTCCAATGGACAAATCCTTCGATGGCATTTTTTCCTCTCACTCCCCTCTGCTGTTCTTCAGGAGCTTTGGCATTAGTCGTTCTCTCTAGGATCCTATTCTTCCAGATATCTATATGGTTGATTCTCTCATCTACTTCACATCTCAGTGGGTAATTTACTCTCTCAGTGGGTTTTCCTCAACCAATCTATCACAAATCCACCTTCTCATTTACCTCCCTTATTTTTCCTCTTGGTGCTAACATGATATACTTAATGTATATTTACTACTGTGTTTTTGCCTTTTTCCAGCTGGAATGTAAGCTCTTAGAGCATAAGGACTGTTTTGTTCATTTCTGTATGTCCAATTGATAGAACAGTGCCTAGAATACTATGAGCACTTAAATATTTGTCTAGTGAATGAAGAAGTAGATTGTTACATCATTATTTGTTACTACTGTTTTATTACATAAACCGTTACTTTTTTCAAACAATTCTGGATTGTTTCTATTTCTTTATTATTCTTAACACACTATATTAACACAGTATTCCTTTAAGGTAAGTTTCTGGAAGTAGAACTGCTGCTTCATAGGACTGACACAGTTTTAAAGGCTTTAATTATGTCTCTTATAGTCCACAGTCACACTCCTGAACAGTACACATGAGTGTCACCAGTCCAATGCACTGGCCATACTGAGCATAATCACTCATTCTAGTGCTTTCCAATGTATTAAAACTTGGTATCTCAGGGTCATTGTATACTCATGATAAATAACCAGAAAAATTTTAAAATGATAAAGTTTCTCATAGACCTAGATGGGAGCATCTCTCAGCTAACAAGCATGCAGACAGTTGTCATTAGTAGTGCATAGAGCTTTCTTCAAGTTCCTACAAATTCCTCAAACTAAGATAACTTTTCCTATTCATATGTACTCTCTTCCCATTCACCAGACTCTGATTGTACTCAGCTGTTGTGGCACCATTTCCTTGTAAGAACCAAAAATAGGACTGATAACAGATTTTTTCTTTTTGTTATATTAGAGAAATAACAAACAAACCCACCATAGCTAAAATCTTTTTTTTTTTTTTTAAAGAAAGTCACTTGTAGCGTCTCCCTGTCCTTAGATCTTCAGTAAATTCCATCGTAAATGCAGATTTTCCCATCCCTTTAGGGAGGCTGAAGATGGCCAGGAGTGTATAGCTATTCAGTGGGTCTAACATGAGTCTTTCTAGCTAAAGCTTATTTGCTTTGGCTGAGACTCTGACTATCCTTCTTCCTTTGCTCTTGTTAGATTTTTCTGGCTACATTCTTAAAATAGGGAGCCTGTCTATTGGTGAATATTGAATTCTTCTCTGTGACAACTTGTGATCTTAATGAAGTTTTGTTAATCTCTAAAACGTGCTCTTTTGTGTATAGTCCCTCTAATCCTTCTGAGCTAGTTTTTGTTCTTATCTAGATATTATTGTCTCATCTATCAGTGTAGTTCAGATTTTACGTCTATTCTCTAAAAGGATAGCCTACATGTATATTCAAATTACATTTTTCAAAAATGTCTCCTTCCTATCTATGACTTTAGAAATAGAAGTTAGTTACCATGGTTAAAAGTTATAATTAATATGGTGGTTGAGACTGTACAGGGAGCAACAGCGACAGAAAAACAAAACTCTGTGCTTTTCTTTTTTAAGGAAAAAGAGAGATTTTTCCTTAAGCAACTTTCCACAGACTTTTTGGATTCTGCCTAACTTTAAACTATTAGAAATTATTGTTAACCCCAAAGAGCATTATTTTGTGGGACATAACTATCAATATTTGTCATATTAAAACTTAAAACTGAGATTTTTTTTTTTAAATACAGGTTTATTGGTTTATTAGATTGAATGGGTAAATCAATCACTTGTTAAAAAAAGGACATATTCGGAGTTCCCGTCGTGGCGCAGTGGTTAACGAATCCGACTAGGAACCATGAGGTTGCAGGTTCGGTCCCTGCCCTTGCTCAGTGGGTTAAGGATCCGGCGTTGCCATGAGCTGTGGTGTAGGTTGCAGACGCGGCTCGGATCCTGCGTTGCTGTGGCCCTGGCGTAGGCCGGTGGCTACAGCTCCGATTAGATCCATAGCCTGGGAACCTCCATATGCCGTGGGAGCGGCCCCAAAGAAATAGCAAAAAGACAAAAAAAAAAAAAAAAAAAAAAAAAAGGACATATTCTTATGAAAATAATTACTTACTAAAAAGTTTTTTGTTAGAAGAGGTAAATTGCTTCACATTTTAAAAATGTCTTTAATATATCAAGTAATATATGTGTGTGTGTGTGTGTGTGTACATATATATATCAAGCTGGATTCTCAACCTGCCTCTGCATCTGATCTGTCACAATATCACACATCATGTTGCTTCTGGAAAACTCCAGGGCACACTTATGAGAGAATGAAAAAGAAAAAAAAAAACTTAGTATTATTACAAAAATAGTTTTGACCTCAGAGACTTCTGAAGGATTCCCCAGGGGTCCTCATACCATATGCTGTCCTACTATAATAAAGGGTCAGTGTGTACCAGAATATGAAAGAACATAATATAGGAAAAAACTTGAAAAGTTCGAATTAATTAGCCTGGGTTTATAACAGCTAAATCTGAAAAGAAGCTATGTAATGTGTTTAAAATATTAGTAACAATTGCTCACTTTTGATGGGCTTGTTAATTTCTTGCTTTACTGATTCATGCCTTCATCTACATTATGGAAGGATTTTTTTTACTTCCTCTGTAACTTGCTTAGCTAGCAGAGACTGTGTTTTATCAAAACAATTTTCTATGTTTTATGTTCATTGTATTTGATTATTTAATCAAAAACAAAAAAGTTATTAAAGAGCTAAAGTTCTTACAATGTTATTATCTTCTAGATTGATTTTAAAACCTTTATTCTCATTTTGATTAAATAGGTAACTAGGAATTATTTCTCAGACACCCATTATTCTATCTTATTAAAGTGCCCAAATTGCTTCTGACTATTCTTTTGATTTTTGCCTCCCTAAAACCCGTCCCTGAGTCAAGAAAAGAATAAAAACATTTTCAGGATATATTTTACACCTAAAACTATTTTTGAGAGTTCCCAGAAGTCTCCTGAGAAATCACAAAAATTTGCTCTATCACCTTATAAATAAAAATTTGTGAGACAACTTTTATGTTCATTTGATCCATTACTATCACAAGAGCTGCAGAGAAAAGTTATCAGTTTGGAAAAGACACTCAGCCTTTCCTAGATAACATTGTGTGTGTTGGTGAAATGTTCTTAATGTAAATATTTCAGAAACGTGGGAAGTCCCTGGAAATTTGTCAGTGTTCTTTTTATACACAATATGACTTTACTCCCAAGTGGAAAATTAATCAAGATTTCTATACAACAGATATATGCTACACCTCAATGGAGAAGTTTACTCCTTTATTTGATATTATTGATTATGCTGACAATACTGATTATGGTGATAAGTTAACAAAAGCCATTAAGTCTTTAAATAGTTTTATTTTACTCTGATTCTTGCCTGAAGTTTCTGCCATAAGCTACAGGCCAGAGTTGTGTTATTGACAAAGAAAGTCTCTAGGACTTTAAATGGCCAACCCTTCAAAGAATAGGTTCTTGAGTACAGGCTTCAGAGCTGACAATACACAGCTTTCACATCATACTGGCAGACTGCTTCAGAAAGTCAGACCACTAACCCAAGGTCCATTAGAATAAGGATTCATCCTCTAAAGCTGGGTAAGAAAACTGATGAAGAAATTTTTTCGTGATTATTTGTTTGGAACATTGTTGGAATAGTTTTAAGTTTCTAATTTCTGTATATATGAAGAAGCCCCTTCTCTTCTTAAGCTATCCACAATGCATACAATTTAGTAAAACCTGCTTCTGAAGGCAGATATATGAAATTTCCAAATAATATTAATTTCTTATTTACCACCTGTGCTACTTTCCTAAGACTGCCATAACAAATTACCACAAAATTGGGTGGCTCAAAAGGACAAAAAATGTATTCTCTCAAAGTTTTGAGGGCCAGAAATTTAAAAATCAAATTCCCAGGAGGGTTGATTATTTCTGAAGACTCTGTGGGGAGAATCTTCCATGTTTCTTAGTTTCTGACAGTACCTGGCAATTCTTGGCATTCCTTGGCTTCTAGACACATCACTTCACCTTTGTCTACTCATGGCCTTTCCCTCAACATGTGTTTCAAATCTTCCTCTTCTTTCTCTTATAAAAACATCAGTCATTAGATTTAGGACCCACCCTGAACCTAAGATGTCTCATCTTAAAATTTTTAATTAATGACTGAAAAAGAATAATCTCTTCAAAGAATAATCTCTTGGGTATAGGTTTTGGGGCTAATATCACATAGACAACTTTCAAACCATACCACTAGATTGTTTCATGAAATTAGACCATTAACACAAGATTCAACAGAACAAGAATTCATTTCCTGGGACTGAATAAGAAAACTTAATTACATCTGCAAAAAGCCTATTTCTAAAAAGAGCACATTCACAGGTGTTAGGACCAATTTTTGGTCCTAACCAGGAAGCAACACAATTCAACTCACTATACTCCCTTTTCAGAATTCAGAAACTTAGTATTTCTCCTTACTTTCCATGGAAATATTTGCACAGGCACAATAAGAATCTATACTCTAAGATTTTTCCTGGGGCATTGTATTAAAGACTGCAATTCTTTTAATCAAGTGTAAAAAGCTGCCTTTAAGGCAAAAAAAAAATAGCCTTTATGTATGGAGTATGGAGTCATATGTACGGAGTATGGAGTCAATGCCTGGAAAATTCTCACAAGAAAACTGGTCCAATACTTGTCTTACAAGATCCCAGCCTTATCCTCAAGGGTAGTAAGAAAATTCCTAGCAGATTAGGAATCTTTAAAAATTTGGAAGACCTCCAGAAGACAGAAATTCACTTCAATGAATAGGCACTGCCAGTAAAATCTGTTGGAGAAAGTTTCTTGGGCTTGGCTTCCTGGCCTTAGGATAGAAAAGAAGAGGTTTTTAAAAAGTAAAATCTGAGATGCCTTAGGAAAATACCTAGGCAGAGGTTAACTCATGGTTTTTGTACCTGTTCAATACTGTGTATATGACTCAGGAAATGTAAAGCAAACTCAAGAAGCCTATATGATAAATTAATACTCATGCTGCACTTGGAGAAATAATCAAGTCAAACCTAATAGCACTTTTTTATGATCAAGAATAATCTTTGAGATTATTATGATCATAGGACGAACAGACTGTCAGAAAAGATGTTAAAAGACTTTGAAGAGGCAAAAGATTACTTGGTGTCCTGTCTAGCACACTTTTGGGTTATCTGTGCATTTCATTGTCTTTAGTTTATAACTTTGTAATGTGTAGAAACTGATAGCAATGAAAATGATTCTTGTGCATAAAAACTGAATTTGTCTAAGTACCCTTCCAAGAACTCAGTTTTTTAAAAAATCTATTAACACAGTCATTTAAGCAGTTCTTACTGCCCACACCTGTGCTCTCTGAATTCTCTTCAAATATGTTCTAATACCTTACTGGTTTCCTCATCTATTGTTTTTCCCTTGAACTGTAAACTCATACAGTCTCTCTGTTTACTTTATGGACTCAGTCATGGCCATTTTAAATAGAAAGCTAAGACTAAACATGAGCAATTTTCCTTCGCAGAACATGCACATTAACAAGGATGGCTTCAGACAATGCAACAAATTTGTAGAAACCGAATTACATCTATTGGGTAAATATTGCACTGGCTCCAGAGAGAGAGCAAAATAATAAGACTCATGCTTGCTTCTCCCAGTGGAGGTGGGAACCCCCCCCCCCCGCTTCTACCACTCCCAAATTAGTCAAGATCAGTTAAATAAAATCACATGTGTGTTGTACTAAAACAAAGAACAAAACATAAAATTTGTATTTGTTAGATTTGTTCCCCACTCATAAAAAAATAAAAGCTCAAGAAACTATGGGATATCTATGGGGGAAAGCTGCATATATTAACTTATTTATTGTTTATCCCCTCCTGTGGAATGGAAAATTTAGAAGAGCCTTGGTGTGTAGACTTGGACTTGTACACAAGCAGCCTGGTATATTGATTAAGATCCTGGAAAGCCAACATACCTACTGTGATTTTCACAAAATTACTTAAAATTTCCAGATCCCAGTTTACATTGTTTAAAATAGGACTCATCTGTAAAATTGTCCTACCCCTTAGAGTTCTTCTGAGGAATTAATTACATATCAACAGCTTAGCACCGTGTCTAGAACATGAAAAACTATCAAATAATTGTTTGGTATTATAAATACTCACGGACATCCTCCTTTATTTTTTTCTTTGAAAACTTACTAATATTTATCCCTAACTAGTAATAGATATGATGTCTGTGATATACTTCTAATGAATTATTAATTCAGTTTCAATGAGATATTTCTCAAATCTGCAGTCACAGAAAATCATTAATGTCAATATAATGCAAACTAAGACTTCTGTGAATCATCTATTTACTAGAAGACAAAATAATCTCTTGGCAAAAAAATAGTAAGAACCGAAATTTAATAAAAATATAGGTAAAGATAAAGAAACAATCAAGGAGTATAAGGTTAATTGCTAACTACCATTTAAATAATGTCCTTTCACTGTACAGCACTCCACCAGTTTCCTTCAGTCTAATGACATTGTTTCTACTACAAAATAAAATACAGAGCTTTTACCTTGAATATTTGATTGTCAATATTAATAAGACAGGCTAAAAACTGAGTCTAATACTCATTTTGAAATATGGAATTATTCATTAATATATCATTTGGAATTTAAGTTTATGACTACATAGACTCACAAACTTAACATAAATTCAGCTGTTTCACAGATGTGAAAATGTTTTAGTTTGGAAGACTTACCATATCATATTGGCATGAGGTCTTCTGATAATTTAACACCTATGTGTAATGAAAGTTAAATAAAAAACTGCAAATAGCTTGCCAGAAAGGATTAATACATGCTGTCCTTGTCCTCCAACTATTGCTAAAACCAATCAGATTGGTTTTAAACCTTTCCCGGTGGCTTTGGAAACGTATACATTAATACCCAATTAGAGATGTAATGCTTTGGAGGGTTTATTTGCATATTTTCAAGTCTCATGTGACTATAGAATGACCTTCAGAATACTCCTAACCCACTCATCAAACTGGAGTCTAGGTAGAGGCACAGAGGCAGGTGTTTTCAGCTTGCTGATCATATTTAAGGTTATACCACTAATTGGCTCTGATTTTAACCTAGGATAAGAAATCAAACATAATCTCAAAAATAAATAGTCTAATTAGTTTGCCCTCCAAATGCTTATGAAATATGATAAGGTGGTACCTGCAGAAAAGAAAAGCCAAGCAAGTTGAATTTGGCCTCTTCCTCAGAGAATAATCGTCATTTTCCAGTTCTCATCTTATTCTACCAATTAGTGATAACTTTCAAATTTAGTTCTTTAACTTTCTTTTCTGAATTCTAGAGTTGGACACCCAACTACTTACTCAACCCTTCTCCATGGATAGCTACAAAAATCTTATTTTTTCCACTAATTCTAAATTTGAAAATCGCTAACTCCAAAATTGAAATTGTAACTCCACCATTCTCCAGAGTAGCCCATCTCTGGTTACCACAATCTTAGAAAAAAAGATGATTCTACTTATTCAGGCCAAAATCATGGAATAATTCTCAAAGCCTTTCTTTCACTCATACTTCAGAGCCAATCTTTAGTGATAGCAGAATATATTAGATGCTGGCAACTTCTTACCACCTTCATGTTGTCTTCCAAATTTAGGTCATTGTCTTCTCTCATTTGGACTATTGCCTTTGTCTCCTAACACATCTCCCCACCTCTAGTCCTGCCTCCTTATAGTCTATTTTCTCACTTGAGTGAGGATGTCATGTGGATTACATGAAGGAAGTCATAAATTTGAACTAAGACTCAGGCTTCTCTGGATGGTGGAAGGAAAAATGTCTGCCAATCAGATGGTCAAGGGCATTTACTATATTCTTAAACTAAAGGTCTGAAGAGATAGTGTCTTGAAAGACAAGGGACAGTAATAACCACAGCATATGAAATAGGCAGTCAGGTGCAGTATATATTTTAAAATTTCTGTATATTATAATATTTTTATATGTTAAAAATACACTTTCTAACTGGACAGAGGTTGCTCCTCCCGGGGTCAGCCAGTTCCTGGAGAAGACAGCAAAGGTTCTAGCAAGGAATGTCTTTAAAATGCTCACTACCATAGCCAGAGTCAACACCTCCCCTACCTGGCCTTACACTGCAAGAGAAACTATTCCTTTGCCTTAATCATCCCAGGGCCAGGTACCAGGCAACTGTGAACCATCCTTATGCTGTATAAACACCACTGAAATGATTCAAACCAGCAATTCTAAATGGTTCTCCCTGCCCTAACATGCCTTTCCCATAGAAACTCCAGTAAAGGCTCAGGCATAATGCTTTCCCCTCACTCTTGTCTTCTAGCTAGTGTCTTTCCCACATCACCCTGACACATCACTCTTGGACCTAGGAGCATAAGAAACTTTGTCTGCCTGAGCCGCTCCTGTATTTTATTCTTGTGGCCACACCTGACTGACCATCATATAAAAAAATAAAAAAGCATCAAACTTTTCCACAGAGTGAGGATCTATAGAGAAGGCTATAGACACACTTGTTAGTTCTTGGCTCCAGCCTGGTTCAGTTAATACTCCAAACTACTCTTACTCAATGAGTAAAGGGTAAATGGAGAAGGGTTTTTTCCATTAATATTTTTTTTCAATCCCACAGTGCTAGGGTAAAAGTGCGGGTTTTTAAAAATGTTTAATTGCTGTCCACTTCCAGATTGTTACTTAAGTAAATATATGGATTTGAGGACAGGAATGATCTGGTTCAAAATTCAGACTTCACCACTAATGAACAATATACCCTTGGGTTGATGGCTTTATTCACTAAAAAAATGACCATAATGCTTCCCTCGTTTAATCCAGATTGTGTGAGATAAGTGTATAGAAAACACCTGACTTAAAGTAGACAATTTGTAATCATTCTTCTTCTCCCTTACAGCAAGGCACACAGCTGCAAGGAAATGCTGAGAGTTTAAAAAAGTCTAGTGCTTTCCATCAAAAAATGTGAAAGGAGTAGGTGGGTAATTTTTCTTTGTTACTAGATTATAGGTCATAGGGCTTGTTTAATTCCTAAATTTCCACCAACAAAGTACTGTTCAATAAATAACTGTTTTCAGCTGATTGGTGTGATTCCCCACTTGAGTCTCAAAAATATAATAACCTACTCATTATTTGGCAATAATTCAGCTTTTAATTCTAAATTTCAAGCATACGAATATATTTTTCATGTATTTATAAGGATTTTTGAAGACAAAATAATACAAATAATATTAGTTTAGATGATTTACTTCTTATATATCCCCACACTGTATTCCAGGGTTGAACTACCTTATAACTATATTGCTTGGAAAAAAATTAGAGTGGGTAGCATCTTGTTTAAAATAAATTTTCAACATACTCTCTCTTTGCCCATTGCCCCTCTCCAGATTCTTGCTGTTTATTTACTGTGGACCCAATCTCCTGGTGACCACTGTGACCCAGGGATGTAAATTTAGCTGTCAGCAATGTTTTCAAGCTACTTTTTGAAATTAGAGCCTTGCCCAAAAATATGTAAAATACAAGGAAATGGAAAAACCAAATATTGACATGATCCATCCACATAAGAGCTAAATTTTCTATGTCTTTCCAAATCATTCTTTTTTTCTTCTTGTTACCAAAGCAAAAGCTAATAATGCAAGAGGCTCACAGCTTTGGTATTACCTACTCACTTTCATTGTCAGCACATGAGAAAACTTTCCAGTTTTTTTAGGCACTCAAAACTCTGAAACTAGCTTTGACCTTCTTCTAGTAGAGATTAACTGCTTTAAGTTAGTAGCTCTTTCACAAAAACATAATTGGAATTCCCAGGCCACATGATATTAGTGCCAAGAATCCAAAACTGAACCTAGCTGTAGGTCAACCACTGTCCATGACAGGAAAGTGGAAAAGGAAAAAGAAAATTTTAAACTTTTTTTTTTTTTTGGTCTTTTTTTGTCTTTTTTAGGGCCACACCCATGGCATACGGAGGTTCCCAAGATAGGGGTCTAATCAGAGCTACAGCTGCCGGCCTACGCCAGAGCCACAGCAACACATGGGATCCAAGCCACGTCTGCGACCTACACCACAGCTCATGGCAACACTGGATCTTTAACCCACTGGGCAAGGACAGAGATTGAACCCACAACCTCATGGTTCCTAATTGGATTCATTAACCACTGAGCCACGACGGGAACTCCAAAAAAAAAAAAAGAAAATTTTAAAAAAGCAGGTAGAAAGACTGAAGACAACAGTTTTTACAGATAATTCTTCATCTTTTAGAATATTGTATAATGTCTAATGATTTCACTCTTCATGCCTCGGTCTGCCCTAGCAGCACCAACTGTGTTTTTCTTGGCATCTATTACTAACTAGTCTCATCTCAGCACAAGTTTTCTAGTGGAATCCTGTCTAGCACCCAGTTACACTTAGCAAGCCAAAGTTCTCAATTCCTCAATCACTTACACCAGCCAAAGGCTCCTCTGACTGGCACACATGTTTTTCCCACCAGAGCCATGATTCTCTGCTGATTTGTGCTGATTCTACCCACACTTCTGGTTGCAAGTTGATATTTGAATCCAAGTAGTGAGATCTGTTCAGACTCCAGGGCCCATTAAACTTCATGATCTTGAAGTTCACTGGCACAGTGACTATTTTCAAGAACACATAAAGTATGAAGCACACATTCCACATTTACTAAGTATAACTTTCATCACCAAGAGAATTTCCATATTCAAAATATGAGCTTAGATTTGATCTATGTTTTATGAAAGAAATTCTTCTAAAGAAAGCCTCCATCTAAGGTGAAGAAAAACTATTTTGTATTTTCTCCAAAGGCTAATCAGAAAGGAGAAATACATAAATGGAGAAACATAAAAATGAGAAATTGGAAGATTCATGTATAGAGTCAACTTTAAAAATAAACACCATCTTCTGCTGTCCTGGCTTTGTATCAATTCCAACTGATGGAGAAAAGTAAAGCAACAATAACAGTGCTTTTCTGTAAAGCCTGCTATTGTTATTGCTGTTTTTCTTTTTAATGTATCAAGAGGAATTAAGTGAATAAATGCAACTAGCAATGTTTATAGTAAAGGCATTAACTCCATGGGGATTTGTGAACCTTGAAACTAGAATACTGCTTTTGTTGTAAATATAAATCTTTTTTTTAATTCTTAATTTTTTTTTGGTCTCATTCTTCTCTTCCTGTGTTCTAGACAAAGGATTATGAATAGAAGTAATATACAAAAGTCATTTTATCTTAACAAAAGATTCTGCTACCTACTCTGTACATCCCTCCTCCCCATTGAAATCACTGTTGATGACATCTACACTATTCTAGTGCTTTTTTTTTTTTTGGTCAGTCATAATGAACAAGGTTCCTGATGTGTTGCTGAATTTCTCTGGAGGGTTTTAAACAAATAGTCTCCCAATAGATTCCAGAAGAAAAAACGTTTGGGGCACGTGGTTGAGGTCTTTCATATGTACCAAGTTTGAGAAGTAGCTGATTTGTGGTAGTACAGAAATCCTAAACTACCTAAGGGATGCCATGTGGATGCCAGGAATTTTTGGTGAATACCTGCCTTTTCATGGTTTCAAGTTTAATCCTAGTATAATTAGTGAAAAGTCAAACATCCAAAATTGTAGCATACTCTGCCTGTTGGAAACAATGGAGAGCAGTGAAAACTATGGTTACAATCAATAACAAAATAAATGTACCTCTTGATTGGTCAATCAGATAAATAGTCCAAAGGGATTTTTTTATATTTGGGAGGTTGGGCTCTGGACGGAAACACCTGTATTGTTACAGATAATACTTAGAAACATATGTCAAGGAATTCATTGCATAAAGCATAGATGGAGACAATCCTTTTTATTAAAACTGGTATGCCAAGAGCTTTTGTGACTTCTACTTCTTTTGTCACCTTGTAGTCTTCCCACTGATCAATTGCCTGTTCAAACGCTCCTTTTTGTTTCCCCCCAGAGAAGGCAATTTCATTTCTCTCGGAAACAGCTCCATTTCCTGTTCTACAGCTGGGGGTCCTGAAGCACAGACCTTTTTAAGCTTCCATCAAAAGGTGTCATTAATTCTAGGGTGCCTGACAGCCGTGTTCTCTTTCAGAACATAGCAGTGGAGGGAGATTACTGCTTCGCTCTCTGCTGGTGTAAAATTTTGCTATTTCATCTGTGGATGAAAGTTTCTGCAGAGTAAGTGTATTTTAAGTCCAGTTCTAGGTTATGGCAACTTACTCTGTCTAAAAGTGGCTTAGTTAGGTGCAAAGTACATGGGTATCAAAATATGACATAGCTGAATCACTTCCCAGCTCTGCCCCCAATGAGCTATGTGACTTTGAGCAGGCTTATTAATTTGTCTGGGCCTTTCTTTGGGATTGTTGGAATAATTAAAAGAGATAAAATTCTAGATACCTAGCTTAATGAGCAGCACATACTAGGAACTTAATATATGTTATCAGTTTCCTTCCCTCTTTCTGTTCACATGGTTAAAATGTTCATATTATTTATCCTAGAAAGGAAATCCTAATTTTAAGTAAATAGCATGTATTAGGAGACAGAATAGGCTGTGATATCATAAAAATCTGGGCACTCTTACAATTTAGGTGACTTTGGGAAAGTTAATTTAATTCTCTGAAACTGTTTCCTCATTTACTAATGCAAGCAAGCATCTACTGAGCCTGGTAGTTATGAAATTAAATGCTGTACTGTACAGTGCTTGCTATGATGACTGGAATAATGTTAGATAGTATGCTTTTAACAAATGGTTGTTTTTTTCTGCTGTGTCTAACTATTTATACAACTACCTTTATAGCAGTAAATACCAATTAGGGTAGTCATATGTTATAAAATACCTAATTTAGTATCATGCTTAGTGTGACAACATGTTTTAAAAACCCTTCCTTCTTTCCTTTCTTTCCTTCCATCCCTTTTACATCTAGAAGGTTGAACAGAAGCAACTGGTGTAAGTAATGGAAGACACATGTAGTATAAAAGTTCAGGGGTTAAAAAAGATTCCAGAAATTCTTATGTCTGAAATCAGAAAAGCATGACGTTGGAGATCTAGGCCAGGTGGAAACTGTAGGATTGAACAGATGGAGATGGAAGGAAAATAAGATGCTAATCAGATCATAATATTCCTCTATATCCAAGATACCAAGGGATTCTTTACATCAGACATAAAATAAAGTCACATTTTATTTCATGCAAAATAAGGCCCCACCTGCTTCTCTGCCCTCTTTTCATGTTGTTGTTCTTTGCTTTTTCACTAGGCCAGCTGCACTGGCTTTCTGTCCATTCCCTGTACCTGCCAATCTTAGTTTCACCTTACAAGTTTTTCACTAGCTGTACTCTTGAAGAGGCAGAGGAGAATTTTTAGGGGGATGGACTCTTGACTGGATTGGTTGCTACCTGGTTTCCTATGACTTTATGAAAAGTCCTCAAACTGAACATTTAAAACAAGTGCATATATTTCATGTAAAATATACATCAAAAAAAGTTGATTCAAAGGAAATGGAACCTCTAATTTAGTTACAGAAATCAATAATAAAGTAGAATTCATCTCAAAATATTTGTTTTAAGAGGAATTTTGCAGGCATTTATCAGTTTTTAAGGTGAATTGGTAAAATTCAAGTTCTTTAGTATTTAGAAGCTAATTTTCCCAGACTTCAAACATAAATCAATGGATATGAGTTAGAGTCTGAAGGAAGTGGAATTTGGCAAGGAACAGATAGCATGAACTAAAACTGGGTGGTGGACTGAAAATTCAAGAGGGAGACATCACAGACTTTATCTATGATTTCCATCTAGGAACAGATCCAGACAGCTGTAGACTGTGTAGGGGGCCTTTAAAATACAGTTACAAATCTTTTTTTTTTTAAAAAAAAAAAACAAAAAACAAACCTGATTTGAGTTAAATTTCTTAAGTCACATCCCAGTTCATAATAACAAAACAAAACAAAACTAAACTAAAAACAAAACAAAAAAAGCCTTGGCTTCTGGTCTTCTGATTTGAGGAGATATAATTGAGTCTGTTTCCAGGATGGCACTGAAGTAAACCTCTTACAGCCCACTCTGTATACAAGTAAAAGGCATCCTACAGGAAATAAGTGAAGATATGACAAGACAAGTATATACTGATGAGAAGAAACTGAATTGTAAGATTAATGAAATTATTAGTTTTTTTTTTTTTTAATTCCTTTTGCTGTGGCCTTGATGAAAAGGAAAGGGAAGAATTTGTGCAGTTGGTTCACTACCCCCCAGGTTTTTAGAATTATGTAAGGATAATAGTATTTCCCCACCCATTCCCTTAGGAGCTTTTAAGACTAGCATCTGTGAGGTGCATTTCCTAGATAAATGCAAACTGCCCTTTGACTCTCTTCAAGATAAGAAAACATCGACCCTTTCAACCAAGTTATTTATGACATTCACATAATGTGAAACAGTGCTTTGACTTGATGGGCACGCCCAGAAGTACATATACTGAAGGCAGTTAAGATTCCCCTCTGCTACTATCCAGGAGAGACTACCACACAAGTTGAACAATGCCCAAGGCTCATTAAGAAGTTTGATGAATTTAATACAATTCAAATTAAAGAAGATCTCAGGGGAACATGTTGAGAAAAGAAAACCAGATGGAACTCCAGTGTAGAACATTCAGGGAGCAAGTATGGGATGCCCTCTAATCCCAGGGATTCTGGAAACATGAGAAAATGTGATTTATCTTCTTGGTGAATTAACATGCAAAATATGTTGGTGGCATAATATTAAGTTTCAGATTTCATAATGAAATTTTCCAGATTGTGAAGGAAGAAAAAAACCCACTGGATATTGGAAGAAGTCATCCCCTATTCCTATGAGACTTGCCAAAGTAAATGGGGAATAAAATAAAAGGAAAGAAAAATGCATACAATTTATCAACAATAGTTATCAAGTGGGAAATGTCAGGATACGTGCCCCAAGAAAATAAGGACAGATCTGAATGTCAACCTGCCTGATCACTATCCTTTCCTTTTCTTAATATGGAATAATAATGCTCAATGATGCCCTTATGCGCTGGACTGGAGGGTGGGTGGAGCAAGGATTCTTTTAACAAAGAGTGTGGAAAAAGAAAAAACAAAAATAAGAAAAACCCAGATGGTGATTTAAAAAAGTAGATATAAAGTTTAAATATTGTCCCAGGAATAGTGAGTCAAGAGTTGACAATTTGATTTAGTCACAGTGGTGTTACCATTCGTGAAATTAACCCCAATTACACTTAGGTACAGGGGAGACTCAGGGTTTCTCTCTAGTCAGGCAAGGGTTACTTATTCAGAGGAAATAATGGAGGGCTTTCAGCTCATTGTATTTTGCAACATATCACAAAAACATTCTTAAAATATGCTACTGATTATTTGTATTACTAATATTTTATTCTGAAAATTTTAGCAAATTTAGCAATATGGTCAAACCCAGGAGAAGCATATTGAAATAAAGTGTTCTGAATTTTCAATGTTCTCCTTCTACCAGAAATTATATTCAACTGAAATTCTATCAACTTGAATCATATAAAAAGAACTCTATCACAAAATCAGATCATACTCTATTCCTAATTGTGTAACGTGTTTTTCCTTTTATATAATGAATAGCTGTTCATGTCAAAATGTTAGATTAAAATATTTTTAATGGCTCCTTAGTACATTATCTAGGTTTATCATTACCAAGTCACTAAATATACCATCTTAGCACACTGTAATTATTTCCAATTTTTTATGTGCTTAAAAACAATACCAAGATAAATATATGGAATTACTAGAACAACTGGTATGTACTTAAAGTATACTTCTAGAATTTTAAGAAATAAAAAAAATAAATAATTAAGTGTAGACCCAACAGTTTTAATTTCATGATATATATTAAATAATGGATAAGAATTCCATTCTGTCCCATAATTCTTTATCCTCACTTATTTGCATAAACTAGTAAAGAAAATCAGAATCATCTAGAGTGGAACTAGAACACAGGAAGCCTGAAGTCATCTATAACTAGAAACCTCAGGGAAAATGTATGTCACAAATTTAAAAAAAAAAAAAGAGTAACTCAACTGTAGCTCATGTAGCAGGTTAGAATGAGAAATGAAGGATGAGCAGAGGTTGTTAAAGGGAAAGCTTTATCTTTAAAGGAAAACAAAGGATGCACAAACTATGGCAAGTTGTTAATATCTAAAAACAAAGTTGTAGTGAGTAAATCAAGAATATGTTCTACATTTAATTGACAGACTAGATATAAATAAGTCATCAGGGACCCTCGTGAAAGTTTTGGCTACAATGTGCAAACTGTCATGCTAAACTGACTTGTGGTAGCAAGGACTAATGGTTTCCAGTACACAGTGTCCACTGGGAGGAAATTGGAAGCAAACCTGGAAACTTCAGAATGGTGCTTCGTATCCCCATACTTGTCAGGATGGCAGCACCTGGAAAGAATGATAGTATCATGGATGCTTAGAAATTATAACTTTTGGGGAAATACACAGTGTGGCTTCTACAGGGGGAAAATAATGCCTTATTAATTGTTTCAATCATGATCATATATTCCTATTGATTAAACCTCCAAAATAATATATCTTGTCCCTTTCTCTCCTCATTGTTGCTGTTCTAACAGCTTAGAGCATTCAACTAGAGTTTTCAGATAATCTGCAAACCACTTGGTTTCCTTGTTATTATGGAAAATGTTTTGTCTTAAGTACGGAAATGGCCTAATGACAGGAAGCAATGTGTAGGAATAAATGATCATTTCTCTACTTAGAAAAGTTATGTCAAGGCTCCCTGGGGACTGATGCTGCAACGCAGTTTCAACCAACATGTTAAATATATTGCTAGGAAAAAAAGAGATAATTCTCTAAGTTTTCTTTTTCCTAATACCCAAAGTCTTACATGTAGTGAGATACTGAGTTAACAGGCATTACATGAAAGAATATAATGAAATCAATGAAAATAAAGAATAATAACATTTGACTTTGATGTAGGAAAATAAACACAACAGAGTTATAGAAAAATCCATTTATCCAATTTATTTTGAGTATCTATTTACACAAAGTCCTATTTTAAGAGTTGCAAGGGCTACAAACCACTGTACTTTCTTTGGTACCTGCATACAAATATTAATTAAAGAGAACTGCATTAAGCTTCAAATTAATTAGGTTATATAAACATAAGAGATAATTTTTAGTTGGAAGAATTGGGAATCAAGAGAAAATAATTTATTTGCTCATCTAACAATTTCTGGATGTCATTTTAAAAGGTGGAAATTAATATGGGATGCATTTTTAAATGAAGAATAAATGAGAAAGAATTAAATATGGCAATAAATACAATCAGGGTAACTAAAGGGAGATAACTGATAACAAAAAGAAGATATTCAGAGAGTTGACCTGATGGAAGAAAAGGGATAAAATGAGCCAAGTTGAGGGCAAAATGAATTTACAAACTACTATACTGTGGATTATAAATTACAACCTAAGAAAAGGATCATAGAGCCTGGAAAATATCTCGGAATGTTGCTGTGATGGCAGTAGCAAAACAAAACCATGTACTTATATGTTCTAAATTTTATTGGAAATAAAGAATTTCATTGGCAGCAAAGCATTTTATTAGAAATAAAGCATTCAGTAGGACTCAGCAGTCATATTAAGCAATGGTGTTACTTTACCTGAATAAGACTTACATTGTAAGCACTTGATAGGTTGCAAATTCTTTCATGTACATGGTCTCAAGTCAGGTAAAAAGAACAGGTGCTGTCATTCTCACTTTAAGGGTACAAAGGCTTAGATCTAAGTAGTTTAAATTACTTTGTTCACAAGCTTGCACATCCAATGAGATACAGGCAAAGGCAGGTATAAAACTCAGATATTTTATATGCAGATTCAGTATTTTTTTTTTTTTTTTTTTTTTACCTATTTCACTTAGCACTCAAGGGATGTACTGGTGTAATAAGCTAGAAAAGTTTCTGAAGGAAAACATTAAAATAACCAAGGGAATAAGGAGAACACTTTAAGAGGAAAAAAGTTAAAAAGTATGTGTATCAGAAATCTAATCTGGAAATGGCCAATTTTGTTAATAATTTTATAATGTTACAAATAAGTGAAGATGGCTTAAATCATAAAATTCAGATAACTAGAACTGAAAGATACTCTAGAACAGAAGTTATAAACATACGGCAAGTTGGCCAAATCTGTCTTCTAGATATGCTTTTCAGGACTGTCACAGTGTATTTTAATACAATGTTTTAGGAAACTCTCATGATTTTGAAATTGATTTTATAGAAATATACATATTTGCAGCTTATTTTGAAAATCAGAATGTCTGGAAAAAGTAGGCTTTCTTTGGCTCAAGAAAGTGCTCAGCCAGACCGAACAGAGGCTTCACCTTTTAAAAGGGAAATTTGTTCTCTGCTTCAATACACTACTCCCTAATGTACACCACGAGGGTACACTACTCCCCAGTGGATTACACTCAGTCTGCTGCATGCCTTTATACTATAACCATCTGAGTGTTGGCCACTTTGCCAGAATCTAGGCAAAAATGTTTGAGGTGCCATTTGACACTAATGGCAGACAAGTCAGTTACTTCCTCTTTCAAATTAATTCTTTGGGTATGCTAACAGAGAATGAATACTGAATAAGATGTTAGCAGACACATTCCCCCCATAAAAATGGACATCCATGGTAATGGCAGAGCTATAAGGAGAAAATCCAAATACTCCTGCTTCTAAAGAACATGACTCTGGCTATCTCTGAAGTTAATTTTATATTCTTGCTCAGATTCCATGAGATTCAAACTCATCCATTTAGTCAATAAATATTTACTGAGTTCTCACTGTATGCCAGGTACTGTTTTAGTTGCTAAGGCAAAAGCAATAAATAAAATGGTCTATCATCTCTGCCACTGTTGACCTTACATTCAGTGAGAATAGACAGGAAATAAATATCATAAATAAATACATATATAGAAGGTTTGGAAAGGGATATTGGGATATAAAGAGGATTGTAATTGTATTAAGTGAGATTATGGATGACTTCACTGAGAAAATAACATCTGGATAGCAATCTGGGGGAAGAAAAGGAAAACATGATGTATTCAAGGGAAGAGTATTTTAAGAAAAGATGCTCTCCATGGAGTTCCTGCTGTGGCTCAGTGGATTAAGAACCCAACATAGTGTCCGTGAGGATGCAGGTTGGATCCCTGGCTTCGCTCAGTGGGTTAAGGAACCAGCATTGCAGCAAGCTGCGGCATAGGTCAAAGATGCAGCTCAGTTCTGGCATTGCTGTGGTTGTGGTATAGGCTGGCAGCTGCAGCTCTGATTTGACCCCTTGCCCAGAAACTTCCATATGCAGGAGATAAGGCTGCATAAAGGAAAAAAAAAAAAAAGAAAAGAAAAGATGCTCTCCAAATCATTCCTATGCATAGAATATTATAGGATTTAATAAAACTCTTTTATGCCTTTTTTTTTTTTTTTTGGTCTTTCTAGGGCCGCACCTGCGGCGCATGGAGGTTCCCAGGCTAGGGGTCTAATCGGAGCTGTTGCTGCTGGCCTACGCCAGAGCCACAGCAACACCAGATCTGAGCCTCCTCTACGACCTTCACCACAACTCACGGCAATGCCGGCTCCTTTACCCACTGAGTGATGCCAGGGATCGAACCCTCAACCTCATGGTTCCTAGTCTGATTCGTTTCTGCTGCACCACCTCGGGAACTCCTAAAACTCTTTTAAATGTCTTTGTCAACTCTACACTGGATACCAAGATTTTCTTCTCATTTTTTACTTTCTTTTTTTTAAAAAAACAAGGAGCTGTATATTCAGAAGGAAACCATTTTAACCAGGAAAATGCAGAATTAATCTGGGCTTTTGCTTAAAGTGAGGTGGGGGAAAATATTTTCACCTTTATTCCTCATTTTTGGGATTCTTCCAAGGCACCTAGATTAATTTTTTTAAAGGAAGAAAAGAAACTACTATTTATTTTGCATTGAGCCTGGGCCAGATATTTTAACATTTATTTTGTCTTAGGAAAAAAAAAAATCATTGTGCAAATGAGTAGATTGAGACTCAGGCTAAATAACTTGTGCAAGTTTACACAGCTAAGGAAGAAAGTAAGCCAGGATTCCACTTCACCTGATGTTAAAGTTGAGTTTTTGTATTACAGAAAAATCAGAAAGTTGTCCTAGACCATAATATGGCCATAACCTTCTATCCACAATGGCACTTACTTAAGGCTCTTCAATATAACACTGAGAAAGAAATTCATAACAATTTTTGGCAGCATTGTGTGAACCTGACAGAAAGACATGAAGGGGAGATTCATAAATAAATTGCTGGTGAAAAGATATCTGTTACTGACTAATGACCTCCTGCAGATTTATCTATGTATCATTAGACATCACTCTGTTCTTCAAGACGACGTTTGGAAAAAAATCCCTGAAACAGTAGTTCCTATATGTAGAAAGCTAGAACAATAAGAAATAAGGAAAGTAAGAGAGAGAGAGAAAGAGAGGGAAAAAAAGGCTAAGTTCCCAATGAGTTCCATTGTGCTTAGGACCCAGCAACCAAACACTGCTCTCTGAAAAAAAAGAAAAAGAAAGAAAGAAAGTCAGGCCATAGAGCTTGGAGGACCATACAACACTCTCATGTAACTGTTCTGATGAGGTGTCACCTATTTCCATCCAAAAGCTGTTGTAATATGATAACACCTTTGGGATAAGGCACTTTTCTGTCTATGAAATTATTGAATGCAGGCCTTATTCACCTTTCCACATTAGGCCTGGATGCTCAAAACTTGACTTCAGGCTGTGCAGAAATGAAAGGAGGCATCCAGAGTATGAAAATCATCCATCTGGAAAACTCCTTAATGGGAATAGATGAACGAGATGATCCAACGAAGTCTTCCACATCTTTAATTTCCATGATTCTGCTAGGAAGTATTTTGGAACTTTCTTAACCCAAGGCAGATTCCACTGATTTCTAAGGTGGGAGGGGCCGGCTAAGGGATAATTGACACTGAAACAAGGAAAGGAACTGTCCTTGATTGCTTGAGAAAGATGGAAAGCCCAAAGCAGGAGGAAGGGGGTAACTGATCTCACATCACCTTATCTTGCTGAATTACCAGAAGAAAGGAATGGAAGGAGAGGGCTGCCAATTTGCTGGCTCTTCTGGAAGTGAAACAGTCACTGGAACTATTCTCCAGTAATTATTTGTTAAGCAACAGAGTCACTTTCCTCTTTTGGGTCCAAGGCCTATTTTTACATAAAATAAGCCATTAAGTAAATCATTTTTGGTTCTCAGGCACTTATTTAACTTCAGTTTTTAATCTGCTTATTGTTAAGTTCCCACATCCTTAAGAGATAGAAGTAACAACTACCTATAGAAGATCCCAATGTAAGGAAACCAGAGAAGGATTTGCAGTATTTGGTGAATAGCGCATCTTGCCCAACTAAGGGGATTATGGAAGTGATCTATTTCTGAAGTGTTGCCTAAATTACTAAATAAAAATGTTGCAGTTTCTGGTATAAGTTGAATTTAGAAATATAAGACAAAAACTTCACCACCTCATCTTCATAGTTTCCGATGTTTTTGAATCTTATTGAAGCTGTTATTATAGAACAAATATTTCAAACCAGATATGTCTTTTCCAGTGCACTGTAGCCTTAGATTTAGAAATTAGAGCCTCTTCAATTTTTGTGCTTAGTGAACTGGTTCTATCATAAATAAGGTAGTTTTTTATTTGAAATTAACCATATTTTATGGTAGCTCTAGGATTTTGTATCTTTCCTGTTCAAGATATGTCAAAGTCTGAGGACTCACTATTTTTTAGTACTCTTTTATGAAGTTTATGTACAGATATCCCAGGCACTGCCCCTGCCTTCTAGGAATTCATTCCTGATTCTTACATTTTGTGCAATCCTGTTACAGAAAAACAACCACTCAAATTATATAATTTATTATATTTTAAAAATATTTCAATGATAAAAATATATTTTCCACAAAATATGAAGTATTTCCTGAAATAAAATTTTTAGCTGAAAGGACACTGGCTTTTATCCAGCCTGGCATTCTTTTTTTTGTCTTTTTGCCATTTCTTGGGCCACTCCCACGGCATATGGAGGTCCCCAGGCTAGGGGTCTAATCAGAGCTTTAGCCACCAGCCTACGTCAGAGCCACAGCAACGTGGGATCCGAGCCGCGACTGTAACCTACACCAGAGCTCATGGCAACGCTGGATCCTCAACCCACTGAGTAAGGCTAGGGATTGAACCCGCAACCTGATGGTTCCTAGTTGGATTCGTTAACCACTGAGCCATGACGGGAACTCCTCAGCCTGGCATTCTTAAAGGAGTGTAAATTTTTTGTTGTTTTCATTTTTTAAAAAAACAAAACATCTTGAGAATATTTACCTAAGAGAAGGCTCCAATCCCTTGACCTCTATTCCAGAGCTTAAAAGAATATATATATTTTTTAGAATGTAATGTTTTTAGAGAGTAGGAAGTCTAAGGAAAACTGCAATTCAAGAATCAGTGACATTCGTGAAACAGTGCTCTAGAGTCAGACCTATTTTTGCCACTCATTTGTGGTCTTTCACGATTGTACTATTGTCAGAAAATGGCAACTGTGACTGATTTTGTAAATATTAATATACTGCCTCTGTCTTACTCCATGTGGCAAGAACCCCTATCTTTGTACAGTACCCTTATGCTGTGAAGAGTCCTCAGTGGCATGTGCTTGTTACAGACCAACTCCTGATTGTTGCCTATGGAAGCAGAGAACTGATCTTGTCTCCTGGGACTTCATCTAATATGTCCAGCTCTAGATCTCGAACATTTAGCATGACAGAAGGCTCACTAAATATCTGTTAAAAGTTGACTGAATAAATTGAACGAATAAATGAAGTTTTCTTATGTGGCAGGAGTGATATCCTTTTTTTTTTTTTCTTTCCTGTCGCAGAGCCACCAGCTGTTTGTACAACAGTGAAGGTTGAATTGTATTAATATAAATAAACAAGGTCTGCCCCTAGTTATACGTGTGACCTTGTGCAGAGGACTTCCCTCTTCAGACCCTGGTTTCCTCCTCTATAAAGCAGAGGAATTAAACCAGGTAATCTCCAGAGTCCCTTCCTGTTATTCCATACAGTGATTAGTGTGTAATGACATAGCACATGTCACAGTACTATTTACAACGGTTGGGGGCTGCAGACTTGCCACTCGCTCCTTTTCAAAGTGGACATGAGTCTGGTTTAACAGGCAAGTGCAGAATAATTTAAAAGTAAGGGTTTTCTCCAATTTATAGCCTCATAGGCTTTTTATGTTTAGGTTTCCAGAGGTAAGAAGGTAAAGAAATTGAAATTAAGAGCATTAGAAAATAATGTCTTAATGCATAAAAATATTTTATTTAGATCAATTAATTGGATAATGGTTGCTTTTATTCACAGGAAGGACAGTGCCTTTCATATTCATAAAATACTAGTGACTCCAGACCACTTAGTTCCCACACATCTGCTAAGAACAGGAAAAAAAAAAAACAACCTAATGATCTAACAGAAAAACACACTAAAGGCTAACATTTGGTTCACAGACCTGTCATACTGTTTGCCAAAGTGAAGTTACTGGAGCTTTCACAGTAATTGTTGTGACTTAGCAGAGCGAAGGAACTTATGTACATTCATGCTGGTATGTATACACATGTATTTGCGCCTCCCAAGCCCATATTAGAACCTGCTATTTATTTCCTGAATGAAGCCTAAATTAGGTAGTGATATTCTGCAATGCTGCTGAGAAATGGATGTGCCATGTGTTCTTGTTTAAAAGAGAGACAATGAGCAGACAGCAACATAAGAGCATTAAATTACAATGCCCCAATTTATTGTTTAGCACAGTTCTTGCTGAAAGGTTTTTCAGGAAAACAAGAACATTCAGGAAGCAACCCTCAGTCTCTATAGACAAAGGTGTTTATTGAGAGCCTACTTGGTGAGCAGTGCACAGATTCCTGGACTTAGAGCCCTTGTTCCAGCTTTATTTCCTTCTAGTACTACTGAGTGAAACCTTATCAGTTTCTTCATCTGTAAAATGGGGCTAATATAGAATGGTTGTGAGGATCAAATGAGATAGTAAGTGAGAAACAGTGAGGAAGGGCAGGAAAAGTCACTGTTAAGTCCATGTTTAAAAATGTACCTCATTCTATATTATTGCTTTTACTTTTCACAAATTTCATAATCCCCTTAGCTGTCATTAGGCAAATGTGAAAAGAACCTTGTCACAGTAGCTCACAATGTTCTATTACTCATGTGATAACATAACTGTAATTATAACTTTACCACTACTACCACTGGCCAGGGCACCTGAGCCAACCCTTACTTCCTGATTACACTGTTATAATGGTTACCCATAAGTGTGGAAGAAATCATATGTTCAAATACTATAATAGACAATATACAATTTGTACATGAAATTAGGTGGATAAATCATGAAATGTATGTACAGTTCAACTTGTTTTGCAATAGCCTAAATATTGCAAATGTTAAATATGAATCAAAAAAGGGCAAGTGCCATTTTTGTAGAAATCTATCATTACCACATCAAATTTCAGCTTTCCAATTCGAACACCTCTTCTTTTGATTTAGGAAAATCCTTATAATGTGTGCACTGTTAAGGAAGCTTGTCATTTGCTCTCAACCCACCTCTATATTATTACTTCTTGATGGTGCTATCTGGCCAGGATAAAACCACTCTGGGACAATAAGATTGATCTGGGGGAGCAAAAAGGGAAATATTCCAGATATCTCCCTTTCAATTTTATGCTCCACACCAACAGAGGACTTGTTTTTCTGCAAAGCTTTTTCTAGAACTGACTGTTAAAAAATGAAAATTGAGTATTTGTTACCTCTTGAAAACTTTGAATGACTGGTTTCATCAACTATAAGATGATGATGAAAGAAAGTGAAGATGACACAAACAAATAGAAAGATATACCATCTTCTTGAACTGGCAGAATCAATATTGTCAAAAAGATTATATTACTCAAGGCAATCAATAGACTCAATGAAATTCCTATCAAAGTACCAATGGCATTTTTCACAGAACTAGAAAAAATTTTTTTAATTTGTATGGAAACACAAAAGACCCCAAAAGGCCAAAGGAACATTGAGAACAAAAACAGAACTGGAGGAATTGGGCTCCATGACTTTGGACTATCCTATACAACTACAGTAATCAAACCAGTATGATACTGGCACAAAAAGAGAAATGTAGATTAATGGGAAAAGGTAGAAAGCCCAGAAATAAACCCACATACTTACAATCAATTAATCTATGACCAAGGAAGCAAGAATATACAATGGAGAAAAGACATCTTCTTCAGTGCTGGGGAAACTGGACAGTTACATATAAAATAAAGATGTTAGGGCATTTTCTTAACACCGTGCACAAAAATAAATTCAAAATGAACTACTGAACTAAATGTAAAACCTGCTACTATAAAACTCCTAGAGGAAATAGGCAGAACACACTTTGACATAAATCACAGCAATATCTCTTTGGATCCATACCTTAGAGTAATGGAAATAAAAATAAACAAATGGGACTTAATTAAACTTAAAAGCTTTAGTACAGCAAAGGAAATCATAAACAAAATGAAAAGACAACCTACAGAATGGGAGAAAATATTTGTAAATGATGTGACCAACAAGAAAGTAATCTCCAAAATATAATACAGACAGCTCATACAGTTCAATATAAATAAAACAAACAATCCAATCAAAAAATGTGAAGATTTGTCAATATCCACAAAGCAAACAGTGTGATACACCACATTAACAAACTGAAGAATAAAAACCATATGATCCTCTCAACAGATGCAGAAAATGCCATTGACAAAATCCAACACCCATTTCTGATAAAAACCCTTCAGAGATAGCCACTGCAATGGCAATGCTGAATGCTTAACTCACTGAGCCACAAGAGACCTCCCAGGGAACACTTCTTGTTACCTGAGAGGTCTGATTCAGTGCAATGAAAAGACAAGAGTGGTTGTGGATCTTTATCTCTGGGGAGTTGAAAGAAAAGAGCAATTTGTTCGTGTTCACTTGGGATGGGCCCGGAGAGAGGATTAAGATGGCGGAATAGAAGGACTGGAGCTCAACTTCTCTCCTAAAAAACAACAAAATTCACAACTAAAGGCTGAACAGTCTCCACCCAAATGGACTGGAAACCTTAAAAAAAATACTCTACTCCAGAAGAAAAAGAGGAGGCCATATCAAGAGGTAGGAGAGGTGATTTCACGATATAAACAACCCCACGCCTCTGGGGTGGGAAGCTCCACAAACTGAAAACTAACTGGTTCACAGAGAGAGACTCACCTACAGGAGTGAGTTCTGAGCCCCACATCAAACCCTCACATGCAGGAACCTGGCACTGGGAGAAAGAGCCCCTGGAGCAGCTGGCATTGAAGGCCAGTGGGGCTTGTGCGCAGGAGCTCCTCAGGACTGGGGGAAACGGAGACCCCATTTTTAAAAGGCGAACATGGACTTTCACGTGCACTGGGTCCCAGGGCAGAGTGAGGTCTCCATAGGAATCTGGGTCATACCTGCCTGCAGTTCATGGAGGACATCCTGGGAAAACAGGGGTGACTATGGCTTGTTGTGAGGGAAAGACATTGAAAGCAAAGCTCTCAGGAATATTCAGCAGATTGCCTGTCTCTGGAGGTGGCCATTTTGGGAAAATCTGGCCCCACCCATCAGTCAGTACTGAGAAGCCCCAAGGCAAACAACAATCCAGGTGGGATCACAGCCCCACCCCTCCATAAACAGGCTACTTAAAGACCCCCCTCAGGCACACAGCTGCCTCTAATCCCATCCAGAGACTAAGTCCCTCCCCCCAGAGGGATTAGAATCAGCTCCACCTACCAGTGGGCAGGCATCAGCCCCCCCCCCCCCCCAATCTGGAAGCCTACAGCAAGCCGCCATAACCATTTCAGCCACAACAAGGGGGTAGACACCAGAAGTAAGAGAGGCTACAATTCTATTATCTGGAAAAAGGTCACCACACCAAAAGCCTATAAAAATGAAAAGACAGAGAACTATAACTCAGATGAGGGAGAAAGGAAAAACCCCAGAAAATCAGCTAAGCCATGAGAAGATTCTCAGCATCCAGGAAAAAGACTTTAGATTGTTGATGATAAAGATGATGCAAGATTTTGGAAATTAACTGGAGGCAAAGATGGATAACTTACAGGAAACACTGACCAAAGAGTACAAGATAGAAAACTGAAACAAGAAGAGATGCAAAATACAATAACGGAAATAAAAAATGCACTAGAAGCAGCCAACAGCAGAATACAGGAGGCAGAAGAATGAATAAGCGAGGTGGAGGACAGATTAGTGGAAATTACGGATGCAGAACAGAAAAGAGAAAAAAGATTGAAAACAAATGAAGAGAGTCTCAGAGAACTCTGGGACAATGTTAAACGCACCAACATCCGTATTATAGGGGTGCCAGAAGAAGAAGAGAGAGAGAAGGGGACAGAAAAAATATTCCAAGAGATAATAGCCAAAAGCTTCCCTCACATGGGAAAGGAACCACTCACTCAAATCCAGGAAGCACAACGATTACCATATAAAATAAACCCAAGGAGGAATACACTGAGACACATATTAATCAAACTGACCAAAATGAAAGACAAAGAAAAAATCTTGAAAGCAGCTAGGGAAAGGAAACAAATAACATACAAGGAAACCCCAATAAGGTTATTGGCAGATTTTTCAGCAGAAACTCTGCAGGCCAGAAGCGAGGGGCATGACATACTTAATGTGATGAAAGGAAAAAACCTCCAACCAAGATGACTTTACCCAGCAAGGCTCTCATTCAGATTTGAAGGAGAAAGCAAAACCTTCACAGATAAGCAAAAACTGAGAGAATTCAGCAACACTAAACCAGCCTTACAACAAATACTAAAGGAACTTCTCTAGGCAGAAAAGAAAAGCTCGCAACAGGGAACAAAAATTCCACAAATGACAAGGCTCACCAGTAAAGGTATATATACAGTAAAAATACGAAATCATGCATGTACAATTACACCACCAAAAGCAGCAATCATGAGAAGAGGTTGGTACAAATGCAGGACACTGGAGATGAACTTGCAATTAAGAGACCAACAACTTAAAACAACTCATCTACATATAGACTCTTATATCAAAACTTCAGAATAACTGCAAACCAAAAATCTATAATTGATACACAAGTGAGGAATCTCTGAAGAAATATATCTCATAGTAAATAAGTGCATAATCCACCATGAAGGGGCTCATTTGACATCATTCTTGGAATGCTGAAGTCTTCTTAGATCTGATTCTGATTTCCTCTCCATCAAAGAATTTATGATAATTATAATTAAATAATGCAACTGTAAAATTAAATAATACAGTTCTACAATTGTATTATTAATAACCATTTATCTCCATGGTACAATATAAGTCTATAATGTCTTGTTTATCGCATCACCTAGAATGGTGTAATGCCTATATTGAAGAATCAATAAGATGTAACAAATCGTGAGGATATTTTTATATAGTTACACTGTTTTTTAACCAATTTATGCATTTTATATTTTACTTATTTTCAGAGATTGTATTATTTTTGTTATTCTTACCAGTTAAATTATTCTTTTTATTATGCTATATAAAATATTTAATGGTATATAAGGCTTTCCTCTTTATAAATTTTAATTGCATAATATACACAATTTTAATATAATGCTAATTTTTAAAGAAAAATTGAAGCATAATAGGTAATACTAAATAGTAAAGATGAAAGCCATACAAAATGGGATAAAGTATAGAATAAATTTCCTATTTGTCTCAGCATATTTTCCGTTCCACTTCTTCAGAGAGAGTCACTTAATCTGTTTCTTAAGATCCATGTTATAATAATCTGTGTAAATGTAACTGCATTTAAATATATGTATTTTATTCTGTAAAAAATAAAATAAAATAAACTGGTAAAAAAAAAAACAGTAACAAAAGAATAAATAAAATTAATTTCAAAAAAAAAAAAAAACCCTTCAGAAAGTGGGCATAGAGGGAACCTACCTCAACATAATAAAGGCCCTATATGACAAACCTACAGCTAACATCATTCTCAATGGTGAAAAGTTGAAAGAATTCCTGCTGAGATCAGGAACAAGACAAGGATGTCCACTTTTGCCAATACTCTTCAACATAGTTCTGGAAGTCCTAGCCACAACAATCAGAGAAGTAAAAGAGATAAAAGGAATCCAAATTGGAAAGGAAGAAGTAAAACTATCCCTGTTTGCAGGTGACATGATACTATACCTAGAGAATCCTAAAGACTCTACCAGAAAACTGTTAGAGCTCATCAATGAATTTAGCAAAGTCGTAGGATACAAAATTAATACACAGAAATCAACTGCATTTCTATATACTGACAATGAAAGATCAGAAAGAGAATATACAGTGGAGAAAAGACAGCCCCTTCAATAAATGGTGCTGGGAAAACTGGACAGCCACATAGAAAAGAATTAAATTACAATACTTCCTAATACCATACACAAATGGATTAAAGACCTAGATATAAAACCAGACACTATAAAACTCTTAGAGGAAAACATAGCCCAAACACTCACCGACATAAACCACAGCAACATCTTCTCAGATCTACCTCTTAGAGTATTGATAGTAAAAAGAAAAATAAAGAAATGGGACCTAATCAAACTTAAAAGTTTCTGCACAGCAAAGCAAATCCTAAACAAAACGAAAAGACAACTCACAGAATGGGAGAAAATATTTGCAAATGATGTGACCAACGAGGGATTAATCTCCAAAATTTATAAACACCTTCTACTGCTCAATACCAAAAAAACAAACAACCCCATCCAAAAATGGGCAAATGATCTAAACAGACAATTCTCTAAAGAAGACATACAGATGGCCAAAAAACACATGAAAAGATGTTCAACATCACTCATTATTAGAGAAATGTGAATCAAAACCACAATGAGGTACTACCTTACACCAGCCAGAATGGCCATCATCCAAAAGTCTACAAACAATAAGTGCTGGAGAGCGTGTGGAGAAAAAGGAACCCTAGTACACTGTTGGTGGGATTGTAAATTGGTGCAACCACTGTGGAAAACAGTATGGAGATTCCTCAGAAAATGAAAAATAGAATTAACATTTGATCTAGCAATCCCACTCCTGGGCATCTATCCAGAGAAAACCATGACTTGAAAAGACACATGTACTCCAATGTTCATTTTTGCAGCACTATTTGTAATAGCCAAGACATGGAAACAACCTAAATTTCCACTGACAGAAGAGGGGATAAAGAAGTGGTATATATACACAATGGAATATTAGCCATTAAAAGGAACAAAATATCAGCATTTTTAGCCACATGGATGGACCTATAAATCACCATGCTAAGTGAAGTCAGTCACACAATGAGACAGCAACATCAAATGCTATCACTTACATGTGGAATCTTAAAAAAGGACACAATGAACTTCTTTGCAAAATGGATACTGACTCAAAGATTTTGAAAAACTTATGGTTTCCAAAGGAGACAGGTTGGGGGAGGTGGGGGGATGATATGGGGGTTTGGGACAGAAATTGGGTTGTGATGATCCCTGTACAACTATAAGTATAATAAATTCATTGAGCAATATAAAAAATGTGAAGATTTAAATAGATATTTCTCCAAAGAAGACATACAGATGGCCAAAAGGCACATGAAAAGATGTTCAATATTGCTAATTATTGGAGAAATGCAAACCAAAACTATGTTGAAGTATTACTTTCACACTGGTCAGAATGGCCATCATCAAAAAGTCCAGAAACAATAAATGCTGGAGAGAGGATGGCGCAAGGGAATCCTCCCACATTGTTGGTGGGAATGTAAATTTGTATAAGCACTTGGAGAACAGTATGGAGGAATTTCTTAAAAAACTAAAAGTTGAGCTGCTATATGATGTTGCCATCCCACTCCTGGGCATATATCCAGAGACATGTACTCCACCTCCGCCCAATGTTCACTAAAGTACTATTTACAACAAAGGCATGGAAGGAATTTAAATGTCCATTAAGAGAGGAATGCATAAAGAAGATGTATAGATATAGTATAATATGTATAATACATTTATACATGTGTATTAGTCATAAAAAGAATGAAATAATCCTATTTTCAGCAAAATGGATAGAGCTAGAGATTATTATACTAAATTAAATAAGTCAGAGAAAGACAAATATCCTATGATATCAGTTATATGGGGAATCTAAAAAAAATGATACAAATAAACTTAATTACAAAACAGAAACAGACTCATAGACATAGAAAACAAACTTATGGTGACCAAAGGGGAAAGGCTGGGGGAGGGATAAATTAGGAGTTTGGGATTAGTATATACACACTACTATATATAAAATAGATAGCCAACAAGGACCTACTGCAGAGTACAGGAACTATACTTAATACTTTGTAATAACCTATAAGCAAAAAGACTCTGAAAACTATATGTATATATGCATATATGTGTATGCATATATATATATGTATCATTGAATCACTTTGCTGTGCACCTGAAACTAACACAATGTTGTAAATCAACTATACTTCAATAAAACAAACAAAAAATAACCAAAGCTGAGAAACTATTCATCTACACCTCCTAATGTAGACACACTTCTTTTTTTTCTACACAAATTATTTGCTGCCACCCTTTACCAAACATGTGATCAAAAGCCAGTGGTGCATCCTGCCACTTAGGCTCCCAGTCTCCTCTGCTTTATGCTTCCTTGGTGTCAGAAGCATCTTTTGCTAGTTTATCTGATGAATTTCCACCAAAAAAAAAAAAAAAAACAAGCTTTTCCAAATATGTTCTTTAAAGGCATTTGTAGTGCCCTAGACAAATTAAATCTAACCACACAGAATATAAATAAGCATCCAAAGTGCAAGATGAATGTCAGGTAAAGGGTATAGATATAAAGTGTGTCTTCTGTAATTATCCCAGTCTGATTAGTTTGGAGGTGGGCTGGGGAGTGGATACATGCATTCACTCTAAAACTAAAGCTCAAAGTTGGAAGGTTTTATTTCCACTTTCATGACAAAGGATCTTAGATCAATCTTTAAAGATTTTTTTACCTGGTTATTTCTCAGAGTTTCTGGGGGCTACCTGATTTGTGTGCAAAATTGTTACATAACTGTTCAGATTCCTTCTCATTAGTTTTTTTTTTTGAAAGTCAAGGGCCCTTGATCCACTTAAGGCAAGTTGCTTGCTCTGACACCAGAGCTCTTCTGCAAAAACAGCAGTATGACACACAGCTTTCTTTTCATTAACTTCTTTGATAAGACATAACAATGTGTTGCATGACTAAAAGCATGCTTGGTGACTTGAATCAATTCTGAGACGCCTTCCTATGTATCTCTACCTTCTTAATGGTCACTTTGACTAAATTCTTAAATACATGAGTTTATATAATTAATCATAAAAGAAAAAAATGCAGAGTAAGAGAATTGTACTTGACATCATTAAATAGCTTAGAGCAAAAATCATGAAAAATCTATTTTAATCATAAATGAGTGAATTTGACCACTACCACTTATAAACACTAGTAGAAGAATGCAACATTCAAAATTATGCCTATTAATTATAGTGCTATATTTTAGCTATTCTAATTCAAAGCTAGAAATCTGGAGTTCCCGTCGTGGCGCAGTGGTTAACGAATCCGACTAGGAACCATGAGGTTTCGGGTTCGGCCCCTGCCCTTGCTCAGTGGGTTAACGATCCGGCGTTGCCATGAGCTGTGGTGTAGGTTGCAGACGCAGCTCGGATCCCGCGTTGCTGCGGCTCTGGCATAGGCCGGTGGCTACAGCTCTGATTAGACCCCTAGCCTGGGAACCTCCATATGCCGAGGGAGCGGCCCAAGAAATAGCAAAAAGACAAAAAAAAAAAAAAAACAAAGCTAGAAATCTGGGTTATACAAATTTTAAAAGAAAAGCTCTGTATAATATACATAACTATTCAAATTTAGGAAATGTTATTTATAAAATGCATATTTCAATATATCCATGTTTGTCATACTTGTATATATTACTTACTCAGGGATAGTAGAGAGTTTGTCCTCAATAATATTGCTAACTGAATTTTCAAAATACATACTTTAATAGACTGCTGACTAATTAAAGTTATCATTTGGCCCATGGAAACTTCATAGCTCTGAGGTTAAAATTAAAATTCCAAAATCAATTCATAGAATCAACACAACATGGAGCAAGAGACTTAGATTATTAACTGCTGCTGTTTCCTTATGCCTGTGCCTTAATCAGTAATTTAAATATTATTACTAATAGATAATTCAAGCTATGATGGCACTGCTATTTTAAAGACATGGATTTTCTTATGATTCCTGGCAGGATTTTCCTGTGAATATCTAAGCATTGGCTCTTTAAAACTCTCTGGGAACGAATTGGTTATTTTAACTTGAAAGATGCCAGACACACTTAAATAATTAACCAGGGTCCACAGATCTTCACCTTCTTCCTCATAATAAAAAGTACAATTAGATAATTAAAACTTACTTACATTAAAATAATAAACCAAAAAAACAGGAGGGATAAAATTGAGTACAATCCAAAAAGGGACTTATATGTATGAACCAACATCTCTTTTCTTGATCAATTTTTACTGTGGTAAAATACATATAACTTAAAATTAACTATCTTAGCCATTTTTACTTTTTTCTTTTTCTTTTTCTTTTTTTTTTTTTTCAGGGCCATGCAGCCTAAGTTCCCAGGCTAGGGGTTGAATTGGAGCTGCAGTGCCAGCCTATACCACAGCTACAGCAACACCAGTTCCAAGGCATGTCTGTGACCTACACCACAGCTCACAGCAACGTCAGATCCTTAACCCACTAAGAGAGACCAGGGATCGAACGTGCATCCTCATGAATCCTAGTCGGGTTTGTTAACCACTGAGCCATGAAGGGAACTCCTCTTAGCCATTTTTAAGTGTATAGTTTAGCAGCATTAAGTACATTCATACTGTTGTGCAACCATCCATCTCCCAAACTGTTTTCATCTTACAAAACTGCAACTCTATACCTATTAAATAATAACTCTACATTCCCCCTCCTCTCAGATCCTGGTAATTACCATTCTACCTTCTGCGGAATCATACAGTATTGGTCTTTTGGTGACTGGCTTATTTCACTTAGGATAATTTCTTTAAGGTTCATCCGTATTGTAGCATGTGCCAGAATTTCCTTCCTGTTTGAGGCTGAATAATACTCATACATATATATACATATACTTTTTTTTTTTTTGCTTTTTTATAGGGCCGCACATGTGGCATACGGAAGTTCCCAAACTAGGGGTTGAACAGGAGCTGCAGCTGCCAGCCTACACCATAGCCACAACAACTTGGGATCCGAGCACATCTGCTACCTACACCACAGCTCAGGGCAACACTGGATCCTTAAACCACTGAGGGGGGCCAGGGATTGAACCTGCATTCTCATAGATGCTAATCTCATTCGTAACCCACTGAGCCACAACAGGAGCTCCCTGTATATTCCACATGTTGCTTATCTTTTGTTGATGGACATCTGGGTTGCTTCTATGGTTTAGCTATTGTGAATAATGATGCTATGAACATGGGATGTGATAAATATCTCTTCAAAACTCTGCTTTCAGTTTTCTGTATATATACCCAGAAGTGGAACTGCTATATCATGTGGTAGTTTTATTTTTACTTTTTTGAGAAACCATCATACTGTTTTCCACAGCAGCTGTGAGCTGTGACAGTTTACTTTCTGAACAACAGTGTACAAGCATTCCAATTTTTCCACATCCTCACCAACACTTGTTTGTTTTTGTTTTTGTTTTTTTTTAAATATCAGCCTTCTTATGTATTTGAAGTGGTATCCACTGCTTTTTTTTTTTTTTTTGGCTTTTTAGGGCTGCACCCGTAGCATATGGAGGTTCCCCAGGCTAGGGGTTCAATCGGAGCTACAGCTGCTGGCCTACCCCACAGCCACAGTAACATCAGATCTGAGCCATGTCTGTGACCTGGCTCAGACCACAGCTCACGGCAACTCCGGATCCTTAACCCACTGAGCGAGGCCAGAGATTGAACCCATAACCTCATTGTTCCCAGTTGGATTTGTTTCCGCTGCACCACAAGGGGAACTCCTCCACTTCCTTTTTTATTTATATTTCCTTAATTATTAGTGATTTTGGCATCTGATTATATTTTAAATTATATGAATAAAAGCCTTTTTCTTTCTACCAGACAATTTTAAGAAAAAGAGCCTACATAAAAAGAAAATTTCAAAATTGTGAGCATAATTTAAATGCAATAAGTATATTTTCTAAAGATGAGTGTAAATTTGAAAGAAAGAGCTTAATGAAGTACAAGTCAGTTTACACTTTCCAACATGGCAATTAAACTCTTTATCGAGTTCATACGTTCATTCACTTAGCAAATTTTAATTGAAGGTCTCATTTTTATGTTTCACTGTGCTAGTACCTAGGAAAGTATAACTCAAGCCCCACAGTTCCTGGCCTCTAATAACCTACCTCCAGTTTATGAGGCATTATCTTTCTTTAGCCAAGTATAAGTTAAAATAGAGAAGTACCATGTAGTCCTTCTGAGAAGTCAGAGACATCTCATTCAAATACTTTTTTTGTCTTTACCAGAGGAGTGACTATAAAAGGTTGTGTAAGCAGAGTTTCCTCATCAGAAAAATATGGGCAATTATTCTTACTCAAGGTTTTTGTGTATAAACCATATAGCCAATATAAAATGGTTAACCAGGTGGTAGACATCCCCATAATGACTTTCACAGCACACATATGGCTAAAGTTCATGAATATCTTGCCCTAGTCCAGATATATGGATGCTCCCATTAATTTAGAGATTTTCACAATAACCATTTCTCTTGAATGGGCATTAAAAACAGTGAACACATGAAAGTAAACTCTGCTGTGAGTACTTATAAGTTATATAAAATAAAAAGTGCTGGAAAAATGTAGACATGAGGGAGATAAGATTGTTTGCTGAGACTTATACTTAGAACTGTACATCAACCAATATACTGACATTTTCCATGAAGAGACAAAATGGATCTCAGGACCTCCTATCTGGACTGTAACATTATTCAATACATTAAATTGTTTAAAAAAGGAAAATCTGCTTTAAAGGAGAAAATGTGCTGATCACACAGATTTGGACCATTCTTATCCTGGACAACATGTCCTCACGGTCAATTCATTAGCTAGTTGGATTTCTAAGTGGTTTACCTACAGGTAAGAAACACTGGTTTTATGAATCAGGGCATCCTTTTTTTTTTACAATAATTATTTGTTATCATACAATGGTGAATTAGTAATAGGTTTTTATGGTATTACATGGTAGTCTCATGATTCTGATGGTGGTATTGGTCTTTTTGATTCTAGTATTAAAAGGAAAGTAAGTTCTGAGATGTTTAACTCAAAGCTTAATCCTAGACATTGAAATCAAGATGACTAGACACAAGAAAGGAATGAATGCAACCTTAGAAAGTGCCTCTCCCACCCCCATCAAGGGCACGCTAACCCCATAAGCACTAACTCTATGCACCTGGAAGCAATCTACTTTCTAAAGTTTTAAGTATTTCTACACATCTGATTTTGCAATTTTTAAATAAGTTTTGTTGTAGTATTTTGTCAAGATGTTCTTTTTTTTTTTTTTTTTCAAATACTGATTTGGATTTTTTGTTCTCATCTGAACAATGGGTAATTCTCAGAAAAAAGGAACTATTACATTTGATTCTCTGCGTTTTCAAAGTTTGATGCAATACCTTTATAAATTAGCCTATACCATTGTAACACTGTAATTTAGGGTGAAAAGTAAAATTAGACTAGATGGAAATATTTACTAATGCTTATTTTAGGTATGAAAATATAGAAAAACTATGCTGAAACATATTCGCCGTTCTTTTGGTAAAACAGTAGTAGATATTCATTATGATTTATTTTCTCTTGAAGCGCGTTTTGTCATTACGTTATTCTGGTGTATACGAAGAGAGTACATTCATATTTGCACATTTTTTCTTCAATAACACTATGGTCACATTGTTCATCCTAATATTTATCTCTGCACTGGAATGCTTACTGAAGATTTTCTTTCTTATTTTTAAGTTTCATATTCTACAGCAGAATTTGTTTGCTTCCCTAGACTGATGCCAGGAATCTAAATATAATAGTAAAGCTTTATTGAAAAATGGAAAAAAGGAAAATTTGAAAATTGGACTCCTATGCCTTTCTTTTTCTCTGAGAAAATGTTTTTGTACCTATGTGCTTTGGGGATTTGACATTAGTCATTTGGCTGACCCTAGGAAAGGATGTGAACTGAATCTTCTTAAATAATATCATTTTCATTGCTAAATTTATTGTATTCTTTGCATAAAAGTGATTATAAAAAATCCTTCTATTCTGATTATTTTTGTCTCTATAAGGAAGCATACATATTTTTTACTTTATCAATTCCTGTACCTATTTGTTAACATTTCCTTAAAAGTGTTTTCTCCAGATGTTGAAAGTAAAAAAGCCCTTGTTATTTTTTCCATTGTCACTCTTTACTACTTTCCATAGGCAGCATATTGTGCATGCCAAGGACTGGAGGAAATAACAGATGTGTGAGCCCCAAATTATAGGCACAAAAATAACTTTTATAAAATACATTTTAAATGACACTACTTTCCAAAAAAACAGCTCTAATTGACTCAAGCCTAGAAAGCAGTAACTTTAGGAAACATCAGACACACGTCCACTGATCCCAGAAAGTGTTCCATAGTGTGACATTAGCTGGGATGATGACATTCCCAGCTTGCTGCCAGCACATTCTAGGAGGCAGCCTGGGTATTTTGGTACTGGTCAAGCCAATCTCCTCAAAAGTATTGATCTGACATTGCTGAGATGCTACTTCACTTACAAAAGCAACTCCAAATAAAGCCAGCTCCATTGCTCACCAGCAACAGATTAAAAAAAAAAAAGAAAAGAGAGGCAAGAGAATTTGAGAAATAAGAGGGGAAACTCCTCCAGTTTTTTCTTTGAATGCAGACAGAATCCTCACCCTGGGCTTCTGACTGGAGCAGCCGGGGTTCCTGCTGTTCTCAGAATGTTACAGATGGCTGCCTGGGCAGGAAGCCCTCCCCCTTCCGCAATGGTGCTCTGGGGAATGCAGGGGGCCTGGAACCAGCCCTCTCCTTCCCTTCCAAACTTCTTCTCCAAACCCCTACTGAGTAAAAAGAGAGAGAGAAAGAGAGACAGAGAAAGAGAGAGAGAGAGAGAGGAGCAGAAGAGAGAGAAGAGGGGAAAAAAAAAACATGTTCCTGGAAACATTTCTGCCAGTTTGATTTTTAGTGGAATACTGAATTAACCTCTTCACTCCTGACTAGAATAGAGATTTATAACTTTGCAGGCATCTCTTTAATGTCCTGAATCAATTCCATCAGCTCATTGAAGTACTATACCATTTGGGTTGAATTATAATGGCACTTTGGAGTTATGCAACAATTTTAAGTAAGCAATAGCAGTTCTGAATTCTAAAATAATTAAAAGATTTTAGCACATCACATATTGTATTAATGGTGTTCTCTAATTCTATTTCTTAAAATCACATTTTGAAAGTGTTGCTTTTCCTATAGTTTTTCCTTTGATGCAGTTGCTTTTTTTTAAAGTATACATTTTAAAACCACCTTGCCTTTGTTTTGGACCTATTTAACAAGGAACTAATTTCATAATCAGATTCTTTCATATATAGTTTTTAGGCAAATTTATTATTATAATCTTCCATAATCTTCCATTATCGTAATCTTCCATTATGTATCATATAAAATATGTGTATGCTGAAGCAAGGTGTTTCTTACAGATAACCCTTTTTTTTTTTTTTTTTTTTTTGGTCTTTTTGTCTTTTCTAAAGGCTGCACCGGCAGCATATGGAGTTTCCCAGGCTAGGGGTCTAATCGGAGCCGTAGCCGCCCAGTCTACGCCAGAGCCACAGCAACACAGGGTCCCGGCTCTGTCTGTGACCTACACCACAGCTCACGGCAACGCCGGATCCTTAACCCACTGAGCGAGACCAGGGATGAACCCGCAACCTCATGGTTCCTAGTCGGATTCGTTAACCAGTGAGCCACGACGGGAACTCCAAAGATAACTTTTATTTTGGACTTTGCAAAGTTAGAAAATTCAGCTAAAGTATGTCTCTACCCAAAGAGGAATTTTCTAAAACCAAAATAGTTTATGCTAAAATATAAAATGCAGTATTATTTCTGACCTCATAATTGCCATCACACTAGAAACAAAATATGTCACAGGAAGAATATACTTACTTTGAAACATTAATAATACATTTATTTCATTCAAATAAAGTTCAGTGGAGAAAAATAAATTTTCCTCTACCCTTCTTTGCTCTTGTCTGAGTTATGCCCTGTAGGAAAAGACAGATTAACAGGAGAGAAACAGAAGTTTAATAGCATCTATTCCTTCTATATATTTAGGAAAGACCCAAGGAAACTAACTCCCTGAAATGGTCCAAGCCATCTCTTTAAATACCATCTCCATCTAAAGATAATATAAAATGTTGGGAACCAGTTAAGGAGGTTATCAGGAAAAACACAGTAAATTAGGATGAGGTTGTTATACAGATTTAGATCTTTGCTTTCTCCTTAGATAAGAGTTTATAGAGATTTAGTTATCTTTTGCTTCCTAGTACATGGAGGAAGACGCCTTTACAAAAATAAATTTCCCTTTATGAAGTATAAATACCTCTTAAAAAGGAGTAACTTCTGTACATTTTTCAGCTTCTCCTGGGCCTGCTATTTCTTAAAAAGCCTAAAATAATCCTTATCTCAGGGTGACATATTTTAGGGTGACAAACTCAACTTCCCCTCAAAAGTAACAGAGCAACTAAACTCTATTATACCAAGGATAAAACGGCTGGTATTTCGTCATATGAAGAGTAAGACATTTTGGAATTCCTGTCATGGCACAGTGGAAATGAATCTGACTAGGAACCATGAGGTTGCAGGTTCAATCCCTGGCCTTGCTCAGGTGGTTAAGGATCCGGCGTTGCCATGAGCTGTGGTGTAGCTTGCACACGCGGCTCGGATCTGATCTTGCTGTGGCTGTGGTATAGGCTGGCAGTTGTAGCGCTGATTGGACCCCTAGCCTGGGACTCTCCATATGCTGCGAGTGCAGCCCTAAAAAAGCACACACACACAAAGTAAAACATTTTAACCAACTACAGCTATAAAAAGACAAACAAAACAAAACAAAACAAAAAGCTTACAAAAGGGAAACTACTGAAAATTCAATTAATGAATGTAACAGGTGGAAAAGTTTAAAAAAGAAAAGAATTTTCAGTTTCATAGTAAGCAAATCCAGATATTCTGTGATTGACTACATCTATTCATTGATTAATTCACCAAATACTGAGTACCTTCTGAGTTTCAGGCACCATACCAAATATTACGGATTCAGTCATGAATAAAGTAGGCTATCTGCCTTGAAGAAACTGACAGTCTAGACTGGTGGAGGACATGACAATATGGATTTCCATCACCTTCTATTTTTAAACCTTCTTTATAAAAAGTAAATGAAGAGTCATCCAGCTCTCAATTGAACAAGCTCGAGTCACTAACCCCTGGTATCCATTTTGTTTGGTCACTGCATTTATTATGGTTAGTCCCCAAGTTGTACAATTTATTAAATATTTTTTAATAGCATGTATGTTTAGACAGTAAAACTTTAATCATTTGAGTTTCCCTCAAATAATTTTTTAATTTGCATTTACTATATATATGTACCATATCTTACAAAAAACAAACACATAAACAAATACATAAGGGAAAATGTATTGAGTTTCGGCTTTTAGAAAAGAAATGCTTCCACTTTTAGACAAAGAGAAAAGTGAATAAACAACCTCTATTACTTTTGTTTTAACCTTAAATATTGGTATGTGAGAAAGTGATGCTTGGAGCTACAACAGACTTGCAATTATGAGGGAGAGTTAATGGCAGAGGTGCTGACCAGGGCCTTACAAACTTGAGCTACTTGTTACCCACCTGCAATGGGCAACCTTTGGATTTCTTAAAGGTATATTGTTGGATCCACTTATGTAATAAAAACATGTTACTTGTACTCAAAAGCATCTGAATTGAAATAATATATTTAAAGGAAGTGGGGATGACTTTTGCTTCCCAGGAATAAAAATTGAATAGCTATACGTATATTTCAAATACAGGACTTTGTAGTATATATTTAAATTATGCTGGTTTCCAAATCATAAAACTTCTTGAAAAGCACATTAAAACCCAATAAAATCCAGATTCTAGAATTAAGTATAATTTCTTGGATAAACAGCCCTCTTCCATGTATTCTGGATTTCAGGAGTTTATCTTATTTTGATAGCTAACTTCAGGTGACTTTCAGCTTGCTGGTTTCTGAGTCAGTGGTGTGGCCTATAGACATACCTTACTATTTGATCAACCACATCATAAAACCCTCATTAGACATACAGGCCAACACATTCAAGTGGGAATCCAAGCCAAAAGCCAAAACTGCCACTTTTATGTGTAACTGCGTAGATTCTAAATATGTGTTTGAGAGAAAAGGATTATTGGGCAAATAAATTATAGCCTATTGGCATCAGTGGCTTTATCATAAACCATTTTCATGTCATGTCATTCAAAACTCAGCCAAGTAGAAGAGTTCATTCTATTTTCATGGCACCCTTTGTCTTCTAGCCCACAGACTTCCTTGCTATAGTATAATCAGTTCCAATTCACATCAAGAAATGATATATGAGAACATATATATTTGCAGGATCTGAACAACTGACGTCATGTAGTTTATTGCTAAATTACTGGGGCTCAAGAGTTGTTAAAGATGCACTGATTTCCTGAGCACAGAAGAAAATTCCACAGATAGATATTCTCAGTTAAAAATAATAAGCAAAAAAAAGCAGTGTATGATATGATTTATTATAGTTTTTAGTGGATAGCTGAATAGAAAGAATCATAATAAAGTTACATGAAAATAGAAAAAGAACGTACGTTGCTTAAGCATCATAGATAATACATGAAATGTGCTTCAAGGGAAAAATCAAGTCACATTGGAAGTGCCTTAAGTATGCATGTGTAATGATTCTGCAAGGCCCAACACGTTTAATGACAGCCATCGCTGAATGCTGCAGTGCTGCAAAGCAAAGCCATTCCTTTATGTTGCCCATATCCAAGTCCATTAAGAAATAATGGTTCTAAGATGAAAGTCTTGTTAGAGTTTCAATGAAAATGTTTGGCACACCATGATGAAAAGTCAACAATCTGCTTTTAACGAGAGACACTGGAAAAATGTTGGTTAACATACCACTGAAAATATTAATTATCCTTAATGGCAGGATGCAACATAGCTTTTTATAGTTTTTGATCCATGTCATAAATTTGGCTATGACAAAGGGGATACTCCAGCTTTAACTCACTGGCAAGAACATTAGCTATTTTCCAGCCCTAAGAGGTTTGGCCCATAGTATTCTTTGTAATGAACCAAAGGGCCAGATTTCTATTCTCAGAGGGATAGGCTGTGGTATGCGTGCCTGTGTGTGTGCGAGCACATGCACTCTTGCACATGCATACACGTGCATGTGCAAGTGTGTAGTCAATGTGTATGGGTCAGCAACTTGAGTAGTTTTCTTTGGGCTTTGGAGAGGGAAAGAAGGGAAAATGTTACAAGTCCCAAGTCTCTACCTACATCATTGCCAGAATTCTGAAATTTGCAAAGTGGAATCAATGAGGAAGATAAAAGCCTTAAAAACTACAGTAACTTGATCACTGATGGCTGTATGCCTTGATAATACACTGTCGATTTCAACTGGATGTGGTTAGAATTATATTTTTCCTATGAATTTTTCCTTAGCATAAATGTGAATTTTGAGATATTTAAAAAATAAGAGAATGACAAGGGGGAAAGGGGTCCTCTCATTAGCACAGAATAATGAATTCTGGCTTAGGGACTTACATTTCAAAACAATGCTCTTCAAAATCCTCATGTGGTATCATCCTCTCCTAGTAAAACATATATGCATATGTGATAAATAAAAATTTAGTGCCAGATCTTGACATTTTACCCCTAATGCTACCAGTGAATGAGTTTTCCTTAGTTTTTCTTCGACAGTATTGAAAAGGAAAGAAATTTTTGAATTGGACCAATTACAGAAGGACATAAGTGTAATCACGTTTTAACTTTATTTCTGATGGTTTTAGACCCTTCTTCAACAAAAAGATCATATATTTAAAATATCCTAATAGATTTATGTTTTCTCTATTTAATTTTCATTATGAATCTGATGTCTTAGAACAATGAAAGAAAAGATAAAGTTCAAACATGATATACAGGAAAAATATAAAACAATATCTAACTGTTCTACAATTCTCCATGTTTTACATTCTCCACATTTCACCATCCATTCTTCCTGGACGGAGTCCCAGTTTGCCTCCAAATTATTACTACTAAAAATGCTACCACGGATATCTTTTCACATATTCCTGATGGAACCTCGAATATCTATTTTAAGGCAGATACTACCAATTTATCTTTTAAAACAAATTTTAGCAAAGGGGAAATCTACTGGGGTATCAAAATTTTTGTCATTCATTTGGTTAACCTTATGAACATTGAAAAAAATCTATTGATAACCTATGGAAAGTAGTTTACTACTTTCAATCATTCTTCTCTCTAGTCCTCTCTAGAGTGATGAACTGATTTAAATTAAAAAAAAAAAAGAAAAAAAGAGAAAAAAGAAAAATATTCTCTCTTTGCTTTTTTCTTTTTGTCTTTTGTCTTTTTAGGGCCGCACCCACGGCATATAGAGGTTCCCAGGCTAGGGGTCCAAATGTAGCTACACAGCTGCAGGCCTACACCACAGCCACAGCAATGTGGGATCCAAGCCACGTCTGTGACCTGCACCACAGCTCACGGCAATGACAGATCCTTAACCCACTGAGCGAGGCTAGGGATCGAACCCGCAACTTCGTGGTTACTAGTCAGGTTCATTAACCACTGAGCCACTGCAGGAACTCCCTCTCTTTGCTTTTAATGAAAGAGAAAGTCTAACTTCCCCCAAAACCTAATTAGATTAACTTGAAAAAAAAATCTTTTTCACTTGTGATTATTTGGAAAATCAGTCCAAGTACATATATTGTATATGTACATATGTGTATATATATACATATACACATACTGGTCTGAATCAAATTTGGGGAATAAATGAATTCTTTTGAAAAAATTTTTATTGCATTAGCAGTGTTTGAATTTTATATTTAAATAGTAGTATTTCAGAATCATTAATCTTTTAATAAGGCACATGTTTAGGTTAGTTTGTTGTATTCATATTCATTAAATAAACTTCCACATCCTGCATTTAATGAAGTGCTACTGTAATTTGATTTGTTTATCTGATGCCTCTCTCTTTGCATTTGGAATTATCCTGTTAGCAAATACGCAAAAGCTGCTATGCAGAGATCAACAAATATCTTTAAAAGATGAATAGCAATTTTTAAAAAACCTTCAGAGTACCTATTAGAGACTCCTTGTACAGCCCCCTGAAAATGTATCCATGTGGCCATGTCTCCTGTTGATTTGATTTCTACAAACTTTAAAATGCTGTATGTCCAGAATGATAGCTTGAAGAGCATGTTCCAATAAAATGACATTTCACCTAATGTATTTTAACCAAATGACAGAGGCATTTTTACTGATTTAGTATTTCAATGAGTTAGGAGAAAAAAACAAATACTTTTTAGTGGAAACAAAGATCTGAAAGCACACAGGATCTCAAGATGGAAATTAAATTTAATATAGGAATGGCCACTACTTCAAATAAATATTAATAGAGTTGGTAGGAAAATGGGAAGTCATTCCTTCATTTATTATTTTGTTCACTGAGGACTGAGGCAGGTCCTCAGTCCATCTCCTATAACTATTTAAAGCAATAGTTACCATCACTTACATTAGCTGTAAAATTCTTTCTTGCCTAGACGTCTTAGCCTAGATCAGTAATTATAAGTGAGTAGGAGTAAAGCTGCTCTTTTCTTTTTTCTTTTTTTTTGTATTTTTAGGGCTGCACCTGCAGCATATGGAGGATCCCAGGCTAGGGGTTGAATTGGAGCTGTAGCTGCTGGCCTACACCACAGCCACAGCCAACACCAGATCCACTGAGAGAGGCCAGGGATCTAACCTGAGTCCTCATGGATGCTAGCCAGATTCGTTTCTGCTGAGCCATAATGGGAACTCCCACGAGTAAAGCTGTTCTAATGGGAAGTGAAAGCATTTGTTTGAACCTGTGACCATTCCTCCTTTGTCCCCCATTAATACCTTTGAGGAAGTATTTGGACTCTTGGGAAACCAGTTTGGAAAGCACTGATACAAAGTAACAACCTAAAAGGAGATATAAATGCAACCCTTTGTGCCTGTTTGACCTGATTAAAAGCAGAGTGAATCTCAATAAGTTTGAGAGTAGATGAAGCTGAAAGAGTATTTCTGCCATTAAGTCTGATGCAGACTCAAGAAACTCCTGGTGTTAACCTTAAGTGTATGACTCATTATTCATTTCTCAGTGTACTACAATCCCCACCCCAGGATCATGCATGAACTGAGTGCATGTAGGGTACATGCATTTGAATTTACGTACCAGAAAGCTAACCATCAACAAGACTATGGCTTTAAAAGCTGTTAAATACAATGACTATTTTCTTGCTTTATCCTCATTACCTTGAAGGTAGGTGTAATTCACCCCATTTTACTAATAAAGAAACTAAAGTCTGAAGGGGAGGATACTTTGTGGTAATATTTAATATTACGATATTCTTGAATATTCAGTGATGCAGAATATCAATTTTTGTATTTGCACTCTCATTCATGGGCAAAGCACTAAATGGATTCAAATCTTGGGAACCTCCAAAAGTAGGTTTTACTGGTGGAATTTGTATAAACAAATATGTCAGGAATCACAAGGAAAAACAATATTTTATTGGCTTATTCAGAAAACACAATAGTTATTTTCAAAGGGAAATAACAGATAAACATTGTTTATACAAGGGTAATTCAGAATTACTTGGCTGCACTCATGTTTGTTGATAAAGCTGAAATGAACTTTCACTTAGATATACTTTGAAGCCCAGCTTCTGGCTTAGTTTCAAGGGTGAAGTGAAGGAGAAATCTGTCAGCAGGTCCTGATTGTATTCAGAGCCCTACTCTAAGTACAGAAGACACCACTTTTCCTTCCCTGAACAGATGCTAGGAAAGCCAACGTCTGTCCCTAGTGTTTTTAACACTTTAAAATTGTTCTCTTACTTTCTGATTGACAGGCAAGAAAAATGAGAGCTGAAATAGTACTAATTAAAGATCTTATCACTAATGTGCTTTACATTGATACAAACTTGATACTCATGTCCTTAATCAGGCCAGGAAACTCTGTTATCCATGTTATTCTCGGTGTCAACTCTAGAGACTGGTTCATTTTTGGAAGGGTGGATTTTATTTTATTTTATTTTTTGTTTGTTTGCTTGTTTTTATCAAATGTAATTTCCTATAACAAGCATTTATTGTGTCAAAATTACAAGTCAATAGCTATTGAAAATATTATATTATAAATCTTCAATATTTTATGGGAAAGCTTTTTGCCCCTTTTTGTTACAAGACTTAGAAATTCAGCTTTATGATGACAAGATGCAGAATAAGTAGAGATTAAATTATGGCAACTCTTAGGTAAATATTCACTGGTAGGGTGGGTTTTAAACACACTATATAGATCTGTAAACCTACACAAATGTCTGCCAAAAAAGCATTTTTCCATCAGCTTGTTGACAGGTTCATAGTTCTAGCATTCTGATCATATTCAACAGAAATTTTGATAACCTACATGGCTTTAATAAATGCATAGTCATGCTCTAAGAAAGGGATAAGAAGTACAGTACACAGCATTTCTCAAACACATTTGATTTCAGAATCTTGGAGGATTATGGCCACTTATTTTATTTTGCCTCAGAATTAGGACCATTTGGGTGATGTGAGGAAGATAAATAAGCTGAAGTGAAAAGATATTAATTAAGCTGATATCAGTTCTCCAGTGGTTCTCAGTCTTGGTTGCATGATAGAATCTTCTGGAAGGCTTTAAAAAATATCAATTCCCAGGCCTGTATGAGACTGACTAAAGCAGAATCTCTGTAGACTATGTAAGGGCAATTTGTAAAAGTTCCCTTGGTACTGCCAAAGTTTAGGATTGTTGAGCTAAGCAAACATTTCTGTCGAAAAAAGAAAGAAAAAAAGACATGTTTAAAATTACTTGAGAGTTTCAGAACATAGGAGTTTATTACCCTATGGTAGACAGGACTCCCTTATTGACTTCAAATGCCATGTGCAGGCATAGTGTAACCCTTTATAACCTTACTCAACAAAGTGTGGTTCAAAGTTCTGGAAATGTGTTAGAAATACATATTTAAGATTGAAGAAAATCAAGGTATAATTTTTGCTATAGGAAAATCTTTTGAAGTTAGGAGTTCACTGTTCTTGTGATCCAATTTTATATCAGAAGATGAAATGAACACTATGCTAAGAAAGGGACAAGGACATTGCTCCCCAAATTTACAATGTGCAGAAAGTGGCAAGTTTTCTCAAGACAATTCAGAGATATTCCTTTTAATCATTAATTCTTTTCATCTGACACCAGTTTTGTTTCCTAATGATGTGCCATCTTTTCACATATGCTTGCTTTGTTTGGTACTACACAGAAAATTTCAACCTATTAAGAAAAATGCAACAGGAGGCAATGCAGCCAAATATGGAGGATTGCGGAAATTTGGTGATTGGTCACTGGTGACCAAGAAATTTAGGCAGAAGAATATTGAATTTCTAAAGTTGAGTTTCATAGTTCAGACAACCAATTACACTGAATCTTCAGAATATTTTTAACTTCTATGTGGGATTAACTCACTTCTCTTCAGTACTAATTCCTCTCCTCATGTTTCTTATCTTCAATCTTACCTAAAACTTTTCTTTATAACTAGGTACAGGATGAAGAGAAGCAAGCTAGTAAACTCTTCTTGGAAGATCTAGGGATACTTGTTGATCTTAATAAGCACATCTCTGATAAATCCTTTGCTATACAAACTTTTGATACATAAGAAGTCAGAAACTCTTTAGTCTGACTACTGGTTCTTTGTCTGCTTTAAGTAAATTTCCAATGAAAGAAAATTTCCCTCTCTGCCAAAATCTGCCAAAATCTGCCAAAATCTTCCTTTTTCCTAAACATCCGCAGCTAATCCTTACTTGAATTTTCATATTTATTAGGAACTAAGTACTATATAGATACTTAATTCATCAAATTTTCATAAGAAAACCATGAGGACACTGAAGCACAGGTGTTTTTTTGTTTTTTGTTTTGTCTTATTAGGGCTGCACCCACAGCATATGTAGTTTCCCAGGCTAGGGGTCCAATCAGAGCTACAGCTGCCTGCCTACACCACAGCCACAGCAACACCATATATGAGCCGCATCTGTGACTTACACCATAGCTCACAGCAATGCCAAATCCTTAACCCACTGATAGAGGCCAGGGATCCAACACACATCCTTATGGATACTAGTTGGGTTTGTTAACCACTGAGGCAGGACGGGAACTCCGATTTGTTTGTTTTTTAACAAACTTTAGTTTTTAGAATAGTTTTACATTGATACAAAAATCAAAAAGAGTTCCTGTATACCCTAAGTTCAAAGATAGTATTAACATTATAATTAATGTTACATTAGTATGGTTACAGTTAAGGAGCCAATACATTATTCTTAGCAAAAGTCCCACTTTATGCTAATATCCTTAGTTCTTACCGAATGTCCTTTTACTGTTCTGAATGTCAGATTTTTAAAGTAATTTCCAATATTACATAATAGTTGTTGACAGAGCTTGTCTTTAAGTTCAGACTAATTCCAGAGGTACGAACATTTAGGCACTTCTTTATAATGCATTGGAAGAGAAAAGTTTGCTCAGATATCTCAAGAAGAAACTACACCAATTAAACAGGCATAAAAGGGGTCTTTTCCATAGCTCTGGGAAAGCCAATACAATCCAAGAAAGATCCTGATGTTGTGGAAGGCTTGTTATGTGTCATCTGTGGTCAAACCAATCAAGTCTAGCTCAATCATTTGTAAGTAGTTAGGTTTTAGTTTCCTTTCTGGAAAATGGGTAAAATATTAATACTTAAGGGCTACTGAGGGGATTCTTGTAAAAGGAAATGACTGGAATTCACTGACATCGTCTATGTGCCTAATGCTAAACTACATAAACAATATTTTTTTCCACTTCTTTCCTCTGTGTTATACCCCAACTCCTATGTGTCTACATTCACTATTTATATAAGAAAAATTTCATTATTGAAAGGTGACAAAATGTAAGAATGGCCTCACAAGTGAAAAACTGTGATATTTCTCTTTGCATTGAGGAAGATGATTGGCCACCATCCTGCATGATTTTATTATTGTTGGCTTTATGACAGTATCAGAAGACTTGGTTCAAATGAGCATTTAAGGTCACTTCAGTTCAATTTTTATAATGTGCTATCTCCCTACCTTAGTTTCAGGATAAATAACTGATATGCAAACCACAGAAGAATGATATTCTACACAAGGATTAACTCAATATTTTGAGGCTTCTTTCCAAAAGTTGGTCTGGTTTTCTAAAAGAGATTTGGCTCCCAGTATGTTCCTACTTCTTCCTGGTGCCTATAACAGCACGGGGAACAGGGATTTCATGTTTCACACAAACAACAAGGCTTTGGCAAAAGAGGAAAAATGTCTGTCTAGCCAGAAAAAAACACACTCATTCATGTTCACACCACCCAACATCCAAAAGCTTGATCCTGGGAGCTGCCTTTGGAACTGTCACCATGTTCTGATATGCATACTAGGGCTAGGATATATACATATTCAGCAGTGTCTCAAGCCCAATGAGCTACTCTTCCATTGCTATCCTGTCACTTTCCTTTGCTGTTCTGTATCTCTTAATATGTCTATGCTATGAATGTTATAAGATGACCATTTAATTACTTTAACTAAAATGTACAGAATCTATTAAAGCCATGAAAAGGATTTTGAAAATTAAATGTTTTAAACTTTGTTGTTTAAATGCAGTCCCCTTGTCAACTATATAATGGTATAGTCTCATTAAAATGTATATATAATAAAAATTTTAAACATTTTCTAAAAATACACATATAAAAAGTCTAATTTAGAAGGATGAATTCTTCCCACTTAGGACACTAGCTATTTCATGTCCATATGAAGGAAAACTTATCTGTACCATACATCAATGGATTTAGAAAATCAAATTATAAGAAAATAAGGCTCAAAAGGGACTGTGAAATGTTATAAAATTCATCCAGAAATACTCTAACCATTCCAAATAATACTGTTGAAAATCTCCAGAAAAGAATTTTATGACTTTTGGTAGTAATGTGATATATTTTCTTAAAGCCCCCTATCTCGTGTTCACATCTCAAGGGAAACAGAGGATTATCGTTTCCCATTAACATCCCAACAGGCTTACAACAGTTCTGCAAAAGAAGGTTAAGTAACTTATGGGAGATCTGGCTGCCAGAATGAATCAAAATGAATAGGAATAGATACCAAGAATCTCTATACATCCTGGTGACAGAATGATTCTGGGCTCTAGATACACACAACATGAATTTTCTGGTACTGCCACTTTTTATTTAACTATACAATCTTGGGAAATTACTTATCCTGTCTCTCTGTTTTTACATCTTTAATTGAGGTAATAATACAATTTATCTCACCAAGGTACAACAGATGAATTAATATATTTTAAGGTGATAGAAACATACTCAAATTAGATTTTCATTATCTTCTATGTGGTATAAACTGCACTTCTATATTTTGAACATTTAGTCTTCACTTAATTTCCTGATATATCATTCATGGGCCAATATTATTCCCATTTCATGAATGAAGAAATCGTAAAGTGGAATTAGAAAACGGCCCAAGAGGACTCCATGAGACAGTGATAGAGTAAAGAACTGAACTCAGAGTTATCTCATTTCAAAGCCCATTTCACCATTCTTCCTCCATGATGAGGTAATATTATCTCTCCAGAGAAATCATACCATTGAAGGCCATTCTAAATACCCTGTGACTGTGGCCTCATTTTCTTTTAAAATAATTTAAACTTTATTTTAAAAACTTGATTAAATTTTAACTTAGTTGAACTTTTCACTGAGAATTTCAGACTCTTTCCCTAAGAATGTGTAAAATACCTTAAAATGAAAGCCAAATACTAGGTTTTTGTTTTGTTTTCCCTGTTTATTTATACCTTTACACAGCATTTGTTGAGTACTATTATTATGTAAAAAATGTTAGAGGTAAAATGAAGATTAAACAGTATTAATGCTAAGTGCCATTTCTCAAGGTATTACCTAAGTAGAAGAGATATATATAGAAAAGACAACTCCTCGTTTCATGTATGATAAAATATTCAACAATAATTAACCACTAACATGAGTAACACAGGAAAGAAAATGGTATATAAGCTACTATGGCTTTAGATAATTCAATAAAAGAAGTAAGTCTTCAGCTAGGAATAAAATAATGGAGAAAGTTTATTGAAAACATACAAGGCATTTCAGATCTATGATACAGTATGAGGGAAAATATGTAGTTATAATTTTACATGGTTTAACTGGAAAAAATGAAACAATCTCATTACAGAAAAAAAAAAAAAAAAAAAAAAAAAAAAAAAAAAAAAAAACCTGAACTGAAGAGATACATGAGCTGGGACTAGAAAACCTATTCCAAAAGCATACTATGACTAACCTTGAATGATAAATTACAATGTTTACATTTTATCCCATAGGTATCTTGGATGCATGGACAGTTTTTGAGCCAGGAGAATTAGGTGATGAAATCAGTATTTTAGAGAGATTTCTAAATGATTTTGGGTTTACTATTAAATTACTTTAATCTTTTCTTCTCCCATCTAAACTTGGAGGAGAGAAAATGGGAAAGAATTATGCAAATGTCTCAAGGCTCAGTGGAATAAGAGAATGTCAACATCCAGTTTGAAATTAATCTGCATAATGGTTTAGAGGAAGAGATAATGGAGACCATTAAAATATTTCTGGTGACAGGTGATAGAAGGCTAAAGCACTATGTGGAATGAAAATATCCTGAAGAAATAGCGAAATATTTGGAGGAAAATGTCAGAAACAGTCATAGAAATGTCACCAAAGGCTATTTTCCCAATGAGTAAGATTATTAGAGTATGATAGATAGATTATAAATGGTGCATTATAAATACAGAGAAACCCTATAACCAGAGCTGGAAACTGGAGAATGGTAAGGCCCTCCTAAAAGAAACTAAAGACTTTTTGCTAAAAATACTGAAAATAAGACAATAGTTGACTTCAAATAGTAAAGGATCTACCACTTCATTATCCTCCCTTCCCCCAATAGCAATATTCTGCATATGAAGGAGAACAATATGAAATTCAGCAGTATATATTGTTATTATTCTTTTTAGAGAAAGGAGATCCTCTCAAGAAAATCTGAGAATGCGATAACTATGTAACTACAGCAGGCAAGCATGAAGATAAAAGTATAATATCAGAGAAAGATGTGTGAAAATGGAAAATGTGGCTGCTGAATTTAACACTTTAAAAGAGAGATAGAAAACATATATGGCATTGTAGAAAGTGGAATAAATTAAACAGATCAAGTTTCAGAAAGTCTCTCACAACACAGAAGAAAAGGACTAAAATGTAGACAATTAAGACATATTATGACAGACCAAAGAATTTCAATGTATTTAATAGAAAATAAGAAAAGATAACACACTTGACAAAGGCAAAAGTTAGAGGCAACTGAGGATTGATTTGTAGAAAATGATATTCACAGTAGAAGAAAGTTTCAAGGTTTAGGAAAAATAAGACAAGAAAGCTGTTATCTACACACAATTTCATGAAATTTCTGAATTTTAGCATAAAAGTTTCAAATATTACAAGCATCCAGACACAGAAATTGTTTATCTTCCAGAAAGCAATGTGTTACATTTTCAATGTGTGGTTAAAATTCTATGACCAAATTCATTTATGCGCAAGATGAACAAGTAGACATTATCAGACATACAAGGGATTAGGAAGGATGCCACCAACATACTTTTCTGGTAAAGCTATCCAAAAGCTAATACATGCTATAGGAGGTTGGAAAATAATACAAAATCTCATGTGGAAAATAATATGAAAAAAATTGTGGTACACCACAAAACCATGAAAGAAAGAATTAAGAATAACTGCAGAGATTTTACAATAATGTGTATCCACAAGTTTCTTACATTATTATATATATATAATATAAATAAAAATTTAACATTAATATGTGTATATTAACAAATATTTTAATAAGAGTAAAAGAAAACTGCACTAAAATTATCATTTTTACAAAATATATTGATTATTTTTCATTACTGACACTGATAATTAGAAAAACATGAGTATAAATATTCTTAAGTAAAAAAGGATGATAATAATAGCTGTAGTTGTTTTATTTGAATTTAAATGATATGTATAAGGGGTTTCATTTATCTCTTTGAGTATGTTTTAAAACCGTCAGGTAAAATAACGCAAAACCACCAAAAAATTCACCCACAGAGTTTTTCCCTTCTGGAATGCAACCACCAGGTTGGTAATGCAACACAGAAAGAATTCAAGTATTATTACTCTAATTAAGAAAAAAGTACTAAATAAACATTTTTGGTGTGTTTAAAATGTATTCTAGTAACTAAAAAGTAACTGCAACTTAATAAGAAGCAGAATCTAAAGTATCCACTTTACTGAACTACAAAGATCTCAAATTGCCAAAGCAATCTTGAAAGAAAAGAACTGAGTTGGAGGCATCACAACTTCCTGAATTCAAATTATATTTATTACAGAACTACAGTAATCAACATGGTATATAGTACTGGCATAAAAACAGACACATAGACAAATGGAAAAAATAGGGGGCATAGAAATAAACCCATACACATACAGTCAATTAGTTTTTGACAAAGGAACCAAGCATGTGTAATGGAGAAAGAATATTCTCTTCATTAAATGGTGATGGAAAAACTAGACAGACACAGGCAAAAGAAACAAATTGAACCCTACCTTATATCATACATAAAAAACAGCTCAAATAGATGATAGTCTTAAAACCTGAAACCATAAAACTCCTAGAAGAAAACACAGGGGTAAGCTCCTTAACATTGTCTTTGGCAAGGATCTTTTTTTGGATTTGGCACCAAAGGCAACTGAAGCAGAAATAAACAAGTAGGACTACATTAAAACAAAACTAAAAAAACAAAACTTCTGCTCAGCAAAGGAAATTGTTAACAAAATGAAAAGGTGACCTATGGTATGGGAAAAAATATTTGTGAACCACATATCTGATAAAGGGTAATATGCAAAATATAAAAAGAATACATTCAACTCAATAGCAAAAAAATAAATAATGCAATAAAAACAGGGCAAAGGACCCAAATAAACATATTTCCAAAGACAAAACATAAATGCTAATAGGTACATGAAAAGGTGTTCAATATCACAAGTCATCAGTGAAATGCAAACCAAAAGCACAGTAAGGTATCACCTCATACCTATTATGATGGCTATTATCAAAAAGAAAAGAGATAACTAATGCTGGCGAAGATGTGGAGAATAAGGAGCTTATACACTGTTGGTGAAATGTAAACTGGTAAAATTAGTGTGGAAAACAATATGGAGTTTCCTCAAAAAAATAAAAATGGAATTACTAGAGGATTCAGAAATCCCTTTCCTGCATCTGCATACAAAGGAAATGTAACCATTATATCAAAAAGATATCTATAGCCTCATATTAAGTGAAGCATTGTTCACTTGCTAGAATATTATTCAGCCTTTTAAAAAGGAAATTCTGGAGTTTCTGTCGTGGCTCAGCAGTTAATGAACCTGATTAGCATCCATCAGGACGCGGGTTTGATCCCTGGTCTCGCTCAGTGGGTTAAGGATCAGCATTGCCCTGAGCTGTGGTATAGGTTGCAGAGGAGGCTCAGATCCTGCATGGCTCAGATCCCGCTATGGCTCTGGCAGCTACAGGTCCTAGTGGACCCTTAGCCTGGGAAGCTCCATATGATGCAGGTGTGGCCCTAAAAAGACAAAAAAAAAAAAAAAAAAAAAAAAAGGAAATTCTGCCATTTTTGACATCATGGACAAATCTGGAGGACATTATATTAAATGAAATAAGACAGAAAAGAACAAGTACTGCTCAGTATCACTTAACACTTGTGTAGACTATGAAGAAAAAAAATGTCAAACTTACAGAAACAGAAAGTAGAAAAGTGGTTGCCAGGGGTGGGGGTGGGGAATAGAGAGAGGTTAGTAAAAGGGTAAAAACTTTCAGGTATAAGGTGAATGAGGTCTAAGGATGTAATTCTGGTGTGGTGACCACAGTTGATACCACCGTATTGTAAAATTGAAATGTATTAAAAAAATAGAACATAAATATTCTCACCAACAAAAAAAAGTTAAATATGTGACTTGATGGATTTGTTAATTAAACTCAAAGTGCAAATCCTTTAACAATGTATGCATATATCAAGGCATACTACTGTATACTTTAAATAGCTTATATATTTATAAATTAAACCTCAATAAAGCTGAAAAAATAAAGTCTCCATATTACTAAAGCTAAGTGCAGAGAAAAAAATGCTTAAGTAGCAAAAGATAGGAGGGAGAAAAGCTTACATTAAAAATTAAAAACAGAAAGCAAATAAGATGACAGAATTAGGAATAAACTTGGATACTAACTATAAAAATATATGGATAGGTTAAATTTCTCAGTTAAAATTTGAGAAAAATAAAACTAGCATTTGCTCTTTTACAAAGATTTTCATAAAGTAATGGGAGATAAAGGTTAAAAATAAAAGTATTAACGGGTAAATGTAAACAAAAGAAAGAACAGGCAAGTATTATTAATATTCCTTAAAGAAGTACAGTGTAATAAAAAGGGCCTAACATGCAAATAATAAAAAAATACATATATGTGTGTGTGTATGATATTCACAAAAGATATCTAATAAAAGGATTATAATCAGCCTTAAACAATGAAAAGAGCATTTGAAGTAAAGGGCTGAGAAAAGACAGAAATGCACTAAAATGTGTAAGTCCTGAAGATATGTACTCATACTCTTTTATCTGGCACATAGAATAGATAATAAGAGAAAGCTGGTAGGAGATGGAGGTAGAGGAGATTTTGTGAACTACTGTAGAATCTTGAATGCTATTTTAAGAAACTGATCTGGGAGTTCCTGTCGTTGCTCAGTGGTTAACAAATCCGACTAGGAACCATGAGGTTGTGGGTTTGATCCCTGGCCTCATTCAGTGGGTTAAGGATCCGGCATTGCCATGAGCTGTGGCGTAGGTTGCAGATGCGGCTTGGATCTGGCATTGCTGTGGCTGTGGCATAGGCCAGCAGCTATAGCTCCGATTGGACCCCTAGCCTGGGAACCTCCAAATGCCACAACTTCGGCCCTAAAAATACCAAAAAAAAGAAAGAAAGAAAGAAAGAAACTGATCTACTAATTGCTTAATTTACTGACCCACAACTACAAAACCACTCTATTAAAATCAGCATTATAAGTCAGAAGAGACTGTAATATGTCTTTCACATACTCAGCAGCATACTTTGTTAAATCTTTATTTAGTAGGATTACAACATATTTTCTTTTTTTTCAAATCAGAGCTGCAGTTGAGTCCTGCGCCACAGCCACAGTAACAAAGGATTTGAGTTGCATCTGTGACCTAAGCCATAGCTTGCCACAACGCTGGATCCTTAACCCACTGAGCTAGACCAGGGATTAAATCCACATTCTCACAGACATTATGTCGGGTTCTAAACTTGCTAAACCACAAGAACTCCCTACAACATATTTTCTTGAAAAACCCTGCATGGAGATGTAAAAATGAGACATCATAGTTTTATGTCTGACCTCCTACAAGCCTAAAAGTCTTTCTGATAATTAGAAACATTTTTCCCTTTTGGCAAAGTTATTGGGTTCTCTAGAGATAAGTAAAATCAGCACATATTTTACCTAAAGTCTGAAAAGGCAGTTCTCAGAAATAGCTAGCTAGACCTAACTTCTTTCAGTGACTTAAAATGGAAAATTGAGTTTGAAGCTTTCCATTCTATAGGTTGTTCTGGAAATCAGTGCCTACATTTTTACTTAGATTCTAAGGAGCTTTCTCAGTAGTTATTCAACATTAATGTTTAGCTCTGACATTGCTCTAACAAGATGAGTTGAAGATAAAGAAAATAACAAAGTGTACAAAAAATTCTTTGCTGTTTAAAGTATTTCTAACTCAATCTAAACTTCTCCAATAGCTAAATGCTTTCTTTTTGTGATTGTTGGATCAGATAGGAGTTTTATCCAAACTATTTATTCTAATCAGCAGTTGGAGGAGAAGAATGTTAAATAAACGATCTTATTTTGATTCTTTCTCTGGATGTTTACCAGGCTGTTGACAAAACCCAGAGAATGTTTAATGACTTGATGGGGGAACTTGAAACAGAAGTGGGAACTGCTCTCAAGGAGACTCATTGGCTATTTTTTTTTCAGTGCAACAAAAGGAAAATGATGACAGGCCACCTCTTGGTACCCAGTTTGAATTAGAAAATTCATCATGCTCCTTGTCGAGAGTTCAATTCTCTCACATTGAATTGAATAAACATTTTCAATGAAAGCCAGAAAGACACAGATAAAATTCAGATGTCTTTAAAAAGAGACTTTACACAGGGGATCGAAGGGGATAGATAGGCTCTCCAAAGACTCACACATGGACTTATGCAAGGTTACTCATGCTGTGCCAAGAAATAAGGCCTTGGTCTCAGCACTGCATTATGACTGAAACCCTATGGTCACAAACTTATCTGTTAGGAATGTGGTGATAAATAAGCCACTATAATATTAACCAAGGAAACAGTTTGGATGCACATCCATTAAAGGAATTACTGGAGTTATTTAATTTTAAATCCTTATTAATCTTTTTATATCTTGGGTAATACCAATTCCCTAAAGTATGTTATTTAAAGCTTAGGGAAAATGCATCCTCAAGGACCTACTGCCAGCAAAGAAGCTGTTTTCAACATCTGGGAATAAAAATCACCACTAAATATAGATCATTGGGTCAACTTGCTTTGGGAAATGGTGAAATTCAAAAACGTGAGTTACAACATTTGCATGGGCTTGTTGGCTTCACGGTAACTTAGAGTCTATTCTTGGATCTATATGCTAACTGAAAAAGTGCAGATGTGACTGGTGTATCATTTTCCTAAGTGCTTACAGAAGTATGAAAATACATTAGTGGACCAATCATCTGCTTCATTATCTTCTTTTGATTTATTTCATTTTTCTTTCATTGACACAAAATCCAACCAAAGTACCTTATTCATCATCTCCTGTCTACATAACCTCATCCATTACCACACAGAACTTAAAATTTATATTGAGGAGTTCCTGTCGTGGTGCAGTTGTTAACAAATCCGACTAGGAACCATGAGGTTGCTGGTTTGATCCCTGCCCTTGCTCAGTGGGTTAAGGATCTGGCATTGCTGTGAGCTGTGGTGTAGGTTGCAGACAATAATAATAATAATAACAATAACAATAATAATAATAATAATAACAACAACAATAATAATAATAATAATAATTTATATTGAGTCCCTACTCTCTCTTTAAAACAGCAAAAACCACGACTAAATTTCTTTGGAACTAGGATGTGGACATCATTTTGATGTCACTCCAAACGTTCTTCGTCCATTATTTAATATGACACTTCAATCCTCTTATTTTTTTAATCAGTTGTCATTTAATCATCTTCTAATCTATATTTTGCTGTTACTGAATGTTGCCTTTTACTTCTCATGTAAGCATCCCTAAAGAATGGTCAACTATCTTCACTTACCATTCACTTCTAATCTACTGTAATATTGCCCCAACCCAACACTAACTCAAGTGAAGTGTTTATTAAGAATAACAACTTCTTCATTGCCCAATTCAATGATTACCTGTTGCACTGAACACATTTTATTATTCTTCTTGAAATATATTTCTTAAAATGACTCTTGGATACCTTTGATCCTCATTCACTTTTGCTTATCTGTCTCCTTAGTATACCATTTTCCTCCACCAACCATTAAATTTTAAGGATCACCAGGATTATATTATTTGCTTATTAATTTTCCCACTCTGTCTTCTAATTGATCATTTTCTTCCTCATCTAACCTTCTCCCTTTCCCTCTCATTCTGCTCTCTCTCTCTCTCTCTCTCTCTCTCTCTCTCACACACACACACACACACACACACACACCCTGCTAAACAGAAATCTTCTGTTAGGCAACAGCAACAGTCTTATTATCCAGTTACATCCTGCATATATCCACTCAGGCTTTTACATAAATAACCTAAATTCAAAATGTGCAAAGTTAAACTTTCCAATCGACATTTATCTCAATGTTCACTAACTCTACTGGTTGCCCTACTAGTTTTAGAAACTCAAGAGTTGTTAAAACTTTCGCATTCTCTCTTATAATCCAATTTCAGTCAATTGTATATTCTTGACAGTTTTATATCTGAAGTATTTTTTTAATCTCCTCTTCCTTCCCCCACATGCCAAGTACAGCTTTCCTAGACTGAGATTTCATCATCTTTTCCTTGTATGACTATAAAAACCTCCTATATGGTTTTCTGTGTCCGATATTAAAAAAAAAAAATCCTCTAATTTGTAGTCAGTAAAATCTGAAACAAAAATCTGATACTATTCTACTATGCCTAATAGCCATTAATGTGCCTGTGAGCTTACTGTAAAATAAGGTATAAGCACCTAAATATATCAAATATTAAAGCACTTAGAATTAGGAATCTAAATTTATTTCTATATAATAGAAAACCCAAAAATGATACTAGAGTTGCTTATAATAGAGAGAATATATTTCTATTTCAAATGAAAAAGTCAGGAGTTAGGAAGATTTAGGCTAATATGGAGGTTTCATAATATCATTAATGAGCAGGGGTCTTTTTTTCTTGCTCTATGATATTTAGTACAATATTTCCATTATTAATATGACTTCATAACTCAAGATATTTGCTAGAGCTCCAGTCATCCTATCTGTTTCAGGTAGCAGAAAGAGAAAACATACACTCCAGAGGGTAAAGAAAGAAAAGCATCTCAAATAGTTTTTAAGGATTTTTTCCTCAAAGTATCACTCAATAGTAACAGAAAAAAATAAAAAAAATTAAGATGGGCCCCAAATTGTGATATATTCATATTTCTTTATTATATTATTTTATATTAGTATTTGTTCTTTCTTATTAAATAAGATACTATATATTCTGAATACAACACATTAATTATATTCTAGTCACAGATTTTTCAATAGCAACCTTTTCTCAGTTATTAGGTTACATTACTCCCTCAGAGGATACTTTTGAAGATTAAATTGCATTATTGTAAAATGACAGAAAAATGCCTGACACACAGAAGACAGTAAAATAACCTTATTTTTTATTGTTATTGACACTTTAAGATGGAAAAGAACTGGAATGTTTTTTAATAAGGAAATTATTTTGAGAATGATTTACCCTGGGCTATTTAAAAGTTCTAATTATTTTGTAAATATTTGACCCTCTGTTATTCTTTCTTCTCCTATGCCAGCTAGATCCAAAGCTTTCCCCACATACATATGACCAGGAAAAGAAAAAGGAGTGAAGAGTGGGATGCAAAAGAACACTGGGGAATCATAAAAGAATTGAATAAGTAATCAACTATAGGTTCAAGAATTAAAAAACTACTGGGCTACTAACTAAAGAAGGCTAGATCAAAGTAAAGGAGGCTAGAGCAAAATAAAATCAAAGCAACTCCCTACCCAAAGTGAACCCTTTACTACGAGCTTGAGAATCTATTTAAAACAGTCTTCTACAAATTGTGCATGTTCTCATTCACTTAATGATGATATTATCTGTTAATATAACAGAAATTCATCCTTCCTGACATATAGGAACATAAATTAATAATTAATCAAATATTAAATAACAGTCCTTTCCAGGTTTCCTTACTCAGTGAACAAATATTTTGTGGCTACTCTGTTCAATAATAACATAAGTCTACTGTGAACAATAATAATCATGATTAGAAATCATATATAAAATGACTAACACATTGCCAAGTATATTTAAAAATCTTCATAATTAGTTATTATATAATGATGAATCTATTTGTATGTCATAATACTATCAATTTGTTTTCTAGGAAAAATTGTTTCATAGAACATTTTTGTGATAAGATGTTGAGTGGAACTTTTTTAGTTGCTCTGGATTTTATCACTAGAATTAAAAATTACGACAAACTGGAGTTCCTGTCGTGCCTAGTATTCATGAGGACACAGGTTCAATTCCTGGCCTTGCTCAGTGGGTTAAGGATCTGGCATTGCCGTGAGCTGTGGTGTAGGTCACAGACGTGGCTTGGATCCTGCTTCGCTAAGTCCGTGGCATAGGCCAGCAGCTACAGTTCCGATTCAACCCCTAGCCTGGGAACTTCCATATGCCACGGGTGCTGCCCTAAAAAGACAAAAGACAAAAAAAAAAAAAAATTGTGGACAAACTGCTGGTCCCCAAAACATTCAGACGTCTTAGAAAATGCACGATGCAGTATTTAATGGTAAAGCAATTCACTATCTCCAACTTTTAGGTGATACATAGATAGACAGATGATAGGATGATAAAATAAAATGTAAACAATATGAGAATCTGGGCAAATGGAGAATTTCCTTTTAATATTCTTTAAAATTTCAGTGACTTTAGAATTATACCTAAACTAAAAATCATTAAAACATTTAAAAGTGCTTTAAAAATGTAGAAGTTAGATCCTTTTACAATCTTCTTAGAAAGATTCTAAATTAGCTCTGCTATTCTCAAACATCCTTTCATCACTACCTTGCCCTCAAGCCTTTATAAGAAGAAAGGAAGGACACATATTTGGTGGTGATGGTTTGGAGAAGGAGCAACTTGTTCAAACCAGCTTTACTACCTGAAGGGTTGTCTAAGCCCAAACTGTTTATATCCTTTTGTCTCCTGATAGAAGCCATCTCTACAGTAACCCAAAAATCTCACTGAACAAATAACAAATGCGCCCATATATTCATTGCAGCAGTATTCACAATAGCCAAGACATGGAAATGACCCAAATGTCCATCAACAGATGAATGGATTAAGAAGAGTATAGAATACTACTCAGCCATAAAAAAACAAAAAACAAAATAATGCCAAAATAACATGCTGCAGTGAACATATGGGTGCATGTGTCTTTTTCAAGGAAAGTTTTGTCTGGATATAAGCCCAAGAGTGGGACTGCTGGTTCATACAGTAGTTCTATATTTAGTTTTCTGAGGTACCTCCATATTGTTTTCCATAGTGGTTGTACCAAATTACATTCTCACCAACAGTGCAGGAGGGTTCCCTTTTCTCCATAACCTCTCCAACATTTTTTTTTTTTGCCATTTCTTGGGTTGCTCCTGCGGCATATGGAGGTTCCCAGGCTAGGGGTCTAACCGGAGCTGTAGCTGCCAGCCTACACCAGAGCCACAGCAATGCAGGGTCCAAGCCACGTCTGCAACCTACACCATAGCTTACTGGCAATGCCGGATCCTTAACCCACTGAACAAGGCCAGGGATCAAACCCACAACCTCATGGTTCCCAGTCGGATACATTAACCATTGTGCCATGACAGGAACTCCTCCAACATTTTTTATTTGTGGACTTATTAATGATGGCCATTCAGACTGGTGTGTGGTGGTACCTCACAGTCGTTTTCATTTGCATTTCTCTAATAATCAGTGATGTTGAGCATTTTTGTGTGTGTGTGCTTGTTGGCCATCTTCTTTGGAGAAATGTCTGTGGGTCTTTTGCTCATTTTCAGTTGGGTTGTTGGCCTTTTTGTTGTTGAGTTGTATAAGTTGTTTGTGTATTTTAGAGATTAAGCCCTTTTCAATTGCATCATTTGAAACTATCTTCTCCCATTCTGTAGGTTGTCTTTTTGTCTTTTATGGTTTCCTTTGCTGTGCAAAAGCTAAGTTTGATTAGATCCCACTGGTTTATTTCTGTTTTTATTTCTACTGCTTTGGGATACTGACCTAGTTAAACATTTGTATGTCTGATGTTAGAGAATGTTTTGCCTAACATTCTCTTCTAGGAGTTTTGATGATATCTTGTCTTATGTTTAAGCCTTTAAGCCATTTTGAGGTTATTTTTGTGCATGGTGTGAGGGTGTGTTCTAGTTTCACTGATTTACATGCAGCTGTCCAGTTTTTCCAGCAACACTTGCTGAAGAGACTGTCTTTTCCCCTTTTTATATTCTTGCTTCCTTTGTTGAAGATTAATTGACCACAGGTGTCTGGGTTTATTTCTGGGTTCTCTATTCTGTTCCATTGGTCTGTATGTCTGTTTTGGTACCAGTAACACATTCTTGATTACTGTAGCTTTGTAGTATTGTCCAAGGTCTGGGAGAGTTATGCTTCCTACTTGGTTTTTGTTCCTCAGGATTGCTTTGGCAATTCTGGGTCTTTTGTGGTTCCATATAAATTTTTGGATTGTTTGTTCTAGTTCTTTGAAAAATGTCATGGGTAATTTGATAGGGACTGCATTGAATGTACAGATTGCTTTGAGTAGTATGGCCATTTTAATGTTGCTAAATTCTAAGTTCCCTGCAAATAGGAAAAAAATCCTAGTCTAGGAAAAGAAAGACCTAAGATGCATAAGCTAAAAAAGATTCAGAGTTTGCACAAGGATGGGAGACTTGAATTTTGGCCAGCCAGAATTGAGAGATTACACTTAACAATCAAGACATTGACAGCAGAAGGGCCATATTTGTAGGACTTAAAAAAATCCATAGACTAAAACTCCCCAAAACTTACACTAATAATATTTAAAAGCAAGCCTTGAAATAAGTAACTTAATTATATGTCAGATAAGAGTTGAAAAACCTTTAAAAGAATTTCTGAAAAATTACAATACTCAACAATATAAAACTTACAAGTACCTAACAGCCAATAAAAATGAGTAGACATATGAAAAAACAGGAGAGTGTTACCCTCAACCAGTAATTGGAATAAACCAGAAAAAAAATGACAGAAAGATGAAATTAACTAATTTTAATGATTTTTAAAAGGATTATTGCAAATATCTTCAAGTATTTAAAGGAACATGAACACACGAGGAAATAAATACAACATACAGAAAAGAACCTAGGAAAATTTCTAGGGAAAAAAAATAGAACTCTGAATTAAAAATTTTCCTGAATCAGATGAAAAGCAGATTAGACACTGCAAAAGAAAAGATCAGTAAATGTGAAGATACAACTATAAAATTAAGTCTATAGGCAGGGGGAAAAAAAACAAAAAAAGGATAGAAAGAGAAGAACAAATATTAATACAAAAATTAATACAATATAGTGTTATTTGAGTCCCAGAAGTGAGAATCATAAGAAAGATTAAAATAAATCTCATTTTCCAAGGTTAATGAAAACTATGACTCCACTGAAACATAAAGATTAACAGCCCACAAAAAGGGTAACAAACACTCAAAAAATTGAAGTCTGTTATTTTTTATGTTGCTGTAATAAGCTACTACAAACTTAATGGCTCAAAAGAATAAAAATTTATTATCTTAAAATTCTGTGAATCAAAAATCCAACACAAGATTCACTAGGCTAAAATTAAAGTGTCCACAGGATGAATTCCTTCTCCTTTGGCACAAAGGTAACATATTCACAGGTTCTGGGTATTACACTGTGTTTATTTTTGGGGTGCCATTATTCAGCCTACCACAAACATCAAAGTACATCATAATAAAACTTCTGAAAGCCAACAACAAAGGAGAAAATTTCAAAAGAATAGAGAAAAAATGCACACTAAATAAAAAGGAACAAAATAAGCATGATGGGAAATTTTCTTAAGAAACTATAAGAAAGTAGACAATGAGATGATGTTGTTAAAGTACTAAAAAAGCATAATGTAAACATGATAAAAACATCTTTTGAAACTAAAGACAAAATATAAAAGGATGAAGGATAGGTAATTGTTGTCAGAAGATGTGCTCTACAAGATAATACTGAAAAAGATTCTTCTGGCTAAAGAAAAAAAGCATATGACAATTTATATCTACAAATAGAAGTGCATGGACTGGAAATGATAAATACATGGGTAGACAGAAAATATTTTTTCATGTTGCTAATTTCTTTAAAGATAATTGACTCTTTAAAGCAAAATTAATAACTACTGGAGTTTCTTGTGGCTCAGTAGGTTAAGGATCCAACATTCTCATTACAGCAGTATAAGTTGCTGCTGTGGTACAAGTTTGATCCCTGGCCCAGGAACTTCTGCATGACACAGATGCAGCCAAAAAAGACAAAAAAAAATTAGTAACAATGAATTGTGGAGACTGCAGCACATGTAGGAAAAATCTATGAAAACAAATGAATAAAGGATAAATAAAGGGGAAAAATCAAGGTATATTATAGTGGGGTTCTTATATATGCATGACTTTGAGATTATCTTATAATATATGAAATTTTTATATATGTCAAATGTATATATATGAAACGCTAGGACAAGCTACAAATTTTAAAATATGTTACATATAATGAGGTAATAGAATATGGCAACAGAATATGGAAAAGTACTCAGATAATTAAGGGAAGAAGAAAAAGCAAACAGAAAGAGAATGCATCATGTTGAATACCACTGAAAAACTGGTAGATTTATATTCAAATATACTGATAACTATATAAAGTATAAATAGATTAAAAAACCCAATAAAAGACTGACATGTCATATTGTATATAAAAATATGACTACTTGTTGTCTATAAGAAATCCATTTAGAATTTTTTAAAAGGATAAGAATAGAATGAGATAAATTTAAACTTTAATAAATAGAAATTGGGAATAGTTACGTTAATATCAGAAAAATTAAATTTTGATCAAGGACTCTAATCATGATGAAGAGGAAAAATTATGAAGTCACTATATCAAGAATATATATAACACTGTATTATTATTAATATTGTTATTAGTATTAAAATATAAGTAAATCTATTTCTAAGATATTCATATACTTATATTTTATAAATTTATAAATAATATTTCTTTTAGAAGTATTATTATTTTTTAACTTTATGAATTTTTTTTTCTTGATCTTCTTTAAGGCCACACCTATGGCATACGGAGGTTCTCAGGCTAGGGTCAAAGCTTAGCTGCAGTTGCCAGCCTACACCATAGCCACAGCAATGTGGGCTCAGAGCTGCATCTGCAACCTTCACTGAAGCTTGAGGCAATGTCAGATCCTTAACCCACTGAGCCAGAGTAGGGATTGAACCCACATCCTCACGGTCTTAACCCACTAACCCACAAGTGGAATTCCACAATCAATCACTTAATTAATTACATTCACAAATTTTAAAAATTCCACATAATCATCTCAATAGATGATATACTTCAACACTTAGGACAAAATCTTACAGAATTTCTTTCTTTCTACTAACAGAAATCTTATAGAATTTCTAGTCTTTCCAAGATTTCTTGGAAATCTTCTGAATGGAAGTGCTGTCCTTTTATCCCATATATTTTTTAATTGTTTATTTATATTTGTAAGGAGATATAAATATATATTTATTTTATGGGTTAAAATACAATACTATAATTATTTATTTTTTCTCAATTTTTGCCTTCTTGGATATTAGATATGACTTTAGGTTTGCTCCTTTGAACTTTTGATACTTTTTCAATCCAGTATAATTTTGAAAAACAACAAAATTGGAGGACTTATACTACCTAACTTCAAGTATAAATAAATATATACATTAAGGAAGGAAAAACAGAGTGCCTCAAAATGAATACATAACATGTATGTATTAATCAATGTTATCAAATATGCCAAAATAGTAATAGGAAAAGATTTTCTTTCCAACAAATGGTGGGAATATTAGATATCCATTTAAAAAAAATATACCTCAACTCTTCATTTATACTACACATGCAAAATTAATTTTAAGTGGATAACAGATATAACCATAAAAGTTGAAACTATAAAACCTCTAGAAAAATAAGATAGGAGAAAATGTTTGTGACATTGGGGGTAGGCAAAGAGTTTCTTGAGGATGAAAAAGTAGAAATCATAAAAGAAGAAGATCAGTAACTGGACTTCATTGAAATAAAAATCTTTTGTCCTTCAAAAGACATGATTAAGAAAGACAAAGCCCTAGAGAAAATATTTACAATACATATTTCTGACAAAAGTTTCTCGAAATTACAAGAATCCTACAACTTAATAAGACAAATAATTCCATTTAAGGAGGAGTTACCATCATGGCTCAGCAGTTAGCGAACCTGACTGGCATCCATGAGGACATGGGTTCAATAAGGATCTGGCATTGCTGTGAGCTGTGGTGTAGGTCACAGACGTGGCTCGGATCCTGCGTTGCTGTGGCTCTGGTGTAGGCCGGCGGCTAGAATTCTGATTGGACCCCTAGCCTGGGAACCCCCATATGCCATGGGTGCGGCCCTAAAAGACAGAAAATAAAAAAAGTTTCCATTTAAATGAACAAAATACTTGATAAAACTTTCATAAAAGAAGATATATGAAAGAACAGTAAGTACATGACAAATTTGCTCAAGATCATGACTTATTAAAATCATAAGATACACTACATATCCACTAGAAGAACTAAAATTCAAACGACCGCGAGATACACTACACATCCACTAGAAAAACTAAAATTCAAATGACTGAGAGATACACTTCACATCCACTAGAAGAACTAAAATTCAAATGACCGAGAGGAATTCAGCTTCTGCCCATGAATGATTAATTGCTACAGTCACTGCCTTCTCAATATAAACATAAAACTGGATAAAATACTTACAACAACAGTTTCCAGACAACAAACAACAGTCAGCTGAGGCCTAGGATTCTTGTGAGAAGGGAAACAAACAAGGTGAATCCTATAAATGTTCCAGTGTACTTCCTGGAAGCAATTTCCAGGCCTCAGGGTGGGAAGGATGAACTCAAATGGAGCCTGGTGGCCTTGTGGATTTGCAGATTTAGAAAAACAGACATTAAGAGTTTGAAGACACCTTGATGGCTGGAACTTGCAAATCAGAATAAGAAAGAAAAGGAAGTTATATAAAACAGGAGCCTTTTCTTTAGGAATATACTACTAGCTCTAAAACATATATGGAAACTGAAGGGCACAGAACATGCTAAAGAATTTTGATAGGTATAAAAGCCAAAGTTAACATAACTACCAAGATCCAAGAATTTTATAAAGCTACAGTAATCAATACTCATGATGTTGGCATTAAGGATATACACAATGACACAAAAGAGGAAATCTAGAAATGCTAATATGAACAATTGATTTTTGTCAAATGTGTCAAGAAAAGTGAAAGAGAAAGGACAGAATTTTTAAACAGATAATGAAACAACTGAACATCCTTATAGAAAATGAATGAGGAGTTCCCACTGTGGCTCAGCAGAAATGAACCCGACTAGTATCCATGACGTGAGTTTGCCCTGGCCTTGCTCAGTGGGTTAAGGGTCCAGTGTTGCCATGAGCTGTGGTATACAGATCACAGACGTGGCTCAGATCCCATACTGCTGTGGCTGTGGTGTAGGCTGGCAGCTGAAGCTCAGATTTGATGTCCAGCCTGGGAACGTCAATATGCCACACTTGCAACTCTAAAAAAAAGTAAATGAATGAAATCAAACCTCACACTTAAAAATGATTAAAGACCTAAATATGAGAGCTAACTTATAGCAGAAAATATATTAGAAAGTCATCATAACCTTGTAGTAAGCAAAGATTTCTTAGGATATATAAAGCTGATCCATTAAAAAAAAAAAATCGCAAGATGAACCCCATTGAATTAAAAGTTTTTACTTTTAGAGGTAAACTGATTTTAAAAAATGAAAAGGCGAATCACAAACGGAGGAAAATATTTACAAAACAAGATCTAATATATGTCTTGTATCAAGAATATATGAAGAGGAGTTCCCGTTGTGGCGCAGTGGAAAGGAATCTGACTAGGAACCATGAGGTTGTGGGTTAGATCCCTGGCCTCGCTCAGCGGGTTAAGGATCCTGTGTTGCCGTGAGCTGTGGTGTAGATAGCAGACAGCGGCTCAGACCTGGCATTGCTGTGGCTCTGGCATAGGCTGGCAGCTGTAGCTTTGATTAGACCTCTAGCCTGGGAACCTCCATATGCTGCGGGTGCGGCCCAAAAGACAAAAAGACAAAAAAAAAAAAAAAAAAAAAAAAGAATATGTAAAGAACATAAGAATCAATAAGACAAAATAAAACATTATAAATGGGCTAACAATGAACAGACATTTCACTGAAGAAGATATGAAAATGGCAAATAAGCAAAGGAAAAGATACTTAATATTCCAAGTCAATAGAGAAATGAAAATTAAAATCTCAATGAAATAATAATACCCATCCACAGCAACAGTGTCATATCTAAGAAAACTCTGCTTAATTCAGTGTCATAAAGCTTTTCTCCGAGTTTTATATTTTATGTTCAAATTTAGTTCTCTGATCCATTTTGAGCTAATTTATAGATATACATGCAAATATATACACAGCATACATATATATGATGTGAAGTATGGATTGACATTTAAATTCTGCATAATCACAGCCAATTGTTCAACCACCATTTGTATTATTTCCTTTTTCCATTGAATTACTTTTGCCTGTTTGCCAAAAATCAATTGTCCATATAGGTGTGATTCTATTTCTGGATACTTACTTTATTTAATTCATCTGTCTATTTTGACGTTAGTACCATATTAGCTTGATTACTACAGCTTTATAGTAAGACTTTGAAATCAAGTATTAGTTCTTCAACTATTTCATTCTTTTCAAACGCTGTTATGTCTATACTAGGTCTTTTCTATATAATTTTATTTTTCCTTTTTAGGGCTGCACCTGTGGCATATGGAAGCTCTTGGGTTAGGGGTCGAATTGGAGCTGCACCTGCTGGCCTACACCACAGCCACAGCAACGCCAGAGCTGAGCCACATCTGTGACCTAACAACAGCTCGTGTCAGTGGCAGATCCTTAACCCACTGCGTGAGGCCAGAGATTGAACCTGAATCCTCATGGATACTAGTCAGATTCTTAACCTACTGAGACACAACGGAACTCCCTCCATATAAATTTTTAAATCAGTTTGCCATTTTCTATGAAAGCAGTTTGCTGAGATTTGGGGTGTTAATTTCCTTGATTCTGTAAATTAATTCATGGAGAATTTATCTATAAAAATATTGAGTTCTACAACTCCTGTTCAATGTATGTTTCTCCAATTATTTAGGATTTGTTGAATTACTTCCAGCAAAGATTTAGTTTTTGTACAGGTCTAGCACAATTTTTGTCTGATTTATCACCAATCATTTCAGACCCTCCCTGGGCCATCATTAATCTAGACATCCAAACTCAGTTTTGTTGAGGGTCCATTTTTTTTCTGTGGGGTGGCCACAACCAGAGGGAATATGACCATTTCCTTCATACAGAATATTGAAAAGAACATCATTCTTCTAATTCAAGCAGAAAATTATTGATAAAGAATTTCAACTGGCCTGGCTTGTTTTACATAGGCAACTCTGACTTTATCTGTCAGGAGTGCTTTTGGCAGTAAAACAGAAGATACCTTCATAATAGTGGCTTAAACAATCAGAGTATAATGATTTCACCTAATAACAAAACCAGGGGAACACAGTTAATAGCCAGCCAAGTGGCTCAAAATCTCAAGCTCTCTCCATTTTTCTGTTCCAGCACCTTCAATGTTAACTTATGTCTTCATTGCTTTTTTTATTACAGAATGGATGTTGCATCTTCAGGTATTAAATCTGAATTTCAGGCTGGAAAGAGAATAGGAAAATACAAGCCAACTGAGTCTGTTCTTTCATATCAAGAAATCAGAATTTTCTGAGAAGTACTATACAGCAAACATACATCTCATTGACCAGAAATGGGTCACATGGCCACTCTTAGCCCACAGGAGATTAGAAAATGGGTTATTTTATCTTTTTCGAACTCTGTGATAGAGTCTGGAAGAAAAGAAATATATTACATTTGATTATTTAGTGAACTAAACTACAATGCCTGTGATAATGATCAATACTATGCCTGGAGGATAGAAACATGTTATTATTCCAGACTGGGTTATGAACCTATTTCTATAGTGAAGGGAGAGCACAATCTCTTTTCGTAAGAAAAAGGTCAGGGCATGACTAGGTTGAAGGAAACAAATTAGATAATTAGATTAGAGGTAGGATTTTTTTTTTTTTTTTTTTTTTTTGTCTCTTTTTAAGGGCCATAACCTGAGGCATACGGAGGTTTCCAGGCCAGGGGTCCAATCGGAGCTACAGCTGCCAGCCTACACCACAACCACAGCAACACTGAATCCAAGCCGCGTCTGTGACCTACACCACAGCTCACAGCAACTCCAGATCCTTAACCCACCGAGCGAGGCCAGGGGTCGAACACACAACCCCATAGTTCCTAGTTGGATTTGTTTCTGCTGAGCCATGTCAGGAATTCCAGGAATGACATATCTTATCCATTGATAAGGTCTAGTAAGATTTCTCTAGAGAAGAAGCACTATGTGGAAAAATTAAAAGCATGAATCTGAAGCTAGAGAACTGTTCAAATTGTAGCATATCCATTAACTGGATTTGTCGTAGTCAGTAAACTCCTTAACTCTTGGAAGAGTTATAAAATGGGGATAGTTACAATCAATGCAATAGTACTGGGGGGAGGAATAAGACTATATAACTTATATACAGTACCTACTTTCTACTTGCTACTTTAAAATGTCCATTTTCTTCCCTATTGCTTCTTTCCTCTTTTTTTCCCTATTATTTTTTCTGATGAGTTTTAAAGCTCCTATTTATACTCTTCCCCAAAGGACTCCTTAAATGCCAAACTGATCCAGATTTTTAGAAGTCTGCATAATACTTATGAATGAGCCATGGAAATGTATATGTCGCCAAAAGACCCTAACTTTCTCAGGTCTAACCAAAGTATGGTGTTGGAAAGCCCCTATCATCCTGGCTGTTTAGGATATGAATGTCTTCAAGATTCTGAGATATATCAGCACACAGTATAGGTCAACTCCACTATATATTCAAAAAAGCTTTCCCTGATTCCCTAGTTGATTCATACATTTTATGCACCTTCCTATTAACATTTATCTCTCTTTTCTAGCACTCACAGCAATTCTAATTTCAGAGCTGTGCAGTTGTTTTAAATTTGGATCTGTCTCTCTGAAGGAAGAGACAGTATTTTCTTCTGCTTACCACTATATCGTAAGTGCCTAGGCCAGAAATGAAAGATGGAGAACATTCCAGAAGGAATCAAGTAACTTTTCTAACTTTTCCTTAAAATACACTGCTCCTCTTCTCCTCCCCATGATTTGATTTACCAACACTTACTTGGATCCTCGGACTTAGAAAATGCCTTTGTGCCCAAAAGGACAGAAAAGTTAGGTTTCTTTGTCAATATCAACTTAAGGTCTTCCTTCCAACTATTGACTCCCTAATTGATTCATTTACTTGCTGAAATAATTTTAAGGAAGAAAATATCCCATTTAGCACTGATTTTTATTTTCATAAATGACAGGATCAGTTTGCAATAAGTGAGAATTTGGGTGAAAGGCTCTAAATATGTTTTCCAATCAAACTGATGGACTCTAGTACACTCTGCAGCTGAGTGGACATTTCCTGTTCTACAGCCACAGAAGAATGGGAATACAAAGTCATGATTCTGTGTTGGGGCGCTGGAATCAGAATTTAGTCCTTGCTAGAGCTGCGTTAAGAGGTTTCTGCACTGTCTTCCACCTCCTATTTGGAAACCTATTTGACTTTTTCCATTAATGTTTTTCTTCTTTTTGAAGTGTTGTAATTCAGTCTCAATGTGTGGTCTGGCTTCATCCTAACTAGAGCGGAGACTAGAAGAACTGAGCCAAACTGTGGTGGGCCAATGATAAAAATTGCTTCTATTTTCCATTTTAACAACAATTGTTTTTACTTTAACAACTTTGAGGCTGGAACTTTCTTAGTGGAGGGACAGCAGAATTTGAAATACTCAAAATTTTTTTAAAATTTAAAGAAATAAGGCACACAAGAGGAAAAATGATTATATATCACTAATATTATTCTAAATCTTGATTTAATTTTTTGAGAGACTGCTTCTGATTTGTCATGAGTCACCAAATTGGTATGTGCTATAATTTTGCCACAAACACACTTTTCTGCTTTGTAGAGCAGTATACTTCTTTTAAGATTCTAATTTGGGCTTAGATTTATGTATTTCCATAGTCAGTTCATTCTTGAACCTGAACCAACTCCTTGACAACACTTTCTGAATGAGTTAATAGAGAAAAGGCCCACATATAAGACCTAGTGCTGTAATCATGGCCTTTCTGGTTACCTGTAATTGGATGATTGAAGAAGAGACATCTACTGTAGAATATGGAGTGTGATGCCTCTTTTGCTATATTGAAACATACGTTCATAATATAAATTATGTAATAATGTAGTAAATGCAGGAACAAACATGATTATGAATGGAAATTCAACATGACACTCTAAAATTAATGTTGAAAAGTTGAACATTAGAGTTGAAATCATCTTTCAAAATCTGGTAAAATGGTATAATGATTGATGTCTCCACTTACCTTAAAGAATTAAATAATTATTTTCTATAATGTGTCCTAAAGTGATTTGGCCCCAAGATGAACTGTTTATAATAAAATTAGACATGGAGAATGAAGTTTATTATCTTTTACTACATAGCTCAATATTCAACTTAGCCTGAATTCAGAAGTTTTAAAATACTATCACTTAGCCTATCATTTTGTAAGAACAATTTTCCCACAATTCACATTCACTTTGTTTTTATTAATTATACCTACAAATTCTGAGGTTGCATCTTCTTCCTCTATGGTTGATATATTACTCTGTCCTTCAGGATCTTCAGCTCTAATTCACTCTGAACCTATGCTCTGAATTAGAATCTTTCTTTTAATCATTATTGTAAGGTGTTTATTCCATTTGTTCATTTCTTAATATATTTATTCAACTCATGTTTACTAAACACACTGTATACATCAAGGCGTGGAGAGATACCAAAAATGAGAAACTCAAAGTCCCTGCCTTTGAGTAGTATATATTTGGGGTAGGAATAGGTGAAGTTATGAAGAAAAACAAAAGAAAATACTGGATAGGGAGTGATAAGATGGATTATAACCCCCATAAGAAGGTAACTTTTGAAGAAAGAGTTAAAATATGTGAAAATTAGACACTGTGAAGAACTAGGGGAAGAGCATTCCAGCAAAAAGAAGAGTAAGGCTAAAGGCTGAGAAGGAGATAGGGGAGAGAGGGAAGGACAGAATGCCTGAGAATTAGGCTAGGGCTAGATCCCATATGAGTAGCAGAAATGATGGGAAGTTAGGATTTTATGTAGAATGTGAACTGATTGGAGGTCTTACTCATGTTCTGTGATGTTAAGTTTCTCTTACTATAATGACCTGTTTCTTTGAACAAATCAGGAAAAAATCAATTAATGAACACATATTGAAGGTTTTCTTTATGCCACACATTAGCCTCTTTCCTCATTTTTTGTGAGGAAATAAAGCATAAGTTAGAAGCTTGGCCTCTAGAATCTTACTGAGTATTCAAGCAGACGAATCACAAACAGATAAAAGGTGGGGGAAAGGGAACTGGATGCAGGTGGTTAAAGGGCACAAACTCCCCTTATAAGATAAAGAAGTATTAGGGATGCAATGTACAACCTTATGCAAGTTAATGCTTCTGTATAAGACTGACATATATTAAAGTTTTTAAGAGAGTAAATTCTATACGTTTTCATCACAAGGAAAAAAAGATTATTTTGTTTTGTTTTAGGATTTGTTTATATATCTATGTGGGATGATGGATGACATCTAAACTTATTGTGACAATCATTTCATGATATATGAATCATGCCAAATTATTATATTATGCTATATACATACCCTCAACTTACATAGTGCTGTGTGTCAATTATATTTCAAGAAAACTGGGGGGAAATGCCTTACATTAGGAGACTGAACATGCTAAATTAGTGGTATGGAATGAAAACCCATATTTCATCTCCCGAAAGAGCTGATACCTCCTTAGGAGGATGTATGGTTACAGGGAATACAAATTATGACAGCATACAGTTACATATTCTATCTGCAAAGTATTTCAAAAATAGGCACATTAATCAGGGCAATAGAGCTAAGGAGATATTTCTTGGAGAAAGAAGGCTGAGTAGGGCCATGAACAATAAGCAGAGATCAGACAGAGAGGGAAAAAAGAAGATATACAGAATTTAATATATAGAAATTGTAAGGAAGTGAGGATTCCAGACTAGCAAGAGAGGAGAGAGGGATGTTCTTGGGAGCTGCAAGACATAAGATTGGACAGGAAGAGAACAGTCTCTGCCTTCAAAACCAAGCAGACAATTTTAAACTTATTGTTTAAGGTGTTAGAATTTGTTCAGGGGAATAAGCTAAATATAAGGAAGACTAGAGTGAAAAAAGGTTTGATAAAATGAAAGTAAATTTGTTTTCTTTTTTTCGTCTTTTGTCTTTCTAGCCCCACACCCGCGGCATATGGAGGTTCCCAGGCTAGGGGTCTAATCAGAGCTACAGCTGCTGGCTTACTCCACAGCCACAGCAAGGCCAGATCCAAGCCGTGTCTGTGACCTACACCACAGCTCACGGCAATGCCAGATCCTCAACCCACTGAGCGAGGCCAGGAATCAAACCCACAACCTCATGGTTCCTAGTTGGATTCGTTTCCGCTGCGCCACAATGGAAACTCCACTCCGAAAGTAAATTTTAAGTTTAAAGTTTGGAAGATTGTACTACAATCTTTATATGTTACCTATATAGAACCAGGAGTCCTAAAAGTAAACTTATTGTTTTAGGTTTTTATAGCCTGTGAGGATGAAGGAATGGGGGATGGGGGGAGAGATGAGTAGGTGGTTGAAATCAAAGACAGGATGAGTTCATATAGCTTAGTTTGGGGTGATGGCAGTATACTGATCCAAAAGGTAACACTTTAAGTGTATGTATAATAAAATGTATACAATGCTTTTACACTATGCAGAGACATTTTTACCTTTTTATTGAAATGTAATTCACATACTCTAAAGTATACCCACTCGATATGCACAGTTCAGTGGAATCTTTTCAAAGGTAATATATTTATATATCTAACAACCAGAACATACAGAAGATAAAGAACACCCAAAAAATCTCTTTAACAGCTTTCCAATTAAAATGACCCCAGACATTAACCTATATATTTACTTCTTTTAGTTTTTAATTTTTCAATTTATTTTATTATTTTCATTTTGTTTTTATATAAAAACAAGTCTTCACCTGTCCCACTTGTTTACATCACATATATATTTTTCCTTACTTTTTTAAAAATTAAAGTTGATTTACAGTGTTGTACCAATTTCTTCTGCACAGAAAAGTGACTGAGTCATATACATATATATATATATATATATATATATATATATATATATATACACACACACACATATGTATTCTTTTTCTTATATTATCTTCCATCATGTTCTAGCACAAAAGATTGGATAATTCCCTGTGCTATACAGTAGGACCTCACTGCTTATCCATTCTAAATGAAATAGTTTGTATCTACTAATCCCAAACTCCCAGACCATCTCACTCTCTCCCCCTTCCGCTTGGCAACCATAAGTCTGTCCTCCATGTCTGTGAGTCTATTTTTTTTTTTTTTTTTTTTTGTCTTTCGTCTTTATAGGTCTGCACCTACAACATTCGGAGGTTCCTAGGCTAGGGGTCTAATCGGAGCTGTTGCTGCTGGCCTACACCAGAGCCATAGCAATGCCAGATCTGAGCTGTGTCTGCGACCTACACCACAGCTCACGGCAACACTGGATCCTTAACTCACTGAGCAAGGCCAGGGATCAAACCTGCAACCTCATGGTTCCTAGTCAGATTCGTTTCAGCTGTGCCACAATGGGAACTCCTGTGAGTCTATTTTTGTTCTGTAGATAGGTTCATTCATGCCATATTTTAGATTCCACATATAAGTGATATCATATGGTATTTTGTCTTTCTCTTTCTTACTTCACTTAGTATGAGAATCTCTAGGTGCACCCACATTGCTGCAAATGGCATTATTTCATTATTTTTTATGGCCGAGTAGTATTCCATTGTGTATATGTATCACATCTTCTTAATCTGTTCATCTGTCAATGGACATTTAGGTTGTTTCCATGCCCTGGCTACTGTGAATATTGCTGCTATGAATATATGGGTGCATCTATCTTTTTGAATTGTAGTTTTGTCTGGATATATGCCCAGGAGTGGGATTGCTGGATCATATGGTAGTTCTAAATTTTGTTTTCTGAGGAACCTCCATACTGTTTTCCACAGTGGTTGTACCTACTTACTTCTATCAACTAGATTTGTTTTGCTAGTTTTGAACTTTAAATAAAAGGAGTTACACAGGTATCCTTTGATGGCTGTGTTCTTTGGCTCATCTATCAGTAAGATTCAACTAATTCTTGCATATAGCAGATCTTTATTATTCCATCCCATCATACAAATATACTAAAATTATTGTTGATGGAGATTTGTGTCTAGTTTATATTGTGACTAACAGTGTTGTGGATACTCTCACACCTGTCTTTTGGTATACATGGTATGCTTTTCCCTTGATTACATACATAGGTAGGAGTGAAAGTGCTTGGCCATAAAGTATGTCTATACTAAGCTTTATAGGTATGGTCAGTTTTCCAAAGCAGTTATACAAATTTACATTGCCACCCTCAGTGTATAGGAGTTCAGTGTCCCATATGTTCACCAATATCTGGTATTTTCTCATTGTGATTTTAATTCCTCTGGCCACTAACAAGGTTGAGCAAACTTGCCTTTACTGAACATCTGGAAATCATCTTTTTCAAAATTCCTCTTCAAGTCTTTGACCATTAAAGTCAAACTGACTACCACTTTTCTTAAGTATTTTTAGGTATTTTAAAATATATTCTGGGTACATGTATTTGGCCAAATATATGTATTGCCAATGTCTTCTTAAACTCCATGGCTTGTCTTTTCACTCTTTGAATGGTGGCTTTTTGATCAACAAAATTTATTTTAATTTTAACAACATGCAATTTATCGATCCTTTTCTTTCTGGATAGTGTTTTTATGATTCAAAAATAATTTTTGAGAAGCTTGTAAGAAATATTTTCTACCAAATGGACATGTTGATATTCTTTGATCTTGTAGTGTCTTAAAATTTTCACCTTTTACATTTAGGTCTACAATCTATTGACACTGAATTTTGTATATGAGGTGTGAAGTAAGAATAAATTACCACTTTTTTCAAAAAAATTAAATTGACCCAGAACAATTACTGCAAAGGCCGTCCTTTCCTTATTGCAATTTAATAGCAATTGTGTTGTAAATCAGGTGAGTATGTAGGAATGGGTCGGCTTCCGGACTTTATTCTGTTCCATTGGTCAAACTATCTCACCAAGTACCAGAGATTTCACATATTTTTCATTGTAGTAGTTTTATAAAAAAGCTTGTTATCTGGTAACAAAAATCTTCCAAATTTGTTCTTCCTCCAGATTATCATAGTTATTCTTGGCCTTTTGCATTCTCATATATATTTAAATTTATTAACCCCAAATTCCCAATCCATCCCACTCCCTCCCCCTTCCCCTTGGCAACCATAATTCTCTTCTCCAGGTCCATGATTTTCTTTTCTATGGAAAGGTTCCTTTGTGCCATATTTTAGATTCTAGATATAAGTGATATTATATGGTATTTGTCTTTCTCTCTCTGACTTCACTCAGTATGAGAGTCTCTAGTTCCATCCATGCTGCTGCAAATTAGGGTTAACAGGTACAAATTATTGCCTTTGGAATGGATAAGCAATGAGATCCTGCTGTATATCCCTGGGAACTACATCTAATCACTTATGATGGAGAATGATAATGTGAGAAAAAAAAATGTATATATGCATGTGTGACTGGGTCACCTTGCTGTATAGCAGAAAATTGACAGAACACTGTAAACCAGCTATAACGGAAAAAATAAAAATCAATATAAAAAATTTAAATTTAACTTGTTAATTTTTAAAAAAAATTTCAGATTTTAACTGAAATCATATTGAAACTGTAAATTTACAGAGAATTAGCATCTTAACAATACTGAATTCTCCAATCTCTGACCATAGTGTTTTTCTCCATTTATTTTGGTTTACTTTGATTTCTCTTTTACTGTTTTACAGATTTCTGTGTCAAAGTATCACAATTTTCATTAGATTTATTAATCCAGGTTAAACCAGTCTATTTTTGGTTTGGTCTTGCTCCTGTATACAGTGTTTGCAGGAAGTTCAGTGTAAAGACCAAAACAAAAAAACAGTGAGTAAAGTTTAAATGGGGTCATTATTATTTGGGGAATCTGAACACTGTTTTTTCTCTTTCTAGCACCATGGGATTTTCAAAATAATATATTATTTAGCTTCTGAGCAGAGTCTCATCAGAGTTTCTCCATGGATCAGAGTCAGTGAATGCTTAGAGTAAACTGTGACCTCTCAAACTACGGCTCTTCTGGAAATCCTAAAGTCCAATTTGTTGCCTTTCTAAAGTTTCTAGGCTGCGGCTTTGTGATCAGGCTAGGATTTGGCAGCCAAAATGAAAACATGGAGACAAATGCAGAGTTCATTTTATGTGCTTCCTTTCTCTTCAGGAATTTGGTTCCTCATTTTCTTACTGTCATAGTTATAGGAAGTAATTTTAAACAGTTGTTCTTTTTTGGTTTTTTTTTTTTTCATTTTATTAAGCATTCATAGTTAATTTCAATGTGAAGTTTTGCATAATACCAACTACTGCATCAGAATAAGAAATCTTGAGTTATAAATGTAGTTTCAAATACATAAGCTGACATTAAAGAAAAAAATTGATAAAGGAAAATCCTTTTCTCATTATTGTATATTTTAGGTTTTTTTGTATATTTATTATAATTCTGCAATCCCAGTGCATGGCATATAAGAATCTTCATAATTTGAATCTAAACTGCTTCTCCAAAATCATTTCCCATAGTATCTCCTAAACCAAGGTTGAACTTCTCAAGATATCAAAAATATTAAATGCATTTCCTCATATTTATAGTTTTGCATGCTATTTTATATGCCTAGAACTAAGCTTTTCAACTGGTAACTCTGGACCATTTGTATGCAGCCTATGGTTTAATATTGTTAAGATATGGATCCTCACAGCTCATTGGGTTAGCTGGTCAGAGCCAGGGATAGCCAGAGTACTCAGAAAAGTTCATCCAGCTGATAATTATTCCCTCATTTCCCACACTGTGCTATAAAAATATTATATGTGCTATGATATGAACAAATTTGGAAGCAGTGGCCAAGAATATTTCCTTGCACACTCTTCTACATATCCATGTACAATCAATTTTTGTTCCATGAAAGGTTTTGTTCATTACTTTGGATCCTGCACACGTGTAATCTCCTTTCCACTCATTTTACTCATTTCTGCAACATAATTTTGTAATTTTGTGGCTTTTGATATTTTATTAAGTGTATGGGTTTTGAAGTTAGAAAAACTAAATTTAAATCCTACATGAGGTCTTGTGGTCTTTGGTAAGTTTTCTCTGAGTGTCAGTTGTCACATCCGTAAAATGAGGGAAATACTACTGACCTCATTATTTTAAAAACACTTATTAAATGCATATTTTATGCTTACCACTGAATGGAATCTTGGATTAAAAAAGAGAATGTCTGTAAATGCATACAGCAAAAGCACAGGAAACAACATAACTATAGTCACTTAATTTAAATTTTTAATTTTCGTTATTTTAATATCAATAAATTAGATTGTTGGCAACAGAGCAGAGGCAATTCCAAGTTTTAGAACATGAATAAAAATAAAAATTGTACCCTGTAATGTCAGGTTCTCCTCTAAGTGCCTGTTATTCTATAGGTGGGTTCTAAACAGTCTTTGACATCTTTTACTCATGATATTCATTACTTTGAGTAGAGAATCATACAAATAATATGTATATTAAGTTTGCTTCCCAATTCATGATTATCTTTATTGCAATGGCTCATTCATCCATTCTGTACGCTGTCAAGAAAGCAGGCCCTAAGTCAGGCAGACCTGGGTCTGATCTTGGCTCTACGATTTACTAGTTGTTCATTTTATATTTGTGGCATTTTTACTGGTTCATCAGTTAATCAATCTAGACTCAAGTTTCCTTCTATAAAAATTAATGTAACTGCATATGCCTAGTAATAGTTTTGTGAGAACAGGAGGGGATGCTATGTGTAAAATTACATAGCATGGCACACTAAATGCTCAATAACTGCTGTTTGTTATCTTCCCAACATTACACTCTTTTCTAAGAGTTCTAATGCATTAGCCAAGGTGTAATTTAATCCATTCATTTCTTTCACTCCCATTTTCCAGAGCCCTCAAATCCAGGTGAGGGTGTTGGGAAAGGTTTTCTTTCTGAAATGTATTTGGGCAGGCCAATTATTTCATGTAAATCAAGTATCCCCTGAGGTTCATCATTTTTTTAAGAGCATGAAGATGTGGGTAGTCTTGGCTTCACTGCCTTTGTCCGGTGTGTAGGATGTCCTGGCAGTCCACCCACTTGAGCCTGAAATTTGGCCTTGGGGCAAGGTTCTACTCACTTCCTCTTAAGTAGGCTTTCAGTCCAGGAAAATGTTGTAATAGATTTTCTTCTCTCCAGAAAATCCCTAGAGATCCCTCCTCTTGGACTTGAGGGTCAACATTCAAATACTGCCTTATTGCATGTTTTTTAAGTTTAGCTGAGAATTAAATTTTTCAAATCATCTGCCTTAATAAATATGTCGAACCACTCTATTCATTCTGTATTTGAACTCAAGGTCAGGGGGCTGTTTATATTTAAACCCTTTCCAGAAACCCATATTCTTTTCCTCTGCAACCTTTTAACCTACTTCTTTTTGGTATTAGGCTCTTAGTTGCTTGTTGACTTTTCCGTTTACACATTTAATCTTCTTTTATTTTATATTTTAATATATGCACTAGGGCACAATAAGCGTTGTTTAAATACTAACATAAAAGGCAGAGAAAAAAATACTTTGGATCAAGAACAAAATATGCAGGAAATGGATATGGAAAAGACCCATTTTAAGTTTAGCTGGTAAAAGCATAAGCTTTTTAGGGAGGGGAAAAGTGCTTCCAGAGGACAGCTCTAGTAAAAGAAGAGACTCCCATAGCTGTAATTCAGTCTTTTTATGTTAGGCTGCGTTCCTGAGTGTAGTGTAAAAAATGAATGAAAAGTGGTATCAGGCTAATTTATTGTTGAAACCCAGAGATCATGGAGCAAAAGATTTTAAATATATGGATGGATGCATGAACTGTTACAAAAGAATGCACTGCCTTCCAAAGGGTTACCTATAAAAAGCACCACTGCTTCAAAAGCCTTGACTCACCTACATCCAAGATTTGTTGTTTTCTCACTGAAGGCAGAAAGATGGAAGATATGCAAAAGATTATCCCACACACACATAAGTGACCTTGGAAGATATATATACTACTCCTAAGAGAGTTCAAAAAATCATTAGAGCTGATGGCTACAAAGAAGGATGTTTCTCTCTTTAGCTAAGTGAGACTTGCATTTTTTAGGAGAAATGAAAAATTCAGCTTACATACACCAAAGATATTTCCCTTTTCATAGGGACTATTCTAATATACTATCTCAATCACCTTCACAGATGCTAGTCCTAAAGAATAATGCAGTGAGAACTGAATTCCCTGAAGAGTACTCAGCGCCTTCTAAAATAGGGTTTATGAAGGGTCATGGGTGGACATCCATGTCATCTGAGACTGTGAAATTGGCAAGCTTCACTTCCACTGCCTCTGCACTTCCATCCACTTTTCCAATTTGTATATTCTGAAAGAGAGCTAGCATGTATTCTATTCTTACAGAATGTGTCAGAAGGATAAGTTAATTAAATGAGACTGATCCATGTTCAGGGGCACGAAAAGATCAAAATGAATCTGTCCAAAGCCCTTAGATCCAGCTTTGCCTTCTATATCTACCCTCACCTTCTATCTTTTATTTTTCTGCTAATATATATAAGGAAATACATTATATATGAATCCGCCTTCCCTGATTTGTCACTTGGGAAGGCTACTGGATCCTTCTTCTAAAGTGTTCTTATGTGAGGTTTTATATCTCCTGATGTTTGATATTTCTTGAATTTTCATTATATCTAATAGCTGGGAAATTATCACCCAGTGAAATATGAAAATCAAAGCAGCATAGACCTCTCTAAAATACCAGCTTTAAAACACTTATGGAGATGGCAAGCAAACTAACTGGCTTTTCTATATGTCCTTTCCTATAGAACAGCTGCTATCTAATACTGGGAAGACTTCCCGAAGAATTTCATCAAATAATTACCAGATTATTCAGAGATCTATAATGATATATTCAGACCCAAGGACACAGACACTTTCTTGGAATGACTGCAATTGAAGAGAGATTCAAAACTAACAATAAAGTTTTATAATTTTCAGTAACATACCATAAATATTATGTAAGCTAGTTAATTGTGCTTTATTATTTTCAGTATTTTGACTAAAAATTCTGAGTGCCTTATTTAAACATATTACAAATGCTATCAGTATTGAAATATTCTTATGTTAACCATAGTATGACAGATAACACTGTTTTACTTTGATCTTGTTAAAAAATTAAGCTCAGACTTTTTACTTCTGGGTCTAACATTATTGACTGTTGTCAAAAATGGAAGTATAGAAGATACTTTTTCTCATTCTGAACCTCATTTGGTACAAATATTTTGAATGTAAAGACATAGATAATAAAACCCATTGATCTTATTTATTATCAAACATTTTCTGTGCTAATATCAGCTAAAGGACATTATAATTCTAATGTGAAGTCTCCATAGTATTCTATTAAAGATATGATTTCAACATTTAATAATAAAATTTATTTTGGACTTAACCTACTAATCCAAAAGAATGAAAATCCTTGCAAAAGTTGTAAATTTTATGCAAAATACAGTAAGTGATATATGTTGCCTTAACTGAATATCATTAACTAATTATAAAATAATAAATTTCCAGATGTTATAGTTGTTCATTATTCATAAATTCATAAGCATTGTTGAATAGCTGGGTTTAATAGCTGGTTCTGTGGCCTTTCCTTTGGCCTCAGGACAGCTGAGGATTTGATCTTTGTACAATTCCACTTTTAACTTCATTAACTATTAGTTTTATCTATATTGGATCTAAGGCAGATGGAAATTAGGCCAAAGGCTACTAAGCACCTGTTACCAAGCATTATGTAGAAGGTATGGATGAGACACAGATGCTCCAGAGACCAGGAAGAAACAGGAGAGTCACATACTTCTGAAGGGGCTAAGTGACTAACCAGGTATAAAACATGAAAGGCCCCCTGAACAGATGACTTAACCTCATCTTTCATGAAAACATGTACTACAAATGTAAAGTATTAGGATATGGGAAATTGTGCCTGAGAGTTTTATGCTATTGCTCTGATGCTATATCACTTCTTATAATGTGTTTTCTTAAAGCTAAGCCAACTTGGTATACGACAAAATCTATTGTGTATCTTTGACTTTGATTGCTAATCCAAATTCAATACTAGTCCTAGAAGAACAACATACAGTGTTTAAATCTCTGTTTACAGTTCTCCTATATCTTTCCCTCAAACAGTCTTGGGTTCATCCCTTTTAATGAAAGTTTGGTTTTTAGACTATGTTGTGGCCAAGGAATCCCCTAAAAGCTAGCGAAAAAGAGCTTCTCTAAAGAATTTTAGGTAATTATTACACCATATTATAAAATCTTCATATGGCAATTACTAGAATTATAGAGAGAGCCTAAGTAGAAAATTCTAACTTGAGCCCTTTATGGGAAGAAGCTGAAGGCAAGGAATATTTAAACAAAAGTCAAGATGGAAATGCTATAAAACTGGGTTGTGATGATCGTGGTACAACTATACATGTAATCAAATTTACTGAGTTAAAAAAAAAAACCAAAAGGCAAATGTAGAAAGTATAAGTAACGATGCTCCAATGCTTACATGGAGTTTATCAAAATTAGAGTTAGACAAAGAACTGAGACAGAGCTAGACAGAGTTCTATCCCAGCTAAGTCTCTAAGTTTAACAAGCCAGGTCCTGTCTTAAGAATGGTCTAATGGACCAGGGAAGCCAAGAGGCCCTTAAAGAAAAGCTTTCATAGTTTATGCCTTCCTGGAATTATCTCTCTTACTAAAGGGCCTGGAAATTTTAATCATAAAACCAAAGTATAAGATCAATTGTTTTTAAGTAGTGAAAGACTTTAATGCAATTTTTATAGTGCAATGGCTCTCATATATTAGCACAGGCTAATGTTTTCTATTTGAAGCCATGATTGCTTTCTGAAATTAATAAGTATATACTTTGAAATATATATCTATCTTTTGAATATATAAAATAATGATCTATTTTACCAGATTTAACATTTTACACCTTCTGGTTATCAAAGAGCACAGAAATAAAATATTTCTTTTTTTTTTTTTTTTTTTTTTTAATTTATATTTTTTATTTTTTTTATTTTCCCACTGTACAGCAAGGGGATCAAGTTATCCTTACATGTATACAATTATATATTTTTTTTCCCACCCTTTGTTCTGTTGCAACATGATATCTAGACATAGTTCTCAATGCTACTCAGCAGGATCTCCTTGTAAATCTATTCTAAGTTGTGTCTGATAAGCCCAAGCTCCCGATCCCTCCCACTCCCTCCCCCTCCCATCAGGCAGCCACAAGTCTTTTCTCCAAGTCCATGATTTTCTCTCCTGAGGAAAGGTTCATTTGTGCTGGATATTAGATTCCAGTTATAAGTGAAATCATATGGCATTTGTCTTTGTCTTTCTGATTCATTTCACTCAGTATGAGATTCTCTAGTTCCATCCATGTTGCTGCAAATGGCATTATTTTGTTCTTTTTTATGGCTGAGTAGTATTCCATTGTGTATATATACTACATCTTCCGAATCCAATCATCTGTTGATGGACATTTGGGTTGTTTCCATGTGCTGGCTATTGTGAATAGTGCTGCAATGAACATGCGGGTGCGTGTATCTCTTTAAGTAGAGCTTTGTCCAGATATATGCCCAAGAGTGGGATTGTGGGGTCATATGGAAGTTCTATGTATAGATTTCTAAGGTACCTCCAAACTGTGCTCCATAGTGGAAGTACCAGTTTACATTCCCACCAACAGTGCAGGAGGGTTCCCTTTTCTCCATAGCTCCTCCAGCACTTGTTATTTGTGTATGTATTAATGATGGCCATTCTGACTGGTGTGAGGTGGTATCTCATGGTAGTTTTGATTTGCATTTCTCTTATAATCAGCTATGTTGAGCATTTTTTCATGTGTTTGCTGGCCATCTGTATATCTTCCTTGGAGAACAGTCTATTCAGGTCTTTTAAAAATATGGAACGCTTCACGAATTTGCGTGTCATCCTTGCGCAGGGGCCATGCTAATCTTCTCTGTATCGTTCCAATTTTAGTATATGTGCTGCCGAAGCGAGCACAGAAATAAAATATTTCTTGAAAGCACAGTCTTAAGAACCATGAATCCCTACACATCTTCTCAACTTTTAAAAGTGAAATGGGAATCTAAAATTTTCCAGTTTCTTTCTTTCAAATCACACCCAATTAAATTCAACAAATAATTACTGAATGACAATGATGTGGTCAGCTCTCTGCTCACAGAAAGAGTATCAACGATAACAAAAGTCATGATTTCCACTAGGGATGTAAGATTTTGTTAGGGAGAAAATATAAGTACAACTTAAATTGACAAGGATATAAATTGTATGCCAAACACTCTCCAAAGAAGGATATGGAGAGTATAATATTACTACTGTATATTAGGGAAATCTTGAAGAACAGCTGAGGTGCTAGAGGACAGACAGAAAAAAAGATTTTGAATGAACAAAATTATAATACAATTTAGTAAACTTTGTAACAACCTCTGAACAGATTATCATATGGATTATTAAATTTTTGATAGCTAAAAAGTTTTTTTATGGCTCTAGCTGCAGCATAGGTAAATTACAGGCTAGGAGTCCAATCGGAGCTGCAGCTGCCGTCTTAAGCCACAATAACACTAGATCTGAGTTGCAGCTGCAACCTATGCAGCAGCTTGCAGCAACACTGGACCCTTAACCCACTGACAAGGCCTGGGATTGAACCTGCATACTCAAGGATACTATGCCAGGTTCTTAAGCCACTGAGCCACAACAGGAACTCCTAAAAAAGTTTTAACTGCTATGCATTACCAAGGGTTAATTTAAAAAGTAATGTCACATCTCTACTTTGCTGAGTGATGAGTACCTTTAGAAAAGAACCTGACTTATATTCATGTTTGTAACTTGTCTTTGTGCTTCACAAGTGCCACACTCTTAGCATACTGAATATATAACCCATAAGTCATCCCTCAGTATTTACAGGGGTTTGGTTCCAGGACAACCTTGTCCTCTGCCCTGAATATATCAAAATCTGTAGATTCCCAAATTCCTTATATAAAATAGCATAGTATTTGCATATAACCTATGCATATTCTTCTGCATATTTAAATCACCTCTACATTAATTGTAGTACCTAAGACACTGTAAATGCTATGTATATAGTTGCTGTTGTGCAGCAAATTCAAGTTTTGCTTTTTGGAATTTTGTGTGATTTTTTTCTGAGTATTTGTGATCTGCAATTCAATCCATGGATGCAGAACCTGCAGATACAGAGGGCCAACTGTACCTGATGACAACAATTCTGTAGTGTCACAACTCTGTTATCTTCATTTTACATATGAGGAAACTCAGGCCTAGAGTAACTAACCTGCTCATAGTTAGGTGGTGGAAAAGCGATTAACTTGGTCTTCAATGCATGATAATTTGACTCTTAAACCTGACATCTAACTTTTAAAATATAACAAAAAACGTTGGAAAGTCTTCTGCTTCTTACTGTTGCATTGTAGATTATATCAGACCGCTGCTAAGGCAAACTACTGAAAAAAGGTTAAACAAAATGTAAAACACAAAAGCACAAATGTAAAACATAGTCAATCAGAGGGATTGGCGAACAACCAAGGAGACCCAGGAGAGAAAAGAAATACATCAAAATAAGGCCTTTGCCACTGCTATTTTCCCCTTGGGACATTTGTTAATTCAAAGCATTGAGCCCAGAGGCAGAAAATATCAGGTTAAAAGTTTTACCCATCAACCTAGGTTATGTAGATAAAAAACTGGAATTCAAGACCACCAAAACAGCAAAGATTTGAGATTCCAAGATCTCAGATAATAAAGAGAATCACAGAGAAATTAGCCTAACATTGTCTTCTATTTTCCCTTAAGGGATTTCTTAACCCCTAACTACTCTTGTGTGGGCCATAGTTACAAAAAGAAAAATTAGAAAATAGTTGATAAGGAGTTAAAAAATGAAACAGATTTTATCAGTCTCCCAATGCTACCAAGAGAAAAAACTGGAATTTACTGCCCTCTAAAGAAAAGGGGCCCTCATCAACAGATCCTTGTAAAAGATCCTTCTTAGGTTTAAGAACACGACAGGAATAAGGGGGCCTTCAACCATAAACAAAAATTATTTTAATTTTTAACTGAAACAGCTTAATCCATCCATATTCTATTTTTTTTTTTTTTTTTTTTTTTTGCCAGATGAAAATTAAATCTCTGGTTCAAGAAAAAGACTCCATTTTTTAATATGTAAGTTTTAGCATAATATGTAAGTTTTAGCTTGCAGGTATCCCAGAGATAGAACCAAATGAATAAAAATGAGGAGAAAAAAAGTCAGATGATAGAAACAAACACTAAATATGTCTTTGAGATACTGGACTTCTCAAATATAAATTTTTAAAAAATTATGTTTAATATGTTTAAGATAAATAGATACAAAATAGAGAATTTCATTATAAAAGTAGAGTTTATAAAAAGAACCAAATGGAGATTCTACAACTAAAAACTTCAATGACTAAGGTTAGGTATTAAATATTATGAACTTCAAGCAGGATATATGCAATAAACACCATACCTCCATTCTTGGTGAGAAAAACTGTTGAGCACCAAAATCTAAGAGATTATTATAAAAACAGCCAAAAAAAAAAAAAAAAAAAAAGCCACACCACTTTCAAAGGTGTAATCCTACACTTTTCAGCAGACAAAAAAATGGTAGAATGATATCTTTAAAATTCTGGGAGCAACCTACTACTCTATTCTCAAAAGTAAGCTTCACAAATGAAGGAAAAACACATATAATTTTAGATTAAAAAATGTACTCGTAGGAAACTAGTGGTAACATAAATATAAAATGGGATTTTTCGGGCAGAAGGATAATGATCTAAGATAAAACATGGAAATGTAAGAAGGAATGAAAAACAATAGAAAGGTTAAATATAAGGGTAAATATAAGTGAATATTGACTTAAAAAAGCAATGGTAACAATATTTCACATGGTGTGAAATATATGCAGATTTAAGTCATGTTAACAAAATAGAAAAAATAAAAGAATATAGTTAAATGGAGTTAAACACACAAGATCCTTACATTTCTGGAAAGTGGCAAATGTACTAATTTGAGAGTCTAATAAATCAAAGCCAAATCCTACAATCTCTAGGGTAACTACAATAAATAAATAAGAAATTACCTAACTAATAAACCGAGAGAAGAAAAATAAACAATAAAACATAATGATTAAAACTAAAAAAGGTGAAAAAAAAACTATTAGGAAAATAGGCAATATAAAATTCTGAATTAATACAAATATATTAGTAAAATTTTAAATTAAATTAATGAATGATCCAGTTAGAATTCAAAATTGTCAAACTGGATAAAAAATTAATAAAACTCAGCTATAAGCTGTATAAGACACAGCCCTTGAATATTTAAAAGTAAAAATCCTGGACATATGCCATGCACATTCTAAAACCAAAAGAAGCTGACATGGTTATATTAATATCTAATAAAATAGACTTTAGAGCAGGAATAACTGCTAGAGAGAGAGAGAGAGAGGAAGATTTCATAATGATGAAGTGATCCATCCAACAGAAATATATGACAATTCTAAATTATTCTATAAAATCATATTAGGAGAGCTTTAGTACCCAGCCTTCAGAAACTGAAAGAAAAAAGGTAGGGAATATATCTTGAATATAAAAAAGATTAACAATATATTATTAATTCATATTGGTATGAATTTCCTGTGAATTTTATAGCATACATAACTTTTCATTATACAATCTTTTCAAGTATGACACTGTGAATCTCTTTCTCATTCTCTTTCTCCTGCCTTATTCTCCATATCCAATCTCTCAGAATCCTACTGGTGATATCTTCAATGTATATGCAACATCCATCTCCTCACCACAGTACATGATGCTACTCTGGTCTGAGCCACTATTACACCTCGCTTGTATGACTGACTTAGTTCTTAACGCATCTTTCTGCTTCTAACCTTTCCTACCACCGTTCAGTCTCTGCACAACAGTCATTCCCTATTTCTCTCAAAGTATAATAGAAAATCCTTACAGTGACTTATAAGACATTTCTCTACCTGCTCAGAGAAATTATTTTCCCTCTTTTGTTCTGCTCCATTCTCAGTAGCTTCACTGACAGTCTTCCAACATCTCAGGCACATTGTTTCTTTAAAGCCTTTTTTCTAGTTTTTCTTTCTGTCTAGAATACTCTGCCCCATTCTGTTAAATTCCTCATTTCTTTCAATATTTGTTCAAATGAAGATTACTGTGGTAAATTTTATTATCAGCATCTATTCCCCTCCCTATTATAAGGCTGGGCTTGACTATCTGACTTGCACTGGCTAATGAGACATAAGTGAGAAAGAACCCTTGATATGTTGTGCTTTGTTATATTTCCATTTTTATCCAATATTGTGACTAGGAAAATACTGTTCTTGCTCCATTGATGTGGGTACAAGAGAAAGGACGACTGCTATGAACAAGGTACTCTGACAACTGATGGGACATGTAAAGTGAGTGAAACAACAGACTCTGTCACTATAAACCACTAGGATTTAGAATTGAGCATAACCTAATCTACCCTGTCTACCCTGACCAGCCTTTTCAACTCTGCAGATTAGCATCCCCTCACCTGCCTCCCCTGTCCTAATGATCCTGATGTACTTTATTTTTTATTCCATAGCAGTTATCCTCTTTTGTCTTTTGGGAAATTAACTTCAACAGTCACTTGTGCTTCCACACATCTTATTAGGTACGTCAAGAATGCAAAGCCAAGATAGCTCCTTAACTGGGACATTTCTCAGAGTTGTACTGGTAGCAAGAAATCTTGAAAGAGAAGTTCTTTCTTGTCTTTCAAAAATGAAAAAAAGGCATGCTCACCTTGTTAAAAAATGGTGATTTCCCCATATTTACTGTTCCTCAGTTGCGATGAAACTCTATTGTGGGCAAAACATCTAAATGATGCCATCTGCATAAGTCCCTTGCCAAACAGTCTAATACTCACAATGCTAGCTCTGCAGTACATAAAAGAGAACTTTGTCTCTGACCCAGACTCATATCTTCTGCCAAGGATCATGAAATAACAGAGTATCTATCCTATTAACTGGCAAGTAGGTAATATCCCAGATTACACCATCACATTATCTTACTGACTTAAGTATTATTTGTGTTACTTATTATCTGTCTCTCCCATTAAACTGTAATTTCCTTGAAAGTACAGATCTTTGATTTATGCCAAGACATTAGATTAAGCCTGGGACATATTAAAACATTCAAAAAATTTCTTTATTAAATGAGTGAATAACTAACAAACTTTATCACAAAATAATAAGCATCTAAAATCAGATGTATTTAAGCTTCCATGCTGGAAGTAGAAAGCTATACTGGACAATTTCTATGTTCTCTTCTATTGTGAAGAGTATATAATTCTCTTAGTGCCATAAGCAAACAATACTAAAAGAAATTATAAAAAGGAGAGCTAAAACATAAGGCATGCATGAGAAATACTGAGGAATCCTGCCTCCAAATAATTCAGTAATGACAGTTTTTCATAAGTTAATGTATATAAATAGGCCATTTGGATATAATTTACATGAAGATGGTGTGTGTTTGCATGTGTGTGTGCACCAAAAAAATTTTAAGAATTGTTGAAACTAAAATAATTTCTTGCATTCAAATTGATATATTTGGTCGAGTGATGGTGAGTTTTAAAAGGAATATAATTTCTTCCAGTTGAAGTGGGCTCTTTGACACTTGAGAGGGAGGTATTAAAATTCATTTTTACCTTGGTGAATGGTTGGTAGTGAAGCAAGATTGTTGTAGATATTTTATCTCAGGGAATAGGTGGGTTTGACACTTAGAAAGAAGAGGTTAGAACTCATCACTTGGGGAGAGTGAGAGGAAGTAAAAGCTCTGAGGAGGTTTGGAACATGTTTAAGAAGGAGGAGGAGTTTGGCCAGTGACTAGATAAAGTTCCAGATGGAATGATTAGTGGGTTAAGTATTGCAGAATAACAGACTATGTATGGGAAGTTCACTTCAGTAACTCACTGTGTGGAGTCAGATTAGGTAAAAAGAAAAAATACTAAAGGCTTTTTTTCTGTAGTGGAGGCAGTATAGAAGATATGAAGGGACACATTTTATTTCCTGAAGTTCTTTTCCAATTACCTAGAAAGCCATGTTTATGTTTCCTAAAAAACTGAATTTAGGATCAAAATACCTCCAGCACATAAGCCAGGTAATGTTTATGATGTTACACCAATCATTTCAGACGTGAAAATTTAACAAGTCATGACTTTTCTCAAAAAACCAAGAAAATGTATATTATTTTCCTTTATTGCTTGTTTCTCTTGAATAATTTAATCTCATAATTTTCTTCTAATTACAAATTTTTAGGTAAAGCCAAAACAACACTATTATTTGATTGGAGTCAACATATTACAAACTTCCTCAGAAACAGTGGACTCCCATAGTATGCACGTGCGTATGCACACGTGCATGCACACACACATACACACAAAAACAAGAGGGAGACTTATGTTATTTGATTCCTTGAAGTAATAATCTTATATTCACGACAAGACAAGTTGTTTCTGTACTATTCAGTTAAAAAAAAAGAATTTTAGGTTATGGAAATCAATAAAGAGATCTGTTAGATGTCAGACTAATAAAATACTTCTGGCTTGCTTCCTGAGTAAATCTCTAGCACAGAAGAAAACTATTTTTAAACTGATAATTTAATCTCAACAACACTGCAAAATGAGAAGTATGCTCACTGGCCCAAGTCAAAAGGTACCATGCATAATAATAGCAGCCTTGCACCAGTGGATTAGAAATTAGGAGGGATTGCTTTAAGACAGAAAGTGGGCAGAATCAGATTGAGAGGGAAGCTGCAGCCTACCATGGTACAAAACACAAATAAACTGTCGTGGAAAACAGAGCAAAGTAACTGAATGTAACGAGCAGAACGATAATCAGGGGTGATATTCAGGTTACTAACTGTAAGCTTCTACAGGAATTAAACTTTCCTCTATCTTCTGCTTTGGCTAATCAAGAAGAAGCAAAGTTATCTGGATGGTATCTTTAAAAAGAGATGGAGCCCATATCCAGAGCACAAACTGCTATTATACCTCTTACAATCACATTCTCACAATAGATCATGCAAATTCATAAATCATAAATACTTCTAGTTAAATTTTAGCAGGTGTTATCAAAGAAAACAATAAGCAGATAATAATGAAACATAAGATATATGAAGAAAAACCAATAATCAGTAATCGCAAGAAAATTTCCCATATAAAAATTGGCATCTTCGAATTAACTGTGCATACAACAAAATCTTTTTTTTTTTTTTTGTCTTTTGTCTTTTTTGTTGTTGTTGTTGCTATTTCTTGGGCCGCTCCCGCGGCATATGGAGGTTCCCAGGCTAGGGGTTGAATCGGAGCTGTAGCTACCGGCCTACACCAGAGCCACAGCAACGCGGGATCCGAGCCGCGTCTGCAACCTACACCACAGCTCACGGCAACGCCGGATCGTTAACCCACTGAGCAAGGGCAGGGACCGAACCCGCAACCTCATGGTTCCTAGTCGGATTCGATAACCACTGCGCCACGACGGGAACTCCCAAAATCTTAACATGAGTGAATGAAGAACAAACTTCACGTTGAAATGTACTATAAAACATAAAACTCTGAGGATAAAGAGAAAAGTCAAAAGTTTCTTAAGAGATTAAAAACAGCCTGTCCACAAAAGAACAGGAATTAGACTTGAATTCGGCTTCTTTCACAGTAGCAGAAGAAGCAGTATTTATCAAATTCAAGGAATATGATTGTGAGTTTAAATCTTAATCTTACATCCCTCCAAACCATCAATCAACACAAAGTACAAAATTAAAGACATTATAAAACATAAATACTCATTAATTTCCTAATCACAGACCTACCAGAAGATTATTTCCAAAAAATTCAAAGTAAATCCAAAGAACAGAACAATAGTGGTAAGAGACATATAAGAAAAAAACACCTTTTAAAATAGTTTTGGAAAATGCAATAAGAGTTAAATAAAACTTTCTAGAGAAATTTTAAGACAAAAACATAATTTTTATATATATAATAAATATAAAATGTATGTGTATTCTACAAACAAAACAATTTGTTTTTAAAAATGTTGGGAAAAATTCTCAAATTAGCTGGGTACCAGACCATACAGGATAGGAACTCTCTATTGATTCCAAAAAAGCAGAGACAATGTAACCTGCACTATTTTTTAAATCACAATCAATATATATATTTGTTAGTATTAAATCATTTTATATCTTTGGATAATGAAGAAATCAAGATGAAAATAAAAAATATCTTTAGAAATAGAGTAATACTTTATATCAAAATCTCTAGGAGGTGACCAAAGTCATGCTCAAAAAAAAGGTTTACCCATAAACTCATTTACAAAAAAATTAAAAATAAAAATAGGAGCTCCCTGGTGGCTCAGCAAGTTAAGGATCCAGCATTGTCATTGTTGCAGCTCAGGCTACTGCTGTGGCATGAGTTCAATCCCTGGCCCAGAAACTTGTGCATGCCAAGGCTTGGCCAAAATAATAAAAATAAGAAAATGTAAAAATGAAGTTATCTAAGCTTCATATGAAGAAAGTAGAAAAATAATAAAGCAAAAGAAAGGAAAAAATAAAAACACAAATTTAAAGAAACTAGTTCAGATTAAAACATCAAACACTATCATTTAAAGAGAATGTTAAAACAATGAGGCAAGACTAAAAGGAAAAGAAAAAAGGCCAAAACAAAACTAAATAATATTAGGAATGAGAAATACATCTGGAAATAGATATAAAACTTTCCATTCATTTTATAAAATAAGCATAATCCTGAAAAAAACAAATCAAAACAACAAAAGATAAAATTAACTATTGGTCAATCGTATTTATGAACTTGTATGAAAAATTCTAAATAAAATGTTAATAAATTAAATCAAACAACATCTTAAAAGAACAATGCATTATCAGCAATTTCTTCCAGGAATATGAGAATGTTTCAACATGAGGCAATATTATAAAGAAAGTCATTGCAGGGAAAGACTAAAGAAAAATAATATGATTTACTTAACAGATGGCCAAAAAAAAGCTTCAAACTCAATTCTAATTGAATTTGCTAGCCAAAATGCAATAGAAGGAAACTTTCCTAACTTGATAAATGTTATCTAATGTAAATTCAAGAAAGTAATATACTATTAGTAAATCAGTAACAAGAATCTCATTGAATTTAAGAATAAGATTATTGTCCATTATCCCCATTACTCATTAACACTGTGGGGAGATCTCAGCAATGCAATTACATAAGAAAAAAGGATTGAGGTATAAATAGAAAAGGTCAAAACTCTTATTTGCCAGTCCTATATCTTCATAAGTGTATTTGTTTTCTATGGCTGTCATAAAAAATTAGCACAAACTGGTGTATCACAACAAGAACTCTTTCTCAAACAATTCTGTAGACTAAAAGTGAAAGATCAATATGTTGGCAAGGACATGCTTCTTTTGAGGCCCATAGAAAAGAATTCTCTCTTGCCTCTTCCTAGTTTCTTTCTTTCTTTTTTTTTTTTTTTTTTTTTTTTTTTTTTTTTTTTGTCTCTTTTGCTATTTCTTGGGCCGCTCCCGCCGGCATATGGAGGTTCCCAGGCTAGGGGTCTAATCGGAGCTGCAGCCACAGGCCTACACCAGAGCCACAGCAATGCGGGATCTGAGCCTTCCAATGCGGGATCTGAGCCGCGTCTGCAACCTACACCACAGGTCACGGCAACGCCAGATCGTTAACCCACTGAGCAAGGGCAGGGACCGAACCCGCAACCCCATGGTTCCTAGGCGGATTCGTTAACCACTGCGCCATGACAGGAACTCCGTCTTCCTAGTTTCTGATGGTGACTTTTGATCCTTAGTTTCCTTCTCTGCATCACTCTTACCTTTTCCCCTGTAGTCACATGGCATTCTCCCCACATGTCTCTGTCTTCAGGTGATGTTTTGTTCTTTTAAGAACACCAATCATACTGGGTTAGCACCCACACTGATGCCCTCATGTAAACTTGATTACATCTGCAAGGATCCTATTTCCAAAAAAGAACAGTTTATAAGGTAATGGGAATTAAGACTTCAAAATACCTTTTGAGGGATAAAACTGAACCCCCCAAACAGGTATACAAGGAATCGACTGAAAAACCACTAGAATTAATTATCAAGCTGAAAAAGGTGACCATACATAATATCAACATTATTTATTCTCTAGACCAGAAACAAAATGACAAAAACTGCAATGAGAGAGAGAATAAGAGAAGGGGGAGGGTAGCTACCATAAATAACAACGAAACAAAATAAGCATAAAAAAAAGGTTATTAAATGGAGAAAAATTCACTAATGGACATAAACATTTGAATAAGAGGAAAGAAATTCAATGTGTCTGAATGGAAAGCCACAATATAGTGACAGCACTCATTTAATAAAAATTTTAAAACACTCATTTAATATGTTTATATATAAATTTAGTTGCAATTTGTTACAAAATAAATCAAGACAGCAAATTATATCTTTTTTATGGAATGCAACAAGTTTATTTTCAAGATCATATGGAAGACAAAACTTTAAAATGAATTAAAAGACCAAACGTTTATTAAAAAATAAGAACATTGGAGACAGTATTTTCCCTATGACATAATAGTAACAATCACAGAATTAGTAAGCATTGTAATAAATACCACTTCTGTGGTAGGTACTCTTCTAAAAGGTTTATATATATATATATTATTTAATATAGCTAAAAACTCTTAATATCTTAATTTGATAGATGAGTTATTTCAGGCTCTAAATGGCTATGTATATTGCCCAAGGTTATACTATTAGTAACTCTCACTCTAGAGTCCACACCCTGACCAATAACATATGCATCTCAATAATGAAATATAAAGTCAAAGTAATTAAAACAACTTGGTATTGTCATAAGTATGGACATGTACGTAATGAGAGAATATAGAGTCCAGACACTGATCCATGTTAATGTGAGATTTCAAAAGTTTTCCAATTCATTGTAAAATTTAGCTTGTGGGGAATTCCCATTGTGGTGCAGCAGAAACGAATCCTATGAGTAACCATGAGGTTGCAATTCGATCCCTGGCCTCGTTCAGTGGGTTAAGGATCCAGCGTTGCCCTGAGCTATGGTGTACGCTGCAGATGCGGCTTTGATCTTATGCTGCTGTGGCGCAGGTCTTGACCCCTAGCCTGGGAACCTCCATGTTCCATGGGTACAGCCCTAAAAAGCAAAAAAAAAAAAAAAAAAAAAAAAAAAATTTAGCTTGTGGAAATGCCTTATCATAGAAAATTTAAGTTAGATCTCACCTAACAGTATTCAGTGCATATAAAGATGCAAAATTACAAATAAATTAGAAGAAATATGAGAACCTGTCTTATAATTTGTTCTTTTTTAAGAGAGTTTATTTTTTAGAGCAGTTTTTGGTTCACAGCAAAATTGAACTATAGGTATAGAGTTCCCATTCCATATGCCCTCTTCCCCTACACAGGCATAGCCTCTCTTACTATCAATATCCCACACACACAGTCATTATAGTGGATAAACTTATGATGACATCATTATCACCCAAAGTCCAGACTTTACATTATGGTTTGTTCTTGATGATGTATACTATATGGGTTTTGAGAAATGTATAATGACAAGAATCCACCATTACAGTACCAGAGAGAATAGTTTCACTGCCTTAAAAATAGGCTGTGTTCTGCCTAGTCATCCCTCGCTCTCCACAGCTCTTGGCAACCAGTGATCTTTTACTGTCCCCGCAGTTTTGTCATCTCTGGTATTTTGTCTTCTCCAGTATGTAATGATACATGTGTAGATATTTTAGTTTCATTCACTTAATAATATGCATTTAACTCTCCTCCATGTCTTTTCATGGATTGATAGGTCATTATTTTTGGTACTGAATAATATTTCATCATCTAAACGTATCACAGTTTATTTATCCATTCACCAATGAAGGACATCTTGGTTGCTTCCAAATTTTGGCAATTATGAATAGAGTTGCTATAAATATCAAGTTTAGGCTTTGTGTGGACATACATTTTCAACTCCTCTTTGTACATACCAAGGAGCACTATTGGAATCATATGGTAAGTGTGTTTAGTTTTGTAAAAAGCTGACAAACTGTCTTCTAAAATGGCTGTAGCATTTTTGTATTCCCACCAGCAATGAGAGTTTGTTATAATTTCTTTTATAAAATTCTTTCTTAACAATCATCTTATGTTTTCATTTGTATGTTTATTCTTAGTCTGTCTTCCCTTACTGGATTTTCTTGCTTAGCGCTGTTTTCCCAGGACATAAAACAGTAATTTAAAAATTACAACAAGTGCCCTTATAAAAACATCTTGGAGTTCCTGTTGTGGCTTAGCACTAGCGAACTGGATTAGTAACCCTGAGGATGTGGGTTTGATCCCTGGCATCGCTTGTTGGGTTAAGGATCCAGCATTGCGGTGACTGTGAAATAGGTTGCAGATACCGCTCAGATCCCAAGTTGCTGTGGGTGCTGTAGGCCGCTAGCTGTAGCTCTGATTCAACCCCTACCAGGGAACTTCCATATGCTGTGGTGCAGCCCTATAAACAAACAAACAAACAAACAAACATCGAACAAGTAAACCATTTAGTGCAACTATCTCAAGTTGAAACTGTAGAGTTCTGATAAAACTAAATGGAAAAAATAAAAACAACATAAAGAATATAAGTATAGGGACTTCCCACCATGGCTCAGCAGAAAAGAATCTGAGTAGTATCCATGAGGAGGCAGGTTCAAGCCCTGGCCTCACTCAGGGGGTTAAGAATCCAGCATTACCATGAGCTGTGGTGTAGTTACCAGATGGGGCTCGGATCTAACATTGCTGTGGCTGTGATGCAGGACAGTAGCTACAGCTCCGATTCAATCTCTAGCCTGGGAACCTCCACATGCCATAGGTACTGCCCTGAAGAGACAAAATTAAAAAAAAAAAGAATATAAGTATATAAAAAGGAAATTCAAAGTAATATATAATCAAAAATGTACTTAAAGAGGCTCAAATTCTCTTAGAATAAAAGATAAATCATAAAGCAATAAAAATATTTTCTCCATAATACTGAAAACAAGTTAATGAATAATATCGTATGTTGATATACTTATGAAAAAAACAGGCACTCCTACATATTCTTGGTGAAATTGTAAATTACTAATTTTTGGTATATTAAAAAGAAATATTTGTAGAAAAAATAAGGGAATGAAAAATATAGATATCTCTATCTCAGAATTCCACCACTGGCAATCTATCTCCCAGAACTGCCTGTCCGGTTGTACTATGTATAGTGTGAATCTTTTAGAAGAGGTATGTCTTTATGAATTACTTCTGTAATTTTTTTTAATTTCATGGTGCCACCCATGGCATATGGAAATTCTTGGGTCAGGGACTAAATCCAAGCCACAGCTGCAACCTATTCGGCAGGTGCAGCAATGCTGGCTCCTTTATCCCACTGTGCCAGGCTGGGAATCAAACCTGCACCCCTGCAGAGACGAGAGCTGCTGCAGCTGGATTTTTAACTCACTGTGCCATGGTGGGAACTTTGTATTTCTGTGATTGATTGATTGATTGCTTTTTATTTTTATTTTTTTTGCCTTGTTTTTAGGCCAGGACCTGCAGTATACGGAAGTTCCCAGACTAAGGGCTGAATCAGAGCTTCAGCTGCCGGCCTGTAGCATGGCCACAGCAGTATCGGATCTGAGTCTGTGACCTACACCTCAGCTCACTGCAACACTGGATCCTTAACCCACTAAGCAAGGTGGGAATTGAGCCCACATCCTCAGGGATACTAGTTGGGTTCACCAACTCTGAGCCACAATGGGAACTCCCACTTCTGTAATTTAAACAAAGATTTAAAAAGCTAAATGAATGGTTAATTATTTCAATTCTACACCCAAATAAGCATACTTTACTAAATGGCCCAGTAAGTGCCTTAAATCCAGGGCTGACTGAAAAAATTATTATTTAAGTATAGGACACTTTTGCTATTGGATATATAGTGTTTGTGTGTGTCTGTGTCTATGTATGTGTGTTTAAGAATTGACAACTTCTTAATATTGAATTTTCTAATACAGTCACATATTAACATGTCATTTTACATAAAAAAAGTTTTTCCTGTATGATAAACTATTTTATTAAAGAATATGTCTTTTGTGAAGATCAGTTACAGATTTTAAGTGCTTAAATCTTGTTCTTTTCAAGAAATATCTAATGTTATCGGACTGAAGGCTTAATTAACCATTAGAATCACCACCCCATAGCACACTCTGTCCTTTCTTACTCATCTGTATGAGGAAATAGGAAATGACAAAGAACACAAAGGATTTCCCTAAGTTTCTTTAACTTACTATGCCAGTGAACAGTCTGAAAGTTCCTAGAAAGTCCTGTTTCATGTATTCCTTTCAATCTCTGGGAAGTAATGTATTTAATTCAAACAGTGAGGGAAGATGTTCCCTGATGATGTTAACAATATGGACTTCTCTTGTTTGTTTTATTAACAAACACAATGTTTTTGTCATAATTGTAACAAATGGATTCTTTGCAGTTTTTAGATTCACAATTAAACATGTGACAGGAAAGTGAAAAGAGTCTAGCAAAAGTCTAAAACTAAATTAGACCTCTCTTTTTCTTTTTTCCAATGAATCTAATAAAAGGAAATAATCCAGTGGTAACAAAAATGCACCTATTTAAATAATGAAATTCGTTGTTCAAGTATATGATATCTTTACTAAGATTAAAGACAAATTTATGTCATTTTAGCTGTACAAACAATTTACAGCTGCTCAGTTTTGCTATCCTGAGCTAGCTTCATAGCTAAAATAATTTTTGCAATCTGCTTTTTGAGATTAGCAGTGCCCTCTCCCCCAATTTGAACAAAAATAATTGGAAAGGCACATGTACATGCTTCCAGTTTATACAAGTTCATTTATTTGAAATCCCTTGAGCTCCTCCAATTAGAAAACAAGTTTTTGAGTTAATATCCTTCAATTGTTAAAAATTTGCGTCACTGCAAGAGCACAGCGAAACGTAAAGGTCCCAGCACACTGGCCGTTGATTGTGAGGGGATGTGATTGTTCCACATTTAGAATGGAAAGGGTTAGGAACTCTGCTTCCCAATGTGGTTAATGAATGAAAGGAAAATTGGACCCCTGAGCCAGAGTCAATGACCTATGGGAGTGAAAAATGTTCACAGGTTAACAAGGGCAACTGTTCCTTGCCATAATTCCCAGAGGAGGTAAATGACAAAGGGGTCAATAAGCTTCTTTCTTGGTATTATTTATTAATCCATTTTCTCCCTAGAAAATACTTGGTGTAGGTTAGGAAGACACTAGCCTTGAATATCTTAAACTCTGTATTTGTTTCCTTTTGCTAATGACTCACTCATTAATATGTTTTATTTAAGTAATTTATTTTGACATGCTTAATTTATATGTACTAAGAGATTTATCATCTGATAAAATTTTAAATATTAAGATATAATAACTTTAATGTAAAAGGCAAAGTCAAGTAACAGATTCTTTGTTATATATTTGGTACAAGTGGCTATGGAGATTTTTTTCTTCCTTAAGTGGGAATTATTTCAAACTTCTGTTTAATAAAAATATTGTTCTCTCCTGGACTGAACAGAGTTTTCACAGTCATGGCCAAGCCACCACCCCTGTTCATGTTCAGATACAGAATCCCTGATTGGCTGTTGATGAGTCATTCCTAGTAAGGAATTTTATCTTAACACCTGCCTTATCTTTAACATCCTTTTCAACTTCTCTAGAAAAACAATAACCAAAAGGGAAAAAATATTTGGGGCCAGTCCAGTTTTGAAACACCTGCCTTAGAGATAAAGACAGTAATTTTAGGCATTTATAATGTCTTCAGTTTTGGCCTGGAATTTGTTCTGCCTGTTGTGAGCATTTGCTGACTTTCTCAAACATGCATTTTCCTGGGTCTTACTTCAGTCTAATAAATTATAAAATGACAAGATACTTTCTGTTACCATGGAAAAATCTGTGTATTAGAAAATCTATGAAGCTCTGGCTTCATAGTAAATGTATTTTATGAGTTGAAGAAACGTTATAACACTAGTTCTAATGAATCAGTCAATAACCCTTTATGCTATAATTCCATTTCAACATTGATAATCTTCAACTGAAAGTTAGAGAGGATATTCTAGGCTTATGTAATGACTGTGAACCAAAATATAACCATTATAAAAAATTACAGACAGGAATTACACAGCTGGAAACCAGAAGCACCAGCTTTACTTGGGTTATTAAGAAAATTCAGTTAACTGAAAAAAAAATTATTCTACTTCATTTATTTTTCTCTTGGTATTCAAATATATCCCATATTGGTGCCTGTGAAGAGGTTACTAAAGGGCATAAATTTGTGAAAAGGTTATTAAAAGGGCATAAATTTGTTTTAAAATTATGAGTTAATTTGCTATATAATCAGCACAAATTATTGAGCAATCACTTAATTTATACTACTAAAATCATTAGTTACACTGATTTTTTTAAAATGTACTTTTCTCCTCATGCGTACATGCTCTGACATTAGACAGCCCTTGTCTGAGGCTCACCTAGCTAAATTCTAGGCAACCAGAAACAATCTAAATGAAAACAGAAGGGGAGTTCCCGTTGTGGCTCAGTGGTTAACGAATCCGACTAGGAACTATAAGGTTGCGGGTTCGATCCCTGGCCTTGCTCAGTGAGTTAAGGATCCGGCGTTGCTGTGAGCTGTGGTGTAGGTTACAGACGTGGCTCAGATCCCGTGTTGCTGTGGCTCTGGTGTAGGCCAGCAGCTACGGCTCCGATTCGATCTCTAGCCTGAGAACCTCCATATGCTGCAGGAGTGGCCCAAAAAACGGCAAAAAGACAAAAACAAAACAAAACAAAACAAAACAAAACAGTAGGCAGAATGTCTCAGCAAAATTAACCAGCTTTAAAGAGCTTGTCTTTCAAAACCATATTAACCAAGTGGTGGCAAATGTCATAATACTAAAAGTAAAGTTATACTAAAAAGCAAAGTTAAAATAAACAAATAAATAAAAATCTTAAATACCTTCATAAGGTCCCTTTTACATTTTGCTTTCTGGGAGTCAGCTGGCATTAGCTTGATGAGAAGGAACGTAGAAGAAGGAAAACTAGTCAGTAAAGGGCAGAGGAAAGAATGTGAGAGATTGTGATTAAAACTATGATGGCAGTGAGTGTGCTTAAGAGTTCTGTTAAAATGACAAGCTTCAAACACTAACAAGGATTACTGAAGATGGGGAGAAACTGAAGCCTTCAATCATTGCTGAGGACATAAAATTGTTCAAGGACTTTGGAAAAGAGTATGGCAATTTCTCAAAAGTTTAAATGCAGAGTTACCAAATGATCCAGTAATTCCTCTCCTAGGTATATACTAGTTATAGACTTAATTGTAATTAAGGCACTGCCACCACAGACCAGGGTACACTGGACCAAAGGGCAAGGCTGTCTCTCCTAGGTTGCAGAAGGTGGGGCCACCTGTTTGGTTTCAATAGGCCAATCTGTTACTGTCTGTGGCCTCAGGTGTAATGCCGTGGACTATGGCTTGAGAAGGTAGAGCCACCAGTCAGAGGCAAGGGAATGCGGCTGCTGCCCTATGAGCTCTGAGAGTGAGGCCTCATTCCAGAGAGCCTAGGAGGACCTAAAGGGCAGAAGATAATTCTGGAGTCCTAAGGTCTAATGGAATTTGCCTTGCTGGGTTTGACTTATGTGGAACCTATTACCCCAACCCCTTTCTTTCTTGAAATTTCTCCCTTTTGGAATGGGGATGTTTATCCTATGCTGCCCAATCACTGTATTTTTTTTTTTCTGCATCCATGGCATGCCGAAGTTACCAGGCCACGGATCAAACCCTCACCACAGCAGTGACAAAGCTGGATCCATAACTGCTAGGCCACAAGGGAAATCCAACAACTATATTTTCAAAGCACATAACTTGTCTAGTTTTACAGGTTCATCCATAGAGAGAAATTCTGCACAGGATGAATCATACCTTCAGCTTGACTTATGCTTTACTTAGATGATATTTAGATAATATTTGGACTGAGGAGTTGATGTTTTGGGACTGTTGGGATGAGCTGAATGCATTTTGTATATGAGGGGAATATGAATTTGGGGGGGCAATAGTGTGGAAAGTTACAGACTGAATTGTGTTCCTCACCCCAATCTATACATTGAAGCCCCAATACCCAATGTTACTCAACTTGGATACAAGCCCTTCAATGAAATAATTAAAGTAAATGAGATCATAAGATAAGGACATAATCTAAATAATCTGCTGTCTTTATAAGAAGAGGAAGAGATACCAGGAGTATATGTGCACAGAATATATATGTGTGGGGGAAAAATATCCACGTGTGGACAGAGTGAGATGGTAGCCATCTGCAAGCCATGAGGAGAGATTTTACCAGAAACCTACCCTGCCAGCACCTTGATCTTCAAATTTCAGTCTTCAGAACAGTGAGAAAATAAATTGCTGTTGTTTAAGTCACTCAGCCTGTGGTATTCTGTTATGTCACCTTGAGAAGACTACAAGGTGTGAAAAATATATGTCCATGCAAAACTTTGTACATAAATTTCATAAAAGCATTATTCATAATAGTCAAAATATGGAAACAATCCAAATGTCCATGAACTGATGAACTGCTAAACAAAATATAGTATATTCCCACAAAGAAATATTATTTGGCCATAAAAAAAGAAATAAGGTACTGATATATATAACGACATACATGAGCCTTGAGAATATTAAGCTAAATAAAATAAACTTGTGGAATTCCCATTGTGGCTCAGCAGTAATGGACCCAACCATTATCCATGAGGATGCAGGTTTGATCCCTGGTCTTGCTCAATGGGTTAAGGATCTGGTGTTGCTGTGAGCTGTGGTGTAGGTAGCAGACTCAGCTTGGATCCCATGTTGCTGTGGCTGGGGCACATGAAAGTTAGTCTGGCATGAGTTGTTAGAGTGTAAGGAAGGAGAGAGGGAATCCCTGCAGAAAGCTTGCCCCAGGTAGACTGTCAGGATCTGAGTAGCATGAGGAATTAATGCACACAGGACAAAGTTCCAATGCAGGGAGTCAGAGACAGAGGAGAGTGAACTGTGTTCCTGAGAAGGAGCACCCTAGTGTGAAATATTAGAGCTCAAGAAGGGCAAGGGGTATATCCAACTAAAGAGGCAATTTGAATCCAAGCAAGGTGAGAAGGCTATGCATATAGAACAGCCTAGCATGAGTTATTGGAGTCCAACTGCTAAACATGGTATCTACGTGAGAAGGTGGGTGGCCCTGAGTGGACAGTCAGACTGAGCAGGGTGAAAAGGACATCCAAATGGAAGGGCTGCATAGTGTGAGGTGTTGAAACCCAAGAAAGCTGAAGAGAACATTGATATGAAAGAGGGTGGTCAAGGCCTTGGGAGTCAAGGCTCAAATTGGGTGATGAGGTATCCACAAGGATGTCCATGGCAGCAGAGATGAAAAATTGCTTACATCCAGGGAAAATGCTCAAATATATAACATGAAAGAAAATAGACCATGATCAAATAGACTTATCTCAGGAAAGCAAGGCTGGTTTAACATTCCAAACTCGCCACGACGGGAACTCCATAATTCTATTCTAATGTTTGATTTTCAGGGGACCTGGGTTTATGAACATATAGTTCCACAAACATGTATGTACAAATGTTAGTGTCAATATTAATAACAACCCTATTCTTTATTTTTTTAATGGAGAGGGAGAGGGAGAGAGTGGGATGGATGGGGAGTTTAGGGTTAGTAGATGCAAACTATTTCATTTAGAATGATAAGCAATGGGGTCCTACTCTATAGCACAGGGAAATGTATCCAATCTTTTGGGAGAGAACATGATGGAAAATAACAAGAAAGAGAATGTATATACATGTATGACTGGGTCACTATGCAGTACAGCAGAAATTGGCACAATATTGTAAATCAACTATACTGTAATAAAAATAAATAAATAAAATGAAAAAATAAAATAAATTATAATGCCAAAAAAATAAATTGCAAAAAAAAAATCAATGTAATTCACTATACTAATAGGACTAAAGAGTAAAGACTGATTATTCTAGTTGACACAAAAATGCAACTGATAACTTTCATGAGAAGAAACCATCAGCAGGAGTTCCCACTGTGGCACAGTGGATTAAGGATCTAGCATTGTCTCTGTGGCAGCAGAGGTTCAATCCCTGGCCCTGCACAATGGGTTAAACATCTGGCATTGCCTCAGCTGCAGCATAGGTCACAGCTGCAACTCAGATTTGATCCATTCAACAAATGAGGAATAGAAAGCAACTTTACTAATTTGATTTATGACATTTACCACTCTGGCCTACATTAACTGGGTCAAAATTTTATTAAAATTGCACCATGGCTTGACACTCTTCCTTAGCAATCATCCTTCCTTCCTTTTCTTCAAAGTATGTAATTTGAACTGTGGTCTAAAAGCCATATCCATCTTTCCTGATTCTCCCCTTTATCCTTCACAGTAACTTCCACCAATAAATCTTTTTCACACATAACTCTATTTTATTTATTTATTTATTTATTCATTTTGTCTTTTTGCCATTTCTTGGGCCACTCCTGCAGCATATGGAGGTTCCCAGGCTAGGGGTCCAATCGGAGCTGTAGCTGCCGGCCTACACCAGAGCCACAGCAACACGGGATCTGAGCCGCATCTGTGACCTACACCACAGCTCACAGCAAGGCCTGATCCTTAACCCACTGAGCAAGGGCAGGGATCAAACCTGCAACCTCATGGTTCCTAGTCGGATTCGTTAACCACCACGCCACGACGGGAACTCCATAATTCTATTCTAATGTTTGATTTTCAGGGGACCTGGGTTTATGAACATATAGTTCCACAAACATGTATGTACAAATGTTAGTGTCAATATTAATAACAACCCTATTCTTTATTTTTTTAATGGCCGTACCTGCATCATATGGAAGTTCCAGGGCTAAGAAATGAATCTAAGCCACAGCTATAAAAGGCACTGCATTGGGCTGGGGATCAAACTCACACCTCTGTGGTGACCCAAGCTGCTTAACCCACTGCATCATGGGAACTCCACAACAACTCTACTCTTAACAGTTTCTTAATGGAAACAACTTTGATGCATTTTAATAGGATGAATGAGAAATTACAGTGCATATGATGGTATACAAGGTTATTAATATCCATTATCCTGAATTTCCTTATCTATGAAATGGAAATACTATAATAATATATCCTCTATCGGGTTTTATTATTTTTTTGGTCTTTTTGTCTTTTAGGGTTGTGCCTGAGACATGGAGGTTCCCAGGCTAGGGTCCAATTGGAGCTGCAGTTGCCAGCCTACACTGGAGCCAGAGCAATGTGGGATCCAAGTGCCGTCTGTGACCTATACCACAGCTCACCACAATGCTAGATCCTCAAACCACTAAGCAAGGCCAGGGATCAAACCTATATCCTTGTAGATGCTAGTCGGGTTCACTAACTGCTGAGCCATGACAGGAACTTCTCTATCAGGTTTTATGAAAGATTAAATATGTTCATGAATGTGAGGTGCTTAGAATAATTCTTAATTTGGTCATTCTAATATGATCATATAAATTACCAGTTTTTATTATGAACATGATTATACAGTCCTTTTCTACGGAATATTAAACTTTTTGAATTAATTTTCCTTAAAAATAAATGTTAATAATTTTTCTTTCTCCTTAAAACGTTAAAATGACTTCATATTTTGATCAGGTCAGATTTGAACTTATTCTTCCATTACTGATATGCCATTTGTAGTCAGAGAACATATTTGTATGGTTTCCACACTTTTAAATTTATGGAAAACTTTAAGGGTTTAACATATCATCTATCCTGGAGAATATCCCATGTGTACCAGAGGACAATGTGTACTCTGCTCTTGTTGAGCTGTGATCGATAATGTGTGTTAAGGCTAGTTGGTTGATGCTGTTATTCTTTTTGTTCTTTTTTGACATTCTGCCTAGTTAGTATAATAATTATTGAAAGTGGAGTATTCACGTCTCCAAATATTATTAATGAATTGTCTGTCTTATCCTTGATTTCTGTCAGTTTTGGTTTCATTTTTGGAGGGGGCACTCTTTTCTAAAGTGGATAACTGCTTTATCATCTTGATAAATTGACTCTTCTGTCAACATAAAATTATTTCTCCTTGCCTTAGTAAAAATTCTTGTCTGAAACTATGTTTTGTCTGATTTTAGTATAACCATTCAAACTCTCTTGTGGTTTCTGTTTGAATGGTATTTATTTTTCCATAGTGTACCTTCAACTTATTTTTGCCTTTGAATCTAATGTTTCTGCACTTTATAGACAGCATGCATTTGGATCTTTTTTAAAATCCATTCTGCTAATATTTAATTTTTGATTGGAAATTTTAGCCTATCTACAGTTGATGTAATTATCAATAAAGTAGGATTTGTATTTTGCAATTTGTTTCCCATACCTCATGTTATTTTGTTGTTGCTGTTATTATTCCTCTATTCCCGCATAACTGCTTTCTTCTGTGTTCAAAAGATTCTTTTTTTTTTTTTTTTCCGCTCTTTAGGGCTGCACCTGCAGCATATGGGAATTCCCAGGCTAGGGGCTGAATTGGAGCTACAGCTGCAGGCCTCTGCCTTAGCCAGGGGCCTATGCCACAGCCACATGGGATCCGAGCCCTGTCTGTGACCTACACAACAGCTCATGGCAATGCCAGTTCCTTAACCCACTGAGCGAGGCCAGGGATTGAACCCACAACCTCATGGTTCCTAGTCAGATTCGTTTCCACTGTGCCACGATGGGAACTCCCTCAAAAGAGATATTTTCTGATACACTATTTTAAACTTTTCTTTTCGCTTTCTCTCTCTTTTTCTTTCTTTTTCTTTTTTTCTTTCTTTCTTTCCTTCCTTCCTTCCTTCCTTCCCTCCCTCCCTCCCTCTTTCTTTCTTTCTTTCTTTCTTTTTCTTTCTTTCTTTCTTTCCTTCCTTCCTTCCTTCCTTCCTTTCTTTTCTTTCTTTCTTTCTCCTTCCTTCTTCCTTCCTTCCTTCCTCCCCTCCCTCCATCCCTCCTTCCTTCCTTCCTTTCTTTTGGCCCTGCCCATGGCATATGGAGGTTTCCAGGCCAGAGATTGAACACAGGCAACAGCAGCAGCCCAAGCCACTGCAGTGACAAAGCCAGATCCTTGACTTGTTATGCCACAAAAGAACTCCAAACTTTTGTTTAATTCTTTTTTTAAACTTATTCTTTGAGTGATTGCCCCAGGATTACAATTAGCATCTTAACTGAAAAAATTTAGTTCAAATAAATATCTACTTAAATTTAATATTCTACAAAAGATTTGCTCTAATATAGCTTCCTTTACTACCACTACTTTGTGCTACTATCATCCTGCAAATTACATCTTTGTATATTATAATCTCATCAACAGTTTTATAATTATTGATTTATTCATCTTTAATATCTGATAGAAGAAAATATTTACAAACAAAAGTATATTATAATTGTTATTAAATTATGTAATTACTTTTCTCAGTGCCTAGTTTCATTTTGACTTGAAGGACTTCCTTTAATATTTCTTGTAGAGCAGATCTGCTAATAATAAAGTCTTTTAGTTTTAGTGTCTGAAAATGAATTACTTTTTCCTCTATTTTTGAAGGGTGAATTGTAAAATACATAATTCTTGGATAAATCTTTTTCAGCACTTTGCTTTCTAGTGTCCATGGTTTCTGAATGAAAAGTCAACCATTGATCTTACTGAGGTTTCCCAAGTGTGGTGCTAAGGCTCAGGCCCCCCTGGCCTGCAGATTCAGCCCAGTTTTCTGCATTTTCTTAGTAGTCTTCGGCCAAAGCTGACTTTTGCCACCATTGAGAGCACGCACAAGGAGTTGACCACAAATGTGTGGGTGAAGCACAGAGAGCTCTGGGGGTGCCTATCAGCCATTAGGGGAATTCACAGGCGAGGAATCCCCAGCGGCTCATGGGCAGCTTCTTCATAATGTCCACAGTGTGTACTTAGTAGAATTCATGTTCCTTTAATGCCCTCTGAGAGCCCTATCTGCCACTCGTCCAGCTTCTTTTCGTCTTCAACTCATGTAGCTCACAACTCTGGACTTTGACGGAAAAAGAGAGAAATGCCTTTGTAGCAGCATCCCACCTAGCCAGCTGGAAAAACTGGGTGTTCACTCACATATTATTCATCTCCTCCTTGAGAGAAATCTTGGGCCAAGAACATCTCTCTTGGAACTTGGTTATGCCACCTTACATGGAAATTATACGGATAAAATTAAATTATTGCTCTTATCTAATGCCCTCAAACTTGTTTTGTTGATGTTGTTTTTGTTGTTGTTCCAATTAAGTGCTGTACATTCTCCTGGATTTCCATAAAAGCTCACCTATTCACCAGTAATTGTCTAAGACAGTGCTCTCCAGGGGAGAACATAGAGGGCACTCAGTACCTGGAGCCAATTCACAGACCACTGCTGTGTTCACGACGAAGATGAAGTCTGTATGCCTATTACCTAATGCTTGGGTGGGTCCTCTCAGGCCCTTTGGCATAAGGTGGTATATCCCATAGCTCCCTCAAAGGCACTTGCATGTGGATGGATGCCTATTGCTGTTGAAGGAGAAATACAATGAAGAAAGTTTTATACAGCCATCTTGCTGACACCACTCCTACATCATCCATTTCTCTTATATAAATGCTCCTAGTATCGTTGTAAGCCTTTGGTCAATTTTCAGAGTTTTGAAAAAGTTAATTTTGACTATTTTTGTCCTCATCACTTTTATGGACAGAAGGATTTTCAGAAGTTCTTACCTGGCTACTCCATGGTGCTTCTCCTGCCTTTCTCTCACTTTAGAATATGGTCATAATCAACCAGACTTAAACATTTTAAATGGTAGCTTTGCAGCAGAACTATACCAGTAAGATAAACTTCTAGAAATATACACTTGATTGAGGTATTCCTTATTTAAACTGTCCAAACTCTCAGATCAGATCTTTCTGAATAAAAATAATCTAGTTCCAAATTCACTTTTTCCTTTCTGGCATCTTGTGACTCAGAGTTGTTTGCCAAGTGTGCTGCACTCACTCCCAGCTTTCAGGTTTTACATACTCTGTTCCTTTTGCTTGATGAACCTGCCTGATGAATTCCTTCAAGTCATTCTTCAAGTCAAATATCAAGTCCAGACTCAACCATTCCTTCTATGAAGACTTTCTCTAATCCCAGAGGTAATGTCTTTTTTTATTTTCATCACTCTGTATGAATTCCTCTTTTAAATCACTCTTTACATAGTATGTAATTGTGGTTTGCCATCTCTTTCCCCACAACTTTGAGGGTTAGAATTACAGGATTTCAATTTTTTAAACTCTATGCTTAGGGAAATGCCTGCTATATAGTATAAAATACTTAGATGTTGTCTGAATAATTGGGTGAGAGAGTTAAGCATCACAGACAAGGAAGCTTGGAGGAGGGAGAGAGCAATGAAGAGGATCGTGGTGCTAGCTGTTTTTTAACCAGAGAATGTAGGTGGATACTTTTTCGTTCACCCTTCTCCAGCAAATGATAAATGGCTTTCTTCCCTGGTAAGGAGAATACCCTTTAACTTAGCAATGCCTCTGAGTGCACTAAGAGTTAATGGTTCAGGGCTCAAAGGAAAAGACTTGGCAGAGGCATGGTTGGGAGGAGAATTAGGCAGCCAAAATATTTCTCTACATTTTTCCCTCCAACTCTGGGAAGGGAGAAAACATAAAACTGAATATATTACATTAAGCTTTAAACAAGGATAATAGTCTCACACTACGATTAAAGGATAATGGTGCTCTTGAGATAGCGTCAGGTATAATAAAATTAAATAAATTATAAGGAGTAATCTCATTTTTAGGAAGTTATACTGGTTGACATGCCATATCTTTTCCATTTGTAGTTTTCCTAACTTTCTGATTTGTTTCCAATAAAAATCAAAGCATGGGAAGAAGCTGATGGATAGCTTTATGTGGTGTGCATGGAAAAATTCTCTTCAGGAAGAAAATCCAAATAACTAACTGGAAAAGGGTAGGAAGAATAACTCATGTCAATAAAAAAAAAAGTCATGAAAAATCAAAAGTTCAAAACATTAGATATTATAAATTAAGGTGTACCTTGACTTGTCCTAGAGAGACTCAAAAACTACAACTGAACTGAATTACTTCCAATGAAATTACTTGACTCAAATAATTTCCTATTTCACTACCTTGCTTGCTATGAGGACAAGTGAAATAGACCAGTGCAACTGATAAGCCAAATTATATAATATTTTGGGAGACCTTGAAACATGAGTGTGTAAACTATATTGCATCCATATTTCTATTCAAGTACCATTATTGTAACCAACAATTAGCTGTTCAAAGCAACGAAAATTTTCCTTAAACTTTTTATACTCTTTCTTCTATACTTAGGTAGTATACTTTCTCATACAAAAATAGAAATTTATATGCAACATATACATTTTACTGATTAGTTTAAAATCCATAATTATAAAAAATACAAATAGTAAATACTGGCTTTGCTCTCCATTTAAAATACTACTTAACTCTTTAAAAATAATGTTATTAGTATATACATTATATTGGGGCAAGTTATTATCTATCAGTTATCTGGTATTTTGGAAAACAAATGTATTAAAGACATTGACCTGAAACATATTAAATTTCCCTTTCCTTTTATTAGCTTTTATCTGTTATTACATATATCATATCTAATTATATATGATATAGTGTATACTCATATACAATTATATATGATGTATACATTCTGAATTCAGTTTATTTATTCCATACTTAATATTCTGCCTTGTTCCTAGATGCAAAAATTGCTAATCCTTCCTAATCTATATGAAAATATTATTAGGCCCTCTAGTTAGCAAAGTGAGTTACACAATACTTAATTTATTCATTCACATTCACACAACTAGCAAAAAGTTAAGCTAAAGTTGGAACACAAGAATGTTTGACTTCATGTTCTTCCTACCTCTTTTCTTCTCTTTTTCAACACATATTTGAGTATCCACTCTATGCCACGTAATGTGCTGTACTCCAGAGACTTAATCATGAGAAGACCCCATAAAAGGAAATTAGTATTCCTTCCCCCTTAGAGCTTAATGCCTGTGGCCTCTGAATTAGGCATCAAGGTTGACTGAAAATAGGGCTGGTATTTCTAATAGCATTATAAAGGAACATGGAGATGGGGGTCATCAGAAAAAAAAAAAAAAAAAAAAGGCTGTCCCAGGGAGGGCTTTTGGTCTGTAAGACGGGCAGGGGATGAGGGATGTTAACCAAGTTTGGGTCAGAAGAACTCCCATAAAGAAAAGTCATGGATTAAACAAACAAACCAACACCAGGGAACAAATAGTTGAAATGACAGTGAGTATGGACAGAGGTAAAAGTGAGAATGATCCCAAAATGAATTTATAAAGACATTTTCTCTAGGTCATATCAATGTTTGGAATAGGCAAAAGTTTAAAGCTTTTGGTTACAAGAATTAAACTTCAAAGGCTGAAGTGTGTTGGTTTTATATTAGAAAGAGAAGTAAGCAAGGTAATGACGTATTGCTGCCAAAGATGATTGCTACAGTAGTGGCTAAGCTTATAAAAACCAAATTAAGACTTAGGAGCATGTATCTAGGGTACTGTTAGAATGTAAGGAGAGAGAAGTCCTAGGTTAGCAATACTAATTTCTCTGATTTATATCTCCTTATATCATCACTGACCAATCTCAGGATTGATTCTATTATCTATGACATGCCAAAACATGCATATGTCCCCTAAATGATCTTAACAATATAGAGAATGGAGGTATCTTCAAATCAGACAGATCATTACAATAAACAGGGACAACAGGAAAAAAAAAAAGAAAAGAAAAGAAAAAGAAAAAGAAAAAGAAAAACAAGATTTGCAGAAACACCCATGGGCTTTTTATTCCTTTCTCAAATTTCTGAATGACTAATTTGTCCCTGGATACCACAAACATCAATTACTCATTCTAAAACTGCTTAGAACATTTTTTTTTAAGTTTTTTAAAAACATTTTTCAATCATTAGTCCCAGTTTATATAAGCAGAGTTTAGATATAGCCCCTCTGAGCATTCTTATTTTATGATATACGGAATGCTGTATTTTTGAATTGGATACATTTCCATTCACTTTATGTTTAGGCCTCCCAGGACCTTGTTCTATAATAGTGAAGAAAAGCAACTTGATTCCACAGAGGCTATATGTAAGTTATGGTGTTCTCATAAATGTTAACTTGGGCTACCCTAGAGAAGAAGCAAAAAGAGAGACTCCATAGAGTAGTCAGGAATAGAAAATGAGAAACCTCTAGACAGATCCAAGAGGAGAGTATGGTATGTATTATAGCAGTGATTTCAGTATAGCTGTCACAGTTTATCGTACATGAGGCTTAAAAGCACAGAGGTAGGATATCTGGGTTTCAATCTCAGCTCTGCTACTTACTAGCTGTGTGATGTAGTAAAGTCACCTAACCCCTCTGCATCCTTGCTTGCTTATTTCTAAAATGAATATATTATAATCTATTTCAAATGATAAGATAACAATTATAGGAATTGATATATGTAAAGTACTTTGATAAGAACATTGCAATTATTATTATTATTTTTTTATTACTATTATTATTATTACCATTAGTTTTTATGGTTGGTGACGCACTGTACAGGCTTTGGCAGTACGTAGTCTTAGCATGGCCAAACCAGAGGTGTGCCTGTTTTCTGCTCATGTAACTAGAATCTGACAGAAACTAAATTGAAACTCAAAAAAACATTTATTACTCCTTACTAAAAATTCAGGTACTGATGACCACAGGCAAAAGTCATAAAACTTACATTGCGAACTAATATAAAATACCTAATTTAATATTACCAGTTGGATAGCCTTGAATAAGAGATCTTCTACTATGCCTTCTGTAACACAACTGTTATCCTAACACATCCTCCTTTGCCACCATTAGGCAAAGTGTGGAGTACTGACCAGAAGATACTTCATCAAGTGTTACATGATCAAGGCAGCAGCCAGGATTTTGCTCTTCTTTTCCAGATATCATATTTAGTATTAGTTTCTCTAGCAATTGTATCAGACTTTCATATACATTATTTAAATTTAGAGTTAACTAAACCTCTGTGCTATCAATATTCTACAAGTTATGGCATTGATAAGCAAGATGAGCTCCACTTCATTGTTTCTTCTATGTAATAAACTACCCATTTTAGTTTTAGTTTTTTTAGTTTTATTATTTCCTATGAATAGTGACCTCATGCTTGCTGACACATGTTCAGTGGTTACACAAGAAATGTTGCTGTTTTGTCTTTCGTGCATCAAGTCAGTCTTCTTTTCTCACTGTCTTGCACTTCCGCTTTCCAATTTCTTTGAAGCCACTGTCCATTTGACATGAAAAATGTACTTACAGTCTTGTGGCTAATTATTTCAAGGAGAGGTGAAAAAAACTGCAAATGTGGCATGATTAACACCATCTGCTTCAGCCAAAACAACTGCATACTCTTCAAAATTTCTTTGCGAAGACAACTTTTCAACAATTTACTTTCGCTAAAACAGCCCATTCTGTTTCTCCAATGCTGGACTGATTTTTCTTTGTAACTTCAGACAATCAATTCTATCCCATAGCACATTTAAAAGATCATACACTTTTCCTGTGAAATTTTATGCAACTGAATTGTCTTTTTTAGTGTTTACCAAATTACTCTCAACTTTGCATGTTGTTATTCAGGTCTTTAGCTCCTAGCTTTCTAACTTCTCATCACAAAAGTAAATGGTCTCATGGTGGTGACTGTTCCATTCAAGATTTGACGTGAAGAACTAAAGTTGGGTCTTGAGGCCAGACTGAGGAATGGTATTCATATCACTGATATATGACCATTATCTTTGCTCCTCAGATTTCTATTAGGAATATTTCTCCTATTGCCATCAGACAGAATTATTTGCAATAAAGCTCTTAAGAGTTTTTCAACTATCCCCAGTGCTAGGCTGGATCCTAGATATGCTATTTAGTACCTGATAATCTTAGACAGACTTCCTAGCCCTCAGATTTCTCATATGTTAATGAAGATAATTAAGGTTGGAATATTCCCGGCAGGGTTGCTGTAGGATTGACTAAATTATTTAAATTATTTAAAGGCAGTATAATGCCTGCCCTATAGAAATTACTCAATAAACATAACTATCACTATTTCTGAAAATATGCACTCTTCAAAAATCTTTGTGAAAAAACTACTGACTTAAATTATCTTTACTTAGGTTGTGATTAAATGTTAAAGAACTAGAATTTGTTAATGGCTTGACGTAAACAGAATTTTAAGAACATAAAAATGAATTTATAATCTTTTTGCTTAAACCCTCAAGTACTCAAGGGAAAAAAAACCGAAAATGGCAATGCTATTAAATTTTTATAGGTCTAAGAATTAAAAAAAGGGCAAATGCCCAAGGCAGAACCTATCCACTCCCTGATGATTTTTTCCACCACATTACTGTTAAACTTTCTGAATTCTTACACATATTCTATACCTAAAAATTTAGCAGTAAAGTATTATATTGGTTTACTGCTATATCTCAAGTGCTTAGAAGAGTAACTAAAACACAGTACTTGCTCAATAATTTTTTTAATAGTTATGAATTGTAGAGTAAATATCATAACCTGTTAAGAGAGAAAGGTGAAATATGTAGTATTCAATAAAACAAAGAAGGTGGTGTATATAGTTTGGATTTTCCCCAGGTTCAACTTCAGTGATTAAAGATGTTTATTTGTAGTAATTAAGCTCTTTGTTTTCCCCTTATCAGTGAATCTATCAGTGAATCTTTATTTCCTTGGTCAAAATCTAGGCTGAGAGGACGTATATGTGACAGTCAATACAGCTTCCCTTTTATACACATCTGTCCAAGGCCACTCAGCTATTTCTTCGTCATTTAAAAACAATGTGTCTACATGCATCCGCATGTTCATTGCAGCTCTATTCACAATAGCCAAGACATGGAAACAACCCAAATATCCATCGACAGATGATTGGATTAGGAAGATATGGTATATGTACACAATGGAATACTACTCAGCCATAAAAAGAATGAAATAATGCCATTTGCAGCAACATGGATGGAACTAGAGACTCTCATCCTGAGTGAATTGTCAGAAAGAGAAAAACAAATACCATATGATATCACTTATATCTGGAATCTAATATAAGACACAAATGGAATCTTTCCACAGAAAAGAAAATCATGGACTTGCAGAATAGACTTGTGGTTGTCAAGGGGGAGGGAGGAGGGAGTGGGGTGGTTGGGGAGCTTAGAGTTAATAGATACAAACTATTGCCTTTGGAATGGATTAACAATGAGATCCTGCTGTGTTGCATTGGGAACTATGTCTAGTCACTTATGATGGAGCATGATAATGTGTGAAGATAGAATGTGTACATGTATGTGTAACTGAGTCACCATGCTGTACAGTAGGGAAAAATTGTATTGGGAAATAACAATTAAAAATAATTTAAAAAATAAATAAAAACAGTGTGTCTAAGTGCTGCTTCCCAACTTTGGCTTCAAATCCTTTTATACATATTTTACTTTTTTTCATCTGGCAATTTAACTTAACACCCAGCACTCCCTTTTTTAAAGAAAGAACATTCTTTCAATGGGTTTTTCACTCAAAGCCTTCCCAAAAGACTGTTTCTCTCTTCTCTCTGTTCTCAGAACCAGGCATAGCAAATTATTAGCAACCAAAATTCTGCTTCTTTGTCCAATCAGGCTTCTACGCCATTGTTCCAAAGTATACCCCATAAAGTATTTCCTAACTCGTGAGGGGGAATTTAGCTTAAAATATTCTTGTAAAAAATTTACTGAAGTATATTTGAAATATCATCTAATTCAACCAAGTGTACATTATTTTTTATTTTATTTTTTTTGTCTTTTTGCCATTTCTTGGGCTGCTCCTGCGGCATATGGAGGTTTCCAGGCTAGGGGTCAAATTGGAGCTGTAGCCGCTGGCGGGATATGAGCTGCGTCTGCAACCTACACCACAGCTCACAGCAATGCTGGATCCTTAACTCACTGAGCAAGGCCAGGGATCGAACCTGCAACCTCATGGTTCCTGGTTGGATTCATTAACCACTGAGCCACAATGGGAACTCCATTTTAATGATTACTAATATTACTGATTACTGTAAACATTATCATAGATGAGTTTTAGGACATTTTTATTCCTCTAGTAAGACTGTTCTTATCCATTTACAATTAATCTCCATTCCCATTCCTAGCTTCAGGCAACCAGTAATCTACTTTATTTCTCCAAAAAAATTGCCTTTTCTAGATATTTCATATAAATAGAATTATACAATAAATGTTCTCCTCTGTCTGGTTCTGTCACTAATCATAATGTCTTAAAGTTCATCCACAACATAGCATATGTTAATATTTTTATTGCTGAATGATATTTCATTGTATGCATATGTCACATTTTGTCTACCCATCTGTTCTGTCTATCTAGTTGATTGGCAGTTTTCCAGTTTTTGGATATGTTGAGTAATGCAACTATGAATATGTCCTTGTGAGGACAAATATGTTCAGTTCTCATAATTTATGTTTTAACATTCTGAGAAACTGACAAACCATTGTCCAAAGTAGATATACAAATTTCATTCCCACCAACATACTTATTTACATATCCATCAACATTTATTATTGTCATTGTCATTTATTATAATCATTCTAGTTGGTATGATATGGTATCTTTTTTTTTTTTTTTTTTTTTTTTGTCTTTTTAGGGCCACACCTGGGGCACATGAAAATTCCCAGGCTAGAGGTTGAATCAGAGCTGCAGCTGCTGGCCTACGCCACAGCCAGAGCAAGGCCAGATCCAAGCTGCATCTGTGACCTACACCACAACTCATGGCAATGCCAGATGCTTAACCCACTGAGCGAGGGCCAAGGATCAAACCCACATCCTCATACATACTAGTCAGGTTTGTTACCTCTGAGACACAATGGGAACTCCTCTTATTGTGGTTTAAGTTGCATTTTTGTGGACAAGGAGTAGGCCAGGTTAAACATCAAAGACTCTACTGAAGTTTGGTAGTTTTTCTTGAATAATCCCTATTCATATTGCTATAAGCCTTTGGTCAATTTCTAGAGTTCTGAAATGGTTTTGCTGTCATTTGCTGTTTTTGTGGAGGAGATTTACCAAGGTTCTCACTCTATCATTCCATAAGTCCTGTTCATGTGGCATTTGATTAAATTTATAAAGTTATAACTGTATAAATTCATTTTTATAAAATTATAAATTAAATTTACAAAATTCATTTTTATTGAGATTTCTTAATTATTCCTCTATATTTTCTCTTTTTATTATTTGACTTCTCAACATAAAATATTCTCCAATAGAAATTTATTTCGACAGAAGCTGGTCAACTGTCTAGCCACCACATGTTAAATAATATTTCCCTTCTCTTTCCTGCATGCCTGCATTATTATGCCTGGATAAGCTTTTTCAAGCTTGTATTAAAATGATACATTTATTTATTCATTTTTGACACAGAAAAGTTAGACTAAAAATAGCCCACTGAAACACTGAAATGCCACTTAAATACTATTATCTGTCTATTATATTACTTACCTATTTCTACTTAGGTTTTTTAAAGTTTCACCTGTGTGTAATTTTTACATGATCATACTGGCTAATGAATACAAAGACATCCAATCATCATATGAAAAAATCTCCAACTTTCCACTATTGGGAAAATGCCATGATGCTGATGAAATAGTAATAATAACTTAAATAGTGTCTACTATGTGCTAAGTTCTGTTCTAAGAACTTTTTTGTATTAAATCACTTAATTTTCATATCAACTCTATGAGGTAGGTACTACTATAATCCCCATTTTGCAAATGAATAAACTAAAGCAAAGAAGGGTTAAATAACTTGTTCATGGTGATTCTGCTAGAAAATTGTGGAACTAGGATTCCAGTTAAAGAATCTTTAATGTAAAATCGTATTGCTCTCCTTGCTTTACATGAGTAAACTAATGCATAGAGAGATTAAGAATTGCTCATCCTGTAACTGATAAAACTAACACTTTAATTCTCTCTGATTCTACAGGTGGTAGAGACAATTACTGGGGATATAGCAACCAGATATTCCCAGATTTGAGATGGTTCCTCTTGGGCAGACAGTCTGGGGAGGAAGAGAGTCCCACTGCCCAGATTACCTGAGATGTAAGCTACGTTTCAGAGAGCCATTTGCTGCCATCTTGCCTGGAAGGCAGAATGATAGACAGTTCAGATGTACTGATCCAGAAGAATTTTGCTGGAGCAACAGGAGTTTGAATTCCAAAATGAGCTGTTAGAACATCTCACTCCAGTAGTATTCTGCCTATGGCAATATTCTAACTACAGGGGCAGGACCACCCCAATGCCTATAAAGAGATGTTGGAAAAGGTATTGCCAATAACCTTATCAACCATTTGCTTGAGCATCTGTGCCCTTCTGCATAAACTGGCAGCCCAGGCTGACCAATATGATATTTTAGAGACTTGATACATTGATTGCTCTTGTATTCTGAGAAATCTGGGCATGCTGGCAACATAAACATCAACTGTGTCACATATATTGGCCAGTTCAGATAATCAGACCTTCTTAGAATACCCTAGAACTACCACTACAGACAGAACACCCATGAAACCCCCTCTCCCTCCCCAGAATCAGGGAAAGCTCCTGGATATCCTACCCAGGTAGCACATAAAGCAGAAAGAAGGCCAGCTGAGATCTCCCCAAATTTGGGTAGACTATTTCCTCTTTTATCTTCTTTCATCTCCAGGAAACTTTAATGTTCATTTCTCCAAACTTTATCTGGGCATGGTTTTCATGTGATCACTCTTGTCAGTGAATACATTCTTGTTAGTTTAAAATGTTAACACTGACAGATGACAGTTAGGTAGTGACAGTTTATAAGAATTTTCTGTTTCTAAGCATTTGCTTACTTTAACTATTGAATGTAAACTTGGAATTTCCTCAATAGGTAATGTTAAACATATGTCACTGATTTTGAACAGAATATAATACATAAAAGTATTTATGAAAATCACAAGCATTTCAGAGTGTCACAGGGAAAACTTTGGAAGAATCTGCTTATGCCTCTGTAATATGTATTTAATCAGAAGAAATTATATATTACTTTCTCAAGAATTTTATTATTGAGCTTATTTAAAAGTGATTATGGAATATTTTATTGTATTTATCTAATATATATATAACTAGACAAGATTAATGTTGTTGATCTGCTAGAATATGTATTATATAAGTTAATGTTGTTACAGTAGACAGGTTTTTTTTTTTATCCAGTTATAATAACATTTCATTGGACTTCAGAATCTCGTAGCAAATCTACTAGAGGACTTCTGAACAACAGATAAGGAAATTGTTTGCCTTGGCTCATCAGCCAGGTTACACTGTAAAAGGCCATCCTGCCTGTACCGAAAGATATATTCAATGATGTGACCAATTCTTTGACCATGCTTGCCCCCAGGGATAATTCCTGATGGAACTTGTATGATGACTTGCATTGTGTCCTATTGTTTATAGGACACATAGGAGGGTTCAACATGTCATAGCTTTAGTTTTCAATTGCGATTCATATCAAGTAACATATTCAAATTAGTTTTCCTAGAAAGGATTCAGGTAATGTTTTTCTCTATCTTTTGCAAGAACATTAGGTAGATCTTCTCGAGTACATCTTATGTTTTATAATAAATAATTTTCAGATATTTGTTTTCAAAAATATTAAAGTATTCTCTCTTGTGTTACAGAACTGGTGATAAGTCTTGTGCTGAGGTTTTGTGTGTCGGTGGATATATTTATGCATGAATGAAGAGATTCCTATCCCAGTCTGAAGATTTATCCACATACATCCAAGATAGAGAAAAAAGGATGAAGAAATGAATATTTTATTGATATGTGTACGCTTTTGTTGTTTAAAAAAGTGACAAATGGCAATTCAATATTAAAGAAAGTATTGCTATAAAAATGATAGAGCCTTTAAATAATATTGGTGATCTAAGTTCATTTAAAGCAATGTTTTTCAAAGTGTGGTACCCCGAACAGCAGCATCTTTTAAGGAATTGTTCCATTTCATCTAAGGTATCAATTTTGAGGGCACAGAATTACTTATAACACTCCTTTATTACCCTTTTAATATCCATGGTATCAGCAGTAAACACCCCTCTTTTATTTCTGATACTAGTAATTTGTAGATTTTCTCTTTTTTTAGTTAGCCTGGCTAGAGGTTTATACATTTTACTAATCTTTTAAAAGAATAAGCTTTTGGTTTCATTGGTTTTTAATCTACTGATTTCCTGTTTTTATCGCTCTAATTTTTATTTCTTATTTTCTGCTTACTTTGGATTTAATTTGCCCTTCTTTTTCTAGTTTCTTAAGGTGGAAGCTTAGTGTTTGAGTTTAGAGCTTCTTTTTTTAATATACGCATTTAATGCTATAAATATCCTCAGTATGATTTTCACATTATTCTACAAATTTTAATACATCGTATTATCATTTTCATTTAGTTCAAAATTTATTTTTATTTATCTTGAGATTTCTTATTTGTCTTGTGTTATTTAGAAGTGTGCTTTCTAATCTCCAAATACTTTGGGAATTTTGAGCTATTATTATGCTATTTATTTTTAATTTAATTCCATTGTGAACTAAAAGCATATTTTATATAACTTCTTTTAAATTCGTTATTGTGGTAAATGGCACAAAATATGGTATATATTGATGAATGTTTCATATGAGCTTGAGAAGAATGTTTATTCTGATAATATTGGATAAAATATTTTATAAATGCCAATTATAGCCAATTGATTGATGGTACTGTCCAGTTCAATTATATACTTAATAATTTTCTGTCTATAGTATCTATCAATTATTGATAGAGGTATGTTGAAATATTCAACTATAATGATGGATATCTATTTCTCTTTTAAGTTCTATGAATTTTGGTCTTAAGTATTTTGACACTCACTTGTTAAATGAATAAACATTAAAGATTGCTCTGCCATCTTGAGAATTGATTCCTTTATGCTTATGTAATAGCCTCTTTATCCCTGATAATTTTCCTTGCTTTGAAGAGTCCTTTGTCTGGAATGAATATTATTCTAGCTTTCTTGTGATTAGTGTTAGCCTGATATATCTTTCAATATCCCTTTATTTTTTTTTAATCTATGTAAGTCTTTTAAAATTTTTTTTGTAGTTTTACTGAGATATAGTTAACATGGATCACTATATAGGTTTACGGTGTACAGAATAATGATTTTTGTATAACTCATGAAGTGATTATCACAAAAAATTTAGTGAATATCCATCACCTCATGTAGATACAGAATGAAAAAAATATAAAAAATATTAAATTAAAAAACATGTTTTCTTGTTCTGAGAACTCAGGATTTACTCTTGATTTTCATATATAACATACAGCATAGTTAATTATTAATTATATTTATCATGTTGTACATTGCATCCATAGAACTTAACATATATATCTTATAACTAGAAGTTTGTACTTATTGACTACCTTCATCCCATTTCCCCTCACTCCAAGCTGCTGACTCTGATAACCACAAATTAGGTCCTTTTCTATGGATTTGTTTTTGAAGTATAACTGATCTGCAAGACGATGTTAGTTCCTGTTACACAACATATGATTCAATATTTCTACACATTTCAAACTGATCACCATGGACAAAAGCACTTGCAATACATCACAATACAAAGATATTATAGAAATCTGGGATCGAGGAGTTCCCATCGTGGTACAGCAGAAACAAATCCAACTAGGAACCATGAGGTGGCGGGTTTGATCCCTGGCCTTGCTCAGTGGGTTAAGGATCCCGTGTTGCCGTGAGTTGTGGTGTAGGTCGCAGATGCGGCTTGTATCTGGCGTTGCTGTGGCTGTGGCTGTTGCCGGCAGCAACAGCTCCGATTAGACCTAGGGGACCTAGGACCGATTAGACCTGGGAACCTCCATGTGCCATGGGTGCCACCCTTAAAGGGCAAAAAGACAAAAAAAAAAAAAAAAAAAAAGAAATCTGGGATCGAGATGGCAAAGGAGTAGAATATGAAGCCTATCTTCTCCTAAAGAAGCATTAAAAAAAAAAAAAAAAAAAAAAACTATATGTAGAACAATTTGCACAGAACATCTACTGAATGCTGGCAGAAGACCTCAGATTTCCCAAAAGGGCAAGAAAACCTCACATAATTGGGTGGAACAAAAGGAAAAAAGAGGGAGAGAGAGAAAAGGAAAAAAGGAATCAGAATGGGACCAGCACTACTGGGAGGGAGCTGTGAGAGACCAAAGGAATCAGCACACTGGGAGGCCACCTAACTGAGTTATCTGCCAGGATGGAGGGGAGCCTCAAGCCCCAGAAAAAAGTGCAGCAGCTAGTCTGAGGAGGGCAAAGCAAAGAGAGAGCCACATAGACCAACGGTACCACTGCCTTGCACACCACAGCCTGAGACACCCTGGTAGGGAGTAGGTGCTGAGACTTGGGTTTCCAAAGTCAGTTCTGGGGAGAAGACTAGGGCTGGGTGTGTGAAAACAGCCTGAGGTGCTAGAGGGGCTGTGTGCCACAGCCTAGGGAATCTGAAAGGAAGCCTGGTCTTGGAAGAGAAGCAAGGTGCCATTGCTGGGGAGTATGAGAGGAGGGGAGGCAAGACTACCAGAGGAAATTCTTTCTCTGACATGCTGGCTCTCAGGCAGCAGGGTGCCTCTTTCATGGGCTACAGGAGTGGATGGAAATCTCCACAACCATCTCCGACTTTTTTTTTATGAATATTTTCCATCATGGTATATCCCAGGAGATTGGATATAGTTCCCTGTGCTATACTGTAAGACCTTGTAGTCCATCCATTCTAAATCTAATAGTTTGCATATATTAACCCCAAACTCCTGGTCCATACCATTCCCTCCCCCTAACCCTTGGCAACCACAAGTCTGTCCTTTATGTCTCTGAGTCTGTTTCTGTTTTATCAATAGGTTAAGCTGTGCCACATTTTATATTTCACATATAAGTGGTATCATATGGTATTTATCATTATCCTTCAGACTTACGTTAGTATGAGAATTTCCAGCTGCATCCATGTTGCTGTAAATGGCATTATTTCACTCTTTTTATGGCTAATTAGTATTCTATTGTATATATATATGTACCACATCCTCTTAATCCATTCATCTAGATATTGACATTTAGATTATTCTCATGTCTTACCTACTGTGCATAATGCTGCTATGAACATACGGAGTGTATGTATCATTTTGAATTTTAGTTTTATCCGGATATATGCCCAGGAGTGGGATTACTGGATCATATGGTAATTCTATATTTAATTTTCTAAGGAACCACCATATTGCTTCCACAGTGATTGTACCAATTTACATTCTTACCAACAGTGAAGGAGGGTTCACTTTTCTCCACACCCTAATACTTGTTATTTGTAGACTTATTAAGGATGGCCATTCTGACAGGTGTGGGGTTGCACCTCAATGCAGTTTTGATTCGCATTTCTCTAATAATTAGTGATGTTGAGCATCTTTTCATATGCCTACTGGCCATACACATCTTCTTTGGAGAAATGTCTATTTAGGTCTTCTGCTCATTTTTTGATTGGGTTGTTTGTTTTCTGTTGTTGTTGTTGTTGAGTTGTATGAGTTGTCTGTATATTTGAGGGATTAAGCCCTTGCTGGTTGCATTGTTTGCAAAGATTTTCACCCATTCTGTGAGTTTTCTTTTCATTTTTTATGGTTTCCTTTACTGTGAAAAAGCTTTTAAGTTTAATTAGGTCTCATTGGTTCATTTTTATTTTTACTATCATTACTTTAGGAGATGGATAAAACAAGATATTGCTGCAATTTATGTCAAAGAGTATTCTGCCTATATTTTCCTCTAAGAGTTTTATAGTATCTGGCCTTACCTTTAGGTCTTTAATCCATTTTGAGTTTATTTTTGTGTATAATGTTAGAGAAAGTTCTAGCTTCATTCTTTTACATGTAGCTGTCCAGTTTCCCCAGCACCACTTATTGAAAAGACTATGTTTCCTCTACTGTATGTTTTGCCTCCTTTGTCATGTATTAGTTGACCATAGATGGTTGGCTTTATTTCTGGGCTTTCTAACCTGTTCCACTGATCTATATTTTTGGTTTTGTGCCAGTACCATATTGTTCTGATGACTGTAGCTTTGTACAGTCTGCAGTCATGGAGCCTGATTCTTTCAGTTCCATTTTTCTTTTTCAATATTACTTTGGCTATTCAGTGTTATGTTTCCATACAAATTTTAAAACATTCCAGTTCTGTAAAGAATGTCATTGGTAACTTCGTAGGGATTTCACTGAATCTGTAGATTGCCCCGGGGAGTATAGTCATTTTGACAATATTGATTCTTCTAATCCAAGAGCATAATATATCTTTCCATCTGTTTGTGTCACTTTGATTTCTCTCATCAGTGTCTTATAGTTTTCAGAGTATAGGTCTTTTGCCTCTTTAAGTAGGTTTATTCCTAGGAATTTTATTCTTTTTGATGTGCTGGTAAGTGTGATTATTTCCCTAATTTCTCTTTCTGATCTTTCATTTTTAGTATATAGAAAAGCAATTGATTCCTCTGTTATTAATTTTGTATCCTGCAATTTTACCAAATTCACTGATGTGCATTAAAAGTTTTCTGGTAGTGTCTTTAGGATTTTCTACATATAGTATAATGTCATCTGCAAACAATGACAGTGTTATTTCTTCTTTTCTAATATGGATTCCTTTTATTTCTTCTTCTGTGATTGCTGTGGCTAAGACTTCCAAAACTATGTTGCATAACAGTGGTGAAAGCGAATATCCTTGTCTTTTTCCTGATCTTACTGGAAATGCTTTTAGTTTTTCACCATTGAGAATGATGTTAGCTGCAGGTTTGTCATACATGGCTTTTTAACATGTTGAGGTAGCTCCCCTTTGTGTCAACTTTATGCAGTTTTTATCATTAAATGGGCGTTGAATTTTGTCAAAAGCACCTTCTGCATCCTTTGAGGTGATCACATAGTGTTTATTCTTCAGTTTGTTGATGTGGTGTCATGCTGACTTGCAGATACTGAAGAATCCTTGGATCCCTGAAACAAATCCCACTTGATCCTTTTAATATATAGTTGGATTCAGTTTGATAATTTTTTTGAGGATTTTTTCATCTATGTTTATCAGTGATATTGGCATGTAACTTTCTTTTTTGTGTTAACTTTGTCTGATTTTCTCATTAGGGTGAAGATGGCCTCTTAGAATGGGCTTAGTAGTGTTCCTATCTCTATAATCTTTTGAAAGAGTTTCAGAAGAATAGATGTTAACTCTTCTCTGAATGTTTGATAGAATTTGCCTGTGAAACCATCAGGTACCAGACTTTTGTTTTTTGGAAGTTTTTTAATCACAGTTTTAATTTCAGTACTTGTGATTGGTCTATTTATATTATCTATTTCTTCCTGGTTCAATCTTTGAAGGCTGTACCTTTGTAAGAATCTGGTTGGGGACTTTAACACCCCACTTATGTCAATGAACAGATCATCTGGACAGAAAATCAACAAGGAAACACAGGCCTTAAATGACACCGTAGAATAGACAGACTTAAGCACTATTTATAAACCATTCCATCCCAAAACAGCAGAATATACACTCTTCTAAATTGCACATGGAACATTCTCCAGGATAGATCACATCTTGAGCCACAGATCAAGCCTTGGTAAATTTTAAAAAGCTGAAACTATATCAAGCATTTTCTCCGACCACAACATTATGTAACTAGAAATCAACTATAATAATAATTTTTAAAAAAAGTAAAAAACACAAATTCCTGGAAGCTAAGCAATATGCTACTAAACAACCAATGGATCACCGAAGAAATTAAAGAGGAAATCGAAAGCTACTTAGAGAAAAATTACAATGAAGATACAACAAACCAATAGCTATGGGACACACCAAAAGCAGGTGTGAGAGGGAAGTTTATAGAAATACAATCTTAGCTCAGGAAACAAGAAAAATATCAAATAATTAACCTAACTTTAGATCTAAAGCAACTAGAGAAGGAAGAACAAAGTCCAAATTTAGTAGAAGAAATCATAAAGATTAAAGAAGAAATAAATTAAAAAGAGACAAAGAAAACAATAGAGAAGATCAATAAAACCAGAAATTGGTTTTTGGAAAGTATCAACAAAATTGATAAACTTTAGTGGGACTCATCCAGAAACAAAAAGGAGGGTGGGAGAGAGGGCTCAAATCAATAAAATTAGAAATAAAAAGAAGTTAAAATTGACACCACAGAAATACAAAGGATTTTAAGAGATGACTATAAGCAACTATGTGCTAATAAAATTAAAATGGACAATCTAGAAGAAATGGACATATTCTTAAAAAGATTCATACCTTCTAATGAATCAAGTTTATTTAGAATATGTTCTAGTTTCTTTCTTTCACAAGTAGCTAATTTTCCCAGCACAACTTAATGAATAAAATATAGGTACATTTTCTCTATTGTATATTCTTGCATCCTTTGTTGTAGATTAATTGATCATAAGTGTGTGGGTTTATTTCTGGGCTCTATTCTGTTCGGTTGATTTATGTGTTGTTTGTGTGCCAGTTCCATACTGTTTTGATGGCTGTAGCTTTATAGTATGGTTTGAAATCAGGCAGAGTGATGCATCCAGCTTTGTTCTTCTTTCTCATATTATTTCAGCTTTTAGGGGTCTTTTTTTACTCTATGGAAATTTTAGAATTCTTTGTTTTAGTTTTGTGAAAAATGCCCTTAGTATTTTGATAGGTATTGTACTGTAGACTGCCTTAGGTAGTATGGTCATTTTAACAATATTAATTCTTCCAATCCATGAACTTTCATCTGTTTGTGTCATCTTCAATTTCTTTCATCAGTATCCTAGAGATTTCTGAGTAAGGTTTACCTCCTTAGTTAGAATTATTCCTAGGTATTTTATTATTTTTGATGTGATTATAAATGGGATTTTGATGTGATTATAAATAGGATTTTTTCCTTGATTTACTTAATAGTTCTGTTAGTGTATATAAAAGTAACAGATTTCTGTATATTAGCTTTGTATCCTGTCATTTTCCTGAGTTCTTTGATCACCTCTAGTAGTTTTTTGGTGCTCTTTGGAGTATTTTCTATATGTAGTATTAATACATCTGGAAACAGTGACTATTTTTACTTCTTCCTTTCCTATTTGGATTTCTTTTATTTCTTAATCTTATCTGAATTGCTGTAACCAGCAATACTATGCTGAATAAAAGTGGTGAAATTCTTTAACCCATTTAAGTGTTAAATTCTGTTAGAGTTGTAACTGTTTTCTTTCATTGGATTTGTTCTGCTCTGTCTGTTTTTGTCTTCTATGTCTTCCATCCCCCTGCCCTTTTTTTTTTTTCAGCCTTCTCTGGTTTAGTTGAGCATGTTATATGATTCTATTTTCTCACCTGTCTTAGCATGTCAATTATAATTTCTTTTAAAAAAATACAGAGGTTGCCCTATTGTTTTTAATATACATTTATATGTAATTTAGGTCCATTTTCCTGAAACACTGCATGCTTCATAGGTAGTGCAATTCCTTCTAAAAGCATTCCCAATTCATCCTTCCCACCCCACCCCAAGTAACACTGTTGTCATTCATTTCAATTATCCATAAGCCATAATCAACACATTATTTTTATTACTATTTTGACAAACCAGTATCTCTTAGATTAATAAACAAAATTCTACCTTTCCTTACTTCTCTAACTCCATTCCTTTTCTTGAGTAGATCTGAGTTTTCGACCTACATCATTTTCCTTCATTTTGAAAAATGTTTTAACATTTCTTGCAAAGTAGATCTACTGACAACAAATTCCCTTTAGTTTTTGTTTGAGAAAGTCTTTATTTCTCCTTTATTTTTAAAAGATGGTATTGTTGGTATGATAGTTTCCTTTGATGCAAGATCTTTGTCAAGAAGGAGAAAATATTATGAGCTTTTTTCCAAATGTTTATTTTCCCCCCTCTTCTTGCCCGAAGCATGACAGGATTTTTTTCTCATTTTCACCTTGAGGTCCTAGTGGGCTCTTGGAGGTAAAAACTCCAGAATGTGTGGCAGCCCCTTTAAGGCTGAGCCCAGGACGTTTTCTCTCTCAAGCTAGTCTAGGATCAATCAGACTTTTAAAAAATGTTTTATTCTTAAAAGAACATTTACTATGAAATTTACTCTCTTAAAATTGTTTTAGGTATACAATATATTACGGCTAACTACAGATAAAACGCTATACACTGAAATGTTCCTTTCAGTTGCTGTTATCTGTAGCTACTGTGTTCTTGGTAAGCTATGATTCTCTGTATTCCCCTGTCCCTTCAGTTTTCAGGGCACTTGTTTGCTCTGTGACTTCAATTTTCTAATGATTCTAAACAAAGTTGTCAATTCTCAATATGTTTAGCTTTTTTTTTTTTATTTTTGTGAGAATGAGATTGATGACTTCTAAGCTGTTTACATGTTGGACACAAAGTCGATAATATATTTTTATTTGTAATGCACCAATGGCAAAAATTAAAACAAGACAATGCTATCATTTTTTAAAATTACCCAAAAAAAGTTTGCTAATTCAACTTTTCAATAACTTCCCAGAGGTAATCCTGACACGGATGAACTTCACCTGAGAGCTTTGCTCACAGAAAAGAGTGATGGTTTTGAAATTTCCACTACTTATTTTCTATAATCCTCCATTATTTTGTGTTTCAGGAAATGACTTTCAGCAAAACTACCTTTCCCAATGTGACATATTAAAACTCACTATCTACTTTTTTTTTGTGACTCCCCCTAAGACTAGCAGATCACTCCATCCTTACTTATAAATCCAGATATGGACCTTCCAAATTCCTATTCTTTGTCTCAGAGATTATTAGCAGAAAGAGTTGTCCCTTAATACTAGTTAGATGCATAAACATGTTATGTTCAGCTGACTGACTGCAACGACCACTAATTACAAAAGCAATCCTTATTATAGAATCATCCCACCTATAAACTGTGTATTTCCACCTACATACATTCAAAGCAAAACAATTTTACTGAGACATTTTGATATCCAGATCTGTGGTGCTCTCCCTATTATAACAGCCAGAATAACATCATTTTCCTTACTTGTCTGGATTTTTGTCTTTGACACATCTCCTAGGAAATTAATACATAATTAACCCATTTTATTAAATAGTTTTAAAGACTTAATTATCTTTCTCCTTTGAGGTAAAGTAAGTTTTTAAAATTGAAGTATAGTTGTTTCACACTATGGTGTTAGTTTCAGGTGTATAGCAAAGTGATTCATTTATATATACATGTTTTTTCAGATTATTTTCCATTACAGGTTGTTACAAGATCTTGAGTATAGTTCCCTGTGCTTTACAGTAGCTCCAGGTTGATTATATATTTTACATACAGTAGTTTGTACCTGTTAATCCCATATTCCTAATTTATCCCTACCCCATCCCTTTCTACTTCAGTAGCCATAAGTTTGTTTTCTATGTCTGTACCTCTGTTTCATATTTAGATGCATTTGGTTTATTTTTTTAGATGCCACATATAAGTGATACCATATGATATTTGTTTTTCTTTGTCAGACTAACTTCACTTATGTTTTCTAGGTCCATTCATGTTAATGTAAATGGAAATATTTCATTCTTTTTTATGGCTGAGTAGTATTCCATTATATATATATATATATGCGCACACACCACATGCTCTTAAATCAATTGTCTGTCAATAGCTACTTGGGTTGTTTCCATTATCTTGGCTATTGTAAGTAGCACTGCTATGAACACTGAAGTGCATAAGACTTTATCATTTTGTTACAAATTTTTCAACCTGAAAGTGATGGGTAAATTCACAATACAATAAAACTATTTGGTTATTTAGTCATATTATTCCATATCTAAAGAATCAATCATTCATTTTTTATTAGTTGTAAAAAGTAATTTATGATTTTAATGTTAATTTAGATAAATCTATGATATTATAAGAAGTAACTATTTTTCAGAACACAATTTTTATTCTGATAGCTTCCATAGAAATTATTATATAAAAAAGATTCTTTTCCAATATTTTGACATTTTTAGAGTTACAATCTTGCTTCGTTGTCCAATCCAAATCCTAATACCATCTATATACATAGGGTCTGAAATAAATGCTACCAACAAAAAATTAAATATCCTAATCACACATTCCGTCAAGTTGCTTGTAATGATACCTCTTGCAATCCTCTATTCTGAGGATCACAGACTTTGACAGTCAAATTCAATTACAACCTATTCCTGGCAATATACAGTCTTCTAATAGAGTGTCAAAATGGAAACCTTTCTGTTTCAGTTTTGGTTGAGATTTTAAATTCCAAGAAGAAAACAATAGTGAGAAAGTGCTACCATATTCAATATGGAGGTGAAATGCTGCCTATATTAGACTAGCAAAGGAAACAGCAAAAATGAAAACTGCTTTCCAAGCTTTAAATACTCACCCCAGCACAAACACGTTGAGGATTAAGAAACTAAAAGAAATACCTTTTTTTTTTTGGATAAAGCTGTTAAACTGCTATGGCATTTTTTCCCCCTTCCTTCCACTCAAAATGTCATAAAAGCAAGTATGGTACTTCCATATTAACTGAATTCACTAAGAGGGGGTTTAATCTAACCATTTTGAGACAGTGATATATATGCTCCAGAGTGAGGGAAAAGCATGCAGGTGTTTGAGAAATCTCTGAGAGAAGGGGGCTAGGTAGCCATCACATACATCCCTACAAAATATGTGTTTTCTATAAACTAGAGTTGTGCCAAATGAGAAAGAGCTAGTGGCGAGGTATGGATTTTAAAAGGATCATCTGGGTTGATATTACCCAACCAAATGGGTATACCTTTAAAACGCTGAAGGAAGAATTTTGAGTTGAGGGGCAAGGGACGAACAAAGATATATTACCCGAGTAACTAGAAGTGCAGTAAAACACTCCAGGAGAGAAAGAGTTCAATTTAAACATTTGGTAAGGCAAGATCATGATAGAACTAGATATGTAAAACAATTATTTCCCATACCTCCCTTTCCTTTAAACATCACTGAAGAGGGCAGAAATGTAGATTAGCAAGTTGGCAGATGGGGGAGGGTGGGGATTGAGGTGGAGAGAAAAAGAAGCAATAGTTGGAAACAGAGAAAATGAAGGTACATTTCTTTTTTCACTACAGTCTCTGTACCTGAACAAGTATAACAAGGGAGAGTGGAGAAAGGAGATCATTGATTTTTAAGAGAAATGGTTTTGACAATTACATGAGTCTAGACATTTTACTTACTGAAATAAGGCTACCTTAGATGTCAACAAAGAACAGGAAATAACTAGTCCCATGGAAGAGTTTTGAACAGGCAAAAGGGAAATAGAATACAATTGTTTTCTGCTTGCACCATATGGAGACATTCTTTCAGGGTAAAGTTACAGGAAATCGCTCCTGGTTAGCACCATCCAAAATCAGGGGCCCTTTTAGCCATAAACTCCCTTCATGAATATATCCATTAACTTCAAGACACATTTAAGTTTAATGCCTTCTAAAACACCTCCTGTTAACTGCCCCAGTTCTCAATGATCATCAAATTTTTGGAACTCTTATAATTTATATTTCCTCCACCTCTACTTTGAAGTTAGCATAAAATATCTTGCATTGATTTTTTTTTACCACTTTAATGAAATATAGTTGACCCACAATACCTATCTATCCATCCATCATCACCATCAAAATATTAAGGTTACCCATCAATTCCAAATGTTTTCCCATAAGCCTTTGTAATTCTTCCCTCTTACTACTCTGTACCATCTGTCAACATCAGGCAATCACTAATCTACCCCTATCTTCTCTATTAAGTGGTATATATGTATATATCCATGGCTCAGTCAATCTGACACATAAAATTAACCATCGTAGAAATTATTCACTATGAACTCTTTTTTATCTGGCATCTTATGATGAACTTAATTATTTTTATATTCATCAATTCATGTTTCTGAGTAGGATTCTATTGCATAGATATTGAATAATTTATTCATTCACCATGAATAAAATTGCTGTGAATATTTGTATGCAATATTTATATAGATATCTGCATTTATTTCTCTTGTATTATGATTCCAAGATATTATATATGTTTAACTTTCTAAGAAATGTCCAGGTTGATCATGTGGTTGCATAATTTTTACATTCCCACTTGCAATATGAGTTCTAGTTGTTCCACTTCCTCACCAATACTTATTATTATCTGACTTTTTAATTTTACACATTCTATAGGTATCCTGGTATCTCACTGCAGTGTTCATTTCAATTTCCTTAATGACTCATAATGTTGAGCATCTTTTATTTGCCATCAATTACAGAGTTACAGTTAATAACCTAAAAGGATATAAAATGGAATCATAAAAATACTCAACTTGAAAGAAGACAAAAAAAGGAAAAGAGGGGGGGTAAAAAGAAATGAAATGATTAAAAAATAATGAGGTAGTATAATCAATAATGTCAATAATCACATTCATATAGATCTAAACACTGTAATTACAAGACAGAGAGTGCTAGACTGTATAAAATAGTAAGATATAACTATAATTGCATGAAAGAAACTTTAAGTATACAGAGAGTAATACATGAAAATTAAAGGAAAAGGAGGAGAAACCATATTAACATTAGTGAAAAAAAAAATGCTAGAGTAGCTATAGTAATTTAAGACATATTTCAGAACTAAGAATATTAAAAAGAGATAAAAAATGGTCATTTCAAATGATAAAGGGTATCAATATAAATGTGGTATAAAAATAACACTCTGAAGTGTGTGTACACCAAATAACAGAGCTTCAAGATACATACAGAACAAATGGATGGTACTATAAGAAAAAATATAGACAAAATCACTTATGTAGGATGAGATTACATCCTTCCCCAATGACTTATAGATCAAACAGACAGGATATCCTTAAGGATATAAAAAACATGAACAAATTTATCAGCCAACATGAAATAAATGATATTTATCAAACACTCCATTCAATAACAACAGAATACACATTCATTTCAAGTGCACACAGAACATTTACCAAGAAAGGCTTTATTCAGGGCCATTAAGGAAGTCTCAATTTAGAAAGTCTCAAATTATAAAAAGGATATTCTCTGACCAAAATGGAATTAAATTAGTAACCAATAATAGTAAAATATTAGGGAAATCCCCAAATGTTTGGAAACTACCAGACAAAATTTTTAAAAATTCATAAATCAAAGAACACATGAAAAAATAAATTACAAAGTACTTGGAACTGAAGAAAAATGAAAACACAGCATATCTAAAATTCTTAGATATAGCTAAAATTGTACTGAAAGACAGGAGTTCCCATCATGGCTCAGCGGTAATGAACCGGACTAGTATCCATGAGGACACGGGCTCAATCCCTGGCCTTGTTTAGTGGCTTAAGGATCTGGCATTGCTGTGAGCTGTGGTATAGGTTATAGGCACGGCTTTGATCTGGCGGTGCTCCGCTGTGGTGTAGGCCAGCAGCTGTAGCTCTGATTCAACACCTAGCCTGGGAAATTTAATATGCCATGCGAGCAGCCCTAAAAATACAAAAATACTACTACTACTACTAATAAAATTATACTGAAAGACAAAATTACAGTATTTAATCTCTGTTATAAAAGAAAATTATCAACTCAGTAGTCTATGATCAGAAGCTAGTAAAATCTCAGAAAATCAATTCCAAAGGAAACAGAAGAAATGAAATAGTTATGAAAGTAGAAATAAATAAAAACAGAAAAATGATACAAAAATAAATAAAAGTGAAAGCTGCCTTTCTTGAGAAGACCAATCAAACTGAGTAACTTCTAACCAGATTGATAAAGAAAATAAGTGAGAAGACACAAATTACCAAGTTTGGAATGAGAGAGGTGATGTCACTACAAATTTTATACACACTCAAAGCTTAAGGAAATATAATAAATTTTATGCCAATGAATTTGACAATTCTGAAGAAATGGAAAACTTCCTTGAAAGACACAAACTATCAAAGCTCACAGAAAAAGAAACAGGTATTTGAATTGCCCTAAATCTATAAAGGAATCAAATTATTACTTAAAAATCTTCCCACAACAAAAAATCCAGGATAGGAAAGCTTTATAGGAAAATTCTAAAAAACACTTGAGAGAATAATACTAATCCTACAAAAAATCTTCAAGAAAATTGAAGACGGAACACTTCCCAAATCTATGTGGATATCCTGATCCAAAACCAAATAAAAATATTACAATAATGGAAAACTAGAGATGAATGAATATCCTTTATAAACAAAGATGTAAATTTTTCTAAAAACATCTTAGTAAATCAAACCCAACAATATGTTAAAAAAAAAAAAAAAAATCATGGGAGTTCCCGCCATGGCACAGTGAGTTAAGAATCTAACAGCAATGGCTTGGGTTGCTGCAGAAGTGTGAGTTTGATCCCTGGCCCAGTGCAGAGGGTTAAATAATCCAGCACTGCCACAGCTGCAGTATGGGTTGCAGCTGTGACCTGTATTCAATCCATGGTCTGGGAACTGTCATATGCTGCAGGTACAGCCATAAAATAAAGTAAAATAAATAAATAAAATAAATCACATCATGACCAATGGAGTTTATCCCAGGTGAGTATGCTTAGTTTCACTTGAAAATTAACTAATGTAATTCTCCTAATCAGTTTAAAAAGGTAACAATGTGATCATCTGAGTAGCTGCAGAAAAAGTGTTTGACAAAATAGACTATCTACACCTGATAAAAACTCTTGGCAGGCTTAGATAGAAGCAAACTTCAAACTATAAAGAGATAATGAGTTGGCTTACTACTGAATTGGAAAACCTTTAAATCTCTCTGGGATGCCTTGGTGCCTGGTTTGTGACGTTAGGACCAGATGAGGGCAGCAGATTTTATGATATGCTGTTGAAGGTCTGAAATACTTCTAAAGATGTTCTTGGTTAGTTTCTTTACTGATGCTTGTAACTAGTAGAACCACTTTGACAAGCCTGCTTGATCAGTTAAATGGCTAATGAAAGCTTCTCAGAGAACTCTCCTGAAGCCAAAATTCCTTTCACATATCAGCCAGTTCAAGCTGGAGACACAGAAAGGTACACCTGTGGTACTTGCATATGAATAAGGAACTCCCTTGTAGAATGTCTCTCAGCTACCTGCTGCTTGACTGTAATTCTCTCTCATTCTGTACATTATCTTTTGTTTCTAAACAGTAGTTTCAAATATGTGTGCTCTGTGTAGTCTGGCGAATGCTTTCAAATATCAACAGTGATAAAAATTTTGCAATCTGATAAACGGTGTCTATGAAAAACTAACAACTTATACTTAACAGAAAGTCTAAATACTTTTCCTCTAAAGTTAAGAATAAATGAAGGTGGTAATAATTATCATTATTTTTATTCAACATTATACTAGAGATTCTACCCTGTACACTGAGGTAGAAAAATAAATAAAAGGCAATCATTTATATACAAAACCCTGCAAAATCTCCAAAAAAACAAACAAAAAAAACTATCAGAACCAGTAAATGAGTTTAACAAGACTGCAAGGTTACAAGATCTTTTTACAAAATTAATCACAGTTCTATTAGCAGTGAACTGGAAACTGAAATTATAAAAAGAATGCCATTTACAATACCATCAAATTTATGAACTATTTAGATATAAATGTGATAGAAGAGCTATAAAACCTATACACTGAAAATTATAAAACATACCTGGGATAAAATGAAGACCTGAGTAGATGGAGAAATATCTTCAATCTATAATTTGGATGATCTAATATTGTTGACATTAATATTTTGCAAATTCATGTTTAGATTCAATGCAATCCCAGTCAAAATCCTAGTAGACTTTATTTTAGAAATCAACAATTTGTTTCTCAAGAATTTGTTTCTCAAATTTATATGGAAATACAAAGTGTTTGCTTTTTAAGACATGTTATAAAAACAAAAAGGCAAGAAAAGGATTGGGGAAAATATCTGTAAGACATATATATCTGAGAAAGAACTTATGCCTCAAATATATAAAAAATTTCAATAATTAGAAAATAACACATTTAAAAGTGAGTAAAATATTTTAAAGTGCTGTTAGTTTTATGTTTATCTTTTTATGTGGGTAAGCCCGGCATAGCCTACCTATCTTTAAGCTGCCAGCACCAATCACAATTAATAAAGATGTTTTAAATATGTCCAAACCTATAGAGAAAGATTTAAATGAAATCTGCTGCCATGAAATTTGTATTTTTCCTAGTCTTTCTGAAAGTTAACAATAGAATAAACTAATGTAAATTTTCAAACTACCGAACACAGCAGTTCAGCAAAGCTGTAACAGTCTTCCTGTTTGATTTTGGGTGCCTTTTTTGTTTGGTAGTCTAGACGTAGCCTGTTTCTTAGACATGTTTATAAATGAATTTGGAAAGGTGGTCTAAATAAAGGCATTATTGAAATACAAAGCATCTTTTTGTTTTACATTGTTGTTATTAAGACAAGATTCCAAGAGAGGGCTTCTGGCAATGAGTCATATATTCTGACAGATGTTTTCTACAGATCAGAGTTCAGCTCCACCTTTCCCAAAAATGTAAGTTTTAGAAGGAGAGCTCTGTCTTTTTGAGCCCTTGGGAAATAAGTTGTAGTGTAGACCGTGTTTCTTAAAACCACTCCTATCATTGTTTGAAATCCAATGGCAAAGGTCTTTTCTGGTAAATAACTGATTTTGAAACTTTAAAACTTTGAACATACTTTGTTCCTTGATTCAAAACTACAGTCTTGCAAGAGAATGTGAAAAACAAAGGAATGGAGCAAAATTAGGATAGCTAATTTTACCTCATAAATGTGAAATTAGGGTGAAGAAAAAGATTCTTTGCAATCTAAAATATGGAATTAGTTTAAGAAATTACCTAGTCCAATCTTCTTTCACAGATAATAAAGACCCAGAATGAGTAGGAGTAAGGAGCCAGGAGTAGTAAACCAACAAGCCATGATTCTAGTTCTACTTCAGTGTGCTTCCCATTATACCTTCTGGGATGACAGGATACAATCTCCGACAACATAATTAAGACCAGTTAGAGAAGTCAAATAAATTGCCTAAGGTCATATAGCTAGTAAATGGCAATGCTAGGACAAGATCTGTATATATGAGAAACCCCAAAGACCATGATTTATACCATACCATTATACTCTATTTTTTTGTTTTTTGTTTTTTGTCTTTTTAGGACCATACCTGCAGCACATGGAGGTTCCTACACTAGGAGTCCAATCAGAGCTGAAGCTGCTGGCCTACACCACAGCCACAGCAATGCAGGATCTGAGCCGCATTTGCAATCTACACCACAGCTCTCGGCAATGCTATATCCTTAAACCACTGAGCAAAGCCAGAAATTGAACCTGCATCCTCATGGAAGCCAGTCGTTTTCGTTAACTGCTGAGCCACGACGGGAACTCCTACCATTACATTCTTTACATATTATTATAAAACTAATTAAAACATATTTTTGTTAAAATATATTTGAGTTAAATGAAAGAAAATTTCTGGTTTGTCTCACCATTGTATTCTTTAGCATATCATAAATACAAAATAAATATTGCATATTCATTCACCGATTCACTCATATTGATTTTAGTGTACTTAATGTTTAACCTGACTGCATACCAACTACACACTTAGAAGGCAATGGACATTTCTGCTGGTTATAATTCTTTGACAGCATGAACTTTTCTTCTCTGAAACTCTCTTAGAGATGTCTTTTTCATGACCCAAGATTACTGGAGCAGTGATTTAACTTATTCATAGGGAAAAAATAATAAAAGAATGATGTAGATATCTATTAATATATGGATATAGACATATTCAATTCTTTCTCTGATTTCATTTTCCTAGTGAAATGAAGAGAGACTGTGCTTACAGAAAGGTGAGAAAATGTGTGAAGGAAAATATTCCTAGTACCAATACATTGATCTTGATTTCCCCTAGTAATTTGGGATTTGCTCCTTGAGTATCTTTCTTCAGCTATGATTTCTCATTTCCTAGTTCTCTTTCAAACCCTCAGTCTTTATCTTTTAAGCATACACTTAAATTTGATTACTGCCTATAGATCTAGCCCTAAATAGCCACTGCAATCACTTTTACATTAATAACCAATATGAAGTTGTGAAAATATACTTTGTAGGGAAATGACATATAAATGTGTCTACATATGCATCTCACAAATATGCTAAAAACATGCTGTGCCTTAAATATATGAAGATCTGTAAGAAACAATACTTCTGGCAAGCATAATCTCAATTATTTTATTCTCTGTAAATACTTCATTTGTCTGTTAAGTAGTTTTCAAATTCCCTTTAACATACTGCCATGATTCACAGCAGACTGTACGTACAAAGCTGACATATTTTACATGTTTTTAAAGTCCATGTGCATGTGGTAAGTTTTTTGCAATTGTATATGCATTCAGATAAATGAAGTCTATTTCTCCATGTAGGCCTTGCTTAATGTAAAATCCAAAGAAAATCATGGTAGTGCAGGAGCGCACGTGCACACACCCCCACACAACTTCACACTCTCATGCAGAGCAATGTTACTTGCAAACATTACCTGTAGTTTCAATGTTAGTAAAATAAAATGAGGGAAAACATATAGTACCTCCATTCAAAGATCAATATACTAAGAAGACAAAAAAAAAGATAACTATAAAACTATTAAATGGAATGGGATATTGACCTGTACACCTACACATGATAATTTATAAGTGTATAAAATACCCAAACCAAATATGTAGCATGATTCCAGTTTTGTAAAAAAAAAAAAAATAATGAATGTGATAAGTGTATCAGAGGGCATATACATATAAGCATAAATGTGTGGAAATCAGAAAAATATATTTAGCAGATTCAGTAGTGGTTACATTTGGGAGATGGAATTGACCAAGTCAAACATAAGAATGACTCTGTTGTAAAATAAAAAAGAGTGTGGTTATTGATAGTTTCTTTTTTGTGACTACAAGTTTAAAAAGAAGAAGGGGAAAATATGGCATACTGGCTATCAGGTTATATATTTACAGCAACACATAATATCTATTAAATAAAATCAAGGCATTCTGCATAAGAGGATCCAAAAATTTTTGACTGTGGACCAGGTAGAATTAGCTCCACTGGAAATACATGGTTGCTCTGTGGAAACTAGATCGATATCTATGATATTCAGGTTTATTTAGGAACAATTATCAAGCTGATATACTGGATGGTATGCAAAATATAACACCATGAGAAATGGGCATATCAGTCACTAGACAAAGATGCAAGTATACATATAGTTGGCACAAGAGAGCTACTGCTGGTTAGAAACTGCAACCACTGGGTTAAGTTATAGATCTCCATAACCTTGGATCCACGTGGGAAACAGAACAGGATATCAGGGCATACATAGTGTAAAATCTAGTTAATGAAATATGAATAAGGAATGGAAAAACACAGTCCCAAAGGCCAAGACAAAGACCATAGTAAGATCAGCTAAAATATTTATCTGAGATTGAAATAATGAGTTAAACACTCAAGAGAACTGTCTAGAACAGAACAGGAAGAATTCATCTAAACAAAAACAGATTTATCTTACATTTTTGCTCAAAGTTTGATTAAACCACCAGTAAAACACAAATTACTTTTCCTTCCCTCATCAAAAACTGAACACTTAAAAATTTTCATATTGCTCCTGATGGCACTATTTTAGTCCATTAGACTTAAAATTTAGAATTGTCTATAACTCTTTTCTTTCCAACTTCCAGAAATCTTAACAACCATAACCCAAGTCCACATATCTGTTTAATTACTCCGTCTCTCGACTTATCTTCCTTTTTCTGATCAACCCTCCTCAGAAGTGTCAAGATAATCTTTTTCAAATTAAACCTTACAAAGTCTATTCATCCCAAGAACACCAGTTCTAATGAAATGTCTCTGAGCCACACTTCTAGACCCTCCCTTTTCAACTGGTTTGCACTGCCTGGAGCTTGCATAATTTTCCAACTCTAGAAACTGAGGAAAGTTTCCCCCTAATAAAACAGAGGAGCTAAGATCATGGGCTCTAACACAAGATTCAATTGGTTTTGAATCTGCACTACTACATTCCAGCTTAGGTCTTAACCATAAAATAGGCATAATAGTACTAAATAAAACTTTTATTTAGTAAAATTGTCTTTAGAATTCAATGTTATCTTACATATAAAGTCTGTTGTTTGGGCACAGAGGCTAGCACAGAGTTAACAACCATTACCATCATCACGGGTCCTTAAAATGACAGCATTTTTTTTCTCGTTTTATGTTTCCAATTAGAGTACCCATGTAGCCTTTTTAAAGTATATATACAAAATAGTTTTGTTCCTGCAAATAACATCATGGTTTATATAAGAAGAAATAACTTACTGATATGTAGTGCCAATAACTTCCAAAATGCTTTCCTCATCTTTCACGTTCTCCTTGCTTTTTCCTCCATCACATAAGTCTATGGTTCTCTCCATACTCTCATCTTCTGGTGAAAAGCCTTCTTGGATACGTGTCCATGCAAAACTAAATCTCTTATTGCCGAAAGACAAAGTGCAGATTAACGCAGATATCTATTGCCTGCATTTTCTGTTCTGGAACTTTTTATTATTTTCCTACTTAAAGGCAATGTTATTTTAATAAACCAAAACTAGCTGAAGAAGAATGAGTGCTTCCGATGAATACACTGATATACCCCGAACTAATTCGAAGGAAATGTAGCAAGTATTTCCTGGAACCAGAAAGTCATCAGGAGCCCCCAGGGGCGGCGCCATCAGCTCCTGGCCTTTGGTGCTGTGCTCACCAAACTCAATTCCTTCATTAAATGCCAAAGAGGGTCCAGACGTACACCGTCCCCTGCCGTTCCCTCTTTCTTTCGAGGCCTATGCTTGGGGAGGTTCCAGGAGCAAGAATCCCCAACATCCAGGGGTCTGGGGGTTGTCCCATCTCTGGAAGCAAGCCTGCCCTGCCCCTGAGGACAAAAGTGGAGGCGTGAAAAGCAGTTCCTACTACTTCGTGTGGCCGCTGGCTTGCTTCACATGCTCTACAGCTTGTGAGGACCAAGAATACTTCTCATAGGTTAAGAAGGTGGATAGGCTGCTGAATTTGATGTGGCCCGGAAGGGAGAACCTGTGGTTGGTGGGGGTTTGGAATGCCTTTGTGGATCTAAGTGGGACGGCAGCATGGGGGAAGGCGGCTCGGTCTCTGTCTCCCGAGAGGCGCCGCGGCGTCAGTCTTGGCGCAGGGTACTCAGACAGGTTCCGCCCTGGGAGCTTCTTCCGCTTCTTTCACACTGTCCGGGAGGGGAGGAGAAGAGCCAGCACTGCGAGGTGAGGGCGGGCCGTGGTGTGTGACTTCCACCCCACAGCGGCGGGAGACTCGCCCAACAGCCACCCACACCAGGCGGACGTGGTCCATAACCTCTCCCCGTAACCGCTCCCTTGCAGCGGAAGTGGGAGCGGAAGATGGCGGTCCGGGCGCTGGAGAAGGTGCGCAGGCGCAGCGGGGATGAGAACGGTTTTGCACCAGGTAGGCCTCGAGGCTGTGTTACCCCAGGCTGTGGGCTGTGCACTCACGGTGGCCCATCAGAGCCAGCCGGCTAGGGCATGAGGGCCGACGCGTCCGGGGTCTGGGGCCTGCCCCCCTTTCTTGCTCGGGTTGAGCTCCTTGGGGGACATGGGGTTGAGCGAGCATGCCTGTTCCCTTCCGCTTCTGTTCTCGCTCCTGGCGGTGGCCACGCAGTTACTCTGGTGCTTTTTGGTCACTCATTAAGCCAAATAAATACCCAGTACGTTGTAGCTGCAACCGTATTTCTCTGTTTAATAATCAGGTTACACATTATTGAAATTATGAACGCATAACCTCGAGGTTACCGTGTCCAAGTTCCTCTTATTATCTCTGACGCCATTGGTATAATTGGAAGAGAATCAGATCGGCCGCTGGTCAACCTATAAACTGAGTTTTAAATCAAATGTCTACTCCTTTAAAGTTTTAAATCAAATGTCTACTCCTGTCCAGTCAGCAGTGGCCAGAGGTGGAGATTTCTCTAGACCCACTGCTCAGTCCACAAATAATATTATGAGCTAAGGAAACTTAAAAAAGGAAGCATAGAAACACAGGTGATTCGACTGGCATGTTAGCTGCAATCTCTTTTGCTTAAAACCTCCACCAACACCAGAATTAATGTCTCAAGAAACTCATGGTTGATTAGGCAGTCGTGATACACTAGAGTGCTACTATCTCTTCTATTTTCATGCTAAGTATAACTCATTGTTCATTTTTCATTAATCTTCTAATATGTTAATACTAACGGTGTCTTTTTTAGCATATAACATTGATGTAGGGAGCTGTTCAGATCACATATTTGATGAAAGGGAGAGTTGAATTTAGGAAATAGGAATTGAGTTTAAAAATATTCAGGGATTGAAGAGAAATTAGGGGAAATAGTTCTTTGTTCTCTACTCAGACTCTTCCACCACAAGCCTTGGCCTCCAGGGGAAAGGAGGGGCTTTCCAAAACCAAATTTGAATAGGCTTCCAGTGTATTATTTCCAAGACAAGGTCAGACATTAACTTTAAGGAATCCAATGTTTACTTCTCTTTCTATTGGTTCTCATAGCATTATTGACCAGTCATATTCCCAAAGTAAAATGCAAAGAAAGAACAACCTTTTCAAATGCAACGTTCATTGCACATTTAAATAGTTAGTATATATTGAGCATGCAGTGTCCTCTGCCTGGGAAGTTGTGTGCAGAAGTGTTGTACAAATCAAATAAAAAGACCGTTCCAGTATTCCACCTGATAAAGTCAAGAGTGGACCTGGCCAGGGATAGGCACACATTGGAATCACGTGGGAGTTTTGGTAACCTGCTATTGCCCAAGATCCACCCCAAACAATTTAATCAGTGTCTTCCATTATAGATTTGGTCCTTTTTTTTTTGTCTTTTGTCTTTTCAGGGCTGCCCCCAGGGCATATGGAGGTTCCCAGGCTAGGGGTCTAATTGGAGCTGTAGCTGCCAGCCTACGCCAGAGCCACAGCAATGCAGGATCCGAGCTGTGTGCAACCTGCACCACAGCTCACGGCAACGCCAGATCCCTAACCCACTGAGCAGGGCCAGGGGTCAAACCCTCAACCTCATGGTTCCTAGTCAGATTCGTTAACCACTGAGCCACGACAGGAACTCCGTTTTTTTTTTTTTTTTTTTTTTTTAAGACCACATGCGCAGCATATGGAAATTCCCAGGCTAGGAAACAAATCAGAGCTTCAGCTGCCAGCCTGCACCACAGCTACAGCAACACAGGATCCGAGCCACATCTGTGACCTACACCACAGCTCACGGCAATGCCAGATCCTTAACCCACTGAGGAGGACCAGACATCAAACCCTCGTCCTAATGGATATTAGTCAGATACATTTCCACTAAGCCACAACAGGAACTCCTTGGTATTTTTTTTTTTTTCAGTTGCTGTGGTGATTCTCAGGTGTAGGATAGTGAAGCATAGATTAGCCTTAAGGGGAATAAAAATTATTAAGAACACATGGGAAGCAGACTCTGGCCGGCTGGCTGTACTTCTCCAAACTTAGAAAAAAAAAAAAAAAAGCTGTAGGAAGTTAGGACATCTCAAGTATCAAGAAACCTTGGGAAAGAGGGCTAAATGCTTCATAGGAGGGGCTGTCACTCAATCATTGTTCTCTACCTCAGGCATGGGCAGAGGCTACTAAATTCAAATTGCACTGCTCTAGATTTCACACTTTGTTTAAACACTAAGTGTAGCATATGCCAACCTATATTGTAATACGTTGTAAGATGTAATCATAAACTAATGATATTGATACTAAGATTTTTCTGGAACTATTCTCAAGATATAAGAGGGAGAAGGAACACTGAACGGTGAATAATGATAATTGTCATCTGGTAAGTTATAATGCAGTTTTTTAAAAGGCCTTAGACAAATCTCTTAGTCAAGCTATCGTTTTACTTGTTTCTAAAGTTCCTGAGTTGATCTATTTGTTTATTCAATCATCCATTCATTTATTCAGTTAACTTATACTTATTAGTCAGGCCTTGTCTGGTTCTAGGATTGCTACATGGATCAAGCATGCTTTCTGCCTTTAAAATCTTACAGACTCATGAATTCCAGGTAAATGCTTATAGTACAATATGAGTAAGAAACTTGGGTAGATTAATAGAGAGATTGAAGAGGTCAGGAAAAATTTCTCATAGGAGTGCTCTTTTAGTAGGCCAAATTAGTAAACATTTAGTAGAATGCCATCTCTCACTAAAAACTGAATGAGGATGTCCCAAATATATGATATTGGGGTTTGGAATGGGTAACTGAGAGAGAAAGTGCATGGCCTTTAAAATATGTCATCAGTTCAATGTGGTTGAATTTCAGGATTGAGGAGAGAAGTGAGGAGACAAAGTCTTAATATAAGAGACTGTTGTGGAGTACCAGTGTGTATTATTATGCAATGATGGTAGAATAATAACATTAGGAAAATCATTGTGAAAACTGTAATAAGGATAAATTGAAGAATGGTGTGTTTGAGGTTAGGGACAAAGAGAGTTAAGCAGTAGTTCAGAGGAGAAGTTTGATGGCCTTAACTAAGACTTTCTGTTAATAAAATTTTAATTCTGTGTTAGAGAAAAGAAAAAAATGAACTAATAACCTCCAAAAATAACACCTACAAAGTGTATTTAATAATGTTTTCACAGTATAAAAAGTATATATATGTGTTTAGAACTTTGAGGCCAAATTTTCATTATCTTCTTCTAATTATTAGTTTACAAGATTATATCAATGTGAGAATGAATAAACCTATAGGGATGTTGACCATTAGTACTGGGTTTGAAGATAGCCCCAGATTTCTAAGCAGCTCCATACATCTTTACTTATCTCATCTCTAATATAGCCCTGGGGATTTTCAGAAAAATAGCATGTAATGTCAACTCTGTATTTAAACTGTAAGACTCAAACCCTTGGGAACTATCAAGTTATCAGTCTTTACTACTGAAAACATAACACGAGTTAAGTAGAGCTACTCTAAATGGTTCAGATTACATTTAGGTAATATTTTGAGAGAGATGAAGACAGAGAGATTTTCACCCAAATGACTAGTTTAAATTGCCTACATTTATGTCCCAGATTGTTTTTTGTGAAGTCAACCAAGTGTATAAAAAAGCTTCCTTTCCAAAAAGGAAAAGGCCTTTATATTGCTGAGGTCTGGACAAGTGCAAACTGAATATCCTTTCTTCCCAAAGTAAAACAATCAGAACATTATTTGTGGCCCTTTAAACTTCTTCATAAAGTTTTTAACGAAGTCAACCAAATAGAGCTTTATGATCCAGTAAATGTTCTTTTCATTCATTTCATTTATAATACATAATGGAGATTATGTATGAAAGAAGAAATACCTTGAGACAAATAATGTGCACAATTTTTTATTGTTTATACTTACAAGTAAATTATCTTTTTGAATCTTTAGAGTCGATTCAAGTGCCAAAACCAATTCAGTTACCCATGGAAGCATTTGTGTTGGAAACTTGCTTACCTTTTAGCCTCACAGGTTGGACTGGTTCTAGGGGTTTACATAGCCTCTTCTGCTTTTCTAATTGTTCAGTGAAAAGAGAAACATGTTGAGCCTCAAAAGGACATTTATTTTAAAATGCTCAAATAATTTCTCTGTTTCTGTCAGAAAAAAGAGGAGGAAGAGGAAGAATGGGAGGGTAGGAAATGAGAATAAAGCCAAAGGACTGTTAGTTTTGGAAAGAAAAGCTTATACCACATGCCGTGAGAGACTTTAATATCTTTTAACTTTAGCAGTGTTCCAAGGCAAAATTTAGAACATTGTGCCTCCCATTCTGCAGCTTCTAAACCAAATGATTATATGAAAACATCTTGTAATAATACTTTAATGATTTAGTAATAAGTTTCATTTCACTTATTTTAAAGTACCACAAGAGGAAAAATAAAGACTAAAACTTACTAGGCCTCTAAATGTCAAGCTTAGATCTATACTTGGTTAAAAGATAGGACTTTTTGTACCTCAGAATACCATGAGAAGGCCAGTGATACTGAAATTCATGAAAGTATTCACTGCAGAACACACCATCACAGTTAAAAAGACATGGACACTATATTGTCCTGGAGAAGATATTGGACCTAATTAAAATTGAAGTTTCCAATAGCAGTAAACTTAGGAAGCTGTGTTTTTGTGTGATCTGAAGATCTATATGTAGTGATTCATGGATTATGTGACTACATACTTTCGGCTAACTTGAAACCACTGTGTGTGTGTGTGTGTGTGTGTGTGTGTGTGTGTGTGTGCGCGCGCACCACCCTGTGGTATATGGGATTCCTGGGCCAGGAATTATATCCGAGCCACAGTTGTGACCTAAGGCGCAGCTGCAGCTGCAGCAGTGCCAGATCCTCAACCCAGAGTGCTGGCCAGGGATCAAACTTGTGTACTTGCGCTCCTAAGACATCGCCCATCCCCTTGCACCACAGCTTGAACTCAAAACCACTTATATTATTTATTATGAGCCCATATTAAAAATTATAAAATGATGAGTTCAAAATGTTTCATTTAGGCACAGCTGTATATTACATGGTTTAAGAAAGTATTTGAGTTATTTATGGGCAGAGGCCTTTCCAATCTTTTCTTTCATTGCAGTTTGAACTGCAACTGCTAGATGGCGCTGACAGGGTGTGATTCACTCTCACGGATGAAAACATTTCTTCCACTTTTTTCTGAGAATTTTAAGTCAGTTATATATTTGCAGAATCTGTTGCGGGAATGTTCTTAGGTATGAAACATACCTAGAATTGATTTTCCAAGTGATTCTCAGAAATATCATTGTTTTTTGTTAAGTGCTTTTGGTTGGCGGTTGTTCCAGACAATTAAGATGTCTAAATCTGGTGTCCTCATAGACATCTACTTCTCCATCACTTAAGCATATTTTCTAATTTTTCTCTTTGTAATTTAGTTTTTGTTTTTTTTCCCCCACATGTGGGTCTCAGTGATGAATCATACAGGCGTAGGACATATAAGCTCTTTAAGGAAATAAGGCATTTCTTTCTTGTCTGTAGCTGAAAATGTATTCTGTTCTAATTCAGTTTTTTAATTCCATAACGTCTAGATCTTTAAAATCATGCAGGGCCAAATATCAAGTTTTGTGGTGCAGCATTTGTTTTAATCATCTTTCAGCTGCATAACTGATTAAGACTGTCTTGTTCACTTTCTTGAGAATTTAATGAATCATTTTAAAATAGAAGGGATTGTGAAATTTGTAGAAAAAGCAAGTAAATCAGAGGGGGAAATAAAGAAGAGCAAAATAAGGAAATATATCTTTCAGGTTTAATTTCCTTAGCAGTGGAGTGGTAGAGTCAGCCATTTTCATGGTTCAGTCAACACAAGTTCAAAACATCTGACCACTGGAAAAATAGGGATTTTCCATATCTGCATATTATGACTCATTTCATAACAATAACAACAACAATAACAAAACACTTTCGAAGTTATTTCCCCTAGATTTACTCTTATTAGAAATTAAAATGTGATTATCTGGAGGAGTTACTTGCAATTTGTTGTATTCCACATTTAAAATATAAATTTTAAAATAACATACCTATATTGTTGTTGGCAGAATGTCATTGTTCAAAAATTACAAAGTTAGTAGTGCTCACCTGTCACCTAAGGATGTCCATTTTTTCTTTCTTTTTTTTCTTTTTAGGGCCATACCTGTGGCATATGGAAGTTCCCAGACTAGGGGTTGAATTGGAGCTGCAGCTGCCAGCCTGTGCCACAGCCTCAGCAATGCCAGATCCAAGCAGCGTCTGTAACCTATGTCACAGCTCATGGCAGTGCTGGATCTTTAACCAACTAAGTGAGGCCATAGATCAAACCCACATCCTCATGGATACTAGTCAGATTCGTAACCCATTGAGCCACAACAGAAACTCCAGGATGTCCATTTTCTTATAGTTAAAGAATTCCATAAAGACAATCTTAAATGTATAGTTTTTAGTTTGACATTGTATTAAAATCAAATAAGAATATTCTTAAAAATACTGTCTATATCTTCTTTTTTTATATGAAGTTTACATGGTATTTAATATAGGCCATGTATGAATCAGGCACTCAAGAGCATTCTAAATTTGAGATATTAAAATCTATACATGTTAATATAATATTTTAACATTTTACATTTTATTTCATTTATTTATTTATTTATTTTTGTCTTTTTAGGGCTGCATCGGCGGCATATGGAGGTTTCCAGGCTAGATATCAAATCGGAAGTGTAGCTAGCTGCTAGCCTAGCCCACAGCCACAGCAATGCCAGATCTAAGCTGCATCTGCGACCTACACCACAGCTCAGGGCAACGCCAGAGGCTTAACACACTGAGCGAGGCCATGGATTGAACCTCATGGATGCTAGTCAGATTCATTTCCGCTGAGCCACAACAGGAACTCCAACATTTTTCATTCTAAAAGTAGAGTTTAACATCTTGAATTTTTTTAATTTTAAAATTCAATTCTGGGAGATCTTGAAGTATTTACTCCCTCCCAAAAATATGGAAATAGAAAAAGGGGCAATGTAAAAAAAAATATTTTTATCATCTAAATTATACATGTCATTAAAATATTTGCTTTGCTTTTATAGATTACTTTTATTTCCAACTGTAGTCCAAATGCTCAAGAGGCAATGTAGCATGTATAGGGTGTAACTCAGTTAAATGTGTCATCTTTAGCAACTGATATATAGAAAGAGATGTTATATAGTGTGAAATGATGATTCATACTCACTGCTGAGAGTCATATGGAAGTTAAAATTCCCTTACGGTGTCTAGAATTTGGGAACCCAAATGTATATCCTCCTGACATCAGGACACAAGTGTGGGAAAGAATGATACAGTAGTCATACAACCTGTAATTTTTTCTTTACATAGAACCATCTTAAATGTATAGTCTTTTGATCATATTGACTGGATTTTAAATCAGATCAGTGGCCTTCAGTCACCCATTAGGTTTTTACTTTTCCTTTCTTTTATTATAATTATGTTGATTTTTAAAAAATGCACGTGTATGTATTAATTGACTATATATAATGTAAATATATATGTACACTTATACATGTATTCAGAGTATATATTTAGAATTCTAGACTATCAGAGGTCTAAATCATCCCAAGACTATTTTAAGATTTTTGGTAATGGTAATGGCAGTCATAAATCATGCATATTAAGAATATCCTAACTAATATCAAGTCCCCAAAACCACAACCCTTGATGAGCCTTTCTCACCCTATATTAAACACTTTGCAAACTCCAAGATTGAGTATGTTTAACATAATTTTTAAAACAAGCACAATTTAAAACAACAGATATGCTACTTATGGAAAAATAAACTGGAAATATGTCTCTGAATAAATGAAATTAGATGAGAAAATGCAGTTATTGAGAAACTCCAAGCAACTGTTTTTTTTTTTTTTTTGAGAAAAGAGCCTATTATTACTATATGAACATAGTTATGACTGGATTATAGCTGTATTGTTACTTTGAGAACCATAGGGTGGTATCATATTGTTAAAAACCTCCAACTTAGATGATAATCTTGCAGATAGTGTTATTAAAATAAAAGCCTTTTATTTAAGAAAATCTTTTTTGGTTCAATGTGTGAAATATAGCATTACAAATATAAAAATTTTAAGATGTTATAAGAAATGCCAAAACATCTTTGGAACAAACTCTGTCATATATTCAAATATTCTAAATTTAAAATCAAAACTATTGATTAAAGATTGACAAGATGTAAAAAATTCATCTTAGTGCTTCTAAATGCTTGCCTATATTTCTTCAACTATATCAGTGTTATTTTGTCTCAATCCATTCATTTCTTTTTAAAGTGAACTCAACCTTTGAGTGTCTTAATTTAAAATACACATTGATAAAGTTTAACTATTAAATTAATATTAAATAACATTAAATATTTAAATATTCTATTTCTGTGATAAGTAAATTTTAAAATATAATTAGTAGTTATTATAGATGTGAAAATTTAATTTATATGTTTAGCAATTAAATGTCTCTTTAACATTTCTCTGTGCCTGAGGCTAGACTCAGAAATAACTTTTCTGGCACAGTATCTTTTTCAAATATAGGCTTGCTTTCTTCAAATTAGGAAGGCATCTTATGAATTTAAAATAAGTTACGAAAATTACGTAGGAAAAAATACCTTTTCAGATCATGTCATTTTTTTATTTTATGGCAGAAACATATAATACTCTCCCAGTTTATATTCCATTTTAATGTGGTGGGTGTGTTCACACGTATACACACATATATATATTTTATTCCTAGGGTTTTGTATGTGTATATATCCTAATTATTAAGACAAATGAAAAGTTGTCTGTCTCTTTCAAGACAGATAAATATCTCTGCAGATATGACATATATTAGTTAAGTATTAGACGTAAGTTATATGTACATTCCATATATTTGTCTATATAGAAAGATATGTATGTGTGTGTAGAGAGAGAGACCTCTGTATATATGCATGTCTGTCTGTCTCTATAATAGGTAGAAAGAGACATAGAGACAGAGAGTCAGGACAGTCATTCCTCTGATTTAAAAATTAGGATGGAAGTTATCTATGTTTTGATACTAAGAAAACTTACCTTAGTACATCTTGCTGCAGAAGTTGTATTAAATCTCCAGTGGTGATTAAATAATTAAAATTTATTCCATCTTCTACATTAAGCCTTTATCTAAGTTGAAAAAGGAATACTTTCAACATGGCCATTGTAATCTCAAATAATCACCAATTTAAGAAATTTATGGTCCTGATATTCTCATTTGCTTGCAAATTTGGGTACATCTTTATAATGCTTAATAAATATCTGTTGAGCAAAAGAATAAAAATCAGTATTATGGTGGTGGTTGCATTTCCACCCTGACCCACAGTGTTTGTTTGGCCTACCATCGTTCATAAAGAATAGCTCTGTATTAGCATTACAAAAAATAATAAACATAACGAAAATTCAGTCAAAATCCTATCATAAGATGCCACTATCACACCCCATCCCTGATACTGCAATATAGTGTCAGTATTTGGCATTTCATGAACTGTAAGGTACCATTTTTTTGTGGTGCCATGTCTGGGGGGGAAAAGGGGTCTGGGAGGACCAGGGAAGAAGTGGAAATGAGGGTTGGGAGGAAATATTAGGAGGCTTTGTAAAGAGGACTCCATTTTTATCTCCTCCTGATTCTCCCCACCCCACACTCCACACCCCACACACACGCCTTTTTTTTTTTTTTTTTTCTTTCCAATTAAGAATACAGAGACATACAGGCACAAAGGAATAATAATTACAAAAGGTGCAGAAAACTTTAAGTAAAGTTCCTTCAAGAGAGGTCCTTGTGTACTCAGAGCCACTCTAGGGCAGTGAATCTGATTACTTCCTTTTATCTCTTGGAGTATCACTTCTCAAGAAAAATGTTGGGATGAAATCCATATTCTCTGAAGAGGTGGGGTGGGCATGATGGGAGGCAGGGGTGTGCCATCCTCACCTTCATTGTGCTCTTTTCACTCTCAGTCCTACATGGTAAATTTTGCCCTTGCTCAGAATGGAGGTAAGGAAATGTGATCATCCCAGAAATTAGATGAAGTGAAAAACATGACAAGGGCTAAAAAGAACATGGTATAGTTATTTTCGTTAGTGTATTTATGTTTGTGTGTAAGTGTATAGATATTCTAGGAAACATCAGATTTTGAAGTGACGAGAAAGAAAGCAATCAAGTATAATAAGGAAGAAAGATCTGGAAATCCCCTGGAATATCATTTTGGAAGGGGAAAAGCTTTTCCAAATCCCTCAGCTGGAAGGAAGACTCTTAATTCTTAGTGACATTTAGATTTAAGGCCCATATTTAAATTGCTTTGGTGCAAATTGAGAATGTCTCTGCTTTTAATTGTGCACTGGTTTCCTTAAAAAATTACTTTTTTTTCCAGATTTACATTAGATCTTCTGATATGTTCACAAAAAGTTTCAAAAGTGAGCTTCCAAAAATAACAACATATCAGCATAAAACGATGAATCTGCACATTGGCAGAACCATGATATGACAATAGTCAAACATTCTTAATTGAAAAGTTAATGGTTTTCCCCATGTGACACATTTTAGTTTTATTTCTAAAAATTTTTATTTCCATCTTCACTTTTCCACACTTTCAGCCCTAGCCTTGCCACCAAATTCCAAAATGACTTCACTGAAAAAAATTTGTCAAATTAATCCTTGCAGTTAATCTCAGAAATACAGAATCCATGTATGTACTGAAAGTGTGAGATCTTTTCCCCCCTGAAATAAGTTCTGGAATTCCATTCAAGGAACACATATCCCATATTACCAACTTTCCACTTCCTGTCAATTTATATCTAAGAAGTAACATCAGCCCATTCTTGTTTTGGAGTTATTGCACTCCAGTTCATTTTCAATGTTAAAACAATAACAAATGAAAATTATTTTAATAAATTATCACTGTGAAACAATATAAATTATAGGAACATTAAGATAATATTATGTGAAAATCAACTATGCTTTAATTAAAAAATAACATTATGTGACTTCAAGTGGAATTTTTTGCAAATGAATGGTCTTATTCTTACCATAGCTAATACCATACTGTGTGTGTGTGTGTGTGTATGTGAGAAATAAAGACTGGTTCACTGCCTCAGATTTCTCTCATAGTACAATGGCTCTCCTAAGAGGGTTATAATATTCCATTGACTGGTTTGTGGATTCATTTGCTGTGAGTTATTTCTGGCCAGTGGAAAACACACAGTTAACTCTTCAGTATTATTTAAGCAGACACTCTATGATTTTACCAGAGATTGTTTCTGTAGGAATAAATCTGTGTACTATTTGTCTAGTCAAAAACAGACCATGCTGACATAGAATCAGTGGAGGATTGGAAAAGTGGATCAGAGGTTGAAAGGAAAGAGAACGGGGAAATCTGCTTATTTTAATAATATACCTATGACAGAAAAAACAAAACACATTACTTTATGTACCCCAAAAGGAAAAGTTATTGAAATAATGTGTGTGGGCAGCTATATACCAGAAAACCTTAATCAATTTAACTTCTCTACACACATAGTTAACTCTATTCTCTATATCACATAAATTAAAAAATTTATGTTAATGATTATGTCCATGATTTCTGTTCTCCTCATTTCTGTATATATTTAATTTATAACACCATTTGTTGTCCTTAATTTGGAAGAGACATAAATTTACAATTCTCAAAAGTCCTAAAAAAATTCTCTATTTACTGCCTCATATACATGAAAAAAGAGCATGTGTATACAAACACGTACACAAATACACACACCACTGCTTTTGACTTTTCATCCTGTCACTGTACAGTGAAAAGATATTACTTGTCTATTGAGGGAAAGACATTTAATATATCACAGTAACAGAAACTGACTCTTTAAAACCCTTAAACAACGTATTTTTATGGTAACTATTATGCGTTTTTCACATTTAAAGGATGGATAGTTACCTTCTATAAACTAAGCCCCTAGATTTAGAATATGTTTTAGTGGTAATGCTTAAAGTGAGTGTGTAGTGATTGCTATATAAATTTTTAAATTAGAGGCTGATTGAACATGCTAGATACTTATCTTCCTTACTTTTCCTTTTTCTCATTATTTCTGTAAAGCAATGATTTAGGTTTTTTAAATAGGAAATACGCCATCTTACTGGAAGACAGGATTTTTTTTTTTTTGGTTTAAGTTTAGTTATGAATTTACCTAATAAGTAATTACTAATACTACCCAAATGAATACTGAAATAACTGTGGACTGATTTTTCAGAAAGATATAATTCAGTAAGATATAGTTTAAAATACAATTGGGAAGTGTTATGTCTTCTGATTTCTATGGAAGTGTAGTACTGTGTTTTTGTCCAGTGACTTTTTAAATGGTATCTTTTTCATAAACAATGTGGTTATAATTCTTGATTATTTGACCTTGACATCTACTCCTAAGGTTAACTTTACAATGTTGTTTAAAATAAATGTAATGAAAAGTTTTTTTAATCACAAAAACACAAAAAAACATTAAAATCTTAATGTATTAATACAGATGAACATCCACATTAAAAAAAAAAAAAAAAAAGAATCTGGACACAGACCTTACATCCTTTACAAAAATTAACCCAAAATGGATTACAGACCTAAATGTATAAAGTGTGAATTAATGAAACTCCTAGAAGATAATAGAATATCTAGATGACCTTGTGAATGGTGATGACTTTGATGACTTTATAAATTTAATACCAGAGGCATGATTCATGAAAGAAAGACTTGATAAGCTAGAATTCATTAAAATTTAAAAAACTCTTCTGTAAATGACAATGTCAAGAGAATGAGAAGCCACAAACTGAGAGAAAATAATTGCAAAAGACATACCTGATAAGGTACTATTATTCAGAATATACAAAAAACTGTTAAAACTCAGCAATAAGAAAGTTAAAAAATCAATTAAAAAATAGTCTAAAAACCTTAGTAGACACCTCACCAAAGAAAATATACAGAGGACAAATAAGAATATGGAAAGATCCTCCACATCATATATCATTAGGGAATTAAAAATTAGAATGAGCTACACACTTACTGGAATGGCAAAATCCAAACATTGCCAACACCAACTGCTCACAAGAATGTGAAACAGCAAGAGCTCTCATTCATTGCAAAATGGTGCAGCCATCTTGGAAGACATTTTTTGTAGTTTCTTAAAAAACTAAACATAGTACCATATGGTCCAGCAATCACACTACTTGGGATTTACTGAAATAAGTTGAAAACTTACATCCACCCAGATGTTTATAGCAGTTTTGTTCATAATTGCCAAAACTTGGAAATAACCAAGATGTTCTTCATTGATGAATGGAGACATAAACTGTGATATCTTCTGACAGTGGAATATTTTTCAGTACTAAAAAATGGAGACTTGCTGTATAGCACAGAGAGTTCTGCCCAGTAGTTTGTGATAATCTGTGTGAGAAAAGAATCCGAGAGAGAATGGGTATATGTATATGTGTTACTGGGTCACTTTGTTGTACAGCAGAAATTATCACAGCCTTGTAAATTAACTATACTTCAATAAACTTCAATAAAACTTTAAAAAAGGAAAAAGAAATGAACTATCAGAACATAAAAAGACATGGAGGAAATTTAAATCCATATTAAGTGGAAGAAGCCAATCTGAAAAGATTCCACGGCATATATTCCAACTATATGACATTCTAGACAGGACAAAACTATGAAGACTGTAAAAAGATCAGTGGTTTCCAGGGCTTGTGTGAATGGAGTGATGAGCAGACAGAGCACAAAGGATTTTTAGGGCCGTGAAACTATTCCGTATGATACCATGAATGTTGTACAGATACCATTACACTTTTATCAAAACCCATAGAATGTACAACACCAAGAGTGAACCCAAAGGTAAATTTTATGGACTTGAGTGATAATGATATGTCAGTGTAGGTTCACCAATTATAACAAATGTGCCACTCTGGCACGGCATGTTGATGGTAGCTCATGTGCATGGGGTAAAGGGGGAAGCTCTTTGTGTGTGGAGGCAGAGGTTAGTTTGGAACTCAGTAATTTTTTGCTTAATTTTGCTGTGAACCTTAAAAATAAGGTCCATTAAAAAAAAAAAAAACCTTAGTACTATGTTTTTTCTTTAAGGAACTAAGCAAATTAAATTACATAAAAAATTAATGTAGCTATAAATTACCTTCCTTTCCAGATCTCAAATTACTTTAAAGACATCACTTCATGACTGTTTGATTCTTGAAACTTTATATACTTCACAGGAATTTTTGTTAGTTATCAACATACAATTACTGAAGTAGATTTTAATGCTTATTTTCATTTTATAGATGAGAATAGGGATAAATTTCAAATAAACAATTGCATGGTTGCACTAATTTCCTGATTTGGAGCAGTGGTGAGAAAAATGTATAAAAGAAATCTTGGAAATCCACATGTTACATGAAATTTTTAGTTTACCCATGAATTTTAACCTTATATTAAAATTATTTTTAGAGCTAATGACCATAATAGGGCAAGCTCTATTTGATTTATAATTGCTTTCTTTGTCCCTCTTAATTTTGGAAACTGCTTATCAAGAATGAAAAAACCCAGCAGAATCTCATTTCTTATCCATTCCAAAGTCAGTAGTCTGCATCTGTTAACCCCAAGTTCTCAGTCCATCCCACTCCCTCCCTCTCCCCCTTGGCAACCACAAGTCTGTTCTCCAAGTACATGATTTTCTTTTCTGTGGAAAGGTTTATATGTGTGTATATTAGATTCCAGTTATAATTGATATAATATTTGATTTCTTTTTCTGACTTACTTCACTCAGTATGAGAGTCTCTAGTTCCATCCATGTTGCTAGAAATGGCATTATTTTGTCCTTTTTTATGGCTGAGTAGTATTCCATTCTGCTGTGGAGCAGTGGGAACTATGTCTAGTCACTTATGATGGAGCATGATAATGTAAGAAAAAAGAATGTATACTTATATGTGTAACTGGGTCACCATGCTGTACAGTAGAAAATTGACAGAACACTGAAAACTAGCTATAATGAAAAAAAAATCATTATATAAAAAAAAATGAAAAAAACCAAAAGTAGATAGGAAAATATGCATTAAAAGAAAATCAGGAGTTCTCGTTGTGGCTCAGGGTTAACAAAACCAATAGTATCTATGAGGACATGAGTTTGATCCCTGGTCTTGGTCAGTGGGTTAAGGATCCGACCTTGCAGTGAGCTATGTTGTTTGAAGATGTGGCTCAAATCTGACGTTGCTCTGGCTGTGGTGCAGGACAGCCGCAGCAGCTCCAATTCAACCCCTAGCCTGGGAACTTCCATATGCCACAGATGAGGCCCTAAAATGCAAAAAAAAAAAAAAAAAGTTTCAATTTTATCAAAATTAGGCAACTGTCATTTAACTGAAATTAGCACAGATTTAAAAATTAAAAGTTTACATGCCTCAAAACTGTCTAGTAATGAGATATATTAGATGAATCTGATTTCTAAATGTGGTTAAGTCTATTTAGCTTTTCACAGCAATTTTCCACAACAGGTGTTGAATTTTAAAATTCACCATTTTATTTATTTCCTTATTTTGTTTGTTTTTGCAGAAGAGGGAAAGGTTTAGTCAATATATAAATCCTTTGAAGCAACCACTTCTGTTTCAGGTAATCTGTAACTATAATCACTAATTAGTCTATATATACATGCATAGACTTTCCAAATAGAATTCATAATCTACAACTAATATGAATGGAAGTTGGACAGATGACTAGGCAAACCATTTCCACTATGAGAAATAGTAAGTGTTCAATATATTTCAGTTAATATGTGAATATCCTAGTGGAATATCCTAATGGACATTTCTAAAGGATAACACATAAATTAGCCTAAGAATATTCACTTAAGGTGAAAAATCATTTTAACTCATAGGATGGAAAAATAATATTTTTTCCTTTTTACTGATGATGAATTTTATGATGGTAAAGTTTGTATTAATAATACCCAACATTTACTATTCTAGGAACTATTCCATTTGTAATTCTTTAAGAATCCTGTTGCTGAATGAAGGGGGAGCTATTATAACCACAGTTTTCCTATAGCACTACAGAATGAATGGTCTTTTTCTAAGTGGCACTTCCATCACATGGATCAAATTTTAAACTATTTTTTTCTATGACCAATCAGATATTATAAAATAATTATGCTACTGACTTGGTATGTGTTCAATGTCAAGCCATTTTTTTCCATTGACAGCTTGAAAAGTTTGTAAAACCATTAAAAATTTAAACTTGGGGCTCAAAGTGTGTTTCTGCAGTTAGGCTGCTTTTAATTTTCTCATTCTGTTTAGTGAACACCTGCCTTTGCTTGGATATTGAATGAAAGTGAGACTTATTAAGGTTTTTTTTTTAGTAGTTTTATTTTGAAGTTCAGATAAAAATAGAATCTTTTTTGTATGTTAAATATTTAATATACAAAGGGAACTATTTATAGTTAGACTTTACATGTTCATAAGCATGTATAGTTAAGACTTTTTAAAATTTTGCATTCAGTTATAGTAATGAAATATTATTAAAGGAAAGAAATGACTTTTGTTCAATTGAGAATGTTGTTGGTTCTTGAAGAGTAACTTAAAATGTAGTGGCCTGATGCTCTTATCAGTAGTTCATTTCTTAGCACCCCATTGAATGATGATTCCCCTAAAGGCTGACACTGTGTTTACCCTTGTATGCCGACACCTTCAGGGTAAAGGGGGCTGATGGGAAGAGCATGTCCAGTATGCAGTAGACAGTTAATAGCTGCTCAATTGAATTGAAATGACTGTCTTTTAAAACTCAGTCTTTTTATCATCAGCTAATTTTGAGCACTGACTTTATGTCAGGCACTCTCTCAGGTGCTTGAGTTATAAAGGTGAAAAACATCTTCTGTGGTAATATTCAGATGTAGCAAGTGATATGCTAGAGCAAGGTTCTAAACCCCTGACCTCAAATTAGAATCAGTTAAGTTTAAAAAAAAAAAATACCCACATCCAGGTTCCACCCCAAACCAGTTGAATCAGATGAGAACTATGTCTAGTCACTTATGATGGAGTATGATAATGGGAGAAAAAAGAATGTATACATGTATGTGTAACTGGGTCACCATGCTGTACAGTAGGAAAAAAATTGTATTGGGGAAATAACAATAAAAAATATGTACAAAAATAATACTTGAGAGTGATTTCAAGCCACCAGTATTTTAAAATAATCCATCAAATAATCTCAATGTTCAGGAGATTGAAAAATGCTGCTCTTAAGGCAAGCAAGGTCATAAGAAAGGTGTTCTTAATTCATCCTGGTAGAACCAAAGAAGTATATCCAGAAAAATGGAAACTTAAACTAACCTTTAAAGTATGCAAAAGGGTAAAGGGGGGCTGATGGGAAGAGCATGACACATTTAGTGGACCAGAGGTAGATTGTCATGTTTAGCACTTAGAGTAGGCAAAATGGAAGCTCTAACATGTAAAAATTATATGTGTTATATAAAGGGAATACATAATTGACTCTTCAATATTTATTATACTCTGTATAATTTTTCTCCAGATATTGATTCACCTATCATAATAATTTTATTCTTTCTCTAATGATTAGCCCAGAGTAAGTGAATCTAAACAGGTTGAAATCAATGAAAAACTTCCTCCCTCCATGGAAAAGAGAAAACTTTTTCTCCAAGCATGGTGAGAATGATATTCCATAGTTACTGCTAGAACCCGTTTTGCAAACATGAAAGGAGTCCAATTGAGAATAAGTAGCTGACACAAGGCAAAGCAAAGAACCAGAGAAGCAGGGCATGAAACTCAGGTACCTAGCCCATAGACCACCCTATCTGTAAACTCCATGTTACGTGAAATTTGGAATACCCTTCTTGTTAAACCACTTTGAGTCTGGGTTTCTTGCAATAAACTCATTGAATTGGGCCATTGAGGCAAAATATTTTTTTACTTTTAAGACAAACAGGAGGCATTGTCACAATTTAGAAAGAGTTTAAAGAGGAAAATAATGCTATTCAATCTTAAAACGGGATCTTTCTGTATGTCAAGTATTGTGTGTACTTTATATATGTATAGAAATCTTATAAACAAATTGGTGTTTTATTCTTTAGGCAACAGTATGTACATTGGTTTGATGAGACCTAAACTAGAAGCAGAAGAACATGGAAGTTATTTTATGAACTGTGCAATAGAGATGATTATAGAGGAAAAGGGAAAGACTCAAAACGTATTTAGGAGATAGAATGGATTGATGAGATGGATTGATAAGATTTGACAACTGATAGAGTTTATTGCTAAGATAAATGAAAGATTCTGGAATAAACTATTTCTTAGAAAAACTTGACTGTGTCTAAGTGAAAATGGCCTAGCTGAATGTGAAACACTGGCTGATTGGTCCTGGTTTTTGTCATGAACTTAATTTGGACAGAGCAAATGTTACAGGAATAAAGTCACTCTAGTCTTGTAGTTACTCTGTGTATTAAATAAGGGTTGACAATTATAAATTGTAAATCAGAAGATTTCATGCAATGAAGAAAATGCATTGTATGAAGTCTCTTTTAAATTTCAAGGGAAGTGGACCCTGAAATTTTCCTGTTGAGCAGATGTGGTAAATAAAAGTAAAATGCTTTGGACCTATTTTTACTTACTATAAGTGTGTGAACTATGATAGAGGGTCTAATTATATAATGTATTTTAATTAAATCTTTATTTCAAGTGGTATAAAAATATTGTTTATATTTTTAAGTAACCTCAATCCCCAGATTTGCAATTTTCATTTAAATAGGAATTCTACCATAGGAATTTTCATTACCTTTAGTTAATAAAGCACAGATAGTATTACTTCACTGGTATAATATTTTTTCTCATGTTAGTTTCCATAGGTTTATATTCCCTACCATTTATTGAATGTATCACACACGATTAAATATTGACTTTTACTTAGCATTAACTGCACAGTGGTATTAGAATGATGTTTTGACATCCAGTCCATAATCCTGTATCTACCACATTACTATAATTTTGAACTTAGTACAGTTTGAGTAGCAGAGCTAAAACAGGTGAAACTGAAAGAATGTGCCTAAAAAGCCAAATTATTTTTTTAATATTTTTTCTTTTTTTAATAAAATGATTTTTATTTTTTTCCATTATAGCTGGTTTACAGTGTTCTGTCAATTTTCTATTATACAACAAGGTGACCCAGTCACACATACATGTATAGATTCTTTATCCTCAAACGTTATCATGCTCCATCATAAGCGAAGGTACATAGAACTCCCATATGACCCAGAAATCCCACTCTTGGGCATATATCCAGACAAAACTTTCCTTGAAAAAGACACATGCACCCGCATGTTCACAGCAGCACTATTCACAATAGCCATGACATAGAAACAATCTAAATGTCCATCGACAGATGATTGGATTAAGGTGTGGTATCTTTTTAAAAATATTTTAAATTATGTGTCCTTCCATCTCTTCAAGAGTTGTTATTCAGAGACTTCAAATTCACTAAGTAATATTTGGAATATAATATTTCAATTAATTTTCAAGTTAAATTATACATGACTTAATGCTAAGGCAGCTTTTAAATTAAATCAGATATTTCAAAGAACTGTTAAAAATGAGAAAGTATACAAGTGGTACATATTACAGATTTAATGCTTGAGGGCAACAGGAAGTACAGAACAGTGGCTAGTAATTATTGAGCACTTATTTTCTGCCCAGTGCTTCTCCATTTACCTGACATTCATTAAATCTTCACTCCAATAATACTTGTGATAGTTTGTCACTTTACATATGAAGAGCCTCAAGTACACAGAGATGAAATAGCATTCACAAGGTCATCAAACAGAATGAAGTAAAGCCAGGTTACCAATATAGACCATAAACTCTGGGCTCCCAGATGTACTAATCTGTGGAGATAAATAAGTTTAACTGAAACAACTAGGGTGAAACACTTTCCAGCTCCATAATAATGTCATATATGAAAGCTGTAAGTGCTTAGAGAAAGTGGAAAATTAATAAAGACTTAATGTCATAAAACATGGATTGTGATTTGAAACTATTGGACATTAATATAGTCCTTGCCTCTGAGAGCTCTGCAAACTTGGAGAAGCTATTAATAGCTCACTTGGTAAATTGATTATGAATAACTACAGGCATACTTTGTTTTATTGTGCTTTATTTTATTATAATTTGCAGATACAATATTTTTTAAAAATTGAAGATTTATGGCAATCCTCCATCAAGCAAGTCACCTGACACCATTTTTCCAACAGCATTTGTTCATTTTGTGTCTCTGTCATATTTTGGTAATTCTAACAATATTTCAAGATTTTTCATTATTTGCTATGGTGATCTGTTGTCTCCCAAAACTACTGTAATTATTTGAGGGTGCCAGAAACCATGACCATATAGGACATAAACTTATCAATAAATGTATGTATTCTGACTGCTACACCTACTGGCTATTTCGCTCTCTCTCCCTCTCCTTGGGCCTCCCTATTCCCTGAGACACAGTATTGAAATTAGGCCAACTAATAATCCTACAATGGCTTCTAAGTGTTGAAGTGAAAGGAAGAATCACGTCTCTCACTTTAAGTCAAAAGCTAGAAATGGGAGTTCCCACCGTGGCTCAGTGGTTAACGAATCTGACTAGGAACCATGAGGTTGTGGGTTCAATCCCTGGCCTTGCTCAGTGGGTTAAGGATCTGGCGTTGCCATGAGCTGTGGTGTAGGTCGCAGACGTGGCTTGGATCCTGCATTGCTGTGGCTGTGGTGTAGGCTGGTGGCTACAGCTCCAACTAGACCCCTACCCTGGGAACCTCCATATGCCACAGAAGCGGCCCTAGAAATGACAAAAAAAAAAAAAAAAAAAAAAAAAAAACAAAAAACTAGAAATGATTAAACTTCGTGAGGAAGACATGTCAAAAGGCGAGATAGGGTGAAAGCTAGGCCTCTTGCACCAAACAGGCAGGTTGTGAATGCAAAGAAAAAGTTATTGAAAGAAATTAAAAGTGCTACTCCAGTGAACACATGGATGATAACAAAGTTGATATAGAGGAAGTTTTAGTATCTGGATGGAAGATCAGACCAGCCACAACATTCTCTTAAGCCAAAGTCTAATTCAGAGCAAGGCCCTACCCCTCTTCAGTTCTGTGAAGGTTGAGAGAGGTGAGGAAGCTGCAGAAGAAAAGTTTGGAGCTAGTAGAGACTGGTTCATGAAGTTGAAGGAAAGAAACCATCTCCATAACATCAAAGTGCAAGGTGAACCAGCAAGTACTAATGTAGAAGCTGTGCAAGTTATCCAGAAGATCTAGCTAAGATAATTAATGAAAGTGACTGCACTAAAAAACAGATTTTCAATGTAGCTTAAATAGCCTTCTATTGGAAGAAGATGACATTTGGGACTTTCATAGCTAGAGAGGAGAAGTCAATGACTAACTCTCTTATTAGGGCCTCAGGCAGCTGGTGACTAAATTGAAGCTGGTGCACACCTACCATTTTGAACATCCTAGGCCTCTTAAGAATTGTGCTAAATCTGTTCTGCCTGAATTCTCTAAATGGAATAGCAAAGCCTGAATGACGCTGCATCTGTTTACAATATGGCTGACTGAATATTGTTAAGCCCATTGTTGAGACTTCTCAGAAAAAAATATTTCTTCGAAAATGTTACTACTCATTGTTGATGTACCTGGTGACCCAAGAGTTGTGATGGAGACGTACAATGAGATTAATGTTGTTTTCATGCCTGCTAACATAACATCCATTTTGTAGCCCATGGATCAAGGAGCAATTTCAACTTTCAAGTCTTATTATTTAAGAAATAAATTTTATAAAGAATTCCATACATAATTCTCTTCCTCTGATGGATTTGAGCGAAGTAATTTGAAAACCTCCTGGAAAGCATTCACCCTTTTAGATGCCATTAAGTCTAGTCCTTATACATGTGAAGAGGGCAAAACATCACCACTGACAGGATTTTAAAAGAAGTTGATTCCAACCCTCATGGATGAATTTGAGTTCAAAACTTCATGAAGTAACTGCAAATGTGGTAGAATTAATGAGAACTAGATGTGACTGAAATGCTATAATCTTGATAAAACTTTAGTGCCTGAGGATTTGCTTCTTATGGATGAGCAAAGAGACTGGTTTCTTAAGATGGAATATGCTCCTTATGAAGATGCTGTGAAGATGGTTGAAATGACAACAAAGGATTTAGAATATTGCATAAATTTAGATGATAAAACATCTTCAGAGTGTGAGAAGATAGATGCCAATTTTGAAAGAAGTTCTATAGTGCTGTTTGACAGCATTTTATGCTATAGATAAATCATTTGTGAAAGAGTCAATCAATATAACAAACTTCACTGTTGTCTTACTTTAAGAAATTGCCACAGTCATCTCAAACTTCAGCAACCACCACCCTTATCAGTCAGCAGTCATCAACATCAAGGCAAAACTTTCCACCAGCAAATAAATTACAGTTCAGTGAAGGCTCAGATGATGGTTAACATTTTTTTAGTATTTTTTTTTTTGTCTTTTTGTTTTTTTAGGGCCACACCCACGGCATATGGAGGTTCCCAGGCTAGGGGACCAATCAGAGCTGTTGCTGCCAGCCTGTGCCAGTGTCACAGCAACACCAGATCCAAGCCGCATCTTTGACCTGCACCACAGCCCCTGGCCACGCCAGATCCTCAACACACTGAGCAAGGCCAGGGATCGAACCTGCAACCTCACGGTTCCTAGTCGGATTCATTTCTGCTGTGCCACAATGGGAAATCCTTTTTTAGTATTTTTTTAAATTAAAGTATATACATTTTTTAAGACAATGCTATTACTCAATATAGTATAGTAATTTTTATACTATAAAATAATTTTATACTATAAAACCAAAAGAATCATGTGGCTCATTTTATTGCCAAAATCACTTTATCAAAGTGGTCTGTAACAAACCTTCCATGTCTCCTAGATATCCCTGTTTGTTTTTTTTGCTTGTTGAGAAGCAATAGATGATATATGTAGAACTAAGTAAATAAAGTATATGATTAATTTTTGACAAAAGTGAGTTTTGGACTGGCCCTTTTAAGGATTTAGGCAGAAAAAAGGAGATAGTGAAAAGGTAAGAAAGGGATGTATTGCTATATCTCCAAGTCATATCCAAGTAGTGATGATGAACATCCTGCTGTCTTTAAACAGGAAGGACACAAGAAATTTAATGAAACTCCATTTAAAGAGATTTAAGTGGATCAGATTAGATTTGAATTCTCCATTTGAGAAAGGAATGTTTATTTTGTTTTTTCATTGCAAAGAATTCCATATATAAGTATCTTCTTAATGTTGAAGGACAGCTGTGTTTCCAAAATGTTAAAAAAAAAGTCAGGGTGGGGAATGCAGGTCTTCTAGGTTACATAAACATTTCTCAGGGTATTCAGGTAAAATATTCAGGTAAAAACCATTTGATTTGTCAGACTACAATTTGTATCTGAGTGTAAGGTGATTTTTTTCCCCCTAGGAAGATGCAGAAGAGAGATTTTTGCAATTTTGAACTTGTAAACTTTGATGAGTGTTGGTAAATAACCGTATGTCTATTTGTAATATTTAATCTATTGATATTCAAAAACATACTTAAATTACACAATACATAAAATAATGTGTGGTTTAGAAATGTTGCTATTTTCTACTCTCTACTTTTGTGGAATACTTTCATTCACCATATTAGATTGACCAATGTCCTTCCAAAATTCATGTCTACCTGGAACCTCAGAATATGACTTTATTTGAAAATAGGTTATTTACAGATGTTATTGGCTAAGATGATGTCATACTATGTTAGAGTAAGCTCAAAACCCATTATAACTGGTATCCTTATAAGAAAAAAAAAGATACACTGAACAGGACCACTTAACAATGGAGACATGAGTGATATATCTGCAGCCAAAGGACAGCAAAGATTGCTGGCTCCCACCAGAAGGTAGGAAGAACCAACAAGTGATCCTTCTCTAGTGTTTTCAGATGGAGCATGGCCTTACCAACACCTTGATTTCAGACTACTAGTCTCAGAACTGTGGGGGAATACATTTCTCCTGTTTTAAAGTACTCAATTTGTGGAAATTTGTTATAGCAGCCCTAGGAATAAGTTTATACTATATTTACACTTTTAATACACATTTCAACATCAATGTATTCACATATATGGAGTCATGTTTTGAATCTTCCAAGATAGTTTTCTTTCTTTCTTTTTTTTTTTTTATTTTTTTATTTTTATGGCCACACCCATGGCACATGGAATTCCCAGGCTAGGGATTGAATGGGAGCTGTGGCCTCTGACTTATGCCACAGACACAGCAATGGGGGAATCCAAGCCATATCTGTGACCTACACCACAGCTCACACCAACACCAGATCCTTAACCCACTGAGTGAGACCAGGGATCAACCCCGTGTCCTCATGGATACTAGTTGGATTCGTTTCCGCTGCGCCCCAATGGGAACTCTCCAACACAGTTTTCATAAACCTCACCTTCTCTGCTTTTGAAACACAGAGATTTTTAAAACTGCATACTTCTTTCACATGAAATTTTATCTCGTTCTTTATATATTTGTTTGCAAAAATTTAAAACAGGTTATTTTTTCCTAAAAAATATGCTTGATCACACAACATATTCATTCCCTATTTTAAGTAAAATTTTAAAGATTTCTTTATAGCACCCTAAGCTAATTAGATATCTAACATTTATAATTTTGAGATCATTTCCTAGAAAAAAATTAAATCTGTGTTAAATTTCTTTTACCATTTTTTTAAACACTTAGTGGATAATTTCTATAAGCATTAAAATTATTATCAGTTACATTAGTATTGGTTGAAGTGTTTCAGATTAGTATATCATTCCAAATCATAGTTTGTAATTCAAAATAAATTGACAGAGAGGGGATCCATATGTGACTATGTAGGATTCAAAGAATCGGAATGTGACTTCCTGTTTCCTTTAAGATAATATTGGGAAAATGTGCTACCTTAAGTGTAAGCAAACATAAGAATTGCTTGATTGAACTTTGTGGTCAATTCTTGATCAATTGATAGAAAGATGAAGTGTGATTTATGGTTGACAAAGCAAGTTATACATTTGTATGAAGGAGTAAATCTTTTTAGAATTCATGACCTGAAGTCTAAGTACTTTGCTCTGATATATGTCTGAAAATTATGTTTAAAAACTTTCTGAGGTCATCATGAAAGAGTTGTTTAGCTGATTTTCTTTACTAAGTTCTTATTGGTTGGAATGTTCATACCCATATTTTGATTATACTGTTACATATTATAAAATTTAAATATTATATTATTTATTACCTATTTACTATAGAATTGATTACAAATACATAAGGAGAATATTGTATATCAAACTCTAGCATCCTTAAATGGTAATAGGGTTGAAAGAAAAATGTTCATGAAAAAGATAAACCGAGGCCTTCAAGCAGTACTCCTTCTTACTATTTATAAATATTATTTTTTAATAATGATTATCAAAGTGAAAATTTATTGGAATTTCACAGTCCTATACTAATGTATAGAAAAGATAATGACTTTTAAATATGTCTTACAAGTAGCAGGCTGCTCTCTTCCATTTAAACTCCTTACTTATAATCACCTTCTCTAACTTCCAAAAATGTTATTTTTTCCTGATTTTTTGCCTTTTCCAAAAGGCAATTGGAAATTATCCATTCAATAAATATTGACATGCACTAAGTAATGACAGCATAATCAGTTTCCTTCTTTCAACTTTAACTTCTTAAAAGTTGCCTCTTCATTAGGTAAAAATAAAAACACTTACACTATCTTTGCCTCTCCTTTAGATAACTGCACTACTTTGTTTTTTCTAGCTGATATACAAATTTTTGAAAAATGCTGCATCCATCCCTTTCTTTCTTCTTTCATTTTAATATTTATTTATTTTTGCTTTTTAGGGCTGTACCTGCGCCAAATGGGGGTTCCCAGGCCTAATCGGAACTACAGCTGCCGGCCTACACCTCAGCCACAGCAATGCCAGATCCGAGCCGCAAGTGCAAACTATGTCATAGCTCAGGGCAACACCAGATCCTTAACTCACAGAGCGAGGCCAGGGATTGAACCTGCAACCTATGGTTCCTAGTCAGATTTGTTTCTGCCGCGCCACAATGGGACCTCTTATCTTCTCGCATTTTTAATCCAGGGGTACTCCACTGAAACATTCTCTGTGCTGTTAACTGTTTCCTTCTCTGAGTCTTTTCTCAAATGTTATCTTCTACAATAGCTCTGCTCTGCTTGAAACTCTCATCACCCATTTTTATATTGTTTCTCTCCTTTTGGCTTTCAGAATAATGTGCTGTTCGCCACTTGCTTTTGTAATAATTTGTCTGACAAGCTTTCCTATGGTTTTCAATACTTTTATTTATCTCTGTAAGGCTGTGGTAAGGCTGAGCTGTTATTTTTATATTGTTACCATTTATACTCTTGGCTCATTCATTATTATAGCTTCTGGGATCACTTGGCAACCAAATTTTACTTTTATCCTTCTAATGGATGTTCCAGTTCATCTAATAAAGAGATCTGTTTAGTAAGCAAACATCAACTCAAATTCCATGTATTTAATATAAAACTCACCACCTTCCTCTCTAGATGGGACGTGTTTTTGATGTTACCAATTCTGTCAACTACAACATTCTCCTAGTCCCAAAAGGATGGAAACCATGACTATTAATAACTATTTCTTCTTTGATCCTAAAATATAATTAGTTGACAATTACTGTCTATTTAACTTGTTGCCTTAAACAATGCATAAGCATTCCTTCTAAATGAAATTCCAAACCTCCTTTAAATTAATGATGTTTTATCTTCCTACAGAACCTTTGTGGATTCATCACTTTTTTTTTACTTTCATCAATTACGGAAGAATATCTGTTTTTATGTATTCTTGTACTAATATCTAGCTTTTTTTGTATATAAATCTTTTCTTACTAAAAATAAAGCCAAGTTTCTTTAGGACAGGAATCTTTTTTTTTTTTTTTCCTTTTTCGCTTTTTTTCTTTTTAGCACCACACATGCAGCATATGGAAGTTCCCAGGCTAAGGGTTGAATCAGAGCTGCTGCTGCTGCCTACACCATACCCACAGCAATGTGGGATCTGAGCCATGGCTGGGACCTACACCACAGCTCATGGCAAAGCCGGATCCTTAACCCACTGAGCAGAGCCAGGGATCTAAAATGCATCCTCATGGATCCTAGTTGGGTTTGTTATCACTGAGCACCCTTTGGAGATATTTGGGCTTGTATTATGCCTGAGTTAATTAATTATTGGATTGTAAACAATTTTCTAGCAGAAGTAGATGGTGTTTAATAATTAAAACCTGAAATTTTTAGTACAGAATGGACAAGTTATATATAACATATTTAAAATAAAATGATGAGGTCCAGTGGAAAAGGTGAAGCAGAACAAAAAGAAATCTGTAACAATTTTTTTTTTTTTAACCTAGCTTGTCACTCATTTCAAACCAGAATCAATACATATATGCTGGATATTAGATTCCAGTTATAAGTGGTATCATATGGTATTTGTCTTTGTCTTTCTGGCTCATTTCACTCAGTATGAGAGTCTCTAGTTCCATCCATGTTGCTGCAAAGGGCATTACTTTGTTCTTTTTTATGGCTGAGTAGTATTCCATTGTGTATATATACCACCACTTCCAATTCCAATCATCTGTCGATGGACATTTAGGTTGTTTCCATGTCCTGGCTATTGTGAATAGTGCTGCAATGAACATTCGGGTGCATGTGTCTCTCTTAAGTAGAGTTTTCTCCGGATAGATGGCCAAGAGTGGGATTGCGGGGTCATACAGAATTTCTATGTATAGATTTCTAAGGTATCTCCAAACTGTTCTCCATAGTGGCTGTACCAGTTTACATTCCCACCACCAGTGCAGGAGGGTTCCCTTTTCTCCACATCCTCTCCAGCATTTGTTTTTTGTGGACTTATTAATGATGGGCATCTGACAGGTGTGAGGTGGTTATCTCGTGGTAGTTTTGATTTGCATTTCTCTAATAATCAGTGGTGTTGAGCTTTTTTTCATGTGCTTGTTGGCCATCTGTACATCTTCCTTGAAGAAATGTCTATTCAGGTCTTTTGCCCATTTTTCCATTGGGTTGTTGGCTTTTTTGCTGTTGAGTTGTATGAGTTGCTTGTATATTCTAGAGATTAAGCCCTTGTCAGTTGCATCATTTGACACTATTTTCTCCCATTCTGTAAGTTGTCTTTTTGGTTTCTTTTTGGTTTCCTTTGCTATGCAAAAGCTTGTCAGTTTGATTAGGTCCCACTGGTTTATTTTTGCTTTTATTTCTGTTGCTTTGGCGGACTGACCTGAGAAAACATTTGTAAGGTTGATGTCAGAGCATGTTCTACCTGTGTTCTCGTCCAGAGTTTGGTGATGTCTTATTTTATATTTAAGTCTTTAAGCCATTTTGAGTTTATTTTCGTGCATGATATGAGGGTATGTTCTAGTTTCACTGATTTGCATGCAGCTGTCCAGTTTTCCCAGCAATATTTGCTGAAAAGACTTTTTCCCATTTTATTTCTTGCCTCCTTAAGTGTCTGGGTTTATTCCTGGGCTCACTATTCTGTTCCCTTGGTCTGTATGTCTGTTTTGGTACCAGTACTACACTGTCTTGACAACTGTGGCTTTGCCTGAAATCTGGGAGAGTTATGCCTCCTGCTTGGTTTTTATTCCTCAGAATTGCTTTGGCAATTTGTGGTTGCATGTAAATTTTTGGATTGTTTGTTCTAGTTCTGCGAAAAATGTCGTGGATAATTTGATAGGGATTGCATTGTATCTGAAGATTGCTTTGGGAAGTATGGCCATTTTTACAATATTAATTTTTCCAACCCAGGAGCAATGACTATCCTTCCATTTCTTTATATCTTCTTTAATTTCCTTGATGAATGTTTTATAGTTCTCAGCATGTAAGTCTTTCACCTTGGTATTCCCAGGTATTTGATTTTTTTGGGGTGCAATTTTAAAAGGTATTGTATTTTTGTATTCCTTTTCTAATATTTCCTTGTTAGAATACAGAAATGTGACTGATTTCTGCATGTCAATCTTATATCCTGCTATTTTGCTGAATTTGTTGATCAGTTCAAGTAGTTTTTGGGTTGAGCCCTTAGGGTTTTCTATATGTGGTATCATGTCATCTTCATACAGTGACAGTTTTATCTCTTCTTTTCTTATTTGGGTGCCTTTTATTTCTTTTGTTTGTCTGATTGCTGTGGCTAGGACTTTCAGTATTATGTTGAATAACAGTGGTGAGAGTGGGCATCCTTGTCTTGTTCCAGATTTTAGTGGGAAGGCTTTCAGCTTTTCTCCATTGAGTATTATATTTGCTGTGGGTTTGTCATAAATGGCTTTGATTAAGTTAAGGAATGTTCCCTCTATACCCACTTTTGGAAGAGTTTTTATCATGAATGGATCTTACATTTAAATTATGTCACAGCCCATTAACAAAGACTTAGGATGTTTTGAGTCATTCCTTACTTCATCAGTAGCTTTTGTATTCTGTAAATAAAGAGGATTGAGAGCTCTAAACTCTCTTCCAGCTCTAAAATCTGTTGTTAATTTTACATTTTAATGAAATATTCACCCCGGTTTAAACTCTAATGATGCCAGGGTTATTTTTTTATTTTTTATTTTATTTTTTTTGTCTTTTGTCTTTTTAGGGCTGTGTCTGCAGCATATGGAGGTTCCCAGGCTAGGGATCTAATCGGAGCTGTTGCTGCCAGCTGTCACCAGAGTCACAGCAATTCCAGATCCCAGCTGTGTCTGTGACCCACAGCCACAGCTCAGGGCAATGCCAGATCCTTAACCCACTGATGGAGGCCAGGGATCAAACCCACAACCTTATGTTTCCTAGTTGGATTTGTTTCTGCTGCGCCATGACGAGAACTCCTTTTTTTCTTTTAATATTAAAGATATCAATAACATTATCCAAGTCATATTCTAGACATAGGGGGTATGGGAGAGGGGGAGAGAGAGGAGATTTCTTAATTCCTTTATGGATATTAAACTGTGCTTTCTTGTACATTACATTCACTATTGAGTAAAGACAGAAAACTTCTTTGGATATGTGTTAGAAATTTGAATGTGCTATTTTTGCATTTAAATAATACATTTCCCAAAATGATATCAGGGAGAAAGGGTAATAGTTTGAGCTCTGCAGTATGTGTGCGAAAATCTCAAGACGCTGGAAGTCTGTGAACTTCTGCTTTAACACGGTAGGAGCTCATGCTTTTTAGACAATAGAAAGGTGTCATGTGATACTCTGAACTTTTCCTTGTCATACCTTACTGTTCTGACCCCACTAAAGATTAAACCTTGCCATTGCCAAAAAAAGAAAAAAAAAAAAAAAAAAGAATTCCCTTACTCAGTCTCTCTTTTCACTCAGGGGAGAACAATCAGTTTCAAATTTACTGTAACTCAAACCATTAAGGACTATATTTGTCCAAGACAACACCTTGGTTTATGCTGTAGACACTGCCATGCAGCCAGTGTAAACTTCCAGTCTTTGGTAATGCTGTCCATATGCTTCCCCATAAAGGCAGATAATTGACTCCTTCACATTTGAGTTGGTTCAAATTAGTAGTTTTAAATTGGAGAGAGCACAATAATATAGTTTAGAGTGATGGGTGCTGTTTAGAAAGAGGAACTAATAGTTCCTAAGGAAAAGATACAGCAAAGATAATGTATTTGACACAAGCTAGTAGACAGTCAATAATTACAAGATGGTTATTTCTATACATGATGGAATTCATTAACATGTAAAAATTTTGTTCAAACCCTAGAGACTTCCTACTTCATAGGGCATCTTCTAACTGTATAGAAATAATATTTTCTTGATTATAAAAAGTGACATACATTCATTACACAAAAGTAAAAAACAACTTTAACACATCTGAGGAAATTATAAAAGTATATACTAATCTCAATCAGAGATAATAAAACTGCTCTCATTTTGAGTACATCTATAGATATCATATATATGTATATATAATATACATAACGATATATAATATATACAAAACAAAAGACTATGATGTTGTTTTTTGATCATCTTTTACATATGTTTTTAGCCTGCTTTTTTTCTTAGAATGATTTCATAATAGATTTCATAACAAAGACTTAGGATGTTTTAAGTCATTCGTTAACTTCATCAGTAGCTTTTGTATTCTGTATATTTTTATTTTGTATTCCTTTTCTAATATTGCATTGTTAGTATACAGAAATGCGACTGATTTCTGCATGTTAATCTTATATCCTGCTACTTTTTTCTGTTATCTTAGAACATGGTTTTTATTAGTTGTGTTGTATTTATCATGCTTTACCATAAAACACTTAATCAGTTTTATCATTTGATATACATTTTCAATATAATATCACTTCAGATAGTTGATTGTGCACAAACTTTTTTTTTATTACTCAAATGAATTTATCACATCTGTAGTTGTATAATGATCATAACAATCTGATTTCACAGGATTTCCATCCCACAGCCCAGGCACATCTCCCCACCCCCCAAACTGTCTCCTCCGGAGACCATAAGTTTTTCATTGTCTGTGAGTCAGCATCTGTTCTGCAAAGTTCAGTCTGTCCTTTATTCATATTCCACAAATCAGTGAAAGCATTTGATGTTGGTATCTCATTGTATGCCTGACTTCACTTAGCATGATAGTTTCTAGGTCCATCCATGTTGCAAAAAATGCCGGTATTTCGTTCTTTTTAATAGCTGAGTAATACCCATTGTGTATATGTACCACATCTTCTGGATCCACTCCTCTGTCAATGGACATTTAGGTTGTTTCCATGTCTTGGCTATTGTAAATAGTGCTGCAATGAACATTGGAGTACATATGTCTTTTTGAGTCATGGTTTTCTCTGGATAGATGCCCAGGAGTGGGATTGCTAGATCAAATGGTAGTTCTATCTTTAGTTTTCTGAGGAATCTCCATACTGCTTTCCACAGTGGTTGCACCAATTTACAATCCCACCAACAGTGTACTAGGGTTCCTTTTTCTCCACACCCTCTCCAGCACTTATTGTTTGTAGACTTTTGGATGATGGCCATTCTGGCTGGTGTAAGGTGGTACCTCATTGTGGTTTTGATTTGCATTTCTCTAATAATGAGTGATGTTGAACATCTTTTCATGTGTTTTTTGGCCATCTGTATGTCTTCTTTGGAGAACTGTCTGTTTAGATCTTCTGCCCATTTTTGGATGGGGTTGTTTGTTTTTTTGGTATGGAGCTGCAGAAGGTATTTATAAATTTTGGAGATTAATCCCTTGTCAGTCAATTCACTTGCAAAGATTTTCTCCCATTCTGTGGGTTGTCTTTTTGTGTTGTTTAGGGTTTCCTTTACTGTGCAGAAACTTTGAAGTTTGAGTAGGTCCCATTTGTTTATTTTTCTTGTTATTGTCAATACTCTGGGAGGTGGATCTGAGAAGATGTTTCTGTCATTTATGTCAGAGAGTGTTTGGGCTATGTTTTCCTCTAAGAGCTTTACAGTGTCTGGTCTTATATCTAGGTCTTTAATCCATTTGGAGTTTATTTTTGTGTATGGTGTTAGGGAGTGTTCTCATTTCATTCTTTTCCATGTGGCTGTCCAGTTTTCCCAGCACCACTTATTGAATGAGCTGTCCTTTCTCCATTGTGTAGTCTTGCTTCCTTTGTCATGGATTAGTTGGCTGTAAGTTCATGGGTTTAATTCTGGGCTTTCTATCCTGTTTCACTGATCTATATGTCTGTCTTTGTGCCAGTACCATGCAGTTTTGATGATTGTTGCTTTGTAGTATAGTCTGAAGTCTGGGAGCCTGATTCCTCCAGCTCCATTTTTCTTTTTCAGGATGTCTTTGGCTATTCTGGGACTTTTGTGCTTCCAAACAAACTTTAAAATATTTTATTCCAGTTCTGTGAAAAATGTCCTTGGTATTTGATAGGGATTGCATTGAATCTGTAGATTGCCTTAGGTAGTATAGTCATTTTGATAATATTAACTCTTCCAATGCACGAGCATGGTATATCTTTCCATCTATTTGTGTCATCTTTGATTTCTTTCATCAGTGTCTTACAGTTTTCAGAGTACAGGTCTTTTGTCTCTTTAGGTAGGTTTACTCCTAGGTATTGTATTCTTTTGGATGCAATGGTAAATGGGATTGCTTCCCCGATTTCTTTTTCTGCTCTTTCATTGTTAGTGTATAGCAATGCAGTCGATTTCTGTGTATTCATTTTGTATACTGCGACTTGGCCAAATTCACGGATGAGCTCTAACAGTTTTCTGGTAGAGTCTTTAGCATTCTCTAGGTATGGTATCATGTCATCTGCAAATAGGGATAGTTTTACTTCTTCCTTTCCAATTTGGATTTTATGTCTTTTACTTCTCTGATTGCTGTGGCTAGGACTTCCAGAACTGTGTTGAAGAGTAGCGGCGAGAGTAACATCCTCGTCTTGTTCCTGATCTCAGCAGAAATTCTTTCAGCTTTTCACACTTGAGATTGATGTTAGCTGTAGGTTTGTCATATATGGCCTTTATCATGTTGAGGTAGGTTCCTGTTATGCCCACTTTCTGAAGGGTTTTTATCAGAAATGGGTGTTTGATTTTGTCAAAGGCTTTTTCTGCATCTATTGAGAGGATCATATGGTTTTTATTCTTCAGTTTGTTAATGCAGTGTATCACACCGATGGATTTGTGGATATTGAAGAACCCTTGCATCCCTGGGATAAATCCCACTTGATCATGATGTACAATCCTTTTAATGTATTGTTGGCTGCAGTTTGCTAGTATTTTGTTGAGGATTTTTGCATCGATGTTCATCAGTGAAATTGGCCTGTAGTTTTTGTTTTTTTGTGCTATCTTTGTCTGGTTTTGGTATCAGGGTGATGGTAGCCTCATAGAATGAGTTTGGGAGTATCCCTTCCTCTGCAATTTTTTGGAATAGTTTCAGAAGGATAGGTGTTAGCTCTTCTCTAAATGTTTGATAGAATTCACCTGTGAAGCCATCTGGTCCTGGACTTTTGTTTGTTGGAAGTTTTTTAATCACAGTTTCAATTTCCGTTCTTGTGATTGGTCCATTCATCTTTTCTATTTCATTTTGGTTTAGTCTTGGAAGATTATACTTTTCTAAGAATTTTTGATATATCTGATTATTTCTTTTGAATATATTTGTCCAAATTTCATAAGCTAACTTTTACTGCTGATTTGATAACATTACCATCCACCCAGTTGCTCAGGCCAGAAACCTAGAAAGTCAAACTTGCTTTTTTCTTCTCCTTCCAATTCAAGATGCTTCCAACATGTATCTCAAATGCATCTGTTTTTCTTTATTTCCCTAAAACCAAAGTACTGCCTTCTCTCACCAGGACTACTAAGGCTCTAACTGGTCTTTTTACATCTACTCTTGCAGCCTTATAATCCATTCCCTAAAAAATGAATTAATTAATAAATAATTTCAAGGAGAAAAAAAAAATCCATTCCCTACCTAGCAGCTGAAGGAAGTCAGGTTTGAGATCCTTTATGGGTTTCACATTGCATTTAGGATAATACCTGAAAGCATTACCTTGGCCTCAGAGTCCTGCATGATCTGATCTCTCCTTCTCTTTCAATTATTTCTTCTTGCCTCCCTCCTCTTTGCTCGCCTCCATACCACCTTTTAGCTCCTCAAGCCAGTGGGTGTTTTCTCTCCATATGGCTTTTGCACTTGCTTTTTTCTCCTCCTAGAATCTTCTCAGAGTTCCCATCGTGGCTCAGTGGTTAATGAATCCGACTAGGAACCATGAGGTTGTGTGTTCGATCCCTGGCCTTGCTCAGTGGGTTAGGGATCCGGCATTGCCATGAGCTGTGGTGCAGGTCACAGATGCGGCTCAGATCCCGAGGTGCTGTGGCTCTGGCATAGGCCGGTGGCTGCAGCTCTGTTTCAACCCTTAGCCAGGGAACCTCCATGTGCCATGGGAGTGGCACTAGAAATGGCAAAAAGACAAAAAAAAAAAAAAAAAGAAAGAATCTTCTCATGACTTCTTGTCTTTTACATCTCAAGGGTTTAGATGATGCTATGGACAGAAGGATAATATGGCTTTTGGGTCTGCTCAGCATTGTATCCTGTTGTATAACTATGTCCTCCAAGAACACGACTCTGGTAGATGACTTTCTTGTGAGTTAAGAAATTCAAATCAACAAAATACTTAAAAGTAAAGAATTGAGCTTTGAAAGCTAGGAAGAATGTGTCCTTGTCTCTGAGCGTTCTCCAGACCAAGGATTTGAGCAAACCAGATCTCTTCATCTTTGGGATATAATACGATACTCAGCATACTAAGCTGGGCTCCTGAATGAATATTTTCTGTTGGTCAGAAGTCTGAAAGCCTGGACCCTAATGTCTCATGATACCAAGTGTAGATCCTGATGATGAGATCATAGAGAGCCTCAACAACATTAGGGATGAGCATCATTAGATATCTTGTTCCACTCAGTACTGGAGTATCTGGTTTTTCCTTATTCTGTTTCAATTTCTTATTCTGGATGAGTCCTACCTTTAGACTTGAACCCCTTGGCCCTAAGTCTTCATTCTCTGCTCCATTTATCATTCAGCCCCTGTGCCCCTACTCCTTCCACCAGTGCTACCGTGGAACCAGAGTGCAGGATCTAAAGATGACCTCCAAAGTGGCAGGCACCTAGGATCCTCTGGTCAACACAGGACCACTCCGGGCCAGTATAGATTGCCAGTCTTTTGATATCACTTTCAAAATCAAACCAGTTTAATTTGGGGGAGATGAAAAAAGCAATTGACAGCATTTAATGGGCATTGACTAGATTTTATTCTTGGATCTTTTCCAGGATTTTGCATTGAGTAAATTTGTAAATGAAATGTGTTTGAAATCTACCCCGTATATAAATGTCTGTTGAATTTCCACTACCAATAATCAGACATTTAGAGCCAAAAAAATTCTCCTGGTTCTTAATGTTAATTAGCGGTCATGACCTCTTTGAACATCCAAAGAAAAAAGACGGTCTCTCTTTCTTTGGCTCTCTTCCCAAGAAAAAAAGGTGTGTGCGTGAGAGAGAGAGAGCAGAGAGAGAGAGCAAGAGAGAGCGAGAGAATCTTAATAATCCATTTTAGTTACACCCTTACCAGTGGTTTATTAGATTTCATTATTCCTAAATCCTTGTCATGATAACTATTTTTTTAACTTTTTCAATTTCATTGGAGGCAAATGCTGTCTTTAACTTGCATTTTCATTACAAATAGCTTGCAATATTTTTATATTTTTTATCACATATATTTTTTTCCTTGATAATTTAAAGACTTATGTTACTTGCCCCCTTTTCTGTTTGGCAATCTGTTTTTCTGTCAGTTAATTCTGGGGATTATATCCTTTTTGGATTCTGTTAACTAACATTGTGCTGTTCAGATCTTACAGAGATGTTCTTCATAAAGTTTTATTTCTCTAATTTTGATTCTCAATAAATATAGGGTTATTATATTAAAATTTTCTTCACTAAAAGTATTTATACAGCCATAAAGTTTGACAATCTAACTTTATAGATATACATATTTTTAAATAATTCAAAGGCACTGATTACTAGACAGTGAAAGAAAATAACATGGCTCAAATATTTACCCCGAGAGTGATCCTATCAAATAAATCAGTGTACCAGGAAAAAATAGGTGTGGTATTTCAGGGGCCATTTTCCTGGGTGGATTGTATAAATTTGAGAGATTAGCAGTTTTGGAGTTGTGTCTGTAGCACCTTTGTTTCTTTGTAGATGCTACCCATAAACCTGTGGTGGGTGAGGAGAAGGCAAAACACTAAGCATGTGCTACCAGATTCCCTTTATCTGTACCCATCATATCTGCTCTGCTTCTCACTGTTTACATAGTTGTTTCTATAATAAACTTCTTTTGAAAACAGGAGGGTACTTCTGATAACTAGGGTTCTGAAACTGTTACTCTAGGAGGTTTTCATTTCTTTGTGTTAAATTATTTTGTTATATCAAGTTTTATTGTAAATCACCACAGAACCCTTCTGGAACTAGGAAGAAATTCAATTCTAAAAAACAAATTTTAATCAGTATAGTAAAATGTAGGTTCATGTCTTTCTAATATAGATATTTCAGATTAGTCAGACAGTTCTGAAAATTACCTATGTAACAATTAGCTTACTTTTAGCATAATTTATATATACTCAATATATAAATTGAGGCATAAGTTTTATATATAAAACATATATATATAAACTCATATATAACATATATGTTTTTTATATATGTGTGTGTTAAATCTGAAGTTCTACAATGTTTATTTCTAGGGTATTTTGTTTCACTGTTAAAGTGTATAATTGGAGTTGAAGGGGTTGCACATTTCAAGACAATTGAAGGTATGATTAGTCCAATCATTATTATCCCACTAAACATCTGCTGTTAAAGAAATATTCATTACCTTTAATTCAAAAGCTAGATCTAGTAAAGCCTAAAATAAAATGTGCCAAATGCTATGTCAAATTGATTCCAATGTACTATAGTTAAGTAATGTTGTGTAGCTTCTTCCTTCAAACTTAATAGTCCTTTTGGCCATAATGTAGAGTTTTTGTCATTGACCCCAATTTCTAGGTTTTATATGCTGAGAGGTTGTTTTTTTTTTTTTTTTTTTAATCATGTTTTGAAGCAGGTAGAAAAGTCAAGTGAAACATGTGCAACCTAAATGTAAGCATAATTTACAAAATATTGAGATTAAAGTTACATTTATTGTTAGTGTATCATTTACTCATTTAACAAATCTTGTCCTAGGACAAGATATTTCAAGATACTAGACTGTTAATTGGGGGGAAAGTGGAATGAATGGAAATGTTTAAGTAAATACTTTCAAAATTTCTTCAGGGACTTCTTTTTAGAGTAAGATCCTTAGGATAGATGATCATGAAAATTATCATCATGATAATATCCATCACTTAACATACACATACATTTCTAGATGCAGATTGACTTGCTAATTTATTTAATCTCATTTGTCAACATGAAGGTGTAGAAATAAACATTTTTATTTAGAAATAAGAAAACCTAGATGGAAAAAGTTTATTAATCTAACACAATCAAAGTGCTATTAATTGACAAATACAAGGCACAACCTAAAATGTCATCCTCAAGTCTATTCAGTGAACCATTACAGAATGGACAGTATTGATTGAAAATAAAACACAGTATCTGACAGGAAATGAATCTAGTTTACACTTAAGAGATGTGTATACCAATGCAAGTACAGATATTTGAAGAACATTTCCCAAGAACTTGAATCACTCTTAATTGTGTGCGGATACTATTGTTCTAGCTGCAGTGACAGTTAGGAATGAATCTCTGCTCTGGAACAAAGAAACGAAGCAAAAACTACAAAAAGCAAAACAAAATAAAACTGAAGCAAGGCTGATCATTTTTTCAGTTAAATTTTCTTTGCAGTTAGAGTTGCAATTACACTTTCCTGATATGATATTGCAGATTCATTGGTGCTAAAGTCCAATGATAGAGTGAAAAATGGTCTAAGTGCTCTGCTCAGTGTATTTATTGAGTACTTACTCTGTGCCAAATGCTGTGCTAGAAAAACATCAACATAAGATTCCAGGAAGACTCAAGGTATAGACAGTGGTGTGAATTAGGCTTGTTAGGAACAAATTTGAAGTCTGCTAAAGCCTGGTGTAGCAGAAACATTTACTGTTCACCAAATAGCCATGTGCTCCAGAATATTTTCCAGACCCCTTGTGGGCATATCAGGCTTTGTTCTGGCTCTACAAGCTGAGAGTAAAAATGACATGTATCACCTCTGCATCATAGTACATAAGGGCAGGTGTGTGACCCTCTATCCTCCCCTGCTGTGGAGTTTTGTTTTGGAGGAACATGTTGAGATGACTAATTCACAAGGTCAGTATCTGTCTGGAGAGCTGACTTTCTTACATCAGTTTGCAGGAATAAGAACTAAATTTTTGCTAAGTCAATAAGATTGTGACAGCATTATCTCGTTCATCATGAATAATACACCTGAATATTTTTTTTTTTTTTTTGGCAAGAGCTGTTGCTAACCTAACTCTTTCATACATATCACTAGTTAACTAAATACGATACTCCTAATGCACAGAGGGATAACTGAATGTCTTCAAATAGGATGTTTTGCCACTCTAGGAATTTCCTGTGTTTCCTTGAGATCTTGTTCTGGAGATTAACAGGTGTGGTACCACATTGTGAAGCTCCTAATCATGGGGTCAGGAGGATCAACTTACAGAGAGATTTCAGGTCTTACATCATCTTGACAGATCTATATGTAAGTTAGTACCTATTTGTGAGGGAGAGAATAAAAGAGAGAAAAAGTTAAAATATGTCCTCTAGATAACCACTATCCAAGAGAAATATTACATAAGCAACATTTGTAATTTTAAATATTCTAGCAACTATATTAAAAAAGGAAAATGAGAGAAAATTAATTTTAATAATGTACTTTAGCTTAGTATATCCATCAAATATCATTTAACATGTAATCAGTATAAAAGTTTATTAATTTTATATGAAGTGTTTGAAATCTGATGTGCATTTTAATCTTAAAGCATATCTTAATTTAGACTAGTCATTTCAAATGCTCAGTACCACATAAGGCTTTATCTAACAGTGCAGCTCTATACTTAAATTTATTACACATTTATTAAGCTTATGTTAGGCAAACCCATTTTTCCTCCTGCCTCTGGAAATGGCTCAATGCTCTGGGCAAGTAAATTGCATTGAGGAGTACTATGTAATCCATGTGAGAACAATGGAACCCCCCCCCAATTAAGTAATGGCATTGGTGATGGAGAGAAGAATGGAGCTAATGAATATTAAAGAGGTATGGTTGGAAATATTATACCTGATTGCTTACAAGACAGTGGAATTGGAGGGGCTTGTCGAGATTGAGTTCCTACTTCTGACTTGAGAAACTGTATTGACAACGATGGGGTTCAGAGAGAGACTACATGGGACTTGCTAACCTGAAGTGAGATTTAGCAATTTTTGATCACTGGAATTGCTAGTAGAGTTCAAGGAACCTAACCCAGTTTTTTGTTTTAGCCATGACTATGTTATATTCGGTCACCAGTGCACAAAAGTAATATCTGCCTAACACAACTACACAACTTACTGGATCAGCCAGTCATTAGAATTATTTCTGAAGGAGGAGCACCAATGGCTAATTCATCAACCTCAGAGCTGCAATTTGTGACATTTACAAGCTTCTCCGTGCTTCTTTATATCTTTTTTAAAGACCCATTCAGCCTTGTCAGAACACATGCAACAGTGGAGATTTTTGTGGGATTTCATAAATGTGCTTGTCTTTGGACCTGGAATAACAATTCCAAGTGATGCCACCTGGGCCTGAGCCATCCCCCTTGGCAGGGTCTATCAGATGATGGTAGGCTGTGTACTTTGGAAAATCTGATCTTAGTAATTCAGAGGAACTTAGCTTCTTACTGTGATCAAATCACATCATTAACTGCATAATGCAGGGTACAAGAGGTGACTAAGAACAAAACTCGGAGGGCTCTAACCATCTTATAAGCAATTGATAGGAACTACTAGCCCACAGATGGTAACTGTTTTAAAAAAAAAATCACAGTTATCCTAGAAAGTCATAATTGAGCTATTTTTATTTCTCACTCTTTCCTATATGAGAAAAATATTATTAAAGTTGTTTGCAGGAAGTGGAAGTATTATTGTATTTGATAATGGGTCAAATTTATTCAAATTAACTTTGAGTATATCTTCATAGAAACCTACTGTAACCAGCACATGTAGTCATCTTAAGTTATTTGCAGGAATACTGCTCAGATTGCTATAGGTGCTCTAGCTTAGAGGAAAGAATGGTCAAGTTTACCACTATTCATTTAGCCCACTTTGAAGATCAGTAAGATTTAGTGTATTTTATCACAAAGTATTCAAGATTATTTGGGCTTTTTCAGCCATGACTCTTTTCCTATTAGTTCCTTTTGCACTGAAGAATTAGTCCTTAGAAATAGGGAATTGAACCAAGGCAATAACTGCACTTCTGAGGTTAGAAGGTGAGGTTCATGCAAAATGAATTTGCCGAGTCAGTGGTATCTTGTAGCAACTCTGTATTAAAGAGGTTTCCACTACTACTTATACACTCAGTACAAAGGAAGATATACTTTGATCACAGGTCTCCTTGTTGGTAAAAATAATTGTTAGGAGTTGCCTTATCCTGAGCCTTTGGGCTCAGAGCTGATATTCCTTGAGAGTTCTTGTCAGTGGTTTATTCTACCGGGATTCCCTGGTACTCTGAAGTATCCAGGGTGCAGTTAGCCCAGTACTTTTCTCTGCCTCAGCCACTGAAAGCTGTTGAAAACCAGTTTATTCCCTTCTCATATGTTATTACTCCAACTTAACAAAGATCATCCATTAAAAATAAATAAAATTTAGAAAAACAATTGACTACAGTGAGTTTTAGGTTACAGATTTGTAAGCCGAGAAGGCAATGATTATTCAAAACCTCAGACATTCAGTAGTTTGTGCATTTCCAGGCACTGACCAGATCTCTACCTACTTTTCACATTATGTATGTGTGATTATTTGAGTCTGTTTATCAAACAGTATTTTGTTATTATTTGTATCAAAAATATAAATGCCAAATATATGTTTAAACATAAACCTTTCTGATTACTTATTTTTTAAATTCCAGTTAAACTAAAACATATACCTGAGATCTTTTTACCAATATTATTAAGTGTATGTGGCTTGTGAATTACAAATATAGAATTATTTTCCATATATTTAAGCTTGTTTCTCTCTCTTCCCCTGCTAAATACTTTTTATTTCTAGTTTTCCCTTGACCTAATCCATCCTCCCACCATCTTTCTAATTTCTTAGTCAACTGAGGCATAAGTGGATAGTTATCATTTAGTCATTTTTATTCCTATTTTGATCCATTTTCCCATGTCCATCATCTTGTGTAAAAATATTCCATATCATAAAATCTTTTACAACTCTGAGCTAAATCAAAGTACTAATATTAAACTCAAAATATTTTGTTATAAGACATCTTAAATTTGGCCTTAACTTTCCACTTTGTTTGGTTAGCAAAAAATTGTCCCTTTATTACTATTAAAAAAAAAGTTGACATCAAGGCAGCTGGTCTTTCTTTCCTGAGTCTGAATTTTGTAAAATTGGTATGTGGAATTAAATATTTTGGGGAGCTATATCAACACAACTAAAACACGGAGGATTTTAGTGATCCAAATCATAAACTTGGCCTCACAATGAAAGAGACAGTTTAAGAATAAAACATGCTGCAGACTGATGAAACATAGAAATTAAAACACAGAGGAATACCCTCCATAGTGAGTGCCAAAATTATACTAGTCATGTTAAACTCTTCAAGTTGGAAAACAACATAGAAGACTAAGGTTTTACCTACAATTCCTGTCTTCACTTTCAATTGAATTTGTTCTCTGAGATTTATGAACCTGCTCTAAATTCAGTCCACTTAAAACTATAGCATTGCTTTTTATGACATGGGAGAATAAATGGTTATTTCTCTTAATTTGTCAATAGTTATATAAGGCTTATGAGTTTCATGGTATAGAATAATTAATGTAATATGTAGCATTTCATTATGAAACTGTCTTGTATTAGTGTGCCTGTACATCTTATAGTTGGACATGTAATGGAGACCATTTTCAACTATAAAAATTTTAAATGCATTCTATGTCGATAAAATTAACATACAAATTGAAAACAAATGAAAATGTAGGAATTGAATGTAATTATTCTTCATTTGCATAATTTTTAGGTAACTTTGCTGAATAATTTTGGATTTAAAACAGGTAGACAAAAGTTCAGTTGGAAGTTTTTGAAATTTGAGAGGTAGTTGTCGTCTTCCTAATTTTAACACTTCTCCCCGCACAAAAAAGATAATCAGAATTTCATAAAATGTATATAGAAAGCAATTGGAATTATGGAAGTTTGCATATTTATTGAATTTTAAAATATTATAAATTTAATATTATCAGTCATAATCTATATATCATGCTTGTTTTCAGCACATTATCTACTACATGGTATGTGAAAAAAACCACCAGTTTTTGAAAGAAATTATTCATCTAAATGTAAGAAGAGCTGGAAAAACAAAATATGTTGAATATTATACTTTTCAGAAGTAGTGAATAGGTATTCATCTTTTTTGTTATATGTAGAAATATAACAAATTTTTGGTGAAAACATCAATTATTATGTAAAAATAGTAACTTATTTTAAAAATTAGTAAATTATATAGAATCACTAAATAACGTACAATAACAAAATTGTTCCTTAAATCCTCTAGTGCATAATTACTGAAAAAAGGCAACTGTTAAGTTTTTAAAAATAAAGTGTATTATAAATTACATATTACCTTTGGGTATTTAGCGTATTTTAATATATTTTCAAATTCTTTATTTCAGAAGAACCAGTTAAAAGACATAACTGTTATTTCTTGGAGACATGTCGCAGAAATAATATTTATATTCTCAACAAAACTTTCAGAGATAAATTCCAGTTTCAATGTAATTTTCCATACTTAGATTCACATATCATGACTACCAAGGCAATTTTATCTAGCAAGTAAAACGCAAAATAAAGTTTTATAATATCTGTTCATAAAGATCATATTTAATTTAAAATATTTTTATTCCCAGCATATCTCTTATCACAAACATACAGAAGTATGGCAACTCTTAAAAAGGATCATCATGAGTCTTAGAATTTAAATAAATTTTTCAGATTGCTTAATTTAGTTCTATTCTCCTTAAAATAAAATATGCTTAATTAAAAAATACCTCTGCCTTTACCATTGAGTATCATTTCATTAAGCATAAGGAATAATATATACACATTTATCAAATTTAAAGAGCTTAGCACATCAAAATAAATTTGATCATGTTTCCTACAAAAAATGAGCAGCTTACATTTTTTATGTATACAACCTCTTGTTAAAATGTGCTGCTTGATATGAAAATCTTGCATGAAATATTAATCATTTTTCAGAGAAATTCAAGTATATTATAAATATAGGATAAATACTATTTTAAATATAGTTTAAAATAAATGCTATAGAAATTCTATAATAAACTTTGTTATTTTTACCATCCTCCATGATAGGACTAGCCACTGGAGCTAAAAAGGCATCTTATAATATTGGGATTTATAGATGTAAACACATATATTGCTATTATAGGAAATTCTAGGGATTTTTCCTGTTATTGCAAGTTTAAAAAATTCTCTATAACCTAGAAAATGAAAAAAATAATATTTTATAATAGTCCAAATATTTTAAGAAATGAAAATTTGGAAAAAAACTTTGTGCAATAACTAATATATATTTAGAACTTCAGAGAAAACACATCAGTCACATTTAATTCCAGAATGCATCAAGACCTTTTTTTTTTCCCTTTGAATCACACTTTTTCCCTTCCAAATAGATTTCCCTTATATTATGCTTCATATTAGAAATCTGGGCTTTGTGTTTACTGATACATGTTTTGACTTCATTTAAAAGGCCTTTTCTGCTAGCTTTCTTTTAATTTTGTACCTTTCAAAGAGAGACTCCTTTCCTTTCTAACCTTTTCTGACTTTTCTTCACCAGACTTCTAGCCCCACACTCAGCTACTGACTGAGGCAGGTTGTAGAGAAATTTCTGGGCATGTTGTTAACATCTGACACAGTGAGTGAGAAAAAAGCCAGCACAGTCACCGGTCAGGTTCAAGGGGAAGTGGCAGCTCCTGGAGATGAAAAGTTCTGTGTGTTTGTCAGTTGCTGGTTACCTGCAAAACACTGGTTAAATCAAAATCCATTCACTTCTCAATTGTGTCGCTTTTTCTAAACCACTGTAATGCAAACCAAAAGGGTCTTTATGGATTTTTTTATTGATGTGTGCAGATCAAGTGAATCTTTAGTTAGTCTTGTCTGACATTTTCCATGATACTTTTAGTAATCAATATTATATTATATAACTATTTCTGGTGACTATTTATGGAGGTGTTTGCTTAAATTTTTCTTTAGATAAAGCCTTTAATCTGGATTCCACCCAGAATCCATAGAGGAGCTACCCGAGTTTAGGAAGTTTAGTGTTGCTCTTTGTACTTCAGCTTTTAATATCGGAGCACATATTGAAACCATAAACACAATGAAAATCGAAAATAAATATTCCAACAATATTAGAATATATCCTCTCCTTTTTATCCTGAAAGAGCTGAGGGATTGGGGAGTGGCAGGAAGAAACATTCTGAAGATCTAAGCCCTGGACGCCATCCTGCAAGTGCTTAAAACCCTTAAAAACGTGCAAGGTGAAGAACACCCCCTTTCCAAGTCTAAAACAATATTAGATTCCCAAAACATAACGGCAAAGAAAGCCTTACCGTCAAACGCTTGCAGCAGGTTCCAGCTCAGACCCAGACTGGAAAGTTGAGCAGCTGGTGAACAAAAGTTTTAGCCTTTTTTTTTTTTTTTTTTTTTTTAAACGAAGTCTGCAAAACTAATTTCCCTCAAAATAGGGCTCAATTTCCGTTAAAGAAAGCCGCGCTTACAAATCTCAGAATTCCTGATCACCCCCACCCCATCCCACCTCTGAGCACTGGAAAACAATTCGAACTTTCACACGGATGTAAAGGTTTATTGCGAAGACACTATTCTACAGGGCCACTTAAAAGAAAAGGGAGATGGTCAAGCTGAAGCCTGAGGGACAAGGCTATGGAAAAGGTTCTGCCTTGGTGACACTTCTCAAAGATTAATCAATACTCTTTCCTAATTCAAACCAGATGGCTGTCCCAGTTTGCTGTCCCCATTAATCCCATTAACAACATCAAAGACTTGGTCCCCGCCATCCTCTAGACACCTGAGACAATGAAAATAACAGGGCAACGCTGCTGGTGGTATATTTGGGATCTCAGGCGAGATAGGTGAGCGCAGATATTCTCCGGATGCTACACGTCCTAGGCAGGACTCTGCTCCTGCAGCTCATTATGCGAGGCCGGCACACTTGCCTTGTGTAAACGATTTGGCCCCCAGCAGACAGCGTCGCCCCTCAAGCATGTGGCAGTATCAAAGCCCAGCAGCTGCTCGCATTAACTCACTGGTGGCAAGTTTTCTACTAATTTTCTATGATGCAAGATTGTAACCAGGGAGACCCAAGGTACCAGGTTTAATGAACTTTAAGAGGTACCGAAGTGTAATATTTTTCAGTAAATGGAACCATGGCGGGGGGCGGGGGGAGGAGGTGATGGGTGTGATTAGCTGATGTATTTTTGAGGGGAAGAGAGGATGGATTTCTGGAGGGAAACAAGGGGAAGTGGGCTAGTTCCTGAGGGGAAAGACTGGAAATGTGCGTAAAACATGCACATCTCATGTGACCGGGACGAAATCGCTTGGGCATATTCCTGACCCAGGAAAAGTTCTTCTTGGGGGACAAGTGACCAAGAAATGGAGTGGGACCAGGAAGGCAGAGGGGTTGGCCCTTTGAGGAAAGCAGAGGAAGAGACCCTCCTAGTACCACAGGTGAGGATGCCCGGGGTCTGTACATTTGCAGCTGTCACCGCCTCATGCGTTCCTTCGCCCCAACAGGCTCCTCGCGGCACTGGAGAATGGGCCTTTCTTGTCGGTGGGACACTTCTCAGCAACCTCGGATACGCGTCCGAACCCAAGAACAACCCACGCATAGACACTAGCCATAAAAGCTAGAAGCGCCACTGAGCCCTGGGCCTCAGTTGATGCGAAGTTGGAGAAATTTATCTGAGTGCGCTCCAAGCTAGCGCACATCTTTTTCCTGAATCCCACTGCTCTTTTCGTGCACCTCCAGAACTAGGCGCACCCCTAGCTTTCCTGCAGGTGACGATACCCAAGTGGCAGTGACAAGGCATCTTTCAAGAGAGACTTGAGCAAGTTCTGACCCTGGGTGAGCGCTTGGGGCAGGCGGGCGCTGCGGCGCGTCTGGGCCCACCGGGCGGAAAGGTGAACGGCTGCTGCCCTAGGCTCGGGTTTAGGAGACCGGCGGGTAGCTTACAGTCTTGCAAGTCTGGCAGGGGTGGGCGGGCGTGGACACGCTGCGTGCGTCCAGCCGGCGATAGGAAGTGGAACTGGGAGCGCAAGGCGCGGACTGAGAGGGAGTTTTGGAGGGAGTTTGCATGTGGTCAGCACTGGGCTCCTAAGCCAGCCCCCAGCTCACGTTACACTCTATTTATAACCTCTCAGAGCCATTTCCCCCTGAATGCAGTTCTCTGGGACCACCTTCTTTTGGCTTCAACCTCTCCCACTCTTGACATCTGAGTAGCTCAGAGGGAAGCTCCTCCAGGTCCGAGTGTTTATATGTAAAGGAGACTGGCCGCTAGGGCTCAGGACCGGGATTATCCGAGCTCTGCAGAAACTCGGGCGGCTATTGCTTTGAGAGGGGGAAAAGTCACACGGTTTCCAGTGACAAGTGACAGAGGGTGGTGGCGCTTGGAACCGTCGTGAAGTCTTCTGCCTGGAACCCGAGACGTGCATGCTATGGAACACCCGCTCTTTGGCTGCCTGCGCAGCCCTCACGCCACCGCGCAAGGCTTGCACCCGTTCTCCCAGTCCTCTCTCGCCCTCCATGGAAGATCTGACCATATGTCCTACCCTGAGCTCTCCACTTCTTCCTCGTCTTGCATAATCGCGGGATACCCCAACGAGGAGGGCATGTTTGCCAGCCAGCATCACAGGGGGCACCACCACCACCATCACCATCACCACCATCACCACCAGCAGCAGCAGCACCAAGCTCTGCAAACCAACTGGCACCTCCCGCAGATGTCCTCCCCCCCGAGTGCGGCTCGGCACAGCCTCTGCCTCCAGCCGGACTCGGGAGGGCCCCCGGAGCTGGGAAGCAGTCCACCGGTCCTGTGTTCCAACTCTTCCAGCTTGGGCTCCAGCACCCCGACCGGGGCCGCGTGCCCGCCAGGGGACTACGGCCGTCAGGCGTTGTCACCCGCGGAGGCGGAGAAGAGAAGCGGGGGCAAGAGGAAAAGCGATAGCTCAGGTAAGGGCGCGCCGGCACCCTCCGCGAAGGGGGCGGAGAGATGACAGGGAAGATTCTTACACTAGAATGAGGCGGCAGGCTGTACGGTACAGGTCTTTTACTCTCTGACTCCCTGCTGCCAAGTTCCGCGAGGCTGCTTTGGTCCTTTTATTTGAGGGCACGTGTTTCTCCTAGGGCAAAGCTGCAGCCAACTGCGCTAAACTATCCAAGATTCAAACTAGTTTACCAGAGGGTTGAGAAAAAAGGACAAGTGACAAGTATGTGAAATCGATTGCAAAGCGTGACCTTCCATCTGAGTGATGGGGAGGAAAGTGCACCCTGGAAGACAGCGCCCGCTGGGCGTGCGTGCTGGTGCCTTTCCTTGACTTTTCCCTTGTAAGTTCCCAACTCTGAGTGGCTCGATTTTTCCCATCGTTAACTGGATTTCCAAATTATTGCACAATATTTGGAACTTGCAGTGGAACTTGGCAGAGCATATGAGAAAAAAAGTTTTAGTTTTTTTTTTTTTTAATTCTGATTTCAGAGTTCTTTAAATAGCACCCTATTCCAAATGGTAAAAAAAAAAAAAAAAAAAAAAAAATACCCTTTCTTAGGGGAGAGGGCATAATCTAGGAATTTAGAAGATTATAAAGAATGTGTCAGAATAACTAAATACATGTTTAGACCATAGAGAAAAGAGGATTAATAGTGCTGTGTTCTTGTGATGCTAACCCAAGAGAGAATTTAAGGTTCAAAAGTGGACAGGAAAATCCCCAACCAGTGGAGTATTATCCGAAACAAGAACTGGGAAACAAACAGCAGCAACCCAGGTACCGCTAGTATTCGAGGGTGCGCACGGGAGAGGTAGATCCAAGTAAAGATAAGGAGCTGCCACGCAAAAGGGGAACCTTACTGAACGCGCATGCCTGAAGTTACAGGCTGCCAGCTAAATTTTAGCAATACGGAGAGAACAGTTTTGCGGGAGACTGTTCAAAGCCCTTACCTATCTGTATTCTTAGGAATTGTTAAAAGATGCTTTACCTTTAGGGAAGTTGTGAGTTTTCTTCTGTAGCTGAAACGCAACCTTCGTTTCATCTTTGTGTAAACTCTCGTTTGTTTAATGTAATACTTACGTATTTTCTTTCTTTGTGGAATGGGTTTAACAGTCCTGGGAGATAATTGTAGATATTAGTTTGCAGAATTGGAAATTGTTTATCCTTTATAATGCTTTAGGTAAGATCTCACATGAAAGACAGTGATTGAGCCGCGTATTTCATGTTGTTTTGGAGCAGTGGTATCAATTATTCTTCAGCGTTAGTATGGGATGGATTCTTCTATCACAAACTCAAAATCTAATTTTTGCATTCCAAGGTCAGGAATGAACTTCTAATGCCTCATCACAAACTGATTTAGATCCAAGAAAGTTACCAGCAGTATCACTCATTTTTTTTTTTTTTTTAGTGGTTTTTACTAACCATAAGTGAAGCATTCCTTAGACAGAGGGTTAAAAAGGTTAATCATAGCAATAGGTTTTCATCTTCATTGGAAAACAAAAGTCAGTTTTAGAATATAGTGATCATTTTATAAAATCAGCTTTTGATACAAATGTAACTTTTCTGGAATAAGATCTGAGTTCAGGGTGGTCACCATCACTTTTGCAATTACCAGAAGCTCTTACTGTTCATTTTACTTTCTGTTGTGAGAAACTATGTGAAAGAGGTTTCTTATGCTTCCTCAACTGAACCAATGCACTTAAGTTTCATGGGGAAAATTGATATTTTCATAAAGATACGTTATTTTGGCTGAGGAGAAATAAGGAAAGTGGGATCTAAGAGGTGTGATCTAAGAACTGGTTCCCTTCAATTATTTTAATAACAAGAAAGTTGTTAATATTAATAGTGCTACCCTTCTTTGGAGAGAAGTAACCATATACATGGTGAAGGTGATAATTAAAGTATTGGAAAAATAAACAGAAGTTTTTATCAGCTACATAAAGTATTACTATATTACATCTTGAGTGGGAAATACAGTTAGTTATCACCAAGGGTAAAATCACTGGGGAGTTAGAATGAACTTTTTTTTTTTTCTGATTGAATATTTTGAAAGAACTTTTGACTATCTAAAGGAAATACCCCAGCTTCTAGTTAAATATATGTATACTCTGAAAATAAAATTTAATTTGCCAAATTCACTATTTTATTAATTAATATTTGTTAGATCTTTAGGTAGATATAAATACAAGGTATCCTTTTCCTGAGACAATATTGCATTTGGGCTTCCACAATTTATGTTCCGAGGTATTCCATTTCAAAGTATTATAAGGGCATCTTGACCTAGCAGAAACTAAAGGAACATAGAAAATCACTATAATTCTGGTATATCGTTAGTACATTTATCTCTCATTGCTTCTAGCATAGTTTTAATGTTTCAATTATTTCCAAGAAATAAATTTCTGAACTTTTCAAATTTTAAAATTGAATTAGACAGAACTCATTTCATGCGTAACAGAGACCATTTATATTTCGTTTGGCAGTTTATAATTGCCACATATTTCTAGTTGAGAGAAAACGTAGTACATGAACCTTGGAGAAAGGTGGAACCAACAGGATACAAAATTCTATATCTTTGCATTTCATTCCCAGATTGTATGTATATGTGTATATGACCATATGAAATTCACATGGAACTGTAAGCACTGGAAAATACTGGAAAACTACCCAAATTTTTATCCATGGTAATGATGCTAAAACTACAATATGTAACATTTTCCAATGTGCTTTTACATGCATTCCTCTTCCTAGACACTCATGAAAATGCATATACACAAACTGAAGAAGCTTAAGGGTCTAGAAGCAAATATTTATGGACTTTAGGCTTCCACTATAGTTTATTGACAATTGAGAACAATGAAGTTTAATAGAAAAACACACTATTTTTACGTGTTAAACATATCTGCAACTTTGAACCTGCTATGCTTTCCAGCATTATTAGCAAAGCCAACATTTGCCACGCCATCAAAGGGACTCTTAAAAATCAAAACTTTACAACTGTACTTAAAACAATCTGAACAAAACAGGTGATTCTGAAAAAAAAGTCAATAAATAGTGCGAATTACTTGGCTTCAGTTACCTTTGATTGTTCACCATGCATTGTAGTAATAGGTATAAATTGCCTACTTTCAGTTAATGTAAGCAAAATATATTAATCAGTTTAACTTCAATTTTATGCAGGCAATATACAATATAAATATGTAAATATTTTCCATTCAAATTACTTGGCTGAAGTACATATTTTATAAAAATTCAAAATTATATAAAAAAGTAAGGGGGTGATTAGGGGTTTGGCTTTTACAAGGTTTTGAATCATACTAGATTCTTGTAAAATTGTAAATATTTTTGTTATAGCTGCAAGATCATAAAATATCTGTTGTCAAATTATGTCTGTCTATATACCTGGCTCTTCAGAATGACAAGCAAGTATTACGTTAATAGGTTGGAGATTAAATACCCCACCCTAACTCTAGTATTATACCTTTTTCTAGATATTTCAATCATCATGTTTTCTGAAAGAAAAAAGTTATTTTATTATTCATCTCTGTGTTACTGGATCATGACTTTTGAGCATTTGCTTTAGAATTAAAAATTCAGTCTATTGGATCTCGATGATTATAGAATATTGAACAAATTAAATGCCTCAAATATGTGGAATAAAAAATGTACCATTTTCAGTCTTTTTCTTGGAGTGGTAGGTTAATTTAGGTGTGAAAATTTTTAAACAATGACCTGACATTAAAAAAAAATTCTAAGTACTATTGCCCTACATGAGTGTTTTCTAATGATTACACTCAAAAGCTAAGAGCAGCCATTCCTTTAGAATTAAGGTGCTTTATTGTTGCAAGTCAACAATGGATAGAAGGAAGAATGCAAATAAATATTGGAATAGTTTCTAATTCTCTGTAGCTGTCTTTATAGATTATTTGAAAATAAAAATCATTAAACGCAAGACTTTTATTTGGGTAAAAAAACCCTTTACCAAATATTTAAAATTTTAATCTTTGTTTACCGCAATTATCGATGGAAACCATCGTGTTGACACACTGTAAGCTGATATCCACAAATAAACTGAAAAAAATATTTTAAGCATTACCTTGTTTTCCCCGTGTTTGAAAACATAGACCCTTCATCACAGAGTTGGAATTTATAAAATATACTTTATTATAAGACCTAAACAGTCTAAGAAATTAATTTTAAACAAAAATAAAATAGCCAAGAGTCAGAGAAATTTGGGAGACTAATTCCATAGTTTGTGGAAGAATTTACTTTTTTTTTAAAAGAAATAACCTATGGAGGAATTAGTAGCTGAGTTATGCCCCAAAAAAGTCCCCACATGTAAACCTAATACGTGTATTTGGCTTAGTAATGATGCTAGTTTTATTCACTATATTAAAATATATATGTGTGCTGGGCAATTTCATTAATTTATTATATTAAAAATGGCAGCCAGAAGCAAAATAAAAATGTGAGTGCTTTTTATATTTTCATTTAAAATGAGCATAACCAATATGACTGTAGTGTATTTTAGTTTTAGACCATGTTCACTTCCTTAATTTATTTTTAATATTGCAGAGCATGTTTTGTCACAAGCATTTCTATAATTACTATAAACATTTATCAGTGGTAAATGATAAGGGTAAAAAAATATTAGAAAATAAAATACAGGAGTTCCTTAACTAATATTTGTTAATAATTGTGGATGATTTATCTCTCAATTTTTTGTGCTTTTGCCATATTATCTTTTATAATAATAAATTTGTGGGGAAATATATTAGTGCATGAAGTAAGATTATCAGGAATAGAATTCCCCCCACCTTGATTGTAATCATAAAATAAGGATTAATTATTGAGTAGCCAGCTAAATTACATTTCTTAGATTATTGTATTGCTGAATGATTCCAATGGTTACAATTAAAAAATAAATAAATAAAACACAAACCAAGACCAACCCATAATTAGAAATTGTATTAGACATATTTCATATTTTTCATATTTAAACATCAAAACATTTTATTGTTGCAACTTATTTCTGTGAGTTAGTCATTAATTTGGTTTAGTTATCAATAATAAGCTTTTCATAAAGGTTGCAAAGAAAATTAAACACAACATTTTTCATATTTTTATTATGACGCTTTTATGATTATTTCTTGGAATAATGGGATCAAACTGAAACCCTCAAGTAGAGATGGAGTAACATAATAAAGAAAAATTAGTTGCAACACTCATTCCTTGCACTACTCCTAACTCACATATCAGTGAGGTTCAAAATCCAACCAAAGGAAAACCTTGCATTACTCTTGTGGAGTACAACTTCCAATGGTAAAATTCATTTTAGGTCTCAGCCTTCAATTTGCATTACCTGTGTTGAGACAGAATTAATTTAAATTGGATGCCCTTTTCTCTAATGATTTTCCAGTTACATTATGACAATGTAAGGAATTTATTTTCCCTTTAAGAAAATGGTGTTACATAGTATTTTATGATTCAAAATAACAAATAATTAATCCATTTGTGTAAATTTCAGATATTGTTTTCATATTTCAGAGTAAATATTTCTATTTAAAACCTTTTGAAATGTTTCTTACTAAATTAACTGCAAATTACTTGCTAAAAATATGCATTCATATGTGATTGGGTCAATTATCGATTTTCCTCATTTATAATTTTAAATATATAATTAAAATTGTCCCTTTATTCACAAAACTTTCATTCATAGTATCACATTTTCCACAGCAATATAATATTTCTGAATTTACACATGTCACCATCTATAAATTTTTTACTGTGTATTGGAATATTGATTTTCATAAAGCTCTAAAATTTTCTGCATGCTTTCTTATGTCTTCCATGCGTACATGAATAAGAAAAATAAGGCAAAATCTATATTGATACGAATACATTTTTGGAAAGGGTTTGTATGAGGAAAGTTCTTTCAAAAATAACCACTGTGCTCTCCTATACTATATAGATTTAAAATTAATAAATTGGATCTTCAACTTGAATGATAGTATTGCTATGCTAATTTTCAAAGTTAGCATTTCCTTAAATGTTTAATATTTCCAAAATATTCGTGGATTTTGGTAACTTAATTCTTACATCCTTGGCGTTTTTACTTTTACTGCAAATATAAGCAGAGTGAGTAATAACTCCTAGTAGTGAAAACATTGGCGTTTTATTGAAAGTTTTAAATTCAGAAATTGTTGCTCTTCAAAATTTCAGACAATCAACTCAATTAGAATGTTCAAATGTATCTAAATGTCATAGTGTTTGTTTTAATAAGCCTTCTTTCTGAAATTACATAATGTTTTTTGAAGCTTGGATAGACTATATCGATTGAAATTATGAATATAAGATATTTTTTATAATTTTTAGTTTCTATTGTATTTTAGTGGAAAGGTTAATGGTTTTAAAAAAAAACACGGAAGGTGGTAAATCAACTAGGACATGGCAGTTATATGTAAAGCACATTTTAAAATAATCTACTTATATCAAGATATGTACACACTAATAGGTAGAATTTCAGATTTAATTTCTTGATAACAAATTCTCTGAACTAAAGTATCCATATTAAAGACCATAATATAATATTACATGTTTCAGTTACCAAATAAAATATTATGCTTGAAGCATATACAGCTGTGTGGAGAGCCCAACAGCCTGAAGCTGGTAATCAATGATAGTCATGAAACAAATCTGCCAACTCCCTGCAGTTTTTGTTTTCTTTCGTTTTTCTCTTCCTCTAGCTCATTATTTTCTATGCACTTCAAGAGATTTCCATAATGCTCTAAGAAAAAAAACTCCCAGTTATCGTACATGACTGTGGGCAGGAAAATGATTAAGATGAAGTCATGTTTCTCTCAGACTCTGTGGAAACCTAGAGGAGGGTCCAGCTTGGGTTGCTGAATGCCAGTAGAATTTTAAAGGCTGAGAATTTTGCTCTTTGCAAATATAGCCTTAAAGCTTTGCCAGAAATGACACCCAAATAAAAACTTATTTTTGCAAATGATGGTTATTTGCAACTGTGGTGGTGAAATACTTTTGGTGTCTGTAGAGGTGGCTTCTTACAACTTGCTGGACTGCACAGAAAGCTTTTGGATGAGTATACTGAGCCTCCTGAAAAACTAACAAACTAAATGGAGGTGTATTCTTACTAGTTAAAGAAAAATGCATAAAATGGACAGTGACTCTTACAAAATAAACCATGAATAACAAGTCAGTTTCACAAATGATTGATTTTATTTTGATAGTTAAAACACATGGTTTGGGAAAATAGAATCGTGCCATCAAAAACTTGGAGCTAAATTGATGAAATGTAGCTTTGATTTTGTAAGATGCCAGTAATTTAGCTAATGGCTTTCACATTTTAAGAACCATCTAAAGAGAGCTTTACTCACAATTGGGTAGAATGAAATTAAGTGATTTTTATCTTATTTAACATTTTTCAAAAGTAAAATAAGTTTTCCATGTGCTTACTGCCTTCAACAATGAAAATCTCTCCAACTACAGGCTAAGTTTACTTCATTTTTCTTATTTGTTTTATAAATGGGTCAGGATGCCTTAAACTGAGCATGTTGATGTAAACTATTAAGAGATTGAAATGACAGGAAAGCTAGAAGCTGGGCATCCAAATTCAGCAGCCTACTGCTGCACACATTTCCAAGATTACCATCCTTTGAATATTTACCTTCAAAATTCAGGAAATTATGGATGCCTCTTCCTCCAGAACTATTCTTTGTTCCTAGAAGTAGAGCTTCGCCAAATTTTTTCTTGGATACCTAGATGTTTGGGAAAATAAAAAGAAACAGCAACACCTTTTTTTTGCATTTTTTACTGAATAGTTGATAAGTCACCAAGAATATATCTTAAATCTTTGTCATCTTATCAGACAAGAAAATACATGGCACACTCAAAGGGATAACTAAAGAGAGGTTGATGATGACTCTTTGATGGTGGGCACTATGTCAGAAAGCAGCAGGATGGGGAATCACCCAGGGTCTGCCTGTAAGTGGAAAACATTAGCACTTTTAAACCAGAGGGGGCAAATAGAGGAAACTTTTACAAGAATCCAGAATCCAGGGAGAGTGGAAGGACAGAAGCCTTCTAGCAAAATTGGGATCTCAGGTGAAAGATGTAGCTAATCTCAGATATCACTCAGTAGCCTGTCTTCATGCCTGCCAGCCTTCTACGATTGCCTCCCACTAGTAGAAGACTCCCAGATGTAATCAGAAAACAGAAAAGCATATCACACGGTATCCATGGATAAAATCCATAGAAGTCAATGTAAAGAAACACAGGCCCCAGAAGAGAAAATGTCAAGTAGATTTGGGAGAATACAACAGTTCCCTTTGCCTCCTACTGTGATTTAACTTCTCTGTTCTGTAGTTTCCTAAAAATTTAAGTGAGTTAATAAACATAAAGCACTTAGAACACTGTCAGGCTCGGTAAGTGATATTATGTTTTATCATCTATCAGTGTAGGTGCAGCTGTGTTGTGGACATGCACCATCTGAAAACAATCTTGTCTTATGTTGCCTGTTTATTTATATTTTACTGCTAATAGCATAGCACTGTAGGAAGTGATGCTTGCCTGAAAGACTGCTATTTAAAATAATCTGCAACTGTCCCCAGAACTGTGAGTCACATGCCATTTTCCTGAAATGTAGGGTAAGTTCTAAAGCAAGCTGTGTAAGATACTCAAGTTGTCTTCACTTAATTACCCTTAAGATTCTCATTCCATAGCCTCTTTTGCTTGAACATCTCCTAACCTTTCTCAAGTGCCTCCTTCCACTTCATTAAATACCTGTTTTCAAGAGGAATGTACAGAGTCATTTAATCAAGAGGGAACAGAATTTAAAGCAAAGAACTTTAAATATGACAATGAAATTTTAGGTCTCTGTTGCCACTGTTAACCAAGAGGTTGGACATGACATTTTTGTGCTGCTTTATAAAGTTCATTGCTGAGCGAATTTACATATTATAGCCCCTTGTTATTTTGAGTGGTTCCAATTGGAGACTTCATGAATGGCAAATATATAAATACCACAAAAAACTAAAAATGTATTATATACCACATAAAGTACATGAAACAATTTTATGATAGTAACTTCTTTTTTCAAAGAAAACAATTATTTATTTGTATGTTTATTTATATTTAGTAAATTCTTGGAAATTCTTGGTTAGGGTGAGGCAAGAGAAAGCAAAGCTTGCCCAGGTTGCAGGTCCTGGGTGATTGGTTGATTTCACTCTATTGAGCTTACTTACCTCTCCTATGCCCATAGTTTAACGTGAGAAATTCAGAAATGTATTTCAGAGAACTTTTATATTATTATTATGGATCTGTTACAGTTACTTTTGAATAAACATTAGAATCAAATACTGCATTAAAATGCTAAATGTCTAGAACACTAGAGCCCTTTCGAAGTTCTTAGATTGACAGCAGTTTATCCCCTAAAATAAAAGAATTTCAAAAGACTAGTGATTGTTTCTCTGCTAGATACTGGGGAGGGCTGGGAAGTAGTAAGGAGAGAGGTACAGGAAGAACAAAACATTAAACGTTCAGTAACATGCGGCAGTGATGAGAAAGGGCCAGCTGCACCACCTCTGTCAGAGTAGGCTTGATTTGTCAATTTTTTAAATGACTTATAGCCTATAATATTTCAACAGATGATTAGAATCAGAATTACCAAGACGCTAGAGGATACCCAAGGTATCACCCAGTTCATTGTATGTATTTTCTACTTGAGAGAATGTACCCACAGAAGTTAAGTAATGTTTGTCGGGTCAGCCAAGCAGTGGCAGCTGAACTTCCATACCCTGACTTCAGCCTAGTGTCCTTAAAAGGAAGATCTCATAACACATTTTGAAACCTTAAGGTTTTAGTTGTCCCAATAAAAATAGATTTCAGCATCATTTAAAATGTTGGCTACTGCCTTTGAGTGAATAAAATGGAATTTGACAAAATGCTTTACCTGGGTATAAACTACCTCTCTCTGAATCTGAATTTGTGATTACCTCAGTTATTTTTCATTCTCATTTTATAAATATAAACACAGTTATTCTTTTTTAACTTTAAATTTTCTGATGATGTAGTTCTTTCTGTGGATTACCATTGAGTCTGCATGTTTTTGACACCTCATACAATAAACCATAATTATTATTATTATGCTAACGTGCAGGAAGACTTTGCTGTATTGTAAGTAGTAAATACGTAAATGGATTCATATTTTGTGCTGTAAGTAGTAAATACGTAAATGGATTCATATTTTGGGCTGTGTTGTAAGTAGTAAACACGTAAATGGATTCATATTTTGGGCTGTGTTGTAAGTAGTAAATATATAAATGTATTCATATTTTGGGTAGCCATTTGTGAATTGAAGAATCTATTTCCTGTTTAAAAAGTTTAATGTGAAACTAGTACATTTTGCTTAATTGAACTTTATAATGTATGTTTATTTTGTGTTGAAAGTAATAAATAGCTACAAGTAGACACCAAGCATCTTTCCCTTGCCTTAAGTCATTAATTTTAACTCCATTTTAAAATAAATATTGATCTTATTTTTTTAATTGAATACAACATTTTTGCCCAGAAGATACTAAAAAATGTTAATGATCAGCCATTTTTTTTCTGCCTCTACTGTCCAGACACGCCTTCCTTGTTTCTTCTCCATGATCAGCTGACACCCATCTTCCTCACAATCTATAAATACCAGACCCATCTGCTTGCTTCTCTCCAATACAATGAACCACATAATCTCTGGAATACTGTTACAGTGACCTCTCATGATTGCATATCCTTAGTTCTTCCTAGAACCTCAAAACGCAAAATTAAACATCAAATGTACACTTGGTTCTTCCAAGAATTTTTTTCCTCTTTTGTCTAAACCCACCTCTATTTCTAAAATAAAAAATAATTCCTCTTCTATAGAGTTAATTTTAATTTATATTCAAAATCCCTTCATATTAGTGGTCTCAATTAAAAATTTCTCCTTTTCTACTAGACTTAAATTCAGAAATCACTCATATTGCCTTTTTCTACACAGCTCGGCCCAAATCTGTCCTGTAATTTTTTATTGTATTCCTACTTTGATCTTTCTTGCATTTAATTTAGTTTTCTCACAGGAGTTCTGATATAGCTCTGTCTTCTGAACATCTTTACCTCTATTCATTCTTCCCTGACAAAGTCTTATATTTGACATACGGTATTATTTTGACTCAGTCATTCCTCTTCTTGGAATTATACACTAAACTAAAAGTATCCTACAGTTTCAATATAAATGTTTAATTATAGGTTTTGATGTATATGCATGAAGTGGCTAATGTCCCTCAATGATATACTACTTGATTTTACATGTACTGCTTCTTATGTACAATTACATTTTATTAAATATCATATATATCTAATACATAGTATATTAGATATTACATGTAATTAAATATTAATATAATCTCATGTATTTGTATATATATTATTTGATAGATATATTTAGAACAGTGCTTTTCTGGCAAAGTGATCTCTTCCTTTAGTCTTTGGAACACAATGCTAAATGTTTTTTAAAACCGTGTCCCTGTACTTTCTAATATAGGTACCTAAATATATGTAATCATAGTTGCATTTAAGAATTTTCCCAAAAGATTTTGTGCCTCTTCCATTTGTCAAGACACGCTAATTATTATTTACTATCTTATTTATTTTGATAAGAATTTAAGGCTATATATTAATGGGATTTCATCCACAATCTCCCAACTCAGCCATTAAAGGCTTTGTTGACCAGCTGGACCAGTTTTGCTGCTACTGACTTTGCTTTTATTTTAATAACTATTTCATCAATAAACTTAGTCTACCTCTTTTTAAGAGGCTTTTTATTTTGAGAAAATTGTACAATCATATATAGTTGTAAGATGTAATACAGAGGGATCTCAACACTCTTTACTTAGTTTTCTCCAGTGTTAATATTATAATATAAAAACTTAATCGGGAATTGATGTTGATAAAATCCACTAATCTTAATTCAGATTTAACTGTGTGTGTGTTTATGCTGCCTGCCAGATTTATTTTGTATTTTGATCTCATTACATGTAATATCTTTTTCCAATATATATTTATTGTTTTCATTAAAATACAGCTTGTGACACCTTCTGAGGTCAATACCACCCAAAGCTAATCATCGCATTTCCATTACCACATTAATGTCTATATACTACATAACAACACGGTTACATTTTGCTTCATGGTTCTGTTTGTAGTTTCTATTTCACATGTCTCTAGTCTTTGATTTTTTTTTTTTAATTTTATTGGAGTATAGTGGACCTACAATGTTGTATTAGTTTCTGGTGTACAGCAGAGTGAATCAGTAATGCATATAAATATATGTATTTTTTCCCATATATATTATTACAAACTATTGAGTTGATTTTCCTCTGCTGTACAGTAGGTTCTTGTTAATCATCTATTTTATACAGTAGTATGTATGTGTTATTCCCGCCCTCGTATTACCTCCCTCCTCTCAGTGGTTTCACTTATGCTAACCGTAAGATTGGTTTTGAAATCTGTGAGTTTGTTTCTGTTTTATAAATGAATTCTTTTGTATTCTAGTCTTTGATCTGAATTACATTTATTCTTAAAGATAAAGTCAGTGTTTTCTTTTTCCTTTAGTGTAGTATCCAGCATAGGGATAGGTGCACAGAAGTGCTTGATAAATACCATTTGTGGCATAGGAAATGCTAAGCCAATGTTGAATGAATTTTCTGGATCAGGGTTTTCTCAGACTCTTGGTTTCAGAGTTCTAGCAGTTGGGCAAATTCAGAAGTTTGTTGGGACATCCATAAAACAGTTTAATGAATATCCACTAAGTAATTATTTGTGTTTGTCTCAGAATGATTTTATGGATGCTTTCTAAAATGAAAAAAAAAAAAAAAAACTTTGCTACACAGCATGTTTGTGAGTTAGCCAGGACAAAAATATGCATTTATTAGAAACTTTATTATAAATTAGCAGAAATCGTCTACATTTAAAAAGGTATAATGCCTATATTTTCAAAAATTTCATGATTGTTAAGCCCAACTTCTTGTTAATTAAGGTATAGAAATGCCTCATTCTATTATTTGGGGGTGAGACATGAACTCTGTAAACATTCTGTGCAGTTATCCTATGAATTGTTGAGCTTTCATACATTACATATAGTCAGGTAATCTTAGTACTTAAAAAGTCTAACAAAGCCAAAACATTAAATTAAGCTTGAAATTATCAGGTCATTGGGAAAATACGGAGTATTGATTAATCTGTTTTGTAGTGTTGGATTGTGGCACAAGTTCTTGGTGATTTGAAAAAGATTATCTTGAAAATTTTTAAGTAGACTGAATTAAAAAAAATGAAAAATACCTTTCTGAGTACTTTGATACAGTGATGCTGATTCAATCCATGATGCCTCAGCCCCTATCATTCTGCTTTAAGTATGACTGGTTAACCAGATTCAAACAATGATATGCGATTAGAGAATGCTGATCCCCAACACCAAGTGACTACACATGAGTGGGCTGACTAGTAAGGAAAGAGAATACAGGCAAGCTAAAAAACCCATCTCGCTTGTGGTTCTGAGCTGAGTTGCATATCGCATGGACTATTTTGTGAAAAGAACGTTTGCAATAGACTACTTACATGAGTTGGCACTTCTGTAAAAGAGGTAAAATTAATCCATAGCGCAAAATATCTTGACAATTTTTAAAAAATCTGTTATCCATGACTCTGATACTAATTCTATTTTAACAATTCCTTCAATTCGTAAAGAAAAATAACTTTCCAATTTTTCATGTTCTTGGCCCTTTTCATTAATGTGGTATCATTAAGATTACTTTATTTAGACCAATAACTGTCAACACTCATGTTACACTGGAATGATCTGGGCACTCTTAAACAATTCTCATGCCTCATAGCTTATGATTAAGTTAATCTAGAGTGGAGCTAGAATTTTAATTTTTTTTATAATGGGAAATTACAACATCGGAAGAATAGAGATAATAGTATAATAAACTTCAGGTGCCCATAATGTGCAATATATGTCAACACATGGCAAATCTTAACTCACTTATACCATCCCACTATTCTTACCTTGTCTGAATTACTTTGACAGTAACCTCAGATATTTTATTATTGCATCTGAACATTGATATTTTGAGAAGCTCTCAAGTGATTCTAGTGTATAGCCAAGACTGAGAACTACCAATAGAATATTCTTGTTTCTAGACTGAAAAGTTATGAGAGGTAGGGACTCTGTATTCTAAATCTTACTCTTTTCTGCACATGGAAAGCAAGTTAGACATGTTGCTCAGTATTTATTAGAAATGGTCTTTTGTATATCTGTGTTTATCATTAATAATCATAATACTCTTCTTTGCTGGGTAGTATGGTAACCACTAGCTATATAGAAATAAATTTTAATTAAAATTTAAAAACCAGTTCCTACAAATCAGTAAACACATTCCAAATACTCACTAGCCATGTGTAAGCTACTGGATAATGTAGTGAACAGTGCAGATATAGAACACTTCAATCTGCTGGAAAGTCCAGTTGAAAAGCATTTCTAGACAAAAAGACAAATTTCTTACTCTTCAGCAACTGAATGAGTCATCAAGGGTGGGAATCTTCTCAAGTGGAGAAAGAGATTATTAGCATTCAAATACCACACAAAGCCAAAAACTGTTAAAACTATATCTGTAAAAGTTGAAGCATATCTAAAACTAAAATGTAAAGAGCACTATTTTTTGGGATAAATGTTTTCTTTACTCAACCAAATGTTCACTAACATAAATACATTCATAGTTTTAAAAAGACCAAAGTGTATCTTAAAATAATTGTTAATTAAATATAATGTATAGGCATGAGATTTGGGCAGTTATCAAAAAGTAAAATCAGACATATTAAGTTGTTGAATTATAAAAACAGAATTAAAATGAAGTAAAATGCAACACAATAATGAATGTGAATGTAAAAAATAATAGAATTTTGGAAGTAGGAAGGCAAACAATGAAAACATAATCAAAAATGCAGGGTCAACTAGGGAGATTCTTCTAGGCCTCTTGAGGAATAGGGAGGAGAACATTTTTCTGGGAAAGGGTGGGGAACATGCCAGGAATTAGGCTAGATTTTCCAGGGGAGAAGTATGAAAACTTAATAGAATCAGACAGTGGCAATTAATGACAAAGAATTATTAACTTTTAAATCCTCTCAAAAGATTTGGTCTTTTATAGTCTCCCTGGTATGAATTAAAGAATTTCAAGTCAGGTAGCTGACAAACAGAGGAGACTATTAGAGAAGATTTTTAACTTTTTAGGAAGAAAACGAGGATAAAATATTCATCTTGGCATTAGAGAAGAGCAAATGCAAGGAAAAGTGAAGTATGGGGAGTCTCACATCTGCACTGAGAACCATCTGGGCCTGTTTGGCTGTGGCCATACATTACACAATTAAGCTGCCACAACCGCAGAGTTTTGAATATGTGGGAAGAAGGACTATTCATCAGTGGATTCATTTTTAATAGAGATTAATTGGTAACTAATTGATTGCACTGCTAGCAATTTGTGGGAGAGAAGGCAATACTAACACTTCACAGTAAACAAATCTATCACTGGATACATTCATGTTAGAATTTACTAGTTGAGAGTGTACATTCAAATAGGAAAATATATAAAAATGTTAATGATTGTATTCAGACTTAGTTACACAAGTTCCACATATATACATTAAAGCACTGGGCCTGACATACGTAAGTGTTCAGGCAACTCTCCTTGTTTTTTGAGAGGTTTTGGAACAGAATCAAACCAGACCAAATGTAATTTGTAATAAAGTTTTATTGGCAATGTAGAAGAAAAGTAGGGAAAACATTTTAGTAGTATTCAGTGAGCAAAATTTTATGAGTCTACTTTTATATTTAAAAATTTGCCCATATGATGTTGGTGGCCCGTTGTGTGTAAATGTGTGGATGTCATAATCCATGTTACTAATGGCAATTTTTTTTATTACTTTAGATGGATAAATACTATATTCCCAAATAAGAAAAAGAGGGTACTTTTCCCAAGTAATAGAGATAAGGGATTATATTTTTATAAAAATCATTTAGAAGAAATAGTCTACATAAGAAAAGCATCTCTATTTTTAAAAAAGCATCACTAATGAAAGTATGTTAGTTAAATGCAGTAGAGTAGTTGAGTGGATATTAGTACGCAGTAGAAAGAGGTGATTTCCAAAGTGAATGGTTTTACCATGAAAAATCAGGTTGTGAGCAAGCCAAAATAAACCAGTGGGAAATTTAAATATGTTATTCAAAATAGATGGAATAAAGATGTTCCATAATTAACTGTGTCCTAAAGAAATGCTTAAGGAGGAAGGGGCTACTTAACACAAGAATCCTAAGTATAACTAGTATTAAGGGATTTGCTTCATGAGGTACTCATGCTCTTCTCAGATCAGATATAAATACTTTCTCACATTTTCTCTTCCCTTCCTCTAATATTAAAAACAAAACAAGAAATTTCTCATTTTATAATTTCTAACAGAATTACACTTCATTTTGCATCACCTATTAACAGTATTTTTGATGAAGCTTAATTCCTTAAAAACAAGTAACTCAGAGAAAGACCATTTAGATAAATGGTAACTATTATCAAATTAGAGCCTATTCATCCTCTGCCTCCAGAAACACAGAGCACATGCACACCAGTGCCATAAGTATCTCAGTAGCATCACAATTCAAACTCAGACATAATTCACTAAATGGGTACTTTCTGTGCTATGCATCCTCAAGATGAATAGAACACCTTGAGGTTTCTGGAAGAGTAAGCATAGCATAGGGAAGGCAAACATGGAAACAACTGGATATAACAATATGATAGCAGAAATGATAACATAACAAAGGTGATGAAAATATCCGGAGAGATCCAGGAAGGGTTCAGAAAATGCACAACAAGAGTCTCAAATCCTCTCACTTCTTACCTCTCCCTTCTGCAGCCATGAGTACATGAACTTCTATTAAACTGTGACTTGGATCAAGTCACCCTTGGGTCCTAGGTGAAATAATGAAGATATGAAGTGCAAAGCAGGTTTGGGGTTCCTGGAGTCATGTACAAAGTTTGTTCCTAGGGTGTTCTTATTCATATCCTCGATTTTTATAATTTAAGCATTCCTGTGTCTTATAGATCAAGGTTTGTGGGGTGATAATTGATTGTAGATAGCTAAATTTTGTAATGCAGAAATTTTATTCATAGGACATCATTTGATAAAATCACAGTGAAAGGTAACTTATTTGGCTGACATTAAATATATATGCTGTATTGTGCTATCCTGAGAAGGCAGGAGAGGATCAGGCCCATGGAAAACATTGTGGAGTACATTTCTGGGCATATCTGTGATGTTATTAGCTCTGCCATATATCAAGGTCAGAATTTAGATGAAAACTTTGAAACAAGTGACATGACTCTTAGTCCTTCCTAGGTTTCTCCTCTTCAGTCTTCCTGGCATTTCTATCTTTATCTTGAAAGCTGTTCAGACTTTCCTGAAGACTGTTAAGAATATTTTGCAGGGAGTTCCCTGGTGGCACAACATGTAAGGATCCGGTGTTGTCACTGCACCAGCCCACGTCACTGCTGAGGCACAGGTTCAGTCCCTGGCCCAGGAACTTCCACATGCCTCAGGAGTGGCAAAAAAATTAAGAGAACATTCTTCGGATATTCAAACACTTTTACAGAATATTAGAATTGGAAGAGATTCTAGAATTTGTCAAGGCGTCTTTCATTCTTAAAGATGAGAAAATTAAGGCTCAGAGAATAGCACTCCTAAAATAATGTATGCCAAACTTTGGCAAATAATTTCTTACTCAGCAGCTTTATTTTATTTCTATAATATGTTTGAAAATTTAACTCCACTTATTAAGATGTCAAATGGTTGAAACTTTTCTTTTTAGGGGTTTTTCAACTATTCACTTTCTATAGTAAGAGTGTTGATAATACATGCTATCTACTTTATACTTTCCTAGACTGGCAATATTATCATTTAATTACCGCTGTGTATTTGATTTGAGTGACTATTGAGTGTTAATCAGCTGATTCTTTGAAATTGAATCTGGAAGGGATAGAATTCCATTGATAAGATCCCAGTGTCTGCCTTGCATGATATTTTCTTCCTGGTAAAATTGACCAATTTTAATGTCTAATGTTAATCAGACATTAACTCCGAACCATTTTGGAGTTAATGTCTGATTTTAACATTTACTGTGAAAATTTAAACATTAAAATATATTGTATCAGTGATTAATATAAGAATTAAATCTATAGTGTTGTTATACCTGAAATTACTTCATGATCTGGTGTTTGAGGATTTCCCTGTGTTGCAAGTATTCTTTCTGAATTCTTGTTTCCTTGCTTTTTGTTTTGATATTCCTTCAGTTATTTTCCAAAACATATTCAGTGTTACTAATTCATTAGAATACTTTTTTCTTCTTAGTTTAGGTAATATTCACTTTCTTTGCTCATTTTCCTTTCTCTAAGTTATTCTGGAAATGTGTGTGGAGGAAGTCATATCACAAATTCGACTATACTGAATCACATGGGTTTGATTTGCCAAAAGTATAACATTGTCTTGAACATTTAGAGTGTGCTTAGAGGAAAGCCTGAACTGTAAGAAAAGGTTTTTCTGTGCGAGATGTCCACTTAACTAATAAATCTGTCATCACTGACTGGTCTCCATTTCCTCTGAAATAAACAAATCACTATTAAGTTCTTTGAAGCAGGAGACTGCCAGGAAACACAAAAGTCACTTTTGCTTCATCCTCCAAGATAAAGTATTAATAAGTGGAAATGAGATGCAACAGAAGGAGCCATGGGGTCTTCACACCTGCTAGAAAGTCTAGCTGATCTCCACAGAGCAGGAATTCAAACAAACCTCAGACCTTGACGTTCAGTAAAAGTGCAGAGCTGAAGCCAAGAATAAACTTTGTAAGGCCTTTGGAAACTTCTTAAGTAGAAAGCCTGAATTGTGGGATCCTAGGGAATTTGAAGAGGAAAGGCTAGGAATCTGGAGCCCTGAGGCCCCCGACTGAATTGGGCCTATAGTTGTTTTATCTTTAGATTATTTCATTTTCTATTTTAAATCAAGCAGTAATTGATCCTTATAAAAGAGCTTTTATTAGAGAGGCAGGGTGTTGGTAAAGGATCAGAAGTAAAGCATCCATCACTGAGGGCTTTTTGTTTTTTATTTGCTTGTGTATTTAATTTTAGAGAATTTCAGACCTAGGTTTTATTTTTGTTTATCTCAATCAAAATAAATAAGTTTCTTTAAAGTAAATGCACATGTATTTTAACTAGGAATTCACTAGGGAAGTACAGTCAAGTAAGAGGCAGAACAAAGGAGAAGCCAAATGTTAAAGTCCTCGAAAAAACATAGAACAAAAAAGATACAAAAGAAATAAAAAAGAAAACTCAAGTATATCTCCAAATTAAACTTAAAAAGGAGATGCATTGTTATTTTATTTAAAGTTTGTGTTCATCCTTTATTTTTAATTAAGGAATTTATGTCTCAATAACATAGCAATTATCTCTTAAATTTCTTCCTTTATGGGGAGTTCCCGTCATGGCTCAGTGGTTAACGAACCTGACTAGGAATCATGAGGTTGCGGGTTCGATCCCTGTCCTTGCTCAGTGGGTTAAGGATCCGGTGTTGCCGTGAGCTGTGGTGTAGGTTGCAGATGCGGCTCGGATCCCGTGTTGGTGTGGTGTAGGCCAGCGCCTACAGCTCCGATTCGACCCCTAGCCTGGGAACCTCCATATGCCGAGGGAGCGGCCCAAGAAATGGCAAAAAGACAATAAATAAATTAATTAATGTTTCCCTTTATGGATAATTGTCAGCTCTGTGAGCACAAATAGCGGTGGTTGATATTTGTTTTAACAAACACACTGCTAAAAATTCTAAAGCAAAACATACTTGATCCAAATTAAAATTTTTATTCAAAGTAAATTTTTCTTCACTTAAAGGTTTATAAACCTCTTAACTCAGATAGATAGATAGATGAAGGATAGCTTTCAGAAAGAAGGTACTGAAAGGACCAAGTGTGTACTTGGGGAGATCAAGACAGCAAGTTGAAGAGTTCCTGTTGTGGCTCAGTGGTAATGAACCTGACTAGTATCCGTGAGGATGCGGGTTTGATTCCTGGCCTCGCTCAGTGGTTAAGGATCTGGTGTTGCCATGAGCTGTGGTGTAGATTGCAGGCGAGGTTCAGATCCTACATTTCTGTGGCTGTGGTATAGGCTGACAGGTATAGCTCCAATTCAGCCCCTAACCTGTGAAATTCATATGCCATGAGTGCAGCCCTAAAAAGCAGGAAAAAAGACAGTAAGTTGTTTTGTGTCTGCCAATAGCCTAGCGACTGGAACATGCCATTACAGTACCCAGGCTTCTCACTGCCTTCCTTATACTAATCTGTCACTACTTTAAGGATGCCTGCACTGTGCAGTTATTGACAGTGGTTGTGCCTTCAAAACACTTGCACATTTTTTTTTCCTTTAAAAATAAATTTTCTGTTATGCTGTTCAGATATTTTAAAGATTATTGTAGAAATTTCTTTTGCTTGACTTTAGCAGATTTGGCTATAAGCTGAGAATTTTTATTTCATTCCATTTTTAAAAAAATTGAATATTTCTAATTGCCTTTTTATCAATAAATTTGTAATTATATTGGTTATCAGAATTTGTGATACTTTTAAACAAAGTATGCTTGTAGCTGCAAAATAGTGTCATACTGGTGTGCTCTGTGCAGAACTGCAATAGAAAAGTTGATTTTCTACCCACAGGTATGGATTTGGTTATTTACAGATATGGAAGTGACCACTAATATTAGTATATTTGAGGCCTGAGTAACTTACATCTCTCAATTATTTGATTAAAAGATATAAAGGCCTTTTAATTCTAGGATTTCTGTTCGCACAGTATGAATAATACCTTAAACTTGAGCTCCAAGACGTGAAGAATTCATTGTTAGGCTATCTCTTTCTAATTATGAGAGATATTGATAGGTTTAATGGAATTATGTTTTTAAATTTTCACATGCAGGACATTAAATCATAAATATCTTAGAGTAGTTTCATTCTTTATAAATCTCAGAATGAAATACAAATAAACTACCAAAAATACTCAGTCACTCCACTGTGTTAATATTAAAGAGAATGTGGAAAATTTTTGAAGGAATGGGGGCTTGCTCCATTGTTCTAAGCCAAAAATATCAAAATTTGGCTTATAAAACTATGGAAAATAATAGTCTGCTTATTCCTATAGGGGATTAATGCATTACTCAACCTTAAAAAATTATATTGCCTGGCAACTAAAAAATATGTTTAATTCCAGTCCTATCTCTATTCCTTTATTTTGAATCCAGTATCATTCTAAATTTCTGATCTGCTGACAGTTAAAAAATCTCATTGGAATATTGTACAGCTGATATTCTCCTCATGCTAAAAGAGCCATTTGACGTATCTGCTTTATTGATTATAAGCAGAGTTGATTCAAGATGTTTTTCCATATCTGCGTAATTGTGTTTAGTTTAAGAAAATGAAGAACTGAAAATCACTAAAAATCAAACATTTCTCTAAAGAAAAAGTATTCTGTAATACATTAATATAGGACCCTTCCTTGAAGACCCCAAAGTTGCTAAATATAGAATTCTCTAAATAATAGTCTTTGGCTGATTTTATTTTTCCTTTCCAAAAGTAATCCAGAGGGCAAATAGCAGTAGTGGTGCTGTTGATTTTCTGCTCTAGATTTTCTTAGTACATCAGAAAAGAGAATGAACTGTAGGGTGGGGAGCACTGGTCTTGTCCTCCAGGGTATAAACGATGGTTTTGCCTGCACTAAATATGAAATGGTTAACTGTACAAAGTTTTAACTACAAAATTTATTTTATTTTACCTTGTTTATCTTGATCCTTTCCATTGCATAATGCTTTCTCTTATTATGTGATTAAATGTTATTATGGTGGTAGTAGCACCTATATCTGCTGACCCAGCCAGTCATTATCTGGTACTTGAAAATTTGTCTATTAGCTCAAGCAGAGAGAGTGGTGTTAATAATGCCAGAACCACAGGCTCAGGTTTTGTAACCTTAGTTTCTTTTAGAAAATGGCTTTCTTTCATGGCTATAGAGTAATGCCCTAATCATTGCCAGTCATATAATAAATGCACTCTATGTTACACAGGGAACTGTGTGTGTTTGCTCAGCCATAAATAGAAAACTCATTCAAGAAAGGTCAGTTTGAAGCAGTTTATCATATTTTTAGGATGACTGATTCATCTCCCTGACTTGTTCAGTCATTCAGTCATTTTTAATGTGCATATTGAGTACCTCCCATTGGTAAAGCACTGTACTTCTAAAAAATGTGTGGTTGATTTAAAAAGCAATAAGTATGTAAAAGCTCAGGCTTCACATATTATGTAGGTGCCTATTTGACCAAGTCAATTTAACAAATGTGTTAATTTTCTCATCAATTATGAGTAGAATTAAAATAATTTAAATATTCCTTTCTCAAACCATGCTAATTAGCTTAGCTCTAAGATCTCAGCTACAGATAATGACAAGTTTGATGAGGAAAGAAGATAACCACTTACTAATAGAAAATTTATTCATATATTTTGTTATCAAAGGCTATCAGTTTTACCTTCTGAACAACTGTTTAATATTTCCCATAGCCTACTTTCTCAGTTTAGAGATTCTATTTTTCCTGTGTATCATTACAAGAATCTCTCTCCAGTTTATCCCAATGCTTCTTTCCTCTTTTTTAAAATGCAACTATGAACGTTGATTTAAACATCCTTCACTGACCACTGACTCTGTGTCCAGCACAATGCCAGAATTTAAAATGGGATGACTTGTTTTCCAACCAGAGTGATTTTTGTCCTAAGGAGACATAATTGTCACCACTTGAAGGTAGGTGAAATGTTCTTGGAGTCTGTTGGCTAGGAGCCAAGGATGCTAAACATCTTCCAATGCACAGGACAGTGTGTACAACAAAGAATTATCAGGTCCAAATGTCAATAATACCTAAACTGAGAAATTCTTCCGCTGGGGGGTGGGGAGGGGATGCAGATAATCTAAAGAAAAAGGTCAGGCTCTTGCTCTGAAGGCACACTCATTTAATCCTGCCCTGATTAAAACCCTCAAATTTATACACACCGTGTTGCGCACAGTCCACACTTTCTTGCCAATACTTTTTTCACCAGTACTCCAGCATTCTCCACGTGCCGGACTTCAACCCCAGGAGAGCACTGCTTTCTAACAGGAAGGACATTCTGTGCTCTTTTGTGTTTGAAGACTTTGTTCTTAATATTTCCTTTGTCTGGAATATCCATATTCTACATTTACAGAAATTCCATTCATTCTTTAAGACCCACTTCCTCCTTAAAGTCATCATTAACTCACCCTAGACGAGGTGTTCACTCTCTTCCTCCCATAGTCTTGTACCTTATTGTACATCCTTTATTTTTGATTGAGTTATTTGCATTGAAATTGTATATTAATCCATATCTCCTAAACTTGATTGCAGAGATGGAGCCTTTAGCTCCAAGTGCATAGGACAACAACTGGCACAGAGTTACTGTTTTAACTATTACTATTTAATAAGAGAATAAAATAAATATTTGAATAACTGTAGAAGATAATGAAGGACCTAAATTGCGCAAAACTCTTAAAAAATAAATAAGTTTAATTCCCTTTACTCTCAAGTGTTTAAAATTCTGAGTTTAGACATTAGTCATCCTTTGACATCTAACAGACATAGATATGAAATTTGCATTCCACACAGGAGAGTGAAAGCTCATTTCCTTTTCTCCTACTACTAATCCCTATACTTACAAATAAACACATGGAAACTGCTTGCAAAAAAAGATGTAACATTATGGTTTCTACACAACTCAAATTTAAAATAACATTGCAAGTTTATAAATAAGTTTATGTATTAAAAGTAAATTTGCAGCTTCTTTTTCTAGAAAGAGTAAATGTACTTTTGTCAATTCCTTATACTTAGTACAGCTGAAAATGCTAGACATTATATATAAAACAAACCTAAGAAGATTCTGAAAAGTAGAGAAAGGGAGAGGAATGGCTAAGAACTTTTACACCAAGAAGTGACATGGTGGTTAAGTCACTGAATTTGCTTTTGCCTTCTATGTACTAGTCACAGAGCTGAAGAAGACAGCAACTTCAAAAAACTGACAAACACAAACAAAAAAAAACTCTGACAAAAATCTTCTGTCTCTGGGCAAAGGAGTAGCCTCACATGGCAAAATACTTTAAGACAACTGCTCTATTCAAGCAAAACAACTTTTGCTCTGTGAAAGCCTCTCTTGAGAGGGTCAGCAGTTTAAAAGGGGATAACTATTGATGAATTTCATTAAGCTGGGTACATCTCCAGAGAATTATGGTGAATGAAAAAAGGCAATCTCAAAAGTTATATATTGTATTATTCCATCTGTATAACATTTTTGAAAGGACACAAATTATAGAAACGGAACTTATTAGTGTTTGCTAGAAATTAAAGGGATGGAGGCCAGAGAACATTGAGTGTGACTGTAACAGAGTAGTATGAGGGTCTTCATGGTGAATGGAAATGTTCTGAATCTTGACTGTTTCAATGCCAATCCTGATTGTGGTATTGTGCTCTAGTTTTGCAAGATTACCATTGGTTAAAACTGGGTAAAGTGTGTGTGGAATTTCCTTGCGTTGTTTATGATTGCATGTGAATCAACAATCTTCTCAAAATTAAAAATTTAACAAAAATCATAACAACCTAATAGTTCTTTGGAATATCTTGTTAAATAAAATTTTTAAATTTTTATATGGGCCATGATATAGTTTATGCTCAGAGTGTATATTTTCTCTTTCAAAGAGGATGTTTTAGTGCTGCTTTCCAAATAGGAACTACTTCTTTTGGCTGAGAATAGGAGATCTGTTTACATGACTAGTGTTTACAAAAGATGTCACAACATAGTTCCGTGCTTTTATGCCACATACACTTTGTTGAAAATATTGTAAATACCTAGTGAGAGTTTTCAGCATACATGAATAGTTAAGTAGGAGTTTTACACTTAGTGACAAAATTCTAAAGAGGCATCCTGAGAATATCCTGGTTACATCTAGTTCACCTACCAGAATTTCTTTTAAGCAGTACAAAAAGCAAACAAATTTTCAGAAAGCACAAAAAGAAAACAAATTCATTGCTGAGATGCCTATATGTTCAAAGCAGCCGAAGCCTAATACCCTATCATCATAGCCAGTAGTAATATCACACTATTAAACATGTTATTTTGTAAACTCTTTAGATCTCTTGTTGGTAGACTCTAAGGCTGAGATTACGAGTTGGATTATAGATTACTTCTTCCTAGGATGTGCTTGTTAATGTCCAGTGGCCTTATACTGGGGAAGCGAAATTACCTATAGTAATCATGTCAGTTTATTAATAATGTGTCCTCTATGTAATTAAAATCCTTGAGAATTTTGAAACTGTGTTGCTTTGAAGTTTTTATACTGGGAAGGTATAAGCCATGGTGATTTTTCTCCTTATATTGCATTTCTTGCTGTAGAATCTTTTTTGATAGGGGGTTCAAATGGAGTCCTTGGACAGTTGTCTTGTACAATGGCTAAATACAGGGACTCTGGAGGGCAGATCCTCAGGATTTAAACCCTTGCTTTGGCCTTCTGCCCACAAGACCTTGCATGTGTTATTGGACCTCTCTGTGCCTCAATTTCTTTATTCCTGGATTAGTTGAGTCAATAAATGTAGGTGCTTAGAATACAATCTGTTACATAAGAAGCACAATTTAGGAGGTAGCCATTGTTGTTCTGTGAACATCAGGAATGCTATAAAATTATATTCTTAAAGAATTTTTCTTATTTGTTTTTAGAAATGGTATTGTATTGGAATTTTTACCAGAGACATTAGCTTACCACCTTTGACCGTCAAGCTTTTGCTAGAATTAACTGACTGATTTTTGTTCATTGCCATCCATGCACTGCTACTAGCGATGATATATTGTCATCCCTGCTTTTACCTGCTCTGGACAGGAGTGTGAAGATTTCCATAACAGTACAGAGGAAGGGTATTTCATTTATAAACACCAAAATTAGACATTCAAAACCAATCTTTTATTCGCCCTGTTTTAAAACCATCAATGGCTTTTTAAGAGAAATTAAAGGCTCTCACAGGCTGGCCCTGGCCTCTAATCTCCTCTTTCCCTACGTCCTTATTTCTAACACCGTGTAAGTAGTTTGCATTCCTGGCACCTTCCAGGTGCTCTCTTCACTCTGATCCTAATACAATTCTTGGTTTCTCTTTTAGATAAACTCTTCTCAGTTTCCAAATTCTGGCTCACCTTTGCCTTGTGTGGGATTCTTTCTTAATTAAAATCAAGTAAATTGAGTGCTTTTCTTCTCTTTTCAAACCACTGTAGAAATACCTTTAGCCCACCTTCGTCATTTATTGACATTTTTTTTCAGTATATACAATGATTTTATATTTCAAAGTTTATAACTACGGTAAAGTACAAAGAAGAGAATAATTTGTACCAGGTTTTTTTCCCCTCCCTCTCTCTCTCCCTCACTCTCTTCTCTTCTCTCTAATGCTATGAGTTCCTCTTGGCCAGGAAGAATTTTTTACTCATGTTCACATCCCCTCAGTGCCCAGCATTTATTGGCACATAGGAAGCACCCAGTAAACATTTTATGAATAATTGCATGCATAGGAGCTGGAATTAGTTTAAAGTGTTCTTGGGATAGAGTCGTAAGACCAGCATCATTTGAACATATGATACCTACCTTGATAAAATAGGAGCATAGTTTTATAGGCAGGGTAAAAGTAAATTTGGAAGTATCTAGAAAGTGTAGATCTGGCTAATTGATTATTGTGGTAATCTTAGCACGAAGTGCTGAACCTGACTCAGATGTTGTTTGCCTTCTCAAAGGAAAATTACACGAAGCACTGTGATTAATAGGTTGTGGGGGGATGGAGAGAAGTGGAAGGAGGAAAAATTCTTTAGGGATTTTTAGTCAGGAAATGGGAAAACTTGTGCTACTGATAGGGAGGTTGGAAAGGGAAGATACTTAACTTGAAAGAACTGAACTTGAAATCTGTAGGGGATGGCAAGACAGTCAAGTATGAATGTCCAAGAGGCAGTTAGAGGGACTGGTGAGAGGCCTTGTGACATCCACCCCTATTTAATTGATCCTCAAAACCTAGATCTGCAGTCCTGTCTGGTCACCAACTTTGAGTTTATTGTCAATTGTTTGCAAAATATACAGGTACATCTTATCCTTAATCTCTATAGTGTTGTTTAAAGTAGAGCGTCTTCTGTTTTGCCCTTTTTTTTTCTTTTTCTTTTCTTTTTCTTTTTTTGGCCTCACTCATGGCATGTGGAAGTTCCCCTGGCCATCAATCGAATCCACACCACTGCGGCAACCTAAGCCACTGCTGTGACAACATTGGATTCTTAACCTACTGTGCCACAGGGAAACTTCTGTTTTGCTTTTCTGAGAGATACTAGAGCTCTTCCCTGAGTTCCAGATGATGTGTCAGCAGCATAATGTCCTGACATAGCATAGCAAGATGAGCAGCTGTGCTTTTGCCATATATCTTCCTTACCAATGTAACAGGGCATATTTTTCTGTTCCAAAGCATATTACCTCCACAGCCTGTCATTCAAGGCACCACATAGCCTCAACCTCTTTTCTGGGGTGATTCCATCATCTATTCCATGTGTACTATAAACTCCAGGTTCTTATTTTCTATACTTGTCAGTCTTTAATCTTATTTGTACTTATTTTCTCTGTCACCTGGAAAGTTGTCCTCTGCCAACTTCTATTCTCCTATTGTAGAAGCCCAGGCTTTTTTTCTTTTTCTTTCTTTTTTTTTTTTTTTTTTTTTTTTTTTTTTTTTTTTTTTTTTGCTTTTTAAGGCCACATTCATGGTATTGGAGGTTCCCAGGCAGCTGCTGCCCTACACCATAGCCACAGCAATGCCAGATCCAAACCGCGTCTGCGATCTACACCACAGCTCGTGGAAATGCCAGATCTTTTAACCCGCTGAGCGAGGCCAGGGATCAGAACCCACAACCTCATGGTACCTAGTCGGATTTGTTTCCACTGCGGCACGACGGGAACTCCTCCGGGCTTTTTTTTAAAGAACCATCATAAACGTGATCTGTTCATGAAACTTTTCATGATTCCTCTATTTCACATAATTTTTTTTTCTTTATTATCCATGGGCTTTTGTATCTCTATTTTGGCACTAAGTCTGTTTTTTGATATTTTTAATTATTTTTGAAGTTTTAGAACTATCCCTATGCGATATCTCCACGCAACATACACACACACACACGCACTCTTTTTATAAAATTCTTAATGAAGTTACATGATATATTATTTACCAGTTTATGCATTTTGTACACATTTTGTAAATATTTGTTAAGTGGAATTCATATGGTAATTGACACCTTGAAGATGGAAAACTGTTAAGGTATGGAAATTCATAATTGAAGGTAGCAGACTAAGTAAAGCCCTTTGGAGAATTCCCCATTTTGAGAGAAAAGAGTAAGAGGAACAGAGATGAGGAAACCCAGAGAGGGTGACTTGCTTTGGCTATTCAGGGAGTTGTAGGAGGGCCTCCCTAGAGCCCAAGTCAACTGCAGCTTAGCTAGAGAACAACTCAATTTCATGTAAATCACCTCTTATTAATCATTTACAGAGTGAGACAGTTCTGCTCCTTTTTTTAAATAGCTGTGCTGGCAAGTGGGTGCCAGAGGAAAAGGGAATTCCCTGGGTAACTGGACTCCAACCTCAAACCTCTTTGCTTCCTCTGGATGATTAATTATGTTGCAAGGTTCTTAACAAAGGACCCTTGATTCAGATCCTGAAGCATTAGGACTAGGGTATTAATGCTGCAGGACTTTCTTTGCATCCTAGTTTAAATTTTTCTCAAAGTTGGTTCCTATTTCTGACAGTAACTCTTCAGTTCTGGAACTTTAGGTCTAGCCAAAATAAACTATTGTCTCAGGTCTATATTTTTCCTGAAGCACCATGGCATTTTTATGGAATGTGGAGACAGTTTTATGTACGACTTTAATGGTAACAATAAAGGACCCAGATCCCTTTCTCTGGCCTGCTATCCTTCCCTCGTATAGTCCAGCAGTGATTATACAGCTTCCAAAAAGAGGACCATCTTAAACCTTCCAAATGAAAATCTGTCATTTATTTACTCTGTGATGTGATCCTTGTTTTCCTGTTTTTTTTCTCTCATCCACATCAGCATCAAATTATTTTTTTATGTGTAGTGGTTACATTTTTAAAGAAGTCCTTCACTATGTGATTAAATGGTTCTAACTTGTTTTGTTATTCAATTAAATAATGCTAATTATGTCAACTTTTAAAGTAGCTGTGCTGTGTCTATAAACATTTATTATTCATGCTGCTGCTGCTATTTCAAAGGAAATATTACATTAAATCCTGAAGACTTTAAATATGAAAGAGACAAACCTTGCCTAAACTTGATATTTTTTCCAATATGTATTACTTAAAAAACACATGTCAAAAGGATGGATTTGAATACTTTAGGACTAACTCTAGCATGATAGAGTCAACATGTTAATATTTAGTATTTTGAAGATCAGATTTTCCCACTTCAGTTAGTGGATTAAAAAAATTCTTCTGAGATTATTATGTTTCCATTATTTGAGCTTGTCTTTTGAGCTCTCTGAAACATGGTTTGTAAATTGAAGAATTTAAAAATAAAAGAGAGTTCTGAGGTCACATCTTTGTAAGTAGATGAGCTAATGCATACATGCTAATCCTAGAAAAAGTGATCTTTTTCAGTTAATTAAATTTAGAAGTCCTTTTGTTAAATGGTCATCTTTTAAAATGAGAAATAATGTTCTAGCAATTTCAGGAAAATTACAATAATAAACTTTCCATGATTTGTTGTTGTTACTGGCTATTAAAAGCAATTATAATGTTTAAATCTTGTGGAGTTGCCACTAGAATATAATGCCTTTTCACAGCAGCTTTAGTTTCATGTTCCATAAAATTGAGCTTCCTGTCTTCACATTTTAAGACCTAGATCACGATCCTTGAGATTTTGCTATGTTAATGCATACAATTGCTAAGGAAAGGAAATAGTGTAATATGAGAAGGCAAAGAAATTGAACCATCAAAGTAGCCTTTTGCATAATAAGCAGAGTCTTGGTGCTTGTTGAATTTAGCTATGGAATTTGTTAAAACATACTTTTGAGCCCTATGTCTGGAAATGTCTTGCCATTTTAATGTGGAAAGCATAGAGACCTCACCAAGATACTGTTATGATGGGTTCATGAGGCAAACCCTCATGGATTATTGGTAAAATAAGCAGTAAAACTATTCTTCCAACATTCATTTTATGTATCATAGGTTTGTGCGAATTGCATCATGGTTTATTTTTCTCAACACAAACCTCTATTAATATTTTTAGAGCATAATCACTATCAGAAAAGATCTTACTTAAGCTAATAAAACTTTCTTCCTGTAAAACTATTATAATACCTAAAATAAGAAATTTTTCTGCTATCAATTTTTTTTATGAACATTAGATAACATAGCTTTAGTTATGGTTTGTTTAATATAATAAATATATTTGTTATATTTGCTTTTTGGTCTGTATACCTGTCTATATAACACAGAGAATGTGTGGATAATACCGTACATAAATTGCATTTAGTGTGGCAAATATATTTCGAGATATACACATCGCATTCAATATAGTGCCTTGAGGATGATGAGCTATCAATAAAGAGAAAATATTTATTAAAATAAATTTTTATCTTACAAAGGAAGTGTTAATACAGATCTACTAAATCATTCACTAAACCACTAATCTGGATGTTTATTTTATGCCAGAGTGATTTATTTAAGTGAAAAATGCTAGAGCTCTCCTCAAATTGACTTTTAAATACATTTATAAATTATAAAGCTTTCTCTTTTCCTTATAAAAACCTTCTAATGTTCCACAGAGTACTTATTTATAATGTCATTTCTTTATAGCTGACTGAGCCCATAATAGAGCTCTGTTTGTAATATAATAAGCAATTAAATTATAATCACTTAAGTACTATTTCCAATAGTCCAGCTCTTTAATATCATAATTTTTACTGAGTTTGATGTATTTTATCAAACTCAAGTTGAAAACATTTCTATGTTACAAAGATAGTCTCTTCTTCAGTTGAAAAATAGTATATTCCAGAGTGGAAGGAAGGAAAATATAGGTATGTGAAAGAGATAATAACAGAAAATCACTATCTGATGACTGGAGGAAAAAAAAACAAAACACAGTTATGTTATAAAAATGTATTTTCAAAGTCCTTTAGAAGCTCTGTCCGAGGTAAAACGTTCTGTTTATTTATGGGGCGATTTATAAAGTACTTTCATGTGTGTTTTCTCATTTGTTCATTTAAGAAACCTATGAGGCTGGCAGTAAACTGAGAATAAAAGGATTACAACTATTAGACAAATGAACAGGGTTTCACAGCACTGGAGTTTTATGTTAAGTTTATTGCCATTTTCATTTCCATAGCTATTGCAAGAAAACTTGGTGTTTTAGTGTATATTAATTAACATTTATTGTGTGACTACTAACATGGAACTTAATTATAAACATTCTCTTAAATTTCTAATAGTTCATAGTAAAGCACTTATTATGGAAGATTCCTTTTGATGTTGTAATTAAATATAAGCTTTAAAATAGGAAAATTACCCCTTAATACTGCCACAAATATATACACATAAGCAATAATTAAATGCATGTGGAACAAATGCTCATGACACAAAAATCTTTGTGTAAATTTCTCAGAATGCTCAAAGTTTATATATGTTTCTGTGGTAATTTTACTTCCCTTTCCTGTTTGTAAGCCAATTCTTCCTAGAGACTAGGTACTTTGTATATTTTGCTTACATTGTCTAGTACTTAAAATAGCATGATAGCTAAGAGAGCATCTAAGGAATGCTTTTTTTCTTTGTTGACAATACTGACAATTCAGGTACTCTATTCCCCTCTAAACAATTGCTTATATTTTTCTTTGTTTTAAGTTGCAAGTTCCTTCAATGTGGAAATATTTTCAAGAGAAAATAATACTAATATCTATCTTAAAAGAAAAATACTGTTGCAATTATGGGAAATTTCGAGGGTTTTTTCCACTCTTGTGGGACCATGTCTATGCCTTTAGCTTCTAGTACTTGGATATTGAAGTGTTGTCTTTTTTTCCTTAACACGTTATTCTATGCTGTAGGTTTGGTACAACCATTATTTCATTTAAAGAACAAAAACATTCAGATGCGGTGATCACTGTTGAAAACCCCAATAATCTATGATTAGCAATAGCTCACGTATTGCATGTGATTAAAAATAAATATTTTTCAATTATTTATAGAAAATCCTAGCCTTTTCTTTGTTCACAATGACAGGAGCATAGCCTCTGTAGTTTACCCATTTCGATGAATTGATTATCAGATCAACATAGCAGGAATGATTATTAATGAATAATAGATAAATGCTGTATTTCTACAGATAAACTTTGGAATATTGCTTTAAATATTGTTGTCTAATCATTGAAATCATTTCCAGATTAGCTAAATCATACCCTGTTGGCCTAATCTATCTTTCTTTTCTAGAAGGTTTTAACTATATTATCCGTGATAATTTCTGAATACCAGATTTTAGTTTGTGAAAGAGTAAGGTGTTATAATCGTATGCTGGATCCAGTTAGTAGTGACTAGAGAAACAATGGTTAATTTTTCAGGAAGTTTGGAGAACTAGTTGACATCACTTTAACTTAGTAGCTTGAAGTCACTATGGTGAGAATATTTATAATATGAAAGTGGCAAATCGTACAAACCAGAGCATTTTTTCCCCTCCTACCAGCACACAATAGAATATAATTCATTCTCAGTCATTCAAAAAGAGGATTCAAATATTGCATAAGTGATTGAAAATTTAAAAGTCTAGAATGCTTTCTATATGTACCCAAAACTCACATAAAATTGATTAAATGCCTATGTCACCAATGATGACTAAATTTATAAAGCAAAATATTTTAAATGGTTAGAGTATATATATATATATATATATATATATATGCACTCATACACAAGCATATATACAATTTTTATTTTGGCTTACTTTGAAAATAAAAGACAATAACATTGAATTACATTTCAGAAAAAAGTATGCTTTAATTTTGACTATTTAATTTTAGTAGCAAAGCTGTAAAAAGAAAATATGAAGAAATAAAGTGATACAGACTTGCAAAACCCATTTATTTCTCAAAAGGAAACATAATTAAACTTTGCTGATTGGCCAAAGAAATTAGGAGCACAGCTGGGCCTTCTAAAATATGTGTTGGTAGAAAGAGCTAGAAAATATAATCACCTCCTTTTGAAATCATTTTCATTTTTAAAAAACAAATCAAGATTTATTTGACTAAATGCTAGGTATGAAATGACAGTTAAGTGTTTCAAATAAAATTACAAGACTAATGTGATTTAGTAAAAATTTTAGTAGGTATTACACATGATACATTTTAAGTTTAATAATTTTTTGTTTTGTTTTGTTTTGTTTTTTACTTTTTAGGGTGGCACCCACGCATATGGAGAGTTCCAGGCTAGGGGTTTAATCGGAGCTACAGCTGCTGGCCTATGCCACAGCCACAGCAATGCCAGATCCAAGCCACATCTGCGATCTTAACCCATTGAGCAAGGCCAGGGATTGAACCTGCAACCTCATGGTTCTTAGTCGGATTCGTTTCCACTGCACCATGATGGGAACTCCCTAAGTTTAATTATATTAATAATAGGTGTATATTATTGAATTGGTACTACATCTGATCTATACACACTGTAAATTTGCTCATTTTACTTTGTTCAGCAGTCATGTGTGGATTCTGTAAATAGGGAATTCAAATTGCAGAAGACTTAATCTCAGAAGACCACAAAGTTTGTAAGTAGGTCCAGTGGACTCAGGTTGGCTGGATTCAAAGCTCTGACTACTTTCCCCAAGTCATTCTTCCCCTCTAAATAAATAAAATTTGTAAACAGTATGTAAAGCTGTGAAACTTAATACAGCTTTAATTACAGCCACAATTCTGTTTAATCAATGTAAATTTTTTAAAAATGTATACAACTAAGATTTTTTCCACTGATTGAAAATTATTGCAAGATAAGGAGACAATGTGTTTTGCATGCATGTGTATGTGTGTATGTACATGTGCGTATGCGTGCGTAGGAAAATTACATTTTAGGAGTAAATTTTGCACTCCTTTTTTGTAATATAGTTGTTGACCCACAGGTGTTAGTACCACAAAAACATTGATACTTCAAGCCCCTTTCCCTCCACAGTGTAGTGGAATACTGGATGCTATTTAGTATCTAATCCTCATTTCAAAAGCTATAGGCTGCCATCTGTGACATGTGAAAAAAAATAATTAAATTGTGAGTTTTGATGGAATGCCTCAATTTAATATAAAGCCACAAATTGTCATTAAGACCTAGCTTCACTTTGTCATAAACTTTATATCATTTATATGCTGTCTTAGTAGAAATTTGAAATATATGTAGATTTTTCACATCTAATATAGTTATGATAATTTTATTTTTCAGGGTTCAGTGAAAATTATTTTTTAGTAAAATTCTTTGTGTTGTATTCAAGTTAGTCTCTAAAATATTATGAATGCATAAATATAATTGCATTTAAATTCCTAAGTCTCTATTTAAGTGCAATTGCATTTAAGACTTTCAAAAGTAACTTAAAAGCTCCCTTTATAGTTAGCAATTCTTAAGGCTATACAGAATATTTTACACCATATGTGGGATTGAAGGAAGTGTAGATGGTTAGAGTCAGTTATATATGCAGATATACATATGTATCTTTCTAAAATTTCTTCTCCCCATTAAATGGACTAATAGTGATATTATCCAGGTATTTCCCATAAAGTGCTCTTAACGAAAACACAGGTTATGAATCCCAAAGCATCACATTTTAATAATCAAACATCAAAGTGCTGTGACAGTATATCCAAAATAATTACTTATTAATTATTTGTAGATTTATCTTAAGCAGCATCTATCCTAAGTTTGCACCTTAGGATAGATACTATGTCATATTGATCCATTTCATAACACATTAGACAATAAACTATTCATGTGTGTATATAACACACCACATTCTCAACATACAGCAATAGGCTATGGATATATAACTCAAAGATGGATTATAGCATAAATTGTTATGAAAAGGACATTATCAGTCAGTCTCCATCATGTCTTGGACCAAGGGTGACTTGGGATTCATCTCATCCACTTGCATCTGGACCACATGATTTATCCCTACTTTGAGTTCCCAGAGATGGTTAGTGTCAGACTTCACCTATGATGAAAAAGGAACTGCAGCAACACAAAGGAACCTTGTGTGTATTAGAGTTACTTGGCCTGGAAGGAGGTATCACACCCCACACTGTGCCTATCCTTGTTGGCCTTTGATTGTTCCTTTTGACATTTGGCTTTGCTCTCATGTAAATTATATTTTAAAAGTTGTGCAAAAACCTGTGCTTTTCCTCTTCCAGCATACAACATTACAGTAATTATTTCTTTCAAAAAAATCCTTTTTAATTATCATCTCATCTCCTTAGATCTCATGTTTCAGGTTTTTTTCCAAATAAATTTCATTGCAGTTTTTTCCAACACAATATATGTGTAAGTAGGAAGAAGTAGTAATAACTATGAGGAGAAAGAAGATGATATATGACTTGTACATTTTGAGAATCATCAGCACTTCTTTGTTATTTTCTTACTATTACGTTCAAACGTATTCACATCAGACTTTTTATTTTGGAAATTTTTTTAAGTCACACAAATTGATTTAATGACAGAGCACTGATTTTATTTTTATTTGTTTTTATTTTTTAGAATGCAAGTACTACTTAGTCAATGTGAGCAGAATTCTGTTTGTGGGGAGTTCCCGTTGCGGCTCAGTGGTAACCAACCTGACTAGTATCCATGAGGATGCAGGTTCAATCCCTGGCCTTGCTCCCTGGATTAAGGATCCCAAGTTGCCGAGAGTTGTGGTGCTGGTCTCAAATGCGGTCCAGATCTTGGTGTTGCTGTAGCTGTGGTGTAGGCGGGCAGCTATAGCTCAGATAATTCGGTCTCTAGCCTGGGAACTTCCATATCCTGTGGGTGCAGCCCTAAAAAAAGACAAACAAACAAACAAAAAAACAGAATTTGTGGAGAGTATCTAAGTCAGGTTGTTCCATGAGTGTTAAGTCCTAAATTCTTAGACTTCTCCCAACTGGGAAAATCCCTTTACAAGACAATCACAAATCGACTTTAATGAAGATAGGTCACCCTGAGACTGTTTTGCTTCTTGCCAGTACAGCTGCACTAGAGAAACAGATCGCAAAGCATTGACTACCAGAAGCAGTTAAAAGGAAATTAACTGCTGCTTTGCTTTGTGCATGGACAAGGATCACAAGTTGGTTGGGATTTTACAATTATTTTTATTTTATTACTTTTAACTATTATTTATTATTTTTATACCTTGTCTTTTATACCATAAAATTAAAGAAGAATCAATATGTAAGTCATTTGCCATTAATCCTCCCTTATACTTATTTCTGAGGTTAAAAAATACCTATTGGGAAGTTCCTGCTATGGCACAATGAGTTAAGAATCCTACTTCAGTGGCTTGGGTTGCTGTAGAGGCATGGGTTCTATCTCTGGCCTGGAGGAGTGAGTTAAATGATCCAGTGTGGCCATAGGTGCAGCATAGGTAGCAGCTGCAGCCAGGACTCTGTCCCTGGCCCGGGATCTTCCATATGCTGTGGGTGCAGCCGTTAAAAAAAATTAAGATGAAACAGAAAACCCTATGTGATTTATTTCTCAAACCCTCTTTGTTAACAAAGTTAACACACAATCTTATGAGCTAATAATGTTGTTCAGTAAATACTTCTGGTCTTATTTTTTTTTTACCCCATTTAAGAATATTAGTTAAACATTTTGTATACTCTAATTTCAAGGCAGAATATAACTCTTATCTACCTGAAACCATATATCTCATTGCGAGAATTCTTTGTAGGAAAAGAAACACACGCAGGTTGTACACACACACACACACACCCATCTGACTGTAGTTCATTAGGTATGCCAGGTTAAGTTTCATCAAACTTCCCAATACAACTTTCAGAGGAAACAAAAATCCATATGCTGATCCCACTGGGCCTTGTAAAGTGTCACTTAAACAGTTTCATTGGAAAAATCATAATTAAACCTTCAGCTTCATTTGTAGAGGAGCCAAAAATAGTACATAGATCCTTTTAGAGATTTGTTCATTTTTCAATATTAGATAAAACTCTGCTAGTTACTATGTAAATTCTAAACTTCCTAGGTTGTATGTTGAGTTCTGTTTTCAGAACAAATTTTTCATACGTTAAAAAAAAAAAAAAAAAAAAAAAACCTTCTAACTCCTGATGCTCTCAAATCTTTTGTTTTCATTTACCAAGGTCCTTAGGGTATGGTCCTCCCCTAATAATGGCTAGAGCTTGCAGTTGATTACTGAGTGCTCACAGTGTAAGGTACTGTGCTAAATGTTTTAATTTAATCCTCTTCACTTTCATCCTGTGTTAAAGGTGAGGAAAAGGAAGGTTAATGATTGAATAAGCAGATAAGTGGCAGAGCCCTATGCTGTTAACATCTGCTCACTTGGTATCTTGGGTAATACAGATTCTGTTTGTGTAGTTTAGCTTTCATAGCCATATTTAGTACAATTAAATAGCGATGTTTCTGAAATCCTTGTTCTTCTGAAGAGGCCATGCAATAGGGAATTGCAATTTAGGGAGCCAGAAAAAAATGCTTTTATGTCTTTTTCTACAAATGAATGACACTTGAGGCCTAGAAATATGACCTGATAGTATGTCATCTCTGATGAACACTTTAGTTACTCTGAGTCTCTTTTTTTCTCACCTATAAACACAACAGGTGGAACTGGATGATTTGTGAGAATCTATTCAAGTTCTAAAACTCATGTATATTAAGTCAAGATTTATTAATTAAATGATATATATTTAATATAATGAACTTTTAGCTCATATGCTTAGATGTATTATTGAAACATAGCATTGAAACACTTCATGAGCAATTTTAAGATGCATTCAATCTAGTCAGTGGCTTGGAGGAGATAAGGCTTAGCTATGGTATAAAGATGATTTTATTTACACATAAGACATTTACACTAGCTTCTGAATCAAGTTGGTCATTCCTAGAGAGAATTGCATAACTTGTAGTTATTAATGTTTGGTCTCAAATGTTATAGCTGTACTCAGTGCTTCTCAGGTGGGAATGATTTTGCCCCTTGGGGGCATTGGCAATACCTGGATACATTTTTGAGGGTCACAACCCAGATTTAACCAATATAAATACAAGTTTCCAAGTCTGAATTTCTGATAAAAGAGCACTATTTTAATATAAGTATATCCCATGTAAGATTTGGGATGTAATTGTACTAAGATGATATTCACTGTTTTATCTGGATTTTAAATTGAACTTGGACTCCTGAGTAGTATTTGATGATACTAAAGTGGGGCTGAGGATTGCTACAGGCACCTAGTGAATAGAAGCCAGGGATGCTGCTAAACATCATATAATACCCAGGATAGCATCACCACCCATTTATCTTGAATATGTTTATATTTCTATGGATATAAATATAATAAGAATTATCCAATCCAAAATGTCAATAATGCTTAGAGTGAGAATTGTAAACTATGTGCAATCTGTTCTGCCACTTGGTATGACATTTAATCTAAATTTTCTAAGAGTGACATTGATTGGGTGCTTTGCCATCTGAATATGTTTAGCTATGTAATAGCTAGAAAGTGAAGGTGATATTACCTCTAGCCATCTGCCATCAATTATGTGAAAGATACATACTTTGAAAAGTTAATATAAACAATATTGAGCAATACTTTCTCTTTTCATAAGTTGAAAGTCATTCACATTCTTCTAATGGAAGAAATCCCCTTAGGGATATCACTGAAATCATAATTAATGACCAGCCCAGGAAAATCAAAGATCCCAAGAAGATTCAGAAATTAGGCACTTAGCACTAGGATTATTTGGAGAAACAATTCAAATTTTAATTCATTCATTTTAATTTTCTGTAGCATTGATTTTAAAAAAATTTTTAAATTCTAGTTGATTTACAGTGTTGTGGCAATTTCTGCTGTTTGGCAAAGTGACCCAGTTATACACATATACATTCTTTTCTTATATTATCTTCCATCATGTTCTATCGCAAGAGATTGGATATAGTTCCCTGTGCTACACTGTAGAACCTCATTGCTTATCCATTCTAAATTCAGCAGTTTGCATCTACTAACCCCAAACTCCCAGTCCATCCCACTCCCTCCCCCTCCCCCTTGGCAACTGCAAGTTCTTAATACTCAGTTACCTAGAGTCTAGAATCACAGAAGCAAAGCAGACATGAAGATAAATGAAAAGTGCAGCAATATATGAGTTGATGCTATAAAAATATATTAAAGTCACTTGCCAAAAAATATATGTTGAATTGCCAAAAAAGCTCAGAACAATGACATAAATGCAAGCCTGCCCTCATGCTCTTAGAAGACACACTTGTCTTCCAGAATAGAAAAGAAAACTTTATGTAAGCTCTGCTATTACATGTCCAAGGGATTTACCAAGCTTCTGGCAAAATTGGTATTGAATTTCCTAGGGCCTCACTGCAAAAGCTGTAGGGTGCTGTCTGACATTGAAAGGGGGGGAATCTCACTGCTTTTTGCCCTTTAGACTGCTGTAAATTAGATATGTTACAATTTTTCTGGCCACTGCCAAGTTACCTAGATCCTTAATTACAGAAAGAGTTTCTTTTCCTCCTCATCCTTTCAGGGACACAGTTAACACCATGTAATCCTAAGCCATTTGCTAACATAAGAGCTGAATTAGTGAATGGGGAGTGTGTGTGGAGGTGGCATCCTCTTCATGCCCTTCTCTGTTGCTTCTGTGTGTACTAAAATGTAAGTGTAAATGCCAGTACTCACCACCTCCTGTTGCTGAATAAATGAGAATAATAGCTGACATCAAACATTTATATTCCAGTAGAGGAAATAAAGGATCCATATAGTGGCAGAATGTGGTAAGCATATAAGAAAGCAATAAGACCATTTGATGGAATCCCAGAGGAGGGGTACACTTGTAAACCCGTACGATCATGGAAAATATAATGGAATGTTATTTGTCAAAAACTCTTCACTAGGGGTTCTTGGTCCCACTGGACGTGCAAATGCTGATCCTTGTGAAGATATCAGGCATAATCCAAGCAGGTGTATATACGCTGTTTTGTTGCATGGATGGCCATGATATTTTTATAGTTCATGTATTCTCTCTGGGATATAGCAAGTGGCACAAAAGAAATTCTGGGCTTCTGCATCGAGTTTCTAAGCCTAGAGCTATGTAGCAAGATCGAAGATGTTTGCATTTACCCTGAAAATGGGCTAGTTTCATATTTTTGTGTTAAATACTTTGAACTTGGTGTTGAGAAAATCTAAACTTATGCTAAATTTGACTAAAGTTGCGTTATCTTCCCATATTGGGTATCTTTGGCTTCTTTTAAAATGTTTAGCCAAAATACTGTTTTTATTAAATATATTTAGAATTTTACATCAATCATGATATTTATTTCATCATAATTGTTAGTTCTTTTTATTTATGTCACAAAATAAGAACCATTAGGTTGGCATCTTACTATCAGAACTGCATAGTAAGTAAGTATTTAAAAAGGCAATGTAATGAGTTTAAAACAAAATCAATTGTTAAAAATTTCATTATTTAAAAACAAAGGGACTCCATTAAGAAGAGGATGTGACATAAAACTGAATTCATACATTAAGGGGCACAAAAATTAGGGGGTTGAAATGAGTTATTGCTTAGGTACCTATTTTATTTTATTTCTATCACATGTATTTTTACTGAGGAAAAGTGACATATAATATTATAGTAGTTTCAGATGATTTGACATTTGTATATTTTGTGAAATGATTGCTGAAGTGAGTCTAGTTACCATCTTAAAACATTAATAGAGTATTATTGACTCTATTCCCATGCTGCACTTTACATCCTCATGACTTATTTATAACAAGAAGTCTGTACTTCTTGATCCCCTTCACCCATTTATTTCATGCTCTCCTCACTTTGTCCTGCACTCACACCTTCCCATCTATCTGGTGAACATCAGTTTGTTCTCTGTATGTATGAGCCTGGGTTTGGTTTGGTTTTATTTACTTGTCATCTTTTGCTTTTTAGTTTCCACATGTAAATGATATCATATGATGTTTGTCTTCCTCTGTCTGACTTATTTCACTTAATGCCCTCAAGTTCCATCCATTTTGTCACAAATTTCAGATTTCATTCTCTTTTTTTATGGCTGAATAGCATTCCATAGTATAGGTATACTATAATTTCTTTATCCATTCATCCATCTATGGACATGTAGGTTATTTCTGCATCTTGGCTATTGTAAATATTGTAAATGAAGATATATATATATATAATCTTTTTTAATTACTGCTCTTATCTTCTTCAGAGAGATACCTAGTGGTGGGATTGTTAAATCATGTAGTAGATCTATTTTTATGTCTTTGAAGAGGCTTCATACTATTTCCCACGGTGGCTGCACTGATTTACATTCCATCAAACAGTGCATGAAGTTTCCCTTTTCTTCACATCCTCACCAACACTTGTTATTTGTTGTTTTTTTGATAATAGCAACTCTGACAGATGTGAGATTATATTTATTGTGGTTTTGATTTGCATTCCCCTAGTGATTAGTTATGTTGAGCATCGTTAGTCCCTAGTTTATTTATTATTGAGTTGTGTAAGTGCTTTATATATTTTGGATATCAGTGTCTTTATTGGAAATATGATTTTCAAATGTCTTCTTCCATTCAGTAGATTGCCTCTCCATTTTTTTATGGATCACATGACTATATAAAGGCTTTTAGTTTGATGTCCCACTTTTTTTTTTCTTTTGTTTCCTTTAACCTTTGGAGGCACATAAAAAATGCTAAGACCAATGTCAAAAGGCTTACTACTCATGTTTTCTTTTAGGAATTTTATGGTTTCAGGTTTTACATTCAGGTCTTTAATCCTTTTTGAGTTAATTTTCATACATGATATAAGATAGTGGTTCAGTTTTTTTTCTTTTGCATATAGCTGTACATATTTCCCAACACTATTTATTGAAGAAACTGTCCTTTCCCCATTGTGTATTCTTGCCTCTTTTTTTTTTTTTTTTTGTAGATTAGTTGACCATGTATGGTGGTTTTGTTTCTGAGCTCTATTTTCTGTTTTAGGGATATCTATGTCTGTATTTATTATGCCAATACCATATTATTTTGGTTATTTTAGCTCTGTAGTTTTGTTTAAAATCAAGGGATATGATATTTCCAGTTCTGTTCTTCTTTCTCAAGATTGCTTTTGACTATTAGAGATCTTTTGTTGCTCCCATACAAATTTTAGAATTATTTGTCCTACTTCTGTTAAAAATGCTATCAGAATTATGACAGGAATTGCATTGAATCTGTAGATTGCTCAAGATAGAGTGGACCTCTTAAGAACATTAAAATTTGAACATACTGGTTACTAGTAAGAATATTGAATCATTAATTAAAAACCACCCAACAAACAAAAGTCTAGGACCAGATGCTTCTCTGGTGAGTTATACTAAGCATTCAGAGATTTAATATCTATCTTTCTCAAAGTCTTTCAAAAAATTGAGGAAGAGTGAACACTTCCAAACTTATTTTATGAGGTTAGCATTACCCTGATACCAAAATTAAACAAGAACAACACACATAATTACAGGCCAATATCCCTTATAAACATAAATGTGAAAATTCTCAATAAAATATTAGCAAATTAAATTTAATTACATAAAAAGGATCATAATGTATTAACAATACATTAAAAAGATCAAGTGGAATGTTTTTCAAGGATGGTTGTACATTTGCAAATCAGCATGATACACTACATTACCAAAATGAAAGATAAAAATCATATAATCATATCAATAGACGCAGAAAAAGCATTTGACAAAATTCAACACCCATTTATGATTAACAAATCCTCTCAATAAAGTTGTGTAAAGGAAAATGTGTCTCAACATAATAGAGGCCATATATGACAAAGCTGCAGCTATTATCATACTCAATGATAAATGGCTGAAAGCTTTTCCTCTAAGATCGGGAGCAAGACAGGGATGTCCATTCTTGTCACATTTATTTAACATAGTATTGGAAGTCTAAACCACAGCAATGAGGCAAGAAAAATAAATAGATGGCATACAGATTGGAAAGAAAGAAGTAGAACTGTCACTATATGCAAATGACATGATACTATAAATAGAAGACCCTTCTGGACCCCACCAGAAAACTGTTAAATTAATCAATGAATTTAGTTAAATTTCAGAATACAAAATTAATGTACAAAAATCAGTTGCATTTCTATATGCTAGTAACAAACTATCAGAAAGAGAAATTAAGTAAACAATCCTATTAACAATTACATCAAAAAGAATAAAATACTGGAGTTTCCATCGTGGCGCAATGGAAACGAATCCACCTAGGAACCATGAGATTTCGGGTTCAATCCCTGGCCTCGCTCAGTGGATTAAGGATCTGGCATTGCTGTGAGCTGTGGTGTAGGTCACACACGCGGCTGGGATCCTGTGTTGCTGTGGCTGTGGCATAGGCCAGCCACTGTAGCTCTGATTCGATCCCTAGCCTGGGAACCTCCACATGCTGCAGGTGCGGCCCTAAAAAGACAAAAGACAAAAAAAAAAAAAAAAAAAAAAAAAGAATAAAATACTTAGGAATAAATTGAACCAAGGAGGAGAAAAACCTATACATTGAAAATTATAAGACATTGATGGAAGAAATTGAAGAAGACAAAAATAAATGGAAAGATATTCTGTGTTCTTGCATTGGAAAAATTAATATTGTTAAAATACCCATATCTATTTTAAATGTGCTAAAATTCCTATAATTGCCATCCACTCAAAATTATAGAAGAGGGAGGAAGCAAAGAGAAGGACTTTGTTGTAATATTTGCCAATTTATTTTAGGAAAGCAATGGAATGCCAAGGTAAGATTATTAACTACTGTGAGGAAACATCTACATAAAAGATGTGAATGACTTTAGAGGCCAGATAGTTTATTTTATGTAAATTCTGAGGTATTTGTTTTCAAATTATTTATATCAACACTCATATTAACTTCTTAAATTGGTACCAATTTAGGAAAAATTTTCTAGTATTATGATACTCCCTCTCTCATTCTAATATGCAACCTAAAATATATAGAACGTTTATAAAGTGTCTCAAGTCTTCATACTCTTTGCCTGTATGTAATTACTTCTTGTGGCATGATTGTGTAATGTTACCAATTAAAATATTCTTATATAGTTACCTACTACTAAACACTGAGCAATGTACACTGAATTTTGATTATTCTCACTTTAAATGTTAATTGTATAAAAATATGCCTAAATGTATTGGGAAAAAGTCAAATCTGTGAACTAAAAGTCAAATCTAACATAATAGTAACTATCCCATTACATAAAATTTTAGCTATACACTGTTTATTTTTCAATATCTCCCACTAAGTAAGAACCAGAATGCCTTTAATGGAAATAAATAGGATGTCCTTTATAAATTATTTGTTCAAAACATAAACTTAGTAACACGAATATAGGTAAAATAAATATATCTGCACTTGTACTAATTTGAAACATCTGACATTTCAATCCTGAAAGCATACTAAACAATCCCATGAATAATCAAGGAAGCTGCATAGTGAAAGGGTATATCCACCATTTGACCATCACTGGTCCAGCCCATCAAATGACTTATATGTTGAATACAGCTATTACTATTACTGTTACTATAATACAATTACAGCTATTACAAAAAATAGAAATTTCTTTTTTTTGTCTTTGAAATTTGAGTTTGCTTTATAAGAGAAATTATAATGGCTATACATTTTTTTACATCAAAGGAAAAAGAAACAGTGTATGTGTTCAATGCTTATTTCTTTTCTAGATTTAGCATAGCAGTTTTCAAACCGGTTTTTTTTCCTTACATACCTCAGTGTATAATAGACATATTCATTAATAAAGTAGCTCACTATGGTTGTAGTTCTCAAATATGGAGAGTGGGTCAGCTAGAGGACTTAAGAACCCTTGGAGAAAATCGTTTACTCTGAAAAAAAAATCTGGAAAGGCTGAAATGCCCACTCATTAAGAAGCTGGAGTTAGCAAGTTGGATAAATTCCCCATAAGGAAGGCAGTTTCCCGTTTAAATGTGAAAATTACTAGTATCAATAGGATTATTCTATCAATTTCCCTGCCTTCATCCACAATCCCTATGCCTGTGTAAGTCGACTTATTAGCTTCCTATATCTATTATTTGTGGAGCTTTGTTAATAATAACAGAATATCTATCATTCTGAATAGCTTACAAAACATTCATGCAAGAAGTTGACTGAAATAAAATAGAATGTGTCTTATAATTCATTCTTTCTTCAGAATACTAAATAACTATTCATTTTAGTCTAAGTTATAGAGACATTCCTTTACATTTTGATATTTTACAGACACATAAATTATGTTCTTCATTTAAAAAAGTTAATAAGTTTACTCAGGATAGCCAAAAATATACTCAATCTTACTTTATTATTTCTCTTTTGCTAAAAGGTATTCTGTGCCACTAGTGAACAGACCAAACCCTCACATTACTTGTCTTCAATAAAACATTATTATCTTTTGGCATCCTCTTACACTACGGGAAATAAAAAGTCACATGTGGAGAAGTTCTAAATGCTAGACAGAAATGATCCTTGGAGGGCAATTTTTATCCTAGACGGAAGTATTGCAGACTCCTTCCATTAGCATAGTCCCAGGGAGCAAAAGGTTAGGGAACCGGGGCTGCCAACTCTACCTGAACACATAAGTCAACATTTCCTCCAAGGGGCCAGGGAGTTTGAGAGTGCACTCACATGTGCATTAAAGTATCTGAGATGAGAAACAATAATTACAATATTTTACATTGCAATATACTGTACAGATGGTGACATTTTGTTTGTGGTTGTAGGAAAGAAAGGAAGGCAGTTTCCAGACTCCCCCCTCATCACCTACCATTTGGCGTAGGATATGGGAGGTTGAAGAAAACGGAGGGAGTTTTGCCTCAGTTGAAACAGCTGGGAAACAGATGGAAGCTAATGTGCAATTTGCCAGAAGCATTGTCCAAGGCTCCCACCCATTTTCCACCAAAGAAAAGCTAGTCAGGTGATGGCAGCGCAAGTTTCAGGATCAGCAAATGAGGGACTTTGGAAAATTTGGGGGGAAAAAAATCAAAAAAATTTTTAAATATCCAAGATTTTTGAAAATCCAAAGTCAAGAAATGCAATCCCAAGGAGCAGGTTTTAAAAAGAAAGAAAAAGCAAGAGCATGTTGGGTGGAAACCATGACAGAATCACAGACACAAGGATAAAACTATCCACAGAATTGACACACCCGCTACCTCAACTACACTGACAGTCAGTCTTTTAGGTAATGAAATCAAGAAGCACACACCCACTCTTTGTCATGTTAGTTACAATGTAATTGTCCTGTTTGTGATTATTGTAAATAAGTGTGCAAAGTTCATATCATTTTAGTCACTGAAGTTTACTTTGTGAGCTACTTTGGTTTGGAATTCAGGCACTGGGTAAGTTGCTTTTGGATATAAATGTGAATTATAGCCAGACTTTTGTTTAAATTCAGTCACTGGATGTTTAAACCTCCTCCTGTATATTTCTGGTTTCACTGGGCATGCATATATATCCATTTCACGTGACCCTCCTTCCAAGCATTGGCCCAAGTTTTGTGTGTTTGTGTGCGTGTTTGTGGTATTTTTGGAGTATTGTTGAATACTGCAAAAGTTAAAGCAAATCAGTTTCAAAAATAAATGCAATTTAATAGGCTTTTCTCAATGTGAATTTGTTCATTCATGCTTATATAAGGGAATGTGTTAACCATGAATCATTCAAGTTGAATTGCTCATGAGAAAAAATGCTCTGGCTTTGCTGTCAGTTTCCAGAGCTGCATTACTGAAGGGAAAAGAGCATTGTTCCCCACATAAAGAATAATCAGCCACAGATTTCAGAGTGAACATGGCTCCAAATTGGCAAAAATACTTTTGATTCACGAGAGAACATGAATCCTTGTGAGCGGGACTTATCTGAATATTCTGGGCTGTGACTGATTTTGCCTCTGCCAGAACAACCAATGGAAAGGGAAAAAAAAAAAAAAAAACAACAGAAAAGAAAAGAAAGAAAAAAAAAAAGAAGGAAAGAAATCAGTCATCGGAAAGTTTTGTTCACATGATACCAAAATGGCAAAATTATCCAAAGATGTGGAGGGAGCTTGGCAAATCTGTAGCTTAAAAAAAAGTACATCATCAACTGCAGGTTCCACGTAGAGCCAGGTAAATTGGCATTGTAAAAACACAGCCTGCCTGAGAGCTCATGCATCATCTAATACATAACTCATCTGGTCCCAGTGGCTTGCTCTAAAATACAGTCAGGAACACTTTTTGCACTAGATAAAACCTACCCTGCCCTGTCAAGGTAGGGAGCCAGTCAACACAATGGTAAATGACAAGCCCAGAAATGTGGTCATTGAATTCTTTGTTTTTTATGTAATTTTTATGTAATTTTTTTAGTATTAGCGACATAAGGATGTTCCCAGGCTAGGGGTCGAATACAAGCTATAGCCTCCAGCCTAAGTCACAGCTGCAATACCACCAGATCTAAGCCAAGTCTGCAACCTACACCACAGCTTATAGCAACACAGAATCCTTAACCCACTGAGCGAGGCCAGGGATCAAACCCTCCTCCTCATGGACTAATCAGGCTTGTTACCACTGAGCCATGACGGAATCTCCTATTGAATTCTAAATAATATCCAACAGTACCAGTGTAATAGTTAGTGAAATATACCCTGTGATCCCACAGAGGAAAAGTAACGGCCAAGTGTGCCAAAAATTTGATGGAAACCTATTGCTGCTGCTATTGGACCTAGAAAACTTATGTTTGGTCAGCTTAGATTTTGGTAAGAGTCATATAATTGTTTACATTAGAGCACCTTGTCCTGGATAACCATTATGCAGGCTTGATTTCAGTTAAACTTCCCCAAGCCAGAGAGAAAGGAAACGAATACTAAAAAAAGAACAACAGGGAGTTTCTGCTACAGTGCAACAGGTTAAGAATCCAACTGCTGTGGCTCAGGTCACTGCTGAGGCACAGGTTCAATCCCCAGCCTGGCTCTGTGGGTTAAAGGATCCAGTATTGCCACAGCTGTGGCTCAGATTTCAATTCCTGGCCCAGGAAGTTCCATATGCTGAGGGTTTGGCCATTTAAAAAAAAAAATTGTACATGGTATATTTAAGCATCATTGGATGAAGAAACAAATATTGCTTTAAAAGATCCTTCATAAAGCTGTACCATATTACATATATCAGTTAAAATTAAAATGTCGCTCTTTGTGATCTGATTCACCACTGTTTTTCCTGTATCATCTCTCATTTGGCCTCATTGGAAGAGTTCATTGTATCCCCACATGATAAAGTCATCACTATTTGGGTGTACATGCTCAAAAATAATTAGAAAACTGAAATAATTTCTAAGGGAGTACCAACATGCCACTTTATCCTGATTATGTTGATATTTCACTAAGGATAAATTTAACATGAATTATTGTAGCCAGTATGATTATTACTTGGTGTATGTGGGATATTTTTCCATTATAGACGTATATCCTGTTCTTTAGTATATTAAGAATTTCTTCTAACTTACATCTCAGAAATTTAATGAGGATAAGTAAAATTCTCTATTAATTATGTCTTAAACTCTTAGCAGGAATGAAGGCATGATAAGCTGTAAATGACTATTTTTTCTATCTGGCATTATGATATTTGGTATTTGGATAGCTAGTGTTTGGTGTTGTGCATCCTATGTTTATCTCATATGTAGTGAAAAATATTTAAAACTCTGTTCATATTTTGAGTTAAATATTTAAAACTGTTCATATCAATTTTATTTATAGATTCCACATTGCACTATGTTATAATTAGTAAAAGTAGAGCAAGACCAAAGACAGCAAATATACAAAATAAAAGAGCATTGCTATTGCCTTCAAGGAGACTGCATTTAAATAGAAATTAAATGGCCAATAAATACAGACAATTATGTATGCTTAGCCTGAGCTCGAACTAACGTTTATGGTCCAGTTGCTAAATGCTGGAATTACTCAAATATTCAAATACTGATTCACCACTATTTTTGGAGATCACTCTGTTCAATCATACTTAGACCTCAAGAATTTATGTTGAAAAACTTATTTTTAGATATAAAATTATTTTCTAGAAAGGCTTTGCTTTATCTTATTATTATAATAGCATATTAAGAGCAGTTAAGTTTTTTGTTCATATTTCAAAAGAACAAAACTAGACACTTTCCTAATTGGGCTGTGAGTTGGTTGGGATCTGGGGAAAAAAAGTAATTTATTTCACCCCACAGTGAAGAGAGAAGTCTTGCTCTCTTTGGTCTCTCTCTACTTTTACTATGTATAACATAGTACCTCAAAAAATAGTTATTAAATGCAAGTTTCTGGGATGAATGATATGATTGAATGTGAATGAACTAAATTTAGTTCTCACTTTTTATTTTTAGACTCCCAGGAAGGAAATTACAAGTCAGAAGTCAATAGCAAACCCAGGAAGGAAAGGACAGCTTTTACTAAAGAGCAAATCAGAGAACTTGAAGCAGAATTTGCCCATCATAATTATCTGACCAGACTGAGGCGATATGAAATAGCAGTGAACTTGGATCTCACTGAAAGACAGGTAATGTAGGACATTGCCATTATATGATATTTTAAATTGCTTTGATCAACCATCTTCTCTCGCCATTTTTGAAATATCTAAATCTGTGGTTCTTAAATACCATTTGGAAGACAGAATTTCTATTTTATGATGAAATTTTTGCCCAGCAAAATGACAAAGGAAGAATAAGAGAGTGCCATTTTAAAGAAAACTACATTTATTCTATTTACGGAATCATCCTTTTTCTGTGATTGTGTCTTTCTTTTTTTTTTTTATTTGGTTTTAAAATATTACTTATTTTATATAATGATGGCATATGCAGAGGAATTTTGTTTGCTTATATTTTAAAATTTTCTTATTTGACATAATAGAAATTTGGCAATCTCATGTTAATTTCCTCTATTGCTCAGGATAGGGTTTATGTTGCTATAACATATTAACCCCCAAACCTCAATAACATAAGAAAAATGTTTCATTGTTTGTTAACTCTCCATACTAAGTTTACAAGTCCAGCAATCCAAATAATCACTCAGGGACCCAGTCTGACTCTCTGCCATCTCGACATGTGGTATCCTTGATAATCACAGGAGGTAAGAAAGAGTTAGAGGTCATGCATTGACCTTTAAATGTTTTCACCTGGAAATGACCCATGTCACTTCCATTTACACTCTAATGTCCAGATAGAGTCAATGGTACCACTTAAATTCAAGGGGGCTGGAATTGATGGGAGCAAGAGCACGTAGATCATTGGTAAATATTTCTCTCCCACTACTTCAAAGATTTTTTGAAATTGTTTTAGTTTCAGAACTTCAAAAATCTGGTACCCATTCATTTAAAGAACTCTTTGAAATTATTAATGATTTGCATACACTAGTTAATAAGACCTAAAATATTTTAATTAATTTCCTTTTAGGTTATTTCTTGGATTTTATTTGAATGGCAAATGATTTGTTCCAGTAGTGCTCCCAGAGAACTCCTTGTATGGATCCTGATTTTCCCTAAGAGAATCTAGCCTACTGATGGTTAATAGTTGCTAATCTTTAGAAAAACATTCCTGAAAGGCAAGTGCAAACATCTTTATGGACAGTGCAGTTATGATTGGCACTCTTAGGACTAGAGTCTCATTTCCTCTTTTGCTGTATGCACCTCCTCCAGGGATCCCGTTGGAACCAAAGAAATATCAACAGGGTGTGGACATGAAAACTGTCTTAGGAGAGCAGGTTATTTTATCCAATTTCTTAAATCATCTTTCCTTCTGTTAATTTCTATATTTCAGCTTTTATTAGGGTATTTCTGGGTACTAGAAATATACAGAGGGACACTTCTATGTGGTTTTATTTATTGGCAGTTTATACTTTATTAAATATTATGACTAGTACCTAGTTATGGAGCAAAACATTTTCCTTCACTTGAACTTCACAAAGTTCTCTCCATAAGTGTACAACAGCATGCTGAAAAGCAGTATCCAAAATCTACATCATCAGACATCTGTTATTTTGCTTTTACTTTTTAAAGTGGAAACAGGGAAAAAAGAAGAGGGGCTGGAATTACATATTAATGTTTTTATATAGAGACAACGAATTCTACTAAATGAAGCTATGTTTTAAATGACACATTATGGAAATAAGAAATTAGGGTTTGCTTGTAATCTACAGAAATGATGGGATGCATTACTGTGCTCTTAGTTAAGAGAAAGGTTAAAATCTTGCTTTCTCTTCTGGTGATGTCCTATATAGTTACCTGTCATTAACTGATCATAAAGCAGAGATTTCACTTTTGGCTATAAATACTTTCTTTTTAGGAGCAATTCTGTAAAGTTGGGTTAGGAATTTTGAACATATTTTAGATATTTCTTCTTTACTCCTAACTGACTGCCATTCTTGGGAAATAATTGCAAGCCATTATATGAAAAATGTGTATACATATACGATTTAAATCTTTGTTTCTTAAAACAGGTCCCTTTATAATTTTGTATCAGTTAGCCTCTGCTGTGTAACAAGCTACTCAAAATCTTAGTGACTTTAAACAATAACCAACACTTGATTTGCTAAGAATTTTGTGGGCCAAATGTTTTGACTCTGCTCAGTTGGACAGTTCAACTTCTGGCCTTATGTAGCGTCCTTATGGAGCTGTGGTCTGCTGGTGGATGACCAAGAGGTAGTTTGTCTAGGCAGCTTCATTTTGGATAGCTCATCTCTGTTACATATAATTTCATCTTCTAATCAGCTCCCTGAGATTCTTCAAATGGTGGTAGAAGCATTTACAGGAGTATTTAGAGGAAAAACCTCAATGTACAAGGGCTTTCAAAGCCTTTACTTGAATCATGTTTACTAATGTCGCATTGTCTAAAGAAAATCATATGAACAACCTCTGTGTCTATGGAGGCTGATAGATAGGAAGGAAGGAAAAATTTTTGGAGATCATTAAGGAACAATCTAACTAAAGCCTTGTAAGGGAAAAAAAAAATAACAAAAAACCCTGAGAGATAATTAGGTTTTCAAAGAAGTAAAAATTTGATATTTTACAGAAGAGTTTTTTAATCCTATAAATCTCTCTTAGCAGTTTTGCAAGTTAATAAGAAAAGATGACATACATATGGAATCTAAATTCCCAATCAAAACTATGACTTTAGTTTTTGTTAGAAAAAAATTGAATTGTTATGATAAAAATTCTAGATTCATCACTTGGAATTGTGTATTCCTAGGCAAGTAACAATTTTTCCAAGGCACAAAATGGAAATTAAAACTGCCTTCTCTTTCTTCTACTCAGATTTATATGTCATAATGGATGTCAAAGAAATTTTAAGCTAAACACTTCTGTCAACCAGAGGAGGAGAAATGTCTTTGCTATGCAAGGCATAGTGAGTTAATCATTTTGTTACACAAATATTTGTTGAGGTAAATGCTAGAAATAAAGTCTTTTTAAAATAAGTTGGACAAGTCTCTGGTACAACTCATGAAAGAGGCAAAAATTGAACAAGTATTAACTGTTGTGATGAGTGTTGAATATCACAAGGGAGAAATGACAGGGTTATATGAGAGGATGTTCCTGGTTATGCCAAAATGCTCATTGTTTTCCCTACACTTCTGTGCACATGAAGTATCTTAAATGAAGAATCTGAAGGGTTTTTTAAATTGTTTCCTGGGCTGGATTTTACTGTGCTAAATTTACAGAGACATTTTACATGATGTTATTCATCAATTTTTCAATTCTTAAAGGTCTGAAGGCCTATTCCTCCTAGATGCCAGAGCACTCATCCCAGTGAAATATATTCAGTTTATTTTCTCATGGTTGGGCTTTTAAGATTATAAACGTAGAAATATAAACTGAACCCTTTTCATTCATCTTCTTTTAATTGGGATACAGCTATTCCATTACTTTGATTTTGTATTAATGCCATACGTACTTCTCTATGTAATCTATATCTTGACATATAAATTCTTAAATCACACCCTTTTTATAGGATTTCCACATGTAAAATATTCTAATTATAGGTGTGTGATTTTTTCCAATTCCATTCTGCTGCAAGATTTATTTTTTCCATACTTTAAAATAGCAAGAGATTTATTAAAGCAACCTAAGTGTATACAGCAAAGAATTTTATATCTAACTCCATATTGTGTAGTGTTTTCCTTAACTTTAATAGAATGTTTAATCTCCTAAAATATATTTTTCTTGACTTTTAAAAAGCCCTTCAAGATTCAAATACAGAAAAAGAACTTGCATGTTCTATGTAAAGGGACAGAACAGCAAATATTGAATCATTTTAATTAATATCAGAATTGTGTGGCAGAAATAACTTTCTCTTAAATGAAAATTTACTTTATAAATAGAAACAGTTTTATATGTACTTTTATGTAAAAAAATTTACATAGTTGCCTATGAAAATATATATGCATAATTGATATGTTATTTATAGATGCCATCGCCTTGTTTATATCACCAATCAATATACCTGCCACACATTTTATGATAGGCTACATACCTGTGATTATAAATATTTGCAATATTGATTAAGTACCCTTTTAGAAAAAAGTAAGCTATGCTAAATCTTTAATTATCACTCAAGACAAAAATTTTCAAATTTGAAGAATAGCTCTGGAATCTCACAAAGAAATCAAACTTATATTTGTGTCTCCCAAAAGACAATGCCTGTGTAGGTCAAGGAAGTTTGTAACCTCCTTTGAACTTCATTTGTCCAAAGAAGAAGAAGGAGAAAGAGAAAAAAGGCCTGTCCTGCAAAGTAATTCCATGTTAGCACTTAACGTATTAAAGAAAATTGTTTTATGTTAAATGAAAATGGAGACACTGGAACAAAGTTGAGCTTTAAATATTTTAATTATATACTGCTGTTTTATGGAAGAGTTACCACTTTAGTAATCTTCCAGCTTCTAATTTACAGCTTCCACTGTACAACATAGTCTCATATACCCTTCTCAATCAACAGCTAATAGTCCTCAGTTGGCAGAGCCACTTGGGATACTTTGAAGAGCCAGTCAGTCTAAAGGCCCTCCTGTCCCAAGGTATTTTTAAGTTTGACAAGCATACTCTGGCTTTTTCATCCATCCAGATATACTTGGAAAAAGCTCATGCCAAATTTTTAATATCTCTCAGTGGGAAGAAGAGGGAAGGCAGCTGCATAAAACCAGAGGAGTGACAAAATGGACATTTTTGTAGAGTTAAGGCTGCCAAATATAAAATGGGAGATCCCTCCATTTCACAAATTCATTTCATGGAGCTAATCAGAAGTGCAATGTCACAGATTTGTAAACTAATATTACCGGAATAAATAGACTGAATTCATGATACCTCTGCCAAGATAAATGGAAAATCCCACCTCGTTGAATCATATTTCATTAGTGGAAATGAGAAAGATTATGTTTTGTTTTACTCATAAATCATTAAGTGGCTCAATGCCAAGTATTTTCAAAATAGGCATCCACTTTTTGGATGACTATGACAGAGACATTTCCTGTGCCAAATAAACAGTGGTTTTGTCTTCTGCTTAGCATTTTATACAATCCCTCCCCTTTGCAGGTTTATTTCTGTACATTTACATGAATACTTTTAGTTATTTAGCTAATAAATTATGACTGCATGATCAGACATATTGTCTATTCAAAGTAATCCAAGACTACCTATGTAGCCAGTGATTTTAGACTATTTCCTATTTCTTTATAGAGTAGTATTTAAGTTATCTACAGTAATGGTTGGATGTTTCTTTTGCTTAAAACATAGTGTGCCCGCTATCTTGAGATATTAAACATGATTTGGCTCTGACAGGGAAAATAGGGGTAAAATAGAGTGGAGGAGTTGATGGTGGAATATACAATGGAAACTTAGTTTGATATATAGAAAGATATTTCCTGAGTAATGCATTTTTGAAAAAGAAATGCATATTAGCAATGTGTGGTAAGCTCTAAAAGCCATATTCAGAACTACCTTAGGTGCTACCAAACAAAGGCTATGATGTAAAAAAATGTCATTTAAGATCAAATACTAAAGCAAAATCTATAAACAGAAAATGAACAATTTGACCCTCTCCTAAATTAACTTTCATAAATATTAGCTTATAAAGTAGAAGGCTGAGAAATTAGCAATTGAACTCTAACCATTTGTGAATGTAAATATCCAAGTTTGAAATACTATAGAAAAAAAATCAGAAAAATAAGACTCTCTTCTTATTGAACCAGCCTTGAGAGTATATAATGAATCTATTTTCTAAGTGCTGTTAGGTAGATGAATAGATATATACAGATATATTTTGATCTACTTATATATATAAACACACATATATACATAAATATGTATATGTATGTGCATATATATTTATATATACACATAAAATCAGCCTTAATTTTAGAAATTTTGTCCATAAGGAAACAATTTATATTTAATAAATCAACAATAACATTCTGAAACATATCATTCATTGCATCACAAGATCATCATTTCAAGTATAATATTAAAAAATCTCTGCTATGAAAGATTATTCCTTTTCTAACATAATCTTTGTATTCATGTAATTTTTTCATGTAATTTAAAATAAATTATAAAACTAAAATGCTTCTGGAAATTTTGAGGAGCTAGTTCAAGGTTTGCGTTGGCATCTTCAATTTCAAAGAGATATTCCATTATGTAAATATGTGTATAGAGAAGTACATATGTTCATTGACATCAGTAAAATAATGAACACAAGTCTAAGACTAGACAATTTCTAGAGAATTTGACTATAAAAGACTTTCTACCAATTCATCTCCCTATTTCCATGACTCCTCATGAAAAACTCAGATGTAGTCAACTTAGAATACAAATTTTTTTGTCTTTTTGGGGCCAAACCTGTGGTGTATGGAAGTTCCCATATTAGGGGTAGAATCAGAGCTGGATCTGACGGCCTGTGCTGCAGCCACAGCAATACCAGATCCAAGCCGCTGGATCCTTAACCCATTGAGCAGACAGGGATCAAACCTGTGTCCTCATGGATCCTAGTTGGGTTTGTTACCGCTGAGACACAAGGGAAACTCCCTAGAATAGATTTTAATTTTATTTCTCTTTATCATTTATAATTTTTATGCTGAACAGTTTTAAAAAATTTTTTGAATGTTTTCCAGTTGTGAAAATTACTGAATATTTTTGTGGTCAGTGTATATTCATATGATAGTAATAATTACCATCATAAGTTCTTACAATCATTTTGGAGACAGTTCCTAAATCTAATAAAAGTGTAGTGAAGGCTCACATATATCCTGATATTGAACTCAAAGTTGTCTAAAAATAATCAGAATATTAATAAGATTGAACCATAAGGATTGCTGCTATTCCTACTGTTCTTATAAGAGTGGTAAGCCTTTATGTTTCACCCAAATATTTATAATTGATAGATTTCACTAAAGAGGCAGTGGCTAAAGACCATTTCTCAAAATAGTATATACTGATTGTGATATTTTGCTAACTAGTGTTAAACGTTATCCCAGAGATTATGCAAGATTTCGAGAACAAAAGTTATTATTCTAACTGATCTTAGTAGTTTGCATAAAATAAGTGCCAGTAGTGGGTCAGAATACACAAATGTCATGTATTCAAGAATTGCTATTTAGGAATTTTTTTTTTAACACAGTAATGGAGAAAAGTGCATAATGTAGTTTTGATAAATCCACTTAGATTTTCAGAAGTCATGATATATAATACTCATGATATGCTTAGGTAAACCATATTTCACTTTAAATAACTGAAATGTATATCCATTTTCTAAAACTTGTGTAAAAGTAGCCTTAAGAGTAGTGAATTTTCACTGCAAATTAATATTATTAAAGTAGGCCACTTGAATTGAATTTTATCAGGTATGACAGAAAAAGGTATAACTGTTAGTATTTACTACTAATATGACCTTTCTAAGAGGTCAAATTAAAAGGAATTAATCCCCTAAGAATTTACTCATCACGTGAGTGATAACCCTGCATTTTTGGAAAGGATAATATAATACATATGATTAACTTATAATAGTCAATCATAATAACAAATTATGGAGAATTTCATTTGTTGCCTGAAAAAAAATGGGTTATTTCTTGTTCAATGTGTTATTTGCCCAGGGCTGCCAATGGCTCATGCGTATTCAGTTTGTTCAAAGATATGTGAAATAGTACATGTTTTATGACTGCATTAGTGAGCCTGGTAGCTCCCATGAGCTTCTTGGAAATAGCTGAGGGATTACTTCTCTTAATTGGATATAAGTCTATTCAGGCAGGAAGAGCAAAGATGCTTTCTTTTACCCCATTTTTCATCCTTACCTTCTAGAGCTTTCTTGGTTCTAATTCTTTGGGTCAGCTACTGCCTTTGCCACTGAATTACTTGAGTAAGTCTTACTAGGGTCTGTTTACATTAGCTGCCATGACCAAATTTAATGACTAGGGAGTGATTAAATTTCAAAATTGTATTTATACAATTACTTCTTTGCATGTTTTCACATGTTAAAGATGTGAAAAAATATTTGTTAGTATCTATAGTATTTCAAGAGCTCATATACAGATAGAAACAGTTGAACTATTAAATCTACAAATTCCACATGTTTAGAGACATTTAGATATGTCACTGCAATATTCAGTTTTCATCCAGATGTTACGGGTTAAGATTGTTTTGTCAAAAGACAGACATTTATGGTATTCTATAAATGTAAGTTATAGCATTAGACAGATTCTACTTTCTATCAACCAGTTTGCTCTGGCCATTTTAGGAAATTGTATGACAATACAGCTGTATATTTCATTTGTGTTCTCCTCTGATATATTGTGAACCCTAAAAAGGACAGGTATTATGAACTTATACATAGAAGGCTGTATGTGAATGACTAAATAAATTAAAGAGGTCAAATGTATGTAAAATGTCTATTTAGCAAATAGCATTTTTCATTTACAGTATTTTTATTAAAGAGAAAAATATGACTTCTATTTTCTGAAATACATGAGAAAAGCAAATTAGCTACAGTAAAATTCTCTTAATTGCTTCCTTCAGTAAGGAAGGTCAGATATAAATAGTTGTATTTCTATTTACTTAAAGAGTAGTTTGATATTCCAGGCAAGGAGGATGCTAAATACTCTGTAGACTAAAGGATAAAAAGTGAGTCCTCATAATAAACAGATGTTCTGGAAAGTAAGGCTTATAACTAAGCATTTAAATATTTACTGCTAATATTGCAGGCTATTATTTCCTTTGTTACTTTTATGAAGATTTTTTTGAAAAACATTATGCAGAAATATTGAATGCCTCTAAGTTTGGTTCATATTGCTTTGCTTTCATGAACAATAGTATTTTTTCATTACTCACATTCTTGTGGGGGAAAGAATTTATTTTTATCGGAGTTGTTAATCATACTATGTAACAAAACGTACTTTATATGGAATCTTGCCTTAGCTCCAAGCTTAAAAAGAAGGAAATACTAAAAAAAAAAAAAACTATTAACCAGCATTTCCAGATAAGAAATAAGTTGACTTTAAGCCCAAATAAAATAGTAAAAGTTCACAAAACGCATATATTATGCTCCAAGATAGACAGGTATTTTTAAATTGTATGCAAAATATTTGATGATCCAATTTCCTAGCACCTAGGGTACTACCCGAGGTTCCTAGAGTACCAAATTTGGAGGCACAGAGGATGCTAATATCAAGAGCGTGAGGTTCCCAGAGGAAAGAAATCACGCAAAGAAATAATTGTGTGGCAGGAAAGCAGTGTGGGATATTGAGCATGGGAAGGAGGTCATGCCATCTCATGGACCATTGGAGGATTAGCAGTCTCTTATTTTGGGATTAGCAATGACACCAATTAGAATAGCAAATAGTTTAAGGATATTCTGTAAAATATGAAGCTAATCTTTACACATCTCAGTATATGCCAAAGTCCTCACACACAGTAAACTGTCCTCAAAGGCAGAAACTATTTCTTAATTTATTTGTACACACTCTTACATCTAAACTTTCTTACCTGTTAAGTAAACATTTAGTAATGTTGAGTGTATGAATGAATAAATAGAGATTCTGAGTCATCAAGGAAACATGAGATTATTTTTACTTAGCTAAAACATGCAGATTATTATATGAAACACACATGTAAAGTTTAATAAAAATAATTTGCTTGTTTTTAAATTGTTAAGCATTTGAATGATTATTCTTTAGCTATTTTACAAACAAAACCATACAAAAGTATATTTTTCAATTCAGCCAATGAAGTTGGATTATTAGGTGATAATAAAGTGTATTTATAAAACTGTGATGTTATTATTCTAATGGCAATACTGACATAATCTGGAATTACTTTTATAGATTTGTTTTTATTTGTAATTTTTCTTTCAGGGCCACACCTGTGGCATATGGAAGTTCCCAGGCTAGGGGTCATATCCCAGCTGCAGCTGCTGTCCTACCCCATCGCCACAGCCACAGAAATGCAGGATCCAAGCCTCATCTGTGACCTATGTCACACCTTGTGACAACACAGAATCTTTAACCCACAAGTGAGGCCAGGTTCGAACCTACATCCTTGTGGATACTAGTCAGATTTTTAACCCGCTGGGCCACAACGGGGACTTCTATAGGTTTGTTTTTAATGTTGTGATGGTTGTAGAAAAACATATGCATCAAATCTTCCTCTCATTTCATTTCATCCCAATATTTTATAGTATATTTGAAAACATATCTGGACACACTGACATTTGAAGTTCTGTACTCTTCCTTCCCATTTTTTTTAAGATGTACTCATGATGCATCTGTTGCTGTTTTTTGTTCCATTACTATATTCATGAAGTTGCTATAGCACATGTGTAGCCTGATCCCTCAAGAAAATACCTAAAGATATTAGAATTATTATATTTATTATATAATTATCAAATGCTTTCTCATACATATGCATATATCCATATATTAATACATATGTATGGATATATATAGCTACTATTGAAAACAATGAAGTTTTTCATTAGTCCTTTTAAGAAAATGAATTTGCAAAATTTTGCATGGTAGTCATAGGAAACAACACAAAATTGCCGCATTATTTCTAAAATCAATACCATATTCTGACAGTTTTCTCTTTAAAATTGTACAAAACAGGTTTTATACCAATATTATAGAATTACTGCACCCTTTCTCCCAGAAAAGGAAGTAAGTGTAGATTTAAGAAAACTATTCCTCCCATTTTCTGCCAAGATTATTTTGGCTGGATGTTTCACTTTTGGTGACAATGATGATGATGTGTTTCTTCCACCTGGAATTGTCCATGGAGAAAATGTCCCTATGGAGAATCTTGAAAGTCATATTATTCCAATATAACAAATATGAAAATTGAGGCAGAGAGAAGTATAATTTTCTCAAATTCACACAGCAACTTGGAATTGAAGCCAGGAGCAGAACCCAGTTCATGTGGAAAAGATCTAATAAAACATGCAATGTCAAGCTTGCAAAGGTAATTAAATTGAGTAGCATAATTACCTAAATTACAGTACAGGAAAATAGTGCCATATTTACAAACCTAATTATATTGAGTAGGAGAATTACCTGAATGATAATCATATGGATGGATTTCACATACTTTACATGCTTTACTTTTCTAACCTGAAAGCTTAAAAATAGGAATTTGAAATATAACAGGAACAAACCTTCATCCTCCCTCCACCCCCCGCCACCAAAAAAATAAATCAATCTGGAGCCAAACAAATCCCCAAGTTTAAATTATGGCACCACATTTTCCTATCTGCAGGGAAAGTCACTAAACCTTTGAGTCTTCATCTATAAAGTAGGAATAATGTTAAAAATATATGGAAAAAATACACGTATTAGAAAAAATACATATACAGCACCTAGCAGTGTAGTTGTTTAGCCCTAAGTAATAAATAACATGATAAAAAATAACAACTTATCATTTAGTTATTAAGTGATAATACATGAAATCAATTACCTAGTTTTTAATTAATTTTTTAAAATACATTTTCTGGATTTTAGGCAGTCTTTTTCTACATTTTTGTATTTTTTTGTTCTTAAATGGATTAACATGTATGTATGGGTAAATGTATGATATAAGATTTTAATTATGGCCCTGATAGAAAAATGAAAATCCAGAGTTGGAAATGAGTTGGTTTAAATATTTTTTGGTGCCAACATCTGAGAAAACTATACTAATTTTGATGGAGTATTGTGATTTGAAGACCACTAAAATACATCTTTAGAAATGTAATATATTTCCCTTCAGTTTCTCTTTAGCATTTTGCTTTTACAGAAATTGAAATTGTTTCTAAAATGAAAATGGAGAATATTCAAAATATTCCCAGAATTAGAATAAAACAGAACTATTTGCAAGATATAAAGACTTACTACGAAATTTCAACTGTTTTATCACAAGGGTATAACAATTGAGTGCATCAGTAAAGCTATGCATATATGGAAACTTGATGTATGACAGAGTTGGAAACAATAATCTCTGGAAAAATGGTGGACTGTTTGATAAATGATCTTGGAACAGTTTGTTATACATCTGGAATAAAGTAAATTATTTTCTTTACAGTATATACTAAAATCAGTATGTCATAGCTTAAGCCCTTCAGTTTGAAATGCTAACCTTAAAATTTTTAGAAGAAGATGTAGATGAATATCTGAATAGTCCCAGAAGAAAGAAGATTTTTGGTGAAGACATGAAACGGCCATAAAAGAAACAGTTGGTAGATTTGAATACAGTACATTTTAGAGCTTCTGATCATCAAAAGATACTCTAAGGAAAATGAAAAAATATAGTAACAGCCATATAACCACAAAAGCATTAAAATTATCATTAAGAATATATTTTAAGAGTCCATAAGGAATGAAATTAAATCAAAAATCATTCAACCCAAACATTTGGAGGAATTTCACAAAGGAGGAATGGGTCATAAACACTTAACAATGCTTTACTTTATTAGTAATCAGAAAGTGCAAAATAAGAGCATGATGAGACAATATGTACAGTCATTTTATTGGAAAAGATGGATTGATAATTCCAAATATTGATAAAGATGTGGATCCATAAGAACTCTAACACCCTAAACTTTGGGGGGGTTAAATTGATGAAACTTTGAAAAATAATTTTTCTGTATTACCATGTTAAATTCCATATTTGTACACCCTGAAACCCATTGATGCAACTCCTGGATATGTAATGAAAGAAGTTCTATCATATGTTTATCACAACATGAATGCAGGAATGTCTATAACAACATCATTTATAAAAGCAAAAACAAATAGTTCAAGTGACCATGGAGAAGAGAATGGGTACATTGTGTTATAGTCACACAATGGAATTGCATACAGTGATAAACAATGAATGAATGCAGTCCCTTGAATCAACATGGATAAAGCAAAAAGCCTGTAGTTTAAAACAGTCCATTTTGATAAACCTAAAAAACAAGCAAAATTAAACAGTGCTTTTTAGGTTCACATGTCATGAAAAAAGTTGTTTTTGTTTATCTCCTTGTTTTAAATAAAGGCTTGGGGATGATAAACCCAAAATTCGGTTGTAACTTTGGGGTGGACAGAGAAAGGTGATATAGAAGGAACACTTAGCTTAACAAGAATATACAATGATGAGAATTTCATTGGGAAAGGAACACAGTTCCACCTAAACAAGAAGAAGAAATGATGCCAGTATTCTGGTTTATTCATGGATGGTCACATAATGCATGTGTACATTTTTTGTTTTATTATGTATCTGTATATAAACATGTATATATAATGTATTAGGGAAATTCAATTAAGATTTTAGAAGAAAAATATCTCTACAAAGCTGACGTGACTAACGTACAGTCTTAGTATCAGCATTTAACAGTTATTAATGGAAATTTTTTATCTTGATCTTGTTTTTAGGAAATTATTGGAATCACATATTTGTAAAGTAAAATAAAAGTACTAAGGGTAGACAAAAGAGAATACTTCAAAAGAAAATGGACTTACTCTGAGGTGGGATGGTCAAGTAAAGCTTTGTGAATGCAGCAGGGGACTACAGTGACAAAGAATGATCTTTCAGATGGGACATCAGCAGCAGCTCCCTGAGAATATTTTAAATTGGTTCAGGCATTGACAGCCAGGGCGCAGAGGGAGTAGGTGTTGACCAAGACAGTTATTAAATGTTAGTTCTAATTCACATAAACGGTTTATAAAGCTAAATACCTTTGAACACTAAAATGATACAGTACTTTCCCATTTGTTGTTTATATTTGTCTTAAAATATGAAATATAGTTCTTGATACCTTCTGAAAGTTTTAAAATTATTATCATGAACATGGGGCCTGATTAAAGTCATTGTTCATTTATTTTCACATTCACCCCTTCACAGTATGTTGGTATAAGCCTTTGAAAAGCTATCTTTTCATTGATGACCAAAAAGGAGGAAGAAATTGTCCGTTTAATTTCTTTCTTTTCTTCTTCCGTTTGTTCCCTTTCTTCTTAAAGGTGAAAGTCTGGTTCCAAAACAGGCGAATGAAGTGGAAGAGAGTAAAAGGAGGACAGCAAGGAGCTGCGGCTCGAGAAAAGGAACTGGTGAATGTGAAAAAGGGGACACTTCTCCCTTCAGAGCTCTCGGGAATTGGTGCAGCCACTCTCCAGCAAACAGGGGACTCTCTAGCAAATGAAGACAGCCATGACAGTGATCACAGCTCAGAGCACGCACACTTGTGATACACATGGAGAGGATCAGCTCCGTTCTCAGGAAAGAAATGTTCTGATGGCAAGCCTTACCCAAACATCGTTTACACAGAGAGATGACCATGACAGTGATTTTTAATATTATTAAATCCAGGCATCTCAAGTCTGTTTTTCATGATTTGTAGAGGGTTTACACTAAGTGCCACTTACTAAAGATGCTTCCACAGTGAAGATGGAGGTGAACTTGCTTTGAACATTCCAGTTGTGTTTGGCATATGTCTGACAGTGAGCAGCTTTGTGTTTGCTTTTGCTTGCACTGAAAATTAAATTGCTATCAAGAGCAAACTATGAGACATTTATATTCAAGGTGCCTCCGGAGTGAAGATGTAGAAGATGAATTTGCTTTGAACATTCCAGATGTCCAAGGTCATGCTGTGACAGTGGGCAGGTATTTGCTCTTGCTTGCACTGACAATTACATTGCTATCAAGAATCAACCATGAAACATTTTTTATCCTGAACAGCCACAGTGCCTGAAATCACTCTTAAGTGGATAAAAAAATGTATTTTAACTCTGTATATATTACCCTTAAGTCATTTTCCTGTCTTCACTAAGTTTAGCAATGCATTCATATTAGCTGATGAAAATAGGCACTCACGATGACAACCAGAACAAGCTTCTTGTCTTTTTATACATTTTGTCATCCCAGAAACAATCAGCACATGCTTACTTGTGTTCAAGTAGAGAAAAATACATTAGAGTCTGATAGGACATATTCTTGTACCACAGACAAAACAAATCTTATGTTGCATTTTCTATCAACTGCTGCTAATACATTATTATAAAATTTACCTAGCTCCTCAATTCTTCTTATCTTATAGCTTGGAAAAAATTTAGGATCATAGGCAAATCAGTTACTTACAGAAAGAGCTTTGTATGACAGACATTGTCTGATCTTATTTCTATAAAACGTTAGCTGTTATGAATATGATTTAATTAAAAGGAAAGGATTCCCTCCTGATTGGCTTTGGTATTAGAGAGGTTGCAAAAGAAAATTGATTCCTCAAGTTTGTAAAAGATAAAATTCTGAATGTCTTCAAATTAACTTCAGTAAAAATACGTTACTGTTTCATATATGATGTATTCACACAGAACAACAATCTTTGTATTTTGTGAAAAAAGGTGTTTAATAAATGATCCTTTGTAAATAATTTTGGACTCCCTACTGTGATTTCCTAAATGTTTAGATGTTTTAATGTAAATACTTAAGAAAGTCCCAAATTCCTCTACATTTGTGTAAATCCAGATCATCATAATTAGTGAATCACCAACTTTTTTTTGTTTTTAAACTTTTTTATTATGAAAAGATTAATCCTAGTGTAATTTTAAAAAGCATCTGAGAATTGGCAAATGTAAGACATTTCCCTGATTTGAAGAATATGCCCAATGGATTTGTTTGTGTATTTTATGAAATCATGGACAAAAGCAGAAGAAAAGGTAATATCATTCACCACAATGAGAGGGACAAAACAGTCATTTATTTTTCAGCTTATGTAGAATATGAATTCATCCAGTAATTGTTTCTAAGTCAAAACATCCAGTTACTGATGTGAAAATAAACGAAATAAGATCATCAGAACTCTCAGACTTAGTCGACATTACCAATATAAGAAGTCAAGGATTATATTAATGTATTTTGTTTCATGCATGATTACACATACGTTAGATACCTAAGTACTACTTGTAACTTTATAACACCGTTTTCATTTGTTCCGCATTTTAACCAGAAATACTTGGAAATATCCATCAGCTCTTCCTACCCCCTAATTAATGAAAAATAAAAATATCACTAATCCATAAAATGTTCCAAAAACTTCATTTTTTGGTTTAATTTGCTTTAAATTGGTGAGATTAACAAAAAAATAGATTTGATTGATTTATTTGGTTGGTTTTAATTTGCTTAGTCCATCAGGATATATACAGAATATTCAAGAAATAAAATAGATTGTATCACATTTTTCCCTTTGTGTAATAAATTTTATCACAGCAGTTAGCAATATTTCTAAATTAACTTTGAGGGGAAGACAGTTCATATTAACATCTTCCAGGCATAAAACAGACACTCTTCTACCAATTACTTGAATGAATAACAAAGTATATTTGTACTGATGACATCTACTTGGGTGGACTGACTTTCTTATTGCAGGATTAAAATTCAAAACATCTTGACAAATTGGAGAAGTGGGAAGATATAAATCGAATTGAGTTTGATAGGGACAAAGTGGAGAATGATTCATTTCAGCAGGAAAATAATTTCCAGAAATAAGAGGAAAGGACAGTTTAGGAGTAGCTAAAAAGAGAGAAGGGCTGTAGCCAAACAGAAAGATAGAGAATTACAGTTTAGCATGATAAATGAAGTAGGAAAAAATGATTTTTGAATAGATCTGACATTTGGGAAATGTGAAGCATTTGTATTGTAGACCATCCTTTTATTAGAGAATTGTGAGCTATTCTAAAATGAGGTAATAAAATTTGACTCCAGAGATCACTTAAGAATCACCAGGCAGGATAGGCCACTGGCTGACCAAAAGGGGGCATCATTTTATTCACAGTGGTTTAAAATGATCCACCATATAAGATGCTGGAACACATTAGAAAAATGATGGCACACTAACATGTAAACAAGCAGGCTAGATTAATTCACAATCTCCTATCTTAAAAGTGGTGTGTAAGTTTGCTGGACAATAACTCAACATCCTTCTACAGTTTAAATCCTATGCGGAAAAAAAAATATTCTCATGTATTACTGAGTTTAATTTACTCAAGAAATGACAAAATATAAAATAACTTTATTTGTTTTAATTCTACATTGGTATCCTGGCTTACCATGGTATCTTTTCACCTAATGCCCTTTTCATATAATTCTCTGTCAGACCTTGAGGCTCTACAGAAATTTATAATAGCATGAAAGTACCTTTCGCTGAAAATAGTATGGAGTTATGGTTAGAATGATTTTTCCGGCAGGATTCAGAGGGATGAACACTACAAAGTTTTTCCAAAAGGTTATCCACATATTTTAACTCAGTATTAATATGATCCCAATTACCTCTTACTTCCCATATTTACCTAGGGTTGTCAGTCTATATTTTCCCCTTCAGAAACCTAAGAACTAGGTTTGTCATTTTTTAAAAAAACAAACTAAATGCACTTAAAATAATCCCAACCACAGTTTTAATACACTCCTGAATGACATCACATAAAATAAATGTGGGGATGACTTGTGAAATCCAGTAAAGGCCTTCCTAAGGATAATAGGATGAGATTAGAGGGTGGATAGAAAAACAAAGTCAATTATAAAAACAAATATTTTATGTTTTTAGTGAAAGTATACTTTTTAAAAATTACTGGCATATTTTTAATGGCATATGATGATTTTCCTCTCTGAGAGAAGCTTAAAGGAAACTATAGAGCTTAACTAAAACCACAAACAAGACAGTCAAGTATCCTAAGTTAGTGACTAGAAAGATTTACTGTAAAATGTGTTTACAGTCTTTTTAAAATATATTTAGGCTGCTGATTTTTAAGAATAATTCACTTATATCATGACCTATTTTCAAATAAAATGGTATTAACATAATGCAGTTAACATTTGAGGTAAATAGTTTTAGATTACAATGCAATGTTTAAACTATCAAGTAAGAATACCTAACTGGTAGTAGTTCTTTGAACCATTTGCGAAATTATATTTTCTTGTCAGTTCCTCTTCTTGCATCTCTTTAGTAAAAAGCAATCTATAAATAAAAACAAATTCAGAGCTACTGTGAATTTATCATTTAGTTTGATATTCTAAATATTTCAAGTCTTATGAATGTTAGAAATCTGCAGGATTAATCTGAAATACTGTTATAAAAGTGTTTTTGTTATATTTTTGTATTTCCTAAGTATGCCTGAAGCTAACTAGAATATTAAAGAGCAATCTTTTTCATGGGTTCCTTGGCATTTCTGCTTTTAGCTCTTATAAAATCATGCTGGAGATGGTGGACAAAGGAACAAAAATGGCACATCAAACTTTAAAAACCAATAAAATTATACTTGAGCCAAGTAAAAATATGGCTTTTATTTACCTAAGTAATTATTATCACTTAGTATGTTATAATAGTACCTATTATCATATATTTTTATAATACTCTCACCTTGATTTTTAAATTTTTAAATATATTGAGGGTACATTTAAAAGAATAAACATTTCTTTTCTTTTCTTTTTTTCCCTCCATAACAGCTACTAACTTGTATTCAAGTCTAGCTTCAAACCATGGTCAAGAAAAAAATTAAGAAAAAAATTGTTATTGTTTACGGCAAGCTCAGTAAACCCCCTTAAAATATTGTTTACTTTTGTTAAAGAGGGTTCTAAGAAATAATTTCCAAAAGAGAATGAATTTGTAAATATAAATTATTGTCACAATCAGTTATACAAGTGGTGATAGAGTGATTTAATGTATAGTAATAACAAGTTTAGGCTGTACTTTATATTTCTGCCCTTTATGAACTAAATGCACTGACATAAACATGCATTTTTTTTAAAAGATAAAAATCACAAGATTGAGGAAAATCACACTATCCTAAAAGTACTGAAACATACATTGTGTTTTTGTATTATGTGCTAATAATATTGATAGTTGAAAACATTAAATATTATGCATTTTTTAATGTTAAGTACAAATGTTAATTTTAAAAATATATTACTACTGCTTAGTTTAATGAAACATGAGACACACACTATATGTTTAAAGCCATACTAATGCCAAGTAAATTATTTGCTTGGCTTTCACCTTTTTTTGGGCGGAGTTCAATTTTCTTTGGGTTTGTCAACATTGGAATATAGTAATTTTTCATGAGATCAGGTCTATAAGTTATAATAAAATGTTTTGGTGTTAAAAAATTGAAAAGGTAGACAGAAAACTTTTTATTTAAAATCATTAAATTAGAAAAATATTTCTTTTCAATAGAAAAAGATAAATTGAGTCATGACATTAAACATTTCCTAAAAGTAACATCAAATCAATTTCTTTTAGAATTCATCAGATATTCTTTTCAAATTTGCCTATTGACCACCACAAGTTTTGCAAAGTTTTTTTTGTTTTTGTTTTTTGTTTTTTGGCCAATGCCCCCGGCACGTGGAAGTTCCCTGGCCAGGGATCAAACACAGAGCCACAGCAGTGACAATGCTGGATCCTTAACCTGCTGAGCCACCAGAGAATTCCTTGGCAAGTTTTTGCTCTGTGGAAAAATGCAATTTAAGCTGTTATCGGAGAATGAGGACCAAAATCTTACAACTGTATCTGAAATGAAGTATTTGCTAAATGTTATGTAACTTATGAGATTAAAATCAGAACACTTACAAGTTTTTATCTTATTAGTTTGGTAACAGACCACTAGCCAAACTTATTAAATGAAAAGGTGCCTGATCATGACCACAGTCTTATCTGGTATTCTCATGTACACTCTTAGAATGAGTAATGAGACTCTATCAGTAATTAGTTACTCTGATTACTAAAATGTGTTATTGACATAGAAATAGTGTAAGCCTCTTTAACTAGATTTAGGCTCACTTGCTAAGCAATATATTAAATCATGTTTAGATGTTTCCTTAGGAGAAATACTTTCTATTGTTCTTGGAATATGTATGGGTAGCAGAAACTTAAATGACACAAAATTTTGGAAAATTATTTATCAGCGAAATGTATGTTTTGAGTAATAGTTGAAACAGAGCATACTTGCTGCTCTGCAGCTGTTTGTTCTGGTTTGGTTTTATCTTAACATAAGCACATTTAATACCTCAATATTATTCCTTTATATAGATGTAGCAAGTATTAGTCAATAAAGCTCTTATTAGTGTATATTCACTCCCCTTTCTCCAAGTTTTCCCTTAGTAATATTGAAATGAATTACTTTTTACATTCTGATTACATAGGAAATAGATTATTTGGGACAATGAGTTATGCTCATTGTTAACAATTTTTGTATATATTGCTAATTTTCCACCTAAAATACCAATTTACACCCCTACCTATTCTATGCCTATTTCACCGTATTTATGGTAATAGTAACCATTATAGTTCTTATTATTTTTTATCTGATGGAAAAACATTTTAATTTGCTTTTAATTTCTAATGCAGTTGAATATCTTATTGCATTATTGATAATTATAATTTTAAAATCATTGACCATAGTTTGTTTTTCTTATGAATTGGTAAGAGTTTTTTGCATACTGAATGCATTAACAGTTTTTCTGTCATGTATTACTACTTCAGTTTAAAAAGCAGTAAGTATAAGAAGTTGAAGGAATCAAAAAAGCCTCATTTCCTTACATGAAACAATAGACTGAATGAATGTATATTTTATTTTATTCACAGTCAGTGTTTTCACTTTATTAAGTCATGATTCTAAATACTAAATGTGGAATTCCCATTGTGGCACAGTAGAAACGAATCCTACTAGGAACCATGAGGTTGCAGGTTTGATACCTGGTCTCGCTCAGTGGGTTAAGGATCCAGTGTTGCCATGAGCTGTGGTGTAGGTCGCAAATGCGGCTCAGACCTGGCATTGCAGTGACTCTGGTGTAGGCTGGCAGCTGTAGCTCCAATTAGCCCCCTAGACTAGGAACCTCCATATGCCGCAGGTGTGGCCCTAAAAAAAGACAAAAAAAAAAAGTCTAAATACTAAATGTTTACATTATCTCGGGTAGTAAAAGGTCATGCATATGATATTTTAATATCTATATATATATAATTATTAAAATTTTTAGGTCTTTTGGCTTGAGGAAAGCAATAACACAAAAGAACTTCAATGTTTCCGTGAAAACATTCTCTCCCTCTACTGGTGGTAGTATATGTATGAAAATATACATCCTTTAAAAAAAAAAAAAGACAGCAAGAATAAAACTATCCATAATGATGAGTATTTTTAATGATTAAAACTTTACAAATCTCTTCCAGAAGTTACCAGACATGTCTTCTAAGCAAGTCACACAGGCTAATGATAAAACACAGGATGATACAGTTGCAAAGACAAAAATAATTTTAAAAATACAATGTGGTAAACTTGCCTTGAATGTGGTAGAAAGAGATGGGAGGAGAAGGGGTCTGGGGGGGAAATGGGTAAATTTTGAACATGTTCAAAATTAAAGAAAGGTTGTTTATCTGTAATTTCTAAATGGGTAAAGCATAGCATAATACCTTAATAAGAGGAAGAAATAGTTACTTTAAGGGAAAAATTTCCTTGGTCTTTTTTTTTTTTTTTTTAAAGGGCCACATATGTAGCACATAGAAGTTCCCAGGCCAGGGATCAAATTGGAGCTGCAGCTGCCTGCCTACACCACAGCAATGCGGGATCCAGGCTGCGTCTGTGAGCTACACCACAGCTCACAGCATCGCTGGATCCTTAACCCACTGAGCAAAGCCAGGTTTTGAACCTGAATCCTCACAGATACTAGTCAGGTTCTTTACTGCTGAGCCACAATGGGAACCCCTCCATGGTCTCTAATTAAAAACCAAACAAACAAACAAAACAAAACAGACCCATGATATATTAAAGATCTTCTGTAAATGCCAAATTACTTATGAAATTTACTGGTGATAATTAATTGTAATTATTAGTGATAAAATTATTATTTATTAAAAATGTCCTGGTGCCTCCAAGGCACTGCATAAGTTTCTATAATAAAAGCCAAATAAATATCAGTTTTCGTTCCTCATTAATTCTTTACTTTTTAATTTTTTTATAAAAGCACATTAAACCTAATGACAAAATTTAAGTTACTAAAGAAAATCCTTATGGAAAAATCTATACAACATTCTGATATTATAGAATTAGTAATTTGAAGAACTTAGCAAAATAATTTTACCTTAAAATTTCTTTAAATGTTTTTTTCCAGTAGTCTGTAATCAATGACTCTTTGGTCAGTAGTCAATTCAATTCAGTTTACTCAATCAGTGAACAAATATTTGTAAACAAATTATATGTCATCCTCTACTCCATCACCATTTTATATTCTGTGTTATTGATTTCTGTTAGTACATTCCTTAATCTTCTTCTTCTTTTTTTTTTTTTTTTTTTTTTTTTTGGCTGCCCTGTGGCATATGGAGTTCCCCAGTTGGGAATCAGATCCAAGCCGTAGTCGTGACCAAAATCATAGCTGCGGCAACGTGGATTCTTCACTCACTGTGCTGAGCCAGGGATTGAACCTGCGCCCCAGTGCTCCCAAGATGCTGCAAATCCCATTGTACCAGAGCAGAACTCCTATATTCCTTAATCTTAAGGCAGATTTGGAATGACTGTGTATTAAGACCCTCTGTGTATTCAGTCAGGTTCTATTTGGTCCATGCAAAACCCTTGTGTATCCCCTGAGTGGATAGAGGAGAGTAGAGGCAGCCCAAGTAACTTTAGGAGAAGGAACACTCGATAGATAAGGGCTGGCTGACATTTACAACCCATCCCTTCTGTGTACTCAACTATTATTTTATTTCCACCAACAGATTTTTTAAGTACTGTGGCTGAACCAATAATGAAGAAGAACTTTATGCTTCATATTTTGAAATTTATTTTGACTGTTCACTATTATTTTATTCCTATTTCTTACTTTGAAAATATACAAATGTTTATAGTTTGTTAGGCTATTACATGAAATTTTATTAGTTCAGATGCAAAATTTGTTTCTTGTACTTTTAGAAATTTGAGTATACCTGCAGTTTCCTTTGTCATTCTTTCTAATAAATAGCAGAATTATAACGAAATAATTTAAAAATAACTTTTAAAGCTGTTCAAAGTCATTCTGATGAACATGTTCAAAATTAAAGAAAGGTTGTTTATCTGTAATTTCTAAAAAATCATTTCACTAATAAAGCCATAGGAAATGGTTACTCTCTTCCAAACAGCCTTTGAAGTTCTAGGTGGTTCCCTCAGCAGAAGGACGGAACAATGCAGGGTCCTATGCTAAAACCACTTACCAACTATTCAGGAATATTTAACACATGAAAATAGTTGTCCTCCTCATTTCCATTCTTCTGCTGTAATCAATTATCCACACTGCAGCCAGAGGGGTTTCTTTAACATGCAAATCAGTTTAATAAGCAGTTCATGGTGACTTGTGAAAATGTAAAATTTCGAGTGAAAGCTGTGGTCTGTAGTGAAACAGTTATAGGTGTTTCAAACATGCGCATCAGATGATGTCCCTTAGATTAAAAACCAAAACCTGTATCTGGGCCTCAAGACAATCAAATCTGGGCACAAACTGGTCACTTGTCTGCCAACACTTTTTCTGCGTTGCCTCAGCTACAACTATTCTTGGTTCCTGCCTACCCTTGATCACTCTGCATCTCCTAATCCCTCTGCCTGGAATATTTGTCCACCACATATGCCATGGACTTATTCCCTCATTTCTTTTAGGGTTCCACTTCCTTATATAGGCTATCCCTGATTTTCCTAGATGAAATTGTACCACCTGTCACATTCTACCCATTTAGATAGTATTGTTTTTCCCTTTTTAGTCCTTGGGAAACTGTTTGCCAATTATTCCCACTTACTGATTGCAGACTTCTGAGAATATGGACGTTGTCTTTTGGGTCCATTACTCTGTCACTAGCACCTTGAACTATCCCTAGACGCCACGCCCATACCCTGAATTTGTATGAATTAGAAAAGGGTACTCCTGCCTCAAAATGTTAGAATACTGATGGTTGGTAACCATAGTGTTCATTGTAAAACTACAAGCTAATTGTGAAGTAAACGACACCCCTCTGGCAGTATGCAATGATTTGCACAATTATAAACAGACTCTGAGCTTGAAATGTTGTGTTAATGAACCAGGTTCCTTTTCCCTATGTGCAAGTCAAATGCTGAGAAGCCATAGTTTGCAACCAAGTTTATTCACAAAGCCAAGCAAAGAAACAAAGAACACCTTTTAGATCTGCCTCCTTGAAGGTAAGGGCACTGGGACATTGAAGGGATGAGCAGAGTAGCCTTAGGTGTGGGGAAAGGTGATGGGAGGCAGAAAGAGGTGAGGCAATCTGTGCAGGTCTACCTGTGTCATATGCTTCTGCGTATCCAAAATGGAGGTTCCTCGAAGGATCTGAGGGTGGAGTTTTCCAGCCCTCAGACATCAAAAGACCTTTCCTCAGACACCTGTGCAGACCTAATTTTAGGTTTGGCGGCCCCAACCAGCCCTAGCTGGTTTTCAGTGGACAAGATGTGACTCTAAGTTCCTGTTAAGCAGCTGGACTACCTGAAGCTGAGAAGATATGTAATTAAAAAGAGGAAAAGAGGAAGTTCCCTCATGGTTCAGTGGTAAGGAATCCAACTAGTATCCATGAGGATGTGGGTTCAATCCCTGGCTTCACTCAATGGATAAGGATCCGGCATTGCTGTGGCTATGGTGCAGGCTGGCAGCTGCTGCTCCAATTTGACTGCTAGCCTGGAAACTTCCATATGCCGAGGGTGTGGCCCTAAAAAAAATTGACAAAAGAAAAAGAGAAAAAGGAAAAATAACAAAAGCCAGCTCAATCAGTGAAGGATCTTTAGAAGCAGAGGGTTTTTGACAAGCTGCTATAACTGTTGTTCTCCAAGAAAAGCTCAAGAATTCCTGTTAGCCATAAGCTTCTGTTAAGTCCATGGGGGCACAGTTTCAGTTGTAGCAAGTAATAAATATTTGTTGAATTAATTCATGAGTGAAATGACATAGATCCATTCAAAGATACACCTGTAAATCTAAGTTTGTTGTAATATGTAGCAGTGGAACATTTTATTAATAGGTAGCACAAGCCACAACAAAAGTTTGGTTATAGTCTTTGAAATGGTATTAATGTATACCAAGCTGGATGAGAATAAATTAGAAGGAAAGTTTAGGAGAATAGGTTTTAACAGATGTTCATTTATGGTTGGAGAGAAAGGAAAAATTTTCCTTCTGCTCAGATGCCTGTCCTAAAATTCTCACAATTTTTTTTGCAGACATTTTGGCTGGTTTCCAAACATACATCATTGCTTGTCTGGTATGAGGAATGCCATCTGTGCAGTATGGAAATCCTTTTTCAAAAACGGATTGCTAATTATACTCTGAGCAGGTGCTGTTAAAGTGAAATCAGGTGTCAAGCTTACAATTGTCTAAAATGACTATGCTATGTTGAAAAAGAAAGGTATACCATACTGTAAAATGGAATTTGAGCATGGCATGTAAGCATTCCATTTTTGGGGTGTTGCAAAGGTCAGACTACATAACAGAGCTGTAAAACTTTCAAACTACTTCCACCATCAACAAAGGAATCAAGCTTTACTTTAAATCAAGGATATAGGCTACACCAAAGTTATTATTTCCTCACTAAAATATCTTTCCAATTATATTTTTTTCCCTGAAAACTACAAAAAGGAAGAACAGTGAGTTGAAAAGTATGACTACCAATTCTAAAATACATAATTTAATTTGTCAAAATTAGTTTTCCATGGTTATCAAATAGAACCTATTTTATTATCAGAATAAATAGACTCAATGGAGTATTTTTAGTCTCCTGAAAGGCAAAATGACCAAGTTACTTTCCTTAAATATACTAAGTAAAGTGAATTATTATAGGCTTTCACAGTTATTCTACAGATTCATGACACATTTATTTGATAAGTCCTAATTTATATAAAGCAAGGTAGAAAAACCTCTCAAATTTTGACAGATGAGTATAGTTGTATCTACTACAAAAAGTCATCATCATTATAAGAATCTAAATTTATTATTGCTTATTGTGTGTGACCTATTTCCCATTTGTAATATGGTTAATGCATTATATAATTTAATCCTTACAGCAGGGCCCAATATTGTCCTAGGCTACAGATGAGATAATTTAAGCTTAGTAAATTAAAGCATCTTGTCTAAACTCACACACCAGTAAATGGAGCTTATAGACAAATCTGTTTAATCCCAAACCCTGTGTTTTGACCACTCCAAAAATAGCCTCTTCATAAAATAAATATAACAGGTAGAAGGATTTCTCTTATTAGCCTATCTAATTGCAAAGGGAATGTCATTAGCATAGCAAAATATTGTAATTTACACACCATATGACCTCAGCTAAAATTTCAACCACTGTGGCCAAAGCAAACAGAGCCACAAACAAGAAGTTTAAACTTAGTGGGTCTATTAAAGCCAAGAAATTTGAATCTGGGAGCTTATTCTTATATTCAGTTCCAGTTAGCTCAGTCATCTTGTTTTGTTACCTAGTCTAAACTCATACTGTTTCACCATATCACAATAAGCTGTTGGGGCGAGGAATAGAACCTTTATTCAGAAAGTCAGCAGACCAAGATGATAGTGAAATAATGTCCCAAAGAACCATCTTAACCAAGTTACAATTCAGACTTTTTAAATAAAAGCAGGGAGACTGTGGCTGGTTGTTGGAAACTTCTTGGTGCAGGAATCCTTTGTTCTGCAGCTGTTGGAATAGGTCTGGTCTCAATGTTCCTATAAACCTCCAGCAAGACAATTGTTAATTTCTATTCTGCAACTTTTTATAAAGGTCAGAGCCTTGAGCATGGGCTATCTTATGTATTCCAGGCTATAGGCAACACTCTTTAATAAAGGTGCAGAGCCAGCATGACTAAGCCCAGGCAAGAGAACAAGGGTCAGAGCTAAAGGAATAGATCTAACATGGAGTCAGATTTGTTTTTAACAGGTTTCATCCTACAGTGGATTAGAATTTTCAAGTAAGACTTGCAAACCTGTCATTTCCAGACACTGGGCTTTGAACAGAACTGGAAGCTTAAATATCAAAGGAGAATCCAGGAAAAAAAAGATAAAAAGTAATTAGGACCTGAGGTATATTAAAAATTTTAAGAGTTCTTTTGAGAAGTGATTCAAATTGGGCAACACCAAACCAGAAGTGGTTAGGAGAATTCCAATGACAGGAGCTTGGGGAGGGACTTAGAGAAAGTTGGGAAGCAAAGCAAGAGAATTATTGATTAACTGGCTATGGCTGAAAGCCTAGTTGGCTGTTTGTGATTGACTGTCCTTAGCATTTTGATGTCATAACCTTGAGGCATTTATAGGCTTAGATTTTGGTTTGCTTACCTCAGCTGCCATGTCTTTAGAGCTACCTCCATCTAAGTAATGGACCTAATTACCTTTACATGATAAATCTCTGTGTTTCAGTGGGATTTAGTTCATTAAGTTCTGTTAAAAACAGGACAACATGCTCAAAATTGTGTTACTTGCCATGCAAAATTTTGCATGCAAAATTGATTTGCATGCCATCAAACCAAAATTTAACTTAGTTATAGTTTGGGCTCTCCTGGAAACGGAACCCTTAGTCAGTCAGTCAGGAATCACCTGATCAACACTAGTTAGGGAATCTGTCAATTAGGTAAGAGATCTTTGCCATCCCCTAAAGCAAAGTAACTTTGCAATAACCGACTTGCTCCTTTGTCATTATAACTTTTTTGTTCCTGCTCTGCGTATAAAAGTCTTTCATTTCATATAGATCCTCATGGCTCAGATTGGAATTAATTTTTGCTCAAATAAATACTTGAATTTTTTTCATATGCCTCAGCTTATCTTTTAACAGTCCTGTCATCAAATGCAGGAACTGAAGGCGACCCCCAACGGCCCCAGGAGCAATGAGCCAGCAGGTGAAAGTACCTGTAGAGCCCTTGAGTTCTCTGCTTTCCTGCTGCCTCCCAGAGTGATGGGTAAGTTCATCCCTGATCCTGGCACTGCTGCTTTTGCATTGTGAGCTTTCAGACTTTATTTGAGCATTTCTTTTCCCAAACTGGGTCTGGGGTAGAACTGGATCTGACTAAAGCTGGACAGGGTCCATTGTGAGGTATAAGGTAAGTATAAGTTTGCTTTAAAACTGAATGAATAGGTTAACTTTACAAAAAAAATACTGACTTACAGTGGCCCCAGCAGAGAGCTTTTAACCAAGATAAGCTTATTCATTTATGAGGTGCTCTAGAGAAAAAGGAAGTCTCAGCCCTTCACCATAAAGGATAGAGCAAAATTATTTTTCCTCCTCTACAGGTTCTGGTGGCCAGGAAAAGACTGGCTGGGACATCCCACTTGCTCCAGAGCCTGTATACAGGATACTGGGAAAACAGACAGAAGCTGCCAAAAGATAAAAATTCTTATCAAAGCTCTCCCAGATCTTTACCTGTGTTGCTTGGTTAAGGTAAAGTTTCACATTGTTCCTTCCTTTCACGTTGGCAGGGAAAAACATTGGTCAGAATTAGATCTCTGAATTGTGACTTTCAGGTAGTCGTTGGTTATTGATCTTTCCTTTCCATGGACAGCTATTGCCTTCTTGTTTGTCTTTTGGTTTTGTGTCGTAAGAACTTGGTTTGCTGCCTGACTGGGGCACTCAGGCTGCCTGAACACACAAGAACCTAACCATCAGGTTGGGGGCCCCCAAAATATGGCTGAATAAAAATGTGGATTTTACTCCATTTGTGGCGAGGCATCTGCGAATTGTTGCCAGCTCCAGGGAAATTGTCTTTTTCTTCCGGTTTTCTTTGGTAGTGTCTCTGGATCTTAGGAGGGTAGTATCTTCTGCAGTTTCTTTGGGGACACCTCTTAGATCCATGGGATTGTTTGGTACTGCCAGGAATATTTACTCTTTGTCCCAGTTGAAACCTGATAAGATTTTCTACTTTTTATTTTTTTAAATAGCTCTGCGGTCACAAATTGGCCAATTGAAAGCTAATATTCAGAACCTGATAGAAACTTTTTAAAGGCCATCTTCCCTAAGCTAAGATTCTGAGGGCTTTGTAGAAGGACTTACTAAAACGTTCCAAAGACGCATAGTTCTAAATCTAGAACATTGGAATTTTTTCATTTCCATCTTAGTTGATATGAAGAAAATTGAGGATATTGTAGTTGGATGGGTGGGTCAGCCTCTTGATATCATTCAGGTTGCAACCCAATTACTTGAGTAATGAAAAACAGCTGTACTTGTTTTACAACTCTAGTCTTTACAAGAACAGAAATACAGCTCTAAAAATAATTCAAAGCCCACCTACCTTTTTGCCAGTCCTCAAATCTCCCCTATTCATTTTAAAAGACTTGCAGATAGTGTAAAAGATTTGGACTCCTTCCTGGAGAAACTGACATCTTCTTCCTGTGCTTTTTGTATATAAATGTTCTACCCGGTCTTCTCCATGAACCCAGAGCCTTAACATCTCTGCTTCTCTATATATGTTTATGTGTGTGTATGTATGTATGCTATATAGATTTTGTGTGTGATTTTTCTTTCCACCTCCAAATTGTATTGCCAAAAAAAATTTTTTGTCAAGATCTCAATTTAACTGGCTTAAGAAAATTAAGCACTTATATAGATTAAAATCAAGTATGCTCTCAGAAATATAGAAACTAGCCCAAATATTTTTCAGGCGCAAGTGATCTAGGATAATCTTCAGTAAATAAAAGCTGTTTTACATTTGTTGGTTTAATTAAAGCAGGCATGTATTTAGAGCTATTAACATTAAGTATGATATGGCATATAACTTTTGTTCTAAATTTCAAATAAGCTCCTGTTACAACTGTTACAGAATTTGTCAGGAAGATAAGAAGATGATTAGCTTTATTAGATGATTAATATCATAAAATTTTCACAAGTAATCTAAACATGTTGTTAAGACAAATAAGTTAAATAGATTCAAGTAAAAGATAGTAAATGAGCTTTTCAACAGTAATTATGCTTTATCATATGACTACTTAAAAATAGTTTTCAAAATCTTTTTGGTAACTTGAACCCTTATACTGAAGTAATTAAGTGATGAATATTCATTAATATATAGATTATTTCCAAATAAGATAAAATACTGAAACATTAAATATAGAACACAGGTTTATCCACTTTTGGCTTTCTTTTACTGAAAAGTTAGCGATATTTAGATCTATTAGAAAACATGTTTGTGTCATATTGAACAAAATTTACTATGAAGAAGAATATACATCTAGAAACTCAGTACTGTATTTGTAAATTTGCCAGCTCACAGAATGCTAGTGTAACACTCAATCCACACTGGGAGTTAAGGATTCTGAGGGTTAAGAATTCTAATAAATATATGTAATTAAAACTACTTAGACATAATAGGGGTGAAAAGAGACAATTGTGTATAAAAAGTAGGTAAGGAAAGTAAAATGGTTGTTCCATAATGAGTAAAAGGGAAAAAAAACCGGATGAAAACTAAATGGATGTAAAAGGTTGTAGAAATTTTGTGGAAAAGGAATCTTGGGAAAGAAATTTTGTATGTGCTCGAGCTAAGATGGGAACAGATTTATTTAATTTTTTTAATACTGGTTTTAATATTAAAAGTATGCTGGTGCAGAATTAGAATTTGGCTTTCTCTCTGTTGATAGGACAAAGTCTTTTTAGATTGTTGGTTTGCTCTTATAAGAAATTGTAAAGAAAGATTTTTCTTGACATTAAAGTAATCTGCCTGGACAGCAAAGATTTCGTGTTTTAACAAAATAATTTACTGTGCTTCATGATGTCTTTATCAGGTTTTTGATTACTTAAGAAAACCTGGTCTTTTCAATATTAGCAGAGCTGAATTTCCTTCACAACTATACAACCTTCTGTTTTTGCCTTTAATATCTTTCATTGTAGCTTTGGTTAAATAGGAAATTAAGTGTTACTTCATAATGATTCTGAATTCTTTTCATGTGATCTACGTTTTAATTAAAAAGTTAATCTATATATTTACAGTGAGTAACTTCCTAGCTAAAACCCATAATAGGTTTTTAGCTGCATGTTAGATTTTATACAACGTTGATTAATGAATGATTACTTTTATGGTGGCATAGGACTATTCTCTTAATTGGATCTTATTAGGAGATTATCTGCCTAAAGAGTTCAGTAGCTTGTTATGTGTGTTGCTTGACTTATAACTGACTTTTGTTGCTAATTTATATTATCTGTCTTGTCTCAGTGATAAATAAAAGTTAAAAAAATTTTTTTTTGGTGGTTTAGGTTAGATACTACTCTAGGATCTTGCTTTAGGTCCAGTCCTTTCTAAGTGCCAGTGAATGTATCCAGGCTTCCATCTGAGTGTATGATTCAGGAGCAACCCTGCCTGTGACAGTGCAGTAAGTTTTTCAGTGAACACTCCTAGTAATCAAGGACTTTCAATGCCTGGGATTAACCTTAAATGAACTCTGCAAAAGGAAGCTCTCTGAGAGGAGGACCTGACATGAGTATGAGCTGAAATCTAAGTAGCTGAACTGAGATTCTATCAGTTTTATTGATTGACTTTAAGCTTATTTCACCACTTTCTGAAAATGGACATAGTTCAATTTTTTAAAATTGCCCAAATCAACCATTTGGCTTTCCTAGAAAAATGAATGTGTAAACTTTTCCTCTCCTAAAATCCTTTGTAACCCCCTACTTCTTACTCATTCTTCAGGTGTATTCAATAGACACATTCTTTCAGGATCTCTACCCCTCTTTTTTTACTATAACATAGAAAATAATATATTTGCAAGGTATACATTTATATTAAATATAGTAAGTGAATATTTTACTTGATATAATCTCTTTCTAAATGGATTTATCAGTTTTCATCAATTGTTTGTTTCCTCATAAGGCCCTGAACTGATTTACAAACTACTTTTCTCAGTGGTAAGAAGTAAAATTCCTTGGAAAGGGGTTTTTATGTAAATTTGCTAAGAGATTAAAAAGGAAAAAATATAGAATTTAGCACATTTAAATAATAAATATAAAGTCAAGGCTAGATAATATTGAAAATCTAAATTATCTTTTAGTTATACACAATTTTTAAAAATATTTTTCAAATATTATTAAAACTTTGTATGTAACCTGGGATTGAGAGAGGAATGTTTTCTGTAAAGTTGCAAATAGAAAAGTATATTTCCAGGAGATATATATATATATATATATATACACACATATATATATATGTATTTCAGTCATGTCAGATTCTCAGTTGAATGGAAAAACTACACTAAGTTAAAATATTTTAAAAGTTGACTATTAGTTTATGAATTTTACATCAGATAGACAAAGAAATACTTTCACTTCACATTTATAAATTTGATTTTCTTCTATGTACTTAAGAGTTCACTACAAGCATGACAATCTGTACTTTTCAGACTTTGACCACATAGCTATTTTAGATGAAGTTTAACAGGTGGCATTCACATCATGTATATTCATACTGCCCAGTGATGGCACATATAAAGAGTCAGGCCTAGACGTATAAAAATAATTGTTTTCCTAGACACTTTTCCTGTAACAGGACACATCTCTACCTGGAACAAATCCACAGATACTTCAAAGTGTAATAAATTCCCATCAAACTTATTAGCTCTTTCATTTCCTAAACCTATTCCCCCTGCATTATGTCCTACTCAATTTATACCATTACTATCCTCCTAGATGCTCAAATTTTAATTCTGAGTCAAAATTGCCTCTTCCTTCTGACTCCTTTCCTGCCCTGAAACTCAAATTGGTGGTAGATAGTTCAGTGAACTTCATTAAGTCCATCTCTTTCACTCCATCTTTGCTGTATTTACCTTGACCAAGACACCCATTATTACCAGGGATCCGGATTATTTCACCTTTCTCCAGAAAGGATTCATGTTTGCTTTTAGCATCCTTTTGGATAGGAGCACATAACTTAATTCAGCTAGGAATGTAGTATTCTTTCAGCTGAGTTTGTCTATTTGAGACTGGTCTATTTCTAATTCATACTTAGTTTAGGTTGTTTGAGCCTCTCTTCATTACTGGAATCAGAACTCTTAATTTTTGTCCCATACCCTATACCTACTCTTTAGCCCCATCAAATAATTGAAAGTTTTGCTGAGCTTTTGATCTTGTCAGTAAATTCTTTCTACTCAGTCATTTAGCCTCTGAACTATGCTTAGAATCAGCAAATGGATTAATGTATAAAAAGAACTAAACATCAGAATCACTAAAATTCTCTTCCTTTCTCTTCAAGTCCTACCTGGATTACTCTCTAGTGCCGTCATACAGAGATGCTTTAAAATAAATTTTATTTTGAGGTGAAGTTTGTGAAACATAAAATTAGCCCTTTCAAAGGTGATGAATGCTGTGGCATTTAGTATATTCACAATGTTCTGCAATCACTACTTCTATCTAGTTCCAAAACATTTTATCAACCTAAAAGAAAACCCTATAACCATTAAGCAATAACTTAACATTACCCCTTCACCCTCCATCATTTTTCTGCCTCTAAGGATTTATTTATTTTAGATATTTAATATGAATAGAATCACTCAATATATGCCCTTTTTGTGTCTGGCCTCTTTCATTTAATATAATATTTTTAAGAATCAATTACATATTAGCACACTATTCTTTTTAATGGCTGAATCACATTCCATTGTCTGCTTAGATCAGTTTTTATTTATCTATTCACTTATTGATGGACACTTGAACTGTTCCCACTTTTTGGATATTTCAAACAGTGCTGCTATAACTATATACATCCAAGTATTTAAATACCTTTTTTTTATTCTTTGATGTTTATACCTAGAACTGGAGTTGTTGGGTCATATGGTAGTTCTTTGTTTAATTAGATGTATTACCAAACTGATTTCCACAGTATGTTGGGTCATGTGGTAGTTCTTTGTTTAATTAGAAAAATCACTAAACTGTTTTCCACAGTAGCTGAACAATTTTACATCTTTATCAAAGATGCATGGGAGATCTAATTTTTCTACATCTTTGTCAACAACAAAAAATTGTTTTTTCTGTATATATTACTTTATTGTCAGTGTAACCAAAGGGTATTTTATTGTTTTATGGTTTTATTTAGAGTCTTTGCCCTATGCTTTTTTGTTTTTTTTTTTAATACTTGACATCATATTCGCTATGCAATTTTGTCTTTTTTTCTTTTCAGTTACTGTTATGTTACAATTATGTTTCCATGTTGTTACTCATTTGTTTTTTGTTTTTTTATTTCCACAATACATTATTTTTTTTCTACTTTATAGCATGGTAACCAAGTTACACATACACGTCTACATTCTTTTTTCTCACATTATCATGCTCCATCATAAGTGACTAGATGTATTTCCAGTGCCACACAGCAGGATCTCATTGCTAATCCATTCCAAAGGCAATAGTCTACATCTATTAACCCCAAGTTTACAATCCATTGCATTCCCTCCCCCTCCTCCTTGGCAACCACAAATCTATTCTCCAAGTCAATGACTTTCTTTTCTGTGGAATATATTAAATTCCAGATAGAAGTGAAAGCATATGGTATTTGTCTTTCTTTTTCTGACTTACTTCACTCAGGATGAGAGTCTCTAGTTCCATCCATATCACTGAAAATGGCATTATTTTGTTGTTTTTTTATGGCTGAGTAGTATTCTATCATGTATATTTATCACATCTTCCTAATCCAGTTGTCTGTTAATGGACATTTGGGTTATTTCCATGTCTTGGCTATTGTGAATAGTGCTGCAATGAACATGCAGGTACATGTGTCTTTTTTAAGGAGAATTTTGTCTGGATATATGCCCAAGAGTGGGATTGCTGGGTCATATGGTAGTTCTATGTATAGTTTTCTAAGGTACCTCCATACTGATCTCCATAGTGGTTGGATAAGCTTACATTCCCACCAACAGTGCAGGAGGATTCCCTTTTCTCCACACCCCCTCCAGCATTTGTTATTTGTACACTTATTAATGATGGCCATTCTGACTGGTGTGAGGTGGTATCTCATGCTAGTTTTGATTTGCATTTCTCTATTAATCACGGATGTGGAGCATTTTTTCATGTTTGATTGCCATCTGCACATCTTCCTCGGAAAAATGTCTCTTCCGGTCTTTTGCCCATTTTTCCATTGGGTTGTTGGGCTTTTTTGCTGTTGAGTTGTATAATACTAGAGATTAAGCCCTTGACAGTTGTATCATTTGACACTATTTCCTCACATTCTGTAAATTGTCTTTTTGTTTTCTTTGCTGTGCAAAAGCCTGTCAGTTTGATAAGGTCCCATTGGTTTATTTTTGCTTCTATTTCTGTTGCTTTGGGGGACTAACTTGAGAAAACATTTATAAGGTTGATATCAGAGAATGTTTTGCCTATGTTCTCTTCCAGGAGTTTGATAGTGTCTTGTCTTATATTTAAGTCTTTAAGCCATTTGGAGTTTATTTTCATGCGTGGTGGGTGGTTGTGTTCTAATTTCCTTGATTTGCATGCAGCTGTCCAGATTTCTCTGCAATACTTCCTGAAAAGATTGTCTTTTTGCCATTTTATGTTCTTCCTTTGTCAAAGATTAATTGACCATAGGTGTCTGGGTTTATTCCTGGATTCTCTATTCTGTTCCATTGGTCTGTATCAATACAAACAGGCCCCCCTGTCTTGATTACTGTGGCTTTGTAATATTGCCTGAAGTCTGGGAGAGTTAGGCCTCCTGCTTGGTTTTTGTTCCTCAGAATTGCTTTGGCAATTCTGGTTTTTTTGTGGTTCCATATAAATTTTTGGATTGTTTGCTCTAGTTCTGTGAAAAATGTCATGGGTAATTTGATAGGGATTGCATTGAATCTGTAGATTGCTTTGGGTAGTATGGCCATTTTTACAATATTAATTTTTCCAACCCAGGAGCAATGACTATCCTTCCATTTCTTTATATCTTCTTTAATTTCCTTGATGAATGTTTTATAGTTCTCAGCATGTAAGTCTTTCACCTCCTTGGTCAGGTGTATTCCCAGGTATTTGATTTTTGGGGGTGCAATTTTAAGAGATATTGTATTTCTGTATTTCTTTTCTTATATTGCCTTGTTAGTATACAGAAATGTGACTGATTTCTGCATGTTAATCTTATATCCTGCTACTTTGCTGAATTTGTTGATCAGTTCAAGTAGTTTTTGGGTTGAGTCCTTAGGGTATATATAGTATCATGTTATCTTCATACAGTGACAGTTTTATCTCTTCTTTTCTTATTTGGATGCCTTTTATTTCTTTTGTTTGTCTGATTGCTGTGGCTAGGACTTTCAGTATTATGTTGAATAACAGTGGTGAGAGTGGGCATCCTTGTCTTGTTCCAGATTTTAGTGGGAAGGCTTTCAGCTTTTCTCCATTGAGTATTATATTTGCTGTGGGTTTGTCATAAATGGCTTTGATTAAGTTAAGGAATGTTTCCTCTATACCCACTTTTGGAAGAGTTTTGATCATGAATGGATGTTGGACTTTGTCAAATGCTTTTTCTGCATCTATTGAGATGATCATGTGGTTTTTGACTTTTCTTTTGTTAATGTGGTGTATGATGTTGATTGATTTGCATACATTGTGCTATCCTTGTGAACCTGGGATGAATCCCACCTGGTCGTGATGTATGATCCTTCTGATATGTTGTTGGATTTGCTTGGCTAAAATTATGTTGAGAATTTTTGTGTCATATTCATCAAAGTTATTGGCCTATAGTTTTCTTTTTTGGTGGTACCTTTGTCTGGTTTTGTAATTTTTTTCTGTTTAAATAGCTGTTCTAATTGGTATGAGGTATTCTTCCTGTGATTTTAATATGCATTTCTGTAATAACTAAGGTTGAGCATTTTTTTTTTTTTTTTTTTTTGCCTTTTTGTCTTTTTAGGGCCACACCCACGGCATATGGAGTTTCCCAGCCTAGGAGTCGAATTGGAGCCGTAACTGCCAGTCTACATCACAGCCACAGCAACGTGGGATCCAAGCTGCCTCTGTGACCTACACCACAGCTCACAGTAATGCCGGATCTTTAGCCCACTGAGTGAGGCCAGGGATCAAACCCGCGTCCTCATGGATGCTAGTCGGGTTCGTTAACCACTGAGCCACGACGGGAACTCCAGGTTGAGCATTTTTCAGTGTGCTTGTTGGACATGTGTATGTCATGTTTAGAATAATGGCTATTCAATTATGTGAAGATGTCAGTTCTTGCATATGCAATCTATTTAACACAATCTCAATCAAAATCCCAGCAAGTTTTATTGATTCTAAAGTTTAAATGAAAAGTTAAAAGGTCTGGAATTACCAACATGATAAGGAGAAGAAAAACAAAGTAAGAGAACTGACACTACCCAAATTCAAGATTCAATGTAAAGCTACCACAATCAAGATAGTGTGGTACCGGCAAAAGAATTGAAAAGTAGGTCATTGGATCACAGCGAACAAGTCAGAAATAGACTCACACAAATATAGTCAATTGATCTTGAACATAGGATGAAGGCAGTTCAATAAAGAAAGTGTAGTCTTTTCAACAAATGGTGCTAGAACAATATGACATCATATAACATTTTTAAAAAATGAATCTAGTTATAAACCTATACTTTTCACAAAGATTAACTCTCAATAAACAATAGGGCAAAATGTAAAATGCAAAATTATAAAATTTACAGAAGACAAGAAGGAAGAATATTTGTTTGATGTTGGATTTGGCAATGGTTTCTTAAATGGAACACCAAAAATGTACTTCATGAGTGAAAAAGGTAATAAGTTGGTCTTTTTAAGATTAAAAACTTTTGCTCTCTGAAAGACACGTTGAGACAAAGAAAATACAAGTTAAAGCTTGGGAGAAAATATTTATAAAACACTTATAAAGATGTTTATCCAAAATTTACAAAGAAAACACAAAATTTTACCAGTAAGAAAGAAGACAACTGAACTAAAAAATGGATAAAACCATCTGAAAAAATCCTTAACAAACTAGATACACAAATGATAAATATATGAAAAGTTATTAAACACCATAAATCATTAGAAAATTCAAAATGAAAACAATGAAATACTACTAAACACTTGGAATGACTAAGGAAAAAAAATGACAATACCAAATGCTGCAAGAATGCAAAGCCACCAGAAATGTCATTTACTGTTGGTGAGAATGTGTAAGTGGTGTATCCCCTTTGAAAGACTGGCAATTTCTTAGAAATCTAAACATAGTGTTACCATGTAATCTAAACAATCACACTCCTTAGTATTTATTCAACTGGGTTGAAAATTTTAAGTCTATTTAAAAGCCTTCACATAAATGTTTATACCAGCTTTACTCATTTTGTTGCCACAACTCAGAGGTGAATAAGGCGTACTTCAATAGGGGAATGGAAAAACCAGCTATGGTATAGTCCATAAAATGAAATATTATTCATTGATAAGAATAAATGTGTTATCGAAAAGTTGATGTCATGGCACAGCAGACACAAATCCAACTAGAAACCATGAGGTTAAGGGTTCGGTCCCTAGCCTCACTCCGTGGGTTAAGGATCCTGTGTTGCCATGTAGTTCACAGACGTGGATCGGATCCTGCGTTGCTCTGGCTATGTATAGGCCAGCAGCTATAGCTCCAATTGAACCCCTACCCTGGAAATCTCCATATGCTGCCAGTGTGGCCCTAAAAATGCAAATAAATAAATAAATAAATAAATAAGCAAGCTATCAAGCCACAATAGATATGAAGATAACTTAGATTTAAATGGGCACATTAAGGGTGTTGATCTAAAAGGCTACATACTGTATGATTCCGACTATACGACATTCTGAAAAAAGCAAAACAATAGAGACAGTAAAATTATGAGTGGTTGTCAGAAGGAGAGGAAAGGGGGAGAGGTGACTACGTGGAAAACAAGAATGGATTTTTAGTTATACAAATCACAGTTATTTTGTATGATGCTGTAATAGACTTATGACACATTTTTTAAAAACTCAGAACTGTGTAACACAAGTAAATTTAATATAAACTATGTATATCAATGAGTTAAAATAATAAAATTGTCAGATGCAAAATTTGCATTTGCAATCATCCTTCTTCAAAACGTTTTTTCAACTGTTTTGAATTGTTTTGTGCATTTAATTAGGCCCTAGTTTGTAAGCCAACATTTTGCATCTTTCTCCTGTATTTATTTATTAATGACCTACTAATTGCTAATCTAATGGCTTACTTCATGTTTGATTTTCCTTTGGCATTCTGTAACTGTAAATGAAATGGAACAATTTTGGAACATTATTTGCTTTATATTGAAGTGTACTAATTTTTCAGTCATCTCACTGACCTGTTACTCATGATCTCTACTTTGTCCTAACCTACTTAAATGGGATCCTGCATTTATTGCACCTTTCTTTTTCCTCTTTATCTAGCCTAATTTTGTGAATTTATTTGCCAGTTATATATATTTGAATGTTGATCATTGTCAGGTTTAAATTTCTAACTTGGATATTCAAAAATTGCTGTAAATTCCTTCTAATTTGACATTTTACCTCCATACTCAGTATGCTAAAATTGAGTTATTATCATTTTCCAAATATGCTATCTTCTCATTCCCATGAAATGTGCCCTCCTTCTTTTGAGAACTCAGTCTTGAATAGTTGGAATAACTATTTCAAATCCTCTTTCCCCCTATCCAGTCTTCCATTTTTAAAGGCCCTTTTGTCCATTCCCTTTATCTAATTCCTATCATCACTACAAGGTTCTGATCACCTCATATCTCAGGCCATTGCTAAAACCTGTAAGTTGTCATTCTGTTTCTACCTTCTGTTCCTTCCAATTCTTTATATCAATTTCTGCTGTTTTGATATTCTGTCAATACAATTTTCATAAACCAACTTTGCTTCAAAAATGCAGGGTTCAGGAGTTCCTGTTATGGTGCAGCAGAAATGAATCCAGCTATTATCTATGATCCCTGGCTTTGCTCAGCAGATTAAGGGACTGGCCTTGCTGTGAGCTGTGGTGTAGGTTGCAGATGTGGCTTGGATCTTGCATTTCTATGGCTATGGTTTAGCCTGGTAGCTGCAGCTCCAGTTCGACGCCTAGCCTGGGAACTTCCATATGCTGCAGATGTGGCCCTTAAAAAGCAAAAAAAAAGCCGAAAAAAAAAAAAAACCCAAAAAACCCCCCAAAAAAACCCAAAACAGGGTACAGTTGTCATAGATTGGTATTCACAATCTTCTGTAATTTGACTCTTGGATATGTCTTCAGATTTTGCTCTCACTGTAGAGTGAGAGTACTAGCCCTAGCAAAACAAAACTATTGTTTTTTTTTTTTTTTTTTTTTTTTTTTTCCCCAGAGCTTGCCTCCAGGCACACTATTCCCAATTAAGAAATATTTCCTTCTCACTCCCATCCCCAAATGTCCACATCCTACTCATCTCCAGTCTTCTCTCTGCTCACTCTTCTCAATTTGTTTATCTTACTGACTTTATTATTGCATTTTATTCTGACTCATCTTTTTATGTCATATATCCATAGTACCATTGTGAGTTCTTACTGGAGTAATGAGAGTCTTCCATTCCCAGCCCAGATAATAGCAATAATTTATATATTGAGGTTCAATGTTTCCTACATTGAATAGTGACCTTGCAGAAAGAAAAATGTCTGTAAGAGAAAATACTACACAAAAGCTTTTCTCTCCTAAAGAAAAGCTGACATGTTTTGACATTTATTTATTGAAACCGCTTACTGAGATCTCACTTTTTGTTAAGAAACTAGATCAGGTTGGGATACAAGCAATGAAGAAAACACTTCAGAATTTTTGTTAATTATTTTTCTAGGCATACCGCATTTTGCCTTCTTAGGTTTCTAGGGCTTATGCCTTTCTTAAAAAATCAGGCATATGCTGTATAAATATTTGCAAAGTTAGGGAGAAAGATTCTAGTACTCAAAGGAGCAAGAGCACGCTTTGAGGAAAAAAACAATTTAAACTAGAGCCATATGCATCCTTTTTTATGTGGCCATTTTATGCCAAGGAGACAGGCCCTTAACTCTGCTTTATACATTAATGCAGCGGAGTTTTTCCAGGCAAGCCAGGGCCTATGCCAAATTTGCCTCAGTGAAATCTACAGAACAGGCCTTCCTATTTTAAGAACTCATAAGCCAGGGAGACAGAAGTCATGCAAGTATCTTCATTTTCTTACTTAATAATGTCAGTATTTCTTCAATTTCCTCTAACTTGCTTTGGAATAAGTTTGTACTTTGTGGTGATTCTTAAAAATTAGTTCTCTAAAAGTCATACTCTCTTGTCTCTCAGTACATCCAAAGTTTCTTGGGATATTTATTTTTTATATCAATAAGAAATCTGTTATGAAAACTTACTTGTAGCAGGAGTTAATAGAAGAATGCCGTGTGTGTGTGTGTGTCTATATATATATATATATATTTGGAAATAAGAAATGAGTTCATTTCAAATTTTTCATTTCAAAATCTGCATGCTGGTAATTTAATAGGATTGTGAATATTTAGAATGAATTAACTGGCACCCTTAATAATTATATGGGGTGATTAAATGTCTTCACAAAGATAGTAATATCAAACTCTGCTCATATCACTAGAACCATAATTATGTCAAAAATATTTATTTCTTTTTGAGGATGTGTTTATGGTAAGAAATCTCCAACAATACACAATTAGGGAGAAAAAGAAGAAAAGTAACTCAAAGATTAGATAGAACATAAAGAAACATATGACAAAATGAGACTTAACTACATTGATAATTTTATTAAATATAAATTTTATATGTACCATGATTATCAGAAAACATTTGTCAGATTGAATATGAGAGCAAGACTAAACTATACAATGTCTACATAAAACATACTTTAAATATAAATCACAAATAGATTAAAAGTGAAAAAATAGATACATCCAATGATAGCACTAATCAAAAGAAAGCTGAAATGGCTATATTATTATCAGACAAAACAGATTTTGGAGCAAACATATAACCACTGCTAATAAATTGTATTTAATAATGATAAAGAACCTATACATTAAGATGGTATAGCAATCCTAAATATTTATCACCTAGTAACAGAGCTCCAAAGTACACAAAGAAAAAACTTGTAAAACCAGAAGGAAAATATAGAAATCCAGATTATAGTCAGAGATTTTAATACCACCTGCTCAAACATAAATTTAAGTAGAAATCAGTAAGGATATAAAAACCTGAACACTTACAACTTGCTTTATTTGATATTTACGTATAACAGCAAATACACAAATGTGAAATATTTCATGTCTTAAAAAATACATCCTTTAAATACAAAATAGAACTGAATTAGAAGTCAATAGCTGAAAGATCTCTAGAAAACACTAAAATATTTGAAAACTAAATAACATAGCAAAAACTATGTTTCAAAGAGTAAATAATAAAAGGAGTAAAAGAATATTTAAAACTAAATAAAAAAATAACATATCAAAACTTGTCTTTATTCTCAGATGACATTTTAATATGTATATTGAATATCTGTATCTATAAAATACCTAATAGAACTAATCAATGATTGTAGCAAGTTTGTGGTGTGCAAAATAAAATTAATTGTATTTAAAAAAAATCTTATACATCCTTAAAAATTAATTGTATTTCTATATATGAGCAAGGAACAACTATAAATTGAAAGTAAGAAATGAGTATCATTTATCATAGCATTAAAGTTTGTGACATAGGGATAAACATGACAAAATTTAGTCAACAACAATACACAGAAGGCTATAATAGAGCAAGACTAACAGTGAAAGAAAAAATATCCTGAATAAGTAGAAAGATGTATCAAATTCATTGATCAGAAGACGTAAGATTGTTAAGACATTAATCCTATCCAAGATGTTCTGTAGAGTCCATAATGTAGGTTAGAATCCTATCAGATTTTTTTTTCAGAAACTGGCATACAAATTCTAAAATTCATATTGAAATTCAAATGAACTTAAATATTCAAAATAGGTTTGAACATGAAGAATACAGTTTGAGAACTAATACTTCATGATTTCAATGCTTACTGTAAAGCTACAATAATCAAGAAAATGTATTGATGTAAAGATAGAAAAGTACATCAATGGAACAGAATACGGGACCCAAAAGTAAGTCTGTATGTATATGGACAACTGGTTGTCAACAAAGAAGTAAAACAATTTTGTACAGAAAACGTAGTCTTTTCAATGTGTGTTGCTGGGACAATTGGCTATCCAAATGCAAAAAAAAAAAAAAAAAAAAAAAAAAAAAAGAATTTTGGTCCATGCCTTGCTCAATATACAAAAAGTAACTGAAAATATTTAATATACCTAATTTAAAATTTAAAACTATAAACCTTGTAGAATATTGGAGAAAACATTTGGTTTTATGGGTTAGACAAAGATTTTTTAGGTGTAACAGCAAAGTACAATACATAAAATAAAAATTTAAGTTGGACTTCATCAAAATAAAAAACTTTAAAAGTGCCTCAAAAGACACTGCTAAGAGAATGTAAAGAAGAGCCAAAGATTGGTAGAAAATAAATTCAAACCATAACTAATAAAGGACTCATATCAAAATATATAAAGAATACTGAAAACTCAAGGAAAAAAAAAAAAAACCCAAACAAATGCAACAACTAAAAACACAGTTCAGTGAAAAGATGGACAAAAGATTTGGATAGTTCACTAAAGAAGTTATATGTTGGCAGATAAGCACATGAAACAATACTCAGGATTGAAATTCACCACCTATTTGAAAAGCTACACTTAAAAAGACTGATTGTTCCGAGTATTGCAAAGGATATGAACTGGAACTGTAATACCCTCACCGTTAGTAGAATTGTAAAATTGTATAACTGCTTTGGACAGCAGTCTGGCAGTTCTTAAAAAGTTAAACATACACTTACCCTATGATCCAGCCATTTCACTTTCAGGTATTTTCCCATGAGAAATTAAAGCATTCCATCATATAAAGATGTGTATGTGAATGATTATTAGCAGCTTTATTAGTTATAATAAAATACTAGAAACAACTCTGTTTGTCAACAGATACGTGAATAAACAATTATGGTAAGCCCATGTAATGGACACCATTCAACAATAAAAATGAATAAACTATTGATATATACAAGTTGGATGCCTCACAAATGCTGAGTGAAGGAAACCAGAAGAAAATAAATGTTATTTTATTTAAGGAATGTTTTAAACATGTGAACTAATTTGTTGACAAAGTATATTTGTGATTGTCTGGGGCTGGAACTGGAATTAGGGGCTCATTTATGGGGGCAGAAGTGGAATATATACATATCTTTATTTATGATGGAGTTAATCCTGATAAACTCATCATAATTTGAAAATATCATAAAGTTGAAAATGAATTTACATATAGTTTATCTAAAATCATAGCCTAGCCTAGCCTGCCTTTAACATGCAAGAAAACTTACATTATCTTACAGTTGGGAAAAATGACTTAACCCAAAACCTCTTTTGTAATAAAGTGTTGATTATCTCATGTAATTTATTGAATACTACACTGAAAAAAACCAAATTGCTCCATGGGTGCTGAATGGTTGAAATTGTATTGGTTGTTTAACTTTGTGATCAAGTTGTTGACTAAGAGTACTGGATTACATATCATAAGTACAAAATTCAAAATTGGAACTATAGTTTCTATTGAAGGCATATCTCTTTCACATAATCATGAAGTTCAAAAATTGTGAGTTGAATTCTTGTAAATTGGGGACCATATGTAGTATTATTATAAAGGCCAGGAGGAAATTTTAGATGTGACAAATACATTCATTATCTTGATTATGGTGATGGTTTCATGGATGTATATAGATATAGGATCAATGCACATTAAATATGTACAGCTTGGTTATGTCAATTATACCTCATTAAAGCTTTTTAAAAATAAACATTAAGATTAAACATTAAAGCTGTTGCACTTTGAATAGATCTTCCTTATGCTGGCATGATTTTGGAACAATATGCATTGGTAATTTGGAAAATATCTGTCACTGAATTATGCTGTTAAGCTAATGATGGCCTATACAAATTCAACAAGATAATATTTTTTTCCATTCAGAAGCTGGAATTCTTGTTGAATTGGCAGACTTCAGTTCTCCATTTTCTTGAAAATGTTTCTAAATACCAAAGTTGGAATAATAATAGTTTGTTAAATGTCTTTTATGTCAAAATGGTTTCCATGAACAAAGTGGATAATTAAGCCCATAACTCAATCATAAAGGTTTTTTTTTGAGATTTCCAACATACTTCAATGTGCACCAGCAGGGCTTGTTGAACACTTCTATCTTGTCACACAGATTAGTACAAAGCTGTGTTGAGATCTAATAAAATGAATAATTTAATTGCTTCAGCAAGGACATGTAGAAATGTAACTGTTTTTTCCTTTTTGTATTGCCCTATAAGTGTGCAGTGGTGAAGGGTATACTGATTCCTAGTATAATTTGTTGCGAGCAGTTTTGCCCATCATTGCTTTTGCACACAGGGCAAAAAGCAAATAATGTGTTAGTGTGATTTTAAAAATCGTTTTGCCCTTTCAGTCTATGAAAGAATCTTGGGAAACCATAGGGTTTTGCAGACCATGCTTTAAGCACCATTGGAAATGATTATATTATTGAAAGATGGAAAAAAATAATTTTTGAGGTATTATAAAGGCAAATAGTATATAAAACAAAAAAGCAACTAACATTTGCAGAAAACTAAACAAGTAAATTATATTCAAAACATAAATCTATAAAGAAAACTAAAATGTGGCATGGTTTTAAACATTTCAGAGAGTATCTTTTATTTATTTTTGGCCACAGCTGTGGGATGTGAAAGTTCCAAAGTTAGAGGTTGAACCCATGCCATAGCAGTGACCCAGGCCACTGCAGTGAATGCTGGATCCTTAACCCACTGCATCACAAGAGAACTCTCAGATAGTGTCTTAAATAAGAATTTTCTTTGAATAGTCCAGAGTTCCTGACGTTGGAAAATATGAAAAAGAAATATAATCCTTGTAAGTTTTTTGGCCAGAAGTGAACAATATTTATACAGTCATGTAATTCAGATCTTGTTTACTTATTTTTAACCTTTAAAGTGGACAAATTATCTAAGACTTGAGGCAAAACAAATTCACATTGTTATTAACATTGACTATGTAAAAGAAGAGTTCACCAAATATGTGCCATAGAAATGGAAACTGGTGGGAAGGGTGGAGGAAAGAGCAAGGCTGCTAAGAAAAATAGGAGGCAACCCTGGGATATAGCCCACTTGATCATGGCCTATGATCCTTTTAATATATTGTTGGATTTGGTTTGCTATCCCAGCGATGGAAGGATTTTTCAATATCCACAAATCAATCAGTTTGATACACCACATTAACAAACTGAAGAATAAAAACCATATGATCATCTCAATAGATGCAGAAAAAGCTTTTGACAAAATCTAACACTGATTTAGGAAGGAAAAAAAAAAAAAACTCCAGAAAGTGAGCAAGAAGCTATCTGAACATAATAAAGGCCATATATGACAAATCAACAGCTAACATCATTCTCAACAGTGAAAAACTGAAAGAATTCCTGTTAAGATCACAAATAAGACAAAGATGTATAGTCTCACCTCTTTTATTCAATATAGTTTTGGAAGTCCTTGCCATGGCAATCAGAGAGAAAAAAAAAGAAATATATCCAAATCAGAAAAGAAATAAAACTATCAGTGTTTGCAGGTGACATAATACCACACATGGAAAATCCTAAAGATGCTACCAGAAAACTGTTAGAACTCATCAGTGAATGCAGTAAAGTTACAGGATATAAAATTCATATACAGAAATCTATTGCATTTCTACATACTAACAATGAAAGATAAGAAAGAGAAATAATAGAAACAATTCCATTTACCATCACATCAAAAAGAATGGAATAGAAAAAATAAACCTACCTAAAGAAATAAAAGGCTTGTATTCTGAAAACTGTAAGATGCTGATGAAACAAATGAAAGATGATACAAACAGATGGAAAGATATACCATGTTCTTGGACTAGAAGAATCAATATTTTCAGAATGACTACACTCCCCAAGCAATCTACAGATTCAGTGCAATCCCTATCAAATTACCAATGGCATTTTTCACAGTAGAACAGAAAATTTCAAAATTTGTATGGAAACACAAAGACCACAAATAGCTAAAGCAATCAATAGAAAGAAAAATGGAGCAGAGAGAATGAGGCTCCCTGACTTCAGACTATACTACAAAGCTACAGTCATCAAAAGAGTATGGTTCTGGCACAAACCCAAAACGTTAATTAGATCAATGAAACAGAATAGAAAGCCCAGAAATAAACACATACATCTATGGTTAAGTAATCTACAGCAAAGGAGGCAAGAATATACAATGGAGAAAACAAAGTTTCTTCAATAAGTGGTGCTGGGAAAACTGGACAGCTAATTGAAAACAATGAAATTAGAGCATTCTCTAATACCATACATAAATAGAAGCTCAAAATGGATTAAAGGTCTAAATATAAAACCAGTTACTATAAAACTGTTAGAGGAAAACATAAGCAGAACACTCTAACATAAACCACGGCAATAGCTTCTTGGATCCATCTCCTATAGTAATGAAAATAAAAACAAAAACAAATGAATCGTAACTAAAATTTTTGCACAGCAAAGGAAACCATAAACTAATTGAAAAGACTACCCACAGAATGTGAGAAAATATTTGCAAATGAAGTGGCTGACAAGGGATTAATCTCCAAAATATGCAAACAACCTATGCAGTTCAATATCAAAAAAACAGCCCAATAAAAAATGGGCAGAAGTTATAAAAAGACACTTCTCCAAAGATGTACAGACTGCCAAAAAACATGAAAGGATGCTCAACATCACTAATCATTAGGGAAATGCAAGTCAAAATTACTGTGAGGTTCCACCTTACATGTACAACAATGTTCATTACAGCACATTTACAATAGCCAAGATTTGTAAGCAATCTAAATGTCCATCAACAGAGGAACAGATAAAGAATATGTATTAGTCATAAAAAAGAATGAAATGATGCTCTTTGCAGCAACACGGATGGACCTAGAGATTATCATACTAAGTGAAGTTAGTGAAATACAAATATATGATATCACTTATATGTGGAATCTAAAGAAAGGATACAAATGAACTCATCTTCAGAACAGAAACAGACTCACAGACTTTGAAAACAAACTTGTGGTTACTAAAGGAGACAGGTGTGAGGAAGGGATGAAGTGGGGCTTTGGTATTGGCATAGGCACACTATGATATATGGAATGACTGGCCAACAGGGACCTGCCATATAGCACAGGGAACCCTACCCAGTTGTCTGTGTTGGTCTATATGGGGGGAAAAAAGTTGAAAAAGAATGCATGAGTGTATAAGTATAACTGAATTATTTTGTTATATAGAAGAAATTATCACAACATTGTAAATAAACTATGCTTCAACTCAAAAAAACTTATTTTAAAAAATAGGTGAGAGATACCCAGTGAAAGTTGAACAAGTATTGTAGGTGAAAATAAAATATTTAAAATTACAATCATAACAGCAGTATAAATAATCCTATAAACAGTGACATTTACAGGAGATGTGAAGGAGTGTGATGTCATGAGTGAGCTAAATCTTCAGTTTCTAGGACAAGGTGATCAGTGGTCAATAGTGGAAACTGATGAATCAATATTGGAGAGTCATGGAAATAGCTTCTAGCAGTTTAAATTACAAACAATAGAAAAAATACAAAAAATAAAAACTAAAACACCAAAAAATAGAGAACAGACAAAAAAATATAACCAATAGAATTCTGTTTCTAGGGAATAGGATTGATGTAAGGAAGAAGAGTGATGTTTTTCAACATTACATCCTCTGTAGTTTTTTCAAAGAAAATCAGATATTAAAAAATAATGTTAGTATGTGATATTAAATACTATATACAGTTTTTATAGTATACATTAATTATGCAATTTTAATTTCAATAATTTATATACTATATGCAACAAAAATAAAATTATGAAATTACATAATAACTTATAAATAAATATTTTATCTGTAGTTTAACTTGTATGCATGGCTCTCATGCTAATGATACTGTGAGCCTTTAAATTTTGAGTCCCTTGAGATTACAGGCCTTGTTTGTTCTTTATATTATAATGTTTAGCACAAAATGGGTAAAGGTAAAAAGACTATAAATCATGTACTAATGGATTTTTTTTAAAAAGGGAAAATCCATCATTGCCACATAGCTGTAGGAAACTTCTGTAGGATGGAACTGACATAGAGCTGGAACTTGCCAGACATGCTCCCTTTGCCCTTGGGCTTAGAGGTCTCTGCCCTACATCAGGCTCAATCTAGGCTCTTAATCTACTACCCAAGTCATGAATGCACACAGTAGGGCATTGTACAGTCCTAGAGATAGGCATGGATGTTTGCAAATTAGGTCATAATAATAATAATACCTATGAAGCTGGAAAATCCTGGGAAATTGTGTGCCTCAAACATTCTCTCCCTGTCTTTGTCTCAGTCTCTCTGTCTCTGTTTTTGTTTTTGCCATACATGAAAAGCTGACATACTAAGCTCTTTGATTGATAGCAGATACCTTGCCAGTATCAGGAGAAGCAGAATTGACAAGACTGGAAGATAGAAAGGATGTGAGAGTGGGAAGATCCAGGATGTATCCAAATTGGAGAAACAGTTGTACTTTAAAAAGTGTCAGTATTCCCAGGGGTATGACAGAGGAAAGATACACAGCCTAGATGCTAGTGATGGGAGGAGGGGAGCAGGGATAAACAATGATGAACTCAATATTGACATATTAAGTTCTAAATATGTATATAGAATCCAAATTAGAGAGGCTGAGCAGTGTGTATATGACTGAAACAGAATTTCATGAAATAAAGTTTAGTTTTATCACTGGTCAGGAATGGTGACATCTTGAAATAATTTTATTATTGATTTTTGTTCTGTTTTATTTTTAAAATTCTACTCAAGTCCCACTATGTTGATTTCACAAGTGTGGTTGTGATACTACACTGGTTTTTTTGGTAGAGCTTACAGGAGTTGATGTTAAACTAGGTATGGGAAATAAGAGAAATGGAAGCATCAAGGTAGATTCCCCGATGTATGATGTATGCTGTGCAGGAAAGTTTGACAGAACAATGGAATATTCCCTAGAAAGCCATTGTGGAGATAGGAATATCTTGCATGTTATCTAACAAACCTATGTATTCGTGTTATTTGTCTATTATAAACACAAATGTTCTATGAACATGTGTATCACAATTTGCATGGATATGTTTTTGCTTTTTTCAGTACATTGCTAGGAGTTAAATGGATAGGTCATAAGGTAAGTCTATATTTAATTTTTTAACGAAACTGCCGAATAGCCTTCCATAGTGATTTGTACCACTATCCATTCTTACCAGTAGTATATGAAGGTTTTAGTTCCTTCATCCTCAGAAATGCTCACCATCACCAGTCTCCTAAACTCTATCCACTTTAGTTAGTGATAAGGATTTTAATTTGCATTTTTCTGATGGTTAATGAAATGGAGAATTAATTAAGTACTGATTTTCCATTTGAATAATCTTTGGTGAAATGTTTCTTCAAACCTATTGCCTATATGAAAAAAAAGGTTGCGTTTGAGTTCTGAGTTTTGAGGGCTATTTGTTTATTCTAGATCCAGGTCTTTTATTAAATACAGGATTTGTAAAAATTCTTCTTAGCCTATGGTTATCTTTTTATTCTCTTAACAGTAACCTTTGAGGAGTAGAAGTTTTAAATTTTGATGTAGTTCTTGAGGGAGTAGGGAAGGGGCAGAAAGTGTGTGCCTTTGCATATGTTTGTGTGAGATATCTTTGCTTATTTTAAAGAACTCCTATGACTGCAGAGTTTTTTTCATGAATGAAAAAGCAGCAAGCAGATCATGAGGCATCCAGTTTATTTCTTTGAACAGGATAGGTGAAAGTGATGTGCAGTAATGTTCCAGAAGTGGCAGGAAAAATGAACAGGGATATCTGACAAATTTCTGATTGTAGCTGAAATTAAAAATTCTTGACCAGGTGAAGGCAACAATAGCACAGTGATTAATGGTAAGGTAAACGAGTTCTGACAGTGTTGTGGAGTCATCCAGCCTCTAGGGCACAGTTTTACATTCAGGATACATCAGCAAGTTGGGACTCTTCTTTTCCAACAAGGAACCCTGAGCCCCAGGTAGGATTCCTGAACTTCCTGGAGAAGGAAGACATGGGGAAGTGATACAGAGGCATGTGCTCTTCAGAGGCACTTGTTCTAATGCTGCTATAGAGGCTTATTTGCTCTGCCCTCAAATGAGGATCCAGGTATCCCAGTCACATATTTGAAATATAGAGCAGCACATTTCCTTATACAAAATACTGAATAAATTTAATCCCTTTCTACCAAGAAAAAGTTTGAAGTAAAATCATCTCTAAGATTCAAAAGTACTGATATCTTTATTTTAGGACTTAATACTTAAAATTGAAAATGAACAAAAACTATAGCAATTTGCTTGGATATGAATCAGTTTTTTTTCCCCACTGGTGTCACAAGCATTGTGATTCCGTACAATGCTGGCTCTCCTTAATTGCAATCTGTGCTTTTGTGAAGATAGAAAAAATTTACAGGTGCCCTCTGAGAATGCCTATCAAAGTGGAGCACTATCTAACTAGAGAATTGCTTTTTTAACTCATTAAATAATTGAATAATGTTAAAAATTTGTTACCTCGTGGCAAGAAGAAATTTAAACTTGTTACACCAATACACTCAATAAAACTTAACAAAACTAAGTGAAATAGGTAATACAGATTAAGCAAGAAAAATATGGGCAGAATCCATGTGGATCCAGGGGTGAGTTTAGTATGCCATCACTTGAATCCTGCGCACTTGCTAGATTTATGTGATAAATTTGTCTCTAAGATACATTTTAAACCATCCAAAGTGGGAAACATGATTAGGTAGGTGATTCATAGCACCCATAAAGTTTAATAACGCAAATGCTGTCCAGGAGGAACATATTATTCTTGGTATTGCAACTAGAGAGAAATTCTTAACCACATGTCCTAGAGAATGATAAGAACTGGATTTATGTCTTCGATGAATTGCTTCTACTCTGTTTCATAAAAGAGGGTTCACAGGTCTTTTCATCAGCAGGCAGCAGTTCCTGTGATGGATATTTAGAAAAAAAGACTTTGTCTTATCTACTGGTGTTATTAGAAACACACTTGTGTATGTAGTCCAGAACACTTAACTAATCTTGTCTTTTTACTTATTTTTAGGAATATGTAAGCCTCTCATTGTGATTTCTCCTCAAATCAGTGAGAATTAATTGCTATTACCAAAAATAGGTGTCTGTTTTTTCCCCACAGTATAAACAACCCTACAGAGACCCTAAGCAAGACAGCAACCCCCAACCATGCACCATGTAATACATGTTCTCAGAGGTGTTTGCAAGTGTTAGGTTAACAGGAATTCTGTAGTACATTACAGTGAAGAAACTACAAGGTGAACGAAATAAAATAAATATACCTGTTCCTGGACTGGACTTCTCAGAATTTTAAAATATTTGCTATACACATGATTAACATTTAAGAGGTATTCATATCATTTTGTTTTCCAAACATATTTTCCAAAAGAAATCTTTCTCTTTGCAGAGACTCTCATGAGCTATTTACAGAAATACTCTTGAGATCTTCCACATTCCTTTATTCTGCACTGTGCATTTGGATTAATTCCAACACTGACTCAAAATCAATCCTATAAAGAGCGAGTTACATACATTCTGACACTGATATGAGTGCAGCACTTTGAGTTGCTCTTTGGCAGTGACTACTGTTAAAATAACAATGAGATGTATTAGCTTGATGGGATTGTCAAGAAATGACTTCTGAAATACTATTTGTTTTTTGTGCTCTGAACTCAACTGCATGTCATAAATTTGTTTAAAGATCACGTTCTACCTGATCTTTGCCTTCTAAGTCGTGGAAAGGACTTTGGCCAAAAGTAATAAAATCTGATCTAAGAAAATAGAGAGAGTGATTCAGGTTTCATATGGTGCCACTTTCTAAGGAAAAGTATTAATACAAAAGATTCAAAGACTCCTAGAGACAGTATTAAAATTTTGGCAATACATAGCTATCGTCTAAAAAAATTGTCCTTCAAATATATAGGAATAAAATAGGAATGAAGGTAATAAACTTTGCATTAAGACAACTTATGTATTCTTTTTTTATTGTTATTTCCCCAACACAATTTTTTTTCCACTGTATAGCATGGGGACCCAGTTACACATACATGTATAAATACTTTTTTCTGCCATTATCATGCTCCATCATGAGTAACTAGACATAATTTTCAGTGCTACACAGCATGATCTCATTGTTAATCCATTCCAAAAGCAATAGTTAGCATCCGTTAACCCCAAGCTCCCAATCCCTCCCACTCCCTCCCCCACTCTCCCTGGGCAACCACAAGTCTGTTCTCTAGGTCCATGATTTTATTTTCTGTGGAAAGCTTCCTTTGTGGTGTATATTAGATACCAGACATAAGTGATATCATATGGCATTTGTCTTTCTCTTTCTGACTTACTTCACTCAGTATGAGAGTCTCTAGTTCCATCCATGTTGCTGCAAATGGCATTATTTCATTCTTTTTTATGGCTGAGGGGTATTCCATTGTATATATATACCACATCCTCCTAATCCAATCCTCTGTCAATGGACATTTGGGTTGTTTCCATGTCTTGGCTATTGTGAACAGAGCTGCAATGAACATGTGGGTGCATCTGTCTTTTTTAAAGAAAGTTTTGTGCAGATATATGCCCAAGAGTGGGACTGCTGGGTCATATGGTAGTTTTATGGATAGATTTCTAAGGTACCTCTGTACTGTTCTCCACAGTGTTTGTACCAGCTTACATTCCCACCAACAGTGCAGGAGGGTTCCCTTTTCTCCACACCTCCTCCAGCACTTGTTTTTTGTGGACTTATGAATGATGGCCATTCTGACGGGTGTGAGGTGGTATCTCATGGTAGTTTTGATTTGCATTTCTCTAATAATCAGGGATGTGGAGCGTTTTTTCATGTCCTTGTTGGCCATCTGTACATCTTCCTTGGAGAAATGTCTCTTCAAGTTTTTTGCCCATTTTTCCATTGGGTTGTTGGGCTTTTTTGCTGTCGAGTTGTATAAGTTGCTTGTATATTCTAGAGATTAAGCCCTTGTCAGTTGCCTCATTTGAAATTATTTTCTCCCATTCTGCAAGTTGTCTTTTTGTTTTCTTATTGGTTTCCTTTGCTGCGCAAAAGCTTGTCAGTTTGATTAGGTCCCATTGGTTTATTTTTGCTTTTATTTCTGTTGCTTTGGTGGACTGACCTGAGAAAACATTTGTAAGGTTGATGTCCGAGAATGTTTTGCCTGTGTTCTCTTCCAGGAGTTTGTTGGTACCCTGTCTTATATTTAGGACTTTCAAGAAAACTTATATATTGTTCACAAATTTTGTGCCTATATAAATCTGAAAAACAATGAAAAATAAAAATACTCCTAGATATACCAACTTTTATAAAGCATGCAGAGAAACTGAAACTCTCATACTGGTGAGAATGCTAATGGTGCATACCTTTTGGAAAAAAAATATTGGCAGTTTCTTACTATTAATGTATGTACTTACTAATATTTAACATAGGAATATTCAATTACTTCCATACTGAGATTATTCATAGTAATATGCAAAATATTATTTATACTCTGTATTTGAACTGTAAACATTTTATAAAATTAAATAAATATGCTTGGCATAGTATTCAAGTTAAAAATGGGTATTGTTTATGCACATGAATATAGTTGAAGAATCTTTATACGGAAATCATTTCTTTTTTTGTCTTTTTTTTTTGCTATTTCTTTGGGCCACTCCCGCAGCATATGGAGGTTCCCAGGCTAGGGGTCGAATCGGAGCTGTAACCACCGGCCTACGGCAGAGCCACAGCAACGCGGGACCCGAGCCGCGTCTGCAACCTACACCACAGCTCACGGCAATGTCAGATCCTCAACCCACTGAGCAAGGGCAGGGACCGAACCCACAATCCCATGGTTCCTAGTCAGATTTGTTAACCACTGCGCCACGACAGGAACTCCTATGGAAATCACTCTTATATTTAGCTCGTAGTTAGTCTATTCTTGTAAGTGCTTTTTCTTCCTGGTTATAACAAATTCTTTTTTGAGCTTTTTTTTTTTTTTTTTTTTTTTTTTTTTTTGTCTTTTGTATTTTTTAGGGCCACACCTGCAACATATGGAGGTTCCCAGGCTAGGGGTTGAATCAGAGCTGTAGCTGCCTACCTACACCACAGCCACAACACCTATTTTGAGCTTTGAACTTCAGATTTATATATCCAATTGCTAGAATCATCTCCACTTAGATGTCTATAGCCATCTCATATCATTTTTAAAACCAAATCACCCAGTTTGTCCATTGTAGTAAATAACCACACCATTCTTTTACCTGCTTAAGCCAAATTTGATACTCTACATGTTCATTTACCCAGTCTGTTAGTAAACCATATCTGCTTTACCATCAAAATGTATCCAGAGTCTTTCCACTTCTCACTTCTTCCACAGACGTCATTCTAGTGGAAGTTTCAGGCAGAAAGTGCCTGGACTCTAATGGTCACTTCAAAATAGTCCTTTGCTTTCATTCTCCTGCTCTAAAGTCTATCTTTTTCACATAGAAATCAGATTGATGGTTTTAAAATACCTATGTAAGATTATGTGATTGTTCTGATCAAAACCCTCCAATGCCTTTTTGTCTATATTGACTAGGGTGCCATTAGCCTCAAGTAGTACCAAAAGAAACACAAAACGCATTATAGGTGTAAATATTGCTTACATAATGTTCTGATTGGTGGGTAGCTCTTCTCCGAGTAGCAATTTAAAGACCAAGGCATCTTCCATTTTTAGGCTTTGTCATTTATCATGTAACTTCCAAATTAAAAAAAAAAAAGTGGATCTAAAACTGTACACAGTGTGAACTCTCTATATAAAATAATGTTCCTGAAAAAACCTTAAACATAAGATGAAAGTTAAATATTAATGAGGCTCTAGTCTGATTGGTGACATTATGATGATTTGCTTTTTTTACTTAAGCATGTTCTGCATTTTAAAAATATTTCTACAGTGAACACGTGTATTTTTATAATCTTCAAAAAAAACTTTCAGGACTTTTCTCTGTGGCTCAGCAGTATGAACCCGACTAGTATCCATGAAGACATGGGTTTGATACCTGGTCCCCCTCAGTGGTTTAATGATCCAGCATTGCAGTGAGCTATGGTCTAGGTCACAGATGTGGCTCGGATCTGGTGTTGCTGTGGCTGTCTTGTAGGCTGGCAGCTGCAGCTCTCATTTGACTCCTAGCCTGGGAACTTCCATATGCTGTGGGTGTGGCCCTAAAAAAGAAAAACAAAACATCTTTTAAAGATGGTGATGTAAGACCAGGTTTCCAGTCTAATTCCCAGAAATTGACTCAAATGACTGAAAGGAAAGATATACAAAGTGATGTTATGGACTGATTTGTGACTCCTCAAAATTCATATGTTGCAGTCCTACCCCCAAATATGACTGTATTTGGAACTTTACAGAGAAAACTAATGTTAAATTATGTGATATGGGTGGATCCCTAATCCAATAGGACTGATAGCTTTATAAAAATAGGAGAAACAGGAGTTCCCTGGTGGCACAGTGGGTTAAGGATCCAGCATTGTCACTACAGCAGCTCATGTCATTGCTGCAGCACAGCTTTAATCCCTGGTGTAGGAACTTCCACATCCTAGAGAGGCACTCCCCCCCAACCCCCGCCAACACCAAAAAGGAAAAAAAAAAAAAAACAAGAACAGGAGAACAAGGATGTGTGTGTACAAGGGAAAGGCTATATGAGGACAGAGTGAAAAAACATCCATCTGCAAGCCAAGGAGAGAGGCATCAGAAGAAACCATATCTGCCAACACCTTGATGTTAGACTTATAGCCACTGGGATTGTGAGAAAATAAATTTATATTGGTTAAGCCACTCAGTCTTTGATGTTTTGTTAAAGCAGCTTTAGCACATTAATACAGGAAAGAACTTCATCAGTTCTAGAGGAAATGGCTAACTACATATCCCCTTATTCAGAGAGATAAAATTATGTTAACACTAAGGACAAAATGAGGGTCTCCTTTCTTGCATCCACTTTGACATTCACCTTGATGTGTTATCCTTAACACTTGGTAGAAAAGTGACTACACAAAGAGCTATTTCTCCAACCAAATTTTGCAAAGGCAGGAGTTCCCGTCGTGGCGCAGTGGTTAACGAATCCGACTAGGAACCATGAGTTTGCGGGTTCGATCCCTGCCCTTGCTCTGGGTTAACGATCCGGCGTTGCAGTGAGCTGTGGTGTAGGTTGCAGATGTGGCTTGGATCCCAAGTTGCTGTGGCTCTGGCGCAGGCTGGCAGCTACAGCTCTGATTTGACCCCTAGCCTGGGAACCTCCATATGCCACGGGAGCGGCCCAAGCAATGGCAAAAAGACAACAACAACAAAAAAAAAAATTTGCAAAGGCAGAGTTTGATCCCTCTGCTGCAGTGGATGAATGCTGTAATCTGCACGTGATCAGGACTGGTGGTGAGAACTATAGCAGAGCTTGACCCACTCTAATTGGAATCATTTTGGCCTTTGGTGCCAATGACAGAAGAGGAAGATGGAATCTTCTAAGAGGGTTGAAGGGAGTATAGAATTTCTCACAAAATTTCTCACAAAAGAGAAAGACTGTAGGCTGAGAGGTTTTTCCATAAACAAAATCTCATTATTCCCAGTTGTCAGACTTTCCAAAAGACAAGGTTTCTGACTGGAAGCCCTCCATAATACACCAGGGATGTTCCAGCCTCTATAAAGAGAAGTTACAATAAGAGTACCTTAAATGATCACTTTGTATGATTAGAGTCAAAAAAGTCAAGGAAAAGAGAGCCAAGATGACAAAAGCTGGCCACGACTAAAGTGGTTCCAGCAGGCTGAAAAATCACACAGAGACTGGTGGAGATCGTCATATTCAAAATTCCTTCTCTATGCCCTTGGAGGGAACTGAGAAGATAAACAAACTGCAAAGTGCCACATAGACCTGGAGGTATAATACCAAGGAATAGTCACCCATATCTTTTTGTTTTTGTTTTTATTTATTGGCTCTTTGAGAGGAAAAAAAGCACAAAAAGGTCTGTACCCATTCAAGGAAAAACAAATTGGAGATGAGGCCAGGGAAAGAGATTGCCAGAAGTAATGAAAGCCATCTTCTTGAGTGTTATTCCTTAGGTAATTGAGAAGGATTTTAGGCAGCGCTGTTTTATGCACATGAAGAAGTTAAATAGGAAATATATGTGAAGAAAAAAAAAGAGATTATATAGGAAATGGACATAATAGAAGTACTAAGAGAGTTAAGGATTTAAGAAAACAATGATGTTATTTATTATAGAATTTAAAGTTGGACCAGAAGAAAAAAGGGAACAGTGAAGTAAAATATACCTAAAGTATAAGCCTGAGCAAAGTGGAGAGCATTAGAAAACAAGAGATGAAAATGGTCAGAGACAACATATGGTCATAGAAGAGAAGTAGGATCTGCTAAAGAGATAAATCGTATTTGTTAAGAGTATAAAAAATAAATGGAACAGAATAGGCAAAAATAAAATAGCAAAAATTTTCCTTAAAGGAAAAGAAGGTTAGAATCTGAGATTTAAGTATGTTAAATCTCTTTAAAACATTCCTAACAAAGAAATAACAGGTCAAAATGATTTAATTTCAAGTAAGGGCATAAGAATATTCTACAAGTGTTCAAGAAACAGAAACAGATAATTTAGGGGAAAAGAAATGGTCAGATTGAACTCAGACTTTATATTAATCTGAAGGATTAAATACTAAAAGAAAATTCAAAACTGTGTAGAAACTCTCCCACTTCCCTTTTCTTACAATGAACCCCTCCTTGAAAATTGTTTTTCCATGATTTATAATTTCAGCCTTATTGAGACTAAGTATCACGTACATGAGGAGATGACAAAGATGTTTTACAATTAGTAAGGAGTGCCAGGTCTTGTGCTGGTTATAGAAACATTGCTTCTCTTCTCTAAATTCACACTTTGTTGCTTGATCTGTGAAAATGGTTCTTAGCCCTTAAATATTGGTCCTAAGCTGGCCAACATGACGTTAGGCTTTGCCAGAAGTGGGCCCTGGGCAGTCATTGTTGAAGGAAAAAGCTTTCTGCCCTGGTTTATTGTGATCACTTGGCAGTGCCCTGCAAGTGCCCAGTTCCTGTAGTGCTTGATGACCAATAGCTTTACCCTCAGGTGGTTTTGTAGAGAAGTCCTTTGGTGAGGTCCTCCTGGTAAAGATTTTCCCAGTCATCTTAGAATCTTCCCAGGTGAAATCTGAAACTGTCCCACATGCATGGACCAGGGGCAAGACCAAAGAAGGCCACTCAAAATTGGGAGATGCCAGGTTTAGCAGGCAAGGAAACTTATATCCAAGGCAGCCAAAAACCAAGTAGGTCTCTTCACCCACATGTCAGAAGCATTGACTGGGTTCAGTCCAGATGGTCTCAACAGCACATTTATTTCTCAAGACCGTGTCCTTGAAAACAGCTCCGGCTGTAGGGAGTATGGGCAGAAGGTATATATATTCCAAGGACAGGGGAGGGGTGATGAGTTCCCAGTTGCTTCCAATTGGTCCAGCTAGTAGGTCATCTTCCTCCAACACAATTTCCAGCAAGTTTCTTAGCCCACCCCTAGAGATAGTGGCTTCTCTTTGCATCTGCTCTTCCTATGTTCTTTAGAGTTTGCTACAATTTTGTTGCTCACTCCATTATTACTCTAATTCCCCATTTAGCTGACAATTTATATTATGCTTACCCTGTTCAAATCGTTTTTTTTTTTTTTTTTCCCTGAATGGGCAGTTCTCAATATCACTAGAGTTGCCTAATCAGTTTTTAGAATGACCTTTCATTACAAAAAGAGTCTGATGTCTTTTTGTCTTTTTTGTGCTGAGTTATTTGCAAATGTGGGCACTAAGAGTAGCAGATTTTCAGGTCTTATGCTCTTGTGGAATGCTTGCCACTCATACCATGCTCTTCTCAAGCATTTCTACTTTAAATTAAAGAAGAGACTACCAACAAGGCCCATTGACTAGAAGGTTCTGACAAAGATATTTGGACAGAAAGCCACCTGGAACTATCTTGGTTTTTCCTTCTTTCTAGTATAGGCTTAATTCTCCATACCTTGGCCACACCTGACAGATTTCCAGCAGAAGTGTTTGTCTCTGTTGAATTCTTTTGAGGAATAATCAGTTGTTAACTAGAGATTTATATTTAGCCAAGTTATTACTCTCAAATAGCGTTAAGAACATAGTAAGACATGCAATTTCATATGTAAATTTGTGGGAAAAAGAGAAAACTTTGCAATATAAGCTAGTACAGAAAAAAATTGAGTGTAGAAAATAAGGGATACAAGAATTGGTAGTTAGGATTGGCATTATTTAAATACAGAACTAAGTTTAAATGATTGTAGAATATAGGTTAATTTGTTCTAGTCATGTTTACTTAGCACCTGTGATGTCAGTCCTTCCAAATCAACCATGTATTGATGTTCCAGTTAAAATATCAATAGAATTCTTTCAAGTTTCATCTAGATAGATTCATGAGAGCAAATGTGAACAAAATAGTTTAGAATTTCTGAAAAAAAATTGATACGAGTAATTCTACAAGGTACCAGAATTTATTATGATATTACAGTAATTAAGACAGTATGGTTCCAGCACAAGAATAGACATATACATCAGTGGAACTGAGTGACAAGCCTAGAAACAGTTTAGCAAAGTAGAAGAATAGTGTGAAAAGTATTGGCTCTAAGTAATGGTATGGGAAGAGCTGTAATCCATCAAAAGTAGGTAGGGAGGATATAACATGAAATAATGACTTCATAATATATACAAAATTCAATTCCAGTTGACCAAATGAATGACACCTAAAAAGTCCTGTAAACATTCTAGAAGAAAATAGAGAAGATCATTTTTATAGAATTCTGGTGAAAAAAATTCGTAAGACCCGAAGTCAAAAGTAATAAAATAAAAGGTAATAGTAACACAAAGTTACAACTGCTATATGACAACACATCTCTATCTATATATCTATCAGTTAAAATAAAGATAAAAACTGAGAACATTTGCCACATGTATGAAATCACATATATATATAAGAATAAATCAATACAAGAATAAATCAATATAATAAAATCATGTGCAATGTATATTAAAAATAAATCACACAAAGAAAAACAAATGGCAAATTAATGCATTGAAAAGATTTTCAAAGTCACTGGGGAAATGCAAATTAAAACAGGATGTCATTTGTCATCAGTTGGCTAAAACCTGAAAAGATTGAGAGTAGTCAGTGTTAGCAAGAGGGAAATGCGATTTTGGAGGTGAATTTGGCAGTAACTACCAAAATATAAATTTTATTCAGCCTTCAACAATGCAATTAATTCCAGTGTTAGAAATCTAATTGTGAAAATGTGCACAGACGTACAAGATGTTTATACCATAATGTTCATAGTGCCTTAAATTTATTAGCCCAACTTGAAGACTATGCTTAATTGCACAACAAGGTAGAAACATTTAAATATGTTATGATGGTGTGCTTGGGTGACTCCTTCCTCGGATCCATTGCTCCCCTTTTCCTTCCCTGCTCACTTTCCCCGGGCCGCCCTCTGCAAACTCCATTTTCTAGGCTCCTCCCAGAACTGGTTAGGAATTCCTTTAGGACAAGGGGAAATACTGTTGGGAGGTTGGGTCACAGCAAGAAGGGAGAAGGCTTAGTACACTTTTTTGTAATTCCTTCTTTGCTTCTGACTGATAAGCCCTTTATGGTTCTTACTTTCTCTGTGTGACCACAACCCCTAAGCTCTAGTCACACAGCCTCCTCCTTTGGTACCTAAACTTTAAAGATGCTAGTGGCTTCCTATTGGTATTAATCCTTAGATGGCCCCTTCATTTCCATTTGGCTTTTTACTTCTTTCATCATCTTGGTAATTAATTTTTGTATTAAAATTATGCTACTTAAAATACTTAAAATCATTTTGTTTTCCTGCTTGGAATACATACACAAGTGTGCAGCCAGTTAAAAAAAAAAAGAAGAAAGAAATGCTCTATCACCACCTACAGAATGGAAGAAAGTTCCTGGCAGGTTGTTGACCTTGAGAAGGAAAGTTGCTCTATCTTTGTTTAATGTGGTAAATTTAACAGAATCAATGTGTGTATGTTTAAATGTTAAATGATGATAATTATAATGATAATAATTAACCTTTGTTGAGAGAAACAGGTATGACAGAATACCCACCAGGATAAGTTGTTAGTGTGAAGGTGAATAGAAGCATGCATGTGTTTGGTGAGGGGAAGGTGTGCTCCTACTTGTTACTTTATATGCATCTATGTTGTTTGGATTTTATTTCTACTATGATGTGTAATATTTGTAATTTCAAAAATTTTTAAAGCAGGTAGTAAAACATTGTGACTAATAGGATCATTTTTATTAAATATGATGTCCATAGTTGTTCATTTGTTATGGGAATCACCTTAAAGTAAGTCAGTTCTATAATTTTTATATGATTTTTATTTTTTCCATTATAGTTGATTTACAGAGTTCTGTCAATTTCTACTGTATGGCAAAGTGACCCAGCCGTGTGTATGTGTGTGTGTGTATATGTGTATATTCTTTTCCTCACATTATCCTCCATCATGTTCCATCACCAGTGACTAGATTTATTTCCCTGTGCTATACAGCAGAATTTCATTGCTTATCCATTCCAAATGCAATAGTTTTCACCTATTAATGCCAAGCCCCCAGTCCATCCCACTCCCTCCTCCTCCCCCTCCCCCTTGGCACCACAAGTCTGTTCTCAAAGTTCATGAGTTTCTTTTTTGTGGAAATGTTCATTTGTGCCATATATTAGATTTCAGATATATGTGGTATCATATGGTATTTGTCCTTCTCTTTCTGACTTACTTCACTTAGTATGAGAGTCTCTAGTTGCATCCATGTTGCTGCAAATGGCATTATTTTGTTCTTTTTTTGTGCCTGAGTAGTGTTCCATTGTGTATATATAACATGTGAAAATTTGTTCCAATAGGAATAATGTATTCAGGAATAATTTGAGCATGCCATCTATGCTTGTGTGTAATTTTGTCAGGGAGAAAGTCCAGGTAAATACTAAAGGTAGTACCTAACTGAATAGAAAATCTTAGGAAGATACAAAATACACACATGTACACATGCCTTTAAACCAGTGTTCTCAGTCCCCATGAATGTCATAAGCCATGGTATCCAGATCTCTTGTTTTACAACTTCATGCATGATTTCAGATAAGTCTCCTTCCATACTCCCGGTAACTCACAATCTGTGCCTCTCCCAAAACCCACTTCCACAAACAAATTGCTATGTCAGGTCTTTTTCAAGATTAAGTACCATGTTTATTGTAGAATTTATGCATTTCTCCACCATATAACATTCATGTATAAAAATATGCCACCATGTTTTATTAGGCTCCAATTTTTTTTTCTCCTATGGACCATGAGGAAGTTTCTGAATATTGCACCCTAATCCCATTTTTCTCATTAGCCCCATGGTTTCATTGCATAGTACAGTGATTTTTAGCAATAAATATGTCATATGGTAGTGCACCTGACTCTACATATACCATAATGTTAATGGTGTCTGTGGGTAATTTAATTGTTGCTTACCTACAGTTTCTTTTTATTTCTCCCCAATCATGTATTAATAGTTTAATAAATCTATGTAAACATTTTTAAAAGATGAGGTGGTAGCCAAAGGATGACCAGAGCTATTCTGGGTTGAAAGCTAATCAGAAAATCTCCACTTACTCACAGGCAATGCAATTCAGTGCCCTCTAGTCTACCTAAGAGAGGCACAATCAACCTATGCTCCTCCTGGAAAAACAGAGATAAGATCTCTTAGCAACACCTTAACAGCTTCTTCAGAATCCATATTAGTGCTAAGAAGAATACAGATGTGAATAGTTGAGAGTCCATTAAACAATGCTAATCAGATAATAAGCCACATGCCCCTAAATTGATTTGCAAACATTCCTAAGTTAACATGATACAGATCCAGAAATACATAGGCTCTCACTAGTAAGATACTTTCAGTACTTACTGACTTTCAAACTTATTCTTACTGAGATTAGAGCACCTTGTCTTTTCACGAAATATGGCTGTGGGGAGACTAAACATGAACACAATGTGGATTTCAAAAGAGAGTAAAACATGTATTTTCCTTATGTGATTTGAGTCTTGAATTTCCGCCCACTTTTCCAGAATGAACTTTCACTTGCTATCACTTTTTTTTTTTTCCTTTCTCCTTTCCAAGAAGGTATCATATGTTTGTTTGTTTGTTTGTGTTTTCTTTTTTTAAATGATAAGTTACTCCACTTGCTGCCAAACTGCACTACCTTTGATTTGGGCAGGAGCCCTTCCTCCCCACCCCCTTTCCCACGTGCCTGTTTTTGGGACTGTGCCCAATGAACTCTGAACTTCTTCCTGATCCTTGTATTTTCCTGTCTTTCTCTACACAGATCTGCTGTTGGCTGTACTCTATGGAGCTTTGTTTCTAGCTGTTCTCTGACAAAGGGCTTGATCTGTGCAGCACATCTCGTCCTCTTTGTTCGCCTCTGGCTTCAACCACTGAATCACCAAGTACTCTCCAGCTGGGAGTCAGACAAGGGCAGAGATGAAGAACCCAGAAGCCCAACAGGATGTTTCGGTTTCCCAGGGAATTCGCATGATGTTTTACATGATGAAGCCCAATGAAACGTCATTCCAAGCCCTAGAAGAGGTGCCTGATTATGTACAAAAGGTGAGATACCCTGGGAAGAGGCTACTCTTGCTTTTCTCTTCATAAGAAGTAAGTTAAACACATTTTAAGGCTTTGTGCACTTTCGTTCTTGAAATAATTCTAATAAACAATAACTGTTTCAAAAAACATGGAGCAAAAGTGGAATTTCCATTTGAACTGAATTTCTGTACCATATCCACAACCATCTTCTATGAAAATTTTCTTCCCTGGAATGTCACTGTGAAATATGATAAAAATTTTAAAAAGTTTTCCTGGATACAAATAGCATTATAAATCTAGCCATTAGAAACTCAGTATCAAATTGTTATATGGTATTAGTAAACTTTGTAATAATTTTGTTTCTAAAGGGAAAACTTGTCTTCCACCTCCCAGGAAACCATTTCCTTTTCATTTTAGCAAAGTGCTTCTACAGAATGGATATACAGCTGACTGAGTTCAACCCTGACTTCCTAAATTTGAACTTAAACCAAGTTTTCTTTGAAACTCTCAAGTGTTCAGAGGCACTTTTTACTTCTGGTTCCTGGCTGTGATTGGAAATGGAAATAACCAGAATTAGAACTTGAATACTGAAGTTCTCCACCCTGTCAAAGTTATTCCTACAACACTTACTAGTTCAGACCAGAAATAGAAAAAAATGACATCAGAGGATATGTTCTTGGGAGTTCAGTTTAGAAAATTTCAAGGCTTACCGTCAGCTTCCAAATGGAGTAAAACCCATAAAATTTTCAGGATTTTTTAAAGAAAAAAATGTGGTACTCACATCTTCATAAATCATTACTTTTATATTATAACACCAAACCTAGTCCAATATTTGTCATCAATAGTGGATGACAAATATTTTTTCTATTATATAAGAAACAATTGAATGACTAAAACTTGAATGATGTCTAAAACATTTAAAATGACCTTATTCTCTAAAATACTCAGAAGCAAAGTTTTTGTTCTACAGTGTCAATTTTGTTATTCTTGTAATTCTAATATGAAAGACTAGAATCACATGCATCTTTAAGGAAAGCCTTTTAATGTGGATCTTTCTTAGTCATGTAGACTATAGGTTTCTGATTATTGCTCTTACTTTAAAATGTATTTTTTAGATCTAACTTGAAACACATCCCTTCTAATCTTATTATTTTCTTGGCAGAATTATCATGGTTACATCCATGGTTATTTTTCATGTCCAAATCAGATGATGGAATTTGAGCACCTGTTTAATGTGTGACTGAAATGATCAGATTTCTTTGCCTGTTGGGAGGAAATTATCCTCTAGGATAGGTACATACCTTCTTCTACTATGAGCTATCACTCTGGGCCTCCCACTTTGGGAATGACTAATCAGGAAACTTGGAAGAATTTCATACGGAGCACAATAGCATCTCTTTTCTGCAATTTCCTTTCCAGGCAACCCCATATTTCATTTCCTTGATGCTGCTTGAACTGGTTGTCAGCTGGATACGCAAAGGGAAGCCACCAGGTCGTCTGGATGATGCCTTAACATCAATGTCAGCTGGTATTCTGTCTCGACTTCCAAGGTAAATTAGATGGTTAACAACATTGAGTGAATAAACTGAAATCCTCCAAATAAGGATAAAAAGAAACTCATCATATGTGGAATTCATCTATTTTTACATATATTCCCCAAAGAACTCAGTTACTGTTGTTACTTAAATTTTTGATATTTTGTTCATCATGGGTTTTTTTACATTCATTATTAAAAATATTGCTCTAGGAGTTCCCGCTATGGCATAGTGGGTTAATGTGCTGGCTTGTCTTTGTGGAGGTGCTGGTTCAATCCCAGCCTTGCTCAGTGGGTTAAGGATTCAGCTGTGCTGTTGGTGGCTTGGATTCAATCCCTGGCCCAGGAACTTCCATATGCCATGGGTGTGGCTGAAAAAGAAAAAATATTGCTCTATGTATTATTTATCTTGATTACTGAATTTCTTGGTGCCTCTTTAAATTTTGTGGGCAAGGCATACATCTCACTTACCTTACCTTAGTCCTGGTCCTGAGTTATGTTGTAGTTTTCTACTGGAAAATTAATGTGGCCTCAGGCAGATTCACATACTACTAGAGCAATCTGGGGTATGAACATTCTCTGGTCAAAGTCACAAAAAGCTCTGGATTACTACAGTGGTCACCCAAGCGATATCCCAGTCTTTAGCCCTACTTCATTGCAGCTAAACATTTCCATAATGTGAATCTGGTGGAAATTCTTCACAGGTTACTTATTGCTTGAGTGTAATTTATTTCTTGATCTATGAAAGCATTTGTTTATCCAGTCTTGCTTCTGGTCTCTTCATTCTTCTCCCCCTAGTGTTGTTTTTTTTTTTGTTGTTGTTGTTTTTTTTTTTTTTTTTTTTTTTTTAGGGCTGTACCTGCAGCATATAGCAGTTTCCAGGCTAGCGGTTGAATCAGAGCTACAGCCACTGGCCTATACCACAGCCACAGCAATGCTGGGTTCTTAACCGCCTGAGCAAGGGCAGGGATCAAACCTGTGTCCTCCTGGATACTAGTCAGGTTCATTTCCACTGAGCATGACAGGAACTCTCCTTTTTCCCCTTTTGCAATAGTTGCTCCTTCCATACTCTGCTCTTGCCAGATGTCTCAAATGACCATCCACGTGACCAACACTCACTCATTTCTTAAGTCTAAACATGAACTTTTCTTGAAGAGTCATCCTTTTTAGCAAATCTTGCCTGTATTCCAACCTCTGCTATATACCACTTCACTATGGGCTCTATTCACTATGGAATATTGTGCTTACCTCATGATAGAATTGTATCAAGTTATTAAGCTCAAGTGTTTGCTTCCCCGCCCTTCCTGCTAGCTTGCATGCAACTTGAGGAAAAGTGGTGTTCTTCATTCATAGTTTTAACTCTTATGCCTGGAATGATGTCTGGTACATGGTAGATGTTTTTTGAAAAAAAAAAAATCTGATATTCTTATAGTGTCATGTTGATGATGAAGTCTGAGGATGAAGGGACCAAACATCAGTAAACCAGAAATGACCTAGTACTTTTGAGAAAGAATAAATTATAATGTATTTAGAAGAAATATCAATGAATGGAAGGCTCTTCAGTACATGAGAATTTTCCAAAGAGCAGAGGGTGAGGGAAGAGTCCTTGAGAAATCTGTGCTTTACTCCGCTGATGAATGTTCTCATTCCTGCTTCCCACCCATTGCTTCTTTTACTGTTTTAAGAGCTTTACTTCTGACCAGTGCTCATTGCTTTGGAATGTTTGTATGAACCACCCAGTGGGAAACCAAGGTGGATTTTTAAAAATAAAATGAAAACTTGATATCTGAGAAAAGGTAAAATTATTTCATATAATTGCATAAAATTGTTTTGATAGGAAGTAAACCTAAAGGTCAAATAGGTTTCATAAATGTTACTATAAAAAGTTAATAGTTATAAAATAATAGTAGTAATAGTCATCATAATAACAATTCTTTGAAAAACTACTCATATGGCTGCACATTGCTTTCAGAGTCAGAGAATAATATCTCAAATTATTTGCAGTTAATTTACAGAATACTCTAATTAAGAATCTATAATTACAAATAATTTCCTCTATTTCATGTCTCCTTTGGACAGAACTGAACAAGAAATACATACAGCATACTCAAGGGGGCATGAATATGTGGTTATCGAAAAATGCCCAGTTGTTTACTGTATGTAGCTCATTCTCAGAAACTTAAGTGTATAGGCTTATGGAAATCAGACAATTGATGAACTGTAAAAATAACTTGATAACTGAGCAGTGCCCTGCAGGTACAATTATGGATCACATATTTTGTTGAGCTGGAATGAATTTATTAAGAACTCAGCCAGGCATCAAGTTGAACGAAGGCTTCAGCATTTCTTTTACTTTTTAAACTTGACTTTGGTCACAAGTGAAATTTAGATTGTTCTATTATCATAATATTGTAACAAATAGGAATGTAAACTAATGTGTTTTAAGTACTCTACTTCTGTTCAACACTCTTATTAAAAAAAGAGAAAAAAAAAGGCACAGAGTTCTAACAGGATAACCAAGGAGTAAATAGATATTTCTGCTAAAAAAGAAACTCCAAAATATAAGGTAAATGCAGAAAGAGAGAGAGAGAGGGAGAGAGGGAGGAGAGAAAGGAGAGAAGAGAGAGAGAAACCAAAACAAACTAATCCTTCAGGGATATGCCTGCAGTTCTTTTTCTTCACATCCCACCACTCATAACACTCCTTAAGCTAACACAAACTGTGAACTCTGGTGCCCTTTGAAGGAAAGGTAAAAGGTTGTGAACTTGAATTTGGAGTGTATTTTTCTATGGTTGTATTTTAAATGAGAACAGCATATTGCTTCTTCTTTGTTCACAATTCTAAGTTATGAACTGTGGATAACTTTGTAAGTTTTACAAAAAAATTTATTTTTCATAGTCGTTTGTCCAAAAGATCTCAGCAAAGCAAATGATCTGAAAATAAAAATTTTAAATATTTTCATTTATTTTGTTGCTATTACAAAAACTAACAGATATAAGCAGAGGAGGAAAGCCGCTCCTTAGGATCTATTCCCCTCAATCCAATTTCAGCACAAGACGAGAAATGGGGGTTAACAGAAACTCTGAGAACAATATTTCAGTTGAGGCCACAGTATCAAGGGGAATCCTTGTGCAAATGGTTAACAGCTGACGGTTAGATTAACATGGCATTGGTCTTATTCCCTCTGAGGGACTAATTTCATTTTCTACACCAGTAATGGGGGCTTGCCACGTCCTTAAAGTACGTGATTGCAAGGAAAATGGTAGTATACCGTTTGCTAATCCATTTGTGAGGAATTATACTTTGGATAATAATTTCAAATAGGCGTGTGCCTCTGACAAAAGAAGTTGTGGAAATCAAAGTGAAACCTTGAACATGTTTTTCCACTTTGCCATTCATATAATGGAAAGGCTGTGTGCAGACTTTGAGGAAAAACAGTATTTATTTGAGGATCTCAATTTCATTATTATATAAAATTCCAAGTACCTTGAAGATTAGTAGCATGCTTACCATATTGATAGAAAAGATGTCTGTGTATCTTTCAAATCTTTATATAAGGGGAAATATTAATCATAGACAAGATTCTATCTTGTTTACAAGCTTGTCAGACAGACCATGATGTGTAATAAAAGTCCATCTGTCCTAAGATCCAGATTCCAGGCAGGCCTGCATCTGTTTTGCTCTTCTGGAATCCAATAGGCAGCCTTCCTAGTCAGAATCTAGTCGTGAAGTTATAGACAGCGATGTGTATTTCTCGTAGTTACGTGGTGTATCATAGGCAGATAATCTGCCTCCTATCAATTACCTGTATAGGCACTATACAGAATTAAACTTAACAAAATATTGACTACAGCTATTTTTAAAAATCTATCTAAAATTTGTGAAATATCCTGCTACTGACTTAAATGCTAACGAGTGAAAAATAATGACGTCTTTTTTTTTTTTTTTCCTTGCTTGTTGAAGCAGAACTCAATTTCCAATCCTTCATTAGAAAACCGGGACTTCAATTTGTTACTTCCTTCCAACGTTTCTGCTTCCATAAATTGTATCCTCCCCAGAGAAATTTTATTCCTGATATAAATATCTACAGTATGTTTGTTTTTAATGGGTTCATTTATTCTGTTGAAACAGCAGATTATAAATCAAATTGCAATAGGTTGGAGGGATAATTTAAGTAGGTAAATTTTCAAGTAAGTTAGGGACACTCTGCTTTTAATACATGTGGGCCACTGCCAATTTTTACTATGGAGCTAGGTCTGCAATGTTCCACTATACATATCCACAGTTTTACTGGCCATGTCTGCTGTGGAATTTTCCACTCTTGACAGGAAAGTTTCAATTCATCAAAAAAAAATTTTTTTTAAAGAGGAGGAAATTAAACTTCTTTGAGATACTTTTCACTTCTGAGGGTAGGACTAGAGGATAAAGGAAAATTGTGTACTGTGTTTTTATACTAGACTTTAGTGGCAGAGGCAATACTGTCTTTGGCAACATCAAATTTCTATCAAATGAGTACCTATTATTTGGCCTGGTGACTTTAATAAACAGCTATTCTGTGTCCAAAATAAGAGAGAAATTCATTTATGCAATGCCAGTGGGATTTTATTATTAACATTTTTATTAACTTTGAAAATTATTAAAAGAACACCCTATGCCAATAAAATACATTTTAAAAACTTGCTGATTTGTTAGTTATTTTTGCTAGATTGAATGCTTCGTTTCTTCTTAACTTTTACCTTAGAGACCTTCTAATCACACTTTATCAATTGTGTAAATTCAGAGATTGCTATTAGACTATCTTTCCCTAACGAATGCATGCTTCCTTATGCTGATTAGTCTGGATTTGTGTGCTTATTCAGTAGACTAGTATAATTACTTGAAGTCAATTGCTTCTTGTGAAGTAAAAAATGTAGCACATTGACTTCTTTCCAAGTATTCCCCACATTGTGTTTACAAAAGTCTATGGTTTTGTGGTTGTGGTAAAAAGAAATTAAATTAAATGATTGCTTCATAAATGTCATTTTACAGTAAGAAACAACAGTCCAAATGTTGTCTGCCTCTAGAAGGTAGAGCTTGTATTATGTATTTTGTTATTACTGAGCAAAAATCAATATTCCACTAGATGGAGCAAAAGTGGCAGTAGCTTTACAGATAGACAGTGCAAGTTCCTGGGCCAGGTAGAAGAAATGTTGAAATAAATAAATAACACAGTTTCTCGGAAAAATAAATATGCGTAGTTCAAATATGCATATGTGTTTATTTATAACTTTCTGAAACGTGTAAGTATATTTTGAACTCATTTAAATATTTTTTCATAATTTATTTTATTAGAAATAAAAATGCCTAACATATTTTTTAAAAATTTTGCATAATCTAGCCAAATTAGGCCATACACATTGCTCTAATGACAGTTATGAAATAGTATGAGTTGGCAGATGTCTTTGAATACTAGGTACGTCATTCTACTTACTCTGAAAGTTGCTGCCAAATTTTAACAGTTTGCAATGAGAACATTACATGAAATTTAATTTGCTTGATTAGTGATTAGACCATCAGAGTATTTGAGAACCAGATAATTTTAGGATTCTTTCAGCTGAACGCTCTCATATCTGAAATTAGCTGTGAGACAGTGAAAGGGTGAATGACTTGTCCAATGTGACCTTTCTCCTTTTTTGGTTTTGATTTTTTAATGATTTTTATTTTTCCCATTATAGTTGGTTTACAATATTCTATCAACTTTCTACTGTACAGTAAAATTACCCAGTCACATATACATATATACATTCTTTTTCTCACATTATCCTCCACCATGTTCCATCACCAGTGACTAGATATATTTCCCAGTGCTATACAGCAGGATCTCATTGCTTATCCATTCCAAAGGCAATAGTTTGCATCTATTAATCCCAGATACCCAGTCCATCCCACTCCCCTACCCCCTTGGCAACCACCAGTCTGTTTTCCAAGTTCATGAGTTTCTTTTCTGTGGAAAGCTTTATTTGTGCCTTATATTAGATTCCTGATGTAAGTGATATCACATGGTATTTGTCTTTCTCTTTCTGACTTACTTCACTTAGAATAAGAGTCTCCTATTCTATTCTTGTTGCTGAAAATGGCATTATTTTGTTCTTTTATATGGCTGAGTAGTATTCCATTGTGTATATATACCACATCGTCTTTTTTTTTTTTTCATGTCTAGAGTGAGTCTCCATAACAGAGACTCAATTTCTCTTTCTTTTTTTTTTTTTTATTTTCCCACTGTACAGCAAGGGGGTCAGGTTATCCTTAGAGGTATACATTGCAGTTACAGTTTTTTCCCCCACCCTTTCTTCTGTTGCGACATGAGTATCTAGACATAGTTCTCAATGCTATTCAGCAGGATCTCCTTGTAAATCTATTCTAGGTTGTGTCTGATAAGCCCAAGCTCCCAATCCCTCCCACTCCCTCCCCCTCCCATCAGGCAACCACAAGTCTCATCTCCACGTCCATGATTTTCTTTTCTGAGGAGATGTTCATTTGTGCTGGATATTAGATTCCAGTTATAAGTGATATCATATGGTATTTGTCTTTGTCTTTCTGGCTCATTTCACTCAGTATGAGATTCTCTAGTTCCATCCATGTTGCTGCAAATGGCATGATGTCATCCTTTTTTATGGCTGAGTAGTATTCCATTGTGTATATATACCACCTCTTCCGAATCCAATCCTCTGTCGATGGACATTTGGATTGTTTCCATGTCCTGGCTATTGTGAATAGTGCTGCAATGAACATGCGGGTGCATGTGTCTCTTTTAAGTAGAGTTTTGTCTGGATAGATGCCCAAGAGTGGGATTGTGGGGTCATATGGAAGTTCTATGTATAGATATCTAAGGTATCTCCAAACTGTTCTCCATAGTGGCTGTACCAGTTTACATTCCCACCAGCAGTGCAGGAGGGTTCCTTTTTCTCCACAGCCCCTCCAGCACTTGTTATTTGTGGATTTATGAATGATGGCCATTCTGACGGGTGTGAGGTGGTATCTCATGGTAGTTTTGATTTGCATTTCTCTTATAATCAGCGATATTGAGCATTTTCTCATGTGTTTGCTGGCCATCTGTATATCTTCTTTGGAGAAATGTCTATTCAGGTCTTTTGCCCATTTTTCCATTGATTGATTGGCTTTTTTGCTGTTAGGTTGTATAAGTTGCTTATATATTTTGGAGATTAAGCCCTTGTCAGTTGCATCATTTGAAACTATTTTCTCCCATTCTGTAAGTTGTCTTTTTGTTCTCTTTTTGGTTTCCTTTGCTGTGCAAAAGCTTTTCAGTTTGATGAGGTCCCATGGGTTTATTTTTGCTCTAATTTCTATTGCTTTGGGAGACTGACCTGAGAAAATATTCATGATGTTGATGTCAGAGAGTGTTTTGCCTATGTTCTCTTCTAGGAGTTGGATGGTGTCCTGTCTTATATTTAAGTCTTTCAGCCATTTGGAGTTTATTTTTGTGCATGGTGTGAGGGTGTGTTCTAGTTTCATTGCTTTGCATGCAGCTGTCCAGGTTTCCCAGCAATGCTTGCTGAATAGACTTTCCTTTTCCCATTTTATGTTCTTGCCTCCGTTGTCAAAGCTTAATTGACCATAGGTGTCAGGGTTTATTTCCGGATTCTCTATTCTGTTCCATTGGTCTGTCTGTCTGTTTTGATACCAGTACCACACTGTTTTGATGACTGTGGCTTTGTAGTATTTCTTGAAGTCTGCGAGAGTGATGCCTCCTGCTTGGTTTTTGTTTCTCAGGATTGCTTTGGCGATTCTGGGTCTTTTGTGGTTCCATATAAATGTTTGGATTGTTTGTTCTAGTTCTGTGAAAAATGTCATGGGTAATTTGATAGGGATTGCATTGAATCTGTAGATTGCTCAGGGTAGTATGGCCATTTTTACAATATTGATTTTTCTAATCCAGGAACATGGAATATCTTTCCATTTCTTTACATCTTCTTTGATTTCTTTGATTAAAGTTTTATAGTTCTCGGCATATAGGTCCTTTACCTCTTTGGTCAGGTGTATTCCGAGGTATTTGATTTTGTGAGGTACAATTTTAAAAGGTATCATATTTTTGTATTCCTTTTCTAATGTTTCCTTGCTGGTATACAGAAATGCAACTGACTTCTGAATGTTAATCTTATATCCTGCCACTTTGCTGAATTTATTAATCAGTTCAAGGAGTTTTGGGGTTGAGTCCTTAGGGTTTTCTAGGTATAGTATCATATCATCTGCATACAGTGACAGTTTGATCTCTCCTCTTCCTATATGGATGCCTTTTATTTCTTTTGTTTGTCTAATTGCTGTGGCTAAGACTTCCAAAACTATGTTGAAGAGCAGTGGTGAGAGTGGGCATCCCTGTCTTGTTCCAGATTTGAGTGAGAAGGCTTTCAGTTTTTCCCCATTGAGGATTATATTTGCTGTGGGTTTATCATAAATGGCTTTGATTATATTCAGGAATGTTCCCTCTATACCCACTTTGGCGAGGGTCTTGATCATGAATGGATGTTGAACTTTGTCAAATGCTTTTTCTGCGTCTATTGTGATGATCATATGATTTTTGACTTTTTTTTTTGTTAATGTGGTGTATGATGTTGATTGATTTGCGTATGTTGAACCATGCTTGTGAACCTGGGATGAACCCAACCTGGTCATGGTGTATAATTTTTTTGGTATGTTGTTGGATTCGGTTGGCTAAGATTTTGTTGAGAATTTTTGCATCTATATTCATCAATGATATTGGGCGATAGTTTTCTTTTTTGGTGGTATCTCTGTCTGGTTTTGGAATGAGGGTGATGGTGGCCTCATAGAATGTCTTTGGGAGTATTCCTTCTTCTTCAACCTTTTGAAAGAGTTTAAGGAGGATGGGCACCAATTCCTCTTTATATGTTTGATAGAATTCACCTGTGAAGCCATCTGGTCCTGGACTTTTATTTGTAGGGAGTGATTTTATGACCTCTTCAATTTCATTTCTAGTGATCTGTCTGTTCAGTTGGTCTGTTTCTGCTTGATTCAGTTTAGGCAGGCTGTAAGATTCTAGAAAATTGTCCATTTCTTCCAGATTGTCAAACTTGTTGCCAAACAGTTGTTCATAGTATTCTCTTATGGTTTTTTGTATTTTTGCTGTATCTGTTGTGATTTCTCCTTTTTCATTTATAATTTTGGTTATTTGGGTTCTTTCTTTCCTCTTTTTAGTGAGTCTGGCCAGGGGTTTGTCAATTTTGTTCACCGTTTCAAAGAACCAGCTCTTGGTTTTATTAATTTTCTCTATTGTTTTTTGAGTCTCTATTTTATGGATTTCTTCTTTGATCTTTATAATTTCCTTCCTTCTGCTGACTTTAGGCCTTTTTTGTTCTTCTTTTTCTAATTCGTTTAGGTGGAGGGTTAAGTTGTCAATTTGGGATCTTTCTTCTTTTTTGAGAAAGGCCTGGATTGCTATAAATTTCCCTCTGAGCACTGCTTTCGCAGCATCCCATATATTTTGAGAGGTTGTGTCTTCATAATCATTTGTTTCAAGGTAGTTTTTAATTTCCTTCTTGGTTTCCTCATTGACCCATTGGTTTTTTAGTAGCATGTTGTTGAGTCTCCATGTAGTAGGTTTTTTCTCTTTCCTTTTCCCATGGTTGATTTCTAATTTCATGGCATTGTGGTCAGAGAAGATACTTGAGATAATTTCTACGCTCCTAAATTTATTGAGATTCGCTTTGTGTCCCAATATGTGGTCGATTCTTGAGAATGTTCCATGAGCATTTGAGAAGGATGTGTATTCTGCTTTTTTTGGATGTAGTGTCCTGAAGATATCAATTAAGTCTAACTTTTCTATTGTTTCCTTTAGGATCTCTGTTGCTTTATTGGTTTTCTGTCTAGAGGATCTGTCCATTGATGTGAGGGGGGTATTTAGGTCTCCTACTATGATTGTATTCTCATCAATATCTCCCTTTATGTCTGTTAATATTTGTTGTATGTATCTGGGTGCTCCTATATTTGGGGCATATATGTTGACGATAGTAACATCCTCTCCTTGGATGGATCCCTTAATCATTAAATAGTGTCCTTCTTTGTCTTTCTTTATGTCTTTTGTTTTAAAGTCTATTTTGTCTGATATGAGCGTTGCGACTCCTGCTTTTCTGTCATGTCTATTGGCGTGAAATATTTTTCCCCACCCTTTCACTTTCAATCTATATGTATCTTTTGTCCTAAGGTGAGTTTCTTGTAGGCAGCATATTGAAGGTTTTTGCCTTTTTATCCACTCAGCCACTCTGTGTCTTTTGATTGGGGCATTCAGTCCATTGACATTTAAGGTGATAATTGATAGATGATTATTTATTGCCATTTGAACCTCGTGTTCCAGTTGATTCTATGGTTCTCCATTCTTCCTTTCTTTTTTTTTTTGTTTTTTTGTTTTTTTGTTTTTTTTGGTTGGATGGTCTCCTGTTGTTATCTGCTTGAGTGTATTTTTTTTTTTTTCATTTTTTGCAAATGCAATATTTGGTTTTGGCTTGTGGTTGCCCTGTTTTTTAAGTATGCTAACCCCTTCCCATAATTGTCTGTTTTAGCCTGATGGTCCTGTAGGTTCAAACACTTCATTACTATATTAAAATTAAGAAGAGAGACATACATATAAACAAAAAGGGTTGTTTACCTCCTGACATCCCTTGCCCACATTTTATGGTTTTGATGACTCTTCTTTATTTTTTTCTTTTTAATTTTATTTTGTTTGAAGCATGTTCATGATTGAATCTGTATGCTGGCTTATTTGAGTGACTGCTCTCTGATTGCAGTTTCCTCAGTCCTAGTTCTTCCTCTTCTTCTTCTTCTTCTTTTTTTTTTCTTTTCTTTTTTCTTCCCTTTCCTTCCTTTCTTTTTGATTTAGAGAAGCCCTTTCAATATTTCCTTTAACCTGGGTTTTGTGTTGCTGTATTCTTTAAGTTTTTGTTTGTTGGGAAAAATTTTTATTTCCCCTTCTATTTTAAATGATATTCTTGCTGGATAGAGTATTCTAGGTTGCATATTTTTTCCTTTTAGCACTTTAAATATCTCTTGCCATTCCCTCCTGGCCTGTAGTGTTTCTGCAGCGAAATCAGCTGATATTCTTATGGGGGTTCCCTTGTAGGTAACATTCTGGTTTTCTCTTGCTGCCTTTAGGATCCTCTCTTTATCACTAACTTTTGCCATTTTTATTATGATGTGTCTTGGTGTGGGTCTGTTTGGGTTCAGTTTGTTTGGGGCCCTCTGTGCTTCTTGTATCTTGAATCCAGTATCCTTTAGATTTGGGAAGTTTCCAGCAATAATTTCTTCAAATATATTTTCCATCCCCTTATCTTTTTCTACACCTTCTGGAATTCCTATTATGCGTAGATTGGCCCGCTTTATATTATCCCATAGGTCTCTTATATTGCTTTCCAGTTTTTTGATTCGGTTTTCTGTCTGTTGACCAGATTGAGTGATTTCCATTATTCTATCTTCCATATCACTGATTCGTTCTTCTGCATTATTCATTCTGGTTTTTACTGCCCCTAGTTCAGTTTGCATCTCTGCAAATGAATGTTCTAGTTTTTCTTGGCTCCTCCTTCTATTTTCTAGTTCCTTTCTGAGGGTATCTGCATTACTGTTCATATCTTCTCTTAATTCCTTCAGTATTTTCACTATTTCTCTTTTGAACTCCAGGTCTGTCAGACTGCAGAGATCTGTTTCATTGTTGACTGTTTTAGGTGAGTTCTCCTGTTGGTTTGACTGGGGGTGGTTTCTCAGCTTCTTCATCTTGCTTGTTGTTTTCTTTCTCCTGAGGGAGTTGTACTCTCCGTTATCGGGCAGTGTTTGCCTTGTCACTGCCGTGGAATATTTCCTGAGGGCTGGCGTTGTTGGTCAATCTTTTTTGAGGCAGTGTGGCTTTTCTGGAGTGTTGATGGGGCTAACAGTGTTTCTTTGAAGCAAAGGAGGACTTCCTGAGGGCAGACAGGACTGGGAGGTCCACACCACGATGGTAGCAGATTTCACTTGGTCATGCAGAGCTTGCTCTGGTGTTTTTAGGCTGTGGGGTTCTTGCAGGGGGTTGGCGGTGTTGGGCAGCTGCTCTTCAGGGGTGCATCACCCCCTGGGGGCTGGAGCAGCTATCTGGGTCACTGAGAACCTAAGAGGCTCTTCCCTAGGGTAGCCCAACTCAGGACAGCCTGAGAATGTAGGCGGATCTTTTCACAGTCTGGCCGAGGTTGTTGCAGCTTTTCTGGGCTGCAGGGGCTCTTCCAGGGGGCTGGTGGTGCTGAGCAGTTATTTCACGGGAGTGGGGCACCCCCTGGGGACTTGGGCGGGTAGCAGGGCCGTTGGAAACTGAAGAGGCTCCTCCCCGGGGCAACCCGACTCAGAAAAACCGTCCAAGAATTAGGCCGATCTATTCACAGCCTGGCTAAGCTTGTTCTAGCTTTTCTGGGCTGCAGGCCTTTTCTCGGGGGCTGGTGGTGTTTGGTGCTGCTCTGCGGAAGTGTAGCCCCACCAAAGGGCAAGCAGGCCTGTGCAGGGACAGCCCCTGCGGTGGTAGGCTTCAGGCAATTGTTGAGGCCAGCCCTCCTGGATGGCAGGCAGCCCCAGGTCCATGACAGCGTAGGCCGTGGCGGGGGTGGGGGGAGGGGATGCACTGGGAAGCACAGTTTTCAGCTAGCTAGCGGGCCTGTAAGCTTGCTGTGGTGTGGGGGGTATTCTATGGGGACCCACCCCTTCTTTTCTCCCCTCCCCAGCACGGGCGCAGACCAGGCTCTTCTCCCAGGTTCCCTCTGATGCAGCTTTCCACTTCCCCGCCCCTGTAGTATTGCTCCCTTCCTCTGCAACAGCTTTGTTTTCTAGTCTCCCAGGCAGTCTCTGCCCCGTCAAATGGTTTCTAGACCTCCCAAGCAGTTTCCGCTCTGCCCTGCTCCCCCTAGCCCGGGGACTAATCTCTGGAGCCGAGGTCTCGGTGCCCAGCCCCCACCCAGGCGGCGCCCCCCGGCCCTTTCTCGGGGACTAAACTTCTGCAGCGAGGTCTCGGTGCCCAGCCCCCCCCCCCCAGGCGTCCCCCGGCCCTTTCTCAGGGATCAACCCTCGGAGGCGAGGTCTTGGTGCCCAGCCCCCACCCAGGCGTCCCCCGGCCCTTTCCCGGGGACTAACCTTTGGAGGCAAGGACTCTGTGCCCAGCCCCCACCCAGGCATCTCAATTTTTGGTGACTGTGCCCGTAGTTCAGATGGTCCGTTGGGTTCTTGATCGGCTTTTCCGTACTCCAACTTACTGCTACACTCTTCTCTGCATCTGGAGATTCCTCCGGTTCGTTTGATCTTTCGCCCGGTCGGTGGCTTTCCAGGGTGCGGGATCCCTTTCTCCTCCGCAGTTCCCTTTCGGGAGCGCCCGTCCCGCTCGGATTCACCTTCTCTCACTCTCCTCTTTTCTCCCGTTCTGCCCAATAATGTCATGAACTTCTTGCCATTATTGGAGTTTAGGTTCCTCTGCCAGCGATTGGTTGCTGTTCTGTGCAAGTCATTTATTCTGTAGATGTGCTTTTTTTGTTGTGTTTGTGGGAGAGGGCGAGTGTGTCCTCCTACTCCTCCGCCATCTTGTCTTCCTCCCCCCACATCTTCTTAATGTGACTTTTCTACTTTTGATGATGGGAACATTAAACTGAGATGATGTTGATAATGAATTTTCTTTGTAATTCTCAATCCCAAATCTATCTATTCTTATTTATTATTTTAAAATCTCTGCTCTATGGTACAGGGGCCTATGTCCAATTACTTGTGATGGAATATGAAAGATAATATGAGAAAAAGAATGTGTGTGTGTGTATATATATGTGTGTATATAGATATATGACTGGGTCACTTTGCTTATAGCAGAAATTGACGGAAAAATGTAAATCAACTATAATAAGAAATTAAAAAAGTAAAATCTGCAGCTTAAAAAAAATCTCAACATTATAAATTGACTATATATTTTTTTTAAAAAAAATCCAGCATCAGTACTGAAATAGTGTTTTGGGAACTTCCCAGATTTTATGGTTACTAAACATTGCCCGGACAAATTTCTAGTTTTACAGAAAATGTTATATGAAACACATAAAAAATTAGCTGTCTTTCATTTGCCAAAAGATATACTTCAGACTCAAGGTAAGTAGCTATTTGGGGGAATTTATAAAGAACACAGGCCAATGGGAAGGGAGCCTCTGTATACACAGGTTGTTGATTTGAGGATTCAAATGCTTCCTTATATTTAGATCATTTTCTTGATCTTGCATTCAAACTTAAAGAGTAAAAGGGATCTAACATTTGGTTATTGAAAGCCCCGATGCTATCCAGTATTCTATCTCTACATGATAAATAAGCTCCTTGTATACAAGCATATTGCATATGTCTCTCCCCACAGGATAGGGGTTAGAGCTGTAGTTTGAATGCTGGAGTGTAGTCATATGCTGGATTGGGGGGTGGGAGAGAGTAGAGGGATTGGGAAGAGAAAGAGGAAGGCGCTTAGGTTTATGGTTCAAGGTCTGGTGGGAACATTTTTGAAAATGTAGGTGCTATTTCCTGCAATCAAGGGCTTTCCAGAGGTTGATAATCCTTTCCCAGCTGTATCCCTTGCTGAATTGTTTTTAGTTGTGGCCACTCCATGGCTGTTTTCTTCCCGTTTATGATGGAAGAGGATCATATTCATCTTGCTGATAGAGAACCGGGAATTGAACTCTCACAGCTTTGCTCCTCTTTCTCTTTGCATTGAGGAAGTTTGGCTTCATGTTAAAGTGTGAAGAAAAAAAAAAGAAAGAAGAGGAAAAGAAAAAGGCTTGACTGTAGTATGTCAGGCATATTTCAACTCAATTTGTGTCAACCCTAATAAGTTAAGTTGACAGAATAATAAATTGAGTGTCTGGTCAAGACCTGGCACCTGAACAGGAAATAAAAAATATATATATATTTCAATTGAAGGCAGGTTCTTTTGGTTTTACAAATGGAAGTTTTTCCAGGGACCCTTTTTCTTTTATTGATATCTTGGTATCTGAAAGCCTCTTTCATTTGTCACTGGAACCGATGAGAAAGACAGCAACTTTAAAAAGAGACACTGAACTGATGGCATATTGATGAAGCATGGGACTACATTTGCCCTCTTCACCAATATGTCCTCCCTTTCTTGCGTTGTGCCTGGCACCTAGTAAGCTCTTCATACAACTATATTGAATGATTGAGTGAATCCATGATTTGATTGGTTTTGATGCCATGTACGACAGCAGGTATAAAAAACTGTAGATTATTTCAGTTTTCTGTTGCATTTTCAAAGTTTTAATTTTTTTCTTTCTGGACCAGTCTTTTTTAGGATTATCAACTGGGGCAATTTTTCCCCCAAGAGACATTTGGGTATTTTGTTGTCACAATTGGCGTGGAGGACTGTTCTGCCTGGTACCTAGTAACTAGAGGCCTGGGATGCTGCTAAACATCCTACAATGCACAGAGCAGGCTCTGGCAACAAAGAATTATCTAGCCCAGATGGTAACAGTGTCAAGCTTTAGAATCTCTGCTTGAGAGAAATTATTAGTTTAAACTTTATAAAGTTGCGTTTGTTCACCATTTTTACCTGAAACTTGAATTTTATATGGTCAACCCTCTACTAAGGAATAGTGGGGACAATTTTAGGATTTCCTATTTTCCCAGGATGGACCCAACAACAAAGAGTGATCGTGTACAAATGTCAATATTGACACTGTTCAGAAGCCCTAGTCTAAATATGTAAGAGGTACCAAGCTAACATCTTTAAAATAATATTTGTTCTATCCTTCCACCTGGATAAATAACCTGGGTGACAGATTGGAAGATACATTTTTTTCTTCCCAAGTAGTAGAGTTTCTTGATAGATTTTATTTGTCTCACCTCAGCCTAACAGAAGGCTCTGCCAACTGCAGAACACTACATCATCTATGGCCTCTCATACAACACTCATTCATCAGCACCACATGTCTCTGGGCACAGGGTTGGGGGATTGTCCTAGGTTGTGCAAATATCTGTTTCATCTGTTTTTTCACTGACTTGGTGTGGCATCTCCTGCCACAGCTTCCCTCCTATTGCCCATGAGTAGCCTGTGCATATGCACAGTGACCATGGCCCATGGGGCAGAGGTGGGGGTCCTGGGCCAGCTGGGGGTAGGGCCAATACTTGGAAGTTAGTTTAAATTTCCAGCTCTTGGATTCCTCAGAGTCTCAGAAGAGTGAGAGACCTCACATACATGTGTGGACATCCAGATATTGCTCTTCCCAGCTCTGTCTACATGTCCAAAATAGCCGCTTTCTGTCTACCTTGTCACGTGGATCAGTTTACACATCTGTGTAAGATGGTCTTCAGGAGAACCTGACCAGGAAAGAGACCCTCACAGGCCATGAAAGCAAGCCCTGGGCCACTTTGGCAGGGGATTCTAGAGTATCCAGAGCATGGCCTGAGTTGTGACAGGAATGCTGGGGAAGTAGTTTCCTTGGGTCAGGGACTCACACTTAGGGAGTAAATTGCTCCTTCCAGCCATACCATTGTTGGAGGAGGTCGCTGAGTGGATGCGATAACTGGTTGACCATCTAGCTGGACCTTACCTTCTCTTACCTCCACCTCTTACCTTCTTCCCCTCCCTGGAATGCAAGCTCCACCTACAATTCCCATGCTAGCTGCTGTTTCAAGGACACAACCCTGAGAGAGTAAGTGTTTGAGACCATCTGGACTGAATCAGTAACTGAACCTAGTTAAGACCTTTTTAGAAACTTTTAAGATTCTGGCAGAAGAGCATGGAGATTTATGTCTTGCAGCCTCCCAAATAAACGTCCTCTGTCAGTTCCCTTGCTTATTAAAAATGCCACCGCCAAATCTGGAGTTCTCTTTCTTCAGCCTATCCTTGCCTGAATGTATGCAGGGTCAATTTACAAACTGATGATAATCTTAAATTGAAAACTGAGTTTTAGGATCTGATGATGTATAATCATTTTGGAAAGTGTAGGCACTGGGAATTTCTCTTAGTTGTTTATAGCAATGCTACTGTGAAGAAGCTGAGTTAATTTTACTGATTAAATAATAACTCGAAGTATTCAAAATAGGAGATAATATTAAAGTTATTAAATCATAGTTAGAATCAGATCATAATTAAAGTCAAAGTAGATTAAAAGAGTCAAGTTTCCAATAGAACCATTAACATACTGATTTATAAAAGCTATTTAAAGGGAAATACTTTAAAATAATCAATTTTAAAAGTTTACTAACTTTAACTCCTTCTTTGACTTTTATTTAAAATTAGAATATTTATGAATTTGCTCAATGTTCAAAGTTCATACATCAATCTTTATTAGGTATTATAATTCATTTTATATGTTAATGATAAAAGTAAAAGAAAAAGTCATAAATCCATAAAAGTGATAAAAGGAATGATTATGCTGAGTTTGATCTTAAATTTGGTCATAGGAAATTTAAAAGAAAAAATTCTACATTTTGTAAAATTGAAGTATATTATGTATATTTTAAAAAGTTCTTGAAATAAGAATTTGCTGAAGCTTGGTAGGATAGATGGCATGAGATATTCTGTCTGGGTTATAAAAACAATTGTTTATTTCTAGGGGAAGAGTATTCCCTCGTATTTTGAGATCTGTAGTTTATATTACTACAAGAAATACTGAAGTGCTCTAAGAATCTGATTTGTGATCTTAAGAATAGTATCTAAAAACATTAAAAATGTGTGGTGTATGTGTATGTAAAGAGGAAGGAGGAAATAGAGAGGAAGAGAGAAAACAGGTAACCATAAGCAACTTAATCTAAAGGCATACTTTATGGGATTAACATATTTTAAGGGAGTAGGCAATTTGCAGTCTCCTTTAAGAACATGCTATTCATAAATTTCTACTTATAACATTTCCTTTAAAAAGTCTCCTTGTGTTCTTCATTAAGATTTATAAATGATGGTTACAAAAAATGTCAATTCTGTTTTGTCATATTTAAGTTATATGGGTTCCATGAAAAGTATTTTTTTGAGACAAAACAGGAGAATCCTCCTAAATTCCATGAAATGAGCAAATAGGTTGGCATCCATGATCTTATGAAACAAGGAAACATCATGTGAATCATTTTGATACCAAGGAAATGGAGCTTCTTCAAAGGCATGCTAAAGCAGTATGAAAAAAGAAGGGGGGAAAGATTTTTTTTAACATGTCATCATATTAATTTCTAAATACTATACAAAATGTTTTAGCATAATTTTACATGTAAAATTTAGCATAATCATCGCTTATAAGTTTTATCTTTCCAGTTTGTTTTCTAGGAGCATTGAACTTACTAGTTACATTTATATCTGGGAGAACTACAGCATCATCAGTTTGCCTTGGGATTCTCCATGGACTTGGTATTTAACTTTCTTGGGAGTTGACTTTGGCTACTACTGGTTCCATCGTATGGCTCATGGTAAGTTGCAAACCAAGGCTTTATTGATAACTTATGTGGATCTGCATTTCCCACATAGTTGGTATTCAGTAAATATTTATTGAATGAATGACTAAATGAATAACTTTATTTCATACCATTTAAATATTAGTAAAGTTTACCTTGCAATTTAAATGGAAACAATTTGAAATCATTGTTGAAAAAAAGTGAACTTACTAGAGGTACATTTTTCACACCTCTTGCATCTAATTTATTTTTAAAAACTGTTTAGAAAGTGATGGCTATTGCATTACTTTTTAAATAGTGTCTTACATTGGTCCCATGATCACATGCTTAGTAGAATCTGTAGACATTTGTACATAATATCAAACGTCACATCCCAATTATCAAGGTCTTTCAGAAGAGCTTTGTAACAGCATGGAATCCTAAGTAACTTGCTGTCATATGTAAGTTTGATTCAAGTTCCTGACAGTATTGCTATACTGCAAATGAAAATGCAATCAGCTAGAAACTAGCCATTATGCACTTTAGTATGACCACAGCTTGGCAAAACTTCTCATTTGATACAAAGTCCTCTGACTGGTTCATGGAATTTGCTTTTAGGGGTCCCTGCCCAGATGTTCCAAAGAATTATTTTGTTATGGAAAGAAAAATGGAAGAGCAAGTCGCTGTCTAAACCTCTGTAGGAATAAGCATAGTTTGGAGAATGATTGTAGAGCTAAGGTGAGCAAGTGGTCTCTAAGGAGGGATTAGGAGTGCCAAAGTATTTCTGAAGGGAAATGGAGGAAAGTACTAATTTGGAAAAACTACTGAAGAGCAGAACTCAGGATGTCAGTGGGTAGTTGGGTTGAGTGGGTGGGGACAAAGGAAGGAAGAGTAAGAAACCTGGAATAATAATAAAAAATAAATGGGAGATGGAAAGAAGAGCCCTGAGATCGGGGTGAATAACTGAGCTATGTGTGTAGGAGTTAGTGTGACCAAATATCTTTTCCAAGCCAGGATAAAGGAAATAGCAGCATGGACAGCGTTAGGCTTAAAGGCAATGAAACTTTAAACACAGCATTATTTTGTTAAACACTTCCAACATGTATATTTGATGAAATTACAGAGTGTTAATTCATTAAAACAGTTTGGGTGAACATCAACTAGAAAAAGTTATTTACTTTGTGTGTGATAACCTTTGTCTCTGAAAATAATAGGTCAGCTCCTGACATCATTTCCTGGTATATAAATGCAAGAGGATACTCCCCAATTGAACATGATTAAGAGTAAAATATGGTCTGTGCAGTAAACTTTGTATTTTATTTCGAAATAGTCATTTTCTTCCTAAAATAAATCCATTGGCAGTTTTCCTCACTTTCCTTGAAGCAAATGGGTAATGCAGAAAGCATTTACATTGTATTACTTAATTTCAGGAACCTTCTAATATCACACTGTCCTGTACAGATGTGTTTGTTTGGAAAATCTGCAAATTCGCTTAATCTTTGAAAGCCCATTATAACAAGAAACAAAGAACAAAATATTACCAAATATAAAGCTTTTAAAAATATGTTGACTGTGAGTGCTCAGAGTTCGGGAAGAGCAATAAAGTAAAATAATATATTAAAAACATGGAATCACAGCTGCTCAAAGTATGCTTCCCATTAGAAAATTTTGAACCAAATCCAGTGAAGGCAGGCATTGGGAAAAAAAAATCTGAAAACTTTCTGGAAAAACACTCACCACTTTCAGGCTCTGAAGCCTAATCAGAAGTTCAAAGGATCTTGATTGTGATGAAAAGCTTGTCTGAAAAAAATAAATTATGTAGTTAAAAACATCAAATTTCAATATTACAATCAATTTAAAAATTTGATTTGATAATAATGTAAAGTACTAAAATGAAGTTTTAGAAATCTAGAAACAGAGGGATAAGAAAAACCAATAATATAAAATTTCTTGAGTCTCTTGGATTACTGAGCCCATAGTGATTAATTGGTTAAATTTTTTCAACTGAAAAGTTGAAGAGCTCTAAAATCCAAAGGTTGTCTTAAAATATTTTTTAAAACCTTGCTGTTAGTATTTAATGTATTACTTTCCTGTCACTATTTGCAATAAAATTATATAATAAAAATATATTCCATATTAAAAGCTGTGAGTTTTGAAGAGAGTTTATTTTGTATTAAAATTTTTGTTTTTGCATGTATTTAAATGTTAAATTATTGCAATTAATAACCAGTTATTGTTGGTGCCTGTTTGTTTTGCCTACGTGTAGAATTTTCTCACATTAAAGGGACAGGTTGGTAACAGTAGAAAATAGCTTATTCTTGACGCTTGGAATTCTGTCTCTATTTCTTCTTTTTTTTTTGCTTTTTTTTAGGATCGTACCCGTGGCACATGGAAGTTCCTAGGCTAGGGGTTGAATCAGAGCTACAACTGCCCAACTACACCACAGTTACAGCAACATGGGATCCGAGCCGCGTCTGCAACCTACACCACAGCTCATGGCAACACCGGATCCTTAACCCACTGAGCAAGGGCAGGGATTGAACCTGCATCCTCATGGATCCTAGTCAGCTTTGTTAACTGCTGAGACATGAAGGAAACTCCTCTGTCTCTATTTCTATGCAGAATGACAGAGGATTTTTTGAGGCTGTGTTCTTTAATTTTTTTTTAATCTTTTTATTTTTTTCTTTTTTGTCTTTTTGAGGGCCGCACCTGCAGCATGTGGAGATTCCCAGGCTAGGGGTCTAATCAAGCTATTGCTGCCAGCCTACCACAGCCACAGCAATGCCAGATCTGAGCTGTGCCTGCTACCTACACTATAGCTCATGGCAACGCCGGATCCTTAACCCACTGAGTGAGGCCAGGGATGGAACCCACCACCTCATGGCTACTAGTCAGATTTGTTTCCGCTGAGCCCCAGTGGGAACTCCTGTATGTGTTCTTTATGTGACATTCCTTTTTCCTGTAGAAAAATGAGAAGGAAATTGATAGTATTATCAACATACACAGAAACAAGAGTAGCCCATAATTTCTGTAGAGTTCTTTGATTATTTTAGAAGGCAATGTAGAATGATAAAATTAAGTAGGTCTCAAATTAAAAGTAACTTCTTGCATGCTTAGTTTCCATTACAAAGGGCTGCAGTATTTTTCTTTGTATTTCCTAATAGTTACACCAAACATATAATAAAAGGAATAAAGATTTTTAAGGGAATGTTTAAAAAATATAAATTCTTACTGCTTGAGGCAGCAAGAATGAGTCTTCTGGGGTGCTGGTAGGTGCCATGAGTGTATATCTTTGTAAAAATATATTAATTTGTACACATAATTTATATACTTTTTGTATACCTCAATGCAAAGTTAAGTTAGTAAGTAATGACATAAATTCGATTTCTGGTGAATAGTTTGAAGTCAGAGTTATTATAATAGGTCATCATTCATCATTTAGAATATGTTTGAAGGAAGTCTTGACATTCCTATCGGTGTGACTAACCTCTGATTTCTCATCATTACTTTTTACTAAAAGGTCTGGCACCTATGCCAACCATTTTTCTCTGAGTTCATTTCAATGACAGGTTCTGTCTTATGTCTATTGTTATGTTTATTCATTTGTTTTGTTTTTTAGATTCCACATATAAGTGAAATCATATAGTATTTACCTTTTTCTATCTGACTTATTTCACTTAATATAATACCCTCTAGGCCCATCCATATTGTCACAAAGGGCAAGATTTCATTGTTTTTTATGACTGAAATTCCATTGCATGATTGCGTGTATACCTCTTTATCCATTCATCTGTTGATGGGTGCTTAAGTTTTTGCCATATCTTGGCTATTGTATTATGCTGGAGTAAACTTATGGATGTATATACCTTTTCTAGTTAGTGTTTACTGCTTTTTTTTCCAAGTACCCATGTGTGAAGTTGCTTGATGGTATGGTAGTTTTTTTTAAATTTTTTTAAAGATTGAAGTATAGTTGATTTACAGTGTGCCAATTTCTGCTGTACCTCAAAGGGACTCAGTCACACACACACACATACATACATTCACTTTGTTATATTAGCTTTCATCAGGGTATTTCATTGCTTATCCATTCTAAATGTAATAGTTTGCATCTAATAACCCCAAAGTCCCAGACCATTCTACTCCCCCTTTCCCCTTGGCAATCATAAATCTCTTCTCTATGTCTGTGAGTTTGTTTCTGTTTTGTAGATATGTTCATTTGTGCCATATTTTAGATTATACATATAATTTGATATCATATGGTATTTTTCTTTTTCTTTCTGACTTATTTCACTTGGTATGATAATCTCTAGTTGCATCCATGTTGCTGCAAATGACATTATTTTGTTTTTATAGCTGGGTATTATTTCATTGTATATATGTACCACATTTTAATCCATTCATCTATTGATGGACATTTAGGTTTTTTCCTATGTCTCGGCTATTGTGAATAATGCTGCTATGAACATATGGTGCATATATCTTTTTGAATTGTAGTTTTGTCCAGATATATGCCCAGGAGTGGGATTGTTGGATCATATGGTAGTTCTATATTCAGTTTTCTGAGAGACCTCTATACTGTTCTCAATAGTGGGTGTACCAGTTTACATTTCCACCAATAATGTAAGAGGGTTCCCTTTTCTCTACACCCTCTCCAGCATTTGATATTCGTAGACTTGTTAATGATGGCCATTCTGAGTGGTGGGAGGTGATACTTCATTTTGGTTTTGATTTGCATTTCTCTATTAGTGATGTTGAACATTTTTCCATGTGCCTATTGGCTATCTGTATGTCTTCTTTGGAGATATGTCTATTTAGGTCTTCTTGCCAATTTTTCATTTGGGCTGTTTCTTTTTTTGTTGTTGAGTTTTATGAGTTGTTTTTTATATTTTGGAAATTAAGCCCTTGTCAGTTGCATCATTTGCGATTATTTTCTCCAATTCCATAGGTTGTCTTTTGGGTATTTTTTTTAAATTGTTTCCTTTGCTGTGCAAAAACTTGTAAGTTTGATTAAGTCCCGTTTTTTTATTTTTGTTTTTATTTCTACTGCCTTGGGAAACTAAGAAAACATTTGTATGGTCTGTGTTAAGTATGGCGGCTTTATTATTAATTTTTTGAGGAATCTCCATGTTGTTTTCCATATTGGCTGCACCAGTTTACCTTCCCCCCAGCAGTGCACAAGGATTCCACTTTTCCATATCCTTGTTATTTTTATTTGTTGTCTTTTTGATAATAGACATTCTGATTGGTATAAGGTGATAACTCGCAGTAATTTTGATCTACATTTCCCTGATGATTAGTGATGTTGAGGATGTTTTCATGTGCCTGTTGGCTACCTGTATTTCTTCTTGGAAAAATGACTATTAAGATCTTCTGCCCATTTGGGTTGCTTATTTTTTGATACTGAGTTTATATGAGCTCTTTGTGTATTTCGGATATTAACACCTTATCATATATATCACTTATAAATATCTTCTTCCAGAATTGGTAGCCTTTTCATTTTGTTGATAGTTTCCTTTGCTGTGCAAAAGCTTTTTAGTTTAATGTAATCACATTTCTTTATTTTTTTGGTTTTATTCCCTTGCATGAGGAGACATAGCCAAAAAAGTTTTGCTTAGACTAATGACAAAAAGAGTACTGCTCATGTTCTCTTCTAGAAGTTTTATGGTTTCAGATCTTACATTTAAGTCATTAATCCATTTTAAATTTGTTTTTGTGCATAGTGTGGGAGAATAGTCCAGTTTGAGTCTTCTGCATATAGCTATCAATTCTTACCAATACCATCTATTGAAGAGGTTCTCTTTTCCTTATTGTATAATCTTGCCTCCTTTGTTGTAGATTAATTGCCCATATATGTGTGGGTTAATTTCTGGGCTTTTTATTTTGTTCCATTGATCTATGTATCTGTTTCTGTGCCAGTACCATACTGTTTTTTTTTGGGGGGGGGAGGGGAGGGGTGGCACACCTGTGGCATATGGAAGTTCTCAGGCTTGGGAAATTGGAACTTGGGTCTTGGAATTAGACCCAGGAGTCTAATTGGAGCAACAGCTGCCAGACTACACTACAGCCACAGAAATGCAGGATCTGAGCTGTGTCTGTGACCTACACCACGGCTCACAGCAATGCTGAATCCTTAACCCACTAAGTGAGGTCAGGGAATGAACCCACATCCCATGTATCCTAGTAGGGTTTGTTAACCTACTGAGCCATGAAGGGTACTCCCAGTACCATACTCTTTTGATGAATGTAGCTTTGTTCTATAGTATTAAACCAGGGAGTATGATACTTCCAGTTTTGTTTTTCTTTCTCAGTAATGTTTTGGCTATTCTGGACTTTTTCTATTTCCATCCGGAGTTATCCCATTTGTCCATTTTTTTTTTTACTCAAAAGGAGAATTTGAAATTTTTCTCATACTAAATACATATGATATATAAGCAAATAAGATCTTTAAGCAAAGTCACAAAAGTCCAAATCAAATTATCCTCTTTAACTTATTAAACAAGTGTTTATAATTTAATATAGGAGTTCCCTTCGTGGCGCATTGGTTAACGAATCTGACTAGGAACCATGAGGTTGCGGGTTCGGTCCCTGCCCTTGCTCAGTGGGTTAACGATCCAGCATTGCTGTGAGCTGTGGTGTAGGTTGCAGAGGCGGCTCGGATCCCGCGTTGCTGTGGCTCTGGCATAGGCCGGAGGCTACAGCTCCGATTCAACCCCTAGCCAGGGAACCTCCATATGCCGCAGGAGTGGCCCAAGAAATAGCAAAAAGACAAAAAAAAATATATATATATATAATTTAATATATAGGCAACATGCTAGCTCTTTTAAAGATGACTTGACAATAATATATATTAGATAGTACAGATAGAGTTGGTGGTATGTGCATAATTGAACAATTTCCATGTATGTTGAAATATAGGTCTACCCCCAGGTACTTCGTCAATAATCATCCATTATAGGAACATTAAATATTATTATCCTTAAGAAATTAAACAATAAATCAATTAGATCATCTAATAGTCCATCTTTTAATTCTCCTATTTCTGCTAAGAATGTCTTCTATTAAATTTTAAATTTGGTCAAAACAATATTTATTAATAGGTTTCTTTGTCTTTCTTGTGCCTTTTAAGTGAAAATTGTCACCCATTTTATTTTATTTTATTTATTTTTTATTTTATTTTCCCACTGTACAGCAGGGGGATCAAGTTATCCTTACATGTATACATTTTTTTTTCCCCACCCTTTGTTCTGTTGCAACATGAGGATCTAGACATAGTTCTCAATGCTACTCAGCAGGATCTCCTTGTAAATCTATTCTAGGTTGTGTCTGATAAGCCCAAGCTCCCAATCCCTCCCACTCCCTCCCTCTCCCATCAGGCAGCCACAAGTCTATTTTCCAAGTCCATGATTTTCTTTTCTGAGGAGATGTTCATTTGTGCTGGATATTAGATTCCAGTTATAAGTGATATCATATGGTATTTGTCTTTGTCTTTCTGGCTCATTTCACTCAGTATGAGATTCTCTAGTTCCATCCATGTTGCTGCAAATGGCATGATGTCATCCTTTTTTATGGCTGAGTAGTATTCCATTGTGTATATATACACCACCTCTTCCTAATCCAATCATCTGTTGATGGACATTGGGTTGTTTCCATGTCCTGGCTATTGTGAATAGTGCTGCAATGAACATGCGGGTGCATGTGTCTCTTTTAAGTAGAGTTTTGTCTGGATAGATGCCCAAGAGTGGGATTGTGGGGTCATATGGAAGTTCTATGGATAGATTTCTAAGGTATCTCCAAACTGTTCTCCATAGTGGCTGTACCAGTTTACATTCCCACCAGCAGTGCAGGAGGGTTCCTTTTTCTCCACAGCCCCTCCAGCACTTGTTATTTGTGGATTTATGAATGATGGCCATTCTGACGGGTGTGAGGTGGTATCTCATGGTAGTTTTGATTTGCATTTCTCTTATAATCAGCGATATTGAGCATTTTCTCATGTGTTTGCTGGCCATCTGTATACCTTCCTTGGAGAACAGTCTATTCAGGTCTTTTGCCCATTTTTCCATTGATTGATTGGCTTTTTTGCTGTTGGGTTGTATAAGTTGCTTATATATTTTGGAGATTAAGCCCTTGTCAGTTGCATCATTTGAAACTATTTTCTCCCATTCTGTAAGTTGTCTTTTTGTTCTCTTTTTGGTTTCCTTTGCTGTGCAAAAGCTTTTCAGTTTGATGAGGTCCCATGGGTTTATTTTTGCTCTAATTTCTATTGCTTTGGGAGACTGACCTGAGAAAATATTCATGATGTTGATGTCAGAGAGTGTTTTGCCTATGTTCTCTTCTAGGAGTTGGATGGTGTCCTGTCTTATATTTAAGTCTTTCAGCCATTTGGAGTTTATTTTTGTGCATGGTGTGAGGGTGTGTTCTAGTTTCATTGCTTTGCATGCAGCTGTCCAGGTTTCCCAGCAATGCTTGCTGAATAGACTTTCCTTTTCCCATTTTATGTTCTTGCCTCCGTTGTCAAAGCTTAATTGACCATAGGTGTCAGGGTTTATTTCCGGATTCTCTATTCTGTTCCATTGGTCTGTCTGTCTGTTTTGATACCAGTACCACACTGTCTTGATGACTGTGGCTTTGTAGTATTTCTTGAAGTCTGCGAGAGTGATGCCTCCTGCTTGGTTTTTTTTTTCTCAGGATTACTTTGGCGATTCTGGGTCTTTTGTAGTTCCATATAAATGTTTGGATTGTTTGTTCTAGTTCTGTGAAAAATGTCATGTGCAATTTGATAGGGATTGCATTGAATCTGTAGATTGCTCAGGGTAGTATGGCCATTTTTACAATATTGATTTTTCTAATCCATGAACATGGAATATCTTTCCATTTCTTTACATCTTCTTTGATTTCTTTGATTAAAGTTTTATAGTTCTCAGCATATAGGTCCTTTACCTCCTTGGTCAGGTGTATTCTAAGTTATTTGATTTTTTAAGGTACAATTTTAAAAGGTATCATATTTTTGTATTCCTTTTCTAATATTTCATTGCTGGTATACAGAAATGCGACTGACTTCTGAATGTTAATCTTATATCCAGCTACTTGGCTGAATTTATTAATCAGTTCAAGTGGTTTTTGGGTTGAGTCCTTAGGGTTTTCTATATATAGTATCATGTCGTCTGCATACAGTGACAGTTTTATCTCTTCTCTTCCTATATGGATGCCTTTTATTTCTTTTGTTTGCCTAATTGCTGTGACTAGGACTTCCAAAACTATGTTGAAGAGCAGTGGTGAGAGTGGGCATCCCTGTCTTGTTCCAGATTTGAGTGAGAAGGCTTTCAGTTTTTCCCCATTGAGGATTATATTTGCTGTGGGTTTATCATAAATGGCTTTGATTATGTCACCCATTTTAAAATGCAATTTATATATGAAGTGTCCAGGCCAGTTGTCTAGATAAATCTGACTGTTGTCTCTCAGTGTTGCTTAACTTCACCCTTTGTCCTGAGGAATCTACAAAATGAATGTTTAGGTCTGGATTATAGGTTGATTAGATCTGAGGTAAATCTTTGTGGCAAGAATGTTCATAAATGATGTTAGGTGCTTTAGATCAGGATGCCTATAAAACTGGTTGCCATAGACCATCAGGTTAAGATAATGAAATATTATAATTGCCTAAGCCCAAAGACATAAAGATAGATACATTTTCCCTTTGTAATTACTAAGAAATAAATACAGAAATATATGTATCTAATTGTTTACATATCATATACGCATGTGTGAAATAAACATGACCAATTTTTAGGAAAAAAATGTTCCATATCCAAAATAATTCAGTAAGCTGAGGAAAATACACATAGGCTGTTAATAATTTAATCAGTGGTCACAAATTAGCAATTTTTAAAAGTAATTAGCAGTTAACCTATACTTTGACATATGGGTCCCATTAAACCTTTCATGTAATTATTTTAGCCTCCACTTTTGAAAATTATCTGAGTCAGTTATTATTATGGGGTTTTATTAGGAGTGTATTATGAGTTTTTAAAAAATCTCTTTTTTGTTCTACAAATGTTAGTTGTCAGTTTTCTGCCTCTGGTAGTAGACAGATCTAGAATATATGTATATATATAATGTCATACCAATCTCTCAAATTCAAGTTTAATATTTTAGTGTTTGGCTCTTAACTTCTCATGTTTGTATTGCTCTTGAAAATCTTGGCCTGGGATTATATTCATGTATTTAATTATTTGCTGTGTCATATAGTATATGGTTTTTCCTTGATGAATTGAAATATTTAACATTCTACAGTGTGAGATCTTTATCGTTTGAAAGTTCACATCTTCCTCATTGGTGCTTAAAATCCCTCCTTTCAGTATTCAAATTGTATTTCCTTTGTCCAAAAAAAAAAAAGGTGTTTTTTTTATAACTGTGTGGACAGTCAATGTCTGCTCTTTCATATAAAGTCTTTGTTCTTTATTCTATAGAAACAAATGTTAATGGAGCGTATATGCCCCATCTTCCTGTGCTCCTTTCTCTAAAGCCAGAAGGAACTCAGACTGCTTATTTTTATACTTACTGATATCCTGGGGAAAAAGGTAAGGGAGAGTTTATAAAACCTGGGCAAAAGAAGGCTGTAACTCTTTCAGTTCTCCCAAGGGCTGAATCTCGGCTGAAATAACTGAGTTTTTGGACATACAGAAGGAAATGATGAGTTAGGCTAAATGTCCAGATGTGAGCTCAACAGATGTATAAGGTTACATTTCAAAAGGCAAGGCATGAGATACCTGTATCTTTAGAGAGGAAGTTGTAAATAGTAAACAGATAATTCAGCTATCAACTGTAGCCTGGCTTTTAAAGATTTTAAAGTAATAAATACTTTTAAAAATCTCTCTACACTGTTTATCATACATAAAACACACACATATAACATATATATATCCAGATAAAGATCTGAGAGTGAATTAAATCAAATGGATACTTAAAATATAATTCTTGCTTTATTCTCTTTAATATGGATGAACATTTTTGATGAATTTGTTTTTACCTTGAAAATAGACTTCTTTTTAAACTTTACTCATCTGTACTTTCAAATTTCTTGCTCTTCCTTCTCAGACAATATTAAACATCCTCATAAACACCTTGCAAATATTCTGAGTTACTGAAGCCTAAGGCAAACTATTAAAGAAAAACAGCAAAATTACTCCCTTGCTTCTAAATCCTAGCAGTGTATTTCTTAATTTTCTCATGAACTAATAATAATAATATCTTAAAATATATAGTGTGAAAAGTGGAGTATTTTCTTATAAAAGAAAGCTATTATGCCAATGTAGGACAGGATACCGCCCTCATTCAAATATTCATTTATATACCGCAAAATATTCTTTTTATTCTACGTGCTTACCGTGCCTTGCATGCTTCTTAGAAGCCAAAACATACATCCATGGGAATAACAACAAAGCACATCCTAATTCTGGAATTTTAAAGGGCTCTGGGATTTGAAGTTGACACTTCTTTGGCTAAGTTCCAAACACCCAACTTAACTAGGCAGAAGAGAGGGCCATTTGGATCCATGTTTCCCTAAATCTCATACAGTTTTGGAGAGAAAAATAATGTCCAAAATAAAAATATGATAACTTGCTCTGATAATGGGAAGTTGATTCAAAATGGAATAAGCGACCTTTAATAAAGAGAAATTTGTCAGTGGAAACTCTCTAGAGAGTTGGACCAGAGTGAAACTTTGTAATCATCTCATGAGCATAAGCAGATAGAAAGTGATTCCTCACGTTAGAAGAGACATTTTAAAAGTCACAGCACTTCTTTTTCCTCCTTTGTAAGTGCACCCAAGGGAGGAGCTACCTCTCTGGGGTTTAACTTCCTCCTGTTATAGCAGCTGGTGGGAGGAAGAATACAGCGAGGAAACTGCAGAAAGAGGAGTCCAACGCTGGATAAGGTGTTCAAGCATCACAGAGCTCATTGACACCTTCTCTGTCCCAGAAGAGCCTCCCAATCCTAACAAAGATGTTTCTTCCCTCCTTCACTTATTTGTGTTTGGATGCAGAGGCAGGGGTATTAGCAAGCTGCCAAAACATTGACCTAACTCTGGGAAAGTGTGCACACTTTACCTGATACCTCTAAAGGCCATAAGGGAGAGATGTTGGATAAAAGGGTAGATTTAGATATTGTCTCAAAAAAACCCACTACAGTATCTTCTCCTTCACTGATATCAAAGAACAATGAATATTACGGTCATTTTATCAAGATGTAAAAGCATTTTCACATACACATATGCTCCTTAAGACATTGATTTACCCTTCTCTTCTTGGTTTTTAGATATTCTTGATTTTCAGAGAGACAGTTTCATACAGCGAAAGAGAGTTTTTTTGTGTGTTTTTGTTTTTTTGTTTAAATAGCCACAGCTCAGCTTATGGAAGTTCACCACAGCTGCAACCTATGCTTATGCGCAGTCGTGGCATCTCCAGGTCTTTTAACCCACTGTGATCTGCCTGAGATCGAACCCGCATCTCTGCAGCCACCTGAGGCCCCACAGTCAGATCCTTAACGCTCTGTGCCACAGTGGGAAAGTGGGAATTCCTTTTTTTTTTTTAAATTGAAGTCTAATTGATTTGCAATGCTGTGTTAGTTTCTACAGCAGAGATTCAGTTAATAGGTGTGTGTATATTCTTTTTCAGATTCTTTTCCATTATAATTTATTTCAAGATATTAAATATAGTTCTCTTTGCTATGCAGAAGGACTTTGTTTTTTATTTTACAAATAGTAGTTTGTATCTGATAATCCCCAACTCCTAATTTATCCCTCTCCATTCCTTTCCCCCTTTGGTAACCATATGTTTGTTCTACATCGGAGTCTGTTTCTGTTTTAAAAATAAGTTCATCTGTATATAATTTTTTTAGACTCTACATATAAGTGATATATGAGATTTGTCTTTGTCTGGCTTACCTCTTTTGGTATGGTAATCTCTAGGTCCATGCATGTTGTTGCAAATGGCATTGTATCATTCTTTGTTATAGCTGAATAATATTCCATCATGTACATATATTTAATCTTCTTTACCCATTTCTATGTCGATGGACATTTAGATTGTTTCCATGTCTTAGCTATTGTAAATAGTGTTTTTGTGAACTTTAGGGTGCATCTATCTATTCTCTTTAGAGTTTTCTCTGGATATATGCCCAGGAGTGGGGCTGCTAGATCTTATGGTAACTCTATTTCAATCGAGGAACCGCTGTACTGTCCTCCATGGTAGTTGTACCAAGTTACATTCCCACAAACAGTGTAGAAGGGTTCTCTTTCCTCCACACCTTTTCGAGCATTTATTATTTGTAGAATTTTTGATGATGTCCATTCTGACTGGAATGAGGTGATACCTCATTGCAGTTTTGATCTGCATTTCTCTAATAATTAGCCATGTTGATCATCTTTCCATGTGAAGAAGAAAGGTTTTAAAGTCAGATAGACCTGATTTCAAATTCTGATTTCATCATCTGTTAATTATTGTGACTTGGTACAAATTACCCAATTTCTCTGAGTATCTATTTGTTTATAAAATGGACATTAATATTATACACTTCTCAAAGTGCTTTGAAGTTAAATGAAATAATTATGTGTTTGATAGCCAGGACACAATACTGTCTTATCCATGATAGTTGTTTCAATTACCATTATTCATATATATATGAAATTATATAAACACACTTTTCCCCATTCAGTCAAGTCTAGTATGGACAAGGAGTGAGAAAGGTAAATAATCAGTTGTTGGATGGAATATGCCCAGGCTGTGTCTTGTGTTGGCATTCTGGCTGCTGGGCTTCTCTTGGCATTTGTATCTCTTTCCTTGTTGAGGGGGTTGAAGTCAATCTTTTTACCGTATTCTTTATACTTTATCCATATTTAGTTCTCTACATGTGTTTATCACTCACTTCCTAATGGAACATGTTAGAGACAAAAGAGGGTTTTTATTACAAAGAGCAGCTGCCCCAAACAAACGCATTTCAATAGTTCCATTGTTTATAAACATAAACAAATAAATAAATTAGTATCTAATCTTCCAAAACAAAGAGGTTACTCGACAGATGGCAGCTTGCGTTCTTGATTCATTACAGCTGGATATAAATTAGTGCTTTTACTACCTCCCAGACAATGCAAGGATCAGAGAATATGTCCAATAATCCTTCTATCTTTATTTATTGTCAGGTATTTTAATTCTATATTGTCTCAGTACAAGGCAGTTATTATCTTAAACTGTGAGTATTCATTGAGATTTACCCTCTTATTAGCCTTTTCAAAGGACCTGATTTCCTCCCTGCATTAATCTCTGTTCATCTGGAATAATTTTCCTTCTTGAATACTCCTCTTAGTGCTGCTTTTAACACAGATGTATAGGTAATAAATTCTCCTAGCTTTTGTTTGTTTGAAAGAGTCTTTATTTCATTTGTTTCAATTTTTATTGTGAATTTTTTTAACATAGACAAAAATAGGCACCTAGGACCAATCATCCACCCAACAGCCATCACCCCAAGACCGATCCTACCACTTTCACACCTATCTGCGTCAAGACTTTGACACTGTATCAGTGCACTCATTTGATCTGTAATAATTCTATTTAAAATCTAAAGAATAAAGTCTTTTTACCTTTTATTTACCTGACCAGTGTCACATATAAAAATGATTAAAAAGAATTGCTGGAGTTCCCGTCATGGCGCAGTGGTTAACGAATCTGACTAGGAACCATGAGGTTGCGGGTTCGGTCCCTGCCCTTGCTCAGTGGGTTAACGATCCGGCGTTGCCGTGAGCTGTGGTGTAGGTTGCAGACGCGGCTCGGATCCTGTGTTGCGGTGGCTCTGGTGTAGGCCGGCAGCTACAGCTCTGATTCGACCCCTAGCCTGGGAACCTCCATATGCCGCAGGAGCGGCCCAAGAAATAGCAAAAAGACAAAAAAAAAAAAAGAATTGCTTCATATCATGTATTATCCATTCAACCTTCAAATTTCTCATTGTTTCATGAATGTCATAACATTTTTACAGCTTAGTTTTGTTTTTTTTTTTAAAAAAAGAAGGATGGCAGTATACTCCTTACTTTGTAATGGTTCCTTTATTTGTTAGATCTCTTTTAACTTTAATTTCCACTTTTATTCCCCCCCTTTTCTTCCTTGTTGAAGGAATTTTGCCTCTTCTGCCCATACATATATCTATCGGGGTTTTTTTGGTTTTGCTGATTGCATCCGTGTGGAATATCTTGCAATATTCCTCTATCCTCTGTAATTCCTGTGAATCATTGGTAGGATCAAGAGGCTGAGTAAGATTAAAGTTTGATTTGGGGGGACAAATCACTTTGTAAGTGGTGGATATTTTCTTTTGCTGGGAGAAGCAGTCTTGTGTTTTCTCTCTTTTAGTGAGGTTAGCACTGATGCAACTAGTCCTTTTATTGATGTCTCTCCATTCATTATGGTTTTCTGAAGTTTCTTCTCCGGTAGATTCCTGTGGGAACAATATTTCTTGACTTTTTGTATGTTGATAACAGCTTGTCCTTGGCTTATGCTTGGAAGTCAGTTTAGCTGCATATAAAATCTTGGCTCACATTTTCTTTTCCTTGAATATCTTAAATATGTTATTCCTTTTCTTTTTTAAAAAATAAAGACTCATTTTTAATAAATCTGACAGAAATTTGATTTCCTTTCTTTTTTCAGTGACCCAGTGTAATCTCTGGTATATAAGACTGTAATCCTTTTACTCATTTTGTGGAAACTCAGTTTTCCTTAACTTTAGGAGAAAGGCTGGGCTACCATAGCTCTTTCAACCTCACAGCACTATAACTTTCTCCTTTGTTGTTTTTATGAAATATTAATATATGTATTTAATATATATTATATAAAATATGTTTGGATGTATACCTATATCTCACCGCATACTTTAATAATGCTTAATGTGAATATAATATGTATGTATTTCCTATATTTTATATATAATATATATGTGTGTCTATCTCATATCATACTTTCTGAGCTCTCTAGGCTCTATTTTCTTCTACTTCTACTGAATTTCCCATTTCCTATGCTCTGTAGCAGTTTTTATATCTACAGTGGTATTAATATTAGCATGCTGATGAAAGTGCCAAAAGTCCCATGCAGTATTAGTGCCAAATATTGTTTGAGAAACTTGTCTTTATTTTTTCCTACAAACAAAGATACAGGAATGAATAGTGAACTAAGGTTCAAAACGAAAACAGGCAGAAACACACCACATAGTATTCTCTGTAATTATCTATCAGCATTCAGGAAGTAACTCATATGGCTGGAATATAGACAAATGGCTGTGGAAGACAGCAGTATTGTAAACACATTATCATAGACTGCAAGCACAGAATCTGCAATCTGACTCCTGGCATTCGAATCTCAGCTCTATCACTGAGAATGTGTACAACTTGCTCAAATTTCGTAACATCTTTATGCCTCAGTTTCCTCATTTATAAAAAGAAAGTAATAGCAATTACCTACCTTTATATCCTTTATGTACATTTCCTGGCACATAGTAAATGCTCAATTACTAAAACTTCGCTCAGTTCATCTTTAGAAATTTTGAGAAAAATCCAAGTCACTGAACTCGAAGTGTCTTTCCAAGTAAATTTAGTAATTTGAGTTTACTTTGGAATTTAATAAAAATCAGACCAATCATGGGAGTCCCCTGGTGGTCTAGTGGTTAGGAGTCTGTACTTTCACTGCAGAGGCCTGGGTTCAGTCCCTGGTCTGTGAGCTGAGATCCCACATCAAGCTACTGCATGCTGCAGCCAAAAAAGAAAAAAAAAAAATTCAGACAAACCATACTTCAGATGAAAATGAATATTCCTTCTAAGCTGTTTCAATCTTAATAAGATAAAAATTGCATTTTCCTATCCTTTTCTAAATTTGCCATTGTGGTAGTCTAAACTTTGGCACCTTCCCAAATATGTAGGTGGACAGTTCATTTTAAAATATTGAGTTTTATATCATTCTTAAACTATTAAGCTTTAAAGAGTCATCACACTGCTCATACGATAGCTGTTTTTATTATATTTCTCATCTGTAAAAACAGAAATAGAGTCAATTTGAACTTAGACTCTCTCTGCTATTAATAATTGAAACAAGAAAATATCTCCAAAAATCATAAAGATACAGGAATTATCCAAAATAGTTTAAAGTTTCAACTGCATGGTAGATTTAACATCAGTTAATTTTTACAGAAGTAGTTACATTTATTATGTCCATATCAACTCCTCTTTGTCCCTAGGGATAAAAGTTCAAGACCTTTGCAACTCTCTCCCACAAGCAAATGCTTGATGCCTATTTTTGTTTATCTCATAACACAAGAAACTAATTGGAAGGAAGAGTGACAAAGTCCTTTATATTATCATATATGAATATTGGGTCTGTGTCTCACTCTAGATTGATTGTATGGTACATCATCTATACTCTCGTAAATCATGATGACCTTGAGAAGAACAAAAATAAAAGCCTTTTCTCCCATTATTTTAAGTGACACTATCCTATGTTAAATATTATGAAAAGCTTCCATTCATTTGTATTTTCATTATTACATTAAAAAGGTAGCAGTTTAGCAGTATCAGGTTTGAAGTGAACTGTGGATATACCTAGGTCTATATAGGTCTGTGCTCACTGGATATCATACTTGGAGAAGTGGATTGATGCCTCATGATGATCAGGACATTAGCATTGACATTATAAACTTGAGGGCTCAGAGCACAGAATAATCCTAGAAAAACACATCAGAGAATAAGGAGAAATACTAATAATATTAAAAACTTAATCTTTTTAAAATACAAGACATGCATATTGAACTATTTTGCATTTGTTGAGGAATATTTGAAAATGATTGCATCTCCAGTTTCTGGCCAGGGATTTTTTTCTGGGACCTATGACAGGATGTTTTCTGTTCTTAAACTTTTTTTTTTTTTTTTTTTTTTTTTTTTTTTTTAGCTAAGAAAGGAAAAATCTTTTCTGCCAGATTTTTTTTTTTTTTAAAAAACCTGTCTAAGTAATAAACTTGTATTCAAGAATGTAGTTGTTAGAAAGTACTGTTATCTATTTAAAACTTACGGAAACACTTAATTTTTAAGGCAGTATTAACTAGGGTTGAATTATGGAGCAATTCCTCCGGAAGTTCATGTCAGAAGAATGTTATTGCCAAATAAATCCACTGTGATCAGTTGAGTGACAGTGAATAGGAAAAGCACTTAAAATAAATGGACACTCAGGGGTACCTTTCCAAAGTCTGTTGTGACATGTTAGCTGTGTCACTCCCATTAAAACCAGTGGGGGTTTTGAGGTTGAAATTCATCTTTACAGATTAAAGCCTTCCTTCTTAACACGTGGCGCTGGAGAAACCATCAGAGAAGCCCAGGTTTGGAACATATCAAATGTTCTTTGGAAAGCAGTGGTACTGATTTTTTCCCCTCACATTCATCTTTATAAACTTTTTAGTTATAAATTTTGATGCATTCAACTGAAGATGAAAAGAGGAGGCATGATGTTTACATTAGAATTTATGCATTAAAAGCATGATTTTTGCAGTTGATGTGCTGGGTCAGAAAGTAATGATTGCCTTTTAAGATATTTCTTTATATTCCATCCAAAAACATCTCCTTCTCAGATCTTCACTCCCTCTGCTGGTGTTCAGATAGATGTTTAAATTTCTTCTAGAAGAATTACATGTGTTGAGTGGGGTTGCCTCTATGATTGCTTTGAGGAGAATTAAAGAAAGAATGATTTTCTAAACTATGCAGTTTCCTTATGTAATCTGAAAAAAAATGCTTAGTCAACCTTTACAAAAATGTAATATAGATTTTATTAATTTTTTTGAAATTAAGGCAAAGAAAGGTAACTTACTCCCTATTATCGATTTTAGGGAAATGTTTATGATATGGTCAGTTGGAGAATATTAATCAGTGTTTACATTCATTGCATGTTCTGAGTCTTATTATACAAATCAAAAGGCTTTCTATTGTATTTGTCTATTTCATTGGTATTCAAATGCAATACGTGTGATGTCATTTTTGAAAACTATGAGTTATTAAATTAATAAAAATTGCATAGAATAAGCGCAGTTGGCCTCAACTCCCTGCTCTGTCATTAAATCACAATCATGGTACTAAAACCGCCTTATCCAGGTGATTGTGGGCAGTAAATGACCCAATGGATGTTTATCACCAACAGTTTGTTTAATGATGATTTCTATCGCAGATTAACACATATGCCTTCCACACTGCCTCAAAGGATGGAATGACTAAATAAATTGAGAGGATAAATGAATGTCTTAGAAGTTGTGGCCAGATTGTCTCTGATTTGTCCTGTTTTTCTGAATCAGTGCCTCAATTCCAAAAATAACACCAGCATGGTAGACTTAAGGTACTCGTGTGGATCGGAAAAGGAAGCTATGTGAGGGGAGTCATTGTTACCATTTTGTGTGCCTGAATTTAAATCTATATTACCAACACTGAGTCGGAAATCTCACCTATAATAGAGTTGCAATTTGAGCACAGATCTTCAGGCATCAAATTCAGATAGGACTTAACACTGCCCTGCCCATTTGTAACTAAATGAAATAAGAAAGGAATTTTCTCTATTTCTCTAAATATATTTGCCTGATTTACTTTGCACATTTTTGTTTCCATCTGCCTGACATCTACTTACTTAAAGCATTGTTTTTCATCTTAGTTGCCAAACTGAAATCTCTCTTTCTGCAGTCCATCGTTTATTCCTTAGAATAATTTTCCCTGGCATTTCCTAGGGTGGCCCTTACAGAATCCAGGAGAAGAGATGAGAGGGATCTTTATGAGGAGGCAACACAGGATGCAAATATTAGCCAGACCCTTGAAACCATCAGTGACTCTCTGGAGATCTGACCCTGTGAGCTGAGGACCACTCCTTTGATAATTTTAAGAGGTCCATTGTTTATTATAAATTGTCTCCCTCTCCTAGGTGACAGCAGCAGTATATATGATTATAAATTGCTTCCCAGCATCCTGCCTCTGGCACTCACCCATGCTGCCAGAGTTTGTGTGGGGGATGAGGGTAGAAGGAGGTGAAAGAATGTTTAGAAATGAGGGAGGAGGGGCAGGGCTACATATAGTTGATCTCTTCTAGTATGAAAAGGTACAGAGAATCAGGGAATTTTGGAGAAGTAAGAAAAAATAAACTTGAGTCATCTAATTGTAAAACATTGATTCTAGAACACTTAAGAGATCATTCGATTTAAAATCCCCAGTTAGCCTATGAGAAAATGCATGCCCAGAAAGGATAAATGGATGAATCTCATCTCTAAAATTTGAGATTTGTGAACTTCAAGACGTGAAATACTTTACTTACTCAAAATTGTTCTATTTATTCCTGCTGAATAGTTTTGGTTAAATTTATTTTAAATGAAAAATTGTTATTTTGTTTTTTTAGAGCTGTACCCATGGCATATGGAGATTCCCAGGCTAGGGGTTGAATGCCACAGCCACAGCAACTCCTGATCCCAGTCCACGTCTGTGAGCCTACACCACAGCTCATGGCAGTGCTGGATCCTTAATGCACTGTGTGAGGCCAGGGATTGAACTTGCATCCTCATGGATGCTAGCCAGATTTTTTTTTTGCTGAGCCATGATGGAAATTCCTAAATGCAAAATTAAATTGCAATATTGACTAAATATAGAATAATTTATCTACCCTAACAGGAAAGCTCCTTGAAATCAGTTAGGGTCTTGTGCAGTTCATTTTGATGCCCTTGGCATGTTTACTCTTGGGTTATTACATTTGAATGGATTCTACTTTTCTCCCAGGTTTCCTGTCTTCTTTTATGAATGTTACTTTTGTTCAATGCATTCACCTTCCTGTTAAAGTTAAACGTTGCTCCCCTGAGTCTGTTCTTGATTTTAAAAACTCATATGGGGATTGGGAGTTTGGGGTTAATAGAGGCAAACTATTGCCTTTGGAATGGATTAGCAATGAGATCCTGCTGTGTAGCATTGGGAACTATGTCTAGTCACTTATGATGGAGCATGATAATATGAGAAAATAGAATGTGTACATGTATGTGTAACTGGGTCACCATGGTGTACAATAGAAAAAAAAATTGTATTGGGGAAATAACAATTAAAAAATAAATAAAATAAAAAAACTCATATACCACTGGTATCCCTTCCCCACTGTCACCACAGGTCTATCACTTATGCTCTTGTCATTGTGGTCTCCCTTATTTCATCTTACTCCTTCCTCTATAGAGGACAGTATTGGAATTCTTGTGTATTAATTTGATTTGACCTAAAACCAGTCATTAAAGTGATTGAGTCATTTCGTCACATATTTTCTTATTATTCTTTTAATTTTTATGTAAAATCTCAAATATATACAAAAGTGGAAGGAATACTATTAAAAAAATACCAAGATACTCATTACCTACCTTCAAAATTACCAACATTCAGCCATTCTTATTTTATCCATCACAAGCACATACTTTTTTGCCTGACATATTATAAAGCCAACTTAAAACATTGTGTATTTCATTTTACAACTCTGGCATCACTTGTTTTAAATAATAATGGTGCCATTAGCACATGACACAATTTATAATTATTCTTCAATAGTATATAATGAATAATTTGTATTAACGATTATTTAAATTAGAATTGAAATAAGGTGACACAATACATTTAGATCAAATGTTTATACTCTTTAAAAACCTCTATAAAAATCCCCCCTTTCTCTTGACATTTATCTGTTGAAAAAGCAGGTATGTGTCATCTTTTTTCCTGAAGGCCTTCTCAATATTTAACTCTCTTTCTACCATATAACCTTTGTTTTCCTTCATGCTAATGTTTCATGAAAACTATAATTCTAGAGGATTGACTAAGTTCATGTGAATTTTGGAGGGACATGGAAAGGACAAAGATACTTCTGAGCTGCTAGTATATACACCTGTTATCATATCATGTCAGTGCAATTGGATCCATCCATTTTGAAGGTCCACATCAGCTATCAGTCAAGAGATTATAGCACCCAGTGACAGGACTTTCTTAATTCATGATCTCATCAGTACTTGTCAAATGGCAAATTTCAAAGTATATTATTTCTCCTGCATGTCACCTTTATAAAGAAAAATTTCCCCTTACTATATATTTACTTGGTTAACCAGCTGGTTAGTTAGATCAGGAAAGGCAGGGTAAATGCTTTCCTTTTTTCCTGTTAATTTTCAGGTTTATGAATTTATGTCTTAGCAAAGATGATCCACGAGAATACTTTGTTTTGGATATCAAAATAAAATTCTGGCTTTATGAGCTTTCTAAAATATAATTGCTGTATTAAACCCTTTAGAGTCATCATTTGTTTTCATGCTGGAACATCCTTGTGACCACTTGATCTGACCTTAATAGTCTTTGATAACCTTTCTGCTTTCCGACAAGATAGGGTGTCCTAACTTCATTATGTACATTTTCTGATTCAAACCTGGAATTAGCTCTTTATTCGAAAAGTTCTCAGTTCATTTATGGGAGATTGTATTTAGTGGTCACACTCCAGGTGCTGGAATATTCATTTCTAGGAGATTGGCACTGCTTATAGTCCATTTTATGTGGATAGAACTATGAAATCTTTTTCTTTAAAAAAAATAGGGGAAATTGGAAAATTTGTGAGATTTCCTATACTAGAAACTTTTCTATAAATATGGTATTGTATCAAAATAAAAAGTAGCACACAAATATATGAATTTATACTGATACTTGCACATAAAGATAGCAATGTTTTACATTTTGGATTTAAAACATTTTTAACTTATAATGGAATTTTTTTTCCTAATTACTTTATTGTAATTACTTATCTACTCTATCCTCTCTCTAAAACAAGGCCACCTAATGGGGCTTGAAGCTCTTTTTATCCTTTGGAGATACCTCACTAGGGATAAACACCCAAAATGTTCTATTTAAAATTACTATAAATAAGTTTCTTTGGTATTCCATTAACTGAGTATTCAGTTAAGCACACTTGTTAATTGTTTTCAATTTCTGAACTTTGCTTTTTAAAAATTTATTCTTGTTTCTTAGTTAAAACATTTTCATTTGGAGTCAAAACTGTAAGACAATATATATTCAGATAGAACTTGCTTTCACTTAATGCACATGTGCACACACCTAGTTCTGTCCTCGCCCATCTGCTTACACATTTTTTACTAATTTTTTTTTCAAAATTCTATTGCTTCTTTTAAAACTCTAAATATTTATGTGTATGTATATATATATATATATATATATAATCATATTCTCTGTTCGTTTTCTTCACAGAAATTTCTTGATTATAGTTAAATATAACTTTGTACATTGCTTTTTTCACTTAATACTATGTCTAGGAGATAATTTTGAAGAAGCTTGAAGAGATCAGCCTTGTTTGATTACAGCTGAATAATATATTATGGGATATATCATAGTTTATTCAGGCAGTTCACTGTTGTTGGTTATTTGGATTATAAATAGCCTTGTCCATATATTCTTTATTATTTGTTGACAGTGTATATATAACAGGTTTTTTAAAGGAGACAACAAAGAGAAAATGACTATGCAGTAAGTATCAAATTATTGCAAAATTCTCTTCCAGTGGCATTGATCCATTTTGTATACACACCAGACTTGTATGAGAGAACGTTTCTTCATAGGCTCTCCAAAATGAGTGCATTTCAAACTTCTAAATATGGGCCAATCTGATAGTGAAAATAGTATCTCAGAGTGATTTTAAAGGCGTAGAAACACCCTTGGACCCCTCTAATTGATAGACCAAGTGATCACGTATATTATGAATTTTTGTGTACATGTATCTCTGAATAAACCCTTTCTGAGATAAGTGTTGACTTCAAAGCTCTGTTCATTTCTCTGCAAGCCAGAGTGCACACATGAAGGGAGAGCCTGGGAAAAACGCTTTTATAGATAGATGATGGCAGTGGAATGAAAGCATTATCCATGTTGCTTTCAAACTTAGCACGAGAGTAGAAGGGTCCATATGTGCTGCACTGAAGTATTAACTACCACTTCCTGATGATCATTTAGTAATAAGCTTCTCTGAAAATATCTGAGAACGCTGGTAAAACTTTAAGTGTTACTCATTTTAAGAACAAGAATGAGAGAATCCTAGTGAATCTATGAAACTTTGTATTTCCTACTTTAATCCCTCATGAATTGTGCAAACTTATATATTCTTTGAAGATGACATTACTTACATATGTCAGAGTTTTTTTTCATATTTAGGTATCACATAAAATATTCTTACATTTTAGACTTCTGCAAAAGAGTTGAAATTTATAAACATTTCTGGGAAAATATACAATAGATGTCTTCAGAAAGTACATTTCTCACTGTTTCTCATTTATATTCTAAAATCACAATGAAACAAGAACCAGACACCCTTTACATGTTTGTACCCCTGATTAAATTAGACACTTGTGGTAAATCAAAATGTATTTTTTAAGTGAAGGAATAGGAAGCCAAATTGCTATTTGGGCTGGAGATTTTGTGGAGAAAAAATAAGCACATTGTTTTGATTTGGTCAATGCATCAGTAAGTTTAATTTTCCAATTGACTAGAGAGATGCTGTAATACCTTATACAAACATGATTTGTAACCTTCTAACCTCTTTTATTCTGAGCACACAAAATTAAACTATTTTTCATCTGTAACAAACTGCAGAAACATAAGCATGGAAAAGTCATTCTTTGCTTCCTCTATGTATACAAGTGACTTAAACAATATAAATAAGAACAGTGCCTCCCAAAAAAGGCATTCTTCAGTTTTCTGATGCAAAATTTGGAATTATACTCAAAACCATTACATAGTCCCATTAACCACTCTTTTTTTTTTTGTTAATACAACTTGTTAATGTATGTGTATTAACAAAAAAACTAAGTAAATTATCACTGTCATAGGAAAAACTTTTGCAAGGAATTAGAGCCACTTATTTTTTGAGTTCTAGGAGATCTTAACTATTGCTTTCTTTAAAACTATCTTTTTGGAGAACTTGTTTTGTTCTTCTGTAACAGTAGATATACTTAACATTTAGACAGCCAAATTAATCATCTCTATAAATTTTGGGACAAATTATGTTTAATCCGTGTCCTCTAATTTACTGAGAGGAAATGGTCTCTTTCCACATAAATTGAATGTGTGGAAGGGCAGCTTAAATAGTATATTTTGAAGAGCCTTTTTGCCACTAAGTATTTCTCCCATCAAGCATATAATGATGCCCCCTCCGTGCAAAAAAAAAGTATTGTTCCAGACATACTCCTTTTGTTTAAGGCATTGGTCTCTAAATAAGTTCTTTATTGAAATCTCTCAGTAAGTTTTCTAAGCAGTCAATTTTTTGAGTCCCATTAACCTACTCTAAGAATATCCTTTAGATAGACACAAAACCTAATAATTTTATTTTAATGCTGATATTTTGTGGGCTTTAAGTTTGGGAAACCACTGAGTTAGGAACTATAATTTTTTTTTTTTAGATCCGCACCCATGGCATTTGGAAGTTCCTTGGCTAGGGGTCAAGTTGGAGCTGCAGCTGGAGCCTACACCACAGCCACAGCAATGCTGGATCTGAGCTGCATCTGTGACCTACACCACAGCTCACCACCACTCCAGATCCTTAACCCTGAGAGAAGCCAGGGATGGAACCTGTGTCCTCATGTGTACTAGTTGGGTTTGTTACCGCTGAGCCATAACTGGAACTCCAGGAACTATAATTTTATGTACCTCTGTTAAATTGCAATTGCTCTCTGAGTGGAAACAGGCTATATGGGGACTCACAAGAAAGGTGAGTCCCACCCAGTGTTTTTAATCAATGTGGCAAAGATGCTTTTATTGCAGTTTTTCTGCCTCTCCGTGTTTCTGTAAATGCCCTGTCTCTTCATACTTTCTTTTCCTAATCAAGACATGGTTTTAAAAAGAATCTAATAATCATGTTCAGAGTTGAGCTTTAGCACTAATTCAACTCAGTGTGTATGCACTTGCATTATTTAGAAATCATCAAAGGAATGGATGTCTAAGGGTTAAATAAGGAGATATTCCTCTGATGCTTTCTTTTCTTGAGATATGATACCTTATTTCACTTGTCAGAACCAACTCAGAGACTCTTTACTCTTTGTTAACACTTATACCTACATTTATAGAGTTCTTTACAACTTAAAACACTTTCTCAGCTATGTTTTTTATATGATGCTAAAAACAAATCCATGTTAAATAAGATAGTTTTATTATAGAAACAAAGACTCAGAGAGTTAATGTTTCTTGGGACACAATATAAGCAAGTGATTATAGTTTGAGGTTTTGGAGCCTGGCAGGTCATGTCAAAATATTGTATATGTCATGGAAATTTGAGCAAAATATTTCTCTTCTTGGGCTTACATTTTCTCCTCTGCAAAATAAGAATAATAGAGTTGTTGTAAGGATTAAATGTGCTAAAATGATTTTAATAAACAATTCAAGGCTCAACAGTGGCTATTTGCACAATACATGGTACAAACTAGGCTGAGAATTCTAGTTCTCTGACTTAGAGTTCATTGCTCTTTCCTCTTGAGCACACCTTAGATGCTTGTCCTGAGATCCATTTCAGATGTTACTTCTAGCAGAGAGCTGGGCAAGAATGAACTAGATAACTTTTAAGAACAGAGAAATAGGTTCAATGGTAGGGGCACTGTGGGGGACAGCAGGTCTAAGTGAAGTACCATTGAGGTTTGGGGTAATGGAATATGATCAATAATTAGTATAAAAGTAAATGACTGTGAATAAATGAATAATGCACAAAGGCTAAAGTAACTCAAATGGGCATTGCCAATTTTATTAAATTCCTAGTGACTACTTATTTTGAAGTAGGATTTTAAAAATACATATTTCAATAATATTTTATTATGTATATTTCAGTCAACTATAAAAGTTGGAAGAATTGCCAAGTATGCACTCATATAACCATCCACTTCCTAGATCCTACAGTTGCCTTTTTTTTATATTTGCTTTATTGCATATCTATTTGTCCAACCTTCTCAGAGGAATTGCAATAGGTAAAGTACTAGCATTTCCATTGGTTCCTCCAGCCCCACTTCCTACAAATCAACAGAAAGAGAGTTTCAGGTGACACCAAAGGACACATTGAGTTACACTGCAGGAGAGAAACTTTGATCTTAGGGAACTAAGTATTTTAAAATACTCAGTAAGCACCTTCCCCTTTGTGCTAAAAGAATCTCTGTCTGAAATGTAATAATTTGTTACTTGGTTGAGATATAACTTGGTCTCTCAACATGCCCTATGAGACGAATGGGTAAAGCCAAAAATCATTTGTTCAGTGGCAAAACTGACATGGATGCTGATCAGGCACATCTGAGTTTTTCCTTGTCAAATGTTTTTCTCACTGCCTGTGTTATCACTCACTCTCTCAAGTTGGTAGTCTGCTCGCATGGGAGTGGTTATTTCCAAAAGTCTCTAGGATAGGTGTGATGATATTTGCAGTGTTGCTCAGGCTGTGCAAGAAAATATTCAATGATATTGCTTCTTTAATGTGTTGTTAATGTTTTGTAGATATTATGAACTGGATATTGGTATTCCCCCAAAATTCATATGTCAAAGCTCTAACCTCTAATGTGATGGTATTTGGAGGTAGAGTCTTTGAGAGATAAAGAGGTTTATTTGAAGTCAAGAGATTAGCAACCTTATCATGGGATTAGATCTTATAAAAAGAGGAATAAGTTGATGTGTGTACAGCCAGGAAAGCCCATGTGAACACACAATGAGAAGTCTGTCACTAAGAACCAATCTCCAAACACCTTGATCTTGGACTTCTCAGCCTCCAGAACTGTAAGAAAGCAGTATCTGTTTTTTAAGTCTCCCAGTCTATGGTATTTTGTTATAGTAGCCCAAACAGACTAAGACAGTAGATGTGCTTTCGAATAGAGCTCTGAGAAGATTTGAGCTATAGGATTTTAAAATCAAAACCACTTTTCCCCTGTAGTTACTGTGTAAGGCTTACAAAATCCCGCCTTCTATTTTAAAGAGAAATGGTGTATGAACTAATTTGGTAAGACTACTTGGGCATCAAGTAATTCTAAGCAAACAATATTTTGATGACATAAGGGTAAATGAATCAGAAACATATGGACCAAATTATCTCTGAAATACTTGGGAGCATAAACACAAAGGGAAAGGGGCAGCCTTTGGAAGGATGCCAAATCCTATTGGGCACTTAAGTTAGCTTGAGAAGAATAGGGGGAGTTTTATAACTTAGAGAAGCAACCAGAGATTTCTGAGCCCTGAAATTTAAGGTGACAGAATCTTTAAAATTTGAAGCACAAGGTAAAATGCTATAAATCAAGTAAGTACTGGTAAAGGCATCAATGTTTCAATGGTGGGAGATTTGACTTTTACTTATGGGGGTTTGTATTTGCCAAAGTTTCATGCAAACAAATGAAAAAGTCATATTTCGGTTATACTGCCATGCTAAAACTTCTTAGATCCTAGAATCATCAAATGCAAGGCAAATTTATTTAGAGTTTATTTATAATTAGTGGCAACTACCCTGTTCATCCAATTTGTAAAAACCAGTCAATAGATTTGCAAGAGGGAGGTGGCTCTGGATCAGTATCACACTTTCTTCAGGATACTATATTTAGTCTGAAAGGTTGTGAATGTTTCTATGTTGCTATAAAAATGGAGCTTTTTTTTTTTTTTTAAAGGGCTGCACTAGAGGCATATGGAAGTTCCCAGGATAGGGGGTCGAATCAGAGCTGTAGCTGCCAGCCTATGCCACAGCCACAGCAATGCTGGATCCCTTACCCACTGAGGAAGCCCAGGGATCAAACCAGCATCCTCATAGATACTAGTTGGATTCCTTTCCCCTCTGTCACAATGGGAACTGCTAGAGCTCTTGAATCAAGATCTTTTCTCTAATACTTGAGGCTATTTATGCATTAGGCACTTTCAGTAACCTAACTACTTACTTGCATAATTATCAAGGCTATTGAGGAAAAGGGTGACATTTTCTCTTCTCAAACTTCCAACCACTGAGTGTGCTTCTCCCAAGTGGAGCTTGGTCTGGGAACACCTTTACTAGATGGGCTGTACTTCACTGGGCCCTAACTTAAGTGTTCACTACAGCTGTTTTAGCTGACACATGGTAATTAGTATAAACACACTCCAACATCATTTCATGTATTTATACTATAATTGCACATTTTAATTTCAGTCATTAAACATACTTAGAGTGCATCAATTTTTAAATGAAGTAATTATTTTAATTGTAGCACGAATATAATCAACTTCAAAGCACTAGATCTAGTACCAAATTCAGTTTTTACATATGCTTCAGCCTGTGAATAGCTGTGCACAAATATCCTGGATTCCTAAATGTTTTAATTTTGATGAATCTCTGTTCTTAAGTCAAAACTTGGTAGAAGGGTGCCTCACGAAAGCCCCTTTCTCTTTGTCTTAAGAATGTCATCAGGTAATTTTTATCAGTCACCACTATGAGTAATATACTGTGCCAGATTCTGAAGGAATATGGTGCTCTGAGATTCTCTAATTGAACTTAAGAGTCTTACATTAATGTTAAGGAAATAAGAAACATACATTTCAAATGAATATTTGTACATTGAGCATTGTACAGGGATCATGTAAGTAAATATACTTGTCCTTAGGAATATGCATAAAAAGATTTAGGGATGAAAAAAACTATGATGCCTCCAGGTTACTAACAAGTGGTCAGAAAGTAATCTATAGCCTCGTGTGTGTCTCTGTGTGTGTACAGAGGAGAGAAAAGGAGAGGATGAGAAAACAAATGGGGCAAATGCAAAAAAAGTGGTTAACATGGGCAATCATTGTGTGGGACTTCTTTGTATCTTGTCTGCAACTTTTAACTTGAAGTTATATAAAAATAAGACTAAATAAAGCTCTGATATAAATCTTTAAGCAAATTTGGCATTGTCTAAATCTAGCTCCTTAAGATGGTTATAAATTAAGTTTGAAACAAAATTTTCACTCTTAGGCAACTATCCAAGGAAACAATTGGAAGATTGTTTATTATAGCATTTGTTGTAATACCACATACTTAAAAATATACTAAACATGCAATAATAATAGATGAAAATGATGAGGTCTGAAATGGTAAATTTCATTGGTAAGAAAAGACAAAGGTGTTGGCAAAGAAACCAAAGCAAAACCCAAAGCAGGACCAGAAGGAAAGACTGTAGAAGGATGGGATACAGGCAGAGTTTTAGAAGCAGTCTCCCTTCCCTTCCTTCCTCCCTCCCTCCTTCCTTCCTTCCTTCATTCCTTCCTGTATTAATTCAACATGTATTTATTGCATTACTACTAAGTCTTAAGCACTTTACTAGTACTGGGAAAATAATGATGAACTAGGTACACAAGGTCCTTCCATTAATTGAGGTAATGGTCTAGAAAAAAATAATAACAAAAGGCAAATGTGATTATGAGTATTAATGATATATAAACTTTGAGTAAGAAGGAACACGAAGGTCAGACACAGTCAGGGAGCATGGGAGAGCCAAAGGGAAGGGATGTTCCTTAATGTAAGTGCATTGGGATCATTTGGATTTTTACTATATGAACATATTCCATTTTGGTCAAAAGAAAATTTAGCTTTTCACAAGTCCAACATCCACTACTTTGTGGAAAACTAGAAAATTTAATAAGGGTAAGATTTCCTGTGTTCTCTATTTTGCAAAGTTATTTCCTTTTCCTTAACAAAGGAACCTGAAGAAGTCACTTACTGAGAAATTTAGAGACTTTCTAAACTTCTAAACAGAAGTTCCCATTGTGGCCCAGCAGAAACAAATCTGACTAGGAACCATGATGTTGTGGGTTCGATCTCTGGCCTTGCTCAGTAGGTTAAGGATCCAGTGTTCAGTGGGTTAAGGATCCGGCATTGCCGTGAGCTATGGTGTAGGTCGCAGACACAGCTTGGACCTGGCGTTGCTGTGGCTGTTGTGTAGGCTGGTAGCTATAGTTCCTATTAAATCCCTAGCCTGGGAACCTCCATATGCCAGGGGTGCAGCCATAAAAAAGACAAAAGACAAACAAACAAACAAAGTTCCCAAAGTTTCTGGCTTATGATGCTCTTAGTGTCTCAGTTACTTTTTCATAGCATCCTTAGGCTAAGAGAAAGAGCCAAACATTCTCTTTATTAGGCAGTTAGGTCAGAAACTTAAAAGTATTTATGTCCTAACAACTTAGTAGCTGTTTGAAAAAATAAGACATATAAATTGAAAACATTTATTTCATTCTTAAACAACCACAATTACTTCCTAATGGGATATGTCTGTCTACTGAGCATAGCATGGCTTCTCAAATCTGGGAATCAGATTGTACACCAATGCTCTCATTTCCTTTCCTGTATTGCATTATGCATGGTACTTTTGTTTTATGAAAACTCCACTTTACAAAGACAGGATGACTTAGAAATAAATGTAGTGTAGTCTAACACTGGAACTGTGAACACTTCGAGTTAGTAATTTGTACGGTATCAGACAGACGTCAAGTGTAGCTATGAGGAGCCAAGGGTACTTAAGGAACAATTTGGAAGCTGCAATTCTAGATGATTCCATTTCTGACCTCTGTAGAACATCTGTAGCCCTGTGGAAAATCAGAATGCTTCCTTTACTAGTGAGTGAATTATTATAATTATTGTTGTTATTGTTATAATTATTATTTCTTTTGGACCTAAAAAAGGACCTGCTACAAGTTGCATTTATCCACCTTAGTCACTTAGCAAAAGATCACTGTCTTGGCTCCAGGGAGCAGCTGCACTAACCCTGGTGTGGGGTAGAGTATAAAAAAAGACTAGACTTTGACAGTTAGGTTCTAGCGGTGTATAAAGCCACCCATTTTTTTTTATCACAGAGATTCAGTTTCCCCAAATGAAAAACACATCTTGCTCTATTTACAGTCCTATAATGAATATCAAATTTATGTTCTGCTTGAAAGGACTTTTGAGCACAGGAACCTCTCCATAAGTATAACATTTCAATACTGCCATCTCCGTGTGTTGCCACTATGCCAGGTCTTAGTGGCAAGATCATTTGTTCTAGAACTGTACTGCAAACATTTCTAGCTTTGGTTAACTAGAGTAGTTGGTGTGAAGCCAGGACAAGATCGCTCCTTCTCCCAACCAGCTGGCAGATGATTGACTTTAATCTCTCTGGTTTTAGTATTCAGCAAATGGCTATTTAGTTCTTCTGTGAATATCTACATATTACTTCTTCACTACAAATATAAAAAATTACCCAGAGAGAAGTCTTTGTCTCCATCTTCTAGATTAACTCTTTGGTCCTCTCAAATACTGAAGTGTGACTTTGGCATGAAGTTATGAAAGCTATGTCTTTAAAATGGATCATAAGATAATTCATTTGCCTCTGAGATATCATCCTATGTTTTGCTGTTAAACTGTAGCCTTGGGACATGGGGCTTTATTTTTTGTTACTAATACAATGAAGTGAAATAAGTTGAAATAAATGAGTTAATCTAGTTCAAGTCCTTAGAACATTACATTTCCAGCTTCCTTTGTGGTATGACACATAATAAGTATTATATTCAAGCATTTAATAGCAGAAACTTGGGTGAATTTACTTATTTTCAGTCTCATAAATAATGGAGAGCAAATAGAATAAATACCAGTGAGGCCATTTCAACAAATGATGTTAAGATCGTTGTGGGATCTGGAAGGTTTCTAGCACTGCTTATATCATAACACCCACTATAGTTTATTTTTCTATTTCATGCATATGACATTGAAAAATTATTACTTGCATTTTTGTCCCCTCAACTTGACCAAGGTATTGTGGTTAGTAAGGACTTTTTCTCCATCATCCTTGTGTATTCCAGGGATTGAATATACAGTTGTTGTTTGATATATCTTTGTAAATGAATAGACTGAGAAATGAATGAAACAATAAAAGTAACCCTACCTAGTAAGATTGAGCAGGTTAGAGTTCTCAGATGTAGGGATACTGAACCATCAGGATTCCCCTTTGTGCCTCCAGCTGGCACGAAGACCTGATGATAGGTGATATTCTTAAAAAATATTGATTCTTGAGCTAAGCTAGTATTAATAATTAGGATTGTCAATGTAGGTGTTACTTACCGCCTTCAAGCATCTTATACATTTTGATTTTAAAATTATGAGACTTAATGGAGTTCCTGTCATGGCTCAGTGGAAAAGAATCTGATGAGTATCCATGAGGATGCAGGTTCGATCTGTGGCCTCACTCAGTGGGTTAAGGATCCGGTGTTGCTGTGCACTGCAGTGTAGTTCGCAGACACAGCTCAGATCCCATGTTAACTGGCTGTGGTGTAGGCCAGTGGCTACAGCTCTGATTTGACCCATAGCCTGGGAACCTCCAAATGCCATGGGTGTAGCCCTAAAAAAAAAGAGAGAGAGAGAGAGAGAGAGAGAGAAAATTATAAGACATTAAAAACAAAAACAAAAAACTGAGTTTCTGATAAGCCCAAGTTCTGGGCAGACAACAGTATCCTATCTTCCCCACAAATTTATTTTGTATAAGAAATGGTGGGATTATTTTTTATTTTCTTTTATTGATTTCCCTCTTCACTTGATTCAAATTCCGTATGCTCCCTGAATTTAGAATTGTCTATTATTCTAATGTTCCTTGCAGATTGTTCAGTTTATGGCACACAATATTACTTTTTCATTGGTAATTGCACTGCAGATTATTATATGAAAAAAGATCCATTCTTTTCTTGAGGCATAAAACCAAGTTCCTGTCTGTGTTGCGGATGTTAAAAATCCCAAGACACTTAAGGAAGAAGAGTGGGAGTATTAACTAGAAAAAAAAACCTTTGGCTAAATACCCATGAAAAGCCTCTCTCATCACAGCACAGGGGATTAAGATCGTTAAGAATGATCTTTCTGAGAGAACTACTTTATGCAATTATAATAAAATATTGAACATTTCTTTGGATTTTATGCACATTCCTTTCCAAGAGGAAATCCCAAAACATTTTGTAAAATCTCACAAATTTATACTACCAGAAAGTAAAGTAATGATTTAAATAAATTATCAACATTTCAGACACAATAATTTAGTTGATCCATAAAATATCCCAAATACTAAATTGCTTAAAGTGAGTTTTTCCCATCTAAAATATGTAATGTTTACAACTCAGGAGTTTTTTGTGTTTTAAAATAGCTTCTGGAAGACTTCTAAAAACAGAGCAAAGTTTACATTGAAATAACTTATTGATGAGTACCCTCAAAATGACATCTTTCAATTCAGAATGCCATGGACATGGGGTAGCCATAAGTTTTAAAAATAATTTCTTTGAAAAATATTTGAATTTTTTTTCATTTAGCTATTTGCCATATTTTAAATTGTCTTCATTGTGCTTTGCATTTCATTTACTCATGATTATATTGAAACATGTTTACTTCTGTTGCAAATTCTTCTCCCTAAAACTCACCGTTTTCATCTTCAAATGCAAACCCAATCAACCTTTTGAAGTGGACAGACACTCTGACCTATTCATTACCTTAGGTGACATCTGGTTGACAAACCACAGGAGTCTGGGCTACTGTGCCCAGTAGAATTGATGACGGCCCTCATTGCAACTGGGGGCTTTGAGTGTGCACTGGTTGTTAAGATAAACACAAAATGTTGGTGCCAAGAGAATCAGCACAACAGAGCTGTAGATGGATGTTATTATTTTTACGAAGAAGGCCTCTGGTGATAAAACAGGGTTGACCCTGTTAGTGGGAGCTCCATAAATCTTTCCTGGCTGAAGGTTCCTGGCCGTGCAGGTTGGAGGGCGGACAAAAGAATCAAAAGATCCAGGATGTACTGTACATGTGAGGATTGCCTATGGGACTTTGCAATAATACAACAATAGCCAAGACTGCAAGGCAGAGCTTCAGTTCCTGCCTGCTTTCAACTGCTTCTAATAACAGGTTTAATTTTAGATTCTTCTTTTTCTTCTGCATTAAAGAATATTCTTAAAGTTATACAATTTTTATTGTCGTTTAGGGTTTCTCTCCCTGGTAAAAAGCTTCCCATGATTCTAGTCTAGTCTTATAAGAAATATTAATTATTTTATTGTTATTTTATGGCCCTTTTGAAAGTAATATTTTTCAGTTATTCATGTTCAAGAGGCTTTCATAAATTCAAAAACAGTACTCAACAACTACAGATTTCACCTTTTTTATAGTAATGATCATAGTTTGAAGACATAGGATATCATTTGTTGAATTCTTTATATTTGATCATTTCTTACAAATGAAAGTAGGGATGAACTGATTCTGTTACATTGTAACTATTTTTCAAACCATTCTATTTGAATAGAAATCTTTTGATTTAATAAACCAACTTGCCAATCTATTTATCAAATACTGTCATTTGTTTCCACTATTTTTTAAAATAAATTATTACTATCACAGATTATATTTCTCTTATTGTTTACATATGGTGTAGGGTTACAACAGGATGTTTTTATACACTTATCATTGGGCATGAGCAAGTCAAAAATACAGTTTTTCTTAGTGGCAGTTTTAAACCATACTGGAAATAGTTTGTAAGGATCCACACTCAATTTTTAAATATTTAATAAGTATCTGCTAACTATTCAGCAGTGTTAGGTACTTTGTGGTGTGAATGAAATATGTAATGTGATTTACAATGATCTTCTAAGTTTAGATCAAAGCCCACTAATTTTCCATGCTTTGCCAAATAGATGACATTATGTAACCAATGATAATGTCAAGAATGGGATTATTTAAAATTTATTGAGTCTGATTGCTTAAAGTCATTTTCAAATACTGTGAAAAAAAATATATTACCATGAAGATAGAGTATGACAGACGTCAACTGCTCTTTTAATATGTTTCCCTGAAAAAAAACAAAACAAAACTCCTTTTATAATAAGGTATCTGGCTGTAAGTCTACATTGTGAATGATCAAAGATTCAAAACGATTTTTTAAAATAATGTGCTCAGGAAACTACAATTCCAAAGAACATCTCTAATAATCAAAGCTAAACATATTCACTAGAAGTATAATATTAACAAACAAACTACATTCTACTTTGTGAAGCTCAGGTTGAGTAGCTTTGTAAAGTTGTGGAAAATGTGTTCCACATTTCAATAAACTTAGTGGCTTTATGCCTTGTTCTCTGCTTATGGGCCAGCAATAAAATATGCTGCTTCCTTCCCCTCTTAGAAACAGAGCTTCATTCTAAGTAGATCTTGGGAAAAATTATAAGTATAATATTAAGGAGTGAAACCATTACTCCTTATAGTGGTTTGAATTTTAAACCTGAAGATTTAAAGTTTGAATTCTTGCTGTTTTTTATTTTTTAAATTTTTAATTTGGTCATTATCCTGAGATGCTGATATACTATTCTTTGTGTCTGTTTTAATCACACCATAGGTAAAAATACATTTTAGTTATAATTGACATTCCAAGAATTTGTAAAATGTTTTCAAATATATTTAAAGACTTTGACTATAGTTTTCATTACTTCGAAAAGCTATGCCCATTTTATGTATTTTTCTCTCAAAATATATGACATCATTTGGGAAAAATCATTTAAATTTAAAATAAAAGATGTGATTAAGAAATGTGTTTAAAGTAGTTCTCGGAGTTCCCGTCGTGGCGCAGTGGTGAACGAATCCGACTAGGAACCATGAGGTTGAGGGTTCGATCCCTGCCCTTGCTCAGCGGGTTAACGATCCGGCGTTGCCGTGAGCTGTGGTGTAGGTTGCAGATGCGGCTCGGATCCTGCGTTGCTGTGGCTCTGGCGTAGGCCGGTGGCTACAGCTCTGATTCAACCCCTAGCCTGGGAACCTCCATATGCCGCGGGAGCGGCCCAAGAAATAGCAACAATAACAACAACAACAACAAAAAAAAAGACAAAAAGACAAAAAAAATAAAAAAATACAAAAAATAAAGTAGTTCTCATTGTGGCTTAGTGAAAATGAACCCAACTAGTATCCATGAGGATGTGTTCAACCCCTAGCCCTACTCAGTGGGTTAAGGACCTAGCCTTGCCTTGAGCTGTGGTGTAGGCCACAGTCGTGGCTTGGATCTGGCATTACTGTGTCTGTGGAGTAGGCTGGCAGCTGCAACTCTGATTCAATCTCTAGCCTGGGAACTTCCATATACTACAGGTGGAGCCCTAAAAAACAAAACAAACAAACAAAAAAATGTTTCAATAAAATAATACATATTATGTTGGTTTTCAGCATATTTAGGGAGGGAATGGATACTTATGTGTTGAGAAAGTTTGCAATTTTAAAATATATTTTTAAAAATAATTATATATTTAAATGAATTGCTCAAACAGACCATGCTATATAAAGAGAATCATTGTTCAATTGAGCAGATAGTAAAATTATTATGAAAGTATGAAAGTTAAATTGTACTCTTCAATCTGTCATCTCTATACATTTATGTATGCTACTCAATTTTATCTAATATTACACTTGTCCTCCAAATTAAATTTGTCTGCATAAGGAGGTCTTAAGCTTCTATGACTGTATATGGCTTTTGGTTTTATCTGTGTTCCATTCTATGGCTAGTCTCTAACTCCTATTATAATTTAATGTTCAAGGAACCTGTTTTGTTTTACATTTATAATTCTCTATTTTCAATATTTTTCACAATTTAGAGTCTTTTTAAAAATAAGTTCGCTTAAAATACAACTTTTTATTTAAAATCTTTGTTAAAAGACCTTTAATTCACTATTATTTTAAATATAATAGATAGGAGTCAATTTAGGACCAAGTACTAATAAGTAATTCCACATCTTTTTCATTAATTCTTAACTTCTCTTAATCTACTCAGGATGAATGAGATTTGACAGGCCTTTCTAAAGGTCGGGAGGGCCGGAGGAGGCTCCTGGTTGTTGTCAAGCAAACAGGGCAGCAAAGAAAGACACAATCGCCAGTGGTTCTTTGTTTTTGTCTCACTTGCATATATTTTTGTGAAGTGGAAAGTAGAGCAAACAAGTTTCTTAAAGCCGAAAAATTTTGCCCATTTTTTCCCCAATGATTAAGACATTTTCCCCATAAAGGACATATTTTAGTTAAAATAATCATGATTCTAGTGGGGTACAATATAAAGAAGTTTTTTTTTTTTTTTTTTTTTTTTTTTCCCGGAAATCTAAAGGGAGCATTGTTAATTTTATTTGCCATGACAATAAAGTCATTATTACAAGGCAGGGTGTATTATAATTCGGTTCTCATAATTTAGCTTAAGATTCTTTAATTAATTACAGCACAATTTCTTTTTAACTACCACATTTTGTCAGTATCTCTATGTTTATCTTTTCTTTCTTACAAAATTTAACTTGTTTTTTTCTTCATGTGTTTATTTAGAATGGTTTACAAAAATTTGAATGTTTTGCTCCATCAAGTAAAATCAACATATGTTCATGTTTAGTAGGGGCTGTCACTTTCTCAAACTCATTTATATCAATTCCTGAGAAAGTGTTTTCACAAACCCAGGATCAGGGGTTTGAAGTGCACATAGGCCACATCATTTTCTAGAAGCAATATTCTGCCTCCTAAATCTAAATTACACCCCTGACTGTCTAGAGATTTTGTGTCAGTATGTTCCTGGAGACCACTGAGCTTCCGTGAATAGAATCTAGATACTGAAGAGCAGTCTTAAAGCCCAGGACCACTTGCAAACAATGAATAGCTACACTTCTGTACATGTGAAGGATGGCTTGTGTTGTTTCTAAATGATACAGCAAGAGTCTAATGCATGGACTACACAGTACGGTGGAAAAAGCAGTTGCATTGCAATCATACTATTTTGAATACTATTTAGAACTGCCGTTGATAGGCATTTCTTAACTCTCCCCCCCCAAAAACCCCACAAACATTGCAAAAATGTAGTTAAGTAGAATTGAGCTTAAGAAAACTACCAAAAATATATTTGTACTATGCCAATAGCCTTAGAATATTTCATGCCTTGGAGCTACAAATAAGGCCTATTTATAAAAGAGAAGTTGATACAAGGAAATAAAGCATGTTTCACTGAGAAGTAGTCTTGTTTGTAAACAAAAAAATTACTCCTCCTTGGTTATAAGAGTAGTGAAAAGAATCTACACTATCCGTCGAAATGTAAATTGGTAAAGCCACTATGGAGAACAGTATGGAGGTTCCTTTAATAACTAGAAATAGTATTGTCATACGATTCAGCAATCTCACTCCTGGGTATACATCCAGAGAAAACTCTACTTTGAAAAGATACATGCATGTTAGTGTTCAGAGCAGCACTATTTACAATAGAAAAAACATGGAAGCAACCAAAATGCCCACTGACATGAATTGATAAAGAAGATGGGATACATATATACTATAGAATATTGCTCACCCATGAAAAAGAATGAAATAATGCCATTTGCAGCAAAGGGATGGACCTCATAATTATCATACTAAGTGGAATAAGTCAGAAAGACATATATCACATGATGTCACTTATATGCAGATCTAATATATGATAAAAATGAACTTATTTACAGAACAAAACAGACTCATGGAAAACAAATTTAGAGTTATCAAAGAGGAAAGGGAGTGGAGGAGGGATAAATTAGGAATTTTGGATAAGCAGGTACAAACTATTGCATATAAAATAGGTAAAAAGAAAAAAAATAAAATCATCCTATGTAAAAAAATAGGTAAACAACAAGATCTTATTGTGTAGCACAAGAAACTATATTCAATATCCTGTAATAAACCATAATGGAAAAGAATATAAAAAAGAATATGTATACATATGTATAACTGATTCACTTTGCTGTACACCAGAAACTAACACAGCATTGTAAATCAGCTATTCTTCAACAACCAAAAAAACAAAAATGAAATAGAAGGAGTAACACAATTCTGGTAGTGATCAAGAGGGCACTGTGTGAGGAGTATGAAGCCTGTAATTTGTCATCTACATTTTCTTCCATGGCTGTCATCAATCTCCATCAGGCCCCAACTTCTCCCAGACCCCTCACCAAAGTGGGGGACATATCTCTGTTATGCTTTAAGAAATGAGTTACAATGTGCATTTGTTAACACTGAGCAGGTTCCCTGACTGCTGAAGCACAAACCACCCCAGAGACCCCAGCTGAACATGAGAAAATTGATGAAGTCTGCTAAAAGCTCATGACCACAGATACAGGTCATGTATACAGACCTATCTGCTACTGGCCGCACCCCTTTGTAACTTTGAGAAATCAGTGCTGTGGGGAGTTGGGATCTGGCTGTGCCTTATGGGCACTGAGGAGGAATGGGAGGAGTGGAATTAGAGGAGGAACATTGGGAAGAGGCCAGAAACCTGATCCTCAGCACTCCCACCCTCAACCTGTTCCTTTTCTGTACCACCATTTTTGAGTCTGGTTAGTTTTTACTTAAGTACAATGAAAAGTCTGAACCAAAAAAAGTATGGGTTTCCTGGGTTTGATTTTATCCTCTGAGCTGACATTTACAGCCATTAGCCCTGAATCAGTCTCTCTCTTTCTCTCACTCTCTAACTCTTCTCTCATTATCCCGTACTTAAAACAAAGCATCTTTTTCTCATCACCATCATTTTTTTTTCTCTCTCTACTCATATCACTTTTTCTCATGAACTATCTCATTTAATTCTTTTAGCTGCCAACATTTAGAACTTCTAGTCTGCCTCCTACAAATTTGATTCATGTGTAAACCTAGCCCAACAGAATTCATGAGACCTTTTAAACAGGTGGGGTCTCAATAATGCTTCTAAGTAGGTGATATTACTTTTTTCCCTCAGCTCTGAGACAGCTCATGTTTTAGTGTTTTTCATTTATTTTATAGATGTTTCCTGATTATTTTCTTTTTTAATAATCCCATTTTAAGAATTTGGTATAAAAGAAATGCCACTGCAAAATACAGATGGCATTCTGCTCTTCTAGTATATAGAAGTGTTTAAGTTTGGCACTGTTTCTTCCTTACTGATTGGTGAAATTCATCCATGAAAACATCTGGGCTTGGGTATTTAGTTTAGGGCAGTTTTTAATTACAGATTTAATTTCTTTGGGAAATATATCCCTGTACAGATGTTCTCATTGTTTCTCTTTCCGTAAGTTTTGTTTATAGGTATTAGTTCAGTTTATCTAAATTTTCAAAATGTGTTGGCATGAAACTGCCAGCAAAATTAACAAAGTTGATCTAATTTCTGTATCCTTACTAAGTTTTGTTTTTTGTCTACTTGTCTTATCAGTTATTGAGAGGTATATTAAATCTTCTATTCTGGACACAGTTTTATTCATTTTTCTTTCAGTTTTGTCTTTTTCTTTTGCTTAAAACATTTGAAGCTATTCTCTTAGGTATATATAATTAAGACACTTATAGCTTCCTTATGGGTTGATCTGCTCATCATTACAAAATATTCCTCTTTATTGTTAGAGATGCTTTGTGCCTTTCTAGAATCAAGGAAACTGTCTAGTTTTTCATGTTAAGCTTTGATGTCTTTGGCAGAAATTCAAGGACTAGGTGGTAACTCCCAACACTTATGTCACTCTCAAAGTGTTGTCAAAGTCCTTTTCTACTGACAAAGATTCTACTGCACTTTTCCAGACCTTCCCATTATTAGGAATTGTGTATGGGATCCCTCAATAAAATATTTTGTAATAAGAACCATCATATTTTCTCCCTTCTTTTTTTTCAAAAATACGCAATTATTTTCCTTTAAAGCAGTGAGGAGAGACTGTTAAAATATAGAGAAAATTTTTCTTCAAGTCCACAGCCTTGTGATGATGTGGCAATATATATTAATTCTATATCTGCTTTTATTTCTCTCTGACACCTAAGAACCTATAGCTGTGAGGGTTTTCATTTGTTAGTCAATCATCATGACTAATGCACACTTAGTTCTCACTTACTTTAACCTTAGGTGGGGCATGATTGGGGCTTTAAACAATTATCATCACCTTTCTATGGCAGTAACAGGTGATTTTCCATATATATGTGTGTGCGTGTGTGTGTGTGTATGCAATAGCAAATACTTAGAAAAATATGGGCAAAAGATTCAAACTATAAACTTTTCTGATGAACTAGGAATAGATAAAGAAAATTCCATCTAAAAGTATTCTACACTTTGATGCTAAAGAAGTCAGCTAATTTTGGGGAATGCTTTTTTTTTGGGGGGGGGTCTTTTTAGAGCCACACCTGTGGTGTGTGGAGGTTCCCAGACTAGTTGTTGAGTTGGAACTGTAGCTGCCAGCCTACGTCCCAACCACAGCAATGTGGGATCCTTAACCCACTGAGTGAGGCCAGGGATCGAACCTGCATCCTCATGAATGATAGTCAGGTTCATTAACCACTGAGCCACGATGAGAACTCCTAATTTTGGTAAGTATTTGAATTAGTCTGGAGCCTGGAGAAGGGTTCCAGCCAAAATTAAGGCAATTTAAAAATTAAAGATTAATCTAATCTTACCCTGATTATGATATCCTGCTACTGATTTGCTACTTAGTTATAGGAAATGCTGTGGCTCTTTATTCTTTTTTTAAGTTTTAAAAGCTTATTATATTGAATTATAATTGATTTATAACATGTTAATCTCTGCTGTACAGCAGAGCGATTTGTATGCACACACACATTCCTTTTCATATTCTTTTCCATTATGGTTTATTACAAGGTATTGAATATTGTCCCCTGTGCTATACAATAGGACTTTCTTGTTTATCCATTCTATATGGAATAGTTTGCATCTGCTAATTCCAAACTCCCAGTCTATCCTTTTGTCACCCACTTCCCCTTGGCAACCATAAATCTGTTCTCTGTATTTGTGATGACTCTCTATTCTTGATGCTATGTAATTCTCTCCATATCTGTATAGCTCTAAGACCTTTCCTTTACCCTCCATGGCATCAACTACATGCTAAATACTACTAAATTCCCCATTTCTACTCCTTCCCCTATTCCAAACTTTAGGAAGTTATAGTCAATAGATTCAAAACATCACTACTTTCTCCTAGAACTTTAAAGTGGAGATATCTTGACCAGAACTTCTCTATGCTCATAAATCTACACTTTCTTCCACATGACTAAAGCGCCAATATTCTAGCCTGGGAAAATGAATTTTCCTTTATTACATGCACCAGAAGTTTACAGTCACTTTTTAAAATTACTGCTTGAGACTAATAATTCAATCTTGGAAATAACTATTGATTCAATCATTTCTTAGTCTGCTTTGTTTTAAGCTCACTGTCTACTCAGGCTGTGGTAACTGCTTCTGATTTGGTCACGTTGCTACCTTCCCTTCTCTTCTCCATTTACCTCAACAATCCAGAGTATTTTTCCTAAATAAATCTGTTCATGTCACTTTTTGCTTAAAGTCATCCACGAATTCTTGGCTGCCAAAACACGGTTTAAATTCCTTACCAAGAACAACTTCTTCATCATGTGACTCCTTCTTACAATCTCAGCCCTATTACCAACCTCTTATTTTCATGACTACCACATACCTTTTTGCAGCCATTTATTTATACATCTGTCTCCTTTACCAGGAAGGAAATACACTTGCACAGGGTAAGCCCTCACCATAGATGGACTACAGGAATGCATGATGCATGAGAGGAAAGGTCAATTTTTATTTAAATGACTCTCACTAAGATATGTATGCCTGTGTTAGCCCAAACTACCATGATGTCTTTGTTTTCATCCACTGGTAGTCCATGAAAAAAGATGATAATCTTTTTCAATTTTGAACCACCTATAGTCAATGGAGCTATTTAATAACCTAAAACTGTAGCTGTGGAATAGTGTGGAAAGAATATTGACGCAGGAGTCTGGAGATCCTGATCTAGTCCTGGGATTTTAAACAAGCTGCTTCATGTCTCAGGGACCCATTTTATTCTAGGTCTTTCTCAAGTCTTTTCATCTCAAGGAGTCTATGGATTTAGAATGATCTTCGCATCTTCTGTATTTCTGTTAGCTCTATTCACTTTTTTCTTCACTCTGGCTTCTTCCCTGGCTCTGCCTCATTTCATTTTTGTCACTTTTAAACTCTGGTATCACAAACATAAAGGTCCTTTTATTTTGACATGTCCCCTATTTTACACAGTAATTAAATATTTTAAAATAGCTATAATTTTTTGCAGAACAAATGATTGTAGAAAACAATGCTTCTTTGCTTTGTCTCTACAGAGATTTATATCACTTCTAATGAAAACTGTGCATGAACAACAGTGTCTAACATCTTCAGCCTCAGAGCTCTATCACTCGGAGGCACAGGCACAATGTTTATTGTCTGACATCACACGGTATAAAGTTACTACACAAACTTATGTTTCCATTACCTACCCCAGATGATGAACTGAATGGTGGACTGGAGTTCTAGGGTACCAACTTTAGGATAAAAGCTTGTTATTTGGGGTATCTCTTTTTCAAAAACTAAATCGTTACCTTGAAAATAAAAGAGAAGGTCTTGATTAAGTCAAAGTAATTGCTTAAGATTTGATCTGATCCAAAGAGTCTTTACTTTAATGTAAATAACAGACCCTCTGGCTGCCCCTGGAGTGAGAACAGGAACATGAGCAGTGTTGACAACACATGACGTGGCCAGTGTCTGAGGTTCCCATCATTCTGTGTGGTGTCCTGTTCAGTTCAGCAAATTCCACAGGATTTTGCACCCCATTGACTGAACTAGTGACATGATCTGATGTCTGTCAACAGACAGGAAAGTCACAGCCTGTTGTGTGCATGTGTTGGACTCACTCCTCTGGTTTTTGTAAAGTGTGTTGGCTGGTTTGCTTCACTTACCACTTTACAGTCTGATCCACACTGATTTTGGGAAGAAAAAGAGCAGTGACATATTTCCTCTGTACTTCAGTGTGTCTTCAATGATATTTGAAAGAAGTGGTCCTTCCTCTTAGAGAAGGACCCTTGGAGATGATTATATCATACTTTCTCACTTCATAGACAAGAGAATTAAAGGCTGATGAGATTAAGTGACATGCTCAAGTCGTATATCAAATTCAGGAATAAGTTAAGTTATGAATTCAGCTTCTTCTAACACCTAGTCCAGGGCTTTCCCACTTTTCTATGCTCATTTGACAGTTAAAACTAGAGATATATTTAATTCATAAATATGATTAAACTATCACTGCAAAAGACTTTATTTTTCCATGTCCCTGAGTGGATGTTAGCTGGTCACTGGTAGGGCATTAATTTGGAGTTTATGTCTCCCTTTCATACACACTAGGGAAGGTTTCAGAGGTTTACCCTCTCATATTTTAGGATTCCCTACAAAATAAGAAAAATGTTTGGTTGCAGCGTGGCCCACACTCAACAGATGTCTAGCACAGTAGTCTTCCTCACATTTGGATGGGGTCAGAATCACCAAGGGTTATGAGATTATGCATTTACTCATTGTTTCTATTTTTATTTATTTATATTTCCGTATAGACACTCAAGGGTCATAACGGAGCAACAGAATCAAAACCTCTGTTGGTAAGATCAGGGAATCTGTATTGGTTTAATGTGAGGTGATTCTGACTTGCAGTCAGTTTTCGGATTTGCAGCCTTTGTGGAAGGAGGACCCAGCTGTTGGTGGTTTTCTACTGTAGCAAAAGCCTCTGTATTGATTGCTATGCACTGCAACTGAAAATGTTTAGGTCATGTAACAGCTTTTGATAAAGTTTGGAAATTTTGCTCCTTATTGGCAAGTCCATGTATTTAGACAATAATGCTTTCCTGTTCTTTTCATAAGGTGTCATTTTCTTTATAACATGCACCTAAATAGCCATCAGGAATGGACAAATGCATTTTAGGACTAAATCATGTCTTGAAAGTGTAGAATATACCTTTTTCTCTACTTGTCTTCTTGCCCTAATCTGAGGGGCAGTAACATCATTTGAAATAGTTTAACATTTTAAATGTGTATGTAGAAAGTAATTTCAAATTTGAATTACTAGATAGAAATTCTGGGGAATCAAATCTTTAGGTTATCATTTATGAAAAAATTGCCTTTGTGGATTATTCATGATAATTCCTACATTTCATAAAAGTTTCAAGCATGAGCTTCAAGTTAAAATTATGTCTTTCAAAGCAGAGGGAGGCTGGGGGTGACTAAACTGATGTGTTTATTATTTTAAAAAAAAGGAATGACTGGGGTCAAATAGTAACATCAGGTAAATAACGAAATTGATTGCTGTAAATTAGTAACCTCTAGGTATATTTGCCTTTTTATTTTGTTAGACTTTTGACTTAAAAAATACAAAACTGACTCAATCATTTTATTGTTTTCATAGAAGAGGAATCCAATTTCATAGCAGTTAACTCTGAAGAAGAGCATGAAATTAGAAAAGAAAGAAAGTATCACTTTTGAGATACTATTTCTTGTGATAATTAATGATAAAAAAAATGGAATTTAAAAAGAAAAAAAAGTTATTTTACTGGCTCACTGAGCTTCAGGGAACTAGTCGTATTTTGTTGGTATTTTGGATACTTAGCTACAGAGAAATATTAGGCAACCCACAAGCATTGCCTAACTTTTCCTTTTAAAGTTTGTAAACTGTGAAACTCTTTTTATTCTACTGGCAAATATACAATCTCTTCTCACATCCCCACCCCAAGTTCTTACAAATTTACATTCATTGTATGCTGCTTTGCTGAGTATAGTTACACCTTGAAACATGGTGACATTATACTAGAAGACAGGGGGTCTTATTTATATATTCATTCTTTTAATCTGAGTTTCTCAACTTTGCACAACACATATAGCAGTTTTGAGAATTCGTCCTTTTTAAAAAGTACTTTCTAAAATGGATAGCTAATGACAGACATAATTTTGCTGTATGTACATTATTTGATGTAATTCAGTGGGGGAAAAAAGCACTCTCAGATGCTCCGTGTAGGTACACCCTCAGGTGTAGATAGTCATGGTTAATAAGTGATCCTGAGACTCAGCATGTTGGAGTTCAAATCTCAGCCCAATTGGTGAGTTACTTTGAATGTCTCCATTTCCGTTTCCTCATCTATAATACTGGGAGGATGATAATATTAAAATTAATCTTGGAGGGCTGTTGTAATAATTAAATATATGATGTGTAAAATATTAAAATTAATTTTGGAGGGCTGTTGTAATAATTAAATATATGATGTGTGAAGTCCTTTAAATAGTACAAGCCTTAACCTATTTTGCTTTCTATGTGTTTTGTAATATTTGAAATAGGCTTCAAATGTTTTAAAGTCCAGCAGACATAACCTTATCAACAACTTTCAAAGTTTGATAAAAGGAAAACGGCTCTTTGATTTTTTAAAAATTTCATTCTCCTTGCTGAGAACACTAAGCCATAACTAGTCAGAAAGAACTTTTTACAAAAGAGAAAGTAAAAAAAAAAAAAAAAAAAAAAAAAAAGATTAAACCCATTACCACCACAAACCCAGATCTGTTATTTTTCTCCCAATTTTGAAAAGAATCCAATTTGAAGGAGAAAGTTGTAAAGGTAATAATATACTTTATGCCCATAGAAAGATGAAGACAAAACAACATATCCTTTATCGATGTCCTTCCCTCCGCAAAAAAAGAATTCATACTGGGCCATGAAGAATCATTCCATGGAAAGAATATCTTCAGAGACTGAATTTTTCATGAATGTTATACTTCACCAATTTCAGTAAAATGTCAAGAATGATATAATCCATATGTGGATTAATGTACCCTCACAGAAACCTTTGTAATGTGAGATTCTGTTTTGGAAAACTGTTACCTTGGTTTCCACAATTCTTTCTTAATATCCTCTGCTTATTCAAACAGCAGTGATTCTTGATAATTGAGGTCATCTTCTATGCCTTAAAGATAAAGGCGAACCAGAAGTGAAATTAGATTTCTACTTTGAAATGTATTCCCACTTTGTACATATTTATATCAAAAATCTTTTTCTTAAAGTGACACTGCTATCACTTGCCTCGAAGTTTTGCCTGACTCCAATTTGAACCAGACTCAGCATTTCATTTGCCTTGATTATTAAACACCAATTCATTGCTAATACTCTATTAAGTGACGATTTGGAAGTATTTCTACCTCATGGTTTGCAAATTAGGGCTCACAGAAATGAATTTTTTTATTTTTTTTAAGTATCACATGGAAAATACAACCATTTGTATTTACAGCTCAGTTAAATGCTCTTTAAATCCTACCTCTTGAATCAATTTCCTTCTTTCTTAGCCTACAGTTGTGTCTAGCTGAGTTACAACATTAGAAATTCTAAATAAGGTGGAAAAGCATTATTAGATTTACATTTAGTTATTTCTCAGCAAGTATAATTGTAGATTTACAGATTCTTGGTATTTTCCACTGAGGAAAATTAGGTTTGGCTATGCTAATGAAATATATGACAAACATATTAGAGTTCAGTGTGGAGCTGTAAAAATAGGATGCCAGATCTCCCATTGTTTGTTTTTACTTGCATGTATCCTTCCTTCCTTCCTTCCTTCCTTCCTCCCTCCCTTCCTTCCTTCCTTCCTTCCCTCCCTCCTGTCTGTCTGTCTTTTTTTTGGTGTGTGTGTGTGTTTCTTTTTAGGGCCACACTTGCAGCATATGGAGGTTCCCAGACTAGGGGACTAATCAGAGCTGTAGCTTCCAGCTTATGCCACAGCCTCAGCAATGCTGGATCCAAGCTGCATCTGCAACCTACACCACAGCTCACGGCAACACCAGATCCTTAACCCACTGAGCAGGGCCTGGGATTGAACCTGCAACCTCATGGTTCCTAGCCAGGTTCGCTAACCAATGAGCAACAAAGGGAACTCCCATTTATTCTAAAGGCACAGTCAAACGTTACCTTTAGGTCTTGTCTTAATCACATTACATGTGCTCAATTATCTTATAAAAAGTTCATTCACATAGATTGATGGAATATTTGATAATACATATTTACAAAGTATGCTTGATAGTTTGGCCTAAGCTAAAGTATACTGGTCAATACTACCACAACAAAGTTCCTTTAAATATTCTCAAGAAATATGATCACATTAATGCTATTAAAACACCAAACAAATACAAATACATTTTTCAGAGTAAAAATATTTTTAAGTTAATTGTGATATCTGGTTCTTCCTGAGATTTTTACAACAGGACTGTGTGGCTGTTATCAAGACAGCACCACATTTCACTTGCTTATATGTAAAACTGAGGGTCTGGACTGGACTGGGTGACACTTAAGATTTTTTTTTCCAGTTCTAAAATGTTAAAATTGTGCAGAGTTTTAGCATGCTAAAGATATCCCAGATTTAGTTCTATATTGTCATTTTACAGAGGGAAAATGGATTAAAATAATTTGCTAATTGCATGCATCTCAGTGGCTTAGAGTGTTGAGTATGAGGTGCTATGAAATTTAGAGATTTGAGTCATCATAATTCTTAACTTCAAAGACTTGAAAGTGTATTGCAATCTGCTAAAACTCAAAACATCTTTCAAAAACTTTTCATCAAAAATTATGGGCTGGAGCATTTTGAATGATTAGATCATTCAGAATCAGGCTTATCTTTATCATTTAATTATTGTTAGAATTGTTTTGGCAGAGTACTTTTTTAACTTAATTTTTAGTTGAAGAATAATTGATTTACAATGTGCTGGTTTCAAGTGTACAGCAGAGAGATTGTTATACATATACAATATATAATATATATTATTAAGCATATGTGTGTATATATGTATATACATACTTTTTCCAGTTATTTTCTCTTATAGGTTATTATAAAATATTGAATATAGTTATCTGTGCTATACCTTAAATCCTTGTTGGTTATCTGTTTTACATATAGTATTGTGTATATCTTAATCCACAACTCCAAATTTATCCTTCCCCCTTCTTCCCTGTTTGGTAACCATAAGTTTATTTTCCATGTCTGTGAGTCTATTTCTGTTTTGCATATAAATTCACTTATGTCATTTTTTAAATACAAAATTCTCTGTTTGGATGCTCCAGTCTCTGGGCAGCCGAGTCACCCTGCTAATCACTCTATACTTAGTTGACTTCCAAAAGTGCAAACTGAACTGCTGCTTTTCCTCCTCAGAGATTTGCCTTCCCATTTGTTTTTAAGCTTTTTGAAAGAAAAAAAAAAAGTTTGGCTTTGCATAAGAGTTGTCCTTGTGCAAGTTTTGGAAATTTTAAATTGCAGTCAAGATCCCCACTCACAGGTGAAACATTATCTGGTCATCTTGTCATTAGTGCTGACAGTTTTGGCTGGGGTCGAAGTTAAGAAAAATGCTGGAATGAACCTGGAAACAGTCATATGTTTCTCATCCATCACCTCATTAATCACAAAGTTAACATTGTCTCTGAAACAATGCTGCTTTAGTGTGGGGTAATCCTCATTTATAGTTAGGCTACTAAACAGTGTTCAAGAGTAGAGATTCTCCTCTATGCCTGGCCAGGTATGGTGGAGACATGACAATCATGACATTATTCATTGATAATTAAAGCAGAAGGATGGATCCTGGCCAATGATCTCATTCTTACACAGAATAGAATATGCTCATAAGAGGTTCTATGTAGACCCATAATTATTATCTTGCTTTTGGGGGGTACTCTTTGTATCATAGTTTATGGCTACAAGTACAGTGAAGTCAGAAAATATTAAATTTAAAGTTTTGTACTTCAGTGTATTACCTCTATCCACTAATGGTCATGGTATTTAATATCTCATCTCCAGCTGGCAAAGTTGTGAGAGCATACCAGTGTGCAATATCAATACTAAGAATTAGAGAGGAAATAGGGAAATGATAATGATGACAATTGGGTATGATCCTGATTTATGTGTGCACTATTCTAGAGGTATATATAAACCACTCAGGGAAACATGTTCATCCGAATGTGTTGGAGTTGCAATATATCACTAAATCCAGAGAGCAAATATATCCCCACAAGCACTTAACCTTTACTCAGAGGCAGCTGATTTTCCCAGAAGGATTTGCTTATTCTTTTAAAAATCTACAATTTAGATCTAAGAGTAAGAATATATTTAATTATTCATAAAAATATACATGTGCCATATACTAAGAAAAAGTAATGCATTACTTATTTTACTCCCTCAAAAGAAAAGGGTATGTTTGAAACAAATATTCCAAAGCTCTGTAAACATATACAGTCTAATGCTTGTATTTCTCTAGTGTGCTGTCCTTGAGAATGAAAAGCCAAAAATAATAATAATGAAAAATAGTAAAGATTTAAAGAGATCTAAGGTTTCCAAAAGTTTAATTTTTGAATTACATATGTTTGAGAGAAGAGAAGTATCACTTAAGTCACATGAGAATATTACAAATTTTCCCCATCTCTAATACAAGACTTTAAATTGAGGAGTTCCTGCTGTGGCACAACAGTATTGGCTGCATTTCTACAGGGCCAGGGTGCAGGTTGTTTTCCTAGTCCAGTACAGTTGGTTAAAGGATACGATCTTGCTGCAGCTGTGGCTTGGATCTGATCCCTGGCTGGCTAACTCCATATGCTGTGGTGGGGGTGGGTGGTGGGAAACAAAAAAGAAAAAAAAATGATGACTATAAAATTAAGATTTAATTTTTTTTCAGTGTGGTAAGTTGTATTTTTATTATTTTTTTTAATAGTTATTTCCCCAATATAATTTTTTTCTACTGTACAGCATGGTGACCCAGCTACACATACATGTACACATTCTATTTTCACACATTATCATGCTCCATCATAAGTGACTAGACATATTTCCCAGTGCTACACAGAAGGGTCTCATTGTTAATCCATTCCAAAGGCAATAGTCTGCATATATTAATCCCAAGATCCCAATCCATCCATCCCTCTCCCTCTCCCTCCCCCTTGGCAACCACAAGTCTATTCTCCAAGTCCATGGTTTTTTTCCTGTGGAAAGGTTCATTTGTGCCTTATGTTAGATTCTAGATATAAGTGATATCATATGGTATTTGTCTTTCTCTTTCTGACTTACTTCACTCAGGATGAGAGTCTCTAGTTCCATCCATGTTGCTGCAAATGGCATTATGTCATTCTTTTTTATGGCTGAGTAGTATTCCATTGTGTATATATACCACATCTTCCTAATCCAATCCTCTGTCAATGGACATCTGGGTTGTTTCCATGTCTTGGCTATTGTGAATAGAACTGCAATGAACATGTGGGTGCATCTGTCTTTTTTAAAGAAAGTTTTGTGCAGATATATGCCCAAGAGTGGGATTGCTGGGTCATATGGTAGTTCTATGGATAGATTTCTAAGGTACCTCTGTACTGTTCTCCATAGTGGTTATACCAGCTTACATTCCCACCAACAGTGCAGGAGGGTTCCCTTTTCTCCACAACCTCTCCAGCACTTGTTTTTTGTGGACTTATGAATGATGGCCATTCTGACAGGTGTGAGGTGGTTATCTCATGGTAGTTTTGATTTGCATTTCTCTAATAATCAGTGATGTTGAGCTTTTTTTCATGTGCTTGTTGGCCATCTGTATGTCTTTCTTGGAGAAATGCTTCTTCAGGTCTTTTGCCCATTTTTCCAATGGTTGATTGGTTTTTTTGCTGTTGAGTTGTATGAGTTGCTAGTATATTCTAGAGATTAAGCGCTTGTCAGTTGCATCATTTGAAACTATTTTCTCCCATTCTGTAAGTTGTCTTTGTGTTTTCTTTTTGCTTTCCTTTGCTGTGCAAAAGCTTGTCAGTTTGATTAGGTCCCATTGGTTTATTTTTGCTTTTATTTCTGTTGCTTTGGGAGACTGACCTGAGAAAATATTCATGATGTTGATGTCAGAGAATGTTTTGCCTGTGTTCTCTTCCAGGAGTTTGATGGTGTCTTGTCTTATATTTAAGTCTTTCAGCCATTTTGAGTTCATTTTTGTACATGGTGTGAGAGTGTGTTCTAGTTTCATTGATTTATATGCAGCCGTCCAGGTTTCCCAGCAATGCTTGCTGAAAAGTCTGTCTTTTTCCCATTTTATATTCTTGCCTCCTTTGTCAAAGATTAATTGACCATGGGTGTCTGAGTTTATTCCTGGATTCTCTATTCTGTTCCCTTGGTCTATATGTCTGTTTTGGTACCAGTACCACACTGTTTTGATGACTGTGGCTTTGTAATATTCCCTGAAGTCTGGGAGAGTGATGCCTCCTGCTTGGCTTTTGTTCCTCAGAATTGCTTTGGCAATTCTGGGTTTTTTGTGGTTCCATATAAATTTTTTGTTCTAGTTATGTTAAAGATGTCCTGAGTAATTTGATAGGGATTGCAGTGAATCTGTAGATTTTTTTGGGTGGTATAGCGATTTACAAGGATGTCCACTCTCACCACTGTTATTTAACATAGTACTGGAAGTCCTAGCCACAGCAATCAGACAAACAAGAAATAAAAGGCATCCAAATAGGAACAGAAGAAGTAAAACTGTAATTGTATGCAGATACCATGATACTATACATAGAAAATCCTAAGGACTCAACCCAAAAACTGCTTGAGCTGATCAATGAATTCAGAAAAGTAGCAGGATGTAAGATTAACATTCAGGAATCAGTAGCATTTCTTCATACCAACAATGCAATATTAGAAAAAGAATACAGGAGTTCCCGTCGTGGCACAGTGGTTAATGAATCCGACTAGGAACCATGAGGTTGCGGGTTTGATCCCTGGCCTTGCTCAGTGGGTTAAGGATCCGGCATTGCTGTGAGCTGTGGTGTAGGTTGCAGATGCGGCTCGGATCGCGCGTTGCTGTGGCTCTGGCGTAGACCAGTGACTACAGCTCTGATTCGACCCCTAGCCTGAGAACCTCCATATGCCGCAGGAAGCAGCCCTCGAAAAGGCAAAAAGACCAAAAATAAATAAATAAATAAAAGAAAAGGAATACAAAAATACAATACCTTTTAATATTTCCACCCCAAAAAATCAAATACCTGGGAATACACCTGACCAAGGAGGAAAAGGACTTATATGCCGAGAGCTATAAAACATTAATCAAGGAAATTAAAGAAGATGTAAAGAATGGAAAGATATTCCATGCTCCTCTGTTGGAAAAAAATAATATTATAAAGATTTAATTTTTGATAGTTTATCACATTCTAATTATGGATACCTGAATTTGTAAGGTTATAGAAACAGACTGATTCTATTGCTCCTTTCTGTTTAAAGATTTACAATCCTGTATAGATAAAATAGACAAAATTTAAAATGTGAAAAAAACTAAAGTCACTGTAATACAGTAGGCTAATTTCATTATGTTGTGTTCCTGTCAGTTTGAAATTTCCTGCTATTTACTCCTCAAAGCTATCCCATCTAGTTTCTGTTTCCAACACTCTATCAAACTGTTCCTACAAAGTTTAAGTGTAATCTCCTAATGACCAAATTATATAGCCTATTTCCAGACTTCATTTGGTTTGATCTCTTTCCATACTAGTCTGTCTTTGTTGAGTGTCTGCCTCATATTTCACAACACCTCTCCTGAGTCTCCTACACCTTCATATCCATTTCTAGTCATTCACCCATTCCCCCTTGTTTTTTGAGACCTTAAAAATTGTTTCCATTAGGTTTTTGTTATTTGGTCCATTTACAGTAAGTCAGTAAGTCCCAAATAAGATCATACATTCTTTTAGTTTTCTCTAGATGCCTTTGCAAGCATGTTGGGAAGTATAGTCATCAAAATCCTCATTTGACCTCTCTCTCCTGAGATCTTGATTTCTATTATCGGTGGTGTAGGCCAGCAGATGCAGTTCTGATTCAACCCCTAGCCTGGGAACTTCCGTGTGCCGCAGGTGTGGCCCTAAATAGCAATAGAGAAAAAAAGTACACATATATTACATATATATGATTTATATAAACTTTTTGTAAAATTACTATGTCTATATATGACATGTAAGTATATGTTGTGATAGTGTGATTTATAAGAAATATATACATGGTTTTGTTCCTGTCTAGGGCACTTGCTGTCCTGCCTCTGGAATTCCAGAAGGAGAGCAGGCTAGAGATTGAGTTCAGTTGCCAATGGCCAGTGATTTAATCAATCAAACCTATGTAATGAAGCCTCCATAAAAACCTAAAAGGAGAGGGTCAGAGAGCTTCTGTGTTACTGATAATATGGAAACTGGGGGAGAAATGGTAACCTCCAAGAGGGCATGGAAGTTCTGTGTTTTCCTTATACCTTGCCCTATGCATCTCTTCCACTTGGCTGTTTCTGAATTATATTCTTTTATAATAACCTAGTGATCTAATAAGTAAAATGTTTTTCTAAATTCTTGTGAGCCACTCTAACAAATTAATTAAAACTGAGGAGTGAGTTGTGGCAACCTTTGACTTCTAGTCAGTTGATTAGAAGTACAGATAACAAGGTGAACTTGTGACTGGAATCTGAAATCCAAAGAGGGGGTCTTGGGAACTTCCAGTCTGTAGCTGGTGCATTGGAATCACAAGTACCAACCTGGGCTTGCCACTGGAGTCTAAGTGGGAGGGGGCAGTCTTGTAAGACTGCACCCTGCCTTAACTAGTGACTGTGATGCCCTCTCTGGATAGATGTTGTCAGAATAGGCTTCTTGGACACCCTGCTGGTATCCAGGAATTGCTTGATGTTGTGTGGAAAGTCCCCTACCCACTCATGGGATGGAATTGAATCCATGACCCAAAATATATGTATATATACATATACATATACATACCTCTAAGGCACCATCTTACCAAGTGTAGAAAAAATCACTCATACACGTATATATGCTTGTATATAAATTATATAGACATGTATATAATTTGTATACATAAACACATATGCTTGTATGTATACATAAATATTTAATACATGTGTATAATTATTACATGTGTATGGTACTTATATGTATTATACATGTGAATATAATTATATAATTGATAGGACTATACATTTTTCTTGCAGTGGAGTCGTTAAGCAGTATAGGAAATCTCAAACATGAATAATCTTTCCTTTGAATATTCAGGAAAATTTATTCTTTTATTGTATAGAAAGTATATCCTCAGCATAGTCATCTTGGTACCAAAGTCTGATACTGTCATAATATGGGGCAACAACAACAACAAAAATAAAGACACTATTTGCATTCTGAGTTGCCACTTGTAAGAATATTATAACAGATGTATCAATTGTAACAGTATTTTTGCTATCACCCTTTTGGATTAGCAACTAGACCCAGCATCTAAATTCACTATCTTCTTGATGGGTTATTCCAGAAACATGTGAGAGTTTAATGGATTGCCCACCTATTCAGTCAGGAGTGGGGAGGAGAGCTGTTTGTGAGAAGATCTGTTAGAACATCTTGTTAAATGAGGCAAAGCAAGAGTTACAAATGAGAAACAGGCTACTAGGTCTGGTGAGGTCAAAGGAGAAGTTGAGTTTGTATGGGAGGTGGCGGGGGTCTAACAGGGGTCAGGGGTGGGGCAAATCCTTCACCCAGAATCTCAGGATCATACTACAGTGAACAATGAGCATCTTTCTAAAATAGGAACATATAAAACCACTCTTAAAAAATCTTTATCTTTAATTACATTCCCTTAAAATTATAGAACTGTGAATATGACTTAGTGAATTTAAATATAGATTTATTTAACGAATCCCGTAACTGCCTCAGAAATAATATCCCCAAACTGCAGATACCTGTTATTTAATATGGTGCAAATACCATGTGTAAAATTCTGGATTTTCTATTTGCCTGGAAGAGCCATTATAGACGCAGTGTTGGGGTGTAAATATTTTCAGGAATCCTACTATTATTAAATTTCCATGCACTGATGTGAAGTTTTACCCATTTTGTATAGGTTTAAAAATGCTTTTGATTCTATTTTTTTGTTTTTATTTTTGTAAAGGAAGAACACTGCAAATGCCTTCAATTAAAGAAGCACCTATGTCCAAACAAGTAAAAATGCTGTAACCATTTATATTGTCAGGACAAATACTGTAGCTGCCATTCCTTTCCCTTGAGTTAAACCCAATGTGTCTGGCCAAGTTTTTCTCCAACAACAGAATCCCCTTGCTCTTCTTAGGCCTTTAACGTTCCCTAAATGTACCCTTTTCCTGTTCAATATGTTCCACATGTCCACATAAAATCAGAGGAGCCATAGTAAATTCAACACATCTATTAGGCAAGTAAGAATACAACATTTCATTGTTGTCTGGATCGTGCTTTCCATGTAAAATCCTCAGAGACTATTATATTGAATAGGATTTACATTCTTCCACTCTTTGTTCTATATTTTCAAATTTAGCAGTACTGTAAAACTGTATTATCCATTTTTGAGAATGTTATTGCAACAGTATTTGAGAATCAACAGGTCCATGCTACTAAATACTGTTTTATACCCCTAATTTATACTTACCTTTCTAAGTCATTACTAATCATTGTCCTCCTTTCCATTTCCTGCTTAACCTTATCTACTACTGTTAACATAGTAAAAGACAGTATAGTGTCTGTCTTTAGTTCATATAAAGTAAGAGATCTAAACTAAGCATTTTATTTGAAACTGACTTTACTCCTTGTCAAACACTTACACTGTATTTAAAATGAGAATACTTAAAACTGCTTGAAATGCTTTACAGACATTAACTTGTAAAATTCTATAGCAATACTATGGGGAAAATTGATTATTAGTCCTTTTAATAGCTGAATAAATTGCATCACAGAGAATTCAAAGTCACGCAACTCACAAGTAGCAGAGTAGGAATTCAAACTTAGGTAGTTTAGTTCTAAAGTCTGTGTTGTTAAATTGCCCTATGCTACCTCTCCATGTATACAACCTTGGGCAATTTTCTTAACCTTTCTCAGCATTTCTGCATCTATAAAATGGGACTGCTAATGATACCTAATTGAGAGATTTGTGAAAATTAGATGTGATAACAGTCATAGAGTGCTCATAGCCATAGTTAGCATGTAATGTTATTTATTGTTATTTTCAACATCATTTTCCCTACTGACCTTTTTCTTTTTTTAGAAGCTCTATGCTCCTACCCTAGCCAGAGCTTTCACATTCAGGATGAAAATCTCCCTCCTTGTACCTCCAACCCCCTTGACCTTCATTCCCAATTAGTCTAGCTAATGCTAAGATCTGTACCAATGTACCTTTCTCAGGGAAGCCTTTCCTGACCCTCATCCTAGGTGAGCGCTCCTCATTCCTTAGCTTTGGCTCCCTAGGAAAAAGAGCCTGAGGCAAAGGCATATGTTTTTTCCATTTGGCTGGACATTTTATTGGGAAGTGCAATCCTAGGGAGGCGAGAGTGAGGGAAATGAAAGCCAAGCATTAAAGGAGAGAGATAGTAAATACAATAGAGTACTTTACTCAGATGGCCCAGTTTCTTGACAAGCTGATTGCTCCTTCTCCCACTGCATCTTGCAAGAATCCTGATAAGCTCCCTGAGTGGTCCATCATGGTCAGGAAGGGAAAATAATTTTTTGCTGGCTCTTGTTTCCATTATTCAAAGATGTCCCATGAGGTTTTAAGCCCTTCACATTTTTGTGTTTAAACCTGGATGCCAAGCAGATCTACCATGAGTCTTGCTTTGAAGGCCTTATCAGATCCACAAGGTAAAAGGTTAGACAGGTGTTTTGAAAAGTGTAGTTAAGACAGAGTCCAGGTGCACTCTTGAGTCACATGAGGACTGAAACAGCCACCACTCTGGGCCCCTGTGTATGTTTTTGTTTTTTGTTTTTTGATTTTTAGGGCCACATCTGCAGCATGTGGAAGTTCCCAGGCTAGGGGTCAAATCAGAGCTGCAGCTGCCAATCTAGCCACAGCATTGTCAGATCCAAGCTCTGCCTGTGATCTACAGCACAGCCAATGGCAATGCCAGATCCTTAACCCACTGAGTGAGACCAGGGATTGAACCCAGATTCTCATGGATACTATTTGGGTTTGTAACCCACTGAGTCACAACAGGAACTCCCAGGCCTCTGGGTATTTAGTGGGGACTGTAGATGGCTATGATATCAGCAATTTGGCCTAATGATTTCAGAGATGGCACAGATAGGATATCTCAAGTTATAAAACAAGTCAAATATACAAATTGAGTAGAAGAGATGCAAAATTCAGACCAGTATGCTCTGTTGTACATATTTATAAATCTGGGTCTCTTTTCATTTATGGTGTTTTATCATAGTTTACAATTACATACTTATTTGTAAAATTATTTACATTAATTCTCATCTTCTCTACTAGATTGAAAGAATCCTTAAGGATAGGAAGGGAGCACAAGGTTCACTTCTTATGATTTGAATCCTGGCTCCATTGATTACTAACTATATCTTTGAGAAAGTTACCTCATTTCTCTGTGTCCCACTTCTGCATTTGTACATTATGATAAAGATAGAACTGCTATGAATATTAAAGGGTAGGCATTCAATATGTATTAGGTATTGTCACAATCATGTCATCAATAATGATGTCATCACCATTATTGTTATCTTTGTACCTGTAGCAATTAGCACAGTGCTGACTGAAGAACAGGCTCTGGAATAATAGAGCATGAGATCTCTGAGGACTGAAGTTTTGGTCATCTCCATTCCTTTTTGGACCTCCAACTTATGAAGGAGGATTAAAAACATATGAGGGATTTAATAAGAATGTTCAGACTGATTAGATAAATGAGACAATGAATGCCAATATGTTTGTTCCATTTATATTCCTGAAAGTGAATCTTACACTGACTTAAGAGAGGCTTTACAATAGTTCAAAATCGTTTTTACATCAATAAACTATTAATTTTTTATTGTGCTTGTCTTGGTTGACCTCTAGAATACATCTTTAAATAAAGGAAGATAACTAATATTCGTAGCATAGATTAACTCCCAAATATATGAGACTGAGTATTTCCTGTGGATGACTTAGGGAAAATTGTAAAATTTAGTGTTACTGAAATTCCTTTTTTGAATTAATACAGTGAAAAAAACTTTTTTTCTTTTTTGAATAGAAACTGATACAAATTGAAGTGCAGTCTCTTCCAACATTTATTTATGCCTTAATAATGTCAACTTACTGCTGTCTGTTCTAGTATTTGTAAGTTTTTGAAATTAACCATTGTGCCCTTTTTTGAATACAACTTGTCCAAAGACATTTAAATCATGATCATAGATTTATGATTCACAAACAGATTCTGTTTCCGGTCATGCTGGGGCAATGTGGAGTTGGTGATGTGTCAAGCCGTCATTGACTTCTGGTCTATGCTTGCAAACTGTAGTGAACCTAGAGCACTGCTTTTTGCCAAAGTTTTCTCAGTTTTTGATATTAATTATGAAACATCAAGTTATTATTTTCTGTTCAGGAGTTATATCCTGGGATCAACAAGTTCAATTATAATTTTTTTTGGCCTTGTCCTTTGCATTTATTTTTTGTGATTATATTGGTGATTCCTTTTTAAGAATAAAAGCCTTTGCTTATTCTTACAACACAGTGCATGATACATGTAACTACTGCCTTAGGCACAAGGGGTACCATGATCTGATATTCTGAAACCACCACAAACCTCACCCTAGATTTATCTATGCTCATATTGCTGAATATTTTTATATTAGAAGATTAATTAACTTAGATTAGTTAACTAACTTTTTTTTTGAGACTTTATTGGCCAGTGTGTTATTTCTGGATTATAGAGGAAGCATAATAACAGATAAACTACCAGAGAAATTAAGTAATTCATGAACATTGGTTTGACTTACCTGTTTATAAAAAATACGTATGAGGATTTTTTTTTTTTTAAATTTTCAGATGTACCATGCAGCACACGGGAGAATAATTTTGTCTAAAAAGATTAGCTAAAGTCTATATGTAAAGCTGTAGAATTTGTTTTTTTAATTTAAAAGACAGCCAGGAGCCAAGGACCTAGTTTTTTTATGGCAAGTGACTAAATAGCTCTGGCTAAAATTACATGTTTTTGTGGCGGGAGGAGCTAAAAAACTCTGGTGAACTTCTAGTTCCACCCAATTTAGGCAGAACATGCACAGACATGAATTCTAATGAGTGTGCATGCATTTATCTCAGTTTTGCTTGGAGAATTTATGAAGAAGATCTTCATGAAGTGATCACAGTTGTATTTTTTTAAACTTCTTCCATCAAACAAGAAAGGTTAAGGAATCTCCTTGGCTTTAATGGAACATTTTATTATAAGACATTGATCAATGTATTTCTCATGACTCAGCATTCCAAATTATTCTCTAAACTTCAGTCAGCCCTGATGAAATACTCTGTGGATGACTATTAAGTTTTGTGTTATAGACCTTCTTCTAGACTCTGAACTGAAAATAATCAAATATAACTTTGAGGCTTTTATTTTTATAGCCACAATTGTTTGAAATGATCACAGTAGTCCTATATTTGAACATTTAAACTACAGTTTCTCCATTACTTTAACATTTCTGTACACTGTAGACAAACATAATTATTCTTATTTGTCCTGAACATTCCTTTTGTGTCTTAACTGTTCAATTTTACCTCCATTTAAATTCCGCCTCACTTTTCTAGCTAACATTCAAATTTTGCTATTGTTAGATGTAAACTATTGCCTCTATAACAATCATTATAAAAAAAAAAACGAATTCGGTATTGTTGTACTTTTTTCCAAAAGGTTATTGCATGGTCCAATTTTACACAGATAGATAGAGGCATTGTTTCAAGCAGTCCATTGATGATATACCTGTAGAACATTTTTAAGAGAAAGGACCCCATCTAAATGTTTCCTTAGATTTCCAGTGTTTAACCTCTCATGTATTCAAGAAATTCTTGTTAGTTCTTCTCTTGAAAGTAAATATAAATAATGTAAAATTACAGAGTCTTAAAGACAACCCAATTTATTATTATTATTATAATTATTATAATTACCATATGTGTGTATGTGTGTTGCCAGAAGGAATGAGTACAGAAGATAGTTGGTGGAGGAAGCTCTGGTATTTCCCTTCAAGAAACTACAGTAAAGTAAGTACAGTTAAACTGACTGGATTACAATAGGAAAAGGAGAGGAGTAATACCCAGCAAGATTATGTAATCTGATAACAGTGAACAAATTTCTAAAATGTTCTCACTGCTTCTATTATGCTTCCTTATTAAAGTCCATGTACATTGCCTCTACTTAATAACAACAAAAAAACTCTACTTTTATCTAATTTGTTTATACTTACTCTTCTTAATTTTATCCACTCACTGTGTACTGATAAATCATTTCATCCATAATATGCACATCAAAAATTTACCCAGTGATTGAGAAGAGTAGTGGAATGTCCTTCATACTTATAACTTATCCCAGTTATCTAAGTCATAGTAATCTTATACCCCACATGTTTCCACCCATTTAATTTATTGACTTCCTAGAGTAAAACTGTGAAAGTAGATCTTTTTCAGGGAATCTGACAGCCTGTCATCCCACAACTTATCCTGATGGCTTCCCCTACCCTCTAGGAAATTTGGCTCCATGAGTCTTAGAAGGAGACAGAATTGACCACACTTTGTATAATAATTCATTTTTTTCTTTCTCTACCTATTTTGCATAGATTCATTTATAAATCAGTATTACTCTGCCATTTTTTGGATCGGATATGTGAAATGTTTAATAGGACATTTTGGCCAATCACATGATAGAATATGATTAGTATGTCCTTGTCCTCATGATAGACCTCTATAAAAATAAATTTATAACTTTTGCAGTAAGTGAATCAGAAATTTAGACAAGTTTCAATAGAGTTGATGGAGACCTGAGGTTCCTACATGTCTTGCAGTTTACATTACTGTGATTTAGCTGTGAAAAGCCTACGGACTTTTGTTCAGTAGTCAAGGCTTATCATTTTGCAATAGGAAATATGGTTTCTTTTACATTATTTCTTGGTATATTTTAGCACATAATCAGGTATTTGAATTTGTAGAATATTGCCAATGATTGCATATTATAGAGAGAAAATTTTTTTGACATTAGTAGAATTGATTTTCTAGAAGACTAATAATCTTGACATATTTGATGGAACAATTATATAAAAATATTCAATTTTTAACAGACTTGCAACCTTCCATCTTTTTCAGAACATCCAATAAATTAGGATAGAGTAATTTCACTTTAGAAAAATTTTATTTATTTTTTTTTCCTTTTTTTTTTTTTTTTTTGCTATTTCTTTGGGCCGCTTCTGCGGCATATGGGGAGGTTCCCAGGCTAAGGGTTGAATTGGAGCCGCAGCCGCCGGCCTACGCCAGAGCCACAGCAACGCGCGACCGAGCTGCGTCTGCAACCTACACCACAGGTCAGGGCAACGCCGGATTGTTAACCCACTGAGCAAGGGCAGGGATCGAACCCGCAACCTCATGGTTCCTAGTCGGGTTCGTTAACCACTGCGCCACGACGGGAACTCCACTTTAGAAAAATTTTATAATACATCAGTGTCAGCTGACATTTATTGAGGTCACATGGTATTTTAGGCATTATTTAGAGTACTGGGAAATATGTACAATGAAATTAGCTTTCTGTTGTTTTCTAAAAAATACTTTACTTGGAAATTCTAGGTTGACATTGGTGATAAAATGGGCCTACATTATCATCCATCTTTGGGTCTTATTTTTGTCGTAGAAAAATTTTTACCTTTTCCAAGTAGGATTCTTCTGGGTCCAACTTAATATCATTCAACCTTAAGCTTGTGGATCTGTGGTCATTTGTAGAACTAACATGAATTATTTTAAACATTTGTGGTGCATAAATAAAGAAAAAAGTCTTATTTCATTTGTTTCAGTGTTTGTAATATTTGTCTATCATGACACTGAATCTCTGGTCCTTTTGCCAAATATAACCACAATATAGTATTCTTATTTTCCTAGGAGTCCTGGGAATTTGCACCACACTTCTTTGAGTAAATACATGTGTAAATATGTGAGCTTTTCAGCCCCCAAAGGTTCTGGTTTTCCTTTCTTGGCAAGGGAAGCAAATTCTAAAATCCTGAATCATTTACTGAGTATGCTTTCCTTCTGATCTCCCAGGGGTCTGATCAACAAAGTGCCAAAAGACGTGCTCATTCTAGAGAGACCAGCAGCCCAGATCTCTCTGCAGGAGGATTTGATGAATGTTAATGAAAACCCCTACTGCTCAGAAATAGACAAGTTAGAGCTCTGGTAAAATAGGTCCTTCGTGGTTACCCTAATATCTAAGTAGATGACCATGTCCTATAGTTTTTTATTAAAGCTCTTTATGCCTGACCTTAAGTACAACCCATTATGGTTGTTATTATTATCTAGAGGTCACAAAGATGAAATTGTATCACTGAGAAGAAATATGAATGATGCCATTTCTCTACAGCCTTTATTTAACGAGGGATTTTTGAAAACCAAAAGGGGTGATCAAGTTATTTTTCTGTATAAAAGGTTAATTATGGGATATTTATGTTTATCTTCAGATATGCAATTTTTAAAAAGTACTATGCCAATCTCAAAAGCATACAGCATTGTAATAATGAGAGGGTTAACTGCAGGGCAGAAATTTCCAAATATTTTGAAGCAGTGACTTCTTATCTGATGATGCAGGCTTTAGCTGGACATTTCCCTGCATCTCTGAGCACTTACACAGCATTAATTTCCTTTGTTCCATGGCAAGTCCCACAGGAGTAGAGAGTACCTCTTTCTTCTTCAACACCTGCTGTATTACATAGGCTTACAATAAATGTATGCTGCCAGCATTCCTAGAACATTATGATTATAATCCAGTGCAGCAATCAAACACTAATATATCACAGTCTCTCTTTATTTTTATTAATAATCATCGACATTACTTTAGCTTTCTCTAAAACTTGATTTAATTTCAATTCAGAAGTTATAAATTACTTCTTTTTAAGTTTCATATTTTATCTAAAATTTTTTTTTGTTTTTTGTCCCAACTTTCTCTGATCAGCTTCCTACAGAAATTCCTAATTATGTATTTGCTACTTTTTGACTACTGACCAATCTTTAAGTCATGTCAATGTGAATTGAAAAATCTTGTTTCTTGAGTTCCCGTCGTGGCGCAGCGGTTAACGAATCTGACTAGGAACCATTTTCGATCCCTGCCCTTGATCAGTGGGTTAACGATCCGGCATTGCCGTGAGCTGTGGTGTAGGTCACAGACGCGGCTCAGATCCCGCGTTGCTGTGGTTCTGGTGTAGGCCAGTGGCTACAGCTCTGATTCGACCCCTAGCCTGGGAACCTCCATATGCCGGGGGAGCGGCCCAAGAAATGGCAAAAAGCCAAAATAAATAAATAAATAAATAAATAAGAAAAATCTTATTTCTAAATGGTTTATAAACCTAGGTCACTATGTAATTTCTCAGTTCTCAGTAAAGAGTTTAATAAATAATATTCTTTCTTTTGAGCCATTATTTAATAGTCATATGCATTTGAATACAACTAATTTAAATAAGATATAATATTTTCTATCATCATGATGAATGTATTTTTCTGAGGGTCATCATTAAAAAAGCATTACTGGAATATATGTGGCTGTAGATAGTGTGCCTATGAAAAATTGAAAAATGACTTGCATCTGAGTTTTGACAAGCAGGTTTTATTTAAAAATTTTAAAATTGGATAAACAGTCACTTTGAAACCTCATTTGTCCCTTTTGTTCCCCAGGGCTTCAGAGTACCTGAGTAACCTTGATAATCCCACAATAAACACTCATTAGGTATTTACTGTGAATAAAAAACATTTATACTGAATTAATAAAACAGTGAAGGAAAATTCCTAATAAGTTTTATTCACAGTATAGCTTAAAAGTCAGTATTGTTCATGTCCTATACTTATCCTTGTGATAAAGTCCAATAAGATTAAGGAGACTACCTATATTTGAAACGAAAATTGTTACAATTTGCCATGTCAAGTAGCTTGACATATAGGTATCTTGCTCTTCTTACTCTTATTTTTCCTCTCTCTGTTTACAGAGTAAAATCTATGCCTTTTAAAAAATATGCTTTTTTAGAACCATCATAAAATCTATGAACACAAGTTATTAATTTCATGGCTTGGGCAATGTGAGTTTTTTTTTAAATGACTGAAAATCATGTCTTTTTCAAAGAAAATCAAACCTAAATTTTATTCATCCCTTAAAAGTTGAAAATGGATTATTTTAAGATTGAGAAAAGTTCATTCCAGGACCTTTTATGATATCTATGCCTCCCTGGGGAGAGGGCAGGAAATGAGAGCATTCTGAACAAGACCACTCCCCCCTCCCTCTCAGCATCCTGAGGCCTTGCACAAGGCTTTCTGTCATCCGAGAACTCCCTCAAACCCCTGCCCACAAGCACCTTTCTCGCTGCACCACTCACACTGTTTTTACACAAATGAACCCTGTTAAACTAACTTTATTGATTTATTCACTACAAAACAAAAATAGAAAAAGTTTTAAGTCCAAACCACCCATCAAATGACTTTATTTGCATTGGCTTAACTAAGTCAATCAAATTGATGAAACCAGTGTGTGTGCATAGATATGGTGTAAAGTGCTAGAACTGATGTTTAAAAAAATTAAAATTTTATGATACCATTTTAAAATAGGACATTTAGTTGTGAGCAATATTACAGATTATCACATATTGTTAGAGTGTTCTGTATGTGTTAGATTGTACCATGCAAAATTGCTGATAGTCACCTGCTTCTGACTTGAAAAAAAAAAAAATGGTAATGTTGTGTGCTTCAATCTGACATATAATAGAAAATAACTCCCTGTTGTAGACTGATATTTTATAAAGTCCTGAGTCATTTTAAGCTAATTAAAAGAAGGAAGAAGATGTCACAGGGTTAGGAGAGGGGAGTGTCCTCTTTGGATTTGAAAGAAGTTCAAGGTGCCATACTTGGCTCTATTATTCAGTGATTGTGTAGTCTTAGGCAATTCACTAATCCCCTTTGATTTTCATTTTCTTTTAGATAAAGCAGCTATATTAATAACACCTCAACAGTTGTTGCAAGGATTAGAGGAGGTAACGTATGTGAAAGTACTTTACAAATCATAGAGAACGATAAAATCCAAGATAATATGCAGACTTCTGTTTAATCCTGTCTAGCAAAAGTACGATGAATAATGAGAAAAGCAAGAAAACTTTTCTCCTGTATAATAACTGACTCCTATCATAAAATGAAAAAAAAACGTAAAATATTATACTTGTTGCTTTATAAGACAGACATCCCAAGTGCATTTTTAAGCTGTGATATCTGCCAATAAAATTCCCAGGCTAGGCCATTCCTTTCCTATGAAAGCAAGTCACACCACTCCCAAGCTTCATGCAAACTGTCAGTTCCATCTAAAAATACTTCTGCATATTATGAATTAATGCTTCCCACTTTGACATTACAATATCGTTTTTATATACTCTCTCAGCGTGTTCCTCCAAGCATGATTTTATTAATGCTTATTTTTTGTTCAAGACAAAAATCTTAGCAAATATTTGTTCTTGTTTTTCTTTGGGACTGTGAGAAGAGACTGCTGGCTGTTAAAGGAGGGACAGGATGTCTTTTTTGGGCTGTGGTTGTGTTTGGCTTAATCTACTAAAGGAGAGACGGTGCTCCTAGGTGCCAATATTTGGTTAAGAGCTAACAGCAGAAAAATAGCTACTTTGGTAACTCAAGTGATGCTTTCTTCTAGGCAAGTAGGAGAATAAACAGAAATAGTCCTATGAGCTAAATGACATTTTTTTGCTTCCTAATTCTGAATAGTTTAAGGTAAATTTATCCCACTTTACTACATCATAGTAGATAACTGAATTACTGTTTTGAATATCATAGTGAGTTAGATATTAAAAGTGTATAAATCTGTACTAAAGAGTTAAAGCTGGCAAGGATATGATTTCATCTTTAACTATAAAACTAGGTAAAGTGGACAGATGGCAGGTGTAAAATTTATTCTTAATATTTGGGTCTTCTGCATTAAATATGACTATAATGATTGAGAATTGGAAGCCAAATAATGTTACTACTGTAGTCATATATTCTAGAAAAGGCATTTAGGTTTTAAAGAATCAATTGTATCGTCTTTGCCAAACTTAACTAAATTTAGGGAAAGTAAAACTATTATCAAGGAAAGCTGATACACTGTCTTTTCTAAGAGATTCAAAAGTATTGGTAATAATTTCAATAAACATTAGTTATATACTATGTCTGTGTAAATTGCATTAGAGTATCTAGTAAACCTACCACAGAATTTCTCAGACTGCATTTCACAGAAGAAATATTCCACCAGGTATTGATAGGAAGTTGGCAGAAAAATGATCAAATTGTTGAATATGTTAAGAAAATTCAAGTTTAAATAAAGTTAAATATGTGTCTTTACTCTGAAACCTTTTAAATCTTAATTAGTGTCGAATATCTCTAATCGGGGTACATATCATTTATTAAAATTATCTGACCACCGAATGACTCTAGTAGATTTTAGGAAAGACTGATTTTGAAACAAAATATTCAAAATGAATCAATATTTCAAATTCTTTGTTAGAAAAGTTGATAGTCTTAAAAATCCTAGCCTTTCTTTGGAATATTAAAGTTCACTTTTAAAAAGAAGACAATATTGTATATTACATTGATAAGCATTATTAAACAATAACTTTACACCAATTTTGAGTACAAAGTCATGGATACCTGCTTCTGCTTAAACATTTGCATTTATATCTGCTTCATCATGAAAATTACAGTAAAAGATGGAAAAAAAAAGACCATAAATCCCAAGAGCTTGAGCAACAAGTGGAGGACGCTGCAACGAAACTTTGAAGGGTAAAAGCTGATGGACAAGAATTAAATTAAACGTCTAAATCAAGAAGGCTGAACCCCAAAATTATTGATTATGAAGCCAAGAATAAAGATAATCTATACTAGAAAACCCTAAAAAGGCTCCAAAATTGGAGATAGTAGGTGCATCTGAAGAGGGCGTACAGTTGGAATTGAAAACTAAATAGTGAGTTGAAGTTCCATATGAGCATTAGTGATCCCCAGGTCCTCAGAACAACTGGGATAACTCCATCTGCTTATTCAGCAGAAAGCAGGATGCTTACTTTCTGATCACAGTGAAATAGAAGGCCCTTGCATTTAAGAATAATGGATAGAGCTGAGGGCAAGATTACTAAACTGAACACAGGAAAACTGAGGAAATCTCTCCCTACTGGCTTCAGAAATATCTGGAGAATTCTTACAATCTCCCGGTCAAAAACAGGAGGATTTTCCCCTAACCTGCAGGTATTCAAAGTGTCAGAGAAATATAAAGATCAAAAAAAAAACAAAAACAAAAACAAAAAACAGCAATAGCAACAAAAAAAATTCAAAGGAAACAAAATGCAGGGAATGGAGGAGATAGTTTTAAAATCCTATTATAATTACGTTTTTAGAGAAGGAAGAGTAGACGCTGGATTTATGAAAGAATAGAATGGTAAATAAAATAAATACTCAAGAAGAAAAGTGAATTCTTTAAATTAAATATATGCAAACACTAAGATACTCCACATAAAGGTTGAGAAAGTCTTCCTAAAGGATAGGCTACAAGATAAAAAAGAAAAATAAAAACTGGAGGTTAAGAACCTGACAGTGTCCTTGAGGATGTGGGTTCCAACTCTGGCCTCACACAGTGGGTTAAATTTCTGGCGTTGCCTCAAGCTGTAGGTCGCAGATGCAGCTTGGATCTGTTGTTGCTGCGGCTGTGGTGTAGGCCGGCAGCTACAGCTCTGACTGGACCCCTAGCCTGGGAACTTTCATATGCCACAGCTGCAGCCCTAAAAAGAAAAAAAAAAAAATTAGAGGATTAGTACAGGAAGTCTAATGTAGTGTAAATCACCTGCTTTTAAAATTTTATTTCTTTTTATAGAGCAGTTTTAGGTTCACAAAAAAATTTGAGAGGAAGGTACATATGGAAATTACCCAGGTACCCCTTGTCCCCAGACACAAGTAGCTGCCTGTTATCAAAATCATTTACTGCAATAGTACATTTGTTGTAATTGAGGAGCCTCTGTTGACACATGATAATGACCCAAAGTCCATAGTTAAGATTCTGGTTTACTTTTGGAGTTGTATTTTCTAAGGGTTTGGACAAATGTATGTGCCATGTATCCATCATTATAGCATAATACAGAGTGTTTTCACTGCCTTAATAATTCCCTGATCCCTACCTATCCATGCTTCCTTCCACTCCAACCCCTGGCAACACTGATCATTTTACTCTCTCCCTAGTTTTCCCTTTTGCAGAGTTCATATAAATGGAATCACATACTATATAGCCTTCTTAGATTGGCTTCTTTCACTTACTAGTATGCATATTTAATATTCCTTCAGATGTTTTCATGGTTTGGTAACACTTCTTTTTAAGTGTTGCATAATAGTCTATTTGTCTGGATGTGCCACAGTTTATCCATTCACCTACTGAAAGATATTTTTCGTGTTCTAAATTTTCACAACTATGAATAAAGCTGCTATAAATATCCATGTGTAGGGTTCTATTTGGATATAAATCTTCAAATCCTCTGGGTAAATATGAAACAGTGCAGTTGCTGGGTCATATGCTAAGAGTATGTTTAGTTTTGTAAGAAACCATCAAATTATCTTCCAAAGTGGCTGTACTATTTTGCTTTCCCACCAGCAATAATGAAAATTCCTGTTGTTCCACATCCTCAGCAGCACTTGAAGTTGGCAGCGTTCCAGGTTTTGGCTATTCTAAGAGGTGTGTAGTGGTATCTCATTGTTGTTTGAATTTGCATTTCCCTGAGGACATATAACGTGAGAGATCTTTTCATATGCTGGTTATTATCTGTATATCTTCTTTGGTAAAGTGTCTATTGAGGCCTTTGGACTGTTTTTTAAGTTGAGTTGCTTGTTTTCTTATTATGGATATTTAAATGTTCTTTGTGTTTGTTGTATAACAGTCCCTTAACAGTTGTGTCTTTTGCAAATATTTTCACTGAGTTTGGCTTGTCTTCTCATCCTCTTGATGTTATCTTTCACAGAGCAATTTTAATTTTAATGCAGTCCATCTCATCAGTTCTTTCATGATCCACTTGGTGTCCTAACTAAAAATTCATTGCAATATGTCATCTAGATTTTCTACTGTGTTTTCTTCTGTGAGTTTTAGAGTTTTGTGTTATACTTTTAGATCTGTGATGAATTTTGAGTTAATATTTCTGAAGGATTCTAAGGTCTGTGTCTAGATTCTTTTTAAAAATTATTTTTGTATTATTTTTTCCCCTTTTTTTGGCCATGCCCATGATATGCAGATGTTCCCAGGCCAGGGACTGAACTCAAGCCACAGCAGTGACTCGAGCCACTGTAGTGACAACACTGGATCCTTAACCTACTGTACCACAGGGAACTCCCTAAATCCTGTTTTTCAAATTGAAGTATAGTTGCTTCTTGATTTACAATGTTGTGTTAGTTTCAGGTTTACAACAAAGTAATTTGGTTACACATCTACATATATATGTACGCATATTGTTTTCCAGATTATTTTCTCTTATAGGTTATTACAAAATATTGAGTAGACTCCCCTGTGCTATTAGGTCCTTGTTGGTTATCAATTTTGTATATAGTAGTGTGTATATGTTAATCCCAACTTCCTAATTTAGCCCTCCCCTCCTTCCCCTTTGGAAACTATAAGTTTGTTTTCTATATCTGTGTGCCCATTTCTGTTTTATAAATTAGTTCATTTGTGTCTTTTATCTGATTCCACATACAAGTAATATCATATGATATTTGTTTTTCTTTGGCTTACTTCATTTAATATGAGGTCCATCCATGTTGCTGCAATTGGCAGCATTTCATTCTTTTTTGTGGCTGAGTAATATTCCATTATACACACAGACACACACACACGTATATAATATCTTCATTATCCATTCATCTATTGATGGGCATTTAGGTGGCTTCCATGTCTTGGCTATTGTAAATAGTGCTGCAGTGAACATAGGGGTGCATGTATCTCTTTGATTTAGAGTTTTCTCCAGATAGATGCCCAGGAGTGGGATTGCAGGACTATATGGTAACTCCATTTTTAGTTTTTTAAGGAACATCCATGTTGTTCTCCATAGTGGCTGTACCAATATACATTTCCATCAACAATGTAGGAGAGTTCCTTTTTCTCCATACCCTCTCCAGCATTTATTGTTTGTAGACATATTGATGATGGCTATTCTGATTGGAGTTAGGAGATACTTCATTTTAACATTTGTATGGAAACACAATAGAACTCAAATTGCTAAAGCAATATTGAGAAAGAAAAATTGAGCTGGAGAAATCAGGTCCCTGACTTCAGATTTTACTACAAAGCTACAGTCATCAAAACAATATGGTATTGGCATAAATGGAACAGGCTAGAAAGCCCAGAATTAAACTCACACACCTATGATCAATTAATCTTCACAAAATTAACCTATGACAAAGGAGGCAAGAATATACAATGGAGAAAAGACAGTCTCTTCAATAAATGGTGCCGAGAAAACTGGACAGCTACATGAAAAAGAATGAAATTAGAATATTCTTTAACATCTTAAACAAAAATAAGCTCAAAATGGATTACAGACCTAAATGTAAGACCACATACTATAAAACTCCTAGAAGCAGGAGTTCTCTTTTGGCTCAGCAGGTGAAGAATCTGGCATTGTTACTGTTATGGCTCAGGTCACTGCTGTGGCATGGATTCAGTCCCTGGTCAGGGACTTCCAAATGTCACAGATGTGGGGAAAAGCAAACAAACAAACAAACAAAAACAACAGCTCATAGAGAAAAATGTAGACAGAACACTCTGACAGAAATCACAGCAATATTTTTTTGGATCTATTTCCTAAAATAATGGAAACAAAACAAAAAATAAACAAATGGGGCCTGATTTAACTTAAAAATTTTCACATCAAAGGAAAGCATTAAACAAAGTGAAAAGGAAACCTATGGAATGGAAGAAAATATTTGCACACCATGCAACTGATAAGGTCATAGTTTCCAAAATATACAAACAGCTCAATATCAAAAAAACAAACACAATAAAAACAATGAGCAGAGATCTATATAGTCATTTCTCCAAAGAATACATACAAATGGCCAACAAGCACATGAGAAAATGCTCAACACTGCTAATTATTAGAGAATGCAAATCTTAGATGTCTGTATTTCACATTTCAGTCATTTGTTAGGGCAGCACTTTTTATGACCTGAATTGCACTGTATTCTGTTATGCTAAGTATCTGCTTTCCCTACACTAGGAGCTGTTTCAGAGTTGAGTCATTTTTCTTTTGGTCCATATTTCTTAGAACTGGCTTGATTTTTGTTTTGTTTCACTTTAAGTGGAAATACCTAGAATGAGAACACGTAAAATTTTCTCAATTCACCTTCCTCTACCCTCTCTGCGCTAGTGAATTTTTTGTCTTAAATTATTGAGATATAATTTCCATACCCCTTAAAATAAAATTTACCCTCCCCCCTTTATCCTTTGGGATCACATCTGTGGCATATGGAAATTCCCAGTCTAGGGGTCAAATTGGAGCTGCAGCTGCCGGCCTATGCCACAGCCACAACCCACTGAGCAAAGCTAGGGATTGATTCCCCATCCTTATGGATACTATGTTGGGTCCTTAAACCTCTGAGCCACATCAGGAACTCCAAACTTACCATTTAAAAATGCATGGTTCACTGGCTTTTGTCATATTGCCAACGTTGTGTAACCATCTCCAGTGTGTAATTCCAGATCATTTTTATCACCCCATTTTATCATTTATATCCCAAAAGAAATCCTGTACACATTAGCAGTGATTCCACATACCCCCCGTCTTCAGACATTAGCAGCCATAGACTACTTTCTGTTCCTATTCCATTTTCTTTTCCATTCTTTTTCTCACATTATCCTTCATCATATTCCATCACAAGTGACAATATATAGTTCCCTGTATTATACAGGAGGACCAGATTGCTTATCCACTCCAAATGCAATAGTTTGCATTTACTAACCCCAAACTCCCAGTCCATCCCAGTCCGTCCCTCTTAGCAACCACAAGTCTGTTCTCCATGTCCATTAGTTTGTTTCTTTTCTGTAGATAGTTTCATTTGTGCCATATATTAGAGTCCAGATGTAAGTGATATCATATGGTATTTGTCTTTCTCTTTCTGACTTATTTCTCTTGTATGAGAAGCTCTATTTCCAACCATGTTACTGCAAGTGACATTGTTTTGTTCTTTTTTTAGGGCTGATTATTATCCCATTGTGTATATATACCACCTCTTTTTAATCCATTCATCTGTCAGTGGGTATTTAGGTTGTTCCCATGTCTTGGCTATTGTGAACAGTGCTGCAATGAACATATGGGTGCATGTATCTTTTTTAATGAAAGTTTCGTCTGGATATATGCCCCAGAGTGGGACTGCTGGATCATATAGTAGTTCTATATTTAGTTTTCTGAGGTACTGCCATACTGTTTTCCATAGAGGTTGTACCAATTTACATTTCCGCCAATAGTGTATGAAGTTTCTCTTTTCTCCACACCCTCCCCAGCATTTGTTATTTGTAGACTTATTAATAATAGCCATTCTGACTGTGTGAGATTGTACCTCATAGTAATTTTGATTTGCATTTCTCTAATAATAAACTCAAAATGGCTTAAAGACTTAAACATAAGGCAAGACACCATAAAACTCCCAGAAGAGAATGTAGGCAAATCATTCTCTGAAATCAACTGTACAAATGTTTTCTTAGGTCAGTCTCCCAAGGCAATAGAAATAAAAACAAAAATAAACCAATGGGACCTAATCAAACTTATAAACTTCTGCACAGCAAAGGAAACCATAAAAAACAAAAAGACAACCCTCAGAATGGGAGAAAATGATTGCACATCTTGTAACTGACAAAGACTTAATCTCCAAAATATACAAACAATTCATACAACTCAACAACAAAAATATAAACAACCCAATTGAAAAATGGGCAGAAGACCTAAATGGACATTTCTCAAGAGAAGCCACCTGGATGACCAACAAGCACATGAAAAAATGCTCAACATTACTAATGACTAATAGTGTACTTTGATGCACGGAAGTTGTACATTTTAATTAAGGGCCATCCATCTACTTTTTTCCTCTTCTTACTTAGGCCTTAGTATCATATCTAAGAGACTATTGCCTAAACCAGGATCACAAAGATATATATCTATATTTCCTTCCAAAATTTTTATAGTTTTAGATCTCATATTTAGATTTTGAATTACTTTTTGTGTAAGGCTGAGCACAGTGTTTTACAAATAGAGGATGCACAGAAAATATTTATTGAATTAAACTTGAGAGTGACTAGAGAATTTTCTTCTGATAGTATTTTATTCCACTGAGAAAGTATGCTGCTAGAATTTTCCAGGAAGAGAGGTATAAGATAAATATTTAAAAGGTATTCCACAGTCAGTATGATATATGGGGAAAACAGAAAAAAAAAATTCTTGAGACTAAGGTTATAATTGATTTGTTGAGAGTATGATTGTAGTATGTAAATTTATAGTAAAGCACGTGAATCATGGTAACTTTCTACACATAGGTAAAAGGTGATTATTTATCTGATTAATCTAGTTTTGTCACAAAATTGCTTTGTGCCTTTGAGCAAGTTACTCTGTGCATATCACTTTCCTTCTCTAGTAAAAGTTTGATAATGTCTAAGAATTGCATATATTGCAGTGAGAAGAATAAAAAATCAAGTGTAGAGCCTAAGTGACATGGAAATTTGTCATACTGATATTCCAAAGAAAACAGAAAAAGGTACATTAAGAAATGAATACTTAAGAACTATCATTCAGGTGAGATAAGTGGATAGAGGACCAGAATATTTAATAACTGAGAGAAGAGTGGTGATCCTTATTAAAAGCAAGTTTATGCAAATTATATAATACTTATCAAATACAAAGGAACATAATTTAATTTTTATTTTATTTTTTGCTTTTTAGGGCTGCACCTTTGACATATGGAAGTTCTCAGGCTAGGGATTAGAAAGGAGCTGAAGCAGCTGGCCTAGGCCACAGCCACAGCAACCTGAGATCCAAGCCATGTCTGTGACCTACATCACAGCTCATAGCAATGCAGGATCCTTAACCCACTGAATGAGGCCAGGGATGGACCCTGCATCCTCGTGGATACTAGCTGGGTTCATTACTGTGGAACCACAATGGGAACTCATAATTTTTAATTTTTATACAGCAAAAGTAAGCTATGAGGTTCATGTACAGAATTAAGTAAAGTATTAACTTTTAAGTGATAATGAAAATTTGAAGTCAAGATTCTAGTTCCTGGATAACAACATATGATGTAATAACATTTAACATTTGGCTATTATCAAGTTATAAAATATTTTTACTCTCCTTCTCCCGATCCACCCCTCCCTCCCTCTCTTCATTCCTTTCCTCCTTCCCTCCCTATCTTGTTCCCTCTTTTCTTTTTCTTTTTTATTTCTGCTTTCCTTCTCTCTCTTTTTTCCTTCTTTTCTTTATCTCTTTTCCTTTATCACTTTGCTCATATTTCCAATTTCTTAAAGAAATGTCATTTTTACTGGTTAATGCTATTACCAGCCACTGTTTGACCATTTTTACCATATCAAATAGAAGCCAGCCTATTCCTAGCATAAGAGTGTTTGTGTGAGGAAATGTAAGTCCTACTAATATAATCCTCTTCTACAAAATTTGTCAGGATGTCATTGTTCCTCTAATAAAGAAACTGAAGTCAAACATGTTTAAGGAATAGAATATAATAATGTAATGATCTGCATTAGGTTATATTAGAATTTGAGGCATTTAAAATATTGCACTACTTGCATGACTAGAAAAATCTTTATTTTATGTTATAGTGTTACTATGTTCAAGTATCCCTTTTGAAAATGAAATGGTCCCTTATAATCATCTCTAAGAACACAGCACCCAGAGGTCAATGGTATATCGAAGGAGAGGTCTCTGGGAAGTCCTTGGGGAACACTTAGGTCAGTGTTCCCTTTTCTTTCAACTATGGGTGAAAAACCCCATAGCCAATCAACACATTATAATAACAGATAACGTTATCAAAGTAAAGGCAATATCTGAAGATCTCTGTAGCCCTTGGGGCTCTCACTATACATTGTCTGCACATGTACCATCCAACATTGCTGGAGTGTGACATGGTTCTAAGATACTTCAATATTATATGTACTTTTTGAAATAACAGAGAAAGTTTCAATTATATCAGTGTAGTTTCATGTGGCCAATTTTCATTAGTCCAGTTCTTTGAAAATGGTGTTTCATGAGTCAGGTTTCTCTGTTAGCCAGAAATATTTAATTACTCAGAACTAACTCATGTCTTATTATAGAAAGATTATTTGAATCAACCTTATCTTGTTAAAATATAGGCAATACATTATAAACATTGTCTTTTTTGAGCCTTATATCTTCCATTACAGTGAAAATAATTTTATATCAGATCAGGTTTATTTTCTATTAAAAAAAATGTCTGTAACCCTCCACATAATTATTTGTTTTCCCTAATGAAGAGGCTATAACAGCCCAGGTTAGATTCTGGATAAAAAGTAATGAGAGGATGGAAATATGCTTTGCTGAAGTTTTTATTTTTCATAATAAAATGGAAGGCTAAACAATTTCCCTATCACATTTAGCTTCATTTCTCACTGCAGGAAAACACTGTAATAAAACAATTAACATAGTAGTTAACTATCTGTTAAAGGTTTTTTTTTTTTAATTTTTGTTCAGAGTTATTTTTGCCCCTTCAAAAGTATTGCAGAAAAGTTTTCATTTGATTTTTTTGTATTTCATGTTCTGATTCCTAAATATATATTTTGTCTTTTTAGGGCCATACCCACGACATATGGAGGTTTCCAGACTAGGGGCCTATTCTGAGCTACAGCCGCCAGCTCACACCACAGCCGTAGCAACACCAGATCTTTAATCCACTGAGCGAGGACTGGGATCGAACCTGAAAGCTCATGGTTCCTAGTCGGATTCGCTTCCACCATGCCACAACGGGAACTCCTAAATATACTTTTCAAATAAAATTTTAAAAAATTGTCAAATGGGTCTGTTCTATTAAAAGACCGTGAATTGTCCAGCAACAATCCTTTCAGTAAAACCAAAGAAAGTAGCATACACTGATGGGTATTTTATTTCTAGGAGCACATATTATTGCTAAAAAGGACAAGGATCCATCAGCTTTATTCATGGATGATAATATCAGGCACTTTGGATGTGTGTGTGTGTGTGTGTTTGTGTATGTGTGTGTGTGTGTGTGTGTTTGGGAATAGACTAACCAAGATGAGTAATCTCTTTATGTAAATATTTACTTTGAAATCTGTAGAAGGACTTTTTCTTTTCTTTTCTTTCTCTTTCTTTCTTTAAAAATATTGTTAAATAAATATTTTTGATAAAATTTCAAGACACTAGCACAAAAATTTTGAGGAAAAATTAGTATTTTCAATAAATTTAACTAAAATAGAAATTTTAAATGTTTAGTTGATATTATAGAAATCATTTGTGATATTTTACAAAAACTTTACTGATGCTTTCAAAGAAAAATTAAACTTCATATTTAAATTCATATTTAAGTAATTGGAAAAAGAGATGAGCAAAAATTCATTTAAGTGTGTGTGTCTCAGAACTATTTATTGTAAAATTTGAGAAAAGGGGCTTTTAAGTTGTGATTAAGTGTTAAGTGGTCCTTCTTTATTTAAAACAAGTGATATTTGAATTCCATTTTTCCTTTTGCTAAATGGAACATTATTAAATTGTTTATATTTTGTATCTTCACTTTGAACATTACTCCTAAAAATACACATGAAATGATTGTTAAACCAAGTAGTACTTTGTAAAAGTAGAAAATATAAATCAGTTGAGTTAATCTCACCATCAGTGTTTTTAATTTGTGTTAAAGGAAAGGATACTCTGACAATTATTTTGCATTACATATATGTAATGAATTGTGTGTGTGTGTGTGTGTGTGTGTGTGTGTGTGTGTGTGTGTGTGTATAAAGCTACATTCTTAATGTGCTTAACTCCAGCCTTCTAGAAATTAGCATTTTAACACTGAGGCAGAACGTCCACTCTAACCTTTTCTGAGGATATAACCTTGCCAATCAGGTCACAGCTATGCTATCTTTCCCTGATCTCCAATGTTTACACAACTATTCTAGCACCATTGCTTTACTATTTTCTAATATTTACTTTTTCATATGAAAGTCTCTTATCTTATCGTTTCATCTAAAGAACAAAATTTTGAAAGTAGGCACTCACTGTACCTTCTATCTCATGCAGAATTGTGGGCAGGCATCCACGTTAGAGCACATGAAAAAGCGGACTCTGGGGCCACATAGGTCTAGATTGAGATTCTTTGTAGCTGTGACCTCGAAAAGTTGTTTCCTCAATTTCCTTTTCTTTAAAATAACACAAAAATAAGAGCTAACTCGTTAAGATTAGCAAGAATAATCTCAAGTATCTGCCTAGAACTTGACACATTTTCACTCTTCAGTGTATGTTATCTTTCTGTTCTCCATCGAGCTACCTTTTTTTTTATTACTCAAATGAATTTATCACATCTGTAGTTGCATAATGATCATAAAAATCCTATTTCACAGGATTTCCATCCCACAGCCCCATCACATCCCACCACCCCTAAAACTGCCTTTGCCAGAGACCGTAAGTTTTTCAATGTCTGTGAGTCAGCATCTATTCTGCAAAGAAGTTTAATCTGTCCCTTTTTCAGATTCCACATGTCAGTGAAAGCATTTGATGCTGGTGTCTCATTGTATGGCTGACTTCACTTAGCATGATAGTTTCTAGGTCCATCCATGTTGCTAAAAATGCTGGTATTTCGTTCTTTTGATGGCTGAGTAATATTCCATTGTGTATATGTACCACATCTTTTTGATCACTCCTCTGTCGATGGACATTTAGGTTGTTTCCATGTCTTGGCTGTTTTATAGAGTGCTGCAATGAACATTGGAGTACATGTGTCTTTGTGAGTTGTGGTTTTCTCTGGATAGATGTCCAGGAGTGGGATTGCTGGATCAAATGGTAGTTCTATTTTCAGTTTTCTGAGGAATCTCCATATTGTTTTCCACAGTGGTTGTACCAATTTACAATCCCATCAACAGTGTACTAGGGTTCCTTTTTCTCCACACCCTCTCTAGCACTTATTGTTTGTAGACTTTTTCATTGAGCTACTTTCACCTCTCCTTAGAATTGCTTCCAAGAATCATTTTTAAGTCTTTACTACCCTCTCCTCTTTTTATGGTTGCTTTTTGTTGTCCCTATTTCAAAAGCAACATAAAAGAACTGGTAGAATTTCACTTATATTTGATAAAGTCTTGGCAGTGACCTAGGCAAAAACTAAAACAAATAGACGAAACCCAATCTAAACTACTAGAGAAACCACTCATGGCTGTTTAGATCTATTTGAGTTTTTATGCTTAATTGTTTTACTTGAAAATGACTGCATGTCTATTTCATTGGATGGTTCAAAGAATTAGGTAATTTGCTTAAAGCATGAAGATAACAAGACCAAAGTGATAGGTCAGATCACCATGTGGGTAGTTTTCACTGGGTCTGGTGGTTTTGACTACATTTGTTGTCTGAGGCAATCAAATGAGAAACATTTATTTACCAATTAAAATCCAACTCATCTGTAAGAAAGAAAAACTCACGTTGTATTTCTGCTTGATATTGTGAAGGTAGCCACGTTGTTCTTCATGTAAATTAATACCTTAACTCCCTCATTGAGATGAGAACATTGCAGACTTTAAATTTAAATGGCTTTGCCACCATCACACAGCTTCTGAACATATCGCTTCCACAAGAGCACATTTTTCCCCCCACTGAGGAGCTCAGTGTGTCTCAAACACCTGTTTCATGTCATCTTATATAAATTCCTTTCATTTTACTTGCATTGCAAAGAGTTCCCTCCTATTGCTCAACTCTCCATAGGGGTGGAAGCATAGCTGGAACAGGTTATACTGTGGAAATGACTTCTAAAAAGCACACTGACAATTGCTATTATTAACACAATTGATCACTAAACTCTTATGTCCGAAAAAAAGAGGGTCAAATCATCCTTAAACAGATCCAGATTCTCCAGGCTATCATGAGGATGATATTTTGGTGAAAAGTTTAATGATAGAGGAAATTTTGAATCTCTTTTAGCATTAGTTAGATAAACAGCACTCCTTCAGCTAATGTCATCATTTATTCCCTTCAGTGCTACCATTTGGTTCCTCAGCCTCCAACCAAAAAGTTCTGAGCATTGTGGGAAAAGTTTCACTGGCATTGCTTGTTACCATTAAAGCACTTCCCTTCTGAACGTTGGCTGCCAAAGTATGTGGTATCCTGGGGAGCAAGAGGATGAGGACATAGATTGCAGTGAGGCTGAACAGTTTGCACTTCCTAGCAGTGACACCAAACATCAATCTTCCCTAAAGACAGCAGAGAACACATGAACATAAGAACTCTTTAAAAAGAACAAACGAGGCATTATCCATCCAAAAAAAAAAAAGTGTCACTAAAGCATTTCCTAGTAAGTTTCTCAAGGATGAAAATGTACTGAAATTACTTAGGTCATCATGATGATTGTTTAAAGAAACAAAAAGCAATCTCTACTTTCTAGGTAGATATGAAGCTTAAATTATTTACGCCATAGTGTTTGAGAATCATTTAATTGCATCTCAGAGTATGAGTGTGTTTCATGTTTTACATGTGCATATCAGCTGGCCTTACAAAAGAATGTTAATTTGGTCACAGTTAATCTCTTTCACATGGTCTGCAGCATCAAACGTGACATCATTATAGAAAATCACGTTTTGCAACTCTGCATGCAACACCAGGAGAACTTTTTTTTTCTTTTTTTGGTCACTTGACAAGGTTTCAGACAATTTGATCACAAGAAAAGAGAGAATTACTAGGTGAAATGTGTTCAAATCAATGTTTTGACCTACATGAATTTGTCCTATAATCTACTAATAGATTTGTAGCTGCTCAAATTCAAACTGCACTGCAAAACTTTAGAACAAGGCAAGTAATTGTGGACTCTTGAATGTTTGATTGCGCTGAGAAATGTTCAATATATGCCTTAAAATTTGATATTTTGCTTCATGACGTTTTACCTGGAACCAATTTAATTGTTCTTCATTGCTTGCAAAATAACTTTAAAACAATGCTCTGGATACTAATCACACTGTAAAACATTTCCAACAACTCATTTTCAGAATTACACTGGACTGCAATGGTCCTCCTAGGGAAGAATATTTTTTTCAACAACAAAAAATCTGGTCTTTTGTATCTGATGGGGTAGGATTAAGTTTAGTTCACAGAAAAACCACACATATTTGGAATGGCAGAAGAGAGAGAGAGGGAGAAGATGGAAGCCTTAACATCCTTTGGATTTTATCAGCAAGCGGGGGTTACACAGCAACAGAACCACATGGATAGCACTTGAGTTTAGACAATTTGTTTTCCATTTGGGGATTTAAAAAATTTTACGGAGTTTCATGTAGCCATATTTATTACTTGTTTTTGTGTTTTTTAATAGTTGAGTCTTCTGTAAAGAAGGTAATACTGAAGGGCTCTATCACTTTCAAATTCTCCCAATCTCTTAAGTGTATCAAAAATATGTATGTTCAAGTAAAGATTAATTTTATGATATGGTAAGCTTAACAATGGCAGGTGAGATAGATCTAGTCATGACTTAATTGCAAATAGTTGAGAAATATGGAAACAACATCCAGGTGGATGGGTTTCAAGTTTGATGTTCTAACTTTAGTACTAGAGGGCCAGCAATACACAATATAATAATATTTAGAACACTTTGTAGAGCTAGAGGAAATTTTTCTTTAGTATAAAACTATCTCATTATTTCAGAGTTTGTGCCAAATAGTTTTTTACTTTCTTCATATACTGTTCCTTATGGATTTCTCTAGAATGGCAAATCTTTGAGGAAAGAATCTCTTATATTTTATTATTGACTTTCACAAATAATAATATTTTTCCATGTTACCTTTGACATTCCACATTTCTCTTTTTAGTTTCTCATATGGTTGTTGCTCTTAGTAATAAAACCAAATTTCATTTCATTTTATTTTATTTTTTCAGTGTAAATAAATAACATTTACTTTCTTACAGTTTACAAGACATGTCTTCATTGATTTCTCACTGTAGCCTCATGAAGGAAAGTATTTATCAGTATTATTATAGCATTTTACAGGAGCAGAAACCAAGGCAAATTATTTGCCCAAGATTGCAACTAGGTGGTGAAATTGGGATTAGAACCCAAGCATCATACTCTGTAACCTGTGTTTCTTCCTTTTTGAGATCTTTCTCTCTCTTTAAAACCTAGGCAACTCTAAACCAAACAAAACCTAAGGCAATTGAGCTCCTATCGCAACAGTTATATTCACTACCACCTATTTCATAAACAGTATTTCTGGGTTCTTTTCTTTCTTTCTTTTGTTTTCTGGGTTTTTTAAAATGATTTTTCTGATTTTATTATAGTTGCTTTACAGTGTTCTGTCAATTTTCTACTGTACAGCAAATTGACCCACTCACACACACGTATATAAAAACCAAATTTTAGGCCTTTTGGCTGCAATGTATTAGAAGGCAGTATCACAAAATTCCCATTGTGGCTCTGTAGGTTAAGAACCCGACTAGTGGAGTTCACGTTGTGTCTCAGTGGTAACGAACCCAACTAGTATCCATGAGGATGTGGGTTCCAACCCTGGCCCCACTCAGTGAGTTAAGGATTGGGTGTTGCTGGGAGCTACAGTGTAGGTTGCAGATGTGGCTCTGATCTGGTGTTGCTGTGGCTGTGGCTTAGGCTGGCAGCTGCAGCTCTGATTCAACCCCTAGCCTGGGAACTTGCATATGCCATGGATGCACCATAAAAGCCAAAAATAAAGAGATCCTGATTAGTATCCTTGAGGATGTGGGTTTGATCCCTGGCCTCACTCAGTGGGTTAAGGATCTGACATTGCCTCAAGGTGTGGTATAGGTTGCAGATGTGGCTTGGAGCTGGCATTGCTGTGGCTGTAGTATAAACCTGCAGCTGTAGCTCCTATATTACCCCTTGCCTGGGAATTTCCATATACCGCAGGTATGGCCCTAAAAAGAAAAAGAAAAAAAGAGAAAATATAACAAGCTGATATAAAATCATTTTAAAAATTATTAATTCAGAGATACTGAACTTTGTCCTGATTATATGCTAAGCACTGCATAAATACCAAAAGAAATGTCAGAAGGATATGAAAAAGTACTAAGAGCTAGTGTTTTTTTCCTGGCTTTGAGACCTTCCCTGGCTGTTACCTGCCATGCCTGGGTGGTTAAGATGATGTTAATGCTGTTAAAGAGAAGATGACATTGGACAGAAAGTAAGATCATGAGATAGACTTAGGGCACAGTATATATAATATAACCAAAAGGAATTCAGACCCAGTAGTCAATGGAAACCTGAAGATTGAAGTATTTGGGAGCCATCAGCTTTTGGATAAGTGATTATTGAAGGCATTTTAGCTAGTAGCATACCATGAGAACCAGTGAGAGCGAGGAGCACAGAAAAACAAGAGTTGGATTTTTTAAGACAGTTGGGAATCATGAAAGAAGTCAGGGAAATGCACCCAGGTGAATGAAGAAGGAGGAAAACTGAAGGCAAGGGGTGTTACTAAAACCCAAAGAAAAGATTTTCAAGACATAAGCACTGGTTAGATGTTTCAGAAAGTTCAAATAGTCTGACAACTAAAAAGAGGTCTTTAGTTTTGGCAAGAAAGAGGCCAATAATGACTTTGGAGAGAACTAAGTGATATTGACATTGAGCTTAAGAATGAATGGAAGGTAAATAAATAATTTGCTCTTTTAAGATGTTTGAGATAAAAACAAATTAAGGAAATGGAAGGCCAAGGGATCATGTTTTACAAAGTGAAATGTTTAGATGGGACTGAAAATAGTGAGATGGAATCAGTGTAAAGAAAAAGGAAAAAAATATAAAAGCATTGATTTTACTAATGAAAATACCTGTATTTAGCAAGTAAAATCAGTAGTTATTTATTTGATTTTAGATTATTCAAATGAACCAAATTTATTTGATAAGCATAGGCTTAATCAAGAAAATGTATTAGTGACCTACTATACAAAGACAATAGTAGGTGTTGTAGAAAATATAAAGATGGGCAAATTAATCCCTCTCATTAAGGAGCTCATAAAATAGGGGAGGATGCAAAATAGCAGAGTATTTGTGATATTAGAGGCCTAGGAGTAATAAGGATTGTATAATACTTGTGGCTAGGAGGGCTAAATATGATTCCCCAAATAAAATGACATATGAATAAATGACTCTTGAAAGATGAAGAAAATTTTGACTAGTCACACGAAGACAGGGGACCATGAAGGTACTGTAGGTTTTTAAGAATCCCAGAAATGGAGGGTACATGAGAAATAAAAAGTGGAAGATACATATTTTTTCATGTACTCTTCATGTGTCACAAATGGTTACTCTACTGATTTTACTACAATCATTTAAAATTGTAAAAACACTCTTAGCTTTTTGGTGCACAAAGTAGTTTGTGGGCTGGGCTTTGGCCTGTGATGGCCGTTTGCTGGCCTGCATTAGACTGTGAGTGACATAAGGGTAGAGTACACATAGACAATCATGCTGTAACTATTTGCTGATTGCATTGAGGCAATGAGGCCTTAATCTCGCACTGCAGGTATGGCGTAGGAAAGGAAAATGTCAGGTGATTATTTGAATTGATGGAAGCCACTTGTGGCCTCTTGATGGGGGCTGGAGGGAGAAAAAAGCAATGATCAAAAGTACAATAGTCATATTACAAGATCAGAAGCAGAAAGAGGAATCGTGAGTAGAAAACAATGAATTAATTTAATAAACAGTATTTGGATTTGAAGGTGATGTAACAGTGTTGGGGATGTAGGGGGTAGGATAAGTGGTTTCCTCTATTAGAATTATAGAGGATATCTCTCAATGGCCAATGAATATTCCATGAGACTTCTTGCTTTAGTAGTAGTGAGACATGGTAGCCCTTGATAGCTTCTGTTTTAAAACTGCACATATATTCAGATTTTAGACATACATTTACTTTGCAGAGATTAGAGGAAAGGGTAAAGTAACTCATCAAAGTAACAAAATAACAGTTCTTTTTTTTTTTTTTTTTCCTTTTTAGAGCCTCATCTGTGTATGGAGGTTCCCAGGATAGGGGTCAAATCAGACCTGCAGCTGCCAGCCTATGCCACAGCCACAGCAACACTAGATCCGAGCCACATCTGCAACCTATGCAGCAGCTTGCAGCAACACCTGATCCTTAATTCATCAAGTAAGGTCAGGGATCAAACCTGTGACCTCATGGATATACTAGTCAAATTCTTAACTCAATGAACCACAATGGGAACTCCCAATATAACAGTTCTAAGAAGTGTTAACCAAAACAGCAATAATAGAGTGAGGAACAACAGTTCCCAAATGTACAAAATGAAAAATGAAATCTATCAGGTGCAGATTGCTTCCTCAAAGACCAGTGACAACGCCAGAAGCACACACAAAGGATAGACTGAAAGAAGCCATTCATAAAGGATAGGATGACCTGTTCCTATTGTGAAATCCAGTTCTGCTTCACTCTAGGATCTTCATTGGACACCATTACTTTTATGACAATTCAGTGATTTTTCAAGCTTTTAACTCATTTGCTATGAAGCAGTAAAAATTAGTTTCAAAACACAAAGGCTACTGATAAGATCAATAAAAGCCCTTATTATTGGTAGAGATCCTGGTAGGTTTTTGTTGCTGTAGACAGGGGTAGTCTGCTTCTAATCATGGTGCTTTTTAGAGGGAGGATAAAACAGATTGTAGCCACTTTCTAACCAGTAGTTTTAGTGCCATTTTCCCCTGCTCCTATCTTTTTCTGACAATTCCTGGTTTTTTTGCTTTCCTGTTCACTTCCTTAAGTTGCTGTCCTTTCAAACTTTGGAGGTTATTTGTTCTTAGATTCCATGACTTGTAGAGACAAATTAGGGAAATCATTATTACAAACATAATACAGCAGAAGTTCATTGTGTCTCACCACAGGCGAGCATGCTGCACAGAAGGACTGTCGTAGGAGGGCTTGCTAATTCTAGCTAGCTCTATTGACAAAAAGACAGATCTTCTCCCACGACTTCTGCCCCCGAGTTGTGCTAGTTGGGTCATTATGAATGCCAAATATATGTCATTAAATCCTCTGTAAGATTTCTTGCTTTTAGTCTATGTAATGTATGTGGATTCTTTAGAATCTGAATATATTGTAGGTCTCATGATAAAATCACTAAAAGCTCCCCAAATCTAAGCCATGTTGCTACTGAGGCTGATGATAACCAGGACCCACCTGCACTAGAATTTGGTTTAATTAAATGGCTATGTGATCTTCATGACATGTAAAAATTGTCAAATTTGTAATTATTTTAAAATGTAATACTGAGAACCTTTATTTCAAAGGATTTTTAGTCTCATTCTGCCAACTTTTCAGAGAGGGATAGTTTTCCTATAAACACAACTAGCTTTCCACACAGTTGAAATGTATGGGGATTTCCCTTAGCCAAAAAAATCTCTTCAAGAATCAGTTGTATTTCTCAAAAGTTTAGTGGTCAAGCCACTTAATACTTTAGTTCAGTAACACTTTTTCTCCTGAGTGAGGAAGAGCTCTTTTCATGCATCAGCAGTGATATAATCAGGATTCTTTAGCAGATTGCTTGGCCCATAGCCTGAGGCCAAGGTAGTATAAACTTAAACAGGAAGAGGAGAAATGTAAGTGAAAATTTAGTCTTGGCATATATCAGCACACAAAATGACTAGGAGCAGAAGGAGATAAATGAAGAATAATGGAGCTTAGAGAAGGAGGAGTGTGCATGACATCCAACTGTCTTATCTGTAGCATTCCTTTCAGATGGCCTTGCAAATAACCTTCTAATAGAGTGGACTGTGAAATCAAAAATTACCCTTTTATTCTTAAGTTAGTAGGCAACCAGTTTATCTCATGGCTTGGAAGAGTTGCAGAGAATATATGCGTTGAGAACACACAATAAAGGTTAGACTGTTCTCAATGATGGCTACAAAGTGAAACTCTCTCTGCTTTCACATATAAGAATGCACTCTGGAGTTCCTGTCGTGGCTCAGCGGAAATAAACCGACTAGGAACCATGAAGTTTCTGTTTCAATCCCTGGCCTTGCTTAGCAGGTTAAGGATCTGGCATTGCAGACTTGGCTCAGATATGGCATTGCTGTGGCTGTGGTGTAGGCCGGAAGCTGTAGCTCTGATTTGACCCACAGCCTGGAAACCTCCATATGCCTTGGGTGCGGCCCTAAAAAGCAAATAGAATGGAATAGAATAGAATAGAATAGAATAGAATAGAATAGAATAGAATAGAATAGAATAGAATAAATAAAAATGCACTCTGATTTCTTCTACTCTATCAGTGAACCATTAACACCATTCTACATGTCTGTGTACCTAAGAGTGGAATGTAATGTGAAACTACGTGTACTTTACATCTGTCTACTTAAATATACATAAGTATGCATACACACAGATGTATAGTACATGTCTGTGTGTGCCTGTGTATATAAATTATGTTGAAGTGGTACCAGATTTTTTTTTCTCTTCATAGAGTCACTTTTATTCTTCCTCTTTTTCAATTCCCAAAACATGTATATGAACAATTTCCTCATACAAGTAAGCAATATTTTGAAATCTTGGGTGCAAACTGACTCTTAGCAACAAGGTACCTTTTTTTTCCATAAAAAAATGCATCCTTTTGAACTTAGGTTCTTGGAGCTGCCTATGTAAAGACATATAGTTCATCATAAAACTGAAAGACTGTTCTATAGGACGTGATTACCATGTGAAGTGATATTTTAGGAGGGAGCTGCTTTTTCCACCTAGAAAGCCAAAGAACATCTCTATCTTTGAGGTGGGATGAGGAGCCCCTTCTCACTATCTCTTCCACCTGCCTGACCTAGGATGAGAGAAGTAGACATTTCATTTTGATATATGGCTGGTTTGGTGTTTTCTGATTTTGGACAAGGGCTATAACCTGGAATATTAGTTAAAGATGGTAAAGCGTGGAGAGAGATTGGAAGTGAGAAAATTTTCAGGGCTCACCCCATTTTCTAGTATAGGCTCCTTTCTTTCTATCATTCCACTTTCCTTCCTATTCCTAATACCCCTTTCTATTACAGGGGCTTTGATCCAGAGATGGTAATCTCACTCCCTGTGGAACAGAACGTGGTCCTATAGCCTCTCTCCTCTCTGTCAAGGAGTTCCACTAAAGTTTTCTAAAAGTTCTTACTCCTTGATCTGATAAGGCCAAAAGAAAAAGTTTCCTATTCTTTATGTGTTCAGGTAGTAAAGATAGAAATAAAATAATACATAACTAACAAAATGGTGGGTCTTTGCTGAAAAAAAGTTTAGATTCCTCTGCATTGTGAGGACAACAAATAGTCAGACTTGAGCTTTCCAAAGCAGAGTGGTGATTAAAGGAGTGGAATATAAGAGCAAGAAATATGTTGAGAAAACAGTGGGACCTAACAGAGGAACATGGAAATGTGACTGGGGTGTCAGATGCTACTAATAAGATGCGCAATATTCCCAGCCCTCTTACATATACCTGCCCCAAAGCGAGGCAAGCCTTTCAATAGAATGAAGTGAGGGAAGACATAGGTACTAAAAGAATGAGAGAGAGTAAAAACAATTTAAATAAGATCTTGTTAAATATAATCTTAACTTTTGGACTTCCCTAAATGGACTTTTTTAAATGATTTTTATTTTTTCCATTATAGTTGATTTACAGTGTTCTGTCAATTTTTTACTACACAGTAAAGTAACCCAATCTCTCTCTCACACACACCCCCACCCCGCCACACATATATACATTCTTTTTCTCACATTATCTTCCATTGTGTTCCATCACAAATGACTAGATATAGTTCCCTGTGCTATATAGCAGGATCTCATTGCTTATCCACTCCAGATGCAATAGTGTATCTATTAAACCCAAGTTCCCAGTCCATCCCACTCCCTCCCCCTCACAACCACAGTCTGTTCTCTAAGTCCATGTTTTTCTTTTCTGTGAAAATGTTCATTTGTGTTGTATATTAGATTCCAGATATAAGTGGTATCATACGGGTATTTGTCTTTATCTTTCTAACTTAACTTTGCTTAGTATGAGAGTCTCTAGTTCCATCCATGTTGCTGCAAATGGCATTATTTTGTTGTTTTTTATGGCTGAGTCATATTCTATTGTGTTTATATATCACATATTCTTAATCCATTCATCTGTCATAGACATTTAGGTTGTTTCCATATTTTAACTATTGTGAATACTGTTGCAACGAACATGGATCTTTTTCAAGGAAAGTTTTGTCCAGATATATGCCCAGGAGTGGGATTGCTGGGTCACATGGTAGTTCTATGTATAGTTTTCTAAGGTACCTCCATACTGTTCTCCACAGTGGTTGCACCAATTTACGTTCCCACCAACAGTGTAGGAGGGTACCGTTTTCTCCACACCCTCTCCAGCATTTATTGTTCATTGAGTTGTTAATGATGGCCATTCTGACTGGTGTGAGGTAGTACCTCATAGTAGTTTTGATTCGCATTTCTCTAATAATTAGTGACATTGAGCATTTTTTCATGTGCGTGTTGGCCATCTGTATATCTTCTTTGGAGAAATGTCTCCAGGTCTTTTGCCCATTTTTTAATTGGGTTGTTGGCTTTTTTGCTGGTGAGTTGTATAAGTTGTTTGTATATTTTAGAGATTAAGCCCTTACCAGTTGCATCTTTTGAAACTATTTTCTCCCATTCTGTAAGTTGTCTTTTTGTTTTCTTTTTGGTTTCCTTTACTGTGCAAAAGCTTGTCAGTTTACTTAGGTCCCTTGGTTTATTTTTGCTTTTATTTCTGTTGCTTTGGGAGACTGGTCTGAGAAAATATTATAAGGTTGATGTCAGAGAATGTTTTGCCTAGGTTTCCTTCTAGGAGTTTGATGGTATCTTGTCTTACATTTAAGTCTTTGAGCCATTTTGAGTTTATTTTTGTGCATTGTGTGAGGGTTGTTCCAGTTTCATTGATTTACTTGCACTTGTTCAGTTTTTCCAGCACCACTTACTGAAAAGACTGTCTTTTTCCCATTTTACATTCTTGCCTCCTTTGTCGAAGATTAATTAACCATAGGTGTCTGGGTTTATTTCTGGGTTCTCTATTTTGTTCCATTGGTCTGCATGTCTGTTTTGGTACCAGCACCATACTGTCTTGATTACTGTGGCTTTATAATATTGCCTAAATCTGTGAGAGTTATGCCTCCTGCTTGGTTTTCATTTCTCGGGATTGCTTTGGCAATTCTGGGTCTTTTATAGTTCCATATAAATTTTGGATTGTTTGATCTAGTTCTGTGAAGAAGATCATGGGTAATTTAATGGGGATTTCACTGAATCTGTAGATGGCTTTGGGTAGTACGGCCATTTTTGCGATGCTAATTTTTCCAACCCAGGAGCATGGAATATCAATAGAATACCATTGCCATAATAGGGACATGTCAAAATCCTGAAATTTTAAAATCACATTTAAAATTTTTAATGTTAGTGAATATGGTAGTTAGAAATAACATTCTTATATCTTCAACTGATTTTAGCACTTTGCTCAAATAACTCTAAATAAACATTATATTTCTCTTTCTCTTGCCTTATATAGAAATGGAAGTTTTGACTGAAAAGATGCTTTACATTCTTATCTTCTTTTTTTAACTTCATACTAGAAAGCTGTATCTTCTTTTACTTTGTTTTGTTTAAATTTTGAAAGAATATAAAGATATAAATGAAGAACTGGCCTTTTAAAATTTTTCATGCTAATTTTTAAAAGCTTCCACTTGAGAAGTTCCCTTTGTGGCTCAGCAGTAACATACTCAACTAGCGTCCATGAGGATGTGGGTTCAATCCCTGGCCTTGCTCAACAAGTTAAGAATCTGGCGTTGCTGTGAGATGTGGCATGAGCTGCAAAATACAGATCAGACCCCACGTTGCTATCTGTGGCTGTGGCATAGGCCTGCAGCTGCAGCTTCGATTCCACCCATAGCCTGGGAACTTCCATATGCTATGGGTATGGTATATAGAAGCTTCCATTTGAACATCTATTTTAAAAAAGTATTACAGTTGTGATTGCTAGAAAGATTAGAGAGACAGTTTAATGTTTGTGACAATTTTAGAGATATCGTTTGTTGCCTCCTTTAGAGAGATGAGTTAATATTTACATGTTGCCAAATGTCCAGATAAAAAGTGAAAGATTTGGTCACTCCTTTAGTTGACTGGTTTCTATGATGCTGAATATCTGGACCTATGCACAATGTGTTGAATAAAAATGGGGAGGTCCAGCCAACTTATCAATTTTATTCTCATTGATTTGACATTTTTAGATAGACTTAGTAATTTATGTTTTGATATTAAATGGGCAAAGAACAGATTAGAAAAAATACTAATAAAGAATAAGAATCTCTAGTCACTCACTGAATGAATTAGCAATATCATCAGTTTTATCATCACTTTGTTTTGCTGCTATAGGAAGTGAATGAAGTTGTGATGACTAAATTGATGATGTTGCTAATTCATTAAATGAGTAAAGAATATGAAAATAAATGAGGGTATTTTCATGGTTATTCACCATCTATTATATTTTCCATTTAGATCCGTGTTTGACAGTTTGAGTCTGTTACTAATTTTTTAATTGTGTAGTTCATTTACGTTTTTGAAATCATTTATCAATCATGCTTTTCTCTTGGGTAGAGACAAAACAAACTTTTAAAGGATTCAGTTCTATCTGATATTTTCAAATTGAAAGTAACAATTGTTTTCATTCAAAAATTGATAACTATAGTGCTTTATAGAGTTAGATTTCTGTAAAAGGCAATAAATAGCTGCTCTAATTCAAGAGGTTTAGCACCATCATTTATTAATGTGTGTTGAGTTCCTTAATGTCCTTTACTTATTGGAAATATGTCATATTTACTTATTGGAAATATGTCCCAGATAATACTTGGACCCAGTCACCTCCATTTCTGAAGAAGAAGTAAAAACCCAAGATGGGAGTGCCTGTGTCAAATAAATCACTGAGAGAGAAAATTTTTAAAAAGCTTTTGGTCCTTTAAGGAAACTTTTTTCCCCTCTCCCTTTCAACTTCATTTTTATTGCTTATAAAATACAAATTTGAACTAAGTAACTTTACAAAATCTTTGCAGTTCTCATGTTCCATAGTCACCACAAAATATGCTTAATGTTCCATAAAGTGTTACTAACATGGCTTACTTGGTGCCAGACATCACTAGCATTTTGAAAATATGCCTGAACATTTTTTCCTTCATAACTTGAAGGTTTTCCAAATTATGAGTGAAGATAACATCATCACCACCAGGCTGCCACATGACTTCCTGGCTTGTCCACTGCTGAAGATTAAATGACTATCATATAGCTGTGAAATTTCCTTATAGATCTGTGTCTATGTCTCAGATCAACCTAAAGAATTGTCTCCGTTTCATAGGTGGCAAGATAAAACACAAGAGACTTCTTGAGATATATTTTAGGTGTATAGTACATACAGACTCTGTTAGCCTCTAAATTACAAACTTTGTTAGCTTACATATTTCTCATCATTCTGAAAAATTTCTTTGAAACAATCTGTTCACTGTTATATACAATAAAAATATATTTTAATAAAACTCTCAGGTATACAAATTGAATTTCATCAAGAGTAAAACACAGCATTCTTCATAAGACCCTGTTAAAAAATAAAAGTCAAGCTTCAGAATAGGAGAAAATGCATAGAGAATGTATAAAGACATCTCAAAATTCAATAATAAGAAAATGACCCAATTAAACCAAGGGCACTAATTTTGAATACTTAGTTCAAAGAAGACACATAAAATTTCAAATAAGCACATGGAGAGGCAATCATTCTTATTCACTATTACAGCAAAGCAAATTAAAATTTCAATGTGATAAAAATGTTCTATTAGAATGCTATCAAGATAAATAAAAAATAAAATTAATAATGTCAAGTTCTGGAGAAGATGTAGAGCAAATTTAAATCATATACTTCTAGTAGTAATACAAAAAGTCACAGTCATTTTGAAAAATGTTTTGACATTTTCTTGGGAACCTAATATAAACATTCCATCCAGCTCAGTAATCTTGCTCCTGGTTATTTACCAAAGTGAAATGAAACTTATGTTCACATGAAAACTATAATGGAAAGATTAAAGATGCTTTATAATTGCCAAACAGCAGAAATGTTCTTCAGTTACTGACGGGATCAAAATAAAACAAAACAAAACATAAACTGTCGAACATCCATGCAAATGGAATACTACTCAGCAAAAAAGTGAACAGACTACTGATAAACACAGCAAAATGGAGGAATCTGTCATTCATTATGCTAAATGAAAGAAATGAGACTCAAAAGGTAAATACTGTATAATTTATTTATATGGCATTATCAAAAAGGCAAAACCATAGAAAATAAACCAAATCAGTGAATGCTACAGGCTGCGAATAAGATCAAGGGGGATTGACTACTGTATTAATTGTCTAGTGTTTGTAACATATCCGTGGCTTATATCACAACTTCTGTGGGTCAGAAATCAGAGCACAGTTTAAATGAATGCTTCTGGCTTAAGTTCTTTCATGTGTTGCAGTTAAGCTCTCTGCTGTCTACAGTCTTATCTGAAGACTCAACTAGAAAAAGATCTGCTTCCAAACTCACTTATGTGATTGTTGGAGGGATTCACTTTTTTGTGGAGTTTGGGTTGAGGAGCTTAGTTCTTTGTAAGCTGGTTAACCTGATGCCTCTCCTACTTCCCTGCCACATGTACTTCTCCAAAGGGCAGCTCACAACGTGGTAACTAACAGTCCTCAGAAGAAGCTTGTGAGCATATAAGAGAAAATGCCCAAGACATAAGCTACACTCTTTTCCTTAGCTAATACCAGAAGTGACATCCCATCAGCTTTGCCAGAATTATATTTACTAGAAGGGAATCATTAATCCAGCCCACACTCAAGGAGAGGGTTTATACAAGGGGCTGAATACCAGCAAGCAAGAACCACTGAGGACCATTTTAGAGGCTGCCTCCCACTGGAAGCCCTCTGAAGCCCACTGATTCTTATTCCTCTCATACTAAAAACACACTCACCTCTCCCAGCGTCCCAAGAGCATCATCCCATTGTATTATCAATTCAAAATCCAGAATCTCATAATATGAATCAAGGCATGTTAGATTTGGTCTGTCTTAAAGTGGAACAAGGAACTTTTGGGGGTGATTGAAATTGTTCAGTATCTTTTGGGGATGATTAAAACTGTTCCGTATTCTGATTGTGACAGTAATTCCACAGTTGTATTTTTTTGGTAAAAACTCATGGAAATAAGTACCAAAAGGGGTAGATTTTAATGTCAGTAAGTTATATCATAATTTAAAAGGTAACAAACTCAAGAATATAACATATACACAAACTCACATATTACATTAAATTTTGGCCAAACAAATTGAATGATTGGTCAATATATTAATAAAATATATTCAAAGAAATCTACATTTTGACACTTGGAAGTAGCATGATTATTTCTAACATGATTGAAAAGCCATAACAGTATACCATATGCTTATATAATCAATAATTTTCCTATAGAAAAAATTCATAACAACTTTGTATTAATCTTTCATAGAAATGTTTATTGTGATCATTTCAATGTTCTCTCTTTAACATTTGTTTTTATTCTTTAGAGCAGACAACTCATCAATTCAAGTATTAGGGAAGGTGATCATATTTGTAAATGTATTAATAACTTTTCCACATTTTATTCACTAAAAATGTATTGGAATAATTTTCTATAAGAAGTATTTTATAATCCCCTTTTAAAATAATTTACTTCAAGTAAACTGAATATAGACTGTGAAAAAAAAGTCCTGTATTTCTTCTTGTTTTCCTGAATTCTGAAAAGTGACAGAGGGAAGGCAGTAGGATCCAGTTACTGTACCCTGTTTATACAGCTGTACTTCATTGAATGAAGGCTTGTGTTACACACAGTTTGTGATAGGAAGTAAATGCTTTTAAAACAACTATAGAGACAGGTCTTTAACCTCCACCCTCATGGATTCTTTGTTCCACCATTTAGCTTCTGTGGATGTTATAAGGAGGTAGTTCCAACACATATTATTATGCTCCAATTAAACCCCATATGATTAACTCATCCCCTTTGAATTCAACATAGATAATAGTAAGATGAAATTTTTAAACAAATCCTGAAAGTTCCAACAAAATGGACAATGTTTTATTTGTAATGAATTTTATATGTGATAGATTCCGAAATGTTCAAAAATGAGTATGTGCCTCAAAAACAGAAATACAGATCATTGGAACAGGATAGGAAGTCCATAAATAAACCCAAGCACCTATGGTCAACTAATCTATGACAAAGGAGGCAAGAACATACAGTGAAGGAAAGACAACTTATTTCAAATAGTGGTGCTGGGAAAACTGGACAGCTACATGTAAAAGAATGAGATCAGAACATTCTATAATACCATACACAAAAATAAATTTAAAATGGATTAAAGACCTAAGTGTAAGGGCAGATACTGTAAAACTCAATGAGGAACCCATAGACAGAACACTCTTTAGCATAAATCACAGCAATATCTTGTTTGAACCACATCCTAGAATAATGAAAAGAAAAACATGAATAAACCAATGGGACCTAATTAAACTCAAAACTGTAATGAGGTATCACCTCATACCAGTCAGAATGGCCATTATCAAAAAGTCTCCCAACAGTAATTGCTGGAGAGGGTATGGAGAAAAGGGAGGCCTCCTACACTGTTGGTAGGAATATAAATTGGTGCAACCACTGTGGAGAAGGATATGGGAGTTCCTTTAAGACAAAATATGGAATTACCATATGATCCATCAACCCCACTCATGGGCATCTATCTGGAGAAAACCATAATTTGAAAAGATACATGCACACCAATGTTCACTGTAGCATTATTTACTATAACCAAGACATGAAAATAACCTAAATGTCCATGGACAGAGGAATGGATAAAGAAGATGTGGAGTGTATATACAATATAATATTATTCTGCCATAAAAAGAATGGAATAATGCCATTAGCAGCAACATGAATGGACCTAGAAGTTATCCTACTGAGTGAAGTAAGTTCAGACAAAGACAAATATCTTATGATATCACTTATATGTGGGCTCTAATAAAAATGATACAAAAGAATTTATTTATAAAATAGAAACACACAGATTTCAAAGTCATTCTATGGTTACCATATGTGAACTGGTAGAGGAGAGAGAAGAACTGGGAGGGGGGAATAACATATACACACTACTGTATAAAATAGGTGATTAACAAGAACCTACTCTACAGCAAAGGAAAATCTACTCAGTAGTTTGTTATAACCTATATGGGCAAAAGAATGGATATATTTATATGCATGACTGATCCACTTTGCTATACACCTGAAACTAATATGACATTGCAAATCGACTATACTCCAGAAAATTTTTTTTAAAAAAATTGGTATGTTCTAGAGGGAAAATAGTGTTTAGATTATTTTAAATGTTCAATCTTATAAGACATTTTAAAAGATTTAGGAGATTCATCTAGTGTATTGCATCTTATTAAACTTCCACACATATAAACATATCAAATACCTTGAGATTCTTTGTATATCTCATATTTATAGCTATATAGTCTAGTTAATAAGTTGGAGATTTAGATTCCAGGTTTTTTCAAGGATTATACTTGGGACGTTAGAGGTCATTGTGATGAAATAGTTCTCATATGTGTAAGAATGGTTTCCCTAATTGCTTGAGTAGAAATACGGGGTCATTACCAGGAATGATTAAAATGTCAACCAATAGGGATCTAACTTAGATACAAGCTGATGGTGTGTGAAAATACTTGTCTCAGTTGTAAATACACTTTAATAGAAATGACTTCTGATAGGGCTGTCTATTTCTAATCCTGTTCATAATCTTATTTTTACAGAATTAAATCTTTATTATGCCTCATTTGTTTACTAATGCTTTGCAAGTTTGCTAACTCCCTATATAGGTTGTCTACAGAGCTTTCATTTCCTATTGAAATGAAAATTTACCTAGGCTGACTATACCTATATATATTTATCTTCATATACTCATGCTTTTCATTTAAAAAAACTCTTAACAATATTATGCTAATAAGATGTATTTTAACAGTGAGTATATGTCAACTGCATAGACCAAAAACTCAGTATCCTCATTCTTAGGGTCACTATTCAATTCCCACGCATCCAAGAATTAAATTTTTTAATATTTCTATTCTGTACTGTCAGGGATACAGTGATCATATCACATGGTTAATTCTATCTCCTGTATTTGTAGCAAAGAATTAAATATAAGTTAGTTTAGAACCTGACCAGTATCCATGAGGATATGGTTTGATCCCTGGCCTCACTCAGTGGTTAAGGATCTGGCATTGCTTGAGCTGTGTTGTAGGTCGCAGATGCAGCTCAGATTCTGCGTTGCTGTGGCTGTGGTGTAGGCCAGCAGCTGTAGCTCCGATTTGACCCCTAGCCTGGGAACTTACATGTGCCACGGGCATGACCCTAAAAAGACAAAAAAAAATTAATTTAGCTAACAACATACTTTCTTTTAATTAAATAGAATATATGGCATCTGATCTGTGATTCTGGTAGGTAATGAAAATGATGGCAGAATGAAAAATGTTGGCTTGTTTTCCCATTTTCCTTATACTTAGGGAGTCATTATAGTGGCATATTTGCTATAGAAAAAAAGCAAGCAATTATCCTTCAAATATGTATACACATAAATTGCAAGGCAGTATGAGGCCAGTTTGCATAATGCTCAATGAAAAGTAAAAATTTACATTTTCTTTTCTCTTATGATAACAAACAGCAATTATGTGAGAAAGTGTTTTGGTAAGGTATGAGAACTATGTGTAACTATTTGTTATTAATGTATTTCTGTAAATAAAACTGAAACTTTAAATCTTAGGGCCAAATATTATTCTGCTTTGTCTCTTAATCCAATAGATAGATTTTAAGATTTTTTTAAAAAAAGCCATTAGGGAAGAATATTATGTGATATTTCATTTCAAAATTTATATACCAATTTCTTCCATCAGAGGATTCGTCTTCAATTAGGAATATATTATCACATACTGGAAAATCATCACTATCCATTTACAGTTTGTTTCAACATTACCAGTTAGCTTTTGTGATCTGTCATATTGTAATATGTTAGCAAAGTGTAAATTTTAGAAGTCACTTCGGTTTACTGGAAACAATTAATTATATCATAGATGTTATACACATTTATTGGCTATATTTCATTTTTTATTTGTAATTTACATCCTCTCTGCTTCCAAAAATTATTCGAGACAGCTTATGTTATTTATAATTGTATTGGCTAGATTTTTCAGAGATGTTCCAGATTTTTCTTCCTCATTCAACAGAGCAGTGTACGTAACTGAAATTGGAAGTTGCTTTTTTCTTATTCTAATGACTCATTTCAAATTATTATTTTTTTTTTTTTGCAGAGGTTAATATTCTGTGGGCTGCACACCAAACACACCACAGTTCTGAAGGCTATAACTTATCCACAGCACTGAGACAATCTGTCTTCCAAATATATACTTCCTGGGTAAGTTGTTAAATTGAATAAAATGTAATAATATAATTCATTTCTTAAAAGTCTCAGAGTTCCTACCGTGGCTCAGCAGTAATGAATCGGACTAGTATCCACAAGGATGTGGGTTCAATCCCAGGCTCTGCTCAGTGGGTTGAGGATCTGTTGTTGCCATGAGAGGTGGTGTAGGTTGCAGATGTGGCTAGGATCCTGCTTTGCAGTGGCTGTGGTGTAGGCCGGCAGATATGGCTCTGATTCAACCCCTAGCCTGGGAACTTCCACATGCAGCAGGTGTGGCCCTAAAAAGCCACCAAAAAAAAAAAGTCTCAACTGTTTCTCTTTCCTCTGAATAAACTAATAGATGGTGGTGCCTACTCAAATGCTTCTTCTCCTCTGTAAGGCCAGACGCTAAAATGTTTCTTTATCCTATATCAAGGCAGATACACATGAAACAGGTGATGTTTTCCAATGATAGTCTTTTATTTGACCTTTAAACCTCAAAACTCCCTTGAGGTATATCAAGGTGAAAAAAGTAGCTATCTACTGTTAATTTACTCTCAATTAAGGGGAATGATGTCTAGACAACATACCTCACATATCTATGCAAAGACTTCATTAGAAACGTTAAAAAAATCATTTCCCATTTCTGCATGCCTTGGTAAAACCTACTTAAATCTTTAGCTTTTTATTTACTTGTTAGAGCAGTTAGTACAATGCTCAACAAAAAGTTTGACTGTAAAATGTTTTAACACAAGGAAATGACAAGACTGACGAATACCAATTGTCTCTGGTTCTAAGGTTCTTCTGATTCGCTGGGCAAACCTGATCCGCCTGGTATCAGACCTTATCTGTTCATGTACCTCTTTAGTACTTCAATGAAGAACTTAGCTCCCCCAAATACTGTTGCTAAAATGCATGTTAAGCTAGAAAGTCAGAGTTATCGATGTGTATGTGAATTCACCAATAGCTATTTATTAACTATAAATTATCATCTAATCTTTGTATATTTTTTAATAGTGTGCATGTACTTCTATTAGATACTATTTGTTGAATATTTTTACGTGCTGGGCAATCTTCTGAGACCTCTTTACATATTAATTTGTGTGATCTTGATGACAACTTCAAGGCACAGGTACTATTATAACTCTTATTTCAAAATGATGAAACAGAGTCCATAGTTCAGCCACAAAACTAGTGAAGGGAAGAGTAGAATTTGAACTCATTCAACTTGGCTGCAAAGATCTTAACCTCTACACTAAATGCTCTTCTGTGTGCTTCCTCATGTTTTTCCCTTTTGTTATCTCATTTGATCCTCACAAATAAGCCCTGTGCTAAATTCAATATTACTATTATCAGGGAACTTAGATTAATGAGATTAATTGCATATCTAGTAAGTGACAAAGACTCATATTTAAAATCAGATGCGTTATAATCAAGAGAAAAATATACTGGAATGCATTCTAAACCAAACATGAGTATAGACCATACAAACGTATAAATCAATGGCGGCACTAATATATTCCCTAAAATGGATATTAAAAGAAATCCACCCCTTCCCCCATAGCATACACCTATGTTACAATTTGTACTAATTTCCTAGGCCTATCATGAACAAAGTATCACAAACTAGGTGGTTTAGAATGACAGAAATGTATTGTCTCACAGTTCTGGAGGCCAGAAATTTGAAATCAAAGTGTTGGTAGGGTCATGGTCCCACTGAAAACTCTAGGGAAGGAGCTGTTCTAGTCCTTTCTATGACGTTTTCTAATCTTTATTCCTCTAGGGTTGTCTGTTCTTTATATGAGGGGTCTCTTTGTATGAATTCAAATTTCTTTTCATTTTTTGAAAATATAGTCCTGTTGGATGAGGTAGGAGCCTACCCTATTCAAATACAACCACATTTTTTTTTAAAGTCATTTTTGGCCACCCTGTGGCACATGGAGCTCCTGGGCTTTGGGCCACAGTTGTGATGTAAGTCGAAGCTGCCTAATTCCTAATTATGCTGGATTCCCAATCCACTGTGCTGGGCTGGGGATCAAACCTGCATCCCAGTGGCTCCCAAAATGCCACCGATCCCATTTCCCCACAGTGGGAGCTCCTATTATGACCACATCTTAACTAATCACATCTGCCATGACCCTATTTCAAAATAAGGTTACAGTCTGAGGTATTAGGGAATAGGATTTCAACACATGAACTTTAGAGTAACATGATCTAATCCATAACATGAGCAATATGCATGGAAATGTCTATATATGTGTGAATATGTGTGTGTGTGTGTGTGTGTGTGTGTGTGTGTGTGTGTGTGTGTTTCCCCTCACCCTATGATCTTCTACAGCTTGTGCTGGAACTCTGAATGATTAAATGTAGAAGAAAACACAGCTTCCCACCTCACACCTGGTCTGGGAATCCACTTAATTGAGGGAAGAACAGGCCCTTGGAGGAAGGAATACTGTCTATCTTTCCTTCCTAAGAAATAGGTGCATAAATACAAACTTCTTTTATCCTGTACAAAATAGACTGAATATATGACTTATTAAAAACAGTAATGTCAAAAATATTTATTCTATCCCAATTTATAAATTTCTGTTTGCATACGGATAAATCAGACCTCCAGTAGTTGCATTTTGGGGAAGAAAGTCTCCAAGAAAGGATAGAGCTGTGTTTGAAGTTTCTCCAGGGAAATCAATGTCATTAATTACTTTACTGTCTGATAATTTATCAAGGATAATCTTTATCTGAGCATCATAGATTTAAGAACTAGAAGAAATCTGGAGATAATATATTTAAGTCATTTTTTTTATCCTTTTAGGGTCACACCTGGGGCACATGGAAGTTCTCAGGCTAGAGGTCGAATCGGAGCTGTAACTGCCAGCCTATACCACAGCTCACAGCAACACTGGATCTTTAACCCACTGAGTAAGACCAGGGATCAAACCTGCATCATCATGGATACTAGTCAGATTCGTTACCACTGAGCCACGATGGGAACTCCTTAGTCATCTATTTTTGAAGTTACAAAATGAATCTCGGAGGAGCCTGCTCCATCATACAGTATTGGACATTGTTGGTTGGATCTTGAGTCCAGATATCTGACTCTTCATTTATGGTGATCTTTATCCTTGTTTAGCATCTGTACTTTCCCCTATTAAGTCAAAGCATCCAGAGATACAGATTAGTGAAAATTTAAGTGAAATCTAGGTTCACCCCTATTTATTGTCAGACTAAATTCCCTTCATAACCTAATGTTACATAGCCAAGGACACAGAAAATATGCTGGATAAGTAAATGAACATTGAGAATCTCCACAAGCATTTGGGGTGGAGATGGGGGGGAGTATGTGCAGTGTAAGAGATGAACGGTAGGGATTATAAATTAGCCTGGATTATTGGTTATCATTTGTAGGTCTGTTAGAAGATAACATAGATTTTTAAGGGTCTGTGATGTTTGCCAGTCTATGATAGGTCTTTCTAGATACTAAAATCAAAAGAGAGTTGTCAGGTTTCCTCATTTTCTTTGAGTCTTTTGTAAGACTGTTTTCGTTGACACATCTACAGTAAGGCATATAATTTGCTAGTTACTTAGATAACAGTGTATCTTAGAGCAAATAATAAATGGGTCATGTCTTTGAAGATAAAATGGATTTGTGAAATGAATACAACATTAAGCTCAGGGTACTTTTCTTTGATATTACTACAAAAATTATAGCGTGATGACAATTCAGTGTTCAAGAATTTCCAACCGTACCCGTTGTTTTTGTTTTTTGTTTTTTGGGTTTTTTTTTTTTTTTTTTTTTTTTTGTCTCTTTAGTGCCACACCTGCGGCATATGGAGACTCCCAAGCTAGGGATCTTATCAGAGCTGTAGCCACCAGCCTATGCCACAGCCACAGCAATGCCAGATCTGAACCACATCTGCGACCTACACCACAGCTCTTGGCAATGCTGGACCCTTAACCCATTGAGCAAGGCGAGGGATCGAACCCGCAACCTCATGGTTCCTCTTCGGATTCATTTTTACTGCACCACGTTGGGAACACCCCCTTTGGATTTTTTGTTCAGTTTTAGATTTAACATTATTCATCCCTAAAATCTGCAATTAATGGAGTGCCTTATTTTCCCCAAATTATTACTTTTTTAATTAAAATGTAGTTGATTTTATGTTACAAATTAACAACATAGTGATTCAAAATTTTTGAAGGTTATGCTCCATTTATAGTCATTATAAAATGTTGGCTAGATTCTCTGTGTTGTGCAATATATTCTTACAGTTTTTTTTATACATAATAGTTTGTACCTCTTCTTATCTCTTTTGGGAGTGCATTTTAAAGCGAGCCTTATTACCACGTACTGAAATAGATGGTTTTGTATGCTATTTCAGTCATTACTACACATCTTTATTAATATAATGCCTTAAACATGATAGTCTCTTCACATGGTAAATAATAAAATGTGTCTAGACCTATGAATATTATGTGGTATACAACAGCATCAGGATTAAATGTCATTTTCTTCCAGTTTTATAAATAAATCATCTGAATTCTACAGCTTTATACAAAACGCAGTTATAGAAGTTCTTTAAAAAGAAATAAATAAAATAATTGGCTAAGACAAAGGGTTTTAGGAGCCAATTTGAAAGCGTTCCCAATGACCAAAATCTGGAACAATTTGAAGAACAAAATATATAACCAAGTACGAAGTTATAATCCAAAGTATAAAATAAATATTTTCAAAAACATTCCATACTGACATAGATAAATGATTGGATATATAAATAAATAGAACAAATAAATGGAAAACAAATTCCCCTGAAAAATTCATATGTAGATACTGCCCCTTTCTAGTAAATGGAGATTAAAGCCTCCGTTACCCTTGCCCTTTGAGTGTGGACTCTACTTAGTAACTCCTTTACAAAGAAAAGAGTTTGGTAAAGGGACAAAGGTGGGGGTGGAGGAGGAAGTTTAACTTTAGGGTGAATAAAATTGCCAAGCACAATCTCAGATCAAAGTTAACATCCTCAGTGATGTCTTATTGGCAGCAGGTACTTTTTGATAAGATGTGACAAAAAAAAATATGCTGTGGATAGAATGTACCTTATCATAAGATATATGAGAATGGCCCTTCACCCCAGTGGTTTTTATCACCAAAACCTATACCCCAGTCTAACCATAAGAAAAGACACGTCATATCCAAATTGAGGGATATTCTACAAAATACCTAGCCAGTACCTGAAAGTGTAAAGTTAGAATGCCTGAGAAACTGCCATAGATCAGAGGAGACTATAAGATAGAAAGACTAAATATAATGTTCCATCGTCAGTGGATCCTAAGGCAAAAAAAGAACATTAAGGGGGGATAAAACAGAAGCAGTAGAATCTAAATAAGGTATGGAATTTAGTTAAAAGTAATGTACCAGTTGTCAGTTCCTTAGTTGTTTCAATGCAGTTTAGAAATATGTTAACAATAGAGATTTGGAGGAGGGTATCCAATAATTCCCATGCTATCTTTGCAACTCTTCTGCAAGTATAAAACTATTATAAAACAAATTGTTCATTAAAAGAACTATTGGTACATATTGGTTCATATTTTCAAACTTAGAGTCACTATACATGATATACCAACATATACTTCTAGGGAAACAGCAGCAGCAATAATTTAGAACTAGTCATTAGCAATAGACACTGATTCCTGGGACCAGCTAGAGTGTCATAAAGATGATTTAGCCATGTCATTTTAAATTGGCTATTGTTCTAAAGCAACTGTATTTGCATTCTTCATCCTTCAATCCTTCACCCATTGTCACCTTTCCAAAATGCCAGCTCTAAACAAGGTAAATGCCTCTGTAGCTCAGAAAAAGGAATCTCATAGTGTCCTTAACACACGCAGACCTAGTCTAAACCTGACCCAACTTCTCTTTCCAATCTCATCTTCTACCCTCTCCTATTGTCATCCCATCTCCAGTTAAACAAATAATTTTCAATTCTCTAAATCTACCATACATCATGCCTTGATACTTTATTGAACATGCAGTTATTTCTGCCTGAAAAGTTACTTCTGCTATACCTCTGATTGCTATATACTTCATTTTTCTCTTACAGACACCTTCCTGACTTTCCCCAGTTTACTTTTTTTCTGCCTCACAAAGCCTTGCACATCTCTATTACAGTACTTATTATTTGCATTGTTGCCTTTCACACTGACAAGTAAACTATGAAGGAAATGAATATACCTCTGTTTTTTCCCTGTTATATACTTACATGCATAAAGTGCTTGATGTAGTTAGTGCTTAATAAATGCACACAACATGAATGAATGAAATAAAAAAAGTTTTATACTAGTCAAAATAAATGTGTCAAAGATAATATTTTTCTACATTAACAGAATAAATCTGTCATTCATTTTAATGTTTGTGATCTTATAGAGCCTCAAAAAATTAGAGCATAAGGTGATTAACTTATTCACCTTTTGGAATAAAATGTGTTTTTACATATTTGCATAATCTCTGATGCTGTTGAATGGGAAATAGTAAGCTATCTACATTTCAAGAAGCTGAGTATTTCTCTTAAAAGCATAGTAAAAAAATAGATACCCTTAGTTTAAATCAATGGGTTGAGTAATTATTTTTTAGCTCTCTAGTATTTCTCAAACATTAAAATTTTGTTTCTGGATCAGGATTATCAATATTATAAGAATTAGTAAAATATATTTAGAGCATATTAGCAATCTAAAAAGAGGTAAATTTTAACCAACATCAAAGAAAACATAGTTGTAATACCAATTTGTGAAAATCTTTATATCTGCAATTCTTTTGCAAGTATAAAACCATTATTTTTGAGAATAATAATTTAGAAATATATACTAATTTCATTTAGGAAACAGCAGAGAACTATTCATAGGAGGAAAGAAGTCTGGTCCCAGCCGTAGCTGTTATTAACCAACTATGCTACCCTGAACCAATCAACTAATATTTGTATTTAAGTGATTTTGTACATGAAACTGAGCAATTAATATTTGGTCAGCCTTCTCATACTGTTATTTTGAAGATTGCCTTAAATAATGAGTGTGTGAATTCTTTGAACTATATCAAGTATGATTCACATGTATAATATTGTTTTTATATTACACATAAAACTGCAAAAGAACTTTTAGTGAAATCTTAGATCTTTTTATTACAATGTACTCCCTGCCAAACTACATAAGCAAAGACTATATTTTTCAGTATGTGGGAGTTGGATTTATATAAAGATAAATGTGAACAAATAAAGATGCAAAAACTAACAACTTTGATGTAATGCAGTCAAATGCACTGGGGATAAAATTCTCATAACTCTTATGTCAGGAAGGAAAGCATGCCTTGAGCCCCCCATGAAGTATAAAAACAAAACCTCTCAGGATCTGGACTCAGACCTCCAAAGCATCCCTTCATCACCCTCAACTTCCATTCACAGCAGCTAATAAGACACAGTTTATGTCCATACATTAAATAAGTGAAACCCTTTGCCAGTTTGTGTCTTGACCAGTTTCATATCCCCAATTGCAGCATAGATCAGCAAAATGGAACTATTCTGCCACTTACCAAATCATTTTGAAATTTGGTAAAAAATAAAATTATTCTCTGATTTTTATGTTTTTGTTTAGAGAAATCTGATAGTCATTTGTAATCCTTATAATGAAGGGTAAATAATGGAAATCATAGTGAAGAGCTCTCCATAAAACTGCATTATCTTATTGGCACTTAAAAAAATGTACAAGTGGTGGGAATTCCCCTTGTGGCACAGCAGAAACGAATCCCACTAGTATTCGTGAGAACACAGGTTCAATCCCTGGCCTGGCTTGGTGGGTCAAGGTTCCGGCCAGTAAGCTGTGGTGTAGGTCGCAGACAACCTTGGATCTGGAGTTGCTGTGGCTGTGGTGTAGGCTGGAATCTCTAGCTCCATTCAACGCCTAGCCTGGGAACTTCCATATGCTTCAGGTTTTTATTAAAAAAATAATGTACAAGTAGCTAAATTATTCAGCTCTCTTTATATGTTACTGTTCTTGTTTTGAAAAGGGCATCCACTCGTTTCTTTTCCATGTACACTTTTGAATGGCAGAGGTCTTCATGGCAGCAGAGGTTGGGTATATGAAGAAAATTAAGACATGAACTTCTGTTCTTAAGCTGATTGTTTTCCTTGGAGAGATTCAAGTAGTTTATTGTAATATAAACTGTTAAGGATTTAGAGAGAGATGTCTGATCTGGGAACCATGGAGGGTCAAGGGAAACATCACAGAAGAATCAAGGCTTGAGCCCAACCTGTGAGAAGAATAAAATTTTGCCATGAATTTGGTTATAAATGGAACATAGTGTAGAAGAAGCTAGGAAAACACAAAATTATGAACAAATACGATACATTTAGAGAATTGAAAGTAAAATGTATGGTATGTGTATTATTTTCTCAGGACTGTTCTAACAAAGTACCAAAAACTCTGTGGCTTAGAACAACCAAAGTGCATTGTCTCACAGTTGTAGAGGCTAGAAATTTAAAGTCAAGATATGGGGGGCTGGGGGGTTGGTTCCTTCTGAGAGCTGTGAGGAAGAATCAGTTCCACAGCTTCCAGTAGTTTTTTGGTGTTCCTTATATTGTAGATGTACCACCGTGATCTCTGCCTTCATCTTCACATGGAATTCTTCCTATGTTCATGTCTATCACTGTGTCCCTTTTTAGAGGACTTAATCCAACCCATCACAGTATGAGTATGGCTGGAGTATAGGATGTTTAAGAAGGTGGAATAGGGAATAGGGGAAATGGATAGGAACAGAAATGTGGGCCTAGGATTTTTAAAGGTAAACACTTTCTGAGCAGAAACACAAGCACTTATTCCAGACATAGCAATTTAAGTAGATGTGTTTTAAGGATAGAGATCAGTACTCTACTTGCATTCTGAGGAGTTGGTTCTATGTCATCGCTAATCACAGACTTAAATTATTTAATACTTAGTTTCTCAATTCTCAAGGAAAAATTTTTTAAAGTAATGTAAAAATTAGAGTTCCTGTCATGGCACAGAAGAAACGAATCCCACTAGGAACCATGAGGTTGTGGGTTTGATCCCTGGCCTTGCTCAGTGGGTTAAGAATCTGGCGTTGCCATGAGCTGTGGTGTAGGTTGCAGATGTGGCTGAGATCTGGCATTGCTGTGGCTGAGATCTGGCATTGCTGTGGCCGTGGCGTAGGCCAGCAGCTGCAGCTCTGATTGGACCCCTAGCCTGGGAACCTCCATGTGCCCTTGGTGCAGCCCGAAAAAGACAAAAAGACAAAAAAAAAAAAGGTAATGTAAAAATTAACAACAATCATAGAACTACAGACCTAAGTCAAGTAAACTACTTTATTAAAATAAAAGAGACATCAATCTGGAGCTCAAAAGATTTTTCCAAGTAATTAAGCACTTGAACTTCAACTGTTTTGTTTAGCAGCTTACTCATGAACAGCTCTCCCGTCCCAACCACCGCTTTTTCTCCCAATTTCTCATCCCTCAAGGCTTTCCTACATCACCCAATCTAAGTTGCTTAATGCCCATGATTCTGGTAAGCACAGGCTGCCTCTGTCACATCTGCCCTAAATCCCCAAGCCTTGCTTGCATCCGGTCACCCACCTACTTTACTCCCACACCCAGCTTGCTGAGCGCCATGGGTGTCCTCCAGCACCAGCTGGGCAGTTTGGTGATCACCCCCCATCCCCAACACGTATGGCTTCCAGACACAGATGAGTTCTCAGTGCTGCTCACCCAGCCATAAACATGAACTTCTCATGAGAGAAGCCTTTCTAGAATTCCACAGTCTCCTCAGGGTCTCCTCTCCATGGCTGCTGTATTTTGTCAGCCAATAAATGAATTTAAAACTTCTCAGAGAAACAAGACTGTTTCTGGTTTTCCCTCTCTCTACTTCTGCCCAGATATTTTCACTAAGGTTTGTGAATTCATAAGCATGCATACACTCTTCCTTCTGGTTCTGTAGAAATGTTTTCCTCTCTTCAGCAGGTCTAATCCTTAGATTGCTGACATTGCTCCTGCTCTGTTCCTCTCTTGGACCTTGTTCTGTCATCGACTCTTGGCATTTATCCCTCTTCCTCTCAACTGGCTCCTTCTGAAGACACCATAAATGCATTCATGTGTCTCACATTAACACACACATATTCACAATCTCCTCCCTCATCCATATATTCTATTCAAGAAATACGTCCAGCTCTCTCCGTTTTTCTCAGGGAAAGAGAAGTCAGTCAAATCAACCTTTATTTCATAACCTCCTTTGAATGATTCTTAAACGTACTGAAGCTTGGATTCCAGGTCTACTGCTCCACTGGTCGATAGCTGCAAATCCAGTGTTATTTTTTAGTTCAGTTGCAATTTTCAGAACATATTTCCTTACTCAGAAGCTTTCTTGGGATATTCCTCAAGGCCGTCAACATGATATCACCTAAGTTGAACTTTATAGACCTAGTCTTCCTCCTATTCACAATCTTGGGGTACAACATCACCTTACACATGAGCCCGAAATCTGGGTGTCTTCTGATTCTCCTCTGTTTCTCTTATCTCCTATTTTAAATAGTTACCAGATCCTTAGGTCTTTTGTGTACTTTATGCCTCTCCATCCCTATGGCTACTACTGTGGTTAAATTTGCATGGCTTTTCACTGGGCTACAAATATAGGATTTCAACCCATTTTCATATTTCTTACAAGCTTAAAAGGAAAAAAAAAAGGTACATGATAATTACTCCCTCCTGGCCTAGGAAAAATCCAGTCCTCTTAGAAGGCATTAAAAAACTCCCTCTCTCATTTGACCATTGCTAAAGTTATGCTTTTTTTTTTTTTTTTTTTTTTTTTTTTTTGCTTGTCTGTGGTGAGTCACAAAAGAAAGCTGTACATTGTTTCTTTAGAAAATCGCACATTTCCCCATGCACACAAGCTCAGTTTATTGTAGTCATTTAAGGGGGTTCAAAGACTCTTTGAGATCTATTTATGAATTACATGGTTCAAATTGACCTCTTACCACCTTCTCCAACACCTTTGGCAGTGGCAGAATAGAGTTCCTCCTACACATCATGTTATTTCTTGTTTTATGATACTTCTTCACACAATCCCTTTCTGCCTCATTTACTTGATGAATAGAATAAAACCCACTCATCTCCTCTCCATTAGCCCAAGGATACCTCTAGACCTATCCTCATTCTCTCCTCACACATACAGGGCTGCATTATTTCTCTCCTTTATGACCCTATTATATATGACTTTTAGCAAGAGATAATAAAATACCCTAAGGTAGACAGTGTTATTTACAGCTAAAAAGTTTTGGCATCAGAATAACATAGATTTGAAGGCATGACAGAGATGGAATATATTTGGTAAGCTATAATATCCTCGGGCCCAGGTATGGAGAGTTTGAGTTTGAAAAAGAAGAAATTTCTTCTGACAAATTAGTAGCATCTGAGGTTTTATGACAGAAATGACATTCAAACTGGTTTCAATTGGTTACAACCAGTTGCACATTTTTTATTGTTTTTGATATTAAGCTGCATAAGCTGTGTATTTTGGAAATCAAGCCTTTGTTGGTTATACTGTTTGTGAATATTTTCTCTTGTTCTGTGGGTTGTTTTTTCATTTTGTTTATGGTTTCCTTTTCTGTGCAAGAGCTTTTATGTTTAATTAGATCCAATTTGTTTATTTTTGCTTTTGTTTCTGTTATCATAGGAGATAGATTTAAAAAATATTCCTACAATTTATGTCAAAGGGAGTTCTGCCTATATTTTCCGTAGGAGTTTTATAGTATCTGGTCTTACATTTAGGTCTTTAATCCATTTTGAGTTTAGTTATGAATATGATGTTAGAGAATGTTCTAATTTTATTCTTTTACATGTAGCTGTCCAGTTTACCCAGCACCACTGTCTTTTCTCTGTCATATATTCTTGTTTCCTTTGTTTTAAATTAATTGACCATAGATATGTGGGTTTATTTCTGGATTTTTTTTCTCCTGTTCCATTGATCTATGTGTATGTTTTTGTGTCAGTACCATATACTATTTTGATGACTGTAGATTTGTAGCATAGTCTGAAGTCAGGGAGCCTGATTTTTCCAGCTCCTTTCTTCTTTCTTAAAATTGCTTTGGCTACTTGGGGTCCTTTGTGTTTCCATACATATTTAAAATAATTTTGTTCCAGTTATGTGAAAAATTAAATTGGTAATTTGATAGAGATTGCATTGAATCTGTAGACTGCCTTGAGTAGTGTGGTCACTTTTAACAACATTGATTCATCCAACCCAAGAACATGCTACATTAACTGTGTTTTTAGGAAATCTAATCTTATGGGAAATTCCCTAAGAAAGTTTTCTATGGGCTAATAGGCTTGTAGTTTGTACCAGCATGATAAAGTCTCTGAAAAGTTTTATGGCAAAGAAATTTCACTGCCTAACTCACTTCTTCACAATTTTTTTGACAACAGAATTCCTTTTTCCATGATAGCTGTTATTCAAAGGACTATTTCTTCACACTTAGAGGAATTATGTTAACTGTAAATATTCACCTCATACATACTAAAACTCAAATCATACTATGAAAGAACTTTTGGAACCAAGGGGATGGCTACATTTCAGATGGTTTTCTCCACCATTCATTTGGAGAAACTGGAGCCTATAGAAAAAGTTTAAGAAATTTGTGGATATTACAGAGCAATTCTGTAGTGGAACCAAGGCTTAAAAGGCAATGTCTTGAATAAGAGCCTAGTACTTTTTTTGCTCACTAATCTAATGCATTCTTTAATGACGCATTTATAAATAGTGAAACTGATTCTATTGTAATGACAATTGAGATTTTTCAAGACAAGGTTGAAAACAAAAACTATAAGTATTTATGTAAATGTTGATTTCAATGTATCATCATTACTAAATATTGTTGAAGTGATATTTGACCTAATTGAGGAAACAAAAGCTTTAAAATAATTCAGAAATAAATTGTAATATCCTGAAAAAAAATTTTTTAAATCTATTTTGGAAATATTAACTTTATAAAACCCAAAATGTAAAGTAGAATACGGGCTCTTTTACCTCCTTTTTGGTTGTTTAGTTTTTCATTTAATAAAATGTTTTCTTACAACATGAAACCACTCTTGGGGATCAAAGTCATTGGGAGAACACAGCAGATTGTGCTTATTAGTTGATTCTAACCAGTTCTGCGGTTTAGGCATAAGTTGTTTTTCCAAGGCAGAGGCATTTCTGTCTGTTAGGAAATAGGGACTTCCAAAATTGGTTTCTACTATGCACAATATCTTAGCCCCTTCCTTAAAAACTTTGGAAAAATTAGGAGACATTGTCAGCCACAAAAAAATAAAATAAAATTTAATGGGGAAAGTGTATTATATCCTCTTCTCATATGGAGTTACTTTCTTTTATTATAATTTCATTTTATTACAAAGAATGCCATAATAACATAGTGTTTGGGAGCTGTCAAGCTAAAAAGGCACATGCTCCTATATTTCCTTTACTTTAAGAAAATGATGTTTTGTGTATATTAAAAAAAACCTCTTTACTTTCAGGAAATATGATCAGCCTTTTCAAGATTAAAGAAATAACATAACACGTATGCTATTTTAACTAGACAATATTAAACGTGAAATAAAAGTCCAATGCGTTTAGCTCCAACATGACTGTAACTTCATTATCATGTGGCAAATGAATGGCACAAAGTCAAAGTTGGAAATAAAATATATAGACTAAGATATATTTGCTAAAGAATAAGGCATATTTACTGAGGTATATACTCAGAATGTTGAACCATTAGTAATAGTATATGTTACGTTGAGAAGTCATATGTGCAAATTTAAAATGTTTTAATCTTTCAGATATTCTACTCTCCCTTAGCCCTCTTCATACCACCCTCAGTATATGCTGTTCATCTTCAGTTCAATCTCCTCTACCAGTTTTGGATCCACACAAAGGTAATTATTTTTTCTTAAGTTTTATACCTAAATAGCCTAAAGCAATGTCCTGGAAATCCACTAGCAGCTGATTTATTGTGTAAGAAAAATCTTTGTCTGCCTTTTTTAAGGAGAAACATCTGTTCATTTTTATTCCTTTTTACTGAATATATATTGCAAAGTTTATAAGAAGCAATGAGGCCAGTTGGTCTCAATTAAATAAAACAATTTTTGAGCTATTAAGTACCAAAACATTTTAATACTATATTTAATACAGTATCTTTCTATATTACAGTTTATTAAATATTGTTCACTGAAATATGTCGAAATTCATTTCAATTTAGACATAAGTGTATATATATGTTATGTATTTGTAAATATATTTTAATGTATGCATTTAATATTATTGTTTATAATTATTTATATTTATAATATAATTATTACACAATGAACAATATTTAACTATACATAAAATACATAATACTTATTTTCTAAATGCATATATATATATATATGTGTGTGTGTATATATATATATATACATGTATGTGTATATATATATATATATATGTATATGGATCACTCTGTGGAAACTCCTTAAAAACTCCTTGAAAATCGTTTAATGCTTAAAGAAGTTATCAAAATATTTTTTGATTGGAAAACTTGCTCTAATTTTAAAGTTTAGGTTTTACTTAAAAAATCCTCAACATTTTGTTAAGTTTTTCTTTCCCCCACAAAAAAGTAGAAAAATATAATTTCTTGGGTCTTCTGTGTTATCTCAAATTGTCAGACTTGAATGTTTGCAGCTAGATCATTAAGCAACTGATTGTTTTATGAACTATCGCACTGATCTGGTTGTTAAATACCAAAAATCACAGACCCAGAAAAATTCTTACTTATACACATGAGAACCCTTTCAAGCATTTGGTATTTATTGGAAGTCTTTTGAAGTTCTAGAGGAAACATGTTGACAGGTGTTGCAACTGGTTGAACAATACCACAAATCACAGCTGCAATAGATGCCAGAGCTTGATACAGCAAAGTGCATTATTCCGTTAATCTGCAGTATTTCATGCTACTGATTTACTTGGAATAGAGACTGTTACCATGACTTTGGACATACGTGGCATTATTTGAAGATCTGTCATGAAATAGTATTGCATTTTATGGTAGTTGACATACATCAAACAGTCAATACTACAACTTTCTGAAGGAGTTGTTGAGGCCATTTCTGACTCTAGAGGTCAAAGACCAAATTTGTTTAAATCAGTGGAGGGAAGCTTTCTGATGATTTACATGGAGAGGTTAAAGGAGAATTACGTTTTTATAGCAACTCTGCTCCAGGTCATGACATGTGCTGGGTCCAGTATTAGTCTGGATATAGAACAATGGTGCCAAAGTAACTTCCTCCTTTTCCTGTGGCCCTTCGAGAAGTCCATGAGCCAGGGCTTGAGTTCTGTCTAGGGAAATGGTGAATGGAAGAAAGCCAGTGGTCAGACATTTCTTTTAAGCTCACAACCTCCATGTGGCTTCATTTTAAGCTTAAAAGCAATTCATTAAGCCTCTTGCTTGTCTTGTACTTTATACTTTTGCAAGTACTGTGTATAGTTACTGCCATTGAGCTGCACAGAACATACCTTCTGAAATTAAGGTTTTATTCTTGGAATTTTAAATTATATCATCAGTTGTGAGTACATGTCTAAGAATTTTTGCAGCCATACTTAAATACATTCATTATTATAGATAGCATACTACCATTTGTTTACTAATAGCAGAACCATTCAGGAAGTACAGCCAAGAGATTTGTAGTAGCAGCTGCTTCTGGAGAGAGGCGTAATTGATACAGAGAACAGGAGTGAGGAGAAGACAGTCTGTTTTTTTGTTTGTTTGTTTGTTTGTTTGTTTGTTTTAAGGGCTGCATACATGGTGTATGGAAGTTCCTGGGCTTGGGGTCGAATGGCAGCTGCAACTGCCAGCCTACACCACAGCCATAGCATCGACGGATCTGAGCTGCATCTGCAACTTACACTACAGCTCACAGCAACACTTGATCCTTAAACCAATGAGTGAAGCCAGGGACAAACCTGCCTCTTCATGGGTAATAGCCTGATTCCATACTGCTGAGCCACAAGGGAACTCCTACTTAATCTTTTTAAAAGAAAAAAAGATTGGAGTTCCCGTCATGGCGCAGTGGTTAACGAATCCGAATCCGACTAGGAACCATGAGGTTGCGGGTTCCATCCCTGGCCTTGCTCAGTGGGTTAAGGATCCGGCATTGCCGTGAGCTGTGGTGTAGGTTGTGGACACGACTCGGATCCTGCATTGCTGTGGCTCTGGTGTAGGCCAGTAGCTACGGCTCCAATTAAACCCCTAGCCTGGGAATCTCAATAAGCAGCGAAAGCGTCCCTAGAAAAGGCAAAAAGACACACAAAAAAAAGAAAAAAAGAGTATAATACTTTTTCCAACATTAAAAAAATTAATACATGCTAGATTAAGAAATGAAAATAAAAACTGAAAACTGTGGCCTTCAGCCTAGAAAAATACCCACTTTGCGACTTTCAAATATGTGGGCCCCTTAGGTCACTTCGGCACTGTTTAATTTCAGGCATCATACTTGGGTCTCCATATACAGAAAGACAATATGAGCCATAGATAAGGTGATGTTGGCCATGCTTGGATAGAGGTTTGATTTCTTAGTTATTTCACTTCTGACATCCATAAAATCAGTTCTCACTCTTGCAGGACTGGTCTTAGGGAGATACTGATTTTCTAAAGATGAAGAAAAGTTTATTCCCTTTAATCAGATGAGTATAAGATAAAATACAAAAAAAACTAACAACATGCTTTTGAAAGATTATATAGGAGAGATAAAATAGATTGTATAACAAACTAAAGAGTTTATAATGAAATATTTTGTTTAGTTTTGAGTTAATTCAGTGAATAAATAGCATTTATCTCTTCTGGTTTTTGAAAGTTACAAAACATTCTTCTTAAAAATGTACTTTTATTATAATTAAATTTTTATGACTTAATTTTTATGACTACGTTTTTGTTTATTTTTCATTCATCTATAGTGTCTGCAATACATAGTCAGTTATATTTTTGAGTTACTAAATGTAATTAGAAAAAAATTATTTAATACTTGTTTTAAACTTAGTGACCATGTAATATTATAAATAATTTTTAAGCTATTACTCTATGATATTTGAGGGTTAGCTGGTGTAAATAATACAGTCATAACAGTAACTTTATCTGTTGCCTTTGATTTTACTTAAATTTACAATCATATTTTTATGTGCATACCAGATGATTGGACAAAGAAATATAAAAAGGAATAATTATTTGGTATTGATGACTTGGACTATGATTTGATGATTTTTATAGTGCTACAATGAGGCTTCTACTTAGAACATTGTTTTCAGTTACAGAACATAATGAGCAATCTCTTTATGTACTAATACAGCTAGATTTCCAAATAAATCAAGTTATATAACTGGACATAGCATATGCTAATATTTATACTTAAAAAAAGAAAGCAATTTTATGTTTCATATGTTCACATATACCTTAAATGTCCCTAAAAGTACACACTGGTAAACAATTCTTTTCCCAGGGGAGAGATATTTGGGATGGCTAGGAGATGCATTAGAATGAAATGTTAACATTCATTTACTCATTCTAATGGGTTTTTTTTTTTTTCTTCATTTTTTTTTTATTACTCAAATGAATTTATCACATCTGTAGTTGCATAATGGTCATAACAATCCTATTTCACAGGATTTCCATCCCACAGCTCAAGCACTTCCCCCCACCCCCCAAACTGTCTCCTCCGGAGACCATAAGTTTTTCATTATCTGTGAGTCAGCATCTGTTCTGCAAAGAAGTTCCGTCTGTCCTTTTTTCAGATTCCACATGTCAGTGAAAGCATTTGATGTTGGTGTCTCATTGTATGGCTGACTTCACTTAGCATGATAATTTCTAGGTCCATCCATGTTGCTAAAAATGCCGGTATTTCGTTCTTTTTAATGGCTGAGTGATACTCCATTGTGTATATGTACCACCTCTTCTGGATCCACTCCTCTGTCGATGGACATTTAGGTTGTTTCCATGTCTTGGCTATTGTAAATAGTGCTTCAATGAACATTGGAGTACATATGTCTTTTCGAGTCACGGTTTTCTCTGGATAGATGCCCAGGAGTGGGATTGCTAGATCAAATGATAGTTCTATTTTTAGTTTTCTGAGGAATCTCCATACTGCTTTCCACAGTGGTTGCGCCAATTTACAATCCCACCAACAGTGTACTAGAGTTCCTTTTTCTCCACACCCTCTCTGGCACTTATTGTTTGTAGACTTTTGGATGATGGCCATTCTGGGTGGTACCTCTTCGTTGTTTTGATTTGCATTTCTCTAATAATGAGTGATGCTGAGCATCTTTTCATGTGTTTCTTGGCCATCTGTATGTCTTCTTTGGAGAACTGTCTGTTTAGATTTTCTGCCCATTTTTGGATGGGGTTGTTTGTTTTTTTTGGTATGGAGCTGCAGAAGGTATTTATAAATTTTGGAGATTAATCCCTTGTCAGTCAATTCACTTGCAAAGATTTTCTCCCATTCTGTGGGTTGTCTTTTTGTGTTGTTTAGGGTTTCCTTTGCTGTACAGAAACTTTGAAGTTTGAGTAGGTCCCATTTGTTTATTTTTGTTTTTATTGTCAATACTCTAGGAGGTGGATCTGAGAAGATGTTGCTGTCGTTTATGTCAGAGAGTGTTTGGGCTATGTTTTCCTCTAAGAGTTTTATAGTGTCTGGTCTTATATCTAGGTCTTTAATCCATTTGGAGTTTATTTTTGTGTATGGTGTTAGGGAGTGTTCTCATTTCATTCTTTTCCATGTGGCTGTCCAGTTTTCCCAGCACCACTTATTGAATGAGCTGTCCTTTCTCCATTGTGTAGTCTTGCTTCCTTTGTCATAGATTAGTTGGCTGTAAGTGCATGGGTTGAATTCTGGGCTTTCTATCCTGTTCCACTGATCTATATGTCTGTCTTTGTGCCAGTACCATGCCGTTTTGATGATTGTTGCTTTGTAGTATAGTCTGAAGTCCAGGAGCCTGATTCCTCCAGCTCCATTTTTCTTTTTCAGGATGTCTTTGGCTATTGTGGGTCTTTTGTACTTCCAAACAAACTTTAAAATATTTTGTTTGAGTTCTGTGAAAAATGTCCTTGGTAATTTGATAGGGATTGCATTGAATCTGTAGATTGCCTTAGGTAGTATAGTCATTTTGAAAATATTTACTCTTCCAATGCACGAGCATGGTATATCTTTCCATCTATTTGTGTCATCTTTGATTTCTTTCATCAGTGTCTTACAGTTTTCAGAGTACAGGTCTTTTGTTTCTTCAGGTAGATTTACTCCTAGGTATTTTATTCTTTTGGATGCGATACTAATGGGTGTTAAGAGCTATCTCTTTGTGGTAATATTTCTCTAATAACTAATTATGTTGAGTAGTATTACCTATATTCATTGGACATTAATACATTTGCCTTAATTAACTATATATTCAAACTCTTATTTTTTAAGTTGTTTGCCTAATTAGTTTGTTGGAATCCTTTATAGATTATAGATATAAATCAATGTCAGACCTATGTGTTTTAAATATATTCCCTAAGCTTGAAGCTTGCCTTTTCATTTTCTTTCTGATGACTTTTTATGAAAAGAAATATTGGATTTTGAAGATTAACTTATTGTTTTTAAAATTTATGGTTATTTTATTTGTATTTTCTGTAAGAAATATTTGACTATCACAAGCTTCCTAAGAATTTATCCTAGAATTTATTTTGGAAATTTGAGTTTTAATTTTACCTTTCAGTCTCTAATACTGGAATAAACTTTTATGAATGGTACTTGATATGGGCAAAATTCATTATTTCTGTGCACAAATCCACTTCCTCTAGTACCATTTATTATGGAGACTTTATCTATTGGATTATCTGGGTCCTTTGAAAAGATATCAATTGTATATGGTTGGATCTAATTTTACACTTCTCTTTCATTGATTTATTTGTTTCCTCTTAAATAAATCCTTCACTTTATTGATTACTATGGCTTTATAGGAAGAATTGTTTGTACAAATTGAAAATAATTTGTTTTAAAATTTTCAAGGGCTAGGAGTTCCCGTTGTGGCACAGTGGTTAACGAATCCGACTAGGAACCATGAGTTTGTGTGTTCGGTCCCTGCCCTTGCTCAGTGGGTTAAAGATCAGGCGTTGCCATGAGCTGTGGTGTAGGTTGCAGACGTGGCTCGGATCCCGCGTTGCTGTGGCTCCGGCTTCGATCCCCTAGCCTGGGAACCTACATATGCCGTGGGAACGGCCCAAAGAAATAGCAAAAAAAGACAAAAAAAAAAAAACTTTTCAAGGGCTTTTCCCATGCAAAATTCTGTGGTCTTTGAATAAAAGTTTTATTTCTTTCTTTTCTATGTGTATTTTTCTTGATTATTTGTTAGAGTTCATAAATAGTATATTTTAAACCAAATTTTTGGAAAATAAAATCTGGCCATTATTTCCTTAAATATTATATCTATATCTTTCTCTATCTCCTCTCTTGGAGATAACATGTTTATTAGACTACTTGATATTGAGTCACAGATCAGTAATGCTTTGTAATTTTTAAAATTTCACCTTTTTTTCTTATTTATCTTGGATAATTTCTATTAATTTGTCTTTAGGTTCATTTACCCTTTCGCTTTTCTCATCATTCTGATTTTAAGCCCATTCACTGGGTTTCCTCACATCAAATATGCTTTACATTTTAGAATTTTTTTGTTTGCTTTGTGCTGAATGTATTACTCATTTTGGATATCTTTTCCTTTAAGTCTTAATTATAATAATTATGTTTAAATTCTGGTTTGCTAATTGCAATATCCGAGTCAGTGCACTTCATTTGGCTGCTTTTTTAAAAATACGGATCACATTTTTAAAAGATTATTTGTATTTTTAGTTAATCATGATTAGCCAATCTTTATGGCACATTTGTTGTGGGGACTTTAGACTGTTATCTTCCTCTGACCATTTATTTATTTTATTCAAGGAAAGAGCAAAGTAATCATTTAACCATCTTGTTTTTCTGGAGGCTTTGGTTTACACTTTGATGGATATTTATCTTTTAGTATTGCTTTTAGTCCTGGGACATATTCCTTATCCTTGGTAGTCTTTAATCTTAGGGCGAGGTCTATCTTTTTTTTTTTTTTTTTTTTTTTTTTTTTTTTTTTAGTGAAGTGCATTAGGTGTTTATAAAACCCCTTTAACTTGATAGGATATGAATTCTAAATTTTCTCTTGTCTGTACTAGGCAGCAGTTGAAAATTCTTTCAGCAATTTGCTAGCTTTTACCCAGCTAACTTTTCAGCAATTTCTTTAGTGTCTTGTCCTGTGTAGAGTAATTTAAGAGTCAGCCAAGATTGTTAATTCAAGAGTCTGGTTTAAGGAAGATTTGTGTGCAGAATTTAGTTTCTCCCCCTGTGGTGCCTTTGTTCCTTAGATTTCCCCTTTCAGTTTATAATTACTCTTGCATTCTCAAAATTTGATCTCTGACTCCTAATCTAATGTGACCAGCATTTTCTCCTAGAGCACTTCCACTCCCAGCTTCTTGCCTCTCTTCTTACCATCAGCACATGTGTTAGTGTACCCCATTCTAGTAGAATCCTACTGTGGTGACTATATCTACTGAGAATAAACATTGCCATCCGTGATCTAGTTGACAACCTATGAAGAAAACAAACTCTCATTAGCAACAGTATAAACTCATGCAATTGTGCCAATAAGATCTTTTCTCTGTGGATATATTTATGATAGACATATGTAGTAAGGTAGAAATTAGAGTATAGGAACTGCAAAATGTAATGTGCAATGTTAGAAAGCATGAGAAATATGTAGTCGTATTATGATGTAATATAGCCTAATGAGACAGTAGAAGCCAGAAGTTTGAAGAAGCTAGGACATATAGAAAAGATAGGAAAATGTTAGTCTATAGCAGCAAAAATAATAAAGTAGTAGCAGTGTGAGCAGTGAATTAGGACATAAAAGTTCTTTTATTTTGGCCACGCCCTCAGCATGTGGAATTACGGGTAGGATTTGAACCCACATAGTTAGTTGCAAAGAAACACATTTAATTTATCTCAAGTTTCTGTAGCTATTATTTTGTCCTTTGTGTAGGTGTGAAATGTATTGGAATAATTAAGCTAGTCAACAAATATTTTTCATTAACAAATTCATATTTGTTTTGCACAAGGAAAAGTGACAACTAAGAAGATATTCTTGAATATTTCTCATACCATAATTATTTACATTTAAATATGAGTATTATAAACACATTTACTTCATGTGCTTTTTTTGAAATGTGATAAGTTAAAAGTAAGAAATACTATTTGCATAATGTAAACTATGTTTTTTTGGGGGGGCCTCAGATTAAATTGCTTAAATTCAAATCCTAATTTCATTTATTACCATCATTACAGATTTTGACAGTCTACTTTACTTACCTATACCTCAGTTTCCTCATATGTAAAATAAGGCTAGTAATAGCACATAGCATTGTTGTGAGGCTTATAAAATGTAGTTCGTGTTAAAATCTGTTGATTAGAATAGTTGGCACATAAAAAGTACTAAAAAAATGTTTTCAGTACTATTGTTGTTGTTTCTGTTTCTGTACTCTAAATACCTATTTCATTGTATGTCACTTACTAATCATGCCTAGCCATCTTTATGATTAATGGTGTATGTTTTATGACATAATCTGAATGCAATACATATTTTGTTTAGTATGAATTACTAATAAAAACAAATGCAGTTGGATTTTAGACTTGAGTAATTAATAAGTGCACAATTTACTTTAGGGAAAATAATTCATTCTTAAATATGAGAGATTGGGGAGTTCCCGTCATGGTGCAGTGGAAACGAATCCGAGTAGGAACCATGAGGTTTTGGGTTCGATCCCTGTTCTTGCTCAGTGGGTTAAGGATCCAGCATTCCCATGAGCTGTGGTGTAGGTCGCAGACGTGGCTCGGATCTGGCATTGCTGTGGTTCTGGCGTAGGCCGGCAGCAACACCTGTGATTAGACCCCTAGCCCTCCATATACTGTGTGTTTGGCCCTAAAAAGACAAAAGACAAAAAAAAAAAAAAATAGAGTTTTGGATTGTGGTCATGAAGTACACTGTCATATTTTTCACAATATTTTTTTTTGTGATTTGGAAAATAATCATTGTACAACATTCTTAAATTTGCTAAATTCAACACATCTTTTTAAATATTTCAATTATTATATCCCACAGACATTCACTGAGTGCTTACTGCATTCCTAGCCTTGCATGTAAAAACAAAAACCAAAAATGAGTCAAAGACTAGAATAATGAGATATAGTATTCTGGAAGAAAGGTTACACGCTGAGCTTGGAAGATATAAAAAATGACTGAAGCAGAGAGTTTCTATTGTGGCTCAGTGGCAGTGAACCCGACTAGTATCCATGAGGACACTGGTTTGATCCTTGGCCTTGCTCAGTGGGTTAAGGATCCAGCATTGCTATGTGCCGCGATGTTGGTTACAGATGCAGCTTGGATCTGACATTGCTGTGGCATAGGCCGGCAGCTACAGCTCTGATTCAATCCCTAGCACAGGCACTTCCATATGCCACAGGTATGTCCATGAAATGGGGGAAAAAAAAAAAAAAAGACTGAAATTGAGGAAAATAAACAGTTGGTCATACCCAGCCATTAAGTCTCATTTACTGATAATTGTCATTGACTGAGATATCCTAAGGAAAATATGATGAGATGACATATCTGTTTGTTTATATACTTTTTTCATTTTGTATATCAGATATTTATCCAGCACTCATTATTTTCAGCATTCTATTAAATTATTGGATTTATTTTAAAATTAAATTTATTTTATTAAATTAAGTTGTATAAAGTATTAAGTGTTAAGCATTTAAAAAGATTATCTCATTAAATATTTGTAACAATTCTTTGAAATAGGCAATGCCATTTTCTCCAATTAAATATACTGAATTCCTTACTCTAGGTCACGCAATTAGTAAATGTCAAAGCTTGGCTTTATACCAAGTAGTCAGAATCCAGATTCCTTGCTCTCATTCACTACATGCTACAGCTTCCCTATAGAAGGGCCTTTTCTGATCTTAATGTTATAATAAAATAGCCACCATGTTTTAAATATAGATTTAATATATATATAAGTATATAAAACAGCCATTCAGTATGTGTGAAGCAAAATTTTTTCATTTCATTCCCATAAAATAATTTGAGTCACTAAAGGCCAATTAAAATTTTATAAGTTGTAAAGAATGAATACACGTTCAAATAATTTCAGTTAACAGGATTTTATTTTAAGGGGACATATAGAAGTACATGCATCAGGAAACCATACCAGAGGTTTATTAGACAATTTTAGAAAATGGAACTTTTATTTATTTTTTAAGACAGTGCAAATAGCTTTTATTTTTATTTATTTTTGCTTTTTAGGGCTGCACACATGGCATATGGTTGTTCCCAGGCTAGGGGGTGGAATTGGAACTCTAGATGTCAACCTTTACCTCAGCTCACGGCAACGCTGGATCTCCAACCCACTGAGCGAGGCCAGGGATCAAACCCACATCCTCATTTCTGCTGCACCACAACCGGAGTTCCAAAGACTGGAGTTTTTATATCCACCAACTCTGTAAGCAAACACCATTCCTCTTAAGCTAAGAATATTGAGATTCTATGGTTTATATAAGGTAACATAGCTGGCTCAGAGTTAATTTTTAGCCATTATTTACCTAGCAGACTTTTGCTTCAAACAGTGAAAAGGCTATTGGTTACTCAAGACGGGATTTAGTTGCAATCTTGCCTGTACCAAACTGCTGTGTCTTTGGGCACATCTTCTTGTCCCTCTTAAAATTTAATCTATTCCAAGAAGTTACTCCTGCTGAAAATTCTTTGGTGATGTTCAGTTTCTTGTTAAGTCTAAATTTCTTGCATTTCATGTTTCTTACAAACTGCCTTCAAAATAAATCTCCTGATATATATATATATCCCATTACTTTCCATTCCGTCCAGTTCAGTCAACCTAGACCATTTCCATTTCCCAAATATATCTAATGTATGATCATTGCAGTACCTCTCCTTTTTATATATGTGTGTGTTTACTCATTTCTCTCCTATACATTTTTATACAACTATGATGATCATTGTATTTTTTAAATTTTTTTATAATGATTTTTATTTTTTTCATTATAGCTGATTTACATTGTTCTGTCAATATTCTGCTGCACAGTAAGGTGACCCAGTCACACATACAGGTATGCATTCTTTTTCCTCACATTATCATGATCCATCACAAGTGACCAGACATAGTTCCCAAGTGCTATATAGCAGGATCCCATTGTGATGATCATTTTAGAACCCAAACAATAATATCAGGGGATTCCCAACATGAAACAAGTACCAACATCAGAAAATTTTAAATCATTCTCTATTGCCTCTAAGATAGAATCAAATACCTTAAATACGTATGTAAAATTCAGTGACTTGAGAATATGACTCTACTTACCTCTGCAGTCTCATGCCATTAGTCAGCTGGTCCAGCTAAACCAGACCAAACACATTTTTCCCCCCTCTGTATTTGCATGGGCTATCTCTGTGATGTCTTTTTTCTCCATGATGCAACTCAATTACCACTTCCTCTGGAATGTTGTTTTTTTTCACCTCTTACTTAAAGTTGAGTGTACTTTCCTTGACACTACTACTGTGCTTCTATCTATTTCCACATTGGCAATTAATGATTAAGAGCATAGACTCTGTCAGGGGGCATAAATGTGATGTATTAGTTCCTGCACAGAGGAAGCATCTGATTAATCATGGTGAAGTTTAATTCTTACACTACTCCATTGTAGTTACTGCTTAACTCCCATTCTCTTGTTATTCTGTGGGGTCCTTGATAGCAGAAAATATTCCTTATCTATTATGTGAACATGTTCATATATTATATAAATATATACATATAAACTTAAAACAAGATTATTTAAATAAACAATTAACTATAACTTATTATTAATATTTATTGCTACCAAATACTAGTAAATATATGTGTGTACGTATTTGTGTTTATATCTAGAATATACTTATGCCATAATCTCCCTATAGAATGTAAATTCTTCAGGATTATGATTACATACCTTTAGAATTTTTAAGGAATTTGGGGAGAAAAGTAAGTTATACTTCAAAATGTATGCTTTCAAAAAAACTTATTATAACAAAAATAGGAGTTCCCGTCGTGGCTCAGTGGTTAGCGAATCTGACTAGGAGCCACGAGGTTGCAGGTTTGATCCCTGGCCTTGCTCAGTGGGTTAAGGATCCAGCGTTGCCATGAGCTTTGGTGTAGGTCGCAGACACGGCCTGGATCCCATGTTGCTGTGGCTCTGGTGTAGGCCAGTGGCTACAGCTCCGATTAGACCCCTAGCCTGGGAACCTCCATGTGCCTCAGGTGCAGCCCTAGAAAAGACTAAATAAATAAATAAATAAATAATTAAATTAAATTTTAACATAAAAAATAACAAAAAAAATTTCATACATTTTTGGTATACAGTGCTTATTCCAATAGTTACTAATATAACAAAACTTTTATTCCTGAAATAAGCTGAGACATTTCTCAGGATTTTTGCTCTTCTTTTTCCCTTACTCCATTTTACTTCTTCCTGAATTCTGGTTCTTATTCTCTTTTCTTCTCTCAGTAGTATTCCTTCTTAGAATTTAATTTATGTCACCATTTTAAGTTGTCTCTAAGTTATTGGATACTTTGTGGATAGCTCTAATGTGGATTTTCTTATGGATTAAAGATTGATTTTTTCCAATGTTTGACTTAACATTCATAGGAGTATTTGATACCACTTTGAGTCAATGTGTCTAAAATATATTTCATTATAGCTCCTCCCACATCAAATCAGCTGTTCTTTGCTTCTACTGCTACTTAAAGACAGTGTCAGAATCAAATCTTGGTGTTACCTTTGACTCCTTGATCTTTTGTATAGCTTATCTTTAAGACCTATAAATTTTCTCTCTAGGAGTAATCTTTTGTTCTCTTACACAGTTACCTTTTAAGATAATTCACCTCTACCCTTCTTCTTCATGTATAAATCAGTAATATTTTTCCATATGTATTAGATATATAAACCTCTTTGAAGTTCATAAATTCAAAAAATATTTCTTAAGCACATACTCCAGGTCAAAGAGTGATTCCAGTTTTCTGTCCTGAGTTGGCACCCCTTGCTACTAACATTTGGGGAATCATGACAGCCTCCTTTAAGAAACTGTTAGATTCTGGTGATGCTTTCCTCCCCAAAAATAAAAACTTGACAAAATTTCAAAAATTGTATTGAGCTTCCTGAAGATTGTCAATAGACTGTTCAAAAGGCCATAGATCACCATTTAGAAATGTTTCTTATGAAAGGGCTGGAATTAGAGGCCTTCAGACACAAGAAACATGGTAGGGATCTATAACCAGAATTGAGAAAGACATTTCAGGAACAAGGGAATAGTAAAACATAATGACTAAGATTATAGGTTTTATAATCAAAGAGAAGTCTATCCTCTGTTAGAGGTGTATATACCTTCTTCACTAGTGTGTTCCCAGAATCTGAAAGGGTACCTCCCTAATAAATGCTTTGTCAAGACATATTTGTTGAATGAATGGGTATAGATATTGGGTGGAGTTATTGAAACTGTCTGTCTCATTTCCTCATCAGTTAAGTGAAAGTAATCATAACTACTCCATAGGAGTGTTATTAGGATTAATGAACCAACATGTGTTAAGTGTATAGCCTGGAAGACACACTTTCAACAAATGGTATTATGAAAAAGCAAACAATATCTGCATAATGGAACTGGTACGTAGAAATAGAGCTAATGAAACAAATATAACAGTTGTGGATCGCCCACATGCACAGAGTCATGGTCCCATTCTAGAAACCACAGAATCACAATCTCTGGAGAGTGAGCCTAGGAAACTGCATTTTGAACAAGCATGACAAGAGATTTCATTGAGCATTTTGTGATAAAGTTTAAGTACAATGAATATAGGAGCTGACAGTAAGCTTTTTGAAGACAAGGACTATGTTTTATTCCTCTTTGTTTTCCCATTGTCTTGAACTGTATGGCTATCAACAAGCATCTTTTTAACGAATGAATGATCATGTTAACCAGATTCTTTATAATACTTGTACATATTGAAGAGAAGCAGAAGGAGAGACAAGAAGCAAGTACTGAAAGCAAAGATTTGGATAGGATAGAATGTTCTGTGGAATGAATTGCATTCCTCCCAATTTCATAAGTTGAAACCTCAATCCCCAGTGGGGTGGTATTTGGAGACTGAGATTTTAGGAGGTAATCTGGTCTTGAAGGTGGAGCCCTCATGATGGGCTAAGTACTCTTATAAGAAGAAACACAGAAAATAATATACAGCAAGAAGGTGTCTTTCACAAGATGCTGAATTTGCTGACAGCTTGATCTTGAACTTCCTAGCTTCCATCACTGTGAGAAACAAATATTTGTTGTTTAAGCCACTCAATCTGTTGTATTTATAGCATCCCAAACTGACTAAGACAGGATGTACAGATAAAAAATAAATCTTAGGTGTTCTTGTCGTGGCACAGTGGTTAACGAATCTGACTAGGAACCATGAGCCATGAGGTTGCAGGTTCGATCCCTGCCCTTGTTCAGTGGGTTAACGATCTGGCGTTGCCGTGAGCTGTGGTGTGGGTCGCAAACGTGGCTCAGATCCCACATTGCTGTGGCTCTGGCGTAGGCCAGTGGTTACAGCTCCGATTAGAGCGGGAGTGGCTCAAGAAAAGGCAAAAAGACAATAAATAAATAAATAAATAAATCAATCTTAAAAAATTCTGAGACACAAGGGGAGGAGATTTACTTTAGCTTATCCTTAGAAGGACAGTGTGCAGACAGAAACAGGGCAGATGAATTTACAACAAACAGATCTGTGCAGCTTCTAAACGATTGAGAAATCATTCTATAATGTTTGATTTTAAGCAATTAATATTCACAAATATTTTTAAAAGGTGAAAATTTATAATGAGTGACAGGATAACTGACCTATGAAGATTGTTGGCGTTAAAGTGCAGATTTATATCTCTTTTTCTTTTTTCCATGAGAAGATCTAATGCTTGGAGAGTGCCAGGTATATGGATAGTAATCACTGACGTTGTTGACTAATGAATGTGAAATCTACACTGAAATTGGAAATCTGATCATAAAGGCAGTCACAATGTACTGAGTTTTGGAATGGGTCAAATATTTGGAGTGTGAATGAAAACTACTTAACTTCTCAGTTTATTAGTTAACTTATTTTAACATAATGTTACTGCTACTGCTAATGATGTAGTTCCTTTTCTCAATGAATGCCCAAATTAGTAAATGTTAAAATGGTGTTACATAAGAATGAAATTTTATATAATCATGCTCATGAGTTTTTCCTATTTTCCTTATATCGATTTTATGATGTTGTCTAAAAAATGTCATTTAGAATCTACCTCCCTTTGAAGGAACACATTCGGCAGCTATTTGCATTCATTTTTCCAAGGAGTAGTTAAAATTTAAGCTGAGATGAATTGAAATAATATGCCAACATGCCCAACTCTTGTCCTGTTGTTTGAGGAATAATACAATCATAAGTGACAAGAATCAGCCTTCAAGATAATTTATTATAAACAGTCCTTTAAAACTGTTATTTATTGTATAAACATAGCCTAGTCTCATTCTTCTTAAAACTAAGCTGTTAACTCTTTAATCCTATGGTATGGATTCATCAAAAATTTACTCCCTATGAAGCTCTTTATGATCCCAACAGTCCTGATTCCTCCAGATTGTTTTATTTCCAAACTATAAATATTGTTTTTTCACTCCTTAGTGTGGAAATTCAGCTACCTTCATATTACATGCTTACTGAAGTAGAAAACTGCCTAATCAGATAGGAAAACATTTGGCTGTGAATAAATCAGCATTTGTTGAGGATTTCAAAGTGTGAAAGTAGGCAGACAAGCACAGATCCTAAGAGCTCTGCTTTCTCTTTCTTCCCTGTAGAGAAATCAGAGGCTAATATGGCCTCCACTACCATCTGTCTAAATACTTGAGTGTGTTGTCTTGAATTAACACAGCAGATCTAGTGGGGAGGGGTGTAATTAAGATTTATTTTTACATTTCATCACCAGATGCTCTACAATATAAATTTATCTGTAAATGTTCAGATGGTTAAGTTTTTAATTAGGAAGGCAATGGTTCCTTAAAGGTCAACTAATACAGAACAATAAGTAAATTTATTTTAATATATTGACATAGTGTTTATGAAGTATATCCATTTTCTAAAATTTTAAATGAGAAATTGCTATAGATTTTCTTGAGAGTGAAAAGCATATTTCTATATATATTCAAACAATAAAATCTAACATTGTCATTCATTCTACCTTTAAGTTAATTGTTAAATTACCTGCTATTATAATTTCCATTGTTCTACTCTGGGATTTTTCAAAAGATCTTAACACAGTACTTTGCATAAAATATGTGCTCAGTAAATACCTGTTGCCACATAGGTCATTTTATTTTCCATCTAATCCGATGAAGTTTATGAATGAGAAAGAATTCTCTAAAGCATTCTCTAGGTACAAACAATGGGACTATTTGCAAAACTTCACTATAGAAAAGTAAATAAAAGCATTTAACTTTACTAAAGGTAATTTTCAGCTTGAGACTTGGAAAAGGAACTTGATTTGCTCCTTATTAAATAATTATTGTGTTAATTATACATTCAAACTGATTAAAAGCTCAAATACATGTACTGTGCATTGTATTTGAAAAGAAACAAAGAATGATTTTCTCATCCTTCACCAAAAACAGATTTATTTTAAAAAGTTAACTTTTTTGTAAAGCCTTTTTTTTCCTAAAATAGATTCACCTTCCCACTGAAGAATCCATTACAATGAAAATAAGTTTCCTATGAGATATACCTGGCTATCACATTGTTTCTCATTACTTCTAAAACCTAGTAAAGTTAATAGAATTTCAAAAAACATTTACAGAACAAATGGAATCACTGACAAGAGACTTCTTGCTCTGATTATTATGCAAGTAGCTTTTAATGAAAAACTTTGGAAAGGATTTATAAGTACAGGTTTTAATTATCTGAAACGGATTATTTCCAATGCTAATAGAAAACCCTTATTAGTAGTTTAGTACCTAAAATTGCCATTAATTGGCTTTTGAGTTTATATTTAATATGTAATAGTATATTTAATAGGGATAATATATGTATATACATTAATATTTTTGTCCCTCAAGTTTTTTTCTGTAAATGGAACTAAAATACTAGACTGCATTAGTGAAAGGGCATAGAAATATTTATAATCACTTCCTTTTCAGAAAGATATGCATGAGCCTGTAGTTAACTGTAAAGATCTTACCAAATAAATGTTTCTCCAAATTTTATATACATTTTATACAAATTTTATACATGGATAGATAGATGAGAGAAAAGAAACAAGTGAAAATAGAGGAAGGAAAGAAAAGAAGAAGGAAGAAAGAGGGAAGGAGTGAGGAAGGAAGGAAAGCAAGCAAGCAAAGAAAGAGAGGAAGGACAATAAATTGTATAGGAAAAAGCTAAATAATCATAGTATAACTGTTAGTACATTTAATTTTAGTTTAGGATTGCATTGAATCTTGCCACTAATTTACCTGAAAAGTTTTTCCATTTTCAGACTGTACCTCAAGCATATCTTTCTCAGTTAAATATAACATGACAATGATTTTTATATCAGGTGATAAATGTATTAGGAGCTGGCTTAGCATTTCCTTTAAATACTGATGCAGTGAAACCCAGAGGCATGCAGTGGTATAGGTCCCTCTGGAACACCCATCATGCACAAAGCTGTAAGGAGAAGTCTTGATTAGTTAGAGTCAATGTCGTCACTCTAACCTATGCTCATCTGAATGCAGGCATTTTTCTACCAAGGAGATTTCATTTCACTTCACCCCCAACCCAGTCATTCCTCAGCATTTATCATATTGTTAGCACATTCATTTTTATAATGAGAGTTCTGTAAAACATATGCCTTTTAGGACATGTTTTCTGTATTATTATTTTTTCTTCTCAGACAGGAAGCATGGATATTTGTGAGCATCTCTTATTTGGAAAGATCTTTACAAATAACTACAAACTCATGCCTTCTTCCAGAAAAGTAAATGATTATAAATATTCCTTTGGCCTTTAAACAATAAATTTCAGTATTTTAGTGACAGTTTTCAGGTAGAGAAACTGAAGCGTAGAAATACAATATGATATTATATATTATTCTAAAATTGGAAAAAGAATTGAGATTTTAAAATTAGATTTAGAAAGTCTCTTCTCTAACCGCATAGTCAGAGTGAGGTGAAAAGAGGCAGTTTTCCAAACTGTACAGACAGACAAAACATATTTGTCTTGAATTAATTATTTTTGTTGAAAGCAAATCTTATCATCCAACTTGACCTCCCTTATTTATTTCTGTACTTAATTGAACTATAAAATCTAACCAGTGTTTCTTAATCAAAAGAATCAGTGAAACCAATTAAGAAATGCATGGAATGGAGTAAGTTACTTTTATAATAAATAATTTCAGTTAACTATTTAGCTTATTTTGAGGCTTTTAGAATTCAAATATAAGTGATTTTTCAATTTCAGCTGGAAAGATCTATTGAAGTTTTTTTTTTCATGTAATGCAAGGTGGTGAGAAAACTGAGGACTATATCATGAAGATATGATTGTAATCTGTTTACAGTAGATATTTAAATATTTGATTTGCCAAATGTACTTAGTTTATTAACTTCCAAAGTAAAAAATATTTCAAGCTGCTAACCTAAATACTACAGAAATTTCATTACTCTTTTAGCCCTCCAATTTATTTGGCTCCCTCAACGTGTAACTGGAAGGCTGATGGGGCAGGGGAAGGTCATGAGGACTCTCAAAAGAAATTTCAAAATCACTTGATGACAAAATCACTTGTATTTTCCATTTCTGATTCTTTTTATTGAAACTGAAGCCCACACAAACTTGTACTAAGAGAGCATGAAGATAATTTAAGAAATTCTCCTGCCGATTAGCCTCTATGATTTTCTGAGTTTTCTGTAAGCCCCTTTATTTTTAGCTATTTTTCTTAATTTTTCAATTCACTAGATTAAGATTGTGTCTGGACTTACTTTCCTTGCTTTAAACTCTAAGGACACTCCAAATACATATTTTGTCTCTAGCCTTGGCAGTGACTCCAATGCACTCCATTCACCAATGCACCTCTTCTTCCAACTTCCCAGTTAGAAGACAGTATACAGTGCTGCGCCTGTGAATTACAGAAGACTAGAGCACAGCAAGACATCATACCCATGATGCAGAGCTTCTTATCCTTGGACGTTTTGGATTAGATAACTCTTGTTTGAGAGGAACTGTCTTGTGCAATGTAGGGTGTTTAGCAACATTAAACCCCAGTACTCACTAGAAACCAGGAGCACTTCCCCTAGTTGTGACAACCAAAAGTATCTCCAGACACTGCCCCATGTCTCCTGGTACCACAGGCATCTCCATTTAAAAACCACTGTTATAAATGTGGAAGTGTGGAAGGCAGTGAGGTGGATATATCTCAATATAATCTTGCTGGGCAATCACTATGTGCAAGGCTATGCTGTGTGTGCTGTGAAAAACTTAAAGAAGGGTGAGGCATAGTTTCTCTCTTCACAGAACCTCTAACATAGTGTAGGAAATGAATACAAATAATTAGAACGTAGAACAGTCTGACATAAATGTAGTTATATCCTGATATGTATTCAGTGAAAGGAAAATGAAATTCCCTTCGAAAAAATCAAGAAGAGTGCTCAGAAATTTTAGGTAGGCCTTGAAGGTCAGGATGGGGTATGAGGGTCTTAAAGGAAAAAACAAAGAACATTGAAATCAATCTTGAGGAAGAATGTGAACAATTGTGAATTCCAAATGTTTTGGACTTTATTTAGTACATTTTGATGATCCTTTCATTTGAGTTCATTTTATTTTTGGTAAGAGGAAATGGCATAATTAAATGACAGAATCTTATGGTTCCTGCACTCCCATGCACAACATTTACCTCTTCCCTGCCAAACCTACCTTAAATTGTAGAAAGAGAAATAAGGAGTCTGTGACCAGTACAGCACATCCAGTCCAGAGCACTTCTGCTGAATAAAATGTTAATCAATAGAATAAGTGGATATTATAATTATAAAATTATTACTTTTTATTTATTCATGTATAAGAATTTATTAAGCAAGAAAAAATGGCTTAAGGAATAATCTTTCTGTAAATAATGGTTTCAAGAAGGAAACAAAAAAAGGTTAAAATGTACTATCTTTGAAGTTTGGGTGAGAAATTATCACCCAAAAGCTTTAATAATATAGAACCTTAAGACAATTATTTAAAGAAGGGCAAAGGAAATAATCTAAAGCTCTCTCTTTAGGACATTGATTCTTAACCTCTGGGGACTTATGGATCCCTTTGATTATACTATGAAAGTGGTAGTTTCCCCCAAGAAGAATACTCATAGGCACATATTCAAAAAATTTGATATGACATTTCAAAGTGTTCTTGACCTTCTGAAGCCCATCAGTGGCCTTTCTGAGCATCTATGGTCCTCAGATTATAAAATCCTGGCAGAAAACTATACCCTTACAAGACATGGAGCACTGCTTCAGAGACCTAAAATGCTCTGGAAGTGTATGAAATACCACGAGTGGTAATTTAGAAGCTGAAATTCCTGGGCTCTTTATAAAATATCTGAATTTCATTTAGAAATGTAGTTTTAAAAAAACCTTTAGTTATTATTTTCTTTTAAAGTTCTAAAAAATTAAATTACTTTTATTTGATGGAAAAAAGTGCTATATCTCTTAAAAGCAACATGATAGAAAAATAGATTACTGAGCTGAAACTGAGAAGGCTTTATAGCTTCTTCCAGGATGGTTAAACTTGAATTAGTAATTTAACATCTCTGAGCTTCACTTTTATACTTTTTCATGATAAAGTATTGGTCCATATTATTTTTAGGTCCTCTATATGTTCTAAAATTAAATCATCTAAATCTTAAAAAGAGAGACAAATAATTTCTAAAATTGAGAATACTTGCAGTTATTTCTGCAGTAACATATTTTCATGAAATGATTCAAAACTAGATGTGGTCAAATTGCCAAATGACTGAATTTGCAAAAGTGGATGATAATTAAGTCATTTCACTCAGCCCTTATTAATTATTAATGATTTCTCCATTACTTTGAATCGAAAGAGCCTGCTACAAGAGAGGCTCTGACTGGGCTGTCTGAATGATGAATCATCTTCCACACCGAGGTGGTCTTCCTCAGCTCCAAGGTATGCATAGGCACTACCAGGAAATTTAACTGTGGTTGCTTGTGTTGTACTTGGAATTTTACTAAAAATAATTAAAAGGAACTTTCAATATTGATATCACTGTGCTTTAGCCTTTGAGGAAAAGCGCTCCACATTAAAAAGTAATACTCTCAGCCAAGGCTCCAATCACCTGAATTCACTCAGCATTTGTGTGGCTTTAAATTTGGCTATATACACAACAGGACCAAGGATCAGAAATGCATCTGGGTAGCAGAAGCCAGTTGGTGTAGTCTCCTCCAATCCCTTTTGTTGTCTGTTTTTGTAACATATGTTAGCCACCAAAGAGACAAACAAGGATAAAATGTCTTTCTCCTTTCCCATCTGGTTCTCTGCCAGAGATACAAAGCCTGAACAAAGAATCAAATTTCAGTGTCCTGACTGTTGAGAAACCTCACTTTCTTGTTCTCTATCCATCACCATTCTTCTCAACAAATATTTTTCCACCAAGTGCAAAGTAATCCAGTCCAATAAAATTCAGGGTTATTTCTACTTACTCCTCTCCCAATTCCTGGTCATTAATGCTGAATTTGTGGAATCATAATTTTCACATCTTATTTCATACGACTATAGAATGGTATAAGGGCTTTATATTCACAGTATTTTGAACCCCGAAAATTAAAAATACAACATTCTGTTCTATGAGTCAACCAAGTCTTATGAGTCAACCAAAAATCTGTTGTTTAGAGTTCATGATACATTTCTCATCAAAATAACTTTTATTTTTTTATTTTATTTTTTTTGTTGTTGTTATTGTTGCTATTTCTTGGGCCACTCCCGCGGCATATGGATGTTCCCAGGCTAGGGGTCGAATTGGAGCTGTAGCCACCGGCCTACACACCAGAGCCACAGCAACGCGGGATCCGAGCCGCGTCTGCAACCTACACCACAGCTCACGGCAACGCCAGATCGTTAACCCACTGAGCAAGGGCAGGGATCGAACCCGCAACCTCATGGTTCCTAGTCGGATTCGTTAACCACTGCGCCACTATGGGAACTCCCAAAATAACTTTTAAAATGGTGATAGAACTCTAGAGATTAAAAGGAGATAGACACACAAACAGAAAGAGAAAAAGAAGACTACATCAACATAGAGCAAATATTATTAAACATTCTTTTCATTTTTTGTTCTATAATGCAAACTGAGAATCCTCTAGAAGGTGGGCAGCAGAGTAGAAGGCAAGGACTGTTTCTTTCAGGTGTGTATACAATGGATCTAATGAGGAGATGCTGGTAGCACCTGCCCTAGGAGAGCTGCGGTGTTGTTATATGGCAATACTGCTTCAGCTTCTACTTCAGAAACATTTAAGATCCCATGAGCTATAGACCACATGGCTGCTATGGCTGTCTACTTTTGCAAAGTAATTATAAGTTGGGTGCTTTAATGTCAGAGGTTGCCAAATATGATTAACCGCCCCCCCCATATAAAGCATTACATTTAGAAGTACACTTGGGACTGTGGAGATCTATTAATATTTTCAGCTGGCTAACTGAACATTACTATACATTACTAGAGTAGTAATTTCTTTTATTTAAAATTGTATCTCATCGCTTCTCGGCCTTTTGGCTAAGATCAAGTGTAGTATCTGTTCTTATCAGTTTAAAATTATATCTCAAAATTTTTCATACAGGCAAAGAGTAGAGAGAATAATAGAAGAATGTTCATAGGTCCATCACTTCAATTTAAAAATCATTAAACATCTTATAATCTATAATAAAAAAGAATCTGAAAAAGAATAGGTAGATACGTATAACTGAATTACTTTACTGTATTTCTGAAACTAATACAACACTGAAAATCAAATATACTTCAATTAAAAACTCAATATGATTTACAAGGCTGTCCACTCTCACCACTTTTATTCAAAATAATTTTGCAAGTCCTAGCCATGGTAATCAGAGAATAAAAGGAAATAAAAGAAATCCAAATTGTAACAAATAAAACTATCAGTGTTTATAGACAGGATACTATACATAGTCCTAAAGATACTACTAGAAAACTCAAAGAGCTCATCAGTGAATTTGGCAAAGTTGCAGGATATGAAATTAATACACAGAAATCTCTCACATTACTGTATACTCACAAAAAAAGATCAGATTAAGGACTCAATTCCATTTACCATTGCATCAAAGAGGATGAAATACCTAGGAATAAACTATCTAAAGAGTCAAAAGACCTGTGCTGAAAACTGTGAAGGAAATTGAAGATGACACAAACAAATGGAAAAATATACCATGCTCTTGGATTGGAAGAATCAACATTGTCAAAATGGCTATACTACTCAAGAAAATCTAGAGATTTAGCACAATCCTGATCAAACTACCAATGGCATTTTTCACAGAAGTAGAACAAAAAAATTTAAAATTTGTGTGGGAACACAAAATACTCCAATTAACCAAAACAATTTTGAGAACAAAAAATGGTGCTGGAGGAATCAGGCTTCCTGACCTTGGACTATATTGCAAAGCTACAGTATTCAAAACAGTATGGTACTGGCACAAAACTGAAAGAATAGATCAATGGAATGAGATAGGAAGTGCAGAAATTGGTCTACTCAAAGAATAAGGAAGGGGAGAGAGGATTAAGATGGTGGAATAAAAGGACTGGAGCTCAACTTCTGTCCTAAAAACACAAAATTCACATCTAAAAGCTGAGCAATCCCCACCCAAATGGACCAGAAACCTTAAAAAAGATACCCTACTCCAGAAGAAAAAGAGGAGGACGCATCAAGTGGTAGGAGAGGCGATTTCACGATATAAACAACCCCATACCTCCCTGGTGGGAAGCTCCACAGACTAAAAACTAACTGGTTCACAGAGAGAGACTCACCTACAGGAGTGAGAGTTCTGAGCCCCACATCAAACCCTCATGTTCAGGGATCTGGCTCTGGGAGAAAGAGCCCCTGGAGCAGCTGGCATTGAAGGCCAGTGGGGCTTGTGCACAGGAGCTCCACAGACTGGGGGAAATGGAGACCCCATTCTTAAAAGATGCACATGGACTTTCATGTGCACTGGATCCCAGGGCAAAGCAAAGTCTCCATAGGAATCTGGGTCAAACCAGACTGCAGTTCTTGGAGGAAATCCTGGGAAAACAGGGGTGAATATGGCTTGTTGTGAGGGAAGGACATTGAAGGCAAAGGTCTTTGGAATATTCAGCAGCTGCCTTTCTCTGGAGGTGGCCATTTTGGGAAAATCTGGCCCCACCCATCAGTCAGTGCTGAGAAGCCCCAGGGCAAACAACAATCCAGGTGGGATCACAGCCCTGCCCCTCAGTAAACAGGCTACCTAAAACCCCTCAGGCACACAGCTGCCTCTAATCCCATCCAGAGACTAAGCCCCACCCAGCAGAGGGATTAGAATCAGCTCCACCTATCAGTGGGCAGGCATCAGCCCCTCCCATCTGGAAGCCTACAGCAAGCCCCCATAACCACTTCAGCCACAGGGGGGCAGAAACCAGAAGTAAGAGAGGCTACAATTCTATTATCTGGAAAAAGGTCACCACACTAAAAGCCTATAAAAATGAAAAGACAGAGAACTATAACTCAGATGAGGGAGAAAGCAAAAAACCCAGAAGATAAGCTAAGCAATAAGGAGATTCTCAGCATCCAGGAAAAAGACCTTAGATTGTTGATGATAAAGATGATGCAAGATTTTGGAAATAAACTGAAGGCAAAGATGGATAACTTACAGGAAACACTGACGAAAGAGATACAAGATATAAAACTTAAACAAGAAGAGATGCAAAATACAATAATGGAAATAAAAAATGCACTAGAAGCAGCTAACAGCAGAATACAGGAGGCAGAAGAATGAATAAGAGAGGTGGAGGACAGATTAGTGGAAATTACAGATGCAGAACAGAAAAGAGAAAAAAGATTGAAAAGAAATGAAGAGAGTCTCAGAGAACTCTGGGACAACGTCAAATGCACCAACATCCGTATTATAGGGGTGCCAGAAGGAGAAGAGAGAGAGAAGGGGACAGAAAAAATATTCCAAGAGATAATAGCCGAAAACTTCCCTTACATGGGAAAGGAACCACTCACTCAAATCCAGGAAGCACAACCAGTACCATATAAAATAAACCAAAGAGGAATACACTGAGACACATATTAAGCAAACTGACCAAAATTAAAGCCAAAGAGACAATCTTGAAAGCAGCTAGGGAAAAGAAACAAATAACATAGAAGGGAACCTGGATAAGGTTATCAGCAGATTTTTCAGCAGAAACTCTGCAGGCCAGAAGGGAGTGACATGATATACTTAACATGATGAAAGGAAAAAAATTTCCAACCAAGATTGCTTTACCCAGCAAAGCTCTCACTCAGATTTGAAGGAGAAATCAAAAGCTTTATAGACAAGCCAAAGCTAAGAGAATTCAACAACACCAAACCAGCCTTACAACAAATACTAAAGGAACTTCTCTGGTCAGAAAAGAAAAGACAGCAACAGGAATCAAAAATTCCACAAATGACAAGGCTCACCAGTAAAGGTATATATATATATAGTAAAGATATAAAATCATCCATGCACAATTATACCACCAAAATCAGAAATCATGAGAAGAGGTAGGTACAAATGCAGGACACTGGAGATGAACTTGCAATTAAGAGAACAACAACTTACAACAATCTCATGTACATATAGACTCTTACATCAAAACTTCAGAATAACTGCAAACCAAAAATCTACAATTGATACAAAAACAAGGAATCTCTGAAGAAGAAATATATCTCATAGTAAGTAAGAGCATAATGCATCACAAAGGGGATCATTTGACATCATTCTTGGAATGCTGAAGTCTTAGAACTGATTCTGATTTACTCTCATTAAAGAATTTATGATAATTATAATTAAATAATGCAACTGTACAATTAAATAATACAGTTCTACAATTGTATTATTAATAACCATTTATCTCCATGGTACAATGTAAAGTCTATAATGTCTTGTTTATCACATCACCTAGAATGGTGTAATGCTTTTATTGAAGAATCAATAAGATGTAACACATTGTGAGGACATATTTATATAGTTACACTGTTTTTTTAACCAATTTATGCATTTTATATTTTACTTATTTTCAGAGGCTGTATTATTTTTGTTATTCTTACCAGTGAAGTTATTCTTTTTATTATGTTATATAAAATATTTAATGATATATAAGGCTTTCTTTATAAATTTTAGTTGCATAATATACACAATTTTAATATAATGCTAATTTTTAAAGAAAAATTGAAATGTAATAGGTAATACTAAATAGTAAAGATGAAAGCCATACAAAATGAGATAAGGTATAGAATAAATTTCCTATTTGTCTCAGCATATTTTCCATTCCACTTCTCCAGAGGGAGTCACTTAATCTGTTTCTTCAGATCCATGATATAATAATCTGTGTGAATGTAATTGTGTTTAAATATATGTATTTTATTTTCTAAAAAAAAAAAAAAGAAAGTGCAGAAATTAACCCATGCACCTATGGTCAAATAATCTACAACAAAGGAGCAAGAATATACAATGGAGGAAAGACAGCTTCTTTAATAAGTGGTACTGGGAAAACAAGACAACTACATGGAAAAGAATAAAATTGGAAAATTCTCTAATACTATACACAAAAATAAACTCAAAATGGATTAAAAACCTATACTATACTATAAACATAGGCAGAACATATGCAGAAACATAGGCATAACTTTTTTTTGACATAAATTGCAGCAATATCTTTTTTGACCCAACTTCTAGACTAATGAAAATAAAAACAAATTAACAGATTGGACCCAATTAAGTTTAAAAGCTTTTGCACAGCAAAGGCAGCATAAACTACAAACTGAAAATACAACCTACAGAATGGGAGACAATCTCTGCAAACAAAGTGACCGACAAGAGATCAATCTCCAAAATATATAAACATCTCATGGAAGTTTATACAAAAAAAAAAAAAAATAGCCCAACTAAAAAATGGTCCAAATATCTAAACAGATATTTCTCCAAAGCAGACAGATGGCCAAAAGACACATGAAAAGTTTCTCAACTTCACTAATAGAGACATCCAAGTCAAAACTACAACGAAGTATCACCTTACTTCAGAATGTGGGGGAATGTAAACTGGCGCGACCACTGTTGAGGACAATATGGAAGTTCCTTAAAAAACTAAATATAAGAGGTGGAGCAAGATGGCGGAGGAGTAAGAGGTCACACACACCTTCTCCCACATGCACATCAAAAAAAAAAAAATACATCTGCATGTAAAATGACTCACACAGAACATCAACTGAATGCTGGCAGAGGAACTTAAACCTCCACAAAGGGCAAGAAACTCTTGACATAACTGGGTAGAGCAAAAGAAAAAAAGAGAGAGAAAAGGAATCAGGATGGGACTAGCATTCCAGAGAGGGAGCTGTGAAGGAGAAAATGAACCTACCTCCTGGGAAGCCACCTGACTGACGAAAGATCGGCTGAGTCAGCGGGACCTCAAAGTCACTGAGAAAAGGGTAGAAGCTGGACTGAGAACAGCAAAGCAGAGTGAGAGGCGCACAGAGCATCTGAGCCACCAGCCTGGACGCACCACAGCCTGATACATTTGGGCAGGGGCTGGGCTCTGAGACTCAAGCTCCAGAGTTCAGTTCTGGGGAGAGAACTGGGGGTGGCATGAGAGGCTAAGAAGCAGTGCACCACAGGCTAAGGAGGGAAACGCCAAGGCAGAGGGAACGTGGGAGATGGTCCGGACCCACAGGAGAGGCAAGGTGCCATTGTTGGGGAGGGGAGAGGAGGAGGGGCAGGTCGCCATAGGAAACTCCCCCAGGTGGAGCATGCACATGCCAGCAGGCTTAGAGGGTGGGGCAGTTCTGCATAGCCTATTGGCAGCTAGAAGCCTCTTGCTCTTTTAAGGGAGATTAGGCACTTCTTGTGCAGGCTACAGGTGGTCAGGCACCTATTGTGTGGGCTAAGGACATAAGGGTGCTAAGTGCAATGTGGTGCCTCTTGCACAATCTACAGGTGGCAGGGATAGACTGCAGCGGTTGTTTCAGAGGCCAGAGGGAGGCATGGCTTGTCACCACTGGGGGCCTGTGAGTGGGCTCCACCAGTGACCTCAGTCACCTCAGGGGTTGGCAGAAAAGAAAAAAAGAGGGCATTGCAACCAAGCACCATATGCTATTGCTCTCACTCCCCTGGAAACACACCCATCCTGCAGCTGCCACTGCCAAATGCTCTGGCAGTGGCACTTGGTTACTGTCCCTTCCCAAGATCCTACAACTAGGAGCAACTGGTGCAGCACCTCCTGCATGAACTAAGTGGGACAGGGTGCTTCTTGCATGGTCTGCAGGCGGCAGAGACAAACCACTGCAGTTTTCCCTGATTCTAGAGGTGGGCATGGCCCACTGCCATTGGAGAAATCTGAGCAAAAATCACTTGCAGCCCCATTCACCTAAAGGGCACCACAGAGGAGGGCATTGTGACCAAACACCACCTGCTGGTGCTATCGCACCCCCAGGAACACACCCGCCCTGCTGTTGCCACTGCCAAACATTCCAGGCAGTACCCACACACCTGATCTCTGTCACTTCCCAGGATCCTGCAACTAGGAGCACCCTTTACAAAATCTCATATGTGGGCTAAGTGAGACGGGTTTTTTCGTGCATGATCTAAAGATGGTAGGGGAAAACCACCACAGTTATCACTGACTCTAAAGATGGTCACAGCCTGCTCCCAATAGGGGTCCCTGAACAGGCACCACCTGCGGTTCTAATCACCTCAGAGGAGGGCATTGCCATCAAACACAAGCTGGTGTTTCTCTCACTCCCCTGGGACTCATGTACCCTGCTGTTGCTACTGCCAAATGCCCTAGTCACCCTGAAGATCTGCCTAGAGCTTATTACCACTTCCCAGGGCCCTACAACTAAGAGTGGCCTATGCCACCTTCCTGTAGATCCTTACTGCTATTGAGAGCCCAATGACCAGGCACCGACTGCTGGCCCTACCCATTGCCTCCTTCCCCCTGAAAACACACTGAGCATCCTGAGAACAACAGCCTGCTCACACCAAAGAAAGAGACAGCAAATATTCAAACTCCCACACAAAAAACAAATAGTAACTCCCCCCAAATACAAAGGGGTATTCTTGCATAGAAGTAGCCTTACAAGACTACAGTTTGGTTTCCCCGAACTGACAGAAAAAGAAAAACACAAGCAAGATGAAGAAGCACAGAAACCATTCCCAGTTAAAGGAACAGGAGAATTCACCTAAAGCAGTCAACAATGAAAGAGACCTCAAAGTCTGACAGACATTGAGTTCAAAAGGGAGGTATTGAAAATACTGAAGGAATTAGGAGAGGATATTAACAGTAATGCAGATTCCTTTAGAAAGGAACTAGAAAATATAAAGAGGAGCCAAGAAAAACTAGAAAATTAATTTGCAGAGATATAAACTGAGCTTAAGGCAATAAAGAGAGAATGAATAATGCAGAGGAATGATTTAGTGACGTGGAACATAAAATAATGGAAATCACGCAATCAGGACAGCAGACAGAAAACAAAATGAAAAAACATGAAAGCAATATGAGAGACCTATGGGATAATATAAAGCAGGCCAATCTACACCTAATAGGAATTCCAGAAGGAAAAGAAGAAGAAAAGGGGATTGAAAATATATTTGAAGAAATTATGGCTGAAAACTCCAAATCTAAAGCATACTTATATCAAGATACAGGAAGCACAGAGGACCCCAAACAAGCTGAACCCAAACAGGCCCACACCAAGACATACTATAATAAAAATGGCAAAAGTTAGATAAAGAGAGGATTCTAAAGGCAGCAAGAGAAAAGCAAAGTATTAATTATAAGGGAACCTCCATAGGGCTATCAGCTGATTTCTCTACAGAAACACTACAGGCCAGAAGGGAGTGGCAAGATATATTTAAAATGCTGAAAGGAAAAAATTTGTAACCTAGAATACTCTATCTAGCAAGACTTTCATTTAAATTAGAAGGGGAAATAAAGAATTTTTCCCACAAACAAAAGCTAAAAGACGACAGCAATACTAAACCCATTCTAAAGGAAATACTGAAAGGGCTTCTCTAAATTAAAAAAAACAAACAGAGAGAGGAAAAAAAAAAAGAAAAAGAAGAATTAGGATGGAGGAAACCACAATTGGAAAGCAATCACTTAAATAAGCCAGCGTAGAGATCTAAACATGATGATGTAAAAAAAAAAAAAAAAAAAAAAAAAAAAAAAAAAAAAAAAAAAGACATCAAAATCATACAATGTGGGGAAGGAAGTAAGAAAAAGAAAAAAATAGTTTCTTTTATTTATTTTAATAATGTGTCTGAGCCTATATGACTATCAGGCAAAAGCAAGCAGATATAGGAAAGGCTTAATGTGCTTAAAAAACAGGGCAACCACAAATCAAAACCAAACATTACATTAAAAAAAACTGAAAAGTACCAAGCATAAAATAAATGTAAACCATCCAACCAGAAAAGGAAAGAAGAAAAGAGAAACATAGAATCAATTGGAAAACAAGGTTTAAAATGGCAATAAATATGTATCTATCAATAATTACCTTAAATGTCAATGGACTAAATGCTCCAATCAAAAGACACAGAGTGGCATATTGGATAAAAAAGCAAAAACCTTCAATCTGCTGCCTATAAGAAACTCACCTTAAAGCAAAGGACACATATAGATTGAAAGTGGGGGGATGGGAAAAGATATTTCATACCAATGGACAAGACAGGAAAGCAGGAGTTGCAATACTCATATCAGATAAAATAGACTTTAAAATGAAAGCCATAAATAAAGACAAAGAAGGACACTAATGGTTAAAGGATCCATTCAAGAAGAGGATATTACAATCATCAATATATATGCCCTTAATATAGAAGCACCCAGATACCTCCAACAAATACTAACCCTAGACATAAAAAAAGAAATCAATGGGAATACAATCATAGTAGGAGTCTTTAACGCCCCACTCACAACAATGGACAGATCCTCTAGACAGAAAATCAATAAGGCAATAGAGACCCTAAAGGACACAATAGAAAAGTTAGACATAATTGACATTTTCAGGATATCACATCCAAAATAACCAGAATATACATTCTTCTCAAGTGAACATGGAACATTCTCAAGAATTGATCACATACTGGGGCACAAAGCTAACCTCAACAAATTTAAGAATATAGATATTATTTCAAGTATCTTCTCTGACCACAATGGAATGAAACTAGAAATCAACCACAGGAAAAAAAATGAGAAAAAACTGACTACATGGAGACTAAACAACATGCTGCTAAAACACCAATGGGTCAATGAAGAAATCAAAGGAAATTAAAAAATGCCTCAAGACAAATGATAATGAAGACACATCCACTCAAAATCTATGGGATGCCATAAAAGCAGTGCTCAGAGGGAAATTCATAGCAATACAGGCCTTCCCCAAAAAAGAAGAGAAATCTCAAATCAACAACTTAACCCACCACCTAAATGAATTAGAAAAAGAAGAACAAAAAATACCTAAAGTCATCAGAAGGAAGGAAATCATATAGATCAGAGAGGAAATCAATAAAATAGAGATCCAAAAAAAAATAGAAAAAAAAAATCAATAAAACCAAGAGCTGGATCTTTGAAAAGGTAAAGAAAATTGACAAACCTCTGGCTAGACTCACCAAGAAGTGAAGAGAAATAGCCCAAATAAACAAATCAGAAATGAAAAAGGAGAAGTCATAATGGATTCTACAGAAATACAAACAACCATGAGAGAATACTATGAACAATTGTATGCCAGCAAACTTGACAACTTGGAAGAAATGGACAACTTTCTAAAGACAGCCTGCCAAAACTGAATCAAGAAGAAATAGATCAACTGAACAGACTGATCACTAGAAATGAAATTGAATATGTCATAAAAGCACTCCCTACAAATAAAAGTCCAGGACCAGATGGCTTCACAGCTGAATTCTACCAAACATACAAAGAGGAACTTATACCCATCCTCCTGAAACTTTTTCAAAAGGTTGAAGAAGAAGGAATACTCCCAAAGACATTCTATGACACCGCCATCACCCTAATTCCAAAACCAGACAAAGATACCACCAAAAAAGAAAACTCTTGGCCAACATATTTGATGAATATAGACACAAAAATTCTCAACGAAATTTTAGCCATCCCAATCCAACAACATATCAAAAAAATCATACCACGACCAGGTGGGATTTATCCCAGGTGCACAAGGATGGTTCAACATACACAAATCAATCAACATCATACACCACATTAACAAAAGTCAAAAACCACATGATCATCTCATAGATGAAGAGAAAGCATTTGACAAAGTCCTACATTCATTCGTGATAAAAATTCTTACCAAAGTGGTTATAGAGGGAACATACCTTAACATAATCAAAGCCATCTATGACAAACCCACAGCAAATATAATACTCAATGGAGAAAAGTTGAAAGCCTTCCCACTAAAGTCTGGAACAAGACAAGAATGTCTACTCTCACCACTGTTATTCAACATAGTTTTGGAAGTCCTAGCCACAGCAATCATACAAACAAAAGAAATAAAAGGCATCCAAATAGGAAGAGAAGAGGTAAAACTGTCACTGTATGCAGATGACATGATAATATATATAGAAAACCCTAAGGACTCAATCCAAAAACTGCCTGAACTGATCAACAAATTTAGCAAAGTAGCAGGTTATAAGATTAACATGCAGAAATCAGTCACATTTCTGTATACTAACAAGGCAATATTAGAAAAGGAATACAGAAATACAATACCTTTTAAAATTGCACCCAAAAAAATCAAATACTGGGGAAAACACCTGACCAAGGAGGTAAAGGACTTTTATGGTGAGAACTATAAAATATTAATCAAGGAAATTAAAGAAGATGTAAAGAAATGGAAAGATATTCATTGCTCCTGGGTTGGAAAAAATAATATTGTAAAAATGGCCATACTACCCAAAGCAATCTTCAGAGTCAATGCAATCCCTATCAAATTACCCATGACATTTTTCACAGAACTAGAACAAACAATCCAAAAATTTATATGGAACCACAAAAAAAAACCCAGAATTGCCAAAGCAATTCTGAGGAACAAAAGCCAAGCAGGAGGCATCACTCTCCCAGACTTCAGGGAATATTACAAAGCCCAGTCATCAAACAGTATGGTATTGGTACCAAAACAGACATATCGACCAAGGGAAAAGAATAGAGAACCCAGAAATAAATCGACACACCTAGGGTCAATTAATCTTTGACAAAGGAGGCAAGAATATAAAATGGGAAAAAGACTTTTCAACAGGCATTGCTGGGAAACCTGGACGGCTGCATATAAATCAATGAAACTAGACACACCCTCACACCATGTACAAAAATGAACTCAAAATGGCTGAAAAACTTAAATATAAGACAAGACACCATCAAACTCCTGGAAGAGAACACAGGCAAAACATTCTCTGACATCAACCTTATGAATATTTTCTCAGGTCAGTCTCCAAAGCAATGGAAATAAAAGCAAAAATAAACCAATGGGACCTAATCAAACTGACAAGCTTTTGCACAGCAAAGGAAAGCAAAAAGAAAACAGAAAGACAACTTACAGAATGGGAGAAAATAGTTTCAAATGATGCAACTGACAAGCACTTAATCTCTAGAATATACTAGCAACTCATACAACTCAACAGCAGAAAAGCCAATCAATCAATGGAAAAATGGGCAAAAGACCTGAAGAGGCATTTCTCCAAGGAAGACATACAGATAGCCAACAAGCACATGAAAAAACGCTCCACATCCCTGATTATTAGAGAAATGCAAATCAAAACTACCATGAGATACCACCTCACACCCGTCAGAATGGCCATCATTCACAAGTCCACAAAAAACAAGTGCTGGAGAGGTTGTGGAGAAAAGGGAACCCTCCTGCACTGTTGGTGGGAATGTAGCTGGTACAACCACTATGGAGAACAGTTTGGAGATACCTTAGAAATCTATACATAGAACTTCCATATGACCCAGCAATCCCACTCTTGGGCATATATCTGCACAAAACTTTCCTTAAAAAAGACACGTGCTTCCACATGTTCATTGCAGCTCTATTCGCAATAGCCAAGACATGGAAACAACCCAGATGTCCATTGACAGAGGATTGGATTAGGAAGATGTGGTATATATACGCAATGGAATACTACTCAGCCATAAAAAAGAATGAAATAATGCCATTTGTAGCACCATGGATGGAACTAGAGACTCTCATCCTGAGTGAAGTAAGTCAGAAAGAGAAAGACAAGTACCATATGATATCACTTATATCTGGAATTTAACATAAAGCACAAATGAACCTTTCCACAGAAAAGAAAATCATGGACTCGCAGAGTAGACCTTGTGGTTGCCAAGGGGGATGGGGAGGGAGTGGGATGGATTGGGAGCTTGGGGTTAATAGATACAAACTATTGCCTTTGGAACGGATTAGCAATATGATGGAGCATGATAATGTGTGAAAATAGAATGTCTACATGTGTAACTGGGTCACCATGCTGTACAGTAGAAAAAAAATTGTATTGGAGACATAACTATTAAAAAAAAAGAAAAACCTAAATATAGGAGTTCCTATTGTAGTTCATCAGTAATGAACCTGACTAGTATTCATGAGGATGCAGGTTCAATCCCTGGCCTTGCTCCTTAACCTCCTTGGGTTAAGGATCCGCGTTGCCGTGAGCTGTGGTGTAGGTTGCAGATGGGGCTCAGGTCTGGCATTGCGGTGGCTGTAGCATAGGCCAGCAGCTGCAGCTCTGATTCAGTCCTTAGCCTGAGAACTTCCATGTGCCGTGGGTGTGGCCCTAAAAAAACACCAAAAGAAAAAACCCTAAATATAGAACTACCATATGATCCAGAAATCCCACCCCTGGGCTTCTATCCAGGGAAAATCATAATTTGAAAATATATATACATCTTAATGTTCATTGTGGCCCTATTTATAATAACCATGAGAAGGAAGCAACTGAAATGTCCATCAAGAGAGGAATGGATAAAGAAGATGTAGTACATACATATAATTGAATATTAGCCTTAAAAATGAAATAATGCAATTTACAGCAACATGGTTGAACCTAGAAATTATCATACTAAGTGAAGTCAGGCGATGACAAATATATGAAATACTAGTATGTGGCATCTAATGAAAAATGATAACAAAAGAACTTACAAAAGTGAAACAGATTAAAAATTTTTGAAACAAAATTTATGGTTACAAAAGGGGATAAATTAAGGGGCTGGCTTTGGCATATGCATACTACTATATATAAAATGGATAGATACTAGGACCTGCTGTATAGCACAGTGTAAACTACTCAATACTGTGTAATAACCTAAATCATCTGAAAAAGAATGGATATGTGTGCGTGTGTGTGTGTGTATGTATGATTAACTTTGCTGTACACCTGAAACTAACACAACTTTGTAAGTCAACTATACCCCAATAAGGCTTATTAAAAATCAGAGTTCCTGTAGTTGACACAGCAGTAATGAACCTGACTAGTGTCCATGAGGATGCAGGTTTGATCCCTGGCCTTGCTCCGTGGGTTAAGGATCCCGCATTACTGTGAGCTGTGGTGTAGGGTCACACACGCGGCTCTGATCTGGCATTGCTGTAGCTGTGCTGTAGGCTGCCAGCTACAGCTTTGCTTCGACCCCTAGCCTGGGAATTTCCATATGCCTCAGGTGCTTCCCTAAAAACAAATTATTAAAAATCATCATGATTTTGATTCATTTTCATTAGTTATCCTTTTTTTCTTTTTTCCTTATCATTACCAAAAGTTATGCAGCAAAACCTAAATGTCATGTATACTTCAGTTATACAACTCTTCAAAAACAATTACATATTTTAATGCAATGACAATGCCATTATAACACCCAATAGAACAGCATTTTTATCATGTCATACACTATTTATAATCAGTTTTCCCTCATTGCTTATAAAATGTCTTTTATGTTTGGTTTGTTCAAGTCAGTATCTAAAAAAAATCCCCACAATGTATTGTTATATATCTTAAATATCTTTTCATCTGAAGGCCATCCCATCTTCCTATTTTTTTCCATACCACTGACTTATTGCCAAATTCATGTCAGTGTCATGATTTCAGCGACTTTTTTCCCCCGAAGCAGCATTTAATGTATTACTTTATTCCTTATATTCCATTAAATGGAAGTTAACTTTAGAGGTAATTTCTTAAAATGTCATGGCAGTGTATTGATTTTGTCGTTAGTAAGCTCTAACAAATCCATTTAAATTGTGATTAAAGAAAAGTAAAAGATTCTGTTTTCTGCCATGGATGATGGAAGAAAAAAATAATATAATTGTGATTAGAAGAAATCCCACATTATCCAATATCAATCATATAACAATATCTTACCTATGGCCTGCTGTTCTTTTTTCTTTAATTCTTTTTAAAAAGATTCTTTAAAATTATAATTGATTTACAATGTTCTGCCAATTTCTGCTGTACATGGCCTGCTGTTCTTTTTTATGACACCTACTTGGTTCCTAAACTCCTTGGAAATTGCAGGATCTGGCATAGGGGATTTTTACTGAGGAATGCTGAAAGGAGAAAGACCATTAGAGAATTATAGACAAGAGTTTAAAGAGTTAAAAGGGTTTTTAATTTTAAAAAGGCCCATATATATATTTGACTATGAATTATGTCTCAAGAATGGACTGGGAGATGTGGAATCTACAGTAAGGGAGCATTTAGAATACTAATTGAATAAACAAGGATCACCCTAATGCTATAGATAACAACCACATTTGTAAGTTGCTACATGAGTGATTATTGGGTAAAACCAACTCCAGAAAATGAATATAATACTGGATTTTTCCCCTCTCCTAGTTATGCTCTGTTGACATAAATCATCAAATTCATAGCCGAAAGGGGGAGAAAACAAAGATATGAAACCTTAACGAAGTATGTGTTGGCAAGTAGAGTAACATTTGCAACCCTCAGAATATTATGTAGATACTATTATTATTTATATTTTAGAGATAAGGAAACTGAGTTTTAAAAAGCTTGAGTAATTTCCCCAATACCACATAATAATAAATAGAGGAGTCAGGAAATGAACTGAGGCAGTCTAACTCTTCACCTCACTGCTACACTATTCTGTCTCTAAGAAATGACTTGTGAGCTTTCTGTTACCTTTGTATGAAAACCAGGAGATAGAAAAACTTCTGACTTTGATGACAACCTGAAATGGGATTGAATTTGAGCCATGGGATTTTAATGTGAGTACTTAAATATTACATATAATTTATTTTATTTTATGACTGCACCTGAGGCATATGGAAGTTCCCAGGCCAGTGATTGAATCTGAGCCACAGCCACGACCTACACTGCAGCTGCAGCAATGCTGGATCCTTTAACCCTCTGAGCCAGGCTAGGGATTGAACCCGCACCTCTGCATTGACCCAAGCTGCTGCAGTTGGATTCTTAATTCATTGCACCACAGCAGAAACGCCTACTTTAATAATAACTATATTCCTTTTCTTTTAAACAGGTCATCGATAATCTTGGTCCTTTGGAACTGATTCTTAATACTCCCAGCCATCATAGGGTTCATCATGGTGAGGAATTTGATGTTTTCTTTTGTTCCATCTTCATTTCTTGAAAAATGATATTGTTCTTTTGTGTTATCTTATCACAATTACCCAACCTAGTTACCACACACTGTGCACATAGACATTCGCTTCTTCTTTCGTATCTAGACAAGCCTCATCTCCAAAGGAGTGATGGGAGGTGGGAATAAAAGCCAAAAACCTTTCCATATTTGGCTTTTGGATTTTCCTTTTTGCTTAGATATCCTCAGATATAGTGAAAAAAGAGTTAACCATCTGATGGGTCCATACTTCGAATTGTGAGGGAGCTTGTAGAAGGCTTCTACTTGACCTGATGTGGAGGGTCATTCCTTTGTACAGCCAGAGTCTTGATCTTTAAATCTGTTAGTATTTGGGGAAAGCCTAATAAATAACACATAACTTTCCTGCCTAAATCCTGTGAATAACTCAACATACACTGCATTTGCCTTACAGAGGAAAAAAATCCCATGGTTTGTGCCTAATGTTTAAAGATACCAGCTTAAGAAATAACAGCAATGTTTACATGTGTGCACCAAAAGACCTGTACAAGAGTGTGCATATTGGCGTTATTTGGGAAAGGAGAAAAAGGGGACATAATTCACATGTTATCAGCAACAGAACATATACACCGTAGACTATTCATATAATAAAGAACTACATGGCAATGAAAAAGTCCAAACTCTTGTGGCTTGCAATGACATGAATAAACCTCACAAACACAATGTTGAGAGAAAGATGATAGGAGGGGGAGGGAGTGGGAGGGATCGGGAGCTTGGGCTTATCAGACACAACCTAGAATAGATTTACAAGGAGATCCTGCTGAATAGCATTGAGAACTATGTCTAGATACTCATGTCGCAACAGAAGAAAGGGTGGGGGAAAAAACTGTAACTGCAATGTATACATCTAAGGATAACCTGACCCCCTTGCTGCACAGTGGGAAAATAAAAAAAAAAAAAAAAAGAAATGAAGTAGTAAATATTATTCTGTTTTTATAAGTTTCCAGGCATCAGAGTTGGTACTGGAGCACTGAAGCCTGCCTTCCTAAGGCAGGGAGCAGAGCAGAAGCACAAGATCCCCCAGGAGAGGAGAGGATGCCTTCAGGCTGCCCATGCTATTTCCTCTAACAAATGCCACTGTCATCCCCCACCCCCAGGGAAATGTTAGTGAGGAGCATGGACAAGCCAATAGGATTATACTCTTGGGGTTCCCTCCATATATAAAGAAGTATAAAAGGTGGAGATAAACATGTCCACACTGAAAAATAGTTTCCTGTTTGGCCTCAGACCACCTTTCCATGGATGTTGTTTTATATCAGGGTTTCTCAGCCTCTGCACTGTTAATATTTTAGACCATTTGGGAGCAGGGGGTGAGGAGGCTGCCCTGTGTATTATAGGATGTTAATCTCTACATACTAAATGCCAGTGATATCCATTCCCAGTTGTGACTACTATCAGTTATCTCCAGACATTGCCACATATCCTGAGGAGCAAAGGACTCCCCAAGCCAAAGGGAGTTACTATTTATTCCCCATTGGCAATGGGTGGTAGGTCTGTGGAGTCAGCTCCACTCTGTACTTTTGCATGGGAGAGATCTTTCCTTTTGTCTTCACTTTCAGATGTACATTTTCATGTATGGAAGGTGCATAAAGAAATGAGGACACATGAAGATAGTTGAATTTATTGGAATAGTGACCTGGTAGATTAATATTTTTTCTCCTTTGATTTATAATCATGTGAATATGATTGTGTTTACTTAAGCTTTTTAAAATAAGAAACTGCCCAACTATTTAAATTTAAGTTATCATTTAAGGACTTTGGGGCAAGAAAAATTTTATATATGTTATGAGGTAATAAATATAACTAAAGGCAATTTTACTTTTACGGTTAAAAAAATAGTAAAGGAGTTCCCACTGCGGCACAGCAGGTTAAAGATACAGCATTGTCAATGCAGCAGCTTGGCTCATTGGCTGTGGCTTGGGTTTGATCCCTGGCCCAGAAACTTCCACGTGCTGTGGATATGGCCAAAATAAAATAGTAAACTCTTATTCTAAGTGGAAAATTTCTTCCTGGAAAAATGCAGTGGAAAGGGGTAAAAGTAACATCAAACTTTTTTAAAAATATAAAAATAAGTATATTATTTATCTTATTTCCTATTGCCTTTTGTTCTGAACCATTTAATTTTCAATTATTACTCTTTGCTAGTCCTAAAAAAAGAATTACTTAGAATTATCTCAGGGTTTTAAAGAATGGAAATAATTATAAATATACATGGTTTTAAGGAAATCTTTGCTCTTTTTAGTAAAATAAATTGGTAAATAAAATGACAACATTTTACTAGCAAACAAAATCTAGTGTTGTCAGTGATAAGATATTTTTAGGAAAATTATTATTTCAAAAAGCTTAATTTCATTTTGCAAAAAAAATTGAAAAATATTTTGTCTTGTAGGCAGAAACCGTTATTGCGTAGACAAAAATTATGCTGGCACTCTTATTATATGGGATAGAATTTTCGGTAAGTAAAAAGTATAAGAATTTAAAAAATTAAATTAGCCCCTTAATTCACAGAGTCAAAGATCATATCATTATTGTTTATCTTTCAGGAACATTTGAGGCAGAAAATGAAAAAGTTGTATATGGCCTAACACATCCCATTAATACATTTGAACCATTCAAGGTGCAGGTAATGTACTTGGTTTTATTCTTTCCGAATTGATTATATACTTTTATAAATTTTATATTTAAAAGAAAAATCCTTTGCCAAAAGACAAAAAGGTATAGCACAATACCCCCCAAAAGTAATTTAACTGCAAAAGATTTTAGAAATAACTCCGATGCTCAAACACTTGAGTGAAATTGGGCAAAACACACTTGAAAACATTAAAAGAATTTTAAGTTAAGTCTACTAGCTAGAATCTTAAAAAGTTACTCTTTAGCAGACACATCCTTTCTCAGAATAGGCCGGAAATATATTCATGTATTCAGAAGGAGCGGTAGTAAAATGTATAATTAAGGCTGATGCCAGAGTAAGAAAAATATTTGCTTCAAGGCTGCATGACTCTGGTTAGAAATTCAACATGAGCCCTTTGCCCTCCTCTTCTTGGACCTATGTGTCAGGAACTATTATGGGTGGTTAGGTCTGCACGTTGCCTTACCTGCTAAGACTTGTTGCCCTGGACCAGTGTTCTGTCAGACATGTGGTCTTGGTTGTTCTCTATTCTCAATGGTTGGCACTAGAGAAATAAGGAATGTCTGTGAAGCTCTGATCCGTCGGCAGCAGACCACCGCAAACACCCCTGGGGGGCAGGACTAGTAAATGAGAAAAAGATAAGAATGCTTGAAAAATTCAAGAGGTCAGTCATTGACGGCTCTGTCCTGGGCACTGGGTATACAGCATTCAGAAAGAAGGAAAGTGCAGGTTCATGTTGGCTCTGCTTTTCAAACCCACTTCTTCAAAGTTCCTAAGAAAGTTAAAGTAAAAAATAAATGGACATTACTGAGCTTACACTATAGGCAGGGCATTGCTAACAGCACAGATATTTAATGTAGCCATGACTAAAGCCTTGTAAGTTTGTGGCTCTTTTTAGTCTCAATTTTTTGGTGGATGAAACTGAGGTTCCCAGGATTTAAACAATGCATCCAACTAAACACGGTTTGTCAGATGCAAATCTAACGAAGGTGGTTTGAAGGCCAGAACCAAACTTGCTTAACTCAATTTTACAGAAAAAGCCATTGCAAATTGTCTTCATTTTTCAAGTGAAAGGCATTGCTATGTTGCAGTTCAGAAGAGAAAAGTTGATTATTTCTCTTTTTTCTTCTCAACTAAGGGCATTTCTCAAACACACTCTCTCTCTTTCGGTTAGGCATTACCAGGAATGTGATAATTTTTTTCAGGAGAATACTAGCAAATATTTCTGGGTATTTTATTAATAATAAGATTTATAGAACTGAAAACAGTTTCAAAGTAATACATTGAGAGCTACTTCTTCACTGGGTATGGACTTGTCTTTGTAATGTGCAGATTAAAAAGGAGCTATAGCTTGGTGTCTTTCCTCTAGGAGAGAGCATATGAGGATCTTATTAAAGTGCAGACTCTTTTCAGTACATCCGAAGTCTATCCAAAAGTCTGTGTTTCTAACAAGCTCCCAGGAGGTGCCTATGCTGTTGGTTCATGGTAATCCTGTAGCTAGCAAGGATGTGGGGTTGTACACACACTGAGAAAAAGTGGTTCATATTTGAGATAGAATAAGATTGAAAACCGCATGACATGAGCTGCATATGGATTGGATGATTAGGATTTGAAGACACAGTCACAGGTACTTATGAATGATGCAGAATCTGTGTCAAATTTAATTCTGCAGGTCTCTGCCCTCACAAAAACATTTCCTTTAGCATAATGATCGTCACGACTGTGTCTAAGGTTTAGTCTTCTACATACTCATCTATATCGTCAGAAATATCAACTCAGCAAGTTGTAATAAATATAAGTTCCTAAACTTACAGAATCATATATTCACTCTCACTTGTATTCCCTTTATATTTAGCTAAATTTCTCACCTTCACATTAGAGGCTTCAAAGAAACTTAGAATAGTCCCTGTTAGACGGATAGATTTTTTTTTCCCTCTGTATTATTAGGCGTAGATCATTCATTTTGCTTTCCTTTGGGGTCCAAGTGTTGCAGGGCATTAGAAAACAAATAAGTGAGAAAGTACTCCTTATTTAAAAGTATAACCATGTATTTCTCATGGCTTGTGTCTAGAATAATAGTAATAAAATTTCAGTCAGTTTTTAAAATAACAAAACAGGTAACTATATTACTGTGTGTTGTAACATTAATTTTGTGTTATTATTATTATGAAGCCTCAGGATAAGTTTCCACCTAACATTTGACTTTTCTTCAAAATCTGCTCAATTAAATCCTACATTGTTCCTTCATATTCCTCATGTTAATATTTCAAATAATTCTAAACACTATTTTTATAATGCTAGCAGTTTAAATTCTATATGGTATAGTGAAAATACCAGGGAGATCACAAATTCTTATAGAGCCAAACCTTCTTTCTATGTTAATTTATCACTATACTTGTAATAGAACTCATTTCTAGAGTCTACAGCTGATGCCCAGTATCTAGGACTATTTTTAATCCTTTGATGCATTATTATCTTATAGATGGTATATATACCTAATTATCATAGTAGCCAATATGTATTGAGTATTTATCATGTGTGGTCATGCTTTTAACTTTATGCATATCAAATGTGTGTTATTTAAAGAATGTAAATTCCAGCTATAAGGCTCAAGGTAAACTTTTGACTCAGCAAACTTTTCTTATTCAGAAAATGGTCTATTTAATACTCATAATTCTACTATTAGAAATAGCTTTGAACATTTTTTTAGTATGATGTGTTTGCAACTCAATATAGTAAGCAAAAGGTTAAAGATACATAACAGATATTGAATATTTGTATATTCCATGTTCAACTTTAATAATCATTTGGTATATCTAAAAAAGATATCATTAGACATTGAGTGCATAGCTGCTACTTAATTCGATTGGAAATAAAGTCTGTGAAATCATTATTATTCTTTGATTTTTAAACAATTGTCCTATTTTTAAATTTCAAACTTATAATTTTGTGGAGCTTTAGAAATAATGACAAGAATACATTTAAACTTTAAAATATGCAGGATGAACAGAATTAATTTCAATTTACAATGTAAATGCATATTAATAACATTATCAAATTATACATAACCTGCGTGTTAAAGAATAACATAAATTTTATTAATAGTAAAATAAAATGCATTATTTATTATATTTAATTTTTCCTGTTATAGATTATTCTTACTTTAAATAGACTATATTTTTATTCTAGTTCCACCATTTAGTTAACATATGGACTACATTCTGGGCCACACCTGGATTCTTCAATAAGTTTTCTGTCATGTTTAAAGGACCAGGATGGAGTCCAGGTAAACCAAGACTTGGGCTGAGTGAAGAAATCCCAGAGGTAAATAGAGTTCATGAATTTGATGATGATGAAGATTAATCTCATATTGTCAGATCTACACCCAGCCTATAATATATGCTGACTTCATGCATATCTGAAAAAAGATGTTCCCAAAAACAAAGACAGCCATGCAATGTGTAACTTAATGAGTGGACACCACCTAGGGGCCAAGGAGAGGGGTGGCTTCTCCCAGGCTGACACTGACTCTTACTAGGGAGCATGGTTTGGGGGCAGAGCAGCAGAGGTTGGTTTTCTTGGCACAAACCCACGATAAGAGCCTATGTGTAGTACAGAAACTACTCAGATCCCTTTGGATCAGTCACGGAACTTAGACTACTAGAAATGGAGGGAGACCTCTTAAAGATGATTCTGTCTAGCTTTCATTTTGTCTGTGAAAAAGTTAGGTCTCCAGAATAGAATGTCTAAAGTCACACCAAGATGGTGTGGTTGTTGAATTAAACCACAAATTTATTCCTTGAATAGTAGAGTAGTAACATTAAATATAAAAATTCTACTGAAAAAAATCAGTAAGATAAAGATTTAAAACACTGGAAACCAAAGGAAAAATTCAGTTCTAATCTGAAATACCTCTTACAAAGATGAAAAAGGAATTTCTTTCCAATCATTCAAGATATGTATTGCAATTGTTTATCAAAATAGCTGTCATTGATAGTAATATAGAAACAATAAACTACTGTTAATTTCAAAGATAATTATGAGTATAAAAATTAGCCAGTATTTCAAGGAAATGAAGTCACATGTTACATTTGAATATTACTATTTTTCAAAAATCTTGATCTAAACAAAGATGTTTTCTCATCCAGTTATGAAAGTTGCTATGTTGAAATTTCCCAGACACTTTTGGTTATGTTCATAGTTAGTTATGCAACAGTGATCTAACTATAGGTGAAAATAATCTGTTATTTCAGCTCCAAAAGTCTAGGCAGCTATGGCCCACTTATTATTTTTCTTTTTTCAATAGCTAATTCAAAGTAAACTTTCATTTAATAGTGATACATAAATCTGTATTATAAAGATAGAATTATTATGGGAAATTGTAGTTGGGGAAAGTTGTTTTCAGACAACATTTCTCTTTGAGGCATGATTATCTGCACTACCCCAATCACCTTCCATTTTCTCTTTTGCTCTACTTTCATGTATAATCATGGACATATTTTCAAATTTCATATCCCATGTTCATTTTAGTTATGTTTATCATTATTGGTAATTCTTAAATTGCTCTATATAAATAAAGCACACTAAATAGAATTGTAATGCTTCTGCAATGAAAAGCAAATTCTCCTAAATTGTACATTTTTTACTTTTCAAAGTTATGAAATTAGAGTCATTTTGAGGATTAAAAAGAAAAAGAATAGTGAAATCTTTCATCTCTTTTTTCATATTTCCTTTTCACATAGTATGAATTTCAATTGAGAGATAAGGGAGCAATATAACAGAAAGGCTTCTTTCTTGTCTTCCTAGGTCAAGGGGAATGAAGTTCCCTTCTCATCTTCGGCATCTCAACTATTACGGATATATGCAGTTGTACAGTTTGCTCTGATGCTAACATTTTATGAAGAGACCTTTGCAGATAAAGCTGTAAGTGGTCATTTTAAATATAATGTGAGAGAATTATCTGTCATTTTGAAAATGAAAATAAGTTCCCTCTATGATAGCTCTGCTCTATTCTTTTCTGTAATTGTCTTTGAGTTTTGGCAATGTCACATTTAAACAGGTAAACAAATTCTTCTAAAATTAATTTAATTAATATAAGTTAATTAATTATATCCAGTGTTTCTGGATAAAATATACATCAAATGGTATATTATTGATCTAAATGATAAATGAGAAATGATTTGTCACAAATAAGTTCTGCAACAATTATAAGAAAACTATTTCAGAAGTTAGAGTTAAATGTTTTGGGGACAGCAGACTTTATATCAGCTTCAACATACTTCTCTTCAATTAGAGAATACCTTGATACCTTGACTTCAGAGAGTTTGCAATGTGGAGTTTATTCCATTTATTTTGTCCTTTCAAAATATTCAATTTGTCTTATTCAAATATAAAAGCCCTGGACCAGTGTTTAGAACCTGGATTCTGATTCAGGCATTACCATCTGGGGAGTCATTTTTTTGGCCACATAAGGAATACCCTCACTACCTACATTTTGAAGAAAATAAAAATAGCTGATATATGTAAAAATGCACTGTAAAGTATAAAAAGATAAAAATGGGGTATTTTAAAATATTTTTATATTTCATAGATTTATTTATATTACATTCTTGCAAAAAGTATTTAAATACTTCAAAGTGGTACATAAATTATAGTAAGGTGACTAAGTTGGAAGTAGGTAAAATTGAAAATAGAATGACAGAAGAACAAAAAATCAGTGCCTTTGACTTTGTTACCAAAAAAACAGGTGCCTCATGAAAGACCCTCATTGAGTCAGGAATGTTGAGGGTTTATGTACTAGCTTTGAATGAATAATGGTTTTATGCTTTAAAGAAAAACGGAAAAGGGGGTCTCGATTTCCAGAAAAATGAGGGGTTAGGTACAACTATTTCTTTTTAAGGCATACTGAGCACCTAGAATTGCTGGATAAAATGTCATATATCTTTTAAAAAGCTCTTTACATACACTGTATAGATGAGCTGGCAAAAAATTGAGGTACTCCTTAGAGGCTAAAAATTTTGAGAAAATGTAAATCCAGTGAGGTACTCTTCCTGATAGCTGTCCCGGGGCATCAGACCATCTCTGTTAGTTAAGACCTTAAGGAACCAGAAACAAAGCTAAGCACCTGCATAGGTGGAAAGTCAGTTAAACAACTTCAAATGAAACAATTGAAATCAAAAGAAATACTCTCAGGGAGAGGGATTGGGATGAGAAAAAGAAACATAAAAAGGCAACTTGCCTTCACTGGATTTGGCTTTGAGGAGGTGGAGAAAAGTCTTCCCTGAGAATTTTAAACTAAGAAATACTTCTCACTCAGATATGGATCCAGGATTTAAACTAGTTATTGATCTTAAATCTAAACTAAGGATATAGTTTAAACTAAGAATATAGTTTATAGATTAGGTCTCATATGTTTAGAAGATCCATGTTCGACTCATGCTTAGAGCAATCCTTCAAACCCCAGTCTTGACATAGTCCCCCAGGGAATGTCTTACTGATGATGAGCACATAGATAAAATGCACAGAAATACATTAGGAAAAAGCCGCCATGATGAAGCATTAGCAGAAACAACAAATGGCAGAATTAAACCCTCAAAAGCAATAGATTTTGAAAATAAAATCAAAACATCAATTAAATAAATGTAATATGTTTGAAGAAAAAGTTGAAATTAAAAAGAAATTAGAAATGATGAAGCATATTTAGAAATAATCAAATTAAATTTCTCACACACAAAAATATAATGGACCTGAAGAGGTTAATGACTTCACTGGCAGTTTAAAGACAACTAAAATTGTATCCATTATACAGTGTTAGCAGACAATGATATTAAAGGAAGTTATCTTAGATATAAAAAATAATGTGAAAAAGTCTAAAAAATGCAAGAATTCAGAAAAAGTATAGGTGAATACACATGCTATTAGCAGGCAGGGAATTGAGGAAAGATAAATTACCTTTTTCAAAGATGAGGTATGGGCTCTGACAGATACCAGTCTACCCATGAAAGCCCCATAATAGAAAGTAGTAATAGAAGTTAATTAATAATACATATAGAAAGTTAGCCTATTGTGAGGTGACTTTTTAAATGATATATAAACCCTATGGACTTATTTTTAATAATTAGATCCCATTATAATAATCATAGCATATTAATTCCAAGGAACAATTGCAAGAATACCCTATGACTCACACAGTGAATTCTATAAATAGGTCTACTTGAAGTAGGGTATTGGGTGTATTAAGTAGGACTTTTTGGTTGTATGTGACAGAAATTCTCCTCAAAGTCAATTTATTAACTCAAATTCCTGAAGAGTCTGGTATATTTCTTTAGGCAGTGTTGGATCCAGTTAGTCAGGTAATGCCATCAGGATTCTTCTCAATCTTTTATATAGTTATGCATTTCCCAATGCAGTTTCTCCTACAGGCTCTCAAATTTCGTGGTAGCAAGATGGCTACCTGCAGCTCTAGCTTAAATACTGCCACACAAGAAACTCCAGAAGTGAAAGTTCTAAGTGGGAGTCTGATGTTATGGGTTGGTCCATCTGGATATCACTAAACCAATCAATGTAATCAGGTGGATCATAGACCATTCATTCTATGAATGGCAGGGCAGGACCAGCCCCACAGTATCCTCATGGTCTGAGGGGAGGGACAAGATGGCTTGAAAGATATACTGAGATGATGGTATATAGAATAAGCAAAATAGATTTGAGTAGGCAAAGATAATAAAGGTTAGATCTCTGTGTTATCCTGTAAATAAGTGTATGTGACAGTGTGTGCTGCTAAATAAAATAGGCTTATAAACGTTATTATAGAGAATACTGGATAATATATTGAAGAAAGCCATTTCAATTTTAAACATTATTTAAAGACTTTAGTGATTGGTGTTACCAATGTGTATTTGTGCTTTTTGCATTTAAAATTAATAACCCAAAGTTGCTACGCATAGTGACTCCAATTTTGGACAATAGACGCAAGTTCAAAAATGCTCTCTGTCCATGTATGCTTTTTTAAACTGCAGAAAAATATTTTCACAACTATAACAGAAAACAGTGATTTAAATTATAGTTTCCATTTTGTAAAGTGAAAATAAGAAATAGGATGTGATGTGACCTATTTTGTTTACTGTTTTATATAGGTGCTACAACTAATGAAACCAATTCCACAATGCAGCAGGTTCATTTGCATTTAGCTTCAAAAGAAACAAAATCTGAATACAACAATATCTTTTAAGAGCATAACTTTCTTAAAAGCAGCATGAATTGCATCACTATTAGCATTGACCATAATGGCTAGACTTATTAATTGCTAAACCTAAAGTCTTATAATCATATCCTCAGTATTACCCATCACTGATTACTTTGTTAAAATTACTTTGTCATTTTAACTTGTCACCTAAATTATGATTAAAATATGCATGCATTAATAAACTTTAGATAATTGAGTAATAACAGGAGAAAAGCTACATGATCTGCATCTAAATATCTAACCTTTGATATGCTGATCAGTACTGATTACCTTTGCATTATTGAGTTTTTTTAGTTGTGCTAAATATAGTCTCAAAATGAATTGAACTAATTTGTAGAAATAAAATTTTTTTCATTTTGATTTTGAAAGAGAGGCTTTAAGATTAAGTTCACCAAAATAAATTTGAATGTCTAGGCATGTGTAAGTGCTCCTTTGGTAAAAATGCAGCCAGACAGGGTGTGTATTAAAATATGTAACTCATAGCATGGTTTTCCCAAGATTTTTCCACTGTCATAAAACACTATATGAGAAACTCATGTAGATATGTCGACAAAGAGAAATATCAAGTGATGAAATCCTTTTCAAATTGAAATTAGAGTTGGAGACAGCTTCATTCCTGACAAAAATTAAATCTGAAAAGTTCATTTGCCTGTTTCCCACACGTGTTTTCCTTTGCTAAAAACATGCTGTGCAACTAAGAAAAAAAATGTTGCTTATTTGCAAAATTCTATAGGGCCTTTCTAGTCTCAGGGCTGTTTAAAAGCATCTGAAGATGTTAAAATCCAACAGCAATATTTTTTCTCTAGATTCATTGTAGCCAATGATCACATAGAAAAGTTGTGGCTGACTTGTAATTGGGGACCCTGCTGTGGTCTTACAGCCTTTTCTGTTTATGCATATAGCAGAGTAGAAAAATACTTACTTGTTTAATGTGTGAAAGTTCTGTATAAATAACTTTGGGAGTCAAAAAAGCAAGTGGATGACCACCAGAAAGGTGTAAAAGGCACATTCCTTTCTTACTCAATCTTGCAATGCATACATTTAAATATATGGTGTTTAGTTTAGTGATATGACCCACAGTCTTCTATGTTGATTTTAGTTTAGTAATGCTTGGGAAATCAATTCCTCAGCTGCTAGGGTCCACTTCATGGGGTGATACCACGAATATGGGTTTGAAATGGAAATACGGTCACACGAGCATGTTTCCAAAGTAAAACTGTAAAGGCAGTGCTAGCGTTTTAAATGATAGACACACTCAAAACAGTTTGAATATTTAGCAGGATCTTATAATAGAAGGGTAATAAAGCTACTACAGGTATTTCTAACAGATTATTTGATGATATATTTCAGGTTAATGAAGTATCTGGGAATGTTCAATATAAATGTAGAAAGATTTTTATAGTCATATTTCCCTGGCTGCTGTAGTAATAGTATCTGTGAAACCATTACGGATACTACAATTTTGTAACCAGTGTTTTCATATTGACATGTTTTAGGAGACCCTTTGGAAAAAATCAATATCTTTAGTTGTACTCTCATAACAAAGAGTGTCACTTGCACAGATTAGATCTAGCTACATGAAATGTCGCAACTCAATATGTAGTACATACTGTTTTTTTTCCAGTACAGCCCACTGGGATTTAATTTAATTTCCTAAAGTTTTTAGGTGGTAACTGAAGTAATACCAAAAAAAAATTAGCTAAATTGAGTATCAGTTATAATTTAGAGCCATGAAATTAATGTAATAAATGTACATGTAATAAAGGAAGGATATTAATAAAAACTATCTAATTAGCATAGACTTCAGGAATTTAGAAAAGTGATCATTGTGAACTCCAGTAAAAAAAATATATTTTTGTTCATTATGTTGAAATATGATAAAAAAGGAAATTGAACATTTGAAAATGGTTTTTGTATCAAATAGTGAAATATGAACAGTGAAGTTAAATGTATCTTCATATTTCTACTACTGTCTAATAATTTGGTCAGTATCAGGCATCTCCTTTAAAAATTGTGATATAATAAATACAACGAAACATAAACTGCTTATAATTTGAATTAGTATCTCAATTTGATTTGTTGAAAATATGTAAAAATTAGGCGTCCCCGTCGTGGCTCAGCGGAAAGTCATCTGACTAGGAACCATGAGGTTGAGGGTTCTATCCCTGCCCTTGCTCAGTGGGTGAAGGATCCAGCATTGCCGTGAGCTCTAGGGTAGGTCAAAGATGTTGCTCAGATCTGATGTTGCTGTGGCTCTGGTGTAGGCCGGCAGCAACAGCTCCAATTAGAACCCTAGCCTGGGAACCTCCATATGCCGGGGGAGAGGCCCTCAAAAAGACAAAAGACAAAAAAAAAAGTGAAAATTAGACATTTTTAATTCAGCTTCAAAACCTCAAAATCTAAATGCACAATTTTTGAGTCATAATTCTTTATTAAAAGTCATCCTCATGAAAAGGAAGTTTGTCTCTTTGAGACTGTCTTTTTTGAAGTCTCTTTTATCTTTTGTATTTTGGGAAATAATTGAAAGGTGTATAGCTTATATTTCCAGTTGTTTCTTAGTGAAAAAATTAAAGTATTCCATCAAGGTTATAGAGAAAGTTGGTATATGGATTTCATGAGCTCTTGAGACAAGTACTGGTAATTCAGAGAAGCTCCAGTTACCCCTGAAATAGTCCTACAGCACATTCAAGAATGATATATGTCAACATGGATATCTTTGAAAGCAAATGTCATAAGACCTTTCACTGCTGGGGCTGCATATTCTTGGACAAATTGCTACCTGATACTGAGGCAAGAACCTTCATATTCTCTACCCAGTGCCCTGTGAATCATGAGGTTGTCCATTCTGGCTGGTGAGAACATGTACTATAGCTGGCCCTGTTGTGAGCCTTTGATAGTTTTCTCACATGCTTGAGCTGATATCCCAGACTTGATAGGTACCTTCTGCAGATGAATAAAGTTCTATCTTTATAGCTCTCTCCTCCTTCCTACTCTGTCTTCCAAACAGTAGCCTCCTTGGCTTCTCCCAAATCCCAGCTCCATCTCCTCAAACCAGGAAGTATACCAGGCCCCTTTGAGTTTCCTCTGTGCTACAGTCTGGAAACCCTGTCAAGCTATTAACCAGAGGTAATAGTTGGGGGTGGAGGAGGACATGTCATTTATATCCATTTCTCTGGATCACTAACCTTTCCTGTCTGGTCCAGAGTTTTGAAAACCATTGTTTCAGATATGCTGTTTTGTTTTTTGTTGTTGTTGTTTTCAAGTGGAAGGGTAAATTGACCCTTGTTTCTCTATCTAGTTGAGTTCACTTTTTTTTTTTTCAGCAAGTAAGCAAAGTCTTTATTATAGGAAAGCAAATGGTTCCCAGGACAGCTGAGAGGGGGAAGAAGAGTCCCCCCCCCGCCCCATTGACCTATATGGGTTTTTATCCCTTAAAAATTGGGGTACCAATGGGAGGTTCAGAAAGATGTGGTTTACTCCCATTGGCCTTTCCCAATTACCTCTATCTGTCCTTGTCCAATAGGGCTCTTAGGGGTGGAAATGTCCTATAAGTGTCATAGTTTCTTTGCCCTTTTCTTCCTATAAACTGAGTCACAGGGGGTTAGGGATTAATGTCCATCTGGGCATAGGTACACTCCCTATAGTAAACAAGGCCTGTGGGGATGTTACTTCCTGGCGCCCTTAAGCCACAAATGTTAATCAATGGCCATATCAAAGACTGCATTGAAGTCTATGCTCCTACACTGGCTACCTGAGTTATTATTCTGCTTCAATCCCCCCTTCTAGAGTTGGAAACTCTAACAGTGGGGGGTAGGGTGGGGGAGGGGCAAAAACTGCTCTGACTGCTTCCTGCTGCAAAGGGGCATTGTTAGAGGAAAGTAGTTAGGTCTCCACTCATGGGACAGTCTAGAGGACTTCAGTACATTTCATTGGGTACCCCTTCTATCACCGTTTGAAGGTTGATAGTTTTTAATCAGGATGGAATGAAGTGAAAAATACAATTAATTGTACAGGATCAAGGTCACAATGATGACTATGATGAGGAAATATTTCCACCAGGAGGAGGAGGTCAACCATTTCCAGAGGGCAGCTCCAAAAGCTGGAGCTAAATTGAATATCTTATCAATCTGCTGCCAGAGATCTCACAGGGAATCAGACACATTCTGTGAATAATCAGGAATATAGACATAACATTCAGATTTTATTGGCATATAGTTGACTTACAAAGTTGTGTTAATTTCAGGTATATAGCAAAGAAAATCAGTTATACAGATTCTTTTCTTAATCTGAATCAGTTTCAGATTCTTTTCCCATATTGGTTATTACATAGTACTGAGTAGATTGCCCTATACAGTGGGTCCTTATTACCCATCTATTCACCCAATATACAGTAGTGTGTATGCATCAGTCCCAACTCCCCAATTTATCCCTCCACCCAAAGCACATTATTTTTTCATAGTCTGGAATCATAGCTCAAAATATAACTACAACATAACTATTAAGTTATGTTACTTAAAGTTTATAAATGAAAATTTGCACTTTTATTTCTTACACATTTTTGTAGAAATTCACTAACTCTGTATCAACTCAATGTTGGTGAACTGTATATTTGTTATGCATTTTAGCCAATATATTTTTACCTTTAATATATTTATTTTGCTTGTTTTATGTTTGAATTTATGGAAAATGTTCATTCTTTTTTAACAGAATAAGATATATTTATTTTATTTTATTTTACCTATGTATTTATTTAGGCTGTAAGAATTAGAATAGCCTATCAAAGGATATTATATAGAAAAACTTAAGAGTTCTATAGGAAAATGGACTCCCTAAAGGAAACATATGTGTTCTATATTGAATTCCTTCTTCTAGAAACTTAGTTTCCTTTAAACTCAACCCATTTTTATAGTCTTGTTCTTTAAGAACTTAAATATAGAATATTGAAGCATTTAATATTTAAAATATTCAGGAGTTCCCATCATGGCACAGCGGAAACAAATCCGATTAAGAACCATGAGGTTGCAGGTTCGATCCCTGGCCTTGCTCAATGGGTTGAGGATCCAGAGTTGCTGTGGTGTAGGTCACAGATGCATCTCAGATCTGGCATTGCTGTGGCTCTGGCATAGGCCAGCAGCTATAGCTCTGATTAGACCCCTAAGCTGGGAACCTCCATATGCTGCGGGTGCATTTTTGTCAAAAGATAGAAAGACAAAAAAATTATATATGTGTATATATATATATGTTTAAAATGTTTAACATCCACAAGCATTTTGTATATTAATATTAAATTATTTAATTATTTAATTAATTTTTAATTTTAAGTAACTGAAATATTTGTATTAAATAAAATGTTATAATATTAAATTATTAAGTAAATTAAAATTATATTAAAGTTATGAAAGATAAACACAAATGTAAAATGTTCAATTGTTTGGTCAGTCATTCAAAAAAACGCACATATTGGAAAAAAACTGTTGTATACTGACTATGTGCCAGGCAGTGTTCTAGGCACTTGAGACATAATAGTGAATAAAAAGATAAAACCTCTTTTGGGGAGCAGGAGAGTACAGACAACAAACAGCTAGAGAGTGAACAAATTAATACACAAATGTATGGGAGCGATAGGTTGTATGGAGGAAAATACAACAGAATAAGGTTATGAAGAAATACAGTTTTATATAGAATAAACAAGGACAAGCAGTAGAATAGTTTCCTGAATGAAATGAAGGAATGAATCAAAGAATTACAGAGGGAGGTCATTTCAAGCCTAAGAAATAGTAGATGAAACAGATTTGAGTGGGAAGGATGTTTGTCATATTCAAGGAAGAGCAGAAATTTTGATATGGCTAAGAGTGAAAGATGGAAATTTTTCAGGGATTATATGAAAATAGGGATAAATTGTGTAGAGGCCAGAATAAGGATTTTGAGCTTTATTCTGAGTGACATTTGAAGCTCCTAGGGGATTTAGGACATAAAAGAGATATAATATGGCTTATGTTTTAAAGAGATAACTCTGGCTACATATTGGGGATAGGAAGCCATGATAGGTGGACATCCAACTTAGACCTGGAGAGACCAGTTAGGAGAGAATTTTAATTGTGGTAGAGATCATACTGGGGGTGAAACAGGGTATTTTTTTGGTGCTGTTTTAAGCAAATACCTTTTTCCCGGATATATTTCAAATATAGTACTGAGGTTTGTTTCTGATGTATTAAAAGTAGACAGTGAGAGGAAAAGTCAAGAATGAATCACAAGTTTTGACTTGAACAAATGAAAAACTGGAGATGCCATTCCTAAAATGAAGAGAACTGGGGGGAGGGGGGGATGTGATGTGGAGGAGGAAATCAAATACAGGGGATTAGGCACATGGAGTTTCAGATGCATTGTAGCCAAGTAGAGGTTTGACAAGGCAGCTGGATAGCTGTATTAAGTTGGTTTTCACCCTTAGCCAGGAAACAGTTTGCAGAGAGAGGAGTTCTTTATTTTTGTCTAGGGATCGTAAATTCTCTAACCAAAACAAAAAATACATTTTGTGCTGTCTCTGAATTTCCTAAGATATTTAAAAGTGCTAATAAAACTTTAATTTTTTCTTCCTTATCTTATTGTAAGTAATTAAGGTTAGCCTAAGTGCCATTTGGAAAATTAGTATAGCCTGAATATAATTGATAATTATCATGACCATTAATTTACTTCTTATTTTGACTCAAGCACTTTTCTAAGTACTTTATTATAGTTCTTGCCAAACTCATACTTTATTTCCAATGAACTGAACATGTAACAGAGACTTAGAAATGCTGAATAATTTGACTGTGATTACATGGCAAATAAGTTCAAATAATTCCAAACCCTACATTTTTACAGAACATTTAAAATCATACTATAGTTTGGAAGCATAAATCATTTCTCTCTTCCATAACATATTTTTCCCTAAAAATCAAAGAGAAGCAATAATGGTTCTAGAAGCATATTTCTTTAAAAATAAAATGTTTCTCTTAAGCAATCTACTCAAGCACACATAGTTACTTCACCAAGAAAATATTTTTCTGATATTTTTTTTCTTTACCATCCCAAAGCAGCTACTGCTGAATTCCACATACCCACATAGTGCTCTCTTGCTCACCACTCCTACATTTTGGAGTTCAATGGGCTTCCCATCCTATAGCTAATAACCAGTACCATCCCCATATTCCTAAACATTCTGACACTTTTTATTCAAGTTTTTGATTACTCAGAAATACTATTCCACTAAACTGTTGCTCTGGAGCGTTAAAATTCCTTGGCTATTCCAGGTGCCATCCGAGGCATGTGGAAAGTTATTAAGGAGGCATTAGAAGTTGGCCATGGAAGGCAGGAGTGATTTAGATGATGGTATGGAGCTAAGATCTTGGATGTGAGCAGTGACTGCATTTGATGGCTTTTGTTTAGTCTTTATACCTTTGGACTGATGCCACTTAGTTGTAGGTGTGTATATTAGTTGATAATGACTTCAAATTACCTCTAGTTATTTCAGGACAAAGAAAAAAGGAGAGTGTTTGATCACTGTTTTAGCCAATATAAAACAACCTTTGGTATTCTCGTTAAGCTGAAACATAAATATCACCAATGAATAGGGAAATCATCCATTGGCTGTGCATCAAACTCCTTGCTTTTACTGATTGACTCTCAGTCTGAAGGAGTAATCATCTAGCCCTAACAGGAGCTATGTAACTTCAGTGTAGCTCTCTCCCTTATGATTGGAGCTCAAACATGGTCTACCATTGTCACACTTTGGGGTTAAGTAGGCCTGTTTTGAATTTCAGAGGCATCATTTATTTCTGTGTGATAATGGAAAAATTACTTAATCTTTTGATCTCACTTTGTTTTTTCACATATGAAGCATATATAATGATACCTATTTTGCAAATATGTTGGGAATATAGTAAGAATTAACATGTTTGAAGCATATAGCATGGAAGATATAAAAAAGTTACTCAATAGACAGTATCATTAAATTGTCACATGTAAACAAAATGCATAATTAATTTATAATTATGACATAGAAATAAGTGGTTTTTGTTACTAACTCAAAAAAGGACCTTTGACATCTATGTAGGAACATATAGATTTCATCAAATACAAGTGTAAGTGGGTGCATGCAATCTCTTTCATATATGTGTTTGCCCTCATAAACACATTCTCCTTTAAATATCATCTGTATTAAAGACATCTTTGGATTTGAAACCACAAAGAATTGGTAATATTAAAAATAACCATTGGAATGTGGTATTTATTCATAAAAGTGTGATTTCTCCATACATGGCAGCACAGGGTTTCAAAGAATTATGAGAGTCAAAACTTTAAGGGAGAATTATCACAAAAAAAAACACTGTAAGCAAAATATCAGTGTAGCATTGTCTACTTTATTCTCCATGTGTCCAGTGAGATAACTAAATGACATTAGGAAAACCAAAATATTTTCTGCATATTCAGCCTTCTTGAAAATGTCGGTAACAAATCATGTCATATAAAATAAAATTGAGGCCATACCTGTGGCAAAAGGAAGTTCCCAGTCTAGGGGTCAAATCGGAGCTACAGATGCCGGTCTACGCCACAGCCATAGCAACATGGGATTCCAGCCACATCTGTGACCTACACCACAGCTCACGGAAACCCTTGACTCATCATCCTAAGGGGCCATTGATCTGTGTTTGTTTGACAGGCGTTATCACAGGTCACACTCCTTCTGAGGGTTTGCTTCATTATCCTGACCTTGACCTCCATTGGATTTCTTCTGGATCAAAAGTAAGAAGTAAAATTATTTTATTTTGTACAACTTTATAATGTAATTCTAAGGATACATGTAAAATTTTGATGTTCAGAAAATAATTGTTATTAAAAAAATAAAGTTGTGGAGTTCCCATCATGGCGCAGTGGATAGGAATCTTACTAGGAACCATGAGGTTGCCGAATCAATCCCTGGCCTCGCTCAGTGGGTTAAGGATCTGGCGTTGCCGTGAGCTGTGGTGTAGGTAACGGATGTGGCTCAGATCTGGTGTTACTGTGGCTGTGGTGTAGGCCAGCAGCTGTAGCTCTGATTAGACACCTAGCCTGGGAACCTCCATATGCCACGGGTGTGGCCCTAAAAAGACAAAAAAAAAAAAAAAAAAAAAAAAGAAGAGGAAAAGTAAAAAGAAAGTTGAACAAGTTCCCAGGCAGTGCAATGGGTTAAGTCTGGTGTTGTCACTGCTATGGCATACATTCAATCCCTGGCCCAGAAACTTCCACATACCCTGGGACCAACTGAACAGAAAAAAAATAAATACATAAAACTTAAAAATAAACAAAGTTGAAACTGCATATTCACACTTTCATTTCAAATGAGACAGAGCAGAGGTTTGTCTGATTTTAAGTCAAGGGTCAATTTTAAATCTAAGCCTTTAAATGAAATTTAAGTTTTTCAAGTATGTTAATAAAACCCCTAAAATATAATTATTAATTCAACAAATCATAGACTGTAACTATGAGTACTTAACAACATTATAAGACATATTGAGTATTTTTCCTTTGCCATTAAATAGTCCATAATATATGCCCAAATGTATACACATTGGTCTCTTGACATCGGCAGGAGATTGATTACAGAACCCAGGCCCCCACCCCACATACCAAAATCCATAGATGCTCAAGTCTCTTTTATAAGATGGCATAGTATTTGCACAAAACATATGCATACCCTCCCATTAACTTTAAATCATCTCTAAATTACTTAAAATATTTAATACAATTTAAGTGCTATGTAAATAGTTGTAAATAGAACATAAACACTGTTAGACAGTTTCTGGCAGTGGTAAATTCAAGTTTTGGTTTTGAGGACTTTCTGGAATATTTTAAAAATATTTTTTCATCTGAGTTTGATTGAATCCCAGATGCAGCACCCATGGATGTTGAAGGCTAACTGTATATTTAAAGTTTATGTCCTTACCCTCACACAGAATAGTATTTAATTAATCTTGCTTTGAACACTTCTCTGGCCAGAAAATACATTCACTTGAATGATTTTAAATTGCTTTTGTGTCAGAAGGTATACCAAAGAATGCCCATTTTTTATTGCTTATAAATCATGAGTATTCTAATATCAATATTTATGTACTTAATATGTACATGGAATATTATATTGTCTTATAACACTTTAAGGTAATAATTACTATAAAATCCATTTTATAGGTTGTCAGATCAAAGCACAGTAAGAGAAAGATCAGAACACGAACCCAAGAAATATGAAAAAAAAAAGCTCAGTCATTCTTGAAATCTCACCATTGTTGTAATATAATTGTTTTTCAAGTAAACCGATAACCAAATTACTTTTAGGAAATTTTAAATACAAAAGTTCAGTAAACATATATTTACTTTATATTGAATATTATGTCACTTTCCTAAGAAATGCTTAATATGCATTCTGGAATATCATAGATTCTGGAATTTCACCAAAATCCAAGTCCAATGGTTAATGGAACTGTGTACAATATGCATTCTCTCTAAGCATTTAGAAAAGAATGATGCATTTGGCACATTTCACACACTCCTATGTAAACAATGTATAGAATTTTAAATGTATTTCCTTCAATAGTTTAAAAAATGTGTTTATTTTAGCATTAATTTTGTTTGGCTTTCCATCCCTACTTTTATACACTAGAAATAAAGTACATACTGAGCCATAAAAGGGGGAAATGAAAAACTGACTCGCAAGGTGATCTGAAATAATTACATGGATCCAAGCAATCAGGATTACATTTTAAAGGCCACAATAATGTTGGTTGCATACACTCACTAAAAAACTCACTAAATTTAGCCACTAGTCAATATAACAATAGTGTAATTTCTTTCTTTCTTTCTTTCCTTTCTTTCTTTATTCCTTCCTTCCTTCCTTCCTTCCTTTCTTTCTTTTTGCTTTTTAGGGCCACATCTGCGACATATGGAAATTCCCAAGCTAGGGGTCGAATCAGACCTACAGATGCCAGCCTGTGCCACAGTCACAGCAATATGGGATCTGAGTCACATCCTGCACCACAGCTCACAGCAATGCTAAATCCCTGAGTGAGACCAGGGATTGAACTCACGTCCTCATGGATACTAGCTAGATTTGTTTCTGCTGCACCACAATGGGAACTCCCATGTAATTTCTTTTTTTTTTTTTTTTTTTTTTTTTTTTTGTCTTTTTGCCTTTTCTAGGGTCTCTCCCACGGAATATGAAGGTTCTCAGACTAGGGGTTGAATTAGAGCTGTAGCTGCCAGCCTACATCACAGCCACAGTAACTCAGGATCTGAGCTGCGTCTATGACCTACACCATAGCTCACGGCAACACCGGATCCTTAACCCACTGAGCCAGGGATTGAACCCACAACCTCATCGTTCCTAGTTGGATTCGTTAACTACTGAGCCATGATGGGAACTCTGTAATTTCATTTTTTAGTGAAAATATTTTTTGTCCCCGTGGATACAGATTTATGGACCAAATAAATAAGCTATTGATTTTTTAACACAATATATCCTATGATACATTAAATCATTCTTATTGTGTATATTTATATAAAACTCTCAACTGCCTCTGGCCTTGTTTAGGAACTCATTCTGAGATATAGGTATGTCATTCTAAACCAGTACAAAAGAAGCCATAAGAGAATAAAATGATATTCTAAAACGACTGCAAAAAAATTAATACTAAACTATAATTCTATATTCAGCAAAAATGTAAGTAAAAACTATTTATACAAACTTCTACAGCAAGCTTAGCATTTGACAGTGAAACGCTGAAAATATTCCCTTTGAAATTGAGAACCAGCTAGATATGCTTATTGTTTAACAGTACTCTGGAAACTGTCAGTGGAGGAAGAGAAAGGAAGAAAAGGCATAAAGATTTTCAAGGAATTGATAAATTAATCAGAATATTTATATTAATTAAAAGTATAGTCAGTAAACTAGAAAATCTGAAGAATCTATACAGAAATTATTTAAATTAATGGATGAATTTAAGAAAAATTTTCAAGAAATGGGCCACTACATTTTTATATGATGGCAAATATAAAATCATATGCAACTGGGAGTTCTCGTCATGGCTCAGCAGTAATGAACCCAGCTAGTATCCATGAGGATGTGGGTTCCATCCCTGGCCTCAGTCAGCAGATTAAGGATCCAACATTGCCGTGAGCCGTGGTGTAGATTGCAAAGGCAGCTTGGATCCCACATTGCTGTGGTTGTGGTGTAGGCTGGCAGCTGTAGCTCCGATTTGACCCCTAGCCTAGGAACTTCCATATGCCACAGGTGCCGCACTAAAAAAGCAAAAAACAAACAAACAAACAAAAACTATATGCAATAGCATCAAATAATCAGAGTTCCCTTTGTGGTTAAGTAAGTGGTAACAAACTCAACTATTATCCATGAAGATGCAGGTTCAAACCCTGGCATCATTCAGTGGGTTAAGAATACAACATTGCTGTGAGTTGTGGTATAGTTCACAGATGTGGTTTGGATCTCACATTGCTGTGACTGTGGTGTAGTCTGGCAGCTGCAGCTGCGATTTTACCCCTAGCCTGGGAACTTTCATATGCTACACATTGGCCCTAACTGCAAAAAAAGAAAAAAAAAAAATCAAATACCAAGAAAAACCAATCCTAAAAAAAAAAAATGAGTACAAGATCTCTAAAACACACTATAAAACTATATAAGTATTGTGAAAAATAAATAATTTTCAAAATGGAAAGATAACTATATTCATAGATTGGAACTCTCAATATTATAAAGATTATAATCACAGCACTTGATTTACATATTCAGTGCATTTGAATTAAAATTGTAAAAGTTTTCTCCTTTTTTCATTTCTTTAAACATTTTTTGTTGTTTTAAATATTGCTTGTTATTTTTATTAAAGTATAGTTGATTTACAGTATTGTGTCAACTTCTGCTGTGTAACATGACACAGTCATACATACACACACTCTTTATCTTATACTATTTTCCATCATGTTATATCCCAAGATATTAGATATAGTTCCTTGAGCTGTACAGTAGGACATCATTGCTTATCCAATCTAAATGTAATAGTTTGCGTCTACCAACCCCAAACTCCCTATCCATCCCTCTTCCTCCCTCCTCCACCTTGGCAACCGCAAGTCTGAGTCTGTCTCTGTTTTGTAGGTAGGTTCATTTGTTCCAAATTTTATATTCCACATGTAAGTGATATCATATGATATTTATTTTTCTCTTTCTGAGTTATTTCACTTAGTATGAGAATCACTAGTTACACCCATGTTGCTGCATGTGGCATTATTTTGTTCTTTTTATGGCTGAGTAGTATTCCATTGTATATATGTACCACATCTTCTTAATCCATATGTCCACTGATGGTTATTTAGGTTGCTTCCATGTCTTGGCTATTGTGAATAGTGCCGCAATGAACATATATAGCATGTTTTTTGTTTGTTTGTTTGTTTGTTTGTTTGCTTTTTAGTGCTGCACATGCAGCATATGGAAGTTCCCTGGCTAGGGGTCAAATTGGAGGTATTGCTGTCAGCCTACACCACAGCATAGCAATGATGAGCAAGGCCAAGGATTGAACCCACATCCTCATGGTTAAACTAGTCAGGTTCTTTACTGCTGAGCTACAATGGGAATTCCATAGCATGTATCTTTTTGATATTTAGAGACAAATGACAGTGAAGATACGACAATCCACAATCTATGGGACACAGCAAAAGCAGTTCTGAGAGGAAAGTTTATAGCAATACAATCTTATCTCAGGAAATAAGGAAAATCTCAAGTAAACAACCAAACCTTACATCTAAGAGATCTAGAGAAGGAAGAACAGACAAAGCCCAAAATTAGTAGAAGAAATCATAAAGATCAGAGCATAGGTAAATGAAATAGAGACAAAGAAAACAATAGAGATGTTCAATGAAACAAAAAGTTGGTTCTTTGAAAAGATCAGCAAAATTGATAAAGCTTTAGCCAGACTCATCAAGAGAAAAAGGGAGAGTGTTCTAAATATTTTTAAATTGATGGATGGTTGATGTACAATATTAAATAAGCTTAGGAGTTTACATTGTGGTTCAGTGGGTTAAGAAGCTGATTAATATTCATGAGGATATGGGTTTAATCTCTGATGTTGCTCAATGGGTTAAGAATCTGGCATTGCTGAGAGCTGTGGCATAGGTCACAGACATGGCTCGGATCTGGCATAGGCCTGAACTTGCAGCTTCTATTTGACTTCTAGCCTGGGAGCTTCCATATTCCATAGGTGTGGGCCTTAAAAGAAAAAAGAAAAAAAAAAGTTATTAGTGTATAGTGCAGTAATTCACAATTTCAAAAGCTTATACTTCATTTATAGGTATTATAAAATATTGGCTGTATTCCCTGTGTTGTACAACATATCCTTGTAACTTATTTTATACATAATAGTTTATACCTCTTAAAGCCTTATTCTTTGTGGAATTTGACAGATTCTTTCTAAAATACATGTATATGAAATACACAGGCCCAGTAATAGCCAACACAATCCTGAGATTAAAAAATATGACAGGAGCTGCACTACCAGCTATCAAGATTTACTATAAAGCTACAGTAATTAGACATGTTTTATTAGTACAAAGATTAGAACAGAGAACCTAGAAACAGACCTATGCATGTATAGAGACTTGATTTGTAACAAAGGTATTCCTGCAGAGCTAAGGGAAAAGGCTGTCTTTTCAATAAATGGTCCTGGACAAATTGGATTTCCATATAGGAATAAGAAAAATAAACTTGACAAATATTTCATACCATAAAAAATTAATTCTGGGTTCGGGGGGACTGTAGATTTAAAAGTGAGAGGAGAGCCAATACAGATTCCAGCAGATAGCATGGCAACATATCTCTATAACTTTGGAGTAGGTAAAAAGCTTAAATGGTCTACAGAAATCCCTACTCATATAGATATAATTGATTATAATAATATTATGAAAGGCAGTTATTCAAAAATTAACTCTAAATAAGGCAATACAGAATAAAATTTTCAGGTTGGAGGTGCTATTTACAAATTTTTATAGGCAATAAAGTCCTTATATCACAAATAGCTAAAATTAAAAGAATTGGCAATACCAGTTGTTTGAATGCTTACACCCTGAAGAAGGCAATTTCTATTGTGATACTTGATTTGAAAATCTATTTGAGAATTTTACTAAATTTGGACACATGTACATAACCTATAACCCAACCATTTATTCCCAGTTACATACTAACCAATATAACCCAAACCATGTGAAAGAATGTTCAGAAAACATTGTTCATGATACATAAATGCTGCCAATAATCAGGATGTTCTTCAGGAGCTGAATGGATACATGGATGTTGGTCTCTTTACACAATGGAATACTATGCAAGAGTGAAGAATGAATTGATGCTACATGCAGCATTTTAGATGTATCTCACTAGCAACACTGATTGAAGGATGATAAATACAAAAAAAATAAACATAGTATAATTCCATTTCATAAAAGTTAAAAACATAAAGAATGTTTTTAGGAATTTGTTCTAATGCAGTAAAAATATAAATAAAAAAGGCCAAGAAAGGGTATGATAACCATAAATGATAAACTACCAGATTGTGATTCTTAAAAGTATTGAGTAGGTGAGATGTCTTTGGGGGTGATGATACTGAGTGGTGGTTATTTGGTTGTTTATTTGTTGAAAATCTTTGAACTGTGTATACCTATTTTGTGTTCTCTCTGTTTGCTTTATTTCACAATATAAGGAGTTAAAAAATGAACTATACAACAGAGTTAATGAAAATAAACAGAAATTTTATGTTTAATCATTGAAAATCACACAGATATCAATCTAAATATCAGTTTAAAAGACAGTTTCCAGTAATGATCGATTATTTTACCAGGGAAAAAATTCTTATTTTTTTCATATACACAAAAATCACATTACTTGGATGCAAATAAATCATTAACTGGTACACTGTTGTAATTGAGTTTAAATTACTCATAAAGATGTGTTGTCTTTTTTTGTACAAAAATGTTGTAATCTTCAATTTTATAGAAATGTGTCATAATTGATAGCAGAAGATTTATTTAAGCTTGATAAATACAGTATCTTAATTTTTTCACCTTTTTCTTTACTCTGTATTCTAAATTAGCTAAAGAAAATATAGCTTTATGTTAATGGCATTAATTCAATAATATTTTATTGAAAATTCACCTATAAAATATTATTTGTCTTTTATGAAAATACTTAGTTATACAATAAATGTTGGTTGACTATAAGTTTATTTTAATCTGATAAAGTAGCTGTTCATTACAGTTAGTATAAGGCAATTAATAAATACCTGTGTGTGACCATCACCTCTTTTAAGTACATATACATATTTTATGTATGCTAGAGTTTGAATTTCAAGAATACTATACATAAAGAAAATATTCATCACAAAATAATTAGCAAGGATCTGTATTTATACTCTCTGTCATGTAAGGATTAATTATACATCATGTTCCTTATATTTCATAATTCAAGGGCTCATTGTTTTAGAGTAATTAAATCATTCCTCCTAAGCGATCATTTATTAAATGCATAAAGTATGGAAGTATTAGGTGAGTGAGGGGAGTCAAGTCTTTAAACTGTAGAAACTTGGTTTTCCCATATTTTATTTCTTAGTTGAAAATGTTTCTTCCGAATTCATCAATGTGCAAACGAAGCAATATATTGATAAAGATGAGATTTCTTTAAAAAGGTGCATTGTGTCTTAGTTCCTTCTAAAATATTAAAATGCTGTATGTTTCCTTAAAATTAAAATAACATGTGTTTCAATGTATTAATTATAACAGATAATAAAGAGCATATTTAAAGCTAATGCATGTAAATGACATTTTATTTCAGACCTAAGGCAGCTGTTCTGGAAACTTTCCGATGCTTGCTGTTCCTAATGCTGTGTAGATTTGGTCATCTCAAACCTTTCATCCCTTCTTTGTCATTTACTTTTGAGGTAAGACATTTGCTTTAGGTAGTTATAGTTGGGTTATATGTCTGCTGCATATTTCATTCATTCATTCAGCAATGTTTCTTTCTACTTGTGGGAAATTTTTGCCCATTTACTTACTTACCAGTACTTAATTTGCTGTGTCACCCTGAGCTAGTTAATATTGTTGAGTCTCAGTTTTTTGGTCTCTAAATTTACGTTGAGACTATTAACCATGAAGTCTTTGGACAAATTGCATTGCATGATATTTATAAAGAAATTAAACCACATATTTGTTTGTTGACAAGTGGTAGAAGTGAGTTTACAAAAAGTTCTTGGCAGTGACTCTGCCATTTGAAAATTTTCTTTTTAGGTTGTTAAAGTGAAAATTGTGATTAAGATGTTTTTTCAGTTGCCTGTAATAGTTAATAATCCCATAAAAATAAGACCATCAATGTTATTGAGATTTTTCTACACCTGAAAAATATGTTTAGTTTGACCCTCTGTCAGGATTAAAAGTTATCTTCCAAGAACTACATTGAACTTTTGGATACATATTTATGACTTCAAATCTTAGATAACTGTGAAAAAATATTATTCCTATCATTAATGTTTTAATGGACCAGTTTTATTCTTTTTTTTTCTTTTCTTTTTTAGGGCTGCACCGCAGCATGTGTAGGTACCCGGGCTAGGGGTCAAATCAGAGCTGTAGCTGCCAGTATACACCACAGCCACAGCAACTCAGGATCTGAGGTGCATCTACAACCTACACCACAGCTCACAGCAAAGCTGGCCCCTTAACCCACTGAGCGAGGCCAGGACCAAACCCACATCCTCATGGATACTAGTCTGGTTCGTTACTGTTAAGCCACAACAGGAACTCCTGTTCTTTTAAATTAAGGGTTATATTGTTTAACTTTGGTGCTGAGCAACCTGACAGTATCCCTGGAATGTGCCTTGCGTAACTTTATTTAACCACGAAACATAGGAGTTCCCGTTGTGGTGCAGTGGAAACAAATCCGACTAGGAACCATGAGGTTGTGGGTTCAATCCCTGGCCTCGCTCAGTGGGTTAAGGATCCGGCATTGCCGTCAGCTGTGGTGTAGGTCGCAGATGTGGCTCAGATCTGGTGTTGCTGTGGCTGTGGTGTAGGCCGGTGGCTGCAGCTCTGATTACACCTCTAGCCTGGGAACCTCCATATGCCATGAGTGTGGCCCCAAAAAGCCAAAAAAAAAAAAATGAAACATAAATGCTAACATTCTCCCCAGCATTAATAGAAAAACTGAAATAGATGCTTTCATAATTGAGTGATGATTATAAGTTGGGTCAGAGTCTTTGGAAGGCAGTGATATCTATCTATTAAAAATACTCATGCCTTGCTATCCGGCATTTCAATCCTAGGAATTAATGCTATGCAAATGATATGTTCACATGTGTATGAATTAATGTATGTGAAAAATCAGTCCTTGGTAATGGTATGACTGAAAACAACCTAATGATTATTAATAAAAAACTACTTAAAAATTATGGTTCAGTCGTAAAGCAAAATATGCATTTATAAATGGAAATGGGAACATCTTTAGTACCAATATGGAGCATTTATTTAAAAAAAATACATATATGGGTGTTCCCATTGTGGCTTGGGATTAAGAACCCAGCTCGTATCCATGAGGGTGTATTTTGATCCCTGGCCTCGCTCAGTGGGTTAACAGATCCGGCGATGCCATGAACTTCTGTGTAGGTTGCAGATGCAGCTAGAATCTGGCATTGTGGTGGCTGTGGCATAGGCCAGCAGCTGTAACTCCAATTTGACCCCCTAGCCTTAGAACTTGCATATGCTGCAAGAGTGGACCTAAAAAAATGAAAAAATATACATTTGTATTTTAGCTTGCTTATTTGTATATGTATATATTAAATGGATTGAGAGAGGATAAAAAATAGTACAGGAGAGTCTGAACTATGTCAAGTATGCTACCATACAAGGTATGTATGTATAAAAATGTGGAAGGGGGTTATATGCATTTAATGTATAAATGTTTTATGTGTATGTAAGTATATCTGGAAATATAAACAAAAACCTAACATATAGTTGCCTGTGGGATAGTGAATTGTGTGGCTAGAAGAAAGGAATAGGAGAACGATTCTTTATTAAACTAATTTTTTTGTATCTTCAAATTTCTGAACCATGTAAATATATTTCCTATTTTTAAAAAATTTAAATTGAAATGAAGCATTAAATCTTAGACTCATGATATTGGACATCATCTAATATAATATATACTACATTTAAATAGGCATTATATAAAGTTTATATGCGTAAATACACTTTATTTCTTGAGATTACAACCTAAAAGCAAAATAAAGAAGCATAAATAATACATATATAATGAAGTTTAGAAAGGTACAAACCAAAAAAAAGCCCCTTAAAATGTACACTCTCATATTCTACGTGAGTGAAGACGTTTTAATTGTAGGGATGAAAGAAAGTAATTCCATTTAATGAACCTACTCTTGGGTTTGTTGTGGTAGTTTACCTTAAATGTCCCAGAAGCAAAGAGAGAATGTAGATTCTTTAAGTTGTCCATGGTGTTAACATATGAAAATGTATGATTATAAAAGCATTGCATTTGGAGTTTTTGATGATGGGCTAGTGAAGGGCATGGAAGTGTGTTCAACTTTTGAGTATGATGAGCTCTAGAGTGGAAATGCTGTCTGTTTATTTGGTCAGTAGGTAAAAGTGAATGTTAAGGCTTATACTTTGAAGGCATGTTGTCTGAATTTGATCCCTGGCTCAGGAACTTACTAGCCATGTGTCCGTGGGCAGTTACTTGATAACCTAAATATTCTTGGCCTTAACTTCTTCATCTGTAAAAGGATAAAGTAACAATGTTTATCAAATAGGGTTTTGAGAATTAAACAATATAATCTATATAAGACATTTACTACTGTGCTTAACACATAAGACATGCTTAATAAACGTTAGGTGTTATTATTGTTTCTAATGAACTTAAGGACTATTTGCGATAATTCTTTGGCTTGCCACGAGATCCAAAAGTCAAGTTTGAGAATAACTGACGTGGAGATTGGGAAGGAGCAACAATGTTAAGCTTAAAGTTATGGTGATGAATTCCTAGCCTGACACTTACTTTATTGGACATTGGACTCTCTGTCTCAGGTCGTTCACCTGTAAAATAGGTTTAATGAAAGCTAATACGCATGGAGCTCATACCATGTTCGAGAAGACTTACCGCATCATTCCATTTAGTCCTCATATCAGACTCATGGGGTGGTAACTATTATTGTTTTTATAACTGAAGATTAAGTAACAGGTTAAAGCACTTGTTTGAATTCTCATAGGCAATATGCCAGGAAGTCAGGATACAACTCAGGCAGTCTCACACCATAGCACTGATCACTTAGCAACACTTTTTCCATGTATTGATAAAAGTACTCATTTATCTCAAGGGTTCTAGGTGAAATTTCAAATGCAGTACAGCAAAAGCACACTCTGAAAAATGTGAAGAGTTACAATAAAAAGGTCTTATCGATTTAACTGCAAAGTGTTTTGAAAAGGCTAATAGTTTGAATAATTTATCCTGAGTTATCTTTAGTTTATGATTCAAGGTAGGGAGGACCATGGCAAAATCTTTCAAGATATTTACCTTCTCTTTCCAGAAAGGCACTCATGTGGACAGTTCTTTAAGAGAAGATACTGCCTGTGGTTTGCCACTAAAATATTTCCTTAAAATAGTGTAATAATGATATCTGCTCCATGTGGCTTGGTGGAAACATTAAATAACACAAATGAAGACTATAGAAAGTACTTGATACATATTAGTTATTATTCAAATTACTATCATTACTATTATCACTATTAAAATATTATTATTATTAACCGTTGAGTTTCCAAGGTTAAACCTGAACAAATCTTCCTTGACCAGAGGTCAATAACTGTATGGTAGAAACTAGGCAGGTTTTTATTATCAACATTTCTACCTGTGAAGCTGCCTTTTTTTTTTTTTTTTTTTTTTTTTAGGGCCACACCCACAGCCTGTGGAGGTTCCCAAGCTAGGGATCGAATTGGAGTTGCAGTCGCCTATGCCAAAGCCACAGCAACGTGGGATCTGAGCCATGTCTGAAATCTACACCATAGCTCATGGCAAAGTCAGATCCTTAAACCACTGAGCGTGGCCAGGGATTGAACCTGTGTCCTCATGGATGCTAGCTAGTCAGGTGTGTTAACTGCTGAGCCGTGACAGGAACTCTATCTTTTTAAAGTTGAAATATTTTAAAATCAAAACCAGTTGCCAATTCTTACTTTGTAATTGTAAATTTAAAATTTGTTTTCCTCACATTTTTATTTCTTAGAACTTTATGTAAATCTTTGCCATTTATCATAGTTTTTCAAAAAACTGTTCCTTACATCCCACAAGCTATATAGCAACCTAATGAATGGCTGCAGAGACTCCATTCAATATGAATTTAAGACTGACTGACTGGGAATGATTATCCTAAAGGACACAATATTCCCATCATTTTTCTTGAAACTATCATTAGAAGCAGTGACATTGAAGCAGTTAATCCTCTTTCTTTATAATCCAGTGTTGTGTATATTGACAATATCAGCCTGTGACCCTTCTGTAGCTAGAAGGCTGGTTGGAGGTTGTCTGTTATATTGCTTTAAGTCAAATTCCATAGGTGTGCACGAAAACAGTCCTCCTCTAAACAAGCATACTGCTGGCCACACTTTCAGCTAAAAACACATACTCACAAGCACACACAGACGAGAAACTTCACCTTAAATTGTTTTTCACTTAGTTTATAAAAGATCTTAGGTAGTTACAATTCTGAGTTCAAAATACAAAGTATAATTTGAATTTAATCGTGTGATTTCCACATGGAAGTTTTATTCCTTTTAGCTTGTATCCACAAGAACATTTAATAGGGGTGTGGTGCTCTTGCTCTTTATAGATAAAATTTACTAATATGCAAATGCACAGTTGTCTATTGTCGGGAGACCTGTTTCTACAATCTTTTCTTAGCCTCTGTTTCTATTTTCTATGCTAAAAATCCCATCTTGTCCTGCTTTACTTTACCCTATATTCCTGTTTGAAAAACAGTTGCAGTGCTGGCAAATGACTTAAGCTTAAGAACGAAGACCTAAAGGCATGTTATTCATGTGGTCAGCTGAATAAGGACATAATGCATTGGTCTAGGCATGCCTGACCTTGCAAATAGGCACGCTGTTTGCACAGCATGATATGTCCTCTTAAGAATAAGAGGAAGATGAGCCTCATGGCCCCAAGGGGTTTATGAGGGGTCATTAGCAGGATATGCATCAGCAAGGAGAACTGAGGTGCAAACCTAGGCAGGCCAGGTTGCCTTAGATAGGCAGGCTTTTTGCAGAAACACAATGATGATTCTCTAGATGCTATACATAGATAGCTGATGCAAGGCTTCCACATTGCTAATGATTGTTAAATGCCTACAGGTCAGAAAAAAAGCTTAACCATCTACCAGCTATGTGACTTTTAAAATAATAAAAGAACTTTTAAAATAATAAAAAAAACCATATCCTACATCTACAACCCCCTCCTCACTTCACTTAATCCTAAAGAGCACAATAAAAGCAGTGTGGTTTCTTGAGGCAGCACTCTTGGTCCCTGAGACCTTGAGTACACCCCCCTTCCCACCTTTAATTAAGATAAATGTCTCTGAGTCTTGTTTTATGTTAACTTTTTCTTAAGTTTCACAGCACCCGTTCTTCAGCCCTCACCTGCTGAGCTGGTCTCAATAGTCTATCTAGTTTTTGCAGTGATTAGTCTGTGCCCTTGTACGTTTCTCTTTGCATAGAGCTATTAATATTTTCAACTCACATACTTTTTTAAAACTTGCTATTTTATGCATAAGAAATTTGATAGAAAAACAATCCCTTCATTCATTCATTCACTCATTTCTCATATAAGCACATACATATTTTTTTTTTTTTTACTCCTAGCTCAGGTATAATTTGTTCTTTCTAAGATGCACCTGTGAATTTGTGATTGATTTAACATCTCATATCAGTAGTTTGAAACGTGTCTAACCTGATGGACACTTAAAGAGAAGTGCATCTCTTTAAGGTCAAAGGTGAATAAATATTTTGGTAAGCATATAGGTATATAAGATAATGGGAAATACTTATTTGCATATATTTTGATACTATGTACATTTTGTTTCATATAACTTCTTATTTAGTTGAAGAGATAATTTAGAGTACAGGAAAAAGTACTGGCTGTGAAATCATACAAATCTAAGTGCCATCTCCAACTCTGCCAACTGGTTGTGTGGCCTTGAGTGATGATCCCAAATAACCTCACCTTTGTTCCCTCAGCAAAAAAGAAAATAAAAAAAGTTGGGGAGTTGTTTTCATATTCAAAAGAGGAAAGGCCTCTATATTCACATGTCCCTTGTTATCCAGATGGATGATCAAAATGCATGTATCAGAAAGTGAAGGGGGTTTAGCAGTTTTCATGGAGTCTGTCTTTCTCTTTAAGTAAAATGCCACCTTCTTTGGTTTTTAAATTATCTAATTCTGTATAACAAACCAACTCAAAACATAATGGCTTAAAATAATGAAGATTCATCATTTCTCACAGTTCATTGGTATTTCCACTGCTTTCATCCAGGCCCATTTGTTGAGCTACATTCAGCTTAGGGATGTGAGCCTGGAGGTACATGAAGGTCACAGGAAGGGACCATTTTGACTGTTGGTAGGAACACCTTTATTTTCCCTACACAGGACCTCTTACTGTCCAGTGGGTCAGACCAGGTTTTTACCTGGCAATATCAGGATCATGACAATGGAATTTGCCACACTTCTTGAAGCCTAGGCTTTGGAACTCAAAAAGTGTCATTTGTGCCATATTCCACTGGTTAAAGAACATCAGCAAGGCCAGCTGTTGTTCAAGGAGTGGAAAATTAGACTTCATCTCTTGATTGGAAGATCAGACAATTATACAAGTGTATGCATGAATTTATGGTCTTTACCTTACTGGAATTTTATATTATTTAGGTTTATTTCACAATGCTGATTAATATCACAGTATGTGGCCATACTTGCCTGAAACTATCACTTGGTTCATCTCAACTGTACATCTGACCTCACTGTGAAAGTGAAGAATAGAGTACACCCCATTGTTTTCATGAAATACAAGCTAGTCTGCCATGAACATACTTATGAATTTAAGGGATTTAACACACACTAACATGCTGACTTATAAATATTCATAATATACAGCAGTTTTGACTAATCTATTTCAATATTATCTAACCTCAAATATTTTATCAATTGTGCCAAGTTTGCATTTATGAATAGTAGCTATATGTTCTAAACAGTGCATTCTTCATATCAACTCATAATTTTCCAACAGATGGCATTTATTATATATGAAATTATATAAAATAATTTTTAAAAGACAATAAAATGAAACCACCCACCTTAAAATTGAATATTACTGTACCAGTGAGGTGTTATTTACACTATGATCTGCTACTTATATGACCCTCCTTTATTTTACACTCTCACAGATACTACTATTATTTTTGTACTCTGTTTATCATTGACATACTTTTTCTAAACAAATTCTAATTTTTTGATGTATTAATATATCTATCACTAAGCAATATTTGATATATCTAAACAATTTTTGAGTGTAATAAAATTATATCATACTATGTATGTAGTTTCCTGCAATCTCCTTTAATTTGCTGAATGTTGTTTCTAAAAAATGTATCCATTTTGTTGCATGTAGTTGATGTTTATGTACATTGTATGACTATATCCAATATCCATTCTCTAGTGTTTGTTTCTTGCTTTAATTTTACAGTGCTGAAATGCAAATTCAAGCACAGATCTTCTAGTGTACATGGCATCTATGTAGTTTCTCTGGGGTTATATAGTCATATGTGGACTTGCTGGATTGAAGGAAATGTGACCTGATTACATTCATAAGAGCATGCTAATTCTTTTCTAAAGTGGTTGTAAAATTTACTACTATACGAATAAGAGTATAAATTCCCTCCCAAATGTGGATATTTTCAGATTTCTTAACTTTTGTTCATTTGGGGCAGTAAATGATATGTCGCTGTATTCCTAATAACCATTTTCTTATTTATTATTGAAGATGATCATTATTTCATCTTTATTGGCCATTTATATTTCTTTTTCTAGTGATATACCTTTGCATGTCAGTTGCTCATTTTTCTTTTTGCTTATTATTTAGCTCTGCTTTTTTCAAAATTCTATGTAGGATATCAATCCTTTGTCATTTATGTTTGTTAAGAGTATCTTTCCCCATTTTGTAGTTTGTCTTATTGTCCTGGATTGAAGTGAGATAGATTTTATTTCCATAGAATAATTCTATATAATAGTATTCAACCTCCACACACAAAGATGGTACTACTAAGCCAACCATTATACTAATTCTGATAAACATATACTTTTTCTGTATGCATAGTACTAAGTATATCCAGCTACAGTTCTTCTTATAACCCCTTAATAAAAGTCTATATGAATCTTGAACAGGGTTATAAATCTAGACTATAATTGTACAAAATATAAAACATATAATATGAAGTTTAATTCCACAAGCATGACTTCTTTAGCAATGTTTATTGGCTATTTGAATTTTAAATGCATAGATCAGAATTTATCCTATCCTTTTGTAGGGAAGACTACTCAAACTTAAAATTAATTCAAAATGTTTACTGTATATCAGATCAAAACTGCTAAAATTTATTGAAATATTCCTATGTCCATGGTGCTATGTTACAGAGAATATATGTCTTCTATTAAGCAATCCAAAGATTGGCCATTATTTTGTTTTCATTAGCTGTTTACCCAATAGGTGAATATAAGCTACTTCACAAGCCAGATCACAGTCCCAGAATACAATCCCTTTTGTACTCTATAAATTAAGATGACAATAACTTGCATGTGACATAGAAGAAGATATGTTTTTTTGGACATTTTTATTTTTAACAAAATATGTAATATTCATGGAATAGAATAAAATACACAAATGTTGAGGTTATTAGCAAATTCCCTTTTTGTGTGTGTTCATGTAATAAATTTTTCACTCTTCTGCTTTCACCTCTAATTCAAGTATCGCTTCTACTTTGTTTTAAAATCCTTTTATTCTCACTCTCCCTTGTCATCTTTGTAAGTATTTTTAGAATATAAAGATATAAGTATTTTAAGGTTAATTATCACATACAGATAATAACTATTTACTCTGTTTCAGGTCCTGTGCAGAGAGTTTTATGTGTGTAAAGTCATTTACAGTGCACATATATCTCTCATGCCCCTTCATATACTGTTCTATAAGAGTGGGTAGAAAATAACTAGTATATTAAATGTACAGCAGGCTAAGTAGGAAATGAAAATAAGCTAAATGAGGTGATTTTATATGAGGCCCCTTTTTAAATATTCTTCTCCACCTTCTATTTTTGGTTTTTTCCTAGATAGAATTACTTTTTCCTTCTATGAGCAACGCAATACTTAGTAAACAAAATAAAGCAATATTAGAATACAATACTGCTTTTCTGTTTTATGATAAGAGACAACATTTGACACAGTGGATCATAGATGATTATGTTAAAATTCCTGAAGTTTATTGGCCCTTGGTTGGGATTTTGAAATAAATTTTGAATCTATGTACGAGAAAATGTTCATCCATAGTATCTTTATATGTATCATCTTTTCCTATTAGGGTGTTTAAAAATTAAGAGACATGAATATATCTTTGGCTTTTAATAGACTAGTGCTAGTGTGGGCATTTACTAAGTACAGTTGCTTCTGCAAACACTCTAGCATCAAGGAAATTTTCACCGTCAAGCACTTTTCCCATCAAACACATTTTAATATTATGTGTATTAGTAGGAACACTAGTTTTACACTTTCTGTTATTTTATGCTGAAATCATCAAATCATAGATGTTTTATGGAGAATTTTACATCAAAAAATATAATGAGTTTTTTTTTAAAAAAATTTTTAAATGCATTTCTTTTTGTTTGGTTTTTGTTTGTTTCCTTTACATGGTCTTGCTTTTTTCCTAGATCTAGTTTTCTTATTTGAAAACAGGAAGTGATTACTTGCCAAGAATGGATTAACTGGAAGAACAAACATGTTGAATTTATTTCAGTATCACAAACTTTGGAATTTTGACTGTGTTCTAAAATGGATACCATCTCCCCTAATTATATTGCTTGGATAAAAACAGAAATTTAGGAATGTTAGAAATCTAGCATTCTGCATCATTCCTTCCTGACCACTGAATCCATTTCTATCCTGTTGACTCACATCTCTCTACATTTTTCATGGCTCTCCTTTTACCTGACTTATTTGTGGGTGTAATCTACCAATGTCAGCATAGTGAATTACGAGCAGCCACTTAAGGTAAACATCATTTACTCATAAGAAATTATTTCCACATCACCTTGGTTTTCAACTTGGCATTTAAGAAAAAAAGAAATCCTGTCCCTTTTTATAATCACCTGTCATGCATTTGAAATAACAAAGAGCCTCAAATTTTGCCTTCTCTTGTCTGAGTGTGCCACGCGGTGTGCTATGATTTATGACCTGAGCATCCAACACTCTCCATGCACTAACACGATGGCCCGCTGCGTTTGAAATATATCCCCCAAATGAAAGCAAACATGGTCTTGTGATATAAAGCCCTGTCTGCATGCAAGGAATTAAACACATACGAATTCTAATTTTTAGTCTTTTTTCTGTGTTCCCTTTAAAATTGGCTAAAATAAGTTAAGATCCATGGGTGGACAGGTTTCCATATACTCAATGAGGGCTCTAAGGGGAATCCTGACCCTGAGAAAAAGGTGCAGGGATATTTGGCAGAACGTCAACGTGGTTTCCACTAGTACATGACAGGGATTCATTATGGGCTTGCTGTTGCCTGTAAGCTGGTTTCACTACCATCAACTATGAGGCCAGTATGCCTGGTTCCAGATGCTCTCGCCAATTGACCATAAAATTGCTATGCATTTCTGGCCAAACCAGAGATTTTAAAAGCTCCCCTCCCCCTCCAACACCCTAACCCCCAATTCCCTCTAAAAAGCTGCTCATTATTCTTCCTTTGCCCCCTGATCTCAGCAAAAGAAATACTTCTGGAATCAATTAGAAATGTCTACCCTTGATGAGGTTTGCACGTGAGTTTGGAGTTGTGAGGCTTTGATAGTGGCAGCCAACAGCTGCAGTTTCAGGTGGTAAAATCTAAGAAGGAATTTTCCAGGGTTTATTTACCATCATAAAAATTTTAAAAATAGGCAAGTCACGTTAGGAGACCGTCTCATAAGTCTTTGAAAGTGAAGTTAAATTTGGATTATATATTTATTTATTTTTATCCACTATGAGCAAGCTAGAACTTTCTGATTGGGGGAATCTTTCCATTGCTTTAATAGATTGTGTCAAAGGGTGATAAATACCGCAAATGGGGATCTCCTTTCTGAAGGTTAATGGTGAAAGAACATCTGTTATTTCTTCTGTCATATTGATTGCTTGACAAGTTAAGATGGTTAAGGTTAATGGAAATCAGAACCCATCTTCTGAAAATAATGTGAATTAATACTGTGTATTACATTTTCCTACTCTCTTTCTCTCGTTATATGGTGTATATATGATATTTAATCAAAAATCACAATAAGAATTTTTTCCTTTTTAAATATAGGTATTTGATAAGCTTTTGTTGATGCTTATTGGATAAGATGCTATACGTTTCTTTTTATATCTATGTGTCCAATTAAAATACATTAGCTATTGTAGCATGAAAATGACATGATTTTCCCAAAGCCAAATTAAAAGGTATCCAAATTATCACCTGACACATGTCCTTTTCTGTCCTTGAGTAAATGACATTCTTCGTGAAAGTCTGCTTTTGTTTCTCCTGCTGGCTCGAAAACAGAAAATTCCAAGGGTACATTTCCGGGACTAAAATTTTTCACTTGGGCCTTCATGATATGGTATCAAACATTTTTTTTTTTCTCAGAGAATCACCATTAAATACAGAATTTTAGTTCCCATACCTACCTATTACTTCTGTAGTCAAACGGAATTTCAAGCACCTGCTAATTCCTCTTGAAATGTTTCAGTTTCTATTTATATAATGGTGGAGAGGTATGTAGAAATTGTATATCTTTTTTTCTGGTAGTATATTCCTATTTATAGATGACAGAGATAAGTTTATATTTGCATTTTTATAAGAGCTCCTTCCACACATGAAGACGTCTGCCTAATAATAGTATGGTTTCTAGATTGAAGTATATTAGTTTGGAAAATATCTTAGTTTGTAAAACTAAGTGAATAAGTATATTATCAAGAGTACCTAAAATATCATACAATTTTATTATATTCCTGGAATAACTTTAAGCAGGCTGAAAAATTCAGTTACTTAGGATACCTAATGTTATATGTATGCCACAATATAATAAAGGTTAAAAAAATAGGGAGTTCCCGTCGTGGCGGAGTGGTTAACGAATCCGACTAGGAACCATGAGCTTGCGGGTTCGGTCCCTGCCCTTGCTCAGTGGGTTAACGATCCGGCATTGCCGAGAGCTGTGGTGTAGGTTGCAGACGCGGCTTGGATCCCGCATTGCTGTGGCTCTGGCGTAGGCCTGTGGCTACAGCTCCGATTCAACCCCTAGCATGGGAACCTCCATATACCGTGGGAGCGGCCCAAGAAATAGCTAAAAAAAAAAAAAAAAAAAAAAAAAAAAAAAAAAAAAAAAAAAAAAAAAAAAAAATTTTTTTTTTTAAATTAAAAAAAATATATTTTGCCTAATAGTTTCCTGGGTAAAGTAGCAAACCAACAATAGGAACAAAAAGAAACAAGGCCAAACAACTTAATTACCATCTTTCAAAAATAATGCCTCATTTATCCTTCTCAATGTCCTCCATATGTTCTGCATGTTATTGGTGAGCCAAACTTCCTTTTATTGAGTAAAACAAAAAAAGCTATATGCAGCCTTTAACAGCATTCTAAACGTTACTTCTCTGTGATCAAATTGTTACAGAAAGGAAAAGTTGACTAATTTGTTCATTCCTTTGCTCTGAGATGAAACATCCCATGTGCCAGCTCTTTCTAAATATGTTCAGATCTAAGGGCAAAATCTGGCTGTTTGGTATTAAGCCCATTGACAGTTGAAACATTCTCTCCAGGGAGGAAGCAGAAATCTACTCTCTGCCTTTCAAATATGAGGCTTCCTTGTAGGTATCGGGTAAGACTGTAAATGCGCTAATAACCATTTGGACATGCACTCTCAGAGAAAAGCATCTAGGGAAAAGCTGATGGAGATTACTGCCTAATACCCTCATTAGTGACTCCTGAGTTTGCTGTTTACAAGGTATTATTTCTCTTCGTCCTTACTTATTGGATTGTGAGGAATCAGCTGATACAGATTAAATGCTAATATAGATTTTCAACACAGTTTATGCTGTACTTTGTTTCTACGAAAATTCAGTAAGGAATTTTGTAAGGAATTCGATCTAGTGTGCAGCACAAGAAGGCACTATCTCTTAAATTGTGCTTGTTTATGACAATGTCTGACGCTGGTTCAGCCTAGCTTTTTGTACAAGCATTTAAATTACTGTGATGAGATGGAGAAAAATTGGCCTCGGATTCCAGACACATGGCTGTTATGAATTAACAATGTAAGGAAAATCACTTAGTTCTCAGTTTGACTATCTGTAAAGTCAAAGGAGTGAAGTCGATTTCTTAAGTTACTTCACTGTTTAAGGTTTCATACTGGCTATGTAATTCTAAAAAACAAATAGATGCTCTTGGTTTACATTCGCATGATTAATTCTCTAAGAAGAGTGGGATTCTGAGGAATCTTTGGGAAATGAAAAGTTGAGTCTATGAGATGTTTCAGTACATGATATATGAGAACTTAAAAGATAGGACTGGAACAATAATACTCCTAATTGTGCTGTGTGAGAATCTAATTGCACCTGCATATAATCACTACCACACAATTTTCAACCTACAAATCACTTCAAACAAATGAATAATCAAAATATATTTTAAAAGTTTGCTACCTATAAATCTGGCTTCCAGACAAGCTTTCTTACTGTTAAGGATAGAGCTTAGAAGTGTTCCAGGCCATGTGGAAATGGAGTCAGGTCATTGAAGTGAAGCTTGGAACAAATTTGTGTGTGGGAGGATATTGGCTATTGAAATACTAAAGCCAATATCTATGATATAAATTCAGCAAGTCTTTAACAAATCTCTCTGAGTATCCTTGTGCCAAAAACTGATACTAGCTGTGCATAGAAAGTACTGTCAACATGTGGCAAGATTGGTAGTGTAATGTGCCTAGAATAAGGCAACCAGAGGAATATATTTCCTCCACTTTGTTCTAAAGTGTTAATTATAAGTCACTGAGGGGTCACTCACAGAAAGAAGTCCCAATGTGAGACACGGGTGGTTTACAATAAGCATGTGGAAGTGTTTAATCAAAATGCATTAGGCAGATAATTTAGAAAAACTTTGTTTGCTCTTCCATTTTAGTGATACTATGTGGAAACTGCAGTGCAAAAAAATATTTTCCTCGATTTGCTAAATTCTCTTCAGATGATTGCTGAAGGCTGTGGATAATTTTGCATTAGATTTCCATTTACTTTAAATCCAACACTAAAATAGTAGACTGATTTCAATCTGCAGTGGAACTTTTAGATCAAGCTTATTTCATTATTCCAGAGGAAAATCTTCACATGAAAAACAGGGAGATTTTTCACTCATATTAAACTCCAGTAATAACCTTAAAAAAGTGGATTATCTGACTGTACAAATACATGAATATTACAAAGTAGCAAATGGAAGAGAATCTTATCAAAGCTATAGTAAAATAATACATATTTGAGAATACCTGTTCCCAAGTAACTATAGAATGTATGCCAGGACATTTAGTTTTACTTAAATTTTGAAATTCTTATTATTCTTTCCTTATGACCTTTTGTCATCTGATGCTCAATTCCTTTAGTCTGACAATGGCAGTTTCATCTATCATTCAGTAGAATTTCACTTATTTCTGGCCAGCATCCTTTTAAGCAGCATGTATTTAACCTTAGTAATATATAGAGGTGTATTGATTCTTTCAAAAGAGAGGGCATAACAAGAATGAGTTTAGGTATCTTTTGAGGATGAAGTTGGGTCGCCGGATGTGGGTGATTGGAGAAAAGTTAAACTGCATAATGCTAAAGGATTCTCTTCGCATTATAGGTCAAAGAGGCTTCTATTTATTCCTACTTCTGATAAAACATTATTATAAAATATTATATAATCAAATAATACACTATGACCACATATTCCATGATACAATAATATGTAATTATACATAATAATTATATTATTATTAAACATTATTGTAAAAAGTTATGATGAACATCAAAAGTCACTAAGAGCAACAGTTAACTTCAGGAAAATGTCTTTTTTTTTTTTTTGGTCTTTTGTCTTTTTTAGGGCCGCACTCATGGTCTATGGAGGTTCCAGGCTAGGGGTCTAATCAGAGCTGTAGCTCTGTAGCTGGCGGCCTACACCAGAGCCAGAGCAATGCCATATCTGAGCCGCGTCTGCAACCTACACCACAGCTCACAGCAACACTGGATCCTTAACCCACCGATCGAGGCCAGGGATTAAACCTGCAACCTCATGGTTCCTAGTCAGTTGTTTCTGTTGTACTATGACGAGAACGCCAGAAAAATATCTTTAAGAGCAGAGAATATTATTTGAAAGTAAAGACCAGAGAGGATTACTTTGAACATGAAAGTAGATCTAGTATCCAGTTACTATTCTCTCTCCTGTATCAGGTGGTCATAAGAGACTTTTAAAAATTAAAAAAAATTTTTTTTTGGTCTTTTTTTGCCTTTTCTAGGGCCACTCCCACAGCATATGGAGGTTCCCAGGCTAGGGGTCGAATCTGAGCTGTAGCCATCAGCCTACACCACAGCCACAGCAACGCAGGATCTGAGCCACGTCTGCAACCTACACCAGAGCTCACTGGCAACTCCTTAACCCACCAAGCGAGGCCAGGGATCGAACCCACAACCTCATGGTTCCTAGTTGGATTTGTTAACCACTGAGCCACGACGGGAACTCCCTAGAAAATTTATTATTAAAAAAAAAAGTTCATTAAAAAGGAAAATCAGGTGCCTATCAGTCAGCAGCTTTTAGACTGAAATAAACTCAGGTTTCATAAGCTAAATCCAACCTTTGTTTGTATTTTGTTTGACCTGCAGAGAGCTATCTGTTTTTTAAAAAAATCATTGCAATTTAAAAATTTTTCTTTATTGAAGTATAATTGCTGTACAATATTACATAAATTATAGGTGTACAATATAGTGATTCACAATTTTTAAGAGTTATATTAATTTGTAATTATTATAAAATATTTGCTATATTCCTTTTTTTGTACGGTATATCCTTGTAGATTACTTTATACCTGATAGTTTGAATCTCTTAATCCACTACCCTTATTTGTCCCTCCTACCTCCCCTCTCCCCACTGATAACCATTAGTTTGTTCTCTATGCCTGTGAGTCTGCTTCTTTTTTGTTATATTCACATGTTTGCTGTATATTTTAGATTTAACATATAAATGATATCATTCAGTATTTATTTGTATCTATCTGACCTCTTAGCATAATGTCTCCTGTGTCCAGCTATGTCACTTCAAGTTGCAAAATTTCATTATTTTTTGTGGCTGAAATATACATATATATATCTCACACCCTCTTTACCCATTTATCTGTTGATGGACAAACAGGTTTTTTCCATATCTTGGCAATTATAAATAATGCTGCTTATGAACACTGGGGTGCATGCAATATTTTTTTAATTAATGTTCCTGTTTTTTTAGGATGTATATCCAGGAGTGGAATTGCTAGGTCATATGGTAGTTCTATTTTTAGTTTTTTGAGTAACCTCCACACTGTTTTCTACAGTGGCTGCAACAATTTACATTCTAAACACCATTTCCAATAGTGTATGAGAGTTTGCTTTTTTTTATATCTTCATCAACATATGTTATTTGTGTTCTTTTTTATTATAGCCATTCTGACAGGTGTGAAGTGATATTGTGGGGTTTTTTTGCATTTCCTTGATGATTAGCAGTATTGAGCATTTTTCCATATGCCAGTTGGTCATCTGCATTTCCAGAGCTATTTGTGTTTAGTTTACAAATTAAAATTAATTTACGAGGAAAACCTATATAGTCTGAAAGAAAAGCCTATTACTCAAATACACAGATATCACATAAGGAACCAAGAATTGTGAAAATTAGTTAAATATGACACCACCAAAGGAAATTAGTAAAGCTTCAATAAAGAAATGGTGATCTATGAACAGTCAGACAAATAATTCAAAATAATCATCTTAATGAAGTTTACTGAACTATAAGAAAACAGACAGACAACTGAACAAGATTAGGAAAACAATGCATGAGCAAAACGAGAAATTTGACAAGGAAATAGCAACCATCAGAAACAAAACAAAAACCAGAAATCTTTAAGTTGAAAACTACAATACATGAACTGAAGAATTCAATAGTGGTTTCCAAAAGTAAATGTGACTATGCAGAGGAAAGTGTCGGCTATCTGGAAAACAGGACAGTCGAAATTACTCAGTAAGAGGACCAAAAAGAAAAAAAAGAAGTGAAGAAGAGTGAAAAAATCCTATGGGAATGGGAATTATGGAACACAATGAAAATGCATATTTACATTATGGGAATTCCAGAAAGAGAAAAGAATAACAAAAACATTTAAAGAAACAATGGTTAAAAACTACCCCAATTTGGGAGAGAAATGAACATATATATCCATAAAGCCCAAAGGCTCCAAATAGGTTGAACCCAAATAGAATTACACTGAGGCATAAATTGTCTAAAGTCAAAGATAGAAAAATAATTTTAAGAGCAGCAGAGAAGAGAGAAATTATATACAAGTTAAGCCCCATAAGTGTATCAGTGGAGATCTCAATTGAAAATATTAATGCTAGGAGGAAATTATAAAACTTATTCAAAATATTGAAAGAAAATAACTGTCAACCAAGAATTCTATACCCAAGGAAGCTGTTCTTCAGAAACCAATTAGGGCTAAAAGCCCCCGAACAAACAAAAGCTGAAGGAGTTCATTACCATAAGATCTGCCTTACAAGAAAAGCTCAAGGGAGTTATTTGAGTGGATGTAAAATAATTCTAATTGACAACATACAAAGAGAGAAAAAGTAGCGTAGAAATTACTACTAATGATAAATATAGAGTCATAGTTAGATTTCGCAATATGGTAATATGGAGACTCACTTTAGCCTTAAAGTAATGGAAAAGACATTTCAAGAAAATGATAATAAGAAAAAAGGAGGGATAGCTATACTTATATCAGACAAAATAGAATTTAAACTAAAAAAAATGATAAGAAAGAAGGTCATTATATAATGATAAAGGGGTCAATCCCTTTAATATTTAGGGACTTTAATCCTTACTCTCAACAATGGGTAGATTATTCAGACAGAGAATCAGTGCTGAAACTGAGATGTGAACTACACTGTAGGTAAAATGGGCCTAATAGACACATAGAAACATTCTATCTGATAGCAGCAGAATACATTCTTCTCAAGTGCACATGAACAATTTCTAAGATAGACCATTATATTAGGACTAAAACAAGTCTTAGGAAATTTGAGAAGACTGAAATCATACCAAGTACCTTCTCTGACCACAATGCCATGAAACTAGAAAGCAATGATAAGAGGAAAACTGGAGAAGTCATGGACACATAGAAATTAAACAACAGTCTCCTGAAAAAATAATAGATCAAAGAAGAAATTAAAAGTGGAACTAAAGTTTCTTGAGACAAATGAAGATGAGAATACAACATACCAGATATATGGGATGAAGCAAAGGCAGTTCTCAGAGGATATTTCATAACAATAAATGCATACATTAAGGATCAAGAAAGATGCCAAATAAATAACTTAATTCTGTACCTTAAGAAACTAAAAGTAAACAAACTGAGCCAAAAGTTCTCAGAAGAAAGGAAATGATAATGATTGAGCAGAAATAAATGAAAAAGAGGGAAAAACATAGAAAAGATTAAATAAAATTAGAGATGATTCTTTAAAAATCTTTTAAAAATCTAAACCAAGCTGACAAACCTTTGGCTTGACTAACCAAGGGAAAAAAAACAAACTCAAATCAACAAAATTATTAATGTAAAAGGAGATGTTACAGTTGATACCACAAAAATTCAAGGGATCATAACAGGTTGCTATGAACAACTACATGCTGATGAACCAAGAAGAAATGGAAAAATACAACTTATCAAGACAATTGGGAAGAAATAGAAAATGTGAATAGAACTATTGCTAGTAGTCAAAAACATCACAATGAAAAAAGCTCAGGACCAGATGGCTTCATTGGTCTATTTTACCAAACAGTTAAAGAAAAATTAACATCAATCCTTATCAAAATCTTCCAAAAATTGAAGAGGAGGAACACTTTCAGACTCATTTTGCAAGGTCGGAATTATTGTGATACCAAAACCAGTAAAGGACATTACTAGGAAAAAAAGAAATCTGTAGGCCAATATACCTGTTGAATATGCAAAGATCCTCAATCTAATACTAGCAAACCAAATTCAACAGCATATTAAAAAAAATCATTTACCATGATCAAGTGGGATTTACCCTGAAGATGCAAAGATGACACAGCATACACAAATCAATCAATATGATGCATCACTTTAATGGAATGAGAAAAAGAATCATATGCTCATTTCAATAAACACGCACAAAAAATGTATGACAATTCAACATCAATTTTTTATAAAAACACTTAACAAATTAGGCGTAGAAAGAAAATATATCAACATATCAAAGGCTAACTCTGATAAGTCCACAGCTAACATATTCAGAGGTGGAAAATTAAAAGCTTTTTTCCTAAGATCAAGACAAGGGTGTTCACTCTCACCACTCCTATTCAATATAGTATTGGAAGTACTAGCTAGAGCATATAGACAACAACAACCAAAAAAATAAAAGGTACTAGATCCAAAAAGGAAGAAGAAAGATTGTCTCTATTTGCATATGACATGATTTTTCCTAAAGAATAAAAAAAAAATTGTTAGATCTAGTCAATTAATTCAGTAAAGGTGCAGGATTCAAAATTAACATACAAAAATCAGTAGCATTTCTGTATACTAAGAACAAAATTTCTGAAATAGAAATTAACTTCATTTATAAAATCATCAAAAACAATGCAATATTTAAGAATAAAAGTAAGGTGGTGAAATATCTCTATGCTGAAAACTAAAGGACATTGATGACAGAAATTGAAGAAGACTCAAATAAATGGAAAGGTATCCTGTGTTAATGGATTGGACGAATTAATATTGTTAACATGTCAATACTACCAAAAGCATCTACAGATTCAATGCAATCTTTATCAAGAATCCAATGGCATTTTTTTGCATAAGTAGAAAAATTGACTTAAAATTTATGTCCAACCACAAAATATCACATTATACTGTAAAGCTATAGTCATCAAAACCTCATGGTACTGGCAAATAGACCAATTGAACATAATCAAGAGTTCAGAAATAAACTTGAACATATATGATCAATTAATATTTGATAAAGGAGGAGTTCCTGCTGTGGCACAGCTGGTTAAGGATCCAGTGTTGTCTCTGCAACATAAGTGGTTGGGTCCCTAGCACCGCACAGTGGGTTAAGGATCCAGCACTGCTGCAGCTGGGGCATGGGTTGCAACTACAGCTCATATTCGATCCTGGGCCTGGGAACTGCCATATGCCATGGATGCAGCCAAAGAAATATTTGATAAGGGAGGCAATACTAAATGGAGAAAGGATAGTTTCTTCAATGAATGGTTTTGGGATAATTGGATATTCACATATAAAAGCATGATACTGGACCTGTATCTTATACCATTCACAAAAATTAACTTGAAACGGGGTTGAAAAATTAAATTTAAGACGTGAAATCATCAAACTCCTAGAAGAAAACAGGAATAAAGCTCCTTGACTTGGGTCTAAGTAAAGATTTTTTTAAATATGACACAAGCACCAGAATCAAATTTAAATAAGTGGGTTAACATCAAACTAAAAAGCTTCTGCATATCAAAGGAAACCATTAACAAAGTGAAAAGACAACCTTTGGAGTGGGGAAAATACTTGCAAAATATATATCTGATAAGGGGTTAATATCCAAAATACATAACAATCTCATTCAACTCAATAGCAAAATCCCCCAAATATCACTATTAAAAATGGACAAAATACCTTAAAAGATATTTCTCCAAAGAAGATATAGGAAGGGTCAACAAATACCTGAAAAGGTACTCAATATCACTAGTCACTAGGGAAATACAAGTGAAAACTATATCATCTCATACCTATTAGAATAACAATTACCAAATAGATAAAATCAACTATAATAGAAAAAATAAAAAAGAAAGATGAATTCTGGCATGAATGTGGAGCAAAGGAACCCTGTGTACTGTTGGTGGATTGTAAATTTCCCCACTAGTGAAAACAGTATGGAGGATTCTCAAAAAATTAAAAATAGAACTACCATATGATTCATCAATTACATTTCTGAGAATATATTCAGAGGAAATGAAAATACTAACTTGAAAAGATATCTACACTCCCCCCTATGTTCATAGCAGCATTAATAACCATAGCCAAGACATGGTAATAACTTAAGTGTGCACCAATTGATAAATGGATAAAGACATCTCTCTATATATACATATATATATGGAGAGAGAGACCGTACACACACAATGGGATTTTAGTCAGCCATAAACAAGGAACTCCTTGTTTTTGGAATAACATTATAAAAACATGGATGGACTTGAAGGTATTATGCTTAGTGAAATAGATTAGAGAAAGAAAGTTTATAATTCCACTTATATGAGGAGTCTAAAAAATACAAAAACCCAAACTCATAGAAAAAGAGATCAGACTTGTGGTTCATAGAAGAGGAGGGTAAGGAGGGGAAAATGGAGAGGTGATCAAAAGATTCAAACTTTCAGTTATAAGAAAAATTACTAGGGAATATTGTACAACATCATGACTGTAGCTAGCACTGGTGTATGATATACTGAAGAATTGTTAGGAGAGTAAATTCCAAGAGTTCTCATCACAAGGGGATTTTTTTTTTTACTTTTTTTTCCATTTATTTTCTTTTTATTGTATCTGTATGAAAAGATGGATGTTAGCTCAACCTAATGTGATAATTATTTCACAATACATCTAAATTAAACTATCATGGAGTTTCCGTCATGGCTCAGTGGTTAACGAAGCTGACTAGTATCCATGAGGATGCCGTTAAGTGTGGCCCCAAAAAGACAAAAGACAAAAAAAAAAGTTACTGATTTTTTTCTTGGTAGATTTAATGCAAAATGTCATATTCAGGTAAATTTCAAAACCCATTGATAGTATTCTATCATAAAAGCTATACACTTCATACAGAAACAGACATTTCAAACTGTATATACGGCATATTAGCTTTTAATCAGCAATGTAAACAATGTAATACAAGCATTACATGAATTTTACATTAAGATAAACCAATCCACTTTTACCGAGACAGATGTGATCACTCAAATCCCATTGTGAAAGAAGTAAGAGCATTATTTGGTCTAGGTCTCAAGTACTGAATTTAGTAAATAACTTGGGCTTTGTATATTCATTGCTTCATAACACCTATTTCCAACATTTAAACATTACCAAGTGTTTCAAAAGTTCTGGGCTTAAGATTCAATGAGAAAGCATGACATTTGTAAATCTTACCTCATCAAGCAGTTTTTATTTGACAGTTACAAGTGTAATTTATTTTAACTACTCTTTCTTTTATAACACCTACATAATAAGAGGAATATTGTATTATTATATCTCCCTTATATATCAAGCCCACTTTTTTTAAAAAAATCGCAGATGTAGAAGAAAAGCATAAAATGATTTTATGAAGTTATATTCAGAAAAATTCAATAATTTGACTTTATTCAAGATGTTAATTTTTAAAATTATTTATGGGTTAAAATCAGAAAAATGAGTTTTTGCAACATATGGCTTTGAAAAAAAAATTTTAGCGTTGATTATAAGCAAAAAGCAAAATTGTATGAAATGAACTGCATTTTCTTGTTTTTTAAACTGGTTCCCTTTGAATTAAAAGTGCATTTGCGAGTAACCATTTTATATATCTAAATTTACATGCTTTATATTTATTTTTTTCTTACACATTCATGGAAAAATCAATATTAGTCATATCAATCGGCATATCAATATTAGTCATAAGTTTAGGTAATATATTTACATGAATCAAACTTTAAAGCTTCTTTGAAAAGTTCCCTTCCACATGAAACTCCTCTCCCCAGAGGATTCCAAGGTTATTTGGTGTGTGTGTGTGTATCTGTGTGTGTGTGTGTGTGTGTCTGCGTGTGTGTCTGCATCTGTATGTACCTCCTAACATATCTTATGCACATACAACCATAAATATACAAATATCAAAAGACTTAGATCCACACCTGGCTCTATACTAACCATGTAACTCTGAACAAGTCACTTAATCTCTTAGATGCAGGGTACATCTATAAAGTGCCAAAAAAAGATGATTACATTTCTCCCAATTCTAAAATAGGTCAATATTGAAAGCTGACAACAGCAGTTTATCCCTCCATTTATTTTCATCTCATAGTTGAAATATCCTTCTTTAATATATAATAGGCAATATAGTCATTTTCTACCATGGCACAAAATTACAGGGAATCACATGCTGTCTGTAACTTACATTTGTCTGTCGTTCTTGATGTCTATGACCTGTAAGAATTAAATCACTGCCTGAGGACTTTTCATGGATTCAAAGCTATTCCTTGACTTCAACTCATTGATGCCCTGAGGGAATGTTGGTTCAGGGTTGCCAGATCTTTAAATTTTTCAAGAGAAATCATTAATCCGGTTCGTAAAGTCTCCCAAATTTAAAATGTTATTAAACTATCAATTTTGTTCCATTTTTACTGAGAAGTAATTGAGGAGTTCATACTGTGGCATAGTGGGTTAAGAATCCCATTGCGGAGGCTCAGGTTGCTTCAGAGTTGTGAGTTAAATGCCCTACCTCCCACCCCACCCCACCCCCGCCCCCGCCTGTGGTGGTGTAGGTCACAGCTGTGGCTCAGATTTGATCTTTGGCCTGGGAACTTCCATATACTATGGTGTAGCCATAAATTAAAAAAAAAAAAAAAAAGAAAAAAGAAAAGGAATTGATATATATCACTGTATAATTTTAAGGCATACAGCATGATAGTTTATTTTATTTTTTGTCATTTTACGGTAGTACCCATGGCTTATGGAGGTACCAAGACTAGGGTTCAAATCAGATCCGAGCCGTGTCTGTGACCTACACCACAGCTCATGGCAATGCCAGATCCTTAACCAACTGAGTGAGGCCCAAGATTGAACCTGCATCCTCATGGATGCTAGTCAGGTTCGTTTCCACTGAGCTACAGTAGGAATTCCCAGAATCAGTATTTTTCTTCCTATTAACAATAAAAGCCTCTCTTTGATTTATAAGAAAAATGTTTAGCTATATCGAACAATAATTATATTAGTACTTTTACTAAGAATTAACATTTTATTATTAAAACACTGATAAGTCATTCAACTTACTTGGATTTAATACATCCATCCATCAATACACATTCAGGAGATATTTGTTAAGTATTACCTTTGTGATGGAATTATTATAATGGTTAGGAACAGGAAATGGGAACTCTCAGATTTCAGTTTGGGTCCTGGCTTTGATATTTAAAAACTCTGTGAATGTCAGTAAGTTTTCATGTTTTCCCTGGGTAATAATAGAATTGTTACAAGAGTTAAATGAAGTATTGTATTTCAAGCACTTACCGTAATTTTGCTGCAAGGTGGATATTTAACAACTGGCAGCTGTTGTTGCTGCTGATGAAAACAATGTCACCAGTACCTAGTACTGAAACAGATACTGGAGGAAAATGGCAAATGGGACATTATCTCAGTCTTGAAGTATGTGGAGATAATCAAATAAACGAGTAATTCCGGTAGAGTTTGATGAACACTACTTTAAAGTTATAGACAGCATGGTCTGAGAACAAAATGAAAAACATAAATAATTCAGTTGCAGTATGTGATAAGATTCTCATGGTGATGATGTTTATCTTGAGCATGAGTGGTGGTTTACCTACTGAAGAATTTTGATGGAGGTCACATCAACTACAGCCAAGCAACTTGGGCCAAGGCCATTTGGTGAGAAAAAGGCTTGCCACGTTGGGGAATTGACAGTCATTCTTTACAGCATTACTGTTAAGCGAGGGTAGAAGAAGGCAAGGATCAATAGTAGAAAAATGAAAAAGTCAAGAGTAGAAAAAGATGTATAGGGAGTACATACGAGTTTGGGGGTTTATCCTTGGAGTATTATCACCAATGCCATTGAAAAGTTTGGTTTTTTGTTGTTTGTTTTTTCGTTTTGTTTTTTTTCTCTTTAGGGCCTTGCACACTGCATATAGAGGTTCCTAGGCTAAGGGTCCAATCAGAGCTGTAGCCGCTGACCTATGCCAGAGCCATAGCAATGCAGGATTGAAGATGCATCTGAGACCTACACCAAAGGTGTAGGCAATGCCAGATCCTTAACCCACTGAGCAAGGCCAGGGATTGAACCCACATCCTCATGGATGCTAGTCAAGTTTGTCAACCACTGAGCCATAACAGGAACTCCCATTGAAGAGTTTTAAGCATAGAGGCCATTTGCTTAGATTCACATTTTAATATAATCACTGAAATGGTTTTGTAAAGAAGGAATTTGTAGGCAACAGGAAACACATTGCGAATAAGAGAGAGGCTGTATTTGAGTTTAAAGATTTCTTCAACCAGTGGAAAAGCATCATACAATTCAGGTGACCCTACATCCACATTCCTAGTTTCAAAGAGTAATATAGTTTTGCTATGCAGATTAATTCTAAGTCTGAAACCATTAATTTATTATAATATTAGCAGTGCCCCAAACCTGGTTAATGTTGCTTTAGTTTTGTGGAAAAAAACTGAAACTCCTTAAGGAAATTAGGACACCAGTATTTGTAATTCTACATATTTATGTGTTTATTTATTCAGTAAATATTGTTGAGTTCCTACTATGTGTCATGTATTACAGTAGGTGTTTGACATATATCAGTGACCAAAAATATGTCATTTTCTAAATGGAGAATCAAGAAATTCTTGATTTTCTCTTAAATTTGGAATTTTAGTTTTTGCTTTTATCAACCTGAGTGACTGCCACTTTGTTTCTTTTCTTAAATTCTCAAATCTATAAGAAGAAAATGATAGCCAGCATCCTCCAGTGAATGTTATGCATAGTAAAGGAAAAATTATTTTCTCAATCTTATTTCCCATAAGTGCATAAGTGAGTAAAATTTTTTTTTTTCATTTTGCTTTTTAAGGCTGCACCTGTGGCATATTTTATTTCCCAGGCTAGGGGTCCAATCAGAGCTACAACTGCCAGCTTACGGCATAGCCACAAGAACGCAGGACCCAGCCACATCTGCGACCTATACCACAGCTCTCTGCAACGCTGGATCCTTAACCCACTGAGAGAGATTAGGAATTGAACCAGCATCTGCATGTATCCTAATCAGGTTTTTTCCTCTGAGCCACAACAGGAACTCCCAAATTTCAAATTTTAAACCGTGTTTAAGACAGGATACTAAAGGGAAAAATGTTGTCTACTATTTCAGTACTAAGTAATAAATGGGTCTTTCTCTTCCCCTTTTTATGATTCAGAACTATTTTTGAAAGGCAAACAGTAATATCATACACAAGTTTTGCTGAGGTTTTGTGGGTAATATTACAGCAAAATGTAAGTGCAAACTGTGAAGCTCATGTCATTTTCAAACATACTGATAAAATAGCAGTGAGATGAAACAAGGGAGTTGGTAAGGAATTGTGTGTATGATAGAGTTTTGGTGTTACTTTTGTAATTTGATTCCTTGATTTATATTTTTTCCCTTGAAAGTAATAAGCACTGAAGGACAAAGATATCATAAATGCCAAAAAGTGAACCTGGACCTACTAAAGATTCATTTAGTATTTTCTGTGACCCCTTTCATTCAAAATCATTCAAAATTTGCCTTATATTTCATATCACTTAGAGGTCTGCTGGTGTTAGGATAGGAAATGAGTCAAATATTTGATACAATGTTGCCTATATTTCTTATAATCTAATATTAAAACCTTAATTAAGGATGAAATAAGGGTGAATGAAGAAGTAGAACAGATTCTCCTTGACAGAAAGGCAATTTTTCTGTTGAATATATTAAGAGGAAAAGGCATTGATATAGTCTACCACCAAAGTAATTGTAGTTATTAATAGTTATTAATATATTATTGATACATAGAATTGATCATTTTACAGTGGAGATTTGTGAAATATACTATATACCAATACACTAATATACTGTTGCAAGGGGTCCCTTAGAATGTAACTGAATATCAAATGTAATTTAGGTTTTAATAATTTCTGTAAGAAGATAAAAAAGTCATAAAGATTTCCATTTATGTAATTATTATTAGGTTGCATGTCAGACTCCAGAAAAGCAAAACATCTATTAAAACAAAGGCCACTGATATTTATCAACTGTCTCCTCCATTCTATATATGCATTTCATTTACTCACAGCATCTTTTAGTATGTGTTGTTATCCACATTTTTCAGATGACGAAATTGAGACTCCATGGTCATAGAATTGTAAGTTATAAGGGGAGAATTCAAACCTCTTTTCTGTCTGTATGTTTGCTATTATACTAATATTTCACATAGCATTTTATTTATTCTGTCTTACAAAGAATAACAATGACCATGTTGATAAGATTATTAACATATATCACAATTCCTTTCTAAATACATACATTAATGGAATAAGTTATTTTTTAAAAGGCTAATCAAGAAGGCAAGCCCAAATCTCTTAACATCCTAAAAATATTCCCATTCAGAGCACTTTTATTGATGAAACTGCTCAAAACCTTGGAGGACCTGATATGAAGCTTGGTCTAACTAATGGCAGAGGTGGGGGATGATGGACGGTGGGGGCAGTTTAGCAGTGAAGTCATTAACACTGGATTTTAAAGACAAGTAAACTCTCCTTAAGTGGGAAAGGATTTGGAAGACATTCATGAATTTACCTCTGTTTAATTTTGGAGCAACAACCTTGACCTTTCTCTCCTTCCTATTCCTTCTGGTTCCCACAGCAATGCATTTTTGTGAGTTTTATTCCAGCCTTACTAGCCACTCCTTTTCAGCTAATAGAACTGATTATTTTTTTCTTCTGAACATCATTTTTCATAATGCCTCAGGCTCAATCTTCTTACTTTCCCTCTGTATCATCTACTATCAACCCCAGGCAATCTACCCTATTCTCATGGATTAAATGCTTTCTACAATGCTATTGACACAGAATTTTATGTACCCTTGAAACATAAAATTCTCCATTAAATTTCAGACTTGTATCTAATGGCCTATTCAGTGTCTAAGAGGGAAATACAAGTTTGGAAACAACAGGAGTTGTCTAAATTGGAGATGTAAATTTGGGAGACACTTATCCATGGGAATTCAATGGATAAGTGTCTCCCATATTCCCAGTATCCATGGGAACTGATGAGTTTGGAGAGACAAAGTTGGTTTCTTACATTGTTCTAACCACAGAAAAAATGCTAATATAAAACAATTTCATTACTCATATTATTACCAGACCTCCAGTTCCTTATGAAGCATCTGAGATTCACCCTTCTTCTATACCAAAGATTGATCTGTGTTAAAGTACTTCGAGATCTAACAAATGTTAAGTAATTAGAGGCAATGTAATTGAGTGAAGATGTTTCATTCAGTGTGCTCCATTTTTAATTAATGATTCAATGCTGATGTTCATGAAATCTACTCTTTTTTTGAAATATGCTTTCATTCATCCCTTCATTTGTCCATTAATTTATAATCCTCAAAATATGTTTAAAGTTGGTTTACTTTTTAGAATGTGTAGGAGTGGTAGGTGTTCTGGTTCCTATGTAGAGACTGCATTGAGGGAAGAGGCCTAGGGAGATATGCACACGTGCAAGAGTTTGAAAAGCACATCTCCACCAGATATTAACCTTCAAAGTAGGGAATCTAAACAAGGTCAGCGCTTCACCGCTACCAAATCTGAAAGCAGAGATTCAGCGGCAAAATAGTTTGTGTAACAATAATTTGAATGATTAAAGTAAAATTGTTTTTTTATCTACAGTTAAAAATAAATTCTTATAACTTTTAGCTATTTGCCTATCAAATAAATATGTGAAAATTTAACTTTTTTGGAGTGATGAAAATGTTTTGGAACTTGACAGAGGTGGTAGCAACACTACGCTGCACTAAATGCCTTTGAATTGTACACGTTAGATTAATTTTATGTTATGTGAATTTCACCTCCATAAAACAATGAAAAATAGTGTCACATGGGAAAAAAGATGAAATCAGTGTATCAGAATGTCTCTAGAAGGTAAAAACAAAAACAAAGTCCCTCTTGATATACATGTATTTCTAAAGTACTTAGAGAACAGTTCTCTCTAGCGGGGGTAAATTTTTCATAATATATCTTCTAGCCATCCTAAGTCACTGCTTAATTAAAACCTCAGATCCTCTATTATGTCTGCCTGGGAGCCTTTAATCGCCTTCTTCAGTTAATTCTGGAGCTAAGAATTCACTTGAGAGTAGCGTTGCCTTGCTATTCAAAGTTGGGAAGGTGGAAGCCAGGTGCCTTAATTTATCTGTCCACGGTCAAAAGGGCTAGCAATCTGGTAAATGCAAGAAACAGCTGGCAGAACTCAGACGGTCACTGCACTCAGAGACAGGTGGACGAAGGCTGCTAAAAAGATTTTATCCCCGAAGTGCTGCAGTGATGGCGGCTGCAGTTTCTGGATATGTTGCTAGCAAGCTTTAAGATGTACAGGGTGAACAGGTGGGTTGCACTTGACCCTCCCATGTCCCCTGGCAGAACTATAAAGAGCTTTTCTCTGGGGGAGATGCTGCATATTGTGCAGGTAAGGGTGAATTTAATCGGCCTTCCCATCTGCCCCTTTCTATAAGTCCTTTTCTCCGTTTGGAAGATCTCTGACAAGGTAGAGATGAGCAGTGAGTGGGTGTCATCACGTCCCCTTTAGCTATGCTAAGTGAGGGAACACACCCCTTTTATGGGTAAGTGCTTCTCTCATTACCTATCTCCCCTTCTTATTTTGCCCCCCATACCCCGGAATGTTTGAGAATGTAAATTATAGAATGATAAAATATGTTTTATTATTGAAATGTGATTTTTGGGCTTAAAGTATTCTGTCTTGTGTACTTATGGCATTAATATTTGGAACTATTTATGAATTTTGAATGAAAGAAAATGTAGAAAGAGTTGGTATCTTGACTCCAACTGTAGAAAGGCTGTAGTTGCTATTAAGCTGTTCCTTCCCTCAAAGCCCTTGCTCCTTATCTCACAGACTCAGATTGGGACATTTTGCTGCCTCAATAAAAGGACCCAGTTACTTTCTTTTAAGGAAATGTGATAGCATTTGACATTGTGATATACATAGTTACATATGTTTGGGTGCCCCCAGGGAGGGCACTGGAATGTTTGACAATCCTGCACGTGTTTTCAAATGTTGAAGTTCATGAACTCTAAACGACCAGGTGTCAAACGATTTTGTTTATGTGGTTTGGGAAAATTATAGTCTAAATGTAAATACAATCTAGGCAATCTTGATGTGCTGAAATATATGTAGGGCTTGATAAGACAATTACTTAATAAAAGCTTTTTTAATCATGCAAATACTACAACCTAGAACTTAGTAGATTTGTCTAAATTGGAAGTAACATAGTTTCTCTTTGACTTAGTGTGTGTCAAAACATACAAAGTCGTCAAAGTCCAAATACTTGAAGATGAGTATAACAGCCCAGATCATAGAATCTAAAAAATGTGATTATTATATTCAATGGCACACATTTAAATGACAAATTTCCCCTAAATCATTAACTCAGAACCCATAACTTCATGTTTTTTATTCAACAGCAATCCTTAAACATGAATCAGTAAGATTAATTTTGGGATTCAAAATGAAGAATAACAAGTGGGTGTGTTGAAAGTTAATGGTGGATATTTTTTTCCATATTGAGTCAACCAATTTTATAGGAAAGAACAGTGTCCGCCAAATTTAAAGAAAACAAATAAACCCCAAATAGTATGGTTGCTTTGATTCAGTTGGCACTGAGATTTTTCTAAATAAAGGAAAGAACTGGGTGGACATATATTTGTGGTGAGAACATAGATTTTTGGGGTTTGTTTTGTTGTTGTTCTTTCAGTGGGTGTGATGGATTTCTTTTGCTGTAGTAATTTGTGATGTGAATTGAATGTGGTAGAAGTGATGGCCCGTAAAAATTTTTGATGTGTATGTATTTGTGTTTATGTGTGTTTAGAGGTTATTTACTTTTCACATGAATGCAAGGATTTAAATAATGAGTACAAGCATAGTTGTTTTCACCTGGCAAAGCATGTAGCTTTAAGATTAGTGTACATTTTTATAGGGCTTCAGTTCTCTCATGTATTTTAGTGTAGATCTGCTTCTTATGATGTGTTTTCTCATGATAGTGATTCATTTAAAAAGCTAAACTAATTTTTCTCTGGATTAGTGATATATATGTATATGAAATTCATTTTGTTTAATGTGATTTATTTAAAGTAACATGAAGACTACTGTTATGTTTAGGTGAGAAATCTGAATATTGTGAGTGACTACTGAAACCACAAACTGAAGACAGGTAATATGCAGAGTGTAGATTGCTACTGTATTATCTAAGTTATGGGTATGAAAGCTCAAGTATATTTATCTACACATGCTACAATAAATCTTAACAGTAACTGGTATGCAGAGAACATTTGAAAGGTAGTCCTGGCCAGACACAAGTCATTTGGCAGTGGCCTTGCCTAGTATATATTTTCAGGCCTGTCTGCACAAAGATGCTGGCACGTTAACCATGATTTCTATTCCAGGTGATGGATTTCTATCCAAGTGAGCGAGTGACTAAATATTTTCCGGTGGAATCTAGGCACCATAAAATCACTGAGGCTGAATAAAAAAGTCGTCGACCTTTCTAAAAAGTAATTATAATAGCTTTGCGTACTACTAGGACAGAAGAAATATTTCCACTTAGATCACCAAATAATGGAATGAGTTGAACCTAATTAGAAAAAAAAAAAGTAATATGGGTATCCTGCAAATAATTATTTTTATCAGCACTAATGAATTACTGAATCTTTATGAATTTCTAGAAAACTTTTAACAGTAACTGAAAACATTGATTCTACATCCAGCTCTATCAAAGAAAAGAAATCCAGTCTGAACCCACTCAAAGCCCGTATGCCATCATCACTTCATCTGATTTATTCTACACAGAATCAGTTGAGAAACTGAACACTTTACATTAGTTTATTTGTGTTACTCTAAGCAATTAGAGAAGAATATGCCTTCCCAAGTGACACAAATGTGAATCTCCCTTTGTGGCAGGTTGTTTAAATTTACAACATAAAGCTAGCATTTCCACCTCCAATAAAATCCAAACAGACATTTAATTTTGGTGCATGACATTTCTGACTAAAATAGAGCCAGAAAAAGCTCTAGGATAACTCTTATCGTTCATGAATTCGAACAAATTGGGGATCTGTGAATTTATGGCTAGGTTTTTCTCTACTATTGTTGAAAATAGCACACATGGAAAACACACCATGGGTGTGTCGTAATTCAGCTTTAATGATGTAACACTTGGTTTCAGTCAATTGTTGGAGGGCTGCAAGTGACATTGGTTTTGTGCTTCAGACATTGCATGTAACTGAGCAATTATAATAAGGCTTTCAATAATGGCTGTTGGCGGGATATCCGCAAGTGAAGTCATAGCAATTTTGAAAGAGAAAGCTAATAAAAATACACCTGCTTGTAGTGGAAAGTGAGCCTTTAATATCTATGCTTTGAAGTTGGGTAAAGCCTTTGGTATTAACTAACAGATATTATGATGTAGGAATAACCCACTGCCTCAGGGGAGAGCGAGGTTGAATTACAACAGATTGTTATTTTCTAATCACCTACTTTTCAGTCACTCTCATGTCACAAAAGGAGAATAGAATAAGGTTTTTTTTTTTTTTTCCTGAAATATCCCAAAGATGTTACAATTAGAAAGCAAATCAATGTAATTGTAAATATACAAGCTAGCACATACATATTCCTTAAACTAGTCAATGACAATAAATAATGCTTTTTAGTGAGTTTGTTTTCATTGTCAGACATTTCAGAATGATTTGAAATTTTACATTCTACTAAATCAATTTGAGGTGATGTTCAAAGTTTTAGGTTTGCTTTATGAATTTTTCTTCCTCCTTACCTCCTTTCCTTGGCCACTTTCAAAGTCATTTATTTATAGTTCTTTACATGTAAAAAAAATAAGAAAATAAAGGTGCTTGTAAAACTTTCTTTTACATCATTTGGAGCATTGCTGCTCTCAGAAATCTTCATGCTATGGAAAATTAATTCCTTCCCTGTTCACTTGCTTCCTTCACAAATATTTGGGCTTACTTGTGGTTTACAATTACTTCTACAGAAAATTTAAAATACTGAGTCTATAGTAAATGCTGACATATTGAGATCACTGAAGGAAGAGATATTTAAGGAATAAATACAGCTGGAATTTGGAAATTCTGCAAAGAAAAATGACCATTAATTTCCATTTTACTATTAGTTTTACCATTTTCCTAATATGTATTGCAATAATATTTTAAACTATTGATTGTAATGTCTAGAGTAGTGTGGAATAATTTGCATAATCAACATTTTTCCAAGTATTTTAAATATAGATTGTTTTCTGTAGTCATTTTCTTTACAAGTCAGTATTTGAACCTATGGCAGTAACTTTTTTTTTCTTCTTTTCAATTCAATAGTGCATCTCAATAGAGAGTATCAAGTAACCCAAAGGGGATACATTAGCACTTGTCAGGGCCACATTTAACATCAACATGCTAAACACATTGAAACTTACTACCAGTTCAAAGAGAGTATATAGACTCTAAATTCCTCATTAATGTGGTAAAGAATCATCATCAAGGTGTTTGTTTTGTTGAAAGGAGGTCACATTTTATTTCTCATTTATGAAATGGACTTTGATGTTTCTTTAAGTCAGAAGGATTTTTTTCCCCCAGTTCATTTACTGTATCAATTAAGTACACTCTCAATAGAGAATATTGCACAAGAAGTCTTTTTGGTGGGAAAGGAGTAGGGTTGTTTTTTCTATAGAATTTCAGTGTGTAATTTGCATTTAACTTTGAAAGTGTATTGTTGTAGAGTCTTGACACCTGCTAGGATGAGTATCCATTTCATGCTACAAAGTGGTGCTCTGAAATAAATATCAGCAAGCTTGTTAAATTTTGTCAGCTGTATCATCACATTAGTACCCAATAATATGGTGAAATAGATTTGAGTTCAATTTTATGGTTGTATGTTTATGAGTCAAGAGTTTCTACTGCCAGAAAGGATCCAAGGATGCAAAAAGACAGACTGATCTATTTAACTTTCACATGCTGAGAAGACATTATGCAATTTATACTGTCATATGAGATACTGATATAATTCTGTGATACCTGTCAGAGAATCAAGATGTGAAAATATAGTTTTAAATACCATTATGTTTCAAAAAAGTAAAATGTATTTTGATGTTGGTATTGAATATACTATAAATAATTTTGGTAAATAATTTTCATTTTAAATAATAGTAATTATCTATTTAGCCCCTATTAAGTATTAGGTACTCTCTTGGGTCCCTGGCTTCATTTACTTTATCTCATTTCACATTAACTATTCTTAGAATTGCAAAGAATTGCAAATGGCCTTGGTTTTTTATTTTTACTTGCTCAAAGTCATATAATTAGTGAGTGGAAAAATCAGAACACCAGGTTTGAATGGGCCAGAAGCTGAAGCTGCAGTGGCAAGTGAAAGAGAAAATGATGTAAAATATCAGAAAGAGGATATAATGAGAATACATTAGAAAAAAAGTGAAAATGAACTGTACTGAATCCAGTGCCTAAAGATGTGTTCATTTTATTATTTTTTTAATTTATTTTTTATTGTTATTTCCCCCAACACATTTTTTTCCCCACTATACAGCATGGGAACCCAGTTACACATACATGTATACATAAATTTTTTCTCCCATTGTTGTGCTGCATTGTAAGTATCTGGATATAGTTCTCAGTGCTATACAGCATGGTCTCATTGTTAATCCATTCCAAAAGCAATAGTTTGCATCTGTTAACCCCAAGCTCCCAATCCCTCCTACTCCCTCCTTCTTCCCCTTGGCAACCACAAATCTATTCTCCAAGTCCATGATTTTCTTTTCTGTGGAAAGGTTCGTTTGTGCCCTATATTAGATTCCAGATATGAGTTATACCATATGGTATTTGTCTTTCTCTTTCTGACTTACTTCACTCCATATGAGAGTCTTTAGTTCCTTCCATGTTGCTACAAGTGGCGTTACTTTGTTCTTTTTATGGCTGAGTAGTATTCCATTGTGTATATATACCACATCTTCCTAATCCAGTCTTCTGTTAATGGACATCTGGGTTGTTTCCATGTCTTGGCTATTGTGAATAGAGCTGCAATGAACATGTGGAAGCACGTGTCTTTTTTTTAAGGAAAATTTTGTCTGGATATACGCCCAAGAGTGGGATTTCTGGGTCATATGGTAGTTCTATGTATAGATTTCTAAGGTACCTCCATACTGTTCTCCATAGTGGTTGTACCAGCTTACATTCCCACCAACAGTGCAGGAGGGTTTCCTTTTCTCCACGTCCTCTCCAGCACTTGTTATTTGTGGACTTATGAATGATGGCCATTCTGACGGGTGTGAGGTGGTATCTCATGGAAGTTTTGATTTTCATTTCTCTAATAATCAGGGATGTGGAGCATTTTTTTCATGCTTGTTGGCCATCTGTATGTCTTCCTTGGAGAAATGCCTCTTCAGGTCTTTTGCCCATTTTTCCATTGGTTTGTTGGCTTTTTTGCTGTTGGGTTGTATAAGTTGCTTGTATATTCTAGAGATTAAGCCCTTGTCTGTTGCCTCATTTGAAAGTATTTTCTCCCATTCTGTAAGTTGTCTTTGTGTTTTCTTATTGGTTTCCTTTGCTGTGCAAAAGCTTTTCAGTTTGATGAGGTCCCATGGGTTTATTTTTCTTTTATTCCTATTGTTTTGGGAGACTGACCTGAGAAAATATTCATAAGGTATATGTCAGAAAATGTTTTGCCTATGTGTTCATTTTAAAATTTTCATTTAACAAAAGTTCCTAATGAGACAGATTTTAGTCTCAGTGGTAATTTTAACACTTAAAATCCATTCAGTTCTTTATAAATTGTTGAGTTCTTATGAAAATCCACAACCAGGCATGGAGTAAACTCTCAATAACAGAGAGAGGAGTCCTGACGGGAAGTTAACAGTGTCCAGTGAAGATGTATATTAATTAACATTACACTAGCTACTGCAGTAGATGAACTCCAAGTATCAGTGGCTTACCATAATTGAAGTTAATTTTTTAGTCATCAAAATACTAAGATTGTTTTTGATGATGCATAGTCTTCTATGTGATCTTTTAGGAACCTAGGCTCTTTCCATCTTGTAATGTCATCTCCCTCTCCATTCTGAAGGAAGAATGGAAGGAGAGGAGAAGAGTGTCCCTTAGAGGGCTTTGGGCTATGGTGGAAACAGCGCATAACCTCCACTCCTCTTTCATTGGCAGGACTTTGTCACATGGCCATTCTTAATTTAAGAGAAGGCTGAGAAATACAATCTAGCCTAACAAGAGACAGTATGTTTTAATGAACACTTAGTTGTGGCTGCATGTTGCAAACATCTATATGATAGCACAGAAGCTCCTGAAACAGATCTTTCTATCCTTTTTTTTTTTCTGGGTTTAAGCCCCAACCTCCTCTCCACACACAATTTTAAAAATACCTACCACAATCTTTTAAAACACATACTGCGTGCTAGTCACTATATTAACCCCTTTGTTTACATTTCCTTGTTTTATTCCTGTAACATTTCCATCAGATACATTACTCACTTTATAGTTATTTTGGCTGTATAACATAACAAGCTATCCTAAACCTTAGTGGCTTAACAATATTTTCTATTCTGGTGGCTCCTGTTAGCCAGGAATTCAGCAAAGGCTTAGCTGAGCATTCCTTGTTTGATCTTCTTCTCTCTCTTGTACTAGCAGTCATATATTGGCTGGGGTTGAAGTCATCCCCAGGCTTGGCTAAGACTGGAGGTCTCACTTCCAAAGCTCGAAAGATTAAACTGGTCATGAACTTGGTAACTTCAGTTTCTCCTTGTATCAACCTCTCTTGCCTGCTTAATGGTCTTTAAAACATGGCTTCTGGCTTGCCTAGAGTGAATAGTGTAAGAGGTTAGGGGAAGCTGTAATGCCCTTTATGACCTAATATAGAAGTCACACAATATCACTTCACCATATCCTATGGGTCACAAAGGACCAATCCTGATTCACTGTGGGATGATCTTCTTTAACAATGTGAACACCAGAAGGATTGATCATTGGGGTCATTTTGCAGGTTGATTCCTATACCTCCATTTGGGAGGTAAATAAGTTGAGGCTTAAAGGAGGGTTAATTAAGTGTATTGCCCAAGGTCCCATAATTAGCAAGCCCAGAAATACACACAAGAATGTTTGCCTTTAAAATCCATGCTATTAACAATGAAAACAGGAATTTCTGTGGTGGCTCAGAGTGTTAAGAACCTGACATAGTGTCTGTGAGGATGTAGATTAGATCTCTGGCCTTGCTCAGTGGGTTAAGGTACCAGCATTTCTACAAGCTACAGCATAGGGTGTGACTGTGACTGTGGTGTAGGCTGTATCTGTAGCTCCTAGTTGATCCTTAGCCTAGGAACTTCTGTATGCCATGGATGTGGATGTAAAACAACAGCAGCAACAACAAAAAAACAATGAAAATACATTGTTTTTATAAGCAAGTAAAGTATATAAGCATGCGTTTTGCCCTGAAAAAAATGTATGTAGCCAGTAAGCACAAACAGAAGCAAATGCTACTATAAAAATTCAAATAGTTCAAATGTCAGAATTTGAAATAAAGGGAATACTTAGTCAGAAAAGCTCAAAATTTTCTTGAACTCAGTCCTAGAAATTACAACATAAATGATTGTCGAAATATTATATCACAGAGTTCCCATCATGGTGTAGTGGAGACAAATCCAACTAGGAGACATGAGGTTGCAGATTTGATTCCTGGCCTCAACCAATGGGTTAAGGATCCAGCATTTCTGTGAGCTGTGGTGTAGGTTGCAGACGTGGCTCAGATCCTGAGTTGCTGTGACTGTGGCATAGGCGGTGGCTACAGCTCTGATTAGACCTTTAGGCTGGATAACTCCATATGCCATGGGTGCAGCCCTATAAAGAGAAAAAAAATTATATTTCATACATACAGTTTATATTACTAAATCATCAGTCCTTTTTGATATTGAAATTAGAGCAGGAAGGTCTAGATGAGGGCTAGTTAGGGTTGAAATTCAACATATACCAAAAATCTCTTTCTGAAATCAGAACAATTACTCCTTTTATCAAGTTAGAGTTAACTTTTATCAATCTGTTTTTGTTTTTGTTTATTTATTTATTTTTTTGCTTTTTAGGGTTGCACCTGCGACATATGGAGGTTCCCAGGCCAGGGGTTGAATCAGAGCTACATCCACCAACCTATGCCACAGCCACAGCAACGCCAGATCTGAGCTGCATCTGCGACCTACACCACAGCTCACAGCAACACTGGAATCTTAACCCACTGAGTGATGTCAGGAATTGAACCTGCATCCTCATGTATTCTAGTTTGGTTTGTTAACCCCTGAGCCATGACGGGAACTCCTTATCAATGGTTTTAAGTGAAGTGCATGCAATTTAACTGTGAGCCTAGGATTGTATTTTCTTAGGCTATTTGTAAATAGGTTGGCAGACAGATGTTTTTGTTTTATAACACTCTGAAATAATCTAGTTTATCATTGGTGATTACAATGAAAATAATGTGGTGTTTAAAAATTAATAGTCTTGGAGTTCCCATTGTGGCTTAGTGGGTTAAGAACCTGATATAGTGTCTGTGAGGATGCAGGTTCAATCCCTGGCTTCGTTCAGTGGGTTAAGGATCCAGTGTTACCACTAGCTGTGGCACAGGTTGCACATCTGGCTTGGATCCAGCATTGCTGTGGCTGTGGCATAGGCCTCAGCTACAGCTCCTATGTGACCCCTAACTGGGAACTTCCATACATCACAGATATGGCCCTAAAAAGAAAAAAAAAGTCTCAAAATCAGTTAAGAAATTGCCCTATAATGTCTTGTCATTAAATTTAAAATAAGGGGTGGTAGGCAATTCTATACCTTAGTGACATTTCCCCCTCCACCAGTCCATGGACCACTTGAGCATAAGATATATATCTTTTATTTTTAGTCCTCTGACATAAAGCACAGGGTTAATACTACATTAACTAAAGTGAGCTGCATCTTCACTCTCTACCAAACTCAATAAGGAGAAGGCATTCATGGAAATGAAACTCCCTTATGCTCCTCCAGCAAATAGCATCCAAATGCCCAGAGGTGGGTTTGAATCCAAAGCTACCATTCCCAATCCCATGACTACTCTGTTTCCTTTTCTGTAAATGAGGAAACAGGCATGTCAGGTTTGAGAGGATTACATATGATAATGAAGGAAACATACCTAATACAGATATCAATATCAATATCTATCACAGATATCGTGACAACTATAGTGATAACTGTACAAAATGATAACTATACAAAAATGGTACCTGCTAGTTGCTAGGTTATTCCTTTTTGAAATTGAAGGTATATTTGAGTTGTTCTATCATTTTCATTTCAGAAACAAATATTTTTCCATCAAACAAATATTCTTTGTTTACCCACCTCCAGGGTACTTGAGGATAGTCAGTGTCTTGTCACACTTTTTAGGAGCTTCCAATTAGTCATTCACATTTTCTCCCACTGTGTTATCAAACTTTAACTGGAGATCCTCATTACCTGTCTTCTTATATTTCTGAAAATTTTAATAACTTACTTTTATCAGCAGTGATTTAATTTATTGAAAGAAATACTTAGTGGGCCTAACTATGTGCCAGGAATTTTCTTAGGTTCTAAAGATATACCAAAAACAATACAAGCAAAAATCAATGAGTTCCTGCTGTGGTGCAACTGGACAGCAGCCTCTCGGCAGTGCTAGGACTCAGGTTCAATCCCCCACCCAGCACAGTGGGTTAGGGATCTGGCCATGGTTCAGATCTTGTCCCTGGCCTGTGAACTCCACATGCAACAGGGCAGAAAAAGAAGAAAAAACAAACAAGCAAAAATCAAAGCCCTCAGGGAGGGCTCTCTCTACATTTTGATCAGAGCCCTCTCTAGGTTTTGGTAGAGAGACTGTAGAAATTGGTGAATGAGATATATATAGTGTGTTACATAGTGATAAGTCAGATATGAGGAATAACAAAACAAGGGAAGTGAAGAGGGAACTGGGAAGGAAGAATTTCAAGGGATATATGTGTTCTGGGCAAGATTTGAGTGAACACCTAAAGGAGGTACAGAGGCAAATTATACTGTTATTTTAGAATCCAGGCAGAGGGAGAGGATGATTCTAAGCCCTGTTTTAGGAGAAGGATTGGTGTGTTCAAGAAAGATGGAGAAGAGCCATGTGACTGGAAAGGACTGATGAAAGGAGAGAGAAAAAGGTGCATCAAAGAATTAACGTGGGACCAGAGCTCATCAAGACTTGTTGACTAGTATGAGGAATCCATGTGGTATGACTTAACCTTTCAAAAATCACTCTAAAACCTAATTTTAAATGGAAGATTGATTGACTACTTTGGAATACAAATATAATGAGCTTCCTTTGCCTGTCTAAAGCCCTCGATGACTGCTTCTGGGCATCAGGCATGGTATAATAAGATCCTTTTTGATTAGCTTCTCCAACATCAGATTTTTCTTTCAGTTGTACTGTTATCTTCCTTTCTGAAGGTTTACATTTTTCATAGTTTACTCTAGACTGAGCACAGGCTACTCATGTGGGGAATATCTCCTTTCCTTGATCTTCAGTGACAACCCTTTTCTTCATTTGGCTGAATTTTTAATAGCTTAAGAAATCAGCTTATCATTGTCTCATGGTAGCCTGTCCTTTCTCCCTCTTAAACTTCCTATATATATATATATATCCCAAACATAGATAATGTTCATGTAGTGTTTCAGAGGCTAAATAAAAATACAATTTAAAATATTTAATTTATATTTCCTATATCACTGTGCTAATTGTCTCTTCTAGTCTTTTTAAATTAAACTCCTAAGTTGCATTAATGGATATGCAACCTCCTTAACTCAGTGGCTGACATAGTGTAAGTGCTGAACGAATGAACTTTGCTTATGAGCAAGTGAAGCTCCAGGAAGATGCCTTAGGCTCAATCTGGTCATTCCCACACTTGCTCCTTCCTGTTCTTTCTGGTATCCAGGTTTAAATACTCTTTTTGGTAGCTGACACAGTCTTCCTATCCCAAGATGTTTTTTTCTCCCCCAACAGTGATTTCTCCCTTTCCTCTGAACCCTAACCTCAAGCATTTTTCATTTTTAGTGTTCTTTCTACTAAAACAGAAAATATCATTTAGGTGACCTTTGTAGAGAAGTCAAAAAGCATTTCTTCCATACATGGTTAAGTTGAGAGCAACAGAGCTGAGTTGCAACCTGCATTCTATGCAGGTAACTGGATTTTCTCTTAAGTTAAGAGGCTCATTTTCCTGTACAATGGTTTCATATCACAACATGGGATTTGGTTCATTGCCTCAGCAGAATTACAAGTACAAAACATCATGAACTTTCAGGATTGATCAAAATCAATTGAAATAATTTACATGAAGAGTACAAATGCCAAAATTCTATTCTCTGGAAAGTTGCAAACTTTCCGGCAGTTCACAAAATCTTTCCTGTCTTGGTCCTGGGATTACGGTTTTTGAATCTTTTCCAAGATAATATCTGGCAGTCTGACCAGTTGAGTTATTGAAGGCAGGATGCACCAAATCTCTGTTTTTTTTTTTTTCTTTCCAACTATACCTTTGCACATAGAAACCCTTCTTCTATGACTAGTCTACTTCTCAGAGGCCTGTGGATGCAATCCACAACAAATGGATGGTATCTGTTTGTCTCAAATAGCCTATTTGTATTTTTGAATTTGATATCCATTCCAAAGGGGTGTTTCTAGAGTTTTGTCATCTTCTCACAAGAAAGAAGGCCACTTCTTTAAACAAAATCATTGTAACCACATGTAAGAGATATTATATGATTAAAATCAAGAACAAATGTTTCATATGACCAGTAGGTTCCTAAAAAATTAGAAAAATTGAGGTAGAATAATATTAAAACATTATTGATAATTATACAGAAGCTATTACAGAATAGATGGAATATGGAGAAGCAGGCAAACAAACAGGTAAATAGGTCTCTGTGTTTTGTGTGCTGGAGACTCTATGCTCAGGAAAGAGGACTCTAAAGGGAAGAAATAATGTCTACCTTTAATTAATTTACATTTTGCCAAAATACTACAGTCAAAAAACACCTATTTCCACATCCCCCATTCATACTATACTGCTCACATGTCAGTTTCTAAGTAAGCAAGTAATAGCTAAATGTAAACTTAATGAGAATTTTGCCATATAGATGCCTGGGCTCCATCTAGTGGCAGAAGGTAACTGTACGTTTTGACCATTTTCCCAAAGAGTCTTTAAAAAAAATTTAATGGAGTTTACATCTTGAGAGCATTATGAATTAAGTTCCATATTCTTTCTAAGAAACAGTAGCATTCAAGGTTTAAAAGTTATTTCCACCATTTCCGTTTGTACCATTTTCATCGAGAACGTTTTTTTCTGTCTGCTTTACAAAATTTGACCTAAATAGTAATTGCGGTGAATATCCATGTGTGTGAGATTTTATTCTTTTGGTTTCTTACTTTTTTGTCACTCAAGAGGATATATAGAAATTACAGATCAATCAAGCTAAGACGTCATAAACTGACTCATAGTTCAAGACACAATGATAAAATTTGTGAACAAAAAAAATAATAACAAATCAATGAAACAAAGATAGAATTCCAGAAATTTAGAATTGGATGAATAATCTAAGCTGACAGGCTAAAAGTTAAATGTGAATTAGTTACATACAATACTGTATTTTCAATTTAAGCATTTTACATCTTACATGCTACTTTGAATGTTGTGTTTTTATTTTTCCTACTTTAACAGCTTTTATTTATTTATTTATTTATTTATTTATTTATTTATTTATTTATTGCTTTGTAGGCCCTCACCTGTGGTATTTGGATGTTCCCAGGCTAGGGGTCAAGTCAGAGCTGTAGCCACTGGCCTACACCACAGCCATAGCAACACAGGATCTGAGCCACATCTGCCACCTACACCACAGTTTTCAGCAATGCCAGATCCTTAACCCACTGAGCGAGTCCAGGGATAGAACCTGCATGCTCATAGATGCTAGTCAGATTTCCACTGTGCCATGATGGGAACTCCAGCTTTTTCTTAAATATATTTTAAAATCCTGATATATTGTCACTTGCCTTTGTACACATACATGTGACTGTGTGTGTATGTGTGTGCAGAATGTTTTACTCTTTATTAGATTAGTTTTGATGTGAATTGTGAGGGAAGTTAGTTTAAAAACAATTATCTTGTAAGATTTTTTTTATGGCCACATCCATAGCACATGGAAGTCCTGGGCTTGGGATCTAATCTGAGCTGCAGCTGTGACCCACTCTGTAGCTGCTGCAAAGCTAGATGTTTAACCCTCTGCACTGCATGGAACATCTGTGCATGAAACCTATAGCTCTGCAGTGACCTAAGCTGCTGCAGGTGGATTCTTAACCCACTGTGCCACAGCAGGAACTCCTCTTGTGAGTTTTTTATACTCAGTTTTTGTCTGAGATGCCTTTAAATTTTATTTACGTAATATTTATTGAAACTGATAAACCCATATTGACAGGTCATGATCACCCAAAGTTCATAATTTGCATTAGGGTTCACTCTTGATGCTGTACATTCTGTGGGTTTGGATGAATGTGTAATGTCATGTATCCATCATTTTATTACCCTTCAAAGAATCTTCACCATTCTAAAAATTCTCTGTGCCAGAGAATTCTCCTTCATCCTTCTCTCCTAACCCCTGGCAACAACTGATCTTTTTACTATCTCCATAGTTTTTCCTTTTCTACATATTTGTTTTGTAAATATTTTCTCCCAGTCTATGGCTTACTTATGTTATCATTCCCTTGATATTGACTTCCACAGAGCAGAAAGCCTGATGATAGTAGCTGAGGGGCAGGTTACTGCGGTGGGTGATAAGCACAATTATTTGATAGACACCTTGGCCTAAACTAGTTTTTCTTCTTCCAACAAAAGGACATCTTTTACTTTCTCTACAAGTTTGGAAAATGGGGAGAAATATGAAAGTAAATATAATTCCAAGTTTTTCCTTCATACAATTCCAAATGCTTCTGACTAGCACTCAGTGTTTTGGTGATAACATTGTCATTTGCTAACTAACTGCATTTCCCAACAATGATTTCATTTTAATCAAGTCTCCTCAAAGTCCACAAACAAGCCATACTTAGGCTTTCTTTATTCCTTTATCAAAAAATCCCCACTTTTATGCATTGACTACAGATAAATGAACTTAAAGCCATTAAGCATATATTTTACAGCATCCCTATCTGTTTTGATAATATCAGTAAAGTAAGTACAAAATCCTAAAAACATGTAGTTCAGTACCATGGGGCTGTTTTCTTGTCACCCATTGAGTAGCTGCTTTAAAGCCTAGCATGTGGAAGCATGCTTTCCAATCATACAGTGCTTTGCTCTGGTAAAAGTCACAAACTCCAAGCTCAAGAAAGAGCCCAGAATGATCTTTGAATATCTAAGTTTTTTTTTTTTAATATAAATACTCTAAAAGAATGGGAGTGTTTCACTATTCTACCTGAATATTTCCTGAATAGGAAATACCTTTTTCCATGCGAGGCTTCTGTAGCCTGGAATCAGAAATACATTGATTGGTTAAAGAAAGAAAGCAGAAAGAAAAACAAATGTTTTAAAATAAAAGTAGAAGGATCGGTATAATTTGACAGCATCTCAACTACCATCTCCGTATTAAATGGTTATATATTATATACTGTATTCTTACTCTCATTTTTTTTTCTTATCCCTTTGAAAGGAAGATAATGGGATTTTTCTCCATGATGGTTATTTTTCCCTAGTCTGCCTTTCTCTAATTCTTTCATATCAAAGAATTAAAAAACAAAACAATGCAAATACACTAGCAAAATCTTGAACAGTCAGAATTATTTGTTTCTGATTATTGGAACATTTTCTTAAGGTAAATTAATTGTATCTATTTGTGGAGATGATTTAATAAATTTGTCCCGTTTTTAATTCTACTATGAAAAGCAAGATGATTCTGTACTAATGCATTTGCTTACTGTCTTTTTATGTTAGAAATGTAAAATAATTCTAAATACTCCAAAGATGGCACATTTTTTGAAGTTTGTTTATTTAAACATTAGGTATGCCTAATTTCCATCCTTTAAATTTTTTTTTTTTTTAGTTACACAAATTGATCTTCACAGTTGTATATATGTGGCCTATTATTTTCTTTATACAGGATTAAAGTTAATATAGTATGTTTAAATTAGATTTTACCAGTCTTGATAACTTGTGTTTTCATTCTCATCACCACTTATTGACCCATTCCTATCTCAATTGGTATTATCTGTCAGTTTTCCATTAAGATTCATAAAGTATATTTGATTTTTCATGTGATAGCTGATAATGATGTGTAACTTGACATCTCATTTTTTTATTAATCATATATTTCTATTTAATAAGGAAATAAAGTTTCCTGTAGTAATTAGAATTTTTAAAAGAGCCTAACCCATTTTGTTTAGTTTACTTACATTTTTCAAGAAATTTTTATTCTAGAAAAACCAGTAGGAAAATAATATATTTTGAATAAACCCCAGATTTTCCATTGTCATAGCTCAAGATTTTTGACTATGAAGAGAGGGTCTGGTATGAAGGTTGAAGTAAATAAAAATGGCCAGCTCACTATTCTGTGGAGAATAATAACCAATCTTCCTGTATTTTTGGAATCTCCTTGAGTTTGAGTTATAGGAAAACAAAAAGTATTGAAGCAAAATCTCAGGTCTCACTTGTCTTTCTTTACTCTATTAAAGTTCAAAGTTGATTTTTATTGAGTACATGTCTTCTAAGTGTAGCAATGATATATGTCTTTTAGAACTATGTCGATCTTGCACTGTTAAATGCAAAACTTCAAGCAAATTGTCTTATGTACAAATGCAAACTGTAGAGATGAGAGTCCTTTCTTTATATCATGCCACTGTCTTCTGCACCCTAACCTCAATTCAAGAAAACCCTCAAGAGCTCCGATTTTAGTTAATTTTGGGCACCTCTTGTTTGGAGGTGATGATGTATTTATAAATATTGGTTGCCGACAGAGCCTTGCCATTTTTTCATAGAAGAATATATCCTACTTGGAGACCTTTAGTGCCAGATATGTTTGGAATATGGCATATTTTAGACCTTAAAGTATAAGTACCATGTATTATGGAACACTCCTAGGGAGTCTATAGCAACACCCTTAGTCCAGTAAACAATATTTTCGAGCAAATTTACCCAAAATTGTCTACATGAAGAATAAAAATAGATTTCTGTCAATTCCAGTTAAGTCCTATGGCAAAATAAAATAAGAAACATACAACACACACAACAGTTGAATTTCAGAACTTTTGAATTTCAGGCAAAGAATTGTAAATTGTACCAAGGAATCCTCTCTGGAGATGGCCCCATCTCTCTCTATCTTTTACCAGAATAGGGGCTTGAATGAAATGGGTGAGTAGATTTGGGGTGAGAGTTTCCCAGCAAAGCTATTCAGATAATTTACCGTAACATTTAATTTCACATTAAAAAATGTAAGTCATACAACATCTAAACTTGGTTTTTAAAGACTAAAAAGCTAGCTATATAACCCAAATGTAACATATATTTGACAATTATGTTAAACGCTGTCGTTTTCTTAACTTGATTTCTTTGGTCAGAAGGGGACAGCTCGCACCTTTTTTGTTTATCTAATTTGGAAATTGTTTTTTCAAGTTTGTTTATATCCATACATTTAATAGGGCATATGTAATGCCCTGTGACATCTATCATCTCGTTTAATAATGGTTGTCAGTTCATTTCCTAGTAAAAAGGGAAAACAAGACTGTTGAGGTACTTGAAAAATCTAACCATTTAGGAAATAAATCCTCTCTAAGTTTATATTTACTGCTCCTTTTCATTATTTTCAAATTATGAAAATGCAATGTGAACATTTAATGTGTAAATGGAGAGTTGAATGATTTAACATCCTTTTTTTAAAAAAAAAGCTTAATAATTCACTTAGAATATTTAAAAGCAAAATCTCTACTTAATTGTGAAACTAGTGTGAGAAAGCTTGGAAAAGAATCAAAGTACAAGAATTTTCACTTAGAGAGGTGACTGTTTTACAGCATCTCTGGCTACTTGGAAGGTTTTGTCTTTGGTTTTTGGCAGTTTCACGAAGATACATCTCACTTTAGATATATTTTTATTTATTTGCTTAGGATTCTTGGGTTTCTTGAAGTTATGAATTGATGTCTTGCATCACTTTGGAACATTCTTATATTTAATCATTTAATCCCTTCCAATACTGCTTCTGCTTCATTCTCTCTGTGTTCTCCTTTTAAAATTCTAATTAAACATATTTTAAAACTTCATTATTGTATCCTTTTACAATATCTTCTGTTTCATCCTAACCTCCACTCCTGTCCTCTACCTCCTGAATTTGATTCAGGATTTTTTTTTTCCTTTTTTTCTGTATATTCTACTTTACCTGTTTTTGGTTCATTTGTGTCTTGCTCCAAAGTGAGACCACTAAATTGTATTTTTCTAGCTCAATATCTTGATAGTGCTTTTTTCAAATCTTTTATGTAAAAGATTCATGTACCATTTTCCATCCACAAAACTGAAGCTTGCCATATATCTCCTTAAATATTAAAGATAAGTATCTATGATCTATGTCAAATAGTACCAATCTTTGCATACCTTTGATTCTTTTTCTATTGTCTTTCATTTCTCTTCCTTCTCATGCATGGAGTTTTCTCTCCAGTGTTTCTGATGAGTTTTGACTGGGTTATGGATATTAAGTGTAACATTTAATTTTTAGAGATTAGTTTGATGCCAGAAAAATTCACCAAAGAGGACTTTAAATTACCTTTGCCATAGTCTCCAACATTCCATATAAACTTAATTCAAATTTGAGGCATATTTTCTACATATATGACTCAAAACCAACCTTCAGATCATGGATTACTTGGTTCATGCCCTCAGTCCTAGGATGCACCCTTTTGGTCCACAGTCCAGATTCAAGGTTGATTCACCAGGGTCACTCCTTTGGGAAATCCTAGACTTTGATTGTCTTCGTCCAGCCTCTCTCAGTTGGTAAATTCTGGGAGAGCAAGAAAATCCTAAATGTTGGACTCACTTCTTTGGATTTCCATTCTTTCTCATTTCTCATTCTGATAATTCCATACTAGCATTCATTAATTCCCCCCAAATATTTAAAATTACTTTGTCTCCCTTTTTAAAAAATCTTTTTAGGAGTTCCCGTCGTGGCGCAGTGGTTAACGAATCCGACTAGGAACCATGAGGTAGCAGGTTCGGTCCCTGCCCTTGCTCAGTGGGTTAACGATCCGGCGTTGCCGTGAGCTGTGGTGTAGGTTGCAGACGCGGCTCGGATCCTGTGTTGCTGTGGCTCTGGTGTAGGCCAGCGGCTACAGCTCCGATTCGACCCCTAGCCTGGGAACCTCCATATGCCGCGGGAGCGGCCCAAGAAATAGCAAAAAGACAAAAAAAAAAAAAATCTTTTTAGGGCCGGACATGAGGCATATGCAGGTTTCCAACGGGATCAAATCAGAGCTGTAGCCACCAGCCTGCACCACAGCCAAAGCAACACAGGATCTGAGCCACATCTGCTACCTACGCCACAGCTCATGGCAATGCTGAATGCTTAACCCACTGAGCAAGGCCAGGGATCGAATCTGCATTCTCATGGATGCTAGTCAGATTTCCACTGAGCCACGATGGGAACTCCTGTCTCACTTTTTTAGTAGCCTCAGTGAGGGAGTGGTTACTAATATTGCCATTCCTTGAAGAGGAAATTCAATAGGAAGGCATCAAGAATCACCTTTGAGTAGAATATAAATGATTATTTCAACAATGAGAAATAGTTGAGTATTCTACTTAACTACTATTTGAATAGAAGAAAATGATTGGGAAAAGGCTAATGGAGGAAAGGGAGGATTAAAAAGAAAAAAAGGCGCATTGAAAGATTTTGACAATAACCAGTGATAAATGTAGTAGTAAAGGATCATGGAAATCAAAGGGAGAAAGAATTTCAAGAAGAGATAATTGTTAAAAGTAAGAATGACCAAAGAGGATGAATACTGTGGGGAAAACAGGTCATTCAATTTTGTAATTAGAAAAACATTAGAAATTTAATGTGAACAGCTCTAAGAAGAATGGTTTTAGAGTTTTCAGAATGACTAATTCAGTAAAAAGTTTATCAACTTTTTGAAGAAGTTGGGTAAAGGAAAGAAAAAATGCATTTTGAGATAATGTGGAATATAATTCTAGTTCATATATTTTAAGTATTTTATTTAAATCATACTGTAAATAAATTAGAATTAAATTTTTTCATGAACAGCCCCACAGATGATGCTTACCAAACCAGTTCTAAAATTTATCTAACAGACACATAAGAGAAATCTGTTAAAATTGGAAGAATGATAGTATTAGATCTTGCATATTTTTCTTAATTTTCTAATATTTAATTTCTATAAACTCTAAGTTCATCTTTTGATTCTGGTTTGTGAAGTCATCTAAGGTAAGCATTTCTGCCTGTTTGAAATTCAAAACCAGCAAGGTATTTTTATCTTTAAACTGATCCATTTTTAAGTAATACTGTTTTGAAGATACACTGTATCCAGGGCTCTGTATTTTATCAGCAGAAACCTGAGCTTGATTGCCATGTGTTAGAATAAAACTCCCATGAGGGACAATTGTAAGACTTTTAAATCTTTTATATATATATATATATATATATATATAAAACAAAGAGTAGAAACCTTTCTGAAATCCTTCCAGTGGAAATTATTAGATAGTACTATCCATCAAAGTTACCATTGTCTTACTAGGTGGAAAATTCTCTTCTACTGATTTCTATAGAAGATACTTCTGACTCTGTGTTTGGAAATTAATGAATAAATGAAAGCTCCTAGGATATTTTATTTTACTATTAGTAGCTTTAATAATAAATGTTCATGTCACTCCAGACAAGTTCATCTTTAAGAGCATTTAACATGTTTTTACAATGGTAAATTTATACCAACCAATAGGTTAGGAGTTTTTCTTTTTCTTTTCTTTTTTTTTTTTTTTTTTTTTTTTTTTTTTTTTTTTTGGTCTTTTTAGGGCTGTACACCTGGCATATGGAAATTCCCAGGCTGGGGGTCGAATCAGAGCTACAGCTGCCGGCCTACACCACAGCTCATGGCAGCACCAGATCCTTAAACTACTGAGCGAGGCCAGGGGTTGAACCCACATCCTTATGGATACTAGTTGGGTTCATTACAGCTGAGCCACAATGGGAACTCCAAGAATTTTTTTTTTTTATTAGAAGATGATGTGAAACCAAATTATTTGAGAAGAATTTGAAAGTTTTGCTTATTTCCACTCCTAATTTAATAAAGAAAACTAGATTCCTCATACTGATTTATTCTAGTCTACATTTATTTTTATGTCCCAACACTGATTACAGGCTGCTGGTTTCATCTAGACATCTGTCAATGGTCAGGTTACAGTTGGTTAAATAAACTTTTACACTGTTCTGGGATTTTGGAATTGACTACTTTTCAGGGTCATAGATTTATATTTTATATATGTTACAGTGTATATCTACAGTTCCACCCAAAAATAATCTTAAAATAAAGGACAAAGATTCTAGTTAATATTAATCCCAAATATAGTGGAATATTAGATAATGTGGACTTTTCTAAAATGAAAAATTAGATAATGTGGACTTTACTAAAATGAAAATTAGATATAGTAGAATGTTAGATAATGATAGAATTTACTAAAATGAAAATGATATTACTATTTTGAGAATCAGTCACAGCATGATTCACTTGAATAGTAGGGGAAAACAGTGTTGTTACGGTGAAAGTTTGTGGGGGTTTTTTCTGGCCACGCCCATGGTACGCAGAAGTCCTGGAACCAGGGCTCAAACCCACTCCACAGCTGTGATCCAAGCCACAGCAGTGACAATGCTGGATCCTTAATCAGCTGTACCACTAAGAGCACTTATAGGTTAAGGGAGTTCCTATCATAGTGCAGCAGAAACGAATCCAACTAGGAACCATGGGATTTGGGGTTCAATCCCAGGCCTCACTCAGTGGGTTAATGATCTGGTATTGCCATGAGCTATCATGTAGGTTGCAGACATGGCTTGGATCCTGTGTTGCTATGGCTGGTGCTGTGGCTGGCAGCTGTAACTCTGATTGGACCCCTAGCCTGGAAACCTCTATATGCTGTGGGTGCAACCCTAAAAAGCAAAAAAAAAAAAAAAAAGGAAAGAGTACTTATAGTAGGTTAGTAATAATGCCACATGTGGATGTACTTGATGTATTTCTTTTTCCCTATGTCCATCCTATCAGTTATAGGGAGCAAAAGGTTAACATTCTCTTTATGTGAAGACAATTTGGTTTTACTATGATGAACCTAGAATGCCATTGGCAATGAATTATACTATCTACATAATGCCTAATTTAAAAAAATTATTTAAGTGACATACAGTCAATAAACCTGTAAAGTGGACTGATTTATTCAGTTACATAGAAATCTACTTCGAAACTTTTTTTTTTCTTGGACTTTTTGCTAAAAATTATATTGCTAACAGAATTAATAAGTAAATATTTAGCCTGGTAAGTACTTCAACGTGCCTTATGGAAAAAGGAAAAATACTTTTACTTTATCGAGACCCCTTTAACTAGCTATCTGACTGAAGGAAAAAATGGCATATTTATTTGAAAGGAGACAGTGTCATGGGTAGTCTTTAGACCCCCATGCAGCCATAGCAGAATGGGCTTTGGGCCTGAACACTTCTTTACCTAAAGCGCCCACACAGCCTATACAGGCTTTATCACCTTGAGCGGGAATATCTTTCTCTGTTTCAGACTGAGTATTCCTTTGTCCTGCTTATGTATGTGTGTCTATATCCCAAGGGCTTCAGTACTTCAGACTCCATGGAGAAGGAGGAGGGGTCCTTCTATTGCATCAAGAAAGGGCTGAGCTAAGCCAGTTGCCCAGCTTCCACTACCAAGAGGACCTGGGAGCCACGTGGGAACTGACACACTCTATTGGTGCTGATCTTGGTCTGTCTCTTCTCTTCCTGGTGCAAAGCATTACTCCACCCAGTGCTTGACTGGGTTGTGTCTTCCTTGGCAATTTGCATTCGAAAATGCAATGGGCAGAAGTGTTTGGACCTCTCTTCCTGGTGGCTGGCATTGTGATGCTCTTAGTTTTCCTTTGTGGAGTTGGAGTCCTCCTCTGGCATTGGTAACCGTGCATGGTGTTCTAATCAACAATATTGCTTTAATAATACCACTCAAAATTAATGTTTCTTGGAACATCATTTAGAAATTATTTCTCTAGATAATTGAAATTTCAGATATTAGAGAGGTCTTGTGGTTTTGACATTTACTCAACTGGTAAGGTATTGTGAATTTAACCTACAATTTAAAAATTATGAAAAAAATGATGTGATGGTCTGTTTTCACTCTATTTACTCTGTGGATATTAAGGACATTGTTCATCATGGTCCTCTTTAGAAGTTAACAGGTATATTTATGCAATTTGACAAACTCACTCATATCTCTCTTATGTACAAATATCTGCTAATTTTATAACTAGATTTTTATTTTCCTATGTGTTGGTTATTCACTATGTTTTGCTTTTCTTTTCACTTTTACTTCAAGTATACTTTAAATGTTTTGCTGCATGTATATTATCTATTGCTGCAATAACAAATGACCATAAATTTAGTGGCTTGAATAACAGAGACTTGTTATGTCACACTCAATTAGTCAGAAGTCTGTGTTGACACAGTTCTTTGTTCCACGATTCAAGGTGTCAGTCTACTGGGTTCTTATTAGAGGGTGCTAGCAAAAATTTACTCCCAGTTCATTTATGTTATTGGTGAAACCTGGAGTCTAGTAGTTGTAGGACTGTCATTCCCACTCCCTTGCTGGCCATTAGCTAGGTGCTGCAATTATTGCAAAGACTTCCCTCCCATCCCTACAGGAGGACCCCTGCATCTCAGAGCTGGCAGTGACATTAAATCTGTCTCAGTCTTGGAATCTCTGATTTCCTCTTCTGCTACATCTTTTTCTCCTCTGTTGCCTTTAGCCAGAGAAATTGCACTGCTTTTAAAGGGCTGAGGTGATTAGATTGGGCCTAACTGGATCCTTCAGGATGATCTTCCTATCTTAAGGTTTATTACCTTAATTATATCTGCAGGGTCCCTTGTGCCATGTAAGGCAATGTACTCACAGTTGCAGGGCTTAGGGCATGGTCATCTTTATGGGTCATTATGCAACCTACTGCATTGTACTTTATAAATATTTGTGTTTTCTGTTTTGATATGTCATAAACAACATTTTAAGAATAAACCAAGAAAAAATAATTAGATATGTTCCAATGAACTGGAAATAAATGTCCTCAGATTAATCTAAATATGAGGAGAATTTCATTAAGTTTTGAAGGGTAAAATTTGATTTATAGTAAAATGTAGGTGTTTTAATTTTTTTAATTTTAGACTTAGATATATAAATCAACATTCACAAACTTTAAACATGCATGTTTATCACAAGGTATTTTTTTTTTTGCCTATTTTCCTAAGTTACTGAACAAAATGAATGTGTCTGTGAATATCACTATATTACTATGATATTATTGTTTTTCTTTATTTCTCTTCTTTGTATTTTAGTTCATGAAGCAGTTGTATTACTGCACTAAATTTCTGTTTACCAGACACTTAAATCCTTTCACTACCCAAAAATATAGGTTCATCTGCTAGAAAAAATTTCCCATTCTTTTCAGGAAGCATAGCTATGAAAATGTGGGTTTTTTTGAAACTTTTACCAACAAAAGTAAATAAATGTGGACCTATCTGCTTACCAGTTTTAGGATATTTGAATATTATGTGAACTTACTGTTTCGTTTCCTCATTTGTAAATGTGTTTAATGGTAGTTACCACATAGGACTGTGGGTAGTAATTGTAAATTGTTTAGCAATATGTCTGGAATACAGTTAATAGAAAGTCGATGAGGGAGGATTTATTTTTATTAAAACAATTATTACAGGGGATCAGTGAGAAACATGCCTCTACTGCCATGAAAGAAGGTAAATCACAAAGGGGCTTTCTCTTTGCATCTAAAATTTGTTTTTCTTTTTAGCTTCCTAAGACATTGATCGTAGTTTTGTTACATCGTTAAGTGTTCATATAAGCCTTCCCACACACAGGCCTTCACTGTATTCTTTCTGCATTTCTGACCCTCTTTCTCAAAATTCTTTGCTTCTGATGAAGTTCATTTTTTAGAATTTGCTTTAGTGCCTGTTTGCTGGCAGTGTACATGCCAAGTTTTTTTTTTTTTCTAAAAATAGTTTTATTTCACAGCTTCATTCTTAAGCAGCCCCACCCCCACCCCTGAGTATAGAATTCTAGGTTGGCAGCTATTTTCTTTCAGTATGATAAAGATATACCTGATTGTTTTAGGACTTCTGTGACTATTCTTGAGAGATCAGCTCTCATCCCAGGGCCAATTACTTAAGGGTAACTTGCCTTTTATTCTTCCCCTGGCATGGAAACTTTAAACATTTCCTTTTTGTATTTAGTGTTTTATAGTTTTAATATGATGAATCTAGGCTTGGCTTTCTTTTTGTTTATCATGTTTAGTATTCATCTGGCTTTGAGAAGCTCTGAAATAGTGTTTTATATTAGTCCTGGAAACTCTCCAGCCTTTCTCTTCTCAGTTACTGCCTCTCCCCAACTCTCTTCCTTCCCTGATTAAATTTAAGTTAGACTTTCTCATCCTATCTTCCACAGATTTTAAATTCTATTTCCCTCTTGAAAAAAAAAAATTTCCCCCGTGCTGCCTTTTGATAAAATTTTCTTAACAGTTTACAAATCCTTTCTTCATGTGTATTTAATCTGATAATATAATCTTATATTAAACCCATCTATTGAGCTCATAATTTTTATTTTATTTTTGGTTAGTGCAAGTTCTGTTTTCTTAAAATGTATTAGTTTATGGTTTCTTATTTCCTACAAATGTTTTCAAATGTATCTTTTATTTTTTAAAATATGGCCGAAGGCAAAAGGTATTATTTTAGAATACATGTCTGATAATTTCAACAGATATGTTTCAATTTTCTCCTATTTGTCTTTTCACTTATCATGCTTTGGTTTCTTGTGAACTTGATTGCCTTTTATTATATGTTGTCACTGCCTTTAAAAAATTATGTGTAGTGATTCATTAAGACATAAAATGAGGTGATTTCCTTCAGAGAGAATTTCTGCTTTCACTAGACAGCTGGAGGTTCAGCCAGGCAAGTTATTTAGTCCCCCTAAGATAGAGAAACTTTGTTGCACATCTGACCAAGGGTTGGCTTATGATTGCAAATTCATGGGCACTGTCTATCTCCCACCTCTGTTCAGGGCCTAAGCAGCTTTCTTCCTGCTATCCTGGTGTTAAAAAGGTAGGTGAGATCATTAATCACTCCAGATTAATGAGGAGGGGGTTTTCTGTTAGATTCCTCACCTTGCATGGTTCTTAAATTTTCATTTATTTCCCTTTTACCCAGAGGTCTTCAGCCCTAAACTAGTTCTCACCCTCTCAGTTCCCTTTTTCCCTTGAATTTTTGCTTCTACAATTCTCTCATTAATTCTCCAGTACTTAAAAAAAATACATCTAATTGTGCTGCATACCACAGGAAACTATATCTAGTCACTTGTGATGGAACATGATGGCGGATAATGTGAGAAAAATAATATGTGTATATATGTATTTCTGGATCACTTTGCTGTACAGTAGAAATTGACAGAACACTGCAAATCAACTACAGTGAAGAAATAAAAATCGTCAAAGACTATATATCTAGCATTTTTGTTTTATTTATTTTAATAACATTTATTACTCCAAAATACATTTTTTTTTATCTTTTTTTTTTGCACCCATGGCCTATGGAAGTTCCCAGGCTAGGGGATGAATCAGAATTGTAGCTGCCAGCCTATACCACACCCACAGCAATGACAAATCTGAGCCACGTCTTGGACCTACACCACAGCTCATGGCAACACCAGATCCTTAATCCACTGGGTGAGGCCAGGGATCAAACCTGCGTCCTCATGGATACTAGTCGGGTTCATTACAGCTGAATCACAATAAGAACTCCTGGCACTTTTGGTTTGGAAGCAGTGTTTAACTCTATGTGGTAGGCAGAATAATGGCCCCCTAACTATGTCCATGTCCTAATTTCCAGAACCAATGAATATGCTATGTTATAGATACAGCAAGGAGAAGTTCAGGTTGCACTTGGAATTAGTGTTGTTAATCTTCTGACCTTGAGATGAGGAGATTATCCTGAATTGTCTGGGTGGCCATGGTGTAATCACAAGGGCTCTGAAAAGTGAAGGAAGGCAGGAGGGTCTGAGTGAGGTGATGTGAGAAGCACTCAACTGGTTATTACTGGCATTGAAGTTGGAAGAGGGCCTCCAGCCAAGGAATGTGGGCAGCCTCTAGGAGCTGGAAAAAGCAAGGAAATGGATTCTCCCTTAGTGCCTCCAGAAAGGAAGCAGCCCTGCCAGCACCTTGATTTTAGAAAAGTAAGATCTGATTCAGACCTCTGCCCTCCAGAACTGTACAATAATTAATAATTTGTGGTATTTTAAACTACTAGATTTGTTGTAATTTGTAGCAGCGGCAATAGGAAAATAATATATTTTATCTTATTAGAAATAGAAGCTTCCCATTTTTTAAAAAAAGAGTGTAAATATTAAAAATAATAATAGTAGTGTTCCAATATTCCTGGTTATTTTACTTACTAATTAAAACATTGTAATAGTGAAATAACAAGATACCAAGGGAAATAAGGGCATTTTTGTCTGATCCAATTTGTTATATTAGTGATTGATGCTCTCTACCTTAAATCTCTACTGATTTGAGACTAAAAGGCAAAATATTTCAAGTGGTTACCAAATATGCTTATTTCTGGCAAAGTGATAGAAACTGAAATTTTAACTGGGTCCCCTCCTCCAAAGTTATAGCTAAGGATAGAATGGAAATTTTTGCTAAAAATATTATCTTGACCTTTTTAGCAAATGAAAACCTAAATAACCACAGCTTTGATCATTTACTTCATGTGTGTTTTTGTGAGAGGTTTTACATTTGTTTAAATAACATTACTGAGTCAAATTATTCTTTAAATTAAAACCAAACTCTATCCATTTAAAGTGTGCCAAGTTACTCAGCCTTACTGCTATGTGTCTGCTCAGAGCAGCTGCTAATCCTAAAAGGACTGGCAGGTACCACGTGGGGGTCTTGGGGATAGGATTCTGTGACAAATTGTGATGAGCAAAGATTTCCTTCCAGACAGCATATGATATGTATGTTTTATCATAAAATTTATATGAAGCTGAAGCAATATAGGTGAATGAAACATTAATTTAGAAACCTGTAAAAATGGAATAGGGGGAATTAAACCTCAATTCTACTGATCCTGGAATTAGGTATACTTTCCAGTGATAACACTGTTTATTAAATACAGAGAATGTTTTATAACATAGAATGAAGATCATTTATTGAGGGACATTAGGCGAGTCAATTAGTCCTTCTTGGCCTTATTCATATTATCCCTAAAATGATAGGAAATAAATATAATAACCAAGTTTTCTCTCTAACATTCTATCTTAGAGGAGGTTTACACACACACACACACATACACACATAAATATATGTACATATAATATTATTATATTATATATAATGTAGTAATAAATAAGGGACCTCCTTTAACATCCTGGGTATGTTTTCAAAAATAAGATTCAATAAAAACAGCACCTGAGATAACTTGACTCACTGAGCTCTTATATTTGGGGGAGGAGATGGAAAAAGGTACATCTCATTGAGACGAAGGAGGTGGACTTCAAAGTTGCCTTAGTTCCATCCAACCCATAAAGTTAATAACTCTTTGGATATAGTTTAAGCTCATCACTATTACAGAGAGATGTTAAGAAAGTATAAAGTATTTCCTCTCTGCTGATGATCTTTTACTGGTACCTACTCAAAAATTTGGAGATGTCCTCCTATGGAAAAAATGTTGGCTCTACTCATCTTACTGGTCTGTGAAACAGTTCAGTGAGGATAAGGATGGTTCTTTATAATGTGTGCCTGCAGTTGCAATTAAAATGTTCCCCCAAAGGATTTTTAGCATGGCTTGTCTTTCTATAATAGACTGTGTCTCTTCTATACTGAGTATTTGATTAATAACGGCTTGAAGGGAAGGCTGCTGATGGACTATTGCTTGATGTGGCTATTTCAACTAGTGACTTCAGCCTAATATTTGGGATAGTGGAATTCAGAATAAAACTGCTTAATATTAAGAAAGGGTAAGCTTTTAAGTTGTGAATTTTAGCCAGATCACTCTGTGTGACCAACTATAAGTCAGTGATTTTGAAATCAAATTTAAATTGAATTAAATATCGATTTTACCATACACAGATTAAAAGACTTTGGATAAGGTATTTAAATATTATGGAACTTTGTTACCTTATCCACACAATGTGGAAAACATTGCCTGCTTTCAAGAGGTATGTGAAATCGTCTATAAACTATAAAGCATATCATATTATTTATTATATTTTCATTATATGTGATATAATAATATGATTATAAACAAATCCAAGAATAGTAAAGATCTTTGCTTAGCAGAGAGTTGCTTATATGATTTTTGGTTAACATTTTGACTTATAATTTGGAAAATCCTTATGAAAATGAACTTGAAGGCATAAATTTGTCTTTAAGAAGCTTACAGTGACTTGATAAATGCAAGTGGGGAAACAGTTGCTGTGCAGAGTGGAAAGCTCTCTGATATCTGTAGCTATTAGGAGGATGCTGCAGGTGTATAGTAGAAGGATATCCAGTCATGACTAGTAGTTTAGAAAGGGCTTCTCAAGTGAGTAAATTTGGCCAGAAGCTTATAGAAGAAGGAGCGTAATGGAGCAGAAGAAAGGAGAAAGGACACATCTTTAAATAGGAATAAAAGCATGTGCAAAGTTAGAGCAAATTTTCCGTATTCAGGGAGTAACCCATGTTTTGGAGTGGCAGGTGCACATGTGGAGAGTGAATAGGGCATTATTACTAGGGGACATACATACAGGATAAGCAGAATTTATCCCACTCTGTCTTTATGACGGAATTTATCCTACTCTGTCTTTATGTCTAATTAAAGAAGTTCCCACTGAACTTCTTTAATTAGACAAGTGACACGAATGGATTTGCTCTTTTGGAAGATTCTTCTGGCAGCTTGTGGGTGATGGATGGAGAACTGGAGGAAAGCAGTGAGAAAAAGGGCAAGCAAGGCTTGAGACCTGGAATCTTATAGGAAATTCTAGGTATTTAAAAAGTAGGAGTAAAAGTAGACTAAGGCATTAGGCATTGGGAACAGATGGGATTGACGCCAGAGAGATTTAAGCATGAGATACATCGTAAATCAACTAATAATTTTTTTAAAAGAGATTTTATCAGGCTTCTTTATTAATTGATTAGAGGTGGAAGATACATGAGGAGTCTTACAGTCTTTTGAATTTCAGAATTGGTGAATTCATTGTGTCATTGAGAGGGACCTGGTAAGGGCAAAAATTTGAAGGGAGAGATACTGAGTTTATTTGTTGGCATGTTTATACTGTGGTACTTGTGAGATAGCTGAACCTCAGTTCTAAGTCTGAAACTCAGGAAAAGAGGTCAGGCCTGGAGGTGTAGATTTGGGAGTCATTTTGACGGGGGTATAATTGCAACCATCTGCATAAAAGCAGTCCCTTTGGGAAATTTTTTATTGTCCCTCACTTTGATGCATTTACATGTATAGGTAATTATAATGTCTCCTTCTCACATGCATCATAAGAAAAAAAAAGTCTAGTATAAGTTAGTGGTTTATTTTCAAATGTCTACATTTGTTTTAAAACAAGTAAGTTAAAGAGTCTTATTATTAGATTTTAAATTGATTTGCCCATATGAGAAAAAAAGTTCTAAGTCAGCTACTGTCTCTATCACTTTTAGCTTATTTTCAGTTATATCTCTAAGTAAAAGTGTTTTAACTTTCCACCATAGGATAAAATGGGTGATTCTGTTTTTTTCCAAATGAATGGATTTGGCTTGAGGACAAGTCATGTCAAATAGGAATTCCCAGGAGTTCCTGTCATGGCTCAGTGGTAACGTACCCTACTAGTTTCCATAAGGACACAGGCTCAATCCCTGGCCTCCCTTGGTAGGTTAGGGATCCAGCGTTGCTGTGATTTTTGGTGTAGGTCACAGATGTGGTTTGGATGCTATGTTGCTATGGCTGTGGCATAGACTGGCAACTACAGCTCCAATTTGATCCCTAGCCTGGGAACTTCCATATGCCATGGAATGTGGCCCTAACAAGATTAAATAAATATATATAAAATAAATTATGTCTTTATCTTTCACAAGATTATTAGAATTAAGGGACTGAACTAGATATTAAGATTGTGTAAATACATGTATCTCGTCATTATTACTGGTAGATTTGTCTTATTGGCCATGAAAAAATTGGGTAATTACAAGTTACTGTATTTTTCCTTTTGGAGTCACTTTATCATTTTCTCATGTTTGGATAACCTAAGCTACTTATATGTTTTTTTAATATCAAAACTTTCCCAAATTTGATATGCTTTAGTGAGTTATTTCTCATAAATGTAACTTCTGCATTTAGAAATGGTGAAGTATTTTAAGGAAAGAAAGAGTCCATTATCTTTGTAAGAGTGATTATAACTTATTCTAAAAATATTTTACATATCAGATTATGAATTATGTATTTCCATTAGGTCTTTTCTAATGTGTATACTGAGCATAATAAAGTAGAAATCTTAGTTTGAGGACATATTCTTCAGCCTGCAAGAATTAATACAATCTAAAATAGTAGGTGAAAATTTAAATTGTGCTAATTCTAAACATTAAAATCTAACCATTCAAAGCATTAACAATTCTTAACAGCATCATAAATCATTTTAACTTTTTAGCAAGGTAACAAAAGTTGCTATATTTTGTAATGCTTTTTTTAATCGTTCATACTCTGTTATAAGTGAATTTGGGCTCCAGGCCAAGGAGAATTTTGGAGAACTTTTAAGTCTGAGAGACTGTCTCACAGCTGGAAAGCACCCCAAAGTGGATTGATCGGAGAAGAATATGTTTCCCATTATCCAGCTCTCTACCAAACTATTTCTTGTAGCTTGAAAATAATAAAGATTTTGTAAGCCCCAAGAGGTCTTTTTTGATCCATGAATGAAGTTACCCTGGATTCATATAACTAAAATCTGACTTCCTTTCAGCCATTGAAATTTAAAACCCTTCCATTTATTAGTATGGAATAAGAAAATTCTTCCCTGTCAAAACTTTGTATTTTAATGAAGTCAGTGTCAGCGCATATCAAAGGTTTTTGTTCCATTTAAGATGAGTACAATATGATATAAAAAAATGTAAAGTGAATTGAAAGAGGTTAATTAAAACAGTATTAAAAGGTTCATTCCAGTAGCCTTCAAATTGCTTTCAACAATTTTCTTTTATCAAATGTTATGCTTTTTTCTTCCACTTAATCACAAAAATTATCTTACTATGACTTTCCAGAAAAATAAGATATTGAGGGGTTTTTGGCTGTTGTCACTTTAAAGTTTTTATTACCCAGAATTTTAAGGTGCAAAGGTATTTTTAAAAAGGACTTGTTCTTCTAGCTCATCTATGTACTCATAATGCCATTTTACTCCTGATTGAGTATTTATATGTATCATGTATTTTTAGTAACTTTTCATAGAGGAAACCAAGTTTAATTCATAGAATTTTCTATATGATTTCTCTAGAACTACAGTCTCTATCAGTAGCACAGTGGAAAAATTGAGTTGTTATATATAACAGTGGCACCCCAGTAAATTAGTAGCACAGTGGCACACTAGTAAATTAGCATATCTAAACTCAAGTCCAGATCATCATTCCAGATTCTAAATATCTATATATATCACCATTCCAAATTCTAAATATCTATATCTATCTCTCTATCTATCTATATATCTAGATCATATATATGGGAATGTAGTTTTGAAGCAATTTTCCCTAGGAAAAAATCGGGAATTATTATTAAAAACTATTTACTACAACTATCTGAGTCAAAGGAAATAACCATAAAACCACAAGGTTTAAAAAGTGGCACAGTCACCCATCTTGCCAGGTGAAAAGAAATTGATGCAACATGTTGAACTTTGATCATTCATGTTTCACCAGTGAACCCAAACACACAGAAAATACTTTACTTCAATTGCTTATAATCAGTGCCAATCCTCATTGCCCCATATCAAGGAGAGATGGCAATATGAAAGAATATAAAAAAAAAAACTGCAGATAATCCTCGAATCTTGATTTAGATAATATTTTAAACGTCCTGTCCTATCAAACTTGAAAAAAAGGAAAAAAAGATCTCCTAACAGGATTGCCTTCTCTTGCCCCTGCCTGCCCTCTCGTGGAAAGCAGCAGGAGCATAAGGAGAAAGGAAGGGAGAAGACGTGGCAGAACATCCATGGTGAGATGATGACTAATTACTTAAGATAGGTGTAACCACGAGTCATTGGATAGTAACATCCAGTGAGAATTTGTATATTTCAAAACAATACCCTATTTTTAATATCACATTTCTTTTAAATTACTGAATGTCAGCTGTCTCACTCTGCCTTAAAATTCCAGGAGGGAATCCCAGAGGAAAAGGAAAGCAAGAGGAAATTGTTATCCAGCATGCTTCCCAGAGTTTAACTAAATCATTGGCCAGAATTGACTTTCTTATTAAATGTTGGTGCTTTGTGTTAGTGTAAGAGTAAAAGTGCCTCATTTTTCCATGAGAATATTTTGGAGGATGGGGGGACAGATTGGAGAAGACACACCACTCTCAGTTCTGTTTAAATAAATTAATTGTTTCATCTCAGTCCCTACAGGCAGCATCCTAAGAGGCTGAAAGTGTCTGTTTCTTTGGGTTCATTGGACTCTTAAAAAGTCATGGCCCAGTAAGGTTCAGTCATGGACTTTTGGAATAGGTAAACAGAACCTTTGACTCATAACCAATAACTGCATAAATAAGATTTTTTATTGTTAAAATAACCAGAAAAAAACCTAAATCCTCAGTTGTAAAATCTCCCCTATATTTTCACAATAAAACTCTAAATAATGAACACTGAATCACCACCATTTAACAATAATGCAATTGAGAACTCAAAATTGTTTGGTTGTCCTCAGGCCGGTAGATTTGAGATTGTACCCAATATTTCTGTCCTGGTTTGGCCCCATGCCTCCATCCAGCTCTTCTCCACAGCTGTTGGCTGGGTGCATTCTTATTCAAATAATAGGGCTCTGTGGAGAAGACCTCAAGGGGATTGAACGGAGAGAAAGAGTTGGAGAAGAGAAAGGAATGAAAGAAACTTTAAAAGATGAAACAAAGGTTAGGAGTTTATGTAGGTCAAATCATGCAAGTTTCCTTTAATTTATATTGTAATGTGGGGATATTTTAGCTACTTTGAGCAGAGAGCCCAGTTATTTTATAGAGTAAAAAAAATTTCTGAGCATGCTGTCAAGCCTTGGATAAGGGTGTTGGCTTGGTATTGTTATTTGTAAAAGGACTGAAAGTTGAACTAACATAAATTTATTATTTTAGACCTGGGAGTCTAGGAGTTCATGGAAAATAGTATTAGATGTTTTGAGCTATTAGAGACATGCCCACTGCCTTGTTCCTTTCCAGGTAAAGAACATTATTTTAATGATAAGCAGAAGACATTATCAGAAAAAGAACTGACCCCCGCAATTAAACAAACACACCCAAAAAGCTGTGTGTGTGTGTACATGTGTATCTATTTTGTATAGAGAATCACCTATACACTTATTTCTCTTTACCTTTTCTACCTAACATTTTTAAAAGGCAGGTCCAACTTAGCATTCCATTTTTTCCATAGCTTTCATCAAATTCCCCATACTCTGCTTTTCAGCACCTTCCTATCCCTTACATTCTTTTACAGCAGAGCACAACTCTCTCACTTTTTTCTAACAAGAAACACACATTGCAGTTAAACAACCGAGGTCATTCTCATGTTCACGTCACAGGTCAAGCAAGATCACTTACATTTTTGAGGGGGTCACTTCTTCTCCCTGGGTGGGATATGACCTTTTTCCTTTTCGTAGAAAAGAAATCACCCCAGATGTTCACCACCCCTTCTCTTTTTTTTTCCGTTCTCTTCCTCTTTTGCTGCCAAAGACACACTTAGACATCATTCATCTTGCTAGTTATCTTCCATTTTGTTGAGAAGGGATTGATTTTTACTTCTATAATGTATTTTGAATAGAAAAGGTAAAACAAACAAAAAACCCAGCTGATATTTAGAATGAACTTTAAGACACAGGTAATCATTTTTTAACTTGAAGTCTAATTCTGAAAACTCCTATGTTATAAAGCCATTTTCTCTACATTGGTGTTGCCATCTTAATATCAGCTGTGGGTTGCACGTTTCTCATAACCACCTGCATTTTGAGCTGTCTTCTGAGAAGTAGCTCTAAGACTGTATCCACTTCCATTCTTCCTATGTGGATTGGTCTTCCTGTTTCTTCACTAATTATCCTGGATAACTTCTGTCTTTTGAGGTCCTTTAAATTTTCTCATCTAATACAACCAGTTTGCAGGTGTTCTTCACTGGCTAGAGATATATAGATAATTCTCCTGTTTTAATCTTTCATAAGACTAGTCAAGAATGAATATGAGCATAAACAGTTATTACTATCCAGAACAATTCTATGGCTTGAACTTGTTGCCTTTATGTTCAACCCTAGCTGATTAGTTCATTTGACACATATTAATTGAAAATATTGCATGCCGGTCACTGCCGCAGATTCTAAAGGGAGGGAGAGTAGAGAACAAAACATAAGAGGCCTTTCTTCATGGAGCTTACAGTCTAAGGAAAATAGACTTTCTAATTCAAAGAAGCCAGTATATTAGAAAATAAATATCTGCTTTGCAACCACTACTAAACTGAAAGCCCTATACCAGTCAGATTGATTTATGAATTTTTTATTCTCATTTCCACTGATTTTAACTTTTAAATAAGTTTTACATTTTCCACCTTTACATTTCTAAGCTCATTTTTATTAAGTTCTGGAATTGGAACAAAATAATACATTTTAAAATAAGAAACTCTTGCAAAAATACCCCTACACCTTTTGTCACCATACCAATTTTACTACAGAACATTAATACCCTATAAAAATACATAATCAACATGATTTCCAAAAAAAGTTCTCTGCCTAATTTTCTGGTTAGAACAGTTCTGTAAATTAAAATCACATTTCTCTTGAGATGAAATATTTCTTTCCAAAGAAAGTTTGTTCATTTGAGATATGAAAAATATTTGTGGAGATCAATCTAATAGATTATCTTAAAGAGCTATTCTAAAATTTTACCCTTAAAAAATCTAACAATAAGTAGCAAATAATTCATTCAATCAAAAGTATCAATTATTAGCCTTCTAACTGTGAAATATTAAAAAAAAATAAAATGATAGAGGAAGCATAGCAAACATATATACCCAATGAGTTTTATCAAATCTCATTAAGCTCCATCTGCTTAAGTATTTTTTTTCCTTTTTTGACTGCCCTCTCAGCATATTCAAGTTCCTGGGCCAGGGATGGAATCCAAGCCAAAGCTGAAACCTCTACCATAGCTGCAGCAATACCAGATCCTTAACACACTAATACTGGCCAGGGGTTGAACCCAGGCCTCTATAACGACCTGAGCTTCTGCGGTTGGATCCTTAACCCACTGTGCCACAGCAGGAACTTCTGCTTAATATTTTTAAGTTAATAAAATATTAACAAAAAAAGTCAAGGAGCTTTCTCTATATACTTTTCTTTAATATCATTTTCCTCCTTTTGGTACTAGAAGTAGCTTCGACTATGAATTCAGGGAGGACTACATTTTAACTTTCATGGATTCTAGGTACTTTTGTCTTTTTAGGCACCCTTCTCCACAATAAAAGTCCAGGTGGGATTAATCGTTGTATATTAAATATTTCAATATTCGTTTTTTCTTGTTTTAAAAAAAATAAATCATTTCTTTGAAACCCTAAATTATCCTTGTTCGTTGGCACTGTGGCTGTTAGACCTAGTGGATAAGTCAATACTAATTGCAGGCTCTATCATTCCTGTGTGTTTGTTTATATGTTCATCTATAAAGATTATTTCTTAAATTACCACTCTTTAGATTGTTTTTAGCTCACATTATAAGAAATAGTTGCATAATTTTGGTTGTCCGGCATTTTAAGAAAAAGAGTGTCTTTATTTTGTGGTTACCTCCATTCTCTGCATTCAGATCACCATCAGAGGCATTTTAAATTCCTCCCACAAACACATACAGTCACCAAAACAATATAAATATGGGAAAGACTTGTTAAATATACAGTTCCTTCTTGGAACATAAGAATTGGTTTTCCTGTGTTCTCCAGTGGAAAATGTGTGTGTGTGTGTGTGTGTGTGCGCGCGTGTGTTTAAATCAGAGGAGAGAGATTCATCTGACTTCTTAGTATAACTTGTAACATACTGCAAACTTAAATGCTGGCATGTTTAGAAATTAATCCTTGGAAAAAATGTGCATTTTGCCATGGAGAGAGTGTCTGCTGCTGTTTGGCTTTGCGGTTCAGTGCCATAATTTGTGTCATTTTTTTGGACAAGCACTAATACAGAATGTCATCCACACCTTTAAGATTTGCTAATTTCCTCCAGGAGTTTTGCTCTTTCTACTGCCAGTTAGTGGTAGAAAAATAGCTTCTTCTATTCATCAGATGAGGTCATTCTCCGTAGCTCTTCACATTTGAATGTGCTATGAGTGTTCAATATAAATGATATCAGCAGAAAAAAATAGCTTGTTTCTTTTGAAGATGATTCCTAGGCTTTTACTCTTTAATGGTTTTAGGATAACTGTATAAAACTATTTCCTTGAAGGTTTTTAAATTTTCTTCATCTCAGTTAATGATGAACAATGGCTGTTATCAGCCCCTGTTATACTTCATTCAAGATGTTAATACCACCATGATAAATTAATCCTGTCATATAGCTGCTATGCCTAAGGATATGCTTTTCATTCCACGTACCCAAATCTGGTTAAGCTATTGCACTGTCAGCTTAGGTTTCACATTTGCTGGTGAAAGATGCTCACCACTTTTATTATCATGAACTCTAATCCACTGGACCTATTTGCTAGCAACTAAACATGCTCAGCATTTCTTCATTATGCTTTTATTTTTTCCCCTTCTATCTCATGTTTCTTCTACCTTTATCTCTTGGATCTCTTCATATTCAAATCCCAACTACCTTTCCCAAATGTCAACTCAAATGCCACAAACTTCTTAGACTCTTCCTCATTTCCTACTCCCTTCCTTCCACTTCTGTTTTCCCTGTTCCTCTCTATCAGGACAGGAGTGTTTCTTGTCTTTGCCAGTGTTTATTTAATAATATTCATATATTTCATATATGAATATAATATTCATATATTATGTCATGGTTTACCCAAATCTTCTTTACATGTTCTTATCTGCTAAGTAAGGACCAAGGACATGTTGAATTTATACTTCTAATCCATAAAACTCTGAACATGTAGTGCTTAATAAATGCTTACGTTAGAGATAGGTATAGAGGTTACTAGTCCTAGACTGGGTGTTGAGATACATATTTGAGAAATATATTCTATTTCTTCTCTTGGAAAGTTCAGTCCACTTAAAGATATCAAGAAAAAATAAATTATGGAGTTCCCGTTGTGGCGCAGCAGAAACTAATCTGACTAGAATCCATGAGGCTGCAGGTTTGATCCCTAGCCTTGTTCAGTGGGTCAGGGATCTGGCATTGCTGTGAGCTGTGGTGTAGGTCGCAGACGTGGCTCGGACTCCGCATTGCTAGGGCTCTGGTGTAGGCCAGCAGCTGTAGTTCTGATTTGACCCCTAGCCTGGGAACTTCCATATGCCACTGGTGCAGCCCTAAAAATAAATAAATAAATAAATACGTAATACATACATACATACATACACACATACATACATAAATTATGGTAAGCACTCTTATAAGTAATACCATAGAGGTATGAATGGGGAGCATAGAACAAAGGGAAAAAAGAGATATTCTCCAGGTAATGCACTTGTCTATCATCAAAACAATACTGTTAATATGTTATGATGTGATTTTATACAGACATGGTAACTAAAGCTTAGTGAGATTAACATGCTCAACATAAATAACTCCTAAGTAAAAAGAACAGGTTTTGAATTTCAGACCTGACTAATCTTAAAAGAAATATGAGGAGAAGAATCTAACAATTTGGGGAGATGATGGGAAAGTGGCTAGAGATCAGTTACAAAAGGAGAAGGTAACACTTGAGCTGAGCTTTGAAAGATGAATAGAGATACAAATATAGGGAGGTCTGGAGGACAATGACAAAAGCAGGCATGAGGCGTGAAATACAGGCAGTTAGGGGAAATGAAAATAGTTCAGTATGAGTGAGACAAAAGTGATGAAGTAAGAAGTGGACAAGAATAAAATCATAGAGGACACTAGTGCTAAGACATTTGTATTTCAACCCAAAAAGGATGAAGGGTTTTAAGCAGAGGAATAAAATGGTTGATATTGTTCTAGTAGATCACAGACAACTAACACTAAGAAGCTATAGAGAACGAGCCAGTGGTGACCAGTGGGGACAGGGGAGCAGGCGGGGCAAGAGGAGGGTAGGGAATTAAGAGATACAAACTGCTATGTGTAAAATAAATAAGCAAAAATATATTGTACAGGGAACATACAACCATTATTTTGTAATAATTTTAAAGGAAGCATAATCTATGAAAGCACTGGATCACTAACTTGTATACCTGAAAGTAAGCGTAGTATTATAGATCAACTACACTCCAGTAAAACATTTGTAGTAACATACTTCAATTCTTTCTTTAAAAAGAGGTGATAGTTTGAAATGAGTGGCAATTATAACAGAAAAATATGAAAGACATGAGATAATTAGAAGGTAGAATTGATCAGATGTTAAGTGACTAGAATAGTGTGAAGGAAAATCATTAAGGGGGAGAAATCAGAGTTAGTAGGCTATATATTTTTTTAAAGTGTGAATTAAACTAATTAAATATTCTTAATATATTTTATATCACCCTAATCGTATTACAAGGAAAACTGATCAGCTTATAGTTTGCCAGAATAATTCTTATTATACATAGCTGGTTTGTGTTTCTTAGCTTTAAACATACATTCTTCAAAAGCCCAGAGGATGTGAATCTTTATTGCTCTCTTTATGAATTTACTCAAATATGCCATATCAAATATGCCTGGATAATTTATTGACTTCTCTTGAGTTAAAGTAGTGTCTCTACAAAGGAGTCATGTTAAAAAAAAGATAAAAATATTTCTTTTCAGCCTTGAAATTAACATCTACCCTAAGAATAAATATTTAACAAATTAGTAGAAACTTCCCGTCTATTTGGATTTCATGTTAATTCAATATCTATCATGTACTGTTTATACAAAGCTCATTCACTTATGTTTTCATACTTTTCTGTCAATTCATTAAATGTGTATAATTTTCTCTTCATACTTGAAATTATTTCATGGAAATATTCCTGGAGTAAATACTTTCATAATTGATTGAAAAATCTTTTACATTCTCACATGATAATGTCAGTGTTGCCCAGGGAGGGGAATATCCTGGTTAGATATTTTTCTTTTGTACATTTGTATGTCTTATTCTCAAGTCCTCAGCCAAATGCAACACTAACTTGTCTGTGATTTACTCTGTAGTAAATCAAGAAAAAGGTGAACCTTTTCTTTCTAAATACGCATGTTTTGGCAAGTTTTCATGAGTCATTAGATGCTGAAAATGTACCACACTATACAATTATAGCTCCATTTCTCCTAAGATATTTGACTTGAAAAAAGTCCACTTAAAACTGTATTCCATAATGCCAATAACTACAATAGTAAAATAGCACTGCCCAGGATTTATATACTCTATTCCTTTAGAAGTATTAAAAGTATTTTCCATTTTCACTGCTCCACATTCTTTACAGCCCTCATCAGTGTGGTTGGTTTTGATGGTGTATTCGAGGGATTTCATGCCATGTTACCTTTAGCACTGGGATTAGAAATGTTAATAAAGGCTTACTAGTGATAGATTAAATAGTGATTCTCTTTCTAGCAGTTCAGTGGGTATTGAGCAGATAATTTCCTCTGTGGGTAGATTGCGAATATGTTTGTGAGTGTGACATGAAAGGCAGTATGAGCATGAAAGGCATAATGAATGAGCATTATGAGCATCTGTGCCATCTGTGGCATAACGTAGTCTGTAAACTCATTGCTGTATGCACGTTCAAAACATAGTTGAGAAATAGCAAAAGGAGAGGTTTGTTCCATCTGAAGCATCTTAGGAAGACTATGGTGATGTGGAAAAATGAGGAAAAACCCACAAAACCCTAGTTTTGGCTTCTTTCAGGCTCAAAGGCAAATCCCAGCTCAGCTAATTTTATAGTTGTGTTGCTGTGGCAAGTTATATTTGGTCTTCCTGAACTCCAGTGGCCTAATTTGGAAAAGAGAAATAAAAATATTCGCTCTGTGGTTTGGGGTGGAGAGGGACTATTGCATGTTAAAATACTTTTACTAGTAATCTCTCAAGTATATTCCTTTTCTGATGTGTTTTCACTGCAGTTATTAGTGTGCTTATTAATACTAATTAATTTTTAGTACTGAATAAGTAAAATTTAAGCCAGGAGCTAAAACAAAGAGATGGAAAAGGGATGGCTATTTCACTTAAGTGTGGTGGTACCGTGAGCCTGGGACAGTAGAAGGCTCATAGTATCCCTGAAAGGAGTTATTAGTATCAAAAATTTTTTAGGTGGAAAACTCCTATTTTTTAGACCAATAAGCTAAGCAACCTTGTCTATCTGGAACTCATAATATAGCCAAATGAGCTCTGATTCTTGCAGAAGATGAAATCTATACAAAAGTGTATCTTAATGGGGACCAATCGTCTGATATTAGATTATGTAGTCATAATATAGTGTTTTCTCTATTGTTTGAGAGGTTCATGTTGGTGTGACTGATTCACTCTAAAATTTTATAATTCTGAATTAAGATTATATCTTAAATCATATTATTTTCATATATGTCATGATGTAGTTTTCATCCATAAATGTTTGCATGTAAGAAAGACAATTTAAGAAAATTTAATATATGCTATAATACTCTGATATTCTTCAATTAACATTGTATTGTTTATATTTTCAATATATTTATAGAATTTGACACCACAATTTTTAATGATCACAAAATACACATAATTATTAATATTATGGCATAATTATTCCATTAATGTTCTGTATTAAATAGCCTCTATTTATGGAATGCAGATTTCCAGATTTATTTCCAATTTCTGACAGCTAACATTAAATTGTGCTGAGCATTGCAGTTCCTAAGAGCCATTTCTATACTTTTTCCTCCAAACAACTTTCCAGAATTGGAATTCCAGGAAGAAATGTTATGAACATTCCTAAGAATTCTGATAAGTATAGCACTCTGCTTTCTAAAAGCATTATAATATTATATCTTTCCATGAATGATACTCACTGCCTTCTCTGTTTTCACAGCACATATGTATTATTACTTTTTATTGTATTATATTTGTCATACAGTATTATATTAGTTTTAGGTATCAACAGTAATTAAGTATTTTTATGCATTACAATGTGATTACCATATTAAATCTAGGTAACATTGGTTATCATGCAGTGCTTACAATATTATTCAAAATATGCCATATGCTGTATGTTGCTACCCTTGATTTATTTATTTTATAGCTGTAAGTTTGTACCTTTTAATCTTTTTCATCTATTTTGCCCATCCTCCCACCCCACTCCCTCTGGCAACCACCATTTTTCTCTCTGTACCTGTAAGTTTGTTTTCTGTTTTGTTTTGTCTGTTCATTTTTTTTTATTCAATCTATAAATGGAATTATATAACATTTGTCTTTCTTTGGCTTATTTTATTTAGCAAAATACTCTCGACGTCCATCCAGTTGTCATAAATGGCAAGGTTTCATTTTTTTTAATATTGTATAACTGAGAATATCTCAGTGTGTGAGTGTGAATGTGTCTTTATCCATTCATCTATCAAAGGCAACAGGTTGCTTCTATATCTTGGTTTTGGTAGGTAATGCTGCAGTAAAAATATGGATGTCTATATGTCTTCTGATTAGTGTTTTTGTTTTCTTTGGGTAAGCCCCAGGAGTGGAATAGCTGGATCACATAGTGTTTTTTGTTTTTGTTTTTGTTTTTTTGTTTTTTTTTGCTTTAGAGCTGCATCTGTAACATATGGAAGGTCCCAGGCTAGGGGTCAGATTAGAGCTACAGATGCCGGCCTACGCGACAGCCACAGCAATGCTAGATCCTAGCCACATCTGTGACCTACACCACAGTTCATGGCAATGCCAGATCCTTAACCCACTGAGCAAGGCCATGGATGGAATAGAACCCACACCCTTGTGGATACCAGTTGGGTTCATAACCTGCTGAGCCACAACAGGAACTCCCTGGAGTTCTCTTTTTAATATATTGAGGAACCTCCATACTGTCCATAGTATCTGCACCAATTTACATTTCCATTAACAGTGCAAGAAGTTTCCCTTCGGAGTTCCTGCTGTGGCTTAGCAGAAACAAACCCAACTAGTATCCATGAGGACATGGGTTTGATCCCTGGCCTCGATCCCTGGCCTCGCTCACGGAGTTCCTGCTGTGGCTTAGCAGAAACAAACCCAACTAGAATCCATGAGGACACGGGTTTGATCTCTGGCCTCACTCACGGGTTCGACCCCTAGCCTAGGAACTTCCATATGCCATGGATGTAGCCCTAAAAAAACAAAAACAAACAAAAAGTTTCCCTTTTCTCCACATTCTCACAACTTGTTTTTTCTTGTGTTTTTGATAATAGCCATTCTGAAAATTATGAAGTGGTGTCTCCTTGTGATTTTGATGTGCATTTTCCTGATGGTTAATGTCGTTAAGCATCCTTTCGTGTATCTGTTGGCCATCTCTGTCTTCTTCAGAAAAATATCTATTCAGGTCCCTCTGTCTATTTTTAATTGAGTTGTTTGTTATGAGTAATTTATATATTTTAGAGGGCAATCTCTACTCAGAAAAATTGTTTATAAATATCTTCTCCAATTCAGTTAGGCTGACTTTTCATTTTGTTCATGGTTACCATAGCCATGCAAAAGCTTAGTTTTAGTTTGTTATAGTCCCATTTTTAAATTTTTGCTTTTGTTGCATGTGTCTAAAGACAGATCCAAAAAAATACTGCTGGGACTGATGTCAAAGAATAGAGCATACTGTTTGTGTTTTCTTCTAGTAAATGTATGGTTTCAGATCTTATTTAAGCCTTTAATCCATTTTGAGTTTATTTTTTTTTATATATGGCATAAGAAAGTGGTCCGGTTACATTCTTTTGCACAAAGCTGTCCAGGTTTCCCAGCACTTTTTATGAAGAGACTCTTCCTCGTTGTATACTTTTGCCCCCTTTAGAGTGGATTAATTGACACTAGAAGTGTTAGGGTTTTTTTTTTTTTCTGTATCATTTTACTTAAAAATAACTGTTAAAAGTAAGGCTTAAATTTTAGATCACCTTGTCACTCTCTAATCATTGATCTGTTCACTGGAATCTATAACCACTTCCACATTTTCTATCATCACTTCCTAAGTAATTTTTCTCCATGGCAGTTACTCCGAACACATTAGGTCACACCTGTTAGTCTTATTTAATGGCCATCCCTCCTGTATAAGGGCAACACTTTTTGTCTCTGTATACTGCTATTTCTGCAGATTTAGAAAAGTGCTTTCATATAGCATGCATTTAGTAAATATTTGTTAACTGGTTAGGTAGATAATTATGCTGCTTTTATTTTGGTCAATTTTTTTAGTCCATTTATCTTTTAAGTAATATGTTTTCTAAATATAAATGAGAACTGTGTACAACAATATACAATTCCTTTATCTATACTATGCCCAGAAAATATTTTCCTAGTTTCTGGTTTGACAGACATACTTAATAAATGGATACATAATTAATAAATGCATTATGTCAATATAGACATAAATATTGACACTATTTATGTTGGTTTAGATGTTTTAGGAATATGAAATAAATAAAGACTAGAATAGTTGTTATCAATGCTTAGAGAGTGCAGGAAGTGGGGAGATGTTTGTCAAAGAATTCAAACTTACAATTTTTAGATGAATGGGTTCTGTCCCCAGAACAGCATAGTAATTATAGTTAATATTAGTGTAATATATAGTTGAAAATTGCTAAGAGAGTAGATCTTAAATGTTCTTACCACAGAAAAAGTATAGTAGATATGCGATGTGGTAGAGGTGTTAGCTAACACGATATGGTAATCATTTTGCAATATATAAGTGTATCAAATCAATAAATTGCATACCTTAAACTGACACAGTGTGGCATGTCAATTATATCTCAATAAAGCTGGAAAAAAAAAGTTGTTTTAAACTTGTGAACATCTGCTCATGTTTTATTTTGCAACTATGGTTTTTGCCCATGGCTTTTAAGATTAGAATTTTCTCTTTTATTTTGGGGGTTGTAAAAAAATAATTCATTTGTATTAGATTTTACTTTATGGTGGTTGCTTCTATTATTTTTATTATTATTTTATTCAGGTGTTATTTAGGTTTATGATGTGGGTTTAAAAATATGTTTTCATATTCATTGTTGTACTAGTTTTTGAATAAATTTCATGACCTCATTTTTATGTTTCTTTTTTCATGTATTAAATTATTACTTGGAACCTATAAATTACTTTCTGTTTGTCATGTTTCGTTGATCTAAATGAAACCTTGTATACACTTTAGCATAATTTGGTAAGGCTCAAACAACTCTTAATGATGTTTACATTGGGTTTTAAGCCTCCAAAAAATATGAAAATACTCAAACATCTTTAAAATAATCAGGTTTTTCATCCCCTCAAATTATATTTGTCTTCAATTGCTCATATGTTAAAGGAAATATTCTTAGTATTGTTTTAAGATTATCTTCATCTATGTCACCATATTTTTTTCATTAGGGCTTTATTCCCATGTAGTTTATATTTTTGTTATTGAAAATAAGATTTTGTTATATTTTATAATTTGATATTTAATGTTGAAATATTAGTTCCCATTTATACTGCAACTGGTAATTTATTATCCACTCCTATTAATTCTAATTGTTTTAGTTTATTACTTTTTGGTTATGTGAATTAATAATTAACTTCTTTTCTGTTTTATATTTTTGTTTCCTTGCAAGTTAAGGACATCCAAAAATATTAGTAGTTATATCTGTATTATATTCAATTTTAATTTAGTCTCTATCATGCTATGACCAAGCTCTTGTGAGTTTATACTATGTACCTTAAGATATAAGAAAAAATAACTCTCAAAGGTTATGTTATGCCTACTCCTCTGTATTAAATGCCAACTTTGTTATATCATTAATCTCAGTAGAATTTGCTGGTAGCTCTTCACCTAGTTTGAAAACTATGTCTTATTTTCTCAAATCTGTTCAAGATTTTAGACTTAAACTATTTATTATTAAATATAAGTGCTCTAAACTGAGATATCTTTTCATTAATATATTTAACCAATATTAAGCACTTTAAAAATATTTCTATTTAAACTTTCTGAAAAATTTTCTTTCTGGTAAATACCTCAGCTACATCATTTCTCCTCTATAGTAATCAGTGATTTTTTTTTAATACTTGATATTTATGGTGTTACTTTAGTTAATACCAATATCCCTTAAGAGATATTGTGCTCTTGTGGATTGTGGATGCTTTATCATTACACAATAGTCAGCATTTACACATTGTAAGAATCTAGAAATATAAAAATTAGAGATAATGAGTGACATGTTAAACAAAGAAAATGCATAGAGTATTACCTTACTATTCACTGGAGTAAAAGATTGAGCATGGCTTAAACACAAAATGCAGAAAATCTGGCATAGTTTATATTATTCTTCACTAGTCAACACTGGTCTTTCTCTGAACAACTACGTGTGGGTTTTAACCATTGACTTGGGGAGCTGGACTGCAAGATGAGATGTACCACTCCCTTATAATAAGTACCTTAGGGTTTGTTGGTTGTTTTTTTTGTTTGCTTGTTTTTGCTTTTTAGGCCATGACTGCAGCATATGGAAGTTCCCGGGCTAGAGGTTGGATTGGAGTTGAAGCTGCGGTCTGTACTACAGCTACAGCCACAGCAAAACAGGATCCAAGCCACACCGGCTACCTACACCACAGCTCATAACATTGCGGGATCCTTATGTCAATGAGTGAGGCCAGAGATTCTCATAGATACTAGTTGATACTATGTATATATATAGAGAGAGTGCGTGCGCATGCGCACACTTGGAGAATTCATTATATATTTAGCTTGGAGAATTCATAGATTCTCACATTGGGATAATTCACATTTTATTAGGATTTTTTTCTACACACATAGAGAAATCATTTGCGGACAAATACCTCATTCTATTAATTCCCCAACAACATTTTTACTTTACCTGAGCTTCCCTAGTTACATAAATATACTCAAATATTTTAGCAAGTCTTCAAAGAAGTGATACAGTTCAGTTATAGGTCTCTCCTTTTTTTTTACTTAGTCTTTCATTGTAAAAATCATCTAGCTTTGAAGTGAATAAAACCATCCCAGCCTAAGTGACATTAAGTTAAGACCCTGCATACCTGTTGTCAGGGGCTGGAAGGATGGTGGGCCTTAAATGAAATTGGCAATAAGTCCCACTCCTCTTTGTGGAACTTCTAGTACAAAACCTGGTTCATAGAATGAATAAATAATTATTTGTTGTGTATAGGAACCAAGTAATGAAAACACAGCCTAAAACATAAGGAAAAGAGTATATTTCCAGATAAATCAGAGACCATATGGATAGGAATCATAATACATAAACTCTTTTCTACCTTGTCCCTATGAGCTTTTCCCATTCTTCCAAACCAATGAAAATTCACCAGTGAGTATAGGGAAAATCTTTACAATATTGTAAAATGTGTTTCTCTAAATTCAAAATGTTAAAAATTTGGCTCATAATCATGTTTATGATATTCGGCTGATTTGTCATATTTACCATCAATATTAGAGCTTAACTATTTACCCAGTTCCTCCAGCAAAAAAGCATAAGAGTCAAACGTGATGTCTCTTTCCCCACTACCACCTTCACGGACCAGCCATTTAGCCCTGGAAAACCAAAAACATAATTGGTTCTCAATTTTGGCTGCACGATAGAATCATCTACGGAGCTTAAATAATATTGGTGCCTTGGTTGCACTCCCTACAGATTCTACTGTACTTGGGCAAGTGTGCAATTGGGGCATTTTGCTTTTACAACTCCCCAGGAGAGTCACGTATTCAGCCAAGATAATCTAAATGCTCTAAGTTGAACACATTCTCATTTCCTGCAAGGCACATAACAGAATCCTTCTCCCAACACCTGCCCTCACCCCATATTATCACTATTAAAAAAAAAAAAAAATCTTTGTGAGTTCTTGTTGTGGCACAGTGAGTTGAAAATACAACTGCAGTGGCTTGGGTCACTGCAGAGGCTTGGGTTCAGTCCCCAGCTTGGCACAATGTATTAAAGGGTCAGGCATTGCTGCAGCTGTGGCATAGGTTGCAGCTGCTGCTAAGATTTGATCCCTGGTCCAGGAACTTTCATATGCAGTGGGTGTGGCCATAAAAAGAATTGACTCTTCATTGACTCTGGGAGATGATGATCCAGATACATCTGAATCCAGATAAATTCATGTGTTTCGTTCCTTACCTGTTTGTAATTTCAGCATGTGGTCATGTTCATGCTTCTCATACTGTCACCACAATCTACACCTCAAGTCCTCCATTCCCATTCACAATTCCCATGCTTCCGCTTTAAATGTTTTTTTCTCTTCTCCATCTCTTGAATTCCCACTTTCTTTCTATTGCTCCCCTTTAAGGTAATGTCCTTTAAGAAGTCTTCCTACATGCTCATAGGCCTCTAGCTTCCCTAATATGATCACATAATGTCTTTATTATATATTTTTATGTCTCTCTTTTGCTAGGCTGAGTGCTTTGAGGGTAGGGACTCTGCATTATTATTATTTGTATCCATTTCACTGTTTAGTCCTAGCATGGTTATTATTTAAGGGCTATTCAATGGATTTTTTAAAGTTAATAAGCAAATTTTTAAGAAAAGTTTATAATATTTTTCAGAGTTTACAAAGAGCTTTTTTTGCATTAATATATAGGCAAAGAATGAGAATATGTTCCATATTTTTTTAAAAATCCATGTTATGAAAAATTGAGTTATATTTAAGAGGTTTCTACTTACAGAATTTGAAAAATAATAGATCTGAAGGAAGTGTCTGCTTTGTAGAGATTTTCATATTTCAGGAATATATAATCTGTGAAAACAAGGACTGTAAGCATTCCTCTTATATGTAATAAACAAAAATTGTCCAAAAACATTTGTTTAGTCTATTTCTCTATGTTTATGTGTACATCAGCTTATCTATATAGACATGTGCATCTATATTACATTTAACCAGAAATATTTTAATTTTTAAAAGGTAAACTAAAATTTCACTTACCATGAGAACCTTAAACATATTTGTAAATATCATCTGCCTTGCACGTATTGTGGTATTCTAAGTACTAAAAGAATTGCTCAAATCCAGAAAATTCAGAAAGCCTGGGTTTTGTCCTTGTCAGTAAAACAGCTAAATTAGGTTTATCGGACTCTAGTATCTGTCCTAATATATGAATTCCTAGCTCTTTTACTTAATAAGAAATCCTGGGGAAAAAAAATAAGTTAAAATGATAGATTCCTAGACAAGTCATCCAGAGATTATGAATCAGGACATCTGGTATGGGGCCTCAAAATCTCTGTTTTAACCATCATTCAAAAAAATTTTTAGTCAGAGAAGTTTGAGAAATTCTGACAATTTTTTTTTTTTTTTTTAGGACTGCACCTGTGACACATGGAAGTTCCCAGGCTAGGGGTCAAATCGGTGCTGCAGCTGCTGGCCTATGTCACAGCCATAGCAATGCTGGATCTGAGCTGCCTCTGTAACCTATACCATAGCTTGCAGCAATCTTAACCCATGGAGTGAGGCCAGGGACTGAACTGACATCCTCGTGGATACTAGCCAGGTTCTTTTTTTAAAAAAAAAATTATTTATTTATTTTTATTTACTTATTTATTTTGGTCTTTTGTCCTTTTAGGGCTGCACCTGCAGCATATGGTGTTTCCCAGGGTAGGGGTTGTATCAGAGCTACAGCTGCCCACTTACACCAGAACCACAGCAACGCCAGATCCAAGCCGCATCTATGACCTACACCACAGGTCACAGCAACGTCGGATCCTTAACACACTGAGCAAGGCCAGGGATCAAACCTGCATCCTCATGGTTCCTAGTCACATTCATTTCCACTGCACCATGATGGGAACACCATCTTTTTTTTTTAAATTATTTTCTATTATAGTTGATTTATCATGTTCTGTCAATTTCTGCTGTACAGCAAAATGACTCAATCACACACATTATCTCACATTATCCTCCATCATGTTCCATCACACATTATCACACACATTATCTCACATTATCCTCCATCATGTTCCATCACAAGTGGCTAGATATAGTTCTCTGTTGTATACAGCAGGATCTCATTTATTAACCACTTCAAATGCAATAAGTTTGCATCTACTAACCCGAAACTCCCAGTACATTCCACTCCCTCCCCTCCCCCTTGGACACCACAAGTCCAATCTCCAAGTCCATGAGTTTGTGTCTTTTCTATAGATAGGTTCATTTGTGCCATATATTAGAATCCAGATATAAATGGTGTCATGTGTTATTTGTCTTTCTTTTTCTGACTTTCTTCATTTAGCATAAGAGTCTCTAGTTCCATCTGTGTTGCTGCAAATGGCATTATTTTGTTATTTTTTATGGTTGAGTAGTATTCCATTGTGTATATGTGCCACCTCTTCTTAATCCATTCATCTGTTGATGGACATTTAGGTTGTATCCATGTCTTGGCTATTGTGAATACTGCTGCCATGAACATGAGGGTACATGTATCTTTTTTAGTGAAAGTTTTGTCCAGATATATGCCCACGACTGGGATTGCTATATCATATGGTAGTTCTCTACTTAATTTTCTGAGGTACCTCCATACTATTTTCCATAGTGGTTGTAGCAATTTACATTCCCACTGACAGTGAAGAGTTCCCTTTGCTCCACACCCTCTCCAGCATTTGTTATTTGTTGACTTTTTAATGATGGCCAATCTGATTGGTGTGGGGTAGTACCTCATAGTAGTTTTGATTCACATTTCTCTAATAATTAGTGATGAGCATTTTTTTCATGTGCCTGTTGGCCATCTGTGTATCTTCTTTGGAGAAATGCCCATTTTTTGTTCCAGCCAGGTTCTTAACCTACTGAAATACAATGGGAACTCCTGTAAAATTTAGTTTTTTGTGTTTTCTTTAAGAGATCTGGTAATAAAATGTAAATACATCTAATCTTCCTTGGTTCTAGATATTTTCAGTCAGCATCTTTGCCTGAAGTGTTTTTGTCCCTCAAATTTGCTCTTAACTAATTGCATCAGGCAGTTTTTCCGTAAAGATAAAACAAAAAAAAAGATATTAAAGAGAACTTATTGAAACATGAGAAATGAATAGCAGAATTAATGACTTTATTGTGAAGTGCGAAGTATTTGAATACATTTAAAATATGTATAGATTCATGACAATACCATCCAAATGACTGATTTTTACTTAGTAACTTGTACCTAAGCACTTGTCTCCCAAGTCTTTTGTTCTTAGGATTTTATATACTTTTGCTCTGTTATTTTTTGGCTTATTGATTCATCTTTTCCTTCAATACCACATTTTTTTTTTCTTTTTTCACTAAAATTTCTTCCTTCATTAAAAAGAAGGTTTCAGTTTCCAAAGAGCAGGAGCATATTTATAACTGAGCTTTGTGTGGCATTGTAAAAGCCTCCACACTGTTGTTCATTCTTGGCATATTGTTACATACTCAGAATAGATGTTTCAGAGTTCTAGTGGAAAATGTGGGTTCAACTCCACAACTTCAACACCCTCAGTTCCTTTCTCCTCAAATGTAGCATTTCAAAATACGAAACCAACCTTGGGCCAAATCATCATCATCTGTCTGCTCAGTAAAGCCATCAGTAATGTCACTAACTGGAAGCAACACTAACACATTTCAGCCAGTTGAAACCCAACTGTCAACCAGTTATTTTATTTTACATAAGCACAACTGCCTGTGGCCAGTTAGTCATTTTCACCCTTGGTCTCTTTCTCCTCCAATGTAGTTTATTTCAAAATAAGGAATCAACTCTTGGGATAAATCATTGTCATCTCTCAGCTAGATAAGGTCATTAGTAATGTTACTAACTGGAAGAAATGCTAATCCGTTTCAACTAGTTGAAACAAAACTGTCAAACAGAAACTGTCAACCAGATGTTATTTTATCTTTCATGGGCAAAATTTCATAATGGGCAATTAGTAGTGGGTTGAAAATGATATGAACCAATTTTCTAGGAATGATTTCTCCATATAACTTAAGTCAAGATCATGATATGAACCAATTTTCATAGGAACCATTTCTCCATATAACTTAAGTCCAACCTCTTCTCCTTATATTTAGGATAGACATCAGTCAGAACAATAAAAAGCACAAGAAAGGCATTGAACTGAGTATTAGAAGATAATAATGAAGGCATTTGATTATCCTTTCTAAGGCTTTGAGCAGGCCTACAGAAAGAATACTTCGTGGATTTTATTTAACCTAACAGTTTCCTAACTTCATATATTTCAGAAATCTGTCCTGATCTCCTTCATCCTCAATAACTATCAATATTCTATGAGAACAATGCTTTAAGAAACAAATTTTGGAAAATGATTGAATAAATAACATTCTTACATATGATGGCACAACAGACACTTAAAAGTGAAAATTTCATATAGAAGAGTAGTCATGTAGATTTGCAACTAAGTGATACCCATTTATTCACCTTTTATTATAGTAAAATTTAGCATAGATCATTTTCTCTGTTTTAGCAGATCAGTAAACTGAGGCATGGTACTTACGTTTTTTTCTTTGAATTACTTCTTAGGCACATTTTATTTCCCAAGGAAGTCAGTAGACGCTAGTAACAAATTTTCCATAGATAAACTCATGCAAGGATATATATTCTTGAAGAAATAGTACAGTTTCAATGGAGTCTATTTATCAAGTGATTTTGTAAATTTCTTTTTCAGAAAGCATGTAACTCTCAGTGAACCACAAAGTATATATTACCAAAGTAATGACTAATCCAAAGTTATTGTAGCAAAACTATACCTATTAGCTATATTTTGGATTTTGCTGGAAATATATCTGATTAAATATTGGTTTTAGGATGTGGCTACTATTTTTAAAAAAACAAAGAGCCTTAATGATAGAGACAACTATAAATTTTAAATTTTGATAACAAAAAGCAATTCATCATTTAGTTCTATAAATAACCACAGTTAACATTCTTTAAAAATCTGCTCTATGCAACTGGCTAAAAGTTTAAAAAACAACAACTGTAACTTCTTTTTTGATATAATGCAAAACAAAGAACTGGAATGGTTTTAATGATTCAAATTATGAATTCAAATAAATTGCTTTGTGTTTAGAGATACATTTAAAAGATTTAGTTTTTTGTAAATAAAAAGGAAGAAGCAGCTCTTTCATTACTCTTAAGATTCAACAATAGGAAAAGAAAATATAAAGATGAATAAAAAATGTGTTTCAAATTGAGCCAAAAGTGTCAGGTAATACAGCAACAACACACTTAGCAGATCTCTGACTACCAGAGTTTTGGATCAACTCCCAGCTTTAGAAGTTGGATAAAACTGGTGTGATGTTTGCCAAAGTTGATGGAAGCTCCAAAAATGTTAAAAAAAAAAAAAAAAGAAAGAAACACTTTTGTTTATAAAGATGGAAATATTTTTTCTTCTCCATACCTAGTTTTTTTTTTTTTTTTTTGGATGATTTAATTCCTAAAATCCACTAGTATAGCACATTTAATAACTTATTTTGAAGGCTTGTAAAAATGGTGATAAAATTAAACCAAAAATCAAAATTATGCATTAGAAGCTTTATGAAAGCTTAAGATTTCAGATAAAGATGAAAATAGGATTTCTGTTCCTTCTTGCATGTTTGAATTCTTTAGTAAGTAAATATGTATACAAATTTGAATTCAAAGAACTCTGCCTTTTTTAATTCATAAAATTATTCATTTAGTCCTTCCTCCTTAGTGAAATAAGAAAATGAGATGTAATTTATAGTTTTCATTGAGATTCATTATATTAAAAGCTACTATTGGGAAGAAATACCTCAGGATAAGAAATGAGTCCACAAACACAATTTCAGTTTACCATGTCAACTGGACTGATCATAATTCTAGCTGATACTTGTATATTTTAAGATTTTAAATTGGGGAAGCATAATTTGAAGTTTAGAAAGTACTATGTTTAAAGACTGGTGCAATACTTCTATATCTTAAAACATAATAATTTAATCAAAATTGATTTTTTCCAAATTATCAATATTATTGGAAAGGGGCAATAAGCATTCTAATTGAAGTAACAGCAACACAGATTCTCACAGCACCTAGAAAATATATATTATGGGTACATAACTGTTGATTGACTGAAATTGTCAATAATTAATAGGAAAAATTAGGAGAAATATCCTTTTTACATCAAAACACACTCAGAAAATGTATTCCAAAGAAACAGATTTAACATAGATAAAATAATTTGGACTGTGTTCAAAAGCAATGTAAAACATTCATTGATGTCAATATACACACTTTATATAATTCACTGAAATATTTTGCAAAATTCTGATCCTACGTATAAGTATTTTTAGATATGTGTATATTGCTGACAAGTTCTCAGAGTATTTTGCATCAAATGGATATAATTCACTTTTAAAGTAGGGCCAATATAACCTTAACATTGCGTTTAAACATGTTGTCACCTATGCAAAAACTGATAAAATCTATCATGACACAGGATAGGGAATATAATCTTTCTTTTGTCAGGTATGGGACCAAATTATGAGTTTTCTTGAGAGCCAAGTAGAGAACTTTAGAGTTAATATTTTATATCCCTGAACAGGGCAAATGACTTGATAAAAATATTTTTCTTTTTGGTAAGGAGGAAATTTTGGTGGCAACGAAAATAGAAGTAGGAATATCAGATGTGGGACATTTATAGTCATAGACGTCATTGGTTATAGTTGGCTGAGTTATCTTGTTCCCAGTGTTTTGATATTTATATTATTAATTTTTGCTCATGGTTCCATGTTTTGCAAAGTTTATTTTAAAAAACTGTGTTTATCAGGTAGTCAGTTTACTACTTTTTAAATCATTTGATAACTATACACTGTTATAATCACAGGCCCCTTTAAAACCAAACAAATGAATAAACAAAAATGACACCTGATAATTGTATTATTGTATAGAATACACACATAAAATTTCCATTATGCTTTTTGAAATATTGACTTTTGCCAGTAGATCCATTTAAGTCTTCTAAGACTCTGAAAGTACTTTTGACTCCATGTTGGTAACCACATGAATAGAGCTGAGAGCAGAAATGACAGTGAGAGATTAAAGAAAATTTGATTTTTGAAACAATTGATCTTGAGAAATAATGAGGAAGAAAAGGATAAAAAATAGAATATTAGTTTGTTTAAAAAAACTCCAAAGATATACTGGATGCAAATCCTTACTATGCATATGAGGCTACTGAAATTTCATGTGGTTAGAATTATTTTGTTTTCTCATCATTATATTAACAAAGATAACAAAAATTGACAGCTAAAAAAGGAAGCTAATGAAACTTCTATTGTCCATCAGAGATCCAGAAATAAATATTTCTTTAGGTATGATCTTCTCAATGTTTCTGTCAAGAAAAAAAACATAAGCTTTCTTTATTCTCATGTACCTATGTATATATAGCACCCATAATAAGTATGCAGTAAATGTTTGAATATGGTTTCATGATGAATAATATAGACATTTAATTTAAGGTAAATTTTAATTGATAATCTTTAGTACATTTTATTGCCTCTGACGTTATCTCAGATTTGTTACAAAGTTACTTCATTATATATCTTAGAATCGAAAATATAATATTTCAGAATACATTGTGTTATCATTTTAGTCTCAGGCATGATGAAATTATGACACAAGTTTTATCTTCAATTTGTGTAATCACTGCTCTTGGATGTTGTCAATTTATGTTTCTCTGCGTGTGGGTACACATTTTTTATCTTCCAACTTCTATTACCAATTGAAATAGAGAAATAGGAAGCTGTGTACCTGCCTTGTTGAGCATATAGTACTACAGTGTGCCACTAAAAAAGGTGGGTGTGTGGAGTTCCTGTTGTGGCACAGTGGTTAACGAATCCGACTAGGAACCATGAGGTTGCGGGTTCGATCCCTGACCTTGCTCAGTGGGTTAACGATCTGGCGTTGCCGTGAGCTGTGGTGTAGGTTGCAGACGCGGCTCGGATCCCGCGTTGCTGTGGCTCTGGCGTAGGCTGGCAGCTACAGCTCCAATTCAACCCCTAGCCTGGGAACCTCCATATGCCGTGGGAGCGGCCCAAGAAATAGCAACAATAACAACAACAACAACAACAAAAAAAAAAAGACAAAAGACAAAAGACAAAAAATAATAAAAAAAAAATAAATAAAAAAGGTGGGTGTGGAAAAAAGATTATTAAATGTAGTACTGAACTGTATAATCCGATTTGTCCCCAAATAACTATCTTGACCATAAATAAAATGTTGAATGAAAACAAATATGGATTGGTTTAAATGAAAGAGGTGTTGGGGCAACTCAAAATAACAATTCTTATGTCTTTTTACCTTTAAGTTATTAGGACTTAAGAAATTCACTTGCTTTCATGAAATGTGTGAAAATACTTTGAGTTTATTTTCCAAGTTTTTTTTTCATTGGATGAGTCCATGTATCTTTAGGTTAATGTATAAAACACATTTTGTTGTAGACAATGTATCTCATTATAATTATCTGCAGTGTATTTTTCCAAGAAACAAAAGAGAACTGAATTTGAAAATAATAGTTTTTTTCTAAGTAAAAAATAATGAGGATTAGCTACACAAGAAACATTTGCCAATTTTTGCAAATGTTTTAAAATAAACCTCAAGAGATTTCTCCTTAATGAGAGGCAACCTCCCACCTACTAAAGTTCTCTGAAACAGAGTACCTCTAATGGGATGACTGTATCCAAGAGGTCAAAGAAAGAACTTCTTCCATTTTCTCTAAATTCTCTCTTCCATTAAATGATAGTTTTAACAAAAGTAAAGACGTTTATTGTCCAGTTATGCCAATATTTTAGACATCAGATTGTCCTTTCCTTGGAATTTTCAAGATTGTCTACAATTCTGAGCCATTTCAAATATCATCTATTTTATATTATTGATAGCAGTGGACCCTTTATTTTGTTTCTTTAGATATTTTGATGTCGTTTGTATATATTTTGTTATACTATTCAGATATTTGAATTTTTTGATTTTTTAAGACTGTTCATCATGTCAGAAAAATATATATGGAAAAAAGAATCTAGAATTTTATTTGTAATATTTATGTTAGTGAGAAAATGATTTCATAAAAACTCATGAAGGAAAACTCCCCATAGTCAAAAAGTTTGTATCTCTCTCTTAGATTTCTCTAGGATGCTTTTATGAAGCTGTGGTCTACTGGGAAAGAATCTGAAAAGGGCAAACTGAGAAGAGGACAAATAGAAATAGAAGTAGCAATAAACCATATGAGTAGAGAAATGAATCACAAGCCAAAGGGGAAAGGCTTTATTTAGTAAAAATTTGATATGAGAGACTTCCATGGAAGGAATGTTCCACAATAATTGTCCCTTTGAAGTTAATTAAAATTACTTTTTAAATGGGAATCAATAAAAGTTAAAGTATTTATTTGAAAGTCTGCCTTATTGCATTTCATACTAACTAATGCTACAAAAAAAGACTTGATGAATTAATCCAAGGTACATTTTTTTCCCAAATAAATTTTAAAATATCTTTTGGCTGAGGCTATCTATGTCTTTGCTTTTATTACAGAATAAGATAGAATATATGCCAATTATTTTACTATGAAAAACCCTTTCTATACATTTTCTGACTGAGTTATGGTGTATGATTATAGTTTAAAATATCTTTTGAGTTTTTCTAAAATTATCATTTGAAAATGGTTAAATGTCAATCTTTTAAAAAGTTATTAGCTATCATTATTTTAGATGCATACACATAATTAACGAATATTACCTTAAAGTATCTTTTGCTTTCTTCCTTTTCTGACATTTTGAACCTCAATTAATTTTTTAAGCTTTGATATTCTGTTTCATATCTCATTTCTGCATAGAAATAGCCTGCATGGCTGTATATCATTTCAATATTTTTTTCACAATCTCTGCTTTTTTGATACTGTGCTTATCAGTGAAGACTGTAAGAATTTCCCAAAATTATTCATGTTCAATCTACTGTGATCTCATTTTTGTTGGAAAAAAAAGCAAAAATTGCAGAAAATGTACCAGGTCAACATTGGAATTTTATAATGTATTAAAATAAAATATCAGTAGAATCTGTGTTTACAGATAATGAATCAGCAGATAGTGCCATGTAGTTAACGGATCCTCTAAAAATTAAAAATATGGGGAGAGGGAAGTAGGACAATGAGAGGAAGAAGAGGGATTTAAACAAAAACTAGTGTCCAAACCGTCTGACTGGAAACATTTATCTTTGATCTCACAGAGTCTATACTCAGCTTAAAAATTTATTTCAGGTTGTATGCCTCAAAATTAGAAGCCATGAGAAAGTAGAACCATACCAATTTATAACTGAAAACAACATCCTACATTTTGTAAAATTATAAACTAAAATAACACCTTGCTACTAAACATTTATATGGATAGTATAAATCACACTGTTATGACAATGTGGTTAGTAATGTTATAAATTTCATGAAGAATGGAGACATGTGTTTTTAGTTTATTATTCTCAGTTTTCATATTACGCTAAACAGATCATTTAAAATACAGTTTTGGTTAGCTACAAAGAAAAACAATAAAATAAATCTGTTTAGGATATGTGATTGGGTGTGGTGCTGAACAGCAGCTTTATGTTTTAGCATAAATTGTTAAATGGGTGGTAATCTCCACTACCCACACCAGTTGTACATAGTTTTAAAAAGTAGGGTGAAACCATATGATTTCACTTTAGATGGAGCAGTCATTGAAATCTTTCTTCACTGTCCTCCTCCCTCTCCCCACCGCCCAACCAGGCAAGCTTTTAATTGCCATTCATGTTAATAAATATCCTGAATATGTTGTATTTCTGGTAAATTATGTTTATAAGCAAGGTGTAATATCCTTTGAATCAATTCTTCTTACTAGATTTTCTTAAGAAGTTCTGTGCCATAAAGAAATTTTACTTATAATTGGAGGGAAAATTCTTAAAAAGTATTCTGTGACTTAAGTAGAAAGAGATATTCTTTGTATTTTATGATCAAGAGAATTGAGATTCAGTTAAATTTATTTTCTTTGGCCCAGTGTAAAGGAAATATCAACAGTAAATTTCGCACTGTTATATGATGAGCATAAAGGAATTGGCATTTCAATAAAGTGATTCTAAATTTCGTTTTATAGTAATAGCATTAAACAATTATAATATTTCCATAAGAAGTACCCAATTCATACTTTAATACTTGGATTATATAAACATCTGCCTGAGATAGGAGTCCTTGTTGTATATGACCATCCTGAGACATTCATTCCATATTTGCCCATATGGTTTATGTTAATAATGTATTTGAAACAGTTTCACTTCTTTTGAGTTTGTGGATTATCATTATGTTGTACTTTGAATTTTTTTAAAAAGTAAAATTCGTACTAAAACCAAACCAAAAAAAAAAAAAAACTAAGTTAAATAGTTAAGACCATTGCTTTTATCATTTTTACCTTTCAAAAATATAGAATCTTAGAAATACAAATGTTAAGATTCTCTTAGAGAATTGTTCCTCTTTAGAGACTTACTAAAAGAACATTCTGAAGCATCTCTCTGTTTTCTCTGGTGTCTTCATGGTAATTTCTTAGGTAGTTAAATAGTTTTTATTTTTCAAATATATTCTTCGAACGTATCTTTTGATTTGACTGACATTTTCTGTGAATTCAGTCATACTTTAGTAACAAATTGAGACCTCTAATTCTCTATATTTCCCCATAGCTCTTATTTGTATGTAAATAAGTTGCAGGTTTAAAGGATTGCTATTCTTTTCCTGATATTTATCTTTCTAAATTAATACTCTTATGTATTTCATCACCCATCCATATAGTCAACCATTGTTTACTGAGCATCTGTTACTTATTAGGCATTCAATATTGGATTTGTAAGGGTAAACTTGATAGACATGGTACCGGCCCATAAAATTTAGATTTTGCTATGACCAGTAATGTGACTAAAGATGTATATATTGTTCTAGAAGGGCATAGAGGGACCCAACCTGGACTGGTCATGGGAAAACTTGCTAGAGGAAATTATGTTAAAAGCTAAGAACTGAGGGTGTCTTAGCTAATGAAGTGGATGGTAAGGATTATGAAACCAGGATGGTTCAGAGAGTATTTTAAGGCAAAGAAGGAATCTGTGTATTTGTGAAGACTAGAAGGCAAAAGAGTATGGCTAGACTTTTCAGGGACCTTATATTAGTTCACTGTGCTCAGTATTCAGTGTGGAAGTGGCAACGTGTAGGAGTTGAGGTTGAAGATGTAAGCAAGTGCCATATTGTACTGGATTGTGTAAACTGTAGGGTTTGGACTTTATCCTGAGAGGAATTTAAAGTTACTAAAATAATTTAAGGGAGGATTCCCACAATCATTGTTGCTTTATAAAAATATTGCTCTTTTGTGCCATGGAGAGTGGGCTGGTGAGTTCAAGGGACATTGTGAAAGGTAATACCTAAACAAGCTAATCTTCAAATTCCTTTTACTTTCGTGTTCTAAGAAAAACTAGGTACTTCCATGGGAACACTGCTTCACCCATAACCCTGTCAGAAGGTAGTTCTTCTGTCTTCTACATCAGTTGAATCTGTGGATCTAGGGGTGAAATAGGTTGTTTCTTTGTTCTTTGCTGACACCTTTACTCCATTCTCTCTCTCCTTCGTAGAAACGCTCAGCTTTGAATCCCATGCAGACTATATCAAATACTACCCTTTACGTAGGGATCCTCCTGTGGGCCACCAGGATATGCCCCCTCATTTCTTGAGGTTTTAAAACTCCTGGCTATATTCACTCTACCCAACACCACTCTCAAATTCTGGGCAAAGTATCAAAATGTTCTTTCCAGTCATCCAATAAGCTGGCCTTGTGTGCTCCCTCGACCCTTCTCCCATGGGAATTTCCCTAGGGGTACAGTGGTCAAGGGTCCAGTGGTGGTTGCAGCTGTGACGAGTTTGGAAAAATGAAACCAGGTTCAATTCCCTGGCCTGGGAACTTGCACATGCCACAGCTGCAGCATAAAAAGACAAACAAAAAACCATCAAACACTAGCTCCCATAGATATATCAAAGACCTTTGTCATTACCAATAAGTTATGGCATCTCCAAATTTCCAATTCCATACATCCCACTCATTGACTACAACTTCCTGTTTTATGGGCTTCCACTTCCAGTATCTCTACTATTAAAATATTTCCACTACACCGTTACATTGAGTTGGTGGAACGTTTTACTTCTTTATCTTTATATCCCTGCTATCCCCTCATCCCTCCTTCTTCAGCTTAAATCCCATGGCCAGTCACTATAACAACCACTTTATGAATATTCACAACCCTCTCTCCTCTTTTTTGTCGTGATGATTTACAAAACCCCAATCCTGGTTAATTCCAAATCTTTACCTTTTCCATGCCTGAACCTGAACAGATGAATATGGTTAGAATAAAAAGAGAAAAAGCATAATCCCTTCCCGATTCATTTTACTTCAAATTCATAATAAAAAAGGCAAGCTGGTCCTTTACCTTGCCCAGAGATCATTCTTTCTTTCCCATCCATTCTCTCTCCATTATCCCAGATGATTATTGTACATATTCTAACTTCTGCTTGAACTGCCAGTAGCTACTCTCCATCCTCATTCCTAACTGATAGTTTTACTTCTTGTGTAATTGATAAAATTGAAACAATAGGAAAGAACATGGGTGAACTCCAACCTGCCAGCATTGGTATCTCCATTCTCTGCCACCTCTCCTATTCTAGGACATGTACTTTCTTTGATCCTGCTTGGCCTTTTGCTTTTGAAAAGACCTCATCCTTTCTCATCTACATGAAAATGTCACTCCAACATTTCTTCTCTTTCTATTCCACATTACCAGTTTCCCTGTGCTATTTTCTCTTCTCAAAAAAAAATTCTAGTAACAAACTAATCTTTGTTCTTCATCAAATGAGCTACTGCACATTTATCAAATTTAATCTCTCTACTCTTCTGTGTCTGGTTTTTATGAAGTTTATAAATAATTTGTACTGAATCTGAAGATTCTCAGTTTGTTTTAATCTCAGCATCATTTGACATAGTGGATCACATCCTCTTCTTGGAAACGTTCTCTCCACTTGGCTCTCTGTGGCCAGAATCCCTTGGTTTTCCTTCTGATTTATTGGTCCCCTATTCTTGGTCTCTGTTGCTGATTCTGTCTTTTCATAAAACCACTTGGAGTGCTGCAGCACTCGGTCCATGACTCTCTCCTTTCTCTACATTCACCCGGTTAATAAGCTTATTCAGTGTCAGAGTTTTAAATACCTAAATATATCCACTGGGCTATGCCTCCCCCCTGAATTAACAATACTGATACAATACTTTCAGCTTGATTCCTAATAGACATTAAGTGTTTATCCTTCACTGAGCTTCTGATATTCATACCTTCTTACTGAAAAATGTAAAAACAAAAATGAAACAAACACACAAAATATCTGCTTCCTCACAGTTTTCTTTATCTTGGTTATTCCCACCAAACCCTTGTATTCATCCCTGAATCTTCTGTTTCTTACACCTCAATTCTAATTCATCTGGAATTCCTGTTGGCTGGAGCTTCAAAACATAACCAGAATCCAACCACTTCTCACCACTTACGCTATCACTCACTCTGATTCAAGTCACCATCATCTCTCACCTATGTTATTGTAATAGTCTCCTTACTGGTCTCTTTTATTACTATTTTAATCTCCTATAGCCTATTCTCAACATGCCAGCCAGTATGAGGCTATTAAAATGTTAACTTATAACATGTTACTTTGTTCAAGCCCTTTAATTAATGTGTCTCTTTCACTCAAAATCTGGAAGTCCTTTCTATGGCTTATAAAATCCTACATTAGTTTCTCTGTTTCTCCTTTTACTCTCTTCCTTGCTCATTCAATTCCAACTGTACTTACTTCTTGCTAGTCCTAAAACATTCTGGGCTTATTTCCACTTTAGGGTTTTTTTTTTTTTTTTTTTTTTTTTTTTTTTTTTTGTTTTTTTTTTTTTCACTGTCTGTTTCCTTTGCCCCAAATACTCTATACCCTGAGAGTCACATGGCATTTGAATACCTTGTTAATGTGAACTCCATTGATGTGTTAGTTATCCATTGCCACATAACAATATTACCATTCATTTGGCAGCTTAAAATAGCACTCATTTATTATATCACAGTTTCTGTGAGTCAGGAGTCTAGCCATGGCTTAGCTGCGTCCTCTGCAAGGCTTCAATTAAGCTGTCAAGGTTGCAGTCACCTCTGAGGCTTGATGAGGTATCTTGACTATATATCTATAACCTAGCTCACCTAATTGTTGGCTGCACTCAATTATTTGTGGGCAGTTGGAGAGAGAGAGAAAGAGAGACTCATTTTCTTGGCTAGCTCCTCAGGCTAGTCTGCCCGCAGCTTCTTTCCAGATAGATCTTCCCAATATGGACACTTTCTTCCTCAAAACTGTAAATTGAAAGTCATCTGTAATGTATTATAGAAGTGACATCCTACCACCTTTAGTATATTCCATTGTTATAAAGATGCCATAGCTTCTCCCCACACCCAGATAGAGGCACCATCGCAAGGGTAAGAGTACCAGGCAGTTGAGATCATGTGGTTTACCTTAGAGTATATCCATCATAATTTATCACCATATTTAAGACTGTAACCACCTTGAATTTCTGACTTCTAAAGAACTTCTTATCCACTTCAAGTTTTTTTTCTCCCTAATATTTAACAACTTCTAACATACTGTATAATGTATTTGTTCATTGTGAGTGAAAAGAGTTAACAAAACTTTTTTACCCACATATCTTCAATTAAACCCCTGGCTCTTTTTCCTTGAAAAGACCTAAATGTGGTGTCTATTATGTTATGAAGTATTTTTGCTAATTATTACCCTTGATTAATAAATTCCATCAGATTAGAAGGAAATTAGAATGAACTCTAAATATCTAGTAATGACAGCATATGCTTTTCTGCATGTCCTGAGTCTTATATCTTGTGTGTCCCTTGCAGGAGATGCCAAAATTTATACCCATGGAATCCTTAAAAACACATGAACACATGAGAGACATGGAGATTTGAGGCAGAGTAGTGCTCTCAGGAGTTCCTGCATCTGCCCTATGGGGACTTCATATCTTTACACTTCAGCTGTCTGCTGTGTGGCTGCTGCAAGGACCCCACTGGAAGGAGCACCTGACAATGGCCTTTCAGCAAGCTGTGGCTCCTTTCCTTCTGTGTAGACTGAGCAGTCCACTGACTCTGAATGTTTAGTGGAGACTAAAAAAACCCCCGGATAGGCTTTATAATTATTATCTCCCCTGCTAGAACATTAACTTCACAACGGCAAGACTTTTTTGACTTTTGTGTTTGGCTCTAGTGATACCACTTTCTCCCTTTGTCCCTTTGACCTAGGGATGTAGTGGCTTCCTTTTGGTCTTGCCTCACTATCTCCCAGTTTTTTCATCACAGATATAACAAATTTCTTGCATTAAGATCTCTGCGTTTTAATTACCTAGGATAGTTTTTATTTTTTCTGGTGGGCTCCTGACTGGTACAAATCCCCAGTCTCTGATTAAGTTTAAAATTCTAACATCTTTAAGAGAGAATCTCATTGGCTCATATTTGGTCAGGTGCCCCTCCCCCTTCCCCCCAATTTGTCAGCTATGGGTGAAAAAGAGAGGACCAGACCGTGCAGTGTGGAAATGACCGATGGGAGCATCAAAGGACTAGCTTAAATAAAGAGACACCATATTGAGCTGGATCAGATTATATAATGTTCTAATTGAGTTATCAAATACTGATATAATCAAGCAAAAATATGCTTGAATCAAAAGGATATAGATGTATGTATGAACAGACTTTGTTGGTTCTGAAACAAATTTTGTAGGTTTAGACATTCACACATAAATTCTTCATTTCCCCATTGGACTGTGCTTTGTCTGTTTGACCCTACATTAAAATTCAGGGGTGAAATTTTACAAATGTTTCCAAGTGTCACTTCAGGAGTTTCTTCAACCTCAGATTTATATACTAAAATCAATTCAGTCACATAAGTCAGTATGTGTGTAATTCAACTTCCTTTCAGACTTCTTTCGGCTGAGACTGCCCCTTACTGGAATGTATTATCACAGCATCAGATGGTCTGAATAATGCTTGAATGCTACTAGATCCTGGTTCTACCTATTTAACAATAAACATATCATTAATTTTTCTGTTCTGCTTTACACTTGCAGAATAACTTTAATATTGTGTGCCTTAATTGGTCACTTGTATGGCTCTTATTCCTTGACTAGAAAATCTAGCCACACCTTAAGTGTCTGAGGATTCTTTCCATAATACTGGGAATATCCTCATCAATATTTCTTGATAACCAACTTGGTCATTAATAAAAATTAATAGATTGTGATGATTGACAACACAGTTTCACAGACGTGTTTCCCAGAGATCATTTAGGAAAACCTAGGCCAGCCAAAGAATATGAATATTGGATTTTAGTTAACAATCACTTTTTAAAATATGGTAACTCAGCACAATTATATTACATGGTTGAAACAAGTAGATACTAAAAAACTGAACACAAATCCATAAGTGGAATGCATCACCTGTTTCTTAGCCTCAAATAAATATCAACAGATGCAAAGTTGTGAAATGCTGTTTATCAAAAAATAACATTCTAAGTCAGAATTTAAAACTTCTGGGGGAAATTTTTCCTAAGAGAAAATACTCTAAACTTCAAGCTGAAGTTTATAAAGCAATAAACCTATGATATTAGGTCATAATTCTTTCCTAATTTCACATCTAGGGAAAAGTTTTGAAAGAGGGTATTTCCTACACATCACCCAGGCGTGAGTGTGGCTCTAGGAAATTTTATGAAATAGATATACCTTATTTTTGCATCCTCTTACTTCCTATCTGTTCTCTTCTTCACATCTCTGTAAGTCTTCTAAATATCCATGGCCTTCCTAACTGAGCCTTGCTCTAGCACATTCTACTAGGATCTTTCTCTGCCTTCATCTAGGCTGGCTTTTATGGAAAAGTCTGTCATCCTTCAAAATTGCTTTTTTTAAAAAAGGACTTATATCTGATTAAAACTGTCATTTCTTTAGCATGACAGACATGGGCTGGTAGGAAAACAATGACAAATTAGAATAATATATTTTGAAATAGCTAAATATTTTTTGCATCTTTCTCTAGTTATTCTATTCCTAAGCATAGCAGTTTGAAGTCCATGCACATTTCTTTATTGGTATTCTCTCTATTAAAGTCAGCAGTAACTCTCTTTTTAAAAATTTATTTTATTGAAGTATGGTTGATTTACAGTGTTGTTTTAATTTTTACTCTACAGCAAATATATGTGTGTGTGTGTGTGTAGCTACACATTCTTTTTCATATTCTTTTCCGTTATGGTCTATCATAGGATATGGAATATAGTTCCCTGTGCTATACAGTAGGGCCTTGTTGTTTATCCATTCTATATGTAATAGTTTGCATCTACTAATCCCAAATTCCCTATACATCCCTCCCCAAACCTCCACTCCCTTGGCAAAAAGACTGTTCTGTACATCTGTGAATCTGTTTCTGTTTTATAAATAAATTCATTTGTGTCATATTTTAGATTCCCCATAAAAGTGATATCCTATGATATTTAGGTTTCTCTTTCTAAATGATGAATTCTGTGGCCATTTTCAGCTCTCTACATGATTATTCTTTTTCACACAGTTAAATACTAACTCTTCCTTAAAAAAAAAAAAATCTATTTTCTCTTGGTTTCTGTGACATTTAATGCTCATCTTATTTCTCCAGAAATCCTTCATGGTCTTATAGTGTTTGAAGTTTCTTGGTATTGTGAATGTTTCTTAAATGCTACCAGAAACAAAACAAAACAAAATACCTCATCAATACTCATTCATTAAGTTTAACTTTTTACCAAGGACACAGAAGATGTATTCCATTGTTACCTAGGGATTTTTTTTCCCCCCATGCCAAGCTGTATCCATTTTTATTAAAGATACTTTTCATAAACAATCATGGTATTTCAGGCAGGGCATGGACAGACAATCATTAACAGCATACAGCATCATTCAAACTCCATTTTTCAATGGACTAGTGCAGAAGTCAGACAAGAAAATGGGACATTTTAATATGGTGATTGTCGGAGTTCCCGTCGTGGCGCAGTGGTTAACGAATCCGACTAGGAACCATGAGGTTGCGGGTTCGATCCCTGCCCTTGCTCAGTGGGTTAAGGATCCGGCGTTGCCGTGAGCTGTGGTGTAGGTTGCAGACGCGGCTCGGATCCTGCGTTGCTGTGGCTGTGGTGTAGGCCGGCGGCTACAGCTCCAATTAGACCCCTAGCCTGGGAACCTCCATATGCCGCGGGAGCGGCCCAAGAAAAGGCAAAAAGACAAAAAAAAAAAAAAAATATGGTGATTGTCATCATAGAAAGGGGATTATTAAACTGTCAATTGGTTAAAAGCTTTTAATGTCTCTGTATTGTAAGGGGAAGACTATAACAATTTGAGAAAGCTCTGCTTGATAGATTCTGTTGGAAAAGAATGCCGCATAATTTGTAGGGAGTGAAATCCACAAATAACTTGAACTTCAAGTCATCATCTATTAACTGACACTTTTTAATCTGCCAAGGAATATAAGAAACAAGGTTTTATTAGGAGTTGTCCTCCCAGAAAGTATATAAAACACATTTTAGGGGGTTTTAATTAGCAGCAGGTGGCGTTTACTACAACAGAAGCAAATTAATTCATTTGTTAAACAAATTCCTACAGAGTACGAAATGCAGCCTATTCAGTTTGGAAATGTTTATCTATTTTAACCACTGGAAGCTATTTTGTAAAACCAGCATCCTTAGAGAGCTATTGCTGGAATATGTAATCATTTTGGCATAAAACTTAATCCCTAAAAATGCAGTTTGAATTATTGCATGATTTCTTTATCTTTGGTAAGTGAGGGTTTGTGATGAAACAGATGAGACATTTAATCAGCTTAAAAAAATGATGCATTCTAGGAAAATGCCTCTATTTTCTAGGCTAAGACATCTTTTAATCATACTGGACAGTTTCATTGTATCTGCAATGAAGGAAATGAACAATGGAAACATTTATGTAGTGTCTGATTGTCTGGGGATGATGATCTATAAGATGCAGAATTATTATTTAATGCTTTGGGGATTCCCTTCTCTTCCTCCATCATTCCTTTGAGCTCTGGTTTCTGTACTAATCCTAGAGAGAAAACACAAGCATTTATGTTATTTCTGGATTGGAAAATTAGACTTGTACCTAACAGTTAAATAATATTCTTAATTAACTAAAACCAGAGTTGGTTAAATTGTCATGAGTAATCATTGTGGCATTTTCCTCCTTTTTAGTAGAGAAAATAGCCCATAACTCTGGGCACTCTGGACATATATATGAAATCCTTCCAATTTGTAAGTCTGTGATTCTAGGTTTTGAATATTTATGGTGCACTGTACCTCTATGATGGTGATTTATTTTTACTGAGCCTCATGAGTTGCAAATTCTCTTGCCAAGTTGGGGGAGGATCAGAAGAGGGGGAAAAAAGAAAGGCTGAATGTGATTTTGTTCCCTGTTGAGCTAATTAGGAATCTAGGGCTTATTTAGAAACCTGCAAAACTCAGACTCTCTCTTAGTCAATTAGTCTAGCTCACGCTCTGAATTAGACTGCAGTTAGTTTTTCCTCAGGTCAAAGCAGAAAGAGAGGTATATTCTTAAGTCCCAAATCTCGGAGAAAAAAGGAAAAAAAAAAAGGGGGGGTGATGACACTGGTAATCTGGTAGAGTGGGAGATTAGTTGAGAGGGAGGACATCTTTTATTGTAGTGAAGTGAAAGGAAATGAAGGATTTGTAATGGAATGTGTCATATTACATACAATAACCTGATCTATTAGAGAGTTAGAACTTCCATGTGATCTGGAAAACTCAGATCATCTGCTATTGACATTGTTATCCTTATAATCCACATGCTAAACTTTATTCTAAATTTTCTGGACTCTAAAATGTCTTTTTAACAGTCTCACAGTGGTATATATTATTATTTTCAAGACAGTAAGTCAAGTAAAATTAGTTATATTTTCATCTCTTTTAAGTATTAGTGAATATTGTCCTTTATTAAGATGAGAAAGAGGCTCTGGTCTCATTATCAGCACACTAATAGTGTAAATTATTACTTCCACGAAATGGTAAATTTGCTCTTTGTGTTGATTTTTATTAGCTTTTGTTTCAGAATATACTCTAACAAAGCAAGTTGGGGGGCAGGGTTTTATGCAGTGCCCTTAATGCATACACTACACAAACTCAGGTAAGGAATATAAAAGATGAGCAGTATATATAGTCCCCATTTTAGGATAACTTACCAAAAAATGAGAGAATGTTCTAAAACAACTGTGATGTAAGATGTTCTTTCTTATATTTGAATACATCTTTGAACAAATAATCATTGGTTCCAAAAATCAAGTTGTTAGACAAAGGTACACACTGAGAATATTTATTTCTTCTCACTTCATATGGTTCTTGTATATCCTTTCCACTACATCTTTATGCATATATAACTATGTGTATGTTTACTCCTTTTTTATACACATAATGTGTATACACTGTTTTGCCCCTTATGCAAAGTTTGCTAGAAATTGTGAACAGGACACTTTGAGACAAAAGACAAAAATAATTTCTCACTAAGAAGAATTGAAGGATGTCTTCAGGATGAGTTTTTGTTTGATTTATGTCCTAAAATATGATAATACAGGGAAAAAAACATTCTATATATATAGAGAGAATATATATATTTCACTGTGTACAAAGAATATCAAAAGGAAGTAGAAGTTCAGGCAATGATTAGAAAATATCAAGCAGCTGATTGAATCATAAATGAAGAAAGTAGTGGGAGACAAGACTGGATAAGTAAGTGATTTTTAGGGGGAATTATGGGCATTTTGGTTGTTTTAACCTCAAAATTTTCCATCCTTTAGAAAAAAGTATGCCAATCTTACATTCCTAGAGTTGGTGGATTACTGGGTTTTGATGACTGCTAAAATTTACTTTGACTAACCAATTAAATGGTTTTTATATTACTATTTAAAATATTGTAAAATACATTTTAAAGCTTAATTGGCAAATGTTTTGATCACTTGTTAGCTTCTCTCTTTGAAACTCTGCAGCCATGATCAATACAGACTCTTCTCAGCTTAGTGTCAAATGACATTGACACTATGGATAGCCATCGGTCATAGGCCAAAACTAAAAAAATAGATTCTTCCAAGTCCAAACAGAGGATAAAACTGATCTGGGTGGATTTAACATTTTGCTCTAGCATCTAGGGAAAACTCTAGCTCATAGGATTTCTGTGTAAGAAGCTCCATCAATTTTAACCAGATGTACTTTTGGTTCTCCAGATGATATTATAATACTAGAGTAGTATAGAGAATAATGACGCTATGGCTGCTCGGGAGAACAAAGAAGCATTGATGAATGTTTACCACCCATCTCTAAAGAGCTGCTTTGCTTAAATTTAAACTGAGGATTACTTTCCTGATGATTTAGATTTAGTGAGTAGAATTGTAAAAGCAGTCCCTTGAGATCTGACTGTTCTGCACATATTAAGGACAAGGAGATTTTTTTAATCTAAATATCTATTTTTAAGTATATAAAATTACAAATATCATATTATGAAGGGGGCTTTTAAGATGATATAAAAAATTCCTTTCAGCTGTTCCCACATTCTCTCCCAAACAACAATGCTTGTTTACTGACTTAAAATTTTTCTTCCACTTTGAATTAGTGAATCTGATAAAATATTGTAGGGGCACCTATTGTCTATACTTAATGTTATTTACCTTATTTCTATAATTAATTAATCATTTTATTTTAAAAATGTAGCTAAGATAACTAAGATAATATAATTGTCAGGTTATGTGTTCATTATTTCACATATTTATTTTATATTATACATATTTGGCTTATCATGTATTTTTCTCCAAAATTTTTTACCCAATAATGGAGAAGGTGGTAATTATATAAATACTTCGGTCCTTCTCTAATATAATTTCAGTTTAATTGATTAGTCATAGGAATTCTTTACACTTTTTCTATGATACAGTGTTTAAATCAGTTGTTCACTGGTCAATTTAATTCTCTGTCCTGGTCTCTGGAACAAATATGCACCCAGAGTAGAAACTGGATCTTCAGAACCACTAGTTAGTTAGCAGTCCAGCATCATTAGTCTTTTGTCTTCTTTCCTCCAGCATTTAGTCTTAAGACTGATGATATTATTTATTACTAAATGACAATTTATTCTAAACATTGCTTTTAAAACATATATTTGATTTGCTAACTGATTTCATTCCTATAAGCTTATTACATAAAATACTTGAATCTAATTGTCCCTAGCTAAAAACAAATTCATCCCAAATCTCATCTAGTGACTGTAAATCAACTAAATAACTTATTTATCAAGGCTACTACTTGTTCACAAAATCTCACTTCTAATCCAAAGTTGTATCCACCAATCCAAAACTGTTGTTTCACTTGACCTTTGCCTAATTCGAAATAGTTCTCTGCCTTTGCAGGCTTATTTTAAAATCATTTAGCCCAGGCCAAAAGACTCATTAACATCCTCCTCTAATTTCTCTTGTCTATGACACTACTCAGGTTCCTTTGTTTCTTTCTTTCTTTCTTTTTTGTCTTTTGTTATTTTTAGGGCCACACCTGCTACATATGGAGGTTCCCAGGCTAGGGGTCTAATCGGAGCTACAGCTGCTGGACTATGCCATGACCACAGCAATGTGAGATCAGAGCCGCATCTGCGACCTACACCACAGTTCAGGGCAACGCCAGATCTGTAGCCCACTGAGTGAGGCCAGGAATCGAACCTGCACCCTCGTGGTTACTAGTCCAGTTCGTTAACCACTGAGCCACTACAGGAACTCCCCTTTGTTTCTTTTAGGAGATTTTTCCCCCTCCCTCAAATACATCTAATAAACTTAGTTTGACTAAGTCAAGTTTTTCCTCATCTTTCAGAGGGAACTGCCAGTCAACAAATGAAGAGAAGAAAATTCTGAAAGTCTAATAAATAACTCCATCTTTGGCCCATCATATCAGTTGTATTTTAATTTTAATTTTTTTAAGGTGGAGGGAAGGGCACCACAGTAAACAGATGAGAGTTTTGCTTTTCCCATGGAAATCGTTATTCCCTAAAAGTTGTCTACCTTATATGAGTTCCCTAATCTTAACTTGGCTGATGCATGTTAACCCAGTAGCTCATGCCAAGACCAGTCCTACCACAGTAAGTGCATTCATTGTATCTCTGGGCATTCACCTTCCTGATGGGAACTGGCTGACACTCCTGGTATAAATTATTCCTTCTTTTGGTACCATTTATGACAGTCAGTTAAGCGGATTAGAATCTAAATCCAGCTGGTGTGATGGACAAAACTTGGTTAACAGATAAATATATAGCTAGAATTCTGCTTTCACTGTGTTTTAGATTGAAGCCTGAAGAGATTGATTATTTCCACTGAACTTGTTTTCCCCTTTTAGGAAAATAAAAGTAACATGGGATGTTCTAAGAATTAAATTTTTTTAAAAAGTTTTAAAGCTTCTAGCATGGATATGAGCATATTGCAAATGTTCAGGTGTTATTGGTGTTTATTTTTTTCTTTTAATAATGGAAAATTGCCCTATAGAATATACTTTTAACCAGACAACATCTGTGTTTACTATAATTATGAAATCCTGGAATACTTTTAAAGTTATCAGAAGTTAGTTTTTATATTGCATATAACATTCCTTTCAGATTGATTTTGCTTCTTTAACCTTAATAAAGACTAAGTTGATCCTATTTACAGGATATAGTGATACCCTGAGTCTAACTTCATCTCTATAACTAAGTCCAAGTGACAGCTTAAGTATAAGAAAGCAAGTCATGGAAGGGAAATTGCTTGAAAAGAGTTGAATAAGATAGAGGAATGTTCAGGAAAATTGCTTGATATTTCACATAGGTCCAGATTAATTCATCTTCAACAGACAATGTGTGCCCACAATTCTTTAAATCTTTAACATCAAATATCTTCAGCTTGTTGTTTCCACCGATCCTAGACTATTGTATCTGAAACTTTACCCAGTACTAATGAAGCCACCTTTTTGCAAGACCTACCTGAAGTCAAACTTTCAATAAATGGTGACCTTTGATTCTGTCCTCAGAAACACTGCTGCAGCTCTGGAGTTTGGATCCCCCTTAGGGCAGTAAGTAGCACTTGGCTTTGTGTTATCAATAGGTGGTATTGGAGATATTTGGGAAGCTGGCCTTCCACAATGCTGAGGGCACAGGTCTAAAACAAGGCTTTCCAAATTCAAATCTCAGATCTGCTACTTACTACTTGTGTGACTTCAGGCAAGTTTTTAATCTCTCTGTGCTTCAGTTTCCTCATCTATAAAGTGGGGCATAATAAAACCTACTTGATAAAATCATTGTGTTGATTAATAAATTTTCATATGAAAACAACTTTAAATAGTATCTTGCATGTTATAATAGGGATATGTATTAAATATTCATATTATTTAAACTAGTATAGTTATAATTATTAATATTATTAAATTGTTAAATGTCTTAGGGCATTTAAAATATTTTATTTTCAAAAATTATAACTTTCCATGACCATTTTATTACATAATATGGTATATTTTGCTTGTAACAATAGGATGTAAAATTGGGAATATTTTTCTTAAATGAACTGCATGATTTTCATTATTTCAAATTTTGTGCAATGCATACTTTTGAATTTCCTTCATTTTCCACAAAATTTCCTTCATTTTCCTCAGAATTTCCTTTATTTTCCACAGACAATAATTTTAACATCTAGTCTTTTTTGCTTTATGTTTTAAACTATTTATTTAAATTTAATTTATGGATAACATTAAAATTATGAATAATTTAAAAATAGAATTTGCTTTAAAAATGTATCTGTGTGTGCACATACATGTGTGCTTGTGCATGTATTGTAGAAAAGAAATTAAATACTTGTTAAGATGACAAGAAAGTCTTAAGAATTTGCAAATGAGCTCAAGACTACTGCAGTATGGGAGAGAAATTGAACTCAATTTCACTAAAACAAAACGTGGGAGGATTTGTAAATGCTGGGGTGAGTTAATGGAAAAATGCCTGAGGATGCTGGTGGGGAGGTTTGTTGGTTCGTGTAACTAGGTCATCTGTGTTTGCTAATTGCCACTTACTGAAGTTAGGCTGCTGCCTTCCCACAAAGACTACCTATCTTGATGTTTACATTCAAAACGATGGCTTCCAGGTTCCTGAGAAAGAGGTTTCTGGGTTGTAAAACTGGTAAGAGGCTGGGAGACATATCTCAAAAGGCAGAGGAATAATTTACAACTGCAGGTTTTCTAAAGTAACTAAGAAAAAGGTCAGGGTGTGTAGTCAGGAGGGAGACTGTCTAAAGTTTAGTCAGTCTGCGGGAACCATAAGGCCATCTTCGTCAATACAGACGCACGTAACTCTTATTTAAAGGACAACTTTGGATATTTTATACCTGCAAGAGGCACATTTATCTTAACTTTTCTTTAAGCAATTCTTTCAGAAGCATATCTTGTAGACATTTTATATCCCACCTCCAAAAACAGACTTTAAGTTCCCTAGTTTTGTGTGGTCACATTTCAGATGTAAATTATTCTTTATGCAAGAGAAAAGATCTTTCTCTAGGTCTAACTCAAATATGCTATGCATATCATGTCGCAGAACTGTAAACAAGATCTCAAATAGGTCTATGTCTCCTTTTCACAAATGAGGAGAACACAGGGGAAACAAAAGGAAAAGGAAGTCTCTGTGAACTTCTTTTTTAAAAATATTTCTTTCATCTTTTCTGGTGAAAATATCTGAAAAGTCTGACATAAGCATGACCCTCCAAAGAAGAAAGAGTATACAACATTGATAGAGTTTCTCTACCCACAAGTTCTGGATCTCAGCTGCTGCTTCTGGAAGCTACTTCCCCTTGTTTTGTCTCCATTGTCTGGTGTGAATCTGTGCCAGACACAGAGCTTCATAACAAAATAATCTTTCAGGAAGTCCCAAGAGTTATAAGACAAATTAGAGGCTAGTTACACAATGGTTACTAGGCAAAAAACTCTTGAACACCTCTTTCTTTGCCTTAATCATAAAGATTTCTTCACCTTTTATTGTCTATTTCTTAAATGGCTATTTCTTAGTTATTTAGGTTTTAGGTGATGATTGCACTTAGTTTCGTGTTCATCTAATTATAGTGTTTGGAAAATTCATTAAGAGAATTCTGATGATGGAACAGGAAGCAGTATGAATATGTGAGGTATAGAAAAAGCCCCTGGACAACTTTTCACCACTAACCAATAATTAGATTCTAACTTTTTAAATTCTGAAAACTTCTAGTAGGTAACAGACAGGCACAGCAACCTCAAATCTCTTGGTATTTAAATTATATATTTCTAATTCATACCTTAGTTGATTGTCTTTCATTTCATTGCAGCTGCCAATTATATCATCTGTGGCTGCCTGTTAAGCTTTTGAGTTACAAACGTCAGTCCTGGGACCAATTATGTCCAAGTCAAAGCAGCGATCTTGGAATAGTATTTTCACATCTAACATCTGATATATCAAGACAAGGATCTTTATCTTCTTTTGCCAACTTACCTATCATAAGCTGTTTCCTTTTTTCATTACTTTGTTAATACATATATATGAATCAGCCTTCCAATTTATGAAAAATAAAATGTCTTATGAGCAGTATGCAAATACGGTTTTAACAATCTGTAATATCATATCTTAGTACATGAAATCTTCTTACTTTTTTTTTTTTTTTTTTTTTTGTCTTTTTGTTGTTGCTATTTCCTGGGCTGCTCCCGCGGCATATGGAGGTTCCCAGGCTAGGGGTTGAATCGGAGCTGTAGCCACCGGCCTACGCCAGAGCCACAGCAACGCGGGACCCGAGCCGCGTCTGCAACCTACACCACAGCTCACGGCAACGCCGGATCGCCAACCCACTGAGCAAGGGCAGGGACCGAACCCGCAACCTCATGGTTCCTAGTCAGATTCGTTAACCACTGCGCCACGACGGGAACTCCCGAAATCTTCTTACTTTTAAAGAGAATATTGTCTACCCATCTCAGATTTTTTTTTCCTTAAAATCTTCGGAATAACTGTCTTCAATTAAGGAATCCTTTCAATATCTTTAAATCACTATACAATGGAAATGTTTTACAATATGTAGCTTAAATTCCTCAAACGTGGCCCTCTTGCTCAGGACACAGAAAGCAGTTTCTTATTTCCTTTATTTAGTATTTCTTTACGGTGTTTGAAGGCCCTTTTGAAAGTGTTCTTCAGGTTCCGCATCCACTAACAATATTTTGAGGAATCCTTTCCTAAAGGATTCCAAAGAACAGAGAAGAAAAATTCCTTTTGGTATGGAATTTCTTTTCAATCTCCCCATTTTTTCTTTGAAAATTCACTTATATTTTATAGTCTGAAACAGCATGATGTCTTGTTTACTTTGTTTTAAAAAAATGTAATGGTTTAAATTACTTACCACAATGAATGATTTCTTTCTTCTCTCCAAAGAAAGTAAAGTGACAAAAAAATCACCAGTATGGTTTCTAGACATTTCATCTGCCTCTTCCCTAGTTTTTCCCGCTATTAGAGGCAATAGTGATTTTAATCTTTATTTATCTTTTTTAGGATCTGTTTTCCAAAACAATAATTAACTAGTGTCTAGGAAAAGCAAAAACAAATAAAAGAGAAAAAACAACAACTTATTTCTGATCGTAGTTATACTAATAGGAACCAGCACTCTGGAGTCATTGCAATAAGTTTCTGTGAAGAGTCAGGTTTGAAGTGACCTTTTACATTTGATACTCTGGACCTAACTTACTCACCAGTGCCTAAATGAGGAAACCCTCTATGGTAGTTATTTATGTGTTATGATAAAGAGGTTTTTTTTTTTTTTTTTTTTTTTTTTAGTTAATTGGCACTCTTTATGCCTTCAGTGGACAATTATTCACTAGGTATCTGCCATACTCTAGGCATTTTACAGAATTGTAGGGATGCAGACACAAAGCAAGGAAGGTCTTTTCATGATGCTGTAGGTCAGTGGGAAGGGAAGTGTACTGATGACTTCAATACAGTGAGAACCACATATGGACACATGTACATATTACAAGTAGTGAGAAGTTAAAAGAGAAATGTCAGATAAAGCAGCTCAAAGACCTAAGTAAGAGTCTCAGAGGAGAGTCACGTTCAGCAGGGATTTGCAGAATACATGGGAAAAAAAAGGAGTCATTCAAGGCAGAGAAAATATAACAAGTAGCATGTTATGCTCAAAGAACTGTAAGTAGCTCAGCATAACTGAACCATAGGGTAAGAGTTGGGGATGGGAAGACATAAGACTGAAAAGAGTATGAGACCAGATCTTAGGAAATACTGTATTGTAAACCAGAGGTCTGCAGCCTGCCTTTGACTTTTGTACTGCTCAGAAGTTAAGAATGGTTTCTGTATGTTTAACTAGTAGAATAAAAGTTAAAAAGAAGAAGAAGAATTTGTGACATATGAAATGATATGAAATTCAAGTTTCGGTGTACATGAAGTTTTATTGGAATATGGCCTCTCCCTTTTGTTTACAGATTGTCTATGGCTGCTTTCATACTAGGGTGGCACAAATGAGTGGGTGTGACAGAGATCATATGTCCTGCAAAACCTAAAATATTTACTAAGTGTTTCCTTCCAGAAAAAAATTTTGCTGATCCTCACTGTAGACTTAAAGACTTTATGATGTAGGAGGAAAAAAGCAATGGGTGGGTTTAAGGAAGAAAGTGTCTCTCCAAGAACTGTTTTGTAAACTATTTCTTGGATGGTGTATTTTGAAAATAGTTTGAGTTCAGGCAAGACCAGTGTCCAAGTGAACTAAGGCATCGGCAGATAAGCAAGTCAAGATATTTTTGGTCCTTCTCTGTGATAGGGAGATGAAAAAAGATGTAAGTCTATGATACTAATCTTGGGAGAGATAGACATTCGCACAGAATAAGGTACTCAGAGGTGGCAAGAAAACAACTAAGTCCCCTTTGAGATAGGAAATTGTGAGCTTCACATTGGAAGATTGAAGTTATAATCTATTTGATAAATGTAAATTCAACTACAGTTCAAAAAACAAATGGATGGAAGGACTTTTTAATAGAGGTGATTTTTAAAGATGATTGAATTTCAGGAGATTTATTTTAGTCTTTCTCTAATATGCTTTATAATTTGGTCAAATCCTTATATTATTATTGATCAGATTATTTAAACACATGCCCAGCTATACCATCAGCAATGTATGTTGTGTGGGGGTTACTTGCTTATTTTTCTCTCAGATCTGTTTCCTGCCTTTTCCTTGCTCTGCTCTGGATTGAGGGGTCTGAACACTACCAAATACATTGCAAGCCTCTTTCACCTCTGTCATCCACCTAATTCTGGTCACTGTAGTGCAGCAGTGGGAAGCTGCTAGTTGTGAGGAAGGCAGAAGCCAGAGTAGTTTCCCCTCTGACTGCTCTGAACCGCTTTGCAGAAGTGGTTGTGTCTCCTTGGTGGCTGCAGCTTCTACTGTTGTCCCAGTCCTAGAACTTAATCTCCTAGACTCTGGTAACTCCATTCTCTCTCCCTTGGTCCCTCCAGCCTGGGTAGCCAAGTCTTCGTGCTGGGTTACCTTGTGGCTGTTGTAAATACCCACACTGTCTGTCTCCTGTTGGGTTTTCTGCTCTGCCATCACTTTTTAAATTGGCTGCTTCTTTAATTCTTTCTTTTTTTTAATTGTGATAAAAATTTTCACAACAGAAAGTTTATTAATATGACATTCTCATTCTGCAACTCAGTGTATTTTAAGTCAACATTTCAAGTGTACTATTGAGTAGTATTAAGTATATTAACAATTTTCTCATCATCCAAAACAAAACTGTTGTAACTCAAGCAATAACCCCCTAATCTCTCTCCCCAGGCTCTGGTTACTTCCATTCTCTGCCATCACTTTTGTCGCTGGTTCTCTATATTCAGTCTCACTCTCAAGCTTGCTGGAATGGCCTGTGTTTTCTTGCTTGGACCTGACCTTATGCACTTTGTGAGTCCATCTAAGGGAGGGTTTCCCTACTCCAAGCCAGCCTAGTATGCAAAGTACCATGCTGTGACTGGCACTTTACAGGAATTCATTATCCCATACTTTTTAAAAAAATTGCAGTATAGTTGATTTATAGCGTTGTGTTAGTGTCAGATGTACAGCAAAGTAATTCAGTTACATACACATACACACCTACGTATATAATTATTTTTCATATTATTTTCCCATATAGGTTATTACAAAATACTGAGTATATGCCCTGTGCTATACAGTAGGTCCTTGTTGTCTATTTTATGTCTAGTAGTATATGTAAATCCCAAATTTCTAACATCATTTTATCCCATGCATTTTAATGCATTTGCCTTATGACTTCTTCATAGTAGTTCAAAACAAACTAATTTGCTCATGCAAAAATCTATAGAATTGGAGGCTATTAATCCTCTTCCTTTTTTTCTGATGTTTTTATTTTTTCTCTTTGGATTCTTGGATTTTTTTTTTGACGGTTGATAATGGACCAAAAACAATAAATTTTTTTTTTAGAACAATGATCTGACTTTTGGATATAAATCATGTTATAACATTCCACCTATACTGCAATTTGATATTTTTAATCTCTATTTATTCTTTGAAATGCTTTTCTCATTTTTCCTTGAGCACAACTGTCCTTTTCTTTCTCCTTCTTCTGTCTGTTAAAAACAGAAAAAAAATTCACATTTGAAGATCTTCTAGACTTTATTTAATCATTCATGAATTGAGCAGCATCCTATCTAGCAAAGAGAAGGAGCTCCCTCTGAGGACCTATACAGAATGAAAGGCTTTTGTAGGCAGAAGTTTACAGGGACAAGGAAAGAGCAGACTACCACTTCTTTCTTGGGAGACAGAAGGAATCTATCAAGCAGATTACCTTACTACTGCTGACCAGGAAATTCCAGACTGACCCATTCAGATTACCTTGCTGGAGAGGTTTACACTGTAATTAGGTTAGGTATTAAGTCTTGATTTTTGGCGATGTGGATGTAGCAGAAGTGATGATATTTTGAGCCTATTTTGAACACGTCCTAGGTTCCTTTCCTCCCAGTCACTGTGACTAGCACTACCTACTGTGATGATGGGTTGAGCCAGATGAAAGTTTTTTTGAGTTATCTTTTATGTGGTTTGCACATTTAAAGTTAAATCTTGGTATAATTACTGTATTTTTATAGAATACTGAAGTGTTTAATTTTAATTAAAGCATTTTTGTTTGTTTTTGGCCATCCCTGCAGCACATAAAAGTTCCTGGGCCAGAGAGCAAACCCAAGGCAGAGCGGCAACCCAAGCCATTGTAGTGACAACACCAGACCCTCAACCCACTGAGCCACAAGAGACTCCGAAAGCAATTTTTATTTAGCTAAAACTTCCTTTGATTCAGGTTCTACTCATTGGCAGATATTTTTTCCTACTGTGTAGAACACATTCTTCAAATCATGTAGCATAGACATTTTAAGTTCAAAAGGTGGAATTCCTCTCTCCATAAAATATTGTAATGTTATTTAACTGATTTCTTTGAGCTCTTCCCTAATCCTCTTGTCCATCAAGCTTGCAGTGACACATTTTTATGCCTCACCTATTCTGACATGCTGATGCATGATTGTGAAAAGAAAGGATTGAGACAAGGACAGCAGAGGGAAGACAGAGGAAAGAGAAGGAAAAGAATGGAAGCTAAATCTTTAACTTACTAAATTTCTGACCTCGTGTAAGTCACTTAGCGTGACAAATCCTGTTGCCCCAAATGGATGTGGATACTCAACATCGTCACCTCCCATGCCTGGTAGGGACCAGATGTTTCCAGTCAGATTTATCACTGTACAGTGTGAGCAAATGAGTACTGGAGAGAAGTGAATCTGCTTTGAAGAGGTCAGTTTGATAATTTGAGGAAGAGAGAAGAAAACGTTCAGCATAGAAGGATGAGAAATTTTAAAAAAATCACTTTGAAGGTTTTTGTAAGAGAGATAGAGAACAGATACACTCATATGACAAATATAACTTTGGGGGAAAGGATGGTACAATTTATTTTAAGAGCTTTTTATTTTCTGGGCATAACCCCTTTGGCATTTTTCAGAGTTTTTGGTGAATACATAAATTAACTCTCTATTATTTTTGATTGTCAGAATGATGTTACTTTGCCCATGACACCATATGATGTCAGGACCACAAAGTTCAACAGCTTTTTAACCGGTTACATATGAAAGAAGGTGCAAAAGAAAGGGAAGAAATAGGTGTTGAATATCACATTGTTTCATTTTACCATCACAACCCTGCAAAACGGTAACATTATCCCCACAGATAATTCAGTAATGCCTAGGAGACCTAGGATCCTAACCCAGGTCTGACCAGCTCAATGAAATTTTGTTTTGCAAAATGGAATGTGCATATCAATTAATTAGGGTCATTCATTATGCAGAGCTGATGGAGAAACGCAGATATATACTTTCTTAAAAGGCATGATGTTTATTTAACACAATTTTTATCTCAAAACATAATCACATCATAAAATACAAAGCAAAACTTACATTGCATTAAATATGAAAAGGAACTTCAAAGAAAGCTCATGATGTGAGAGATGACAATTTGATCTGTGCCTTCAGATAAGGTGGGGAATGTTGGGAACCAAGTGAATATACACTGGCTTACATTGCTGGGGAAGTGAGAGACAACGATAGAAGCAGCATCCATCAAGCTGTCTTATTTATAGGTTTTGATTGTAAAACAAAGAGGATAAAAATGTTGAACAAGCTTCCCAGTGCAACAGAAAGTAGCAGTCTTCCTGTCCTCCTGTAACCTCTGCCTGCCCAACTGCCACCATCAAACTATTATATTCAGGAATTCATGGGAAATTAAAGGGGAAGTACTTTATATTTTGAAATGCTCTGAAAAGTCTCTTCTGCTGATGCTTTAAATTGTAAATGAGTGAATTTTTGTGCATTATTATTGTCTGGAGCTCAGCTGAGCTGGGAAAGAGCGCTGAGCCGCCAGGTGTCGGAGTAGCTGATTAAAGCAACAGACCACAAATGAATGTTAATCCTTTAAAACCACGCTGGTATAAGCAGAAGTCAGCAACCAGAGAAAGCACCCGCTTGCCTTGTTCCTTTTTCCTTGCACAGGTGGAGGGTCAGGTGGAGCTGCACAGATGAAGGGGGTGGGGAGGTCACGTCTCACTGCTGAGGGAGCCCCAAATTAAATGTTCTGGCAGTTTTATAGACCCTAGCTTGGAGAGAGAGCAAGGGGTTAGGGCTAGGAGTGGAAAAACACTGGGTCCTGAGTCAGAGTGGAGTCTTCAAAGTTTCCCTTACCTTCCCGCCCCATAAGGAGGTCTTTCCAGAGGCACCTGAGGAAGACCTCTGCCCGGGGCTTCAGATCAGGAAACCTGGGAATGAAGTTGCCTGGGCTAAGAATGTCAGCATATGAGAGAGCTTGTCCCACCTGGGCTGAGGGGGTTGAGAGGGAGAGGTGGAGGGGGTGGCTGAGTCCCTGATTGCAGCTCCTCCAGGCTATGCTCCAAGTCTGGTGAGGGGAGAGCTGCCAGGTAAAGCTTTTGTAATGGCCTATGGTCAGGCCTAGAAAATTACATAGTGGTTTTTAAACAGGAGCCAGACTCCCCAATTATCTTTATTGGTGAACTTTTGGTAACAGTCGTTACCAAATAAGCTTGTAAATCTAAGGGGAAAATGTAAGAATCTTTGTATTCTTTTGCAAGGGAAGAACTCCACTGCTTTGGCTATTACTGCTTTTTTTCTCCTTTCCTGAAAGAAAATTTTCAGAATTTCTGTGGTTACCACCAGGAAGCCCCTGGCTTTGCTGCTGCTTTTCTTCATCTTCTCTTTCTTCTCTGCCCCTTCCTCCTCTTCCTCCTTTTTGTGGACTTTCAATGCAGAAAGTGATCATGATAGAAAGTTTGGCTTAAAATTTTTATGTCCCTATGTGTAGACACCGGTATTAAAATGAAAAAATAATGTAAATTGCATAAATGATAATATTGTGTTTCATGAATTAAAAATGTGAGATATAGTTCGTTTTTAATGATCACAACTTGCAAGTTGATTATTGGGGGGCAAGATCTTAATTTATCAAGTATCAGGTGACTATTTTAAATTCCCTTTCAGGGTAGCATCTACCTTATTTTGGATTCAACAGTAATAAATGCCTTCATAGAGTTTTGTGGTTTGCTTTGCAAGACACAAAATGTCCTGGTTCAAATCCTGAGTATTTTATAGGCTTGAGTTTTCCTTTTTCCATGACCATTGTCACTTCTAGCATTTGTATTCTTATAATAGGATAAATTCTTTTTGATTTGACCTTGCATGAAAGTTTTGTGGAACTTGGCAAAATTCTCATCTTTACCCCTGTGTTGAACCCATTTTCCCCTACCTTATCTGTTTGTTTGTTTGTTTTCCTTCCTTTCTGTTTATTTTTAGAAGGATGGGGTAAGGTGTAGTATATGAAGAGAAATTTCTAGGATAAAGGAATAAGGCAGTAGCAAGACAACACCTCCACTCGGCTGGGAATAGCATTTCTGTGTTTTTCTAATTCCAACCACTAAAATTCACCTTTCATATATATATGAATATTATATATATGAATAATATACATGAATATATATTATATATTATAAATATATATATATATTACTAGTATGAACACTATGTGAAGAAATTTTGTGGATTGAATGTGTGCCATGTTTGCATGCAGTATCTCTTGTTGTAAACATGATAAAATTATCAATGAAACTCCCTAATTTGATCCTGAAGTGAAGGGATGTTGTCCAATGAATCATTTGTGTTTGTAGGAGGCAACATTGTAGCTAACAGAGCAGGAATGGGACCCAGATGTTTTCTGCAAAGTTGGTTGCACTAGAGGCAAGAAACATTACCTAAAGTGGAGGCGGCCATATGGAAGTGAAGGTTGGAAACATCCCATTACAAGTCATATATCACTGAGCTGACAGCAAGGGTTTCAGCTTGTTTTTATTTAAATCATGAAAGCAGCTGCTCAGCTGTCTAGCTGTATTAAATTTAACCCCTTTTCCTGGCAGTTGAATTCAGTAATTTATGCAATTCTGATTGGCCCACGGCATAAATATCATTTGGAAAACTTTCACTTATTCTTGTCCCTTAAATTCACATCCTGATTCATGATTGGCTAATTTTTCTCTTGAATGAGAATGCTAACAGATAATGCACCTGGCTGAGTCTATTAAGGCGAATCACAGAGGAATACTGCAATTTCAGCTTTAGCTGATAATTGCTATGGCAAAGTAGGAATAAATGCCAGATAGCTTTTTTTTTTAATGATCATTTTTATCTCTTGGTATCTTGTCCTTATTTTCCTCTAATTATTGTCTTTCCTTGTTCTTCTTCTCTTAGTGACTTACTCTTTCACTTTTCTGTCCTACATGCATTTCCAATATGTCATTCTGCCTAAATGTTAATACTTTATTTTTGAGTTATGCCTCTTGGCTGTTTTAGTTGACCCGTTCACAACTCTCCTCCAGCCCTTTTTCCTCAATCTTTCTTTGCTTCTCCTTCTATATACCTTTCTGTCCCCATACTCAGTGTTCCTTTAAACCCCTTTCCAGTTTTGTAACTTGCAGAGTTGGTTTTAATTACCTTTCCTTGAGCCCTGTGGATCTTTAGGGATGTTCCATGCCCTCCGTGAAGTATGTTTTGTCAACATTTGCAGAGAACCTTCAACTCATGTTTTGACCACATGTGCCTCAAGCTACCTGCTAATTTAAGATATATTTTATCACTTGCCCACCAAAGTAGAGACTTGTAGCATTTCCTGTTGGAAAATATAGACTTTAATTTCCTGTAGAAATAAACAGTATGGAAAGAAAGACAAGTTTTATTTAAAACAATAGGAGAAATAGGTAAAAATAAGGATAATCTTGTTCTGGGGAAAAAATGAAGCTAAGGGAGGGTTTTTGCATTTATCTGGATTTTTCTTGTAATTACTTGGGTAATAATTCAATATTCTTCCCTAATTATAATTAAAAGTCCCCACCTTCCTTCTGCTAGATAATATTTTGTTGGAGATACTTAGTCTGAAAAACACATTCCTTAGTTTTTTTTTTAATTGATTTTATAATGATGTCTTTCATTGGATTATTTTTCATGGATATGAAACTCTTCAGAAAGTGACTCTGATAATGAGTTATATCTGTAAGATCAAGATTCAATGTTTTCAACCTAAAAATAGTTGGAAAATAAGATTTGAGAGTAATTTAGTGTGCTGTTAGGTGCCAAAATGATTTGCTATGGTTCAATGAGCAAGCTGACATTTTCCAGGGCTAATAATAAAAGTCCTGTGCAGAGACAGTATTTTTTCCTCACAAGTAACTCTACCTAAACAGAAATTCTGACCCCATATTTCTACTCTTTAAAAATGTAGCATGGCTCAGTGAGCTAAGTAATGTAGCATGGCTCATCAAGAATTATTTGTGAATGTGGGACCTGTAGAAGATTGTTGTGCCTAATTTTATATCCACTGTTTTCTCATTAGAAATGAGCTCAGAACATCCTTCAGACTTTGCATCAGAAGATAGTTGCCATCTCACAGCATAACTGACTTTTCTAAGTTCATGTCTGACAAAGGCCAAACAATATAGATCTCTGTAATCAAAGAGCAAACTGGTTTCTTTTCAACCAGATCATCTCCTTGGCTGTCAGTCTGACTTTGGATATGGATCTAGTCCAGCGATGTTTAAAGGAAAGAGTGCATTATCAGATGTTATGAAGTGGTAATATTGAGCTCAAAGTTCCGCTTTTTAGATATCCTCCAGACCCAGGTTTGATAAGAATTTAGCCAATTAAATCTGATGTGAGAAGGACTGGTTTTTATTAGGGCAGAGAATGAACAGGACTGGGGCAAATAAAGCCAGGACAAACTTTATTCACATTTACACAGGTGAAAATGCAATGAGAAAATGCATATCACACAAGGGGCTGACCTGTCCTTTTCATTAATTCAAAAAATATCTACAGAGAAAGTACTATGAGTTCAGACAGCAGGCTAGGTGCCTAGATGCCTAGGTAAGAGGAGAACTACAGGAAAATAATGTGGGAAAAAAGCCAAATTTCACAGAGTGAATATCATGATTTGGATGTGTTTAACCAGTACTCAAATAATTAAGAAGATGCATTAAAGTATTTACTATGTCTGTGCTTGTCTTTCCTGAATATTTCATAAAACAAGACATATTTATGCACATGAACAGTAAATAGGATGAACATCTTGGTTTTTTTTTTAATTGGAAGCTAGTATGAGTAACAATTCTAGTAGAAGCTGAATAAGCTTAGCAGTTATCTAAAAAAAGATGAGGCCCAACAAAACCCATTAGATTAACTTTTCCATTACTCAGATTAACATTTTTAAATTATCTATTTTTAAAAACAGATAATACTAACCTTGGCATGAGTGTAATGAAATGTGCATACTTTAATATTCCTAGTTGGATTATACATTTTCACACAATTTTACCAGGGGCTTTGGCAATATGTATTCATAAATTTAAAATATTTATAGTAATTCCACCCACAAAAACATATCATAAGAAAATGCAGGGAGGTCCCATCGTGGCTCAGTGGTTAACGAATCCAACTAGGAACCATGAGGTTATGAGTTCGATCCCTGGCCTTGCTCAGTGGGTTACAGATCAGCATTGCCGTGAACTGTGGTGTAGGTTGCAGACACGGCTCAGATTCCGCATTGCAGTGGATCTGGTGTAGGCTGGCAGCTACAGCTCTGATTAGACCCCTCGCCTGGGAACCTCCATATGCTGCGGGTGTGGCCCTAGAAAAGACAAAAAAAAAAAAAAAATGAAAAGATTGGCTAAAAGACTGTTGTATACAGATTACCATCACTTTACTATTTATAGAGGTAAATTTTTAGGAGCATATAAGATGCTCGATTTTAGGGAATTAATAAAAATCATGAGCATTTATGCGGTGAAACACTACATAATTCTTGAAAATCTTATTTTTGAAGAATATGTAATCACAAAGAAAAATGGTCACATGTTATATAAAAAATGTATCAAAATATTTAGTATAATTTTAGCATGCACTGAACAAAAAGAGAGAGAGAAGTATAAAGAAAACATTGGAGTTACACCAAATGTTAATAATGTCTTCCTAAATTGTACCCTTACTACTGAATAAAGATCTTTGTTTTTTATTATTCTCATTTCCAATATTAGTACAACATGTATATTTTTATTAAACAAAAAGTTAAAAGTTTGTCTTCCAACATTATTAGATGTGTAACAATAAGCAAAATAATTTTTAAAATTTTCGAAGATATAATTGGACCATGTTACTCCTGTCACCAAATTTGCTAACTGCTTTGATTCTATTCATAACCCAACCATTTTGTCATATTTCCTAGGGGCAGTCCTGTCTAATAGGAAAGCATTGCTCAAAAAGTAGAAGAGCAATTTTAAGTATAGAGAGTTCCAGGGGCATTGGGTGATGAGAAAGGTATAAAAGATAGCTGGGGGTCAAAAATGTGGCCACGGTGCATACAACAGTGTGGCTCTCTGAAATCCTTTGTCCTTTTATTCTACTCTTACTCTAGAACTCTTTGGAAGCCTGGAGGCAGAGAGGTACATAACATCTCCTTAAAGAGAATAGCTTTCCGACTTCATTTAATTCAGATGTTTCTTTCTTACCCGTACATAATAATCTTGACACACATCGATGTAAATAAATGCTATATATCAAAATCTTGTCAAAATACTACTTCAAATAATAGTTATTTGACAACGAAGGTGTGATTAGCTAGGTTTGATGAGAGCACAAGTTTTTAGTACTTTTCTCAATAAAGCTGATGATAAAAATTTTGCATATTTACATATTCATAATTTATTTCACCCTTTATCAGGATTCAATTAATCAATTGAATCAGATCTCGATAATTCAAATGCCATAACAGTGCTGTTTCTCTTTAGTTAAATGTGGCTGTCATTATAATATGTTTTAAGTGTGAGGACAGGTATTAAAAAGAATATAGGGAAAAAATATGTGCTTAAATGAAAAACTACACACTGTCTAGACTCTTGGAAAAGACCTTTTCAGTTATTAGATTCTTATTCTAGGGAAACTATTTTACAACTCTATAAATTATAGCAGGGTGAAATAGCTCTTATCTGTAGATATGTAATTTCTGTCCTGCCTAGTTCCCTCTCCTAAATGACAAAAATCAATTTTACGTCCTATGGCTCATTCATTTAAATATTTTGTATATGTGCCTGCTCTTAACATTCTCTTTTGAGCCAGTTATAAAATCTGCCCGATTTCCTCACTGAGATGAATCTCTTAACAAATATTCATTCATAATCTAGATGAGATGCGCTTTTTTTCTAAAAATTATCTTTTTTATTTTTTTAAAGAAAAGAAAGTCAGTTCTACTTGAATATATGATGGATAATTTCAATATTATATAATATCACAAAAATCATAATTTCATCAAAAGTTTATTAATTTCATCCTGAGTATCACATAATAGCATTTGCAGTAAACCATAGTATCAAATACCAAATTGAACAAGAATAATAATCAAATTAGAAACACCAGTTTCTGTGATATTTTGGATTTTCCTCACATCTTTTAGGTTTGGGTAGAAACTGTATTTCAGTATTTTCTTTAAATTTTGGTCATTTATTTAAAATTTGCCAAGTTATTGGAACCCAAGTATTACGCTTCATTTATGCTCATAAGATCTCAAAGTGGTATTTAAATTAAGTATAAAATGTAACCAAATGCAGAGTTTGATATTTTGAGTATATCTGGGATGCACTTGAGCCCATATATGTGCATATGGACACGCATGCATATATTGAGACATTTGGGGAAATATGAATACAGACTGTGATTATGTTATCAATATTCAATTATTTGCATATAGTGATATTTTGGAATGATGTAGGACAAAGTCTTTGTTCTTAGCAAACAATACTAAAATATGTAGACATAAAATTTCTTGCTGCTTGCAATTACAAATGGTAAAAACTGTTTAGGAAAAGAGAGGTAGAAGGATAGATGGAGGGGAGAAAAAAAATCACCAAATCTCCATTCATTCATATTCTTTCTCTTTTCCTCTGTTTTATTTTTTAAACTATTTTGAATCTTTTGTCTTAGTTTGCTGTTAATCAGGAAGAGTCTTCATTCTGGTTTCCACAATTAAAAGCTAAGCCTGGAGTTTTGGTTGTGACCCAGTGGGTTAAGGATCTGGCATTGCTGCACCTGTGGTGTAGGTTGCAGTTGTAGCTCAGGTTGGATCTCTGGCCAGGGAACTTCCGTATGCCACAAGTATGGCCAAATAAATAAAGTTGAGGCTACATTTAACATATCTGTAACTAGTTAATTAAACTGATCACCAAATCTTGAGTAACCTCAGGATCCTATTTATCTAAACCAAAAATATTATCAGTGTCTGATAACAAATGAGCTCAAAATATCTTGGGCTCATAATAGTAACACTCTTCTTCTCAAAATGCTTTAATAGCATGATTAAAAAGTAGCAAAGTGGTCCAAGTTGAACCTTACATCTTGCCTCTTCCTTCAAAGTTAGCATTTCAGACCAAAATATTTCAAAGAATAACTATAGGGAAGATGCGTGGTTTTATTCTCCAAATGGAATATCTAACCATAAAAGTATTTAAACTGTCTATATGTTTTGTTTTGATAAATTTTGAGATAATTTTAAAGTAATTGGGGTCATGCTGTATAAATATTAAGAATCTTTGACTTTTAGATTGACAGAAATTGTGAAATTGATGAAACTGCACAACATGTATCTAGTAATCACCTGGTAATCCATAGATACAGCGAAAGAGATAAAATTGTGTTCCCTGTGTTGAATTTCTCTCCCATAGGAAAGTGGCTATTCCTTGAAGGAAGCAGATGCTTAAATTTAACTTTTTGGATGGCATGTTTAACATTCAACTGAACAATGTTTTTTTTGTTTTGTTTTATTTTTTAAAGAGCTCCCATATGTTTATTCTCTCTTTAAAAGGAATTCCAAATTTACTTCCAGCATGTCTGCAAACAAAGGCAAGGTAGTATATCCAACTCTTCAGTAAGGAGAAAAAATATCAAAGTTGACTGCTAAGAAATCAAGACTCTGTATTTGATTATTTTTTAGGAGGAAAGGGAATCATGTGTATGATTTCCACTATTGCCCTTCGTCTCAAAGGGAAATAATGAATTCAAAGAGAAAAAACAAGGAGGAATTTTTTTATTCATGTCATTTTTTTCCCACTCTTGCTGTGATTATGATGTAGGTAAAGTTGTTATTTCATGAAAGGCACCTCTGCAGCAAGTCAGCATTATCAGCCAGATTCCAAAGTTGTGATAGATGACTTACAAGAGCTGAGCTCTGGCTCAAGGAACTGACAGATGGACTTTAGTTCCAGAAGAGTTGGAATAGATTCATGGAAATCACCCTGTAACTCTGATCCGGCACACATGTCCTCAATATCCAGAAGCCAAATAGGGGCCAAATGATTCTCCTACATTTTCTATTGGCCCAGTACCAGAGAGGAACACTGATTCAGAAAAATAAAAAAGTTTATCCAGTTTACCTCTCCCTCCTTCTAACTTTGGGGGATGTAAAAGGATACAAAATTATTAAAAATTCTAATACCTTGATTTTATTTTTTCTGTTCTCGCAAGTCTTTTGAATGCTTTATGGTTTTCATGGTTTTATAAAATTTATGAGTATCGCCACTGAAAAATAACATCATTATAAGCCTACATATTGCTTTGGACACCTACTTTATTTAAAATTAGAATAATTGTATTTATTTCCAGAGATAGATATTAAAAATTACAATGCGATATTAATAATAATAATAATTAGCACGTATTGACATCACTTAATACCCAGTTCTAGACTTGATTTTATAATTGGTTCTAAAATTTAAAGTTTTAAAATGAGGTTAATTTTCTACTAAAAATAGAATGCATAAGACAGGATGCCGAGTACTTCAGAGGGAAAGAAATTAAAGAAATTGAATTGGATATTTTTCCTGGCCTTAAAGTACAGTTGGGTAGGTGCATAAGATATGCAATAGCCATCACTGCAGGCAAAATGTAATAAATGCAAAAAAAGAAATAAGGGGCAGAAATCTGGAGGTTGAGAGGAGGTAAAGCAGAACTGAGATCATGGAAGATGCTACGAAGGAGGCAACACTGAGGCCCACTTTGAAGGATAGGTGGGATTTAAAGAAATGGGATTCGAGAAGAGAATTAGAGGGAGTGCTGTACAACAGAAAGATCTGGGGTGTATTTAGGAAACAAGTCATAAGCTGTCTGGTTTTTCTGGAAATATGCTAGGGGATTATCAGGAGAGTATGAAAATATTTTCTTATGTATATATTCCTTGGGGAACTCATTCACTCTCATGGTTTAATCCCCTAAAATCCTTTCAAATCCATCTTTTTCTCTCTATCCCCACGGCCAATACTATTCTAGTTCTGGCCACTGTCATCATCAGCTTACTGAGACAGCGTCTAACAGACCTCTCATCCAGTGCACCTCGGAACAGATAGAATCACATCCCTGTGTGGTGAAAATTCCTCATTTGCCTCCCCCATTAGATGAAAACCTTATCTCTCTATCTACTCTTTTCCTGTGCTTTTAGGGAGACCTCTCCAAAGGTTTCTTAATTTTTCCCGAGAGTAGTCTTTTCTTCCTGCCTGGATTGTTGTCTCGGCCCCGTAAATTTTCCATCGTTTTTTCCACTAGCAAACCTTATCTTTATCTTTAATGTCTCAGTTTACATATCAGTCTGTTTAATCATGCAATCATTAATTCTTAAAGGTTTAGTTGAGGAGGTAATGTGTTCCAGGAACTTCATTCCTCCAAGACATTTTCCTAGATCTCCCAGACTGTATTTTTTGCCCCTGATCCACACAGCACCCTGTACTGTTATTGTCTGTGCAGTGATCTATATTATCTATTCAAATACAAACCTCATATGAGTAGAAATAGAAGAATTTTGATGAGCATTATATACATAACTCATGCATAGAGATAAAACAAATTTGAGTGATAAATTAAAAAACCTACAGTACTCTTTCTCTTACCAAACATGATTCTGCCAGATTTTCCTGATTTAAATGATCTCCTACTCAATTTATCTCCCATATTTTATACTTCTGTAATAGTAGTATCCTTCAGAATCATCCAATGAGATATCCATTCTTGAATCTGGTTTTGAATAGCTCCCATAGAAAGACTTCTTTTTCAATGTTTCTTTTACGCTCAACTCCCTCTACAACAAGGGTGACTGTGGACCCATGACTTCAATAGTATAACTTCTCTCCACCAAAGGTCCAGTCCAGTGCTCAGGCCCAGCGGAATACCATTTCTACCTTGAAGCTGTCCTGAATCTTCGCAGGTCTCATTGACTCCCTCCGTTTTTAAAATTAAAACGACTTTTCAACTAAACTATAATCTTCTTCAGGAGTTCCCTTCATGGTGCAGCAGAAACAAATCTGACTAGTATCCATGAGGAAGCTGGTTCAATCCCTGGACTCGCTCAATGGGTCAGGGTTCTGACATTGTGGTGGGCTGTGGTATAGATTGCAGACATGGTTTGGATCCCGTGTTGCTGTGGCTGTGGCATGGGACAGCAGTTGAAACTCTGATTCGACTCCTAATCTGGGAACTTCTGTATGCTGTGCTCTGGCCCTAAAAAGCTCAAACAAACAAACAAAAAAACTATAATCTTCTTCAAAACTACGGAACAATAAAGGAAATAAATTACATCTTTAAATTTTAAAGAAAATTCTCACCTTATTCTAACTTTCCAGCTCCTTCATTATTCTTAAGTTTGTGGTATAAATTCTGTATTTCTTGCATCTGTTAAAATCTCCCTCAGGATGTTTTTGGTTTGCTTTTTTAAATGTGTGATGAGTGTGTGCATGTGTGTATATTTATATTTACATTTTTACTATGAACTCATCCTCATTTGGGGTTGTTATATCCCTAGGTCTTTCACGTGCTTGGCATGTGACAGCATCTCTATGATACACTGATTTCTTTTGGGTCCCCAGCAATTTTATGTTATAGACCCATTTTTATGTTAAACTATCATCTTTGGATATATGAACCACACTGACTTCCAGAACAAATTTGGCTTTTCAGTTTTTCACACTTTCATTTTTTTTTCCCTGTCTACATCATAAAGTGAACTGAAAGCTTTCTTGCCATCTTTCTGGGCCAGTGTTTGTTTTCTTTCTTATCTTTTCAAGGATTATGCATCAGTTAGAATTTTATCTCAAGCACCTCAACATTTAAAAGATTCAAGACCACATTTCATGGTTCTGTCAAAGATTAAAACTCCAGCCCCAGTTTTGTATAGCCTCCCTCTCTGGCTCTTTTCCCTAGTGTCTAGCATCCCCTTTCTTTCTTTAAAAATTAGCTATATATTAGGATTTCAAAGGATGCATTTATCCAACATTCCAGTGCCTTTGTAGTGGAAGAGATTTCTGTATCTGTGTAATCTGTCACTGTACAAAAAGGCCCAGCTCCTTCGACAGTATGTATATTCTGTGCCCCCTCTATATAATCATTTTATATTATTTCTCTAACACTTCAGTTCTTGTACATATATAGAAATATAATGCATGCTCAGTATGTATATATTTGTATGTTGATCCTGGAGCTTTCTACCATGCAATAAATAACTCTCAGTTGTATGCATTATGTTTTGTATAAAAAGAACCTAAATATAATATACTTTATTTTATCTGGTATATTCTGAATCCAATATGCAATTTGGCCAACTTGGATTTTTTAAAATTGTTAGACTTTTTTTTTTTTGGCTTTTTGTTGTTGTTGTTGTTGCTATTTCTTGGGCCGCTCCTGCGGCATATGGAGGTTCCCAGGCTAGGGGTCGAATCGGAGCTGTAGCCACCGGCCTATGCCAGAGCCACAGCAACGCGGGATCCGAGCCGCGTCTGCAACCTACACCACAGCTCACGGCAACGCTGGATCGTTAACCCACTGAGCAAGGGCAGGGACCGAACCCGCAACCTCATGGTTCCTAGTCGGATTCGTTAACCACTGCGCCACGACGGGAACTCCCCATAAAATTGTTAGACTTTTTTACAATCGGGAATTTTTTAAAATCTTATTCTTACTACTCACAAGTAATTCATATAGAAATTCATTCAAAAAATGGGGCTTATTCTTTTACCATAAAAATTTAAGTTAATTGTTACAGTGTGAAAATCAAGTCTCCTGGAATTTAGTATTACTCACAAGTATATCCATTTGTGGTTATGGCTGAAAAAAAAGAGAAAGGGAATGAAAAGAAAAGAAAAAGAAATCATAACCATGGAGAAAGTGTAGTTTTCTAACTTCCATTTAAAATTTCCCCAGGAGAACAGGCAACCCCTTCATGGACTTGAACAGAGATGGAGTTTGATCACAAAGCCATGAATTCTCTTTCTGATTGCTATTTGGCCTGAAGGTTTGCTGGAAGCATTACTGTCCTAGTTAGACTATTTTCCAGCTTTTAAATGTACTAGAGTATGATTGTATTATGTGTTGAACCTGATTTATGTTGAAAACCCAGAAACATTTTTTCCAGAAGTGCTTTGTGTATGTGTGAGCCTTTGAGGCCTGGCCCCATCTGAGAGTTGACTGGCTCACCTCAGTGTACTGTTCATTTATTCAGATGGCTGACTCTAAAGGAGAAATCTTTAAATATCCAGTGGTATTTCAGTGAAATAAATACTGTGAAGCAGATATGGGTTGTTTAAAATGTATGACTATGACGTAATATGTCAATGCTCAATTATACGTTTGCATGCACCTTAAAAAATTCTTTCTCCAGAGAAAAACTGATTGTCATAATTCTGTGTTTCAATTAAACCCACATCCTAGGCATTCTGAGTTCCAAATTCCTGAAACCCTCAAGTTAATGTGTTCCATGTTGTGGGGTTAATTTACATAAAATTCTGGAGCTCCTGCTGCACTGTTTCCAATCTTGGTAGCTTTGATATTCTCCATAGTGCTATATACAAATATTATAAACTAGTTTTCACGGAGACAAGTTATGATTATCAGCAGGAATTAGTTTCATAGAGTGATCTCTAACCATATTGTACCAGAACATTACCCAGACCCCCTTATTTCTGAACTTCATTTTGCAGTCCCTATAAAACACATCTGTTCCACTGTGTGTTTTGAAAATTAAATGTACTAATATCATTTCGACTGACCCGGCCACCAAACTCATGTGGGAGAAATCCGGTCCACAACCCAAGCTGTGTTGAGGCTTCAGGTCTTGTGGGAGCTTGTAATTCACTTCACCACAGCTAGGGAAAAGAAAAAATAAAGAAAAATAACAGTAACATTTCTGAATATGTGTGCTTTCTTTTGATAAGAGGATGGGAAAATTCAGTCAATTATAATGCACTTCAGTCAATATTAATCCTGGTTAAATTTTCAAGGGATAAATCATCTCATTCCAGGATTCTGTAGTTTCTCTGTATAATTTCTGGTTTTTAACAAGAGGGAATGCATGTATTAAATATTCTGTGATGGACTGATTTATTGCAGAGGGTCATAATTAGGTAAAGAAAAAAGTATTCAAATCTAAAATTAGATTATTTATAAAAGAAAGTCTTGATACATCACATAGTTGTAACAGAATTTGAAATGGATTTATTAATTTGAATGTTTGAAATAAAATGCCTGTCTGCATAGGTCTTAAAGGATCATAGCTGTCAAAGATGCAACAGAAATGACAATGGACACTAAAAGCTGAGGGCAGTTAAAACATCATTTTAAAACAAACTTTTTTTTATGGTGAACAAGTCAAGCTAAATATTTTCCTGCATATTAAGGTAAAGCGGAGTAACATCATGTCTGCATTTAGGCTATTTCAGAATTTGGAACTTGCTGCTAAGTCCAAGATGCTCTATAATACCTTGTTTGCCCCTCACAACAGGACACCTTCATTTAACATGACATACTAGAGTAACAGAGGCTCAACATTAAAAATAAAAATGAGTAAACAATAAAGAGCTCATTATCCATTTTATTTCTTTTTCTTTCTTTCTCTCTTTATCCTGTTCTCTCTCTTCCTCTCTTTCTTTCTCTTTATATATATCTCTCCCTCTCTTTTTCTTTTTTCCCTTTCCCTCCCTCCCTTCCTTTCTTCCTTCCTCTTTCTTCTTCCTCCTTCCCTTCCTTCCTTCCTCCTCCCTCCCTCTTTGCCTTCTTTCTTTCTTTCTTTCTTTCTTTTCTTTCTTTCTTTTTCTTTCTTTCTTTCTTTCTTTCTTTCTTTCTTTCCTTCCTTCCTTCCTTCCTTCCTTTCTTTCCTTCCTTCCTTCCTTCCTTTCTTCCTTCTTTCTCTTTCCTTCCTTCCTTCCTTCCTTCCTCTTGTTTTACCACTTAAACCAAAAGGCAAAATTGTTTTGAATTATCAGACATCTATGTAGACACTTAGACACTTTCATTTGATTGCATTCTTCAATCTAGAACAGTGGTTCTCAAACTTGAATGTATGAAGGAATTATCATAAAGGGCTTGTATGCACTCATGTGTGTGTATTACACTACATGGGTTTTTTAAGGGATTTTCTAGAGTAAATTTAACTCTAGACAACTTTTGCTGCATGTACTAACTTCAGAATCTAATGAAGGAGGTTCCACTTGCCCTTACTTATTTATGAGAATTATTATACCTTTCCCCAGATTTCATAAAATGCACCCTGTGATGTAATTATAAATACATTTGCAGTTACAAAGAAACTTTCTGAAAACTCATGCTATATTAAAATATAATTATTCTTTTATTCAGTGTTTTATATTGGTTACATGTTTTCTCCAATTTTTTACAATTTTTTTTAAGGATCCAAATAATAATCTCCTCCCCACCCCATCTTTCTTTCTCATTGGAGAAACAATTGACAATGAATTATGGACTAGATAAAAACTGTTTTGAAAGTTTCATTTTATAACTTGATTTGGACAAGTTATTAATGGCCAAACTGTATTTTTCTCCTTTCCAGCTTTACTGAAGTATAATTATATTTCTTGAACTATAAACAGACAAGATATTTTACCTCTGAAATTTCTCTTGTCCTTAAAACTCATTATTTACCAATAACTATCAAAACTGTCTATTCCTTGTTTTTATTTCAGTATATGCTTCTGCAAATTTTCTAAGAATTACTGCTGCAGCTATTTCTCTGATGTCCGCTAAGTTATTTCTTCATAGCTAAACGTAGTATGTCTTAACTTTCTAAATTTCAGGCAGAAGACTGCAAGAAAGTCAGCTTATGTCCAAGGAGATTAGGGATCTCGATATTTTAAAATGGATCATTTGGAAATCATTTTTCCCTTCCTTTGCCAGTCGCTACACATACTCCACATGTGTAGACAATGATTTTGTTGAAAGTCTTTTCCCTGCCATTTCCTTTGTTATTTCAATTACCTTATTGTGGTAGTAATTAGGGCCAGATGAAAAGTATTTCTGGCATGTTCTTTTTATTACAAATTTAATTATTTTGAGGAACTATCCTGGGAACTTTCTACCTTTATAATATTGTGCTGGCCAATTCTACTGCTTTTCAGATAATAGAACTGAAAATAGACTTCAGAGATTTTCTATTTCTATTCTCTCATTGGACAGAAAAAGAAACTAAAGAAACTGACATCCTGAGGAAATAAAGTGACTCAGCCATTTCATGACAGAAAGGATGAGAATCCAGGTTTTAGGGCTCTCAGCCAGTGTTTTGTCAGGGCCCCAAACTTTGGAATTTTGAAGAATTCCTTATCCTTTTGATTGTGGTTTTCAAAAGGAATAAATGAAAGAATCCACTGTAATGAAAGAAGTAAGTATTAGAATTTCTATTGAGTTGCTTTATCCCATCTTTTTAAAAAAATCAGTTTTTATATGACTGAGAACATACATATAATGATTTAAAGTGAAAAAAAGTATGATAAGTATAATGGGGGTAGTAACTGCTATATATATTTTCAAAACAAAGTTTGGAAAACACTGCTCTAGAAGTAGACCTATTATCAATAGCAACACAATAGCATCAGCTAAACAGCTGACATTGTGGAGCACTTACATATATGAAACTTTGTAATAATGTAATAATAACATTATTTTAATTTAATTATTCCAACAACCTTGTAAGATTATCCATGTTTTTGAGGGGAAGATACTGAAGTGTAGCAACATTAAATTACTTGTTCAATGAATGGGTCTTATAACTCTGTGATTGACCTTATTTTAGTATAACAGTTTTTATTTTACATTTAGCCATAGTTTTGTGAAGACAATTCTACCTGAATATTTAGAAATAAGGTATGTATATATATTAAAAAAATAGAAATTATATATATATATATAAAATACCAGCCTTAATACATACACATTCATGAAAAACTGTAGACCTAAATTCCGTGAATTCAGGGGCTACATTGCTCACCAGTGAGTTCTGTCAGCAGTGAAATGCTAGATACAGAAGTGTATGATAGTTACTCATGTAGTGAATACGACCTAAGGGGGAATGATCCAATGAAATTTTTTGTATGTACAACCTCTTTGAAAGAGGTGGCATGCTATGTTTTCTTAAGGATGCCAAACCTAACACTAAATAAATAGTGAGTAATTAGATTAATATCAATGTCTATTTTTCAGGTTAGTATTTGGTCAATTGTGATTTTACTAGCGTTTCCTATATTGAATCTGTACGGAACATTTCCATAGTTTTTCAAGAGTTTTGATTTTTACAGGCTATTATTTACAATAAAGCAAAGGTATGGATCTCTATTTCCTCACTGGCATTTTTCTTACCATTCTTCCTCCATTGCTTCCTTGATGTTTGGTCTCTTCTTTTGCCATTATATTGTCAATCCCATAATCAAAATATTTATCATGCCATCAGCTTAATTCCACTCAGAACTGTCTTGATTCAGCTTGGCTTATTATGCTTTTTACATTTGTCAAAGAATATTTCAAGAAATGCTACCACTAAAAAAATTACTTATTTATTAAAGAATTTGAGAGAAAAATATTTTCTATTATATTGTGCTGGATCCCCCTGGAATAGCAACTGTTGTAAAAAGTTATTTTAACATAGTTTAGATAGGAAAAGGGAATTTAATGTAACATAAAAGAACAAAGAGTACTTTGGCAATAGGCATGGGATAGAGGATCCCTAGAAATTCTCACTTTTACCATATTTTAGTCATAAATAAGAAGTTAAAATTTTAAAAAATAGGATTTTAAAAGATATAGCTCAGAAGTCTGGCATTATGGTAACTTATCAAGAACATCGAACTCCCATGTTCTTACAGGCTGAGGTACATCATAGAAATTCTCCAAACAATAATCAGTCTTTAACTGTACCTACTCAATAAAATCTTACCCTACTTTGTAGGAGAATTATGTTTTCCCAGCAGTAATTATGTATTGAGTTTTTAAAGCATCATTTTAATTTATGACCATCAATGACAAAAAGCTGGCATTTATAAGATCTCTCATGTGTCAAATTCTTAGAATTTATGTTTCCTTATCTGTCACTCTGTTTTCACTTTTAATTTATTGAATCATTTTAGCATGAAAAAATAACACACTTAGTAGTCTATCATATCTTTATAAAGCTTTATAAATTTAAAAAATGAGTCAATATTCACCATAATCTTGTGAAAATTGGAGATGCTCTCACATTTTATGGAGGCAGAAACAAATTCTAAAGTAACCTCTTGAGGTAAAATTATTTATGTTAAATGGGGAGAACCTAACCTCTTACTCCTTCCAGAGTTCTTCTGGTTGACTATGGTCATTTTAGGTCCCAAATTAATTGCAATTGATCACTTTACTATTTTTCTAGAATCTGAAAATCATTCCCTCTTCTGCTTTCATTCAGTAGCATTTGTTCTTTGAAAAAGTCAAATTTAAAATTGTATCAAATAATACATACTGCTTTTTGAAGGCAAGAAAATCATGGCTAAAACAGTAGATATATTGAAGAGATTTGGCATAGCCAAAGAGATCATTTTTGTGAATTATTGAGGTAAGAATAAATGAGACCCTTAAGATAAAAATTAAATGCAATTCTGTTCTTTGGGACATAAACATTACTTTGTTATACAGGAAATTGAACAATAATCTAGAAATGCACATTACTGAAACTCCAATTCAATTCTTACAGTATTTATATATATATCCTTGATCTAATATGTCAAATTCAGAAAACATTAAAAAATAATAAAACTGAAGTTGTCTGGTGTTGCAGCAGGTTAAGGATTCAGCATTGTCACTACTGTGGCTCAAGTCACTGCCATGGCATGGGTTTGATTCCTGGCCAAGGAACTTCCACATGCCATGGGTGTGGCCAAAATGAAAAAAATAGTAATAAACCTGTATATGTGACCTATAAGCATAAATGAGAGTGAGATATTTAAATCTTTCAGGTTTTGTTTTTGTTTTTGAGGAGGCAGGAGGCAAGTGTCAATATTCTGCATTTTAAACATACTTCAAAGTGATGGGGATGCTTCAAGTCTGTGGACTACATTTTGACTAGCAAGGATTTTTCTTTCTTTTCTCTCTCTTTATTTGGGGCGGCCACCCCCGCAGTATGTGAATGTTCCTGAGCCAGGGATTGAACCCACACCACAGCTATAACCAGAGTCATAGCAATGACAATGTCAGATCCTTAACCCACTGAGCCCTGAGAGAACTCTTAAACCATTCAGTTTTTAACTATCAGATCCAAAAAGTGGATATATATATACATCTATATATGTGAGGGTGTATATACACATATATATATATGTCAGGAAAATTCATCTTAAAATATAAATCAACATCTCTAGGTATCTAGACCTAGTATTAATAATAAGAGGACCTTATATAATATTTTGTAAATATACTTTGTAGGATATTTTACACATATTAAGAGTTTAAAATAGTATTTTTGAATGTATGTGAATGAAAGGAAAATGTGCTATAAAGCACATGTGTAATGCAGCATCTGACTGTTTTTTGCCTGGTTTGTGAGAAAAATAAGAAATCAAGTGAATTAAGTGCACATTTTGACCTTGCTGTTTCATAAAGGAACACTGAACCTGTAATGCGGAAATTTCACATCTTTCCAATTCTTTTTGTATAATTTTGAACTCTTTCCCAGCAGCTCATGTTATTATGTTTCATTTAATAATCTTTGCTTTCATAATTAAAGCCATTAGTATTATGATCCCCATCATCAGCGTTGTCATTATCATTATTTGGAGCAAAGGAGATATAGGGTGTTGGTACAGGCTCACACCTTTTTTACAGCTTAAAAACTAGAAAATATGCTCTTTGAATGTTTGTAGTGTTTATGTAATCAGTACCTACATTGCCAAGGCTTATTGAAAACAGCTGGGTGCCTGCTGCCTGCCTCACCCTTTGTTGGAACTGTTGCCAGAACAGGTAGTCAGAAATGGAAAGTAAGGGAAAATTCAGGCATCTGGGGTGTCTCTCAGGAAAGCAGCTGTGGCTTCCTTAGGAAGCAGTCATTGTTTCCCATCAGCCAAGACTCTGTATACCCTTGGGTCCAGTTCTGGCACGGCTGGACTAGGAGGATGCAGTTTATGACTTAGGACTTACGCGAGAAACCATTTGGGCAGTCCCATCTCTGGCAGAACATTGAGAGAAATCCCCAAGCTGCAAGCCATATGTGGGCTGTTGGCTTTTTAGCCTATTCTGGGAGGTTCCCATTTACAGGGGCTCTAATCATTCCTTTGACACAAGCAAAAACAATACAAAAGGATCTTTTCAAAACATATCTTTCCAAGATAGACAGTCCTGTTTTTAAAACCAGACACCATTATTATTTCTGTAAACATGGCATTTTTTTCCTCCAAATGAATTCATTTCTAAAGAAACCTGTTTTGTTTCCTAGATAGAAGGAAAATACAAAGAATTTTTTTAATAGCAGGGTAAAAGTACTGAATTAGCTGTGTTGAAAGGTATTCTGCATGCTCTTCCAGATATAAATTTTTGTACATCAGGTGTTAAAGGTTGTAATTCGTGTGAGAAGACCTAAGCTTTTGATTTATGTCAGAGGGAAGCCAGGAGCTCTGCTGCGCAGCATACACCGAGAATCAATATGCTATTGTGGAAGGATTATCTGGCAGGGACTGCCACTCATTTACCACGAAAATGGCATTTGGTGGGTTAGGATAGAATGATTTTCTTGATAATGACTGTTGAAACAAAGCTCTGATTTTAAAATATAAATGCTTTAAACTTCAGTTGTCAGAAATAAAAGGACATTAGAAGGGTATAGTATTTTGAATTTTAGATTAAACATTATGTTTTTATCATTACAGAGAGTTCTGTTAGGAGACTTAGGGACCATGATTAATCCAGAAACATTTATTAAAACTGTTCTGTTTCAAAATATACTAGATATTTGGCAAACAATTTTATGCCAATATTAGGCATACTCAGAACAATTAAGTAAAATTTTATTTCTATATAGTCAGAACTTATTTGCAGAAATTTACCCATTGCTCATTTTATTGCATAAAAATGTCTCAGCACAGAGTCAAACTAGGTAACATCCCTTTTTATTTTTCCTAGTCTTGATTTATTCTCAACTTTATAAAAACTAAAACAGACTATCTTTAAAATTTTTCATCACCCTGATATTTTTTTCCTTCTCACATCCATAATAGGTAAAGAATGTGAGGCTCCGTACGCAAAGGGTATAAATAGACTCTTTCTATAAAATACGTATTTCTAAGATATTTTTTCCAACAGAATGGTCAACATTCACACAAACATTCATTCTTCCAAGTGGTATTTGTTCCTTTATTAAACTGACCTTACTGAAACTCTCTCTTTATGTCCTCATATTGCTTCTGTAGTTCAAGAAAAACTTTCTGATATTTTATCTTTCTGTAGCATTCAGAACTTGGACAATTAGAAAAGTATAAAGTTAGGGTTCAGCTTTGACGAGGCACATATTCTGGCCCTACTTTGGGTATAGGTCATGTCTTACCAACTTCAGCTGTCTCTTTAATTTTTCTTTATGTATTATTTGGGATAAGTTGGGAATTTCTTTGTACCTGTCCATTTGACAGACTTACACTAACAACAAAAAGAAAACTAAGCTGGAGAAAACTGAGAAGGAAAAAGCCTGGATATTTAGAATATGTTTATTAAAATATTTAGAAAATTTATGGGAAATCAATATTAATTGATTGATGTATCATTGGCTATAAGGAAAGGCAAGTGTTAGTAAGCAATCAAAGGCTATTTTACAATCCATATTACTGGATGGCCATACCCTTAGAACAAGGCTTGGTAATACTGAAAAATTTTAAAGTCATAAGTATAAAGATACTTTATTCATAATTTTGAATTCAGAGATTAAAAATCTACAGATGTTTTTGAGAAATGTAGCCTTTATTATCACTTTATGCTAATTATGGTTTATACAATTTCTACCAGATGGGTTTATGCACGGTAGCTAATTCATGCCAACTGTCTGCAAGTATATTCTCTGCATTGTAGGTAGGTTTGAGGAACAACTAAGTGGTCTCTAATGTTTTCTTACTAGTACTAGTGATATCTAGACATTGTTTGTCATGTCTCATATGTGATATGGATAAACAATGGGATATTCTATAGGAGTATTTTTGAAAAGGATTAACACTTGAGTGGTTTAGCCTTAGAAGTGAATAAATTATCTACATTTGTTGTCTAATAAACATAGTGCTTTTCAAGTATCTGAAATTATATGGGTCCTTTTCCTCCACTGAGCATAAAATAATGAAAATCTGATGTTTCTGATTTCATGGTTCAGCTGAAGTATTTTAAATCTTCGTTGTAATGTTTTGTGGTTTTTTTTATTTTTTGTTTGTTTGTTTGTTTGTTTGTTTGTCTTTTTGCTATTTCTTGGGCCGCTCCCACGGCATATGGAGGTTCCCAGGCTAGGGGTCCAATCGGAGCTGTAGCCACCAGCCTACACCAGAGCCACAGCAACGCAGGATCCGAGCCGCATCTGCAACCTACACCACAGCTCACGGCAACGCCAGATCGTTAACCCACTGAGCAAGGGCAGGGACCAAACCCGCAAGCTCATGGTTCCTAGTCGGATTCGTTAACCACTGCGCCACGACGGGAACTCCTGTTGTAATGTTTTATTTTCTTTTAAATAACATGATTGCAGTATATTTAATATATTCGCTTGTTTAAACATCATTTTCAGAAGTTATTTAATGATTGAGTAAAACATTCTTTTCAAATAAGCCATTGTTATTATTACATGGACCTTCAGATGAACTTTCTTTTCATATTGTTTTTCCTTAGGTAAGAGCATTAATATATATTTAAGCTAATATAATATTTTAATATTAAATTTAATATATAAATAGTAATAAATCTTTATAAGACCACATATTAAACATAGCTGTGATTAGTTCTGCCCTTGAATAAGGTTAGAAATAAACACAGAGAACACGGGAGTTCTGAGTAATAGTTGCAATGTCTGGAAATCATTTCTCTTAAGTCTTTGTCTACATATGATTCAGTATTTGGGTCTTATAGAATATATTGGAAGTAAAATAAATACTTCTCAATTTCTTTTCAGTAGGAATTTGTCAAATTATGTTCTTCCACAATTCTAGGGGGAAAAGTACCTATTTCAGAAGGACCTTCAAAATATTTGGCTTCCATTTCTACATTTATTTCATTTGTGTTTATTTGTTCTCTTGCATTAATGGGAAATGGAGATATTTTGTAGCAATTCAGGTCTGATCTCTGTTTAAATTCTTATCTGCACAGCAAAGAGTGGTCATGTTTAAGAAAGAAAATGTAAGGTTCAAAAGAATATTTAACAAATAATTTGTTTTATTTTTCTCTAAATAATTAGGTAAAAACTCTGTTTAAAACGTTTCTCTTAAAACTGTTGTTGTGTTTGTTACAGTTCTGTTAAATAGCCAGTTAACTGGTATTTTATGAACCTCATCAATATCAGAGTAATGTATATTTTTTAACCTCACTTTTTGGTTTATTGGTAGAGTATGATTTGTTAGTGATACAAAATAGATACCTCCATTCCAGTAGAATTTTAGGAAATCAAAACAGAATTCTAAATTTGGCTGAGAGTTTACACAGTGGAGTACAAGCAAAACTTGAAAATATTGCATGTTTGGTTCCAGACTACCACAGTAAAGGAATATTGCAATGAAGTGAATTATGCAAATTTTTTGTTTTCTCATTGTATGTAGGTTATATTTACACTACACTGTAGTCTAAGTGTACAATAGCCTTATGTATGAAAATTTGACATCCTTAATTAAAAATACTTTACTGCTAAAAATGCTAACTATTATAGAAGATTTCATCAAGTTGTGGTAGTAGCATCAAAGATTACCAAGCACCATAACATAGATAATAGCAATAAAAAGTTGAGATTTGTGAGAATTGACAAAGTGTGACACAAAGGCAGGAAATGAGCAGTGCTGTTGGAAAAATGGCACCAATAAACTTGTTCCATTATGGTTCCCACAAACCTTCAAATTTCACAAGGAGCAGTAAAGTGCAATAAAAAGAGGTATGCCCACAAATGATAATATATTTATTAAAATTACATGAAAGTGATTAAGTCTCAAATCTTTACAAAAATGCTGTCTTGTGTTTAAAAATATCTCAAATTTCTTCCTTGGAAAAGTAGAATTTAGCAAGTAACTTTACCCATCATTTACAACATGACTTAGGTTTTCTAAATTGTTTGTTCAACATTTTAATGTAATTATACTACCACTGAGAATAGGCATACAATTCAATGAGATATTGCTTCATAGTGAGTGCATTCTATTTTACTATTTGTTATAATAAATACATGTTTGGGAATCAAAATAAATTGGAACAATTTCAGAGACTGTATTTCTCTTATGGGTAATTTTTAAGGTACTCCAAAGCTTTCATTTTATTTGCAAGTTTATCTAAAGAATAAATGATTTAAGAAGTATGGGATCTTGCTAGCTAATTCTAATGGAAACTGTCCACTACTCAAGGTGATTTTTGTTTTCTTAGCTCATCAGATCGTTTGTTAATACATATAGTAGGTAAATTCAAACCATCAGAGACAGGTTCATAGCATGTAAGAATAATCCACTAGCTTTGTAATTTGAGATGTGGCCATTTGAAGAGATACTGATACTACATCTGGTACTATATCTGATACTATCTCTAAGATTAGATGCCTGACATTTTTTTCATAGAACTAGAAAATAAACATTTTAAATTTGTATGGAAAACAAAGACTTCGAATAACAAAAAAAAAAAAAAAAATTTGGAGAAAGAATGGAACTAGGGGAATCAGTCTCCCTGACTTCAGACTGTACTACAAAACTACAGTAATCAAACCAGCATGGTACTGGCACAGAAATAGACACAGAGATCAATGGAATCAGATTGAAAATACAGAAATAAACCTACAAACTTATGGTCAATTGATCTACAACAAAGAAAGCAAGAATATACAGTGGAGAATACATTGTTTCTTCAACAAGTGGTTCTGGGAAAACTGGACAGCTACATGCAAAAGAATATATTAGAACATTCTCTAATAGCACATACAAAAATAAACTCAAAATGAGTTAAAGACCTACATGTAAGACCAGATACTATAAAACTCCTAGAGGAAAACATAGGCAGAACACACCTTGACATAAATCACAGCAATATTTTTTTTGATTCTGTCTCCTAGAGTAATAGAAATAAAAGCAAAAAATAAACAAATGGGACATCAGTAAACTTAAAAATTTTGCAAAACAAAGGAAACCTTAAACAAAATAAAAAGACAACCTATGGAATGTGAGAAAATATTTGCAAATGATGCCACTGCAAGGATTAATCACCAAAATATAAAAATAGCTCATAGAACTTAATATTAAAAAAAATCGAAAAATGAGAAGACTGAAATAGACATTTCTACAAAGAAAACTGATGACCAACAGGCACATGAAAATATGCTCAATATGGCTAATTATTAGAGAAATACAAATCAAAACTACGATGAGACATCACCTCACACTAGTCAGAATGGCCATCATTGTAAACTCTACAAATAAGAGTTCCTTCATGGCTCAGTGGGTTAAGGATCTGGCATTGTCATTGCTGTGCTCTGGTTAACAGCTGTGATGCAAGTTTGAACCCTGGCCTAGGAACTTCCACATACCAAAAAACAAAAACAAAACAGAAGACTAAAAATAATAAATGCTGAAGAGGGTGTAGAGAAAAGGGAACCCTCCTACACTGTTTATAGGAGTGTAAGTTGACTGAGCCACTATGGAAAAAAGTAGGGAGTTTCCTTTAAAAATTGAGTTACTCTGTGATCCTGCAATCCCACTCTTGGACATATATCTAGAGAAGACTTCAATTTGAAAATATACATTCACCCTGATATTCATAGCAGCAGTATTTACCATAGCCAAGACGTGGAATCAACTTAAATGTCAATCAACAGATAAATGAATAAAGAAGATGTGGTACATATGTGCAATGGAATATTACCCATCTGTAAAAAGGATGAAATAATGTCATTTGCAGCAACATGGATGGACCTAGAGATTATCATACTAAGTGAAGTAAACTAGACAAAGGCCAATATCGTATAATACCTATTATAAGTGGAACCTAAAAAATTATACCAATGAATTTATTCTCAAAGTATACATATAAAACAAACTATGACTACCAAAGGGGAAAGCAAGGGATACATTAGGAGTTTGGTAGTAACATATACACGCTACTATATATAAATTAGATAAACAGCAGGACCTACTCTATAGTACAGAAAACTTAGTATCTTATAATAACCTAATGGAAAATAATCTGAAAAAGAGTATCTACCTATCCATCTGTCTATCGATCTATGTGTTTGTGTATGTATAACTGAATCACTTTTCTATACACCTGAAACAAACACAACATTGTAAATTAACTGTATTTCCATTTGTAAAAGGTTTAAAAAAAGATTAGATGCCAGGTTGGCTCATAGGTAGAGCCATTTTTAATAAGGCCTCTAGAAACACAGACGCAAGGGAGAAGAGAAGCAGCAGGATAACACATAAATTCCCATTGGGGGTTTTACTGTGGATTAATGGTTCAGATTAGCCACCTGCCAATTGATGAACTTTTTGGAAGGGGCGAAGGAAACATGGAGAGCATCTGTACAGGCCAAAGTTCAGGCATCAGAGTTGAGGGCCCTGGGAAGTCAAGGAAATAGCCTGAAGACAAGGTCCACTAATGATGTGTTAGCACAGGGAGGGCTTGACACCAAGAGTGAACTTCCTGTTTCATATTTTGAATCCAGCTGTTAAAATCATGGGACTTGCCCAGACATAGAATAAAATAAGTGTTCATTGAGTTTGTACATATCCAGAAATGTCGTATCTATGGATGAGGGAAGAAGGTTGCAAAAAACCCACTGTGGTTGCTATTTATTCTTACAGTAGTCTAAGTAGCAAGTCTCCTGCCTTCACTGAACAAATAGTTGATGGAGAAATATGTGAATGAACTATTACCTAAACTGACACATTTAATCTGATCAGCTATGGAGAACTAAAATGAACAGCCTAATATAGAAATCAAGATAAAGTAGACAAGGAAAATTTTTAAGTGGAATTACTACAATAATCAAGTGATCATATTGAGGCCATGTTAAATAACTTTCTAACTTAAAATTATATATGAAATATATATTTAGATCGATTATAAGTGTATACATTCAAAAATATAAAAGCAAATCTTTGTTTCCCTACTTAATTATTTTCTAATGAAACATGGTGTCTGTTTCAGGGCCATGTATATTTTGAGAAGGACATATTCATTGTATTTAAATTCTATAATTCTGTGCCAATCAGGCTTTTATTATACAAAAACTCCACTTTATGCTTAAAATATTGATTATTAAAAGGTCTTAGAAATGTAGCAGTTACTAGCAAAAAAAGTACAGGTGATTACTAAAAAAGGAGAAAATGAAGTAACTATTGGTGTTTGTATCCACTGAACTAACTTCCTAGGATGTGTAGCTTGATTCTGGGGAGCGGGGGTGAAGGAAACATTAAGTAAACACAAAGCATCGTACCATCTCTGATAGCAGTTTTGTGATTTCTTGGTAAATCACATACATCCTAAGTTCCTGTTGCCTTATCAGCAAACTGGGTACCACTTCTCTCAGGTTTGCCTTGAGAATAAAACATAATCTGGTAAAGGCACCTCAGAAAATGCCCAGCTCAAGCAAGGGGCTCACTGTGCCTTAACATTATATCCGAATCAGACCCCTTTGCCTCCTCAGCTTTTGTCTCCAATCTATTTAGAAGGATAATACATAGGGTCCTGAAAGAATGAAAAATCGAAAGCAGAGAAACAAAATAAAACTATAAACTATGCAATACTGCATTTTTGGTAAAAAGCTAAAAGCATTTTAGATAATTGGAAAAGACTAGATCCTGGTATTTTCATTAGGGTTGGATCCTTAGGGAAATAGGACTTGAATTATAGTTTCAAAAGTGGAAACATTTAGTTGTGAAGTGGTGAATTAACAACAAAAGCATGTACTGAATTGTAATCTTTTTCACTTTATCGTTAGATCAGAGGTTCATATTTCTGGGGTCTCAGATGAAGGTGTGGTTAATTTAGTGAGTGGGGTAGAGATGAGGGGAATTTTGACATACAGAATTTTACATACAGTTTTAGAGGTTTCACTGAAATTATTCTCTTTAGGCTTCACCAATGAAATAATCCTTGTGACCCTAGACACTAGATTCAAAACCAATAAAAACTTCTATTGCCAAATATATTTCAGATACCAGTGCCTTGCACAACACAAGGTATGTATATATCAGTTGTTCAATTACTGTTATGGATCCAAAGTAACTCTTTACCCTGATATCAGATTTACCATCTCTGTCCTGCTTGAAAGTTGTCTTCTCAGCTGTCCCTGTGTCAACGTTAACCCAGATTCATATGCAAGTGTAATTCAATGCACAGTCTATTAGCTTTCACAAATACTCCCTTACCTCCATATTACTTTGCTTGGCACCACCATGAGAAATCCTTTGAGATCATTTTTCTTGAATTACAGCAAACAAACAAACCAACAAACCTTTAAATTTGTTGTATTTCACTTCTGAGGCAACTCTGCAATGGTAATATTATTCTTGACTCCTGCTTCAATATAATTTTTGAATTTACTTTGGTAGTTTTTTAATATTGTGTATGCTATAGGCTGAAAGTAATACATAGATTTGAATAAAACTATCAGATTAGCCAATATGAAGGATAGTTGTTCTCCAGAAAGAACTAGATGGTTCATATGAAACTGAACAATCTACCCACCTAATCTAAATATCAAAGTTTAAGAAGGCTTTGCTATTGTTTTCATATCCAGATTTTAACAGCAAAATCACAACATTTGAAGATATGTTCTGTGAATGAATGAATGACTGGCCTCAGTTAATGGCCTTGGCTTCACTTCAGTCCATCAGCCCAGAAGCTTCCCCATGCCACCATCTTACTAGTTAAATATGTGTATTTATACATTTTGATGGATCTTTTAGTAACAGTCAACTTCCTTGGGAAGTAGTCATACTTTAATAGTTTGAAGAGGAAGTTTGCGCAGTAAAAAAATGGAGAAATTCTTTTACAGCTATCCCTATATCCCCAGATATTTTGGCAATTTCTCATTTACACTAATAACACCTGAAATGGACATCATAAAAGCAATCCTATAGCTTAATTTTAGTGCATAGGTAAAGGGAAGTGTTGACTTCAGAAAGCTCTGATGGTGCAAAGACTATGACCAGTGCCTAGATTTTACCTCAGAAGTAGATGACATGTGTATTTATGGCATAATGGCATTATGGCATTAAGATGAAACACAGGGTAAAATTCTGCAACTCTTGAATTCTTACTGAGGATGGCTGTATCATTCTGGCTAGGATCATTTAGAAATCAGTAGTTTCATTCAGCTGTATTTTGGTGGTTTATTGAGAAGCTATGGTGTTACTGGAATACAAGGGGTAAACTCTATAAACTCTTAGGGTTGCTTATTAAAATTTAGCATGTCTTCAATTTTAAAGAGAATTTTTCAGCTGAATTTTTACAGCTGATAAGATCATCAGACTGAGAAGCTAAGCCAGCCGTGTTTGGAATTGAATTCATGTTGAATGGAGTTCATAAGATGCTATATCACACTGCCTCAGAGAGGACTGATTCCTTAATAATGCTTTTATTTCTCCTTTTCCAAAGTCTTAAACTATATACATAATGAGACCACATTAACAGCACATACAACATGCAGTCTGCCCAAATGTCAGAATAATGTTCTGTTTCATTTGATATCTAACTTACTATCCCCCTCTTCTTAGAAATAACTCAGATTTGTAATAATTTTTTTTAAAGCAACAGAAACAAAGCTTTGTACTCCTTCCGTTGTCTTCACGTAACGTGTTTTTAACTGGGTTGGCTAAGTTCTATCAGTGAACAACTGCTAGATTCAGTTTGAATAATTTAACTGCTTAAAAGATGTATGTTCATTTTCCCCTAGAAAGATTCTTCTAACTCAGTTGAACAAAAGTATAAATTCAATTTTAATTGTTCCTCCTCTTTGTATTTATTTCTTCAGATTTTTTTTTCCATCTGCATTGCTTTCTGGGGAGTAAAAAGCATGAAACAACTTGTCTCAGAACCTTGGAAATAACGTTTGTATACAATTCTCTTATTTTAATCATTTGTACTACTGCCTATGGAAATTAATTAGTTTATATGATGATTATATGAACCCTTTCTTTAATGAAAGAGAAATGCATTTATTTACTCTTGCTTGCTTTCCACATTTATTATTCTCTATTAAAATTAAAGTCAGTTGTGGTTACTTTATTGCTAAGGTTTAAAACAAATAATTTCAGTAGAATAATATTACATCCACTGGTAGCATCTAAGCCAATGAATATGAAAAGGCGAAAACTTCCAAACAGTAAAAAGAATGAAGGTTTTATTTGCATTGTTTTGACAATAACTTTTTGTTTTGCTGTTTGTTAAAGTTCTGCTTAGATACATATTTGGTGTCATAAAAATGTACTGTGTAAGTTGTCTGCTTAACTCTTTTTACCTTTGAAAACCATCTAACCTAAGGAGTGACCTTACAGAATATGACATAACTGAAATGAACGTGAGCAGACACATTACTAAACAGATTAATTTGTGATACTTGTGTCTAATATGCTTAGTCAATTTATTTTGGCAGATTGAGGAGCATGCAGTAATTCTGTGTTATTTTAAATTGTCACAATAATGTTAATAAAACTCTTTAAATCAAGTTTCCCCAGGCATTGTGTGTAAATTTTTTCATTGTGATTGTAAAAATCTGCGAAGTGTTTCATTAGGAGGGAACTGACAGAGAGAAGCAGGAGAAGTTTCAAGGGAGGAGACCTGAAAACAGTTGGGATTTTTTTTTTCCTTTCCTTTTTCCTATATTTCTTAGACCTAAAGTTACAATTTAAGCAACCAAAATTATAAGCACTAAAACAGTTAATGCTATCCTTCATTGAGCTTTGCCCATATTCATTGCAGGTTTAAAGACACTCATCACTTGGTTAACTTATTTTTAATATTTGTTTTTAAGCTTTGAAAAGAGAAAAAATTGTGGAACTATTAAAAGAATCAAACTGCAGGTGTCTGTGTGAACTCATGATGCAAAATCGAAGCACATTTATTTTGCAAACTGGAAAAGCAGAGGAAGATTAAATTTTGCATAACGGAAAAATTAACAAATTATATCTCAAGCGTCAGAAGTAGGGACTTGGCTTTACTTTATTAATCCTTTTATACTTCTTAATTTAATACAGAATTAGAGCAAATACTTGAATCCATAACAAATATTAGTCCCTATTCTTGACTCACACCAACAATTCTTGCTGGATTTTGCAAGAATCATATTAAAGAAGGGAGCCCTCTGCTGGCTTGAATTTGCCAAGTTTATAATGTAAAAAGTGAATATCCATATTCTACATCCTAAAGACTCTTCAGTTTATTGGTCATAGCCTTCAGAAACAGCAAAGAAAGGAGGTTTGACAAATCTGTAAGTTTTGAATATGTTAAAATAGTTTATTGGTTTCCCCATGAGTCATGTATAAACATGTATGTATGCTTGAAAATATATGAATTTAGAGGAGTAGCCTAAAAATGAGCTTAATAATGGAAATAAAGAATTCAAAAATAATAAAAGATACTTTTATGGTGAAGCTTAGTTTTCTTTGAGTCAACTTAAACTCATCCATCCTTTTTTCTCTCTCTTAGTTACCCCCACTAAGATTATAAATGATTTTTTTAAGGAATGCAGACATTTTCAAGCTAGGAATTTTCAGGCCTTTGAAAATAGAAGTGATTCCCAGGTAGGTAGTGTTCCCAGGGGCTGTGTGTGTTAACAGGGGCACTTTTTGCTTCACCTTCAACCTTGTTAATTTTCCAGTCTAGTTTTCTCTTGCAGAGCACTAATACATGATGACAGATCATGTAATTCTTATTAATGTTGTAAATTAATCTTGAGTGATGCCATGTAATTTATGCTTACTCTTGACTGAAAGCACTTTTCCTTTCTCCCTCTCTCTCATTCTCTCAAAAGCACTGAAAATAGGGTTCATCAATTACTCAGCACTTGTAATGGAGAGATGCCAACTGACTTTGAAATTATTAGGAATATTCTCAAGTTTGCTAATCTGCCATAAGGAAGGAGAGAGGAAAGACACATTTGTTTATTGAGTAATACTCAATTCTTTCTTTTAGTCTCTAAAATCCTGGGTTTTAAGTGCTGTTATCACCATTTTACAGAAGAGAATTCTGAGGCTGAGAGAGGTTAAAAAGCATTCTCAGGCCTATCATGCTTAGTCAACAGTCAGAAGAAAATTTAAAATGTTTGAATTCTGAATTAGAAGTCCATGGTGTGGCCCCATTCAATGGGCAGATATCTAAGGCAAATCTTCAGAATATAGGCTCGAGCATTTCAGTTCAAAGAAATTTCTCGTCAATTTGATGCTCCATACTACAAAACAAAATTCAGAGAATAAGTGGTTTAGTTATAGGATGGATTTGTTGACTAGGTGAATGAGAACAGAATATATTATCTTTCTAAGATAGATAAGGCCCTAGGTTATTTTACAGGATTGCCACATGTCTAAAAGAAGTCCATTCCTGTACTTGATTTGCTTTGATAAATGTGCCCATAGTACTCTAACTGTAATTATTGTATCATTTGCTTCCCTTTCATCTTGTTCTTTCTAATTATTGTTGTTAAATTTAATCTAATCATCTCATGGCCATGATATTCAGCAATATGTAGATCTGTAATTGAGTATCTGAAGTTCAATTAATCACCCAAGTATCTGATCTCTTGTTTTTTAACATTTCCAGCATGCATTATTGTTTATTAGAGGCTCTCACCTTCCACTTTACTGGTAGTATGCAATTCAGTTTTTTAGTGCGCCATCTACAATAGAACCATTGGATGGAATTCTTTAAGGTATGGTGTGTATGTAATGAAGAATTGTAATGTGATTTATTAGAGAGCACAACAGTCATTAGAAAATGAATTCCTTTTGTTATTCCCTTCCTCTATTTTTTTTTAAATATTTTATAGCTTCCAGGGAAAAATAGAATCCCAGGGAAAAATAGAAAACACAGGGGCTAGTTTGGCTTTCAGAATCTTAAAAAAATAATAATAATAATGTCATGATTTTCAGCAGCACTGTGGAAGAGGTCAGGCTCTATGTTAAGCCTACTTCAGGGAAAGCAAATTTCACAATGTTCTATTATTGGCATTTTTTTTTTTTCCAAATTTTGCCCCAGTCAGCTGCCTTTTCCTCTGCAATGCATGACACATAACTCCTCCCTCATCAAAGACTCAATTAGGAAAAAAATATTAGCAAAAGAACAAATAAGCAAGTTTTGATGGTCTTGCTTTGTGGCTTGTGTCTCCTTTTTTGGTTCTTCAAGTCTAAGACCTCTTTAGTCAGTCTCTCTAACCTTTCCAGACCTTCCAGTACCTATCAATCATAAGTGTATTCTTTGGGTGTGCTCTCCTTTTGTATTAGCAATGATAAATCCAAAATTCTAACTTGCATAGATTTACATTACAGGAAGCAGGAAGAAGCAGGCTTTGTCTTTATGTATCAGGATTAACTGTGGATCTTTTTAAAAATGCAAATTCCTAGTAGGAACAGTGGAATCCTAATTTAATAAGATTCAAGTGGTGCCAGAGAGGCTGTGTTCTTCAAAGTTCTACTAATGGTAAGTTACAGAGGCCCTAACCCATCTAGGTTCTCTAGAACCTTCCCTTCAGTTTCAGAAATATGCGGGAAAAGTGCACAATGTAAGGGATTATTGTTTCCATAGCAAATTAAAAGAAAAAGGGTGATAATGACTAAGTAAGCTTGAGTATTTAGATATGCCACCCAAGGAAAAGCATCACTTTAGCATCAGATTATTTTTCATGTCTTTACAAACCTGAGCAAAAACTGAAAGTTTAAAACTCGGATAAGCATCAGTGAGATGGGGAGAGCAGGGATGTCTAGCACATAAAGGAAACATGGTCAAAAAATATTAGTGCCCTAGGTCCTGTTTATGCTTGTTCTCGATTTAATGTCCAATACAATATCATTAATACCAGAGTTAAAATGTACTGGATTGGGTTTGGTAGATATTGATTCTGTACTTTCAGGTTTTGCCAGGGCTTCTTGTGATTATGTGAAAGATGGATGTGTGGTGAAAAGTATTCTCACTTTAACAGAAAGTTAAATATGAAAGATGTCCATATATAGTGGTTTGTGTTCTTCCTGTTCTGCCCTATTTAGACAAAATGCAACTAATACCTCCTTTCAGAACAGTACACAGCATGCATTTTATTTCGCTGGTAAAATAATACGTGCCAAGACAATCAGTGTCTAAGGATGGCTAGTTCCATCTAGCCCGGAGATGTGAGGAGACTGTCTAATTAATGGCATCTGGCAGTCACGTGGCACACTAAGGCACCTTATTTTGGCCTATGCAAGACTCTGCAGGAACAAAATCATCAGGCTGCTAATTTGCAACAGTAAGATCAAAAAATTATTAATGAATGAATTTTTAATGATGAATTGAGTTTCTTTCAGAAAATTCGTGTTAAATGTATAGCTTGCATAAAATGCTTTTTTGTTGTTGTTTTTGTTTTTATGGCCACAGTTGTGGCATATGGAAGTTCCAGGGCCAGGGATTGAATCTAAGTCACAGCTGTGACTGATGCTGCAGCTGCAGCAATGCTGAATCCTTTAGCCCACTGTGCCTGGAGAGAATTGAACCCATGCCTCTGGAGCAACCCAAGCCACTATAATCAGATTATTTTTTTTCTTTCTTTCTTTTTTTTTTTTTTCAGTGTAGTCAGATTCTTAACCAACTGTGCCACAGCAGGAACTCCATAGCTTGCCAAAAATATTTATCAGTCTGTACCATGCACAGGGTGGAGAGAGGCTTAGTGAGATCACTGATTGTATGAAAACTAGAAAAAATAAATTTGCTGACAAAACAGTAGCATCTGTTTCAAAAGACAGTACTCATTTTAAGATGACTCTATCTGAAATCTAGACAATCATTATGGATGGGTTTTGTTTTTGTTTTTTTAATTTGCTTCGATTACATGGTTTTCTATTTTTACTTTTTGAAAGACTTTTATTTGAGGAAATAGTCTTAAATATACTATTTTATAAATCTGCAGTATAACATAACATATTTCTGTTTAATTAATAAGGGTATGTGCATATGTGCGTATTTACCTGCATATGTTTGTGTGTAAATTAATGAGAGAAAGAAATCATGAGCGACCAACAGTTTAGACAGTCAGTCTACCAATATGGCCTATGTAATCCACTCATAATTATCCTGAAGACAGGAAATTCTTACACATTCTTTAACACTAATGTGATGAGTCTCATGCTGAAGTGCTGGAAATGAGATTAAACACTTTTCATATATTACAATCTAAATGTAGTGACAGTAAATATAACAGTGCATTAATGCCTTACAAACCCTCGCTAAGTGATAATAATTTTACCTAAGAAAACTTTGAAGGGTAGTTCTTTTGAGCATTGACCAGCTTCAAGGATCCATTCAATTTGATGAAGATTTATTTTGCAGCTCTTCAATATGAGATTTAATTATTCATAATGAAAAGATATTTAACAGAGGCTTATGTTGAGTGGTTTGTTGTTCATTCTCATCTCCTTTATGTGATTGGGGCAGTATTTCTTAATATATGGGCTGAGATTTATCCACATCAAAACACCCGCTATTCCCAGGGCTCCATTTGAGACTTAAGGATTCCAGACCTTAGGAGATGAGTTCTGCCATCTACAAATATAAATAGCTCCTCGGAGGGATTCTTTGCACTCTAAATTGTAAAAATTTCTACAGGAAAAGAGGCTCATATAAACTCTGATATTTAACAAGATATTCTATCCCCTATAGTATTTCTTGTGTTTCAGAAGCTTCCTTTGAGCTTGGGATCACTGGTTCTTGACTGGTTTGAAATTTTATTTCCTACTCTCTATAAGGAAGCTATTCTCTTTCTTTTTCATTAAAATATGAATGCTGTGTAATAGTCTCAGCAAAATACCCAGGATCACATTTAAACTATTAAAAATAACCTTTTCCCCAAAGTTAAGCTTTAATTATTAACACACATAGTAAAAAGTCCATTAACCAAGTTTTTCAAAGGTGAATTTTGCTTGGTTCAGAAAGAATAGGACTTGTACTTAAATTCTCATGGCAATTTAGCTACTTGCTAGCTGTGTGACCCTGAACAGAAATAGAAAGTGGCTGAGTGGGTCTGTAGAACACAAGATTCAAAACCCAGTCTGGTCATTTATTGTCTCATGTTCCTCACTGAAAAAATGTGAGCACTGGACCAGATCAGGTGTACAGTTCCTTATAACTGTTACCTTCCAATGAGCAATTAATCCAATGTACTTCTATATTTTAAAGTAATAATACTGCATTTTTTAAAGACTATGATGAAATTTGGATTTAGATCAATAATGAAGTAATGAGGTTTTATTTCAGAGTATGTTCGAACATACTCTGAAATACATGGAGGCAAGTCAATGGAGGCAACCTTATAAAGAAGATAAGGAGGAGTTCCCTCGTGGTGCAGCAGGTTCAGGATCCAGTGTTGTCACTACAGCAGCTGTGGCATGGGTTTGATCCCTGGCCCAGGAACTTTCACATGCTGCACGTGTGGCCTAAATAATTAACTAAATAAATATGATTAGGAAACTATAAAATTATAATATGAAAAATAAAATCTCATTCACTCATTTAGGAATCCTACAGCAGTTTACAAATTTTCGTTTTTTATAGACAATATATGTTTTTATTTTCAGAGACAACACATTAATTTTTTTTTAAACATAAAACAATTGAACATAATAACAGAGTAACTTCATTTACTATGGCTACTTTCTGTGCAATTTTTATGTATTTTAATTATACATATTTTCTTAAAACACAAGAAATAGCATTTTTGGCCTCACCCATCAGACATGCTTCCCTTTCTAATATCTATTTTCTTTTCTGTTTTCTCTGTGTTTTATTCTCTCCTTTCCATTCTTATCTTCTCTATTAGTTAAGTTAAAGCTGTTTTATATGAAGTATGGTCTACTTTATCTTATGTGTGCTTATTTTGGCTACCACATATTGACTTAGTAGTTGATTAATTAGTTTTTGCCCTTCTTTTCATTTTGGAATGAAAAATATCAGGTAGTCCCTCAATTAATATTTCCTCTGAAATTAAAAACAAACAATGGTTCACTGCGTGATAGCACTTGGAAACCTTGAATACAGGCACTACACAAATAACTCAGGAAATTCAGGTCATCTGATACAGATGAGTGTGGTCAGACTCGTGGAACAGCAGGGAAAGTCCCAGAACACAAGAGGAAATTGCTTACAGTATCAGGAAAACATGCAAGTTTTAAATTCATTATTAAATGTGAATGATAAACAACCTTTATTTAAGGAATTGTTATAATTCTTCAGAAATGTAACCTATCAGCTTACAAAATGTGATAAGAAATACCTTTTTCTGTCCTTACCTCTCTGTACTGAAATATATAAGGCAAAGGTTATATAAAAGTTAGCTTTATTTGAGTATCTTGATAATTGAAATTCTCTGTGACAGCACTATCCTCATGAGACCCCAGAGAGTGTGGAAGGCCAGGAAGTGATGTTGATATTGCTGATAGAGAGGGGAGTTTGCCTCTTAACCTTCTGGTTGGTTGACAAATTCAGCCAGCAGTGATTGCAGCATAGTGACTTTTGCTAGTGGCTCACTGGCTGTTTTCTCCAATATTCCTCTTGTGATTAAATCACATAAGTGATCTTTCTATTATCCTGGCATCTCAGTTCCTTGGTCTCTTTGCCCCAGTGATTTTTGTTGTTCACTTTATATCAGTCATGTTGCCTTTATAATAACTGTAATTCCACCATAATTTCAATTTCAAACATTTCTCTGATCACTCCATCTCTCTTTCCAGCTCACTACCTTTGATATTCCATTGCCAGCATTGCCTCACTAAGGCATCCCTACCACCTTTCCATCCTCTCACCCTTTCTCATGTATTTACTTTCTTAGATGGCCAAATATCATAATCAATATGATTGTTCTTTTGGTCTTATTACATCACCAAAAAGATTCAGTCCACCGTAGGTCTCCTGTATGTCTGTCCTCTTTTAGCTGAATGTGGATAGAGAAAATCATATGACCATGAAACTGGCTGCACCTATTCATGATTACATACTTCAGCTGAGCTCTTAATTCTGTCAGGCAATCATGCTACACTTCCCCAACTCTCGTCACTCTTCCACACTCCTTGATGATGGATTCGTACTCTCAGACTTTCAACATGTCCTCAGTATTCATTGATGCACTTGTTTCTTTTTTTTTTTTAACCTCAAACAAAACAAAAAGAAGCCATCAAAGAGAACTTCACCTGTCTAACCCACCAGCCAAACCTATTTCTCTTAATGAACTGCTCATACTATTAAATAAGGCTCACTCTCTGTGCTTGTGTCCTGGTTTCCATCTGCTTCTGCACCTCTCTCTCAGTTTTCCTCTAAAATTATTCCTGTCTACATACAGAAAAGCCTGTTATTTTCTACCAACTTTAAAAAAGCTTTTATTTCACCCCCTCTTTGCTTATAGCTAGGCTTCATTTCCATTACTTGATCTCAAATTTCCCTCAGAGAGGTGTCTATAATCATTGTTTCTTATCTCTCTCCCCCACTTCTCCCATGGACACACTCTAGCAGGCATTTCTCCCCTCACTGTTTCTCTGAAATTGCTCTTACAAAGTCAGCATGATGCCCCTGTTGTTAAGTCCAATGGCCAGTTCAAGGCCATGACTTTGTTGAATTTGACAGTTAGCACATGTTCTCCTTCAAGTATGTGCTTCCCTCCAGGACAACTCACTCTCCTAGTTTTTCTTTGAAATCATGAGCCCCTCTTCCTTGGCTTTCTCTCTGTCTTCCCTAATCCTTTCAGTGTTCAGGGTTTCAATCTCGATCTTTGGTCAGTCTTCATTGTCTGCATATCCTCTAGGTGTTGTCATCCAGTCTCATAGTACTAACACAATCTGTAGGCTAAAACCCCCAAACGTGTATCTTTAGCCCATAGTTCTTCTAATTTCAGACTCCTATCCTATTGACATTGTCTCTTCAATCATAGAAAGAGAAAAAAATAACTTTATGAAACACTTTCGATGCCAGACCCTAGTCTTAGTATTTTGCAAGTTTTAACTCACTTGATTCTCACAACAACTTTATGAGGTTGATAGTATCTTCCTCATTTTTCTTCATCTAAGAAAACGGAATGAGAGATGAAGCACTTTATGAAGTTCATATCCAGCAATGGCACTGCAGGATTTGAAGTAGGTGATTTGAAGAACTTGAGTATTCAGGTTCTAGAATCTACATCGTTGTCCCCTATAATTCTGCTATATAACCTCTCAAATTAAACAGTTAAAGGGCATCCTTCAAGTGCTGAAAACTGTGCTCCTGTTATATCCAAACCTGATTCTTTCCCAGTCTTTTGCATCTTGTAAGTGCTTCTCCTTGCTCAGGCCAGAAACCGTAGAATTGTCATAGGAATTTCTTTTTTTCTCACATCCCACCCAACAAACCTTCACCAAAATGTGCTGAATGACCCCCAAAATATATTCAGAACACCACTGCTTCTCACATCCCTTCACCTGTCACCACTTTGGTACAAGCCATTACGCCTTCTTTTTAATGTTAAAATACCCTCCTGAGTTGTCTCACCGTTTCTAACTTGATTCTCTTTAGTCTATTCTTACTATGCAATCAGAATGATTCTGTTAAAATATAAATCAGAAAATATCATGCATTTTCTTAAAACCCTCCAATGGCTACTCATTTCACTCAGAGTAAAAACTACCACCTTAGTATGACATGCAAGATTCTTTATAATCTTGCCTTTTCATATTCTAGGAATTCACCTCTTCTGGCACCCCCCTCATTTGCTTTTCCAGCCACATTGGACTCCTCATACTTCAGGTTTCCTGGACTTGACTTGGGGTTTGTACTCACTGTTTCATCTGCCTGGAATATCTTCTTCCAGATGTTGGTATTATGGGTCGAACTGTGTCCACCCCAAACTCAAATCTTCACGTCTTAACCCCTCACCCTGCAAACATAAGAATGTGACCTTATTTGGAAATAGTGTAGTTAACAGATGTAATTAGGTTAAGAGGAGGTTATAGTGAAATAGCATGGACCCTAACCCAGTACAACTACTGTCCTCATAAAACGTGGAAATTTGGACAAACATACAGGGAGAATGCCATGTAAACATGAAGGCAAAAATCAGTGATGTGTCTACCAGTCAAGGACAACAAAGATTGCCAGCAAACCACCAGGAGCCAAGAGAGTGGTGTAAACATACATTCCTTCACACCACCTAGAAGGAACCAAACCTGTTGACAATTGATGTTGAACTTCTAGCACCCAGAAGTGTGAGACAACAAATGTCTGCTGTTTAAGCCACCCATTTGTCATCCATTGTTGAGGAAGCCCTAGCAAACTGATAGTGTTTGTCTGATTTGATCTATCACCTCATCATGTCTTTAATCAAATGCCTTTTTATTAAAATTTTCTCTCACTAAGATTACATACACACACGCCACACACCACACATACTCACAAGATCACCACACACTTCTCACCTGCATCACCCACAACTATGAGGGAGAGGGGCACAGGAGAAGAAGAACCTCTACTAAAGTTCAGAGTTGTTTTTCAAAGACATTGACATATGAATTTTTGAACTGAGAATATTTCTATGACTAAGGTGACTCAAGGAATTATAGATTCAAAGAGGCCTCAGGTGAATTATGGATGCTGCTCAAAATGTCATTCAAGAGCAAAGAAGATGGCTGGTTTTACAAAAACAATAGAGGGGGAGTGAGGAAAATGAAAGCAAATTTTTGTTATCTGTGGGCCCTGTGTTTCCAGTATGCTGGTCTCATGCTCCACTGTGCAAACAGAGAAAAAGATCTCTTTATGAAAATTATCTGAAAACTGTGAGATGCAAACTATATACTTCATGTAGAACAAACTACGCTTACTCTCATTTTCCAAGTTTGCAGCATTTACAATAGCTCTTATTTTAAAAACAATACAATTTAAACAAAATGATAAATGTTTTCTAACATAGACTAGCTATCCTGAGACTTATATGATATGATTATTTATTTATTTACTTTTTAAAAGTAAAAAAAAAATTGCCTTATAAACCAATTTCTGTAGCTAGCAGTGTGGGAAAGGTGAATAGGTCTAAAGTAATTTTTTTCTCTGTTTCAGCACTTTTGAAAGGCACAAAAGGAAATAAGACCGATCCAGAAATTCATTATTTCTCTCCAATTTTTCCTTTTCCCATCTGAGCCGAGCCTGGAAGTGCACAGACACATTAGGGAATGTTTCCACTGTGTGGGAGAAACATCTGCAGAGTATGCCTTAGACCACCAGAAGTGGAGAGAAAGAAGCATGTGGGGGTGGAGGCAGCAGACACGAAAAAGAAAAACTGGGAGCTGATGAGGCCCAAACATCCAACTAATTGCCTAACCTTCAGTTTACCTTTTCCATTACATAAGACATCTAAGAGCTATAATATTCATGTGAAAAACAGTTTTTCAGTATGGTGGTGAAAGAGAGTTCATAGCACACCCTTCAATTTTTTTTTTTTTTTTTTTTCTGTACCTATGGGAAAATGATAGCCTTCCACTTTGCCCTTCACTCTCGATAGCACCTTAGCTGGATGTTCTTGGGTTTCTTCCTACTGGTCCTTGGCAGCCATTTATTAAGATGGCCGTGCGCAAGCCCCAGGAGCTGCAGGCCTCTGCTCTATCCAGAGGGAAGCACAGTGAAGACAGAGATGCATTCTGAGAAATTTCCTTATGAAACATCAGGGGCAAAAGGGGCTTTGAAAATGCAAATGATTATCATTAGAAAGTAATATGCAACTACCGAAGAAACATTTGAAGGAATAATGTGGTCTAGCAAAACAATCCCGAAATCTGCATTCAATCACTACTGTCCCAAAATGCTTGCAGTGGTCCTTTGTATTGTTGGGAGCCAAATGCTTTCTGGAATTCATGAAGCCAGTTGTACCAAGTGGCAAATTACCAACAGAATATTGTTGAAAAAACAACCAGCCTTAGAGTGGAACTTTCCAGTAAAGGGGAGACTCTTCAACTATAATGGCCAAGGTACTGAGAGTGACAAGAATATTGATATGCATGCCTGTAACTGCTCACAGATGAGTTTTTTGGATTAGTTTGTTTTAGTCTACACCGTGTGGAACTGGACATCATGTCCACCAAATAGCTTATATATAAGGATAATTAAAATTCAGTATATAAAATTTTGAAAATTATATGGGATAGAGCTATATTTAGGAGATTGGACAGGAAGAATACATACCATGAACTTTTGGAACTGACTTAATTTTGATTCTAGGCCGATTTAATAAGGCTCTTCACTGCAGTGGTATCAAAATGCTACTAACCTTATTCTCGTAGAAAACAAGACACATATTCTTTAGAGATCATAGTTTTCACCATTCATCTTTGGTTCGGAGCCTTAGGGAGCAAGGCTCTTGGGCTCTAATCTTCCAAAAGAGAGCTCTAGCCCTGGCTATGATTAAGTTTCAGACAAACCATCTCCCTTCGCCCTTTGCAGTCCACACCTGGCATCCATGAGAAGAGCAGCCTCCTCGGGACATAGACTGGCAGTCACGAGGCAGAAGCCCTGCTGTCTTTCATGAAAGAACTACTTATCCCAGAGCAATATATCATCTATAGCCAAAGTGTGTGGTTTAGGAGATGTCAAGCATACTCAGAAATCCTAGGCCTCATTCATTTGCCCACCAGAAACAGAAATATATTCATAAGAAGTCTTTTCAACAAAATACCATAAAGTTAGAAAGGAGTTGAGGCCCAGTGTGTTTACTGCCAAAAAAATAGACAAGCAAACTGAAAGACCTTAGGTTTTCTCATTTAAAGCCTTTTAGTTTATTTTTCTGAAAGGGATTGATAAAATTTGTTAAAATCAATATTCAACCGAAGTATGCATTGAATCTTAACAGTCAATATTCTGGAGAAGGTTTAAGAGAATATTCTTATGTTATAGAAAAGGTTTAAGAGAATAGTTTTTAAATTTGTATCATTAATGCCGGTATCACACAATAAAACAGTTTATTTGTAGCTCTCCTGATTCTTTTTAAAAAATAACCTTTCTTTTCTTTTTCTCTAATCCCTCCCTCCCTCTTTTCCTTCTTTCCTTCTTTCCTTCCTTCCTCCCTCCCTCCCTTCTTTCCTTTCTGCCTTCCTTCCTTTCTTTCTTTGCTTTTCTCCAAAGAGAAAAGACATTTTATTCATTTTAAAGCTCTAGAAATTTGAATTCAAATGAGCATTCTGGTATTTGTGATACAGATTAAATGGAGGATAATTGTCAAAATACTCAGATTTGTAGATATGGGAAGATTAAATTAAGGGCTATTTCCCCAGGAGGTATTGCTTTTTAACAGTGTTTTTAAGCAATTTATTAAATATGCTATTTTCTGTCTCATTAAAATGTGTTTAACAATAACAATCACATTTTAGAAAACTGTACTTGAAAAGGGGCATGTATCTAATTTTATATATTTAGTAAACTGAAAAAAATCCATAAATTGTTGTTGCACCTCTTATGGCATTGAAGAATGTTAATTTTAACTGAGTTTTTACTTGAATATAATTCAGTGATGTTAAAGGCCTGATTCACTCTAATCTTACTGCAGTTTGGCTGCCAAATATGTCATAGATACTAACAGGTTATCAATTTCTTGCCTTATGCGTTAACTCCTTGGACCTTCACATCGACACTATTAAGTAGTCATTATGTCCATTTTATAGCTGAGAAAACTGAGCCTTTAAAAAAGTAAGCAACTTGCTAAAAGTCATACAGTAGTGAAACAGAAGGAGAACCAGGAGTTTTTGAATCTAGAATCTGGTATATTACCTCATCTCTCACTGAACTAAAATCCACGAACAAAATCTAGACAAATAAATGTGGTTAATCCTGGTTTTTATTCGAGGATACTTTTTCATCTAAAGCATGAAGTTAACATTTCACATGTTTGAAATAGAAACATCAGAATATCATGAGAGGTAATAAAAAAATGAGCATTTGCAAACTTCCAACACTCAATTCCTTGTTCCTTTTCACCCTGTTGAATAGATTGGTACCATGGGATCCATTTACTTGGGTCTTCTTCCAACTGTGTGGGTTTTGGATGCGAGAAATTTTATTTTCTCTGAAGTCAGGAAGGAGAAAGGAAAATATAGAAAGAGGATGAATTAGACATATAAAGGCAGAACCCTTCCGATTGCTAATATATGCCATCATGATAAGTAATAAAAAAGCATATGTGAACCAAAGAAATACATTCTCCAATTTGTTTTACTAATTTTTATTGTAGGAAAATACACGTAACATAAAACTTATTATTTGGACCACTTTTAATGTACACTTCAGTGGCATTAAGTACATTCACAATGTTATGTAACTATCACCACCATCCACCTCCAGAACTTTTCATCATCCAAAAGTGAAACTCTGTACCCATTAAACACTGACTCTCCCTTTCTCCTTCCTCCAGGCTCTGGAAACCACCTTATCTTCTGTTTCTATGATTTTGAGTACTATATGTCCTCAAAAAGTGGACGCATACATATTTGTCCTTATGTGACAGGCTTATTACATTTAGCATGTTTTCAAGGTTCATCCATGTTGTATCATCTGTCAGTACTTACCTTTTTATGGCTGAGTGTTTCATTATATGTATATACCACATTTTGTTTATCCTTTCATTTATTAATGGATACTTGGGTTGCTTCCACCTTTGGGCTATTGTGAAAATGCTACTATAAACATGGGTGTAAGATGTCTCTTTTTTTATCTATAACTCTAATTGTAAGTTTTATCTCCAACACCCTCAGAAGCTTTGGAAATTCCTGAGTTCTACATCATTCACTGTTAACAAAGTAAAAAAAAAATTTCTTGTTTATTCTCTCAGGAGCTGCCTGTACTAAAACTAAATTTAAAAAAATAAAATAAATAAATCACCACCCTCAACACACAGGTATCCAAAACTCCTATAATTTTATGTTATAATGAATAGTAAAATTAAAGAAAAAACAAGGGAGGATTTCAATTTCAGATGAACTATTAAACCTACAAGTCTATCTTTTCTCCCTCCTAAAAATCTATTCCTTTAGAAGTAATGGAATAAAAAATATGTTTCTATAGACAAAGAAGAGAATAGGAGGGGAGGAATTAGAAAGAGCTCTGGAAAGGTGAGAGCCAGTTTATGGCGTGGGTAGTGGCTGGTAGAGTATTCTGGTCTAGTGTCCAGTGGGGAATATGAACGCAGGGGGTTCTATCTAAGGAAAAAGGAGACCTGTCCCTGAAGAATCTCATCAGATAAAAATTAATAGGAATGCAATATGGGAATTCAAATAAGAATCCATTAACACTTCATGTGGAAGACTTCTCCGCATTTGGCATGAAATGACAAATGGGTGATTCTGCCCCAGGAAAATAAAATGAGAATTTTTCTCTAGTTAGCTTTGCAAAATTGTGGAGTTGGCATCCCAGAACACAGCCTGCTTCATATTGGCCTTTAATGGTTCCAAAACTTAACACAAGTCTCCTTGACTGTTTACCTGCAACCTAAGTAGGAGAGGCAAGAATCTCTCCTTGTGTGCAAAGTACATACAGTCCTTTTTACTGGAGCCTCTTTCCCATCAAGAAACACTAGATCGAGGGGATTTATTATTAGAATACCACTAAGATGTATGTTACAATATCACTATGGGTAATGAACAGAATTATTTATCATTAACTTTAGAATTATAAAACTTTCAGAAAACAAGTATGAGGAGGCAATAAAGAAAAGTGCAGATGTTGATGGAAGCTCAAATGGCTTCCATTTTACTGAAAGAGGGGTCAAAAGATGCTGTTATAGGAGTTCCTGTTGTGGCTCAGTGGTATAAAGCCAACTAGTATCCATGAGGATGTGGGTTTGATCCTTGGCCTCACTCAGTGGGTTAAGGATCTGGCATTGCTATGAACCGTGGTATAGGTCGCAGACATGGCTTGGGTCTCACGTTGCTGTGGCTGTGGTGTAGGCCGGCAGCTGTAGCTCCAATTAGACCCCTATCCTGGGAACTTTCATATGCTGTGACTGCAGACCTAAAAAGCAAAAAGATGCTGTTTATAGAAAATGGATTAAAATGGAGATTTTAGAAAGTTTTCTAAAGTAAAGGGGGAAGAGAGTTTTAGCAGGTAATTGTGAGCCAGTTATTTTCTTATTATAAGAGAAATTAATAACATATACATTTTGTGAATCAAAAAAAAGTGTTATAAAAGTAAATTTAAATATCAAGGTAAACACCAGTGGAATTGAAACCAGAAAATAGTAAGAAGATTTTCTTCTGACGGAACAGAAGCTTTCATGGGCTGAGAGGACACCATACATTTTTATTATTTTGCATTATTATATAATCCTTGTGATCTTTGATTTTTTAAAAAAATCAATGTGAAATTTTTATAAAAATAAAAGCACTTAATTTAAAGGAAAGTAAAGGCTAGAGGGAAGAGTTTGCGCAAGCTACAAGAAACACCTTCTATTTTATTAACTCCAATATTAACTTTTATTTATTTGTGGCATGTTTCAAATGCATAGACCTCATCTCATTAAAAGCAACGTCATCTTGCCCTTTAGTCTCTAGCATTTTGGAAAGAGCAGGTGTCATGAGATTCTTTTTCATTTTTCTCTTGTTAAACTAAGTAGAAAGGTATAAAAAGATATATTTAAATTAGTGTAATGCAGTGAAAAAAAAATGGCAGACAGGACCTGAATTTTGTTTGCCATTCCTCCCAATGAGACATGACTTTATGCAGCTGTCATGGCTCCTTCTGCTCCTCTTGACTGTCATAGTTGAGACTTTCCTTGTCATGAAACAACGGTGCCACCATATACAAAGAGTAGCAGAGTCATGTGTGGTATCTTGGAATTTCAGAGTAAAATTCCTTCCCATTTTAGGCTAAATTCTCACTTCTCAATTCTCTCTAGCCTTGAATTCTGTATTTTGTTGATGAATTAACAACATTAACAAAGGCATACCATGCTTCTTTATATTTATATTTATCCACTTAAAATTTTTAAATAAACTTTAAATAATTTAATAATAGATTTATAGAAAAGTACAAATGTTTCCCTAAGAATACACACACACACATGTATTTTACAATGAATTAATTTGAAAACTCTGCTAATTAATATTTATTCTAAAGATGATGTTTTGTTTGGGGGAAATTAAAGTTCTATGATAGTGAAAACAGTATGGAGATAAAGACTAGTCATGATAATATTTTTTTTAAATACACTGTGCATTTCAAAGATTAAAATGCAATGTGTGGAGTTCTCTTGTGACACAATGGGTTAAGCATCCAGCAACATCACTACAGTGGTTTGGGCCAATGCTGTGGCTAGGTTCAATCCCTGGCCCAGAAACTTCTACACGTTGTGGATGCAGCCAAAAAAAAGAGAAAAAAAAATGCCACTGGAAACTAGGTAAACTCCTTCCTTAAACAAAAAATCATTTGTGAATTAACAGTTGGAAATGGAAACTAACAAGTTGAGAAAAGATAGAATAAAAGAACAGCCAAGAAAGAAAGGGAATAGAGATTACTTGAGATACTCAGATGTTTCCTTACTATTTTCTTCCTCTTTAAGTACGATAATTCCTAACTACACTAACTGCGTGAATTCCTACCCACTCCCAAAATAATAACCATTGTGTGTTTTAAAACTATTGTTCCCTGCTCCCCAAAGGAAAAGAAAGCTACAGTCCCTTATCGGATTTCTTAGACCAGCTCTAGCAATTCTGTGTACATGAAACTGGAAAGAAGGGGGAGGAATATTATCCTTTGTACTATAAGACAATGATATTAAATGACTAGACTAGTTCTTTTCTTTTTTGATACTGACATCTATTGGAAAACAGGAGAATGTGTGCATGTTTGTTTTTTTGGGAAAAAAAAAAAAAACTGATCCATTACATTTAAAAGCCCAATTTAAGCTAAAAATTAAGAATGTAAAATAAATTAACCACTTTAATGATGCCATTTTCTAATTGCTGAAAACACATTTACATGAGTTTGCAATATTATAAACCTTTTTTAAAAGCCAGTAGTCCTTATTGCAAATATAATTGCATCTTCTTTAAAATTCACGAACTTTAGGTAACGTGTTCATCATTTGAACAAAGAAGCTAACATTACATAGTGAGAAAAAACAAAGTTTAAGTTCAAGAGCACTCTATCAGACTCTAAAGAAAAGATTTTTCATTCTATCAAGAATCAATAGGAGTTCCCGTCGTGGCGCAGTGGTTAACGAATCCAACTAGGAACCATGAGGTTGCGGGTTCGATCCCTGGCCTTGCTCAGTGGGTTAAGGATCCGGCGTTGCCGTGAGCTGTGGTGTAGTTTGCAGACGCGGCTCGGATCCCGAGTTGCAGTGGCTCTGGTGTAGGCGGGTGGCTACAACTCCTATTTGACCCCTAGCCTGGGAATCTCCATGTGCCGTGGGAGCGGCCCAAGAAATGGCAAAAAGACAAAAAAAAAAAAAAAGAGCGAATCAATAACACAAAGATAAGGAAGTTTTTTGAAATAATTAAATAGATTCAATATGTGAATATCCTTTTAAAAATATTTGGAGAATATTTTAGCTAGGTTTTGCCAAATCTATTTGTTACTTGAGCAAAAGTATGTGTGCCCAATACAACATGTATGTAGCTATGTGACTACCACTCAAACCTCTCTTCAATTAAGTAGATCTGGACATACTAGGCCTATGAATGGCATTTGTGTCTAAAGGAACTCACAAAGATCTCCATGGAAATAGAGAACACACAGCTCTGAAGTCTGACCTCTGTTTGGTAAGACAACCTAAAATATACACACTTTCTCTACATTCAGCTGGGTTGCTACATTCAGCTGGGTTACCCCATCATTTTTCTTTGAATTTTTACCAATATAAGAAAGTCAAGCATGGGATGGAGAAAAGTACTGTTCTTAAAATTTAACTTCTCTCTTTTTTGATTAAAATTTAAACATTAAAATTACACAAGTGATACATGTAAAATGCAAATAGTATATAGAATATAATAAATGATCATTCTTTTTCTGCCCTTCTTTAATACCACTCTCCTCCTCCCAGGAAAAATACTGTTAACTTCATTTGTCTAGGCTACATATATTTACATGTATATGAATGTGTATATACAAAAGGTATGACATGTGTATCTATTTATTTATACACATATGCATCTATGTATTGTGTGGTAAATATGAATTCTAGAAATTGAAGAAATTCATAAATGTATTGAAAAAAGTCTAAAAAGAAACAACAATCCCCCAGATGCTACTGTTTTAGAACACTGGTCCTCCCTCAATTTTTGACAAACACCATTTCAGACTTTTTGTATCTCTAAACACAGATATAAATAAGAAAGGTAAAATGTGATTATACTTTCCATATTTGGGTTTTTTTTTTTTTTTATGGCCTCACCCATGAGGTATGGAAGTTCCTAGGCCAGGAACTGAATCCAAGCCACAGCTGTGGCAGCACTGGATCCTTAACTGCTACCAAGCTGCAGAAGTCAGAACCTTCTGCACCACAGTGGGAGCTCCCTCTTCATGTTATTTTAAAATTTAAAATGTGTCAGAAGTTCCTGTTGTGGCTCAGTGTTTAACGAATCTGACTAGGTTGAGGGTTTGATCCCTGGCCTTGCTCAGTGGGTTAAGGATCTGGCCTTGCAGTGAGCTGTCGTGTAGGTTGCAGATGTGGATTGGATCCCATGTTGCTGTGGCTGTGGTGTATGCTGGCAGCTATAGCTTCAACTAGACCCCTAGCCTGGGAACCTCCATATGCCATGGGTGTGGCCCTAGAAAAGACAAAAAAAAAAAAAAAAAAAAAAAAAAAAAGCGGAGTTCCCGTCGTGGCGCAGTGGTTAACGAATCTGACTAGGAACCATGAGGTTGTGGGTTCGATTCCTGCCCTTGCTCAATGTGTTAACGATCCGGTGTTGCCGTGAGCTGTGGTGTAGGTTGCAGACGCGGCTTGGATCCTGCGTTGCTGTGGCTCTGGCGTAGGCCGGCAGCTACAGCTCTGATTAGACCCCTAGCCTGGGAACCTCCATATGCCGCGGGAGCAGCCCAAGAAATGGCAAAAAGACAAAAAAAAAAAAAAAAAAAAAAGTGGTGTCAAAGTTAGCATAACATTTACAAAATTAAAAGAAATAGAAATAAGCCAAAGAAATTACTGAGCTTTTAAATCAATGTTTCTTTACGCTGAAAGATATTAATTCCTGAAGGAAAATCCCACTAATCTTAAGTGGAAAAAAAAAAAAGAGATAATATTAAGGAAATATGAATAAAAACATTTTACATTTCCAAATTTCTACATCTACTGACTCTTTGTTGGACAAATTAGGTAACTTTGCAAACTTAAACTCCCAACTTTTTATTTCATTCTTTATCCAGTTTTCTTATGGCCATATTTGTTTCACATGTTCATGGTTCTATAATCATAAGTACTACAATTTAGTAGTTTTATGTTTATTTTATATTTCATTTATACATTTTAATTATGTTATACTCACATTCCTTTGCCCATTCAAGTCATAGTTTCATTTTGAATCTTGCAATAATAGTCAATGGGCCAGATATATAGCTTAATTTTAATCTGTGTTCTAGGGGATAGATCTTCATATTCATTCAGCCTATAAGAAATAAATAAGACTTTACAAATATTTAGAGTCTATACTGTATAAAAATCCAAGAGATGAAAAATTTATTTCATAATAATAGATGACATTTTCTCCCTTTTATAAAATAAGATATGCCATGATGTTTCTTTGTTTTTCATTTTTGTTTTTGTTTGTAAAAAAATCTATACAGGGGTATCCTGTCAAGGAGTTCCTTTGCATGCATTTGACCTTTCTGCAGTGTTATAAGGATTTTAGTCAACAGAATTTGAAAAATAAAATTCAGTAAAAAAAAATACATAGAAGAAGCTATAAAGAAATATTTTATCTCTTAAGCAGATATAATGGGATGTAATCATTTCAGAAGTCATTATCTTTGAGGTTTTCTTCTCACCTAAGTTTTTGTGTCTATCAGTTGTGCTTGTCAGAGGTTTTAAATGTTAAACCTTTACTGAGTGGAGTTTGTATTTTAATACAAAGCAGGGGAAGGCATCAGAGCACCACCGTCTTCCCCAGCACCCAACTAGTTTGTTCCTTTCCATCCATTTTTGGATTCTGGATAAGCATCATTCTTCTCTCCAACTTGTGGAGGCACTAACAAGCTTTGCTGGCTGAACCCTCCAAGTCCATCTCCACAATACTAGGACAGGGGTTTGGGGAACTCTCTTGCCTCTACACTACTGCAACGTTAAAAGAGTTATAGCCACCAATAAAAGTCTTTAGGATTGTAGCCTGTCAGCAAAGGCTACAATGAAGCTCCGTTGTAGCCTCCAACAAAGTCAAAGTCAGGATTTCTTTAAATCCTGATGTTTTAGTCAGTCCAGGCATGATGAATGAATCTCCTTCACCTTGCTGAAACTTATGAAATGGTTTCTGCAAACCCGCTTGTGGTCCTCTCTGTGGGACTAGAAGTAAACCAGTAAGTACTGTCTTCAGCCTGAGCCCTGAAATGGCTCTGGGAGAAAGATGAATTGGAATGATTTAACTCATTACTCCATCCATCATTTATTGGAGTCTTTGAGGAATATCCACTATAGACAGCTGCCTACCTCCTTCTAAGATGCTGGCAGTCCTGTGTCCAAAGGGTAGCCATGGACTATTCTGTCCTTCTTATTCCTGAGTCTGAGATACACTCAGAGTTATAATGAAAACTATCCTTGAATTTAGGATTTCTTGACTACAAACAATTAACTACCAAATTTATTCTGTACCTCCAAATCTTGCTGTGATGATGCATAGAACTTTCTGGAAAGTCTTTGTGTGGGAACAGAAAAGAAGAGCACTTTTCTTGTTTTTGAGATGTAGTTGAGATGTAGTTACGAATTTGAGATTATCCCAGGCTGTCAATACTTGTTTCATAATTAGCCCCTAGGTGCTGGGTCATAGAGATGGTCACTTAGATATCTAGGTATGCTCCAACTCTGAGACAGTCCATCTCTTCACGATTTCTAATACTCTTTAAACTCAGCTCACATCTGTGGATGACGCTTCCCAGGAATTTCTCAGATTTCTTAATATTAATTGTAGTATTTATAATAGTTAAAAGGAAGATACTTTAAATGTTAATAAGGAAGTGATAAATTATTATACACATATAGTGGAATACTAGGCAGCTAAATAAATCATGATGTGACTCATTTCGTTATTTATACAAAAAGACATAAAAAATTGCTTTGTGAAAGAAAGTGCCGGTTAAATACATCACATATCAGTGAAGGGGCGTACAGGCAAGTCTACCCCTTGCTGACGAATTTCAAATAATTTATGTGGAGACTCACTCGTCAAGATGAACTTAACTCCCTGCAACTGAAGTATAGAGGCTGCACATAGTGACTTCCTTCCACAGAGTACAGTATAGAAGTGGGGGGGAGTATATACTTTATACTGACAAACATTACTTCAGCAGGTGATCAAGGTCAACATCAAGAGTGATAATTCAAGGAATTCCCATTGTGGCTCAGCAGTTTACAAACCTGACTAGTATGCATGAGGATGTGGGTTTGATCCCTGGTCTCTCTCCATGAGTTAAGGATCTGGCATTGCCGTAGGCTGTGGTATAGGTCCCAGACACAGCTCAGATCTGGCATTGCTGTGGCTGAGGCATAGGATGGCAGCTGCAGCTCTGATTCAACCCTCAGCCTGGGAACTTCCATATGCCACAGGTGGAGCCCTAAAATCAAACAAAAAACAAGAGATAAGTCATGTTGATTCTGTATACTTCTGATACGATGGGATGAAAGTGGCATTTTACTTCTGTGGTCTTCCTACCAAAGACCATAGTCCCAGTCTAACTATGACAAAAAAATACCAGTCAAACCAGATATAGTGACATTCTGAAAAACACCTGACCAGTACTCTTTAAAACCATCAAGATCATCAAGATCAAGGAAAGTCTCAACTATGACAGCCAAGAGGAGCAGGAGCCATGACAACTGCATAGAGTCATGTGTGGTATCTTGGAAGGAATTCTGGAACAGAAAAAGAACGTTAGGTAAGAACTCAAGAAATACAAATTCATTATGGACTTTAGTTAATAATAATATACCCAAATTGGTTTATTAATTGTGTTAAAGATAGGATATTATTGTAATAAACTGTGTTTGAGGTTTATGGGAAGACTCTGTACTTTTCTATAAATCTAAAATTAATTAAAATTTTAAGTGGCTAAAAATAAACATGCATGGTATATCTTTGTTAATGTAAAATATATGTGTGTATGTGTATACGTGGGGAAACATCTGGAATGACGTGATAATATGCTAACCTTGGTTGTCTCTTAATAGTGGGCTTTTTTTAATCTTTTTTCTTCATTAATAATTTGTTATACAATGAAAAAAATAAGCAAATGTAAAATCACCCTCTGTCTCCTTTTAAGTAACTCTTTATAGGCATAAGCTACAGAAATCTTTCACAACACAGAAATACATTTTCTCACAAAAACAAGATATCCAGAGGTAAGGGAGGTTCTCCTTATGTGTGACTAAGAGCTTTGGAAACAGTTCACTGTCTCATTTCAGCTCTGTGTCCTCAGCATGCCAGCTTTGTCCTTGAGTATGCTTCCTTCATGGCCACAAGATAGGTGGCAGCATTAATTACATAGCAATATGCTTTCCTGTTCATATCCAGTGAAAGAGGAAGCTAACACCTCCTCCGACTTTAGAAAAATATTTGAGTCAACTCAGGTCACTGTGCTCATCCCTAACCAGTAACATTTACCATCATGTATTGCAAGTGCTCACTGGCCTTAAGCCAAGTCTCCTGAACAAGTTACCATTGGAGAAGTTGGAAATGATGCATTAATTCTAATCAGGATCCAGTCAATTTCCCTTGATAAGCAGGCTGGCTAGGGAGGACTAAAACCAGGAACTCCTGATGGCAAGTTTAAGTCTGCACCTGCCCAAGTTATACCGCCTACAGAGTGGCTCAGAGAAGTAGCAATAATTGATACTAATAACTACCTACCTGTAATTTAGGACTTTCAATAGCTTAGTTCTGTCCACTTGAGAAATATGAACTAATGATATGATCCACAAATCTGGTATGTTTATGTCCATTAGAAGGAGTAAGATGATGTGGAACAAGTACAACTTTGACAGATTGTTCTTAACAAAAAAGGAAAGAAACATCATGGGTGGGTTAAAAAAAAAAAGTTCCGACCTTAACACATGGAACGTACTTTTTATCCTGGTACAGGGATCAGTGAAAGATGGCAGCCTATGGGCTGCTGCCTGCTTTTTGGGGGGATTTTTTTGTTTGTTTTTTAATGGCATTTATTTTTTATTGAAGTATAGTTGATTTACATTGTTAATTTCTGCTGTATAGCAAAGTGCTTCAGTTAAATATATATATGTATACACATTCTTTTTTATATTCTTTTTATTATGATTTATCTCAGGATTTTGAATATAGTTCCCTGTGCAATTTAGTAGGATCTTCTTTATCCATCCTATATACAATAGTCTGCAGTTTGCTTCTGCTAATCCTAAATCCCAATCCTTCCCTCTTCCAAACCCTCTCCCACCTTGCAAAAGACAAGTATGTTCTCTATATCTGTGAGTCTGTTTCTCTTTCATAGATAAGTTCATTTGTGTCATATTTCAGATTCCAAAAAAAGATATCATACAGTATTTGTCTTTCTCTATCTGACTTACTTCACTTAGTATGATAATCTCTATTTATAATCCTATTGCTTCAAATGGCATTATTTTGTTCTTTTTATGGCTAAGTAATATTCCATTGTATATATACACATGTCTTGGCTGTTGTGAATACTTCTGCTATGAACATAGGGGGTGCCTGTATCTTTTTGAATTATAGTTTTTTCTGTATATATGCCCAGTACTGGGATTGCTGGATCATATGGTAATTCAATTTTTAGTTTTTTGAGGAAGCTCCATAATGTTTTCCATAGCTGCTACACCAATTTATATTCCAAAGAACAGTGTAAAAGGGTTCCCTTTTCTCTACACCCTCTCCAGCATTTGTTATTTGTAGAATTTTTTAAATGATTTTTATTTTTTTCCACTATAGCTGGTTAAGAGTGTTCTGCCAATTTTCTACTGTAGAGCAAGGTGGCCCAGACACACACACACACACACACACACATACATTCCTTTTTCTCACATTGTCATGCTCCATCTTAAGTGACTAGATACAGTTCCCAGTGCTATACAGCAGATCTCATTGCTTATCCATTCCAAAGGCAATAGTTTGCATCTATTAACCCCAAATTTCCACTCCCTTTCCCTCCCCCTTGGCAACCACAAGTCTATTCACCAAGTCCATGATTTTCTTTTCTGTGGAAAGGTTCATTTGTGTCATATATTATATTCCAGATATAAGTGATATCATATGATATTTGTCTTTCTCTTTCTGACTTACTTCACTTAGTATGAGAGTCTCTAGTTCCATCCATGTTGCTCCAAGTGGCATTATTTTGTTCTGTTTTATGGCTGGGTATAGACTTTTTCATGATGGCCATTCTGACTGATGGGAGGTAGTACTCAATGTAGTCTTGATTTGCATTTCTCAAAATAATTAGTGATGTTGAGCATCTTTTCATGTGATTATTGGACATCTGTATGCTTTCACTTGAGAAATGTATATTTAGGTCTTTTGCCCATTTTTCAGTTGGGTGGTTTGTTTTTTGTTATTGAGTTGTATGAGTTGTTTGTATATTTTGGCAATTAATCCCTTGTTGGTCACATCATTTACAAATATTTTCTCTGATTCTCTGGGTGGCCTTTTTTTGTTTGTTTATGGTTTCCTTCACTGTGCAAAAGCTTTTAAATTTGATTAAGTCCTATTTCTTTCTTTTTGCTTTTGTATCTATTGCCTTGGGAGACTGACATAAGAAAATATTGGTACAACTTATCTCAGGGAATGTTTTGCCTGTGTTTTCTTCTAGTTTTATGGTGTGGTGTCTTAGGTTTAAATCTTTAAGTCACTTAGAGTATTTTTGTGCATGGTGTGAGGGTGTGTCCTAGTTTCATTGATTCACATGCAGTTGTCTAGGTTTCCCAGCACCACTTGATAAAGAGAATTTTTCCAATTTATATTTTTGCCTCCTTTGTTGAAGATTAATTGATCGTAGGTGTCTGGGTTTATTTCTGGGCTCTCTATTCTGTTCTATCAAACTGTATGTCTGTTTTTATACCTGTACCACACTCTCTTTATTACTGTAGCTTTGTAATATTGTTTGAAGTCTGTGAGAGCTATGACTCCTGTTTTGTTCTATTTCCCTCAGGATTGCTTTAGGAATTCTGGGTCTCTTATGATTCCATATAAATTTTAGTATTATTTGTTCTAGTTCTGTGAAAGCTGTCATGGGTAATTTGATAGGGATTTCATTAAATCCGTAGATTGCTTTGGGTAGTATAGCCATTTTAACAAAATTACTTCTAATCCAGGAGCATGGAATATTTTCCCATTTCTTGTATCCTCTTTAATTTCCTTCATTAGCGATTTATAGTTTTCCTGCTGCCTGTTTTTTACATCACCTGGGAGATAAGAATGTGCTTCAGGATTTTAAATGGTTAAAATTTTTTTTTAAAGAATACTTTTTGTAACACATGAACATTAAGTGGAATTCAGTTTTCAGAGTCCATAAATAAAGTTTCACTGGCCACAGGCACACTCGTCTGTTTACATATTGCCTATGGCTCCTTTTGCACTGCATGTTGGAAGAACTGAGTAGTTGTGACAAAGACCATCTGGCCTGCAAAGCTAAAAATATATACTGTCAGGACTTTGCAGGAAACTTTTGCTGGCCCTGACCTTGAGAGATGGGCTTTGCTTCCTCCCTCAGTGGAGGACATAGCAGTCTCTCTGGCCAGAAGGTACCCACCTTCCTTCATGAGGCACCTCCCAGTACCAACCCCTGCTTCCCTTGTTATCCTCCTGAGGATAACAGGCAAAAGGATTTTGCCCCTAGAACAACACTCCCAGAAGGCTCTGAACTAGGTCAGAACAGTACATTAATCAATCCAACTCCGAAGCTGGAAATTATCTTTTTCCATTGTGCAGTCCAATTACTTCCAAATGTGTTATTGCATATAGCCTATCAGGAATTTCTAAAAATTGTGACATTAAAGACATAGCTACCCTCTTGCAACATTTTGAAGTTTGCCATTCCCAGTCACTGGGTTTATTTTAAGTGCTTTTCTTTCCCATCCAATATATTTAAAGCACCTAATTCTCCTGTTCATTTTGAGTCATGTTTCTGACACCCTCTAACTGAATTGAGTGTGGGCTCCATCTAGTGACTGAGCGTGGATACTCCCTTGTGAGTACTTTCAATCCTGTGTTTTAGGAACTGTTTCTACTGACTCTTGCTGTGAAACTGCTTGGGCTTAAAAATAGCCTGCCTCCCTGGGAAAGAGTCTTCCTCTTATGTAATTAACTGATGAGGAGCCAAATGGAGGCCACCTGGTGAGGATGATATAATCAATGCTGTGGACAAACTCGTCCTTCACAATATTCCGTTCTTGGCTCTTGCAATATTGATGTCTCCAGCAGCACATACTGGACCAGGTAATGTCCTAACAATTTTATGCCTAGGACCCCATAAATGCTTTGCAGTTTAAAAACAGAAAATGTTGATCCAACCATCCAGATATAAAAGGGCTGTAAGCACTCCCTTCATTTTTTTTCTTTGCTTTTCTTTAACCCTTACTTAATTTCACCTGCTTACAAAGTTCCCTGAGACTTCCCAGAATATGTTGATTTTCTCCTTTCCCTGCAGTAGGTGTAATACAAAGTTTAAAGTATAGTCAAATGAGCGTATGTACCCTGAGGCTGCCAATGCTAGCTAATGACCTGTGCTTTTACTGAGGCCAGTGAACTTGGCATTGCTTGCTACACCCCGTGCAAATAGATTGCAGTGGACATTTACATACCTAACAAAGGTATATTTGCTAAGATGGTTTGACCCCTGTACCAATGCTAGGACCTGCTTTGGCCCACTGTACTTGCTCAATTTCTATAGAGACAGAGAGTTACCTATGGACAAGATCACTTTATACTGCTATAAGTGATGATGTCCACCTTATATTTATCAAGGTTTAGAACTGCTCCTCTAGGACACAACATTTAAAAGTCAATTACACTTCCATTTCCAAAACATCTCCCCAAACTCTAGGATTTTAAATGCCTGTTGGGAGTGGGATGGATTGGGAGTCTGGGTTTGGTGTATGCAGACCATTGGGTAAGAGTGGATAAGCAATAAGATCCTGCTGTATAGCACAGGGACTATATCTAGTCACTTGTGATGGAACATAACCAGAGGATAATGTGAGAAAAAGAATATATATATATATAACATATATATAATATATACACATTTACATATAAATATGTATAATATATATTAATGTAAATATATATACATACACATATATATTTGTGACTGCGTCACTTTGCTGTACAGTAGAAAATTGATAAAACACTGGAAACCGACTATAACGGAAAAAATAAAAATCATAAATAAGAAAATAAAATAAATGCCTGTTGTCACGGTCAAAAGTTACACAGGCTCGTGATGCCTCAGCACATGTAATGGATGGTAGATTTAAATGCCTTATTGAGTTGGATTTGAAGAAGCTTCTGAAGTGGTTGCAAAGCTCTCAGAACAGTGATCATAGCCAAGCATCTTCAGGTTGATGTGAACTTTCTCAGCCTGACCTGAGAACCTAGTGAATGGCTGAAATGTGTTATAACTGCTTTTAAAAAATGATCTTTGGTTTTTTAATTTCCTTTCCTTTTTAAGTGTTTGGAAATTGAAATGGTTTCTGAATACATCAGTTTTAAAGCACATAGTTTGCTTTTAATTGTGTTATTCAGGAATGAGCAGTGAAGGAGTTCCTGTCATGGCTCAGTAGAAACAAATCTGACTAGTATCCAGGAGGATGCAAGTTTGATCCCTGGCCTTGCTCAGTGGGTTAAGGATCTGGCATTGCCATGAGCTGTGGGGTAGGTCACAGATACAGCTGAGATCTGGCATTGCTGTGGCTGTGGCATAGGCCAGTGGCTATGGCTCTGATTTGACTTCTAGCCTGGGAATCTTCATGTGCCACAGGTGGGGCCCTAAAAAGACAAAAAGAAAAAAAAAAAAAAAAGAATGACCAGTGTGTGTAAAGTTGTGTAACGTCACCACCAAGTTTCTTTTGTCACAGTCTCCTTTTCACTTTTCCTGCAGAACATCACTTGTGATGTGCCTACTTAATGTTATCAGATACAAAGCTCTTCCAGAAAATGCTTTTCAGTAAACAAATCTTAAGAAAATTTTTGTTTTATCAATTGTAATATATATTTCATAACTTGAAATGTTTTAAGACAATATTTTGTATCATCCCTTCATCTCTAACACGAATATAACCACAGGTTATCAATCAGTTTCTAAGTAGAGTTTTCTAACTCTCTCCACAGAATATTCCTTCATATATTTCTTTGAAGTAACTTTTAATTATGGGGGACTTTGTTTGCATCACAATGAAACTGACTGCTACAAGTTTTCATGATAAGGTGGTGCTATTTGGAAGCACCTCTAGGTTTACAACAAATTAAGAGTACTTGTTGCAGACTTACAAAGTTCAAAATGCCAATTTAAAAGATCAAAAATCTCTTAATGTGGGAAAAATTAAAGAGAACCTCTCTCCCCAATTTTCCTCTTTTTCCCTCTTCTCCAGCTTCCTGTTGGACAGTTTTATTTAATGACTAAATAACTCACTATTTAATGTGAAAGTCAACTTTTCTTAAATTGATCCTGGCCCCTTCCCTCTTCCCCTGACCCCAAATCTTGCTCCCTCCAGAGACTTCTCTATCTCAGTTGTTCAAAATGCCAGACCTCTAGTTGTTCAAACCAATGCTCGGATCATCTTTGATTCCTCTTTTTTGCACCCCCCCCACATAAAATCTATCAGACTGTCCTATTGTCACTACATCTAAATTATATGATAATGTGAGCACTTATCAACTGCTTCCTTTCTACTCTGTCCAATGCATCATCCTTCTCTTTTTATTTTTTTCTTTTGCTGATGCTTTTTTTTTTTTTTTTTTTTTTTGTCTTTTAGGGCCACACCTGAGGCATATGGTGGTTCATTAGACTAGCGTCAGGTTCATTTCTGCTGAGCCACGATGGGAATTCCTCTCTTTTAAATTTAATTTTTAAATTTTTTATTGAGTGGGTCTTCAAATTCTATAGTGCTTTACAATTTTCAAAATTTCCCACACAACTTTATATAATCCCATAATAACTTCTTCCCCCCTTATATTTCACCTCCTCCTTTCGCTCTCCCCACTGGTAACCACTAGTTTGTTCTCTATATCTGTGAGTCTCCTTTTTTGTTATCTTCACTATTTTTTTTTTTTTTTTTGTCTTTTTGCTATTTCTTTGGGCCGCTCCCGCGGCATATGGAGGTTCCCAGGCTAGGGGTCGAATCGGAGCTGTAGCCACCAGCCTATGCCAGAGTCACAGCAACGTGGGATCCGAGCCGAGTCTGCAACCTACACCACAGCTCACGGCAACGCCAGATCGTTAACCCACTGAGCAAGGCCAGGGATCAAACCCGCAACCTCATGGTTCCTAGTCAGATTCGTTAACCACTGCGCCACGACAGAAACTCCTCATCACCCTTTCTTTACTGGATTACTGTTGCATTCTTCAAACTGGTTTCCCTGCTTTGCCTCCTTTTCTTGTAAAGACTCTTTTTAATACAGCAGCCAGGGTGATTGATTCTTTTAAACACATTGAATCATGTTCCTACTCTACTCAGAATCTAAAACTAGCCTCCTATTCCACTCAGAATAAAAGCCAAAGGACTCTGTGTGATTGGTACCCCATCCCTGTCTGACCTCATCTTCTACTGCTGCTCCATCCACTCTGGCATCTGAGAGATGACTTGAACACACCCTGCACCCTCCTGCCTCAGGGCTCTGCGTGAATTGTTCCCTGTGCCTGGGCTGGTCTCTTCCACTTAGCATGGCTAACTCTTCTCATTATCTTGCATCTTTGCTCAAACATCCTCTGGAGATTCCCTTTAAAGAGTGTCCTACTCTCCTCTTCTTCCCCAGCACCACCGATCCTGCTTATCTGCCTCTGAGTGTCTATTTTTTTCTATTGTATTTCTATATTTACTTAATATGTCAATCCCACAAGAAAGTATACAAGGCCTGGAGTCTTTGTTTTATTTACACATTTATCAAAGTGTCCTAAGAATGTAAAACATAGGTGTAGAATTATTGAATGAATGAATGGATACAAAAAAATCATCCATATGAATATATACATATATATCCACTTCTGAACACTTAAAATATGCTCAAAATCATTTTGCGTTTGGTTACAATAATTTTTTTTAACTAATACCTTTCTGTGGATCATTAAAAGTCTTTTAATTTTCAATTTTATGATTTTGATAATCAATAATATATAGTGTAAATCTTTTTTTACTGCCCAGTTACAGCAAAATAACTTTGGCAATTTTAAAATATCTCTGTTAATCTGTGTTTTATCCATTTTAAGAAATGAAAGACTATGGCATACTGATTGAGTAATACATAAAAAAATTACTGGAGTAAGAGGAGGAAAACTGTCCATATCTGCTACTCTTTACTTCTTGTGGATTACATAAAATCCTTGTTTTCTCTATTTACAAATGATACGCATTTTGTTTATCATCTATGTCATTTGTTTGAAAGGATTAAATATGATAACATAGGGGTGATTATTTTGAGAACTATAACTTTCTATTCAAGCTGTTGATTGAATCTACTTAGAATCTGCTTTCCAAGGCTGAAAATTTTCTAATGAAGGCAAAAACAATGTCTTATTCACCTCTGCATCCCTTGAAGCAGGAAAAGTGCCTGACTGATGGTAGCTGTATTACTAGTTATGGGATTGTGGAGGTTGATAAGTCCAACATTTGTCAGGTAGACTAGCAGGCTAGAGACCCAGAGAAGAGTTGATGTTGCAGCTCCAAACCTCAGGTTGTCTGCAGACAGAATTTCCTTTAACTCATAAATGTCAACCCTTTCCTTAAGGCCTTCAAAGGATTGGATGAGACCCACCCACATTCCTATTGTCACATCATTCAAAGTATATGGATGTAAATGCTCAATGTATCTAAAAAACACACTAATTTTTGATGAAGAGTGTGACTACTGTGGCCTAGCCAAGTTGACATAAAAATTAATCATCACAGTTGATGATTAATAAATATTTTAAGCAATCATATTACATAATTATCAATAAATTTTCATTGCTGTGGAACTCTTGTTTATTTTTATAAAGAATTTATAGTCACTTACAGATTTTTTGATATATTAAATTCTACCTTTTTGAGCTTTGATATTACACATATGGGCCTTTAAGTAGTTTAGAGTTATAGACAGCTAAATGGATAGCTAGATGGATGGAAGAATGGATGGATAAATGGTAGATGGATAGAGATACAGGTTTAGCTAAGCAATTTTTTTTATATTAAGCCGTTAGAGATATATTTTTTATAATTTTTAATTCTTTGTATCAGAAACAAGCCTGCCAAATTTTATATCAAGGTTATACTAGGCCATGGATGGAGAGAACCAAGAATATGGCATAAGTCAAATCTCTGCTAATGAGAATTTCAATGAGAAAGGGAGATTTCCTTCTGACCCACGTGTACATGAAAGAGAAGGGAATGTCGGTAAGTCATGTGCTAATGTTAAAATTCCTGCTTCTTTCTGTTCCCTGATCTGTCTCCTTTAAGTGGGAGGGTGCTGTGGAAATAGCCACACATGTGAGGAGACCTCTTCATCTAGCTTGGGAGTAACTGTGGGTCTCTAAGGAACCTTGGCATTTGGCTCAGCTCCATGTAGAGCACAGAGCTATGTCAATAGTCTGGCCTTTGCCAAAGATGGTGGCTAAATATGTAAGCTTGAAGCAGCACCTCCAGCTTTCTCTGCATGATATGCAGGAGATAAGAGTTTATGCATGTTCCGACAAAAATATTTAGGAGTGAAGAAGGATGAAGGAATAACACAGGTGTAGGAATCAGAAGAGGATAGATAATATGTATGACTTTTGCCACTAGGAACAAATGAATGGATACCATGGGCCTTAGCAGTGGTGCAGATATACCCCAACAGGTAAGACAGGGAGAACCATCTTTCATAGCTGTGAGTCCAGGAACTAAAGCCAACTTGCAGAAGCCACATGAACTTGAGGCCTTCTTGTTCTCTGGTCACCATAAAGCAACTCAGGGCCATTTTAAGGACAAGTACCAGGTGGAAAAGAAAATCCAAAAAGGCTGAGCATTTTTCTGAAAATGACTTATTTAACCAAAGAAAACTATTTAAAATGAAAAAGTCCATGGCTCAGTGTAGTCTGTTCCAACACTCTCTCCCAACCTTCTGTAGCTTTATATGCTAAGCTCATTAGGGAAAAGACTTAGGAAAATAAGTACTTTCATTATAAAATATAGATAAGCTACTGTTTTTTTTTTCATATCTGAGTAGTACTAAGTACATTTTTAACTCTGCATCCCTCTTTCTCTCTCTCTGTCTCTTCTCAACTACTTTTAAATCTACAAAACATTTTCTATAACTATTATAGTATGTCACCTACCCATAACAGGTGCTGGAAAGAAAAATAATTTTCCCTCTATAATTCTAGGTTCTGGACTGAAACTTCCCATTAATAAAAGACAGATGAATGGAAGAAAAAAAAGTGGAAATTTAATAACATATATTCCTCCTGCATATGTGGGAGATAGCCAGAAAAAACTGAGTGAATCTCCTAAATGGTCCAAGCCATCCTTTAATACCACTTCCAGCCAAAGACAAAAATATGTTGAGGCGTGGGGAGGCAGTTTGGGGAGGTTTGTGGACACAGCTCTGTTAAAAATGGTATGGTCAAAACTCCTGTTGCGGCACAGCAGAAACGTATCTGACTAGTATCCATGAATATAAAGGTTTGATCCCTGGCCTTGCTCAGTGGGTTGGGGAGCCAGTGTTGTAGCTGTGGTGTAGGCCCTCAGCTGTAGCTCTGATTTGGCCCCTAGCCTGGGAACTTCCATATACCATGGGAGCAGCCCTAGAAAACAAACAAAAAAGTATGGTTGTTTTGCAGACTTAAGAACTCACCTTCCCAGTGAAGGTTTCTAGAGATTTAGTCATCCTTTTCTTCTTTGTGCAAAGAGGAAGACATAGAATAAAGATTTATCGTATAAAATTAAATTACTCTTACAAAAGGAAAACTACACTGTTTTCAGAGCTTCTTATGTGTCTGCTGTTTCTTAAAAAATAACTAGCTCAAGCTAGTGCTTATAACAGAGACATATTTTGGGGTGGCAAATTTTGCCTCCCTTTGCAGAAAAATATCGTTCTTTTTTCTAGAATGAGGTATAGAAGCTGAGGTAATTCAAAGACTTGTTTCTAGTCACAGAGTGACTCACAGCAAAGACATGATTCAAGATTAAATCCTTACTTTCTCATTTTCTTTTTAATGCTTGGTGTGTGAAGTCACACTGTCTTCTAATGTATTTCCTGATATTCCTGGTTATTTGTGTTTTTCTGCAAAAAACAATGACCATAAGAATTAGGAGTAAACCATTACATAAACCAGTAAATAAATCAAAATCAACTCATACTTGTGGCATCTGTATACATGTGGCTCTGGGCCCTTTACCACTTTGTGTGTATTTGCTGGGGGAGGGGTGATGTGGTGGGGGAGGAAGGAGGAAGGAGAGAGGTGAGTAGAAAGGAGCAACTGGGGCGGGGGGCGTTCCACGACCACACTTCACTTGACTTCAAATTTTTCTATCACTAGGGAAAATACAAACTCCTAGAAAATGGTCAACACCATTGACAAAGACTAAGTATAGAATTTAGAAAAGATTCAAATGATAACAAAAAATTCTACCATAATCAAGAGTGAGGAATGAGGGAATCCTTTTGTCTGAAAGCAACAAGTCTCTCGGGTAGCTTATGGTATTGTATTTTCCTTTACTTCTTTTCTCCTTAAGGAGCATGATCAGGAGATCAAAGGACCTCTTGCTTAATTCCTTCATATGAATATATCCATCTCTGTACTTGCTTGTACTGATGCTCCCAGATTCCTGCAATTAATTTATGTCTTTTCTTCTTAATCACAAATTCTACTCACCATTTCATGTGTGTGTCAGATGAAATGGCTGTTTCCTACAAACTTTTCAAATTTGTATATTTAGAGAAGAGATATTTTCTTTTTAATGTATTATTTTCCCTTGGAAGTTAAGGAAATTGGGGCACATGTTTCACCTCTTAGGAAGCATTCTATCTTATAGCTCAGACACTTGCCAAAGAGAGTCTGAAAATCCTCAAAATCACTGTAAGCGATACAAATAGGATCACTTTGGTAAAACATTTCAGTTAATTCTCAGTTTCCTCCATTTACATTTTTTTTAATCCACTCATATTTTTTGTTGTTCTGAAAATCAGTAAGCACACAAAACAAAAATATTTTCAACTCATGATCTTTTATTGGTATGAGCATTTCTCTGGCTCCACTCTCCCTAAATCACTTGCAGAACGCAACTTGAAAGAAGAAAAAGCACTCAAAAGAACACACAAAAAAAGGAACATAACTGACATTAGTTGCATTAGCCCTTGGCACACTTGTTGTCACAGACAGTTCTTACACTTTCTGGCTAATCAGGATAGTGACTCAATTTCTTGGAGATTTGGGTGGGTAGAACCTACTTCATATAAAGCTGAAAAAGCTGTACTCATTATTTCCCAGCCTCCCTTGCAGGTAGAGCACAGTTATGGGTCCTATGCTCTGACAAATTGGATGCTAATAATACAAAGGAGCAGAAGCTGCAGAATTCTCTCTGAAAGAGTGGCAAGTACAGAGAAACCAAATTCCTGAGGTGGAGTGATGACTATGTTGACAGCCCTGTGAGACATCCATGGCAGCCATTTTTAGTTGTGGGAACTACAGTTTATAGTGCCTGAGGATAGAGGCATCGTGCTTACTAGATAAGTTCTCTTGCAGAGCTCTGAGTATCATTCATTGTTATATCATCTCTGATCTTAGTTCTTCTTATGAGACTGTGTGTTAATCAATATTTGATATATTCATTTTCTGCTTAATTAATTCACAGCTAATTTATTTTACTTATAACTAAAATTAGTGACTGGCCAACCAAGCAATTATTTCTACCTTATTTAAGGAGAAATGATGTTAAAAAGTCAATTCAAACCATTGGAAATTACTTTCAAGTCCACATATTGTATTATGAATATCTGAAAGATGATTAAATTATAGTATGATATGACTCTTTCAGATTATTAGATGGAGCTATTTGTGTGTTTAAACCATCTCTACTCTGAACATTTTTTAAAATTTTACTTAATAGATCATTACTTTTCACATCTCAGACATAGAAAGTCATTGAAAAATCTATGTATTCTCATGTGAATTGCATTATTTTCTCTTTGCATTCTCCACAATAAGTCTAATTTTTTAAAAATAGTTATATTCAATCAATGTTTGATTATTAAGTTATTGTTTGATTATTTGGGAAATGGGAGGAGGCAGCAGAATTAGAAAATTACCATCATACCTGTGAACATATGATCCGTTATTCATACTTGTGAATGCAGTTCAATTTGACATCTTGGATAAAAAAACTAAAACATTTGCAATTGAAAGGGCATTAAAATGTTGAAAGAAATTAAAATACTTCTGTGGCCAGTATCTACAAGTGATAACTATGGAGTGCTGTCTTAGAGATATTTGGGCTTTATACTGTAAAAACATGCTTAGAACAAGTTTGTGCAAGAAGGAGGAAATTTATTTTTTGAGAATGAGTACAGAGCTTATGAAAGCTAAGACTAAAAAGTACACTGGGGGTTCATGATGGAAGTGAGGGAATTAGAGAATCCAGGGAGTCATTCTTCGATCTCTCGCTCTCTCTTTTTTTTTTCTTTTTTTTTTTTTGTCTTTGAGCCAATATATCTCATCCCAGCTGCTCCTTGACATCTCCTACAGTATTCTTTGTCTAGTTCAACTTTTCCATTTCTCTACAGATAGTTTCCTCACCTTGTTACCAACCACCTTCAGAGATCTGGTGCAAAATGCCTGCTGATTTCACTTTCTATTTTACTGGAAGGGGTTTGGCTAAAATGGAATCTAAAGTTCACCTCTGTAGTAACCCATGAGGCACAGATAATGTGGTCACATGTATAAACATGGCTCCTAGGGACCCTTCCTCACGAGATTTTTGGTATGGGAGCTGTAGATCTCAGGAAAACAGTTGTTATAAAGTTGAGAACTATGTCAAAAATTGCCTTCTATAGAATTTAATAAAAGCAACTTCTTTAAGAAAAGCTAAAAGGCACTCCGTTTGGTTTTGTCACCTTTGGGATTGAAAATGCTTTGAAGGCAAAAATAACTCTTGTAATTCATAATGCATACTAAATAAATGTTTCAATTGCACTTAACATAAATTTGTCAACTTGTGCTCTACTTTATACATTTAAAATCTGATCTCCCATTTCGGGAACATCTTGGGAAGCAGAGGTAAGGAGGAGGTAGAGTGCACAATTCAAATATTTGGATAACTTGATCGTCATTTCCCTAAGGAATCAGAAAGATATACAAGTGGTATCTGTTATTTCTGGTTTCTGCAAAAAATGTTCTCTAAAGATACCTAACGGTATTTTTAAAGAATATTTCTACCACCCTTACGGGGAGGAAAGCACATTCTAGGCTAGAAAAGCTGGGCTCAAGAACCAAGCATGATTACCAAATTACCACCAGGTAAGTTTCTTTCTTTTTTAAATTTTTTATTATTTTTTATTTTTTTTAGGGCCACACCCATGGCATATGGAAGTTCTCAAATAAGACTGCCAGCCTGCACCACAGCCACAGCAACAGGATATCCAATCCACCTCTGCGACCTACACCACAGCTCAAGGCAACACTGGATCCTTAACCCACTGAGCAAGGCCAGGAATCGAACCTGCATCCCCATGGATGCTAGTTAGGTTAGTTACTGCTGAACCACAAAGGGAACTCCCCAAATAAGTTTGTTATATCTACAAAGTTCGTGTAATCACACCAGGGTGACCAATTAAATGACACGTGGTATATATTCTCTTTTCCTCTATTACTTTCTTTGTATGTATTCTGAAAATTTTATATAGAACATCTAATTTATAGTATGCTTTGTAATAATTTTTCTAATAACACACAAATTAGCAAGGTAATAAAATGGAATTAAAAACCTAAAGCTCAGACAGCAGGAAAATCTATGAAAGCATTATCCTTCCCTATTCTGCAACAGATCAATATTCTCTACCCATCGGGACAGATGGGGAGAGACATGTCTCAGATTGATGTCAGGCATCAGTTTTGTATGTAGTCTGGCTCACTCCTTTAAAGCTTTTTTGCTACTATTTGGCTCCTCTTTTCCCTAGGAAAGGCAAATACAGGATTTTTTTTTTTTCTTAACATGCATTCTAGCTGAAGATGAGCATAGGGAGTATACAGTACCCTTGTTTTTTTAAAGTCCTGGAAATGTGTCCTGGAAGCATGTAATAAGAAGAAAGAGAAGAAATGGAATCTCAGCAGAAGAGGTAAAAACAAAGCAATCACTCTTTACTGTGTCTCCTAGCCCTTCCTTAGAGCATAAAGATTTTTTTCAGAATTAAAATTTGAGATCTTTCAAGAAATTTATTTCAATCAAAGTCTGTGTTGAAGAAAGAAAAAGAGAAAATTCCCTCTATTTTTCTTGGGTTCTTCTGGCTGCTCTAAGGGTTAAATTGACATGGGACACAAGAAAATCAAATTTAATAACATACATAATTGAGCTCCATAAGCAAAAAGAGCCTAAATGTCATTCAGGCAGTTGTAGCTTATCTGTTATCCTAAACTAAGCAGAAAGGGGTAAGGGTCTTGGACTTCAAAGGGGAGAAGGGTAATTTACAGGAAGATGAGAAAAGTTAATGTTTGGTAAGGAGGTGTTTGCTGGGCCACACAGAAGCAGTGGAAGACAGAGAGGACTTTGGTGTCCAGGCCCTGCCCAGTGTTCCATGCCACACCTAGACCAGATGCTTTGTAGATCTCTCTGGTGCCCGGCTCTTCCTGGACCAGGCTTTTTATTGAAATTCTCCTAGGGGGGTAAGGGAGAGGTAAAAAGAGAGACTTCCTGAGTCTTTTATTTCTTTTTTTAGGGCCGCACCTGTGGCATATGGAGGTTCCCAGGCTAGGGGTCTAATTGGAACTGTAGCTGCCAGCCTATGCCTCAGCCACAGCAACATCAGATCCTTAACTCACTGAGCGAGGCCAGGGATCAAACCTGCAACCTCATGGTTCCTAGTCAGATTCATTTCTACTGCACCATGACAGGAACTCCCTGAGTCTTCTATTTCTTAAACATAATCAGCCTAAAATAATCCTTACACCATAGAGATACATTGGAGGGCCACAGATTTTGCTCCCCTATATCTATCAACTTTGGCTCATCATAAATAGGTTTATCCTCAGACACTCAGACACGGAGAACAGACTTGTGGTTGCCACTGGTTAAGAGGAGAAAGTGGAATGGACTGGGAGTTTGGGATAAATAGATGCAAACAATTACATTTAGAATGGATAAGCAATGAGATCCTAAGTACTGTATAGCATAGGAAACTCTATACAATCACTTGTAATAGAACATGGTAGAAAATAATATGAGAAAAATGTATATATATTCATCACTGGGTTGCTTTTCTGTACAGCAGAAATTGACAGAACATTGTAAATCAACTATAATAAAAAAATTTTTTTAAAAAAGAAAAATAGGTGGAGTTCCCGTCGTGGCACATTGGTTAACGAATCCGACTAGGAACCATGAGGTTGCGGGTTTGGTCCCTGCCCTTGCTCAGTGGGTTAAGGATCCAGCGTTGCCGTGAGCTGTGGTGTAGGTTGCAGATGTGGCTCGGATCCCGCGTTGCTGTGGCTCTGGCATAGGCTGGGGGCTGCAGCTCCGATTAGACCCCTAGCCTGGGAACCCCCATGTGCTGCAGGAGCGGCCCAAAGAAGAGGCAAAAAGACAAAAAAATCCCCCACAACAGATTACCAGGAATATATTTTTACAACTTAATTCAAAATTTTTCTTCTCTCATTAATTACATAATGTTACTTTAGGGAGACGTCAGCATTTACAGTAATATGTAGGAGCTATTGGGACTAAATACAAAGAAAATATAATCAAGAAACCATCCAATAATAGAGATAAGACATATGCACTTCTAAGTTGTTTAAGAGAATATAGCTTCACCAAAACAACAACAATAACACACAATCTTGAATATTTGGTTCCGCTTAGCATTTTGTAATTATTTTCAGGGCTAAATATAACATTACATTTGCTTGTATTCTTGGTTTTTATCATTAGCGTTTCTTAAGGAGTCCCCATTGGTTAAAGCATTGTCCTAAGTCCTGGGATATAGTATACAATTTATTTCCCTCCAGGAAAGAGTTTAATATTTAATTCAGAGACAGGAAACAAATAAAAACAAATCAATTTTATGCTCAAGCTTTATAAGCACAGCAGTCTGGGAAATTCTCTCCTATGAATGGACCTACTTTATTATAACTTTCTTTTGCTTTTGGAACTGAATTCTCAGAGGGGCTTGTAAGATAGATTCATTGGTCTAGGACTATTTCCTACAGGAAGAGTGCTATTGTGATGCTATTGTAAGACCAATGCATAAGAAAGAACAAAACTTGAAAAATCAGATGTTACAGGCATAAGGCAAAGAGTGGGCAATCTGTTGCTATTTTTCAGAGGTGGATTTTGTTGCTGTTAATATACTTTTTAAAACGTTTTTCCCCCACAAATGTGTTGGCCTCATATGAAGCTTGGTTTTTGTTGTTTATCATTTACCATGATCACAGATTGTCCCTGAGGTCGTCGGGCACCTATATTTTCTACCAGAGGTTTCCAAATTTACCTAATGAGAGGAATTACCAAGGGATGGCTACTAAAATGCTTGCTCCTTGCCAAACCTAGTAACAGGGCGGAGTTCTCTATTAGTCACATAGACACAGTTCCTAGGGTCCATGATACTCTTAGAATCCCCCAAAAATGTTCTAATTCATTTCAAACGTGGAAGAAATAAGTACGTGTTTCTTGGAAATCCAACTTGGATTATATTTGTTTTTATACCAGCAGTTGTAAAATATAACGTTTAGTATAATTTTTTTTTTTTTTCATGGATAAAAGGGTACTCTGAAGGCAAAAATGCCTAGGGCCCATGAAAGCAAGTATCTGGCCCTGCCTAGTAACTAGAATATCTACATTTTAAGGAGTACACACTCAAAAACGTTTTTGAAACACTATCTGTGCAATATTTTAATACTATATTCCTCTGGGTTCATCAGGGTTCCACTAGAGAGATGCGATTACTGCGAGTATCATGGGATAAGGGATATATTAGAGGAGTTAGATCACACACTATCGTGGGAGACCCAGAGAAAGAAGGTCAAGAAGGGAATGCAGAAGCCAGCTTTCCCAAGAACAGGCGTGGATGGAAGGGTGAAAGGTGGCCGGGAAATAAGGGAAGCAGGCTTGTCTGTCTGTGGGGGCAGGACAAGGCGAGCTGGGATAAGTCTCTGTAGGGTTGTTCCATTTGCCTCTGTTGGGATGTGGCTTCTCTTTGTCACCAGGACTGGCTGCCTAGCAGAAGAGTGCGGCATGGAGCAAGGGACAACAAGCCAAGCTTAAATGCACAGGCAGGCACTATACCTGTACTTCTGCCCACAGTTAACTCGAGGACCTTTAGAGAGTATGACCGCTTCATTTCCGCCTTCCAAAAGTCCCGCCAAACCCTCCTGCTGACACACACTAGAAGCCTCTGGGAGGAGGATTCTGGGAAATGTAGTTCTGGCTTAGCCCAGCGGGCTGCTGCAAATCGCTGCACCTTCTGACCTTCAGAATGAATCGTTTTCACCTGAGCTGGGTCTGTGCTATTCCACGTGACGCCAGTCTTTTCTCTCCCCAACCCCCCTCATTCACTAGCTGAGTTGTCTGGCAGAGGTTATCCAACCTCCCTGAGCCTCATATTTCGCACACGAAACAAAGATGAGGAGAGCGCATACTGCAAAAATTATTGTGAGAACCGAATGAAAATAGGCGGGCTGTTTTGACCACGGTGTCAGGCACATGGTGAGTGCTATATCAATGTTACTATTACCAGTCTTAATAAAGTAGGCCACAATTCATGTGAGTGTGAAATGACTGTAAAAATAATTTTAAATTTGGATCTAGTGACTGTGTTACTTGCAGTCCTAAGCATTTAAACCCAGAAAGAAGCTTCAGACCATCCAAAAGGAACGCTCATTATATGGCTAACTTTGTAACAGCAGCTTTGAAAGCCAGCAGAAATCAAGGGAATAAAATCTTCAGTGCGGTGAGAGAAAATAACTAAACTAAAAACTGTCGAGAATAGAGCAAATTTTCACACATAAGAGATTTACGGCTAAAGAAACTTTTCTTAATAAAAATTCGACGATGTATATTTTAAGTGGAAGGGAAATAAATCTAGAAAGAAAAAATGAAATGTAAAATGAATAGTAAGCACAGATGTAAAATGTAACTAAATTCAAGTTACCTCTACTAAAAATAGTATTAATACTAATGCTTTTGGTTAACTGATTTTTTCTTATATTTTTTACCACTGCTTTTGGTAACTAATTCCTCTGATAGGCTTTATCACTGAACAAGACTCACCTGGGTTTCTGTGATTTTGAGTCTTGGCTATAGCAAAAACCCTCAAATCTAGGCGTCTTGCTTTATTTGGGGCCTCCCTCTTATAGGGTTGGAAAAGATCCCAAACTTTACACCTGAATTTGGTGTTATGACAGGCATATTCTATGTTGAATAAAAGTCAAAATAATAATGCTCAATCTAGTACAAGTATAGTATCTAAGTCAAGAAAAAGTTCTAAGTTTCAGTATTCTTTTAATTATTACAATTTTTCTAGATCCACATAATCTGCCTCTGGTAGCCACCAGTCTGTTCTTTGAATCTATAAACGTTGTTTTTTTTTTTTTTTTTTTTTAATTTTTGGGTTTTTTTAGATTCCACATGTAAGAGAGATCATTTGGTATTTGACTTGGCATAGTGCTCTCAAGGCCTATCCATGTTGTTGCAGATGGCAAAATTTCATTCTTTTTTATGACTGGGTAATAGTCCATGTGTGTGTGTGTGTGTATACCACAACTTATTCATTCATTAGTGTACATTTAGGTTGTTTCCATGTATTTGCTGTTGTAAATAATGATGCAGTGAACATGGGGGTACATATATGTTCCTGAGTAGGTGTATTTTTTTCCCTTTCCTTCAGATAAATACCCTAAAGTGGAATTGCTGGCTCATATCATAGTTTAATTTTTTTTTTTTTTTTTTTTTTTTTGTCTTTTTGCTATTTCTTTGGGCTGCTCCCGCGGCACATGGAGGTTCCCAGGCTAGGGGTCGAATCGGAGCTGTAGCCACCGGCCTACGCCAGAGCCACAGCAACGCGGGATCCGAGCCGCGTCTGCAACCTACACCAGAGCTCACGGCAACGCCGGATCGTTAACCCACTGAGCAAGGGCAGGGACCGAACCCTCAACCTCATGGTTCCTAGTCGGATTCGTTAACCACTGAGCCACGACGGGAACTCCGATAGTTTAATTTTTTTAAGAACCTCCATACTGTTTTCCATAGTGGCTGCACCACTTTATATTTGCACCAACAGTGCATCAGAGTTCCTTCTTCTTCATATCCTTGCTAACACTGGTTATTTCTTGTCTTTTTGATAATAGCCATTCTAACCGGTGTGAAGTGATAGCTCATTGTGGTTTTGAGGGACTAAACTTTGGAATTTATGCAAATCTGACTAGAGCAGAGACTGCTCTTTTTCTCTCAGTATACATTCCTCTCTTCTTTGATAGAGACAGAGTTCCTTATTTTTAATTGGTCACATGGCCACTGAGAATAGAAGCTATAAATTCCAGTCTCCTTGTTAGCAACGTGTAGCTCTAAGATAAAATTATGGCCTATGAGCTACATTAAAAGGTAATGGATGTGTTTTCCAGGATGTACCCTTAAGAGGAAGGACTGTGCTGTTGACTGCCTGCCATATCCATTTTTTTAAAGAATGAGACTGTAAATGTGGCAGTGGGCAGTTTTGGACCCTGAGAAGGAGGACGCCACCCTAGAGATAGAAGAGGAACAAGAGGGAAGGAGCCAGAGTCTTGACACTGCACAGTGCCTCCATAGTTTGGACTTTCTTTCTAGTTTAAGACATTGTTATTTTTGTATCTGTTACACTTAGTTGAACTGTGTAATATGAACTAAATAGAGTGACTATAAAAAAACATATGTAAATGTATAGGCACACTGAAATTCTTTACTGCAAATATGTCTTTGATCTTTATATTTCATGAAAACAACATTATTTCTTATGCTGTAAATATTTCTGTAATTTTGAAATACCACTTTATATTTTAGAAAACAATACCATGATCATGAAAGCAGGAAAGAAATATGTAGGGAATGTTCTATGATAATACTTTCTAAAGCATGTGCCTTCCAGAAAAAACCTGTGTATCTTTAAAACTAAATTTTGGGGCCCTATCCAAATGTATAGGTAGGTTTAAGAAATAACAAGAATATGATGATATGGACTTGTTTGATTTAATTTTAATAAAACTATAATTGTGTCTCAGAACTAAGACAACTAACATATCTAATCATTTTAACAAAGAGAACTTTAACAAAAATAGCTGGTTGTTTCCTTTGTCTAGACAAAATCACTTCGTGGGAGGAATAAGCTAACCTTTTAAAAAATATGAGGAAATGATTGAATTACACCAAATGTAAGGCTACCTTTTATGCAACACTAAATAATTCTATCACATCTTTCTTTCTTTTAGTAATTCATTTGGGATTATGGTATTTGAGCCACATGTTAAGCCTCATACTTCATGTATAAATTATCTACATTCTTCCTTCTCTTAAGAAACTAGTGACTAAGTTAGGTTTACAATAAGAAAACACTGACCTTACCGATTTAAAGAATTAGTTACCAAAAATCTGAAAATACATATCTTTATACCATTAACTTGACAAGATTTAATATTTATATTTCAAAAATTATGTATCAGAATTAACTATGATTATATTAACCATTTTAATATCAGAATTTTAATTTTTTTCTTGTGTTTCAGTACAGCATTATATCTGCTTTATTTTACTTTTTAATATTTTATATTTAATCAACTCTGTTAAAAATGGAATATTTTCAGCATCTTAATTTTCATAAGAAAATGTAGCTGTACAGATATTTTTATAAGAAAAATACTTTCTTGTTTTTTGGCATAAAATTTCCTTTAAAATTATAATTTATGAGCAATAGTTTAGAGCATACTATCCCTAAAATTTGAAGACAAAATAATTTTCCCATTTGCTCTGCTTTAAAAGAAAGTGGGTATAGGTAATAGCATTTGCTCTACAGTGTAATCATGAAATAATCATTAAATTTATCTGTTACAGAATGTCCTAAAGAGACAAAGAATAGTAGTCCTATCACCTTCTCTTATGAGAATAATGGAGATTGACATTGTGAAGTATATGGAAAAACATGAAAGGTGAGAATAGTTTCATCTAAGATATGGTAAAAATAGCATTTAGTTTCCCTTTTAAACACTACAGTTTATTGTTTTAAAAATATGGAAAATACAAAAAAGGCAAATTACCCATAATATCACTATTTGAGATAACCATCATTAATATTTTGATATATTTCTATTGTGTTGTTTATTCTGTGTGTATTAGCTTATATAGCTACAGCAAATCTATAACTTTATCACAATAGTAAATTTGCATTGTATTCATACTTTGATAGACTTGGCATGTTCATGTATTTTAAATAGACTTTTTAATAATTTTATTTCATAAAGTTTTTGTAATCACCTGTATTCAGAAAGCAGTTATCTTTTCAAATACTATTAATTAGGAAGCAAGTTGATGATGGCAATTGAAACTTCATTTATTTATTCAACATCTTACTTCATCTTCTTTCAAAAGTATAGGGCAGTAGTCATGTGATAATTTACCCTAATGATGAAAATAAAATTATTAGGTCGCTTCTCCTACTCTCTTGCAAATAAGACATAAAAATGCCTCCAAACACTAGAGACTCCTCAGCACATCTCGATGCTTAAATATGATGATACCCAAAACTTTGTAACCTGCCTTAAAGGAGCAGGTGTAGACAGGCATGTAAACATGTAATTACAGTTGAGGAAGTGCTACTAGAGGTAAATATATTTTGGAAGCATCTTTTATTCCTTACTCAAAATATGCATGGACTAGTCTATAGTCCAATGAGAAAATTAGAGATTTGTAAGAATCATATATTTGTTTTTTCAGGGCTGTACCTATGGCATAAAGAGGTTCCCAGGCTAGAGGTCAAATTGGAGCTGTAACAACTGGCCTACGTCACAGCAACGCCAGAACCGAGCCTCATCTATAACCTACACCACAGCTCATGGCAATGCTGGATCTTTAACCCACTGAGTGAGGCCAGGGATGGAACCTGACTCCGCATGGATGCTAGTCTAATCCATTTCCATTGAGCCACAATGGGAACTCAAGAATCATATATTTCTTCTGTTTGTTTTTCTTATTTGCATTTTGTTATGCTTTCGCAGGTAATGGATAAATAACATTTTGAGGTATTTATTTTTTTAATCTTTAGTTTCTATTCTCTGAAACGGTTTGAGAAAAGTACTGTATTCTAATGTTTTTAAGTAATTAAGACATAATTATGCCATATAAATCAAAGATATAGTGTAGAACAGTACTGAGAAAGTCAAACAGATGCTAGTTACTTTGGATTATTTCACAAAATATATGACTATATATTTGTGGCATACTCATAATAACACCAGTTTTAGCTCAAGTTTCCAGACTTTAAAAAAAGTAGTATACTTTCTGTGTCTGCCAACAGTTTATGCACATTTATAAATATTATATTCAAGTTTAACACTGATAGCTATCTTTTATACAGGCCAGGTAATAGAGATATGAGATTGCTCAATAGGTCAGTAGTACAGAAAACATGTATTTTACCATAACTTGTTTATACTGTAAAATTTCCTATTGTGTAATTTACAGTGTATGCTACTTATCAAAATTTTAAATGTTCTTGCTTTCTACTTCCTGCTCACATAATACCCTGTGTGAGCATTTGCAAAATGAACACCACTGGGATAGTATTTTCCAGGACAATTAAATCAGTCTGCAAATCTGCCCATCACTCCTTCCTTTCTAAGAAAATACGACATCTTAATGAGCAAGCTGTTTTATAGTGGCAGAAACTCTTACTGTGTATATTTTATATTTTTTTAAGTAAAAGATTTCCATGCCAATTCCTTCTGTAAATCTTGCTTGACTGAGTAGAAGCATATTTTTAAGTTTTTTCTGATTATGATATGGCATCAAAGACCAAATGTTTATAGTGTAAATATTTTACTCGTTGACCAAGATGACTTTTGCTGGTAAAGTAGCTCTCAGTCAACTATAGTCTGCATGCTTTGTTTGTCATACCTTGGCAACTGGTGCATCATGCCTGGTGCATGCTCTGTTAATGGGAAGGAATGGGAGAAGAGACCAGCACAAAATATGGCCTTACTGATGGGGAGGACAGACTGAGTGGTATGTGATGCCTCCTGAGTATGTCACATATGGGTTTAGGGAAATAGCAGCAAGTTCTTCTAGCCAATTTACAGAACATGACTTTAGGGGATTTTGTGGAATGGCCTGCTGTAGATAGGAAGAGTTGGCCTTAGAGAACTCTGTCAACAGATAGTGAGGTTTTCATTCATCAGTAATAGGAGGACTCCAAATCCTTGGAGAAAACTCTCAGAAGAAATACAGGGGTAAAATACTAATTGAAATTCTTAGATTGATCACATAAGTAGTTACTAAAAGAAGAACTGGGGAACAAGCAGAATTTCAGGAGCCTAATTAGTGACCAAAAGCAATATAACTTAGAGTTGGATTGTTGAGATTTAAATCGTGGCTCTTCAGTTAAGTAACTGTGAGATCAGGGGCTGTGATTTAAACTCCTTTTAGCCTTTTGTAAAATGGAGATAATAATAGCACTTATTTCCTAAGGTTGTTTTGAGAATTAAATGAGATGACTCATAAGTTTCTCAGCTTTATTTCTGGCACATATCAAGCATTCAAGAAATAGTAAATAAATATTAGAAAAATTATTTTGACAAGATAATCACTTTGGTCTTTGCTCTCTGTAATCCCCATCTCCCTCTCCTTCCTTGAGGTAGCCAAAATCTTTGGGGTCCAGAGGCTCAGGGAAACTTGCCTTGCCGAGCCAAAAGTAAAAGCCAATTAAAAGATGCATTTGTTCTTATCATTTGATATCTAAAAGCCTTGGGATGAAGGAATTAGGTGAAATGCTCATGAGTGTAAGGAGAGCAGAAAGGGGAAATTCGAAAGATCAAGAGCAAAGACAGAGGTATTTCCTTTATCTAACAATGTGTGGGAAGTCATCAAAGATAAACATTATACAGTAACAGTGTTAGGAGTATTAGGTGTAACTAGTATGGTTCAAATATCAGCGTGTCTGGCTTCCTTTCCAAGGCCATATTTCACTGAGACCTTAAAAGAGAATGGGGCCCTAATAATGACTGACTTAGAATCTTTTACTTAACCTGTAGAGAGATTTAGAATCCATTTTAATTTGATTATTTAAAAAAATTCTAAAATGGCTGTTTCCTGTGTACTTGAGTTTGTGGCTTGTGATTCATATGTTCTGCATTATAATCATTAGCACACATATGTGAGTAAAGAGTAAGGGATTAAGAGTATTGTGAAGTTGTGAACCTTTACAGTGAACCTCACTATATAGAGCTGAGATTAAATGAATAACTTCACAGATCAGGTAATATTTGACTTTGGAAATTAGCATAAGGCTAGGCCCACTGGCAAAGGCACACTGATCAACCTTTTGGGAGAAAGAAATGCTGGCTGAGGTGATATTTCTAACGATCTTTTAACATGTGCTTTAGGGAGTTCTGTTCCTTTACAAAGAATCCCAGCTTAGTTCTAAGAATTAACAAAAGAAAAATATCATTGATACTAATCAGGTTAATTTTCAAAGATGATTTTGTGCTGTAGTTATCAGTGTTAAAGTTAACCCAGATAATGTAACTACCATTTTACTTGGAAGGGTGTATCAGGTGTATTAACCTCTAAAAACGTCAAATTTGTAGAATTTCCATCCCCAGAAATTGCTTTGATTGGCCTTTAGGAAAACAAAACTAGATGTTGCCTAGCACATAATCTTATTATGTTATTGGATTAATCAGAAATTGGGGTCATTTCCAAGGAGACAAAACAAAAATACTAAAAGATAAGGGAAATTGAAACTGGAGTTGGAGCCTATCTATTGATACTCAATGGGTGAAGTACCTTTCAAGGTAAATGATATCTGTGCTGGAGTCAGGTAAGTGAACAATGAGCTATTTGAAAGACACACGTCTTTAGGCTCTTTAATTAATACCAGAACCCTAAAAGCTGGATAAATCCTTCCCAGTTAGTAGCTGCCTTGATTACTGGGAGGAAGAAATGAATATCTACTCTGGAAGATCACTAACTAAGTTCAACTAAACATATGCCTATCATCAAAGAGCACCAAACACATAAGAAGACAGAGGGCCTTAAATGAGACTCAGTAGAAAAAAGGTATTGGTTTAGGAGCCCCAAGAACCTTAGCTATTGGAATTTTAGAGGAGGCGAAACTTGACTTTTACCTGCTTAGGGTTTTCAGACGGGCCTGAGAATTTAATTGACATAAAAATGATAACTAGGAGAAAAGCATGCAAATATTAAGTTGTATGTAACAGAAGGAAAGGAAGAGCCAAAGTAACAAAACCGAACTACTTTTATACTAGTTTTGCACAAAGTGAGGCAGTGATGGAAAAGTAATTAAAATAGAGAGAGAGTCTAATGGAAGATAAGAATTATTTTAACAAAATCTGTTTTTACAGAATTCTCTAGTCTTTGACTCCCCATCGAAGAAGGTTTTGTTTTCTCCTGGTACAAGGAAGGGTATCCTTCACATGAGAGTTTCTCTTGTTCCTGCAAGAAAAGAGGAGATTAGAATTCCCTTTCTTACATCTGCTTTTTTTCCAAGTACTTTAACTGAAAATAATCCTTATGCCAAGGTGGCATGTGGTCAGGGTGGCATATTCTACCATTCTTCAGAATCATCATATATTAATTATAAAATAGCCATGTATGAAATATTTAAAATATAAAGAGTTAAATTTAACAAGAAACTATTCAAAATGATTGGGATATCTGGAAGAACCAAAATAAGCTTTAAGAAAGAAAAATATAATTATTGAAATATTTTTTTAAATTAGAAGGAGTTCTTATTGTGGCTCAGTGGTAATGAACCCAACTAGTATCCAGGATACTAGGATGCAGATTTGATCTTGGCCTCGTTTAGTGAGTTGGGAATCTGACATTTCCGTGAGCTGTGATGTAGGTCACAGACCTGGCTTAGATCCCTCATTGCGGTGGCTGTGGTGTAGGCTGGTAGCTGTAGCTCTGATTGAACCCATAGCCTGGGGACTTCCATATGCTGCAAGTGTGGCCCTAAAAAGCAAAAAATAAAAGTAAATAAAAATAAATAATTACTCTCTCCAGCATTTGTTATTTGTAGACTTACTAATGATGGCCATTTTGATCAGTGAGAAGTGGTACCTCATTGTAGTTTTGATATGCATTTCTCTAATAATTAGTGATATTAAGCATTTTTTTCATGTGCCTATTGGCCATCTGTATGTCTTCTGTGGAGCAATGCCTATTCAGGTCTTCTACCCATTTTTCAATTTTTTTGTTTTTTGTTTTTTGCTATTGAGTTGTAAGAGATGTTTGTATTTTTGGAGATTAAGACCTTGTAGGTTGCATTGTTTGAAACTATTTTCTCCCACTCCATAGGTTGTCTTTTTGGTTTTTTTATGGTTTCCTTTGCTGTGTAAAAGCTTGTAAGTTGGATTAAGTCCCGTTGGTTTATTTTTGTTTTTATTTCTGTTGCTTTGGGAGACTGACCTAAGAAAACATTTGTGTGATTGATGTCAGAGAATGTTTTGCCTGTGTTCTCTTCTAGGAGTTTTATGGTGTCTTGTCTTATGTTTAAGTCTTTAAGCCATTTTGAGTTTATTTTTGTGCCTGGTGTGAGAGTTTAATTGATGTACATGCAGGTGTTCAGTTTTCATAGCACTCTTGCTGAAAAGGCTGTCTTTTTCCCAATTTATATTCTTGTCTGCTTAGTCGAAGATTAATTGACTGTAGGTGTCTGGATTTATTTCTGGGTTCTCTATTCTGTTCCATTGGTCTGTGCGTCTGTTTTTGTACCATTACCACATTCTCTTGATTACTGTAGCTTTGTAATATTGTCGGAAGTCTGGGAGAGTTATGTGTCCTGTTTGGTTTTTGTTCCTCAGGATTGCTTTGGCAATTCTGGTTCATTTATGGTTCCATATATATTTTGAGATTGTTTGTTCTAGTTCTGTGAAAAATGTCAAGAGAAAAGGGAACCCTCCTACACTGTTGGTGGGAATGTAAATTGGTACAACCACTATGGAAACATTATGGAGGTTTCTCAGAAAACTAAAACTTCCGTATGACCCAGCAATCCCACTCTTGGGCATGCATATGGACAAAACTTTCCTTGAAAAAAGATACATGCACCTGTATGTTCATTGCAGCACTATTCACAATAGTCAAGACATGAAAACAACCTAAATGTCCATTGACAGATGAATGGATTAAGAAGATGTAGTGTGTACATATATATATGAATACTACTCAGCCATAAAAAAGAACAAAATAATGCCATTTGCAGCAACATGGATGCAACTAGAGACTTTCATACTAAGTGAAGTAAGTCAGAAAGAGAAAGACAAATACCATATGATATCACTTATATCTGGAATCTAATATATGGCACAAATGAACCTATTTACAGAAAATAAATGAACTCATGGACATGGAGAATAGACTTGTGGTTGGCAAGAAGAAGGGGGAGAAAGTGGGATGGACTGGGAGTTTGGGATTAGTAGACGCAAACTATTGCATTTGGAGAGGATAAGCAGTGAGGTCCTGCTGTATAGCACAGGGAACTATATTTAATCACTTGTGGTGGAACATGGTGGAGGATACTGTGAGAAAAAGAATGTATATGTATGATTGGGTCACTTTGCTGTTTGGCAGAAATTGACAGAACACTGTAAATCAAGTATAATAAAAAATTTAAATAAATAAATAAGTACTTTAGATTAGATAAACCTAATTAGGGAGTGGTGAACTGCAAAATAAATCTGAAGAAATAATGATGTGGCAAAAAGAAGCAAGGGGATTGAAACAATAAAAGATCAAGCTATTTGGAGAATAGAAGGCCTGGTATATATCTAATTTAAGTCCCAGAAGGACAGAATAAGTGAAATAAAAGAGAGGAACTATTTCAGAAAATGACCCCTGCATAGTTTCCATTACTGCTGAAAGATTGATTAAAAAGTTACAAGTGTTTAACTAATGTGAGAAAATACAAAATGGACATAAAAAACCCAGAAGGTCTTAATAAAACATTAGAGAGAAAAGACAGATCTCCTAAATATCAGTTTGATAGGTGTTTGCCAGCAACGTAAACTTACATTTTTGTAATTAGCCAAATTAATTTTTATTCATGATTACTTTGATTCCTTCTAGCTCAGTTTCCAGCACTGAGTGAATTATCCTCTACATTTCATGGCATATTTTTATTATTCTTATATTATGTATATAACTTACACATAATATATAATTTATATTACAATTTTATTATTGTAAAGTTCAGCCTCTCTTTTTGTTAGTTTATTTTTACTTTTTTTTTTTAGCCTGAATCTCTAATTTTATTCTCTTCCCTAACATTCTCTATCATGGCCAGAGTCTAATGTATTTAAAGCATATCCTGTATTTGAGTATATTTAGATAAAATGTTAACTAATGGTGAGGATTTGAATCAATAGCTGCTCTTATTGTTGAAATACATTCAAATTCAGTTTGGCACAATCTTGTAAAATAAAATGTTCACATACCAATTGATCCAGCAGTTCTAACTTGCCCCCATTTCCTGCACTCCAAAGTTTCTTATACCTGATCACCAGTCGACAAGATTATTCATAATGATGCTAACAAGAATAAAAATTTGGAAGCACTTAAAGTCCATTTCCAGGAGAATAACTGGAAACTATAAACAGTGAAAATGAATACACAGCAGTGACAATTAACAGTTTGTATGAAATTTAGGAGCAATTGTGAGTAGAAGAATCAAGTCAAAGGTGACAACATACACTGTAATGCCATTTTAGAGAACTCAGAAACAAAATAAAATGTACATCTCCCCTAGAGTTGTATGTTGAATGGGGAGGGATGTTTGGTTACTAAGCTTCATAATTTACGTATGTTATTGTATATATATGATAATTGCATCTATCAAATAATAGCTAGTAACATTTTAAAGAACTTAATGTAAAAGCTGTTTTGCCTTTTTTATGAGCTTTAGTTATAGAATCAGCCTTTTTCTGTGTTCAGTTTATTAATTATGCCTTCATGGTCATTTTATCTTTATTAGAAGGGGTTTCATTTTCTGTTAATCTGCTTCATTAAGTTTAGTTGATACTTTACCATCTTGGGCAGTATGTTATTTGTGAAAAGTATTAAAAAACTGGTATTTGGGTAACAGTTTGTTCTGCTCCCCCCTGCTTAACTAACTCTTGGTTGTATGTGCTGTAATGTATCACCCAGACAACCATGTTCTAAATGCTTTCAGGTTAATTTAAGTCTCTGCAGTTTTGTATAGAATTTCTCACATAGATAATTGGAATTTTGTATGACTAAATTCGATGGATACTGATTCAACAACTCATTGCCTCACAATGTATATAATATTTGGGATGTCATGATTATGATTTATGTTGTCCAGGTGGTATAGTGGGATATAATTACATGCTGTGTCTCTTACTCTTTACTTAAATCATCTAGGAGTAAGTAAAGTCATCATACGTACAACATGTACCTTGCCAACACTATTTAACACAAATTTCATAGTTTTTCTGAGCATATGAGTGACTGAAGTAGTTTCCTGTCTTCAGGGCTATCTAGAGGAACAGATTCAGCAATAAGTAACTTCAAGTAACTTCAATAAGTATCTTCAAGTTAAAGATACCAATAATAGATGTCTTAAGAAAGAGAAATGTGATCAAAGGCGCGGGGGTCATTTAACCACATGAAAGGCTGGTGAGGTAGCAAATGGAGGAACCTGAGAGTTTAGCTAGATTGGGAATGGATATAAAGTATCACTTGGCTGGAGTTCCTGTCATGGTTCAGTGGTTAACAAACCCAGCTAGTATCCATGAGGATGTGGATTCGATTCCTGGCCTCGTTCAGTGGGTTAAGGATCTGGCGTTGCTGTGAGTTGTGGTGTAGGTCTCAGACATGGCTCAGATCCCACATTGTTGTGGCTCTGGCATAGGCTCGCGGCTATAGTTCTGCTTCGACCCCTAGCCTGGGAACCTCCATATGCTGCTGATGCAGCCCTAAAAGACAGAAAGACTAAATATATATAGTCTTTATGTGTATATATCAGTATATCACTTGGAGAATAAAGAGGCTGAGAGCCTTCCAGGGCCAGGCTACAGCTTGCAAAAGTGCAGGAGAGTGTTTAAGACTCATAAGATGAAGGAGACAGTAGCTCTCAGAAAACAGTAAAGCAAAGAAGCATTTTTTTTCTTTTCAAGGGAAGTTCTTCTGTATTATTTTATTGCCTCTTACCTCTCTCCTCTCTTCCCTCCTCAAAACACTTTGCTCTTTTAAAAATGCTTTCAATCATGCTTCTCCCCAGTAAAAATATTCACTGACTTTTCCTTCCACTTGGCAAGATATTTTCTGGAGCTTGAACTCAAGGACTTCCTCAATATGATCATAACAGTTCTTTTGAACCATCATTCCTATGAATCTTCTACATGAAAACTATCTCATTTAGAGTAAATCCACTTTCTTCAGCCTTCTTCGATTTGCATGCTGATCTGCATTTGATTTTACCTGTCTGTCCCCACCAAATGTCTGCATGATTTTACCCCACCATGATATCACACCCTTTACCACCTGTTTCAGGACACATGTCAAAGTTCTGCATCCTCCAAAACAGTCTCCAAACCCCTGGGGAGTCATTTCCTCTTTACAGTAACCTGCAATGCAGAAAATACAACACTAAACTATTAAAAATTTAAAGAATAGAAAACAATGGGAACAGGGGAAAAAGTCACAAAAAGAAAAGGGCTATCTTCAAGGCTAAAAAACATAAGTTGTCAGATCAAAAGTATGTACTGCTTTCCAAGTAAAACAAATGAAAAATGATTGCTGTAGTACCTATCATTTTGAGATTTTTGAACAGCATGGATGAAAATTATATTCTAAAATTTCCTAGAGATATGTCATGGACAAATGGACAAAAAAAGTGTTCAGAAATTCTGCATATTTGTAGGGTATAGAAGAAGGCCTTCAAATTCAAAGCGAAATAATTTTAAAATTAGGATTCAATAACCAGAAAAACATCAACCAAAGGGGGAATATGAAAAAATAATTCTCCATGATGAGTTAACTTAAAACCGGAGCCCAGGGGATGACTAAAATCATATCATTTTATCTAATAAGTTGTGGAACTCTTACTTAATTTTGCAAGTAATTAAGCAATATTCTGCCTTTCTATCACCAGTGATAGAAACTATTCCCCAGATAAACAAATCTCCATTTGTTATTGGAACCAATGTTTAAGCCAAAACTCTCTGGAGATTGTGGCAAGAACCTTCTTTCTCTCTTCTTTCTGAAATTGCCTCTTCTTTAACAAAGTGGTTTCATCTATATACAAATAAAGTTATAAGCAAAAAGATTTGAGTCAGAATGATATAACTTGTCATTGAGAATTTTAAGTTTTTGAAGGTTATTAAATTATTTCGATGTTTTAGAATTATTTTGCATAAACTGCATTCTTTGTTTGAGAAAGTTAATTATTTTAAATAACACAATAGCTGTGATGCTGAAGATGAGAATGGAAAGCCTTGCTCACTGATTGCTCACTCCTGAAGAATATATATATATATTCATAACACAAATATGCCAGGTGTTGTGTCACTGAGGTTAAGTGATGTCATCACTTTAATGCTATTTTTTTCATTTCTCTCTTCATTTAAGCAATATTTCAAACAAACACAAAATTTCTTTCACTGTGAAACCAGTGGCCAAGTCTATTAATTCCAACAGTTACATAAATTACATGACTGAAATATTAAGATCCTAATCTGTTCCCTTATATTCAAATATCCCTTGCCTTGTTCACTCCTTGGGCTATAGTTTCCTTTATCACACTTCACAGAAATCAGAGAACCTTTTTTTTCCATATTGGAGCATTTTAAAAAATGATTTCCAGGTTTAGTCATTTTCGAAGGGTGGAGAGGAAGGAGTGGAGATAGGATGTTGAAAATATGATACCAGCATGCATGAAAATGTTCCATTATTCTAGAATATTTAGTTGCAGGAGAGAAAAACAAAAAGGATAACAATAAAAAAAAGATTAGACAATATGCAGAAAAGAATAAAAGTAAGGTATTTATGAGTATAAAAACAATCTCATTTTAAACATGAGGAAAGAAATAAATATTAAATTAAGAATTTCTAAAGTATAATTATAATAAATTTGGGAACCATTGCCCTAAACAAACCCAAATAGTCAGAAATCAAATTAAATATATTTTATACTATTTAAAATAAAAGTATATTTCCAATTTAATTCAGACACCAAATAAAAAAACATATTAAAATTGTAAAAAGAAGAGAAATCGAATGTAGCATTTTACAATTTCCTATTTCCAGAACATATGTCCTGGACCCCCAACTTTTATACAATGCAGGTTTTCCATTCCTCTTTTAAAATTAAACCTTTGGGATTGCTCAAGCATGACTGATACACTTAGATACTATCAGGCATTCAATACATACTATGTGCCTTTGATTTACTTGACAAGTGACAACAAGGCTGTATTGAGTTAAGCACAGACACTATCGCTAAATGAGTATTTGCAGGACCTGCCTGCGGTTATTGTCATACCAGTACAGAACTCTTGTTCAATATCCTGTCTGGGAAGGAGCCTTTACCAAATGCTTCCAAAGAAGGGCGAAACCACCCATAATGCAATTGGATGAATATGCATTTCTATACCCATGAGGGAAAACACTTTGTGCTGGCCCCAGGTGGTGAGCCACTCACACTCTGTTCATGTTCCTATGAGGACTGATCTCTTCAAATAATTCATTTTAAAGGACTTTTTATTCCAAAATTATTTTAAATAATAAATCAGCTTTGTTTCCATTAGAGAACCAATTTTTATTTATTTAAAGAGATAAGACATGACATATTCAAAAGAATTATCACAAAGTTCCTAATAGGCTTATATACAAATAGTTTTGAACACACTACTGTTAATATAACAACATTAAATTTGTTAAAAAGAGAAGGGGTTACCTAGAATATTCTCTACTATACTGGTGACTTTGAAAATTGAGTAATTTCTTCAAATTCAATAAACCTGATTCCTTCTTTTTTCCTTATCTTTTCTCTTAGAAAGCCTCTGCCTCCCATACCTACATGGCGATATGGCCAGATCCTTGTTTCTCTTTTGCCTCCCCAGAGCACTGGCATATCTCTTACTACGTATGCTTGAGTTGCTGCTAGCCATCTACTCCTTTAAGGAGGTCTGCATGGGGAAAACAGAACTACCAACCAGAGGCAAATTATTGGGTGATACTGTTGAGATTTAGGGCCAGCAAGGCAGAAGTTGTATTATAAAACAGAAGTAAATGATGAAGAAATTCATTTTGAAACTTTTTGGATGTTTCTTAAAACTCCATGCAGTGGTTTAAAGCACAGGGAGTTAGATTAAGAATATGGATGGTGGAGTTCTCGTCATGGCTCAGTGGTTAACCAACCTGACTAGTATCCATGAGGATGTGGGTTTGGGCCCTGGCTTTGCTCAGTGGGTTAAGGATATGGTGTTGCTGTGAGCTGTGGTTTAGGTCACAGACATGGCTCTCAGATCCTGTGTTTCTTTGGCTGTGGTGTAGGTCAGCACTTGTAGCTCCAATTTGACCCCTAGCCTGGGGACCTCCATATGCTGCGGGTGTGGCCCTAAAAAATAAAAAAGACAAAAAAAAAAGAATGTGGGTGGCAAGATCTAAAGGCTGGGGACAGAAAATTCACCAGAGGAGAAGACATTGAAGAGGAAAATGCTATAAATTCCTGAAGATAAAATTAGAAGAAAGAGAAGTTAGATGAATTATAACCAACCACTTTCACTATATTTCTAAGAATGAAAAAATTCAGATATTTAGTACACAGATTTACAATACAGAGTATCAGATTTAAAAGATTCTGTAAGAAAAAAAGAAATGTGATTTAATTAAAATATTGACTTTAAAATAGAAATATTTAAATAGAAATACCAAACCAAATTATGAATATTAAAACACACTGTTCTTAGGAATAATTCTAGATTAAGGCCTTCAATTTTGCTTCAGTGGTTTTATTTCAGAGTGATTTGGATTTTTGTCTGTAGACTAGCAAAATTGGATTATTATCACTCAGTCTTTGAAAGGAGAAGATTTATTTACAACATAGTTCTCTCGGTATCATCCATTAGAGATGATTTAGTCAACTTTTTCTCAATGTGAAAAGATCGTGGAGACCTTGTTGTATATACTAGAGAATAGCTTTGTTGGGAATTTATTTAAGTATTACTCATAATAATTTCAAAAGTTGATGAAATGTTTGTCATTTGAATACAAAGGCCCACGGCAATGCTACATTTTAAAAAGGTTATCTGGGGAAAAGCTGAGTCTTAAAATCATATATTTACATATTGGTCTTTCATTTTTAGATTTGATCACTTGAATTTTATTTTTATGTGGTACCTAGAAGGAATATACGTTCTTTTATTTATCATTATTATAATCAGTAATAGATTATAGTAAGAGGTTATTATAAAAATTTCATAGATTTTTATTTATTTATGTATTGCTTTTTATGGCCTTACCCTCAGCATATGGAATTTCTAGGCTAGGGGTTGAATTGGAGCTACAGCTGCCAGCCTCTGCCACAGCCACAGCAATGCGGGATCTGAGCTGCCTCTGCAACCTATATCACAGCTCACGCCAGTGCTGGATCCTTAACCACTGAGTGGGGACAGGGATCAAACCCACATCCTCATGGATACTACTCAGATTTGTTTCCGCTGAGCCATGATGGGAAATCCAAATTTCATAGATTTTTATACTTAGCCAATTGGTATGCTGTATGATTGGTTAAATTTAAATATTATTACATTTCTTACATCTTTCTTATACTTGACACTGTACACTGTTTTATAAACATCTCTTTCATAGTTATAGTAAGATCTATTATGTTTGGCTTCATATGGGAAACACTTTGATTCAAGAAGTGTAAGTATTTTTATGTAAATATATAATTAGTAGCTGGTAATTTCTAAGTCAGGACCTAAGTCCTAATTTCAAAGTGATTGTAATTTCTAGTAGGCTATCTGTGTCTCACTAGAAGGGGGCTTAATGTGTGCCTGGTTCCCAGCTATTTCTTAGTATTTAATACACAACTTTACTGAGTGCCTGAACCTAGTTACAAGCAATCCTGATATTTGCATAGCATTGATTTCTAATGAATATACTAAGAATATCTATGAAATACCAGGTACTATATTTGATGATTTAGAGATATTCTCTTTAATACTTACAATAATTTTAAAAAGTTGTTGATACTATCTCCGTTTTTAGAAATAAAATTGAGGTTTAGAGAGATTGACATATCTAAGATCACATGGTTGACAGAATTCTGTTGAATTTTATGCTTCTTCCAGGATCTCTTGCTTATTTAGATACAGGACGCTTCTTTATTTTTATGTGATTTGTGAAGTCTCCTTATTTGGGGCCGTTCACACTCCAACGACCTACTACTTAGTTAACTTATTTAACTTTCCTATTCTTTAGTCCATCAGAGATAGATGTGTAAATATACACACCCACCCACCATTGTCTAGAAGACAAACGTAAAGACATCTGGTAAATATAAACATTATTCTAAGAGTGTTTCTAAAAAGGAAGCATTGCCCAAAGAAGGGAATAATAACAGCTAATGCATTCTAGAGTTGAGACTGAGGCAAAAGATAAAACACCGCTGGGAGGGACCTAGTAACAGTTTATCTAGGGGCCCATCTTTATATATTGTTATTTTTATCAAAATCACTCTCTCCTTTGTAATAAATAAGGGGTGCCTTGACAGTAGTCTGATAATAGAAACCTACCTCTATCGTGTTTCTGATCCCAGTCTGCAGACCACAGACCCCTCAGTATCCCCCTCTCTCACTCTCACTTTGTGAAAAGGCTAGAGGGAAAGCACAGTTCCAGCCCCTGAGCTCTGGGGACAAACTCATGCATTTTTTTTGTATCTCCAACTTCCCAGCTAGAGAAGAAGCCCTTACATATGTTTTCAAAAATATGCATGCTGTAGAATACTGTTTTTATTAATTAGAAAAACATTTGAGACTTGTATATGGAAGTATCTTGGTCTTGGGTGTAATGAAAATATTCCCAGTAGGTGTTTGTCATTCAGTTGTCATTTGTTTCCTGAAGCTATCCCATTCCCAAAATAATTTTCCTTCTGCTTTCTAAATTTCCAGTTATTTCATGACTTCATTAAAAAATGTGTCAAGCCCTGCTCTCATGATTGATTTCTGCTCCCTTCTCTGTTCATTCTCAGCCATTACATTAATGTCCTAGTCACTTACATGACTTAAGTGGGGCCGTGACTTCAGGCTTTGTAGGAGGCAGTACTCTTAGAAACATTCACTATCTTAATCCAGTTACAAACAATTCTGGCATTTTCATAACATCTTGAGAAGCAATTTCTATTATTCTCGAGTTCCTAAGTCTACTGTAAACTTGGATCAATACTCCATCGCTGTTGAAAAATGTCTATCTTTAGTTAAATGTAAGAAATTATATGAATATTAAAGAAATGGAGAAGACGGCAATATCATCTTCGACTTCCTCTCAAAGATTAGATGAATGTGTCAGTGAATTAAATGTTTCATAAACAAGGAAAAGCTTTATCTGATGCAAGTGACTCTGGACTCGAAACTAAGTTGCTCCAGTTTTTGTCTGCCATCTTCCTATATCCTGGGTTATTTTATGCTGCAACCAACACAATATGACCTGCTGGTAAATTGTATTGTCATGATAGACAATCCAAACCAGATATTGGAACAGATCTGGGCTGTGCCTATTGGATCTCACTGGAAGAGCGTTACCAAGGAGACTCCATGGCTACCACAGAGATAAATGGCTCAGGTAAAAGGGGAAGGAACAAGCTGGTCAGCCACCAGCAAGCAAAGGACAATGCTGTTAGCTGGTTTTTTGGTTTGTTGGTTTTGATCTTGTTCTACCTGCCTATTTTTGCTCATAACTGCATGTGTGAAGCAATGCTTACACAGTCACTGTCTTTTAATCACTTATACCATCTCTACAGAAGGTCTTCATTACAAACATAGTGAAAACTCTGAGTTTTTAAAGATGTGAAGGCTATGCTGTAAGTTACTAACTTGATGCATTTCATAAGAATATTTGAGATGGATTGAAGGCATATATAATAGAAAAAGTACATAAAGTTATTTGAGTAAAAAATATGTCTTAGCAAAGAGTACATACATTTTGTTGTGGTAAATTATTTCATTTTTACTGCTGCTCACACCATAGTTTTTATGTATCTAATAAACTCATCAAAGGTATGTTTAAAATCTGGGTCAATTTATTTCTCCAATTAACGAGGACAAGGTTAATATTTGCTTTTTTTAATTCTTAGTGATCATGCTCAACCTTGTCCCAATATTATTCACCTATGGAAGCTGACAGTAATGCAGAAAACATGGAATCACATGCTAGAAGATAGTGGATTGGTGATGGGAATGTGTGGAAATTCTTTTTTGATTGCTTCCATTTTTCTTGATAAGATACAAAGGAATTATCTCAGATTGAGGCTGGGGAGAATAGGCTGGGAATAAGAAGTTATGGAATATTTGTACTTGGTGGTATAATTGCATGGAAACATGAAGGGCCAGTGTATTTGAGGTTGATGGTCTTATACTGAAAGTGGAGTTAGTAAATAGGTCCTGTATCTCCCTCTAGGCACCTTCAGCTGCAGGGGTTAATGGGTTAGGAAATTGGATATAATCAGCCAGGAAAATTTGACAAAGAGAGGTGCAAGGAAGCTGAGGGTGTGTGCAAGAAAGTATTTATAAGACTGACCTTAGAATTTAATCTGGGTAGGCACATTCAGCTGCAGGGGTTTAGGGGTTACAAAATTGAATATAATCAACCAGGAAAATTTGACAAAGAGAGGTGCAAGGAAGCTGAGAGTGTGTCCAAGAAAGTATTTATAAGACTGACCTTAGAATTTGATTGGGATAGAAAAAGGGGAATGGTATCAGGAAAGTGGAGGATAGTGAAAAGATGGTAGGGTCAATTTTAACATTGTAGAAATTAGAAGTATCAAGTTAGAGAAAAATATCTTGCTTATATCAGAATACCCATTCTTGATGTAATCATCAATATCATCTCACCTGATTAAATTATGTTCTATAAAATGGGGGGAATACATAGCAAAGCCATGCATAATTTATTATAAGTCAATATAGAATTTATATACTGGAGTTCCCATTGTGGTTCAGTGGATTAAGAACCTGACATAGTGTCCAAGAGGATATGGGTTTAATCCCTGGCATCACTCAGTGGGTTAAAGATCCAGCATTGCTGCAAACTGTGGCATAGCTTGCAGATGTGGCTAGGGTCTGGCGTTGTTGTGTTGTTGTGTCTGTGGTGTAGGCCTGTAGCTGCAGTTCTGATTTAACCCCTAGCCTGGAAACTTCCATATGATGCAGGTTGGGCTGTGGAAAAATAAAAATAAAAAATAAATAAAACATTATACTGTGTGTATATATATATATATATATATATATATATATATGTAAATTGGTAGGTAGCATTCTTCTTAAGTTTGGTAACTGAACACAAACAAAATTAGTGATTATATTATCATATTTTAACCATTTGCAATTATGTTTTCCATTTTTTACTTCATTTGTCAACATTTCTAAGGTTTCAGACACAGAACATTTATACTGTTATATGTATGTACTGCCTATCACTTGAATTTTTCCATTTCTAAAACTATATACATGTGTGGCCCATTATTAGTGTGTAATCAATCCTGCTCTGTAGTTGGAGTTGTCCATACAAGTCAGGGGTACAAACTGCCTCACCCAAGGGGATGTATCAATTTGTAAGGTATAATATGAGTAAAGGTAAATCTATCAATCTATCTACCTACCTATCTCCATATCTGTATTTCTTTCATCCTTGTATCTTGGGTGCCCAAGATTCTTTCACTGTTTATTCATTTCTCTAGAGCAGGTGGAAGGAATCACTTTTGGTGACATCCACATCAATCAGTTTTCTACATATAGTCAACTCTTATAATGGTCAAAGGAAAATAATCAATAGCTTAACTCACTGTTTTCCATTGTTGGATATGTGACAGGATCCCTTGTAAGCTTTTAAAAATTGCTGACACCTGCACTCTGTCTCAGACCAAATCAAAATATTTGGGGGTTGGGGCTTTGGGCCAGAGTTTCCCACTTCCACAAATCAAATATGATTTTAATAGACTGTCCATCTATTTCACTTGTAGGGATGCCATGATCCACTAGCCAATACAAAAATATCTGTAGATTAGACTATTCTGATAAATGTTTTGACTCTCTGACCAAACAACTACGTTCACCTTGTTCTTGACAATAAAGTACTACCATCTGGCCTCTGAAATCCCAGGATCTCAATGGTATTTAGAGATCCCTATTTGATTGTAGCACTGTCCTCTATAATAAATGGCTTATAAAGAAGAGGTACAATAAAGCTCTTTAAAGATGGATGTGAAGGGCTCCCTTGATTATGTTTCTCACTACCTTGGGTAAGAGAATGTCAGATCCTAACAAACATAGTTAAGGGTTGGCGTGGGTACGGAGTTCTTGCATGGTAAATTTACTTCACCATTCCAGTCATACTAAGCCTTTGAGTAACTGCCTTTACAGTATACCAAGGAAGATAAAGCCCTTCACTTTTACTTGTTATAAATAGTCCATATTTTAGTAGGCCCAGCAAACACAGACCGTTCTCAACTCTTCAGACTTACACATTGGATCTGGAATCTCAGTACATCAATAAATTAACTTAATCAAACATTGTAAATTGGTTGAATAGACTTTGAAGTTGTATCTGAATGTATCTTGAGTTTTATAGCTAGAATTTAAAAAAAAACCTCAAAAGTTGTATTTTAAAATACTAAATCTCCCTTTAATAAAATGGAATTACTAAATTTATAATTTTTGCATTGCTTTCAAGTAACAATTTACAAGATTCTGTACTTCCCAAATGCATTGCCATGTTTACACAAAAATAAACTACAAAACTTGTATCCATAAATAAAGCTTAAAAGTGATGGAAAACCTACTGAAGATACTGAAAGTATAAAAAAATGGGAAGAAAAATAGGATATAACGAAATTACATAGTGAACATAAAAACAAGTGGGAAATGAGTTCCCATTGTGATTTAGTGGATTAGCAGCCCTACATAGTGTCTGTGAGGATGCAAGTTCCACCACTCACCTCGCTCAATGGGTTAAGGATCCCACATTGCCACAAGTTGTGGTGTAGGTTTTAGATGTAGGCTTGGATCCAGCATTGCTGTGTCTACTGTGGTGTAGGTCAGCAGCTGCAGCTCCAATTTGACCCCTAGCCTGAGAACTTCCATATGCCACAGGTGCAGCCGTAAAAAGAACACACACACACACACACACACGGGGAATAATATTAAACTGCTTTGTATATGTGATAAAAAGTGAAATCTAATTAAAAGTTGACTCCCTAGGAGTTCTGTTGTGGCACAGCAGAACAACTCAGACTAATATCCATGAGTATGCGGGTTCGATTTGTGGCCTCACTCAGTAGGTAGGCAGTCTGGCAGCTCTGATTTGACTCCTAGCCTGGGAACTCCCAAACGCCATGGGTGCTGCCTTAAAAGGCAGGAGAAAAAAAAAAAAAAAGTTGACTCGTGAATTGTCTCACATTTATCATAGCTATTTTCATGTACATGAATCAGACTGTTTTCACTTCTGGCTTGAATAGAAGTTCAAGTATATGGATGACAGTTCCTATTCAAACATTTGGTATTTTTATTAATTGTATTTGCCTTTGATTTGATGAATGTGTTTGAATGTCAGTACACATTTATACATCATCCTTAACCTTAAGGAGACAGAGCTCTTTTACAATGGCCTTCTCAGGAAAGTTAATTGTTTTAATTTAGAGAATGCATCTGTAAGGAAATTTCTGAGGTGTCTGTATAAATAATTTATGAAACCACGGACAGGTTCAGATCAAATTGTGAAATGTAAGAAATGTTCTCAGTTTCTTGCTGCCCTGCTCTGGTGATAATTCCTCACTAGGGCAGAGACCATGTGTTCACCAAACAGCCTTTATCAAAATTTGCCCTGAGGAAATTTCTGGAACATGTTTGTCTTAAATGTAGATAGAATCATGTATAAAATGTGGCTCATAATATACACATATCTAAAAAGTAACAGAATCCAACAGGACTCCATATTTTAGAGTATCTTTTATGAAATGTGTTTTTAAATAAGACCTTCATTAATCAAAATGAAAAATTCTTTATTATTGAGAATTCAAAAGTTATCCAGTAGAACTGAGTGGTTCTGTTTGTTCAGTTTTTAGTTTTGAATTTTAGAAGAGCTGTCAATATTCCCTGAAATTTTATTATACAAATAAAGGGTTCTTCCACATATGGTTTTGACTGAGTATAGAAGTTGGTGTTTCCTAAGTTTCTGTTGGAAATTTCACTTTAGAAAAGAGCCACATAAAAGAACCCCTTTAGATAAAAAGTACAATAGGAGAGTGTACTATTTAACCAGTGTCTTACTTTATAGACTCATTTATTGAGGTAGTGTTTGATATATACCTGGCACATGGAAGGCATATGGTATGCATTATTTGAATGAATAAATGCATGCTATCTACAGTGGGTGTGAAAAAAATTTTATTTACCCCAAAGGAGAGATTAAAAATGAGTTTTATTAAAAACATACCTAAAGCACAGGTATGTTTGAAGTTATGGCTTCGGTTTGATCAAGTAAACTCAAAATCCTCTTTGGAAAGAAGTAAGTAATTTATATTTTTTGAAAGGCAGACTAATCATTTTTTGTAATATTACATCTCTGAAAATGTATTTTTAATGCTTAGAGAATTTTGATGCCCAACCCATAAGATAAAATTTTATCCTTCTCCCCCTAAAATTCTCAAAGTGAATTAAACTCATGTGAATATTCAAGAGCTATGCCTGGCATATAGGACTTAAAAGATTGGAGGTAGGTTTTTCTTAAATAAAAATAAATTCACAGCCATCAGGAGATTATAAATCCTAGATAAAGTGAAATCAGTATCAAAGAGTAATAAGCTTTTCTATTTGTATTTCCAATATGTTTAATTTAAAGATTCCTTTTATAGCAGAAATCAAGACCATTTCCATTTTGGTCTTGCTGTTTACAAACGGTCTCAGGTTTTTAGCCTCCCGGTCCAGATCTTTTTCATACATGCTGATAATGTGTGGTACTCTTATTTCATATCTTAGATACATACATCAGTTTGTAGTTATTCAAATTAATCTTGTTTGATTAGATATTCACCAATTGTTTAAATGTATGCTTTTAAATGAAATTAGTAATCTACTTAGAAGAGAGGGATATAAATTTAAGTCATGATTTAAGAGTAATAAAATGTACCTTGACTGCTAAATAATTACATCCTGACACATCATGAAAAGTTATCACTAACAATAGAAAAACAAGATTATAGTATTATTAAGAAAAAAGTCAAATTGATCCAAAATGCCAAGAGAAAAGTCTAGAAAATATTCTACTACTATGAGTAGAATACTGATGAAACCTGTAATACTTATATCAGCTCTCCAGTGATAAGCAAAGTTTCTTATCCATGGCTTTCAATAAAATACACAATTAAAAATCATACAGGGTTTAATTTATTTGACATAAAGCACAATAATGTTTTCGTACTTTTGAAGGTAGAGCTAGATTAAATAGTTCATTTAGGTTGAAAAATTAACATGAAAAGTAGAGCGTATTAGGTGTCTTTAGAGAATAACAAAGTCCTTTGAAGATCCTAAGGAAATTGCATAATTGGAATAGACATAGAAAAGTTTTTGGTATTATTATTTTCAGGAGGGCATATGAGTTTAAGAGTTGTGCTTCTTACTGGTAGTATTTCAACCAGTTAAGCTGGTGGAATGAGGGCATTGCATCCTAAAGAAACAGTCAAGAATGGCATAGATTTAAGAGGGGAGTTGGATCAGAAAAGAGAGAAAATTTGATTGGAAGATTGTGTGTGTGTGTGTGCATGCGTGCATGCGCTCGGAAAGGGAGGAAATGAAAATTCAAATAGAAATTCACATAGAAACACACAAGGTGATTTCATATAGAAATGCGTATTGAAGCAAATATGAGGGAATCAGGAGTAAAATACTGTTAGGAAGTCTGAGTTGAAGAGAGTAAATGAATTTCCCCCTCTGCTCTTGGAAGATTAATTTCAAATAATGTAGAGGTGTACTTGATGGAGAAAATGGAGAACAAATAAATTGGGAGCTGATGCATATTAGTGGTGTCAGAGGGTATTGGATTGGATGTGCAGGTCACTGAGAAAGTTATACATATAGGATTTTGTAGTAATTGGATGTAGTTTGTTGGAGACAGAAAAATCAAGTACAACAAGGTCTTTACAAAAGGAATGCTGAAAAAATAGTGCTCATTCCCCAGCCGTTTGTGTCTCTGCTATGAGGAACTGTGCAAGGAGAGATACTGAGATATTATGCACACTGTGAAGCATAACGTCTGCTTGGGAAGATGATCAGGTAACTGTAGGAGAATGATGTTTTGAGAGAACGTGGTGCTTTGGGGGTATGGAAGCAGGCATCTCTACTGGGGGAACATAAGAGATTTTCAGAGGAAGAGATAGCAGATTTTCTCCACTTGAAGATGGGACTGTGGCTGGCTGGAGTTTTGTGTTCTTCAGTGCTTACCTGGGAAACACCTGGAGCATGGTTTCTGTGAGGGGGGTCAGGTGAAGCCCATAATGATCAAATCATCAAAACTTGTATATTCAAGAGATGGGTTTTGCTATAGATATATTTTAAGTAGAGGAGACATGATCAGTTTTCATTAAGACAAACAAACTACTTATGAAGAGTGATAAATTGAAAACAGGAAGACTGGTTAGGAATGTACATTGTCAGGCAAAGGTCAAGAGTTGGAGATTAGATTAAGGCAGAAGAAGAGTGATTAGAGAGATAGAAATAGATTCAAAAAATGATTATGAAAACTGTGATGGTGCTGATGATAGTGATGCTGATGCAGGTGGTGATGCTGTTTCTGCTGGTGATGATTACAGGTAACATCTTGAGCACTTGCTATTTGACTTGTCCTGTTGAAAGTTTATTACATAAATCATTTCACATAATCTTTATGACAGCCTTATAAGATTAGACCAGTTTTTATCTTTATTTTTAAAAAAAGAGGAAATGAATGTTTATAAACTTTGAATAACTTGTTCAAGATTTTAGGAACACTAAAACTTGCTTTTTTAACCAGGCAATCTGGAACTGCTGCTTTAGGGCCACTTAATCATTTCATGTTTCACTAAATATTTAGGGGTTAAAATGGTCAGCTGATTGGTAGGGGATAAGTTTGATTAGGGAAGAATCTCTAATTTCTTCCAATGTTCTAACTTTAGGCATATAGGATAATGGTAGTCCCATTTGTCGAGACAGAATGTTGGTAAAGATATCAGATTTGCTAGATTATGATTAGTTTAGGGAAGAACTGTCTAGTAAGATCTAAGCTGAAAATAAATTTGTTCTTTTCTATCTAGGGAGATAAACAAATTACAAATTCTCTAAAGAGAGACTGTAGGGTGAAGGAAAATATTTTGTGAAAGTGCAAAACAGGAACTGACCATTACTGTATTGACTCAATGTATTTTTGAGGTTTTCCTAGTCTTCCTTTTATTTTCAATGACACAAGGGTTTTTTTATTCAGTTGCTAACTTCACTTATTTAAAAAACAATCTGGAAGAATTTAATTCAACATTGTTTTATGAGCAGCTGCCGAGTTAAGAACAAAATTTTACTCAAATCACTGAGACATATAGGTCTTCAAAGATCACATTTTTGAAGGATAACTTTTCCAGTATAATGGCAGTAATATCTACTCATGCCTTATCCAACTGCCCCGTCTCATCTGATTTGGATGCTCATCCTTCCTCTTGTACACTCTAATAATGATGCCATCTCTAACTTGTATATCTTTGCTAGCTTTCATGTGTGAGGAGCAGGGCTGATAATTACATTTCTATTTGCTTCTTTCACAGGCATCAATTTTCATGTTAAAAAAAACCTGAAAATATCCCCTTGAAAATACCTCTACGACATATAATTTTCATACATTGTGATGGATTTTATCATTAAAATTTATGGTGATCAATCTATAAAAAAGGAAAGCCAGTGCTTTATCAGGTAATCTTTCCATCATGCTAAAAACTCAGACTGATAATTAAGACCAAAAACTTCCACAGGAAAACCACTAAAATTCTCAAGTTTTACTTGAATGGCTTCTTGTATTGTCAGGAGCCCCTTTTTGGCAGTGTAGATAAAGAGCTGTGCATCCTTGCAAGCTTGATAATGACATTCTGTCACCATTGAAAACACAAGGTGAATCTCCTGTGGAGAAAAGAGAATGTCTTATCCTAAATGGACAACTAATGAGATACTTAAAAGCATAGCCAGTGAAATGTATTACTGGAACAAGGTCTATATAAATTTGTTTGAGGCCTCTGGTTCATTGATTTGTTTATGAGGATGTCTTAGATTGATATATTTTTTTTACTGCTGTTGCCAAGAATAGATTGCAGACATATTGAACAAATCTTATTTGGTGAGAATTCCCAGAGGGAGTATCAGAATTAGCAGTCCCTGTCAATAATATCTGAGAGTCTCCTGCTTGATTTTCAAAAACAAAATTAGTTACACAGTAATTGCTTCTCTAATGTTGTTTATATTACAGCCAGTTCTGAAAGTCAGTAATTTACCCTGAAGAAACAAACAAAGCCACATGTCCTTAACATTGTCATAACTGCCCATCTCATTTATCTGTAATGTAGCTGTGTCTAAATAAAGAAAGTAAATGAAGAACTAAGCAATTAAGGAGGGAATTTATTTTCCACCAGCTAGACTAGATCACCATATTTTTGTCAGCTTTTCTCAGTAGTGGCATTGATTCTCCACTTTCATTTTCTGTGAGTATAAATGAAAACACAAAACTGTAGCAAATATTTATACAATATGTAGTCTTGTGTTTGAGCAGAGAGCTGGTTAATATAAAAGAGTAGGCAATGATACCACCACTCTTACAGAAGAATAGATATAGTTCAGTATACACTTGTCCTTTAAATGAGGAACTGTGAGAAAATGGAAATTTTCAATAGAAATTTTCACATAAGTTTAGGGTGTAGATTTACCAGAACTCCACAAGAACACTGAAAAATTTGAGTAAATTACAGAGTCTATAAAAGCAGCTCTAAAATCAAAAATTATAAAAATCAGTAGGAAAGCTGCAAACGTTTAAATACATCACAATGCTCCTAGCCCTAACTAAAGAGAGCATTTACTATAGTCACCATTCATCATTTATATTTTGGCGTAGTAGGAAATTATTAATGATAGAACAGATGAAAATATCAGTGATTTTAAATTTTCTTCAACGTGTCACCGTGTCGTTCAACTCTCAGTGATATACCCTGGGTCAGGTGGCTAAAAATTGTAATGATTGACCGTTTATTGCTGGAAATTACCAAAAATAATAACACAAAATTTAGACTTATTTTGGAGAGCTCCCGTCATGGCTTAGTGGTTAACAAACTCGACTAGCATCCATGATGAGGGTTTGATCCCTGGCCTCGCTCAGTAGGTTAAGGATCTGGTGCTGCCGTGAGCTGTGGTGTAGGTTGCAGATGTGGCTCAGATCCCGCATTGCTGTGGCTTTGGCGTAGGCTGGCAGCTACAACTCCAATTAGATCCCTATCCTGGGAACCTCCATATGCCGCCAGTTCAGCCACAAAAGACAAAAAGACAAAAAAAAATTTGGGGGGTATAATCTTTACTGCAGATTTAATCAATATAATTGATGACAATTGTGCACGTTCAATGACTTTTAAAGTAACAGCATTGTCCCCTCACCTATCATGCTGTCTTTTTTTTTTTTTTTTTTTTTTTTACCATTGAGATCTCTGTGTTCTTCTTACTGTTGGCCCAAATAAACTATTTGAAAAAGATGATATTAAAAATATTTTATCCTTTATCTTCACTATTTTTAATGGAGAAACCATAATGGGTAATTTTATGTGTTAATTTGACTGTGCCCTGGGATGCCCAGGTTGAATATTATTTCTGGGTGTATCTGTGAGGGTGTTTCTGAAGATTAGCATTTGGTTCCATAGACTAAGTAAAGCAGAGTGCCCTCCATAATGTGGGCGGGCATCATCCATTCTTCAGGGCCTGAATAATGGAGCAAAGAGGTGAAGGAAGGGAAATTTTACTCCCTTTGCCCAACCATTGAGCTGGTAGATTGGTAGTGCTCCTGGTACACTTGGATTCAGACTTTATACCATCAATTTTGATTCTTTTGGTTTTCAGGCCTTTAGACTCAGGCAGGAGCTGCATCATTAGCTTTCCTGTGTTTTTAGCTTGAAAATGGCAGGTCATTGGTCTTCTCAGCCTCCATAATTGCATTAGCCAATTCCTTATTATAAATAATATGTATCATAATAAATCATATTTTAGGTATTCCTTATAATAAATCACATGCATACATACATATGCATGTCTCTATATACATATATATATAAATATATAAAATATATATTATATATTAGAGAAAGAACGAACCATGACTAATGTCAGGATATTTTAAGATATCTAGTCTTTGATGCTGCTAATAAAGAATTCTCATATTGTAGTCATCTGTGCAGTGATTCAGTAAGTTATAGCCAGCTTCTCTGTTGATAAGCATCTTAATCCTTCTTGTGTTGATTGTGTATATCATTGGATTTGTTATCTCACAAATATGAACTGATTTGTTTATATTTGAGATTATCAGATCAGTTTACAAATATTTGCACCAATTTACACTCTCATTTTTATCATGCAGGTTACACTGGGTTATGCTCATCTAACAAAAAATAGCAGAATCTCAGATTAAAACCAGGTTTATTTATCTTTACAACATATTTTTTACAGATAGCTAAATATTTTCCTCCATTTCTCCTCACTGCAGGACCCCGGCTGAGATAAGTGGTCATCTAATCCTTGGTCTGACACATTATATCTCACATGCTAAATACAACATGCTGTCTGTTTTTGTAAATAATTTTTTATTGAGATAACAGCCACACCCACCTATTTACATATCTTTATGACTACTTTGGAACTAAACAGTGCAGTAAGATACCTGCTTCTGAGACCCTAGAGCCTGCCTAGCTAAAATATTTGCCCTGTGACCCCTTTTAAAAGTTTATCGACCCCAGTCTAGTTCATTTATTTTGCTGACTGTGGTAAATGGAAAGAAATTGGGTCTGGTGAGCCATTCTCTGGCTCTTAAACTTTAATTCCTAAAATTGATTGAATTTCATCACATTTTATCTTTTAAGCAAGGGATCATGTGTTCTATTTACCTTGACTTATTTTCAGTTTAGCAATATCTGCCTGTTAATTTTATACTGCAAGGACAGCTAAACTGAGGATTAAAAAAATTGGATCACATTATTTTTGCCCTGGAATACTTCGGACTTTTTCCGTTGTCTTATGGTATTAGCTATTGATGAGATGTTTCAGACCAGTCTGATTTTTTTCTCCCCTACTCTGCATGATCTCTTTTCCTTTGCCTTTTGTATTCAGTGACCTGAGAAATTATTTTAACTTGAAAATATAGCATTTTAACCAGGATGTGTCTCAGTGTGTAACTTTTTCTAAATAATCCAATCACATTTTTTTAGTAACACAACATGCGTTTTCAATATATTTATTTAATTCTTCCTTCATAGAATAAAATATTTTTCTGTTATAGCCTTTCATATTTCTTTCTATTCCCTGTGTTCTGTGGCCTACCTAAGAGAGAGAGCTTTTTCTGATACTGGATGATCTTTCTTCTCCTTACCCACTATATTCTTTCTAGTTATCTTTCTTTTTCCAGTATTTGGTGTTCACTGTAATTTTTAAGTCCTTTCTCTATGCTATGAATTTATTTCAGCCATTTTTATTCCCGTTCTTGTCTCAGACTCATTGCTTTTTTAGTATTACTGCTTGTTTCATCATTTTGTTCCTCTGAGTCTCAAACTCATATTAATTTAATTTTGTAATTTTATCACCTCATATTTAATATCTCATTTCATTAAATATATAATGTCTTTAAATTCTTCTATGGTAACAGCCATAACATTGGGGGGGTATTTTTTTGGGGGGGTCTAGTTAATCTCAGAATTAAATACTTCATCACTTTCTCATTTTTTCACCTTTGGTCTACCGTCTTGTGTTGTGGATAGATGTCATTCTGCCTCATTTCTAACTCAGTTTTATTAATATTGTTTTTCTGATTATAATATGGTTAGATTTTCCTCAGTTCTTTTACTATATTGTGTAAGACTTGTCTCCACATCTAACATTTTATTTGAGAGGTAGCATAAATGTATGTTCTCTGTGGTCTTCTAAGAGCCTGAATATGTGCCAGTGTTTGTGTAGGGGAAGGTGAGGGTGGGTTAGGATCAAAAGTGTTAAATTAGAACTATGAATTCAGTGTGGAAACTGGTAGTTCATCAGTTCTGTGACAGGCCTTATACCACCTGGCTGGAATATATTCTGTCCTTTGTTGAGATATTTTTGAGCTTTGAATTTTTCCTCAGTGTGTTCAGATTCTTTTGCTTCTGGAAAACACCAAACCCAGATATCCCCATCAATTTATTTTGTTAGTTTTGAGTTAGGAAATTCCAGGATCTGCCATTTTTTATTCTGCCACTTTATGTTGGGTATTAAAAACTATTACAAATGTTTTTGATATGTCAATTTTAGAAATACTTCAAATCATTTTTGAGGAAAGCAATATATAAATAATAAATGACGCAAGTGTCAGCCCTACATAGCCGGTTCTCACATATAAAACCTTTATCAATTATTTAAAATGTGACTTCAGATTATTTCAACAGAGTATTTTGAATGAAATTTAAACAAAGCCTTTTTAGCAGATTTCTAGTGTAATTTTTTTTAATAATCAGTCACCATGCATGATATGAAATTTGCAAGTATATTAGTTGGAAAGATGAAAAAGAGTTACTTTTGAGAGTTCAGAATTGAGTCAAATAGACTCATGTTCAACCTTAAGTGTTTCTGACCAATTCAGTGACTTTGGGTATATCACTTTATCTCTTTGAGCTCTAGTTTCCCCATATGTATTATCCATGTATTTGGGTTATTGTGTCTTCAGTTGTAGTTGAAGTACCTGGTATAGTCTGTCGTAGAATATCCTAAATGAATGGTAGTTATTTATTCTAGTTAATAATTTAAGATTTCATTCAATTTTAGTAAAAATGTAAAGTGGCAACTATACTGTGGCTATGCCATAAATGTAAAAACATGGATTTATATAAATATTGTAGCTACATCTTGCCACAGTTAGATATGAAAAATAATTTTTGAAAATTCTGAAGACCTGAAGGCAAGACAAATGCGTAAACATTTTTCCATATGCTATTTTAGTATCAGAGATCTGAAATAGTTCAAGTAAATCTCACTTTACAGTTACATGATTCTTTAATTTTGAGTTACTTTTAAAGTTTGCCCTATTGATTCTCCTCTTTTTTTGTGTTTTTTTTCCCCCATTTGGAATAGTAATTTCAGTTAAAGATCACATAACAAATTTATATCCATATTAATTATTTAGAAAACTTAAACATTTACAAAATGTCTTTTGGAGTCTCTCCAGCTTTTCTTCTTTGGTAATCAGTTCTCTCCTATCTCCCTTGGCGAAAGAAATCTCCAGTTGCAACTTATAGGTGAAGAAGTGAAGTGCATAATTGATAAACGTAATTGAATTAACTGAGCTTATTAACTCTTGAATTGTCCAAAACCCTTCAACATCTACCACAGAAAATATAAAAACCCCACATGTTGGATAAAGCAGTCTTGTGCCTAAACAAAACAGTAATGGTTACTAATGTTATATTTTTCTTAGTGCATTTGTTAGTTTCCTACAAACTAATCAGAGAAAAGGCATTTTTTTCATATACTGGTTATGGGTGGTTTGTGTTCTTTCTTATATTTGCAACTTCTACCTTAAAAAATAAATATAAAATATTTTAAAATCAAAAGCAAAATTAATTTAAAACTTTCCATAGGAGAGGTACACTTAAAAAAATCAGAAAATTTGATTTACAGGAGCATTTAACTTTACAGAGAAAAAGCATTCTGTAAATGAACCATAATCATTTTCATTATTTTAATGTCTATAGGAATAATGTTTTCCTATTTTTTCTTTTATTGCTTTATTTTGTTTTTTTCTTCTTTTTTTAGGTCTTCACTTCCCACTTGTATACTTTAATAAATCCATTTGATATTCTTACAATATCTACCCAGTGATCTGCGAAATCAAAATTAAATGGACCACTGCTATGAAATTTTGGCAATTTTGTTTAACTTGAATTGCCTTTTTTTTAAGCATGGCTATGGACTTGTGTGCCTGTGACCTTTGATCTATTGTGGAAAACAGAAATATTTCTTTACCTCCATATTTACAATTTTCTGTGAATATTTTTCCTGAAGATAATTTATTTCTCCCTAATAATACAGTACTAAGGCTTTATCATTATAAGGTGTTATTCATTATCTTATTGAGTAACTTATTTTCAGGATTGTAATAAATCATCATTTACATACAGACATGTTTTATAGGCAGGTTTTAATCCATAAGTGCAGATTTCACAAGGTGTGCAGCTTAAATCCATAAGTTCAGAATTCACAAAGCAAGACAACATGTCCTTAAACTTATGAGAAATATTTCCTAGTGATAATTGTCCACAGTTGGGTATTATTCCATCATTGCTTATCACTTGTCTTTAAGCACTTGGTTCTACTAAAGATGGTGCTGTCTGTAGCAAGTTGACCTTTCACAGTGCAGTTGATCTTCTCAAAAAATGCACTCATTATGTAATAAGCATTATAAATAAAGAGACAGTGAATACTTATCTGGAGAGTCTTCAGACTTTTTTTATTACCTTTGTCTTTTCCCCCACTTTCAGAAACTGAATTTTTAAATTTTATTTACAGTGTTGTGTCAGTTTCTGCTATAGCATAGCAAGCCAGTCATAGATATATATATGTTCTCATACTATCTTCCATCTATCTCATACTATTTTCTATCTCATACTATCTATCTCATCTATCTCAACTATCATCTATCTCATACCATCTATCTCCTACTATCTTCCATCATGTTCTATCCCAAGAGATTGGATATAGTTCCCTGTGCAGTAGAGTAGGACCTCGTTGCTTATCCACTGTAAATGTAATAGTTTGTATCTACCAACCCCAAATTCCCCATCCAGCCCACTTCCTCCCTCTTCCCCCTTGGCAACCATAAGTTTGTTCTCTACATCTGCGAGTCTGAGAAACTGTAGTATTAAATGCATTTTGTGATGGAAAGATTAGAAGCAGCATTCTCATAGCAACTACCCACTGACCTCAGACTTTGACACTAAGAAGAAAACTCAGCTGAATGCTTATGGGACTAAATATGACCTTTCATATGGTATACGTTAAAAGAAATAAACCCAAAATACAACATCAGAAAATTAATGTTTAGTAATCCAATTTCTAGATCCCAGAGCCATTGCCTTTTGAAGGATCAACTCATAACTACTTTTCTTATTCTTTGTCTCCCTTACAGGACAATTATGATGTCGTACTTGGAAAAACCAGATCCCTCTCTAAAATGGCATATGGCATTTAAAAATATAAATCTCCATTTTCAGGGCTTGCATAAATCTAATGATTTTTTTCTCTTGAGCAAAGAGACTTTAATGCCTTCCTGGTGTGTTTTTCAGAGCACTGGATCAACATCACACATGGAATATATTTGTAAAGAGACAGACAGAATTATGTCATACCCAGAAGGGATAATAATCAGGTAACAAGCCTGCATTTGCTGCATTAATCATATTTTTGTGACTAAGAGAATTAAGAGTAGAGTTGGTTTTTATGCTTACGATGACCTTGTTCTCAGTCTCCACTTTTGGTGTGGCAAATCTGTTGATTTGTCTGCACATTGTGTCATTGGTAAAGTAAGGATAATAATGCATAATACCTCCTCATTGGATTAGGGTTTTGGAAAATAAAATTTCACATTTTGTGTGTTACTTGAAAATTTTACGCTATTCAGCTGCTAATGACTCTCTGGCAAAGAAAACTAAGGCATACTCTCTTATGATTTGCAGAGGATTTTAGGTGAATAATTACATTAATATTTTAAGTAAATTGCTCATCATATTTATATAATAGGATTTAGGGTTATTAGCATTATGTAAAAAGTAGGGGTATTAGGAATGAGGGAAATGATAAAGTGGACTCTTAAGGAGATCTGGTTTTAGGTAAGATAATGTTACATTGCACCTGGTAAAAGATAATCTAGTAACTATTTTTGGATATAATTTAGCATCTAATTGGAAATGATAGTGACTAGAAATGTCATGGTTTATTAATAAGCCTTTGGGATAAATTTGATCAGATAAGTGTATAAAACGGGGTGGTTACAGAATTCACTGTCAACAAATCTATCAGTTGAACTAGAGTTATAAGCACTGCATTAAGATATCAATTTGTGTTTGTTAACCTAAAATCATGTAATAGTGATGCTCATAATTGATAAAACTCAAGAGTTTGAAAAGCCATGGATGAAAATTCTTCATATTAAGAGATGGTCAATTTCCTAAATGATACTTCATTGCAAAGTGGTTGCATATGTCTGTCATTGTCAGCTTCCATAGAGAGAATATTACAGAGTGAGGTAGAACCTCTGTTTCTTTTGAAATTAAACAAGGTAGACTTTACAGTCATTTCTTATTTTTCCTGTTAACAGAACCCCAATTCTGCTCAGGCATTAGATAGCTGTATACTAAAGAGAAGGTCATATATTTCAAAATGTACACACCAGAGGCTAATTTTGTTCAGCTAAGCCTCTGATTATAATTGTTCTCTTTTTTCTTTTTTCTTTTTTTCTTTTTTCTTTTTAGAACCTCACCTATGGCATATGGAAATTCCCAGGCTAAGGGCTGAATTGGAGCTGCAGCTGCTGGCCTACACCACAGTACCAGATTCGAGCTGTGTCTGTGACCTACACCAAAGCTCACGACAGTGTTGGATCCTTAACCCACTGAGTGAGGCCAGAGATTGAACCCACATCTTTGTGGATTCTAGTGAGGTTCATAACCCACTGAGCCACTCGAGAACTCCCTATTAATTCAGCTTTCATGCTGATGGCTCAAACATGTGATTGACTTCTGGCCTAATAGAGATGAGGAAAAATCTTCAAGGAAAAGACGGCTATTCTCACCAATAGCAGAGAAAAGTAGATGCAAAATAAAAGTCTTCTCTAATGGATTCTTCTGTGACATCTAACATTTTGGCAGTCATTTTGGGAACATGAGTAGATCCAGCAGAAAATAATTAATCAGTGTACCTATAGGCAGAGAAAATTCATAAAGAGAGTTACTCATTATGATGTAATGTATTCACTAAATTATCCAGTCATTCTGCATTTGATCTTCCTTTCCAGTTGTGATACTAAATTTCTCTACTGCCAGTTTAGTTTAGTTTGGTTCTTCTCTAACTTGTATGATAGTTGATGCTTAGTATTCAGTATATTGAAACATTTTTTAATGTTAGGCATTGTATCTCTCTGAGTGGATTTGAAAGCATGGAGAGTTTATGTCAGCGGCATAGATATATAAATTAGGGTTGCATTCATCTACATTTGTGGAAAAAATTTTAGGTAACATTACTCAAATCTAGAACACAGAGGACCTTAGACAACGTTTCCCACATTTTCGTTCCACCTCACCATTTTACAATGATTATGGTGAACTTCAGAAATGTTAATTGGCTTCTCAAAGGTAGCTTAGCTTTCTATCTTTAGAACTTTAGAGCTATAAACACTTGTCTTTGTTCTTAGTTCAGTTTTCTTTACCTAACACTATGCTTTTTCTTGAAACTTTAGGAACCAAATAAAATATTTGACTTTAATTGCTTCAAAGGCTTGTAATGTCATTGAGTCTTCTTTATAATACTGGGAGGTAATTATGAATTTTCCGTATTAACCAACAGGCTGGTCTTAACTAATGGTTTTGGCTAGTCACTGTCCATGGTGCTATAGTAGTGGAAAGAAGAAAAGAACTTTCTGATTATGACTGAATTCTTACTTTTTGATATTAGACAGTAATATTCCTATAGTGTCATTTAAATTAAACTTATATGTTAATTATTGCCCATTTTAAAAGTAATGTAGTCACTATATTTGTCCTGAAGCTAAGATTCTTAAACTGGCCTTATTTCTTTATTGTACTGGGAAGCATTTAGATGCATGTCTTCTTGGTACATTAGATTCTACATGGTCTATAGAAGAACATCTTGAAATTATAACAGAATAATATAGCAGTTTCATAATTGAGTTGCTTAGAAGTCTTCAGCACTGGTTTAGAACTGGTGATATACTATATTTTTTCACATATATATTGGTACCTCATAATGCCGTAAATCACCATTTTAAGTATAAGGAAAGTTATATTTTCCTCGAAGAGCTGAAATGCCCTTACCAAGGCCAGTGAGACACTACATGATCAGGCCTCCCTAACCTCTTTCATGTCCTCCTAAGCCCCTCCTTTTTCACTTGTTCCAGGCTTCTTGCTCCTGGAATATACCAGTATGCTTCAGTATACAGTCTTAGCTCTAAATTATTCCCCATCCCTATACACCTCTTTTCTTCACTTATGCGTGGAATCACTCACCACATTCCAGTATTAGTTGAGATTGGCAAAAAAAGATGACAAAAATAACCCAGAGAAATAAAATTGGTTTAAAATGTTGACAACATGGTAATAAGTCATATGATAAAAGGCCCAATGTACGATATTCAGAAACCCCTGAATTGGTTTCATGTCAGTGATAATAGAAGTAACAGAAGTGTTTTGGTTTTTTTTTTTTTTTTTTACTAATAACACAGAACAACTCTCTTTGTAGTTAAAACTGTGTATTTTTTTCTTTTTTAAGAGCTTTATCTAGTGCTTTTCAAGACAGATCACATTGTTTTGCTTCAAAATATTTCCTATTTTTTCTTAAACTATTTCTAAGATAGAAAAATCTTTATCCAGTTATTTGTAGAATTCAATAAAGCATCACTACTTTCCATAAAATACAGGATTTTATGTCATCCTGATCTATGGAAATCTGTAGAATTTAAGCCAGCATTGCTGAGTACCGTACATATTACAGTTCTCACCCTGATCCCCAGCTCCAGCTCAGTTTCAGATAAGGCTCTATTTTTTGGTAGAAAACATGAGCAAGATAATTATTTAGAAGAGAATAGGCTGCAAGAATCTCTAATAATCCTGAAAGAAGAATTAAACAAATCATGAAGATTATGTCTGAGTGTGGTCCCAGTGGATCCAAGAAAAGATTCATGGTGAGTTCCCATCGTGGCACAGTGGTTAATGAATCCGACTAAGAACCATGAGGTTGCAGGTTCGATCCCTGCCCTTGCTCAGTGGGTTAACGATCCGGCATTGTCGTGAGCTATGGTGTAGGTCGCAGACGCGGCTCGGATCCCGCGTTGCTGTGGCTCTGGTGTGTAGGCTGATGGCTACAGCTCCAATTCGACCCCTAGCCTGGGAACATCCATATGCCATGGGAGTGGCCCAAGAAATAGCAAAAAGACAAAAAAAAAAAAAAAAAAGATTCATGGCAACATGGGAACTTTTGAGTATCTATATATCACATGAGAAAAATGGTAATAACCTAGCTAATTTAGAAACTTCAAATGCATTGAAACAACTAACATCATTAAAATGTGACAAGTTCATACTGTGATAATGTAATTTTTCTGTTAAAATGATTTATATTAGTCCATGACTACTACTCTGTTTACCCAAAAATATAAATATAGGTATTTGAAACATTGCAATTTACTCCTGAAATCAGTATTTTTAAAAATCAAAATTAAGAGAGCTATTGTGTAAAAATAGAATATGTACATGTATGTGTAACTGGATCACCATACTGTACAGTAGCAAAAAAAATTGTATTAGAGAAATAGCTATTGAAAAAAGAAAAATCAAAGAAGATAGGTATAAAGGGAATTTAAAAAATTAGAAAATATCTGGAGCAAATGAAAAAAAAAAAAGGGAGTGGTGGGGTTTTTTATAGGACAGAATTACTAAGGAGTGTATGTATAGGTGAAAACAAGTGTCCTTTCCCTATGTTCTATCCTTATTTGCTCTGAGAGAGTTTTTCATGTATCTGCTTGCTTTGATACATTACCTATTGATTAAGCAGTCATTTGCCAAATAATTGGTTTTTTGACCATGAATCTGATGGCTTGGGTATAATTGCCCTGCCAGGATTTGTTTATATACTTCATTCTGCATTTTCTTTTTTCTGCTGCCTTTTAACCTTCCTGCTTCAATTTGCAATGTGGTTGATGTCTAAAATGTCTAGCCCTGAGGAGACAATCCTGAAATGAAATAAAAGACAGCAGCATGATGCCATCAAGTAAAGCAGACTACTGATACTTGAGTTGCCTCCATCTAAATCTAATAAAAGCAGCTGCTTGTCCTAAAGAAAATTAAAAAAAAAAAAAAACCTAAAAAAACACCTGAATTAAACTGACCAAGAAAACAAAATGGCTTGATTATTTGGATAAGATACTGAACAGAAAATGTTGCACAGAACATGGTCTCTCAGTTAGCACTGATGGCAAAATGACCTTGTCTTTGATCTAAGAGTGTGTGTGCCTTAACCTGATGTTTGCTTTTCTTATCTACTAACACTGAATTGTATTCCAGGAAGCTCCCAGTATTACTACAGCAGTTTAGCTGAGCACAGAATAGTTGTGGGATAGGAACTGACATTTTAGTAACATCTTTAATACCACTCAGTCCTAGCTATAAAATGTATTTTCTTTCCTTTTAATCTCTTTTTCCTTTTCTTTCTTTTGCATTGTTGTGAGAAAAGCAGTCCTTAAATATAAGAGCTTTCAAATATTGATAAGTCACAGTTTTCTCCATATGCAATGTATTATTTCTGTTATAATGCAACTCTGTATATGTATCTTCTCTGCATATATTCAGATGTATCAATTGTTAAAATGCTATTGAAAAAAGGAATATTTAATTATAGCCAAATGGATTCATGATTTAATAGTTTCTAAAAATTTGGAAAACAATTGTGATCAATTAGCATGTCATAAAATGAAGAATATGCTTTGTTATATTAAAATTGTTGGAGTTCCCGTCATGGTGCAGTGGTTAACGAATCCGACTAGGAACCATGAGGTTGCGAGTTCGGTCCCTGCCCTTGCTCAGTGGGTTAACGATCTGGCGTTGCCGTGAGCTGTGGTGTAGGTTGCAGACGCTGTGGCGTAGGCCGGTGGCTACAGCTCCGATTGGACCCCTAGCCCAGGAACCTCCATATGCCGTGGGAGCGGCCCAAGAAATAGCGAAAAGACAAAAAAAAAAAAAAAAAGATTGTTTGCATTTTGAGAGGTGGGATAAGTAATTTTCTTATCTTTATTATTATTTTATACTATTTATTTCATTTACTCTATATGTATATATAGAGTATATGTATATCATAATTCATATGTATTTATATACAAGAGAACAGCAAAAATGTTATTCTTTAAAAAGTGATAGATCAATGAATAGATAATTCTTAACATTTTTGCATATTACTCCATTAATGTTTACTTAGCTTATTTTTAGATACATATTCTATTGGATTCAATGGATATTACCATGACATTTGTGATAGGCTGATAAGGGATTAAAATTTTTAACATATGTATCATGTGCTAATCATATTTGTTTGTTTGAATGACCAAAACCACTAAGTTAAGGACATAATTTCTCACTAAATACATTCATCCATCTACCTATATTTTCCACAATTTTCCTACATTCTTTTGGACTTTTCCAAGGGATTAAAATTGAAACTGTAAATTAGAATCAATCTAAATTAATGTGTTGTTTAAAATGGTTTATCAGCTTTCTTTCAGCCATCTAATGCTGCATTACAGAACACCTGAAAAGTCGATGGCTTAAAAGGATAAGCATTTATTAGCCCATGGGCCTGTAGTTTGGTGACTTAGGCTAAGCTTGGTTGGGCAGTTCCACTCATTTTGGCAGGATTTATTTTCAGGTCTGGAAACTGACCATTTGTAAATGACGTAGGCTGGCTGTGGGAAAACTGGGGCACCTGACTCAGCTGCACATGTCCTCAGTTGCCTAGGCTGAGCACAGTCTCGTGGTGATGGCAGAGAGGCAAGGGCACAGTCGAAATCTTGAAAGTACTTTTCAAGCCTTTGTTTTGAAAACACCTCCTAACATTCCATTGGCCAAACCAAGTCTCATGCCCAAATCCATAATAAGAGCAGGAGAGGAGTATTTCATTTTAGGTCAAAAAGCACAAACACTGGGTAGGGAGTAGAATAAAATCAATAATGAAAACACTCTACTACATATGGTATGAACACATCAGATTCTACTCTTAAGGGGCCATGATCATCTGTGGGACATATTAAGCTAAACATACATAGCATCTCTCCGTCACAAATTTTCACTAAAGGTGTATATGTGTTTAAAAATCCATACAGATAATTGAAATGTATAACCAGATTGGGAATCACTGGCCTAATAAAATCAATACCAAGAGATATGATATGGTGATTTGAGTGGCCTTAGCAGAGAATGCTTATATTTTTGAAATTATCAAACAGTTTACCAGGTTCAGGCGAGGCACAAAACTATTAGGAGAAGTAAGTCATGGATACAAAGGAAACTTTCAAACTTAGATCTAGTGGTTTATCCCTTGTGCTTACTTTTCAGAATATAAAAATCAAGAACAGTAATATATAAAACTTCAATAAAATGTTCTTCCTAGATTACTTGGTTTATGGTATCCCTTGGTTCTACTACCCTCTTCATCTTATCCAGTTTTTGCCTTTATCCAGACTTCCCGAAGAATCTTTATTTATTCTATGACTTGTTCTGATTCAGTGGATTATTCTAATAATAACTTAGTAATAAACTGACTAAAGCCTGTGCCACAAAATCATTTTTGTCTTTAATCTTTTAGTGTCATTCTGATTGATAGTGGGAGAACATTATTTTCCAATTCCATCATAAAATGTTATTTTAGTATTAGTATTTAGTATTTTGGTATGGTAGAAGCAAGGTGAAAATACAGAAATAAGAATCATATATATTAATATTAATTCATGTATAGGCACATATATATCAGGACTTTACCAAGTTTTAACACAGGCAAAATAATAGACTCTCTTTTTTCTTTTTTCCGTATTTTAACTTCATATTGTACTGCATACTCCATATTGTAACTATATATTCCATATGATAGCTTCATTAATGAAGCTTTCTCATTTTGGGAATTATGTCTAAGTCTTTAGTCAGTTTTGAGTTGATCTTTATGTATAGTGTAAGATCAGGGTCCAATTCCATTTTTATGCGTGAGGATATCTATTTTTCTGAACACCATTTGTTGAAGAAGCTATCCTCTCACCATTGTGTTTTCTTGGCACTCTTATTGAAGATCAGTTGACTGTATGATGTATGACTTTATTTCTGGACTCTCTGTATTCTTTTCCATGGCCTAATATCTTTCTTTATGTTAATATTTTACTATGTTAATTACTGTAGCTTTTGAAGTTAAGAAGTGTGATGCCTCAAGTTTTGTCCTTCCTTTTCAAGATTTATTGGGTTATTTAGCGTCTTTTGTGGTTCTGAATTCATTTCACGTTGCTTTTTCTACTTCTGAAAATATATGCAATTAGGATTTTGATAGGTATTTCATTGAATGTGTAGGTTCCTTTGGGTAGTATGAATATTTTAACAATATTATATCTTCCAGTCAAACTGAAAAGCTTCTACACAGTAGAAGAAATAATCAGTAGATTGAAAAGGCAAACTATGGAATGGGAAAAAATATTTATAGGCTATATATTATATAAGCATTATTTCTAAAATCTGTAAGGAACTCATAGAACTCAACAGCAAAACAACTATCTACCCCATTAAAAATGAGCAAAGGGCTTGAACAGTTATTTCTCCAAAGAAGATGTACAGATAGCCAATGGGTTTATGAAAAGATGCTTAACATCATTAATCATTAGGGAAATGCACATCTAAACTACAATGAAGTATAACCTCCATACCTGTAAGGATGGATTTTTTTTTTTTTTTTTGGAAAAAAAAAAAAAGATGTCGAGTATATGGAGAAATTGGAACCCTTTCATGTTCATGGTGGGAATGCAAAAATGATGACGCCATTATGGAAAACAGCATGGAGACTCCTCAAAAGATTAAAAATAGAATGACCTTATGATCCAGCAGTCACACTTCTGTGTATTTATCCAAAAGGTTTGAAACTAGAGTCTTAAAGAGATAGTAGCACTCCCAAGTTTATTGCAGCACTTTTCACAATAGCCAGGTGTGAAAACAATCTAAATATCTATCAGTGGATGAATGGATAAAGAAAATTTGGTATTTACATTACAGTGGTATGTTATTTAGCCTTAAAAAATGAAGGAAATCCTATGATATGTGAAAACAAATGGGCTTTAAGGACATTATGCTAAGGGAAATAAGCCATTCACAGAAGGACAAATCCTGTGTGATTCAATTTATATGACATATCTAAAGTAGTCAAACTCATAGAAATAGACAGTGAAATGGAAGTTGCCAGGGACAGAAGGGAAAGGAAAATATGGAGGTACTAACCAGTGTATAAAGTTTCAGTAATGCAAGCTGAATAAATTCTAAAGCTCTAGTGTACACTATTATGCCTAGAGTTAACAATGCTGAATTATACACTTAAAAATCTCTTAGAAGGGTAGATCTCATGTTAAATGTAACTGCAATAAAATGAAAATAATACTTCTGGATAAATCAGAATTAAATGCCGTATTTGAAGAAGCTATTTAAATGCATAATCCACCTATTCAAAAGTTGAGCTCTGGTTTTGGAAAACTGGGCCAGAGAAACACTGAAGTGCTTGAGGCATGTTTCCTGGCACCACCTTGCATCACCTTTTCTGAGTCTGAAGCCAAGACTTAAAGAGTGGGATGCTGATTGTCAATGTGTTACTAATCAAAAGCTAAGCCCTCAGATTTCTAAACCAGACATATTTGCAAAACTATTGCATTTTCTTACTTTTCTTCCTGTATCAGCTATTCATCACATAGTCCTGAAAAGCAATGCATGACTTCATTCATTCTGATCTATGCTTTGGTTTGCACAATTCAGGAATACTCATCAAGATTTACCATTAATCAGTTAAAGATGTTCATAAACAAAGCCAATGAATAATTCATATAAAATCGAGTACATGTGCTTTAATGATGAATAATCATGAACTGATCTGATCTGGAATTTGTTAATGACTTGTGAATATTTATCTCTAGATGGTACTCCTGTGCAATTCACAATTCCGCAAAAACTGTTTCCTTTTAGATTTCACTGTAATTTTGTTGAAGATACCTTTGGGACCATTAAGTATCTTTCTAAAGGATCATAATACAATCAAAATTGGGAATGTGATGTCATCTGCAGAACTTACTAAACACACAAAGAATCTAATTTATTTCCATAGTCTTAATCTGCCAGATTTTTCTCAGATAATATTGCCTTTCACCATATGATCTTTTTATGTGACAGGAAGATTGCTGTGTGAAGCTCACTTAACTAGTCAGATGTGAAAAATGTGAAAAAAATAAATTGAATTGAAAACCAATGCCGGAAATAACATTTTCCTTAGGCAGCCACTAATCTTATGCCAGGTGCAGAATGTACCGCTCTTCAGTGAATGTGTTCTTAGTGTGCCCTCTGGCCACTTGCAAATTGGAATTTCACAGCAACTTTGGATTCAGTATTTATATGACATGAGATATTTCAGCCTAGAATTGTCATCAGCTGGCTCTTCTCAGGACGAGGGGAATTAACAGGCAACATTTTTGGAACACTTCAAGGGTTCCAAGTGCTTGGCAATCATTTACAGTTAATCTTCTTTGGGGGGAGGTCAGCCCTCTACTTGAATTTTCACATGAAGTATTTCACACAGATGTGACATAATCTCCAAAAAGCCACAGTGCAGCAAATCTGGGTTAAAAAAAGAGAGTGAAAGAGAGACAGACAGACAGACCTGGGCCAAATTGAAGAGCAAGAAATATATATGTTTGGTTGCCTGCCTGGACATTCTTTCTGCAAGCTTCTCTTCTAAACATAGCCAGGAGTCAATTGAATCCTCACTGCAATGCTAAAAATCTTGTACTAGCATTGTCTCTATTAAACAGATGGGGATGCTAAGGCCCATAGTGGGCAAAGTCACCTGTTCAGTACACAGCTAGTAAGTGACAGAGCTGCAATTTGCTTCTATTCAGCAGGGCTCCAGGGGGGACTTATAGCCATTCCCATATGCTGCATCTGCTTCCCAGTGGTTCCTCTGCTGCCCCATTTGTGTCCTCCCTGTCACGATCACCCTACCATATCTAGTCCACCCCAGCAATGAACTCTATGTACATTTCTGCCAAGTTTTCTTCCCAAAAAGCTTGTTTAATGTCCTATTAGTCACTCCCTTTTTCTGGTAGGGTATTACTAAATCTCCACAGTGTGCCTTTATTTGTTTCCTAAAGGATTTTGGAAGAGAAACCTTGTGAAAATTCTTTTAGAATACCATATAAGTAGATACATATTGTGTATTGTGTCCCTATTTTTTTCCTTTTTTTTATTTTTTTAGGGCCATGCCTGCGGCATATGGACATTCACAGGCTAGGGTTTGAATCGGAGCTGAAGCCACCGGCCTACATCACAGCCACAGCAATGCAGGATCCGAGCAGCATCTGTGACCTGCACTGCACCTCATGGTAATGCCAGATCCTTAACCCACTGAGCAAGGCCAGGGATTGAACCTGTGTTCTCATGGATGCTAGTCAAGTTTGTTAACCACAGAGCCATGATGGGAACTCCCATACTGTGTCCCTTTTAAGTGACCAGCAATTCAGAAAAAAATGGGGAATTGTATATCTTTTTTTTTCCTCCAGAAAATCCTAACATGTAGCTGGCCCCTTAAAAAAGTGGGGCGCTTTTGCAGTTAAGCCAGGGAGGGGATCATAAATACCTGGGTGTGCACAGAGTACTGAGGAGGCTGGTTTGAATCTGCAGAGAGATTGCATGTTCATCCAGACATTTTGTCCATGATGCCAGGACATTTTCACAAGTGCAAGTCGGGTATTTTGGGGTGTGTTCAGGCAAACTACTAAATTCCATCGATGTCACACACTGGGTGATTAAATTCTTCAATTTGTAATGAATGCTAATGGTTGCTATGAGGTCAGTCTCTGTTCATAATAATTATTCCATTTGAGGATAGAAAGGGAATGTCAAAGAGCTATTTTGCTTTCATTAGTCTTCCGGACTATTCCGCACACGTTTAAGCATTCATCTCTAGACTACTTTTTTAGGTGTATATATACATTTTTAAAGCACTTCTCCCTCACTTCACGAAAAAGATAGTAGTGTTTTCATTACCAGTAATTATTCGTAAATATCAATGATACAATGGGAATAATAACTGATAGCTCCAAAATGGCCGGAAATAGTCAATGGTTAATATAATAACAAAGAAACAAAGTGTGAAGTCTGTTTCAGAGGCTGAGTTGAAAAAACTATGTTCTTAGAAACATTTCTAAAATTACCTCAAAGGCTAATGATTATAGAACCGCTTTCTTTTATACATGTGTGTGTGTGTTAAACATTGTCTCCCTAAGAAAGAATATCTACATGTCAGTGGTCTTCTAAATGTCTATAAATTTTTATGAAAATTGTTTTATTCACCTTCTTCATAAATACCTTACATGCTGTCGTCTCCAGATAAGATTATCTGATTCAGCAGCATGAAAACATATCTTTTATTACAATTAACAATAATTTTAAATTGACTGATTTCATATTTATGACTTTTCAAAATTTTTCTTTTGGTTTGCCAACACTTTGTATAGGCCTTGTACATTTCTGGTACAGATTATTCTTTTATAGATCTCTAGGAAAGATATTATTTTCCCTTTTATGTTTATTACATTAAAATTATAATTGCTATTTTAGCAAAGTAAAATAAATTTTAAAAATAAACTTCTTACCTATATTAGTTAATTTATCTTCCATTATGCCTCTCTTACAGTTTAACCATTCCTATTTTAAGAAGGAAAAATTTGAGACACATAAGAGATTTATTTAGTTACCCAGAGTTACTGTTAGTAAGTGGTCAAGTTCAGGTTATATATAGACCTTTTAAATATAGAACTTGATTTTAAAAATCCTTTTAGGGGTGGACCTGCAGTATATGGAATTTCCCAGGCCAGGGGTTGAATTGGAGCTGCAGCTGTCCGCCTACACCACAGCCCCACGAACGTGGGGTCTGAGCTGTGTCTGTGACCTACACCACAGCTCACAGCAACACTGGATTCTTAACCCACTGAGTGAGGCCATCGAACCCACATCCTCATGGATACTAATTGGGTTTGTTACTGCTGAGCCACAGTGGGAACTCCCAGAACTTGCATTCTTAAATAATAATTTATTTTTATTTTATTAATTTTTTTATATAATTTTTCCCTTTTATTTAATAAAATATAGCTGACAAATTTTATTTTGTTTTTACATATCTAATAGTGGTCCAGAGCTGATAATAAACATGCCCCATTTTTGCCATCACCAGTTACTACTTCCCTTATGCCCTCCACCTTCCTCTTTTTAAAAAAGGTCTCCACATTTTTAACTAATGTGGTCTATAGAGCTATGCCTTTATTTTCCACTGTTAGACATTACTTATTGACTTACATTATAGAAGAGGATTTAGCTCATAGAGTTCATTCTTCTCCCCTTTGGGACTCCACTTCTATAGCCATTCTCCTAAAATAGTAATACCCGGCTTCCTGGTTAAGTCAAATTTCAGTATTTACATTTTTGTGGTTTTGCAAATATTGCTCTCAGTTGAGCCATTGTCAGAACTCTCACACTTCATTTCTACACTAAAGACACTAACACTTCATTTCTCCATGAGTTTTTCTTTATCCTGGAGTTACCTCATTCACTTCCATTGCTTTTTTTCTCTATATTTATCACTAACTCAGCACCCAAATGCTTCCACAGAACTGTAAAATTATTTTCAGTATGGTCAGATACTTCATGTATTTCTACGTTTCATTATTTTTCCCTTGATCTGTCTCTCCTGTGCCTCTCCGTCCCACTGCTTGCATCTAACTTGTTTTTCCACAAAACCTACTGCACACAGTACTTTGAAACATTACATTTTTTCATCATCCTGAGAATTTTCTTCCTCCATATTCTTTGTTATTTCTCATGTCTTTCTTTCTGTTGTTTATTTCCTAATTTTGGTGGAGTATATTCTCTAAGAGATCGGGAGTAAAGCATTTAAAGACCTTTGATGTCTAATCATGACTTTATATTGAAGTTTATTAAATATATAGAATTGTAGGCTGCAAGTGTTTCATCAGCTTTTAATTTTCTAGGTTGCCTGTTAGAAATATCCTGCAAATTTTGTTTATAAATTTCCTTTTTCCTGCTCTAGGAGTTTCTAGATCTGAATGTACAGCTGAAGTGTCACTATGATCTTGCCTGGCTTGCTGTGGTGTTTTTATTTTCATATTATGCTGACTGACTAGAGAGCCCCTATAGTCTGAAAACCCATGTGTTTCAGGTCTGAGAAATTTCCCTCCCCATATCTCTTTGTTATCTCTTTCTATAACTTGTAATTGCTGGTTAAATTTTTTTATTGTTAAATATTTATCTTGATCAGGGATCAGCAAATGTTTCTGTAAAAGGCTCAATATTAATATCTTAGGTTTTTGCAGGCTGTGGAGTCTCTGGCAAAACTACTCTTTCTCTACCTTCAAGAAATAGCCATAGATAACGCCTGAAGGAGTAGGCATGGCTATGTTCCAATAAAACTTTGTTTACAAATTTAGTCAGTAGGCTGATTTGATCTGCAAATCAAAATCATTTGCCAGTCCTAATCAAGATCCATATCTTTTAATTTTTATAAATTTCCAAATCATTGCTTTGGATTTTCTAGACAAAATATCTCAGATGTAGTATTTGCATAAACAAAACAGAACAGAACTACTCTTTTCATCAGCACAACACTATTAAAAATTACTTTTATGGCCATCTATTCCAAATGAAGGACTTAATGCTATTGATAACCATGTTCTGATTTTAATTTGAATGCTTATAGTATCACATTAGTTTTTAGTTTAAGGGGATTTCTTTTTCATGTTTAAATTAATTTTAATTTTAGGAAAAGCTTAATTCCTTAGAGACAGACATCTATTAAGGTAATCACGAGCATTTTTCCTAGCTACCTGGAATTTAATGTAGTGATTTTAATATTTATTTAATTGATCAGGTAAATCTAGGTTCATCACGGTGTTTTATTTCAGTTGTCTAGAATTTAAGTAAGATTTTAACATCTATATTTATGTTATTGTTCCTATACAATCTTTTTAGAATGAGTATGAAATTGATTGATTGAATCTATGCTTTGTTCAAAAAGGCCCTATGTGAAAAAGATTAACTCTATTCAACCTAGGTGACCAGTAATGGATGTTGACTTAGCAAAAATAGTTATACATTTTCTGTCCCCTTTTATTGCACGGCATTTGAATTCATAGCTTACAAAGTGAAAGACAAAAGCAGGTTAAAAAACCAAAAGTGGTTGGTGTAAACAAGAAATGCTAGTTTATTTATAATAATAAATACCTGTCATGGAAAGGATAATATATATTGGCCAATAAAAGCTAAGTAATCTATACCACTTTTTATTTTGTGAGGTTTGATTATTCAACTATTTAAATTTTTAAACTTCTTTATATATATATATATATAATAAATTCTCATCACCTGAATTAGGTTTTAGACATACTGTTAATGTAAAGAAACTTTAAAATGTCTATATAGTTGTATAATGTGCAATTAGCTATTCTTTTAAATCTTGAAAGAATTCACTGGTGAGCTGTATTATCTCAGAGCTTTATTTTGATGTGATTTTTGAATTTTTCAACACTTTTGCAATTACTGATTTACTCATATTTTTTCTTTCTTGAGTTCATTTTTTCTTTATATTTGTTCACTATTAATTTATCGAGATTTCAAATTAATTAGCTTATATGTGGGCATGCTGCTTCCTTAAAATATTCTGAATCTCCTTTACATATGTTGGAAATGTTTAACCATGTAAACTTTTCAAAGCTAAAGAAGTTTTAAAAGGTGTGGGAATCTAGGTTGACAGTGGTCATTGTCTCTGAAAGTTAAAATATTCAGTCACCTGGAAATATGGTAAAACTCTTTTGAAGGTTATCTGCTGAGATTACCTCAGACTTGAACGTGGTTTCTCAGTTGTTTCTTTGCAGATGTAAATAGCGCTTTTCAAACCCAGACAAATATCATTTAATTGGCATAAGTACACAGGCAATTGTAGCATAAATTCACCTTGAACATTATCTAACGTTTCTGATGTTCTTCAACACAGTTTAGACCGTTTGGCAAAGAAAGCCCTGATTTCTTTTGTACCCACATATATTTGTGAGTCTGGATTTTCAGCACATATGGCCATTAAAATAAAAATAAAACTGGTTAAATGAAACAATTACATGTACATTGTCATTTTTAAACTATTCCACATTTAAACTTCATTTTAGCATATTTACTTTGAAAATCACTTTTAACCATAATTAAATTTTACTTTAACCATAATTAAATTTCATAGTATACCTTGAATTAATTTCCCCTTTTTTTTCTGAAATGGCAATAACCTTTTTGACCAAAAAAACCCCAAAATTGTAGGAGAACTATATCTTTAAAATACTCTTTCTATATTGTATGTAAATGGGGTAAAACATGTTTCATGTAAAATTTTGTAACTTTTTAGATTACATGCCATTTTTTCCTCCGGAGTAGAATAATCATTATCAGATTCTCAAAGGAGATTTATGAATGAAGTTTTAGGGATTTCCTGTCATGGCTCAGCTGAAATGAATCCTACTAGGAGCCATGAGGTTTCGGGTTCCATCTCTGGCCTCACTCAGTGGGTTAAGGATCTGGCATTACCATGAGCTCTGGTGTAGGTCGCAGACGCAGCTCGGATCCTGCATTGCTGTGGCTGTGTTACAGGCCTGTAGCTGCAGCTCTGATTCAATCCCTAGCCTGGGAAACCCCATATGCTGCGAGTGCAGCCCTAAGAAGCAAAAAAAAAAAGTTTTTGAATCACTGATTTACTTTGTGAGACTAATAATACACCCATGGATTATGTATTTTAGCTCTTATTTTTCTTATAATCTGTATAAGCTAACACTTTCAGGGAAATAAAAGTACTCCTGTTGCTGAAATTCTGCCTCTGTCCATCTGTGCCAAATAAAAACGTGGAGGCAGATTTTTGGGTGAAGGAGAAAAAAAATGGCTTTTATTGCTTTGCCAAGCAAAGCAGGCCAGAGCAACAGTCTCATGCCTTAAAGACTGTGGCCTCCTTTGGGAAAGAATTGCAGGGAGTTTTATAGTCTAAAAGGAGAAAAGCAGGGTTTCAGGTAGGAATCAGAATTGGGGCAAACATGCATTCTTCTTTCTTTGGGGGAATCTTAGTCATCAAAGCTGGTGTCAGGATATTTCGACATGATCCTGATCCTGGTGGTGGTCTTCTGGGTTATTGTCTAGAATAATATAGTACTTTCAAAAAAGGGCATATTGATTAGACATTAGAACAAACTAGGAAAGTTCCTGAAAAGACATCGTGTGCTAACAATCTTTGATCCACAGGCAATTGTGCTCAGGGTGCCTAATCTTTAGCTCACAGGTGATTGTGTTTAGGGTGCAATCAAATGAGGGAGAAGCATGAGAACGGGCTCCAAGCTGTTAGCTTTTAGGTATTCATTTCTAAAAGAAGCATAAGGAATATAACTTTTCTCGTAGGTGTTTAAGATTCCTACATTATTAAGTATATCCCTTGAGAGGGAACCAGGATCTTGCCCAAGGCTGTATTATTGTTACTTCACTATTCCTCCCTTGTCTTTTCATCCCCTACCGTCCCTGATCAGCAACTGTCTGAACTTGCTTCTTGAAACTCAGGGAAGGCCATGGAAGATGAATGAGGCCCATTTCCTAAAATCAAGCAATCAGGGACACAGAAAGGCTTCCATGCCCAGCAGCCCAACAGGGCCTTGGTAGGTTACACTCCTAGCAGTAGTTTTTGCATTGCTTTTTCAGTTAATAGAAGTGTCTCTGTTTTTCACCATTTAGGATGATTTTATTATTTGATGTTTTACATATATATATATATGTTACTTTTTAGAGCCGTACCTGCAGCATATGGAGGTTCCCAGGCCGGGGGTTAAGCTGCAGCTGTCAGTCTATACCACACCCATGCCAACGCAGGATCCGGACCTCATCTGTGACCTACACTACAGCTCACAACAACACCGGATTTTGAACCCACTGAGCAAGGCCAGGGATTGAATTTGCCTCCTCATGGATACTAGTCAGGTTCGTTACTGCTGAGCCACAATGGGAACTCCTGATTATACATTTTCATTTTATTTTTTATTTATGTATTTTTTATTTTTGTCTTTTTGCCTTTTCTAGGGCTGCCCCTGTGGCATATGGAGGTTCCCAGGCTAGAGGTCTCATCAGAGCTGTAGCTACACCAGAGCCACAGAAACTCAGGATCCTAGCTTTGTCTGCGACCTATACAACAGGTCACGGCAACGCTGGATCCTTAACCCACTGAGCAAGGTCAGGGATCGAACCCACAATCTCATGGTTCCTAGTCAGATTCATTAACCACTGAGCCATGACGGGAACTCCATATACATTTTTAAAGTAATGTTCTATTATTATTTTAGTAAGAATTTTGTTTTGTAATCAGGAATGGATGGGAGTTAATAGAATTTGACATTTCTTCAATTCATGAATTTTTTCCTCCTTTGAACCATGTAAATAGTGAATAGTGTTCATAATTTCATAGTAGATGTTCATGAATTTCTGGATTAAAGAAACAAAAACTTAGAAAGCAAATACAACATTTTTTCATTGATGATAAATATGTATCAGCAAAGGACTAAGTTTCATGCCTTTTTATATCACTCACAGTATAAAAGTAACCATTAGCTGAATTGAAGAGAAAACAGGCACAAATATTCAAAGTAAGACCTAACAAGGAGAGATAATCGTTGCAATGTAAGAAATTTAGAGAGACTACTTTGTAAAATGCTATGCTGATCAGTTTGAAAATCTCAATGAAATGGATAATTTCTTAGGGAAATACAAATTACCAGAATTAACCCCAATAAAGTTAGATAGCTTCAACAGAGCAATTTCCTAATCAAGAAAATTATTAAGGGACTTTCACAGAAGCACAGGGCTCAAATGGTTTCAAAAAGAAATTCTACTGAACTTTTAAAAACCAGATAATCCATTGATCTATGAATCATTCCAAAGCAATAGCAGTGAGGAACAACTTTTAAATTAATTTAAAAAGCAAGTGTACAGGATAGAAAGCCCAGAATTGAACCCACGCACCTGCAGTCAACTATTCTATGATAAAGGAGACAAGAATATACAATGGAGAAAACACAGTCCCTTCAATAAATGGTGCTGGTAAAACTGGACATCTACATGTAAAAGAATGAAATTAGAACACTTCCTAACACTATACACAAAAATAAACACAAAATTGATTAAAAACCTAAATATGAGACTGGATACAATAAAACTCTTGAGGAAAACAGGCCAAACACTCTCTGACATAAACTGCAACAGTATCTTCTCAGATCCACCTCCTAGAGTAATGATGATAACAACAAAAATAAACAAATGGGACCTAATTAAATTTAAAAGTTTCTTCACAGCAAAGGAAACCATAAACAAAATGTAAAGAAAACCTGTAGAATTGAAGAAAATATTTGAAAATTAAGCGACTCACAAAATCTCCAAAATTAATAAATACCTCCTGCATGCAGCCCAATACCAAAAAAATAAAGGAAACCCATCAAAAGGGCAGAAGATTTAAACAGTTATCCAAAGAAGACATACAGATGGCCAAAAAACACATGAAAAGATGTTCAACGTCACTAATTATTAGAGAAATGCAAATACTAACTTCTATGAGGTACTGCCTTACACCAGCCAAAATGGCCATCATCAAAAAGGCTACAAACAATAATGCTGGAGAAGGTATGGGTAAAAGGGAACCCTATTACATTGTTGATGGGAATGTAAATTGGTGCAACTACTGTGGAAAACACTGTGGAGATTCCTCAAAGAACTAAAAATAGAATTACCACTTGATCCAGCAATCCCACTCCTAGGCATCTATCCAGAGAAAACTACAACTTGAAAATATACATGTACTCCAGTGTTCATTGCTGCTCTATATACAACAGCCAAGACATGGAAACAACCTAATTGTCCATTGACAGAGGAGTGGATAAAGAAGATATGGTACATACACACAATGGATTATTACTCAGCCATAAAAAGGAAAGAAATAATGGCATTTGCAGCAACATGGATGGACCTAGAAATTATAATGCAAAGTGAGGTTAGACAGACAGGCACAAATATCACATGCTAGCACTTCTATGTGGAATCTAAAAAAAATGATACAATAAGCTTCTTTGTAGAACAAATACTGACTCACAGACTTTGAAAAACTTATGGTTTCCAAAGGATACCTGTTGGGGGCTGTGGGTTTGCAATGGAAATGCTGTAAGATTGGGTTGTGATGAACATTGTACAACTGTAAATGTAATAAAATTCATGGAGTTAAAAAAATAAATACGAAAGCAAGTAAAACACCAATAGCTTAGCTCCTCTTTCTGCCTGCCCTGTGGTTTTTCATTTGCTTTCATTCGAATAAGCCTGTTGACTTGCAGGAAGTGACAAGATAGTGTGCGAGATCATGTGCGGCTCTGCGGTGAATTATATTTCTTCTTTACTCAGGTTATTCTAAAGTCTCTGCATTCTCTGCATCAAACTATAGTGAGGGTATGATTGGTATAGAATGCAGTTTTGCATTTTGGTTTGTTGCTAGTTGATTATTACTGGTTAGAGGTACATAGACTGACTTGGTTCAGTCATTTTCACTTGGTTATGTAATGCTATTGCTTCATAGCTGGCACATGTGTTTAGTCCTTTTACCTTTGTAATATACATACTTGTTTATGTTATAGTGTGACTTCTTTACGCATTTATTGCTTTTTGCTGTGAATGCTACTATGCCTGATAATGATAATTCACCATTCTTGTTTTTGATGATTTTTTAATATAAATTTTTCTCTTTTTATTTTAAAACTTTGTCAGTTATGGTATCTGTCTAATCACATATGATTTTAATTAGGGAGTTCCCATTGTGGCTCATCATTAATGAACCTGACTAGTCTCCAGGAGCACAGGGGTTCAATCCCTGGCCTTACTCAGTGTGTTAAGGATCCAGCATTGTTGAGAGCTGTGGTGTAGGTCACAGATACGCTCTGATCCCGCGTTGCTATGGCTGTGGTGTAGGCCAGCAGCTATAGCTCCAATTGGACTCCTAGCCTATGAATGTCTCTATGCCATAGGTGCGGCCCTAAAAAGACAAAATAATAATAATAATAAAATATAAAAAATGAAGTTTGATGGCAATTGAATGATTTAAAAAATATAAAGTACCCAATGTGAAATAAATGCTTGATATTATTATTTTGTTTCAAGTAAAAAACATTTAATTAGATGTTTAAAGTTCTGTGTGAGAATCAGTTTTTGTTAAGGATGTAAGCTGGCCATATCTGAAGCATGGTGGATGTCAGATCCCTTCATCCTTACCTGCCTCCTGGTCCTTTATCTTTGCTCCACCAGCTGCTACATGGCACCCACTCCTTGTGGCCTTGCTCTTTTGCCCATCTCAGGCCAAAGGTCTTATGATCTTCCCACTCTGTTCAAAAGAAGTCCCATCCTACATGGCACGGAAATGACTTCCCAATGACTGTTCAAGGACCAGCTCATCCACCTGAAAGTCAGTGATAGTCTGGGATATTAACTCCTTTCGTTGTGAAATTTGACCAGCATGAGTGGGTGGGTGGGGGTGATAGATATGCAGATAAATTAAACTACCCTTTCTATACTTTCTATACTTTTCTGAAAAACAGTATTTGCAGGGTGTGCTTAGAATTGTCCTGTTTAGCTGAGTTAATAGACACATCTCTTCATGAAACTGGCTGTTCGTGTAACTTTCTCATGCTTTTTTGGAACTGTTGTGTTCTATCCTAATTATATTATTTCCATTATATGATGACTTTCAGAAATACCTGTGATCTTATGACTTAGTAGCTCAATAACAGGCAGCTTATGGGTGACAATTTATACTCATTTATACTTGTCCCATAATCAGACTATATCTCTCTAGAAAAGCTTAATAGCACACCGACATTTTTTTCCCCCAAGTAGAATCTTCTCTGTCATGCTGGACCTGTTTTTGCTCCAAATTCCTCGGAATCTGCATTGCAGCTCACCTATTGGAGCTTAGCACTAAGTTGAGTGTCCCTATTCACCCAGGAAAACTCCAGGCCTATCAAATGTTCTGGACATTATAGCTCCATTGGCAGGAAAACTTAAGCCATAGATTAGACTGTCTTCAGGGCCCTCTTTTCTATTGGGATCTACTCACAGGTAACAGTCATTCACAACCTGTAATAAATGAGGCAGGAGATTATTCTCAAGTATGTTATATGTTACTTTTGAAATCTCAAGAAGCCTAAAACCCTTGTGCTTAGTTTTTAGTGGCAGGAGGTACAGTGTACAAAAACTTGCTCTTTATCTTAGATATCTCAGAACATCACAGACCATTGTCATTCAGACTCCCACATTTTACCAATGCAGTAAATCCCTCAGTATCTATAGAGATTCTCCTGTGGTGTGCTGGTAAATGTTTGACAGTCAGCTCTCTAAGAAAAAAAAAAGTATTTGTTTTTAGATGTATAATTCTTTCATGGAAAGATTTCCACCATGGCTGATTTTAAATTATCAAAGGGGCATCTCAAAGTGTGTACCTGGAAAGAAAGATTCACATTTGGACCCCATGAGCCATTGCAAGCCAGCTCCAAGAAGTATCTTTTATATTCTGACAATATATTACTAGGGTATCTAGGATACTTGCAACATTCTGCTTATCAGGATCAATATAGTGTTACTGATAGTAGATTGAGTGTGATAGTCTATAGAACAAATATAAGAAAATCATGTGTGATATTTCCTGGCATAGGAGAGACATCAAAGTCTGTGTGATCTATTATGATAGAAGAAGAGAATTAACCTGTTCTACAGTGAAGTTGTACTGCTGGCCTTAATATATATAAGCAAACTGCTTTTGGCCTCCCCTTCATGTAGCTCAAGAAGAAAATTTTTGTCATATAAATTGTGGCTTACAAAGTGCCAAAGACTGTGCTAACCTGAGTCAGTCCATATGGGGCATAGCAGTTTTAATTAAGATTACTGTTTTTATAACACAGTAACTCTTTACATCATTATCCACCATGATCCATATGGTTTTAACCAGAGGTCATATAAGTGAATTGAAGAGCTTGTAATGGGTTAGCCACAATGAATTCTTTCATTTTTTAAGTGTAGGTTTACCGCTAACTGCTATATTATATATTGATGTATTTTATATAAAACAAAATACAGTTACAATGAAACTGAATTTTATTTTAATTATGAGTGATAACTATTTGGAAAGAAACCTATGGTTCAAAGAAGTTTATCATACAGATATTTTTGAAATAGTAAGAGTTTTAAACAAACTTCTATATATTAACTTTTCATAAATATAATTCTCTGCACGATGTTTTATCTTTCTTCATTCTCATAGAAGTGTTCACAAGATGTTTCATTTTTTTGAACTTTCATCAAGTATAATTTAGCATCAGAGGCCATATCTCAAGGATCAAACTCAATAAGTATTTGCAAAATTGAACACAATAATGGAGCTAGCACATAGGTCATTATTAAGATACCAGAAATCTTTCTTGGGTACCTCATTATACTTAATACCCCCAACCATAAAAGTAATTGCCATCCTGACTTCTAAGAGTTTAGATTAGTTCTGCCTTTTTGGTTGTTAGTATAAATGGAGTCATACATTACATACACTTTTGTATCAATCTTCTTTGTCTCAATATTTTGCTTGTGAAATTTGTCCATGCTGTTGCATATGGTTGTAAATCATTAATTCTTATTACTGTGTAGTATCTTTTTGTAAGGATATTCTATTGTAGTCAATCTGGAGATTTATAAGTAACAATAAGGAATTCCTTTTCAGATATTTATTGGCCTCTTAAATATCTAGTATATTTTGTGAATATCTATTCAAGACTTTTGCACATTCTTCTGTGGATTTTCTGTCTTTCTCTTATAATAAATTTATTTGAAATATCATTTTTTTAAATGTGTATATTCTGCAAATTTTTACCCATTCTGTAGACTGTGGTATCTTTTGCCACATATTAAGATGGTAGTAAAATCTGATATAAAGAGGAGCTCAAAAAAACTATGTTTACATGTATTCCATCCTTAAGAGCTGATTTTATTCCTTGATATGTTCAAGAATGAACATATTTTTACCAATATCTAAAAGAAAAGTTTTTTCACCATTTACTCTCCATTATCTGAATTACCAGACTCTTTTGCCCAAGGAGGGCCATTAGTGTACTCAGTGGTTTTTTACCAAATTGCTAAAAGTTCAGATATATTCATTTATAGTAAACAAGCCTACTGTATCTATTGGAATCAGTAATGGTGCCAACTAATTCCTAAATATATATTTTATATACTCAATTCACTTTCCCCAAGGAATAAGCAAGTTGTTATAGTTGTCTCGGCTCACCTTTTGTTTAGTAGATGAATTGAAAGTTCTGTCATTTTATGGATGAGTGCATATATGTATATGGGCATATAATGCAATGGCATACATACATATAATTTTAAATTATTTTTTACTAGAGGATACGATGCGAATAATATTTCAGGGCTAAAGAATATTTAATTACAGGTATGAATTTGACATTTATTACTATGATTTGCAACAAGTATGTTGGATTGAAATATAAAGATGTTAAATTTCCTCTAAGCAAAGGCATTGATCTTAAGACTTAACTTCTCATACACATACACATATAACTACTTTCCCCTTGACAAAATAAATTGTAAGAGTGTGGGAGAGGCTAAATGGAGCTATTTGTTATTGAATACTTAAAAGCACTAAATTTTTTTAAAGTATGCCTTAAAACAATCATTAATTAAAAGAAATCATAAATAAGAGGATAAGTAGGAATGAGAATAAAACAGTATAGAGAAGTAGTAATAGCATTATTTAGGTTTTAAATAAAACTATCATTTTAAAATTTAAAATGTCTAGTCTTTGAAAATAGCCTAAGAGTTCCTGCAGATTACATTAAATAATTGCACAGGTTTATTTTATGTTACATTTACCTCTTTTTTATGACTGATTTACGAACAAAAATCAATGTTTCTTTGAATTATTTTTCAGGTTCAAATCATTCCTTGGTGGATTTCTTTCTCTCTCTCTCTCTCTCTTTATTTCTTTTTCTTTCTTTCCATATTTCTTGAATTGGAAATCTTAAATCTAAGACCAAATATGTTCTCTGATGCATTAGAAGCATATTTTTTTCTTATGCTCTTGAGTTTGCTTAAATGGACAAGATAATGTCATAAAAGCATGGAGACATAAGTTTTTTTTTTAGAATTGTCTACTATACAGTTACTTCTCTAAATTGAAGAAATATTCCTTCCAAATAAAATACACACATACACATGCTCATGAATAAAAATCAGCTAAATACATTATGAGACACATTTTTTTCTTGGAATTTTATTTCAGAAAATAAAAAAAAAAAACCTTACTGAAAGGAAGTATGTTGCAGAAAATACACAGCATATTTATTGTCAGATTCACTCAAGTCAAATGGCTCAGTAGAGCCAGCAGTCATCAAGAGGAAGGAGGGAAGTGAAGTAGTAGAAATACCTACAGATTATTTAACCAGCAGAGAAAGGTGATGGAGGAAAAGTCAGGGAATTCTGATTCAGGGGCTCCCTCTAGAGTGGGTCAGGGCACTTGCTATCCCTCTATTCTATAAGAGAATGCAAAGGGACTTTCAATCAGTGCATTTATGCTTGATCCTTTGGGGGTGTGGAATGTTTTCTAATCTTTGTCATATAAAAATATCTGTGATAGTGTCCCACTAAGAGCAAATGTATAAATGTCCAAGTGACTATACTGATCTCGATGTTTTCACATCTAAAGTATTTTTTGATATGTCATTCTTATCATTTTAAGGAATGAATACAGGTGGTTTTTATTCATTTGGTTAATAAATCGGCACATTTAATATTAATCTTCTAAAGTTTAATAGCTTCTGTCTCTAACGTCCCAAACAAGAATTTCTTCAACTGCAAATATGTTTCAGAAGTGTTTAGGTCTTTAGACACCAGCTAATTATTTAAATGACAAAATCTTTGAAATATCAGAACAAATTTACAGTGTCAAAACAGCATAATGTGTTATAACACAGCTCACTTTTTTCCTTAAGGTAGGTAGAATAGACAGTTTTCTTGTGTTTCCCTTCAAACTTTTAAATACTACATAAAGATCCTTTGAAGGTAGACTAGACAATTTTAAATACTACATAAAGATCCTTCGAAGGTAGAATAGACAATTTTCTTGTGTTTTCATTCAAACTTTTAAATACTACATAAAGATCCTTCTATTAAAAAATGCTGGAGTTCCCGTCGTGGCGCAGTGGTTAACGAATCCGACTGGGAACCATGAGGTTGCGGGTTCGGTCCCTGCCCTTGTTCAGTGGGTTAATGATCCGGCATTGCCGTGAGCTGTGGTTTAGGTTGCAGACGCGGCTCTGTTCCCGCGTTGCTGTGGCTTTGGCGTAGGCTGGCAGCTACAGCTCAGATTCAACCCCTAGCCTGGGAACCTCCATATGCCGTAGGAGCGGCCCAAGAAATGGCAAAAAGACAAAAAGACAAAAACAAAAAAATATATGCTAGGCCTAAAACAACTTTTTTTTTTTAATCCTTAAAATTTCTCTAATGGTTGGCAGAATTTGTGCAAACCTGCAAATGTCAGCAAGGGCAAAAAAGAATCACCATAAAGAATTAGAAACTCTTCAAAACCAAAAAGCAACCTGAGATACATTATCTTCCTCTAAAAATTGAATTATTCTTAAGTGACACAGAGAATTCACATTAAATTTTTTTCCTTGGGTCTTTTTACTCACAAACCTAATAGGAATGCTGCAAAAGATGTGGTTTCCTTTTTATTTAGTAAATTCATTACTTGAAATAAAATTCCAAATTCTGATAAATCTGTATTTATTCAGAGTTTACTTTTCTGCTTCACTCAAAGTAACATAAAAATAAACTCCAAATTTTTTTCTAGGAACATTTTTATTGCCTTTACACAACTGGGTTTCCATTATCACAAGATGTTTTGTAGCACAAAAGTACGGACACCTTCCTTCAGGGAGAGTTCAGGATGTAGATGGGAAAAGGTGGAAAAGTGGTGCTGAGTTTCAGTCATCAGCCGGTTTAAGCTATAGCATTGGTCTGTCTGTTCTCCTCTATCATAACCTTGCAGACTGTCACTATGTGACAGATCCCAGTCCACATGAGTTAGTAAAAAGGCATGGCCTATAGTGCCAAGGAGGGTAAAACACTTGAGATCAATGCATGGGAGCTGTAGTACCCTTGAGCATATCTGAGAGATGGCCTACTACTACTGCATCTTGGATCTCTGTCATATATTTCAGATACATTTTGGGTGGATCGGATGCTCAATATCAAATAGCTGTGGCTATTTTGAGATATGAAAGAAAAAAGTGGAATTTCTTTGTCTTAAAATATTACAACAGGATATAATTTAATGTATCCTTGCCCTTCAGAATAGCTTTGATATTTCACATATAAAATAATCTATTTTAATTCTTTGTGATTTTTTTCTGATAACAAGGAAATATAAAATTAATGTAAACTTTCAAAAAATTAAAATGTCAAATTTACCTTGTCAAAGCATATTTTTCAAAAATATAAAAATTTAACTTTTGTGCATAAATAGAATGAAGATATCAAAGAATTTTTAACTCATTAATGAAGGAACCAATAGGATGTTAAATGTTAGTTGCCGCTGCAACTGGATATTTAAAAACATTTTTAAAAGGGAATGTCGGAAGACTTCTAGTTAAGCTATAAAACTTGTTAATGTTTTACAGGGCAGTAAAATCATATTGGGCGTATCTTTTCTCCCAGACAGAAATATGCAAGTTACCATGTCTCCTCATAGTTTCAACTTAAATAATATTTCGCAACACTGAACACAGGTACATTCTTCTAAAGAATTTAATAACCCTTGACTCAGTCTATGAAAACAGTGCTCCAGTATGACATTGAAAGAACATTAAGTACTTCCATTTGCCTTTTTTCAAATTTAGATAATTTTTCTTAATAGTCCCCTCATTTTGCTAAATAGTCTCTAAAGAATTTTTTTTTTTTTCCGTTTTAGGGCTGCACTCGAGGCATATGGAAGTTCCCAGGCTAGGGGTCAAGTCAGAGCTACAACTGCCACCCTATGCCACAGCTCCAGCAATATGGGATCCAAGCCACGTCTGCAACCTACACCACAGCTCACGGCAATGACAGATCCCCAGCCCACTGATCAGGGTCTGGGATCCAACCCGTATCATCGTGGATACTAGTTGGATTCATTTCTGCTGAACCACAACAGGAACTCCCTAAAGAATATCCTTGATCACAAAAGTTGACCACATTATAGTTGGATCACTTAATTATATAGTTACAGTAACATTGACAGTAGAAATCCTGAGCAAATGGTTTTGCAGCTTTGAGCAACTACTAAGCATCTACTGGAGAATTAAGTTCATCTAGAAATGTTCAAAATGAATCTAAGTTTGGATTTTTACAAGCTTATATTATTTGTTCTTTTATAACAAAGCCAGGAAACCGAGACCAAGAAGTCTCTCCTGTAAATTTGGGGGAATTCTACTTTCTGAGGTATATGCCATTTGGTAAGGTCTCTGCTCTACCTAGAAGGACCTTCCTTACAGGTTAGGCTAGAAATGTGTAAGAGGTAAGCAGGCGAGTTTACCTGCAAGGCCTCTGTGGGCATTTTTTCCTTAAATGTGTGCTTGACATGCTCTGATTAAATGAGCAGCATTTTCAATATGACTCTCTAGGTATGACCTCAGACTCACCACTGATATCTCCAATTAGATCTTAGTGAAAAGATAAGAGATTTTTATTTAAACTTTGCAAATCACTATATTTTCATGAAAAGTACAGACACTGAGTAGTATGTGTTTCTGAAGTATGAGGGGGTAAAAGAGACTATAAATTGAGAATGGACATAGATTAAGGGAAAGAGAATGAGCTTACTTATATACCTGTCAGAAAATAGAACAATGTAATTAAATCAATAATACTGCAGACAAGTAACCATAGTTAAATTCCCCTTCTTAGTTCATTCAGCCCACTGGGATTAATTCCTTTACAGAGTCTTAAGTCAACTGTCTATATTTATATAGTTTTCTGCTTCTACATTAACAAATAATAATAAAAAAATAAACCTCAATATTCTGATTGAGTCTCCTGGTACAGTCTGTCTAAATGATGGCAGCTTTAAGCCCCAAAGCCTATAAATGTGAGTCTATTCCTTGAGATATCAATAGTAAAAATACCTTTTTTATTGCTTTACATAAGACTGAGCGTAACGTTCTTTGTTGAAGATAAACATTTACAGAGCATTCAGGCAAGCATGAAATAAAAGCAGAAAACATCTGTACATGAGACTGAATGGCTGTGCCTAACTTATTACAGAACCAATGATATCAGTATGGAGAGGAGTAAAGTTCCTTTCTGGGGCACAGTGAATAACTCTTTGAATTTTATCACTGTTGCCTCTGAGAACATATTAAGGACAGCAAGGGCATTGACAAATCTTTAGAGCCTTTAAATCCATTTTGCAAATTGTAGAATCTGAAATATTTCTATAATTCCCAATTTATTTGTGTAATAGCATTCTTTGGTTTGAAATCTTTTTCCAGGCATCTTTTATAATAATGTTAAGCTAGATAAGATATATGAAGCATATCAAATGAATCTAATTTTTCTGTTCCCTCTTATTATTAAGATGAAAAAACAAGCCTTTGTTATTCCCCAAACTCTGAGAGCTCTAAACTTTAGTTTTAGTTATAAAAGACATGCATGTTTTTCCCTACTAAATTTAGAGACTGATTTAGAGGAAAGCAAAATAAAAAAGATTAGCAAAGAAGATTTGGTCATTTGATGAAAATAGGCTCCTGCATGCCTAAGAACAATTAATCAATGTGGCAATATAATATTTTAAGTAAACAGAGAAGGAATCTTAGCTCCTTCAGGTATGAGCAATATATTTTCATTGTTTAAATCTCAAGGACATGATAAAGTCAAAACAAAACAGAAAATGACTTACTCTAAAAATTGCATGAGGGAGTTCTCTTCATGGCCCAGCAGTTAATGAACCTGACTAGGATCCATGAGAATGCAGGTCTGATCCCTGGCCTCTCTCAGAGGGTTAAGCATCCACTCTTGCCGTGAGCTGTGGTGTAGGTTGCAGATGCGGCTTGGACCCGCATTGCTGTGACTGTGGTGTAGGCCAGCAGCTGTATCTCTGATTTGACTCCTAGCCTGGGAACTTCCATATGCCATGGGTACGGCCCTAAAAAGCAAAATAATAATAATAATAATAATAAATAGAAATGAAAATGGCATGAAAATATAACTGTTTGGACATACCATTTTAATACTCCTTGTTAAAAAACAAACACTTCAGTTGTCACATTAATTGATAACTAAATTCAGTTTTGTGTTAATATGTGGCAATAAAAATGCTTAAGGTCATTTTAAAATATATTATTGATAAGGCCATCAAACTAAAATTATGCCAAAGTTTTTACATATTTCTTTGCTTCTTTTCAAATGTATTATTTGCAGGCAGATTATTTCCAAGGTAAATAAAAAAATCAGCTTCTCTCAAATCCTCAAACTTGCTATACACATTGAAGTATTTCCCTTTACTTGACTTTTGTATATTCAGAAATGACCTGAGAAATTAACTACTGAGAACATAACTACTGTTTTTTCTCTTGAAATCAAGAACTTACTGTGTATTTACAGAGTCAATTTTCCATGCTATTATCATTCCTAGTCTAATTTTAAACATCAGTATTAATTGTAACTTTCCATCAGTGTAAGTTCTGTTGTAAGGAGGAAACTGGAAGGTAGTGATTTCTAACTGCCAATGCCAGTTATGTTGAGAGATAGTGAAGGATCCTGAGCAAAATAATGACTACTTATTTATACTCACATCCCTTTTATTCATAATTGACTAAATGGACATGTTCATTATCTGAATCCACAAGTCACTCTGTAATACTAACAAACACACACATAAAAATTTCAATCTTAAATAGTTCACCAGGTATCTAAATATCATTTATTAATAATTTGATTTAATATAAGTCAAAGTCCTTAAGTTGAATAAGGATATTGGACATTATATGAAGCTCACATGCCAAAATGGTAGTGAATACTTCTTATTTCTTAATTCATAATTAATACTTATCAAGTCCTAAAATACTAGCATATTTTCAGTTTTAGAAGTTAAGTTGTTCCACTAGGTTTTTGAATTCTTGGGTTCCCTAATATTTTTTATGACCTTTGTTAGCCTCTATAAGCTAATTAAATAGCCCATTCAAGTTAAAAGATTTTATAATTCAACATATTCATTTACTATGAAGGAAGGAAGGATATCAGACTCTCATCAAGAGGTACAGGTGCTTCCTAACGATAGCAGATATGGAGCCTTCAGGCTCATTTTTGCAACCTCAGTCACAAGTTTAAAATAAACACAAAACAGTAACAAAAAAATCATGGCTGCAAATCTCAAAGGGCTGTTCTCCTTCTCAATGGGCAAGAAATATTTTCTTCATTAAGCTCACAAATAAAGAGCAACACAAAGTAAAGAACTAAATAACCAGATTTCTATCATCTCTCACCTGACTTAAAAAAAAAAAAACAAAAAACTCTGTCATCTCAGTAAAGATTATTAAATATTCTGATCACAAAACCAGAATCCTTATCGTTGCTGCCACCCAGTGAGGAATAAATTATTGGCCATACACAAAGCAGACTCAGAACCAAACTTGGTCAAGTACTTGAAACAAAAGCAGAATTATAAGAGAACAAGAGCAGTAATGAGGAAGGAGGGGAGCAAGGAGTGGTGAGGGAGGTTAAAGTACTGTTGGCACTTGTAAATAATTCTAAGGATCCACCCTACGCTCCCATAAAATGTCAAAGTTTTAATACCTATTAATGAGGAAATCACTCGAATGCAAAGAGTAAAGCTTATTCCAAGAGCATTTGAGAAGCTGAGAATGTAAAGGTATAGAAGAAGGTAGAGGAGGAGCAGAAGAAGAATGTTGTAAGGATAAGATTGCTAATTAGGTACAATCCTAGTTAATGTCCTATATGGCACTAAATCAGTAACTTTGGGGCTAGTCTTTTTCTACCAGATGGAAATTTACAAGTTAATCACAGTTGGTGGACTACAATTAAATAATAAATAGAAAAGTACAAAAAAGATACATTGTCTTGGGACCTATTAGGGAAAGTACACAGTGACATTAAAAGGGCCTGCTGTGTTCTGTTTTGTTTTGATTTTTCTTTTCCTATTTGCAGATTTGTATATCATTCCTTAATATCTTGTAATTTCAAGTGCCAGAGATTAATGTTTGGTGTATATATATATATTTTTTTTCTGTATATACTTGGGAACTGTGTATGGGATCTTAAGAGCTTCATATTTTTCATAATTGGGTACAAATTTCATATTAGAACTCCTATTTAATTAATGGCCAAATGGTTTTACATATTTTCCATTTTATCCTAATATGTCTCCATTCATTATATTAACTTATTACATCAAATATATACAGTAAAAATTTAAGTTCTTAATAATTTTTTGATTTTATTTTTTATTGAAGTATAGTTGATTTTCATTGTTGCGTTAGGTATACAGCAAAGTGATTCAGTTACATATATATATATATATATATATATATAATTTTTTTTTCAGATTCCTTTCCCTTATAAGTTATTTCAAATTATTGACTATAGTTCCCTGTGCTATACCATAAGTCCTAGTTGGTTATTTTATATATAGTAGTGTGTATATGTTAATCCCAAATTCTTAATTTATCCCTCCCCCACTTTTCCCCTTTGGTAACCATAGGTTTGTTTTCTATGTCTGTAGGTCTATTTCTGTTTTGTATAAAAGTTTATTTCTATCTTCTTTTTTAGATTCCATGTATAAATGATATCATATGATATTTGCCTTTCTCTGTCTGGCTTAATTAGTGTGATAATCACTAGGGCCATCCATGTTGCTGCAAATGGCATTATTTCATTCTTTTTTATGGCTTAGTACCATTCCATTGTGTATATATACCACATCTTTATCCATTCATCTGTCCATGGACACTTAGGTTGCTTCCATAACTTGGCTATCGTCAGTAGTGCTGTAATGAACATTGAGGTGCATGCATCTTTTCGAATTATGGTTTTCTCTGGATATATGTGCAGGATTGGAATTGCAGTATCATATGGTAGTTCTATTTTTAGTTTTTTAAGGAACCGCCATACTGTTTTCCATAGTGGTTGTACCAGTTTATAGTCCCACCAAGGGTGCAGAAGATTCCTTTTTCTCCACACCCTCTCCAGCATTCTTTTTTTGTAGACTTTTTGATGACGGCCATTCTGACAGGTGTGAAGTGATACCTCATTGTAGTTTTGTTTTGCATTTCTCTAAAACTTAGCAATGTTGAGCATATTTTCATGTGACTTTTAACCATCTGTATGTCTTCTTTGGAGAAATATCTACTTAGATCTTCTGCCCATTGTTTAAATGGGGTTGGGTTTTTTGTTTTGCTCTTGAGCTATATGTGTTGTTTGTGTATTTTGGAGATTAATCCCTGGTTGGTCACATCATTTGCAAATATTTTCTTCCATTTGGGAGGTTGTGTTTTTGTTTGGTTTATGGTTTCCTTATGCTGTGCGAAAACTTTTAAGTTTAATTAGATCACATTTTTTTATTTTTGTTTTTATTTCCATTATTCTAGGAGACAGATCCAAAAAGATATTGCTGTGATTTATGTCAGAATGTTCTGCCTATGATTTCCTCTAGGAGTTTATAATATCTGTTTTTACATTTAGGTATTTAATCCATTTTGAGTGTATTTTTGTGTATGGTGGTAGAGAATATTCCAATATCGTTCTCATACATGGAGCTGTCCAATTCTCTCAGCACCACTTATTGAAGAGATTGTCTTCTCCATTGTATATTCTTTTTTTGTAGAAATTATTTTTATTGCTATTATTATTTTGTTTTATTAAAATATAGTTAATTTACAAGGCTGTGATAATTTCTGCTATACAACAAGGTGACCCAGTCATCCATATTCATGTATCCATTCTCTCTCAGATTCTTTTCCCATACAAATTATCATGGAATAATCTGTGATAATCTCTGTGCTATACAGAGTTCTTTGTGCTATACAGCAAGTTCCTGTTAGCCAGTTGTTCCATATAACTCAGTGTGCATGTGCCAATCCCAACCCCCATTCCAGGTCTCCCAGGCCACAACCTGTCCCCTTTGGTAACCATAAGTTTTACAAAGTCTGTGAGTCTGTTTCTGTTCTGGAAATAAGTTCATTTGTATCCTTTTTGTTTTTAGATTCTGCATATGGGTGATATCATATGATATTCACCTTTCACTGTCTAGCTTCATTTAGTACTTTGGTTTCTAGGTCCATCTATGTTGCTACAAATGGTATTACTTCAGTCTTTTTTGTGGCTGAATAATATTCTGTTGTGTATATGTACCATATCTTATTTATCCATTCCTTTGTTGATGGACATTTAGGTTGTTTCCATGTCTTAACTATTGTAAATGTTGCTGCAGTGAACATTGGGGTGCATGCATCTTTTCAAATGATGGTTTTCTCTGGATAAATGCCTAGGAATGGGATTGCTGGATCATATGGTAGTTTTATTTTTAGTTTTTTTTGAGGAACCTCCATACTATTTCCCCTAGTGGTTGCACCAGTGTTCATTCCCACTGACAGTTTAAGAGGGTTCCCTCTTCTCCATACACTCTTCAGCGTTTATTATTTGTAGACTTTTGATGACAGCCATTCTGGCTGATGTAAGGTGGTACCGCATAGTAGTTTTGATTTGCATTTCTCTAATAATTAGTGATGTTGAACATCTTTTCATGTGTTTTTTGGCCTTCTGTATGTTTTCTTTGGTGAAATGTCTATTTTTTTATTGGGTTGTTTTTTTTTTTCTTTAAATTGAACTGCAGGAGGTGTTTGCATATTTTGGAGATCCACCTACTAAAGTAATGACGATAAAAACAAAAATAAACCAATGGGACCTAGTCAAACCAACAAGCTTTTGCACAGAAAAGGAAACCATAAAAAAATAAAAGACAACCTACACAATCGGAGAAAATAGTTTCAAATGATACAACTGACAAGGGCTTAATCTTTGAAATATACAAACAACTCATACAACTCAGTAGCTAAAAAATCCAACAACCCAACTGAAAATGGGCAAAAGACCTGAATATACATTTCTCCAAAGAAGATATACAGATGGCCAACAAGCACATGAAAAAATGCTCAACATCTCTGATTATTAGAGAAATGCAAATCAAAACAATTCTGAGATACCATCTCACACCAGTCAGAAAGGTCATATTAATACATCCACAAATAACAAATGCTGGAGAGGGTGTGGAGAAAGGGAAGCATCCTGTACTATTGGTGTAAATTGGTACAACCACTATGGAAAACAGTATGGAGGTACCTCAGAAAACTAAGTATAGAACTTCCATATGGAGTTCCCGTCGTGGCGCAGTGGTTAACGAATCCGACTAGGAACCATGAGGTCACGGGTTCGGTCCCTGCCCTTGCTCAGTGGGTTAACGATCCGGCGTTGCCGTGAGCTGTGGCGTAGGTCGCAGACGCGGCTCGGATCCCGCGTTGCTGTGGCTCTGGCGTAGGCCGGTGGCTACACCTCCGATTCAACCCCTAGCCTGGGAACCTCCATATGCTGCGGGAGCGGCCCAAGAAATAGCAACAACAGCAACAACAACAACAACAGACAAAAAGAGGCAAAAAGACAAAAAAAAAAAAAAAAAAAAAAAAAAAAAGAACTTCCATATAAGCTTGTAGTCTCACTCTTGGGCATATATCTGGACAAAACTTTCCTTGAAAAAGACACATGCACCTGTATGTTCATTGCAGCACTATTCACAATAGCCAAGACATAGAAACAACCCAAGTGTCCATCTACAGATGATTGGATTAAGATGTGGTGTATATACACAATGGAATACTACTCAGCCATAAAGAAGAACAAAATAATGCCATTTGCAGCAACATGGATGGAACTAGAGACTCTCATACTGAGTGAAGTAAGTCAGAAAGAGAAAGACAAATACCATATGATACCACTTATATCTGGAATATAATATGTGGCCCAAATGAACCTTTCCACAGAAAAGAAACTCATGGACTTGGAAAACAGACTAGTGGTTGCCAAGGGGGAGGGGAAGGGAGTGGGACAGACTGGGAATTTGGGGTTAATAAATGCAGACTATTGCATTTGGAAAGGATAAGCAATGAGATCTTGCTGCATAGCACTGGGGACTGTATCTAGTCACTTGTGATGGAGAATGATGGAGCATAATGTGAGAAAAAGAATGTATTTATGTGTGTGTGTGTGTGTGCGTGTGACGGTCACTTTTCTGTGTAGTAGAAAATTGACAGATCACTGTAAACCAACTATAAGAAAACATAAAAATCATTAAAATATTAAAAAATTGATGAATATTAATATGCTCATTTATTCCAAAAGCAAAGTAACTGAACATTTATCACTGACAAATATGTTAAAGTACATAGTTTAGTTTTTATTTGAGTAATATATTTTGAACTGAAACTTTGTGGTACTTTTCTACAATTTATTAGTATTACTTTCCCTGTACTCTGTTATACTCTAAATGTCTTTATTATTATTATAATCTTTTTATGTGTTTGGTTTCACAGATTATTTGTTTTTAAAAGGCAAAACACAGAATTAAAATATAAATGCTTTGTTTTGTTTTTAATTTGGGATTTCATTTTTTTTTTTTTTTTGGCTTTTTAGGGCTCCACCCATGGCATATGGAAGTTACCAGTCTAGGGGTCGAATCAGAGCTACAGCTGCTAGCCTACACTACAGCCACAGCAAGGTGGGATCCGAGCCCTGTATACAACCTATACTGCAGCTCACAGGAATGCCGGATCCTTAATTCACTGAGTGAGGCCAGGTTGAACCCGCATACTCATGGATACTAATCAGATTCACTTCTGCTGCAACACAGTGGAAACTTCTGCTTTGGGTTTTAGGTGGTATTATGGTATATATAGATAAATAAATTCAAATATACATCAGTGCCTGTATAGCGCTGGGGTTATTTCCTTTGGGAGATTAAAATGAACTCTATATTTTAATTTCTTTCTTCACACTTCATGGGTTGCTCCATTTTTCTCTTCAATAGTGATTCTACAAAATAAAACTAAAACTGTTCAATTCTATTTATATATGAATATATAATTAAAATATGTTATACAATATAAACAATATTTTTTGAGCCTGTAATGTACAGGTCTCTGTGAGAGGATTAAGGATATTAGGGGAAAAAATCCTTTAAAATATAAACAAAGTATTAAATGAAATATCATTAATATAAATTTTAATTTATGCATATTTTACACATTGAAAATTGAGATAAATTGCTAGGTCTGCTTCTTGAATCTACACTTGTTAAATCCATCACATCCAGCTTTAGAAACGCTTAATACAATTCCTTAATGCCTTACACTTTTCAGCACTCTACGTATTTCAGGGAGCTTTCAAATTCAGTGTTTAATTCTTATATTCTTATGAAGGAAAGTAGGCAGAAACAGAAAAAGAAACACATTTAGGGTTTTTAAGTGACTTGTTTGTGGTCAAACAAGTGTCTATGAACTTGCTTTTGACTTTGACTCCAAGTTCAGATCCTTTTTCACAATAATTTTAGTTCCTTTTTCAAAAACACATTGTCGATGCTGAAAATGAAACTGTTGGTGGATGCCTGGGGCCACTTCTTTTCTTCACTCTCACTGGCATCTTTGTTCCACAGTAGAGGACATTGGCATGCTTGAAGGACTGTATGTGGTATAGAGTGACAAACACATGGCAGCCCAAATTATAGATTTGATATTTTCTCTCATGAATAGTGAGAATTTGGATAAGTATTCATTTCTCTGGTCCCAGTACTGTGTTAAATGAAGAACTATTCAACCAAATGTTTGTTCAAGTCCATTCCAGCCAGATTATACTGTTCTACAAAATATTGGGTATTACTCTATTACAAAATTGAACTTGACCAAAAAAAGATGGATCCAATTTTTCGACAAAGTTTCCTAGTCATAGATAACTCTTTTTTTCTGTATATTTCACCTTGCGGATAAATGTCTAGTGTACTTAATAAAATGATAATCCTTCAGTCTAGATGGAAGGCCTCAATGGTAGAAAAATCGTTTGTATAATCATAGCACTTCTATATGCTAGAGAGTGTCTTGAAATATGTAATTATTCTAAAAGTCAAAGTTGAACTTCTCTTAAATTACTTACTTCCAAAAATCAAACAAGAAAAACCATTCATTTAAGAAAGACTGATATAGCAAAATTACTGACTTTTGTTACAAATTTGAGATTAAAAATCCCCCAAATCTTACAAAGTGGGTATTTTCAACATCTTGAGTTACTAGTCTTTTGAACAAGAATGTTTATTTTCAAAATGCCCTAAGCCTGATATAGTGTTACTGTGACATGTCAAATTGAATTACATCATGTAATAAAACATACTTAGAAAAGTACATTATTCTAGAGTACAGTATTCTCCCCTTATCCGAGGTTTCATTTTCCGTGGCTTTGGTTAATGTATAATCAACCGAGTTCCAAAAATACTAAACGGAAAATTCCAGAAATAAATAATTCATAAGTTTTAAACTGCACATCATTTAGAGTAACATGATGAAATCTCACGTTGTCTCACCCAAGACATGAATCATCCTTTGGTCCAGTGTAACTTACTGTTTAGTCACTTGGTAACAGACTTTGTTATCAGATATAATGCCTGGTTTTGCAGTGCTCGTGTTCACGTAACACATGTTTTACTTACAAGAGTACTGATGCTGGCAATTTGGATATGCCAAAGAGAAACCATAAAGTGCTTCCTTTATTTATTTATTTATTTATTTTATTTATTTACTTTTTGCCTTTTAGGCCTGCACCCATGGCATATGGAGGATCCCAGGCTGGGGGTCGAATCAGACTGTAGCCACTGGCCTATGCCACAACCACAGCAACATCAGATCTGAGCCGTGTCTGCAACCTACACCACAGCTCATGGCAACGCCGAATCCTTAACCCACTGAGCAAGGCTAGGAATCAAATCCACAACCTCATGGTTCCTAATTGAATTCATTTCTGCTGTGGTGGGAACTCCTAAAGTGCTTCCTTTAAATGAAAAATAAAAAATTTCAACTTAATGAGATAAGAGAAATTGTATGCTGAGCTCGCTAAGATGTACAGTAAAAGCAAATCTGTCTGTGAAATTGTGACAAAGGGAAAAGAAATGCATGTTTGTTTTGCTGTCACATGTCAAACTGCAAAAGTATAGCCAGAGTGCAAAAATGGGTCAAGAAAAGGAAGTACATTTGTGAAAAAAGGTATTTTTAGAGAGAGAGAGATCATGGTCACATAACTTTTATTACAATATATTAATTGTTCTGTTTTATTGGTAATTATTTTTAAACTCTCACTGTGCCAAAACTTTACCATAGGTATGTACATTTAGGCAAAATCATAGTGTATGTAGAATTTTGTACTGCTTTTACTTTCAGGCATCCACTATGAGTTTGGAAAGTATTTCCCTCGGATAAAAGGGGACTGCTGTAGTATTCTTCCAAAACTTAGAAAAAAACATCTCTTATAAAAGATGTATATAAATATATCTTAAATTTCCTCCTATGTATATAAGCAAATCATGTATAAATTGAGGTATCATATTAGTATATCTTTATTAGACCCTTTAAAATATTATTTACTAATTAACTGGATGCAGTTTTTTTCTTGGAAAATACAAGATTTTGGTAAGGAACATTTGGAAAATTGAGTGTTTAGAAGAAGGTGTCATCGCCTCAGTCTCAACAGATACACAGTTGCCAGCAAGGATTAGTTTTCATTTCTTATTTGACAGCAAGTTGAGCCTCTCTGCCTCTTTAGTGCAGAGCAGACCCACATGAAACCAAGGAAGAAACATACAAGCTTGCATTCACAGAAGATTTAGACATGATTACAATTTATTTGCCCAAATTCCTAATTTGTCTCACTAAGAAACTTGATATCTGATTAGATTTTTGTTTTATGTGAAGCCAATATGTAGAACAGATTATATGCCAACTGTATCAATTTAAAATTCCTGTTGTTTGGATGTATAATCACAATGGATTTGCAACGGTCAGATTTTAGATTTCTAGATTCTTATGAACTATACTTAACATTTAAGGACACAAGGGTAAAAATTTTGAAGACTATTTCTAGAAGTATAAAGAAGATAATATTGAAATAATTTTGAACTCTTGAAGATACATTATATAGTAAAGCAAATAAGTAGTCTTGTTAATGTTTAAAAATTCAAAAAATTACAGCACATGACAGGGAAGTGGAAAGTTTCTTCTTACCATATAACTATTTCCTCAAGTCATTACTAGTCTTGATAAATATGGATTTATTTCTCTTTATCAGTGTTGCTAATTGTCCTTGACAAGAAGATTGGTCCACTGTTAGTAAATCTCTCATGCAGGATGCACATGTCTCTTTCTGAAATTTAAAGATAAAACATTAATTATAAGGTGACTTAAAGAGTTCAACTATATCAATAAACATGTAAAAATCAAGAATTCTGGTATAATAACAGGCAAAATTGAGTAATTTAGTGGACTCAACTTTATTTCAAATTGCATATCTAGAAAACAGTAGTCTCATTACTTAAAGCCACACCACATTTTCCACTCAAGCCATTTGGTGGATTATAAGAGGATTACTTTATAGTGATAAAATGGAACGTATAACAGTTTTAGATGTGTATGCACATAGAAAAATATTCTCAATGTATGTAAATATTTTCAAATGTTGAATAAAACTTTACTTAGAAAAAATCCAACTTATTCATGGTGTATAATTCTTTTTTATACATCATTGGATTTGATTTGCTGATGTTTTGTTAAGGGTTTAAGTACCTGTATTCTGGTCTGCAGTTTTCCTTTCTTCTAATGTCTTTGCCAATTTGGGTATTAGAGTAATATATTGACTTCATAGAGTGGGTTCAGAAATATTCCCTCTGCTATTTTCTGGAACAGATTGTAGAGAATTGGTATAATTTCTGCTTTAAATATTTAGTAGACTCACCAATGAACCTGTCTGGGCATGGTAGTTTATCTTTGGAGAGGTATGAATTAATGATTCAATTATTCTAATCCATTTAGGCCTCTTGAGATTATCTGTTTCTCCTTGTGTGACTTTTTGGTGAATTGCATCTTTCATGAAACAGGTTAGTTATTCTAAATTATCAAATTTGTGAGCATAGTGTTATTTATGATATTCTTTTATTACCCTTTTAAAGTATATGGAATTGGTGATGATGGCTAGTCTTTTATTTTTGCATTAGTAATTTGTATGTTCTTAGCATTTGTTTTAATTATTACTTAGAGTTGTATTTCTCTGCTTCTCTTACCTATATGGTTTCATATATTGTCCACTTTTTCCATTATATCCCTTAGCATATTAAGTGTAGATGTTTTAAAGTCCCAGGCTTATAATTCCAACATCTCTGCCATAACTGAGTCTGGTTTTTGGTACTTGTTGTGTCTCTTTAGACTTTTTTTTTTAGTGCATATTATAATTTCTTATTGTAATACAGACATGCTATATTAAGTTAAAGGAACTGGGGTAGATAGGCAGTGTGAGGCTTTAAAGTAAAGTGTTAGGCTAAAAAGTAAAGCTATCTTTATTCTTTGCTGTAGCTGTGGTATCAGAGGCTAATTTGCCTTTAATCTCCTTGTTTTTATTTCCCATGTTGTCTTTGGGTGTCTCTAGAGAGTCCTTAAAGAGGGTCTAAGACTTCTAAGACTTTCTAGGAAAGGGAAACATTTTATATGCCTGTGATTAGGTCTCAGTCTTTTAGTGAGCCTGAGTTGTGTATTTCTCTCCCCATATCAAAGGCTGTTGAAAGCTGTATTTGTATATTTCCCTTCTACCAGATATGTTATGATTTGGTAAAATTCCAGGCAGTTAGGCTCTGATAAAATAGATTTTGTTGAGAGAAGTTTCTTGTTGAAGAACACAGATAGCTCTCAGCATATTTCAAAACATACTTTTTTCAGGTTTTTTGTTTGTTTTATTTTTTTGTTTGTTGTGTTTGTTTTTGTGGGTTTTTTTTTTTTTTTTTTTTGATATGAAGACTGGAGTGAGGAGTTCCCGTCGTGGCGCAGTGGTTAACGAATCCGACTGGGAACCATGAGGTTGCGGGTTCGGTCCCTGCCCTTGCTCAGTGGGTTAACGATCCGGCGTTGCCGTGAGCTGTGGTGTAGGTTGCAGACGCGGCTCGGATCCCGCGTTGCTGTGGCTCTGGCGTAGGCTGGTGGCTACAGTTCCGATTCAACCCCTAGCCTGGGAATCTCCATATGCCACGGGAGCGGCCCAAGAAATAGAAACAACAACAACAACAAAAAGACAAAAGACAAAAAGACAAAAGACAAAAAAAAAAAAAAAAAAAAAGACTGGAGTGATGACTTACAAGCTCCTTTCATGTTGGCCAGGTTTTTACTGCAATTGCCCTATGATGGTGTGCTCAAAGATATCCTGTCACTTCAGTTGTCATGCCCAGTGCTTCAACCGTAGAGCTGTTTGTGGTTTTGAAACTCACAGGTTTATTTTTTTACAATCTTTAATGTACTCTCTCCTTTACCTTGAATATTCTACCCTCTGGTATTAGCACTAGAATTAGCTAATTTCCATTTTCCTTTCTAAACTCACTTCACTGTACTTCTCCATAGTACTGAGCTTTTGTTCCATCGCCTCTCCCCAACTCCTGCTTGTTGGGTGTCCTCCCTTGGCTTGTACTACCTTCTTGGATAACACTTTTTACAATATTTTGCAGCTTTCTTTTCACTTGCTTGTCGCTTTGACCAGAATTTTTCTCTAACACTGCTGCTTGTCCCATAGGTATTGTACCATTACTGATCATCAAAGTAATGGGTAAATAACACCTGGTAGACACTTTACTATTGCATTTAAAATATTAAAAGAATAATGATAGGATTAGAGAATGTGTTGTGTGGTCTTTAGCCATTGTTTACCAAGCTTTTTTAAAATGAGGGTGAGTGAGTAGGTAGGTTGTTCATATGAAGCAATATAGAAGTATTTGTAAAGAAACGCTAAACTTGGAGTCAGCTGATTTTTTTTTCAGAACCAATACCACAACTTAATAGTTGCTGTCCTTGACCAAGCCATTTAACTTGCCCAAGCATAAGTTTATCCTTTAACATTTATCCACTTCATAGGATGAGAGGCTTGGTAGGATTTTCAGCCTCATGGTTTTGCCAACCTCATCGGATAGTTGGGATTAAGTAGAAAATTCCAAAGGATGATAATTTATAATCTGCATCATTTTCCTCATATTGGTTTTGATTTTGAAGTTTCCAGTCATTCAGCTATGGAAGAGAAACAGAAGTGGAAATTCAGTTTAATTCACTTTTAGTTCTATGATTATGACTTGGTTCTGCCTACTCCCTGTGGTTCAACTGTGGATCACAGCCTGTAGGTTGGTCTTCTCTGGCTGTAATCATTTTTTCCTAAAGACTAGGGAAATCAGACTAGATTTCCCCTAGTATGCTACAGTATGACCCTTTCTACTTGTTCAATGATCAGAGCAAATTTAAAGAGAACCAGTTTATAAACTCAACCTCCTTCTTGCCCCATAGCCAGCCCCACTGATGGTTGCTTCTAGATGTCAGAGACTTGTTTTAAGGTGCAATATTCACAGAGTTCTAGGCAGGAAGTGTATCCCACAGGGTGCTGGTCAAAGCCATGAAGGGCCTGTCCTGCTGCTGATGCTCACAAAAATGTCTTTCCAGCCTGTCCTGTGGCAGCTGTGGAGTGCTCAGATGGTGTCATCACAGTTACAGACACAAGGCTCAAGTGTGCTTGATTTTTCCTTTGGAAATTTTGATATGTGCTGCTTTAATTGCTTTATTATTTTTTAAAAATGATATACTTTGAGGGAAAAAGAGCTAACTATGAGGCTTGCTCCCTGAGTTGAAGAGTCATGTAGTCAGTGAGAAGGGTAGACCCAGTTCATATGCCTTTGGAGCCCTCGAGATATCTGTGGTGGAGGCCAGTCCCCTGAAGTTACAAAGTCTGTGTTTGTCAGCACTTGGTAGGATGCAAACAGATCTGCCTTTTCCCTGTGGAACACAGTAGACCTTCTTGAGCAAGAACAGAAAAGAGAGTCACCAAAACTTTCATTTTATGACTTGATGATGGTAGTCTTGAAGGACAATCGCAATCACTCAAAAGAGTCATCAAACTTCCTAATCTTAAGTGACTGAGGCCTCAAATATCTTAAAGTCATTTCAGAAGACTATATGACAAAATCAGAAATAGTTAATGTCTTTGATAAGGATGTTCAACTGCTTGCCCCAAAAAATGCTGAAAGGAAAAGAGTGCAAAAATCGAAGGAATAGAAAACATCAGCACACAAAGGAACAGGAGGTCAACTATAAAGAGAGCCAGTTAAATATCTTTTATTGAACTCCTGTGCTTAAGGTGATAAACTTACCTGCTTTCTTTAGAAAAGATTACATAGATGATGACAAGTTGGCACTGAACAAAAATGATATAAAAAATGGAAACCAAGGAGTTACCATTGTGGCGAAATGGGATGCCTGATGTCTCTGCAGCTCAGGGATGCAGGTTCAATTCTTCCCCACCCCTTTGCCTGACACAGTGGTTAAAGAATCCAGTGTTACTGCAGTTATGCATAGGTCATAGCTGTGGCCTTGATCTGATCCCTGACCTAGGAACTCCATGTGCAGCAGGATAGCCAAAAAAGGAAAAAGAAAAATGGAAACCAAGATTATTAGTCAGAAGTCAAATTGAAGAAGCTCTTTGATGCTGTTAACTTAAATGTCCCCTTAAATACAATTAAATGGAAGAAAGAATGAATATTTTAAAAGTTCCCAAACAAAGCAGTCATCTTTCTATGCAGTGAGAAAATGCACAGTTTGGAAGTGAGCTTCAAAAGCTTTCCCCGATTCTCCAGACACAGGCTGATCTAAATCAGTAGTATAAAGTGCAATTTTGCAGAGTATCAACTGAGAAGGAAATATACTTCTTAGAAATGGAGGAGGAACTGTACATAGTATATGAAAACATTAGCCTTATAGATCAAAATATTGACTTCTACAGAAACATCGCCAAAGACCTGGAGAAACAACTGGACGTTCCATTTCCTTCAACCCAAGGTGGATCAGTTACCATGAGAAATAGTACAAGAAAATTTGTTGGCTATAATTTCGACCAAGAGAAAACTCTATAATCTAAGGAAAGGAAATGGTCACAACAGGCAAATTAGAGTTTGGAATCCAGCTTTTTCCACATGACCCCTTTGTGTCCAAAATTCCACCTGCAGCCCAGAGCAGTGGCCCAAAGAAGTCTGGTAATTCCCTCTCTTATCAGGTCCCCAGGAGAGCATGAGAGGCAAAATGTGAAGGTTTAGGGATTCAGGGTGATGTTTACGTTTGATTAAATCTTACAGCAGCTAAATCCCAAATATTTACAGACTCAGCAGGATATTTGACTTGTTTTCTCTCTTTAATTCTAAGGGATGTCTTTTGGTTGAACTTGTTACTTAATTGATGTTATATTTACTCTTTTGAAATTTTATACAATTATAACTATATACATATTATTTCCAATAGCTGGCTTTACTGTATTTTTTTTTTGTTTTGTCTTGTCTTTTTGCTATTTCTTTGGGCCACTCCCGCGGCATGTGGAGGTTCCCAGGCTAGGGGTCGAATCGGAGCTGTAGACACTGGCCTATGCCAGAGCCACAGCAACGCGGGATCCGAGCCACGTCTGCAACCTACACCACAGCTCACAGCAACGCCAGATCGTTAACCCACTGAGCAAGGGCAGGGACCGAACCCATAACCTCATGGTTCCTAGTCGGATTCGTTAACCACTGCGCCACGACGGGAACTCCTTTTTTTTTTTGCTTTTTTAAAAAGTTTTTATTATAGTTGATTTTCTGTTTTATATATATATATATACATATATATGTATATGTATCTTTTTTAGGGGGGCTGCACCTGTGGCATATGGAAGATTCCAGGCCAGGTGTGGTGATCTACACCACAGCTGCAGCAACACTGGAGCCTTAACCTGCTGCACTAGGCTGGGAATTGAACCCATGCTGCTGCAGAAACAATGCCAGATCCTTAACCCAATGTACCACAGTGGGAACTCCAAGATGGCTTTACTTTAATTTTTAGAATATATAAGTTTATTTCATGAAGTTCCTATTGTGGCTCAGCAGTTGACGAACTTGATTAGCATCCATGAGGATGCAGATTCAATCCCTGGCCTGGCTCAGTGGGTTAAGGATCTGGCATTGCCATGAGCTGTGTGTAGGTCACAGACACACTACAGGTCGTAGGCTTGGATCCCATGTTGCTGTGACTCTGGTGTAGGCTGACGGCTATAGCGAGCCTGGGAGCCTCCATGTGCCGTGGGTGCGGCCCTAAAAAGACAAAAAAAAGGCCAAAAAAAAAAAAGGTTTATTTCATCAGGTCATCTAGCATTAGATAATATTATTATTATATTATAATTACTTAATTGATGCTTTATTATTTAAATTATAACTGAAGTTGGACCTGACCATGTGGATATAAGAAACACTAAAGATCATTTCCATATGCTATGCAATGATAACCCATCTCTAAAAGTAACCTAATGTTTACCTCAATAAATATTGATTGGGTCAAACACTATAAAGGAAACAAAAAAACAAAAAACACAATCACATCCCCTGCTAAACTTAGTATTTTTGTTAATTCAGGCCTAATTTTGTAGATTAATTTTGGGAAGTTACTATTTTGCAACCTTTTGTTTTATATTTATTCTTTGTGATTTTTGCTGTGTTGTTTATAATATTATTTACTCTTTTCACCTTTTCAAATTTTATTCAGTCAAAATAAAATATGCTTCTATGGCCCCTGAGTTATACATTTAACTTGAAAAGATTCTCCTCAATCTAATTTTAATTTTCTCTCTCTCTCTATTATTTTTATGGTTACAAATTTTTAAATTTAATTTTTTTCCTCATTCAACCACGTATTTTATTTTTAGCACTCACATCAAAAGTTATATTCTTTCCCTTATCCCTTCTGCCTTCCTTCGATTTTTCTCTTTTAACATAACTAAGCAACCCAGAACTTAGTGGTTTAAAACAATTGTGATTAATTATCTATTGTAATATTTGCATCAGGAATCCTGATAGAGCTCATCTGAGCAATTCCTCTGTTCCATATGGGGTGGACTGGGCCAAAAGTTACGGGAAGGTGTTATGTCTTTGTCTGACATTGTCCTCTGTGCTTCTCCATATGTCCTTTCTCTCTCCGTATGGTGTGTCATCATTTAGTAGTCTGGCCTGAGCATCTTTAGCTCTTGGCAGCTGGCTTCCTACATTGAAAAGTGGAGCCTCTTAAAGGTCTCTTGAAGACCTTGAGCAAAGTTGGCCAAGTACATTTAAAATGTGATTCCATTCTGGTTTGCATTAGGAAGGAGTTGGAAATCCCACATCATACTCCCACCCCCAAATCACAATGAAGTTTTTCCATAGGGTTTATGTGACAATTCATGCTTAAAATGTTTAAAATTTGACCTTTGTCATGTTCTAAATTCTCATGTATTTTTGAGTCTGTTAGCCCTGCTTTCTAACAGTGTTCATGACATCAGTAAGTGAAACAGTAGCACAGAAAGAGGCAAGGCCACTACTCTGGTGTGAATGACAGTGACCCTTGTTAAGCAACCTGCTACCATGCTTAATTTTTTCTTGTCTGGCAGGGGTGCACAATGACAAACAAATATCCTTATGGCTGCCCCAGGTACCCAGTGACATTCCCAAGCTAGATGCATTGACCAGAGAACTCTAGCCTGACCCTTGATGAGTGCAGTACAAGCATAGACTGGTTAAGCAGCTATGCTTTCCTGCCTTCACAGCGAGATCCTCAGAGATGACTTGCCAAATAGATTCTGAACCTGACAGCAGGTCGTACGGGGGTTGAGTCACTTAATAGCAATCCTTACCTTAGAGATGAGAGTGTTTTAGTCTTGAAAGAGATGTCATCACCCAAAAGAGACAATAGAGTGTCCATAAGCAAAAGCACAAACATGACAGCCATTGTCCCACACAGTGAAGTGTATCACATAATCAGTTAGTGAGCCAAGAGCAGTTAGTTAAACCTTATCAAGTGTCTTAGGGTGTGGTTATGCTGTCCTTTATGCCAGCTATTTCAGCTGCTCCCTATTCACCCTACTGGTGAGGAGGGAGTTCCTCCTTAGGCCACCCACGTGTAGGATGGCCAAACACATGACAAGTGACACTAACTAGTTGACATTACTGCAGTTTATTAGTCACATGAACTCAGAGTCTGAGTGTGTGGACAATGCACACTGTTCAGGACCAGCCAAGTTTACACTTGGAAGGATGAACAAGCAGGGATGGTGAGAGGCAGACTTTGTAGAACCAAGAAGGTAGAATGGGAGTTCCCATTGTGGCTCAGCAGTAACAAATCTGACTAGCATCCATGAGGATGCAGGTTCAATCCCTGGCCCCACTCAGTGGGTTAAGGATCTGGCATTGCCATGAGCTGTTGTGTAGGTCTCAGACATTGCCTGGATCTCGAGTTGCTGTGGCTGTGGTGTAGGCTGGCAGCTGCAGCTCTGATTTGACCCCTGTAAATGTCCATATGCCATGGGCATGCCCCCCCCCAAAAGAATGTAGGATGACCCCTTGTTCTGATGGTTGAGGTGCTTGGTTTGTTTGAATAAACCTGTGGCCTAGCAGGAAACTGAAACCAGGTATTTGGAGATAAGTAGGAACTGTGCCTGGTCCCTTGGATAGTGGACTTATGATATCAAAGTCCAGAGGGGAACTTGCAATTAGGCCATTCCAAGACCTTTTGATTTCATCAGATGTCAAGGTAGCATATAATAATGGGTTTTACACTTAAGCCTTACACTGTATATGGATTCTGTCCATTTTTGCTGAATGTATTTTGAAACTCTGGTGTTAGGTATATTGAAATTTAGTTCTATTGCCTCTTCTTGGAACATAATCCCTTTATCATAACGTTTATAAATCATATATTTGATAGGAGACTGATATCCAGAATATACTGGAAAAAAAAAACCTTACAACTGAACAGGAAAGACAAGTAACCACATTAAATAATGAACAAGGAGTTGGAATAAACATTATTCTGAAAACTGGCCAGTGAGCACATAAAAAGATGTTCAACATCATTATTCATCTCAGAAAAATGCAAATCAAAGCCACAATTAGATATCAATTAACACTATAGGACGGCATATAATAAGTCATGAGAGCAGAGAAATTAGAAATTTAAGATGCTACTGGTGAGGATGTAAAATGGTGCAACAGCTTTGGAAAAGATTTTACAAGTTTCTCAAAAGGTTAAGCATAGAGTTATCATAGTACACCCACACTAGGTGTATACTCAAGAGAACTGGACTATGTCTAAACACTTACCACATGTGTGTATGTGGAAAACCCAAAACAATCTACATGTGACATATCTGTTAATTCAGCAAGATTCCTAGACAAATAATATATAAAATGTGATTGCATTTCCAAATAAGATCAATTAATAGAAAATATTTTTAAATGACAGCATTTAAGTTAATATCAAATAGGTAATACTTGGTAATAAATATGAAAATATGTGCAAGAACTTTTCAGTGGAATCTATAAAACGTGAGAAAGAGGAATCAAAGCCTACATAGATGGTAGGACATACCATACCAAAAGCAGAAAGGCTCATAAGGTGAAGTTGTGATTTCCCTACTAATTTCTCTGTATAATTAATATAGTCCATATCAAATTTTTAGCAAGTTATTTTTGTGGAAAATAACATTTTTCCAAAATTAATGTGAAAATATAAAGCAAGACTATTAGGACCAGGTGAATTTTCTTTTCATAGTTTCCTATTTCTGAGACCCTTTTTCCTTGTGGCTATGCTCTACATTCGACGACCCCAGTGTTCTTTTTTAGAATTTCCCACGTCAAAACATCCTCATTTCATTTAGTGAGCTCTACTCCACTTTTGAAGCCATGGCATACACTGGAGCATTTAGAGAAAGAAAATAAGCATTTAGAGAAAGAAAATAAGAGTAGGTTTTTCCCCACCTTTTGGCAGACTACATAAAGTAAACAGTCCTCAGTCCCCTTCTGATGTTGATTCCAAGATTCTTTTCTAAAAACTCACCTTTGGAGCTGTTTCCTATCTTTGAGTGGCATGGAATGACCAACTCTTCCGTTACCCTAAATTTCCCAATCCTACTGACTCCTTTTAGTTCACAATTGACCCATTTCTCTTGTTTGCTAAGTCCTTGCAATCTTCTGAGGTCACCAGCACAGGTATTTTTTTATTAGTATTTATTTTGGCATTTCAATAGGTTTTACAAAAGGAGTAGAGAAAAATCTGGGTGTTCACTTACGCATCTTGACCCAAGTATTTCATTGTGCAGGTATTTTCTACCCGTATCTAACTACTGTTCAAATTAGTTTTAAAATAATAAGGAAATTCTTGACACCTGATTGTTGACTAAAAGTCAGGGGAAGAACAAGAGAAAGAGTAAAACAGTTTATGTCTTTCAGAAACCTTGTTTCTGTTTAAAGAGAATTTTTATAAGCTTCACACTGAGGTTGGTAATGCTTAATGGAATTAAGCATCTCATACTTTATGGAAAGATAATATAAAACAAAACCCTCAGTAAAGTACTTCTCATTTGTAAACTTATTGATTTAAACTCTGGAATTTATTATTAATACTGGCAAATATAAGCAAGCATACCCTGAACACTATGAAGTGCATTTACGTATTTTTATGAGTTGGTTCCTTTCTTAGCAGGTTGCAGAACCTCCATAAAGTTGAATGCCTGAAAGATTTTAACAGCAAATCATTGACTTTCCATTCGTTTATGACTAATACTCCTCATTTCTGTTTTCTTGGCACTAAATAATCTTAACCATAACAGTATATATTGAGTAGCTTTGACATAAATAGAAAAATTGACGTATTGTTTGCAAAAGGGAGCATTAGTCAGTTATTAAAAAAATATTGGACTGTCTTACTATAGGTTAAACGTAACTGATTGTATATCATCATTCAAGCACCTTTTAGTATTCTTGGCTTTCCATCTCCATGTTACTACCTCAGTCAGTTTCAGTTATCTCCTTTCTACATTCTTATAAGACCTCCCCTCTGTTCTACCTATATCCATCTTACTCTTGTCTGATTATCTCCCACTGAGGAGCCAGAGAGCTTCTAATAATATGCAAAAGAAAGCATTCCATTTTCTTGCTTAATGTTCTTCAATGTTTGCTCATTTCTCTTAGGAAAGAAAAAGATAAAATTCTCTTTCAGGAATAAAAAGGATCTACCGAAGCAGATCCCTTCCAAGCTTTTCACCCTCTTCACCTTCCATGTTTCACTCATTGTAGTTTTCTTTTATATAACTCCTTCATTGAGATAAGAATCTATTTCTGAGTCTTTGCATATGCTGTTACTTCTGCCTCTAAAGTACTTGGTCTTTATTTTATAACCAGATTTGTCTCATAATTATATTTTATCCTTTTAGTCACTCAAAAAACATCTTTTTACTACCTACAACATACCAGGTGCTGTGATAAAATTGCAGGTACACCACCAGTGAGCACACCAGGCATAGTCATTGGCCCCGAGAATATTAGAGTCAAAATAGGAAAACAGACCTGGAGCAAGTGCTTGCACAAATAAACTGACAGTTATGAGAGTCCTCCAAAAGAAAAGCTTGGGGCAATATAAGAACATAAAATGAAAGTGCACTAAAGAGATGTCACCTAATCAGAAGGGTCAGAGAAAGTTTCCATGCAGAAATGATGATTAACTGAGCTGTGAATGAGTAACAGTTAACTAAGCAAAGTGGAGAGGAAGGCAGCATAAAGGCACTAATGTGGGAGAGATTAAGGAAAGTGAAGAAATGCATCACACTTGGTAATTTCTATGGACTGACTTGATGTACTCATGAATTACGTATGCTGAAGCTATATCCCCTGATGTGATTATATTTGGAAATGGGCTTTTAGGAGGTAATTAATGTTAAATGAGATCATAGGAGGTTCTGATCAGATGGATTAATGGACTCTTTCTGAACTGGATCCACCATCACTTGATCTTGGGCTTTCGAACTTCCTTCCGGAACTATGAGAAATAAATAATATTCATGGTATTTTGTTACAGCAGCCCAAACAAATTGACTGATCAGAAGCTTCCTTGACACACCAGACTTCCTTAATATGCCCCTGTGAACCGCTCTCATTGCAACCTGCTTTTCTCTCGATGTCCTTTCCTATTTCTCAGTTTAGTATTTCCTTATCCTTCCATTGAAAAACTTCTGTCCTGTGGCCTGGAAAAATGGCCACTCCAATTTGCAACTTTACATTATGCATATTAATTTACAGAGCAGGAATCAACTCCCCTTTGAACCCGCAGTATTCATAAAAATTCCAGAAGAGGGTACTGATTTGTCCTTCTGGGTCATGTGCCTCGGCGTTATTGTGGAGAAGGCCTGGGTACTGTGCTCACTCTGTAGGCAGCGGGGACATAGTTGTTACTGGAAGAAGGCGTGGGAGAGAAAGCCATGCTGGGCAGTCAAAGCAGTCACCATGCTAGCTCAGCACTGTGCTTGAGTTTTAACCCCCTTCACCACTTTTTGACTTATACTTTACCCCTTTCTTTGAGAGCACTTTACCTTGAAAGGTGACTCAGTCTTCTTTGAATATTTAGAAAAGCATCACACTTTAAAAAAACTCTAAGAATCCATTTACAGTGTAACTACTGTAAACATTTTTTACTTAGTTTCAAGTATGTTACAGTGGAGTACCTGAAATCCTAATGCATATTAGAATTCAGAAGCATTTTATAACAGCAAGAAAGACAGAAAATTGTAAGCCAACTTTTCCGTCTTTTAGAAGAGTCAAACCTTTTTCTCTACTCACTTGTAAGACAGAAATTGGTTGTGCTAACTTTTCCATTTATATTCAAAATTGTAATTTCACCCATGAAATCCCTCAACACATGGTAAATGCCTCCCTAGAGAAAATAGTATATCAAATATGGAAATATCTTACCCTCCTTAACAAAATCCGTATGGATAAAAACAAAAATGAAGAAAATAAACAGCTGAGAGTAAACTAAATTATTTTAGATGAGTCGGAATGTTAACTGTGTTATTTTCAGAGTTGCCATTGCATATTGCTTATAATAATAAATTCTAGAATAGAGAATGGTGTTTTATACTTCAGGATGCCTAGGGATTATTCAAGAGTGCAAAAAAAAATAAATCCATAATGACAAATTATCTGTAGAAATACAAGTTTATCTAAAACTTTATACTAAAACTATATGCTGCAACAGTTTTGTTCAATGACAGTGAGCTGTTAACAATACATATTGAGTGCTTACTCTGTGCTTGGCACTGTTCTAGGCACTTAGGGAGTAAATCAATGAATGAAGCAAAGTTGCTTGCACTCATAAAACTTTTGTTCTAGAAGATTCAAATAATTATTTATATTCATAGTTATGTGAAAATTTCAAAGACATCTCACCGTAAATAAGGGACCTGAAATCGTGTGTTCTTATAAATTGGCCCTTAGATTCGCAAAATTAGCCAGTTTCATAGATTAGCCTTCAACCACCTAACTTCAGAAACCTCACATTTAGTGTATCAAATAGTGCTACATCTATCTCTCACAGGTGGAATCCAATTAAACTCAGACACCAGTGTCTATAACAAAAACGCTTATTTACTGATCAGAGTAAAAAGTACAAAGGCTCCTATAAAGGGACCAAACTTCTGTATGCATTCTCTCTTTGTGGACAAATTCTAGACAAGACAAGCCATAATCTGAAGATTGTAGAACATAAAGTTACAACATGGGAGGTGATAAAAGATTTCAAATACTTTCACCACCAGATTTTTTAAAATCTGCTAATATTAGTCTTCAAGAAATGCCTACTTCCAATTTTTTTTAAGATTGGCAGGGTCCCCTTTGTTATCTCTTCCCATCAGTATAATTATTTATTGAGAGCTAAAATTTGATAGGCATGATGTTAGGTAATCATCGCCCATTATCTCATGTATTCATTTTATAACCTTCTGTTTATTTATTTAAAAATTTTTTGACATATAGTTGATTTACGTTTCAGGTATACAGCAAAGCAATTCACTTATACATGTACAATTTTACATCTACTCTTTCAGATTCTTTTTCATTATAGGTTATTATAAGATATTCAGTATAGCTCTCTGTGCCACACAGGAGATCCTTGTTGTTTATCTATTTTATATGTAGTAGTGTGTATCTGTTAATCCCAAATTCACAGTTATCCCTCCCATTTCCCCTTTGGTAGCTATAAGTTTGTTTTCTATGCCTGTGAGTCCATTTCTTTTTGTAATGGCCTAGCTCCAAATTTTTGTGCAAATTAAACACAGACATACTTTCTTCTTGTGGCAGATAATAAAAACAGCTCTCTGATTAGTTAGGAACTAGTTAGGAACATACCTCAGTCCTCCCATTGTCCTTCCCTCAGATCCACTCACCTGGGGAAAGAAAAGGAAAAGGGTGTGGAAATGTGCTTGTCTCTGCTTTAAATAACTGCATGCTCTTCATCTCTTTGCAATAGACCTGGCTTGGCAAATGTAACACAGAATTTCAACTTGGAACTCCCTCTTGTTTCTCTAAATATCCAGTTAACATCCTCTATCTAATTGATGTGTTTTTCTATACATTATTCCTTAGCCTGCGACACCTTCTGTATTCCTGAGTTTAGTTTCTCAAAGTGGATTTTGTACAGTCTTACTGATACTCCTTAGTTTTTCTCACCTATCATAGGTTTATTATTTCACAAAATGCTCACCAGTCTTCTCAGTATTAACTGTTCTTTTCTGGAATTCCTGTCATGGCATATTGGAAACAAATCTCACTAGTGACCATGAGGACGCAGGTTCAATCCCTGGCTTCACTCAGTGAGTTAAGGATCAGCATTGCCATGAGCTCTGGTGTAGGTCATAGATGTGGCTTGGATCTGGCATTTCTGTGGCTGTGGTGTAGGCCAGCGGCTGCAGCTCCAATTTGACCCCTAGCCTGGGAACTTCCATTGCCCTAGAAAGACCAAAAATAAATAAATAAATAAATAAATAAATAAATAAAACTGTTCTTTTCACATGTTTTAGTTGCATCCTCTGTAGCTCTGTTTACTATCTTCTTTACTAATCTCCCCAGTTATTGTGTCCTTTGACTTTGTGAGGTGTTGAAATAAGTCTGGTTTATATTTGTAACATAGTAAGTGTTCCCAGCAGAAGACAGTGGCATTTGTATAAAGGTAGTGTGCCAATAAAGTGGTGCTGGAAAAAGCATTTGTGATATTGAATTACATATGGATAGTTCATATACAACAAAATCAATGGGGCACTTGTCCTTAATGGATCACTCTGAAATTGGCTTCTGATTCACAGTACAACCAGGATTCTCGAATTAACATTAGGATTTGTTTCCTGTATAGGTTATTACAGAATATTGAGTAGAATCTGAAAAGAATGGATATGTGTATAAATGAATCACTTTGCTGTACACCGAAACTGATACAATATTGTAAATCAACTATACTCCAATATAAAATAAAACTTTAAAAAACAACAAAATAAAATAAGTAAGGATAGCATTCATAAAATCCTTAATAAAATGAAATTGGCTTTGGGGAAAACAAACAAACATTAAAAAGAGTTCCTATTTTGGCTAAGCAGTAATGAACCCAACTGGTATCCTTGAGGAAGTGGGTTCAATCCTTAGTCTTGCTCAGTGTGTTAAGGATCTCGTGTTGCTGTGAGCTGTGGTGCAGGTCACAGACGTGGCTTGGATCTGCGTCTGCGATTTGCACCACATGTTTGGTGACTAAGAACAGTGTATCTTAGTCACAAATATTCCACCTATCTTAAGAGGGAAAGAGGACTATATGTGAAAAGAGCTATTGTAATTAGCTGCCAAATTTTGACAGGGTGTGGGAGTACCAGTGAGACTGTTTTCAGGGTGTTTTATCAAGAGGGTCATGTAAGACTGGATAAGAGAGTCTTAACTGACTCAGGGTCTCTTTGGAGAGACAGGGTTTAACACCACAGAAAGAATCCTAAAAATTTATTGCTGGGGTGGTACTTGAAACCTCTAGAAAGTAATGGCTTTGCTGGACAAAGTTGAAATGCCTGCAATGCTTTGGCAGATAATTGAGAAATGAATTAAAAGGCCCCAAGAAATGGCCATGAATGAGTGGGTATTCTCGGTAAAGCCTGATGATGTCAAAAGATCACATTTCTGGGAAGACCCAAAAGACACCCAGTTCAACAAGGTCATTAGCAATGCAAAGGGAAGGGACACTAGCTTCAATGAGAAATTCAGTCATGCCTTTCCTCTGTGTGTCCTGGCTTACAGAAGAGGCTGTCTCAGAGCTTGGCTCATTTAGTAACTAAGAGGATGATGACTCCATGGGATGATAGAGACCCCGGATGGTCTTTAACAACTGAAGCCCCAGGGGGTGGGGGGCAGTGGTAAATTTTGTAATGATTCACAGAGTGAGAGTGGCAGCCTAGGGTGTCTGAACCTCAGAAAGTTATGGAGGGGATTATGTTAATGTGCCGACCCTAAAGGCAGGACACATAAAACACTACTTTATTTATCTCTATAGCAAAAATAGATGACCAGAGTAGAGTGGCACTGTTGCTCTCAAAAAGCATGCTCCCTTGCCAGCTTTCTGACTCATAGCCTATTGACTGAAGAACTGAATGTGTCTCTAGGAAGGACCCTGTAGGACCATGACAAATGAAAACTGTAATGATTCCTCACCCCACTCCCCACTGTTGGGATTTTTTTTTTTTTTTTTTCCAAATGCTGTCTTGACCCTGTCTTCAGGCCCTGGCTAAAGGCCTGTTCATTCCCCTTATTGAGAAGCTGATTGAAGTCCACACCCCAACCACTACCTTTATCAAGTTCTTATCACACTCCAAGCCACTATGCACCTTCCTTAATTGACTCAGAAGCAGGTACCAGAAAAAATTATTAAATTTAGCTAGTATACAAGGAGATCACAACACCATCACACTTGCTGTGTATGTAAGCTGCCCGCTACAACTCTGGTTTGCTCTTATCCTGTCTCAGGTGCAGCCCCCTCTACCTTCAGCCTTTTCTCCTCTGAGCTAAAACAGAGAGTTTCCATTTTCATCTATCAAGGATCATTGTGTCCCACCATCAAAATAACCTTTAAATCTTCTAAACACTCAGACTCCACAATAGGACCTATAGCATACTAGGGTAATTCCATTCTGTGGGAAAAAAAAAAAAAGAGGTGGCATTGATACATACATAACTGAAAGTCTATTATAGTGGTTATTAACCATGGAGAGGTTAGGTAGTAAATGGAACCCAACCAAAGTTGTGAGTAAGGTGGATCCACTGGGCCCATAGATCCAATTATTAGTCATTTCCACAATTATGGAATGTTATTGGTATAGATAGTTTATATAGTCACTATCATAGGTGACAATATAATATATTGAGTTCTTAACCTGTGCAGTAAGAGCTATCTTAGTACGGAAGGCCAAGTAGAAGTCTCTGAGTTATCTCTCCAGCCATTATGTCTGGGGATAATAGCAGAAATATAAGCAATGCAGTGGTTATAGTCTCTATCCTGTATCCACTATATTAACAAGTATGGCTCCTCCAGAAACTGGATGAATCTTGACATTTTACTAGATTACCAAAGCTCCTCCAAGTAGTAAGCCTGTAGCTTCCTTGTTCATGTGGTATCATTGCTGAAGCTGATTAATGAGGCCTCGAATATGTGCTGTGGTAGCCACTGATTTGAGAATGAGTTATTTCCTGTCCCAATCAGGAAAGAGAATTAGTTTCCATTCAAATGGGATAGTCAAATGCAGTGCCCAAGAAGGATATGTTAGCAGTGACTCAGAGCTCTGTGGAAAGGAATGTCTCTTTCATCTCCATGTATGCAACCAGGGGCAGCAGAGGCAAAGGCCGAGAGTTAAGAGAATGTAACTTGGAAAGTGAAATAAAGAGAAAACGTTCCAGTGACATTAACGTCATCATTCTAAGTGCCACTTCACTAAGGCAGGGTTTCTGGATAAGGGCTCCTCAAATGTGTATGGGCCAGTGGACTCATGTGGCACAAGGGAGGACAGCAACAGATTTGGAAATGTGTCAATCAGATCTCCAAGAAAGGACTTGTTGACCAGTTGCAAGAGCTCTGGTTAGCCAATAGCCTCCATTGCTGACTCCTTCAGGCCAGCCTCTACTTTAATGCTAAGATCACATTCTTCTTCTGGTGGCCCCAGTCACTGACTGAGAAACACTGTGATACAGAGGCCCAGTCATTTCTGTCCAAAGCAGACTCAGGCTAATCTCTCTTCCATATTGAGCTGTCAGAATTTGTCAGTTCTGCATTAGGGTATGTGATGGCTCCCCCTTCCCAATCCTGCTTCTATCTCTTTCCTTCCATTAGTATAGATTTCCAATAAATCTTTTGTACTCCTAACTTTGTCTCAGGATCAGCTTCTCAGAGGACCCAGTGCACGTAGCTTTTTATACCAAAATAAAGAGAAGAAAATTGAAGATTTGGTGTTCTGAGTTTAGGTTGGTTCCACAGCCAGAACCTAGAAAAAAAATTCTACTGAAGTATCAACATAAATTGCATTTGGAATTTTTATTTAAAACTTTTTAAACTTTTTGTATTCAGAGGAATTTCCACTTCTGGACTATGATATGGTAACTAGTATCAGACTAGCCCTTCTGCACTAAACAACTGAGAGCCTGGAACAAGTATATTAAAGTGCTTTTCGGTATTGGACAATAGGTAGAGCAGGAGAAATTTTTGTAGAGGGGAAACACATATGCCCATAATAACCTTGATTCTTGCTTGGAGGCACTTCTAGATCACGCAATATAGTATATATATTTGCCTGAATGGTATTTTCCCAAAATTAATGTCCATCTAAAACCTTGTGATGTCACCTTTTTTGGAAATAGGTTCTTTGCAGAAACAGTTAAGATGAGATCATACTGTAGAAGAATGGGTGCTAGGTCCAGCATATACATATAGTATAATTCAATTTACATGAAGTTTTAGAACTGACAAAAATAAAACAGTAGTTTCTTTGGGATGATGGAGATGTAGGGACTATAAGGGAAATGGGTGGAGATTTCTGTGAAGAGAAAGGGTCTTTCTGCGGTGAAACAATTTTTCTATATCCTAAGAGCTACAATGGTGTGTACAGCTGTTAAACTTTATCACAGTTTACTACACTGTACTTTTCACTCTATGTAAATTATACCTCATTTGTAAAAGCTTATTGAAAAACATTTGGTATTACTATCCTATGAATTATACTGTGAATACCTGGAGAATGCCCAAAGCATTTATCATATCTTTTCTTCAGCTGTGAATTCTTCGTGATGACATAATCAAATGTATTTCTATGCAATTAAGTTTCTATATGCACTGTCTATATTATTGCTTTTTCATTCTACCTTTATTAATGCTTTAATAACATTTATGTTAAACCTTAAAATAGAGAGCTTGATACAAACATTATACCTAAGTAAACTGCTTTCTAAAGCACCTAAATGACCAGGAAGTGTTAGTTGAGCAACTTTGTAAATAGCACTCCGTATGCACTATAAACTGGGAGGGAAGTAAACAGAAAACATAATTTGAAAGAAATCATTGACTTACTTGATACATATAATAAGGATAATATTGCTGGTGCAAAATACCCACCATGCATTCAGAAAATAAGTGACAGATGGTACTCTGTGAAGCTTCAACTACAGTGTGGTACATTTTTAAAGACAGAAAACTAAAATAGTGGAAAGCAACTTTTCAGGTAGTGTGACTTGCTTAAGTCCTGAAAGATCAGTAGCACATAATTTTTGTGTCTGCATGCTTGCCTAAAATAAAATAAAATAATAAAATAAAATAAACCATTCATAGGGACTGTTTACAATACAGTTCCTTCAAAGCTAACAAGTTTCTTTAAATTTTGTGGTATTTTTAGTAACTTAAAGGCTTACATATACACACAAAGTTCCTTTCACATACAAAGTTCATTTATATAACAAAAATGGTCTTTTAAGGTTTGATGATTTATTGATATTATTTTCTAGTCTTACTCTTGGAGATGTCTTAAAAATATCCAGAGTATTACTCAGGAGAATAGGAATATATGTACAGATTTTCCAAGAGGACGAATTGGGAGTGAAGTCATGATAAAACTAAAATAATGCCATTTTCATCTTATTAGATGACCTGTTTACCATCCATTGGGTAGAAAGCACCCACTAACTCTTTGCTTCCTGCTCCTAGCCTTCTCACAACAGGATTACCCTGTAATTTCCTCAGCTACATGCTTTGCTCTCTACTCCCTCCTGTGGACTCTTCTTTAGTTGGTGTGATTTTCTAATCAATTTCAGATGACACCTAGTACTCTCTCTCTCTCTCTCTTTTTTTTTTTTTTTTTTTTTTTTTTTTAGTCCTTTATTTCTAAGACTGCTTGCAATGACACTGGACTTAAGTTCTATCCTTTGAACAATGACAGATCAGTAAAGGCCGATGTAGTTAAAAAAACAAACAAAAAAAACCCTATTTTTTTAACTCAATGAATTTTACTACATTTATAAAAAAAAACTTTAAAACAATGGTATTTTTGAAAAGGCAGTCAGAATAATTTTACTGAGCTGTTAACTACAAATAGACTTGCAAGTGCGCTTTTATAGTTTCCTCTATTTTTGAACTGTCTTATAATGTTCTTATATCTTTGCATGCATTTATTTTTGATAATTTTCTCCTTAGTCTGTTGCATTTTCTCTAATGTACTAATATTCAGTTTAGAATTTAATACTTAAATTTAATATTCAGCCTACATAGGAAGAAAATGGTAGGTCAATTTTATTATTGAGTATTTTTAATTTTTTATACAATTTTAAAGGTGATTTTCCATTGCCAGTTATTTCAAAATACTGGCTATTTTCCCCATGTTTTACAGTACATCCTTGAGCCTTGCTTACATCTAATAGTTTGTACCTCTCCCCCACCCCAACATCGCCCCTCTGCATCCTATTCATTGGTAACTATTCATTTGCTCTCTATATCTGAGTCCACTTTTCTTTTGTTATATGCACTGGTTGTTGTATTTTTCACATTCTTCATATAAGTGATATTATACAGTATCTTTCTCTGCGTGACTTATTTCACTTAGCATAATGCCCTCCAAGTCCATCCATGTTGCCGCAAATGGCAAAATTTCATTTTGTTATGACCACGAAGTATACCATTGTGTAAATATACCACATCTGTTGATGGACATTTATATTGTTTCCAAATCCTGGAAATTATAAATAAGGCTGCTCTGAACACTGAAGTTCTTATATTTTTTCAAATTGGTGGTTTTAGTTTTTGGCTTTTTTTTTTTTTTTTTTCCTCAGATGTATATCCAGGAGTGGCATGTGGTAGTTCCATTTTCAGTTTTTTTTTTTTTTTTTTTTTTTACAAACCTCCTTACTGTTTGCCATGATGGCTGCCTGCATCAGTTTACATTCCCACCAACAGTGTCCAAGGGTTTGCTTTTCTCCACATCCCCACTAACATTTGTTATGATAGCCATTCTGATAGGTATGAGAGGATAACTTATTATGGTTTTGATTTGCATTTCCCTGATGATTAACAATCTTGAGCATCCTTCTGTATACCTGTTGGCCATCTGCATTTACTCTTTAAAAAAAAAAATCTATTCAATTCTTCTGCTCATTTTTTAATAAGGTTTTTTTTTTGGTGTTAAGTTGTATAAGCAGTTTATATATATTGACTATTAATCTCTTATTGGTTATATCATTTGCAAATACTTTCTCCAGTTTGGTAGTTTTTTTTTTCTTTTCTTATTTTGTCAGTAGTTTACTGTGCAGAAGCTTTTAAATTTAATTAGGTCCCATTTGTTTATTTTTGCTTTCAGTTCCTTTACTTTGGGAGACATAGCCAAAATTTTTTTCTGTGATTTATGTCAAAGAGTGTTCTGCCTATGTTTTCCTCAAGGAGTTTTATAGTATCTGGTCTCATATTTAGGTATTTAATCCATTTTGAGCTTATTTTTGCATATGGTGTTAGAGAATGTTCAGATTTTATTGTTTTAAATGTAGCTGTCCAGTTTTTCCAGCACCTCTTACTGAAGAATCTGTCTTTTCTCCATTGAATATTCTTGCCTCCTTTGTCCTAGATTAATTGACTATAATCATGTGAGTTTCGGGGCTTTCTATCCTTTTCCATTGATCTATGTGTCTGTTTTTGTGCCAGTACCATGCTGTTTTGATGATTGCGGCTTTGTAGTATAGTCTAAAGTTAGAGACCATGATTCCTCATTTGTGTCATCTTTAATTTCTTTCATCAGTGTCATATAGGTTTTGAAGCATAAGTCTTTTGCCTCCTTAAGCAGGTTTATTCCTAGGTATTATATTCTTTTTGATGCTATGGTAAATGGGATTATTTCCTTAATATCTGTTTCTGATCATTTGTTGTTAACATATAGTTTAGAATTTAATACTTAGTACTTATATTTAACATTGAATTATACATATGAAGAAAAATGATAGAGCAACCTTTTGAGTGGCCAGCAGGGATGATAAAAATGATGGTTTTATCATTTATTGGTCACAGTGTTTTAAAGAAAAAGAAATCTCAGTGACTTAGCAGGTTGAATTTCCAAAACTGATGAGAAAATTTTGAAGACATAGAAAATGTGTAAGAGATACAGATTTAAAAAAGATGATATAAAGGAAAGAAGAAAGGGAAGGTAAAATTTTTTATCATTTGGCCTTGATTCTCTTAAAAGTTAAAAAGGGAAAATGATATCAATTTTGATTTTTGCAACTATTTATCAATTTTACCTATCAGTTATATTATACTCCAGCGTAATCTCGTTTTATATCTTCAAGCTATCCTTGCATCCTTGTATCAAACTCAATACCCTTTTTAATTTTCTTTTTATTCTCTAGTCTTCCTAATACTCCTCTTGCATTTTGTGTTTCGGCCACATATTTTACACTCTCATTTCCACTTGTTCTAATCACTATAGATTTTCCTAGAAGACAGTTTAGTTCCCTGACCAACACAGGCAAAGTAGTCTACCACATTAGCAAAGAATTGCATAAATATGTGGAAACGTAAATCTTTCTTAACTTTTAACTGCAGAATTTTTCTCTTAACTTGCATTGTTGAACATCATAGAATAATCTTACAGATTATTAAACCCTTTTGTCATTATTCATTTGCTTGTTATGTTTCTTTGGCCATGTCAGTCATAGGTGAAATTATAGGATAGACTCCTTCCCTGTTATACTCTCTGGTCCTCACTAGGATTTTCAATAGTGAGAATGACATATACATATTATAATTTAAATCTCTCAGTGATACTTACATTCCAGTATCCTTTAGGAAAGTGCAATGACTGAAATGTGAATGAACAATAAACAGGACATTCCCAAACACACTGTTGAATAATTCATTTCAAAATTCATTGCTTTGGGAGTGTGCCATTTATTAAAAATATTTGTGATAGAAACTAAAAAAAGTAGAATACATTTTTAAACAGGGTTAGGGAGATCTTTGAAAGCATCTTGAAATTCCATCTCTTTTCTCTATTTTCCTAGAGTTTGGCAATAAGAGATTCAATATAGATTTCAAAACTATTTATAAAAATTCTGAGGACATTACTCATGAACAAAAGCATAAAGAGAAAAATATTTATCTCCCAGTGAGCATTGAAAATGAAAGTGAGGAAATATTTTGTAATTTAACAGTTGAACTTTCAGGAAATTGAGATTATTTGCATATCATTTATGATTAATTTCTTATTGTTAGGTAGACAGTTATATGACTACTTCATTTAAAAATTTAAAACACACCAAAAGAACTTGAGTTTAATTTTCCAAAGACAATTTCTCCAGCATATAGTTTTTAGAATTATTACAATTAACTTTTTACAAGCTTTTATGTGTTTTAATACATGCTATGGACATTGGCCTACTTAGTCATTGTGTCATTATTCACTTCCAAGTAAGTTGGTACCAAAAACAAATTTAGTAATAACATCATGAGTATGATTTTTTTCTCTCTGCTGTGTTTTTCTGTTTCATTTCACCCAGACACTTTGTTAACAATTACCAAGTCCTCTCTCTCCTCCTTGTTCTCCCCCAGTCCCTCTTTCCTTTCTCCCTTCTTTTTTTACTAGTTTTTCCCAGCCTCTCCTGACACTTGGATTCCCTGCATCTTTAAAAATGATCCAGATTTTTTAGATTAATAATCACATTCTTCTGGTTAATTATTTATTCGTTACTTTAAGTCTTCTACTATCAGTGAAAGGTGAAAGTTTTCCTGGAAAGAAATTCAACCCTTGCACTTTGCAACATGAAACCTCAAGCACATTGAAAGTTTCGGGGAACACTAAAAACACTTCACAATCCTAGGCATATAAAACAGTAGTCAACATCAGAAATACCCACGGGACCAGTTGTTAACATTTGCCATCACATCACTAAATGGGCACACGGTATACTCCAGTCATATTTGAATAACTTCAGTGTTGCTTCACAGGTGCCAGTCATCCAGCATTGAGAACCTTGCTAAAGCTCTCGTGAATAGTACCATTCATTTCAGGTCTTTTATCTTACACAAGCAGAGTTTTAAGAATATGTACAATCACAATGTTGCATATCAACTTTACTTCAGGAAAAACAAAAACAAAAACAAAAACACCCTTGGCAAAAAAGGAAAACAAAAGGCTGTGCTTAAGGAAAAAAAGAAAAAAGAAAAAGAAGGGAATTCCTATCTTGGCTCAGCAGTTAACCAACCCGACTAGTATCATGAGGATGTGGGTTCATTCCCTGGCCACGTTCAGTGGCTTAAAGATCCGGCATTGCCATGAGCTGTGGTCGCAGATGTGGCTCGGATCTGGCATTGCTGTGGCAGTGAACGACAGCTGTAGCTATGACTCAACCCCTAGCCTAGGAATTTCTATATGCCACAGGAGTGGCCCGAGAGAAAAGGAAGGAAGGAAGGAAGAAAAGGAAAGAAGGAAAGAAAGAAAGAAAAAGATACCCCTGATGAATCCTGTTTTGTACCTTGATTTTTCTCGCCACTGATTTTTTTGGTATGAATTTTCTCAAATCAATCCAAACTATTTCAATTAAAATTATATATATACTATATCATCATCTCTGTTCATCTGCTGTCTCTACTCAGCAACCTGTTCAAAATGGACATTAGAGAAATAGGAACAAAGAGGGTTCCTCCTTAGTGCTGGAACAATTGGAACTTCAGTTAAACTAGATATAGATTTTAGTTTAGTCTGTTTCCCATTGGACTAAAAACTCCTGTAAGAGGACAACTGGAAACCTGACACATCACAGTGACCAGCAGAGCTTTATGTCCATGTTAGTGTTTCAAAACAGTTTTGGATGTTGTTGACAAAAATTAAATGAACAAGTACAGAAAAGTAAATCCAAGTTTCCATCTGGAGATTAAAGTTTTTGTTATTATAAATACTTCCAAAGAAAAATTCAAATGTATAGTTAATTTTTAGGAAATGATTTCACATGTATGTAGTATATAACAATCAATAGACGTTTTCATTCAACAAAGGAAAAAGAGCAGAATGATTTAAATAAAAGATGAAAGAGAGAAGAAAACAAATACAGATGGTTTGGGTAAAAAAAATTTTTCCTTTAGATTAGCTAGCAGCTAGCAACGAAGATAGAGTGTTCTCCCCTCGGGCAGCCTGGTGGGTCCTGAATGAAAACCATTTTAATTGTTTATGGTTTCTCCTAATAATCTTTGGGACACATCTATCAGGCTGTTTCTTTATAATATCAGCATCCTTTCTTAAGTCGTCTTCTCAGAACTACACATTTTTCTCTTATCATACTTTCCAAAACTAGAACTGAGAATCACATGACAGAGCTATACTTCTTAATGAAAAGTGTCCCATTTTGAAAAATGACACAGCTGTCATTTACTTACTCTTTGACTATATTTTATAAAATGCAGGATGAGATTTCCAAATCTGTCAGTATACAGATATAACTGTTACTGATGGTGTTACAGGTGTTACTATGAATGATGAGGTTTTCCAAGCTCCTGATTGCAAAACCAAACTTCTAAATGAAACTTCCACCACTAACAGCAACCTTCTTTCAGTCTTTTCATGCAGTTTTGTTTGTTTGTTTCAGTTTTCTGAGGAAAGAAAGTTAAGAGGTGTTGAATTTCTGAGCCTAATGGGCATGTTTACTGCACAGCAAGGAGGTAGGTCAGTGTGGCTGGGCCTTATCTTAGTAGGAGAGCAGCAGGCATAGCAGCAGATGAAGTCCCAGAGCCTATAGAGGCCCTGCTCCTGTAGGTTTCTTAGGTCATTATAAGAACTCTTGCCTTTACTTGGGTGGATTTGATGTGGTTTACATTTTAACAGGATCCCTCTGAGAGATATTGAGAATAGAATGCACACTTAAAGGATGGTGTGAATGGAATCCATTAGTAGGAGATTCATTGTAATAATAACCGAAGCAAGAGTTGACTATGGTACTGAAGTGCAGCTATCGAGTGATGAGAAGAGTTTGGATGCTGGATAAAGGATCTGTTGCTGGAAAAGATGTGGGGTGTGAGAAAAAGAGGGAAATCAAGATTGAGTGTAATCTTAACATTTTTATACCTTGAACACTATTGAAGCAGCCTTAATAGGATTGTGTGTCTGAACCTGTTGTGGAAATAAACTAAATAATTAGATCATCTATACTCACTGGGATTATTTCAGCCAGCTAGATATGAGATATCTAGCCATCTAGTGTTCTAAACTATTGAAAGGATGCTCAATCTCACTTAGAGTTAAAGAAATGCAATTAAAACAAGGAGACATTTTTATCTTATTACTTTGGCAAAAGCACATTTTGATAGTACATAGAATGATAAGGGAAACAGGAATTTTCATACACTGCACGAAGGTGGGAGAGCATCTTAGTAAGGCCATAAGGGAGTGATATGGTGATATCAATAAAAATTAGAAATTCATGTCTAGCTTTTAACTAGAAATTTTATGTTCAAAATTTGGCCCACAGAGAGATTTTCAGATATGTTTCATGCATATCTACTGTAGGTTTTTTTGTCGATAACAAAACACCAAACTTCCCATAGGTCATTGTCGATAACAAAACACCAAACTTCCCATAGGTCATTGGTTGACTAAATCATTCATCTATTCTGTGTATATCCATTTAACACATCATTATGCAGTAACTTTTAAAAGGTGTATGATTTATCTCTGTTATATTCTTAAGTAAAAAGTAAAAAGTATAAAAATGTTTAGAATGTATTCTTCTAGTAGGTTTATATGTGTATTGGTACATAATATCTATTATTTATGCTTTTATATGCATGGAAAATTTCTGGAAGAGTACATAGTTGGTTAATAGACAAAGCCTTAATGAGAAGAATTTATTACCTCAGAAGATGTCTTTATGTTTGACTTCTTTTACAGTGCTAGATTTTTTTTTCATGTGCATAAATTATACATGTAGTTAATTTAGTTGAAAATACAAAATTTGACCATCACGGGGAAGTGGTATGACCTAATATAGACCACCATAATCTATAAATGTCCCTCTCTAGACATTTTGAATTGTTTTAATTTTAATTTATTCTGAAGTATCTGCAATATCTAAGATGTGGTCCCTGAGTAATTGTCAAATATTTCAAGTTCTAGTTTGTGGTCAAAATGAGCAGTGGTTCTTCTGTAACAGAGACTGGATCATAGAAACACAATGACTTTTTATTATTATTAGAATATAGTTGATTTATAGAATCATAGTAATTTCAGTCATACAGCACAGCGATATATACATTTGGGGGGAATCTTTCTCTTATAGGTTATTGTTTACCAAACTTGTTTGCTTTTCAAACTTGATTGAATCTGTTTAAGCATCGTAATGCATTTGCCGCTACCTACTGGTAAGTACTGTATGTGACCTTGTCTTCAAGATGGCTACTCTCAATTTTTTTTCCTTCTAACTCCGTTTTAAGTTCTTTAACTAGCAGCTGCTTCTCCTATGTAGTCACCCTTAAGGATCAATTCTCCTCAGGATTACTTCAGTTCAAGTCAGGTGTTCTTAACTTAAGCTCACAGACCTCAAAGTTGTTCTTATAATTCAAGGGCACCCATGAATTTGGATAAGAAAAAGAATTATATTTGTTAACCTTTAATTTAAATTTTGAATGTAGGTAAAACCTGGAGTAGTAATAGCAGTACCTGTATCTTTATGACTGACAGAAATTGAGTATTTTTCTATCACATGACAGTTTGTAGATACTCCATATATCACTTATAGCCACCACTAGTTTGAAATTACACTAGCTATTAGCTTTCCACAGGAGCTTGTTAAAGATTTGTTAGTAATGAGGTGAATGTGTGACCATAACTTGAATGTGTTTTATGAATATTTTGATAATTATGATTTAATAAATGATTTTCTTTGTGACCTTATATATTTAATTCTGCACGTTTAAATGAACTGTTTAAAGCTCTTATAGACTTTACCAGTCTGTCACAGGCATGAATAACACAGAAACAGTGAAGAAAGTTGTCTTTCTATGGTGAGCACATCACTTCTAAGACTTTAGTGATCAAGATTCTAGTAATCTTTGAAACTGTATCTTTAATAAAGACTTATTTCCTGAACTTGACCATTCAGAAGTTTCACAGACATGTTAAATTTAGCTCATTCCAGTCTGGACTCACCTTCTGTGTACCATTCCTCCCCTCCCATCTCTACCGTCAAACCTGAATCCTGCCATATCCCCTCTATTTAGTCATATTGTCCACATGCATCTAGTTTCACAAACAAGGTCACACAGTCATTCTTTATCCCAGTGACTTAACAAAGAGAAAAATATATATATATATGTTTCCATCTGGCAACTCTTATACCAGAAGCTACTTGTGATTGGCATCACAATTTCATTTTATCTTCACAATAATTGTACACAAAATGAAGGTTATTGAGTCCTTGGTAGGCTGAAAAAAAACTAGCTTAGAGAAACTAGGTGTTATTAGATGATAAAATTAAGGTTCAAGTTCAAGTTTGATTCATAAACTATGCTCGCTCTGTCACATAGGAGGTCAGTAGGATCCATTATTGCTATTCTCATCTTACTAGAAACTGAAGAAAGCAGGAGCTATTCTTCTCCCATTCATTCATTCATTGTTCAAACATTTACTGATTGCCTACCATGTTTTGGAGGGTCTCAGCTCTTTATTAAAGAGAAAATATAAAGTTGGCACGATACCCACTCTTTTTTTGCAGTTTAAACATGTTCAGGTACAGTAATTTGTAAAAATTGGAAAAACAGAGTTCCCATCGTGGCTCAGTGGTTAATAAATCCGACTAGGAACCATGAGGTTGCCGGTTCAGTCCCTGACCTTGCTCAGTGGGTTAAAGGATCCAGCGTTGCTGTGTGCTGTGTGCTGTGGTATAGGTTGCAGACGCGGCACAGCGTTGCTGTGGCTGTGAGGCTACAGCTCCGATTAGACCCCTAGCCTGGGAACCTCCATATGCCGCGGGAGTAGCCCTAGAAAAGGCAAAAAGACAAAAAAAAAAACTTTTAAAAATAATAAAAATTGGGAAAACACTGTTTTAACAACTGGACAGTGTGATGATAACAATACCAATTATTGTTAATGCCAACAAGGACAATAATGAAAAGGTAGGTATAGCTTCAAAGTAGCAGTTACAGAATTTGTTCTGCTATCTTGAATTGGTTACCCAATCATGTTCTTATTTGTGAATGCATTCCATCCAGAGTTTCTAGCACTGTCACAGATAATAAATTTGCTTACAAATGTGTAGACTACCATGAAAAACGCCATATATTATTGTCATTGATAAAATCTGAGTTTCTACATTTTTCTCACTGTGATTAAAGCAAAACTGCTACACATTAGTAGATCCTTGAGAATTTCCACTATAATTGTTATGTGTATATTTAAATATTTGAATAATGTTTTCAAAATTAATTTATTTTTTCTAAAAACAATGCATGCTTGCTCTTTTAAAAAATATATATTAGGGAGTTCCTGTTGTGGCTCAGCTGAAATGAATTTGACCACTATCCATGAGGATGCCAGTTCACTCCCTGGCCTCGCTCAGTGGGTTAAGGATCAAGTGTTGCCACGAGCTATGGTGCAGGTCATATTTAGGATTCTGTGTTGCTATGGCTGTGGTGTAGGCTGGCAGCTACAGCTCCGTTGACCCCTAGCCTGGTAACTGCTGTTTTTAGGGCTTCCATATGAGGCGCTAAAAAGACAAAAAGAAATCATAAAAAATTTTTCCTATCAGTGACGTTTAGTTTCTTAGTGTTTTTCAAACAAAAGGAGAAAGCCTAGTATAGAGTCTAAGAATATGTTTAGTTTTCAAGCTGAGTGAAGAAAATCTGTTATAACTGCTTATTTGATTGCATCAGATATTGTTTACCAGCCATCCAGTAATACTAACCAAAGAAAACATTTGACATAGGCTTGGCCCTCATTAATTGGGAGGAAGGAAAATCTTTTCTTAGAAACAACCCTAAGAGCTGATCCATTTCAGTGGCCACCCTCACGCTCCCTACTGAATCACTTTTGTCGTGGGCCTCGCCTTGTTGATGGGTCTTTCTTATTCTACTACTGTATCTACCTTTGAACACAGGGGCATTGTTTCTCCATTTATTTTCTCTTCGTGAAGCCAGATGCTAGCACCTGACAAGAATTTATCACTTCCCTTAACTTCCTTCTCTAGACACAGCCATAATAATTGCCTTTTGGTTAAGGTGTCTATCCAGAAGCCAGTCATTTACACACTAGTGAACTCATACATCTTTAAACCCATATAAATTAATTTGACAAACCCTATGTCCACACCCTACTGAAAAGAGGCAGTGGCTGAACAGAAGTAGTTTTACAGTTATTTAAGATTATATTTGTTTTGTTAGTGTCTGCTAGTCTCACCAAAGTCTTCAGAAAGAAATAAGGTATATTACTCCCTTTTAAAAGATGGAATAATTTAAAGGGTGGCAGTTTCATGATGTACTGTAAGTCACAGAATATAACACAAGCAGAACCAGGAACCAAATATCCTGGTTTCTAAAGCAGAACTTTCTACAGTATGTTAAGGCTCATACTTTGATTGCTATAACCAGTGGGGATGCAAGTAGTAAGAAATTTGTAGGAAAATACAGCAAGTCTACTGCTTATTGTATTTTAGGGTATATGAACTATTCATACTATCACAGAGTTATTCAAACTCAAACAGATTATGGTTCATTTAATTCAGGAAAGACGTTTTACTTGATTTCTTTTAATTCCCTGCAGTCATTTCCTTGAGAAAGCTGATTAACTGAACTAAAAATAGAAGAATAAATTGTTTCATGCCATTTAGAACATTTGTAACTAGGTGCAAAAAAATTTCTTTGCTGTTGATTCTTCATGAACCAAATATTATTATGCCTGCTAGAAAAAGAATTAGGGGAAGGCAAATTAAGTATCTTAAGTTTGACTGACTATATTTTTATATAAGATTATATTTTTCTTCCTGAGCTAAGACACTAATTTTACAGGCTTATAATTAGGTCAAAAGCTGAACAGTTTAAGTATCCATAACCTGAGAAATCATAGATCCTTAGTCCTAACTCAGAATGATGAATGATTTGTCTTTCCAGAATATAAAAGTAGGCTTAGAAAAAATGTTAATGTATGGAAATCATTTTAATGGAATGCTGATCTCTCCTTTCTTGGTTCCTTTGCCCAGATCTTTATGTATTCCAGGACTTGTATGTTTGCAGTCTGGCTGTCCTTCAGAATTCATTAGGTCTAAGTCATATCCTCAAATATGATGATGATCTATCTGAATATAAGATCTGTTGATTGAAGGGCTTAATTTTCCTCATGAGCTCTGTTCATTGTGATTGCTCTTTTGAACCCATGTATGAGGTGAGAGTTATTCCTCATGGGTGCTTATTAACCTTTGAGGCCTCCATACCTGCTTGAAATAGACTGCCAGCTGAACTCTAGATTTAGGTTTCATGACTTAATAGGCTCAAAAGGACTATCTTTGCACCACGTTTGTTTCAGGTTTATAATCCTTACAAAACTATAGACCATTCACTATAGCAGCTATGGGACAAGTCACCAGGTTTTCATAGAGTCCAGAGACATAGAATGTCCAAGTGTGTGGCCTCTGCAATGGTATATATTTTTTTTAAATGATGAAATGAGAATGCCTCAGTAGATCTATCCCTGAATTTCCTGGAAAGTTTTTTCACCGTACTGAAGGTCAGATCTCACCAACAGAGTTTTTGATTTAATTCATCAAGGTGGGCCTCTGTCATTGGTAAACGCTAAAGGATCCTTAGGTGACTCTTATTTCCAGCCAAGGTTAATGCCCACTGATTCGGTAGCCTCATTGATCATAGATGTTCATCAGCTGGGTAAGAGACAAGACGCCAAGTAATAGTCTAAACCAGGATCCGCTTGCTTTTTCTTTCAAACAAGACTCCAGGAAAGTATACACAGGAGAAGGTAAAGCTCATAACCATTACATCTACAAATATTAGAAAAATCACTAGCACTAGTTATGTGACTTAGTTTTGTTTGTTTCTCTTTTGTTATGTTTACCTTCAAATGCAATACATATTGACTCCATTTATATAACCGGGATTTGGCATTTTGTAGGTGAGTCGGAGGTTGGGTTTTGTAGTTTGGTCTCAAGAATTCCTCTATGCCAAAAACAGGAATAAGGATACGAGTATAATAATTTCAGCTATCCCTGCTTCGTTTGTTTTTTAGTGTCACTACCAAGTATTGTGAATGTGGACACTTTGGGCATAAGAAACTTAGTTTGGTTTCGTGTGTGTGTGTGTGTGTGTGTGTGTGTGTATCTGGACACTTTGGGCATAAGAAACTTAGTTTGGTTTCGTGTGTGTGTGTGTGTGCGCACGCGCGCGTGTGTGTGTATCTCCTAAGAACAAAAAGCATGCCTTCCACATAGGTTATTTTTTTAAAAAGATCTATACTTATGTTGGCATTCTAGAAAATGAACTCACAACTGAGCAAACAAATCTGAGGTTTAGAGATTTAAAGAATATTGGAAACTAGAAGAATGGGAAAAAATACCAAAGAAAGGATAGGAAAGTAATTGGCAAGCCAAGGTGTGGTAAAATATCTCAGTTCCCATTTGGGATGTGCACGTGTGTGGGCTGGAAAGGGGGAAGGGGTGAATAAAGAAAGCTTTCCCAGAAAAGGAAAATATTTTGTTAAAAAGGTAATATATTTTTTAAAGTGTTGGGTGAAATGTAATAATTTAGAAGGAGGCATATGAGTTGTATTAGCCTTATTTTATACAGTGAAGTTGTAAAATATATAATTTTGTTTGGTTAAATACAGTGATCAAGTATATCTCATGTTTCCTTAGAACAAAACATTGCAATCTTTTCAAACCAAGATTATTTTTAGAGTATACTAATGCTAATTTTCTCCTCCGTCCGTCTTCTTTCCCTAATTTCATGCCAGGGAGAGGTGTTGTTTCCCTTTGGTACTCCAAACGAATAATACCTATTGCTTTAGACATATAAAGAAGCCTTAAAAAACAAACAAACAAAAAACCCTCATGATTGGAGGTCCCGTTGTGGTGCAGCAGAAAGGAATCCGACTAGGAACCATGAGGTCGTGGGTTCGATCCCTGGCCTTGCTCAGTGGGTTAAGGATCTGGCGTTGCTGTGAGCTGTGGTGTAGGTCACAGACACGGCTTGGATCTGACATTGCTGTGGCTTTGGCATAGGCCAGCAGCTGTAGCTCTGATTTGATGCCTCACTTGGAAACCTCCATATGCTGCAGGTGTGACCCTAAAAAGCAAAAAAGAATTACTTATGATTAATCATGATACCTGACCTATCTTGAAATATAATTTTGGAGAAGTTTGTCTAGTAGGTATACGTCTTTATGCATGAACTAGGAAGTTTCATATAAATATTTCATAGTATGTATATATATTTCCACATGATTCTCTCTTGGTGCCCCGCCTGCTGGACAAGAGCAGCGTTCACTGATGAAGAGTATGGTTTGTACCAGGTTTGATGCTGCTGTCAGTTAGCATCTTAGGGTCATGGAGTGAAACTAGAGAGAAGCTGTAAAATGCTTGCTATTATTCAATAATGACTTCATGCAAGTCGTGACTACAGTAAATCCCAGGAGAGTCCACCAGTCAGTATGCATTTGGGTGTCTCTGGATGATGGGCCTTGTAGGGGATCCCCTCCCTATTATTTGAATCTCAGATGATGGCTAGGCAAGTTTTTCAAGTGGTTTTAGAATCAGACTGAAATGCACAATGAGAAAAAGTATAGTTTCTTTATGAAAAAACTTAATATGTGAATATGTACATGTTTATAAATCCATATAGTCTTACTATAATTTAGGCATCATGGGTCCTAATTAGAAACATGACTTCATTTAAGTCATATTTCTTATATATACCACAAGGTGCTTTACTGCACAGAAGAAATTGTCCTTGATTTGCCCTCTATTTTTTATGGAAATAAACACTAGTTCAGGGCTTCATGGATTAATCACAGGGATGATCCTCAGAAATTCTTTCCCTACAATATAAAATCAGACACTGTGTAAAAGGAAAGAGAGATGATTAGCTGTTTTCCTCCTAGTGTGGACAATCCCATGGTCTAATCAATGCCTAAAAGAGAAAATTATTTTTTCTAGAGGACAGCTGTGGATGGGCATCTGGCTTAGAATTAGAAGACCAGGTGTTATTTCTGGCATAGCCATGCAATGTCTTGGGCTCATTTAGCTTTTCTGACTCTCTAAACCCTCATCAATAAAGTGAAAGAGATCATTTTGCCTCATAGAAGAATTTTAAAGATTACATTTTTAAAATTCTTTTTAACTATAATGAATTATGCTGATAATAGTTTTCTCCTATTGTTATTACAATTTATTAAGTGCACATGCAGTATCAAATACATAATACTTCACATAATTTTGTGCATCAGGAATTTGGAAAGTCTCAGCTGGGAGGAGTATTTCTGACCCTCTTGGTGGCAGATGGAGCTAAGGGGACCAGGGGTTCCACTTAAAATATGGCTTCTGTACTCACAGGTCTGGTGACTTGGTGCCCCTGGCTTCCCTCTCTCCACTTGGCATCATATTTTTGGGCTTTAACACCCATGCGGCTTTGAAATCTCATAGCACAGTGATCTTAGAATGGTCGCTCTTCTTATGTGGTGGTGGGCTTCCAAGGAAGTCGTTGTCAACCCCAGTTCAGAGCTGTGCCCAGAATTGGCACCGCATCCTCTCCACTGTATTCTACAGGTCAAAGCCGACTTAAGGACTGCACAGGGGCAGTGGGGAAAAGAAACTGATTCTATCTCTTTTAATAGGGTAGTGGCTAGGTCAACTGGGATTTGAATCAGATCAGACTCATTATCTTCTCCTGCTTCTAATGGATTTTTTTTTCTAATATGCATTTAATAAATGAAAACTTACAGCTTCTTACATGATACACAAAACATGTATGCACAGAAAACATGACATGCAAAGGCAGTCCTGGTCTGCTATTTTATCATCTGGAAATATCCAGTCATACCACATTTGCACTTGCTTCTGTTGCACTGACAATTGATAGTAGTACTCTATGATGCTGAAAGTGTATGGAATGTTAAGGTAGAATATTTACACTTCATTTTGGCTAAGTTACTGTAGGTCTAAGGAATGATAGAAATTTAATGACCAAGACAGCATGGTGATAAAAATATTTTAAGACATGGGCATTATGGAGGCAGCTACCTCCTCTGCTTAAGACTAGTCATCCTTTTCATAAATTTGAAGTGTGGCAATACATTTGTGATGCATAAGATATATCAACATGGGTGGTATGACCACTTTATTTCTTAGGATCGTTGACTAACCAGTACACCGCCTTCCTTCATTATGTTAGAAAGGAGAGGATTTATTTTTCTAAAACTGTCACGAATTTTCCTATTAGTGCTCATGGCTATAATAGCATGAGCTCTACAACAAGCTCAGTAACCATGACAAAATCTTACTGTGACAGTCCTTCAGTATTCTCAAGTAGACATTGAGGGACCATTTGTGTGTGTGTGTGTGTGTGTGAGAGAGAGAGAGATTCTGGGGAAATTTCACTACCAATCTTCCTCTGCTATTCTTTGCCTTGCCATCTTGATGTCTGTTTTCTCTAGCTTTCTCTTCAGATGGCTCCCTTCCTGATAGGATCTGACTATTCAGCACAGTAAAATACACCTTGAGAAGATTCACATTGTTTGAAAGTGTCAAGACTGTGAACTCTGCCATGGGGTCCTCTTCTTCCCTCTCTCTACCTTCTCACTCTCTTATAGTGAAATCTGATTTATATGAGTCAGATCACAACCTCGGATAAACTGTGCCTCACAGGAAACATAGATGAATAAGATGAATAATGCAGGATGGATGCAAATAAAACAGGGTCTTAGGATTATCTATTTTTCCCATATTTGGTTCAGATATGAGTAAATTATTTTTCTACTATTAAAAAATTATCAACAACAACTGACAGAGTCATTGTAGAAGATACAATGGGGAATGGTGGAGAGTGTGGCCAATGGAAGGGCAAGATCCCCTCTAGGAGAGGTACAGACATTACTCAGCTCCAGGTCCCTGGAATCCAGTGCGAATGCAGAGCTAAGAGTACCAGCTTCTATGTTATGTGAATTCTTCTGATTTTTAAATGTTGATGACTACCTAACAATAAAATGAAATTCTATGGAGTTCCCGTCATGGTGCAGTGGTTAACAAATCTGACTAGGAACCATGAAGGTGCGGGTTCAATCCCTGGTCTTGCTCATTGGGTTAAGGATCTGGCATTGCCATGAGCTGTGGTGTAGGTTGCAGATGTGGTTCAGATCCCACATTGCTGTGGCTCTGGCGTAGGCCAGTGGCTATAGCTCCAATTGGACCTCTAGCCCGGGACCCTCCATATGCCACGGGAGCGGCCCAAGAAATGGCAAAAAGACAAAACAAAACAAAACAAAAAAAAAGAAATTCTATATAGGTCAGTGAAACATAACTTGGGGCCAGATTTTACCCATGGACCACTAGTTGATAAATTTATTCCTTTTTAAAAAATTTTTTCTTTTTACAGCTACATCTGCAGCACATGGAAGTTCCTGAGCTAGGGCTCAAATCAGAGCTGCACTTGCCAGCCTATACCACAGTCTGCAGCAACACTGTTTCTCTAACCCATTGAGCAAGGCCAGTGATCAAACCCATGTCCTCAGGGACATTGTTTTGTCTTCTTAACCTAATGAGCCACAGTGGGAACTCTGATAACTTTATTCTTGATTCTTGACTTTTATCTTCCTCTTGAGCATTATATTCATATCCAGCTACTCTACAACAGACATGTCTAAAATTCATCATGCTTAACATGTCTAAATCAAAGTTCTATTTCCTCTTAAATTTTCCTCTTTCTAGAAATGGCACCACTATCAGATTGTCAGTCTACCTTTATCATCTTCTTTCTGTTCCTCCCCATAACCCAAATTATCAACAAGTTATGACATTTCTAATCTCCAAAATTTAGCTAGAACACATCAACTTCTTTACATCTTCACTAGTGCTCCTCGAGTCTTTGCTCAATTTCTCTTTCCTGGACCAATACAATAGCCTTTAGGCTGGTCTCTCTGCTTCTGTTATTTTCCCTTGTTATCCATACTCCATCAGCACTAGAGAAATATTAGGCAACAACAACAAAAACATCATAATTCCCCCACTAGCAATGACTTCCCATTGCAGTTAGGGTAAAAGCCAAAATCTTCTCCATGGACTGACCTTTTGTAACACCACTCCCACACTCACTATTTTTAAGCCACGTTAGTCTTCCCCATCTCATTGAAGAGGACAAGCTCTTGTCCAACTCAGGATCATAGTGGGTCTTTTTCTGCTGGAGCTTTGTGGATTAGTTGGCTTCTTCTCAATTTCATGTCTCAGCCCAAACATCTCCTTAAAGAGGCATTTCCTGACCATCTATCTTATCTAAAGCAGTTCCTTCTACACAGTTTATAGCACAACCTATATTTATATTACCTAATTTACTTTCTCCATGGATAAAGTACTATTATTTTGACTTTTATGTATTTTTTACTAGTTATAACATCCCTCCTGTAGAATGAGACTCTATTAAGGGAGAAATCTCATGTCTCTTGTTTGCTATAGTAATCATAATATCTAGCCTGGCATATGATCCTTCAGAATAAATATTTGAACACACAAATAGTTTGAATACTTATACGCATTTAGTATGAAGACATCACTATTTTACAAAAAAGCCCCTAATTCTTAATATGTCCCATGTTATTTGGAGCTGCCTACATTAATTACTGCAGTCAGCACCAACTTTCCTCAGTCTCTGTGAACCAGTCACATCATTCTTTCACTTGACGTCATCACAGATGTTGTTTCTTCTGCCCAGAATGATCCTTCAACTCCGACTCCTTTTAGCCAGGTCTTATTCCATTCTTCCTCCAGTCTCAATGTTGCTTCACACTGAAGATTCCCATCTGCCTCGTATTCCATCACCTGAGACCTACATTGGTTTCCCCCCAAACGGATACTTTCATGTAACTTTTTAAAATCCCTTATCCCAATGATAATTCACCTATTTCCTAGTTATAATTTGTTTACCATCTATAATGACCAATCTATCTAGTTTACTACAACATTATCAGCTTCCTAGAACAGAGTTGGAACTGAATGAATAGTCATTCACAAACATTTGTCAGTTTCTATTTGAAAGTATAGAATTCACTTTTCTGGCATTCCTGTTCCCATCAGAGTACAAATTAATTAATGTTAATAGAAATTAACATGTCATCCTAAATTACTAACACAAGACTTTCATTCCCTAAAAAAGTCCTCCTCCAGTATTTTTCAGGAATTGTGATGGTTGTGCATGTGTGCTCACAAACCACTCCTGTCAGTCACCGTAAAGTCTGCTGTTTTCTCTCTTCCTCTCTGACCCTCTCCTGCATTCACAAGAGGAGCTGGGTGAAGAGACTCTGCCACTGTCCCCCAAGTTCTCAGCAAGTTGAATTCCATTTGTTCCTTTTTTTGTACCACTGCAGGTCTCTGCCACCATATAGTGCTCTAAGAGAGGTGAGTGCTTTGAAACATTCTGTGTGGACTCACTCCATTGAGTAATATACCAAAAAAGAGAAAAAGATCCTTATTCTTTCCTGATTTATACTTTGTAACTACTATGACATCTTGTATCCCAGTGCTCTGCAGAATTTTTAAAGATGAATTTAATTATATATTTCTTCAGGAGTTCCTGTTGTGGCGCAGTGGTTAACGAATCCGACTAGGAACCATGAGGTTGCGGGTTCGGTCCCTGCCCTTGCTCAGTGGGTTAACGATCCGGCGTTGCCGTGAGCTGTGGTGTAGGTTGCAGACGCGGCTCGGATCCCGCGTTGCTGTGGCTCTGGCCTAGGCTGGTGGCTACAGCTCCGATTGGACCCCTAGCCTGGGAACCTCCATATGCCGCGGAAGCGGCCCAAGAAATAGCAACAACAACAAAGACAAAAAGACCCCCCCAAAAAAAATTATATATTTCTTCAGACTGTGTAAACATATCTCTACCTGTCCTAGGAGTCAGGCACAAGTCTGTGAAACACTAAGTGAGATATAAATTCAGTGACTGTTCCATGCTTTTCTCAGAATCACTTTACCCTTCTGATAACTGAGGCTTTGATGTGGTTCAAACCTCTCTCTGTTGGAAGGGTCTTTCTTCTATCAGACTCACACACACAGATACCCGGAAAAGAGATCTCATTCATTTCCCAGACTTAAAATATGCTTGAGGGTCTTCACACCTCCACCACCTCCAAATTTTGTTTCAGTAAGAAAACAAACATGGTAGCCAGGCAGACTTAGACCTGTGCTGTAGTCGAATGGAAAGGGCTTGGCTGGTGTAAGGTAGGAAAAATAATTTCCCCTCTAACTTCCAGGTTCTTGTCTGGAACGCACCCTGTAATAAAGGACAAGTTGAACAGGAGAAAAATAAACAAAAGCTTAATAGCTTGTAGACCACCTGCATAGTTGGGAGATGAGCAGGAAAACTGAGACACTCTTCAAAATGGCTGAAGAATACTTTCTTCAGCTAAAGACAAAGGAATGATGTTGGGGGCAGTGAGGCCAATTATTGGAAGTTACCAGGAAAACCCAGTAAACAAGGATACAGAGGTCATGGTGGTTTCGCAGATTTAAGCTGTTGCCTCTCCATTGTTAAGAGTTTCTAGAGATTTAGAGGAGATTTCCCTTTAATTGAGTTTCTCTTACAAAAGGGTAACTTTAACTTTTTTTTTAGCTTTCCTGTGTCTGCTGTTTCTTACAAACAGTCAGCTAAAATAAACCTTATGCCAAAGAGGCATATTTGGGGGTGACAGATTCTGCTCCCCTTCACAATTCCAGCATGATGAATTACCCCGGGTTGTTACGTATTGTGACACTATACAAAGAGAAAATTATAAATATGGTTTCAGGATCACAGACCCTGTAATGGACCCAAGGTTTCAGATATATTTATAGCAAATCCATCATAATGATCAGGGATCCCAGCCAAAGCCTCCTTCTTTCTCCCTTTTCCCATACCATCCCTGATGATTGCAAGGAATTTCATAGGCTTATAAAAGGGAAAAACACTGATGTGAGACCAAAGGAATGGTGTGGAGTCGGCTCTTTGGCAGGCAATGTTTTTTCAATATGTACAGTGACTAAACTTTTCCATAGAAAAAAATTTCCACTCAGATAAATCTGCCATACTTTATGACCAAATGCAAAACAGGATGATAGACACTAAGCAGCCTAGAGGCGGCCTGACCTGCCTTTTACAGCCTTGCAGGAGCCAATTTGAGCTCTGAGCAGTGAAATGTAGTGCATCAGTGCCTGAGAAATACAGAAACACCAGGTGAGAATTCAGAAGAGGTCTGTTGTTAAAATGCAGGAGTTGGAACAAAATAGAAATCTTACTCTTAGAAAATCAGTAGAGATGGAACAACCTGGGAGAGCAAATGTTTAAATCAAGGGAGATAAAAATAATTAAGGGAAACAAAAATAGACTGAAGAAAGGCTTTGCCCTTCCTTAAGCTCTGCTCATAAATGAAGATCAAAGGGGAAAATGAATGTCTAGAAACCAAAAACATTACTGTGAACAACTTACTGTTTGGAAAGAGCTCCTATGTATTACTTTTGAAATATTTAAACATGGCTTGACCTTTATATCCAGGTAACAATTGAAACTGTGCTTTGTACCTTCTTTGTTGCTTTTTACCAATTTCAGGAAGTGACGCAAGCTTATACTTCAACTGAGCGATGAGGGGCCGTAAGAAAGCATTACTCACAGTAGGTACTGCTGTATTCAGATGTGCTTAGCGTCTCAGATTCTTGTTGTAGTTAAATGAAACTCCCACCAGGGGGAGTGAGGGAACAATCTCAAAGCCCCTTCCAGGCACCTTTCCAACTGAAGGTACAGTCGATTCCAGAGGGAACTGCTCAGTATTTTTTCCCCCCTAGTGAATCATTTGCAGCCTGCATTTCACTGTGGGAAGTTTCTTTCAGATTTATTTTCTCTGGTTTTTCAGTTGCTTTTTTTAGTTGTAAATCCATGCTATGGTTGAGCAGCAAAGCAATATTCCAGAAACTCCAGCAGGGAAATATTTTCCTGCAGGATTTCTAAAACCTTGCATAGACGTTTACAACAGAGCCGTCCCCAGAGCCTTGCCAAAGGTAGCACTCTGGTAAACAGGGACTGGGAGAAGGGATCAAATTAGATGGGAAAGGGACACTGGGTTTAGGGAAGTCTGAGAACAGTTTAATGACTCAGAATGAGGAACTAGGGAAGCAGGCAGGTCAGCACAATAGATGCAATTAGCAAATGCAATTAGCATCAGCATATAAATCCCTCCCTCTCGACTTTCTTCTTTGTATTGCCAAGGCAACCCAGCAGCCTCCTTCTTTCCCACTCCCTCCATTCCAAAAACCCCAGGCCCCCGCCCCTCTCACTTACTGCCTCTGCCCTTGGAGTCGATTTTAAACAGGTTGCACCTGGATTAGCACGTGTCTGGGGGTGGAGAAAGGGCAAAATGGGAGAGGAGAATGAGGACCTAGGCTTTGCAGTTGACATTTTCTCTTGTCGGTTTACTCTTTTCAGGATATATCCTGTGCCAGTTGGGGAATATTTTTTTTTCCTTTTTGTGACCCTCAGCTGGCGTGAAGAAAAATGACTTTCTTTTCATTGCAACATAGGAGTTCTCAAATGGAGGGAAGTTCGTCCAGCACTGTGCTCCTTTTGCACATTTGGATATATCCTTAGGGCTATTTTGTTGTAAGATGAGCAGAGTTCATTTTCTTGCTCACTGATAGCCGGAAATTGTGAAAGGCAAAGTCACAACTAAGGAAAAGAAATGGGAATGACTTAAAAATACGTATAAACAGTAGTAACATCTGAATGAGAAACAGTATTGAGGAAGAATGTAGGCTTAAAACAGTTTTGCCTTCTATTAAGCAAATATGTAATAATTCAAAAAAATAGAAAACTAACCACCAAATTAAAATAAAATTCCTTTAAAAATAAAGATATTCTTTCTTATCAGTTGGAAAAAAAATAGATGTAGAATCGAAATGAAGCCAATAACTCCAATAATAGCAAAGCCTTTCCTGAAGGCTTTCTGCGTGCCAGGCAGTATTCTAAGCCCTCATTTGATTCTCACAACCACCCTGGGATGTAAGTATTTTTATCTCATTTTTTTCAGATGAGGGAACTGAGGAACAGAGACAACTTGCCCAAGATTTCTTAGCACTATAAACTACCAGGCAAAACTGCCTTTCATTTTCAAAATCTGCTATGATTTGTTTATAACATTATATTTGTTGATTATTCTTTTAGGAGAGAAAGAGCAAAGGAAAGGTAGGCAGCTTGATAACATTAGACATAATTAACCCTCAGGTCGATTGGCTTTGGTCTAGCAAATAAGCAGATGGATTTTGGAGTCAGCTAGATGTAAGTGCATACTGAGGCTTCAGCTGAGTAGCCTGGCAGACTAGCTCATCAGCCTCAGTATTTGCATGTGTACAGAAGATCCAATGATAGCTGCCTCCCTTCCAAACTACCTATTTTCCTTTAGGTTCTCATCCCACCCATCCAGTAACCCCCTATACCTACGCCCATATTTTGGATACATTCTTCCTTCTTGACTGAGAAGAAAGGACTAGATAAGCTCATTCAGATAAGATTTTGTTGCACAATGCCTTTTCAAGGGGTATTGACACTCTAAAAGAGAACCCATCTAGAAACAAAAATGCTTACATCAGAGGCACAGTTGATTATGAAATACTGTGGTTATGAGATTCACCTGCAACCTACTGTACCCTGATTTGTACTCTTTGTCATTTGCATTCTCTCCTTAAGGCTTTCCTGCAGTTTGCTGCACGTTAGTCATAGATATAGCACTTCCACAGATGCAGAAATGAGAGGAAAAAGTGAGAGACTTTGTAGAACACCTCACACACCTGCATGGCCCCAAATCAGGCCTCTCAATTTTTTTAACTGATTTTCCCTCCAGAGGCTGTTTCATGGGGAAAAAAATAAAGGAGTACCCATTTAACATTTTCTAGCTTTATTGAAATATAATTAACATAATCATATTACACTGATAAAGTGCGAAATGGTCACTAGCATAGTGCTATTACCTGCATGGAGTCATCTAATTACTATTTCTTTTTTATGATGAGAATATCTAAGATCTACTCTCTTAGCCACTTTCAGGTATATAATACAGTATCATTAACTATAATCACTATGTGGTACATTAAATCCCGAGAATTTATCCATCTTATAACTGGATATTTATACTCTTTGACTAACATCTCTCTTTTTCCCACATCCCTAGACTCTAGTAACTACCATCTACTCTCTCTTTGTATGAATAAGTTAGCTTTCCAGATTTCACATATAAGTGATATCATATAGTATTTCTTTTTCTCTGTAACTTATTTCATTTAGCATAATGCCTTCAAGGTCCACCCATGCTGTCATTAATGTCCGGATGAATAGTATTCCATTTTACACAAACACACACACACACATGCACACCCTACATCTTCATCTGTTTATCCTTTGACAGACAGCACTTAGGTTGTTTTTATATCTTGGCTGTTATAAATAATACTGCAGTGAGCATAAGGGTATAGATAGCTCATCTCATCGAGATTCTCTTTTTATTTCTGTATTCCAGATACCCAGAAATGGAATGACTGGATCATATTATAGTTCTGTTTTTAATTGTTGAGATGCCTCCATAGTGTTTCCCATAGTGACTGCACTAATTTACATTTCTACCTACAGCACACAAGGTTCCCTTTCATCCTCATCATTGCCAACACTTGTTATTTCTTGTCTTTTAGATGGTAGTCTTTCTAGCAGATGTGGAATGATATCTCATTGTGATTTTAATTTGCATTTCTTTGATGATTAGTGATGTTGAGTACCTTTTCATGTACCTGTTGGCCATTTGTGTGTCTTCTTTGTAAAATGTCTCTTCAGTCACTCTGCTCAGTTATTAATTTTTTTGTTTTTGCTATTATTGAGTTGTGTGTGTCTTTAAATGTATTTTGGCTGTTAACCCCCATCAGATATCTCATTTGCAAGTATTTTCTTCTATTTCATAGGTTGCTTTTGCTCATTTCATTTTATTTTTATTTTTTTATTATTTTCATTTTTTGTCTTTTGTCTTTTCAGGGCCGCACCTGCAGCATATGGAAGTTCCCAGACTAGGGGTCTAATTGGAGCTATAGCTGCCGGCCTACACCAAAGCCACAGCAACACCAGATCTGAACCATGTCTTCGACCTACACCACAGCTCACAGCAACACCGGATCCTTAACCCACTGAGCGAGGCCAGGGGTTGAACCCGCAACCTCATGGTTCCCAGTCGGATTTATTTCCACTGCACCATGATGGGAACTCCTGCTCATTTAATTTTAGATAACATCCTTGAATGGGATGTTTAAATGGTTTAATCAAATAGAAAAATCTGCTGTTCTCCTGCAGACTGGATTGAGAGGTAAATAACTATTAGTTCAGAAAAGACCCATATCAGTTCACTGACTCAAATACTTGCTTCCAGCCACCAAGGATCTAAAACTTTCCTTGAGCTATATTCAATCCAAAATTTGTTAAACACTAAGAAAAATATTTAATGGATGGTGCTTCTTGTGTAGATAGCAAATTTGGTTATGCACGCCAACTGCTCTGTTGAGGCCATAGAGTTTGGCAACTTCTTGAGAGCAGTCAAATTTGGAAAATAATTGTTTGAATTTGGAGGAGAGCCATCGCCTCCCAATAAACACACACACACACACACACACACACACACACACACACACATCCCTCTATCTCTTTGACTAGACTTTTTAAGGAATATTAACATGGCTGAGCAAAGAACATCTCTGCTCCTAGGAAACAGCAGTGAAATGGGGAGGAGGCAATGGGGCAATGGGAATGATTTCAGCTTCATCTGAAAGAAAAATATAACTTAAACTGTCTCAAATAATTAACAAAATGTAGCATTTCTCCTTATGAGGAGTCTGGAGATAAGCCAGTCCCAGGGTGGGCTGAATCAAAGAATCAACGGTGTAGTCAAAGCCAGTTTCTCACTGTCATTCCCTCAGCTGCTCTCTCAGGGTTGGCTTCAGTCCTTAGCTTTGTTGCTTTGTGAATGCAGTATAATCCTGTACTTTGAAGAATCACATCTTCAGATCATAACACCCCATGTCCAAAGCAGAGGCAGGGAGTGGTGTGTGGGGAAGGGTATGCAGCCTCTGTGTGTATGTTTTGAAGAGCGGGGAATCTTCCTGGAGGCTGCATCAGCCAACTTGGCTCTCACCTTCCAACAACCAGTGTCAAATTCCTGTTTCTGAATCAGTCACTGGAAGGGAGACTACTAGTTCCTTGATGGAAATAGATCCACTCCCAGCTTATCCTGAGACAATAGCCATCAAAAGGATTCCATTAACAAGGAAGAAGTAAAGGAATGGCAGCCAAATGTCTGGGCAGGAGCCAGTGAGGACATTTAAGAGACAAACTAGGGAGCTGATTATAAGACACCTTCTTTCTTGTGTCTCCTGTCTGTTACACTTGGACCTTGACTGGTGTCCTGGTGACATGGTTTCATTTTGGGCCTTATAGGCAAGATCTGGGGTCACAGCTTTGATACAGAGTAATAAGGGGGAGAATAGCATAATCTGGAGCCAGCAATGTCATGGCTGCCATGCTTTGATCCACAAGGAAAAAGAATCGGTACAGGATTTGAGTTGTTGAGTTGGGGCTGTGGGATGCATTTCCCCTTCCCCAACTGGGTATTTTCTGTTCCAGTGTTTTCCTAGGAGGATTCATTTGTTCACTCAACAAATTTTACATGAGCCTCTAGCAGGTAGTCAGGCTTTGTTCAAGGTGCCATGGGTACATTAGTAAACGAACCAGACAAAAATCCATACCCACAGTGCTTACATTTTAGTTGACTTGTGAGGAAAGAAATACTAAAACTCAAAATAGAGAAGTAGATCATTTAACACGTAAAAGGTCATGGCCTTATGGAAAAAAATTAAGTCAGGGAGAGAGTAGGGAAGGCATGGAAGTCAGCAACTTTAAACAGGGTGGTCAGGAATGACCTCACTGAGAAATAACATCTGAAGAAAGAATTGAAAGGGATAAGGCGAGCAAATTCATTTGTGGGAAGAGCATTCCAGAGAGATGGGACAAAGTCACAAACCTGCAGTGTGAGGAAGCTGGTACATCCCAGTGACAAGGTGGACACCCATGAGGCCAGTGCACTGAGTGAGGAGGAGGCAAGGGTCAGAGAGAAAGGCAGAGAGGAAGCTGAGGGCTTGGAACTCAGAGGTCATGGCGAGGACTGTGGTTTAGATTGAGAGAGATGAGCAATCAGTGGAAGGTTTGGAGAACAGACATAGGAAGAAAGGAAGAGAAGCAGGGAGACCAGCTAGAGGAGGGCTACTGAAGTAAACAGATGATTGCTGACAACAGTTTGGATCAAGGGGATAAATCTTGGAAGAGCATGGATTCTGGATGGACATTTATAAGTAGCCCCAAAGGAAGCAATGGCAGGATGAAAGTGGTACTTTAAAGAATGAGGAGCCATAGGTAACTGCAGAGTGTGGACGTTCTTTTATTAGAGAAATTAGTTTCATGCTTTCTTTATTATGATTGGACCACACTTAGCAACACATTGCTACCTGTAAATTGTCAAAAATGTACTAAATATAGATAAAAAAGTATTTCCTATTTTTTTAGGGACCATGTTTCTGTAGCAGTTGAGTCCCCTGCTGCAAAATGATCCCTGGCCTCACTCAGTGGGGTAAGGATCCAGTGTTGCCATGAGCTGTGGTGTGGGTCACAGATGTGGCTTGGATCCCCCATTGCTGGCAGCTGCAGCTCCATTGGACCCCTAGCCTGGGAACTTCCATATGCTGCATGTGTGGCCTTAAAGAGCCAAAAAAAAAAAAAAAAAAAAAAAAAATGTGCATTAGTTTTTCTCAGTGTCTGAAAAAGCATTGTTTTATTTTTTTAAATCACTCCAAATAAATATAACATGGACAGATTCCCCAGTTTGTATCATCTATTAACTTAGCACTATAATGTTTATTTGTTAAAAATCAAAGATTTAAATTTTCTGAGTACAAATGATGTATTTTATGGTCAATCAGACATCAATGAGTAGTTTCTAAATACTAGACTTTTTTAATCCTCTTGCTCAAGGATCTAATCACATATTTATCAAGGAACTATTCTTTATAAATTATTCTTATAGGTTAGCTATTTAAATACTAATTCATTCACTCAATAGAATGGGCCTACTATGTGCCAGGCACTATTTTAAGTATTACGGATAGAGCTGCAAAGTCCCTAGACCTATGCAACTTTGCTATAAGCTATTTCATGTTCACCTTCTTTGTGTCAAATGGACTTAGATGAAACTAGGGTATGATTATCTCTAGGTATTTAGAAATGTAATTCTTAAACAGATCTTGCTGGCTCATATGTTTAAATCCAGTGATTAAGTGCTACTTGTAATTTTTCCTCTTTAATTCTCAGCCTTGCCTAGCACTGCTAAGTAAACTGAAAATTTTATTGTTTTTCATAGACAAAGGATCTTTCAACTAGACCAATGGACTTTGTACATTTCAATAAGTAGTGTTTAGAGTAAAGAAATTAGATTGAAAATCAACAGTTTAAGCTCTATCCCTATCATGTAATGTGGATTCAAGCCACTTGTCTGAGCTGAGGCCTCATATATAAAATGGTGGCCTCTTGAGGTTTTCTTAAGGTTCTAGTGAAATAACATAGCCTATTATTCCAAACTCTAAAAAGACACCCTGTCATAAATTAAACACTAATTCTTAGTTTTAAAAATAGCTACCAGAGAGTTTCTTTTGTGGCTCAGCGGGTTAAGAACCTGACTAGTATCCATGAGGATATGGTTCAATCTCTGGCCTCACTCAGTGGGTTGTCACAATATGAGACCTAGGTCATAGATGTGGCTTGGATCCTGCATGGCATAGGCTGGCAGCTGCAGCTCCAATTCAACCTCTAGCCTGGGAACTTCCATATGCCACAGGTATAGCACACACACACACAAAATAGCAACCAGGAGTTGCCACCGTGGTGCACTGGGTTAAGGAGCTGGTATTGTCTCTGAGGCAGTGCAGTTTTGATCCTGGACCTGGTACAATGGGTTAAGGATCCAGCATTGCTACAGCTGTGGTGTAGGTCACAGCTGCAGCTCAGATTCAATCCCTGGCTTGGGAATGTCCACATGCCATAGGTGTGATTGAAAAAAGAAAACAAACAAACAAAAAAACAGCAACCAAATTTGTCGTAAACCTATAAAATAAAATATACACATTAAAAAGAACAAAAAGATAGTTTTTTATTAACTTGAATATTTTAACCATCACATCATTTTTCTCATCACATATATCAGGTCAAGCAAGTTCCCAAGACATGTCAATTTCTTTCTTTTTTCTTTAACTTGGTACTGGCAAATCAGAATAGCACACTTAAAACAGAGCATGACAGAAAAGAAAATGTGTTTACCTCTGTTTATCTAAAAGAGGATGAGCAAGGATAATTCATTTTAAAATGAGAGTTTTGTGTATTCCAAACGGCACAGATAAATTATGAGCACATTTTCCTCATTTCTAGCATAATACTACCCTTCAGAGATTTACTAAAGGTGGCAAAGGTGTTCCACAGGTAGTATTAATTGCTTAGCAGGATGCATTAGGCTCAATGAGGTAATAAAATAAGGTACTCATTGAAAGATTTTAGAGTCTCAATAGAGAATGGGAAATGAACAGCACTATTCCTGCAGATAAGTTAAAATGGTCATTGAACTTTGTACTGTAAATTTAAAGACTCCAGTGGGCAGAATAAAATAATGGCAATACCCAGAGTGGAATGAAGCATAGATTTTATACTAGGAGCGTATCAGTCATCTCAAGCAGAACAAGCCATCATTTGTAGTTGAATACTAGGCTCATATTTTACTCTCTCTGTCTCCAAGAATGCCCTAATTCAACTCTCTTACTAAGGAAAGTGTTTTGCTTTAGAATATATACTTTAGATATTTGCAAGGAAACATTTTATCTTTACCTATTTAGCATTCCTCATAAATAGTACAAGATTCAAGGAGATATCACAGAAAATGATGCGGGAAGAAGAAAAAAAACCTAAATATGATGGAGCACATTATTCACTAGCATTTCTTATTATAAAAGAAGTTGGTACCTAGTTTTGTGATCCACATTTGAAGATAATTTACTAAATGTTTATGTTTGCTTGGTGAAGTAGTAGTCCTAGCCTTTATGGGTCTGGGAATTGCAGTAGGAAATAGACAAATACAGATCAACATTTAGGTGACATTCATAAATGAAGGAAAACAAAACCATATACAAATGGTTCTTTTACATTATATCACCATGTAAATAAATTAATCAAATGGTCACAGTCTCATATAGAAACCAAATGAATTTATTTAGGAAAAGTTTCAGCTCATGAATTGGTATGCAGTATATGTCTCCCACAAACCCCTCTGAGTCCGTTTTTTCTTCGACACAGTAGCAATTGAATGTTCCATGGAAATACTTTAGTAGCTGTGCTCAAAAGCATGACCAGCCCAGTACTGAAGGCATTCATCTCCACAAGACATAAACCTAGTTTAATATTTCAAAAAGTCAACACAGACAAGAGAGTGAGGTAAAAACAGTTGTCAAACCACAGCACAACAATCTACAGGTGTAAAAGGGAAGGAGGTTGTTAATTTAACAATGTTTTATTAATTGGATTTAATAATAGACACATTTCAACTTCTTTCCTCAATAAATTTTATATTAACAGTTACTTTATATCCTCAAAGGGCAAATAGAAGACAATCAGATAATATGTCCTAAGACACAAAGTAGATAAGTTTGTGACTGCACTGTGGTGGATGTTGAGGGGCACTAGATAGCCATCCCCCTTTAGAACCAGTGCACTAGATCCCTCCACAGCAGGGAGTGTTCCTGGCTCACAGCTCTCCCCAAAAGTTACCTTCTGCTAGGAGGAGCTACCTCTTTATAACAAGTGGAGGAATAGAAGGGGACAGAAGCTGAGCCCCTTTGCCTCAACTTGGGAAACTTGTTAAGGGGAATGCCAAGTCCCCAAGGAATCAGGTGAGATCCTCCGTGGTACTCTCACAGTCTGTCTCTTCTCTCTGCCCAATCTTGCCTCCTTACCTCTCTTCAGGTGAAGAGTACTACTCACTGCACCACATGCAGGCAAATGTCAGAGTCTCCTAGGGTTTTGGAGGCATTGGCCTCCTCCCCAATTATTGCAGTTTGAAACTGCAAACACTGTAACAGGAATTTGGAAAAGCTCTGCATTTGCTCATTACTTTACCATCATTTTATTAAATTACTTTGCTCATTTTCTCAAAGGAGTCTTATACTGCTTCCCTCTTTTTCCTCATTCACAATCTTCATCAATTTCTGATCCCCTCAAGATTGCAGGACATTGACTTTTTCTTTTCAAGATGCATGATTTAATAAGGACAAATAATTCTGAAAGGTCATTGAATCCAGTTTTAGTTCTAGTTTTCAAAAGCCAACAGACTATGAACATTCTATTCAGTCTCCCAAATTAGCATTAGTCATCCCTATTCAAGATGTCCTTGTCTGACAGTTCATTCAGATTTATATTCTCAGACATGGGCTACTAAGAAAATTGAGTTTAAAAGAAATAAACCAGGAGCTATATCAGGGACACTTTCAATTTTATTAGATACATTTATATTTTTAAAAACAAATGTACCAATAAAATAATTAGCCACTATCTACCAATGCTTGCTATCCAGTATATATTTCACTAAACACATTTCCTATTTTGTCCCTAAACTTTACCACATATTGCAAGTATTATTAGCAGTGTGTAAGGAAAGAGAAATACGATTTATGACTATTAAATAACTAGGGCGAGATTGCATGTTTAGTTAGTAGTCATTTTGAAGCCCATGGGTCAAAGGCTACCAGAGACACATCTATAGTAATACAATGTCAAGTTTCTTTAGCTTGGTGCAGTGAGGTAGAACACTCCACAGGCAAGACTTGGGAGTTCTCAGTCTGAGGAAATAATGCCAGGCTTTTACAGGGTATTAGGGCTTAGTGTGAGTGGTTTTAAGAGGGGTTGTACAACCATTATGGAAAACAGTATGGAGGTTCCTCAGAAAACTAATTATAGAACTACCCTATGACCCAGCAATCCCACTCCTGGGCATATATCTGGACAAAACTTTCAGTCAAAAAGATACATGCACCTGTGTGTTCATTGCAGCACTATTCACAATAGCCAAGACATGGAAACAACCTGAATGTCCATCAGCAGATGAATGGATTGAGACAATGTGGTATATATACACAATGAATACTTCTCAGCCATAAAAAAAAGAACAAAATAATGCTATTTTCAGAAACATGGATGCAACTAGAGATTTTCATCTTAAGTAAGTCAGAAAGATAAAGAAAAATACTGTATGATATCACTTATATGTGGAATTTAAAGTATGACGCAGATGAACTTATCTACAGAGCAGAAACAGGCTCATAGACAAGGAGAACAGACTTGTGGTTACCAAAGGGGAGGGAGAGAGAGTGGGATGGACTGGAAGTTTGGGGTTAGTAGATACAAACTATTATTTTTAGAGTTGATAAGCAATGAGGCCCTACTGTATAGCACAGTAACTATATCCAAACTCTTGTGGCAGAACATGATAGAAGAGAATATGAGAAAAAGAGTATATACATATATATATATATATATATATATAAAATGAATACTAACTATATATATATTCAGATATATATACATGAATGAATGTATGACCAAGTCAGTTTTCTGTACAGCAGAAATTGACAGAACATTGTAAATGAACTATAACAAAAATTTTTAAGTTAAAAAAATAGCTTGAAATACTAAAAAAAAGTTTGTACAAAACAGTATCAGTTAAGACTGGTAGGTTGAGAGAAGCAGAGATATTTACTGATTGGTTATGGACTCCTAGCAGAAATATTTTAACCACAGAGAAATGTTTCCTGTAGTTTTCCTGGGTCTAAAAGTCTATTATTGTGATATATGAGTTAATACCCTTTAGAAAGCTAATCAAGCAGTTTCTCAGTTGACTCAAAGCCAATTGCCACAATCTGAAAGCTACCAATGGACATGAGACAATTTTACGTATTCACTTCACTCGTGCTACCTTAAACCAGGTCAAAAATTCTGGAACACTGATGGATTAAAATGTTCTCTTTAACATGTAAAACAATTCAAAATGATATATGATGTCTGTTGATAAGAGTCTCACCTCAGCTTTCTCTTTAGCCATCTAGAATATAACTTCTCCCTCTTCAGGACTAGATATTATTTACCACAGTTAGATATACTGACCAACAGTTGTTTGGTTTTATTTGTCTTTTAGTGAATTTGGAAGTAAACAGTAGAAAATACTATAGGACTATGGAAGGACATGAAAACAAGGATGGAAAGTTGATTTTTAATAGCATGTCTAATTAAGAATTATTGAAATGTTTTAAGGTATGAAATGATATCATGAACATATTAGTGGAATCAATTTGGGAAACTATGAAATAGCTAATGAAGACCTCAAACCCATAAATGGGGCTAAGCAAAGATACTACAGTACATTTTTTAAATGGTAGATATTACAGAGATCTGTTATTAATTTTATTTGAGTAGTACAGTAGTTGAAAATGATTCTAATATCTTGAATCTGACTGACTGAACTGGGCTTTTTTCTAAAGAAGAAAATCAAATTTATCTGCTTTAGAGCTACTGATTTCGAAGTATGTAAACATTGAACCTCTGCCCTTCTCACTTTCTCCTAGACCTTGTAGAGCAGAACACGGTGATTCTGCATGCTCATTATAACATTACGTAGCTGAAATTTACTGTGCAAGTCTGAAACTACATCATTGTAGTTCATCATTGTAGCCACTTCAAAAAGATGGCCCAGGTAATATAAAGACTATCTGTCCAGTTCTGGAGTTAAATCTAGTGACATAGCTTGATAATGACTATTTTCAAACATCTGAGGTAGCTATGCTAAAGCCCAGAAGACTTATTTAGGAGGTTGTTCTGATTACCTATTGCTGCCTAATAAACTTGCCTATAGGTTAGTGGGTTAAAATAACAACAACTATGGAAGTTCCCATTGTGGTGCAGCAGAAACAAATCTGACTAGTATCCATGAGGATGTGGGTTCGATCCCTGGCCTCGCTCAGTGGATGGGGGGTCCAGTGTTGCCATGAACTGTGGTGTAGGTCACAGACATGGCTCAGATACTGAGTTGCTGTGGCTGTGGTGTAGGCCAGCATCTGTAGCTCTGATTCGACCCCTAGCCTGGAAACTTCCATATGCCACGGTTGTGGCCATAAAAAAAAAAAAGAACAACTACTTAAATATGTCTTCTAATTTGGGGGTCAGAAATTCAGGCAGGGCTCATCTGAACAATTCTTCTGCTCTGTGTGGAAATATTTAGGATCACTGGGTCATATTCAGCTGGTGACTGAGCTGAACTAGAGGGCCTGAGACTGATTCACTTACATGTCTTGTGTCTTGGTGGGGTTTTCTGGAAGGCTGGGCTCAGCTGGGATTCTCTTCCTTTCATTTGTCATGTAGTATTAGGGCCTCACAATATGATATCCCTAGCAAGGTGGTTGGACCATTTATGTGGATGTTTGGGGCCCTCAGAGACCAAAGCGGAATCTCCCCATATTCTTAAAAAGCTAAACCCAGAACTGGAATAGTTTCACTTGTGCCAAACTTGACTTGTCTAAGTTGTTATCGGCCAGATCAAATTAAGGGGCAGGGCCAAGAGACCTGGGAATGGGAAGAGTGTCAAAACATTTATGGTCATATTTAACTTTCCATGGGAGACTAAGGAGTTAGGTGAGGCCTCCACCCACTGCTGCCTACAACCTGGCATGACCTCTCCCTACACAAGCAGAATCTTAGCTGTTCACCACCTTATAAGCATGTCATCTCTGAAGGAAATAGTGATGCTAGAAAGGCCAGACTCGCTGAGTGGTACACATCCTTAGTTTATTTTTGCTGAAACTGTATTATTGACCTTATCAGGGAAAAGGGCAGCTTGTGAACAGTTTATAGTGCTCATATTTACCAACTGTCCCAACAACCAAATTGACTGATAATGTAGACAGCTGGAACTAGTGGTCATGTCTGGGACAGCAATATGTATCAAGAAATTGGATTCTTAAATGAGATTTTTTTAAAATAATATTTTTTTAATATTTTTACTAAAAGATATTTCCTAATGCAGTCCTATTATTAAGCAATGTGCTCATTTAAACAAAAATTTAAATATATATAGAATTGAATTCATATATAAAAACTAATGGAAATAACAGTAAATAACATGTGTTCTTATTTTCAATCAACAATTCATTAACAAGGACATCAGTTTAAATGATGAACATTTTAGAAATCATAAGTTAAGAGTTGCTGGTTTATAAACATGTCACCAATTTAAATTGATCATTCTAACCTATAAAATTGGAAGTGAATCACAGCTAAAATACTTTTTTTTTTTAATTTAGAGGCTATCATTTCTTTCATTTTAAGAAACCTGTGTTTTTATGGGTTATGTATGTTAATTGAACAAAAAAAATTCCACAGAGTAAAACACTTGGTCTAATTAGAACTGAAATGTTTTCCTGTTTTCATAATTATTAGAGTTCTACATTACATGCTTTGTGATACTGTATGCTTCCTACCCCATCTATGGTAAAATAATCTCTCTCATATATCCTGTAGTTACTCAATTTTCAGAAAATGATTATGAGAGAAACATTTCAACAATTTTTCAAATGTAGATATGTATGTGTGGTCTTTAAACGATGTATACAGATTATCTTTTTACACGTTTTTTTTTTTGTTATAGTTGATTTACAATGTTCTGTCAATTTCTGCTGTACAGCAAAGTGACCCAGTAATATATACATTATATATAATAGTCTCACATTATCCTCCATCATGTTCCATCACAAGTTGAACAAGATCTCACTGTTTGTCCACTCCAAATGCAGTAGTATGTATCTACTAACCCCAAACTCCCAGTCTCTCCTACTCCTTCCCCCTGCCCCTCCCCTATGGCAACCACAAGTCTGTTCTCCAAATCCATGAGTTTGTTTCTTTTCTGTAGATAGGTTAATCTGTGCTGTATATTAGATTCCAGATATAAGTGATGTACGGTAATTGTCTTTCTCATTCTGACTTATTTAGCATGAGAGTCTCTAGTTCCATCCATGTTATTGCAGATGGCATTATTTTGTTCTTTTTTATGGCAGGGAGAATTCCATTGTATATATGTACCACCTCTTCTTAATCCATTCGTCTGTCGATGGACCTTTAGGTTGTTTTTCCATGTCTTGGTTATTATGAATACTGCTGCAGTGAACATAGGAGTACGTGTATCTTTTTCAGTGAAAGTTTTGTCCAGATATGTGCCCAGGAGTATTATTGCTGAGTCATATAATAGTTCTATATTTAGTTTTCTGAGGTACATCCACACTGTTTCCAAAGTGGTTGTACCAATTTGCGTTCCCACCAACAGTGTAAGAGGGTTCCCTTTTCTCCATACCATCTCCAGCAATTATTTGTTGACTTGTTAACAATGGCCATTCTGACTAGTGTGAGGTGACACGTCATAGTAGTTTTGATTTGCATTTCTCTAATAAATAGTGATGTTGAGCATTTTTTCATGTGCTTATTGGCCACCTGTATAACTTCTTTGGAGAAATGTCTGCCTATTTTTCAACTGGGTTGGATTTTCTGCTCTTGAGATGTATAAGTTGTTTGTTCATTTTATTTTAGAGATTAAATCCTTATCAGTTGCATCATTTGAAATTATTTTCTTCCATTCCATAGGTTGCCTTTTTGGGTTTTTTTATGGTTTATTTTGCTGTGCAAAAGCTTGTTAGTTTAAATAAACCTAGGTCCCATTGGTTTATTATTGTTTTTATTTCTATTGCTTTGGGAGACTGATCTCAGAAAATATTTGTGCACATGATGTCAGAGAATATTTTGCCCATGTTCTCTTCTAGGAGTTTTATGGTGTCTTGTCTTATGTAAGTCTTGAAGCCATTTAGAGTTTATTTTTGTGCATGGTATGAGGGTGTGTTCCAGTTTCATTGATTTACATGCAGCTGTCCAGTTTTTCCAACACCACTTGCTGAAGAGACTTTTTCTCATTTTATATTCTTGTCTCTTTTGTTGAAGATTAATTGACCATAGGTGTCTGGATTTATTTCTGGGTTCTCTATTCTGTTCCATTGATCTGTATGTCCTTCTTGGTACCAGTACCACAGCCTTGATTACTTTAGCTTTGTATGTTGTCTGAAGTCTGGGAGAGTTATGCATCCTGCTTGCTTTTTGTTCCTCAGGATTGCTTCGACAATTGTGGGTCTTTTATGGTTCCATATAAATTTTGGGGTTGTTTGTTCTAGATCTGTGAAAAATGTCATGGGTAATTTGATAGGAATTGCATTGAATCTGAAGATTGTTTTGGGTAGTTTGGACATTTTAACAATATTAATTCTTCCAGTCTAAGAGTATGGAATATGTTTCCATTTCTTTGAATCCTCTTTAATTTCCTTGATTAGTGTTTTATAGTTATCAGCATAAAATCTTTTACCTCCTGGTTCTGGTTTATTCCTAGGTATTTAATTCTTTTGAGTGCAATTTTGAATGTATTTCTATATTCCTTTTCCAATATTTCATTGTTAGAAATGCAACTGATTTCTGAGTGTTAATCTTATATCCTGCTACTTTGCTGAATTCATTGATCCATTCAGATAGTTTTTGTGTAGAGGTCTTAGAGTTTTCTATATTTAGTATCATGTCATCTGCATAGAGTGACAATTTTACCTCTTCTTTTCCAAGTTGGATACCTTTTATTTCTTTTGTTTGTCTGATTGCTGTGGCTAGGACTTCCAATACTATGTTGAATAAAAGCGGTGTGAGTGGGCATCCTTGTCTTGTTCCAGATCTTATTGAGAAGGCTTTCAGCTTTTCTCTGTTGAGTGTTATTTTGGCTGTGGATTTGTCATCGTGGCTTTTATTATGTTAAAGTATGTTCCTTCTGTACCCAATTTAATAAGAGTTTTTATCATGAATGGATGTTTGATTTTGCCAAATCGTTTTTCTGCATCTGTTGAGATGGTCATGTGGTTTTTGACTTTTCTTCTGTTAACGGTGGTGAATGATGTTGATTGGTTTGCATATGTTGAACCATCCTTGTGAAGTTGGGATGAATCCCACTTGGTTGGGGTGTATTATCTTTTTTATATGTTGTTGGATTCAGTTGGTTAAACTTTTGTTGAGGATTTTTACTTCTATATTCATCAAAGACACTGGCCTGTAATTTTCTTTTTTGGTACTTTGTCTAGTCTTGGTATTAGGGCGATGGTGACTTCATAGAATGCCTTGGGGAGTGTTTCCTCTTCAACCTGTTGGAAAAGTTTAAGAAGGATAGGTCTAATTTCTTTGTTTGTTAGAATTTGCCTGTGAAGCTGTCTGGTCCTGGGCTTTTCTTTGTAGAGAGTGTTGTTATTACATATTCAATTTCATTTCTAGTGATTTGTCTGTTCAATTGATCTATTTCTTCTTCTTTCAGTTTTGATGGGCTTTATGTCTCTAGAAAATTGTCCACTTCCTCTAGGTTGTCACATTTGTTGGCATATAATTGTTCATAGTATTCTCTTATTTATTTATTTATTTATTTATTTATTTATTGTATTTCTACAGTATCCATTGAGATTTCTCATTTTTCATTTCTTATTTTGTTTATTTGAGTGCTTTTTCTCCTCTTCTTGATGAATCTGGCAAGAGGTTTGTCAATTTTGTTTGACCTTTCAAAGAACCGGCTCCTGGTTTTATTGATATTTTTAATTGTTTTTTCGAATCTCTATTTTATTGATTTCCTCTCTGGACTTTATGATTCCCTTCCTTCTGATGACTTTAGGTTGTCTTCATTCTTCTTTTTCTAATTCCTTTAGGTGGTGGGTTAAGTTGTTGATTTGAGATTTTTCTTCTTTTTTGAGGGAGGCCTGTATCGCTATGAACTTCCCTCTAAGCACTGCCTTTGTGGAATCTTATAGATTTTTAATGATTGTGTCTTCATTATCATTTGACTTTAGGTATTTTTTTTTTAATTTCCTTCTTGATTTCCTCATTGACCCATTGGTTTTTTAGTAGCATGTTGTTTAGTCTCCATGTAGTCAGTTTTTTCTCATTTCTTTTCCTGTGGTTGATTTCTAGTTTCATGCCCTTGTGGTCAGAGAAGATACTTGAAATAATTTCTGTACTCTTAAAATTGTTGAGGTTAGTTTTGTGCCCCAGTATGGGGTTAATCCTTGAGAATGTTCCATGTGCACTTGAAAAGAATGTATATTCTGATTTTTTTTGCATGTAACATCCTGAAAATGTCAGTGAAGTCTAACTTTTCTACTTTGTCATTTAGGATCTCTGTTGCCTTATTGATTTTCTGTCTAGAGGATTTGTCCACTGATGTGTGTGGGGTATTAAAGTCTCCTCCTGTGATTGTATTCCCGTCAATTTCTCCTTTTATGTCTGTGAGTATTTGTTGTATGACAATTATAATATCCTCTTCTTGAATGGACCCTTTTATCAGTAAAGAGTGATCTTCTTCGTCTTTCTTTGTGGCCTTTGTTTTAAAGCCTGTTTTGTCTGAATTGAGCAATGCAGCTCTTGCTTTCCTGTGTTTGCCATTTGCATGAAATATCTTTTCCCATCCCCTCACTTCCAATCTATGTGTGTCCTTTGGCCTAAGGTGAGTCTCTTGTAGACAGCATACTGTGGGCTCTTGCTTCTTTTATCCAACCTGCCACTCTGTGTCTTTTGATTGGACATTCAGTCCATGGACATTTAAGGTAATTGTTGATAAATACGTATTTATTGCCATTTTAAACCTTGTTTTCCAGTTGATTCTTTGTTTCTCCTTTGTTCCTTTCATTTTTTGGCTGGATGATTTTATTTTATGCTTGTGTACTTTTCTTTTTAGTTTTTGTGAATGTAATGTTTGGTTTTGAATTGTGGTTGCTCTGTTTTTCAAGTATGTTAATCCCTTCCTATACCTGCCTGCATTAGCCTGATACTCATATCGACTCAAACACTTTCTAAAAGAAATAAAAGAGAGAGAGTCTAGATTTACTTCTTTCCTTCCCCACGTTTTATGAAGCCCTTTATTAATGACATCTTTGTTTTTCCTTTTGCTGTTCCTGTGTTTATCATCACTTTTACAATAGTTTTTTTTTTTTTTCCTTTTAGATATGTATAGTGGTGTATTGAAGCGATTGCTTTCCTGTGATTTCTTCCATCCTATTTCTTCTTACTTCTTTTTTATTTAGAGGAGCCCTTTCAGTATTTCTTTTAGAATGGTTTAATATTGCTATACTGTTGTATTTCTCTTTGTTGGAGAAATTCTTTCTTTATTTCTCCTCCTATTTTAAATGATATCCTTGCTGGGTAAAGTACTCTAGGCTGCAGATTTTTCCCTTTTAGAACTTTGAATGTATTTTGCCACTATCTTCTGGCCTGTAGTATTCTGTAGAGAAATCAGCCTTATGGGGGCTGTCTTATAATTAACTATTTGTTTTTCTCTTTCTGCCTTTAGAATCCTCTCTTTATCTTTAAATTTTGCCATTTTTCTTATAGTATGTCTTGGTGTGGTCCTGTTTGGGTTCAACCTGTTTGGGGCCCTCTGTGCTTCCTGTATCTTGATATGTTTCCTTTGGATTTGGAAAGTTACCACCCATAATTTCTTCAAATATACATATATATTTAATTATTTGTCTTTTTAGGGCCACACCCACAGCATATGGAAGTTCCCAGACTACAGGTCCAGTCAGAGCTTGGCTTGGATACTTTGGCTAGGTATCCAAGCCAAGTCTGTGACCTACCTCACAGTTCATGGCAAAGCCACATCCTTAACCCACTGAGTGAGGCCAGAGGTCAAACCCGCATCCTTAAGGATACTACTTGGGTTTGTTACTGCTTAGCCATGACAGGAACTGTGTTCAAATATATTCTCAATCCCCTTTTCTTTTTCCTCTCCTTCTGGAATATTATCCTATAGATGTCTTGTATTGCTTTCGTGTTTTTTCATTTGGTTCTGTTTCCTGCCCTGATTGGGTGATTTCCATCATTTTATCTTCCAAGTCACTAATTTTTTCCTCTGCATTATTCATTCTGTTCTTCAGTGCCTTTAACTCAGCTTGCGTCTCTGCAAACAAATTTTCTAATTTTTCTTTGTTCCTCCTTATATTTTCTAGTTCCTTTCTAAAGTAATCTACATCAGTGTTCATATTCACTCTTAATTCCTTCACTATTTTCACTGTCTCCTATTTGAGCTTGGTATCTGTTAGACTGCAGAGGTCTTTTTCGTTGTTTGCTCCTTCAGATGAATCCTGCTGTTCTTTTAATTGGAAATGGTTCCTGATCTTCATTTTACTTATACTTTTCTTAGTTTAGGGGAAAAAAAAACTACTGTAATCTTGGAAGGCTATTTATATGCACAAGCATCCCTGGGTGCTTTCTGAGGGCTTGGTATTTATTTTTAGGGTTATGCAAGTACTTCCAGGGAGATGGAAGCAGTGGGCAGGGCTAGTAGCCAGTGCCTGGTCGCTGGGCCTTTGACAGTGGCAAGGACCCATGGGAAGGTGGTACAGGCTGCTCGTAGTTGCAGGGCTCTGGGAAGTGGCAGTAATCAGGAAGGTGTAGGTGGTGCCTAGAGTGTTTGGCAGTGGCAGCTACAGGGCGTGTGCATTCCCAGGGGAATGAGTGCAAAAATGGGTGGTGCTCATTTGCATTGCCCTCCTCTTTGCTGACCTCTGCAGTAACTGGGGACTCAGGTGGTGCCTGTTCATGGACTTGTAGTGGTGGCGGGCCACATCACCTCTGGTGCCTGAGATGACTGCATGGTTTGCCCCCACCACCTGAAGACCACATAAAAGGTACTACTTTGTGCTTAGCCTCCCCCCGCCACTGCCCTTATCCCACACAGTGGTGCCCTGCCACCCAGAGCCCACACAAGAGGCACCCTGTCACTGATAGCCTGTGCCAAAGGTGCCCTGCCCTCTGAGAGTCCATGCGTGTTCAGGGAAAGATATTCCTATGGCTGTCTACCCCTCCTCCTCTCACCCTCCCCAGCAGTGGTGCCATGCTTCTCCTGTGGGCTCAGACCTCCTGCCAGGTTCCCTCAGCTGTGGTACTCTGCTCCCCAGCCTGTGGCACACCACTCCCTAACCCCTCAGGCTATCTCCATACAGCCAACCCTAGTCCTATCCATGGAACAGACCCCTGGAGCCTGAGTCTTTGTGTCCAGCCCCTGCTGAGGCATCTCAGGCTGTGATGTCCCAGGGCAGTGGTACCCATGGTCTGTGTGCTTCTCACTCTGCTTTGATCTCCTCAGTCCAGCTGCTGTGCTTTTCTTTGTGACTTTGAGGTCACTCCATCTTGGCTGATCTCTCTGTCAGTTAGGTGGTTTCCCAGGGTGTGGGTTCTTTTCCTCTTTAATGGCTCCCTCTCAGGAGTACTAGTCCTGTCCTGATTCCTTTTCTCTCTTTTTTTCTTTTCCTTTTGTTCTACCCAGTTACGTGAAGGGTTTCTTGCCCTTTTTGGAGTTTTAAGGTTTTCTGCCAGCATTCTATAGATGTTCTGTGTGAATTGTTCTACATGTGGATTTTTTTTTTAATGTGTTTGTGGGAGAAGGTAAGTGCCATGTCTTACTCCTCTGCTACCTTAATCCTTCTCCTACATTTTATTTATTGATTGGCGTCTCTTTCAGTTCATTTATCACCTGGTATAGGTGTTTTAATGAAAAAAATATAAGTTTTTGATAGTCACAGAAGTTCACCATTTTTACTGCAATCTTTGGGTAGTGATATACATACTCAAAAATTTATTTATTTATTTTACCATATATCATAATATTGTTTATAAAATGATCTTATTGTATGCTCCCTTGAATGGAATGAGAACTTAAAAAACTTAAGGATGGCAGACACTAAGTCAGTCTTAATCGTCGTTACATTTCTCAAGGGAGTGTTATATCAGTTTTACAGATGATGCAGCAAGGACTCTTCAGTGATCAGATGTCTTAACCAAAATCATACAACCTAGTGAATGGGATGAGGAGGTAGGAGGAAGAAAATGAACACATGCTGAGTGTTAATATGTGCTAGACATTGTGGCAGGTACTTTATGTATATTATATAATTTAATTCTTAACACAACTGTGGTAGGCTGAATGTTGACCTCCAGAATGACTGCATCCTATTCCTCAGAACTTGTCCAAGAAACCTGATAACAAAAAGAAACTTTATAAATGTGGTTTAGCTAAGGATCTTGAAGAGACCATGTTGGAGCATCCAGATGGACCAGTATAATTTTAGGGGTCTTATAAGCAGGAGGCAGGAAAAGAGAGAAGAAGCAGATGTTACTCTGGAAACAAGAGGTTGACATGATGTGAGGACAAGGTATGAATCTATGATTGCAAATGGCCTTTAAAAGCTAGAAAAACAAAGGAATAGATAACCCCCTATAGCCTCTAGAAGGAACAAGCCCTATCAATACCCTGACTTTAGTCCAGTGAAACTGATTTGAGACTGCTGGCTCCAAGATTGTGAGAGATAAATTTGCATTGCTTTAAGTCACCCAGTGTGTGGTAGTTTGTTTTAGCACTCATGGGAAATTAATACAGCAGCCCAGCTGGATAACTCAGTTAAAATTTGGGTAACTTGTTCAATATCACAATACCGCCATAAAAGAAAGTTGAGTGTGCTGTTCCTATACTCTCAGACAGTGTTAGAAACCTATAATCACAAGCAGAAATTTCTCCCATATTTTAGAGTGTCAAGGAGTTACAAGTAATTTTTATAGTACTTAACAAAAAAAAAAAGATGGCAGGGCAAGTTTTTGGTTTTGTTTTGTCGTGGTGTTTTTTTTGTTTGTTTGTTTGGGTTTTTTTGGTGGGGAAATATATATTCATTATAGGTTTTCACAAACCTAGTATCACATGCAGTTCTTCTGTATCAGAGACCACCTGCTCCAGTAGACCAGTAGCCCTTTATGAATTAGCACTCTTCAACCCAGAGATGCCCTGCTTCTTTCTCTGTGAAAAGGACCTGAGACTTCCAACAAGGTAATTCTACCATGATTGTGCAGCAGTAACAATGCTATGCTTACTGAGGTGTAAGATCATTCTGAAGCGTAGTGCTTTAGGCTTCAGATTCTATGGAGTATCAGTAATAGTGGGGTGAAGTAGCTGAAGATACTGTGATGATAATTATTAAGAGGAGGCCATCAAGGAGATGTACAGCACCCAGTCTTCTTTTCTAGAGGTAGGTGAGGCCAGTGACCATTGTCCATGTGGCTTTTTTGGGGCACCATCCTCAGATCCAATCCCATGTCTTAAATGGATTGCCTCTCCTCTGAGCATTCCTTGTTGCTTTAATAAAATAGGAGGTGTTATACCATATGCTTCTTCATATTCACTTAACACAGTTCTTTTGACCTTCACACTCATAGCCCATTCAACCTAAATAAAGTTTAGAAAAGATTATGGAAATAGAGAATTCATCTGGGTTGTTAAGCTGTAAGCTCAGGAAAGAATACTGGGACATGGAACTTCTTTCCCTCCCAAAGTGATCTAAGAAAAGTATTCAGAGACTGATGGTGCCTTTAAGCAAGGTAGAGTATACCACACACCATGGTCAATTGCACAAGAGCGATAGAATCTCAGTCCCATTTGGGATTTACCTTGGAGTAGAACCCAAGACCTTGATTAATTAAATCCCCGTAGGGTGGAAGCATTCATGTACATGAAGACTTGGACCTGTTTATTGCCTGAGGCCTTCATTTGTTGGGAGTATGGTTAGAACAGTCCACCACAGCAGAGAGACAGACTTAAAGGGGATGAAATGCTTTGGATTCCCACAACTGGAAATGACAAGGATTCATGGGCCAGTAGATGCAGAACAGAGTAGCCCAGCTTGAGTGTTCTTAACTGTGCCCCGTGAAAGAGGGAAGCTGACAAAAAGAGAGTTCCCAGAGCCTTGCACCCAAATTACAGTACTATGCATCATGGAGACCCCCAGACCCCCTGAAAAAATTCACACATGTACCCTAAGAAAGCAACCATTTAGAATGGTGTCGTGAAAGACAACAAAGGCCAGACTGCAAAACTATGAGGAAAGAAAGACTTTTGCCCTTCTTCTTCGTCTCCCCTTTCTTACCACAGTCCAAGAGTAAGCAGGAAAGGAAGTGGGGTGAGGAGAGAAAGTGAAGCTAAGTAAAAATGCCCTTTCTCTCACTGAGTCTTTGGGTCATGGACCAGTCTTGAACTGTGGAGAAGAAAGAAGCTTTGAATGGAATTAGAGATTGGAGCTCCAATTTAGACTGGATTGAACTTTTGAATAAAGTTGACTAAGAGTGAATCACAGTGATTGAAAAGGAAATAGAAGTGACTTTGAAGTTATAAGATTTGCATAATGTGCCATCAGAGGGTAGGAAAGTTTGATTAAAAAGGAATGATAAGAGGAATAGTTGGTTAAAAATAAAGGGACTTCTAGAACACATTTCCATCAAATTTAGTTCACTCAGTAAATCAGTTAACCTTGTAAGGTGTGGGACAGAACAGCTAGGGCTGGAAATCACAGCTCCCAAATTACTTTCGGGTTTTCTACATATTATAGCATACATCCTCTGGTCCCTAATATCCTTAGAAATCACCCTAACATGAGATTTTGACCCTCAAGTCTGTTATTCCCATTGAATATGCCTTTATAACACATTGTACAAGACACTGATTTTAGTGGTAATCTGTCAATTCTCTTTTTGCCTCGCAACATTAAATTAACTTTAGATTTCCTTGGTGAGTTTTTTTTTTTTTTTCAATTTGTTTTAATTTCTTATTTTACTAATTTGCCACACTTTGTTTGTGCTTGGAAAATTTGCCAGCTCTTCATGTTATAGTCAAGTAGGAGAGAAACACAAGATGATGAAAGTTAAAAGATACATTTCTAGAAGCAACTTTTGAGTATCTTTGATGACACAAAGGCAATAACTGTGTTTCTCTAGGGTTTATGATTCTAATCTAAGGAGAAAAGGCATGAAGCTGGAGAACATTACTTTGTCTAAATGGTTTCCTGAAAAAATTTTAAGATGTCTTGAATGTCAACCAATAAAGAGACTGTTGATTTCAATAACTCAATCCTGGTTATAAGAAATAAATGAAGAATAATATGGGAAAGGAAAAATTTATGTCCAGTCATTAAGTGGCCTTAAGGACATTTAGAAGATAATTAAATAAAATCTTGTCCTAAACCTGAGACAAATTAAAGCACTAATATAAAAGTAAAGCTGTTATATAAAATTGTCTTTGAAGAATGAAAGCTTTTTTCTTTGTCCTGTGCTATTTGGAAATTGCTAAGAACCATCATGTCTCAGCTTTCCATTCCATGACTTAAATCTCATCATCTCATTTCTTCATACACATTAAAAAAAAAAAAACTAGGCATTTAAACTGAAATATGTCAGATTAAGAATGGAAATCTCTCTTTGCTCTAGTTAAATGTCAAAAAAAAATATATGTCCATCAAAAAATGTTTTGAGCTTACTATATATGTGTCATTACAGGATGATAAAGGTCTATTCTTTTCCCTGTTATAAAATAAGCAGTTCAGCAGCAGAGTCAAAGATTGTCAACTTGTCAACTCTGACTGGGATCTTGGGTTCATCTAGATCAACTTCCCTTGTGGTGGCACTCAGTAGCCCAAGATTGCTCATCTAGTCAGTTAAAGGATTTGAATCACTGACCATTTCTGCCGACTCTTATCCAGTATACCCATTCTCTCTGAATAGCAATTGTAATTTTAATCCTGGCTCCAAATAGTACACACATTCTTCCCCCTACTCAGACCCACCTCTCAAAAATACAAAATGCATTTTGGAATGAATTCTGTTTTTCTATTTCTTATTTTCAAAATCCAAAACCATGCAACTTTATGAAGTATTCTTTCCCCTCTATTTTTTTGTCTCTCTTTTTCTTCCACTCTAAGCCTTAAATTCCTTAATTATTCACATATTGAGCATCTTTGGACAATACTGCAGCCCAGAAGCTGGGGATCAGTTTTCAGAGGAATAGGACAACCTGTAGGAAGATGACAAACCAGAGAACTTAGACATTTTGACTCATTTCCCAGTCATTCAACCTTCTTACAGGGTTGTATTTTATTTTATATCAAATTAGGTACTTATACCAGTGTAAAAAATTATATATGTGTGTGTGTGTGTATATATATATATATATATATATATATATTTTTTTTTTTTTTTTTTGCTTTTTAGGGCCACACTCATGGCATATGGAGGTTCCCAGATTAGGGTTGAATTGGAGCTACAGCCGCTGGCCTGCACTATAGCCACAGCAACACAAAATCTGTGCTTCGTCTGAGACCTACATCACAGCCACAGCTCACGGCAACACCAGATCCTTAACCCACTGAGTGAGGCCAAGATCGAATCCACAACCTCATGGTTCCTAGTCGGATTCGTTTCTATTGCACCACAATGTGAACTCCGAAAATAAGATAATTTTTATCAAGTTTCCATAATCATGTCTGAATTAGATAGGGGAAGCTAAACTGCTTTAACAATGGATTCAGAATATAATGACTTGAGGGGGAAAAAGACAGAAAATACGTTTGTTTCTTTCTGCACAATAATCCAGGACAGCACTTCCCAAAGTATGAGAGCTGTTAGGAAAGAAGATTCTTGCACCCTGTTCTAGATCTCCTGAATCAGAAACTCTGGTTTTGAGGGTCAGCAATCTATCTTTGGTAAACATTCCAAGTACTTCTAATTGCACGTTAAAGTTTGATATCTATGGGGCAGTTTTTCAATTCAGGAAGATTTATGTGTATGGCAGTGAATGGGCCATGTCTCTGCTTCATTTAGTCCAAAGACTCAAGGTGACTCTATTTCTACTGTCCTCAATATGCACACATGAGAATTGAGAGCACAGACAGGATGTGTGGGAAGCAGGACCCCTGTAGGGCTTCTTACCTACCTTCAAGGGAATTTCAGCAAATTGTTATAGCCAACTGCAAGAGAGGCTAAAAATGTAATAGAACTGGGCATATTATATGCAGTTACTATGAAAGAAGGGAGAGGGGATTTTGGTGGACAGCTGATAGTCTCTGCAACAATCACATAATTATATTTGTACAATCAGGTTTATTGGTGACATTTTATCTCTTTTTCTTATATTCCTATTAATGTTGCTTTCACTCAGGTACTTTAATTCTGGCTTTGCTCATGGGAGCTAAAGTAAGAGGGTAATTCAAGAAAGAGGAAACTGTTAACAGTGCTAAATGATGCTGAGAAATCAATGAAATGAACACTAAACCTATCTCTTACATTTGGCAAAATGAAGGCCAAAATGGAAATATTGTTCCATAAAACGATGAATCGTAAGCTGTGTTGGTATAAGGTATGTTGGTAAATGAGTAGGAGAAAAGAAAATGAAGATAGCAAAAGAAATAAATTTTTAAAAAGAGATTAATTGTGGAGTGTCAGTGAGTTAAGGCTGTAAGTAAGGACGATATGGCATAGAGGCCTAGGTATGACCACATATTGATAGAAAAGGTCTAGTTGAGAAGCTATGATTGAATATTCAGGAAAGGGAAGTTGAATAATATTTCTTATAATGGGATCTAAACACACAGATGGGAGGAGTTACCTTAGGAAAAGAAAAAAACTGCCTCCAATGTAACAAGAAAGAAAGAGAAATATAGGGAAAGAGAAGAAAAATTGAAGTAACCATTGGAGAAGTTGCCAGAGGAAGTTTCCAGAGTAATACAGGTAGAATGCTGAGCAGGATTAAAGACCTATTTGAAGTCACTTTGCATAAATCTACATAAAATCATTGTAATAGTGTGTTAATGTTATATTGGGTTGCTATATTAATTTGGATGCTATCAGCCCTAAAAATTACATTTATTGGAGTGTCTCTGTTAATTTTTTAAGACATTAAATAAACTGACCAAGAGTAGGAAGACTGTAATATTTGATTTTTGCCTAACCCTAGTTAATTAATCTGTGGTAGGAATCCCTATTCAGCAGGTTTATAATGTATGTAGCACTTGGTGAAATTTTGTGAAATTCCATAACTCTCTTAAGGCTTTGAAATGAACACTCATATGGTAGGTTTTTAAGAGTTGACATCTTTTCTCCATATTTTATTGGAATTTTAGAAAATTCTGAAAAGAGTCTTATCAAATGGGCCACTGTTTCCTGTTTATAAAAAAGTAATTTAAAAAATTAAGTGCCTAAATTAAACATGCAGTTTATGTGCCAGGAAATGAAACAAAATAGGTCTTTCTCAGTCATGAAACTTATTTCTAAAATGGGACATCAAGATGACTATAAATTGTGAAGCAACCTGGATATTTATGCAGTGCCAGGCTTTCATCCTTGTATTCTGGCTGCTGTAGGCTTCTGGGTGTAGAGTGCACTTTGGTGGAACCCACCCTGCTGCTCTGGTAAGTTAACTTCCCTCACCAGGCCCAACCCTTGAGGCCACTGTATACCACCCTAATCCCTATAAATTCCAGACATTTTGAGATAATCCCATGCTGATGATTCAAACCAGCTAGTTCTCAGGAAGCCTGCAAAACCTAACACCCACCCTGCTCGCTAGATCTCCCTTCGTAGCTGCCCCCACAGCTCTCCTTTGCTGTCACTCTCTCCCTGGGTACAATTCCCTGGATGGTCCAGCCCAGCAGCCATCTCTTCTTAGTAGCCTTCGTAAAAAAAACATTCAGCTTTTCCTCTAAATGGGCCATTGTTTCCCACAGTCAAAAGAATTCTTAAGGTCTTGTAAAACATTTGGCTCTCTGGCCAGAGCAATTGAGTCTTGGATTATTTCTTGGAGAAATTGCTCCTGGCTCACTAACTGACTCCTGACCACAGAGAGAACATTTGGGATGGAATTTGAACTTGCTCTTTGCCCTTGTAGCCTGAGGCTCCTTGAGCTAAGCTTTCCAGGCTAGAAGATCAGTGGGTTTGCTTTTAGTCTCAGTCTGTTTGTCAGAGACCTATTCTAGGAGACGGCCTCTTCTTGATGGTGATGGTGTTTGTTTATTTTCATTTGGGTCAGAACTCTGGTTGGTCTGTGTGTCTTAGGGGACTCCTGTGCAGGAAGATGTTGGTTGGGCGCCCCTGGTAGAGAAATGGCAGCTGCGTCTCACTTTGACATTGCTCAGGTGAAGGTAGCAGCTATGTGTTTTGCTGCTGCTTGTCTCTTTGCTGTCCCAGAGATCTTTATACTCCTTAGACTCTCCAGTATCATAGCCTGCACCTTTAGAGACCAGCTTCCCAATATATAATCCAAAGGGGGCCTCTTGTGCAAGGAAACTGATAATTTCATCCAAACAACCCCCTTCAGAACACCTGACAGTTATCCAATTACTTAAATAATGCAGACCTCCAACCAGTGTGCTTGGCCTTAGTAAGTTCTGTGATATCACATGTGATAGGACTGATGCTTCTGACAGTGGGTCTTATTACAACACTGTCCTAAGGAGAGATACAAACCCCAACCTTTTAGCTGTGGACTGAGAAAGCTTGAGCAAGAGCTGGCTGCCCTTCTTACAGCCACCCAAAGAGTTCATACTATGAGTTATCAGACAGAGATAGAAACTAAAAACACAGCCTTAGATGGCTAGAAACCCAAAACAGGGAAAAATAAATTATATAAATAAAGATATGTATATATATTTTTAGCAGCTGCACTTGTGGCATATGGAAGTTCCTGGGATAGGGGTCAAATTTGAGCTGCAGCTGCAGGCTGAAGCCACAGCCACAGCACCATGGTATCCCAGCCACAACACTAGATCCTTAACCCATGGGTTCTTAACCTGCTGAACCCGAATGGGAACTCCTATTTTTTTTAAAAAACAAAGGTCCATAACTTGAAACAATTGAAAACTCAAGATTTACTAAAATAAATTTTATCACAAAAGAATAAAAAGGTTACTGATTGCCTTTTGTACCTCAACAGCATAAGTTCTCAATTAACTTTAACCACTGCTAAAATGCACCAATTGACAAAACTTCATGGACTTAAACACACTGGATCTCAAATTACAGTTTAATTAGAGGATTCCATTAAATTCAAACATGGACCCCCCCACCTCCAACCTTAGAAAAGTAACTAAAAACAGAGGAACAAAATAGGTATTCCTCATTTTAAGTTATAACCCTGATTAAATTTCCCATAGTCATGATATCTAGAGCCCTAAAATATTTTGTGTTGGACAGAGGCACTCTAAAACAATGATTAATAAACTGAAGGTAAAGAAGGTCTCTGGACCTTACAAACTGTCTTGACAGGAAATGACCCCATGGACTTCCCAGTTAAAATAGTTAAGACAGCCAATATAAGTTAAGACAGGACCTTCAATAATTCAAACTTTATGTAAGAATTAATAAAAGAGGGATTATATTCACTGTCCCTCCATTTAATTGTCAAAAGTTGCCTATTCTTAAACCTTCAAAAATTGAAGAAGAAAAAAAAAAAAGAATGCCTTACAGTAGATAACCGCAACTTTAATATAATGGACCCATCCATTAAGGTCTTCATACATAGTGACTAGTATTGTTAAAATTACTGACTTCATCTAATCAACAATCAGTATATTGGTGGTAAGAGATTTGGTTCATACGTTCTCTTTGGTGCCTATTTTAACAGCCTCTCAGTAGCAGTTTGCCTTTACCTCCAAGAGAAGCAATACAACTTTTACTGGCCACCTTCTAGAGTAAGGACCTCAAGATCTTTGCCATTGCACACAATCTTGCAAACAAGATCTTAACTGCATCCACCTTTTTTTTTTTTTCCATCAACATGCAAATGACTTTACAGTGAAGACATCCTCCTTCAAGTGGTTTTATTTAATGCACTCATTTCCATTCTGGAGGCAACATGGTTCTCATTTAGCAATACTACTTAATTTCTTTGATGCTGTTACTTACTAATCACCCATCTTAACTGGCACCCCCTCCCAAGAAAGGCTCAAAAATTGGTCCAAATTAAAATTGATAGGCCTCACAAGGGATCACACCAGGAGGGACAGCTGGGTGGTCTACCTCCCTTCCCTCATTTGCAACCACAACCTCTCACCCTGTGTCTATGGCCACTACAACCACCCTTTCCCTTGTCTACAAACAAATACCCCTAACTTTTACATATACTGTAGTAAACTATCAGTTCATAGTATCTGTCTGCTGCACTTATCACCTTAACTCAAGGAATACACCAAGATGTTATTATCAAAAATATGTTTAATTTGTACTTAAACATGCTTTATAATTCCGCCATGATATTGTTAGAGACTCCCAGATTTCAGACCTGTTTTTCCATATAAACAGGAAACTTGGTTATGGGTTGACCTTATACTTCTACTGCTTCTCTCCTTTTGACTCTCATAATAAAATATTTTTCTATGTAGTTGAGGGCAACTTGAACCTCTCTAAAAGTCTCCTCTCTGCTCCTTGGGCTACTGGAATTCTTCAAATAATTGAGCTCAAAACTGATGTCAAGACAACTATAATATAGTTTTGTTTCTGTGCTGTCTTGACCCAGTTTTGAGGACCTAAAAGTTGGTCAGTTACCCTTCTTGAGCAGCTGTTTAAGTCCACACCCCAGTGGCCTCCCTTCTCAGGCTCCCACAGCAGGACCATTGTACATACATGCTAACTGCCTTAGGGCCAGAAACCAGACAACTGAGGACAGCCCCTTTTCCCTGAGCCTGAACAATCATTTAAATTAGCCAGTCCGCAGGGACCCTTTCAACCTAACTAACTCCACCTCCTTGCTCCCTAGAGCTACACCTTGCTATTACCTGCTGGGGTAGTGAGGAGGGAAATCTTTGTGTGCCCTACCTGGCAGCCAGTTCTTTGGAGCTCTAAATAACAAGGAATTCTCCCTTTCTTCTATCCAAATATCAGTGGGTTTTGTTCTTTTATCAAAAATATCTTTAAATCTCACATAACATGTAGTTTCTTTTATTTTACTACAAGGAATACAGGGAGGTTCCACCCAAATCGGAAGTTTCTAAATTCTTAGAATTGCCCCAAAGTAAAAAAATCACATCATCATACCAAAAATTAGATAATAGGTTTCTACCTTCAGTAAGGCCTTGTAACCTAAATGTCAAAAGAACCTAAATGTCAAAAGAAGATTAAATTCTTAGAGGCATTGATTCATCATAATCTTTTGCCTTTGTGTTAGTGTTTCCTCTTTCCTTCTGTTCAACTCAGTTTTATGTTTCCCCTAATCTCAGTTTCTTTGAGTCATTAATATTCTGTCTAGAATTGCGCTCATCAGTAAACTAGCTACCAATCAAATCAAAACTTTAAAACTTGTTAATTAATTAAAAATAATTTTTAAATTAAATAAAATTGAAAATTTATTTCCTGTTATACTAACCACATTTCCATGTTTCAGTAGGTACATGCTTCTAATGTTGACTATACTGGTCAATGCAGAAAAGCATTTCCTGCATAGCACAGAGTCCTACTGAATAGCTCTCTTGTAATATATGAGTGTCTATTAATTCCCCCAGCTACTTCTAGTATTACTTGTAGGAATAGTTTTATGGAGCATATCAGATATTTTAGGTGAATATTTGTTAGCTGAAGAAAAAGGGCATTCTGGGAGAAAAAGTTATGGGAAATAAGAAACAAAGCATGCAGTTAGGGGGAAAAAAACATTTTTAAACTAAAGAAGATAGTTATATGAATTTATGGTAAAAAGATTCTGTGCAATCTTGATATCTCTAATCCTTTTGAATTAGTCCTTCACTTTCCTTGCTTTTAATTTTCTTTTTTAGCAGAGATTCTGTGTTATCTTGGATTTGATCTCTACTCTTCCGGGTGGTAAATGTCTTCCTGAACATATGTTTAGTAGTACAAAACAAAAACAAAGCAAGCATATGCTCTTCCACAACATCCAGAAGACTTTCCTGGATGAGTCTGAAAATATGCTCCTGACAGTGTGGTTAGGGCTCCAGACAGAGCACGGGCACAATGTGAACAGGCTATCTTGCATCCTTTTTCTACAAAGTCTTGCTGGAAGGAAATATGGTTACTCACCTAAATAGATATGAGTTGCACCAGAATAAATTCATTTCATCTCAGCAAACCACATGCTTATTTACAACATATAAGAAATTGCTACTGTCCAGAACTGCTACTGGTTTTGAAGTAGACTGAGCATGTGTCTGAAAACTGGGATGGTGCACCACATTCTGTGCTTAAGATTAAGCCTTGATAAATTAACATTTTTATAAGATGCAAATTATTTGATTTCCTCTTCAAAGCAAGAGTATGTGGCCATGATTATCATCTTATTATACATAATTTTAAATACTGTGTGTGTGTGTGTGTGTGTGTGTGTGTGTGTGTGTGAATGGCAATGTTTCCAAACCACTGTTGACATGAGGCATTTGAGACAATGTCAGTCTTTGTTGTGAGGTCCTGCTCTGTGCATTGCAGAATGTTTAGCAGCATCCATGTCCTCTACCTAATAAATGCCAGCAACCCACCCTCTTAACCCAGTTGTGACAAACAAAAATGTCTCCAAATATTGGCAGATATCTCCTAGAGGGCAAAATAACCTGCATTTGGGAAGGTCTGATCTATGATCTATGATAATTTCTCAACAGTGTGGATATATTCATAGTTATGTTAAATTTAGTATGTAAATATGCTACTGACAACATACATTAACTTGATAGAGTTTACACAAATTAGAAAATGGCAAATGAAAAAAGAAAAAGAAAAAACCTAAGAAAAAACAAACAAAAAAAACCTTTCATGAGTCTGAAATTTTGGTGTTGTAAGTTCCACCTTGCCCTGAGAACTGATACCCCTTTATTTTAATTAGAATGATTTAGGTAAAGAATTTCTGGCTGGCCATATTCACACATTTGGCAAGGGCATTAAGATCTTCTCAAAATGAGCCTGCACAACCAGTTACAGAGACAGATTGCCTACATTGGCAAAGTAAGTCATTTTCTTCCAAATTTCAGCATGGATACTTCATTGGTCAGTATCCACAGTAATTTTTAAAATACATCCTTTAATTTTGTGTGAAAACTTAATTATTTTATCATAGTTTTATGTTAAAATAGTTTATAAAAAAGAAGACATTTTAAATACACAAAATTATAACTTCTTTGGTTATATTTTGCTTTCATTTTTAATGTGCTGCTGACCTAAAAACAGGGAATTTTCTCCATCTCCTAGAAGTTTTGCCAATGTTCTTCTCCTTGCCATTGTGACATCAGTCTGCAAAGCATTGGACGAAGAGGTAATTCAAGTACTAAGTATAACCCCTGAAGTTTCAGTAACAACCTTTTGGCTCAGAAGGTGAGGATTGAAAGTGTCTTGCCAAGATTGTGAGGGACGGAATCCAGAATTCAAGATTATCACCACCCTGTCACCCTCAGAGTCCAAAAAAATTAAAAAGGATTTAACAAAATAATTAAACTGAGCTCATGACTTGAGGAGCTGTTGTATTTGGCAAAGACACTTGAGAGCAGGATCTTCCTTAGCAACCAGTTAATCATGATCTCCTGGCTTGTTCACCAGTATCCCCATCATCCATTCAGATGCTTGTTTTTACGTGCATTTGGCAGATAAATATCTTTATCTGTTAGTCTACACTCTCACTTTTACTCAAGTAAAGCTCATGGAGCTATAATACATTAAAGAGTGTATTTTTTCAGCATTATACAATGTAAAATGCCTCAGGAATCAGCCCTGATATTTTTCTCAGTTAAATCGCTGCACTGATTACCATGAAGTGCATTGATGTCACCATCACTATGACAACATTATGACAAGAACTAGTCACTGTAAGCTACCTAGTAAAAGGAATTGTCATTTATATTGCCGAATAAAATGTAACCCACATAGGACCTCCACTTTCTTGCATAAATTAGTACCTTAATGGTTAGGGAAAGTTGAATCACAACTGGATGAAGAAACCATTCATGTTTATGTTTCTCTCAAGGTAAGATTTGAATATTTGAGGAATGTATACTTTAACTTTTCAGTCAGTTAGAATGGAAGCAGCTGTTTTATCATTATAAAGAACTGTTTAATACAGTAAATGTCCTTCTTTTCACTTGCTTTTTTTTAAAATTTTGTTTGTTTTGCATTTAAGAAAGCACAAGGTTGTGATATCAACAGATAGTCTAACTAAATAGGTGAGCTTTGGGATTTATTTGAAGGTTTTTCTGTGAAGCATTATTTGAATCAGTCTTTATACTTTTAGGTTATTGCATAATTTTTAATTTTTAGCTTATTATGATAGAAGTGAGTCACCCTCTTGTACTGTTCCATTTTTAATTAAACAAGGATTCAAAATCTTTTTTCATTGTTAACTTTAAAAATAACTTGACTCTTGTGTGCTCTCTGTTCCCCTCCCACTAGGGCTGTCCTATAGAAAATAAATAAAGGTGTGTCAGAGACTTAGGAAGAAAAGGTTAGTCATCACAAATGCCATCCATCTAGAAACGCACTGCTGCCAGTATTTTTAGATTATTAATGCTCAATTTTGTACTTGTTTTAACTTGTAGAGTGTCAGCATTGTGGCATTTGTTGTTTAGAGAACTGTATCACCACACAACATGACATGGAACACTTGACAAATGGCAATTTTCCCAGTAATGTTTGCCTTTTTATTTTATCTGAGTAAAATAGGAACTGTTTGGAGGAATTCCTTCCTTGTAAGACATGGTCAATTTACAAAAAGAAAAAAAGAAAAGAAAAAAGGTATAATCTCTCCTGATTTTGAAAGTCTTCTTTTTGACCAATTAAGAGACTATGACAGCCATCATGCATAAATAAGAACTCTAATCATGGAGATGGCCATGTTCTTCTCTTACAACTTTCTAAGCACAAGATTCTTAATGAAAGAAAGTCTTGATTGAAAGACTTTTTTATTGTAATGTATCATATTTATTGTAATGCTAGAGACACTGAAAGAAAAACAAACATTTTTGCAAAGGGTGTGCTATTCCAAAGTATATGATTCAAAACTTCAAGTATGATTTTTGTGTTACTCAAATATAACTGGAACAATTGAGAAAGATAATAGCAAAAAATTGAACATGGATATTTATCTATAAGCAGTCTTAAATTTCTCTGAAAAGTGATATGGTTAACTTAACATTCAATCTGTATCTTTTGTATTGACCTCTTTATTAGAACACAAATGTGCATATTCTGATTATACCATTTTTAACCAAACAACCTTTGTTTTCCAAATTATGCTTTGTATAGGTGTATTAGACAACCATCTAGACAAGAAAATATTTCAATAGAAGACATTTTGAATATATCTCAATAGCATTCTTAACAAAAAATTCAACATAGATATGCACAGATATAAAGAGAAGGAAACTAATCAAAAGTCTATTCGATGTGAAGAAAATTTGAGAGAATTTCAGACATGTACTTTTAGTAAAAAACAAAAAACAAAAAACTTCAAATTGATTGCTTTAAGAGATTTGTTTTCATGAGACATTCCCTGCAAATTGTAGCTTCTATTTTAAATCAAGCCTTTAGCAGAGCATATTGTATATCACTAAAAAAATCTGCTCTACACCATCCATCTAACCTATTTTTATCATATAATAACATAAGCATTAGATTTCCCATATCCTATATAAAGTTAACCTAATTTCTATAACCTCCCCCTATACACATGTGCACACACCATACACTTACATGCTTTTGTGTTTATTCTTCTCTGTAATCCAAATGATATATTTTACCATAGTTTTATTTTTTTGTCTCTCCTTAAAATTCTTATAGAAATAAACAAATTTAAAATCCACTTCCCTAAGAACAGTTTTTTATTTGAAGACTTAAGCAACAGTAGATTTTTTGGTAATCTCTGAGAGAGCTAGAACATCAAAATCATGAGTTCAAATCTTAAGAAATATAGTTCAAATCTAGTAGGACATGATTCACATACTAATACATCACTTTAATGTGAGGTTAGTCCCTCTCCTAGTGTTTTAAATTTATTGAAGTTCCATAATTTTGTAGCAAGTCAGAAATAGAAGACAGCAAAGTACTCTGTTCTTTTTCTTCCTTTTGGATTTAAAAGGCAAGTGTTTTAGTTAATTGCTCTGGAAATAAATAAAATTTGCTGCTTATAAATTTAGGACAAAAGAGCAGCACAGTCTGTTATATATCAATTCTGATTTATTCCTGTTTGCCTACGTAAGTTACATCAAATAGCTTTTACAGTACACAAGAAATTGGAACATTTAAAAAAATATGAAATTTACAATGGAAACTTTTTCTAATATGCATGTTAGAATATATGTCAAGCCTTAGTTTATTTGCAATGCAGTGTAAAATTGGCATTTGTGAATAGACTGAGAGGGACTCCGGATACTGATTTTTGTTATACCCAGATCCTAAGGCACAGTAGCCTGTCATTATCTTACTAAAGCAATATCATCTTGATTTACCTTAAAATTTCAGTCAGTATTCTTTTATAAGCAGGTTTAGTGTGGTTGTAACTTTAAAAAAATAAAAAACTTTTATCAATCCAGGAATTTTTGCACATGCGGTATTGCATTTGATAAGCTTAATGTTAATGCACTTCATTATTTTCCTTTCTTTTTTCTTGAATAAACCTAGTTGGTTTCTCAAATGTTTGTTTTAAATTTACTTGATTTGGTTTTACTGTTAGGAAATGGAAAATAGATATTTTTACTTACCTACAAATCTTAAACCAAATAACCATTTAAAAAGTGCTATATTTAGTATCCACAAAGGAGATATCCTGTGGCCAGAGTTTTCTGCCAAAAATACACCCTAGTTTTTTGTTAGTAGTGTGCAGAAGTGAGAAAGGAGGTAGGAAACATTATTTTCTGCAATATAAATGAGATTCCCCTCTCATTATCTCAGAGCTCAGTAAACATAGGGACACCTTAACATATATTTATTTATGAGTTTTTTTTTTCATCAGCCCAGAAAATTCTCCAGCCTCCGAAGTACACTGGCTTTATTTACTTGCTATTAGCACCATCTGTTAAAAAATATTTTGAATTGAACAGAAGCAACAAAAGAATAATCCCACTTGCAGATGTTGGTTAACTGAGAAATTAATTCCAACAATTGAAATTGTCATTTAGGGAGCACAGGTTTATTTTTTATTTCATTGTGATACAATAGTTTACCTTATCTGACTTGGGATAAGGAAAGAAAATGCTAAATACTTTTCATTCAGATTTGCATTTGAAACTTCCCTTTAGGGCTTTGCACAAAAATGGTTTGAGAATTCTTTGACACCCCCTCACCCTGTATTTGATGCCAACCTAGCACAGCTGATCCTCCCTCCAGAGAGAGCTGTGAGTGGTTTCCAGGGCAGGAGGAGTTCTGGGCCATCTTTTGGAAGAGAGTCAAAGGAATACTACACAGTGTATTTGCAACAAGACTTGTTGTCCCTGTTAAAACAAGGATAGTCTTTGGGAGTTGGGGGAGGGGAGGTTACAAAAAGGCCACTTTGTGGAAGGGGGCAGGAAACTCCGAGGGGCAATTTTATCTGCTTTCCCTTTGTGATTGATAGGTGGGCATTTTGAAGATGGATTCTATTTGTCTTTTTTCTCCTCCAAAGCATTCATTCATGAATTTCCCTTTTCCCCTTGTGTCACTCATTGTTTAATTTATTCATTCACCTAACATTTATCAACATTTAGGATTATATGCCACTTTATTTTTATTGTAGTTGCCAAACATGTTCTTACTATAAGACTTTACCCTTTCCTGTTACCATATTTTATTTCTTCAAAGATAGTGTCATTATTTGATACTATCCAAACAAGTCTTTGCTAATTTGACTGTTTTCCTCTCACAAATTATACTTTGTGAGAAAAGTAAATACTACATGTTGTTCAATGCTGACTTTCCCAGATCTAGGGGCTTGCCTGGCATCTAGTAATAACAGTGCCAGGCAAGCCCTGGCACTGTTATAAAAATAATAATATATAATAATAATAACAGCTAACTTCTGTTAACTATTAATAATAATAATAATATAACAGCAGCTAACTTCTGTTAACTTTTTAATTTTTTTTTGCTTTTTAAGAGCTGTACCCATGGCATATGGAGCTTCCCAGGTTAGGAGATAAATCAGAGCTATAGCTGCCGGCCTACACCATAGCAAAATGGCAATGCCAGATCCTTAACCCACTGAGTAAGGTCGAGGATTGAACCCCAAACCTCATGGTTCCTAGTCAGATTTGTTTCTGCTGTGCCACAATGGGAACCCCATGTTAATTTTTTTAAATGTTTGTTCAAAAAATGAAAGAATCAATTAGTGAAGTCATAGTAGAGGACTCACTGGGATTAATTAGGCTAAAATCATGTTGCTATACTTAATGAATGACCAATTGATCCCACAAATTTTCACATTCAAATAATCCAAAGTTTTCCGTAGTCAGAGGGTTTCTGCATCTGCAGTCATTTCTTTTTATTACCCCTCCAACACATTTGTATTTGACAGGAATTATAATTACTTTTGTGTGTATGAAATCTTAACATATTAAACGAATGATCACTTGAGGCCTGGGTCCCTAATTGTCCTTTAGCTGTTTATAATACAAGATTCCTTAAAGAGAACTGATGGTAACACTAAGAGTTTACTCTTGCTTCGATACTGCCACCATCTGTTGCTAGCACAGTTGTTGTCATCAAGGTTTTTGTTAATTCTTTACAAATGGCATAAGGCTAAAAAACAGTAATAGGATGGGACAGTGGATGTTTATGTGAGCACAAAACAATCAAAATAATTTTGATATTTGGAAAACAAGTCAAAATAAAGAGCTAGTATTTCATAAAAATTAATGGAAACCTTCTTATTTAGGTTAAAAAGTAGTTAACAATCCACGATAAGAAAATGCTAACTGTTTAGTATGAAAACAAAACATTTTGCATTCTGTGAATGATGCAAATGTATGGTGCATATGCTAAAAAATATGAAATTTTATGTGCTTTGATAAAAATATATGCTCAAATAAAGTATCTTATGCATTGCATTCTAAGAGGGATACTAAAAATTTACTTGCATTTTTCAGCAGGGTCACTTTAATTTAGTGCATGTTTTTCTAGAGCATGGGGCCTACCCTTATCACAGGGAAATCTTTGGGTAAAGAATTAATAACTGTTTCTTGATCTGGTTACAGGGAGAATCTATTCCATGGAAAGTGGAAAGGATTGAATGCTACTCAAGTCCCTTCCAAGTCTGAGATTTAATTTTTGAGTAAGATACTTAAGGCTAAAAAACAGAAGACAAACAGTAACAGCAGTTCAACCCCAGGAAAGTAAATGGGAAAAGACAGGATCTTTTATTTTCAGTCCTCAAAGATAGAGGATATACTAAATTCTTTTTTCAAAGGAGCTCTCTTGAGAAACCTTGATTTGAGTTTTAGCTGCTATGTTAAAAAGAGCTATGAATGGGTAATTTATTATCACTGATATTTTACTTTTTACTGTGAAAACAGCACTGTTACATTTAGTTCGATTCAGTTAACCATATATACAAACAGAATAAATTGAAGATTTTCTAAAGGCTTGAGTTAAGAAATTAATCTTTTAAATTGTTCACATTCTAATTGCTGCTTATCCACTAAGAGAAGGCTTGCTGTATTTAGTGTTTTTGACTAATATAAGAGTAAGTCATTGGAAGCTTGTTTTTATTATCTTAATATGTATTTTACTGTTTGGGGGGGAAGAAGGAAGAAAAAAAACCTTAAATTTGAGATAAAAAGATATGAGAATAATAGAAATATTTGAGAATTATCTGCTATCCCTGCTATTAAGTAGAAGATAGAGAAATTCAGAACTAAAATATATGTATCTAATATATGGAGTATGGCTAAGTGGGCTTCCACATTCTTCTTTCCACAGCTTTGTCAGAAAGAAGAATATTCACAGAACCCAGCAGTTATTAGAGTAGGTTCCTGCTTTGGACCAAACTTAGACCTCTCCGTCCTCTCCACCTCTCGGTTTCTCAAATACTTTTTGTTTTAATTATTTTTCTGGCTATAATTCTCTGGTGAAATTCATTAGTTTTATATACTTTACTGATTTTTACATTTTAAACAAGATTGTTCACAAGCAGGAATAATTCAAATCTTTTAAGTTCTACAATTACATTTTGTTCAAAAATCAAGTCTGACATTATGTCTAGTCAAATAATCCTTATAGTTTTTTAAATTATAAAAAATATCCACCCTAAAAAAGTCAATGAAGGAGTTCCTGTCATGGCTCAGAGGGAAGGAACCCGATTAGTATCCATAAGGATACAGGTTTAATCCCTGGCCTTACTCAGTGAGTTAAGGATCCATTGTTGCTCTGAGCTGTGATGTAGGTGTAGGTTGCAGACATGGCTCGTATCTAGCATTGCTCTCTCTCATGTACACCAGCAGCTACAGCTCCGATTAGACCCCTAGCCTGGGAATTTCCATATGTGAAGGGTGCAGCACTAAAACAAACAAACAAAAAAAAAAGTCAATCACATCTTTTAAAGTTAGCACTTTTTGTTTAGGGTGTGCTGTGAATAAAATTGTTTATATTATGTGGGAGTTTTAAAATACTTTTGAATTTTCCTTAGCACATTTGAATTAAATTTTTCATTTAAATTGTTTCCATCTTGCATGTGAATAAAAATCTATAGATAATCATCTGAAGTTTCAGTCCGAAACTTGAAATTAGTATTACTTCAGTAGTTTAACTGAACCAGTAACTGCTATGAGGCTTATCACTAAATTCTCTTATTTCAAATAAGTGGCTCCTGCAAAAATTTGCATTCTATGTAAAATGCATGTTAGAAACTATTTTAAAATGTAAAATTTATGTATATTAGGTAATTCATAAAAGGTACAATTTTTGAATTTTTAGCTGTTAAGAATCTTCCATCATTTTATTTTTATGTAGTATTCTATAATACAGTTTTTAGATGGTATCTTTTAATAAAATTGTGTTCACAATCAAATGGAAATATTTCCTTCTCTAATTCGCAGTTATTCTTACAAAATTCCTGTACTTGAGTGAACAAAAAATAAAATTAAAAGTTAATTAGACTGCCTGAGGTTATTGTGGAATGGAGCCACAGAAACAAATCCACCTCCATCTCTCATCTGGTCAGTCTGTTCTAATAAAAGCAGCACAAATTCAGGCAATATGCAACATTGATTGAACATCTTCTAAAAACTTCTACCATTCCTATCAAATTAGGATTTTTCCTTGAATCAGGAAAATTATGCCAATCCATTCTGGTATTACCGGGATGAATCACTAAAAAATTTGCTTAGCAAAATTTTACTGTGCCTTAAGTGCCGAGATATAAAAAAGCCTTTTAAGACTTAGTCCTTCCGTCAAGGCAGTCTGTGTCTAATTAGGGAGACAAATTTAAAAGCTAAATTGTATCTTACTCATTCACTCCTAGGAAATAAGAGAAGGAAATGATGCACATGGACTGTTAAGAGTAAAATCACCACATAAGCTAAAGACTCCAGCCAGACCTTGAGAATTTCAGAGGATATAGTTTTGTTGACAGAAGAATGAAAGTCATGTCAGGATGGGAGAAAATATAATTAAAAGCATGGAGTCAGGAAGAAAATAGAGTATTTAAGAGAGAAGGGAGTAGCCATTTTGGAGTGCGGCTGATATATGTGAGTTGGAAATGGTTTTTCATATATAGAAGTGCTACCAGGTACATTGAAGTCTCAAATATATGATTTTAGAACTGATGAGAATTTTTTTGTAATGTTTTATATTCTTTTGATGGTAGGCCTATTTTATAGGGCAGGAGTGATAGTGTTAATATGTTACTATCACCCAGTCCTGTTTTTTCTTGTTTATGTTTTGAACCAAATTAAATATTTACTAATGATAAGTGGTATGTATATATGATGAATACAAACCACCACTAAACCACAATTAAGAGAAAAATGTTTTGTCTTTGTTTGTTTTATTTAATGTCCTAAAATCTGTACCAAATTTTTGTTAGGAATTGTGCTATTAATAATGCTTTGGTTTCTATCATCAGTCTTTAATCTTGAGTATCACTGATTTGGCTAAAGAAATTATACCTCTTGGCCCCATCTCAGTTAGTGGCCTACAGTCAGTTACTCAAAAATCTTTTCTCTAGTCTGTTGCCAGCAAGATCTCTTTTAAATAATTTTTTTTTTTTTGGTCTTTTTTTGCTATTTCTTGGGCCACCACCATGGCATATGGAGGTTCCCAGGCTAGGGGTCGAATCCGAGCCATAGCCACCGGCCTACGCCAGAGCCACAGCAACGCGGGATCCGAGCCGCGTCTGCAAACTACACCACAGCTCACGGCAACGCCGGATCGTTAACCCACTGAGCAAGGGCAGGGACCGAACCCGCAACCTCATGGTTCCTAGTCGGATTCGTTAACCACTGCGCCACAACGGGAACTCCTAAATATTTTTTTAAATTTCACTGCCCTCCAGGTCACCCAACTCCTATTTTTAAATTTTTCATGTAGTTTTTGACTTTTCTTTTGTTAATGTTGTGTATGATGTTGATTGATTTGCTTATTTGAACCATCCTTGTGAAGTTGGGATGAATCCCACTTGATCGTGGTGTATGATCTTTTGATATGTTGTTGGATTTGGTTGGCTAAAATTTTGTTGAGAATTTTTATATCTATATTCATCAGAGATACGGCCTACAATTTTTTTTTTTTTTTTTGGTAGGATCTTTTTTCTGGTTTTGGTATTAGGGTAATGGTGGCCCCATAGAGTGTCTTTGGGAGTGTTCCTTCTTCAACCTTTTGGAAAAGTTTAAGAAGGATGAGTATAAATTCTTCTTTGAATGTTTGCTGGAGTTTTCCTGTGAAATCATCAGGCCCTGGACTTTTGTTTTTTGGAAATGTTTTTATTACATATTCAATTTCATTTCTAGTGATCAGTCTGTTCAATTGATCTATTTCATCTTGATTCAGTTTAGGCAGGCTGTAAATCTCTAAAAAGTTGTCCATTTCTTCTAGGTTGTAAAATTTGTTGGTATATAATTATTCATAGTATTCTCTTATGTTTTTTTTTTTTTTTTGTATTTCTGTAGTATCTGTTGTAACTTCTCCTTTTTCATTTTTCATTTTATTTATTTTGGTTTTTCCTCTCCTCTTCTTGGTGAGTCTGGCCAGAGGTTTGTCAATTTTGTTTGACCTTTCAAAGAACCAGCTCTATGAATTTCCCTCTAAGCACTGCCTTTGTGAAATCTTATTGATTTTTAATGATTGTGTCTTCATTATCATTTGACTTTAGGTATTTTTTTTTAATTTTCTTCTTGATTTCCTCATTGACCCATTGGTTTTTTAGTAGCATATAGTTTAGTCTCCATGTAGTCAGTTTTTTCTCATTTCTTTTCCTGTGGTTGATTTCTAGTTTCATGCCCTTGTGGTCAGAGAAGATACTTGAAATAATTTCTGTACTCTTAAAATTGTTGAGGTTAGTTTTGTGCCCCAGTATGGGGTTAATCCTTGAGAATGTTCCATGTGCACTTAAAAGAATGTATATTCTGATTTTTTTGCATGTAACATCCTGAAAATGTCAGTGAAGTCTAACTTTTCTACTTTGTCATTTAGGATCTCTGTTGCCTTATTGATTTTCTGTCTAGAGAATCTGTCCACTGATGTGAGTGGGGTATTAAAGTCTCCTCCTGTGATTGTATTCCCGTCAATTTCTCCTTTTATGTCTGTGAATATTTGTTGTATGTATCTGGGTGCTCCTATATTAGGGGCATATATATTGACGATTATAATATCCCATTCTTGAATGGACCCTTTTATCATTAAAGAGTGATCTTCTTCGTCTTTCTTTGTGGCCTTTGTTTTAAAGCCTGTTTTGTCTGAATTGAGCAATGCAGCTCTTGCTTTCCTGTGTTTGCCATTTGCATGAAATATCTTTTCCCATCCCCTCACTTCCAATCTATGTGTGTCCTTTGGCCTAAGGTGAGTCTGTTGTAGACAGCATACTGTGGGCTCTTGCTTCTTTTATCCAACCTGCCACTCTGTGTCTTTTGATTGGACATTCAGTCCATGGACATTTAAGGTAATTGTTGATAAATACGTATTTATTGCCATTTTAAACCTTGTTTTCCAGTTGATTCTTTGTTTCTCCTTTGTTCCTTTCATTTTTTGGCTGGATGATTTTATTTTATGCTTGTGTACTTTTCTTTTTAGTTTTTGTGAATGTAATGTTTGGTTTTGAATTGTGGTTGCTCTGTTTTTCAAGTATGTTAATCCCTTCCTATACCTGCCTGCATTAGCCTGATACTCATATCGACTCAAACACATTATTACAAAAAGGGTCTAGATTTTTATTTCCTTCCCCACATTCTATGATTTTGAAGTCCTTTTTTAATATCTTCAACAAAGGAGGCAAGAATATAAAATGGGAAAAAGTCTTTTTAGCAAGTGGTCTTGGGAAAACTGGATGGCCACATGTAAATCAGTAAAACTGGAACACACCATCACACCATGCACAAAAATTAATTTGAATGGCTTAAAGACCTAAATGCAAGACAAGACACCATCATATGCCTAGAAGAGAACATAGGCAAAACATTCTCTGATATCAACCTTATAAATATTTTTTCAGATCATTCTCCCAAGGCAACAGAAATAAAAGCAAAAATATACCAATGGGACCTAATCAAACTGACAAGCTTTTGCACAGAAAAGGATACCATCAAAAAAAATAAATAAATAAAGAACCTACAGAATGGGAGAAATAGTTTCAAATGATGAAACTGACAAGGGCTTAATCTCTAAAGTACACAAACAACTTATACAACTCAACAGCAAAAAAGCCAACAACCCAATTGAAAATTGGGCAAGAGACATGAATAGACATTTCTCTGAAGAAGATATACAGATGGCCAACAAGCACTTGAAAAAATGCTAAACATCCCTGATTATTAGAGAAATGCAAATCAAAACTACTCTGAGGTACTACTTCATACCAGTCAGAATGGCCATCATTAATAAGTCCCAAATAACAAATGCTAGAGAGGGTATGAAGAAAAGGGAACCCTCCTACACTGTTGGTGGGAATGTAAATTGGTAAAAACACAATGGAAAACTAAATATAGAACTACCATATGAGCCAGCAATCTCACTTTTGAGCATATATCTGGACAGAACTTTCCTTGAAAAAGACACATGCACCCATATGTTCATTGCAACACGTGTTAGCCAAGACATGGACACAACCTAAATGTCCATCGGCAGATGAATGGATTAAGATGATGTGGTATATACACAAAATGGAATACTACTCAGTCATAAAAAAGAACAAAATAATGCCATTTGCAGAAACGTGGATGGAACTAAAGACTCCCACACTAAGTGAAGTAAGTCAGAAAGAGAAAGACAAATACCATATGGTATCACTTGTATCTGGAATGTAACATATGACACAAATGTACCTTTCCACAGAAAAGAAACTCATGGACTTGGAGAATGGACTAGTGGTTGCAAAGGGGGAGGGGGAAGGAGTGGGATAGGCTGGGAGCTTGGGGTTGGTAGATGCAAACTATTGCATTTGGGGTGGTAAGCAATGATATCCTGCTGTATAGCACTGGAAACTATATTTAGTCACTTGTGATGAAGTGCGGTAGAGGATAATGTGAGAAAAAGTATATGTGTGTTTGTTTGTGTGTGTTTGTAAGACTGGGTCACTTTGGAAAAAATAAAAATCATTGATAAAAAATAAAATAAAAATTTTCAGTTATGTTAGAATCAATTCCAATATTCTTTTCATAACCTACAAGATCTTTTTCTGGTTTTGGCTATCCAGCTAAGTCTTTGTAAAACTTACTTGCATATTTATTCACCATTTATCTAAAATATTTATAATTCATCAAAGTACAGTGCTATTCAGTGACTCTCTACCTTAACACTTTATATTTTTATTCATAATTCAACTGTCAAACACATCATTTCCTCCAAATGTTCATCAGGCTTCACCTCCAATGAAGCCTTCTCCCACCCTTTTCCTCAAAGATAATCAAGTTTATGAATATAAAGTTTTATATATCAGTTTCTTATAGCATACATATATTTACATATATATTATTTTATGTTTATGTTTTCTTTATTATGCACTACCACTACCCTCAGGCAAAGGTCTATACTGTATTTATCCCCATATTGCCAGTGCTAAATCCAGTGTTTTCAACATGGTAGATTTTTTTTTTTAGTAATACTGGTTAAATAAGAAGAAATCTTCTATGTATTGAAAAGAATAGGAATTCCCATTGTGGCTCAGTAGGTTGAGGACCCAGTGTCTCTCTGAAGAGGTGGGATAGATCCCTGGTCTTGCTCTATAGGTTAAGGATCTGACCTTGCTGCAAGCTGCAAAGTAGGTCACAGATGCAGCTCAGATCCTGCATTGCTATGGCCACGGCATAGGCTGGCAGCTGCAGCAGATTCAGCCCCTGGCCTGGGAAATTCCATATGCCACACATGTGGTCACAAAAAAAGAAAAAAAAAAGTAAAAAAGAACAAAAATGTTTTGATCCATCTTCGCTGTAGAATGGGTAAATAGCACCTGTTTAACACCAGGAGTTCTAGAATAAGTTTATCTACTGATCAGATCTTGTCCCACCATTCCCTAGCATAGGAAACAGTTGTCACACAGTTGTCTTTGGATTTTAGTGAGGTAATTGCTTCTCAAGAGCAGATATACCACCCCCCTCCCCATTCAAATGTGGTTTCATGAAATAAGCAGGTAGGCCCAGGGATGATGTGAAGATGAGCAATGGAGAGGGAAGGAGAAAGACAGAGAGGCAGAGTGCACAAGTGGTCACAAGTTCTGAGTTCTGGTTGCCCTGTTGTCCACATCTTGTCCAAGCCCATTTTACCTACATTTCTGCCACTTCATATCAATAGAATCCTCAATAATAAAATAGATTATATATTAGCAGTTGTGAGATTTTTGTTTGTTGATAATAAGATTAAAATGAAAATTATCACTTGCAATAATAATAGGAGTATTTATTAACCTTGGTAATAATCTTGTTTTATGTACACACACACACACACACACACACACACCTGCATCTACTTACAAAGAATTCCATGAAAATTAATGAGTTTTGAGGAGGCACAGGGTGATGTTTTGTTATGTTTTGACTGAGTTAAAAAAATCAAAATCTTGATTTTCCAGGATCACAATGAAAAGCCTCTGTTTTATAAAGTAAACATGTACTCTCTACCCCAGAATAAATCATTTTATTCAAAACATAAAATGTTAAAGTGATTTTGATCTTGGAAAAAGGCAATGCAATGCTTTTGTTGTTGCTGCTGCTATCTTATGGTAAAATGTGATGTCCTCTAAACTTCTGCAGCTGAAGTAAAGGATGTCACTGAAAACAGCTTCTTTTCAAGGCAGAAAGTGCCTTATTCTTTCTGAAATTGGATAAATAAGGAAACTTATAATATGGTATATACTTTATTTTTCAAGTTTGAAGGTCTGAAGTGCCTCAGAAATATATGCAAACTATTATATACTCAATAATTAATTGAATTGATTATTATTGATGATAATAGTCTTTGTCATATACTCTTCATATTGACAAATATTTTTCACAGTTCTAGACAAATGATTGTTTGGTGAGATGGTGATTATAAAGGATTCATAAATATATCATCTCACATGATATCAAGGCTAAGAAGATAAAGTTATTTTATCCAGTGGGTAGATATTGTAATTAAGCAGCCTACACTAATTTTTGTTTTAATTCATTGTAATTTTTGTATTATAAATAATTTGGATCCTCTGAGAAGTAGATGCTGAGACTGAAGTTTCCGAAGGGCTGTGAAGGTTTATTGTGGAGTAACACCTGTAAAAAAGGAGGAGGGAAGGAAGATGCGGAGTTCTTCGGGAGGCACTTGGAGGCCAGGTTTTGGATTTGTTAAATTCTGCCAATTCAACAGAGAGGTTTGACAGAAAGATCACCTGTTAGAAAATAATTAGATTCTGCTAGATAGCACAGGGAACTGTATCTGGTCCCTTGTGATGGAACATGATGGAGGATAATGTGAAAAAAAAAAAGTTTGTAAATGTATGACTGGGTCACTTTTCTGTACACCAGAAATTAACAGAACATTATAAATCAACTATAATAATTTTTTTAAAGTCCTTTGCTAAGCAGAAATGACCTAAATTCAGTACCAGAGCTGACTCAATTATCTGCTGCTTCCAAAGAGTGTCCTTGGCTCAGAACTTGTGATGAATGAGAAAGACTTAACAGATGAATGCTGTCATCCCAACTACATACTCCAGAACTGGGCAAGGAGTCCATCCTGCATCATCCTGGCATGTCTCCACGGCAGCCACACTGGAGATACATAGGCTACTCAAGAGGTATACTTTGATCAAGTTAGTAAACGCAATTCATTGAGAGACAGGACCATTGCCAGGAATTCCAAATTGTGTGGGGTTACCTCCAGGAAGTGCTTGAATGGAAAATGAAAAGAGAGATGTGAAAGTAAAGTCAATATTCTGTTCCACAAAACTTTATTATATGAAAAAGTTAACCTGCATGCACACAAATCTTCAAAACAAATGAGACACAAGGCCATTTTCAAAACATGATAAAGTTTCAGGAATAGAAGGAAATAGAAAGGGAATACAAGTGGGGTGATGCCAAAGAAGAATGGAATAAAGAAGCTAAGAAAATAATATTTAAACTAGAACAGACATTAAATAAACTGTACAATCCCTACAGTAACTGTTAGCTTCACAGTTGGGATTGCCAGATGTTCAAGTGAGTGTATGGAATTATAAAAGTTACATCTTTGAGATGTCATGTTCTCTGGTGTTTTGTCCTGAGCCCTTCTGACTGAGATCCTGAGTAATGAAAAACTTACCAATGGCTTATATTTGATTTGATTTGACAGACAAACAAGTATTTGTAATTATAATTTTCAAAATCTGGGTGGAGAAGATAAATGGATTCACAGTACAATGTGAACAGTATCCACCTCAACTTCAGAATGAATGAAAAGATGAGCTGTTATGTGGCATTGACAATAGTGTCATACTAGTCAGTGTCAATTGAGGTTTTGGAGGAAAATCACCATTGTCATTGTCGTTTTTGCTCCCTGGCTAGATTTGCTCTGACTTTATCATACCAAATGACATTTGTAGATTATTTTTTCTCAAATTATAGTAGAAATACGTTTATATTAACATTCTTTTTTACTTTCAGTTATAAAATCTTATGTTTAGAGCTTTTCATATCTCTTAACAATGATTGTGAAAGAACAGACTTAAAATGTTCAAATTACTGAGCTTTCCAGTGACCTCTTTCAGGTTGGCGCATTGGAGCAGTTACTTAGTCAGATAGCATGGCAATATGTAATTTAGTGACAAAAATGGTTACTAGGTTACAAATGAGTTATATTGTCCTTGGTGAACTGTAGGGCTGTGAACACTCAAATTAGTTCCCTCCACCAAATATAAAAATATTAAACTCAAGAAACTGGATCATGATGTCAGATTGAATGAATAAACGCATGTAACTTTTGCCCACCTAAAACACCCTAAGGGGATGAAAAATTAACTTAAAAAATCTCTTTACTGGCAAATAAGAGATATGTGAGCCAAGTATAAAATCATTTTCTCAGAATCAACAGTTTTCATATAAACCAGCTATAAGCAATTAAACAATGCAACTGAAAAAAACCCTATAAAATACCTGAAATTGACCTATCAATAAATGTGCACTGATTCTATGAAGAAATTCACAGTACGTTTTAAACAGTGTAAAAGATCTGAGCAAGTGAAAATGTATTCAGTATTCCTAAATGTGAAGATATATTTGTAAAGATGTCAGGTTTCATCCAACTTCCTTTTCTATTGATCCGTAACTCAGTCAATTCCCAAACAAAATACTAAATAATCATCAGTAATTTTTCAATAAAAAAGAGATTAATTCCAGAAACAATGTACAGAATGAAATTTTGGAATTATGTAGCTAGATGCTTTCTTGGCTTTTGACATAAGAATACAAATTATTGAGATATGAACCGGAATATTTCCTTATGCCTAGAATTTAACCCAGCTAAAAGTTCCTTCTCAAGAGCAGCTTCTGTGGGAAGGAAAATACTGCAGTACAAGCTCTGGCAACATCCAGCTGTGTGCCCAGTAGGTGGCAGGAACCATCATGCAAAGAGTTCTCCTCACATGTGAGATGAGAAGTGATAAAAATCGGCTGAGGATGTGCATGGCACTCATGAGGAGATGTTCTACAAAAAGGCTGGAGTTGAAAACCTTAATGAAAATGTAGCTTACATTAAAAAATGGTAATGCCATCTGTAGGACATTTGGTCATAAAAACAACCATTAAAGGACGAAAATCAAATATTTTTGGTTTTCCGAATTTTGTCTTAAATATAAGACAGTATTTTGTCTTAAAATACTGAAACAAATTTCCTAGGCTTAACACTCTCTGTTTTGGTCTCTTCTGTTATTTTAGTAACATCTTCTGGAAGGGTGTGTGTGTGTGTGTGTGTGTGTGTGTGTGTGTGTGTGTGTAGAAGTATAGGGGGAGAGAAGAGTTAATGTAATTAAACAGGGAGACTGTTAGACTGAGGTGTCTGTAAGGCCTTGGAGTCCATGTAAGCAAAACAAAGTCAAGAGGTAGTGCAGTCACATCTGAGGAAATGAAACCTAAGAACAGCAAATCATCACAAACAGCCAACAGGACTTTCCCAGTGCAGGCAGATGCTTAGTTATAGCCAATCAGTACCCTTGTTTTGCTTCCTCATCTTCTCTGTAAAAAGGTCTCCCCTAAGTCCTGTTGGTAGAGCACTGCTAACCTCTTTTGCTTTGGTGCTGCCTAACTCAAATTGATGTGTGCTCAAATAAACTCTCGAAAATTATAATATGCCTCGTTTTATCTTTTAACAGGGATGTGTAGCAACTTAGGAAACCACACAATTCCTTTTTATATGTTTGCCATCTGCCATCTACTTTGTTTGAAACTAAACTAAACTACTATGTCTCAAATAAGGGTCCTTCATCGGAAGAGCCCATCCTGGAGGCCTTCTTAGTTATATCATGGAGACCTCTCTGCAAATGGAAGGGAAACCAAAGCCTGTCATCATACTTGGGGATGCTTATGAATACAGTGATATGGTGCCAGGGTTGACTGGATGTTGATTTAATCCTTACCAAAATTGTTTGAATAATATAAGAACAATTTAGAAATTATAGAAGGGTTTCAAATCAGTATATTTAAACTGTACATATACAATATAACAGATTGTATAGTTTAACATATTCTATGTAAACACCAGTATTTATCATTCATAATTTGTTGCTAAATACAAGTTTTTAAAATATTTTAAATCAGTCCTCATAAATTTTTTGCTTTTATAGTGCTGTAAATGTGAACTATATTTTTAAATTTCACTATATGTTGTATTCACTTAACGGACAATTCTATAAGTGAGACTTTATTATCAAATTATGTAAGGCATTTGATATTAATATTTTGGAACAGGTATAAAATCTGTAGTATATAGAAATAGGTATGATAATAAATCATAACAATCTCATGTAAAAAAGAACTGGTAGCTCAGCAGGTTAAGGATCTGGCATTGTCACTGCTGTAAATAAATAAAAGAGCTTACAAACCACAATATATGTCAAAGTACAATGTGAGAAAAGAGCATCAGGATAATCATTAGGTGAATAATAGCTAGTCTTGGAAAATACATTCATAATGCCTCAAAACACTCATAAAACTTTTCTGTAGTCTTTCACAGTCTTCCTCAGTTTGAATTAATATCTTTCTTGCTTCTCATGTTCTTTTGTTCCCCAATGCTCACTTTTAACATACTCTATTTTATATTACAGTTGGTTGTATAAGAAAATGTCCCCAGTACTAGGTAGCATTATTTATTTTATCCATTTCAAAGGTATCACAAAATAAATACATCTTTAAGTAGGTCAAAGCAGCATTCTATACCTTTCTTCTTGGAATATTTCCAGAAAGCTTCAGAAATAATATGCTTATAAAACAAGAGTGTCAGTCAGCAATTTTCAAAGTGTGTCTAAGGATAATTAAGCAAAATATATAATAAGATAGTACATTTAGAAATAGAAAATTTCAACCATGAAACTAGAAAACCAACAGGATCACAAATTCAAATTCGGGTCTTTGATAGCCACAGAAAAATTTTTGCATGTGATTAACATGCTTCAGTTAGAGATTTTATTCCTTTTGCAATGGAATTGTTAAAGCTGAATTAGAGGAATCCAGGATGAGGGAGACAAGAAGGAGGGCTATAAGAATGTTAAACTTTGTTCTTTGCTCATTTGCCTTTATATGTATTTTTTCTAGAAGTGCCTTTTCTCCCTTTTGTGCCTAAGAGAAGTCTCATGCTTCAGACACAACCAAAACTTCATCTTAACATCTGCTCTGTTGCACACATGGGTGTATTTATCTTTTTTTTTTTTTCTTTTTTCTTTTCTTCTTTTGTTTTGTTTTGTTTTGGCTGTACACGCAGCAAGTGGAAGTTCTCAGGGATGAAACCAGCGCCGCAGCTGCAACCTTATCCCGCTGTATCACAGGGAACTATATTTATCCTTTTCTTCTTTGAGAGCCCATATATTTCTGTGCAATTATGTTGGTCTGTGATATTAGGATAATATTTCTTGTGCAGAATCTGGAGTGTTGTGAGAAGTGAAGAGTTTCTTAATTGAAAGCTATCTTATTCATGCAGCTTCTTTGGTATAGCAAGTATGCATATTTTTGGATAAATGTAATTAGCAGCTCACTTTCACATCCCCCCAAAATTTTGTGCCCCTGTAATATGGTCCCAAAATTACTCAGCAGCAGATTTTTAATTTTAACAAAGGCTTCATAAAATCTTCATCAGTTACTGAGTGAAACTTTAACCTAATTGATTAAATCGTACTACCCAGGCATGCTGGTAATCAAATTTATGTAACAGTATTAACTCTTTCAACAAATTTAGAGTCCTTTACTATGTGGACATCAGAGTCATTTTGAGGAGGCAAAGCTAATTTTGAATTCAGGAAGCTCTTGCTGCATAAAGCACTATATTTGAAATTCTTTGAAAAGTGTCAAGTATCCTACATGTGAATGGCAAAGACAATTATTTTGGTTAATCTCTTGGTCTCTATCTTGCACTTCTGTCAAGGTATTCATCTTTCTTAAAGTTACCTGACATGGGTCTTAACATACCTGGAGTTATAATCTTTTGATACGTATTATCACTTGAGCTTTGCCAACTTTAGTTCTAATATCCTTCCTAGAATGATCACTCTGTACATTATTGCATGACATTTCTGTATTACTGTCCTCTAGACAATATATATGTCATACCTTCCCCTTCAATGTAACTTCTAGTAGTACTTTCTAAACAGTTATACTCTAAAGGACTAAATCCAATTAGGAGATGCCCACCTTCATATATGCCTTCTGCTTCTAGTTTGTAATAGCAAATGACTTACATTGTTATGACCTATATATTCCTGATCATATCATCTTAGAATTTCAGTCAGACCTCTTAACTCTTTCTTTCATCATTGTCCTCCTGTTCCCATTGGGTGGTGAAGTCTTCATGTATCTCTTTCAGCTCCTGCACTGTTTCCTTCCAGCTAGTGTCTACTTAGACAAGCAGCTTTAGATTTTGTTGAATGTTCACACAAATAATCATTCAGTGTTTCCCTCTGATGTTCTGCAGTCTTCTGAGATGGCTTGAAGATATTTTTGGACTCATTCACTTTGGACCGGAGTAATTTTGATAGTTCTTTGAATAAGCTTGGCTGTCCTTCTAAATTAGCCATCAGCACTCCATGAAGTAAAACTTTATAGGACTGGCTTTTCTGTTCTCAGTCAAGAAGGCTGAGTCTTTCCCCCAGTGAAAAGTTGGACATTTTTACATCAATATTAAATTCTTCCCAATGCAGAGTTTGTAGAAGCAGAGGACACCCCTCCACTGCAGATGACTCAAGGACATCAAAAGCATTTGTAATGAGTTTTTTTTTTTTTTTTCTCCCACTGACTTTAAGATATTTTGCTACTATTCAGGTACCAAATCTTTTGGCTAGGTCATTTTCCCTCAAAGTGTGTCAGTGTTTTACTGTATAATCAAAGCAGCATAAACTAAAATGTTCAAGGAAAACTCAAAGGGACTTGAACTTTGTGTCAGTAATTCAAACAGCACCATCAGAGTACCATAAATCTGCCACAGGAGGAGTTGGAAAGAAATTTTCATGACCGTCAATGGGACCTCCTGGGCTCCAAAGGGTGCTGAAGCTCTGCCTCTAGCCAGTAGCTTCAGGGTTATACCTGCCTCCTCAGAATCCTGTGTGTGTTCTACTTTAAAAACAAACAGTCCTGGGAGTTCCTGTCATGGCGCAGTGGAAACAATCCGACTAGGAACCGTGAGGTTGCAGGTTCGATCTCTGGCCTTGCTCAGTGGGCTAAGGATCCGGTGTTGCCATGAGCTGTGATGAGGTCACAGATGTGGCTCGGTTCTGGCATTGCTGTGGCTCTGGAATAGGCCAGTGGCTACAGCTCCGATTAGACTTCTAGCCTGGGAACCTCTATATGCCGCAGGTGCAACCCTAAAAAGACAAAAGACAAAATAAAAATAAAAACACACAGTCCTGGCAATCAGGACAGACTATCAGTGGGACTGTAGGAGGTGGATTGGTTTTACTAAACTAGTGATGTCTAACTTTGATGTGGTCACTGCACCCGTAGAAAGAATTCTAATTTGTATAGTACACTGGGGTAATGGAAAAAACCAATTACAGCCAGAGCAGATAAACTGTGAGCACTTTACTTCCACATATCCCACTGGAAACCTAGGAGGTCAAAGCAGTATTATCCCTAAACCAAACTGATAGAAGAGTAAATAAACTTAGATTTCTGGTCCTGGTTTTGACCCTTCAATAGCTTCGTGACATGGATCTTCAAAATTATAGCCAATAGTTGATGAAAACAAGAGAGAACATAAATCATTGTCTTATAGTATTTTATTTAAAAACCTGACCATCCTTCAAGATTGATCATTGTTTTAATTAGCTCAGGCTGCTATATCGGAATCTCAAAACCTGGGTAATTTAATAAATATTTTTTAGTCTTTTGGAGGCTGGGAAGTTACACAATCTAGGTGCAAACATTCAGTTCATGGCAAGGGCTCTCTTCCTGCCTTCAAGACAGCCACTTTCTCCTGTATCCTCTGATGGTGTAAAGAGAGGGAGAGAGAAAGATCTCTGGTCTCTTCTTGTAAGTACGCTGACCCCATCATGGGGGCCCCACCCACATACCTAATCTAAACCTATTTACCTCCACAGACCCACCTCTGAATGTTTCACACTGGATCTTCAACATAAGAGTTTATGTTGAAGGACATATTTATGTTGAGGACATATTTAGTTTATCATATCATCCTAGAAGGTTATTAAATTTCTTTTAACTGATAAACTTAGGTTAAATGGTTTTCCAAGTATGTGAACTATTACTTTGCTGTTGAATTTTGAATCGAAATCATCTACCTCCAACTATCTTTTTTTTATTTGTTTGAAACTAATCTATATGGCTTATTACGTTCACCCCATTTTTTTTTCTTTTTAGGGCCATAACCATGGCATATGGAAGTTCCCAGGCTGGGTGTCAAATCAGAGCTATAGCTGCTAGCTTACACCACAGCCACAACAATGTGGGATCTAAGCCACATCTGAGACCTGCTCCACGGCTCAGGGCAATGCTGGATCCCGAACCCACAGCTTTAAGCAAGGCCAGGAATCGAACCTGCATCCTCATGGATACTAGTCGGATTCATTTCCTCTGCCCGCACCAGGAACTCCCACTCCACTTTTGAAACAAAGTATTTGTTAAATAATTTTTAAGGTCCATATGACTCTATTATTCTCTGACCCCAGCAACTTCTTTTTGACTCAATAGCAAAGCAATCATTTTGTATTATTCACCCAATTACTTAGCAAGTATGAATAGAATTACTCCTATATGACAAGTACTAGTGCTGCAGAGGAAGAGAGCTCACAGTCAGGTTAAGGTCAATCACAAAAGAAAGGAAAACAGAAGGATGATCAAGACTGTATTAATTTGGGGTGAGGATTGGGGTTGAGGTACCACTGACAATGTCAAAATAGAGGTCCATTTCCAGAAAGAAGATGAATGTGAAGAAACAACTCTGAGGCCGAAGTTCTGCTTCAAGGGAAAGGTATAGTTCAGATAACTGATTAAAAAGGGTGTAGAGTGAAAGTCAAAGAGAGGATTCCAGCATTTAAGAAATTAAATGAAATTAAACTTATAAAAAAGATTGAGAAACACTAACTTCAGTAAGAATATTTCACATGGGCTCTCTCTACTTCTCTTATTCACTCAGCTTTTGAAAAAAAACCTGGTTTCTGCCCTAACATTTCCATTGCGTTTGCTCCTGCAAATTATCTTCACTGTTAAATCAGATGTGTGCTTCCAGGTTCTAACATCTCAACAACTTAGCCCATGTTGGTCTTGCCTTCTTCCAGGGACTTTCTTTTCTTGCCTTTATAACCAGGCAGTCTTATGGGAGTTGTTCCTCTTTGGCTCCTCCTCCTCCTCCCCTTCCTTTTCCCCCTCCTCCCTCTCTTCCTCCTCCTCCTCCTTCATATTGCTGGGTGGGCCAACAATATGTTGCATTTTTTTTTGGTTTTGTTTTCCATTTCTTAAAGTTTTATTGAAGTGTAGTTAATTTACAAAGTTGTGATAATTTCTACTGTAAAACAAAGTGATTCAGTTATACATGTACGCATATTTCAGATTCTTTTCCCACATAGATTATCACAGATTATTGGGTAGAGTTCTCTGTGCTATACAGCGGGTCCCCATTGGACAATCTTGTTTGGGGGTTTGAGACTGGCATATGCACACTGAGGTATATGGAATGATTGGCTTCTTCTAAGTCTTCTTTGTTATCTACTCTTTCTCCAGCAGATCTTTTAATTTTCAACTTGCAGTTCAATTGTATACCAGTTTCCATTGGTGTACTCTCCCCACAGCATCCATGTATTTAGAAAAATATCTATACACCAGTGACACCCAAATTTGATGTTGAAATTAAACTTCTCTTCAGTGCTCCAGACATATGTGGCCAAATATTTACTCATTATCTCCAGGTAGTTATCCAGTAAGCATCTACTTTACATATTTTATGTATATTACCTTTTATACATTTAATATATTTCATTATGTATATGTAATTCACACTCCTGTTTTTACCTGATATCAAATATATATATACAAATAATTATTGGATTTGATTATTCCTTCAGAATATATCTCAAATATGTCTACATTTGTTTATTTTGCCTCCATATCTGTAATACAAAAAAATCCCCGCACTTCCCTGGATGACTCTATGACCTCTTATTAAACTTCTGACTTTCACTTTTTCTTTCCTTGCAGTTTATTGTTGATTCCGTGGCTAGAGTGATTATTTAAATGTAGATCTAATCGTATCTCTACACTGCTTAAGTCTTTTAAAGACTTCCTATAATTGAGAACAAAATTTGAAACATTGGTGTTCCTTACATGGCTTTGCATAATTTTGCTCTTTGTTTTTTTAGCATCATTTCATAACTCTCTGCCTGACATTTAATGTATTTCTCCCGACTCTTTCATCTTTAGTGCTCATCTATATGAAGTGCTCTCTTCCCACTACTGAAAAATTGTTCTCATGGTCAGTACCATGGACATCAGTTGTCAGCTTATTGGAAATGCAGAATTTTAGCACATAGTGAACAATTTAACTTGGAGGTTGAGGAGTCAGAGACCAACTTCTAGAATTTTGACTTGAGCAAGAATACCTACGTCATCTTCCCTTTACACCCCTACTTAAATCTGAGGTCCCCAAAATAGATGAAACTTCTTTAGAAAAGCCTTCTTTGATCCCTAATAGTGATTCTCAAATTAGAGCAGCATCAAAAGCACCTGGAGGGCTTAGTAAATCACAAGTTGCTCAGTCCACCCTCAGACTTTCTTATTCACTAGGGCTGGTGTAAAGGGCTGAAATTGATGTTTCCAGCAACCTCCCAGGTGATGCTGATGCTGCAGATTCAAGGACCACACTTTAAGAAGCCTTGCTGTAATAAGTAGTTCTTAGCCTTAGATGCATCATAGAAATACCTAAGGGAGTTTTTAAAGCCCTGATAATTGTATCATACCCCATGTTACTTAAATCAACACTTCTGGGACCTTTCTATTGGTCCTAAAGTTAACATGGCAAGCTTCAGCTTCTTCAGATACGTATGGAACCGATAACTAGTATATTGATTTCTGATTGCTGATGTCTTAAAACACTTCATTTTTATATTTTCCTTGTCTTTTATTTTCTGCTCTATTTGTTGTTGTTGTACAATTTGGAAATTTCCTTCAGATTTTAGTAAACCTGGTAATGCATTAAACTTTGTTTATGTTGTATTTAAAACAAACACTTCACTTAGAGGATTGATCGGCCAAATGACTATTTTAAATGCTCCACTGCTAAACTTGAAATTTAAAATTTTAACTTTGGTAGAAACAAAAGAGAAAAAAAGTTGTTAAGAATCATCATAATGTGAATTTAAAGTAAATGATCTTTTAGTCCAGATTAGGGAAAAAAAAATTAGTGAAACTAAGAAGTATAATGAAAGGAGGGTGTGTGTGATCTTGGTTTTGACCTTCTATTTTGGATGCTCTGAAATATTCTTCCTCCTGAATCTCATTTTTTAGGCCCCATAAACATTATCTTTCTTCTGTTGATAAGTTTCTCATCAGATATAGAAAATTCAATTGTCAGTATGCTATATATAGTTTTGTGAGGTGCCTACTTAAAGAGCATTGCTTTAGGTGTGTTGGTGGAACAAAGGACTTTTCATCCTTTAGTCTTTTGACCTTGGCTGTTGGGGGAGAGGTTTCCCTTTCAGTCACCAAAATAGGCTGGTTCTATGTAGAAGCCAATGAATGGGAAAAAATGAGAATTAGTATAAAAAGTTCTGCAGTGAAAGTAGTAGATTAATGAAAATGGAGTTGGTGGGATTATTGAACCAATATAAGGAAAAAATAAGAGAAACTTGGACAAAAAAAGAGGGGAATTGAATATATTTTTCTATATCTTGTGTTTCTCTTTCAACATGTGTTTTTCCAACTTATCTTTGACCATACATGATTAACTGTATATGATATAAAGATACATACATATATTTTCAGATTTGTTTGCTTTTAAAGCTTTTCACATATATAAACCTGCAGGAGTGTTTTTCTTCTGTGGATATTATGGATACAATAACATATATTATTATTACATATTATTGTATGATCATGTAAGTACATTAACTTGACTCCAGCTGCTCAGCATAATCTCATTAATGTAACAATTCCTGTTAAAACATATTTTCCATAGGTTTCAAAAGGATAAGCATGCCAAAATAAATCTTATTAAAGAAAATTTAACATTTGAACAACAATTCATCCAGAAACAAGTGGAATGCCAGAAACATAAATTAAAAGATTCATAACAGAACAGTTTTGTTTTTCCATTTCTATATAAAGGAGTTTGTTTTACAAGCAAAGTAACAAATGGCTTAAAACAATCTTCTTGTTGCTAGGCTCTTGGATACCTAAACAGACCTTATACTTTTTAGGTTTAAGCATAACAAACTGAAACATTATAAAAATGCTTAGTAAAATAAGAAGGTGACTCACTACAGAAGTTAGCATTTCTCTTTTCTGCTAAAAGTCCTTGACATTGGGTACAACAGATATTTTCTTTTTCAGATTTTCGCCCCTTTTTTGTTAATCCTTGTCTTAACAGAGTAGCTCTGTGAATTAACACCTTTTTTTTTTTTTTTTTTTTTTTTTTGGCTTTTTAGGGCCACGCCCTTGGCATATGGAAGTTCCCAGTCTAGAGGTCAAATCGGAGCTACAGCTGCTGGCCTATACCACAGCCACAGCAACGCAGGATCTGAGCCACATCTTCCACCTACACCAAAACCCACAGATCCTTAACCTGGTGAGCAGGCCAGGGATCAAACCCACAACCTCATGGTTCCTAGCTGGATTTGTTTCCACTGCACCACGATACGAACTCTGAATTAATCTCTTTTTAAAAATATGATACCCTTTAAATATTTCCTTAGATTATAGCTTATTATTTCTTACTTGTTGGAAATGATCTATTTTATCTTGAAATATTTTAAATTATTTCTATCTGATAATAAATAGAAGGCAGATAGTTTCAATGAATATACAATCAATCAAGTATAATAAAAAGAGATTAAGGAACTTGATTCAAAAGATAGAAAAATCTTGCCAAGTGGCATAGTAATGCCAAGTAGTGTAGTAAAGGTAAATAATATTGAGGAAGGAGCTTAGAACTGGACTTTGAAAAGATAGGTTATAATTCTTTTTTGATTACTCAGTGGCTTTGTGATGGTGGGCAAGTCATGTCTCCTAAGACTTCTCAATTTCCCTGCTTATGTGATGACATAGAGTCCTTTGGGTATAAGACATTCAGGAAGATTGAGGGGCTGATATTCATGTGTTTGTGCATATTTATATGGTTTTGAAGTGGGGGTGAGAATGATGTTATTGCACTGTATCACTTTAAAAATATATAGGATTGGATACCAACCTATGAAATGTAGGTTTTTTTGTTTATGCAGTATGTGTGTATGTTGGAAGGGGAGTAAAAATAGTTTGAACCAATGATAACCATGATTAGGATGGAGAGGAATATATTAAGAAGCCAGAGTAAAAACAAATAGAATTTGGCTCAAACAAAAAGGTGGTATTTGGAGTCCCTGTTCTGCGCTTGTCTTTGTGGTGGTAAGAATTCTCAGACCTAGTACAGTGGGATAAGTATCCAGCAGCTGGGGCATAGGTCACAACTGTGGCTTGGATTTGTTCCCTGGCCTGGGAACTTCCACAGGGCTCAGGTGTAGCCATAAAAAATTTAAAAAAAAAAATTTTTTTTTAAAGTGGTAATTAAGGAAATGGAGGATTCCTTGATTAGCTCTATAAGAATTTGTGCCTGAATTTTTTTCCTTAAAACTTTATGTCAAATGTCAAGCTTAAATTCTGCTGGACATAATGAGCAGATCATGAAAAACCCAAAACACAAATGCTACACAACCTATATAGGATTAAATTATAAAAATCAACTGGATTTAAAATATGGAAAACTTAGCAATAAAAATGCTAATAATAGGTAGTATATACATTCTTAATCAAAATTAGCATACAAATGCCCATATGTTAATGACATTTTATCTATCAGTAGCACTTTTTTTTTTTTGGCTATGTCCATGGCATATGGAAGGTCTCAAACCCAGGATCAAACCTGTGCCACAGCAGTGTTCCAAACCACTACAGTGACAACGCCATATTTTTAACCTGCTGTACCACAAGAGAACTCCAACGCATTCATAGATAAGATGCTTAATACATCTTTATACTGACACATCTAAAAACATTTAGTTTGGGAGTTCCCTAGTGGCTCAGAGGGTCAGGGATCCAGTGTTGTCACTACTATGGCATGGGTTCTATCCTTGGCCTGGGAATTTTCACAAGATGCGAGTGCAGCCAAAAAGAAAATTAGTTTATATGGTGCCATAGTGATATTAATACTAAAATATTTTCCGCTTGAAATTCAAGATTTTTCTTTTAGAAAGTTGTTCACACGAAAACTGCAGGAAAAGTTATAACTAAGCTACTGAATTTGCTTATTTACCTGATATAGACATATTATTGATGATATTGGTAAGTCACCAAAGGCTACATCATCTAACACTAGAACTTTATTAGTTTTTAGTGATGACCAGAGTACAATAAACAGACATTGATAATTGGAATATTGATGTCTGACACTCCCTTGCTTTTTTATTCCTCTTCGCTTGTACCTAAAATGATTAGATTTATAGCAATAGAATATTTGTATTATTGTCTGTGTCTGAGGATTAGTAGAATGTGTTCATATTTAGTGCTTTCAGAAAGTACATACTTGAGTGTGTGTGTGTGTGTGTGTGTGTGCGCTTATGTGTGAGTGTATGAGAGAACAACCACTATAATGAGTAACAATCATGGGTATTTATGAAAGACCTGACTTTGGTATTGTTATTTATAACCAGAGCCATTTTTAATTTTGCAAGTATAATTGTCTAATTTATGGCATACAAAGAAGAAATAAGGCAAATTATAATTATAAAGATCAAAACATTTTTGCAAATTGAACACACATATGTGACCGGAACTGAGTTTAAGAACCAGGGCGTTACAGAATGCTAGAAGTTCTTTGCCTATGATACCTCTCCAAGGATAAGCAAACTTTTGACTAACAGTATAGATGAATTTTGCTTATTTTTGAATTTTACATAAATGGAATTATATGACACAGATGTTATTGTATCCTTTTCAACATTTTGGTGATGAGAATTTATACCTGTTGTTACATGTAATTATAATCCATTAATTTTTATTGCTGTGTGGTATCTGTGACATATTATACTACAATTTATTTTTCCATTCTATTGTTCTGAACACTTAGGTTATTTCCACTTTTGTGGTATTATGAATAAGCTGTACATGTATTTTAGTGAATGTATATAACCCATATGTATATACTGCCACACTTGTTACTTTGTTACTAGATTTTTTCAAATGATGGCTACGTTATTTGAAAAAACAGATTTTTCTTATCCTTCCTAAAATAAATACTTCCAGTCTTAACTTCTGGTAAGTTTATTGTCTATACAAACAAAATAAGAGGCATATTTAATTTAGGTTTTTCCAGTCTTAGTGTTATTGACATTTTTGCATTGGAAATTTATTGGTTGTGGGGGTTGGTCCTGTGCATTTTAGGATATTTAACAGTATAATGTCGAGTATTTGTATCACAGAAAAGAAATTCTGTGACCTATCTGTTGTTCTTTAAAAAAAAAAAAGAATTTCAGAATTCTCTGGTGGCCCAACAGGTTTAGGATCTGGCATTGCCATGGCAATGGCTTGGGTCACTGCTGTGGCATGGGTTTGATCCCTGGCCAGGGAATTTCTGCATGCCACAGGCATGGCCCCCCCAAAAAAATTAATAAACAAATATATTTTTATTTTTTTATTGTTATTTCCCCAATATAATTTTTTTTTTTACTGTACAGCATGGTTACCCAGTTACATATACATGTATAAATCCTTTTTCTCCCATTGTCATACTCCACTGTAAGTGACTAGACATAGTTCTCAGAGCTACACAGCAGGATCTCATTGCTAATCCATTCCAAAAGCAATAGTTTGCATCTATTAACTCCAAGCTCCCAATGCATCCCACTCCCTCCTCCTCCCCCTCCCCCTTGGAAAACAAAATATTTTAAAATATTTGATCTATATGACATTTTCCTTGTCTGCATCCTGGCATATGGACATTCCCAGGCCAGGGATCAAACCCATGCCACAGCAGTGACCCAAGCCACTGAAGTGACAATGCCAGATCCTCAACCTCCTGGGCCACTTGGGAATTCCTCTACATGGAATTTAATATGAATCTCCCATTTTCAAAAATAATCAATTCCAGAAGAATAATTTTTAAACTTTTTATCATATCACAGTTTTCAAAAATTTTTTTTATCATCAGCAGTTATTGCCTATTGTGTCTCTTCACAAATGTCACACCTTCTTTAATTAGCTAGTTGCAGCACCAAAAAATTCTTTTTTTTTTTTTTTTTTTGTCATTTCTTGGGCCGCTCCTGCGGCATATGGAGTTTCCCAGGCTAGGGGTCGAATCAGAGCTGTAGCTACCGGCCTACACCAGAGCAACAGCAATGAGGGATCCGAGCCGCGTCTGCGACCTACACCACAGCTCGCGGCAACGCCGAATCATTAACCCACTGAGCAAGGGCAGGGACCGAACCTGCGACCTCATGGTTCCTAGTCGGATTCGTTAACCACTGCGCCACGACAGGAACTCCACCAAAAAATTCTAATACAAACACTGTGACTAGGCAAAACCTAGTAAATCTGGGTTCCTGAATCTACCACTTACAAATTTTATAACAGTGGGTGAGCTAATGTTTCTCAGTCTTCCAATGTATAGAATGTTGCCGTTAGTGTGTAGAGTTATTATGAGGTCTAAATGTAATTCCCCAGGTAAAAAATGTAAAGCATTACCATAATAACACATGCAACACTAGTCAATTTATAATAAAATAATATTATTTGGATGCCATTGGCAATGAGCTTGAGTTCATTTATTGGCTCCCAGAAAAACCCTGCTGGAATAATAAGGTGACCTTTGATGGCACATTTGTTGCCAAGAAGAAGGGACAGCCTTAGAGTGTTAGGGGATAAGAGCAATCCACTGGTAAAGAGAAAGCAGGCAACATTGTGAAAGAAAAAGAGATGTGGGGCCAGTAGGGGAGTGAATTTCACTTCATAACAGTAAAATGGAGTAAAACAATGAAGAGGCAATGAATTTGGGTATTTATTACCTTTATTTATTTATTTTTGGCTCTATCTGTGGCATGCCGAAGTTCCCGGGCCAGGGATCAAACCTGAGCCACAACAATGATAACGCTGAATCCTTAACCATTAGTCCACCAGGGAAATCCTCATTCCCTTTATTATTATTATTATTTTGCTTTTTCGGGCTGTACCCGCGGCACATGGAAGTTCCCACTAAGGTTAAATTCGGAACTGCAGCTGCTGGCCCCACACCACAGCCACAGCAGTGCCAAATCCATCTGTGACCTACATACAGCTCACAGTGCTCAACACTGGGTCCTTAAACCACTGAGCCAGGCCAGGGATCGAACCCAATCCTCATGAATACTAGTTGGGTTTGTAACCCTCTGTGCCACAATGGGAACTCCGTATTCCCTTTATTTTTAATGTGACACATTTAATATTTACTGTAATGTAAGCTAATTTTAATCATAGTTCTGTTTAACAACTCAGTCACAATGTCCTTAAATTCAGTAATACAATTGGCTCTCGTGAGTTAGTACAGCTGCCTTCAGCAAACCATTGAGGAACACTGAAAATACCAGAGTCAGACATGTAAATGTGCTTTGTTATCTCAAAACAGGCATTAGAATCAAAGTTCTTTTCAACAATTATCTGGCCAAAAATGTCTCTGTATTATCAAACTACCTAGAAAACTGAGTCTAAGACTCATTTCATCGTTTGCTAACAATAAAAATAATGCGGATAATTTCTTCTGGCTTATGTGCTCAGGCATTCCATAAACATAAATGTATCTATAAAATAACCATCTAGAAGTACTCATTGTTCATTGTAGACTATATTTGACTTATTATGTTAATCTGACTTCTTTACGGAGTTTTTTTTTTCCCTTTTACCTATTATGTTTAGTATTAGAATACTAAATACTAATTTAGGAAAGAAATTAATTGATGTGTATAAACATGATTCTTTCCATTAAAAAAATGACTTCATTACCTTTAATAATATGTAATATTTTCATTCTTCTGAGAACAATGTTATAACAGAAAAATGAGCTTTAATTATGTCTCAATTGAGGGAATGTGAACATGGTTATTTTAAAAACATTTTTCTGTATTAAACATAAAAATAAAGACACAAAATTAACACAGTTATCAGAAAGCCAGTCAGTTATCCAATCAATATTTGCGGAGCAATTACCATGTGCTAATTAAATTATCTAGGTATGAATAAAATAGATCACATCTCTGTACTCATACAGCTTTCATTCTGGAGTTTTTAATGCATTTCATATTACTTTATATTTGTTCATTGAAAAGAGATAATAAATGAAAAAAATCTACATAAAATGCTAGGTCAGGCTTTGAAACTAATTAGGCAGTTGCTATGTAAGTAATGTGTGGTAAGCATTGCAAGTGAAATGGAGAAGGTATTTTAGATAAAGTAATAAAGGACCTTTGGAAAGGTAGCATTTGAGTTGAGGCCTAAATAAGAAACAGAGCCATGTAACTAGCTAGAGGCTAGAATATTTGGAAGAGAATTCCAGGCAGAGAAAATGTAAAGTGCAAAAGCCCTGGGGCAGAAGCATATTTGAAGAGTTCAAAGGACAGAGGGAGGTAAGAAAAGATAGAGCAAACTAAGCCAGAGGAGAGTAGTAAGTAGAAAAGATTACAAAGGACAGAATCATAGACTGAAACTATAATTGTTAGGCACTGTTAATTGGGATTTATCACAATATTAAAACAAAAACAGGGAACATGTGACCCCCAGTAACCCCTTCAAAAATATAAACATGAAAGAACTTTAAGATTGGTGTTGTTAATAACATAAATGTAATAATACAAGTGAACAGGAATGGAAATAGTGTTATTCTTGTTACCTCAAGCTGTATCTCAACCTTCTATATTCATTTTTATTATAGAAACCTTTCTTTAAAGAAATTTACTTTGTAGAGTTTCCATCGTGGCACATTGCAAATGAATCTAAGAGCCATGAGGTTGCAGGTTCAATCCCTGGCCTTGCTCAGTGGGTTAAGGATCCAGCATTACCATGAGCTGTGGTGTAGGTCACAGAGGCAGCTCAGATCTGGTGTGGTGTGGTGTAGGCCGGCAGCTGTAGCTCTGATTAGACCCCTAGCCTGGGAACCTCCATATGCCGTGGGTGTGGCTCTAAAAAAAAAAAAGACAAAAGAAAAAAAAAAAAAAGAAAGAAATGTACTTTGTTACTTATTTACTGAATATTTGTATGCCTTATTTTTGTGTCAAGCTTTTTTATAGGAGTAATAAGGAGTGTAAGATATATTCAATTTTATACTTCACAATATTATTATAAAAACATGTTTATATTCACATGGTATCCTTTTATATATAATTCTTTTAATATATCTAAAATTTTAGCACTTGCATGCTTATAGTAGATGTTTCTACATCTGTGGTTGAAATGGTGATAGACTGTTATTGAAATATTGCTCATCTACAGTTAGAAACATTATAGATAAAACTTGGAGTTCAGTTTTGTGAGTATTTCCATATAATACAATCTGCAAATGCTGTGCCAGGGCACTCACTTGAAATGCTTTGAGCTACAAGTTATAATAACCTCCCCTCAAAGTGTCTTATATGATAAGAATATTCATTAATTATTTTTCCAAACCAGAAATTGGAGTTAGGCAATTCTAGGATGTGTTCAAAGGTTCAGGGTATCAGAAAGTCATTGACATTGTTATTACACAATTTTTTACTCTTCCTTCGCATGGTCTACGGATTGCTTTTACGGCTTTGTGTAGTACATTTTTTACCAGTCTACAAGTAATTCTCGATGCATTTCTCACTTCCTCACATCACTTTCTTTTTTGAATTGATATGACAACCTCCATCAGGTCCTGGCAGAAATTAGTCCCTGGTGCAAAGGACAGAATTACCCAGTTAGGACATCCCTGATTCAGGATCTGAGGTAGGGACAGAGGCCCTCCTTACCTAAACCAATTATTTGCCTAATCTAATTTTTAGAAATGCATTTGTGATTCTCTTGACAAAGAAGTAAATATTGAGGAAAACAGCTCTTGAGTCGGCAAACAATAATATCTGTCACTCTATACTCCTCAATTTTTTGAATTGGCAAATTTTCCATTCAATTGCACTGATAAATTTATGTTTTTAGATTATGTTTAATTTATAAATCTATAAATTAGCACAAATGAGCACAGCTCTAAAGAAACTATTACTGATGGGGGAGTTCCCGTCGTGGTGCAGTGGTTAACGAATCCGACTAGGAACCATGAGGTTGCGGGTTCGATCCCTGCCCTTGCTCAGTGGGTTAATGATTCGGCGTTGCCGTGAGCTGTGGTGTAGGTTGCAGACGCGGCTCGGATCCTGCGTTGCTGTGGCTCTGACGTAGGCCAGTGGCTACAGCTCCGACTGGACCCCTAGCCTGGGAACCTCCATATGCCGCGACAGCAGCCCAAGAAATAGCAAAAAAACAAAAAAAAAACAAACAAAAAAGAAACTATTACTGATGGGATTCTAAAACTGATTGTTATCAAGGTTGAGTTGGAAGTAATGATTTAATAAATTATGAAATTATATCTTGCTATATCTTTCCCACTTCCCAGCATCCCTTTAGTTAACTTTTATATAAGTATTTTTGGTATAATTTTTAATATCTTGTATGATAACTAAAAAATTATACTAGATTTCAGGTTACATTTTTTTCAATAGTTATTTCCCCAGTGCAATTTTTTTTTCTACTGTACAGCATGGTGACCCAGTTACACATACATGTACACATTCTATTTGCACACATTATCATGCTCCATCATAAGTGACTAGATATAGTTCCCAGTGCTACACAGCATCAGGTTATATTTTTATATGATCTTTATTGTAAGTGATTAGGACTTTACTATTCTTGTTAGTCACTTCTAGAGGATTTTTCAGAATGAGTAACAATAAATAGTTTTATTTGATATTATGCACAAATATTTAAATTTTTATTTGTCTGAGGACACTTTAATAGTCTTATGTAAACTATAAACTGTTTCCATGGATAATTGTATGTTTATAAATTATGCATAAAATTTCTACAGTAAATATTCTTCATGAAATCCATTTAAGTTCCCCTTAATTTTGCAAACCTCAGGATAGGTTTTCTTTTTTCTTTTTTTCTTTTTTTTCTTATCTTTTTTTTTTTTTTTTCTTTTCTTTTCTTTTCTAGGGCTGTACCTGTGGCATATGGAGGTTTCCAGGCTAGGGGTCTAATCAGAGCTGTAGCCACAGCCCTATGCCAGAGCCACAGCAACGGGGAATCCAAGCCACATCTATGACCTATACCACAGCTCACGGCAACACTGGATCCTTAACCCACTGAGGGAGGCCAGGGATAGAACCTGCAACCTCATGGTTCCTAGTTGGATTTGTTTCCACTGCACCACAACGGGAACTCCAAAAATCATTTATTTTTTAAAAAATCATCTGCCTAAATCACACATTGAATTCTTTTATAGATAAGGCAGTCTCTATATAGAATATTCCTCATAAAATCTCTGACTAAATTTTTTTTTCATTGTATAGAACACTACTGTTTCAGTAGTTTTTTACAAGTACTTGAACAGATGCAATTTTTATGACAATATCAGTTCTATCTGTAATCATTCCCACTGTCCATGCCCTATTGAAGTTAGTTGACCTTTGCTTTGAGCAAGAATAGGTAATTTGTCTCATAAATTTTCATGAAAAAATATAACTCTGTCTTCCTCAAATCTAGCATTTAAATCATGGTTCTTACCATTACAAGAAGTATGATCTGTACACTTTGAAACTTCAAATAATAAATTTATATTCTCTTATATCAAAGTTTTATTTCAGACACATTACTTGAAAGAAACAGTCTAAAGTATCAAAAATCCATTAATGCCATGGTACCATAAAATAAAATACCTAGAATCTGATCTTACTGTCCACAGACATATACCTAAACTGAAAAAAGACTTACTAATGTCCTTAATTTACCAATGTTAAATTTCAAATAGTGATTTTTTTTTTGTTTTTGACAAAATATGGTCCCAGACAAAAGTGCCTTACAGTGAAATATTTTTTATAGAAAAATTTTTTACAGGAAAAAATGTATCTCTATAAATTTGTTTGTATGTTCTCTTTGTCAGACAAGAAAAACAATGCAACTGCAAGTTTTATGTATTTCTTTTAACTATGACAAAAACTCAAGCCTAATTACATGCTCATCTATTTCAGCCTACCCATATCAAATGCCTAATAATGTTTCCTCCAGGGTTCTTCTTACTTGATTTGAGTTCTGTTTTCTCTTTGAAAATTAAATTTAAAAGCCCTTTCAGGGCCTTTCGGAAATAGGAAATATAGGATATTTTTTAAGCAACTTCAAATCGTGTGTGTTTTAAAGGATTGGAGACAACATGCAGAATGTCCATAGATTTCTGTATCACTCACTGCATCTGTGTGGGCACAAGCATATGTGCCTGCTTGGCTGCTTGTGGGTTGTATGCACATTCACAAATACTAAAGCTGGGCAGAGAGGGAGGTCATGAAAACAGCAAAGGAAAGGTCAGGAACAGATTTCTTTTTTATTGCTTAATTTGTGTCAGGTTCTGTCTAGGCACTTTATATACATTATTTCATTTAACGTTTGCAACTATATTATGAAGTTTGTATTAGTTATCCTCCTATCTTACAAATTGAGATAACAAATCAGATAACATGTTTTTTATACATATACATATATACACACAAACATGTATATATCATGTTTTGAAGAACATATATACTATATAGATATATGTATTTTTGAATGTCATTGAAAAAAACAATGAACTTGGAATTAGAAAATCTACATCCATATGTACATGTGAACATATTGTCCAGTGGCTGGAGCTGACTTCTCCAATTATGTTAACTATGCGGTCTAGCTAGATTTTTATAAATACAGATGTGCATGATGTCTCCTCCTTTCAAAGGGGAGCATCGTTCCTTAGGAGACCCTCCCTACATATAATTTTATATTCAATCAGGATTTGAATAGATAATAAAAATTAAGCTACACTTAACAAAAGTGACATTTTATTTTTATCTTAACTCTATTATTATAAATAAATCAATAGATTAATGCATTAATAGTATGTGCATTGTAAAAGCCCTGGATATGGTATGTATTTTGTGAAATAATAAAATATGAAAATATGTTAATTGTAAATCTAATCATGCGAATGTAATAATGTCATTACCGTGACACTCAATAATCTAAGGAAGAAGTCAGGTCATGTTTGATTTGAGATAAAAAATAATGAGTCAGATCGAAAGTGATTTTTATACTTTAGTAGAAAGTCATTATAAGGTGATATTTTACTAGCTCCATGGTGAATTTTAAATGGATTTCCATAAAAGTAAAATCATATTTTATCACATAATCTTCTAAAACTACCTGAAACACAATATTAAACATGCAGTCATTGATTTTTTTCAAACTAACGTGAGTGGCTCATAATTCTGCATTAATAAACATTTTCTCCTGATTTTTTATTATTTTAGAAAATAAACCACATATATTACCTTTCTTTAATAACCATATATTTTAACAGCCAAATATATTGATTGCACTAAAATTTTCTTGAAAATTCTGAAATTGTTAGCTTTGCCACTCCTTCAAGTCCTCAAGAAGAATGTCTTCTATTAAAGTTTCTCAGAATTTGGAGTTCCTTTTGTGGCTCAGCATTTAATGAATCTGACTAGCTGCGATGAGGATGCACATTTGATCCCTGGCCTTGCTCAGTGGGTTAAAGATCTGGCGTTGCCGTGAGCTGTGGTGTAGGTCTCAGATGCGGCTTGGCTCCTGCTTTGCTGCATCTGCAGCATAGGCCAGCAGCTACAGCTCTAATTCAACCCCTAGCCTGGAATCTCCATGTATCATAGGTGCAGCCCTAAAAAGCAAAAAAAAAAAAAAAGTTTCTCAGAATTTGAATATTGCATGCAGAAGATTTTGAACAGAGTAAAATATTTTTACTACCAAGGTTAAGAATAAAATACTTAAAGGAGCTTTGGGCAATTAGCAAACCACTAAGTTTTTACTTAGATGTTACCAAAAATAACTGCAAGTGATTTTAATATTGTGAATAACTTTATAACATACAGAAAAAAATCTGATCAATTATGTTCATACTCTGGAAAAAAAAGTGTATTTATTGAGCACCTACTGGATAATTGGCACAGAAATGTATAGAACAGAAATATAAAGTTAGTCTATCTTTGTAGAATTAAATTTTGGTAGGGAATGAAGTTCCCACTGTTTCTCAGTGGGTTAAGAACCTGACTAGTATTCACAAGGATGCAGGTTCAATCCCTGGCCTCGCTCAGTGGATTAAGAATCCAACATTGCTGTGAACTGTGGTATAGCTTGCAGATGTGGCCACAGGTGCAGCCCTAAAAAGAAAAAAAACTTTTGGTAGGGAAGGTGGCATAAAACTTGATAATGTTATGTAAGTATATACACAGAATGCCAGAAAAGCATGCAAGATGAACATTTCACAGTCTGGAGGTTTGAAGTCATCTTTCCAGTAAGAATGAGTAAAAGCCTATTTCCCTATATTAAATATCTCTTATTGTTGATTGTAATAAACTACTGAATAAGTCATATTATCACCTCCAGTACTTAATTCTGCATTAAGTAACTTTCTATAGTTGCAAAATCAAGTTTGAATAAGTTATGTTTTAAAAAGGAGGAAGAAGGAGAAAAACAAGAAAATTAGAAGAAGAAAGTTACAAAGTCAGACCTTTACATCATGGGACAAATAAATATGAGGACAGGAACCTCAATGACAGAAATTATAGATCAGTCTCCTACAAGGCTTAGAAGCGGAGTGATTTTACTGTAATCATTCTTTATCCTGGTGTAATACTGCTAGTATTATATCTGCTCCCAAAAGAAGGCAAAAAACATGCTGAGCAGGCAGACAGGCCTGCCCTGTGTTTACATGTAGCCCTAATCTGTGATCTCTTCCCTCTCAGTTCTTCTATTCTTTCCTTTCCTGTTTTCTTGAGATGGTAGAAGAATGATCTATATAGACAAATCAAATTAGCATGACATTTAAGGACTTGTAAAGGAGTAGAAAGAGCACTCTGGAGATGCCTGTCAGCCCCTCCCCCAGTCCCTCCTGCTGTAACATGCAGAAGCTTCCAAAGACCTTTTTTTTTTCAAGTGAAGTATAGGTAATTTACAATGTTGTGTTAGTGTCTGTTGCACAGCAGTTACTCATATGTGTGTGTCTATGTGTGTGTGTATATATATATGTATGTGTATATATATATGTATAATTTTTCAGGTTCTTTTCCATTATGGTTTATTATAAAATATTGCATATAGTTCCGTGTGCTGTACAGTAGGACCTTGTTGTTTTTCCATTCTATGTATGATAGTTTGCATCTGCTAGTCCCAAACTCCTAATCCAACCCTCCTCTTTACCCTCTCCCCTTTGGCAACCATAAGTCTGTTCTCTATGTCTGTGAGTCTGTTTCTGTTGTAGATAAGTTCATTGTCTTGTATTTTAGATTCCATATATGTATCATATAGTATTTGTTTCTCTCTCTCTTTCTCTTTTTTTTTTTTTTTTTTTTTTTGTCTTTTTGCTATTTCTTGGGCCGCTGCCAGGGCATATGGAGGTTCCCAGGCTAGGGGTCGAATCGGAGCTGTAGCCACCGGCCTACGCCAGAGCCACAGCAACGCGGCATCCAAGCCGAGTCTGCAACCTACACCGCAACTCACGGCAACGCCGGATCGTTAACCCACTGAGTAAGGGCAGGGACGGAACCCGCAACCTCATGGTTCCTAGTCGGATTCGTTAACCACTGCTCCACGACAGGAACTCCCTGTTTCTCTCTTTCTGACTTACTTTACTTCTTAATATGCTAATCTCTAGGTTCATCAATACAGCTGCAAATGGCATTATTTCATTTTTTATGGCTGGGTAATATACCATTGTGTGTATATGTATGTATACTACACCTTCTTTATCCATTCATCTGTGAATGGACATTTAGGTTGTTTCCATGTCTTGGCTATTGTAAATGGAGCTGTTGTCAACACAGGGGTGCATGTATCTTTTTGAATTACAGTTTTGTCCAGATATATGCCAAGGAGTGGGTTTGCTGGATCCTATGACAACTCTAATTTTTAGTTTTTTGAGGAATCTCCGTACTGTTCTCCAATTTACATTCCCACCAACAGTGTGGGAAGATTCCCCACACTCTCTCCAGAATTTGTTATTTGTAGATTTTTTAATGATGGCCTTTCTGACCTTATAAGGTGGTAGGTACCTCATTGTAGATTTGATTTGCTTTTCTCTAATGATTACCGACCTTCAACATCTTTTCCTGTGCCTACTGGCCATCTGTATGTCTTTGGAAAAATGTCTATTTAGGTCTTTTTTCCATTTCTCAGTTGGGTTGGTTTTGTTTTGTTGTTGTTACTGATTTGTATGAGCTGTTTGTATATTTTGGAGATTAAGCCTTTTTCAGTTGCATTATTTGCAAATATTTCCTCCCAGTCTGTAGGTTATCTTTTCATTTCGCTTATGGCTTCATTTGCTGTGCAAAAGCTTATGTTTCATTAGGTCCCATTTGTTTATTTTTGCTGTTAGTTTTGTTGCCTTGGGAGACTTAAGGAAATGTTGGTATGATTTATATAAAAGAATATTTTTCCTATGTTCTCTTCTAGGAGTTTTATGCTGTTAGGTCTTGTATTGAACTCTTTAAGCAGTCATGAGTTTATTTTTGTTTATGGAGTGTGTGTGTGTTCTAACTTTATGGGTTTACATATGGCTTTCCAACTTCCACAACATCACTTGGGAAGAGACCATCTTTTCCCCATTGTATATTCTTGCCTAAGGAGAGACAAGCAAAGGTACTGAAGAGTAATTAATCATAGAAGTGTGGGTTTATTTCCGAGCTCTCTATTCTGTTCCATTGATGCATATGTCTGTTCTTGTGCCATTAGCATGCATTTTTGATTACTGTACCTTTGTAGTAGTGTCTAAAGTCTGGGAGAGTTATGCCTCTTGCTTTGTTCTTTTTCCTTAGGATTGTTTTGGCAATTCTTTGTCTACTATATACATTTTAGGATTGTTTATTCTTGATCCATATAAATTTTAGGATTTGGTTATTCTAGTTCTTTGAAAAGGGTCATGGGTGATTTGACAGGGATCACATTAAATCTGTAGATTGCTTCAGGTGTAATAGTTCCACTTGTGATTTTGATCCACTTTAGCCAATATTCACAGGGATTGTTCTCCATCAATTTTCTTCATTCTCATTTGTATAGTCTCTCTATTCAAGCTTGCCTATTGGAGAGAAAGCAAAACCTAGGCAATCTTTCCTTCAATATTTTTATGCTTTCAGTCTCTTTTCCTTTTTTTCATCATTGCTTCTTATTTAAAATTTACTCAGGGCTCCCATTGTGGCTCAGCAGGTTACAAACCCGGCTAGTATCTATGAGGATGTGTTTGATCCCTTGCCTTGCTCAGTGGGTTAAGGATCTGGTGTTGCCATGAGCTGAGTTGTAGGTCACAGTCATGACTTGGATCTGGTGTTGCTATGGCTGTGGCATAGGGTGGCAGCTGCAGCTCCAATTTGAACCCTAGCCTGAGAACTTACATATGTGCAGCCCTAAAATAAAAAAGCAAAACAAACAAATGAAAAATGCTGCTGTGTTTTTTTACTCTTTTTTTTTTTTTTTTTTTTTTTTTTTTGCTTTTTATGGCCACCCTGCAGCACTTGGAGGTTCCCAGGCTAGGGGTCAAATTGGAGCTGGAGCCACTGGCCTGCACCACCGCCACAGGAATGTCATATGTGAGCTGTGTCTGTGACCTACACCACAGCTCACAGCAACACCAGATCCTTAACCCACTGAGCAAGTTCAGGGATTGAACCTGCATCCTCATGGATGCTAGTCAGATTTGTTTCTGCTGAGCAACAGTGAAAACTCCTACTCTTCCCTATTTCCTACTTATACTTTGGTATCTGATACTGAATACTCCATATGTTGTTTTTAAAAAGATTTCTTAACTAATGAATAAAACCATTTTATATATTTCCTTGTTCTTTATACCCTCAAGTTCTCTGTTTTTTCTGACAGCACCTGATTGGAAATTTCTTCTCTTTCATTTTCAGGCACTTAGGATGTGTTTTTCCTCCTATTTCTGATAGCTCCTTATTTATCCCTTCTCTGACAATTCTTACATTACCCACCTCAAAAGTATGTGTGTTTTCTAAGTTACGTTTTTCAACTATTTTTGTTTCATTCCACATTTCATATTTAGACACTAATTAAATTTATAGGTATAAATCTGACTTCTCTTCTCTGCTACAAACTTTATTTCTAACTCTTGGTGAGGAATTTCCACCAGTGTTCATGTTGATGCCTCAAACATGCAAAATAGAACTCATTTTCTTTCTTTTCCTTTTTTTTTTTTTTATTTTCTTTTCCCACTGTACAGCAAGGGGGTCAGGTTATCCTTACATGTATACATTACAATTAAGGCCACACCTGTGATATATGGAGGTCCCAGACTAGTGGTCGAATCAAAACTGTAGCCTCTGGTCTATGCCACAGCCACAGCAACGTGGGATCCAAGCCACATCTGCAACCTACACCACATCTCATGGGAATACTGGATCCGTAACCCACTGAGTGAGGCCAGGGATCGAATCCACGTCCTCATGGATACTAGTTGGTTTTGTTAGTACTGAGTCACAGTGGAAACTCCCAGAGCTCATTTTCCAGGTCAAATCCACTGATAAGACTGACATTTCTATTTCTGTTAATGGTATCACCTTTCTTTTTGTCAACCATGTTAAATACCTGGAGATACTCCTCATCACTCAAGCTCATGGCTCTGAAAAAATCACTCTTCTCAGTCATAGTTAGACTGAGAAGCCACAGCAATGCCAGATCTGAGCCTCATCTTTGACCTACACCACAGCTTAAAAGCAACGCTGGATCCTTAACTCACTGAGCAAGGCCAGGGATCAAACCAGCATCCTCATGGATACTAGTCAGATTCATTTCTGCTGCACCACAATGGGAACTCTCATTTTCTCTTTTTATGTGGTATTACTGCCCTTATTCATCATTACCCAACCCAACTACAAACAGCCACTGGAAGGATTTATTTGAATACTTTTAGTCAAAAATGCGTGTAATAGCTTCATTATATTATTTTACATAAACTTTTTTTTTTTTTTTTTTTTTGCTGTTTTAGGGCCATACCTGTGACATATGGAGATTCCCAGGCTAGGGGTTGAATCAGAGCTACGGCTGCTGGCCTGCACTACAGCCACTGCAATGCATGATCCAGCTGCGCCTGGGACGTGCAGCACAGCTCACAGCAATGCTGGATCCTTAACCCACTGAGCAAGGCCAGGGATCGAATTTGCAACCTCATGGATCCTAGAGGGGTTCATTAACCGCTGAGCCATGATGGGAACTCTTATATAAACACTTTTATGAGGAATTATATGGTAGGATATTTTTATTTAAAAAAAAATCCTTGGCAGATATTCTCATGTTTGAGGTGTGTTACTGGGTCTTAGTGAGACTCTTGCAATCCAGTCAAAACCTTCAGGGTTCATCTGCTGCTGCTATAAGAGAAATTATTTTTTCTCCTTGATGGAGAAAAAAAAAAAACAACCCTCAGTGTGACACATCCACTTGTCTTCATGATATACGCTTTCTTCCTTTTTGGAGAATTCCCATAAGAACATTGTGAATTCACTGATCAACTGCCAAAGCCACTTTAATTCGGGATCCCACTTGCAAGCTCATTAAAACCCACAATGAGACAGGACCTGGTCGTCGCTGACTTGTCAGCTCATATCCCCAGAACAAAGACGGCACCTGATTGCTTTCTTGTCCAGTGAAACTCAAATTGGCTTTACAGTTTGACTCAGCATTAGTAACATTCGTTTAGAACCACAAGACTCCAAATGTAACATTATGCTGCAGGTAAAATTATGACTGCAAAGAAATTCAGTTATGTGGCTTTTGTTTTGTTTCCTTCAGTCACAATTAAAAATCATTGAATTTAAAAAGTTGGGCAGATGTCAAATATAGATCAATATATCACATGGAGTCTTAAATCAAGTTAAGGGGACTGATTGAAACAGACATTTCTTACTGTGTTTGGCTTCATCTGTTTTTCACCTACTTGAGTATTCATTTGGAAATATACTCTTTTATGCATGTTATTTTTACATGATAAAATACATTAGGTAGAGTATATTTTAGATATAAAGAGAAACCAATTGTGGTAGAATATATATAAAAAGAGTCACTCTTGTATCCTTGAAATTAGCATTTAATGATTTCCTATTGCTCACATATTTTCTTCTTTGGGGTCCTCAGTCAGCACATTCAAAAAGCAATAGCTCAATCTCACAACAGTGACTGAAAAAGAAATAAATGAAAATGAATTTTTAATTTAACTATATGTTAGATTGATGATGTATAGCATGTCAAGCACTCCAGCACTCAAAAAACTGATAACAGCAGATTATCAGATAATTGCTTGCATTTATAAATAGGATACATTTTATTCTTATTACAAATGCTTATTTAGTGTATTATAAAACATTTTATAGCATATCTGTGTATAAACAAAATTTGTCATTAAAGTTTTTAAAGTAATATCCCTCTTTTGGGAGCAGTTTATTAAATTAGCAATTTTGAATGTTAAAGATGTCAAAAGGGCGAATAATTGAAATTATTTTTCTGGTGATCAAATGGAAATTGAAATTATTCATGAGGTTGAAGCACTACAACCTTGTTTATCAAATCCAGACCTGGCAGGTAATTCAAATAGTCACTTTTTCCTGAGGTCATTGATCATCTGCAGATATAAAACAATGAAAGGGGATTCAGAAAGGGTATCATTTTTTGTGATGCCATGAAGAAAAATTACTACTGACAGGAAATCCTTTTTTTTTTTTTTTTTTTTTTTTTTTTTGAACAGAGTTGGGTTAGATTCTAGAGAGGACATATTGAGATGTCATAATGTTAGGGAAACAGCCCTTCCCAGTTCTTCACTTATGTGCCATAGTTGATAGGAGAAAAAATTAATAAAGCCAAGCCTTGTAATTTTCAAACATCAGCTAAATAGAGAAGCTTCTGGAGCCATTGAAAATGATGTATGTATGACCTCATTTAAAATATTAATGAGCAGAAAAACAGAAAGTAGAAAACCTGAAGAAATTTGTGTTCTGAAGCTAGTTGAATTTTTGCCTCCCTAAAATTAACATTTATGGGTATGTGAACATTCTCTATCTTTTTATATATCAGTTTTGGAAATTCAGTCAACTGATGAGCGCTACATCTGGGGACTGAAAATATGAGTAAAATCTCATTTCTACTCCAAAGGAACTCATAAAGTGAGAAATTTAGCACAATAATTAGTTAAAGAAAAAGGCAGAATGTAGTAACCTTGAAAGAGGTACAAATGTAGCTAGAAAATGGTCTTTATTCAGGCAGAACAACACAGTTCCCATAGACTGTATGCCAAGTGCTATGCTAAGAGTAAAAAAAAAATGTATATATATCTCTGAGAATGAAGAAAATATTTATAGATAAATCAAATTTAAGAGAGAAACTGAAGGGTTGATAGATACAATTTCCAGGAATAAAGAAAGAACACGAAGAGTCCTCCAGGGTAACAGAGTTGTCATGATATAATGTACATAATGACAAATTTAAGTGTGTTTGGGTGGTAGAGAATAATTTAATAGAGAATAAGTAGTGTTACTTTAGTAGAAGATTAATCCGGAAGCAAAGTTTTATCTTAAGTGGAGTATAATGTGGTGGTTATTGTTTCTCAGTGCCAGGTTCACCAATTTTATAATATTCTCTGCAATAGAAAATGGGAGTCTGCAAACATTTCTATGATTTCATTACTGTCTGGGAAGCATTGGTGTGTGATTAGAAGTTTAGAGAAGAGAAGGGACTCTTTTTCTGCCCGTAGCTTCTGTGAGCATCCTGGCAGTATCATCTGATGGTAGCACTTCCACTGCTATTTGTTACTTCTATAACCACCCACCTAGCACTTTCCAAGGTGGCCAAAGAACATACCCATAAAGTTTCCACCACATTCCCTCACTTCTTTTACCCTAATCCCCGGCCAGGTTTCAACATGCCACCTGAATGCCCCTTGGTTGTCATCACAGTAGCTTTGTTGAACTCCAGGTGTCTGGTAATACTTCTTGGGCTTTGTTTCCCAAGCCTTAGGAGGCTGTAACTACTTCTTTTATATCCTGTTTTTGCTTTAACCTTTTGATATCTAAGTAACCAGTTATTTATAGTAAATCATCTATGTTTGAAAAGCCTCGCTTGGTTTCTCATTCTTGAATGTCACTTAACTGATAAGAACAGCATTAGGAAATACAGCAAATTAGTAAATATACTAAGAAGAAAAAAGACTTAGAGATAAATAGAATAAACTAGTGGTTACCAATGTGAGAGGGAAGATGGAAGGAGCAATATAAGGATAGGGGATTAAGAAATACAAATTATTATGTATAAAATAAGCTACAAGGATATATTGTATAACAGGGAAGATAATCAAAATTTTACAATAACTCTAAATGGAATAAGACCTTTAAAAATTGTGAATTGTTATATTGTACATCTGTACATAAACAATGCCTCAATTTAAAAAGCATTGGGAGGTTTTGCCCATGGAGATGGCATCATTAGCCATGTGTGGTACAAAGTGTAACAGTTTGTAGCATTAATAGCATGTGTCTGGTAATCATTTCATAATTATTCGTAATTCAGGTAAAGAGAAAAAAATATGGTCACTGGTGACATTGTTAAGAGCTCTATGTGTCAGTTTCAATGACACATAGAGCTCAGAATACAGAAAAGAGTGTGTAGGAACACTGAGGATGTGTATATCACTATTTTTTAAAAGTTTGCTTTGAAAGAACAGAGAAAATCAGTAACATGATGAAATATATGTGATCAAGGATTTTATAATCTGACAGAGAAAAGAACATTTATTTATTATTTTGATATGCTAATGGCTTTAGGAAAATTCTGAGACAACTTTGATGTAATTAGAACATTTCTAGGATAACTAGGTATCTGTATGGCTAACATTTCTTCTGTATTTGATAAGTCCTTATGTTTCTGTAATTGCTAGGAAATAAAGCTCTATAAACTCCTCTACTAGGATGAAACTTCCATGAGGCTAGGGCCTGATATTCATTTCTAAATGACTAGTGCCTGGAAAATGATAGTTGCTCATTAAACACTTGTTGAATGATTTATTCTATATTTTAGTACAGTTATTTTCATTAACTTTTATATATAAATATAATTTTAAATAGGTTTTTGTTGCCAAGTTGAAGGGACTTCTGCAAGAAAATGTTATTTAATTACAGTCCTCAAAATTCCAAGTATCTCCACTAGTTACTCTTGTCATGTCATCTAAACATAGTACTATGAGAAATGTATTTGTAATAGCAATTCAGAGAAGAGAAAAAAGGCCAAGGGCCCACTCACTGTTGAGGATACCATTATACTCTCCATCTCTGCATAAAATCAGGGTGCACAAAATCTAAATCATCATTGATACAGGTAAGCAAAAATATCCACCTCCCTACAATTCCAACAAGAAGCTCTAAAACTGCCAATCTTGAAACTTGATGCTTGATGTAGAAGGAGGAAGAATATCATAACACACACACACACACACACACACACACACACACACACATTTCATGATTAACAGGCTTCTTCATGAGTCTGCAGCCCACATTTTCACTGAGTGGTTTAAAACACAAACCTCAGAATTTATATTCAAATAGTCCTGGGTTAGAAGGGTCTTCACTACAACCACGTGGAAGGAAATGCCAGTCTTCTGCAGAGAATGACATTCAGCAAGGTGTCAAAGAATTCCTGTGATAAATTTTAAGGGAAAGTAAGATTTCTAAAACTTAAAAGACACGAAAGGAAACAGGCACTACCAGAAAGAATAATAGATAGCAGATTCAGATGTAGAGGTATTAAATATTGTCTTTCCCACACATAAAATATAAAATATATTAAATATATTTATAAAAAATTGAAGGTTAAACATATAAGAAGCCTGAGATATATAAAGTGACAAGATTTGTTAAAGCAAAATGTATACATAAAATAATCAAGGAATAAGACTTATAATTCCATGAAGATAGAGTAGCTTTATTCTTTATAAATCCTCCCACTTAAAACTAAAAAAAATAAATAAACATAATACAACAACAACATTTAGGTAGATTTTGAAAAATGGCAAGCTGTTTGGGAACTGCAGGACTTGAAAAATAAAACATTCAAGTATAAAATCAAAAATAACCCATCTTACCAAGAACCAGGAAAATCAAAATTGAATAAGAAAAGGAAGTCAACAGATGCCAACATTAAAATGGATCAGATGATATAGTTATCAGACAAAGATTCTAAATCAGCCTAGATAAGAGTGCTTTAAAAAACAATTATAATAATAATTCACTTGAAACAACAGGAAAAAAATCAATCATAGAACAAAAGAAGAAACATTGTTTAAAAACCCAATCTTAATTATAAACTTGACAGGTAAAATCCCCCAAAACAAAACTTGAGAGATGAACTCAGTAATACAATGGACATAATAGAAGATAGACTCCATAAAATTAATAACAGATTGGTGGGACTTACCCCATCTGAAACAGAAATATTTTTAATAGCAACAAAAAGTAGCACAGCTTCAGGAACTCACAGGCCAATAACAAAAAAAGAGTAATACTTTGTACTCTTTCATGATATAGTCAGATGCCGCCACAGGAAGGGACATAGGAGAAGCACAGGACTGGAAGTTTGGGGTTAGTAGATGCAAACTATTATATTTAGAATGGATAAGCGATATACAGCACAGGGGACTATATCAAATCACTTGTGATACAACATGATAGAAGATAATATGAATGTATATATATATATAACTGGGTCACTTTGCTATATAGCAGAAATTGACAGAACCTTGTAAATCAACTATAGTAAAAAAAATTTTGGGAGTTCCTATTGTGGAGCAGCAGAAACGAATCCAACTAGGAACCATGAAGTTGTGGGTTAGATCCCTGGCCTTGCTCAGTGGGTTAAGGATCTATCATTGCTGTGTGTTATGGTGTAGGTCACAGACGCAGCTTGGTAGGCTGGCAGCTGTAGCTCCAAATCTACCCCTAGCCTGGGAACCTGTATATGCTACAGGTACGGCCCTAAAAAGCAAAAAAAAGAAAAGAAAAAATATGTTTAAGGTATATTCACAAGTCTTAGAGGGAGAGAGTCACCACATGCCACAGGGACCAGATGGGGGAGCACTAATGCAATGGGTTCAGCCAAGCAGAGACAAGCAGAGAAAGAAGGATCTGTGGACTAATGCCTTTTGGAGGTTCATGGAATTCACGTGAAGTACACAAGAGCAAGTCATGACGGAGTTTCACTGGTGCATTTGGATGGCACCAGATCTCAATCATAGAAAAGTGAGAAGAGGAATTTTGTGGCAGGAGCAAGACTTATCACTCTGGTGCTTGTCACCTGGCTGGGATGTGGGAATGTTGAGACAGCTGGAAAATACACATTTTAAAATTTGCAAGTTAACATTCCTATCATTTGAATCTCAGAACCAAAGACAGAAGTGGGATTAGAAAAGTATGCCAAGAAAAGATGGCTGAAAACTACAAATTTGCTTAAAGCCAGAAACCTAAAAACTAAAGCTGAATTAAATTTTAAAAAGAATGGGGAGTTCTCTTGTGCAATGGGTTAAGGATCTGATGTTGTCACTGAAGCATCTTGGGTTGCTGCTGTGGCACGGGTTCAGTCCCTGCCAGGCAACTTCCACATGCCCCAGGTACAGCCAAAAAAAAAAAAGGAGTTTCTGTCATGGCTTTGTGGTTAATGAACCTGATTAGGATCCATGAGGATGCAGGTTTGATCCCTGGCCTCGCTCAGTGGGTCAAGGATCTGGTGTTGCCTTGAGCTGTGGTGTAGGTCACAGATGTGGCTCAGATCCTGCGTGACTGTGGCTGTGGCATAGGCCAGCAGCTATAGCTCTGATTAGACCCCTAGCCTGGGAATCTCCATATGCTGCAGGTACGGTCCTAAAAAGAAAATAAATAAATAAATGAATAAAAATAAAAAATAAAAAGGATAAACTCAAAGGAATCCAAGGCACACTATAATTAAACTTAGGAAAACTAAAGACAAAAAAAAAAAAAATTCTCAAAAGAGGCCATAGAGAAACAACCCATTAATTACAGAGGAACCGCTAATTTGAATGACACCAGATCTCTTATCTGAAATTTATGGGAAGCAGAAGGAAGTGCATGACATTTTTTAAGAAAAATGTCAACCACAGTTTCTTTCTGAAAATAAACATCAGGAATGAATAAAGGCATTCATTTACTTATGGGGAATAAAGACATTCTCAGACAAAACAAAACAAAAACAAAAACAAAGAAACCAAAAAAAAAAAAAAAAAAACCTAGAAGAAAATTACTGCCAGTAAATATACACTTAAGAAAATTCCACTTTAAAAGTGAGGAAGGGGTGTTCTTACTGTGGCTCAGTGGAGACGAACTCAGCTAGTATCCATGAGGAAGCAGGTTCGATCCCTGACCTTGCTCAATAGGTTAAGGCATTGCCATGAGCTGCTGTGTTTATCACAGATGTGGTTTGGATCCTGAGTTGCTGTGGCTCAAATTCAACCCCTAGTGGGAACTTCCATAGCCTGCAGGTGCAGACCTTAAAAAAAAAAAAAGTGAGGAAGGTAAAGCATTCTAAAGAGAAGTAAGATGTTTACTTATATCCATTCACTTGAAGTAGAACATCAATATCAAGAGACTATGATAAATTATGTGTATATTGTAATATCTAGGACAATCTCTAAGAAACATATACAAAGCAATATACTCAAAAACCCTATGATTAAATCAAGATGGGGTTAATAGATGCAAACTATTGCTTTTGGAATGGATTAGCAATGAGATCCTGCTTTATAGCACTGAGAACTATGTCTAGTCACTTATGATGGAGCATGATAATGGGAGAAAAAAGAATGTATACATGTATGTGTAACTGGGTCACTATGCTGTACAGTAGAAAAAAAATTGTATTGGGGAAATAACAATTAAAAAAAATAAAACAGGAAGCAGCAACTTGAAGGGAACGGAGAAGAGTTTCCCAGAAAAGGGAATATGTGAGATGGTTTTTAGGTAGCGAAGAGTTGGCTAATTGTAGGGCCATCATATGTGTGGGACACTTAGCATTCTACAAAAGAACCAGAGCCTGGAGCTACCATTAAAATCATGTGAGGAGTTCCTGTCGTGGCTCAGCGGAAATGAATCTGACTAGCATCCATGAGGACACAGGTTCCATCCCTAGCCTCGCTCAGTGGGTTAAGGATCTGGCATTGCCATGAGCTGTGGGGTAGGTCACAGATGTGCCTTGGATCCCACGTTGCTGTGCCTGTGGTGTAGGCTGGTGGCTGCAGCTCCAATTCCGATCCCTAGCCTGTAAACCTCCATATGCCTCGGGTGTAGCCCTAAAAAGACAAAAAAAAAAAAAAATCAGGAGAATAACAATTGTGATAAAGCAGATAAATAACTCAGTAGGTTTCCACTAAAATACCTACATTGGCATCCTACTCAGTTGCAGTTAGGAGAAAAAAACAATGAATTTTTAGCTAAATCTATATAACACTAAATACCTTTAACTTCATTGAAACAGTTCTGGCTTTTCATGTGAACTTTTCAACAGCATCCTGTATCATTTTCCTGGTGCTTTAAAAAAAAAAATATTCTCATATAGTCTACTCATGATCACCAGGTGAGTCATAGTAAGTAATCTCCCAAAGAACTCATTCTTGGGATGAAAATTCTGAGTGTTTCATCACTGTTTGTTCTAGCTGCTTATGTTTTTGTTGCCAGCAAGATAAACAGATTCTGGCTACTTGATGCACAGTAATATCATTCAGCAAATATAAAGTGGTTCATAGACAACAGAAACCACGATAGAACTAGGCTTAGAAAGGTTAAGAGATAGGTTGACTTGAAAATCTAGATAGAAGCACTTGAAGATAATACTGGAATTTATTAACTGCAATAGCTTCATGTGGCCTGGGAAACTCAAATTTCTAGAGAAAGAATGTGATTGGCTTAACTTAGCTTCCTTGGCCTTAGGGACAGGGTGTCTTTATTTACATTCCAACAAAATTATATCCAAAGGAAAAAGAGTTTGTTACCAGAAGACAGGGAAGACACTAAATAGGAATAAACAGAAACTAAAACAAGTCCACAAATCAAAACTCAAATGTGTTCTGAACATAGCCCAAAGATCTTAGCCTGATAGTCAGCCTCTTCTTTTTCCTGGCTTTTAGATACTGCTTTAGTGTCATACAACATTCCAGCATATTGTTGTGTAAATAAGGTCAGAAAATAAGTAATGAAGATGGTCTGTTAATTTACTAACCCTCATTTTAATTTTAACATCTTTGGTCTCTATCTTAGCTAAAGGAAGCATGGTGTTACTGCAAGTTGGTTTCTCTGGATCATGGTACCAAGATGCTAATCCTGGAGCCTAAGGTACCATGAAGGCCTCAGGTGATCATACACATCTTTCTCAGATGATTTAGACTTGGGAAAGACAGTTATGTTTTCTGAAGGGAAACAAAATATTTACTAACTTTCTGAATTAATTAATTTTATTTATATGTGGGTAATTAATAGATCATTAAACTTCAGTGACCATCTGCCAGGCATTGAGCCAAATGTTGGAGCTATAACGGTAAAAACAAACAAACAAACAAACAAACAAAAAAACGATAACAGAAGAATCCTTTTAGAATCCTGCCTCTCATAGAGCTAACAAGTTAATAAGACTGACAAATATCAAGCAAATAAACAACAAATATACTGTATAATTAATAATTGTCCTAAGCCTTTGAAAGGAAAATATACTTATTCTTTAATACCAGACTATAATGTTTATATAATATAAAATCAGCCGCTTAAAGTATTTTCAGCATTTGGACAGATCCTGACACAAACATTTATTAATGCTCTGACAATTTTGACAATGTTTTTAATTCCGATTTTTTTTCAAAGAGATAAAGCTTCACAGGCAAATAAGATATTTTGTTTCCCTCACCGAGCTTACAGTGTAATGAAGGAGAACCACACAAAAAAACTATAATCCTGTAGCATGTTTCACTATATGTATGCATTGTAAAGTTAATTTAGTTATTAAAAGGCGTAAATTAATGGCTCTATTAATTATTCCTTACCTTGTTATGAAGTATATCTGATATAAACTATATCTGAATTTATGATATAATGAGGATACTAAATTGTCAAAATTCTACTCCAAGTAATTTAAAATTAATATAAATTACTGACACTTCAAATATTAGTTACATTTTTTTTTTTTTCCCTTTTTAATGCTGTTACTACAGCATATGAAAGTTCCCAGTCTAGGGGTTGAATCAGAATTGCAACTCCTGGCCTACGCCACTGTCATAGCATTCCCAGATGTGAGCCATGTCTTCCACCTATGCTGCAGCTAGTGGCAACTCCGGATCTTTAACCCACTAGTGAGGCCAGGGATCGAACCCACATCCTCATGGATACTAATTGGGTTCTTAACTCCCTGAGCCACAACAGGAACTTATTGTTTACATCCTGAACTGATCACACATGGATTCATCAATTATCTGTTACATTGCCTTACTCATTTGAATTTCATAGATTAAATGATATTTACTTTTTAGAAGTAGAGAATCAGTGTTGCAGAGCTGTTAAGTGTATGACATCTGGAGTCAAATTATAAAGATCCAGTGCCTTGCCATTCATCACTGACTTTGGTCTTTGGATAAACTACTTAAGCTCTTAATACTTTGTTTCTTTATCTGAAACTTGGAAGTAACAGCAGCATCTGCCACTTAAGATAGTTCTGATTGTTAAATGAGGTGCCATTGCATATTATATACCTCTTAGATTAGTAACTAACCTAAAATATTTTTTTCTTATTAAAAGTGAATATATTTTGGTGGGCAAAAAAGGAAACAAAAAGTTAACATGAAGGCATATGCTCTACCAGGCTTTTTTTTTTTTTTTTTTTTTGTCTTTTGTCTTTTTGTTGTTGTTATTGTTTTTGTTGTTGTTGTTGTTGTTGCTGCTGCTATTTCTTGGGCCGCTCCTGCGGCATATGGAGGTTCCCAGGCTAGGGGTCGAATCGGAGCTGCAGCCACCGGCCTACGCCAGAGCCACAGCAACGCGGGATCCGAGCCACGTCTGCAACCTACACCACAGCTCACGGCAACGCCGGATCCTTAACCCACCGAGCAAGGGCAGGGACGGAACCCGCAACCTCATGGTTCCTAGTCGGATTCGTTAACCACTGCGCCACGACAGGAACTCCTCTACCAGGCTTTTTAAAAATAAACTTTAGAATAAATCTTTCTAAGAAAAAGATTTGCTTAATCTAGCTGTTACTTTTCCTGCTTTTAAATTAATATCATGTCTTTTGTTTGTATAAAGTATCATAATGTCACAGCTTAACAGGATTTTCATAATGGATGAAAAAGTTTCCATAATAGTTGGATGACGATTCCTGTAGATGTAAAAGTGCTTATGTGCCAGTGTGTCATGAAACTATTTAACCTAAAAAACCATTTTTAGATAAATCATCCAGGGCAAAGATGGTACCTGAATTCAGGTCATGCCAACTGAGGAAAAGTGACTGACTTTTTAAAATATAGTTCGTCTTTGTCTGTTTTAATCATGCAATTTATTTTTAATTTGTAAGCTGACATATAATGAAGCCCATTTGTAAATTTAATTTTTTGTACTGGCCAAGAAATCTTAGTTTTAAACATTGGCCTGGATATATTTGTGACTGTTTAATAAGTCTACAGTGAGAAATATTCTTCTTTCTGTGTCTTCTCATAATATTCTAAGAACTACAAATATTAATATAGTTAAGAATGACGAGGCTAAAAAAGAGCATATAAGAGGGAGTTCCCCAGTGGTCTGGCAGCTAAAGACTCAGCATTGTCACTGCTGTGGCTTGAATTTGATCCCTGACCTTGGAACTTCTGCATTCTGCAGGTGTGCCCCCCCCCAAAAAAAAGTCTATGAATAGTTGGCAGAAAGGAACATTGCACCAAACAATCATGCTTTTAGGAGCTCTATCTTTATGCTGAGATTTTTGAGAATCTGACATTTAAAAATATGGTTATAATCTGAAAACAAGAAATTATTAAACTATAGGGTGAGATGAATTGTCTTTATTCATTGGCTATTTGGGGACTGTGCAGGTCACATACATGATCAAACTTTTCCTCCTTCAACTCTTTGCGTGGGATTCAGGGGAATCATAGAAAAGGAAGCCATCCCAAAGTAATAAGAGTTCTGTTTGTTTTGTTTGTTTGTTTGTTTTTAATAATTGAGGCTTAGAATGAATTTCTCTATTTTGTGAACATGCTTTATTATTATTTATTTTTATCTCTCAGCTAGTAGACTGAGAGGGTTAATTGAAAAATATACATCCTCAGTTTCTCAAACGAACTTTAAGGACAAATACCACACAGATGGTTGATTTCAAAGTAGTAAAGATAATGAACCTTGTTATCAAAATTTTTACTATAACATTTGTCTTTTCAATGACGGGCTTTGTTAAATTCACCCAAATGAATCTGTCCGTATATACATTTTTAATGCATAGTGAAGGTGGGTATAATTACTGTTACAGATTTTAGTACAAGCCCTTCCTTTCAGGTCACCTGCCATTCTAAAAGTTATAGTGATCTCAAGTTTCAATTTAATAAAAATATGCTTTAAGGTTAAATGCATAAAGGGTATGATAGAAAGCTATTCAAGATCTGACCCTACCAGAAAGTACCTGCATGTCATCTTAAGGCAGTCTTCCCTAAACTGTAAACAATAGAAACCACATCTAACCACTTAAATAGCTTAAAGCTAAAGTATCTGTTTGAAACTGATCGCATTGTTTTAAATAGTTCACTGTTAAATGAAGACTTACATATTCTCTTTCAAAAATGGCATTTAAAAGGATTATTTGTTATGACTCCAGATCAGTGTAATTGAAAAATCTGAGTGCCTTCTGCTTGTAGGCTCTGTACAAATATAAATATAATTTGGCCTGTAAGTGCAGTGAAAAGACAAATAAATGGCCTCTAGAGTGTTAAAGAGAATGATGGAATGCCATTCTAGGGTTAGAGAAGGCATAGAACAATTAATTAAATCTACCTATCTGGTTTCTTAAGGAAAAAAAGAAAAAGTCATGACAGAATATGTATCCTTTGCCTTCTTTTAAGCCATCGGTCTAAATAATAAAGTGAGATCATACAATGCATAATATGGTCATTTTCAGGAATTGCTCCTGAAATTCACTATACGGGTGACCACTGCTAAATCAATTACAATGTAATCCACAGCCATCCTGGAGACAGCCAAATGAATGGTTAGGTTATATTAGGGTCTGCCAACTTCTCACCTAAAACTTCAATCTCAATACCATAGTTTCTTTGTCGAAAGCTTTCTATTTTGTGCTTTAAATCACATTTTGCTGCATTTTCTATGGTTCCTTAAGTATGTGTGTAGCTTAGGACTTCAGAATTGTGGATGCTTAAAAAAGTTTTGACTGACTCGGAGTTCCTGTCCTGGCGCAGTGGTTAACGAATCCGACTAGGAACCATGAGGTTGCAGGTTCGATCCCTGGCCTTGCTCAGTGGGTTAAGAATCTGGAGTTGCCGTGAGCTGTGGTGTAGATTGCAGATGCAGCTTGGATTCCATGTTGCTGTGGCTCTGGCGTAGGCCAGTGACTACGGCTCTGATTAGACCCCTAGCCTGGGAACCTCCATATGTGCGGGAGCGACCCTAGAAAAGGCAAAAAAAAAAAAAAAAAAAAAAGTTATGACTGAATGGTTTCTTCAGTAATTCATGTTATCACTGTTCCATCAGACCCCGTTACAACATTACTTAGATTCTTTGAAGTAGAGGAAGAATTCTCCCTAATTTTAAGTGTCTCTTAGATCAGCAATATGCTTGGTGCCCCTAAGAGAATCATGCAGATTCCTTTTTTTTTTTTGTCTTTTTAGGGCTGCACCTGCAGCATATGGAGGTTCCCAAACTAGGGGTCAAATCAAAGCTGTAGTCGCTGGCCGATGCCACAGCCACAGCAACACCAGATCTGAACCCTGAGACACGACGGTAACTCCAGAGAATCATGAAGATTCTACCATCATTATTTATTTTTTAAAAATTCCTGTTATGGCTCAGCGGTAACGAATCTGGCTAGTATCCATGAGGACATGGATTCGATCCCTGGCCTTACTCAGTGGGTTAAGGACCCATTGCTGTGAGCTGTGGTGTAGGTCACAGATGCAATGGCTTGGATCTGGCATTGCTATGGCTGTGGCTAGGGCTGCAACTGCTGCTCTAATTCAACCTTAGCCTAGGAACTTCTGTATGCCACAAGTGCAGCCATAAAAAGACCAAATAAATAAATAAATAAATAAAATTTTTAAAAAAGCTGAAAAGTCATTTATTTAAACATTAACCTCAGAAATTATGAGTCCAATGAAAAGAAGAGTCTTTGTGTATGTGTGTGGATGTGAGTGTGTGTGTGTGTGTATGCACACACAGGTAGGAATATGCATAGGCATGTGTAGAACTCTGCCAGGCAGCATATTATGTGCTTTACATGTACCAAGTTTTTTGATTTGCTAAACTATTCCACAGGGTAGTTGCTACTGTTATCCTTATTTCAAGAGGAACCAAAATAGCAGCATAGGAGGTTCTTGAACTTCTTTCCTCTCATGAATGCATAGAATGTATAGCTCTATATTACAGAGCTGAGAGAAATACAGAAACTAGCTGAGAGACTACTCTGCATCAGGTGGATGAGAAAATACCAACATCAAAATGGGTAGAAAAGGCTGAGATGTACTTTCCCCATAAACCCTGCATCTGGCACAGAACAGCACAATTGGAGGATAACCCCTAACTCCCACCTTCTCCCTGATGAGTGAATGGTTTGAAACACACATCTAGTGCTTGAACTTTTAAGGCTTTCACTCAAGGGATGGGCTCCCAAAACACATAGCTTTGAAAGCCAAAGGAGCTTATGTCCATAAGACCAGTAAAACTGTAGAAAACAAAGAAGCAGTTCTTAACAGGCAGTGGGGCACTAGCCATGACTATCACCCCAGGTCTCAACATGGACAGATCAGGCAAAAATGCCCATCTCTCCATCTTTTCTTGTAAGGGATATTATTATATATTTCATACGCTGCTCCCTGAGCTCTGGCTTCTAATTTTCAGGCATCTAGGGAGTAGCTATGATCGTCTGTTCTGCTAGGGGAACCAGTGAACACTTCCACTGCTTTCTCCCTCCAGTGCACTCCAACTATCAAACCAGCTCACCAGCATCTTTCTTGAAGTATCTTGTACACACCCTGGTGTCTCATCTTTTATGATAGCCACCTGAGGGATGTGACCCTCAGATCACCTGGCTCTGGTAGCCAGTGGGGCTTGTATTCACCACTCCAACAGGACTGTAGCAAACAGAGGAGTAGCTTTTAGTTTTTTAAAAAATTAAATTTCACCCTTTTTGTATAATCAACATGTAAAATTGAAAGATATTTAAAGTGTATGTTGTGGTGATTAGATACATGCATGTATGAAAAGATTCCCACCTAGTTAATTAACACTAGTTAACTATCACCTTAGTTTTTATTCATTCATTCATTCAACTTAGTGAAAACATTTAAGTTTTAGCCTCTTAACAGATTTTGTTTTTATAGTACAGTGTCATCAACTGTAGTCATCATGTCTTATTAGATTCTCTGACCTTATTCATCTTGTAGCTGAATGTTTGTACTCTTTTACCAACCTATTTCCTTTAGCCAGCCCCATCCCTGACAATCACTTTTCAATTTTCTGTATGAGTTTGATTTTTTTTTTAAGATTCCACATATGGATAATACTGTGCAGTATTTGCCTTCTTTTGTCTTACTTATTTCACTTAGCATAATGCCATCGACTTGCATCCATTGTTGTAAATGGCATTATTGTCTTCTTTCTCATCGCTGAGTAAGATTCTACTGAGTGTGTGTGTTGGGGGGTGGTATGTGTGTGTGATAGATATAAACACATTGCATCTTCATCCATTCATTCACTGATGGACACTTAGATTGTTTACATTTCTTGGCTATTGTGAGTAATAGTGCTATAAACATGGGGGTGCAGATGTCTCTTTAAGATCCCCTTCTCATTGCTTTTGAAATGTTTGCAGTAGTGGGAATTCTGGATCATATGATAGTACTTTTTGTTAATTTTTTGAGGACCCTACATACTGATCTCAATACTAGCTATATCAATTTATATTCCCACCCATAATGCACAGGGATCTCCTTTTCTTCATATCCTCACCAATGCTTAGCTTTTTCCTTTTGATGATAGACATCCTAAGAGGTGTGAAGTAGGACCTCACTGTAGTTTTAATATTTGCACGTACCTAATGCCTGAAAATGTTGACAACCTTTTCATGTACCTGTTGGCCATTTGTTTTGTCTTCTTTAGAAAAATGTCTGTCCACATAATTTCTCATTTTGTAATTGGGTTATTACTTTTTTGGTATTGACTTATGTAAGTCTTAAGTCTTTTTTTTGGACAGTAACCCCTTTTGGATAGGTGGTTTGCAAATATTCCCTCCCATTATATAGGTTTCTTTTTCATTTTGTTGATTTCTTTTGCTGTGCAGAGGTTTATAATCTCCCTTATTTAATTTTTTTTTTTTTTTTGCTTTTTTAGGGCCGTACCCGCAGCATATGGATGTTCCCCGGCTAGGGATCTAATCAGAGCTACAGCTTCTGGCCTGTGCTATAGTCACAGCAACATCAAAGCTGAGCCACTTCTGTGACCTACACCATAGCTCATGGGATGCTGGATTCTTAACCCACTGAGCGAGGCCAGGATCAAACCTGCAACCTCGTGGTTCCTAGTGGGATTTGTTTCTGCTTCGCCACAACGGGAAATCTTACTTTTGTTTTTATTGTTTTTGCTTCTAGTGTCAAATTATAAAAATCATTACCAAGATCATTGTCAAAGAGCTTACCCCTTATGTTTCCTTCTAGAAGTTTTAATGGTTTCAGTTCTTACATTCAAATCTTTAATCCATTTGGTGTTGATCTTTATGCATGGTGTAAGATGGGAGTACAGTTCCATTCCTTTGCATGTGGTTGTCCAGTTTCCCCAACACCATTTAATGAAGAGAGTATCCTTTCCCCATTGTATGATCCTAGCTCTTGTAAATTAATTGACTGTATATGCATAGGTTTATTTCTAGGCTCTCTGATATGTTCCAATGATCTATGTGTTTGTTTTTATGACAACACCTTATTATTTTGATTGATATAGTTTCATAATATAGTTTGAAATTGGCAAGTCTAATGTCAGCTTTGTTCTTCTTTCCAAGATCACTTAGGCTATTTGGAGAGTTTTGTGTTTTCGTATGAATTTTATAACTGTTTATTCTATGTCTGTGAAAAAAATGCCATTGGAATTTTTTTTTAAATGTTATGGAGGTGTAGTTGATATACAATGTTATATTAGCTTTGCCAAGTGAATCAGTTATGCATGTATCCCTGCTTTTTTCTCATATAGGTTATTACAGAACATTGAGTAGACCTCCCTGTTTTGTACATTAGGTCCTTGTTAGTCATATATTCTATATATAGTAGTGTGTGTTTATCAATCCCATCCTCCCAGTTTATCCCTCTTTCCCTTGGTTTCCCCTTTGGTAACCATATGTTTGATTTCAAAATCTGTAAGTTTTTCTGTTTTATAAATGACTTCTTTTGTATCATTTGCATTAGATTCCATGTATAAGTGATATCACATGATGTATGTTTTTCTCTGCCTGACTTACTTCACTTGATATAATAGCTGCAAATAGCATTATTTTGTTCTTTTTTATGGCTGAATAATATCCCATTGTATAAATGTATCACATCTTTATCCATTCTTCTATTGATGAACATTTCAGTTGCTTTCATGTCTTGACTATTGTAACTAGTGCTGCAATGAAGAGGCATGTATCTTTTTAAGTCATGTTTTCCTCCAGATAGATGCCCAGGCGTGGGATTGCTGGGTCATATGATATTTCTATATATATATATATTTTTTTTAAGGCAACTCCATATTTTGGTAGGGATTTTATTTAATATGTAGATTGCTTTGGGTGGTATAGTCCTTTTAACAATATCAATTCTTCGACTCCATGAGCATAGAATATCTTCCAGAGAATCAATTTTTAAATGGGAGCAGGAGCACCCCCCCCCCACACTGCCATGGTTATACACCCATACTTAGTTTAGAAGAAGCAGGAAAAAAATGCCCGTCTCCTGATTTTTCCCTAGGAGAGGCTCACCCACATACCTTCCCAGCTGCTACCTGAGGATCTGGCTTCTAATCATCCTGCATCTAGATGCTGTTTACAGTCATCCCCCTTGCACTTACACATCTTGGCATACCCTCAAATACTAGGAGCCAGTAAGAAAAAATACTACAGCTTGGATAAGCACAAAGGATTGATCCAGAGACAACCTGGAGCTTGGATCAAAGTGATTTAACAGACTTCATCTCCTACAAGAGAATAGTCTGTCAAGACTAAGAGAGGTGGCTCTCTTATATGATGTTTATACGCCAACTTGGAGAGTCACGGAAAATGAACAAAATAGGAGGATATGTTTCAAACAAGAGAACAAGATAAATCTTGAGAAACTGGTCTTAGTGAAACAGAGATAAGTGATTTACCCAATAGAGAGTTCATGCAAACAAGCCAAAGAAAGCAGAGTTAGCTATATTTATATCAAACAAAGTTGACTTCAAGCCAAAGAGGGCAACAAGAGAAAAAGAAGGCTATTATTTAGTGATGAAGGGGTCAATTCATCAAGATTATGAAACTATTATAAATATTTATGCACCTAATGTCAGAGTAACTAAATATATAAAGCAAATATTAACAAATCTGAAGGAAGATACAGACAGTAATACAATAATAATAGAGGACTTCAGTGCCTCACTTTCAATAATGGTTTGGTTATCTAGAGAGAAAATTAATAAGGAAACAGAGGACTTAAACTATATGGTAGATAGAACAGGCATACACAGGACATTCATTCCAACAATAGCAGAATACACCTCTTTTACAGTGCCTGTGGCATATTTTCCAGGATAAATCATATGTTAGGTCACAAAACAAGTCTTAATTTAGGAAGATTGAAATGACATTGAGAGTCTTTTCCAACTACAATGATATAAAACTAGAAATCAATTATAAGAAGAAAATGTGAATAATTCACAGATATGTAGAATTAAGAAGCATGTGCCTTAACAACTGATGGATCCAAAAGAAATCAGAAGAAAAATTTAAAAAATCAAGACAAATGAAAATGGAAACAACATACAAAATTGGAGATATGGCAGAAACAGTTGTAAGAGGGAAGTTGGTAGTGATAAATGCCTACGTTAAGAAAAAAGAAAGATCTAAAATAAACAACTTAACTTTATATCTCAAGGAACTAGAAAAAGAAGAACAAACTAAGCCTATTAGTAGAAGGAAGGAAAGAAAGATCAGAGCAGAGTTAAGTGAAATAGGGACTGAAAAGATAATAGAGATCAGTTAAACCAAGAGCTGGCTTTTGGAAAGATAATCAGAATTTACAAAGCTGAAAAGATGTTCAGCAATCACTAATCCTCAGGGAAATGCAAATCAAAACCACAGTGAGTTGTCACCTCATACCTGTTAGGATGTCTGTTATCAGAACACAGGAGATAAATGCTGGCAAAGATGTGAAAAAAGAGGAACCTTGTACATTGTGGGTAGGGATATAATTTGGTATAGCCATTGTAGAAAACAGTATGGAGATTCCTCAAAAAATTAAAGATAGATCTATAATATATGATTCATTCTTTTCATTTCTATGTCCATATATCCAAAGGAAAGGAAATCATTATCTGGAAGAGGTATCTCTACTCTCATGTTCATGACAGCATAACTCACAATAGCCAAGGTATAAAAAGAACCTAAGTGCTTGTGTACCAATGACTAGATAAAGAAAGTGTTTATAGATATATACACACAAAACAAGGTATACCTCCCCGCTAGCATGTGAGCCTTTTCTGACCATTGCAAAGTATCTGCTTTTCCTTGGCCCTCAGCCCTAGTTGCACTTCCAGTCCTAGACTTGTCCTGTATCCCTTGGTGGGTATCCTCCAGGAACCAGGGGATGCCTCTCATTCCAGTCAACAGCACTAACTGGAATCCCTACAAGAGTTAGCAGTGAGAGTATGTTAATAGTAACATACATATACACATACACATAGTATATTATTCAGCCTTAAAAAGAAGGTAATTCTGGGACTTGCAACAACATAGATGATCCTGGAGGGCTTTATGCTAAGTGAAAAAAACCAGACAGAGAAAAATAAATACTGTATAGTTTTATCTACATATGGAATTAAAAAAAAGTAGTTGAACTCCTAACAGTAGAATGATTGTTACCATGGGCTGGGGGTGGGGGAACTAGGGAGAGACTGGTAAAAAAGGTACATACTTTCAGTTTTAAGATGAATAAATTACAAGAATAAATGTATAACATCAGAGTCAGTAAAACTGTACTGTATAATTGAAATTTGCTGAGACAGTAGAACTTAAGTGTTCTCACAAAAAATGAAAAAAATCAAATATGTGAAATGATGGATATATTAATTAAATTGGTAGTAGGAATCCTTTCATAATGTATATGTACCTCAAATCACCACATTGTACATTTTAAATATATTCCAGTTTTGTTAATTATACCTCAATGAGGCTGAAAAAAATAATTCTCATTGTATAGATGAGAAAACTAAGGTATACAAAAAAATTTTCCAAATACCATGCAACTAGTCATTGGCATGGCCTGAGAATCAAAAGTGAGAGTTTTTGTGTCAGAGCTCACACATCTAAAACTGTGTTATTCCTAGCCAGAGTGTCCAGTGGAGAGACTGATAAATAGCTTTCCCAGAAATAAGCCATGGTAAACTATAATGGTAGCTCCTATCCCATAAAATATGAAAATTGGACTAGATGAGATCAAAGGGCCTATCAATATCTGTCATGTTATTATGTTTATTTTTTGGTCTTTTTACTGTTTCACTGGCAGCATATGGAATTTCCCAGGCTAGGGGTCAAATCAGAGCTGCAGCTGCCAGCCTTCACCACAGCCACAGCAACGCCAGGTCTGAGCCACGTCTGAAACCTACACCACAGCTCATGACAACTTTGGATCCTTAACCCACTGAGCAAGGCCAGGGTTCTAACCCGCATCCTAATGGATACTAGTCAGGTTTGTTACTGCTGAGCCATTACAATGGGAACTCCTATGTTATGGTTCCTCTTCTTTTTTTTTTCTCCATTTGCCACAGGGCAGCCAAAAAAGACATGACTTGGATCTGGCATTCCTGTGGCTGTGGCGTAGGCCAGTGGCTACAACTCCAATTCAACCCCTAGCCGGGGAACCTCCATATGCATCAAGCGCAGCCCTAAAAAGAACGACAACAAAAAAAACCTAATTTCCATTTACAAAAGGTTGCCTTGTCTGATTCAAGACTCTTATTTTACAAACACACACAGATATAAATGTGTAACTTCCTATTTTCTTTAAGATCTGGTCCAATACTCACTAGACTAGTTGCAGATTGGGGAACAAAAAGTGGGGGGAAAAACCATCTTTCTCGCAGAGATTAAATAGGTCTTAATTTTACTCATTTGTAAAATGCTCAGGAAATGAGATTTTAGGGAACCTTATTGATTGAATTTGTATAATAGAAAAATCATTTTGGAGAAGTCCTGGGGACAGATATTTATTATGTAGTTTTGTGAAGTCTGTGAGTGATACGCCTAAGAGGATGCTTTGAGACCATAAGAAGTGAGTCACTGCCCTAAAGTGCCTCAGTTACTTACCAGCAGCGTAAAGGCTGGGAGAATTTAAACATCTTTATTTCCAGTTCACTTATTTTCCCAGTGGCCTGCATGCAGAGGTAAATTCATTTACTCATTCACTCATTTATTTAAAAAAAAAAAAAAAAAACTCTTTACTATGCACATGCCATATTCTAAGCACTTTGATGGATGCCAAAGACACATAAGTGAACTAAACAAACAAGGCTTCTGCCATGGTAGAGTTTACCATCCTTTGGCTTTTCTTCAGTGAGCAAGTATTATTAAATTACAGAATTTGGTTAGAAATATACATGTCCATGATAAAAGAGATTTAGTAGAAAATTAAGAAATTCTTTCTATATTTCCACAAATTATAGATTTTGTTGATTAATGAGAATTTATAGAGCAAGTTCATTTTTCTACCATTATTTTTTCTTGAGACTGATTAATTATGCAATGATCTTTATGAAGTTTCCCAACATTTAGTGCTGGGGCAGAGAGGCATCTTAGAGAAATGGGCATGCAGTTATAAAGCAATGATTTATAAGTTTTCCTACAAAATGAAAAATCCTGAGTTAAAAGAGTCAGAGATTAAGGGTCAGCCATCAGTCACCAACTGAAGATTTTCTTCTTCCGTTACGAAACTTTGGGAATTGTGGGTATTTTGCTAAGAAATCTGTTTCTTCTTTAAATCTCAGTAATATTGAAAACAGTTTTTAAAAAGCCAACCAAATCAGTATTAAATGCTAATTACCAAGTATTTCAGTACTTTCTGGTTCTTCCTTCTCTACCTAGACTGGATATTTAGTTTCTTGCTTATCAGCAAGAAAAATAATGAATTTTCTCTCTCGGGAATGTTTAAATTATAACTGCTCTTCCTCAATATATTAGAGTTTTAAAATAAGGGTAAAAGTAAAGTTATCCCCCCAATACTAAACTATGGAATATCACATTCTGGTAATTTTAGTAACAAATAAGTTTGAAGGGCAGCATAACTTTCAGATCACATCACCTCTGGGTAAATTAGTCTCTGTATCAAAAGTATCTCTAAGAGGTGTACACCACTTTTGCCTACTTTCTTACACTGCATTGTATAGAGGTATGAAAATGTGAAGTTACTCTTCAGATTTTCAATAGTAATTGTGCGTTGTATAAAGTTATTTAATAGACAAAATTAAGAGGCAGAAATATGTGGCTATTTGGCATTATTTTTCTTTAGGATTTTGACATTAAACATTCTGAATACTGTGGGTTTAACGTATTGCATGATTTTTACAAAAAAATAGCCTATGTATTTTCTGTTACAGTTGTAGTTAGGTTGGTTTTGGTAAATTGATATTTATTAGATAATTAGGAAATGCTTTGCACATTAACCAGCCTCCGTTTAGCTAACAGCAGTGATTTTCTAATATAAACAGATCAAGAAAAGTTGTATTATTTAATCCTTTTGGGTTCTTTTCCTCCTTCTGGGTTCTCTGTTATATTTTCAGGGGCTTTCTTCTTTCTGCATTAACATCTGTCCAATTTAATCCTGATTATACAACCAACCCTTAACAACTGGGAAATGTGTGGCAAATATGAAAATTGCTCAGAACAAGGAAGAAATAATTAAAGGTGTTCATTACTAACAACATTAAAAGGAATGAAGTTTATTCTTAGCTCAGAAGATTGAATGAGGAAAGTGGATTAATAGTACTGTTCATTTAAGTGTAGTGTTTTTTTATGTTTGGGAAGTGTTATTCATGGTTTCCCCATCTATTGCAGAACAAGAACATGAAGACAAACTATGACAAGAGAAAATTTAGTCACTAAGAAATATTCTAGTCTTTAGGGGTTTTGAGAACTTCTTTAATTTCTGAGTTCTGATGAATATCATCTTATGTGAGAATAATCTGGAGGTAAAATGGAGCAGAGAATGAGCAACCAATAAGGAGAAAGAGAGAGTTTATAGGCAGCAGTAACCAGTATGTTTCACTAGAATCTGTAGCTGGCAGGCATATTAACACGTCAAAATCACAATGGCTATAACACAGGAAGGCTGAAAGCCACCAAGGCACGTATATATCAAGATACCCTTCTTTTAAGCTGGTAAACACACTCTTTGTAACTATCTGGTTTTGTACACATTATATAAAATAAGCATGATTATTTACTGGCTTACATTTTTATTACCCCAATGCTTTTTTTTATATCATGGCTCAAAATTTTCATTTTTATCTGTGTCCTGATTGGTTACATATACATACAACTCTTTTCATATTCACCTCCTCTCCCATCCTTTCCTTCTTCATCCCATAATCACCTGTCCTGGAGTTAGTAAGTTTGCATGTAGAAGTAGTGTGTGCAGCTGCCGCAATTGAGCAAAGTGAGTTAGGCAGGTGGTTGATGAACAGTGACCCATCAAGGACTATACTTAGTAGATAGCAGACAGGAGAAGACAGGTATCAGGTTTCCTGTTGGAGGGGAAATATATCTTGAATGGTAGTGATTGTTGCAGATGGAGCTCAATGTTTCAACAACAGCCACTCATTCCTGCATGGTCTCCTCCCTTGTCTTATTACTGGTCCAGCAGTTAAATAGCTGTAAAGCACTGTCTCTCTGTCTCATTTTCCCTGAGTTCCAACAGCAATAGTAGCAACAGCAGCTGTGGAAGCGGCAGCCAGAGATAGGCAGGGCTGTTGCTTGCAGCCGCCGCGCAGATTGCCTCCTCCTCGCTGCACACACACACACACACACACACACACACACACACACACACACAGCACACAGATTTCCAATATCAATGCGTCTTGATATATATCAAGGACTCAGATGAGAGAAGAGCATTAGTCATGGACAACAGGTATTTCATCTCTGACAAATTCCTCCTGATGCTTATTGGTATGGATGATAAAATAATCATTCGTGATACCTAGTTTGAGTGGGAGACTGGGGGTGGCTGCGGGAGAGGAGGGAGAAGTGGGAGGAGTGAGAGGTAGGGAAGGGGGCTGCCAAAGATGACTTTCAGGCTCCGGAAACCTACATCTTTCAGCCTCCGCTGTTTTTGACTTGCAAATTGTCAGGAAGCAGTGGACTGCAGGCAGCCCAGTGTTGTTGCCTGGAAGTCAATTTTCATCTCTCAGACACTAGTTAGCATGGGCTGTGCGTTCTGGAAGGGGGTGGAAGTAGACAGGAGGAGATGCTGTGAGCAGAGTTCTTGAAGCTCTACTCCTCTGGGGAAGCCGAGCTGTGAGGAAGCCTTCTGACTGTGCGGAGCGTGTGAATTGGAAGGGATCCTGAGAGCTGGCAAGTCCCAGTTCCTCTCCGGAAAAGCAGTTGCTCTAGCTCCAGAGATGTGCCCAGCCTTCGCCTGCATCACGCTGCAGTAAGTTAAACTCCGCACGGTCGGTCGGCAATTTGAGTGGCTTCTGGGGATGTTGTGCGGGGGAAGGGAAGCCGACGAGATGACGAGGAAAGTTAGAAAAGCATAGCTTTGAATTTGGCAGGAGCTATTAAATCGGTTTTTCTCCTTGACTCCTATCCTAGTTATGCTATAGTCGGGTGGGGTTCCTCTCAGTTATTTGCAGACGGAAACTGCTTGTTGGTTAGGTATGCAGGAGGCGCCCTGTTCACAGTGATTTTCGGCAGCAAAACGGGTAACTGTGCTCTAGATTTAATTACAAGAGTGGGCTCTGAAAGTTACTGATGGATAGCACCTTGCATTTTCAACAAAAAATTTGTAACGAGGCTGGCTTAGATTTTTCAAATACCCAGTTAATTTTAAGTTTCATTCCAGACTTATTCCTAACCTATAAAATAAAGCAGTGAACAAAACAAAAGTCTTTGATTTACTTTATTAAAATAAAACATGAAGTAGGTCTTTAGATAATTGCTAGGCAACAGTCTAGGTGACACTGATGATATGATGAACATTTGAAAATACTCTGTAGTGAGTGGACCATGCAGGATTCCCCTAGTTTCTTACTACTGCAATAATCTCCTCCACTTGTTAAGCAGTGCCTTCTTGTGATTTCAAAGTGGTGGTTTTTACATAGATGACTTTGTGCTTAGAACCAAGAAGCATTTGTGTTCACTGGCAAAAAATGGAGGCTTAAAAAAACTTTTAAAAAACAACTTGTACTGGTTTCTCAAATTGCAGATAACCAACTTTTCAAAGGAGGTAAAAACAGGTCAGCAAGGGCCAGCCCATTGTAAAGCAAATGACCAAATTGATTGTGAATGCAGGCAGAATACTAAAGTCTTTTTAAGAAGGGAAACCAGAAATAATTAATCTAAAAATGTTGGGGTATTTCCAACCAGGTCCTCTTTTACACTGACTAGATTTTTATAATGGATAAGAAAAAAGGGAATCCCTCAAGCAGAAAGGATATGTCACACAAAAATACTCAACTTAGCAACAGGACTGTAGAAGAAATGACTATATTACTATGCTTTCCCCAGGAGATATTTAGACAACAGAGGTTGTCTAAAAGGGAAGCCAAGATTTTAAGCTGAACACTTTCACATGTTGCTATTAATTCTATAGGATAGAAGGGTATCAAAACTTGTGAAATAACCATTGTGAGATACAAAATAATTCTGAAATTCTCCATCATTAGAAGAGAGGAAATTAAAGCTTAGTCTCCAATTATCTTAGTTTTAAATCATGTTATTCTTCCTTTAATCCACCTAATCTTGCTTATTTTATTAAAAGTTAAACATATTCTGAGTATAATTTGAATTACTTTGCCTACCTATCTTGGAGATCTTCAGATATAATATTTGTGTTGTTATTGAGATACTCAACTTGTTAGAGGTAACCTATTCCACACCCATAACTTCTTGGTGCAAAAAACTCTGCATTTGACTTTGTAAGTCACTGAGCCATATTTAATCCACGGAATGTTTGTTGTGATAGTGTGTATATAAGTGGTTAAAAATTTTAGACAGTGCAAAGGAAGAATAAAAGGAAACATCTATACAGAAACTAAAACTATGTTTGAAGTAAGTTTGCAAGCAGTTCCCTTATACTCTAGAATAAATCATTACTTGAAACTGAAGAATTTAGTTTAAGAAAAGAAAAATCAAGCTGAGAGCCTGATTACAATTGATGAGAATTTAGATTGAATAGGAATCTGGCAGAATTTCTTGAAAGATAGAAATTTAGGTAGATGGCATTGAGGTTGGGGAATACCTTTGCTTCCTATTTTGGTTGTCCTACTGGTCAGCAAGCCACGTCTTATAGCTGAGGAGAAGATTTTCTGATCTACTTTTGAAACAAAACAGTTACTTTAAGGTTTAAGCCATTGGTAAGGTTTGCTGGAACAGTGTCTGAACCAGCCAAGTGTCCTATGACTCATGGTTTTCCTCACACACTTGAAAGAAGGAAGAGTTGTGGCTGGACAAACCAGACAGAGATCAGCTGGTCCCTCAATCTAATTCTGCCTGCTAATAATGACTGTGATGTTGATCTATAGGCTTGAAGTGACATTTTAAACATATCCTTTCCTGGGCGCTTCTCTTCCTGGCTGGCTTCAGGAACAGAACTGTACTTATGTATTCATGATACGCTTGCATTAGTCTCTTAAGAGTAACACCCTTAGCTTAGGAGCACCTGCCAGGAAGAAGCTCCAGACAAGAGGATGAAGAAGCCTCTCCTACTGCCTCTCTCACATTTCTGGCATTTTCTTTTTCTTGGAAAATACCAACACAAAATCTGACCTCAGGTCAGAACCTCGTGTACTTGTTCACTCTTAGTTATTGACTGTGGAGTGGCAGCTCTTGAGGTTATCTGCATGTACGATTTTCTCACCACATATTGCATGAGTTGTTCCTAGTTACTGTGAGTGCACTAATGGCAGGCCCTAGGTTAGGCACTTTGTTTTGTAATTGAAGTAGATTACAATATAATACTAGTTTCAGGTGTACAACATAGTTGTTTAGTATTTTTATGATTACATTCCATTTGAAGTTATAAAATATTGGCTATATTCCCTAAGTGTCCATTACATCCTTATATTTTATTTATTTTATACCTAGTAGTTTGTACCTTTTAATCCCCTCTGGCATCATACTAGGTTAAGTACTTTGAATATGTCTTCTCATTTATGGGATAAAAGCTACTGGAGGGAGATCGCATTCTCTCCCATGTATAAGCAGTTCAGTCCCAGAGGAAAGATGTAGCTTGCCTAAAGCAACATATTTAGTAAATGGTGGGCTAGACTTAGCCCCCAAGTGTGACTAGCTCTCACTCTAGTCACCTTGCCACTCTATCTTATTTAAATGGTACTCTACAACAAATCAAGTGGAATGAGTTTATTGTTTTGCAGATGGAGTATAGGTTGAGAGTGCTTGAGAGAGAATTGTCTGGAGAAAACTCCCAGCTCTAATGATACCCCAAAATGGGTCTACCTAAGTGAGACTTATATTGACCCCAAACCCCAGCTTAAAGTACCAGTTTCAGTGTTCTCTTCTGGCTTCATGAACCAAGGAAATGAAGCTGAGAACATCTTTGCCAGGAAGAAAGATGATGGAGTTAATGTGGGAGGAAAATAAGGGGCTCACATGGCAGGAGGCTGGCATAACTTGCCCAGATTCTGTGCTGTGAGGGACTCTATAAAACACAATCTTCGGCTATATTTGGGATGGAGATCTTTAAAGACACAGATAAAGCAGAGACTCAAAATAGCTCCTTAAATAGTTGTAAGGTCTGATTATGAAAATCAGACTAGTCTTGTCTTCAAGATAATTTCCTGCATGTGTGTGCATAAGCGTGTGTGTGTGTGTGTGTGTGTGTGTGTGTGTGTGTGTGTGCGTGTGTGTCTGTCTATGTCTGTGTGTATATGTTTAAGAGTAAAAGTGATGATTCAAAGGAAAGTGGGGAGACATGCCAGATGATGACTGAAGAGGTAAAATCATGCTTGGAAATATCACTAGTTCTTGCATAATCACTTTCTGAAAATTTGCCAGGAAATGAAAGGCCATCTTTAACTGGTGAGGTTGAAAACAAAATGGTTCATTTAGGTAAAACTTGAAGTGTTAAGGAGAATAACCTGATGACTGTCATTTGTCTTCTTGTCATGGAAGACAAATACTAACAAGGAATAAAATGAAAGTGATATGGGCATAAAGCCAAACAATATTTTAAGATTGGTCTTTCTTAGCATGCTAAATTTAAAAGCTGAAATTCTTTTTAAAGAATAATCTGAGTCAACAATTTGAAATGGAGAAATTTCCCTTTAACAGGGAGTCTGTATTGCATTGTAAGTTTGAAACACAATGTCCTTGACTCAGTTATTTTTTATTGGCAATATGCCAGTTACTACAGATCAAGCACAAAAGCTGTCATCTTTAAAATCTGAGTATAAATGTCCATGCTCTGTGAGGAAATTTGATGCTTCTGAGCTCCTGTCATATAACTATATGGTGATGGAGCTTTGCAAATACTCTCACGTTGTCAGCCCTGATTCTTTCTCTTGTCTCTCTCCTGTCATTTGTGACTCTGAAGCTTGAGGTTAGGAATAGAGTTAGTTTCAAGGGTTGATTTTTTTTTTTTTTTTTTTTTTTTTTTTTTGCTTTTTAGGGCCACACCCATGGCATATGGAAGTTCCTACTCTAAGGGTAGAACCAGAACTACAGCTGCCAGCCTATACCACGGCCACAGCAATGCAGGATCCAAGCTGTGTATGTGACCTATACCACAGCTCATGGCAATGCCAGATCCCGAACCCACTGAGGGAGGCCAAGGATTGAACCTGCATCCTCATGGATACTAGTCATATTAGTTTCCATTGTGCCACAACGTGAACTACGAAGAGTTGATTTTTAGTGTGGCGCTTTGGCTCTCTTCCTTCATGGTTTAAAAATAATGACAATGACTTTTATTGTGTGCTTACTACATGCCAATTGCTTGCATAAGCGTCTCACACATATAATCTTGAAAATATCCTTATGAGTTAATCTTATTATCATCTTCATTTCCATTGTGTAAGACAGAAAACTAAGGCACAAGAGGGTTAAATGAGTTAGACATTAGAATAGAGCTGGGCTATGAACCAAATAGTCAGGTTTTAGAAGCCATGCTCTTAACCAAAGGCTCCAAGTCTACTCTTAACTATCCCTGTCTTGTTATACCCTCTATGGTACATGCTATTTGTCACCTCCTTTTTCTCTGCTGATGCCTATCCTTGCCTATAACTTCTTTTTGGACACCCAGATCCCTTTGCCTTCAGTCTGTTGGTGTTTTACTTGATGATGTGTCTGTGTCCTCTAAGTTTCTGCTCTAATGTCGTGACCTTCTGGGATGCTCTTTGGATTCTACCACTGGCCCAACTGTCCTTCTCCAGGGTTCCGCTGAAATGTGTGCTTTATTTAATATTGAATGTGAATATTTAATATTGAAGTAATCTTTATCCATCTTGAGGAAGGAAACCAAGCCTTTTTTATTTCTGGGATTTTAGTGCCTAGCATACTCTCTAATACATTATTGGAGCTCAGTAAACACTTCTTTTATAAACCGAATTCAAAGCTCTAATTTCAATTCTCCAAGTAGTAGGTATTTTCACTTTCACAGTTTTTACCCTGAAAAAGAGTAGAGAACATTGTGTCAAATATTAGTTACAAAGGCTGAGCCACATAGCATATTCTAATATGTTGAACTCATAACTAGTATAAAGGTACTTAAATACATTTAGCATCCTCTCTGGAATTGCATATTTAGAATATAAGAGATAATGTTGTAGTATATGGCACATGGCATATTTATTATCCTATCATAATATTGAAAATTTTAGTGATACCTAATTTCTGATACTAATTTATCTTTAAAGGGGAAAACAAATATTAAATAAAAGGTACATCAAAGATGTTTTGATTTGTGGGACAATAAAGTTGTAAAATGATTCTTTTTTATGAGTTGTTTCTTAAACTCTTGTTTCTTTTGAGGAAAAATCCTGAGAAAATTTTGATTTAGTCATAGCTTAAAAATTTTGAGTCGTATCTGCGAGCTGACATTAGTAACTTGACTACAAGTAGAAAAAAAATGAAGAAATGTGTAATGATGGAAAAATCAATTCCCATTCCCCCACTCCACATAAGCATTTTCGGTATATATGATAATTTGGGTTTTACTTATTGATGAATTTGTGCTTTTTTCTTAGTATTTACATATTGTAACAGTGTGAACTGGATGGACATCACGTAAAGTTTCCAAAATACAATATTTTAATTAATAGTATCATCTTAGGTCAAATAATTCCATTTTATTCTCTTTCTAATCCACATGAATCAGTTATGAAATATGAAATTATAACAAGGGAAAGGACAGATGGGATGAGAAGTGTGGTAGCTATTTAAAATCTCTTTGAAATTCCATCAACAGAGCAGTCTCAGGATGAGGTTACCCCAGCGAGGTAGCTAGGTCTTCCTTTGTAATAATTTATCTTACTTTAAATAATTTCAGCTTATATCTTGTTTTGATGATTCATGATGAGGATGTGGAGAAATCGACTCCATGTATACTTTCTCAATATGCAAAGATGCTCATTTGAATTTCATCATTCCCTTGCTAGATAGACATTAAGATGTAGGCGTTAAAACTTATTTTTTTTTGTATTCAAGTTGTCTGGCCTTAAATCTTTACTACTTGGATGACCTTGAACAAGTAACTTAAATTTTATGCTTTAGATTTCTCTTTGTAAAGCTGGGATAAATGAAAATGATATCCACCTCATCGAATTACATGATTTAATCACATGAAAGGCTTAGAACTACAGGCACATAATAAGTCCTCAAAAATATTAGCTATTTGTTATTTCCTCTTTATCTGGGAGGTTGTCTCTGGTAAAGAATAAAGCATCAGTGACAAAGAAAATGTTCTAAATAAAATATAAATCTAAAAGTATTTTAGATAAAATCTATTAAAACATAAAATCTATTAAACGTTATGATAAATACCCTCTATTTAGGGTATTGTTTACTTATTATTTTGCCCAAAAAAGGTTTTATTGAGTTACAAAAAAAGAAAAATAACCCATGTAAATAACTCCAAGAGAACGGCTGGCACGAGTCAACCCTCAGAAATTTTAATTCCCCTCCTCTTAACTAAAATCATAGGCATTTTTTTAGAGTTCCCATTGTGGGGCAGGGGAAGCGAATCAGACATATAACCATGAGAATGCAGTGGGTCGGGGATCTGGTGTTTTCATGAGCTGTGGTGTAGTTCACAGATGCAGATCAGATCCTTTGTTGCTGTGGCTGTGGTGTAGGCTGGTAGCTGTTGCTCCAATTTGACCCCTAGCCTGGGAACCTTCATCTGCCACAGGTGTGGCCCTAAAAGGCAAAAAAAAATAAAAATAAATAAATAAAACCTAGGACTTCTTCACTTTCCTTCCTCTTAAAACATGGTCACAGCCGTCATTCACTTAATGTCTAAATGTCAAAATGATCGTACTGACCACTCTGCCTTCTGCGCCCAAACTGAGAAAATACGACCTCTTATGTGAGGAAACCTATTACTACCTAGATCAGCTCCTTTTGAATTATATGAAGTGGAAAGGAGGAAGAATCAGCAGGGCTGTGGAAAAGCATTACAGGATCCTTGACCTGAAAACAGTCTTCAGGCACAAAAGATGAGTTTGTGGTTTATTCAGCAACTTGTTTTGCTGAGACAGAGAATGTAAGGAAATGTTCTTCCTGGGCTTTTGACCAAGAAATCCCTTTGCTGGTTCCTTGATTTAAAGAAATAAGAGCTGGGAGTTCTCACTTGCCTGCCTTTCCTAGTGTGTGTTTTAGAAATTGTAAGCAACACTCAGCTATTTCTGGGAAATTTAAGGTTCAGTAGGCATAGTTATTAAGATCATCACCTTAAGAAACAGAACTGTTGATAACATTGACGCTGGATTGTTTCACCCCTTACTCGTGGATGGGCTACTGTCATTGTCAGGCACTATGCCAGCCAGACTCAGGGAAGACAGAGTCCTTAAGAGTCCTTAATTTCAGTAATACTGAAATTACTTCAGTGATAAAGAAACACAGAGGCAAACATACTGAACAAGGAAGCAAGGACATGATTTATTGTTGTTGCAATAAGTGCTATGAAGGAGACAAAAAGCTGCAATAGAGAACAGAGATCCTATTTATTGGAAGACAAACTGATTTTAAGGCTCACGTGAGGTACTCCTCCTGTCCTGTTATGCTGGTTTTTTTCCCATTATAGAACAGGTGTCTGGTGTTAACAGTGAGTAGAAGGGGATTATATGCCTGAAGTAATCTTTAAAACCAAGACAGATGAATTCATGGTGAATCAGAATTTCAGAATTATTGAAGAAAACATTTTCATTCACTCAAAAACATGACTCCCACATTGCTTTTCCCTTTACCTTTATATCACCGGATTATTCAGCTTGTGGAAGCTTTTAAAGATTAGAAAAATGCAAGCACTTAATGTTGCTTAGTAACTTCTCTTGCCTGTCATTTGGGGCTGCACATAAACAACTTGTAACTTCCCCACACTTGCCCCAAATTACTAGAATCGGCAAGGAGCATACAAGCTGATGAGTCACTTTGCTATCCTGTTGTTCTTAATAAGAGTTCTGATTACCAGGATGAATGCTTTATTGTTATATAATGTCATTTGCCACACCATATGTCAGAACTTTCTGTTTGGCAAGGAGAGGTTCCTCCCCTGTCACACATCGAAGAAAGCATAGCATGAAAGCCATTCAGGGGAGGACTATTGTTTTGTTTGGGGTCCTTGGTTTTAAATGTACTCTATCCAAACTATACTAGACAACATGTTGTGAGAATAAAGTTGTACGTTTTTTGAGCTTCAAGTGGAAATTATGTTTTGTATCTATTAATGCTTCTGTCATTCAAGCTACCTGCATTAGTGCTTGGTGGCACATTCAGTATTTAAATAACTATATTATCTTTATAAGAGTGCTTTCAAAACACCCCAAAAGCATGATTCCAGTGTGGCTATAAAAATATTGCTCTTCTTTATGGTTAAAATTAATAACTTTATAAAAAGGAAATAATAAGAGTCTGTTAGATTTCATGTATACATCGGTAGAGTGGCAGTACTATGTTGATCAAAATTTCTCCTCTGCTAAGACATGTCAAAGCTCTATTCAAGGAATTAGTGCCTGTATGGTACCATTGCTGAGCATCCTGGGTAAAGGGGATGTGCCATACCCTCTTGTTCTTTAACATCTGTTTTGCTGATCCTAATGATGGGAGTCTGGGGTTAATAGATGCAAACTATTGCATTTGGAATGGATAAGCAATGAGATGCTGCTGTATAGCACAGGGAACTATATCCAGTCACTCATGATGGAACATGATGGAGGATAATGTGAGAAAAAGAATGTGTGTATATAGGTTGACTGGGTCAGTTTGATGTACAGTAGAAATTGATAGAACACCATAAATCAACTATAATGGAAAAAATAAAAATCATAAAAATAAAAAAATCCAAACAATTTCAAGACACAAGGAAACATTTTTGAGGAATACTACAATGTGTGTTGAAAGAAAGCTCTGCTTATCTAAACATTAAACAAAGTTACATGTTTTTTACATTAAGGACTTCATATACTTCTTCAGATACAAGTGTGTGTTAGAATCTCTAGGAGTGGGATTTAGTAAAAATTTTGCTGGTCTTTCTTTCTTAAAGAATCTCTCCTTCTAGAAGCACCTACTAATATATTTTTGAAAACCCAGAAACACAATTTATTGTTCTATTGGCATTCAGTTATTCATTTAAACATTTTTCAAGCATCTAGCATGTTATCAGAGTAGTAAGTTCTGAGAAGAAAATTATGAATAGAACCTGGCCTTAACATTCAGTAATTCTTGAATTGAGTGTTGGAGGAAGATGCACGAATTAAAGGTCATGGCCTGTGTGTGAAAACTAGTTGCAAAGGATGTACATGTTAGGTTGCTAGAGAAGATGAGGAAGTAAGAGACTATGAAATTAATCACAGATAATTTAGAATTTGAGTTGCCTCTTGAGGGAAATTTGTAATTCACCAAAAAAAAAAACACCAATAAAACCATTTACAAAGATATGTTCAGAGATCATTCTTTTATGCTTGTATGGAAACCAGTACTCCTTTCATTCATCAAGCACAACTCTTGAGAGAACAGTTGGCTATATGAATAAAGAGATGAGATCAACAAACCGGGAAAGAGATATATAAATTTTGTGGTGCAGATGGTAATCCATTCCTTTGGAATAGATAAGAATCCATGGTAGAATAACGTAGAATGAGAAGGAAGGTAGTTTTAGGAACACATCTAGATGAATTCTAATATTTTAGAGTATATTGGAGTAGATGGGATTGTAAGAGATGAAAATGAATTGCCACAGAGGAAAACAATGACAGAAATTTCTGGTTTTCCAAAGACCAGAGGAAAACATGCCATAGGAAAGACAAAGTAATCATCACTGCCACTTGTGGCTGAGAGGTTAATTAAGATGAGGAATGAAAAATTCCTTTGATTTGAATACAGGGAGGTCAGTGATGATTTTAGCTAATGATGTGTTCCTCACTTGAGTGATTGGGTAAAATCCAGATGAAAATGTGTGAAGGATTGAGTAGGAGTTCAGGAAGTGGAGATACAGTGATTTATTCAAAACGTTGGTGAAGCTTTTTTTTTTTCCTCGGTTTTAGGGCCACACTAGCAGCATATGGAGGTTCTGAGGCTAGGGGTCGAGTCAGAGCTGCAGCTGCCCGCCACAGCCACAGCCACAGCAGTTCGAGATCTGAGCTCCATCTGCAACCTATACCACAGCTCATGGCAATGCAGGATCCCCAACCCACTGAGCAAGGGCAGGGATCAAACCAGCATCTTCATGAATACTAGTCAGATTCGTTTCCACTGTGCCACAATGGGAATTCCAAGTTTGTGAAGCTTTTGGGAAAAAAAGAAAAAAAAGCGCTTGTTTTAGAGAATAATAGAAATTTAAGGGAGCTTTTTCTTTTGAAACATGGGAACTCTCTGGGCATCTCTGTGAAGATGAAATTATTAAAAAATATAGAAGGACACTGAGAATGTGGAATTGAATTGGTTCAAAGACATCAGAGTATGAGTTGTTTTTAACCAGGGGTTACATACTCTGTAAAGATAAAGGAAATAAAAGAGAAAAGGAGCAGTTGGGATAGGTGTGCATGTTTTGTAGTGCAAAATTGAGGATATTTCTGGAATTTGTTTACTTCATAGAGTTTGAACAAAGTGGAGAAACTTTGAAGTTTTTAGACAGTATTGGAGGATTTACTGACAAGAGACAGCTACTAGAATCTGGACAATATTGAGGGGGGGTCATCTGAGTTATGAATTTATAATGATAATAATTTACCTTAATGTGAACGTTTCAGTAGTTTAGGATATGGCATTAAAAACGCCAGATATATTGTTTTATTTTGTTTTGCCTTTTATATTATCATCACCTACTCCCTTAGGTATTACTTGTCACTTTTTTTTTTTTCCTGGTAGTGCCTGCAGTATGTGGAAGTTCCCAGGGCAGGGATTGAACCTGTGCCACCGCAGTGACCCAAGCTGCTGCAGTGACAGTGCCAGATTCTTAACCCACAGGGTCACAGGGGAGCTCCTGTCATTTTCTTTATTACTCTCTCATGTTTAGAAATCTGGATGAGAATTTTTCTTTATATCTGCTGCCTTTATTATGATTGATTAAAGTATATAGGTTGACAAGTCACTCGATACCCTATGGGAACTCCTTAACCACGTTACCTTCATTGACATCCCTCTCTATCCCATGTTAACCACTGGATAATGACTCCATTCTAGATCGTGATGTTACCGGAAACTTATCATCTTTGAAATAATGAATTAGGAAACAATAATTACCTTGTTTTCTCTACCTCTCACCAGTCTCCAGGACCTTGACAGACCTTGTTTACTTCCAGTGACTCTTTTCTCATTCACCCTCTCTGTACCATACAGGCAGGACCTAGTATACAACTTGAATAACTATTTTGCCCAAATCTTTATTTCTTTGTTCTCTTTTCTTTTCATTTTACATATGGCAAAATCCTTGCCCTATTTCAACTGAGGAATATGGCTTTGCTTTTTCAGTTGGGGTACTGACTGCTATTGAAAAGTCACAAAACCAGGAGTTATCCTCATGGCTCAGTGGTTAACGAACCCAACTAGGATCCATGAAGATGGGGGTTTGATCCCTGGCCTCACTCAATAGGTTAGGGATCTGGTGTAGGTTGCAGATGCAGCTTGGATCCCACGTTGCTTTGGCTTTGGTTTAGGCTGGCAGCTACAGCTCCGATTCAACCCCTAGCCTGGGATCTAACATATGCCATGAGTGTGGCCCTAAAAAAAAGACAAAAACCAAAAAAAAAAAAAAAAAGAAAATCACAAAACCGTGAAAACTAATAATAAATTTGTGATCTCTCGTCTTAGTCTGACCTTGGTAATTCTTCTAAGTGCCCATGTTTTATTTTCCTTTCCATTCTCCATAGCAGCCTTGTAATGTCTTGGCATACGAGTTATTTTGTATTTCCTTAAGAAACTTTGAGTATCTAACTTCTTCCTCTTTGTGTCATTTGTTGTCTTTTGATAATGGCATTTAAATTTTTAAATTAAATTTGGCTTTAATTTAAAAAATACTAATATTGATAATTACTTCAACTGTATTCCCCCCTGCCACACAGTTTCTGCACACTTGCCTTTAGAGAGTGCTCTATGACATGGCCCCTCTTTATCCCTTCAAGAATGTCAATTGCCACTCTCTTCTCTTCCATTCCAGTGTTCCTTTGACATTAAGCTACTTAAAATATCCTTTCTGTCAGTGCTCCTTTCTCACCTTACTTGCACTCCATTGTATCTCAGGGGTTCTTTATATTCTCTGTGCTTAGAACATTAGCTGGTACAAAACAGGTACCTTAAAAAAAATCCTGAATAAAAAAATTGAAAATGCCTTTTTCTTGACTACGGGTGATAGGTTATCTTGTAAAGTATCTCCCTGTGTCAACAATGATGTCATCCTTCTTTCCCTGAAATGTACTATTTCTTACCTCTTTCCTGTGCATTTTGTAGTAAGGTTTGTACTGATTCTGAACAACTGTCTTGCTATAGCATATGTTTTTCCCTTGGTATATAACACCATTAAATAGATTTGCTTATTGTGGAGCTAAGACTTAATCATCTCATTCTGTTTTGAGAGAATAAGATTATTGTTAACTTGACCAAGTGTAGTCATGGGAGCTTTATTTCTCTAAGATTAGCAGATTGATTTAGATTTAGGTATTTGTTTTATTCGTGGCACATTCCACAAATTGATTATTGGTATTCAGTTGCACACTGGATGTAAAGAAGTAAAAGGATCAGGGTTATTTTCAGTATTTGAAAACAAGCATGGAGACTTTGAGGGCTTATGGGAAATAAACAGAAAGCTAAGAGGTCACACATGTGGAGAGAATAGAAAATAGCCTAGTCTGTTTTCCCCAGTGCAGCGGCACTTTCTCAGAGACTCATCTAAATGTTGATGTGCCGATGACAGGAAGAAAATATTTTTCTCAGCCACATCAAAAACTTATAAGAAAGGTAGGAAAATTCTTTAGAAAGCTTTTATTGTGATTTCCAGGCGTAATTCATGAGTGGGTGATCACTTGTTCAGATTCTTGCTTTCCTGTAACTCTATTCTAGACCATTCTTTCCATAGAAACAGCTATCAACTAAGGAGATAAATGAAGGCATTTTAGGGGGAAGCATTATTTATCTCAGCCTTAGTTTCAGGTGGATTTATTCATTGTAATACACTAGTCTACTTTGGAAGTGTGGATTTTTCACTTACATGCTTCAGAAATCACAGTCCCTAAAATAGCCTTTGAATTTCTAGTATTTATGTTCTATGTCCTTTTACCTTAGCGATATAATTAAGGTTAACTGTGACCTAAAAACTGTATAGTCAGTCATTTTGCTTAGAACACAATATAGTATGTGCCCTCATTTACTTAATTTGTGGGATTTGAGAAAGTGTAACCTCACGAGGTAATGAAAACTGTGTGGAAAGAGAAGGCATTCAGACTTCTCTTAGATTTTAGGATTATGTAAATTCTGATAAGCTGATACATTGTTAATGCACATGTTAGCTTTTTTTCTCTGTTTTTATTGGGTTTATACATCATTGAAAGAGGTTAACGTTATGTATGATATTTATTTTAGGCTAACCGGGAAAAAATGAAAAACTAATTTTTGGTTTTGAAAAATGACTATTTTTTTAGGGCCACACCTGTTACATATGGAATTTCGCCAGCTAGGGGTAAAATTGAGCTACAGCTGCTGGCCTACACCACAGCCACAGCAATGTGGGATCCGAGCCTCTGTCTGTGACCTACACCACAGCTCACGGCAATGCCAGATCCTTAACGCACTGAGCGAGGCCAGGGATTGAACCCACATCCTCATGGATACTGGATGGGTTTGTTCTCATTGGGCCACAATGGGAACTTCTAGAAAAATGACTTTCTTGATTGGCCTGAGTTAAGGTGACAGAGGTCAAAGTTCCCTATGTCTTATTGTCCAGATTCCACTCATTGCACAGGTTTTGTTTCTATAGGTTGTGAGTGGGATTTTTATTTTTCTGATTTTAAAACTCTTCCTTTCATTTTCAACTTTATATTGCCAAGGGATTAATTACATGGATTCTTCTGAAGACCTGTTCTTTCTTATACAATAAACAAAGTATTGGCGGCCTATTACTACCTAAGAAATGTCGGATCTCTGTTAGCTTATGTGTGATTCTGTTCCTTAAACTGAATACTGACTGATCTGTGAGATGAGTTTCCTTTCCCATCTGCATTGGGGCTGGAGGTGATTTTCCAAGAGGGCTTTGTGGTAGGCTAGAGCGAAGCATGCTGCACTGGAGGCTTGGTTGGCCTGATGAAACACAAGAAACAGAACACAGAAGTGTGTGTCTGTGGTGCAGCAAGAATGGCGACTGAAATGGAGAGGGCTGGCCCCTGAGTGCTGACATGCCCCCCGCCCCCAGATGGTTATAGAAGACTTGCACTGTGCAGACTGAGAGGATTCTTCCTTCTGCTTGGGATTCTGGTGGTATTGAACTTTGGCTGTGCTCTTGTGTGGAATAAAACAAAGCCTCAGGAAGCATCTACTCACTTGCATTCTGAATCCCGTGTTTATTCTTTGTAAGAATTATTTGCCGGTATAATTGTAAATCAAAATGAAAGCCAAACCTAAATGAGTCACGGACCTAATTCTTGCCAGTGCTAGAACCTGAACCAGATTTTTTTCTTCTGACAAGCTTAGAGTCAATGACTGAAAAATGTCTTTACTGGGCTAGACATAGATTTCTCGCTACTTCCTATCTTCCTGTATATCATCAACACTGCTTGGCTCCAGCAATTCCATGGTTGTCCTTTTTATCCATATTATATACCCTAGAGTGCAAGGTATATGATCTTGTTAAATGTTACAAAAATCATTACTCGAAAAAAATATTCTGACAGGCCACTAGATATTACAGTTACCAACCTTTATTTATACTTCCTAATTCAATATTTAAATCAGAGTGCTCAAAACACTACACATGAAAAAAAAAAAAAAAACACTACACATGCATCCAATTTTGAAATTTAACTTCATAGCAGTGGTCTTCATTCTAAGTAATAACCTTCCCTCCTAACTTTCAGAGGTATGGCTCTTTGTTCACACAAAGATAAACATGAAGAGAACTAGTCCTTTCTGATTTAAGAAACCAGTGCATAAGAAGTGCAGGGAAGAAAGGTGTTAGTGTCCTCGATGATATAATGGTGCTGGAAATTTCAGCTCTTGCATATGCAATGAACAGGACCCAGGCATTAAGAATGATATCTACTATAGCATTTTTACCATGGGGGCATCTGTCTCTGTATGTCCCACTAATTCCTTAGACAGTTTCTAATGCCATCTATAAGCACCTACCTACAATTGGGATTAAATTTATTAATATTTCCAAATTGTCAGGTGTATTTACCCTTTATTGTTTCTTGTCAAATTCAACACTTCACCATTTGCCCTTTTTGATATCTGTACTCACTGTTGCAAATCTATGCTTCTTTGTTATGACTAAGACTGAATTACTATAGTGTTATTTCTATTTATTCAAGCCATAAAAAAGCATTTAAAGACTATTATTTGCCAGGCACTCAGAAAACAATACTAATCAAACATGTAAATAGTTTCTGTCCCCAGTTACTTTACAGTTTAGTGAGTGGATTGATATTAATGATAGCTTATTTAGTGTAATAAATATATTTGAGCACATACTTGGTGCCAGGTTCTGTTCTAGGTATCAGAAATGCAGTATAAAAATAGTCATTTCAAAAACTTCATATTTCCTCTGAGTTCCCATCGTGGCTCAGTGGTTAGCGAATCTGACTAGGAACCATGAGGTTGAGGGTTCGATCCCTTGCCTTGCTCAGTGGGTTGAGGATCCGGCGTTGCCATGAGCTGTGGTGTAGATTGCAGACGCTGATTGGATCCGGTGTTGCTGTGGCACTGGCGTAGGCCGGTGGCTATTGCTCCGGTTAGACTCCTAGCCCGGGAACCTCCATATGCTGCAGGACCGGCCTAAGAAATGGCAAAAAAGACAGAAAAACAAAGGAGGAGATAGAAGGTAACAATGAAATGTATAATATAATTTTATATACAAGTGCCATGAAGAATAGTGAGTCAGGGTAAGAGGAAAGTGATAGAGAATGGGTGCTAATTTAAATAACGTAGAATTTTATATTTATTTAAAAAATATTTCTCATTCTTCTCTGTGAATATTATATGTGAATTTTTTTTAATTGCAGTTGATTTACAGTGTTCTGTTAGTTTCTGATATACAACAAAGTGATTTACTTATACATATATCTGCATTATTTTTCTTTTTTTTAAATTTTTTTTAATTTTGTCTTTTTGCCATTTCTTGGGCCGCTCCCGTGGCATATGGATGTTCCCAGGCTAGGGGTCTAATCGGAGCTGTAGCTGCCACCTTACGCCAGAGCCACAGCAACGCGGGATCTGAGCCGCGTCTGCGACCTACACCATAGCTCACGGCAACGCCAGATCCTTAACCCACTGAGCAAGGGCAGGGATCGAACCCTCAACCTAGTTCCTGGTCGGATTCATTAACCACTGCGCCACGACGGGAACTCCTGCACTATTTTTCATATTCTTATCCATTGTGGTTTATTATGGATATTGAATATAGTTCCCTGTGTTACACAGTAAGACTTTGTTGTTTATATGTTTTGTATATAGTGGTTTGTTGAAGTATTTTTAATATTCCCAAGAAGTGCTATTAATCAGGCAGGTCAATAAACAAGGCTAAAATTAAGGGAGGTTGTTGGACATAAACATGTTGGCATGAAGAAAATAAATGAGCAAACCAAACCAAACCAAGCATGAAGCTACAGAGAAGAGAGCAGACATTAGCCAAGGGGAGGGCAAAATGATTAAGGGGATCAAGTGAATGGTGATGGGTGGAACCTAAATTTTTGGTCATGATCATGGGTAGGGTATTCAGAAGTAGAATATAGTGTTATACTCATGAAACTTGTATAATGTTATAAATCAGTGTTACCTCTAACAAAAATGTGAACATTTTGTATACACCTGAAACCAAGAGAGATCACCTAGACATTGAATGTAGATACAGAAAGGCCAAATCTGAGCTCTGGGGTAAATCAGCATTTCATGGGGTAGAGAAGAGGTGGAGAGGTCTGCAAAGGTAGGTGAAAAGGAGCAGCTAGAGAAAGCTAGGAAAAGGTGCTTCCTAGGATGCCTAAAAAGGGGGTTTTTCAGTAAGAAGGGGCTGTTGGAATGTGGTGATTGCCTTTGAGAAGACCAGCAAGATGACTTGGAATTGGAAAAGAGATCTTTGTTGACCTTGAAAAAGGCAGTTTCAGGGAAGTGGGGGAGCAAAAGTCAGACCGAAGCAGATTAAAATATCAGTTGGTGGTCGTACTAAAGTAGAGAGAAAACATATTAAATACTGGTACAAATAAACTGGGAAACAAACATGAAATGAGTGGCCCAAATATAACAGTATTTGTTTGACTTGGTCAAGAGGATTTGAAGGGCTTTATGAAGTCATTATAAACTGAGGTCTGAGGGATGAGTTGGTATTAACTACATAATAAAGCAAAAGAAGAACATGTGAGAAGGCTTTATTGCACGACAAACTTGAGGGCCAAAAGAAGCCCATGCAGTTTAGAGTGTGTATGTATGAGTTTAAAGAGGAGTCAAATGGTACAAGGATAATTTGATTTTAGCCTTAGAGCATTGGACATAATTGATGACTTAAGGGAGGTGGGGGATATGTGGATATCTATGTTTTGATGAAGTTATTCTAGCTGTAGTGTGTGTAAGATGGATTGCAGGTTGACCAGATGGAAGTTGGGTAACCCATTAGCAAGCCATGCAGTAATGAGAGTGAGTGATTATTTTAGCTTAGATTACAGCAGTAACAGTGTAAGTGGAGAGACAGATAAATCTGAGTGTTATTTATGAAGTGAATAACACTTATATCAATCTTGATATCAGTACATGAGGAAATGAGGTAGAGAAGTCAAAATGACCTCAAAGCTTCAGGCATTTTCAATAGAGAGGCCGTGCCTTGGCACTAATTGAGAGAAAATTGGAGCAGGATTCCATAGTTGCTGTTATTTTTGTGGGCCCTAATCAATTCAGTTTAATCATGTTGAATTTGAGGGACTTCTGAGCCATTTTCATCTGCCTACTAGACTTTACTGTCTAGATATCAAGACATATCTATTGGCTCCCCAAGAATATTATTAAAACTGAGTTTATTTTCATCCTCCAAACTTTCTCCTTCCTTTGGTCCCAGACCTGGTCATCTTGAAATGTCCCGTCTTCCTCATACCCTCCCAGCTTCTGTATTAGCTGACTCACTTCCATCTCTTGATGTTTCCTGTCTCTGTTCTACCTCACATTTCTTCATTTTATTTCCCATTTTTATCCCTACCAGGCAATTTCAGACTCTTAAATTTCACTCAGCTGTACTCTTAACCTGCTATGGAGTCTCTTCATTTTCAGTCCATTCCTTGCTTTATAGTTCTTTTTAAATCCTCAGCATCAATTTTCCTATATAAGATTCTCATTTTCTCATGTTCTTGCTTAGATTAATTCACTGCCCCCACCCCCTATTTTTTCTAAATAAGCTGTAGATTCACCTTGGGCTGGCATTCCACTAAAATGGTAAAATAAAATCTGTAGGAACTGCTGGTTTAACCAGTGGTGTGATTTGGGTTGAATTGTATATTTAGAATATTCCATTTTTTAAATGGGTTCATGAAACTCATTTGCATGGTTGATTTAAAATCAAAATCTAGGAGTTCCCATCGTGGCACAGCGGAAATAAATCCGACTGGGAACCACGGGGTTGCAGGTTCCAACCCTGGTCTTGCTCAGTGGGTTGGGGATCCGGCATTGCTGTGAGCTGTGGTGTAGGTTGCAGACCTGGCTCAGATCCTGAGTTGCTGTAGCTGTGGTGTAGTCTGGCAGCTGTAGCTCCGGTTTGACCCCTAACTTGGGAACCTCCATATGCCACAGGTGCACCCCTAAAAAGCAAAAAATATCAAATCAAATCAAATCAAATTAAAATCTATGAACTTCTCTTAGCACAGCCCCTGGCACAAAGCTAGCACTAAGTTAATGCAGCTTCTAGATTATTCTGTTAACCTCCCACTACACCCCTGTATGTGCACAGGCACATTTAATCACCATTTAATGAACACACCTGTCATTTCTCTTAGGTGCCATATTGGATTCCTTGCATTCTTCTACCTAGAACACTCTCTCAGTCTTCTCTTGGCCTACTCTTTCCACAATACGATTTTTTCCTGTCTAAATTCTTTCATGTCTTCAAGGACCAGCTCCTTTCTCTCTCTCTGCTTAACATTCCTTTCCTATTCAGCCCTCCCCCCACCTAATCCTAAGTTCTGTTCCCCCATGTATTTATGTACATTGACATATATTTTATCAGCTCCTCATCTATAGTTATGCATGTTGCTGGTTACAGTTGTCACGCACTGTCTCTTGAGCATAGGAAATTTATTTGTAGCATCTATAGTGCTGTCCATATTTGCGAACGAATGATTGCAATGTCAGTGGGCAATTCCTTCAGTCATCTGTATGCGTTCTCTCTTTTCCTTCTCACCCAGACTGGTGCTGGCTTTACCACCCATCAAGAAACATCAAGTTACCTGTCCCAGATCTTTTTCCTTTAGGATAAGAGCTTTTAAGTCAGCAATCTTCTAAACCAATCATTGCTAATGTGTTTTCCTGTGCTCTCAAGAACTCTGAGTACATTTAACTAAGCCCTTCTGGCAACAGTGGCCTGGCTTTTGTGTTCCAAGTCATTAGTTTGAGGTTTTTTGGTGTTTCTTTCCCTCAGTTATGCATAATTTGAAGGAGGCAGTCTTAGGAGAGGTAGCCAAGCCCCAAGCTTAATACTGTTCCACTCAGAGATCTCCAATAATTGGCTTCTTAAAAAAATGTGCCATAAAAAAGAATATTTAATATCTTTTCTGCTTCCTGCCTAATTTCCTGTGGTCTAAGTTCTCCTAAGCAATGGCCTTTGGAGCCTGAGCTGCTGTTTTTTAGCATGTTCCAAAAGCATGAATCAGGATTGATTCTTATTTTATTCATGGCTATACTTGGTGGTAATTTACACAGCCTGAGATGAGGGTTTATTTTTCCCCTCTGAAGGTTTCAGGAATGTTTTTGTCAGGTTTTGGAAAATGTGCTTTAGGAGCAATGATAAATTGAGTGCTGCCTCAGTAAAAGTCAGGCTGTCAGCGAACATATTTATCTCGACATTTGGGTAGCAGAGCAGGATATGTGCAGACCTTTTAAGAACCTGTGTAAAAAGTCCTAAGGTGAAGGAGAAGGTCAGTCTGACCTGGCTTTATATTCATTTTATTTACAATTTTTGGGCTGCCTGTGTATAAAGAATAACTTGAAATCTATAATTATTCAAATATGAACATTTTTTCCCTGTAGTAATGCAGTACTGGGGAAGACTTGCTAGTTAAATGCTTCTTTTTCATTCTTTTTCAAACATAGATAACATGATATAAGAGAAATAAGTAATTATATTAAAAAATATTCCCTCAGGTTTGCCTAAGGCAGAAGTCTACCTGTTATTATGAACACAGTGTATAGGAACATGACTGAATTCATGTGTTTACATATTGCTTGTGGCCTCTTTTACACACAACAGCACAGCCGTGTAGCCACAACAGAGACCTTTTGCCTTACAGAGCCTTAAGTTGTTACTTCCTGGTCCTTTAAGAAAAAAGTTTGTTAATTCCTGGCCTAGAAGGAATTTTTGTCATAAAAGGAAGTTTCTACTTTGTTTTCCTTAGTGGCATTAAAAGGAAGCTTGTTTTTGTTTTTTTTGCTGTGTAGGGCCACACATGCAGCACATGGAGGTTCCCAGGCTAGGGGTCAAATCAGAGCTGCAGCTGCTGGCCTACACCACAGCCACAGCAACGCCAAATCCGAGCTGTGTCTGCGACCTACACCACAGGTCATGGCAATGCCGATCCTTAACCCGCTGAGCAAGGCCAGGGATCAAACCCACAACCTCATGGTTCCTAGTTAGATTCGTTTCCGCTGTGCCACAACAGGAACTCCGGAAGCTTGTTCTAATTGTGATAAATGAAAGAATTGTGATGGGAGCATCTATTTATTAATAGATATCTTAATCTACCGATTCATTCATTGGTTGGACATAATTGGGTTTCACATATGGCTAAAAATGAAAAGATAATAAATTTATACTGCCTCATATAAAATATTCATTAGGGGTTTATTAGGTATCACAGAGTTGGGTATTGTTTGCATAGCTACTAGGTCTACTTATGGGAACAAAATATCAGTTAAACCTCTTAGTCCAGGTCACCTCTTCCTATGAGAGGTTTCCAAAAAATGACTTTCCAATTTGTTAAAAAGTACAAATGGTCACAGGGATGAATATAAAATCACAAGGCTTTGAGTACAGACACCTAGCAAAACCCCTGCAGATTATCTCTACCTCTATCTCTGCCTGTCTTTCCATCTCTATCTCTATCATCTCTGTCTCTAACATCTCTGCATGGGTGTATGTGTATTCTTCCATGTTAAATGTTTACTTAAACTAGAAAATTTGAATTTATTAGTATTTCGTGTATTTACATTTCGTGTCCTAGTAGTATATTAATTGTTTACTAGCATTCATTAATAACCATCTAATCAAATAGTGCTAAAGGGGAGCAAAAAGGCTTGGTTCCTAACTTCAACAAGCCTTTATAATTAGACGGAATAAATATTTAATACATTGCAAATGAATTATATACACACACATATATATACATATACGTATTTTTTTCTCCTTTTAAGTTTTTATCTGAGAGGAAGGGTACATATCTTGCTCTTGTATGGCCCATGAAATTTTCACAAACTGCACACATCTACGTAACCAACCCACATCAAAAAGCAGAAAGTTGCCATCAAAGTTGCCAGGTGTCTCCTGGTCATCTCCACCCACCAAGGAAAAAAACCACAGAGATTCAAACCTTAAGTTCCTAAAAAATTGGGTTTCTGATATTTATAGATCAGGAAATCTGCATTTCTGCCATCCTGTGAGAAAGCAGAGCTGGCTCTCCGGGGTGTGTGCACTGCTGTCTCAAGGCAGTGGTCTGCTGGAGCAGGAGCAACTAGCTATCCCTTAGGTAGGGTGTGGCTTCTCCAGACCCACCTGGCTCACCTCATTTTGTCACCTGCCTGGTCTGCTGGTTGCAACATTTGCCTTTTTCCTTCTCTAGATGACAATTTCAGTGTCTGTACTTAGAAAACAATTGTACTGGAGTAAAGTTGACTTAAAATGTTGTTTTAGTTTCAGGTGTACAGCAAAGTGAAGCAGTCATGTATATAAATATATCCATTCTTCTTCCCCAAATAGGTTAATACAAACTATTGAGTAGATTTCTGTGTGTTATACAGTAGGTTCTTGTTAACTATCTATCTTAAAGAGTAGTGTGTATATACTATTCCCATCCTCCTAATTCCTCCCTCCCCCACTGTTACCCCTATAATAACCACAACATTGGTTTTGAAACTTTGAGTTTGTTTCTGTTTTATTTATTTTTTAAATATTTTTTGTTATGTTTTTTTGGACCCAGTTACACATTTATATATATTCTTTTTTTCACATTATCCTCAATTATGTTCCATTATGAATGATTAGTTTTAGTTCCCAGTGCTATATAGTAGGATCTCCTTGTTTATCCATTCCAAATGCAATAGTTTGCATTTACTAAACCCAAACTACCAATCCCTCCCACTCTTTCTCCCTCTTGGCAACCACAAGTCTGTTCTCCATGTCCATGTGTTTGTTTCTTTTCTGTAGATGGGTTCATTTGTGCCATTTATTTGATTGCAGATATAAGTGATATCATATGGTATTTGTCTTTCTCTTTCTGACTGATTTCACTTACTATGAGAATCTCTAGCCTGCATCCATTTTGCTGCATATGGCATTATTTTTCTTTTTAATGACTGAGTAGTATTCCATTGTGTATACACACCACATCTTCTTAATCCATTTTCTGTTGTTGGACATTTAGGTTGTTTCCACGTCTTGGCTATTGTGAATAGTGCTGCAATGAACATAGGGATGCATATAGCTTTTTCAATTAAAGTTTTGTCCAGATGTATGCCCAGGAGTGGGATTGCTAACTCATATGATAGTTTTATATTTAGTTTTCTGAGGTACCTCCATACTGTTTTACATAGTGGTTGTACCAATTTACATTCCCACCAACAGTGTAGGAGGGTTCCCTTTTCTTCACACTCTCTCTAGCATTTGTTATTTGTAGACTTACTAATGATGGCTACTCTGACCTATGTGAGGTGATACCTCTTATGGTTTAGATTTTCATTTCTCTAATAACCAGTGATGTTAAGCATTTTTTTCATGTGCCTATTGGCCATCTGTACCTCTTCTTTGGAGAAATGCATATTTAGGTCATCTGCCCATTTTTCAGTTGGGTTGTTTGTGTTTTTGCTGTTGAGTTGAATGAGCTGTTTGTATATTTTGGAGATTAAGCCCTTGTTGGTTGCATTATTTGCAACTACTTTCTCACATTCTGTAGGTTGTCTTTTTTTTATGGTTTCCTTTGCTGTGCAAAAGTTTGATTAGGTTCCATTGGTTTATTTTTGTTTTTATTTATATTGCTTTGGGAGACTGACCTAGAGAAAATACTTGTAAGATTGATATCAGAGAATGTTTTGTCTATGTTCTCTTCAAGGAGTTTTATGGTGTCTTGTTTTATGTGTAGATCTTGAAGCCATTTTGAGTTTATTTTTGTGCGTGCCATGAGGATGCGTTCTAGTTTCATTGATTTACATGCAGCTGTGCAATCTTAGCAGCACCACTTGTTGGAGAGGCTTTTTCTATTTTGATATTCTTGCCTCCTTTGTCAAAGATTAATCAGTCATATAATTCTGGGTTTATTTCTGGGTTCTCTGTTCTGTTCCGTTTGCCTGTATGTCTGTTTTTGTACCAGTACCACACTGTCTTGATTACTGTAGCTTTGTAATATTGTCCGAAGTGTGGGAGAGTTATGTGTTCTGTTTGGTTTTGGTTCCTCAGGATTGCTTTGACAATTGTGGGTATTTTGTGGTTCCATATAAATTTTGGGGTTGTTTGTTCTAGTTCTGTGAAAAATGCCATGGGTGATTTGATAGTGATTGCATTGAATCTGTAGATTGTTCTGGGTAGTATGGCCGTTGTAACAATATTCATTCTTCCAGTCCAGGAGCATGGAATAGCTTTCCATTTCTTTGAATCCTCTTTAATGTCCTTGATTAATGTTTGATAGTTCTCAGCATACAAGTCTTTCACCTCCTTGGTCAGGTTTATTCTTAATTTTTTGAGGTGAAAATTTAAAAGGTTTTATATTTTTATATTTCTTTTCTAATATTTCATTGTTAGTATACATAAATGCAACTGATTTCTGAATATTAATCTTGTATCCTGCTACTTTGCTGAATTCATTTATGAGTTTAAGTAGTTTTTCTGTAGAGTCATTAGGGTTTTCTATATATAGTATCATGTCATCTGCATAGAGTGACTGTTTTACCCCTTCTCTTTCAATTTGGATATATTTTATTTCTTTTGTTTGTCTGATTGCTGGGTTAGGACTTCCAATACTATGTTGAATAAAAGTGGTGTGAGTGGGCATCCTTGTCTTGTTCCATCTATTGTATAAATAAGTTCTTTTGTGCCATTTTTATTAGATTCCACATATAAGTGATATCATGTGATATTTGTCTGTCTTTGTCTGACTTACTTCACTATTATCTCTAAGTCCCTCTAAGTTGCTGTAAATGGTATTATTTCATTCTTATTCATGTCTGGGTAATATTCCATTTTATATATGTTCCACAGCTTCTTTATCTATTTCTCTGTCGTCTGCCTTTATACTTTTGAATACCCTGAGCCTTTTGTCTTTTATACAGCAAGTCATAGTAGATAAATAGATACGTACATCAAAAAGGAAAAGTATAAATTTAATTTTATATATATATAAAATCACAAACTTAACATGTGCCATATACAGAAGGCAAAAACAGTTCTTCATAGGAGGTCATGTTTTTGGACAAAAGGAGTCACAGAAACTTTTCCTAACAAAGTAATTATTGAGCTAAGACAAAAAATGAGAAGTTAGGCAAAGACAAGAGAAGGAGAAAATATAACCCAGATAATTTTCTGTACATTCATGATTACACTAAGTACCTCACTATAATTTTGTTAATTTTTTTCTGAAAAGTTTATCTTTATATGCTTAAAAATGATAAAAATTTCCTTTTTACTTCTTCTTTTTTTGGTCTTTTTGGGGCCACACCTGTGGCATATGGAGGTTCCCAGGCTAGGGGTCGAATCAGAGCTGTAGCCACTGGCCTACACCACAGCCACAGCAACACCAGATCCTAGCCATGTCTGTGACCTACACCACAGCTCATGGCAATGCTTAATCCTTAACCCACTGAGTGAGGCCAGGCATCGAACCTGCATCCTCATGGTTACTAGTAAGATTTGTTTCTTCTGAGCCATGACAGGAACTCAGTCCATTTTTCTTAAAATTTCAGTTATTACTATTCATCCAGCCCAGATCACCATGGACTGTATTTCATATGGAAACATATAACAGAAACTGAAACATTAAAACAGGAAAGTCAGCACTGCCTACCTGACTGTAAAACAATCCCATCCCTACACATCTTTCTTTCTGATAGTATGAGAGAGGAAGACTTGGTCCTTGCGTGGCATCTAAGATGTCATTATATACTATCAGACACTACCCTTTTTGTGGACTGCCGCCATCACTTATTTATTCCCTTTCACCCTCTCTCACCCTGATTTCTCTTTCTCCCTCATACTCTCAAATATATTCAGATTTAGTTTCCGACTTTTTACCTCTAAATCCACTACTCTTAATTTTCATCATGCTATTTGAATCCACCAAAATCTCTTGCTTAGGAAACATGTGTTAAAAATATGACTTTCATAGAAACACAAAATGAATACAATGATTTTATTCAACTTATCAGTTAATGAAGGAACTAGTAAAATACCCAGAATAATTCAAAAGAGAATTAGATGATGTGAGGTTTACAGAGTTGGTCACAGATTTTTTTTATTGCAGCATTATCTATTATACCCTAAGACTGGAAATAAAAGCGAATAAGCATCAGTACAGATATTGTTGAGTAAATTATACTTCCATACCATGTAAGTTAACCTGTAAATTTGTGTAGCCTGTGATCAAATATTTTTTCCTTCCAGTTTTATTGAGATATAATTGACATATTGCATTGTACAAGTTTGAGATGTACAGTGTAAAAATTTGGCTTACATAATGATCATATCTTTAAAAAAAATAAAAGCAACTAAGACAAAAGCAATATTCCCCAAAATGAAGATGTTGTACAAGCAAAGAAAAGTTATACACAAAGCCTTATGAGTGGTTAGGTTAAGGTTATTAGATTGATATGAGCTTCTTAAAGACATTTTAAATTTTGACACTTTATCATTTTATTAAAAACATTAATTTTATTATTATATATATTATTTTAAGTTATTATAACTCTGCCCTCATGATCACAATCATTCAAGGGACTTATTATGGCTTTAGAATGCAATCCAAACTTCTTACCCCCATCTGTAAGTCCTTTGTGATTCAGTTCTGCTCCAACTTGACCTTGAGCACCTCTAGCACTCCTAGTAACAGTATTCAGTTTTTACTTTTTCTTCAAGAAATGTAATTCTTTCTTACCTTAAAGCCTTCCTCTTTACTACCATACTCTGTGGATAGAACCATGTTTGCCATAATTTGTTTAGCTGATTCAGTTTAAATGTCACTTCCATGTAATTGTCACTTTGATCCTTCAATAGAAATTATGTCCATCAGTCATGAATTCTTGTAAGGATTCTGAAAAATGTACTTTTTAAAAAGAAACCAAATCGACATCTCAAGAAGAAGCTCAGAATAGCTAATCTGAAAATTATGAGCATACTGTGCAAGATGAACTAGATAAATATTCATTAAATGTAATTTTAAAAAGATAGAATCCTATGATGAGAGAAAACAAAGATCAGGCATACAATTGTCTTTTAATACTTAACATTGATAGCTTTTGGATTGTTTCACTGAGAAAGAATTTCAATTTGTCATACAAAAATCTTATGTGGGGAAGGATCATTTCAACATAGGGTTAGTTTATCTTAGAGAAGAATGAATGCCCTTGCTTGATTTTTGTTTAGAGCTATAAGGTGGTTATCGTGAAGATTTTTGCTGAATAAAAGAAGTTTTGCAAGTTTGTTTACTAACATAAATATTTAAGATCGTAGACTTAATCTTTGGACTTTATCGCCCTTGGTCATTTCAGATAATGAAAAAATTTGGCCACTTGGATTAGAATCTTCTAAGGACATAAATATTTATGTAGAATGCAAGCATTATTTTAGATGTTCTGACAAGATGAAGTATAAACTATCCAAATAACTTGGAAGAAGAGTTAAGTGTTTTATATTTAGGGAGTATGCTCCCATCCGAAGTGGTGGAAACAGTCTATCTCTTTCAAGTGATGTATCTGACCACATTCATTGCTAAGAATGTGGCCATTGGTAACAATGCTAAGAGTGGAAGTTTATCATATTAAATTGTTTCATTAGATAGGCCTGGCTAGCTTGCTGTAGACCAATCAAGCATCTAAGTAGGATATCCTTTACCTTGGGTCATTAATATTTTGAAACATTAATATAGATCATTTTTTTGGTCATTATTTGGTAAGAGTTACATTACCTTGAGTTGTGAGCCCTTGTCTTGATACACAGTATCTCTTTAATAAAACAAACATCAGGAATCATATGACATATTATCCTGTCTGGTAACATGAGACCATGAATATATCATTTATTGTTATCAAAGGAAGGCATGGATTTTTGAGCCGTGGGTTTTATTTTGGTCATTTTATATTAATAGTTTTTGTTGGCTTTTAATTTAAAATTGAGTGGTCTGAGGGGAGCTTATGACCTACGGTCCTTAGGCTGAAATATATGCAAGATGTATAATGAATTCAATAGGAGGAAAACAAAATTAATTTATAGGGTATTTTAATAGATCACATGATATAAATATCTGTCTCTGAATTTTTATACCCAATACAATTGTAGTTTATAAGGCCTTTTCACAAACTTACCCAAATTATGCAGAAAAATGCTGACATCGTTTAAAGCTTCAGTGCAGGAACATTAGAACAATTGCAGAAGAGAAAGAGCAGTTGTTACAAGTTTTACTAGATTACTATTTATGAATGAAGAAGAAAGAAAAATGTAGGTGTTAATTTCTGAATTATTATTGGCATGAATTTTTTCTGGTTAGCTTGATTTATACGTTAATATGTATAGCAGACATAAAGAATTTTTGTTGATGGACTGTATTTGTATAGGTGCATATTTCACTGATAAAATATTACTGGCGTTTTCTCCCTCTTGGTCAATTCCAAAGTTACCATAAGTTAAAATGAAAAATCTATTTTTGCCCTTCTGTAAAATTGGCACAAATGTGAATTCTTTTTTGAAGATATACCTATATAAACTAGGCACTTGAGATACAAAAAATCATAAAATGATAATCAGTACCTCAAAGCTAGGGTTTTGATTTAATTCTCCTACATATGATTTTTCTGCATAACAAATCTGCGTATTTTCAAAAGCTTCAAGGGCTTGTTATTTGTAGAATTCTCTGTGGAGAGTTATTTAATTATCCTCTGGGAAAAATTTTTAATCTGAGGTTGCCTTAGTAAATAAACATGTATTAAGCATCTATCACAAACTTGATTTTTTGGAGAACATTCCAAAGCAAAAGAAGTTATATAGAAGTTATAAACCACTGACATAGGCAAGCCAGCACAAGCTGTGCGCAAGGGTGATGGAAATGCAATGCCAGAGTGTCTGCCCAAAACAGAATGTTTCAAAAGAATATTTGAGTAGGAATGAGACCAAAATATTTGGCTGAATTTCAGCAATAATATTGTAGAAGGTAAATCAAATATATGAACTCTCAGAGACTCAGGTGACAATATGCAATAGTTATGAAACTTCTAGCATCCGCAGCATTGTTTCATGAGAAAACAAACAAACAATCAAACAAACAAAATAAAACAGAACCTTCTTATTTAACTGTGGTCATGTAAGTGTTTTTATTTTATTTTTTTTACTTGCAAGTTTAAAAGTATTGATGTCTTCATACTATCTTACCAGCATTGAGCACAGTTCTTAGCACAGGAAAGGCATGGACATATTGAAATTACAGTGACTAATTTTTATTTTCTGAAAACAGAATTCAGTGGATGTTACTAATCTTTGTTAAATAATGTACAGTATATGAGAAAAGTCATTTGGAATATAGTTAACATTTTTATTTGTGATTTGATCCAATTGATTACAAATATTACATTGAAAGTATGTAGTAGTGCTAGGCACAGTAGACTTAAAAGAAATACAAAATATGTGGCCTGGCTAGTTGAGCAGACAGGTCCATGCTATCAAATGACACTACATGGCATTATATAGGTAAATTTGATTATCAGTTGTGCACAAAAATCAAGTCCAGAAAAGCAGCCTAATTACATTGAGTTGAATTTGTTGCAGGTTATAATTAAAAAAAAGCCAAAAAACAAAAAAACACCAACAACATTAAGCTGATATGGTAACAAGCATGAAAGCCTAAGAAATATAAGAAAAACAGGTTAGGAAAGTTGGTTGAGTTTTTGCTTAACTCTTAGTAGTCAAGGGAAAAATGTAGCCATAATAATTAAAAAGGTCTTATTATTTACTTGGATGATTTTTAATAGTGTGTTAGGAAAGATAATTCTTTCTATCCCAACATGGGTTATTTTGAGATAAGGGTATAATATGTGTCTGACATTTAGAATGTATGCACATATTCAGATAAATTTTATAATGGTCTTTATTGGCAGTTAATGGGCAACAAGATTGATGGTGGTCTTGATAATTGTTGCATTAATTATTTTTACAAATAAGTAAATGTGAAAACACAGGACGTTATAGCAACAAAGAATTACCAAAAGCATTTTTATTTTACACAGGGGTACGAAATGGTATTGTTCAGTAGTGTTCAGTTATCTCTGTGGCTTAATAAAAAAAAGCATGGTAATTTCTAAAAAGTGAGTAAAGTATTCCTGGATTTTAAGCTACAAACCAATACAGGAAGCAGAGATTCCCTTCCAAAATAAAAGCAATAGCATTTGACATTCAATGAGCATGTTTGAATATAATGGAATGTCCTAGATGGTGGATAGATAACAGAGAATTTTTTTTTTTCTGAGGCTTGTGAAGACAGCTTCACTTCTTCAAAATCATTTCTCAATATAATGTTAATTAAACTGTTGTTAAATTTCTTATTCTTTGTATGCTGTCCTGGCTTTCAGGGAAATTCATTTTAACTACATCACACTGAGCTTCTTAATGACACACTGAACTTTTCTCTAGATGATACACGTTATTTTCTCATACAGAGGAAAAATCCCTTACCATGCAAAGATGCTTATGAAATTATACAAAATGTCTAGTTGTTTAATTTTCTTCCCCTTAAGCCAGCAAGAAGGAAAAAGAGTTTAGGAAAAGAAATTACTGCAAAGCTATTTTTTCCTCCTTCTTATTTTGGAAGAACAACTTGAAAATTTACATGCAGGGGACTGTGTGATCTAAGTTTTATATTGTATCTAATAATAAATCTATGTGGGGGGGGTTGATTTTGAATAATGCCTCCAAGCTCAGGGTACAATGAATTTTGTTGCAATTGTTATTTTTTTCAGTTTTACTAAAAAAAAAAACCATGTTTCAAATGACTTGGATTTCTTGTAGCAATAATTTCCTACTTTTAAAAAATCCTGTATGTATACATAATATTGTATGTTAATATTTAGTACTTATTATTTATCATTATTTATTAATTGTATATTATTTATATAATATATAATATTTATTTTTCCTCATTATAATCTCATGGTAAGATTTCGTATATAAGAAAATTGGGATTCTCATACATTAATCACATCTGATATATTACTCAAATGAAAACAATGTTTATAATATTTACGTTAAGGTGTTGAATTTGAAATGTGGAAAATATATCCTGTTTTCAGTGCTATACTGTATCAACTAACTTTTTTTCACAAAAATTGCATTATAGTAATGCATGTCTACTGAAATGATCCATGAGATCAATTGTAATAATATAAATCCTGATTAAAGGCAAATGGATGAGGCAACTAAGAGGTCTGAGATAGGGCAGAGGAACTTAGGTCCTGATTTTGTGAGCATTTTCAGAAGAGATTTCTCAAGAATGTGTGTGTGTGTGTGTGTGTGTGTGTAGAATTACTGCAGAGTAACTGGGTACATCTCTTCTTCGTCTTCAACTAAAGCAATTTAACCTCTGATATATTGACTGTACCAGTAGAATTTTGTTCAAAGAAAGAATGATCTTACCAAACATATTTTAAAATCACTGCTGTTTTTTGGGAGTTCCCTTCATGGCTCAGTGGCAAAGGACCCAGCTAGTATCCATGATTCCTGGCCTCACTCAGTGGGTTAAGAATCTGGCATTGCCATGAACAGTGGTGTAGGTTGCAGACGCAGCTTGGATCCTGCACTGCTGTGGCTGAGGTGTAGGCTAGCAGCTACAGCTCCTATTCGACCCCTAGCCTAGAAACTTCCATATGCCACAGGTGTGGCCCTAAAAAAGACAAAAATAATAAGTAAATAAAATCACTACTGTATTTTTTATTCATTCATAGTAACTCAACATTCTATTTTTTCACATTTTGACCAATTAATAAAAAATAATTATTCTATATCTGTGTACTAATCAATTATATGATACTTTACAGTTAAGTTAATAATAGAATACATAAATGCTATCATCACTGAATTCCACAAATTATATTTCTTTAAAGAAACTGAATAACTTTTAAATGATTTTCACTCAATTCAGAGATCTTTCCTAATGAATCTATAATTTTGATTCTAAGGGTAACTTTGCCTAGACATAGTGTAACTTAAAATTAACAATCAGTGCACATACATGTGATGGAAAAGCATGTGAATATGTATGCATATGTAGGCATGTGCATGTATGTGTATATGTAAGGAATGTGTATAAAACATTAATTCGGACAACTGATATTAGGTTGGTGATATTTGTATTTGTTCTTTTAATTTCAAATTTTTCTCAACAAAGTCATAGATATATTGCTTAAAAAAAAAAAAAAAGTAGTTCCCTTCGTGGCTCAGCAGTTAACGAACCCACTCAGATCTGTGAGGATACTGCTTTGATCCCTGGCCTTGCCTGGTGAAAGGATCCAGTGTTACCATGGCTGTGGTGTAGGTTGCAGATGCAGCTTGGATCCCACGTTGCTGTGGCTGTGGTGTAGGCCAGCTGCTGTAGCTGTAGCTCTGTTTCGGTCCCTAGCCTGGGAACTTCCATGTGCGGCCCTAAAAAGAAAAAAAAAAACAGTGTTTGAGCTTTTATTGTTTACTGTACTTGAATAACTTTTTAAATTTATAGCAGCATTATTATCTCCTGACTTATCTATTTTGTCATTGTCATAGACGTATAGGGTGTTGATATATTAAATATTTTAAGATGTTAATTATGGTACTACTAAGCAGGCTATTATCATGATTAAGAACAAAATTTGAAAATGTTTATTGTCTTTATACCAGAACAAGTAAAGGGGGCTAAGTTGAGTGAGTGTATGTTTGAATGGATGACTGAGTGAAAGGGCTGCTGGCTATGTTGACCTCATGTGCCAGAAAGTAATTTCCAAACAAGAACTTCCTGAAGATAATTTAACAGAGATTTCGGAAAGTTCTGTTTATGAGCCAGGGTACTTTTCTTACCTTGTAGGGTGATCTGAATTTTCCATTATATGACTCAGTTCTTGATAATTCTATTCTTTGTTTGCTTTTTTTAACTTACAGTTTGGCATTAGAGGCAAGGGGTAGCATTTAAGTGTGTACAATTATCACTAAATAGTTGCATTCCTATTTCTTGATTATCAAATAAAATTTTGAATTCTTAATGCCTTTCACATTGTTTCCCACTTCAAAGTTGAAGAAGCTTCTCAGAGAAATATGTATTATTTATAAAATGTGAATAGTTTACTAAGCAGGTTTCTTTGCTTGGGAGCCAGGAGTGATGCCAGCATAGTGTCTTAGAGAAAGGCACCCATAGAGGGAACAATTCTGAAAATAACCAATGGCAGCAAGACAAGCAAAGTTCATTTTCAGAATTTTTGGAGCCACTTGGGTTCTTTAAAAAGTGATGATAATGTCACTGCTATGGAAATATATGCCAATAATTAGATCATTCATTCTTCCAACAATTATTATCTACCCTAAATCAGGAACTGTGCTAGGCATTTGGAGTTTAATACAATATATGATGGGCACTTTACCTAGCTACTTTATGTAAATTATGTGATTCTAGAACAAGCAAAAAAATAGGTTTCATTACATATGCCAACATTTATCAACTGGTAGTATTTGCCTCCAGTGCTTTGTACAGAAGAAATTTCTGAGGCTGCCTTTGGCTCAACAGTCAAATATTTTAGTTAACTATTTATTATTGTGGCTGTTTGAGTGTCTAGTGGTAGCATGTATATCATGTACTGCTTATCCCTGTCCTACCGTTTTCTTAGAATCAGCAATTTTATTGGAAAAATAAGTATACTTTATAGGTAGCCTATTTATATAATGAATAATGTGAGCAGATTAATAAATGATAGTTCCTATATTAAACTGTAGAAATGACTTATGATGCTCAATTCTTCATCTTTTACAAACTCATATTTATTTTTAGATCTAATGAATCACCATTTGCCCTTTGCTTCACAAAGAACTTAGGATAATGTTCTTGGGAATCTTGGTCCTCTCTCAAAGATAGCTTTATTTTTGGCAAATTGCCATATCCATGATAGAAGTTTTAGCATAAAAGCCTTAGAAAATGTTTATTTAAGATAAAAGTACAGAGTGAGTAAATATCAGAATTCATTTTGATAATGATCAGCTATTGTTTGCATCATGCCATCTGTCTTTATATCTCCCTATACTTAACAATTAATAATAAACATGTTAATATTTTTTACAAAATCTAAACAATGCTGGGCACTTAGTAAAGACTTAATAAATGCTTGTTATTTGATTAGAAGAGTGATCTGTATGTTCCAAGAAGTTTTTTTTTTTTTTTTTTTTTCAACACTATGCTCTGCATGTTTTAGAAGAAACAAGAATCCTAGTCCTTATCAGTGCAAATTCTAGATGATGTTGGCATACTAAGCATTTAGGCATTTTAACATTACCCAAACTAGAGAACAATAAGCATTTTATTTTATTTTTAACTCAATGAATTTATTACATTTATAGTTGTACAACAATCATCAAAGCCAGTTTTACAGCATTCCTATCCCAAACCCTCAGTGCATCCCCCCACCCCTCAACCTGTCTCCTTTGGAAACCATAAGTTTTTCGAAGTCTGCGAGTCAGTATCTGTTCTGCCAAGAAGTTCATTGTATCCTTTTTTTAGATTCCACATGTAAGTGATAGCATTTGATGTTGGTGTCTCATTGTCTGACTGACTTCACTTAGAATGATAATTTCTAGGTCCATCCGTGTTGCTGCAATTGCCGTTATTTCTTTCCTTTTAATGGCTGAGGAATATTCCATTGTGTTTATGTACCGCATCTTCTTTATCCACTCATCTCTTGATGGATATTTAGGTTGCTTCCATGGCTTGGCTATTGCATATACTACTGCAATGAACATTGGAGTACATGTATCTTTTCAAGTTGTGGTATTCTCTGGGTAGATGCCCAGGAGTGAGCATTTTATAAATAAATAATAAACTCTATGGGACTGACCTTAAGGTCAAAATAAGATGAATCTTGGAAACTTAAGACAAATTTTCTGAAGACATTCAGACAAAAGTTCGTTTTTGTCAGATGTCCATAATTCGAGAAAATGGGAAAAGATTTTTTTCAAACACAGGAAGGAAAATATCCTGAGTATAAGGACAAAGTATTATCTAAAGAATTAACCTAGCAATTCATATGTTTATTCATTTCCCTCGTTTATTCAATGTCCAAAAAATTGCTTGCGTACCTACGGTGCAGTTTATAAGACGCTTCAAGGTAGGGTAAACATGAGAATGGAGACAGCACTTCATTTAAAGTATCTGTGGGATGCCTAGATGAAAATCTCTCCCTAATGTGTGATTCTGTGGGCTTGGATGTCAGGTGAGAATTACACATGCCATCTGAGTAAGTTGAGAAGGCTTTTTCATCTAGGTGCCAGGGGATATGTTAGAGAGGAGTGAGGTCACTCTGGGAAAAAGTATGTAAGGCCAAGACCCCCAAGATATAGCTCTGGGTCAAGGTGTTGCCTAAAGGAAGAAACATTAATGAAGGAATTAGGAAATGTATAGGTGGAAGAAGAGTCAATAGAGAGGGTAATTTAAAAATAAGTGTTGGATGATAGAACATTATTTAATATTTTCTCCCAGATCATAAAGTAGACCTGATGCCGTATGAAATCTAGTAGGTAATCTCTTGTTTGTTGATTCCTATGTCATTGATCCATTGATGCTGACTAGATGTGAGTAGACTATTATAAATGCAAAGCATAATTGATTTAAAAATCTGAATATATTTTGTGTATGTAATTATTTCAAAGATAAATTTGGAAAAAGCTCATGTACAGTAAATGTATGTAATATATTCTTTCCCTATTAAAGACCTACTTTTATATATTTAAATGACAATAAACTTTCAGAAGAGCTTTTATTGAGATGAGATTGATTATATATTTCTTTTTTAGAAGCAAAATACTTGTTTGATATGAATTTATTTAAGGATAGGCACTGCTAACAACACTGTGATACAGCATGACAGTTTAAACTTTTTTCTATAGACGGAAAGAAAATTTTCTTCTATTCAGAGGACTGTATATTCAATTACAAAATTGTGATAAAATGTGTTAGTAAAAAAATGAAAAAGAAAATCTTTGTGAGTTCCCAATGTAGCTCAGTGGGTTAAGAATCTGACTAGTATCCATGAGGATGCTGGCCTCACTCAGTGGGTTAAAGGATCCATTGTTGCCACAAGCTGCGGTATAGATTGAGGATGTGGCTTGTATCTGGCATTGCTGTGGTTGTGGTGTAGGCCAGCGGCTATGTCTCTGATTCGATCCCTAGCCTGGGAACCTCCATATGCTGCTGGGTGAGGCCCTAAAAAGACAAAAAAAAAAAAAAAAAAAAAAGAAAAACTTTGTACTTTAATAAAATGCACAGGAAATTTTGGACTCAGTTATGCCTTAAGTATTTAATTATCAAAACATGATAAAGTCTTGAATTCTCCGAGGTGGACCCCAAGGTGAAATAAAAACCAAGAGCGAATTCTTAACTAAATTACATTTTCCAAATTAAATAGGCTGTTTTTAGTTTTTCATTACTCTTTTTGATGAGGAATATAATTTTTTGTGTTTGTATGTAACATTCCCTTTGACCAGATGCCATTGCTTATCTTTGTGGGTTTGGTTATTTTAGTGATTGCCATTCCAAGGTAGGATTTGTAACATTTAGTTAGGAAGAATTGTGACAATGTTTAGACTACAATCCTAGAGGGACTGTCCTTGCAGTTTGACAAAAATGTCCTATCTTTACCTTTAAGAAAAACAGTGGTGAGGATTTCTTTTTTCAATGTTTTCATGGGTCTGTTTTATGTCTTTGTCTTCCTTGAAGTATCTGGAATTTGCACTTGTGTAAGGAAGCTAGGAGCTAGCTGTTTACTAACATTGATTGGGTGTTAAAATATGCAACAGAGATGATGCTGGATTATTAGGGCTTCACTTTCATTTCACAGGAGTCCCTTGAGGTAGGTTCTGTTTTGTCATACCATATGTAAAGGAGAATTTATCCTCTTTTCCACTTCTAAAGAGGGAGACTTGAAAATGGAAAATCAAAGTTGAAGGGAAGATAACTTGTTCATTAAAGGAAAAGTGGTGGAGCGAGTTAAAGGGAAGATGGGAGGAGGGCATGAGATTGGGAGCAGGGCCAGAGCTGCTATGTACAGATGGCATCTCAAGTGAGAATCCTTCCAAGAGAGGAGAGAGGCTAGAGAGTCGGGGTGGGGACGCTATGGAGGGATCAGTGACCAAGGGGAAGTTAAAAGAGATATTTTGCTTTGGAAAATGTATCAGTAGCTCCTTCTCTATTCTATCACAAAACCTTCCATATAGTCCACATTATTGCCATTGAAAGACTGACCTCAGGAGGGTTCTTGGTCAGATTAGAGCCAGAACAAGGTCCAGTTACACATGTTGATTACATGTTGATGATGAAACAGAAATGCAAAGATGTTGAGGATAGGGAGTTCCTGTCATGGCTCAGCAGGAACAAAACCAACTAGTATCCAAGAGGACATGGGTTCAACCCCTGGCCTTGCTCAGTGGGTTAAAGCCATGGGTTCTATCGCTGGCCTTGCTCAGTGGGTTAAGGATCTGGTGTTGCCGTGAACTGTGGTGTAGGTCAAAGATATAGCTAGGTTCCCACATTGCTGTGGCTGTGGTATAGGCCAGGCAGATGCAGTTCCGATTAGACCCCTAGTTTGGAAACCTTCATTTGCAGAGGGTGCAGCCCTAATAAGAAAACAAAACAAAACGACAAATAAACAAACAAAAGAATTCTGCCCAGATCTCTCTGACTTTATCAGATACTTTGTTACTGTATCCTTTTGCCTACAATTAGAAGTCAGCTATAAATTCATGGGGAAACACCTCAGAAAGGCTGCTTTATCCTTTGTTGATGATTCCTTCATTATTATTCTGTTACCAGTGTCTGACTGGACAGTTGATTTGATCGTTTTGTCAGGTATCTCAGAATTCGACATCATCCAAAGAATCAATGCCTGTGTTTTTGCATATGTATCCTAAAGAACTGTACTTCCTCAGCTATACTGGTATTCTTTAGAATGATGATTCTCAAAGGAATAAACAGAAGCCTTAGCTTCATGTTCTGTAAAAGAGTAAAAGAGAAAATATGATTCATTAGAGATGCTTATGTAGGTTAATTACCTTTGCTTTTAATAATTTATAAATACTTTGAGCTTTATTATTGTTTTTGCCAAACTCTGTTAAGCAAACAAATTTGAAAAATTAGTGGTGCAATTTCAGAAAACTTCAAGTCAGTTTTTAAATTTAAAGAGTAATATAGCAAGTTTTATCGCATAAAATGAAATACATTTCAAGAATCATTTTAATACTGTAAGCACAAAAATACTGGCCTTAATATATTGTATATGCTGCTGGAAGTTAGTTTTTAAAGTGCTTAAAACACAAGATGTATGACATTTCAGAAAAACTGAGTAGAAAATGGGTATTTTCTGAAAGTATCTCATAAATTTATGTGACTGTATTAAGAAACAGGACCACTGTCTTCAGATAATTAAGTGACCTATAAAAAATGATCATCATAAAAATATTAATCCAATTAAGATTATCTACATCAATGTCTTAAAAGCAGTTTACCTTGCAGTGCTTTGTAACAGGATGTCTCAACCTCGGTACTGTTAACGTCTAGGACCAGTTAATTCTTCAGGGCTTGACATGTGCATCACTGGGTATGTAGTAACATCCATGGCCTTTACCCACTGGATGCCAGTAGCATCCCCACATCCACCCCACAGTCTGAACATTTAGAACTCACTCCAGACATGCCAAATATCTCGTAGGGGCAAAATTGTCACAGATTGAGAAACACTACCCTATCAAAATCATCGTTTAACTTCATTTGAGATAACTTCCTACATTATTTTAAAGCTTAATATATGAAGCTTTAATTATTCATAATTGTTACGAAATACTTTGTACTTCTTATTTGTACTTACTTTCTACAAGCTTTGTATAGTTATGTAGCTGAAAAAGTTGCACATGGCCATCTCCATTTCTGTCAAACAAGAAAAATTTACTACTAGCGAATAAATGAATAGAAGTCATTTTATTTGGGGAAGCTCTTTAGAAGAGTTCAAATAATATTGATGGAACATTCTGCCTGAGAGTGGATTTATTTTGTTGATGATTGCCAATTTCATTGACAGTTACTCTCATGTTACTTGTTTTAAGTGAAATTATTATATCTAAGGAAGAGCCCAATAAATTCAACTTTAACAACTTGGATGCCATTTGTATTCCAAAATTAGTTAAAATTATTTCAAATATAAAAACCAAATTAATTTTTATGACTTTCTTAGCTGATTTCTGTATGGGAATTGTGTTATGGCTTGCTAAATCCAGACAGCGAGGGAGTGGGAAATGTATCAGGAGAAACAGGGACTATAAAAAAGCAAGGACTGGAACTCACAGATCTCAGAAATATAATTTCATTAAATTCATTTTCTTTCTTTTTTTCTTTTTCTCTTTTTTTTTTTTTTTGTCTTTTTCCGGGGCTGCAACCTCGGCACGTGGAGGTTTCCAGGCTAGGGATTGAATCAGAGCTGTAGCCGCCGGCCTATGCCACAGCCACAGCAACACGGGAACCGAGCCGTGTCTGCGACCTACACCACAGCTCACGGCAATGCCGGATCCCCAACCCACTGAGCGAGGCCAGGGATCAAACCCGCAACCTCATGGTTCCTAGTCGGATTTGTTAAGCACTGAGCCACGATTGGAACTCCCTAAAGTCATTTTCTTTTACTGTAACACAAATCCATTGCTCCTTCAGAGTCCGTTACTGGAATATTTACCTGGCTCATTTTTGATCATCTTGTAGTTCATCAGTAGGTCATCTGTTCTTTACAGTTTTAGCTCTAGAATATTTCTAGAATTTGCCCTTTCCTCTTCATCCTCATTGCAGTGACTTTTGTGTTTATCATTAATATAGTTCTTCTTGTAAAGCTGCCTCATCAGCAGCTCTGCCTCTGGTCTTCAATACCCGCACAGTTCTATCTAGAACATGAATGAAGCCATGTGATACTCCTACTTATATTTCTACCGTAGTTACCTTTTGCCCAAAGAATAAAGTCTTAAAGCCTCAGCCTGACTCCATTCCCCACCCCACTTTCCCACCATCATCTATCATCCCTTTGTCTACAGCCTCTGTTCAGTTCTGTTCAGTGGCTTAGCTATTGCCTGTGTGTTTCTTTCTGCGTTTATGTATATTGTTCCTTCAGTCTGGATAATTCCTAGTGCTTCTATAGGATTCTACTCAAGAATCTCATTTTTTTGTGTGTGAAATTTTCTCTCTAATGACCGGGCATACATAATTATTTGTATTTATCTCTTTGCATTTTAAGAACACACACACACACACACACACACACACACACACACACACACACACACACACTCTCTCTCTCTCTCATTTAAAAGATTTAAGAAAAGTAGGATACCTACAGAAACGTATCTATGCAAAACTATTATGTGAAATAAAGATGATTATAATTCTGTAGCAAATTAAGACAAAAATCCTTAAACAATTTTTAATTTTTGCCAAGTCAGTGTGCCACTTTTAATTTAGTACCTTTTAAATTTAGTATCTTCTTAACATATGCTATCTAAAACCTTAAATTTATATTTTAATTCATATTATAATATCTTCATTTATTTATATAACTATAAATATGTAGTAGGTAATCCATTCCTCTTGAGTTTGAAGTGATTTTCCTTGTCTCATATAAAATACTATGTTATGAAATTATAGTCATATATAATTCTAAAATATGTAATTTTAATGCAGGTATTATTAGTTTTTTCACTTTTAAACATAACTGAAATCTAAATACAAAATTTTTGGAATGTATACAAAAGGAAATTTTTACAACACAAAGGAGATCCAAATGATTAATATCCATATAAAATATTAAGAAAATATGTGAGAAAATCTCAGTGGGAAAATAGACAAAGTGAATGAAGAGGCAGTTCATATGCATACCAAAAATTACAAACACTGTATATAAAAAGTTTCATATCTTCACTAAAACTGAAAGAAGTATAACTGAAAATGTTTTGCCATTTTTGGCCCATTGCATAAAAATAAATTAAGTGCAATTTTATTAAAATAATTGAAACATTTCCTTAGGGCTCAGTGCCATGTCCGATCCTACGTTTCCTGACTTTCCATCTTAGTGCTCCTTCATTACCCTCCAGTGTCTAATGTAAAAGGAGTTCTATGGGAAATTATTTTAAATAATCATTACTAAGGAAAAGCACAGGGAAAAATCAAAAGTAAATTGAATGAATTTTGTGACCTGTATAATACATTTAATGCAATAGAACTAAAGTGTTTGAAATAAAATTCAAATATACAAAAAATTGTAAAGTTGAGTGAGAGCTAGAATTGTGCTATGTGTTAAAAAAAAGAGACCAATTTGTAAAGAGAGATGATGAGGACCTTTGAGCTGTTCCTTTTGCTTTTTTCCCCTTATTGAATCCCAAACTTTTATGTTTATTTTAAATGTAAAATGTTTAGTCTATATATAAGGTAGCAGTGGAATTTAGTGTTGTACAGTTGGGTGAGAGGCAGTTCCTCCTTTGAATCCCAGGAGTTTGATTTCTGGCTCCATCATTTACTATGTAACTTGAGACAAATAACTTAAACACTCCATCTCAGTTTTCTTATATGAAAATATGGAAATAATATTATTACTTCACCAGAAATTTGTTTTGACCACTAAATAAATATAAAGGCTTAAACATGTACCTGGGTTTTAGAGAGCACTTAATAATTGTTATCTATTTTTATATTGTTTGATTTATTGACCACTTAATATTTTTATTTTTAAACCATATCACAAATCACTTAAATATGGATTATGCTGAAAATTAAATATTTAACACATTCTTATTTTATAAAATCTATTTAATATATATTTTTTGAAAGTATAACTGAGCAGAAATGTTTTTGTACATTTTATTGGATGCCTCAGGGTCTGAGAAATATGAAATATAAAAAAATACAAATAGTGAAAAACCTAATACATTTATATGAATCATATACTAAATATGACTGCCATATATATATGTGCACATATTGCTACCTTAAAATAAAATGAAGTTGTGGTTGTGGGAAAGTCATCCTGAATTTGGATTCTTAGTTTGAATTTCCCCTACAAAGATGTCTTGCATCACAACTAAGAATCATTTTCTCACCAGGGTGTAGATAATTTAGGGATGTAATATATCTTTCAATGTTTATGAATGAAGTAAATGGCATCATTTAAAATTCCTAGATGATGTCAATATTTATAACGTTAGAACCTTTAAAGAATGTCACAAAATAGGAGTTCCCGTCGTGGCGCAGTGGTTAACGAATCCGACTAGGAACCATGAGCTTGCGGGTTCGGTCCCTGCCCTTGCTCAGTGGGTTAAAGATCCGGCGTTGCCGTGAGCTGTGGTGTAGGTTGCAGACGCGGCTCGGATCCCGCGTTGCTGTGGCTCTGGCGTAGGCCGGTGGCTACAGTTCCGATTCGACCCCTAGCCTGGGAACCTCCATATGCCTCGGGAGCGGCCCAAGAAATAGCAAAAACAACAACAACAACAACAACAAAAAAAGAATGTCACAAAATAAATGAATCTTTTCTCTCCTAAGTTTGTACACATGGTTGCACAATTTTGCACTTATCAACAGTGTGTTCAAAGATTTTCCTAACACAGTCCCTGAACTAGTTAATGTCCTAAGGGGGGGGACAAAACTCAAAAAAAATGATCATTTTTGGCAATCTTCTAAGTGTAAATAACATTTAATTATGCCATTTGAAACTATACAACTGATAAGTAACAGTAAAAGGATCTAAATATTTCTCTAGATTAATATTGTGTCACTGAAATACTCATCTTAGGATTTGCATATCATCCAATTTTACAGTGTAATAAAAAGAGAATAGAACATTGTCATTGGAAAATGATGCCAAAATATCACTCTAAAGTCATTTTGTTTTCTTCTTGACTTGTATCAGTTTTGTGTTTCTTTCTCAAAGTAATTTCCTAATACCAAGTTATTAGGTATTATGTATACATATAAAAGAAATAAATAATGGAGATCAGGATAGATGTATATTATTGTCATCAGAGTTCAAATTTTGTCCAAGAAACACTTATGTTACAAGACAAGCAATTAATATCGAGTAAATGACATTTGTCTTTTGTAACAAAATACTACCTTATAGATCTAAAATGTAAACAATTTAAAATAAGTACTCTAAGTTATAAAATGTCACAATTCCTAAAATGACAGAAATGATAAATTATATTTGAAGTATTTATAATGCTGTGCTTTATAGGCAAGGAAGATATTTAACAGAGGAAATACCTGGTACATTGTTGTTGGAATGTATCATTTAAGTATGAAAATACAAAGCTGCTTTTTCCAGATTTCTATAGTTAGTGAAATTGTTTCTTGTCATTTTGTTTGTGACAGTGAAAATAACTAAGTAGATGTCATCAAATTGTTTCTTATTTCTCCATACAGTTTTTCTACTCTGATGGCTGTTTATTGAAATCCCCTAATTTTTTTCTACTAAACCTTTGTTACAACTTTGGTTCTATGTTGTGTCTGAGTGTCCTTAGGGTATATTATAAGTGACATTGTAACATAATTGGGATCCTTGTATCTAATGTAACTGTTGTGAGATGTACATTTAATCAATTTCATGTGTTTGCATTTAGTCAGGAAAGGAGGTAAGAAAGAAAGGAAGATGTTTATTAAACAACATAGAGACTCCATAATTAAAGGAGCAGTAATCTGCAGCGGTTTGGTAGGAGGAGACTGGAGAAGGAAATTTGTGAAATCTTAAAACAGTAATGAGAAAAAAAAAATCCTTCTTAACATCCTACCCCACTAGTTACCTCCTTCTCTACTCTTCTATAGTCTGAAGATAAAAAGCAATGATCCCTGTACTTAAGCTCTCTTGGTTCATCTTGGTCAAGCCTTCCTATCTTTTTTCTCACTCACTTATAAGGTCTGTTTCTACTTCTGAACAAATGTATATTTAGTAAATAAATGACAGTATACACTTGTCCATGGTTATCTACTGGGGCTTGGTTCCAGGATGAGTTCCCTCCCTATCTGAGGATATATTTTCATATATGATTGAGGAATCAAATCTCATTACCAAGATTAACAAGGAGGCTCAACTCTGACACTGTTTTCCTTTACCCTTTTCTTTCCTTGATATCCAGATCTCTTATCCAGGTTCCAATCTCTTTTTGCCCAGATTTTTGGTTTCTCTTCCATGACACACACCCATGACCCATTCTCTCTGCCTGAAACATTTCTTGATTGCAGATCATGTGTTTTTGCTGATTGGAAAGCCCTCTCTCCCTCATGTTCTCTCTCTCCTGGTGAACACGTCCTTCAAGGTCAGATTTGGATTGTACACTTCTTTGTAGCTTTTCCTAATCTTTCCAGTCAGAATCACACTTCCGTCTCTATGCTTCCACAGCACAATTATTCACCAGGTTGCCTCATAGGAAGGTGAATGTGTTTAAGTTTGTCTTTCCAAATAGATTGTGAGGTCATTGAGGCCCTAGAATACTGCTTAGTCATGTTTGCATCCCCCAGAACCTGTGACAGTTACATGCACTTGTCACTTGAAAACTGTGTGATTTGAATATCTGCAATGTATCTACTTTGGCTGGTTTTTATTAATTCCCTTGCGGATCCACCTAGTTGGAATCTCTTGGTTATTAGCTAAGGTTCCTATTCATATTTCTTGGCTTTTACTGCTATTCTAGTAGTTCTATCTATCCCTTTCCTCTTACTCCTTGTTCTCTTGCCATCTGACACTGTGACAACTTAATATCCCTCATGGTGCTCTGCCACCTAATTATAATACACATTTTGCACGCCAAGTAATTATACCCCCTTCAAAGCTGCCACCTCACTTAACGAATTTTGTTTGTTCATGTTGCACAGGGCAGGATCTTAATATAATGTAGAGTTTTTTGTCCCCTTTTACATGCATCTTGCATTGCTTTCACACATATTTCTCTCGATATATATAGACATATTTTCCATTTTTACTTTCCTCAGGAGATACACATTCATATCTTAAAATGAATATGAGAAGTGTGTAATCATGCTGGTTCTTTCATGTATGTTACTATTGGTTTTCACAGTCCTTTTAACTGTAGGTTTTTTTTGAACATAGGGATCTGCTCTGGACAGTCTCTGAAGCAGCATCTTATGGAGGCAATTGGAAACAAAAAATAAACTAGAAACAAAAGAACCTAAAGCATGATTCTTGGGTATTTTTTAAATAGGGTTGTAGGCCAATATTGGAAAACAGTTTTACCTTCATATTCCTAATCCTTACCATAATCTTGAATATGCATTTTGCTTATGTTGAAAAATGTTCACAGCTCATTAGAGTATAAACCTTAATTATTACTGAGAATTAGTATCCTTTGAGCATTAATTTTAAAAAATCAGTCAAATCAGAAATTACCCATATAGCAGAAGTTTCCTTCACTTTGGACATTTATATTTTTCAAATCCTGTCTCTTGAGATACTTAAAAATATACAATAAATTATAAAATACAAATATATACATTTAAACAAGTTAAAATTTAAAATCCTGAAAACAGAGATATGATCAATAACTGAAATATACTCAGAATAATAAATTTATTTATGAAGGTTTCTTTATATGAAAAAGAAAAAGGAAAGTAACCCAACAGAAACATGGAAACATGATGTAAATAAGCAATATAGTGCACAGGATATTTGAATGGCCAAGGGACACATGAAAAGGTGCTCAGTGTCCTGGAATCTGATATATATTTCAAGTGACATTCATTTATTATCTCTTGGTTATGCCCAGCTCAGAAAGCTAGGCACCCCTTTTCTGCATTCTCTACTCACCGTCTCAGAAGACTGAAATCAGGGTGTTGTCAGGGCTGTATTCTCATCTGGAGGTTTGACTAGAGTTGACTCTTGTCCTGAGTTGCCTGAGGTTGTTGGGGAAATTGTTTTCCTTGAGGCTGTAGAATTCATGGAAGCTTGCTTCTTCAAAGCCAGGAGCAGAGATAAGGAGAGACTTTGCTGCATTCTTAGACCCTCTTCCAAAGGACTTGGTCACCTTGGTCACCTGAATAGATTGAGTCCACCCAGGATGAGCTTCTTTTTGATGAACTTAAAGTCAACTAATGAGAGACTTCTACTGTATTCAAACTCTCATGCCACATAATGTAACCTAATGAAGGGTGGGACCATAGCCATAATCTATTGGTTAAAAGTAGCTCACAGTTGCCACCCATATTCAAGGGGAGGGGATTATTTAAGGATGTGACTCATTGGGATTCACCCTCTGGTGCCTCTCACCCTCATCCTACAGGCAAAAATTTAAGAAGCTCACTAAAGTAAATTCATTGTGAAGGGGAATTTGGTAGCACAAAGTAAAGTGTACTCTAAAATCTAGCAATCACATGTATAGTTATGTGTCCAAGAGATAGCTGCAAAAATGTCTAGTTGCATTTTTATTAATGAAAATTTGGACAAAATATAAATTCTTTAAATAGAAGACTAGTTGAATAAATTTAATATTCATACAATGAATATTTAAGATTCATACAATGAATACTTTAAAATCTTGTTGAACTATAGTTGATTTACAATGTTATATTAGTTTCAAGTATATAGCAGTCATTCATTTATGTATAAACATTTATGTGTGTGCATGTGTATCCCTTTAAATTTTTTTCCCTTATAGGTTATTACAAGATATCGAGTATGATTCCCTGTGCTATAGGTCCTTGTTGGTTATCTACTTTATATATAGTAGTGTGTGTATATTTAATCCCCAAATCCTAATTTATCCTTCACAATTCCCTTTCCTCTTTGGTAACTATAAATTTGTTTTCTCTGTCTATGAGTATTTCTTTTTTGTAAAAAAGTTCATTTGTATTATTCGTTTAGATTCCACATATCAACAATGTCATATTTCTTTCTCAGTCTGACTTACTTCACTTGGTAAACTAATCCCTAGGTCTACTCATGTTGCTGCAAATAGCATTATTTCAATCTTTTTCATGGTTGCGTAAAATTTCGTTGTGTGTATATACCACATATTTATCCATTCATTAGTCATTAGATACTTAGGCTCATTCCATGTCTTGTCTATTATAAGTAGTGCTGCTGTGAACATTGGGGCATGTGTGCTTTCGAATTATATTATCCAGATATACCCATGAATAGTATTGCTGGATTATACACTAAGTCTATTTTTAGTTTTCTATTTTTATTTTTTAAATGGCCACAAGTGCAGCATGTGGATGGAGGTTCCCAGGCAGGGATTGAATCCAAGCCACAGACTCTGCAGCTGCAGCAGCACTGGATCCTTTAATTTATAGTGTCAGGCCTGGGATTAAATCTCCAGCAACTCAAGCTGCTACTGTCTGATTCTTAACCCACTATGCCACAGTGGAAACTCCTATTTTTAGTTTTCTAAGGAAACTTCATACTGTTCTTCATAGAGGCTGCACCAAGTACATTTCCACTAAGTATTGGATGGTTCCCTTTTATCCATACCCTTTCCAGCATTAATTATCTGTAGACTTTTTAATGATGGTCAGTTTGACTGGTGTTAAGTGGTACCTCATTATGATTTTGATTTGCATTTCTCTAATAGTTAGTGAGGTTGAGCTTCTTTTCATATGCCTGTTGGTCATCTGTATGTCTTCTTTGGAGAAATGTCTAATTATGTCTTCTGCCCATTTTTTGATTGAGTTGTTTTTGTTTTGTTTTGTTTTGTTTTTGATATTGAGTTGTGTGAGCTGCTTATATATTTTGGAAATTAATCCATTATAGGTTGCACCATTTGCAAATATCTACTCTCATTCCATAGGTTGTCTTTTCATGTTGTTTATGGTTTCCTTTGCTGTGCAAAAGCGTTTCAGTTTAATTGGGTCCCATTTGTTTATTTTGGTTTTTATTTCCATTACTCTGGAAGGCAGATCCAAAAAAATACTACTGTGATTTATGTCAAAGAATGTTTTGCCTATATTTTCCTTAAGGAATTTTATAATATCTGACCTTGCATTTAGATCTTTAATCCATTTTGAGATTACTTTTGTAAATGGTGTTAGAGAATGTTCTAATTTCATTCTTTTATTTATTTATTTTGCTTTTTATAGTCATACCTATGGCATATGAAGGTTCCCAGGCTAGGGGTCGAATCGGAGCTTACAGCTGCCACCTAAGCCACAGCCAGAGGAATGCAGGATCTGAACTGCGTCTGCAACCTACACCACAGCTCACGGCAATGCCAGATCCTTAACCCACTGAGCAAGGCCAGGGATTGAACCCCTAACCTCGTCGTTCCTAGTCAGATTCGTTTCTGTTGAGTCATGACGGGGACTCCTAATTTCATTCTATATCATGTAGCAGTGTAGTTTTCCCAACACCACATGTTAGAGAGACTGTTTTTTGTCCATTGTATATTCTTGCTTCTTTGTCATAGATGAGTTGAACATAAATGCTTGGGTTAGAATCTGGGCTTTCTATCCTGCTTCATTGAATTCATTCTATATTTCTATTTTTGTGGTAATACCATACTATGGTTTTTTGAAGACTATACTTTGAGGTGTATTCTGAAGTCAGGGAGCCCTATTCCTCTGACTTCATTTTTCTCTTTCAGGATTGCTTTGGCGATTTGGAGTCTTGTGTATTTTAATTCAAATAAAAAAGTTGTTTTAGTTCTATGAAAAATGCCATTGGTAATTTGATAGGGGGTGCATTGAATCTATTGGTTGCCTTGGATAGTATGGTCATTTTGACACTATTGATTCTGCTAATCCAAGAACTTGTTACATCTTTTCATCTGTTTGTGTCTCCTTTAGTTTCTTTCATTAGCATCTTACTTTTCAGAATACAGTTCTTTTGCCTGCTTAGGTAGGTTTATTCCTAGGTATTTTATTCTTTTTGATGCAATATACAATGAATTCTTGTGCTCCACAGCAGTGAAAAATGAATGAATCATAGCTACATATGCATATGTAGATATACATATATATGGAATATATTTTATTTGTGTATGTGTGTGTGTGTGTGTATATATATATATATATATATATATATGGAAGATTGAGTGAAAAAATAGCAAGTTGCAGAAAAAAGATACTGTAATGCAAATTTTACAGGCTTCATTATATATGTATATATACAATGTATATGTATATATTCATTTATATATAATTATGTTATGAACACAATAAAAGATAAAGGAAGCTAGAAATAATGAAGAGCATTGTTAACATCTGGACTTTAGAAGACGTAAGTGAAAAAAATGTGTGCTTACCAACTGGAAGAAAAATCAGTTGTAACTGTGTACTTTTATATTTGTATTTCAATGAGGTCTTTTCAAAGGATACCTTGGGATCTATGTATCATATTCCACTGAGATAGTTTTCAAATTTAATCTGGAATTTTTCAGCTCTTAGACATAAGCCTCAGGAAGATAATAAGGAAAAGTTTTTTTTAAGTTCAAAGTTATTTACTTATGAGTTCCCTTATAAAAAATATCTTGAATGCTATCAGGTTTTATAGTTGATTAAGGCATTAAATTATGATATTTTAATATCATTAAAATTGATAGCGTGTGTGTTTCACAGATTCAAGTACACTGTAAGTTTAGGAAATGTTTAACTGCTAGTAATTCATTACATCTAAATTAGCACATTGATGCTAAATACCATTAGTATTACCATAAAATGGTATTTGAATATATTATCTTCTGCATATTTTACATTAACTTCTTTGTTTTTATTACTTATCCCTTATTCTCAGTATTTAAAAAAATATCCTTTAAAGTACATATGAGCAACTCTTCACAATAAAGTTTTATCAAAAGTCATATTTAATCAAAATTACATAGGGTGCTGATATTTATTTGTTTTTGTTTTTTTACTAGAGCATTACATAAGTTTATTTCGGATGTAATAGCAGTGTTAAAATCAACAAGTTTAAATCTTAACTGCACCAAGTAAACGTAGCCATTTAAGCATTTTTAAAGTTATTTCCTCCAAGATAACTGAGGGAGCTTTTCTTTTCTACCCCACACACCAGTTTCCCAATAGTTTTATTTTTTGGAGGACTTTCAATTGATAAGTAAAGTGTTTTGAGGATATTTCAGAATTTCTTTCCCCAAATGAAAATTAATCTGGACAGATTCTATATTGCATAGATATCTCTGCATATTCTTTCCTTTAGAACCTGAATGCCATTACCATATGGTGTAATTTTAACCAATTTGGGTCTTAATATTTAGATACGAAAATGAGAGCAATAAATTAACTACAGAAAGGATCTGATCTGATTCTATTAAAAAAAACTTTTGATAAATATCTGAGAGTTCAAGAGTTTTATCACTTATAGCTCAGGAAGGCAAATCAAATGTTCAAGTAGTCTCTGACAAAACGTGTGTGTGTGTGTGTGTGTGTGTGTGTGTGTGTGTGTGTGCTTAATTCTGTTGAGATTCAGCTATGTCTCTTGGTCAATGGAAATACAGACTTCCAAATCAAATTTTCAGTCCCTCATTCTTTTCCAGTGTGTCATAGAAACATATTTGTAACAAGTACCTTAAGATAAAAAGAGTTTGGCTCTGTGTAGAAATCTTTATCCGCTCTCTGAAAGAACTTTGAAGACAGTCTCTTAGTTGGAAATAGATCTTACAGGGTGATTTAGGCTCTCCCTAGATTTCCAAGTGCTGCTAAATTTAGGCCTTCTAACCAGGAGAGGCTGAGGTGTGCTATTTCTCTGCTGATCTCCAAACAGCTACTGCTATTCCCTGGTCTTTTTTGGGATAGACCTGATTTAAAATATTGCAACCTCATTTCACATCTTGATTTCTTCTCAGAAAGAGTAATTTAGTTTCAATGCATTTTTAAGAAACCTACATTAAAAACTTTGTAATACTGTTAAGTTTTCACTGTTTCTGTTTTTTGAAGGGTGTCCTACAGACTCATGAATCCATTACAGTACATCATGCTTCTACCCAGGAATTATTCCAGTTAAGAATTTTTCTTTTTGTGTTTCTTTGGTGATAAGAACTTTCTTTTTTTCCCTTTAGGACAAGTAACATACACCATAGCCTAATTTCATTAGTCAGTTTATCCTTTTGTAATTCTGATGATAAACTTCAACAGGTTAAAAATAAAAGCTTAACTTGTACAAAAAAAGAAAAAAGAAATTCTTCTTTTGGTTCAGTTTTCCACTATAATAAACACGGTGCTTTCCACAACATACTTAATCCTTATAAGATACTTTTTTTCCCCATAAGAAAAAATTGTCATTTTTTTTAATACCTAATGAATTTTGTTACATTTATAGGTGTACAACAATCATCACAACCAAATTTTAAAGCATTTCCATCCCAAACCCTCAGTGCATCCCCCCACCCCTCAACCTGTCTCTTTTGGAAACCATAAGTTTTTCAAAGTCTGCGAGTCAGTATCTGTTCTGCCAAGAAGTTCATTGTATCCTTTTTTTTTAGATTCCACATGTAAGTGATAGCTTTTGATGTTGGTGTCTCATTGTCTGACTGACTTCACTTAGAATGGTAATTTCTAGGTCCATCCATGTTGCTAAAAATGATGTTATTTCTTTCCTTTTAATAGCTGAGGAATATTCCATTGTGTATATGTACCACATCTTCTTTATCCACTCATCTTTTGGTGGACATTTAGGTTGTTTCCATGTCTGGGATATTGTGTATAGTGCTACAATGAACATTGGAGTACATGTGTCTTTTTGAGTCGTGTTTTTCTCTGGATAGATGCCCAGGAGTGGGATTGCTGGATCAAATGTTTATTTGTATTATCATTTTACCCAAGATGTGAGTAGGATATAAAGAAGTTAAATTTTGCTGAAAGTGACAGTTTTAAGGCAAATGTAGCTCCAAAGTTACTTGACTGAAATAAATGTGCTCTTAACCAGGTAAGAGCCTATGGCTGAACTGTATATGCTTAATGCTACAAATTGAACATTATCATACAGGTAATAAAGAATCATTAAAGGCTGTCAGATGTGGGAGTCACATTTGCTGGTGGACTTTTAGAAAGAGTATCTTGATTGCAGTGCTGATAATGGAATAAAGAGGGTTTAGGACAAAGTGAGAAGAGATGTCATAAAGGTGTTTAGTAATGCAATGACCAGGTGGATGGAGACAGTGTATATTTTGCTTATAAAGTATCATGTGAAATTTAAAATCACTTTTACATAAATCTTAGAGAAAAATGTTATATTCCAGACATTTCTCAAGGTAACTTCTAAGTTTCTGTAGTTTATGGTAAAAAAAAAAAAGGACTAATCTTAAATCCTTCATAATTTTAAAATAAGTTTATTATTTTATCAAGCAGAAAAAGGCAACATTTCTATTTCACTACTAGCAACAAAAGAAAAACCAAAAGAGAAAATTACATTGTGTTTTTCAGTGGTGTTTTTCTTGAACCATGATGGACATGGAAAGTTTAAGATACTGTTTTTATAGAATAAAACAAAACTATAAATAGCCAGAATATATATTCTTCCAATGCCGACTTTTCTCTCTGTGTCTGTAAATTGAATACAGCTCTCTGTTTTCATACAGTGGATTCACTGCAAGCATTACTTGTTTCTCATTGCAAACATCAAATTTCATTTGGTAAAAAGGTCCCTAGTGTACTTCAATAATGATTTTCCTTAGGCAGTTGTGTTCTGTAACTTGAAGTTGAATAATATTTTTAGAGTTGATTATTTTCTCGGGATTAAAGATTTGAAAGATACTAGTTCCTTACCAGTAATCATCAATTTCCAGGAAGGGCTTGGGACTGAATTTATTATTTTTTAATTAATAGAACAAAATTATTAACACATGCATTTTTAATTCAATACAAAATTCTAAATATATCAGAGTCTCTTTGGGAAAGGAGTTAATATTTGGAGAATTATTTTTATTGAATTTCTGTTTTCTTAAGCTGGGCATGGAAAACTAAAAATAAATTTATCAGCTTGTAATAATCAGCATTATAGGAAATACATGTTTCTGTTGTAAAAAGTCCCAGGTCAGGTAGACTGAAAAAACTGTTTTAATGGCCTTCTTCCTTAATTAGTATTCTATGCTGGGAGTGGAAGGAAGAGATTAAGAGACAAAGACCCTTTGTGCTTTTCATTTTCTCCTGTTTTGGGGGGCTTATATTAATATTTGGAAAATCTTTGTAGAAAACACAAATAGGCTTTGTTTCCTATCAAAACATAACAAAAATAAATGGCCTACCAAATGGATATTTTTTTCTTTCTGGGTTTAGAGTTTTTGTCTTTTTCTACTGTACTCTGCTAGGTTTTTCTTTTTTGTAGTCCAAAATTCTCAATCATTCAGCAATCCATTGCTATAAAACCCAAAGTTAGAAGAAAACCTGGGTTAAATATTTGTACTCAAGTCCAAAAGACATTATTCTTCCCTTCAGAGGGAGATGGAAAACATATACCAATATGAATTTGACCATATAATGTAAGAATGATAAATTAAGAGTTAAGCACGCACACCCCCACACATACATTTTCATATTTGAGCATATGCAAAAATGTCATCATTGTCAAATAATTTTTTGTACTTTTTGTGTATCAAATATTGTTCCAAATTATTTGTTCTTTTTACTACCCTGTAACAAACCACAAAATACTGTATAACAACCATTTTATTGGGCTTGTGAATTTAGTGGTCAGGCTTTTAGAATGGGCTTACTAGGTTGGCTTGTTTCTGTTCCTTTCTGTTTGCTGCCTCATCTATGGAGACTTCCAGCTTGGAGAAGAAGATTGGTTGACAGCCTGGGGTGGGATCCATCTGAAGGTGTCCTCACTCACATGTTTTGGGGATGATGTTGGCTGTTGGCTGGTACACCTGAGCATGGTGTTTCCAAGTGGTCTTTTTACATGGTTAGTCAGGCTTTCTTTTAAAACATCATATAACATCACTTCCACTGTAATCTGTTGGTTAAAATGTAGTCATAAAGGTGCTCACAAGTACAAGAGAAGGACACAGCCATCATCTGCTGAGAGAGCAGAACAGATTTCTAGAAGGGCACTTTACATTTGTGTTTCGTATTGGAAGATGTTCTACTCCTGTATATGATCTCCATTTTCACCTAACGTTCTGTTCTCTATTCTAAGAGGTATTCTGCTTAAAACCATGTGTGGAAAGGAAGAAAAAGTTCACTAAAAGCAATTTTCTTAAAAAGAATAAAAAAAAAATCTGAGTTTAAAAAACCACACCTATAAAATGCAGATAATACAAGCTGATATATTTCCCTGTTTCATATCACCAAAGATTTCCTATAATTTTTTTTAGCTTTTTTATGTCAGCCAAGTTAAAAAATAACATAACTATGAATCTTATATTAAACTACTCACATAATCTTCCAAAAGATTTCTAGACTTCTATTTCACTGATATGAAAACTGTATATATGTTCAAATTCAGTACTACAAATATATCTTAAATTCCCTACTTAACAAAAGCAAGGAAAAAATAACCTCCATTGAGAATCTTTTATTCGTTATGTATTATACACATGCTATTTCATAAAATGCCTCTGGGTGGAGGGTGGTACTTATCCACTTTTCATGAGAAAGGAATTAAAACACAGATAGGTTAAGTGAATAGCTCTACGTAGGGAAGACATCTCAGAACTTGAATGAGGTACAGGTCTGATTCAGAAGTGGTAGGTTAAGAATATGATTGTTCATTTGTGCTGGATATTAGATTCCAGTTATAAGTGATATCATGTGGTATTTGTCTTTGTCTTTCTGGCTCATTTCACTCAGTATGAGATTCTCTAGTTCCATCCATGTTGCTGCAAATGGCATGATGTCATCTTTTTTTATGGCTGAGTAGTATTCCATTGTGTATATATACCACATCTTCCGAATCCAGTCATCTGTCGATGGACAAATGAACATCTCCTCAGAAAAGAAAATCATGGACTTGGAGAAGAGACTTGTGGTTGCCTGATGGGAGGGGGAGGGAGTGGGAGGGATCGGGAGCTTGGGCTTATCAGACACAACCTAGAATAGATTTACAAGGAGATCCTGCTGAATAGCATTGAGAACTATGTCTAGATACTCATGTCGCAACAGAAGAAAGGGTGGGGGAAAAAACTGTAACTGCAATGTATACATCTAAGGATAACCTGACCCCCTTGCTGTACAGTGGGAAAATAAAAAAAAAAAAAAAAAAAAAAAAAAAAGAATATGATTGTCTTTTAGTTGCCTTAGTCTATAAAATAATAATTTAAAATCAGGCTGTTACAGTTTTAAATAAATGAAAAGCAATATCCCATTCGTTTTTAATTCTGCCTGCTGTTTTTCCTATATGCTTTATTGAGCTCACTTTACCTTATTTGCATATAATTTTTTCATGTCTTTCCTCTTTTACTTCCTCTTTCCCTGTCATTGCCTGCCCAGATCTATAAAACCACTTACATTTATACTCATTGTAAAGATTAATTTTGACCCTCACATGTTTTATGAAACTTCTCTCCTCCTGCTATTAAGGACTTTTTAAAAGTCCTTTTTTTAAGGGCTTTGAAATATGGATCAGTTCTTCTGTCTCCCAAAGCTTGAACTGTTCCCACTAGAAATTCTTCTCTTTGATTTAACATTTTGTTATAGTGATTCCTACAGCAATTGAAATTCATTATTCCACATTGATCATTGATTCATTCATTTATCTATAACTACTTTTAGCTTTTTTTTTTTTTTGTCTTTTTAGGGCTGCCTCTGAGGCATATGGAAGTTCCCAGGCTAGGGGTTGAAATAGAACCACTGGCAAATGCCACAGCCACAGCAACGTCACATCTGAGCTGCATCTGTGACCTACACCGCAGCTCACAGCAATGCTGGATCCTTAACCCGCTGAGCGAGGCTAGGGATTGAACATGCATCCTCATGGATGCTAGTCATATTCTTTTTCACTGAGCCACGATGGGAACTCCTACTTTTAGCTCTTGACCTCCCCCCTCATAGTCACACTTCTCAAAGTATCCATATTCACAACCTTTCCAGAGTCAACTCTATTATGAAGCCCATTCTAATTTGACTTGCTTAGCCTCAGAGAATTGTTTTGCTAAGATCTCTGGTGACCAGCATGTTTTGCATCAGATATCCCTCTCCTTTTTTTTTTTTTTTTTTTTTTTTTTTTGGCTGTCTCTCAGCACATGCAGTTGCCTTGCCAGGAATCAAATCCAAGCACAATTGAGACCTACACCTGAGCTGCAGTAATGCCAGATCCTTTAACCCACTGTGCCAGGCCAGGGATCAAACCTATGTCCTGGTACTGTAGCAAAACACGTATCCCTTTGTGCCATAGGACTCCTTCAATCCTCTTTTTATTTACCTGCTCAGCAACTTTGGAAAAGTGCTTTCTACCTTATCCTGGAAGAATTCTTTTCTTCCTCTTCTGTTGTCTCTTTGACACCATATTTTTCTGTTTTTGTTTTCTTCCCTTGTTTTCCAATTCTAGTGTCTAATACGGGATTGCTTTGGAGTGTTGTGCTGGGCCCATTTTCTCACACCACACACTCTTTGCAGATCTGCTTGATATTTCATGTTTGTCCCAACAGATTCCTTTTTATCCTCTTCCCACTTTGCTCTGTTTCGCATGAGGCAATTTTACATAGACTGCACCAATAGCCATCTTGGCCTAGTGACTTATGATTGGGCTTGGTCAATGAGAGGTAATGAAGGAGACTGGAGAGTTGAAAGATGACAAGGTCGGGGAAGTTATTTCTCTACCTCCTGTCCAACTAAGTCATTGAAAGAAGGATGCATCCCACTACCTAAGCCCATGGCTCCTATCACATGATCCTATATATATATATATATATATATATATATATATATATATATAAAACCACTCTTGGGTTTCTTAGCTGCAACACCCCTATCCTCTTCAGACTTAGTTCAGTAAGTTCCTAACTTTTGCTTGACCAGGATACTGCACTGGCCTGTATTAATTTTTCTAACCCCCTGTTCACACTTCCTAAATAATCCTTTTATTAAACTCCTCCTTATTCATTTTAAGGATGTCATCTATTTCCTATTGGTATCCTGACACATGGGACCCTTCACCAGGAAACACTGAGATGGAGTTACAGATACAGAGGCTTATCAGGAAATTACTCCTGTGAAAGACAAAGAAGGAAGAAAAGCAGGATCCGGCAGAGAGAACCTTCAAACAATGATTCACATTTGATACCTCAGAAAAGAAAGAGGATGGGAGATTCAGGGTTGGTTATGAGCAGCTTCAGATAACTATGCAGATGTGGTAAAGTCTTAGCCAGTCCACTGGGGAGTTCTGGAGCAAATATGAATTATAAAAGGATTATCTTATTGGACAAAAATGGTGTGATCCTCTTTAATCCGTCATCTTTAGTCCCTGACCTCTGCCTGTAAAGAATGTGACCTTGAAAGCTGAACACATTCTGAAGGCAAAAGAGCTAGAGACTGTCAGCTAACTGTACTGTGCAGCTGACTGCAAGTTTTTTCTTGAAAGCAGAGCTTTTAGTAGCATAGCTTCTAAATATCTGGCAGTCTTATGAACTTCCCTCTCTTCAAATATCTGTACCTGTCTCATATAACTCACAATGTCATACTTCTGTCTCTCTTTTATTAGCCCTAGGCTTATCTCATTGTCTACTTGTCCTTTCAGTTTAGATGTCTTTTCATAAGTTTAACACATCCCAAAACAAGATTACTAATTTTTTTCTTCTCACACCTGATACTGTTCCAGTATTTAGAAACTTAAATCCCACCTTTCTGCAGCCTGTGTTCAAGGCAAGACTATGAGAGTTATTCTTCATCTCTTAATCCTGCATATAACATTCATTTTCAGATCCTGCTTTGAAAATATATCACAAGTTTGGCTTTTTATCTTCATTTTTACTATGACTTTCCAAGTTAAAGCCACTAACAGTCCTCTTCCAGTTACTGGAATAGCCTCCTCTTTGGCCTTCCCACTTCTATTTTTTTCACTTTCCAATCCATTGATTAGAATGAACTTCTTAATGGACCATGTTTATCTCCTTCAAAGAATATGTCAGTGGCTTTATGTATATGACAGGTCCTTAGTATGGCCTCTGAGAATCTCCATGACATGGCTTTTACCTGTTTCTCTGATCTAATGGTGTGTTCCTTTCGCTCTTGGACACCAGGCTCTTGTCACACTTGCCTTCTTTGGAGATCTTCTAATATTTCTATTGCTTGTTTCTTCACTTCCAGGTTTCTACTCAGAATGTATTTTTTATTAATCAAGTTTGTAATTGTTACTCAACTTTTTAGATTTAATTTAAATACACCTTTTCTGTGAGTTGCACTTTGAATCTCTAAATCTAAATCAGGGCTCCTGTTGTAGTTTCATAAAATTCCCTGACCTATTTTTCATATAACTTAATCACAGTTTATAATTATTTATTTGTGTAGTTGGTTTGTTTAATGTAGATCTTCTCCCCAAACAAGAGCTAGGATCTGTCTTATTTACACCTACAGCACCAGCATTTGGCATAGTGCCCAGCATGATATTGGGTCTCATTTTGGATTTCTTTTCATTGATAAGTGAACAAATAATTTTAAATGAAGTGATAATATTAACATTCCATTTAATTTCATCCTATTTTTCTTTCTGAAATTCTATGATTGATATTTTGGACCTCATCTTTTTTTCACTCCTATGATTTTTCTGTCCGTTACTTTATAATTTGGGATTTATGACCCTTGAGACCTAGTAAATATTTTCAGTGATCATAATACCTAACTTTGTATAGTATAGTTTTCAGTGTACTTTAGTGTGTACTAATTCAATGACTGAAGTCATCACATGCTGAATTTTAAGAATTATTTAGACACATACGTTTAATGTGACTAAAAACCAGTGCATCCACTTATCTAAACATTTCCTAGTGCATCAGTCATGAGAAGTCTGATTTCCTTCCCTGATTATGGAGAATGTGTTTTATCCAGGTACAAAGAGCCTTCTCCAACTCTTACAATTATTTCCAGCCATCAGCTAAACAAAGTGGCACATCCATTCACTAGATGAGACGCTAGAATTAGACTGCATTCCAACATTCAGCAGTGTAAATCCATTCTGGCTTTCAGTTTATGTGCCTAAAGACAACTCCCTTGCAGAGGAATGGGAAGTTTGCAAAAGCTCTATAGAGAATCTCAACTAAATATTGTCATTTTCTTTCTGTACATTTATAAAGAGGCAGAGACTATAAGAAAGTGTTGTCATCATTCTCATCTCCTTCTAAAACATGAAGATCTGTGTTTCTTTATTTAATTTTACACATGCAACATTTCTCTTTACCTAGACTTGGGATATGTTGTTTAATTCATTTGAAAGACTTAAGAAAACCTTTTCCATTTGTACCTCACCCTTATTTGTGTGTGAATTTGGCAGCATGGCACATGGTGAGAGCTGGAATAAGGAGAATTATGAGAAACCAGAGTCTCCATTAGGAGAAGGATGAGAAAGAGAAAGTTTTAGTCAAAGCACATTGATGTGGGAATTAATCATATCTAAGAAGAAAGAATTGACTTTGTGTCCTTCTGGGATGCCATTACTCTCTAAACACATCTGCTAAAATGCAGGTTGGAGTAGATCCATTCAGAAAAGCTGTTCTTGATATGAAAAGTGAAGAGTTAAGCTGACAAGATCACATTAAATTAAATAAAAAGCTAAGTGGTGTTTTTGTTAAATATCTAAAAGTAATTTAGATATTGTCCTGATGCTCATGTGTAAATGGTGTTGTAAACTGCTTAACTCATCTCAGTTATGGCATCCCTAGGAAATATTGCTCATTTATGCAAAGTTAGCTATATTTAACAACCTCCAAAAGAGTGGAATAAAACTTTTTTTTTTTTTTGGTGGAACTATAGAAGATTGTATCTCTAAGTACAGTGTCTTTGGTTGATGTCGATTCACTTGAAGGGAAGAGGTTTGGCACCTAGAGAAAGTGAAACTCATCATGATTTCTATCCCTTCCTCATGTACCATTTTCCCTTTATCAACTTCAGGGGCTCATTCTCATTCTCCAGCCAAAGATTTTCATTATGAAAAAAGCATGTAGGTGAACTCATCCTACAAATATGTATATATACCAAGCACTCTTTTGTTGCACTGGCCAACAGCGATGAACAGATAGGTGAAAACCCCTGCCCTCATGGGATTTATATCTTAGATCACATGAGAGGATAGTGATGCAAAATCTAATACATGCATTAAGATGAAAATCAAGGGCAAATTCAATAAGCATTTTCAGTTGTTTGGTCCTTTTTGTAGAATCCCATCAGGGCTTAAAATCGCTCATGTTGCCTCTTATTCTAGTGTGATTCAAATGTCAAATGAGTATTTGATAATATGACATTATATTCAAAAGAAATAAAAGTGCGATGGAGGGATAGTGTGTATGAATGTTCAACTTTAAATTGAATGACCAGTTGAGATGTTATTAAGGAGATAGGTAGCGTTCATATAAAGATCTGAAGGATATCAGTTAACCAGTCATTTTCTTTTTTTCTTTTTTCTAAGATTTTTATTTTTTCCATTATAATTGATTGACAGTGTTCTGTCAATTTCTATTGTATGGCAAAGTGACTCAGTCATGTGTATGTGTTTGTGTGTGTGTGTGTATTTATTCTCCATCATGTTCCATCACAAGTGACTAGATATAGGTCACAGTGCTGTACAGCAGGATCTCATTGCTTATCCACTCCACATGCAGTAGTTTGCATCTATTAACCCCAAACTCCCAGTCCATCTCACTTCCTCTCCCTTCCTCCCCCTTGGAAACCATGAGTCTATTCTCCACATCCATGAGATTTTCTGTGGAAAGTTTCATTTGTGCATATTAGATTCCAGATATAAGTGATATACAGTATTTGCCTTTCTCTTTCTGACTTAGAATGAGAGTCTCCAGTTGCGTCCAAGTTGCTGCAAATGGCATTTTTTTTTTTTTTTTATGGCTGAGTAGTATTACATTGTGTAGATAAACCACGTCTTCTTAATCTGTTCATCTGTTGATGGACATTTAGGTTGTTTCCATGTCTTGGCTATTGTAAATATTGCTGTGATGAACATACAGACGCATGTATCTTTTTCAGTGAAAGTTTTGTCTGGGTATATGCTTAAGAGTGGGATTGCTGGGTCATATGGTAGTTCTGTATTTAGTTTTCTGAGGTACCTACATACCAATTAACATAGTGACTGTACCAATTTACATTGCTACCAACAGTGTAGGAGGGTACCCTTTTCTCCACACCCTCTACAGCATTTATTTGTTGACTTGTTAATGATGGCCACTCTGACAATGTGAGGTGGTACCTCATTGTAGTTGACCAGTCACTTTAAATTTGAGTTTCTTACACTAAATTAACTGCAGAACTTTAATAAATTTCAGAACAAGTAGCCAGGTGAAAAACTATAGTTAATTAATTGCTATACTAACATATTACTTGTGGTAATTTATGAGACAGAACTTTGGAGTCATCTCAGTTCATGATTATCCATGGACAGGAAGGGACAAGCCATGTTAAGGAAAGGGAAATACTCAGGGAGCCTGTTAGGAAGCAATTGCAAGACAGGTGAAAGAGAAAAACCTAAAGGAGCACATTGACATTTTTCCAAAATTTCATTTTCCAAGAGTGATTGGTTTCTGCCCTTTTTTGCAGTTCTTTCCTTGTTTCTTACTGCCTTCACAGTAGCGCCCGAGCCTCTTTATTTATTTATTTGGCCACTGAGTATAGTGGTTTGATGTGGGATCTTAGTTCCCAGACCAGGAATTGAACCTAAACTGCAGCAGTGAAAGTGCCAAATCCTAACCACTAGACCATTAGGAAGGAGTTCCAGTTGTAGCTTAGCAGGTTAAGGACCCCTGTTGTCTCTGTGAGGATGCAGGTTTGATCACTGGCCTCGCTCAGTGGATTAAGGGTCTGGCATTGCTGTGAGCTATGGTATAGGTTGCAGACATGGCTGGGATCCTGTGTTGCTGTGGCTGTGGCATAGGCCAGGTGCTGCAGCTCCAATTTATCCCCTAGCCTGGGAACTTCCATATGCCACAGGTGCGTCCCTAAAAAGCAAAAACAAACAAATACTTGCCAGCTGTTTCTTTAAATAGAACTTTCCTGTATGCTCCATGCAATGTCCACTTCCATCTCACTGACCACTTCTTTGTGCAAAGAACTTGAGGAGAGTGTAGTTTAGATGGAGATATTTTCTATTTTATAAAATTAAGGCTCTGCTTACCAAGGAAGCAAGAGAGGATGGATATTGGGTGGGTTTCTCACAGACTCTATCTTGTCTCTAAAATTCCAATCACCTGGTGTTAGTTTGCTCTTTTGTTGCAGTGGGAGTCAATGAGCACCTCCCAGATTTGTTTCATGAAGACTAAAGGACCCAAAAATGAATGTTGTTAAGTCCATGCCTTGCATACTGTAGGCTCTCAGTAAAACTGACACATCATTAGAATGAACATTGTTGTCTTTGTATTTTGATCTTTGTTGTATTTCCAGTGCCTAGAATGCTTTCTGGCACAGAAGGGATTGATAAATGTTTCTTTGAATGAATAAATGAACTGCCTCTCATGAGTTGAGGTTTTGGGGTTGTAGGCAATGGAAACTGATTCTGGACCACTTAATCCCTTATTAAAATAATGCTACTTATTTCTAGAAGTGGCAGGATACCTGAAGAGCCAGGCTCAGACAGGGACAGGTATCCTATTTTGCTGTAATCATTCAGATAGAGCTATTTTTACCCTGTCCTTGAATAACTCCACTTACATTTAAAGCCCCAAGAGATTGAGTCTCATGTTCCAGTTGTGAGTGAGTCATCTGTCTCCCTTTGGACAAGAGAGAACAGGACACCTTGCTTTATAGTCACACCAAAATGGCATGTAATTGGAAAAAAGCAAAGAATTGGGATGAAATTGATGTGAAGGATGAAATCAGTAGGAAGAAACTGGGTGGAAAGCACAAAGAAATATCCATCACATGTTCTCATTCCTTTTAGTTTGCATTCCTTCCACAAAGTCATGGTTGTAATGTAAGAACATCCACTGGGAAGAAAAAAAGACCTAGAAATTTGGCTTGTGTTAATGAATCACTATCTTCATTTTTTCCAATTAAATAGCAAACAGTCACCTTTTAAAACTGATAACTGACTGCAAGAACCCTGAGAAACGAGACCCACAAAAAGAATTTTTTTTAAGCAAAAGATGACAGAATATGATGGTGAGGTCGAGGGTTTGGTAGACAGACAGTAAAGAGATCTCAGCCACTAATGCCCTATATAGGTACCCTGCCTTTAAGTAATGGCACCTATATTCATAATCCTTCCAGTCATAAGATTTCATAAACTGTCTTAAGTAATAATTTCTAAATACTTCAGTTTGTATAATGTTTACAGTGCCAGTCTGGTTGGCTACTGAGCAGTTGATCACTGTCTCTGATAAAAAATTGAAGCCAGATGGTTTTTCATTTTGTTTGCCTTTATAGATAGAGCAGTGAATGTAGGTCCATGACAACCTAGGGATTTATTTTTAAGCATGATTCACAGTTGTCCGATCTACTATCATTATGAAAGTCTGTCAGACATTTGGAATTGCTTTAATTTGGTAAATTTCGCTGGAATTTTTATGGATGGTAAAATTAAAATTACTGTATTTTACCGTGAGAATAAAACACAATTTATATAACCCCCTAAATTGATTTTCATAATTGCAAATATATGTACTATCACTGATGACCATTCCAAACCATTGTTGGAAAGCTGGTAGACTAGAACATTGTATATTTAGGGAACTATAGAGCTTATTTAGCTTCCTTTCATAATATGGGTCTAAACATAACATTTGTTAAATTTTAAATAATTGATACCTTCAGATTGATAAGAATGATACCTTTGTTTGCCCTTTGAATGTGGCATTTTTAAAACTGAGCAAAAAATCTACTTTTACGAAACTAATTGTTATAAAATTTTCTCCACACTTTGCATTTTAGTCATATTTCTTCTATGATTTGGTGTTAGGAAATGTATATAAAATTGCCCATAAAGACTGAGGAATTAAAGATTGAGTATTATGCAAAGTAGAATAACTTTGAAATATGTTATTTAGGAGCTAAAAATCTTTATAACTTGTCAGTTTTTTTCTTTGTTTCATGATGCTAATCTTTGGATCTTTATGCTTTTCTTTCTGCAGTGCTTTAATACCATACTGAAACTACAAACCCATATCTGCAGCGGTTTCTTGGTGACAGATTGCATATTTTGAAAATTTGAGGTATTTTATAATGAAACATACCATGTGGAAACTTTGAAGCATAAATTCTGCCACACATCTGAGTAAAGAATTCCTCACCTGGTATGTAAGAGAACTCCACACCACCACTATGACAAACCAGGAAAAATGGGCCCACCTCAGCCCCTCAGAATTTTCCCAGCTTCAGAAATACGCTGAATGTAAGTATGCATATGTATAACAGGATATTATTTGGCATTTACATTAAGTGACATATTATTTACTTTCAAAAGCAGAGTATAGATCCAGTTCAGCTTTGGTATAAATATCAGTGTGTCTTTTGTGTTTATAAGTAAGTGGACTTGAGACTACCTGTTATGCCTGAGAAAAAGGAAAAGGTAAACTTGCAAATCAAATCTCGAAGAAAAAGCACCAGAATATTATGTGCAAAATTGAACTTGGAAACGCTCCAGCTGTAGTAGATGTGAAGTGAAGGATAAGACAGTTTGGGAGACTGGAGACTGGTGATACCATAACTGAGAAGGATAAGCAGAAGTAAGAGAAAAGTGAGATTTTTTTCCCCCCGCTGTTTGTTAGTATAACATTTCAAAGACTGTAGTAGGACGTCACAGACACTTCCTGAAGTTGAAATCAGAGGTCGTCAAAGACAAAGTGTCGTGACCTTATGCCAATTTTTTAGCGTGAGATTAATACAAAAGATAGGCTCTGGTCATACACTTTATCGTATGTGATTTTTAATATAGTAAGCTTCTTTACCATAAACAGTAAGATTTTATTTATTTATTGTTTTTATCATGGACTTTCAAAAAAGGTCTGTTTCACAAATTAAGCTTCAACTTTAAATACAGCAGCTGTGTCAAGGTGTTGAAGAGAAAATGAAGCTTCTAATGAATAGACAGCAAAAGGATGTGAACATGATGAGGAGAGAAAATATGTTGTAAGTAGTAAGAATGGTGAGAGTGAGAGAATAAAATAACAAAAAACAGAAAGCAAAAAAGAAGCAAGAGCACATAATAGTAAAAGAAGCAAAAAAGGAAGCAGCTGGAGATGCTTATGCTGAGAATTGTGACATGTAGGAAATAAGTGTCAGGAATGGATTGAATCATATTATGAAGGAGAGGCCAATAGAAAGGGTTAAACACAAAAGACAGATTTGGAATAAGAAATAAGTATGTCAATGAATAACAGCACTGACATTTATAGGGTGCATATTATAAGTCAGGACCTTAATAAGCATTTAATTTATATCATCAGAAAAGGCCAATTTCATAGGTTTTCCAGAGTCTTCCAAACTCGATGGGTCAAGTGTTTTGGGTAAGGATATAAGAGAGCTGGTGAGTGTTCACAAGGAAAATACAAATCCACATAAGAATCTATAAATTTTCTCTGTCAATAATAATAAAAATAGGAGTTCCCCAGTGGCTTAGTGGTTTAAGGATCTGACATTGTTGCTGCTGTGGCTTGGGTTGCTGCTGTGGTGTGGGTTCAGTCCCTGGCCTGGGAACTTCCATATGCCTCTGGCATAGGCAAAAATAATCCTACTAATAAAAATACAACAACTATCAAATGGGGGGGAATCAGAAATTGTTGACATCAATATGTGGTTTTCATGGACTAAAATTGTTTAGTCTGAAAGCACAATTTATTTACTTATTATATGAACAATTCAGCACAGAATGACTGAGTTATTATCTGTATGTTTATATTTAATAATTTCTAAATTGACTAAAAAATGGTTTACCTATGTTTTCTCTTTTCTATATACCCTTTACTATTGTATTACATCTAATAATTACATATTTCTGAGCATCTTCTTTAGGGAGAGCTCTATGCTTGGCACTGCAGAGAATGTAAATATGAACAGAGGTGGATCTGCCCCTTTGGGAATTTACAGTTTTGTTTTGGTTTTTTGTCTTTTTAGGGTCGCATCCATAGCATATGGTTCCCAGGCTAGGGTGTCAAATCGGAGCTGTAGCTGCCGGCCTATGCCAGAGCCAAAGCAATGCAGGATCTGAGCCACGTCTGGGACATACACCACAGCTTAAGGCAATGCCAGATCCTTAACCCACTGAGTGAAGCCAGGGATTGAACATGCATCCTCAGATAGATGCTAGTCAGATTCATTTCTGCTGAGCCACAATGGGAACTCCTGGAATTCACAGTTTAATAAAGGCTAGAAACTAATGGGTAAATGACTATATCTAGACAAAGTATTACTTAAGTGCTACAAACAAAGTTAGAGATCATATAGGGTTATAGTGTGTAGCTAGAGCTGGAGAAAGGGACATCTTCATGGAAGAGGCAGTATTTAAAATGAATCTTAAAAAATAGGTTTAAGGAGTTCCCTGTTAACTCAGCAGATTAAGGTCCAGCATTGTCACTGCTATGGCTCAGGTCAGTGCTGTGGCACAGTTTTAATTCCTGGCCTGGGAACTTCTGCATGCTGCAGGTGTGGCCAAAAGAAAAAAAAAAAAAAGATTTAAGGTAAATGGAGATGAAAGTGATATAAATAAAAAGAAAAATTTAACATATATTTGAGGAAGTGAGATAAGTCACATTTAGCCACACCAAAAATTTAGGGAAGAAGAAGAGTTAAGGCTATAAAAATGAGATGGAAATAAAATACACAATGCTCAAGTTGAGTTAGGCAGTGAAGAGTATTCGTAGGGTATGATGACGTGAACGATGCTATGCTCTAAGCTTAATCTGCAAATATAGAAATAGTGTATGGCAATAAAAAGAGACTGAAGACAGGCCGGAGGGCTACTGGAATAGAGTAAAAAAATGTGGATGGTGAAAGATGACCAGAAAACTATAGATTCAGATATTATGGCATCGAAACAAACAGAGGAGAATTTGGGCAGTAATAAAATATGAGAATTTAGAGAGAGACAGATGATTTCTAAAGTTTAGCTCTAAAAATTTGACTTATAGGATAGGGGAATTTGGTGATATGGTGATATAATTCCCCAAGTAAAATAAACATAATAGTTTGGTTTAGGTTATGTTGAACTTAGCTGGATTATTAAAATATATTTTTCTGTGTTTGGTTACTTATGAGAAACTTACCTATGGAGGTGCTACTATGAAATAGATATATACTGTTCCATGCTAGCTAAATTATCATTTAGAGTAACTTTTGCTCAGATATTCAAATTCTGTTTGAATTGATAAACAGAATTTAATACTGAGGTGTTAAATATGTTATAGGTTGCTGTTTTTATTTGCTAAGAAATATGAGGTTATATTTAATTATATCATTAAAATGCTTGATGTTGTCATGAATTTGCAGAAATACCCAAGACAAGTGATAATAAAAATAGTCATAAATGTGAAAGTTGTAACCCATTGAGACAAGGCATTCTTAAATGCTCTTTTTCTTAAATTCTTTGTTGAGCATTCAGTAAATTTGTAGTAAATCAGTGACATCGTTAGTATAAGACATTATTAAAATTGATTTTATGAGAATACATATTAAATGTTTATTCATGAATGAAATAAATAGTGCTGATTCCATGATCATTAGAACTACTCTTTTTTAAATGGAAAAGACAACTTGAAAAGTGCTAGATGTAATCCTCCAAAAAGTTTCCTATAAAATTAAATATGAAATAATATGATTAGAATGTATCTTTGTGTAATAAATTGCCATTGTCAAAATATAACTGGAAACAAATTATCTTATGGATAATACAAATAGTATATATTCTATACTATTCAGTGCATGTGATCAGTTTATCAGCAACAGTAAGGATCATTTTTTTCATGTTGCAGCACTATATTGGCAAAGTGACATTCCTCCATAGTCTATTAGATTTGCTTTTTTGATTTTAATAGTTTAGTAACATTCAAGAGGAAATTCTTTATATGCATTAAATGAATGATATTTTTAATACATTAAGTTTAAATTTGTAATATGCTAAGATTATATGTACTATCGATGTCAAATAAGTGTTTTATATGTATATCCTGTGGAGGGATGAGGAGGGGTCATGGAATTCTTTTTTTTATTAATTTTATTGGCGTATAGTTGACTTACAATGCTGTATTAGTTCTAGGTATACAGCCAAATATATCCATTCTTTATTCCCATATAGGTTGTTACAGACTGTTGAGTAGATTTCTCTGTGTACAGAGTGGGTCCTTGTTAATTATCAATGTATTAGTAACATACATATTATATATATGTTAACATATACAGTAGTGTGTATATGTTGCTCCCATTCTCCTCATTTATCCCTCCCCACCATGGTTTCCCCTATGGTATCCATAAGTTTGATTTTGAAACTGTGGGTTTATTTCTGTTTTATAAATAAGTTCTTAATGTCATTTTTATTAGATTCCATATATAAGTGATATCATAAGGTATTTGTTTTTCTCTGTCTGACTTCAGTTAGCAAGATAATCTCTAGGTCCATCCATATTGCCACAAATGGTATTATTTCATTCTTTTTTATGACTAAGTAATATTCTATTATACATATATACCAAATCTTCTTTATCCATTCCTCTGTTGGTGGCCATCTAGGTTGCTTCCATGTCTTGGCTACCGTAAATAGTGCTGCAGTGAACATAGGGGTGCATGTATCTTTTTGAATTATGGTTTTCTCTGGATATGTGCCCAGGAGTGGGATTGCGGGATCATATGATAGTTCTATATTTATTTTTTTAAAGATCCTCCTCCATACTATTTTCCATAGTGGGTGCACCAATTTACATTCCCACTAACAGTATAGGAGGGTTCCCTTTTCTCTACACCCTCTATAGAATTTATTGTTTAAGGCTTTATAATGATGGCCATTCTGACTAATGTGAGGGGATATCTCATGGTCATTTTGATTTGCATTTCTAGAATTAGTGATGTTGAGCATCTTTTCTTGTACTTTTTGGCCATCTGTCTGTCTACTTTGGTAAAATGTCTATTTAGATCTGCCAATTTTGATTTTTTTTAAATATATGCTTAAAGCTACATGAGATGTTTATATATTTTGAAGATTAATCCCTTATTGGTTGCTTCTTTTGCAAAGGTTTTCTCCTATTCTGTGGATTGTCTCTTCATTGAGTTGTAGAATTCTTGATCAAGATGAATGAGTTCAGGAGTTCCCGTTATGGCTCAGTGGTCAATGAACCTGACTTGCCTTCATGAGGATGTAGGTTTGATCCCTGGCCTCGCTCAGTGGGTTAAGGATCTGGTGTTGCTTGAGCTGTGGGGTGTAGGTCACAGACGTGGCTCAGATCTTGCATTGCTGTGGCTGAGATATAGGCCAGTGGCTACAGCTCCAATTGTACCCCATATGCAGAGGGTGCAGCCCTAAAAAGACACACACACACACAAAAGATGAGTGAGTTCATGGAACCCCTACCCCAGCAAAAGCAAATCATTCAATGTTGGACCTAGATAATACTATAAAGATCTTTTCCTCAAGTTATCTGGTGTTGAATTCTCTTCACAATTACCACAATATACCACTTGTCTTATTTTTACTTAGGCTCCTATAACAGAGTATCACAGAAGGGGTGACTTACAAACAACAGAAAATTATTTCTCAAAGTTCTAGAAGCTGGAAGTTTGAGATCAGGGTGCCTTCATGGATTCTGATAAAGGTCCTCTTCTGGGCTGCAAACTGCCAACCTCTTGTATCCTCACATGGTAGAAAGAGTGAGAGAGGAGCAGGAAGCTCCCTCAGGATCCTTTTAAGGGTGCTAATCCCATTCACCGGGGCTCCACCCTCAGGACCTCATCTAATCCTATTCACCTCCCAAAGTCCCCTCACATTAGGAGGAAGAGTTTCAACATAGTGTTATGGGAAGACATGAACTTTTAGTCTATTTCATATACTTTTAGTCAATGTTCAAGTTTAGAAAATGGGAAAATATTAAATATGTTGCATTAAAAATTTATTATAGTTGATTTACAATGTTCTGTCAATTTCTGTTGTACCGCATAATGACCCAATCATACACACACACACACACACACACACATATATACACATTTTTTTTTTATTTTTGCTTTTTAGGGCCACACTTGCAGCATATGGAGGTTCCCAGGTTAGGGGTCCAATCAGAGCTACAGTTGCTGGCCTACACCACAGTGACAGCAGTGCCAGATCCAAGCAACATCTGTGACTTACACCACAGCTCATAGCAAAGCCGGATCCTGAACTCACTGAGGGAGGCCAGAGATCCAACCCACAACTTCATGGTTCCTAGTTGGATTCGTTTCTGCTGCACCACTATGGGAACTCTTATATATGCATTCTTTTTCTCACATTATCCTCCATCATGTTCCATCGCAAGTGACTAGATATAGTTCCCTGTGCTATACAGCAGAAGTGTCATAAGTATTAAATTGAATAACATATTCAGTAAATATTCTATTTTAAAATATTCTATATTTAAAATATATAGTTAATATATTTGGTCAAGTAATGAGAACCTTGGCTGGCAAGTTGCAAGTAACGTAAGTGTTTACAATTGTTATTTTAATAGAGAGGGAGCAAGTGTGTTCTGTTGGCTGTTTGAACGTATTGTTGATGATCAAGTTAAAAAGTGCCACATTTTGGAGCATAAAGAGCAGGCGTCTTTTTTTTTTTTTTTTTCTGTGATTCTTTCCACAAGGTAGAAGCTTCTGGTGCTGTTGGCAGCCTTAGATCTTTGTTGTCCCCACAAATGCTGAAGGCAGCTAATGTGAAGCCTGCTGTGGCTGCCTACAGCATGCTGAGACCATGCTCCTGTTTAGGGTTTCAGGCTGAGTCACTCCATGGGAAGCATTTCCATTGATATGTGGGAAGAGGAGTATAATTTTCTTTCCCACTCTTTATAAGAAGTCAACCAAGCTGTTGTTATAAGATAGAGAGCTCTCACTCCTGCCGTGTGGAGAATTGAGCTTATCACATTATTAGTTTGTCAGTGCTTCCCACTGTGGTTGCAGGACACAGCAAAGGGTTAAGAAACTCCAGACCTCTTCATGGGTAACAGTAGTTTCTCTGTAAAATCTACAGAATATTTCTAAGTGATTCATTATCTGCCCACATATTGTCATGTAGGATTAGCTTTTTATTTGCTCTGTATAAAGTATATTATATAGCAGGTAAATTATTTAAAAAAAATACTGTTGTTATTACAGTGGGAATACTTCCAAACTTTTAAAAATTGCAAAATTATGAAGTTGTTCTTTTCAGTAAGCACTGGTGTGCCTAATATTTGGACCTAGTGTACACTTTCTTCCTTTGGAGAGAGGCACATGGTAGAGAGAGCCCAGGCTTTGCAGGTAAAGTAATATTTGACTGTGTTAAATCCCAACCCCATCTTTGACCTACTATCTGTGGGGCCTAGGGGATGTTACATATATTACCTGTGCCTCAGCTTTCTCACCTGGAAAACTAGAATTCCACCTGAAAATGTTACAGAATTTAATAAGACAATCATCATCATCATCTTCATCATCATAGATTTTTAGTCCCCTATTCTAAATAACATACAAATATTAATTCAGTTAATACTCACAATAAGCCTCAGAGGAGCCAGATGATCTCTTTCAGACAGATCACCTGGCCCATTGCTGTGACACAATAAGTCATAAAGATCAAAACGGTAATAGTTCATTTATATTTCCTACAAAGATTGCTCTGTTAATAAATAGGTTATTAATCATGTTTCCAAAATAGGGAAAGTTGAAATCCAGGATTCTGATCCTCATATCTCCATCAGCCACAGCCATCTCTCAGAGAGCTTTTGTATACAAGACAAAGCTAACAAGCAAATCTTCTAACCATAACTTTGGCATCAAACTATCGTCTGCTTTCATCTCCTATTAGATTGCTCTGGACAATGTGTAAACCTCCATGATGCTATGCCCCAAGTAGAGTCAGATTTCATGCTTCTTTCTCCTGTCTCTGGAAAATCCCTCTCTTTTCCTTTTGAAAAACACAAGAGGGAAATCAGAGAATAAAACCAGGAAACAGTCATAATAAATAAATTGGTAAAGTCCATTTCTATTTTAAGTTAGCTTTCCTCACCAGAGAGACTCCATCCTCTGGTTTGATGATCTGATTGTGTCTCTGATTTATATTTGGTGCTTGATCCATACATGGTGGGTTAAGGAGAGTGGAGGGAGAGACTGACTTCCTCCCCTGTGTATTTTCAATTAATTGTTGAGCACATTTAGATCACATATTAGTCCTCTTGCTGGGATTAGCTTTTACTTCTGTCCAGTGCCCTGTGCTACATTGCCTCTATTTTGGGAAGCCAGGCCACTTAATGTTAATTGCTCTCTTTGTACAAGACAGAGAAATAAATGGCAGACAGTTATTTAGTATAGTGGCTGAGAACACATGATTTGGTTTTAGATTAAACCGGGTTTGAGTTCCAGGGCTGTGATGTACATTTCGCTTTCTGTACCTGTGTCCTAGGATTGCAATGATGATTAAGTGTGAAGATGCCTATGAATTGCTCAGGACTCAATAAGTTATTGCTTTTATGTGTTTTTGTTGTTGTTGTTGTTTTTTGTTTCGTGTTTCAGGGCCACACCCTTGGCGTATGGAAGTTCCCAGGCTAGAGGTTGAATTAGAGCTGTAGCTGCTGGCCTCCACCACAGCCACAGAAACCTGGGATCCAAGCTTCATCTGTGATCTACACCACAGCTCATGGCAATGCTTTATCCCCAATCCACTGGGCAAAGCCAGGAATCGAACCCACATCCTCATGGATACTACATAGATTTGTTTCTGCTGTACCAAAATGGAAACTCCATTACACTGATTTGATGAGGATCATGATGGTGGTGAGTGAGATGGTTTGATGTCACCTGAGGACTTTTTGTTCTTCGATTCGTGCCTACTCACTTATTCTACTTACATGGAATGTCCTAGCTGTGATACTTGGTCTGAAAATTAGACTCTGTGACTCTATTTTAGGTAATATATGTCTCTCATTTCCGACCCTGCTTCTTCTGATTCAAATTGATTAACTCAGCAGTTCCTGGCTCTGACCCAGATTTTATTTCTGGAATGTATGTTGGCTGCATAATCTCTTTTGCCTCATCATCTGCTTCCTATTTGTTGTACTGCTTCAGACTGAGTCTCCTGTTGATGGCTTCTCTGGGTCCATATTTCTTAAGTTTTTTACTACCAAAATGTTGGAATCGTGAAAGAAAGTAGGAAGTACGAAGATCTAAATTTCCATTATTTTAGTATCCTAAAAATACATGCTTTTCAATGATTTTTTTTGTGTTTCCTTTTATGGCTGCACCTGAGGCATATGGAAATTCCCAGGCCAGGGCTCGAATCAGAGCTGTCACTGCAGGTCTATGCCACAGCCATGGCCACACCAGATTGAGCCTCATCTGCAGCCTATGCCACAGCTTACGGCAATGCTAGAATTTTAACCCAATCTGAAGGCCAGAAATCGAACCCACATCTGCACAGAGACAGTATTGGGTCCTTAACCCACTGAGCCACGATGGGAACTCCTCAATGATTTTTTAACATCTATTATTTTCAACTTTTCAAACTTGCCCAAAAAACCATTTTCTTAAGATTAATATTGAAATTAGTACTTCTGTGAAGTGGACCAAATCAAGGTGGACCAAATTAGGCTATAATTGGAAACATCCCCCAAATCTCATTAGCTTAACAAAATAGAAGTTTACTTCTTGCTTCTATTATATTTCCAAATCTGAATAAGCAAATGGCTTGATTTCACCTTGTCCTTGATCAAGTCCCAGTCAGATGGAAAAGTCATCAGCTTTAAAAATTGGCGGATGCTGCAGCACAGGAAGATAAAGTTTGTGCATTGGATGCTGGCCTTTAAGACTTCTCTTTGGTATATTATGCTTACATTTCTTTGGCCTTAGCAATCTGTATGATCACATCAACTTCAAAAGAGTGGAGAACGCATGTCTTCTGCCTGTCTAGCATCAAGGGAGAACTGACATACTTGAAAACTACCAGTGTGGACAGTATCGCACTCATAAAATATAACCTGCCATTTTCTTTGGAGTATTAAGTAAGTCATCACAATTTCTTTAAGCTTCTATTTCTTCACCTTATAAAGTGAGGATAGGACTCTCTATAAGTGATTACTCTTATTTTTATAACGAATATTAGCATGACACATTGTAACAAAGTTATCACAAAGATGCATACAGATTAAATATGTACTTCAATTCAATAACAGATTAAAGGTTGTTCTTCAATAGAAGTTTCCTTAGATATCACTATCTGCATTGTAGCAGGAAGTCACACACACACACGAGTATGTATCATTATTCAGCCAACAGTATTCAGTACCTTTCACTCTTAGGCATTATGCTTGGTTCTAGGTAATACATTAATGAATATTGTGGTTCTCTTAATTAAAGAGCTTAGTATATTCAGAGACACATATATGGTGGCAAATGATGATAAAGCAATGAAATGCATTCTATGAATGTTATATATTGCAAGACTCTTTTTCACTGAGGTACAGTTGACATGTAATATTAGTGGGAGTTCCCATAGTGGCACAGTGGATTAATAATCTAGCTTGTCTCTTTGGAGCTGCCACTTTGATCTCTGGTCTGGCACAGTGAGTTAAAGGATCTGGTGGTGCTGTAGCTGTGGCATAGGTACAGCTCCAGCTCGGATTCCATTTCTTGCTTAGGAAATTCCATATGCCACACGGGTGTGGCCGAAAAGGAAAAAAGAAAAAAGACATTGTGTTAGTTTTAAGTACACAACATAATGATTTGATATGTATTGCAAAATGATTACCACAATAAATTTAGTTAACCCCCGTCACCACACAGTTACATTTTTTTTTTCTTGTGATGAGAACTTTTAAGATCTACTCTCTTAGCAACTTTCAAATATATGTCACAGTATTGTTAACTATAGTCACTTCATTATACTTATTCCTGGAAGTTTGTACCTTTTGACCACATTTACTTATTGCATTCACCCCCTGCCTTTCATCAATTTGTTCCTTGTAAGTTCTGTTTTTTAAGATTTTACATGTGAGTGAGATTATATGGTATTTGTATTTTTGACTTCTCCCACTTTGCATAATGCACTCAAGATCCTTTTTGGTTGTTGTCACATATGTCAGGATGTCTTCCTTTCTCTTGACTGGATTTTATATATATATCCTTTTCTTTACCATTCGTTTGTCTGTGGACACTTAAGTTGTTTCCATATCTTGGCTGTGGCAAATCATACCACTGGGAAAATGATCTTATTTCTCTCAGAAAAATATGCACAAGTTGAATTGCTACAAAATACAGTAGTTCTATTTTTAATTTTTTTAGAAATCTCCACACTGTTTTCCATTGTGGCTGCACCAATTTCGATTTCCATTGACAGTGTGCAGGGTTCTTGTGCACATCCTTGCCAATACTTGTTGCCTCTTATCTTTTTGATAATAGCCATTCTGACAGTTGTAAAGTGTTACCTCGTGATTTTGATTTGCATTTTCCTGATGATTAGTGATGTAGAGCACCCTTTCCTGTATCTGTTGGAATATGATCTGCATATAGGGATCTTTCTCCGAAAGACTAGGTGTTTTAATCTGTAGCGTCTGTTCTGTGCCCTGGGAGTTCGACGGGTAAGAACTGATTCTCTGTTGCAGGCTTGTAGGACCCCCGAACATAAACTCCATTAGCTGCCAGAGCCATCAAGGGGTGCATCCCCTGGGCACAGCTGCAGAAGCTGGAGCAGCAGACCTGTGTGTATATCTCCATTTAGTATATCTCTCAACCAGGTTGGGAGTCAGGAGAAAGAGACAGTGAGCAAAGATGGTACCTGATAGCGCTGCTTCTCTGGAGAGCATTGTGGTCACCCTTGGAGGAGTATTAAGTTAGATGATTGATTCTCAGGTAACAGATTTTAAGATAAGCTAATAATCCTTTTTGATGGAAAGACTGGGCATCTTTCCTATACAAAATGTTGTATATTTTCTTCTGGAAGAAACCACTTTACACTTTAGACTTCCTTATCTCTCCATGAGCTCCACTCTGAGGTATTGTTCATGTTAATATAAACCTGTATCTACATCTCTCTGTCTATGCATGTATATCCGATAGGTAAGACATAGTATATTCTCATTTTAAAATTTTAGTGTTACAGATTTTACTCTGCTGCGTTTTCACTGGACCTTGGGGCTTAGCCACAGTGAGTCATGTGAGCCCATTAAAAACAATTTCTCTATTCCCTATAGCCTTGTGGTTCTCTTGGACACAAGCCCTGTTGGCTTTCAAAGTAGGTGTCTTGAGGTCCCATCTCTCAGGTAGAAGGATTAAAAGTTGGGGCAACATATGTAGGGTCCAAACCCCTCGATCCTCAGGCAGAAGCTGGGAGCCGTGAGTTCTCTCCTGGCTGTGGGTCATCACAGTGAGACTGTGGTTCATGGCAATATTGGGTCTCAACCTCTCCTGCCTATTTTATGTGAGTTTTCTCTTGTTGGTCTAATGCATAGGGTTCATTCATCTAGTTTATGGAGTTTTTGCAGAGGAAATTGTCCCATACATAGCTGTAGATTTGGTATGTCCATGGGGAGCAGGTGAGTTCAGGAGCCTCCTATGTCACCAACTAAAACCAAAACCTATGTAAGAGTCTTGGAGAGCTTGAAACTTTTGTTCATGTGGATGAACAAGGTGTTGAAAGGGAAATGGAATTTTAATTGAAAATATTGAATGAAGGTAAAAGAAGCTGAGAAACTCCAAATAGATATCAGAATATGTGCTGAGTCAGGAAAGAAAGTGACACATAGAGAAGGAATTGGAAGTATGTGTTGGTGTGTGTATGTGTATGTGTGCATATAAAAACGTGTATATATATACTAAGGACGAGGCTGAAGAATTCAGCAACAGTCATAAAATATGGATCCATGAATGTCATTGGTAAAATTCTATCTATCCATATAGAGCCACATAGATTTTGAAGATATTAACTGAATGGAAAAGAAGAAAGGCAGAGAGAATACATATAAGTCACTCATTATAGACTCTTAGCCGCAAAAAAAAAAAAAAAAAAAAAAAGGAAGGATCATAGCTAAAGTGAATAAGATAAGAAGGGGGATTTCATTCTTTCACATAGGAAAGACATGTTTATAGAGGGCAAATGGAGTGGCATATAAAGGCAAAAACTTGGTGATAAAAGATTCTGAGCTTGTGGCCAAATCTTGATTTATGTTTTGGTTTTATTCAGTTTTCCTAAGTCCTTCTATGATGTTTATTTTCTTAATGTATTAGTTTTGGCCATGAACAAGTTATATAACCCTTCTAAATTTTAATTTTCTCAACTGTGTAATTAAGAAAATAATAAAGCCTACTCACAAGAATAAGTCTCAAATAAAATAATATGTGTGGAGATGCTTTGTAAACTGCAAACTACCATATGTAAGTTAATTATTGCTTTCATTGTTATTATCATTAGAATGTTCTAAGTTATCTTCCTACTATTTCTTTTCTTTTTCTGTAGTTCAGTATCTGTACTTTTTCCAAATACACTATTCTAATTTTATCATTTATTGAATCTTATAGTTTGCTTCTGTAGGATTATGTGAGAAATACCATTCTGCTTATTGTGGGCCAGCTTTCTACAGTTTATCTTCAAATCCTGCAGCCTCTTTCAAAATCTTGCCTAGACATCTTCAGGTTTAAGGATTATTTTTTTTAATACCAAAAAATATATTCTATAAATAAGAACATTGCCAAGACTGTACTGGGTCTGAAATCTTACTCTGCTTACAATGTAGTAAGTTAATTTGCTGCAACCTCATGGTACTAGAAGATCCAAGACTCCTGGATCGGAGAAGGAGGACTTTATTAATTATGTCACAGAAAATAGCATGTACCTCATATTTATTGGCTCTTCTACTTTAGTTCTCACAGGAAAATATGAAAATTTCCTGGTGACCTTGCACAAGCAGTGAGTTGAGTCATAGGAGGAGAGCTCCAAGTTTAGGGAAACTGAATGTTTTATAACAGACAGTAAACAAACCTACCTCTTGCTCAAGAGAGGGTCACAGCTTTTATTCCTCAAGGTCCTTCACTATAAAAACATCCTTTAAGTGATAGTCAGGGGGCGGGGGAATGTAGTCTGTGCCTCTGCTTGTAAAACCTCCAGAGACATGAAAGAAACATTGAGAACTATCTCCTAGTAAATATTAGCCCATAATCACCTTTATCACCATAATCAGTAGCCCAGTGGCTGATGAAACACCTATTTTCCCACTGGGTTGCCTTTCAATCCATATCAAGGCAGCCTCAGATTTGTGTCCAGAAGTCTCTTTATCTTGGTTTCTGATCCTTCTTCTTTCCCTGTTCCCTACTGCTAGGTTTTCACATTCTTGCTGTTTGTCCCCCATACTTTCAAGGTAGAAGGAGATTCTCCCACTTTTATATAGATAAATATATTTTAATATATATTTTATATTTATTCAGGGAAAATGAAGGGGGATCTATTTAACTACAGGTATTTTAGAGTCTACCATGAAAAATAGGCTTCATTCTTACATTTTACTTTTAAATGTGTCTCAAAAATACATTTATACACATTCATTCATACAAACACATACATACACGCCTTTTCCTTGCAAGCAACACTATTAACTTATTTTTCAGTACTTTATTGTAGAATGAATGCAGAAAGGAAGGATCTGTGAGAAGTGGACAAGAGCTCCAGGCAGAGTATCAGAACTCCTTACAATTGAATGAATGTCCAGGATCCTGCCTCATGTCTTCAGTGCCTTTGGAGTAGAATGTATTACTATTTGAGCTTCTACAGCTGCCAAATGATAAATGACTTCTAGACCTTTTAAAGACTTAGTTTCTTACTAGGTTAGGTTAATCCACTGTTCCTTGAAACATACCCGTAAACTGAAGACAGTGGGAAATCAGAACTCTCACATGCACAAAGAAACAAACAAACAAAAACAAATCAAGAACAGAGTAAAATGCTGGTGGCCACAGCTTTGACTTGGACAGGAGAGTCCCTCATGTTTACACAATTATACCAAATATTTCTGGTTTATTGTTTCCATTTGGATATCAGATTAGTAATGGTAGTTTAAAAATTCTGCCAAATGAAAGTCTTTCTCTAGAAATTTATCCTTAAAAGCTCTACCTGAGTTAGAAGGTATTCAAGGAGGTAGTCTATAATGAAAGGAATCACATAGCATGCATGGAAAAGAGGATATATTCTGATTATTGATGGGATATGATTTGATATGATTACTGAAATAGCCTATTGCCAATATCATATTAGCTGGTTATGATGGGAAAAAATGTTGTATACATTTTTTAAAATTATAAGCCAGAATTATTTTATGTAAGCCTTTCTGGGAGAGAATACTATCCCTTCCACTTGCCACATACTCAGTTTCACAGGTGGCAGAATTAAAAAAAAAATTAAACATCTTAAACATCTTGGGCTATTTTGAACCAGAAAACCTACACCCGAATGATCTTCAGTCTCTTTTCTCTTCCTAGGTGTCAAAGGCATCAGGCATTGCTCTTCGCATCTGTGGGAAGCATTTCTGAAGCAGTAATAATTGCTTCTACAGGCAATTTAGGAGACACTGCTATGTGGTACACTCATTTAATGATAATTTTTGCCATTTCTAAAGTCATTTTCTAGCAAAAGAACCTTGCAAAACATCTTCCTTCTTCTTCTGCTGGCTACCATCATCATTATATTGAGTTCCGTGCCAATTTTCCTTGTATTACCATATCTTCTAGTCTGATCTTAAAAGCGTAGTGTTTAGGAGTAAATAAAAATACCATTAACTTAAGAGTTCCTTAATGTAATCCCTCAAAGAATCCGTCTTTGAGGAACAGACATTCCTAAATTGATCATTGATAAAATCCACATGTCCTGTAATTGCATATTGCTTTGTTTCTGAGTCCAAATTGCACATAAAGTGAGAGAATTCTCTCCTCTACCTTGTAGTTTCTGTTTCATCTACTATTTCAGGTTCTTGGGTATCTAAAAATGTTCAGTATTTAAAAACAAAAAAGAAAAAAAAGTTATACTTTCTGTTTGACTCCTTTTCACTGAAATCTACAGGTTGAGACATTTGGAACTGCTTTCATAATATTTTTGACCTCTAACTCCCTGTACAAGTGTGCACAAAGAGAGTATGAAAAGATGCCAGTCAGTCTCTCCTGAAGAGTAAAAGTATAGATCAGTACCTAAAAGAAGTTGGGTTTGACCTTAGTTAGCAGCATTAGTCTGGCTACACTACACATGCTGTGTCCATATGCACCATTTTTCTGATTCTTTCATTCTCCTCTGGCAAATAAATACAGGGGCTTCTCAGTGCTATCAGTCCAGGTGCACATAACTTTGTACATTTAAACCACAGAAATTATGTCAGTAGTCTTTCTAGGGAAATGTGGACAGTAATGCCCAGAGATGAATTAAGTAATAATAGTCCCCTAAGACACTGCTATGAATTTTTATTCTGTTAGTACAGACATCTTGAACTGTTTACACTTTTCTCAAGGTATTATAAGTCAAGGGCTCCAACAGGGCTCTCCTATAGGAAGCCCAGCCAGATCCAAAAGGATGGCATTATGTCCATCCCTATGAAAGAATCCATTTGAAACATAATTTACTGGCCTGCGCTGGTAGCAGTAGATGGAGTGTCCTATTGAAGGAGCTTGCCCATGGTGTCACCTCTACTCATGAGATGAGAATTGCAAGTTCTTATTTCAACCACCTAAAGTGTCCACTGACATCTCAGCTTTCAGATATATCTTATGAGTTGATATATGACCCTTGTTTTTCAACTACTTCTGTTTTTTCCTGGTTCTCCATAACCTCTGACTTTTCTTTATCCTATCTTGAATTAATAAAAACCACAGAGATACTCAGACATCTTGGGGAGATGGATGACTGACAGAGCTTGGCACTGGGCCATATCTTGCTGCCACCAGGTCTTGTTTGAATATTTACTGGCTTTCTTTTAAAAAACCTAAGTTCTCCTCTCTAGCATATTTTATAAAAACTCTCTAGTGCATCATACAATTGCATATATTTTATCTTCTCTTGTCCAGGTTATCAAGAACTTAGCATATATATCTCAATATTTCCTAACCTAATGAAAAATTTGTCTTCTAAACTGCTGATAGTACAGAGCTCAGTACAAAGAGATGCAGCCACTATGTCCATGTTTCTCCAGATTCCCTTCCATATATATGTATCTATCCATCCATCCATCCTTCACAATATAGCTTGCTCCTAACTTTAGAGAGTAAAAACAGCATTCTCTCTCTGTCTCTCTCTTTTTTTTTTTTTTTTTTTTTTTTTTTTGCTTTTTAGGGCTGCTCTCACAGCATGTTGAGGTTCCTAGGCTAGAGCTCTAGGGGTCTAATCAGAGCTCTAGCTGTCAGCCTATGCCACAGCCACAGCAACACCAGATATGAGCCCCATCTGCAACTGACCCCACAGCTCATGGCAATGCTGGATCCTTAACCCACTGAGCAAGGTCAGGGATCAGATCCAACCCGCAACCTCATGGTTTATAGTCGGATTTGTTTCCGCTGAGCCATGACTTTGGGGAACTCCAAAACTGCATTCTCAAAGCTTATGTTTCTTCTTTAGGTCCACTGCAGAGCCCAAGGTATCCCTATGTTGTAAGTACCTCTCTTAAACTGTTACGTATCTCTCCACTCTCAGTTTAAATGCCACAGTGGAAACTTCTAGAACTTTCTGTGGTATGCTTGGATATAGGTGTGACCATCCCACAGGTCAAAAATCCTGGGCATTGCCTTCTCCAACTGTTCCGATGCTATTATTCTATATAATGTTTAAAGGGTGTTTCAGAATAGTCCATGTTTCACAAAGAATCTGATCTGTATTGATAAGTATCTGATCAAAAACATACCTAGAGTACAAAGAATGAGGCAAAACATTTGTTCATCTGTTTTGCCCTTTCTTCCCCTGTCTTCCTTCCTCTCTCTTTTTGTAGCCCTTTGCAGTGTCTTGGCTCCATCCTGCCTGTGTCCCACAGGATCAGAACTAGCAAGACCATTATTTTGGTGTCCTGTGTAGTCATGATCAGCCATTACTCATGACTTCATCCCCTGAGGGCAAAAGACTGCTCATCGCAGACCTTGGGTCTATTTTAGGATATTCAGAGTGATGCACTTTTAAGGCCAGCCAAGTGTTTGCATGCTGCTACTTATTTTTACTGAGAACATCTCTTGGATGGCAAATATATATTGTCTAATACTTAAAAAGAGGTTATCATGAGTACATTTTGGTCATATTTTTCTAAGTACCTATACTGTAACTATTCTGAGATATTTAATCCCCATTGAAACTCTGTGAGGTTAGCAATTATTATGATCATCTCTAGTTTACAGATGAGGAAATTGAAGCCCAGAGAAATTAAATAACTTGCCTCATGTCATAGACATATTAAATTATAGAGCCATGGTTTAAATCAGGTGGACCCTGTATCTTAGATCCATACACTTAATCACTCTGCTATACTGATTTTTGTTTGTTTGTTTGTTTGCTCTTTAGGGCTACATGTGAGACATATGCAAGTTCCCAGGCTAGGGTCAAATAGGAACCGCAGCTGCTGGCCTACGCCAGAGCCACAGCAACGCAGGATCCAAACCACGTCTGCCAACTACACTGCAGCTCATGGCAATACGGGATCTTAACCCACTGAGCAAGGCCAGGAATAGAACCTACATCCTCATGGGTACTAGTTGGGTTCATTATTGCTGAGTCACAATGGGAACTCCCTGCTATACTGATTCTTTGTATGCTATCCCTAGTGTGATCATTAGCTTGAAAAGAAAGTATAAACAAACACAATTTCTCTACAACAGGAATGAGAATAGAAAGGGGAAAAATGAATAAAGGGACTAGGAAGGTCAAATTATTCATAAAGGATACATATGTTTGCCACCACTAAGGAGAAAAAATATGAAATAATGGATGTTTCTTGAAAGCTGTTGGGCCAAGAAATGGATTAGAGATAGTTCTGATGGGAAGGGAGTTGGAGTCACTTTGAAAACGGTAAGAGACTTCATGAAAAAAATCAGAGATTGTGGGCAGAAGCTTCGATGAAGAAGAAACATTTCTCCCAGGCAGCATCCATTTCCAGGCCTGAGTAGGAAGAAGCAAGATGGGGTCAGCCAAGTTGTTTGAGTAAGCGTTTAAAGGTTTGGCTCATTTTTACTGCAAGTTTAATACTGCTGCTCTGTGCCCTGAGCAGTGTAGGCAAAATCAAATAGGCTGCCTCAGGCAGCGGCAGTAACAAGAAATGCTGAAGGTATAATCCAGTAAGTGGGCAAAGGGAAGTTTGCACTTGGAGAGTTAATGCAATTGACAAAAATGAAATGAATTAGGCAGGAAGCCCAGGATACCTCTGTATGTGTTTTCCTTCACAGTCTCTCCTCAGTCTATCCTTTGTTGCTATAATATAGAGGTAAATGTTCACTTACATTTTTGTTTTCAGTAAGTAGGAATGCAGTTCCCTCTCCCCACCCCCCGCCCCTTTTCCTACAGAGCATTCATTTTAAGGAAAGAAGAAATTCCCTGGATCATTTATTTAAATTGTGAACTTTTTAAAATGTATTTTTGGAGAGTAAGGGCATTGCCTTTTTAGACAGTAGCCATTGAACAGCTTAGCCCATCTGAAATACCATCCTGCTCTAGACAAGAGTTCTTTATTCAAGGCTGTTGGGTGTCATATATTTCCCACAACCCAAGAATGCCTGCAGAATAGCCAAATGAATGTTCTATGGCATCTCCGCTTACCTGGTACATCTTTTTCTTTTTTCTTTTGTCTTTTTAGGGCCTCACCTGTGGCATATGGAAGTTCCCAGGCTGGGGGTCTAACTGAAGCTGTTGCCGCCGGCCTACACCACAGCCACAGCAATGCCAGATCTGAGCTGTGTCTGCAACCTACACCACAGCTCACGGCAAGGCCAGATCCTTAACCCACTGAGCGAGGCCAGGGATAGAACCTGCAACCCCGTGGTTCCTAGTCAGATTTGTTTCCACTGGACCACAATGGGAACTCCTCATTTTCTTTCTTCATTTCCATTTTACACATCCATCAAACCAGCTGTTTCTGTTGGGACTAATCTATATGGAATAGTCATTTATTATGAGAATATTTTAAAATTAGGATTTTAGAATCAATAAAAAATATACCCCAGATGATGTTTTCCATAATTTTGTTATATGTTCTTAAATTACAAAGTCTAAATAAATTTAGTAATTGTAAAAATGGTAGGCATAAGTAAACCTAATATGTCTTCTAATCTCTGATGTAACACTCCTTGGTTGTATCATATCAAGCTGTATATACAGATTTCTCCAAGTCAAAGCTAATGAAGAAACTTTTGAGAATCTTAATAATTTTTGAGCTGTATAATGTAGCATTCTGAGTTCTGATCGGTAATGAAGATATGTTGCTAATTTTCCCACAAAATAACTAAATTCGATCCATCACTCTCTCTTTTTCTCAGTCTGTATTTTCTTTTTGTTCTACTTCACTCCTATTTTCTTACCCTGAATAATTATTTTTTCTTTATCATAATCCTGAGAGAGAAAAACGTTAGTATCCTAATTAGCAAAAACGAATTTATATTCTCTAACATGGAATCTTAATTTATTACTTACTATTTATTTACGGGGAAAAATAAATGAGGAGAAAAGGTTATGTACCTAAAAGTCAGTAGGGATACAGCTATGCTAATAAAGACTGGTGAGTAATGACAAAGAAATTAAATTTTATTTTTAAAAGCCACATATAGTCTTTGTAAGTAATCTGTAAAATATGGATAGACAAGAAAATATTTTAATATCTTTAGTTTCACTTCTTTCTTTCTTGTTAACCAAGAATATTTTGTTATTTTAGTTGTTTTTGTGAAAGTTGTTGGAGGTAATTGATTTTAAGCTTTTTTTCTTAGTTAAGAAAATAATAATAAATTTTAAAATTTGTCTCTGACATTGTAAAGCATAGCCAACTTTTTTAGTTCTCTCAATTGAAATTAACTAAGATATAAAATCTTGTATGTCTTTATGATTTTTTAACCTTTAATAAGATGCTCTTATAACCATATTTCCCCTCTCTCCCAAAGGCTAATTTCTGGTGAAACAAAAATATCCTATATTTGGTATACCACAGAGATGAATTTTTTTAAATTGAGAAAACATTTTAAACATATGCTGGCTTAGGAATAAAAGTTTTAAGTGAAGACACAAGAAGTAAGAATCAAATAAAAATTAAACATTGTAGCATATCTAGATATTTCAGTATTCTATCTATTAATTTACTCATCTCTGTGTTCTACCTAATTTAACTTTAGTTGGTCCTGAGATCCCACTGCTTCTTCAATTATAGTTTTTGAACAGATTTTTCTTCCACTTAGTTTTCCTTTAATGTAGAAATATAATTTAAGCTCTCTATAATTGTATGAAGTAAGTAGATAAAAATTTAATTCTTAAACTATGAGATGAATTGTTCAGTTGTCAACAACTAAAAAAGTGAATCAGGTAATAACCATCTAAAAATTTCTAGACTGCTGGGATAAGTCCCATTACTTTCTCCTTTCTGTTTCTTCTTTATTTTGTCCCAATCAATTTTTGCCTTATTTAGTTTATTCTTTACTTAAAATTTTCCATCTTGTTGGGAATAGTCCCTTTACTCTCCTCTGGGCCTTTTCTCATTCTCTTGTTAATTAATCTAATGTTTTTATTACCATCTGGAAGACCCATGAGGGGAAGCTGAGACAGCAATTTTAATAAGGCTTCTCAAATTGTTTTTCACTTTTGTAACAAATTATATGAGGTGCAGAGTTCCCATTATGGCTTAGTGGGTTAAGGATCCCACTGTTGTCTCTGTGAGGATGCAGGTTCAATCCCTGGCCATATTTAATGGATTCAAGATCTAGTGTTGCCACAAGCTCTGGTGTAGATCACAGATGTGGTTCAGATTTGGTGTGGCTGTGGCTGTGGTGTAGGCCCCAGCTGCAGCTCTGATTTGGCCTCTGGCCAGGAAACTTTCATATTGCACAGATGCAGCTGTTTAAAAAAAAAAAAAAAGATTATATGAGGTGCCCTTGTGAAAGGGCCCCTTAATCATAGTGTTTACCATGACCTGGATGGTGAGCTCTTGGTTCTGTATCAACTCAAACAAGCTCTTCCACTCAGAACCAAAAACATAGCTCCCAAATTAGTTGCGATTGACCCTTGAATAATACTGGTTTGAACTGCATGGGTCCATTTATATGCAGATCTGTTTTTCAATCAATATATACTCTAGTACTACAAGATCTGTAGTAGCTTGAATCTTTGAATCCAGAACTGCAAATACCAAGGGATGATTATAAAGTTATACATGGATTTTCAACTGTGTGATGGGTTGACACCCCTAACCTCTGCATTGTTAATTGTGCTCTCATAGTCCATTTCAGTAAATGTTCCTCAAGATGCTGATGGTACTGATCAACATTGTGAAATGACTGCTTCACACTACATATACCCTCTGGTGTCAGTAGGTTTTTGAAGATCTACTGCTGTTCAGGGACTTGCATTCTTTGCAGTGCGGGTCCATTGTATAGAAAAACTTGAGACTGACCAAGCCTGATTTCAGAGGCCTAGAGAGTAGGGGTGTTACTGAACTCAACTCTGGCTGCTTGCTGCCCGAAAGCCAATACTCAAGAGGCAAGTGGTTGGAAGGGAAAGATTGCTTTGTTGAGGAGGCCAGCAACCTGGGAAGAAGGTGATCTGTTGCAAAACCAATTCGGAGCAGTGTGCTCAACTGGGAAAGTTTTAAAAGGGACAATCATTTAGAGACAGGGTCAGCGTCTTTGGTATCTTCCAATGTGTCCAGACTTTCTTCTGGATAATTAGTAGTGAACTCACAGGGTGATGTTCCAGGAATCTTGCATTCAGCTTGAAATTATCATTATCCATCTGAGTGAGGACCTTAGTTCCTGCAAAAGAACTGAAAGACATTGTTGGGTACATTCCCTGAGGAGGAACCAAGGCCCTGCCCAAAGGCTGCACTGTTTTTTCTGGACTGCTCCTTTCTCATCTCTTCATTCCTTCCCTTCCCTGATAGGAAACTTTTGGGACCTGCCCTGTGGAACTCAGGATAGATTGTGGAGGTTGAATAGTCTATTTGTGACAAAGCAGAAACAGAAGACATGGAAAGAATTTGTGTCCAGGAAGGTCCCACCAGGTCCTGCTCCATTTCAGAAGGAGTATTAAGAAATAACAAAGTGAGAACTGCTGCCAGTTCCAGATGCTTCTGCTAAATTCATTTCCTGGCTTTTAGTGTTTACATGAATCACCTGTAAACCCAGGGTGTGGACATGAGGCTGGAGTGCTTTCTCTAAATCTTGTAGGAAAAGAGAAGCTAAAATAGTCAAATGGGACCAGATTTTGAGAAGGAAATTTACCTTGAATGTAGACATTAATTTTTGTTGTAAGTCCAATTTCTGTTCTTTCATTCTATTAAGGAACTCCTAAGGCCAGCTGTTATACTTCTTTGTATCCTCTTTTCAGTTTGATCTTTCCATAGGATTACCAGTGAGACAATTGTTTAGGATGACAGTTCTCTCAAAACTTTTAAAAAAAATTCCAATTCAAAAGATCTGTTGTCTGGCTGTTGAGAAGTAGGATCTAGTCTCAGTAGTTATTCAAACTAATAGGGCTTTTTGTAGTTTAACTAAGGATGTAAGAGGCACACCACAACAAGAGTGCAGCCTTCACAAGATCAGAAGCTTACTCTCAAAGTTAGCCTAAGAAAGCAAGGAATGGTGTCTCTATTTTCCTAGGAGAATATGAGATGTCTACAGCAAAAGACCCACAAATCTGTGACATTGTGCCAGGGCTAATAGACTGGGACTTTTTTTTCAGGACTAGCAGAATAGCACAGGTTGAGATCACAGAGGTCCCTATGGACTAGAAGCCCCTCTTATGATAAACTCCCCTGAGAGCTGTCGTGACTGGACAAAAAATATGCTGCTTACCAGAACCACAGCCCATTCAGCTTTAACAAACTATAGACACCCTTTTAGATTCTTTGGCTGGCCCAGTAACCAAATTGATAAAAGACAGATTAACACGAGAAAAACCAACAGAAATTGAATAACATGTACAAGTCAGTCCTATGTACATGGGAGACACCCAGGAATAATGAGTAAATCTCTGGAACAGCTGGAACCATCACCTTCAATTGCATCATCAGCTAAAGACAGATGATGTTGGGAGAGGAGAGTTTGTTATGGGAGGTTTAATGGGAAAAACACAGTAAACAAGGGTAAGGTGATTTTTCTGATTTAAGTTTGTATCTTCTCCATTGCTAAGTTTCTGGAGATTGGTCATCTTCCTCTTCTCAGTACAGTGAGGGAAACTCCCTTACAAATGGAGATTTCTCTTATAAGTGCAATTTTTAAAATAAAAAGTAACTTCTGCTTAGTTTTCAAAGCTTCACTTGTCTCTACCGTTTGTTAAAAACAACTAGCTTAAAATAATCACTATATCAAAGAGGCATATTTTGGGGTGGCATATTTTGTTCCTATTCAGTTCCCTTCTAAAACTCAATGTTAATTTCCTTTCAATGAAATGTATGTGACAATGTCTTTAAATACCATGTCTGTGACATTGACTTTTAAATGTATATTTTTAACCCAGTTGTCTCCTCTCAACTTCAGCTCTAAATATGTAGCTGACTAGAACGACTTCAATGGAATGTCTCATTGACATTTCACATTTAACAGATTCAAAATCAATTTATTGATTCCCTCCTGTTCCATCAAAATAAAACAAAAAACATAGTTCTTTTACCCTCTTAGATTTAGTGCATTTTGAATTTGTGTAATTATCATTTAATAACTTTGGAATTCACAAATGTATATCCAATTTGTGAACATTTAACAAACAATAGGCAATCAGTAAATATGGATCTAATGAATTAGTGAAACTTAAGGTAATCAGAGAAAGTGACTCTAGTCTGTATATATAAAAAGGGGCATGGTAGTGTGTTAAAGATACAAGAGTAAACTTGTCTGACTTTAAGATTTTCCCCTTCCTAATCATGGATGTGTATTGACTCAGATGTGAATAGCCTTTTTAAAAAAATCCCCAAGTAATTAAAATCTTTCTGGAATCTGTTGAATATGTTTACAGAGAATACAGACAGCTTAGCATACTTATTGTAAATACCTGTAATGTTTAAATAGCTTAGTGGGAGATTATAATTATGACATTTGGGTCAAATAGTATCCAGTGGACCCACTGTAGTTTTCCAGATCTAGTAGTTTAGCAACAGAACCACAAATCTACTCCAGACTTCAAAATTCTAGTTCTGAGATGAATCTCTACTAATTTTGGATTAACTTTGCTAGCATTTCATGCCTTAAACCCAATGAAAAGTCATATCAAGGAAGGAGCACTATGCCCCATAGCATTTCATACACTACCCACTCAAGTTAAACATTCTCCACCCCTCCATTCAGTGGTCAACTACAAGTTCATTAAGAATATTTACTTCTTTCTGTTATTTATCTTTGAAATAAAATAATTTGATTTTTTTCAACAAACTTATTACAAGACTTTAGTTGATTGGAAACTGTAAATGATAAACACTATTTCCTGTTTATACATACAGTTAAACAGTTTCTGAAATGCTTTAAAATGCTCAGCCTAAGGGAATTTTTTGCAAATGTTATGTAGTATCCAGCACTGTGGAACAACTGCAAGTTTTTTGAAAAATGATTTAAGCACTTACTAGACTAGATTATAGAAATGACGGTCATCTCGATGTTGAAATAAAAGGTGGCATAAGCAATCTGGAGAACAATGAAACACTACTGTATTCCAATGCTATGTAATACAAGATTGCCTACGTATTATACTAAAGGAGCAGGATTTTCTAGATGGTGTTTTTAAAAAGGGCAAATTTAAACGGGGTTTAAAAAAGTTTTTTTTTTTTTGTTGATCTGGACTCTCTATGGTTTATATAAAAGGTGACCAAGCATGCTCCAAAACATAGAGAATCATCAGATGATGGATGATTGAAATTTTTAAAGTAATTTCTACAATGAGCTGATATTGGGCAATGTGTTGAAAGAGTGAAAAATGGTAGCCTCTACCTCTCTTTCTCCCACTTTGTCTTTTCTTCTCTTTCTTCTTTTTCTACCTTTCTCTTTTCCCCACAATACTCATTTCTCTGAATATTTCAACCTCTCCTAACCTCTGTCTTTTCAGAATTTATTACATTTATTGGTTATACCACTTACTTGACACTTTATTTAGTTCTATAACTTAACCTAGTATGTTTATGTACTTATTTTTTTTTAACTCTTAAGGCAAATGATATAGTGGTTAAGAATGTGGGCATCGAATTAAACTGCCTAGGTTTGAATTTTGATTTACACACTGTGCAACTTTGGACAAATTACTTCATTTCTCTTCTTTAGCTTCCTCATCTGTAAAATGCAGATATTTACAGTGTATTTGTTATAGAGACATAGTGCTAGTAATTATTACTATTACCACTTATTGTTATTGGTCAACAAAACAACTGATTTATCCACATAGAATATATATATAACTTAAAGTCCATGTTTCTACATCAATTTATCCCAGTTCTATAGCATATAAACTGGGTACAGTATATGAATTAGAAAAAAATGGAAATATTGGGAAAAAGAAATAAAATATGGAAAGTGAGTGAATCCTTGGCATCTGGAAATGATAGGGAATGGAATAAAGGAAACCAGAAGGAGAAGGAAAGAGGACAGAGAAGTAGCATAACGGATAGAGCAAATATTCTAATGATTAGGTGTAGTCAGTTCTTTGAAAGAATAATTAAATATTTGCTACTTTATACTCACTTTTAAAAAATAATATATCATGCATTTATTATTTTATTTTCTTTAGTTTTTTCTTTTTTGGCTGCCCCTTGACATATGAAGTTCTGGGCCAGGGATCGGATCCGAGCTGCAGTTCTGACCTAGGCCACAACTGTGGCAATGCTGGTTCCTTTAACCCACCGTGCTGGGTTGGGGATCCAACCCGAGTCCTGGTGCTGCAAAGATGCCATTGCTAATCCCATTGTGCCACAGTGGAAACTCCTATATTCACTTCTAAATCGCATAAGAACTATGCCTATTTTTGTAATAGGCACTCATCATGACTTTTGGTTTCTGCACATCCTTACAATACTATCATCTCGAGTGTTTTTTTTCGCCCTCAAAAATCACCATCCTTAATACATACATCTTGAGAATACAGTATTGTCCAAATGTAGTTTCGACAACAGTGAACATGCTGTTGTCTTTATCATCATTCCCTTCTCCTCTCTTGCGAAGTAGAAACTTCTACTTCTCAACCACAAGTTGAATTTAGAATCCTTCCATTTAATAATTTGAATGAAGGTAATTTTATTCTTCTTTTTCTTCACCATATAGCCCTTGCTTCTGTTTCTCTTTACCTCATGTTACAGCTACATTATAGTTCCTTTCTTTATATCCTCTACTCACAACCTTACCCAGCAGTTTTCCTGTGCTGTGGCAAGAGGGCAGGAGGCAGAAAAGGAAAGGGATGCCCGCAGGAGTCTAATGGCCTATGTTTCTTCACTCTGCTGGGGAACTTCTCCTGCCTGGCTCTTTATTGCTTTCCTTTGATATTGGAGGGTTGGCATTCTCATCCTAGCCTGCTGGTTCAAGATTCTAGAACTGCATGCATTAGAGGGGGGAGAATTAAATGTTTGAATTAATAAAGAATAGAATTTGGACCACCCCTGATTTAATCATTTTATTTTTATTTCTGGAAAATACCTTTAAATGACTTTCAATAGTCCCCTGTAGGAGGATTGTGACAATGGCCCAATTCCTCTTGATATTTTTGAAACAAATGTGCTTAGTTGTTAAGAGCCCCCCTTCAAGGAGCCTATAGAGGTTTCAGGCTCTTAAGAATGCATGTTCTAATCTTCCGGAACATTGGTATTATCACAGTTTCCTAGCAGAAGTCATGATTGGTGAACCCAAGAGAAAATCTGGAGTTTTTCCCAGTTGGTATCTGGGTTGCTTTCTCTTATATTAGCACATAGTAGAGCAATTCAGAATTAGGTTTGGCAGATACATGTGACGCCTACTGATTTTTGTTGTTGTTGTTGTTACCAGAATTAATTTTTGCTATCAGCATCATACCATAATTTTGTGTGCTTCTGAATGTGTGTGGACCTTTGCATTATTATATTTCCCTGGGAAGTGACTAAAACCAGACTTTACTTTGTACTGTATCATTATTGTCAATATATGTGGCAGGGATATGGGAATAGACACTAAGTAGACAATTGGTTTTGACAATATAATCTAAACATTGTGTCATTGTGCTTAGTTCAGACAAAAACATGCATTTCCATGGTAAGAAGAAAAAAAAGTATGTTAATTAACATATCTAACTCTGATCCAAATTCTAAAGTCAATGTTAGACTGCAGAAGTATAGATATTAGGCACTTCAAAAAAGAACATTTTTTTAAAAAACTTTGCAAACTGAAATCTAATATTTACTCAGTTATTACAACCTCTCCTTGATCATTTTTATTGTAGTTAATCCCTTTGAAGCTTTTATGTTTTCGTTTCTATTTGGTTTTCTTTTTTTAATATAGTAATAATGTCTGACTAGATTTCATCCTTTTCAAACTGAAGCCAAATATTATACCTGGGCTTTGTGTAATTAAATTCTTATTTTAGTGTAGCTAGACATATATTACGATCACCAAATTAAAACCTGCAGTGTTTACCAGACTGTAAGATAAACTCCTAGTGGAACAAATAACCTAAAATATAGTGGCATTTAGTCTTATATATGTGTATGTGGCATTTGGCCTTATATATGTGTATGTGGCATTTAGTCTTATATGTGTGTATGTGGTAGATGCAACTGCAAACCAGTAATCTCAGAAGTGAAGGTCAGGATCCCTGACAGAGATTATAATCAAATTAAAGTAACTTGGAGATGAACTTCACGCTACTCTTAACCCATAGTTCTTTTCTGGAATCTCAAAAATTGGAACTAGACCTGAACTTTAGCAGGAATTTGGAACGAGGAAACTAAAAAGACAGATATTGATGTCTAATATGAAAAGAAGCATATTACAAACAGCAGATTGTCAGCAGCCTGTGAGCTTTGCTGTATTGAGTGTGCACCGTCAGCAGCATGGATCAAGTCATCCTTCTCACCAGGAGTTCATCCCTGAATGACATTTGCATAAATATGTCAGGTTACCTAGAGGGCGTTGTTATTATTATCAGCATATGTAAGTTCAGCAGTTTTTTTTGTTTGTCTTTGCTATTAAAATAAGTATTCACTGAGAATGTAGGTATCATCCTATAATATAACACAGCTGTATGTAAAAGTGTGCTATGTCTTAAGCTTCCACTGTCTCATTTCATCTTTTTTAATTGTTATTTCCCCAGCACAATTTTTTTTCCCCCACTGTACAGCATGGGGACCCAGTGACACATACATGTATGCTTACTCTTTTCTCCCATTGTCATGCCCCATTGTAAGTATCTAGACATAGTGCTGTACAGTAGGATCTCATTTAATCTTTATATCACACTTATGAGGTAGTGTTATCTATACTGTTTTTCCAACTAATAAGATTTAAAGTTTAGAGATGTGGCATGACTGTACCATGCAGTCAGAAATGAAACTTGGGTCTGTCTCATTACATGCTCTTTTTTTATTTGCTATTCTTAGAAGTGGTCACAATTCCTTCTGCCTCACAACAATTAGAGACCAAAAATAATGAAAAACAATTATTTTGATAATTTATAACCGTCAACATGGATAAGAGCTCAGAAAAACTAGGAGCAATATGGCAATTGGGTGGGGAATGGAAAAGAACATAAAGATAATTTCTAATAAGCATGCGGAAGGACTCTGTGGCTATTCTCTAAAGATATGCAACACATGTATATTATAACAGCTTGCAGTGGAAGCTTGTTATATTTAGCATCTGTATCTTTCTTCTTCTGTTTAACTTGGGGTTATATTTTATCTGTTTCCTGGTGCCCAACAAGTCTGGTCCAGGGAATTATCTCTCACAATATGTTTTCAACAACTTCCTTTCTTTTTATGATTGTACACAGTCTGCTATCATGTGACACCTTTTTTGTGTTGCTGTTGACGGAAAGAGTTTACCAAGGGGTGAAGGAAGGAGTATTGAGCCTGTCTAGTGGACAGTTCTGTGGTTTGAAGTCCCCCAACTACCCCCTAAAGCCAGAGGATTGGGTGCCCAAGAAAATCTCTCTCAAAGATCAGGATTGCAGGAGAGATTAAGACTTTCTTTGAGGATCCTGTCTTAGGGCAGTAGGTTTGGTTATTTGCCGGACACCTACGCAAGAGGAAGAACAATCCTGTTAAGTGAGTGGCTGGAAGAAGTGAGGCAGACATCTGTCATACCCTAGAGATCAGCCTGCTTTTAAGGGGACCTTGAAGCAAGAACTTAAGTGACTTAAGGTGGGAGGAGAGGATGAGCTGGAGGCAGGTTTCCAGTGTCAGAGGCAAGTGCAGTGGGAGGCCAAGAATGGTGATTTCATACCTCCGTGTGAAACTGTGAGCCCTGGGTGCTTGCTTGCCTTCAGTGATGAAAACCAGCAGCCCTACTCTCAAAGACAGCTGCAACCAAGATGGAAACAAGCAAGCAACAAGGAAGCAAACAAAACAAGACAAAAATATTTCCCCTCCTTCCTAATCCCTCCATTTTCTGGTTATAACCTTGTGTATTTATTTGTAGTTCATAATATTTCATGTGTAATTCATGACGTTTCATTTAAATTACATAGAACATCATGAAAATAATTAAATGTGAGAGGAAAAATAGTAAATATGAAGACTAGAAAAATTATAAAATATTGTAATTGACATGTAAGAATAAAAGAGCAGAAGAAATCAGTCATGAACATAAGTATGTAGTAGAATATGCATTTCTGAATTGAAGAACATAAGTCTGCTGACCAAAGGAGTTAAAGTATTCTTACCTAGAATACTTTCATAGTATTTTTAAATTTGAAGGATAAATAAAACATTTATAAGCACTTAAGAAGTTGAGAACATCTGTCTAGTTTCAGATTTTTCTCTTCAGAACTACTTTTCAGAAGAAGAATAAAGTTACATTAGTTAAAGGTTGATTAGAAAATGACTCCAGGAATTCCCATCGTGGCGCAGTGGTTAACCAATCCGACTAGGAACCATGAGGTTGCGGGTTAGATCCCTGGCCTTGCTTAGTGGGTTAAGGATCTGGCGTTGCTGTGAGCTGTGGTGTAGGTTGCAGTCTTGGCTCGGATCCCACGTTGCTGTGGCTCTGGCGTAGGCCAGTGACTATGGCTCTGATTAGACCCCTAGCCTGGGAACCTCCATATGCCCTGGGAAGCAGCCCTAGAAAAGGCAAAAAAAGACAAGGAAAAAAAAAAAAAAAAAAGAAAGCAAAGAAAAAAAGAAAATGACTCCAAAATTCCAAAGCAACTACACTTCCTTTCATAAATAAATACAGCAGAGAGCAGTACCCACAGATTTATATAAGATTTTGTGATCCTGAAACTTGTTAGCCCTTTATTAATCTAAGTAATATTACTTGCAGAAATTCTTGCTGCTGGAGTATTTTCAGCTATGATAGTAGAAATCCTAGTTCAAAGTGGCTATAATACATGTATGTCTATATATTTTTTTCTATGTCATCTCTCTCTCTCACTGCTTTTTATTTATGCTCTAGCTTGATGTTCCAGAGCAGTACTGGTGGGGAAATATATCTGATAGGTATAATAAATAGTAGTTTTCCTATTGCAGTTGAAGCAAAAATTAAATGTTGCATTATTTACATCTGCTCATCTATCCCACTAAGGCTTGCTAAAGGAAATCACTGGAAATAAGAAACACTGAACGTTGTAGAAATTTAGACAGTTGAAATACCTTGGGATAGCTCTAGTTATTAATAAAATTACCAGAAGCTTCTCACAAGTCCTTGAACCCTTGAAATATGGCATTGAAAAAATAAGAGAACAGTCTGCTTTAGTTACAGGCATCAGTTCTCAAGATTCCATGAGCTTTATTTTCTATATTTTTAGATCATACTTGAAACATAGGTGTGTTTATTTTTCTCCTTGGTTTGGATCATGCATCCTCAAAGCCATATTTACTAGAGGGGAAGAAATTACAATCGAATCCGAGTTGTAGACTGGAGATAAAAAGGACCTGGAGATAGGATAAGCACTTACTGATGCTGCAAAATTGCTAAGGTGCAGCATCACAAGGCTAAATTTAACCTAACCAAGCACACATGGTATTTTAGTTGCTGGAATCGTATTGCTTTAAAAATGAGTTTTTAATACCAAGAATAGTTCACATGTGGGAGCTGAGAGAAGAACTAATAGAGTGAAGAAGGTTGAAAGATTGAAGCCTGGAGTGTGTGACAAGATAAATTCCAACCAAAATGTGAAACTGGGATAATTTATCTGGGACCCAGGGAGCTGTAGCTTAGAATGTTCTACAGATATTTTTAATTTTCAGAATTCATTATGCTAATATTTCTACATGTGAAGTGACTTAATGTTAAAGAATGATGACCTTGGAATAAAATGGAATAAGAACTAGGAAATAAGGGGCAGAAAAAAAAATCAAGTTTTCAGAGGAATGAATTTATCTGTTTTATTAGGAAAAGATTATATATATATATATACACACACATATATATATATAAAACCTGGTCAAAGAGGAAAGATTTTATTTTATTCTAAAGTAAAAGAAAAATATGCCACCATCTTAGTGAAAGAAAAGTTGGAAAAATAGGTGGTCTACAAACTTAGGACAAGTAATAAAAGTGAAAGCCCAGGACCCAGATATTTGTACACTCAAGTTCTGTTTGTAGTAGCATCAAATGATGCATATGTAAACAAAATGTGGTTTATGTATAGAAGGAGATGTTAGCCTTGAAGAAAGTTCTGACACATGCTAATTATTTGAATATACCCTTAAGACATTATGCTACATGAAGTAGGTTAGTATCAAAGAGGCAAATATTGTATGATTCCATTTATATGAGATACTGGAATAGTCAAATTCATAGGAACAGAGAGTAGAATGGTAATTTCTAGGGGTTAAGGGGAGAGGGGAATGGAGTGGTAATGTTTAATGAGTAGAGCATGTCATGTCAGTGGGAGGGGAATGAGAAAGTTCCAGAGATGGATGCTGATGGTGGTTACACAACAATGGGAATATACTTAAGCTCACAGAAATATACAGTTACAAATGGTTACAGCAATAAATTTTATGTTGTGTTTATTTCACTGCAAGGAAAAAAAGTGAGGCTTCACTTTTAGAAACAGTAAATAATGGTTTGAAGATGATCAATTTAGAGAATACTGATTTTAGGCTGTTTTAACAAATTATATGCATAATTTGAATATTCTTTCATTTAAAGTAGGTATGATTTATTCATTCACCATTTCTACTTTTATAAATAAGAATAAATATGAAAGACTTCATATCTGAATAATAAAATTTTTATGAATAGCATGGATTTTGTTCTAGAAGAGCCAGTATCTAAAAGTATGTTCTGTTCTTATTGTATAATTTAACTTATAACTCTTTATAAATTAAACGCTGAGAACAATTTAAATATTATTAAAATTATTATTAATTTTAATAATTATTAATATTATTAAAATTATTATTAATTTTAATAATTATTAATATTATTAAAATTATTTGGTTTTAAAGCAACACAGCCTTACAGGGATTGTATTAAAAGAGACTGAGAAATATGGCGTGTTTCAAGTAGGTCTCTCTGGGACCTCCAGACAGACTTCCACCTTTTAGTTATATCAAAGAGCATTTTAATTTGCAAGCTCATGTCACTCTGCTTGGCACTGTTTAAATCATTTGCAATATTAACATTCCAGAACTGTATTATCTAATACAGTAGCTACTGACCATGTGTGCTGTTGAGCATGTGAAATGTGGCTACCCCAATTACTAATAAATATGAAAGGATCACAACATTTCAAAGATGCAGGAGGATAAAGGTATTTGTCCATGTTGTAAAATATCAATATAGCATGTATGCTGAAATGTTAACATTTTTGAAATTTGGAATTAAATTATTAAAATTAATTTTACCTAGTTTCACTTTTTTTTTTAGTGTGGCTACTACACAATTTTAGCTAACTTTTTTGGCTCATGTTCGTGGTTTGCATTATATTTAAATGACAGCAAAGACCATCCTAGGATATCATAACCTAAACATAGTTGAACCTGACAATGAGAAAACCAGTTCAGGATGAGATATGTTGCCTTAAGGTACAGATTAATTTTCAGGAGGGACTAGCTTTCATTAGATTACCAGACACCAGACCATAGCTAGCTTGTCTTATTCCCTGTCATTGCCATTCCTTGAGAGTGGCAATGTGTGTGCTTCTGCCACTGATCTCTGAGTATAGCCTTTGAGAATGATTTTACCCTAGTTTTGGGCCAGTTTCTAAGTATAGTAAGTCATTTATGTTTACAGTATGGATATATTCTTTCAAAATTCAAGGAAAAAATTAAATAAAATACTATAAAATAGTGGAATTCGGTGATCGGAAGGAATTAACACAAGATCCTAACATGTTTAGTGATTTGTTTGTGTACCAGAGTTAGTGGAAAATAAGAAAGTAAGTACAACACATCCTAGCAGTTACCTACTAGAAATCGACAGGGACACGTTTTGTTTGTTAATGCAGCACCCGGATATCCCTAACAAGTGTCACGGGATGCTGAATTAGGATCTGTTGCTTACTTCTGTACACGTAATATAAGCAGCATGATTATAATTTTCTTTCTCTTTCTTTCTTTTTTTTCTTTCTTTCTCTCTCTCTCTCCCTCTTCCTTCCTTCCTTATACCTGGACCCACGGCATACAGAAATTCCTGGGCCAGAGACTGAATCAAACTGCAGCTATAACCTACGTTGCAGCTATAGCAACATGAGATCCTGTAACTCACTGCCCCAGGCCAGGGATTGAACCCACGCTTCCACAGCAACTCAAGCCACTTCAGTTGGGTTCTTAACCCACTGCACCACAATGGGAACTCCATAATTTTCTTGAGGAAAGAACTACATTTACTGTTTTTAATGTTCCTTACTCCCTACTTTTTAATTTCCTAAAACACTACTGCATCATGGCTCTAAATTATTATATATTTCTTATTTGATTATCTGTCAGGCATCTATTTAAGCTGATTTCATAAAACATATTAACTAAAACTAAAAATAAAATACTTTTTGGCAAAAAAATAATTGCCTACTTTTATTCATTCTTTACTAATGGACACTTTTTAGAGGATCTCAAATGTGTTAGAATATTTGTTAAAGGAACCCTACATTTCTTACATGGGTGCAATTCAAATAAGACCTCCATGTTTCCAGGGGGCGGTAACATTCCTATACATTCTACACATTCCTTGACCCTTGCTTCAGTTGAACTTGAAGTCTTAAGTTTGATGTTTCACTCACTCTTTTTAATATCATTGTGAAAATATGGACTCTATTACTATTTGATCTGAAATATCAGTATTAACCCTAGGCCTATAGCAAGAAACCTAGTATTTATTGGTAAAGAGCTAATACTCTTGTAAATTAAATCACAATTAAATTACACGTTTTAAATATAAATATTTAAATTGTCTTTAAATAATTTAGTGAGACTCCTTAAATTTCTAAGTAGATTTTCCTATGAGATATTCTGATTTATGTCTCTTAGTTTATTACACTTTTCTACAATAGCTATAAAGAAGATGCTAGGAGGAAAGTTAGCCTACATTAAAGTTATCACTGCCTCAGGTTTTATTTCTAAAATTCTCTTTAATATCTGTTAGAACTAAATGCTTTTATATCCACATCATTTGAAAGCTTTAAGAAACTTTAAGTGTGTGTAAAGGATGTCTGTATGACAGAGACACTCCTAAAGTCAGTCAGAGGAATTTGGAGCTGTACGTTGGAGTTGTCATCAATTCACTCCCTCAGACTTCAAATGAGGATTTCAAGGGCCAGGTATGTTCCCTGAGTTGTACAAGATCACATAGCTAATTAGTGACAGGTCTGGGGTAAGGACTTGAAATACCTGTATCTTTGTATAGTTACTTCTGGTGTTTCTGAAGAGCCTCTTGTCCTTTTCTGACAAAATGAAACATATGGATTAAAAGCAAACATTCTAACCTTGTCAGTTTTCACCTGCGTTTCTGTAATACCCTATGCCCATGCTTTACTTCCATTTTGTAGTTTCCTGTGGTACTTTCCTGTTTTCCCCGCAATTATTATCTTCATCAAGTCTTTATCCTGTGAAAAACTCCTTCACTGGCTACTGATTCCTATTCAGTGTCCTTATACTGTCCTTGAGTTTTTAGAGTGCAATCACTTTTCTTTTTATTCAGTCTTGTTTCATTTCTTTTAAATTCCTCAGAGTTGCTTTTTTTTTTTTGGTTTTTAGGGCCACACCCATGGCATATGGAGGTTCCAGGCTAGGGATGGAATCAGAGCTATAACTGCCAGCGTACATCACAGCCACAGCACTTGAGGATCCGAGCTGTGTCTGCAACCTACACTATGGCTCACAGCAATGCCGGATCCTTAACCCACTGAGTGAGGCCAGGGATCGAACCCGCAACCTCATGATTACTAGTCATATTCGTTTCTGCTGTACTACAATGAGAACTTCTGAACTCTTCAGAATTTTAATGGAGGGTAATGAACATGTAGTAAGTATTTATATGGGATTTGAATAGTTCAGAATCTTTTTCTCAGTAACCCCCTCCAGTGTGTTAACCAATGTGCCCCCCTTCATAGTGTTATTTATTACTTTTGTATAGAACTCTTCTTCCTTAAGAACTTATTTGCTTCACAATATTTTCTGTGTTGTAATCATTAACATTTTTTGGTGGTAGTATTTTGCAGAATGTTCAGGAAAAGATAATCTTATCTATTTGTTCATATAAGAATTACAGAAATCTTGTTAGTCTGGAATAAAGAGACTGTATAAACATTTGCAATGCATGAAACTAGTTTTTAAAAGGAAGCTCTAAAGGACGTTTTTGGGACAACTGGGAATATTTGAATATGGTTTAGAGACTAGTTATGAACTCTTGTCAGTTATTTTAGGTGTCATACTGGCCTTTGGCTTTGTAATGATCCTATTCCTAGGAGTTGCATGATGAGGAATGAAGAGGTGAGGTGTCATTATTTTTATAACTGACTATAAAGTAACAGCAAAATATGTGTATACACAGATAAATAACAGATAAACAAATATGCCAAAATATTACAATTATTGAAGGTAGTTTGAGGACATGTTTTTTTAATACCATGAAACTTTTCATAACCAAAATAAAAAAACAAAAGAAGGATTCTGTTCTAAGAAGATGCTCTAAAGCAGTAAATATGTAAACATTTCTTACCATAATATATTTGTTTGATAATATAATTATGGAAAGCAGGAGCTTTGTGGCAGAGATGAGAGGATGTGTGTTACTTTTCCAGAACAACACCATACTTTTCTATGTCACTTATATCATTTCTGATGTGCATTGATACTGATATTACCACATAAATGTGATTTAACATCATAGATGATAACTATTTTTCTAATCTGATATTCTGTTTCTTCATAGGAATGCCCCATAGGATAGTGTGGAAGGAAAATAATATTTATTTAGTGCCATTCAAGATATTTAACTTAGAATTATAGACAAATTTATCCATTATTGCAAATGAATAATAAGAAGAGTATTATACTATGAAAATTAGTGCTCATTCGTTTTTTCATTCTTTTTTTTTATTATTTGTGTTGTACACCATGATGGAAACTGAACATGAAATGGTTAACAAGGCAACATCTGGATTCTCAGAGACATAATCAATGATGCTGAGGAGAGAACAGGTGATTATAATATCATCTGTGAGATGAAACTCCTGCCATTGGAGAGAAACTAAACTCTAATTGGCAACAGAGAAAGAGAGGGAAAGAGAGAGGAAGGGGGTGGGAAGGAAGGGAGTGAAAGAAGAGAATTTACCTATTTTACCTACTGAATTGAAAACTCTAGGACTCCTCTAGTTTAAGGCACAGCTTCATGCCCTCAGGAATTTGTCTCCATTTCTCAGCTCTGATTTTCCTCTCTCAGAGCTTCTCCGTCTTCCCCTCTGATAGCAGGGTGACTCAAGCAGTGATAGATGAATACCTTACTGGTTTACAAGTCTGGCAGAAAGAGCTGTCATCATTCTAATTGTTAGAGGAAATCCCAGAGCTGATGATGCTAAGTGTGTCTCAGTGCTCATCACTGCAACAAATGATATGGCTTTGATTGTCTGTGTCTAGATTATATTGTTGCTCCTGTCACGGTGGAATAGTGAGGACCTCTGAAACAACACAGTCTGAGAGCAGAAGCAAAGCGGATTCTTAAAGGAAATTGGTGTGTTACTAGTAAAGAGTGGGCAGCCTGTGAATACCAAGTAGGCAAATGTGATAGCTATTCATCACAGAAAATGAGCTGTGACAGTGACAAAGTACTAAGGCAATGAAAAGGAGGAATACCATACACCAACAAAGGAGATGCCATGTGATTTAATAACATGAGTACAATGTCTTATTTTGGAGGGACACCACACACCAACAAAGGAGATGCCATGTAACTTAAGATCATGAATACAATGTCTTATTTAACATCTTTTCATCTTACAAACAGTAGCACTATAGACACTATTCACATGGCTTGTATAAAGCAGTGAATAATTATCAGTCGCCTGTTTGTGTTTATTTTCCCCTTTATTTGGAATCGAATGTTTATATAACTAGTTAAGAAGAGGTAGGTATTAGGTCACGATCTTTACTACATTTTAGTTTATACACATACAAGATCCAGATTCTTTTCAAAAACTTCAAGATCTATAGCCATATGATCAATAAATACAGCACAATGCTAGGCAGTAATTCCTTCCAAATATATGAAAGAATATTAGTTAAAATTATTCAAATATAATTGGATAAAGAACATTTTTTATCTTTCTGAACCTCACTTTGAGGTTAAAGTTAGCGCTTCAGGAAGACTGCAGATTAAGCTAGAGTTATAAGGAGAGCTGCTTTGCAAAATTATGATGGAGAAATCAGAGAAAATCATGTCATATAAATTTGCCACAAAAAGGTCAACTATTCTTGGAGTAAAGTATGAAGAACTTTTGAGATCCTAGTGTATATAAAAATAATAGTGAAATTACTATGTGAAAATATAAAAAGCTGGAAGTTCAAGTAGGCTGAAATGATTTGATTTGATATAAAGACCATTTTAAAAACATAATCACAAGTGTAGGATGTATTTTCCTTTACATATACATATTCTTGAGATTCAAATTCAACGAACTCTTGGTAAAATGACTTTGGAAAAAGAGTTATAGCCTTAAAATATTTCAAAACCAAAAATAAGTATCAGATCATTTCCTTGAAATGCTTATTAAGGTAAAGTTCATACCCTTTTATTACAAAAACTTAATAGTGTTGGTTAATTAGATATTTCAGAAATTGAAAGCAAAATGACACTTTTTCTAAAGAAATACTATACTATATAGCATAGGAAATACTATCTAAAGAAAGCTATACGCCTCCTTGGACCAAAAACTGGAACGAAACATGAAATAGGATGTGTAACTAAATGTGTAGGCATACTGGACTTTGCTTTTAGACACAAACATGTAAGAGTCTGAGACTTCAATTCTTCTGCATCAGTGAGAGTTAAAAGAACCTACGAAAGATGAGATACCAGAAATGCAGTCAAAGTTGGAAAACATGCCATTTTTAGTCTAACCTGTTAGTGAAAAGAAGTTTGAAATGTAGGAAAGTGGAACAAAGCAGCTGCACTCTTATAATGATTCTACCCACTACCTCTTAATTTCTTCCATGATATGCCCATCTTCACTCAGGTGATACTCTACAGGGCAGCAATTGAGGTGTGTAGATGGTATACTACACAGTCCTCAGGGGTATCACTCACATTGTAGTCCAAATAAAGGGGTGCTTTGGAGTTCTGTGGTCATGGTTCTGGGCTATAGTCCTGGGGATAACAATTCACCAGCCTAAATCTTGTTTCTAGGCAGTGGGCTCTATAACTGAATGGAGGCAGCTATACAACTTCTATAAAGAAAGAAATCTTCCTGGAGTTCCTATCATGTCTCAGTGTCTAATGATTCTGACTAGCATCCATGAGGATGTAGGTTCAATCCCTGGCCTTGCTCAGTGGGTTAAGGATCCAGCATTGCTGTGAGCAGTGATGTAGGTTGCAGACACGGCTTAGGTCCCCTGTTGCTGAGGCTCTGGTGTAGGCCTGTGGCTACAGTTCCGATTGGACCCCTAGCCTGGGAACCTCCATATGCCACAGGCGTGGCCCTAAAAGACAAAAAGACAAAGAAAAAAAAAGAAAGAAAGAAATCTTCAACTTGAAATCTGCCTAAAATTCTAAGTATGATCACCAATAAGGAAAAAGAAAATCAACCAAAAAAAAAAAAATCCAGCCAATAAAAATCAGTTCTAAAAGAATTATAATAATTTTATGACTAAAAATTCTCAAAAAACTAGAATTTATAGACAACAACATCAATAAAATGTAATAGATTACAATAAATAGAAGAGAAACAATAACAGATGTATCCGAAAAGAGCCAAGAATTACTCTCGGAAAGAAAATACAGTCACCTAATGCAGTACACTCAATAGATGGAAAAATACCTATGTTGGAAGCAAAGAGATTAGAAAATTGGAAGATAAGAGAGAATGATTCCCCATTTGTAGCAAAAATGAAGTTAAAGTTATAAAGGAACATTTCAGAAACACCAAAATTAGATTGAAAATATATAACATATGACTGTGTTAGAAAAGAAGAATGGAGTTTAAGAGGTGATATTTGAAAAATAATTTCCAAGAATTATCTAGAATTAAAGGAAGACATACAGAATTTCTGTTGTGGCTCAACAGTTTAAGAACCCCACATAGCGTCCTGTAAGGATGTGGGTTCAATCCTTGGCTTCACTGGTGGTTAAGGACCCAGCATTGCCTCATCTGTGGTAGATCACAGACTCAGCTCAGATTCATCGTTGCTGTGGCTCTGGCATAGATCAGTACATGCAAATCCTATTCAACCCCTAGGCTGGGAACTGCCATATGCTGCAGGTGTGGCCTTAAAAAGTATATACAAAAATTAAAATAAAAAAATATTAAAAAATGAAAGGAAGACATAAGTTTTCTAATTGACAGTCCATGCCCAGTGCTAACCAGAATAAATAGAAAGATGGATGGAAAGATGGATGGATAGAAATAAAGAGGTACATACATACATATACAAATAAAAATAGAAATATTAAAAATATATATTGAGTCTCTAATGTTGAAACTGCAGAATATATAAGGAAAAAGAATCTTTTTTTTTTTTTGGTCTTTTTGCCATTTCTTGGACCGCTCCTGCGGCATATGGAGGTTCCCAGGCTAGGGATCCAATCGGAGCTGTAGCCACCAGCCTACGCCAGAGCCACAGCAACGCGGGATCCGAGCCGCGTCTGCGACCTACACCACAGCTCACGGCAACGCCAGATCCTTTAACCCACTGAGCAAGGCCAGGGACCAAACCCTCAACCTCATGGTTCCTGGTCCGATTCGTTAACCACTGAGCCACGACGGGAACTCCGGAAAGAGAATCTTATAAGCAATTAGATGGTGAAGACTTAAAACCTGAATTTAGGAGTTCCCGTCGTGGCACAACAGAGACAAATCTGACTAGGAACCATCAGGTTTTGGGTTCGAGCCCTGGCCTCGCTCACTGGGTTAAGAATTTGGTGTTGCCATGAGCTGTGGTGTGGGTCGCAGATGCAGCTCGTTGCTGTGGCAGTGGCATAGGCCGGCAGCTGTAGCTCTGATTACACCCCTAGCCTGGGAACCTAAAAAGCAAAAAACCAAAAAACCCCTGATTTATTTTTAAAACGACTAGGGTCTGGGATCGTAGTCAATAAAAGATATCACAGGACAATGAAAAAAATAATTCAAAATGCTCAAGGACATTGATTGTAATTTGGTTCAAGGGTAGAGACAAATAAAAGACTCATTCTCAATGTTTAGCACACACACAAAAAACCCCTGAATAAAAGAACTACTGAGAAAAATACAAAAAAATGAACTTAATGTGAAGAAACAATACAAGGATCAATGTGGTAAATGTAAGGCAGTATTAAGTGGAATAATTAACAATAAGTAAAATTTTTAAGTTTCAAAAGATATTACTAAAATTCTATACAATAGTTACAAGGAAAATGAGGGAGATGTTGATTTGTGACTAAAACATTCTTTTCGGCCAGTAATAGATAAACTGAACTAGTTTCAACATTTTTAGAAATTGTGTTAATTATTTGTATTAAACATATACATGTAATCAATTTAAAGTGGTATCTAGTTTTCTAAAGATATAAAACAAAGGAAAGTAATCACAATAGAAAAAAAAAAACATACACAGAGATAGACGCACACCCTTATAGAGCAGGTGATAGAAATAAATTCAGTTTAAAAGTAGTCATAATAATTTCAAACAGATTAACTCAGTCATACAGGGACTGTGCCTAACAAATTTGAAGAAAAAGTAAAGCATTTGATGTTTTAAAACCAACCAAAAAAGAGAAACAAACAAGACAAAGTGAAATTGAAATAATGGCAGGAGATATTTAGGTAAGTTATAATCACTCCTTGCACCCAAACACATTCACAATTAGCCAGTATAGCAGTGTTAGTGAAAAAATTAAAAGCAAAAACAGTAGTGAAATTAAAGAAGGTTGTGTCCTGAGAGATCCAAACCAGTGCAATAATAGAGGAAAGGAAACCACTCTTAAAATGTTCGCTCAAATGACACCTTTTCTAAGAGACTTGTATTCATTCTATTTAAATTGCAAACTACACTCAGCTCACACATTTCAAACCCTACTTTTCTACTTTATTTCTTAGCACTGTCACTTCTAAGACTTTTCATTTTATTTAGTTTTTTTATTTTATGAATAAAGAAACATTGCTAAAAATTTATGAAAGTAAAAAATTTTATGCAAATATTAGATTAATATGTACCCTTGCTCTGGTTATGGATACATAAATATTCAACAAACATTAAAAAATCAGGATGGTGAAGATACACTTCAGTTTTAGGATTGTGGTTATTTCTAGGTAGGATTGAGAGAAATGTTTATATAGACTTTAGTGAGTCTGTAATTTTTATGTTGATTTTTATAAATGAACTAAAGAAAAATATAACATTTTAACATTTGTTAAATCTGTGTAGTGGGTACACAGATGTTCATGATTTCATTCTGTAAACTTCTCTGCATATTTGAAATATTCCTAATAGGATGATCATTTCATCTATCATAATTTGGTAAAACTTCAACCTTCCTTGTTTTATAAATTAATTATATCAAGAATGTTAACAAGTAAAGATTTTTAAATATATTCAGAGAAATTAATAGAAATTAAAAATAATGTTTTACAAAATCTCCAAAAAAACAGAGAGAAGCTGAATTCATGCTATTGACTTTATTAATATTAGACTGGTGAGATTTTTATGGATCTATCAACTTAAATGCTGTAGCCCTCACATTCTTATTGATTGCAATGGACATTGCAGAAAGATCATTGCATTTGTAAGATTAATAACAAAAGAAAAAATGAGAGGCAAAAAAAGTATAATAGAAATGTTACTCCTTTAAAATTAGAATGCCATAGTAGTGGCAGTGATTTTGTAAATTGGAAATTAATCAAGTATAGAAATGACTAAAATCGTCTTAGTAGCATTGACTTTATAATAAAATAGCAAACTTGACTTAAAAGGTCCATAAATTGGAGTTCCCTAGTAGTCTAGTGGTTAAGATTTCACTTTCACCACTGTGGCTTGGGTTCAATCCCTGGTCTAGGAACTATGATCCCACATCATGCTGCTTCATGTGTAGCCAAATAAATAAATAAAAAAATGCCCATAAATTGTGGATGAAATCTCAGATGTGGACAATAATTGTAACATTAGATATAAGAATTTCTCATGGAGATAGTTTTTATTATCATAATTTTTCTTTTAAAGTTAACCTGTACATATACTATAAAAACTGAGATGTCTGTATATCTCTCTGATTCCAACAAGCAATATTAGTCATCTTCATAAAAGCTCTTAAGTACTAATTACATGAAATAGTTGAGTGATACTTTAAAAATCATACACTTTTCTCTAATTTCTAAAAATTGATCCTCCCAGGAAGGTTCAGAACCCAGACAGAGAAGGCAAAGCAGAGTCAATGCATTCAGGAAACAGAAAGAGGAAATAATGGTATTTGAATATCACAAGTGAGAGTTGGAGCGAGAAAGGCAGTGGCATTTTCTTGAGACAGTAGTGGTGGAATGACATGTCCTGAAAAGGCCAGATGAAGAAAGGAATCCCATTCCAGCGGTTTTGTGTTTTCTGAATTGACAAAGTTCCAGGTACAATTTCTTAAAGAATGTATTTCCCATAGTCTTCTGCCAGAATGACTGCTATTATTTTTCTTAAAATTCACCACAATATTGTGCAGAATAGTAAATGCAACTTTTTCCTCCTGAAATTCTAAGAAGCTTCTTAGCTTTTGTCTTTGATATTTTTTCCTTCCTATTCCCCCAAGATGTATATCACACACAGGTATGGTTGGTATGTGCAGTCTTTATACAAGAAGCTCAATTGGTAAATTTGTCTCACATGATATTTTGTATTGTGTATAGGTTTTCACATACTTGTGCTTTCCTTTCTCCTTAATTAGAATGTTAGTCCTCTGTAGAAAGAACATTTTTCTTTAGGTTTAATTAGTATATTCTTAATTGTTGAAGTCAAGAAATTTAGTTAACGTGGCACTGATTTTCCTAAAGAATTTATTTTTATGAAATAAATATTATGTGTCCATGGGGAAAATTTTTCTAGTGGGTTAAATTATAATTATTTGAATAGAAAAAGCATGAAGGGCTTAATGATAATACTGTAGATATACTGGCTTTTCCTTAAATCCAATTTGCCAAAAGATGAAGCATCATTATATTAAACAAAACCAACCTATTCTCTTATATTTACAAAGTAAGTTTCAAAGTTTACTCAACAGATTTTTGTTTGTTTGCCTTACTGTTCATCTTTGACTTGAGTCTATCAGACTATTTTTACTGTAACTCTGGAGATATCTCAAGCTAATAGAGTTGTCTTTCATAAAAAAATTTGGGGGAAAAGGTTGATTTTTCCCCAAACATATGAAGTCCTTCCTTTAGTTCTGTCCAGATACTTGAGTTGAGACATTCCTACTCCCTGGCCTTTTTAGATGACTTCCAAGAAGTAGCGTCTATTTATTTCCTTTCCGCTTCTTTGATGAAAATGATAGTTGTAATGATGGCAAGTCTTTAGTCAAGCATTTTGTGTGTGCTGAGTACCTTACATTCATTATTTTATTTGATTTTCTTTACATCCATATGAAGTCAATACCATTGTTACTGCTAATATCACTGAAACTCAGAGATGTTAGGTAACTTGCAAATATCACATAGCTAGCAAATAAGAAAGCTAGAATTTAAACTCAGGATTGCTTGACTCAGTGTTCAGTCATCCCAAGCGAGGTAACAACTAAGCCTCCTGATCTTTGCTTGAATGAAATAATAAATTGTTGAGGCCCTGTGGTAAATACGTCTCAAGATAGCACTTACGTACTATTCTCCTCACTCTTCTGACTATCTGAAATGGTCCTTAACATTTTTCTCCTTAAATTACTTTTGAATAGGTTAAATCTGTGTATGGTTTTAAAGTTGAACCATAAAAAAGAGAATAATCTGAGAAATCTTATTCCCATATTAATGAGGACCTGCAGCCCTTTATTTCTTTCCTCACCTCTAGTTCCCTATGGGTAACTCTATTTATAAGTTTCTTATTTGCCTTTCCAGTATTTACTTTGCAAAATGTAAGCAAAATCGAATATACGTTATTATCCTTCTTCTCCTTCTTTCTTTTCTTTTCTATTTTTCTTTTTTTCTTTTGACAGCTGCACCTACAGCATATGTAAGTTCCCAGGCCAGGTGTCAAATCGGAGCTGCAGCTGTAGGCCTACATGACAGCCACAGCAATGGCAGATCCAAGCCTCATCTGCAACCTACGCCACAGCTTATGGCAATGCCAGATCCTTAACCCACTGAGTGAGGCCAGGGTTCAAACCCACATCCTCACAGAAACTCTGTTGGACCCTTAACCTGCTGAGCTACAAGAAGGAAACTCCTTCTTCCTTCTTAAACAAAACTTCTCTAAGGTATGCATTTTCTTGAACTCTACTTTTTTACTTAACTGGTACTCTATCCCTAGCAGTATATGAAGACCTTTCTCACTATTACTTTATAGCTACATTGTACTCTTTGTTATCTAATGAAAGTTTCTAATAGTTCTTTTTCAAATAACTGCAAAGCTTTATATTTGTTTTAGTAACTAGACAGGATCCTTCTTTCAGTCCTGACAGTTACCAAATTCATTTCATAGATACATAATACATGAGATATGAAGTCATTTAAAATTGATATGTCAAAGATACAATAGGGTTATTATCAGAAAGCATAGTTACTAAAAGTCCAGGAAGCTAATTGATAAATGAAAAAGTAGAATTTACTTTATAAGTTTTGGAGACTGAATCACCCCCCTAAAATAGCCTAGTTATTAAGATCAGAGGAACCTGGATTTGAAGTCTTCTCTGCTCCATATTGAATCCATGAACATAGATACGTTTTCCAGCACCTCTGATCTTTAGTAACCTCCTTTGTAAAATGGGGAAAACAGTAGGTACCTCAGAAGATCATTATGAGGATAAATGAGATAATTAATATGAATCTGAAGAGTATGTGGCAGGTAGTAGTCATATAGTAGAAAATTGTTTTCTTCTTTCTATTGTTCAAATTAATATTGTAGAAATGTGAGTATTATCTGGTTTTCCATCTTCCTCACCTAATCTTGTCAATGAATAGTTTAAGATGAAAATGTCTTTCTTGGCATATATCACTGTGGTTTTCTTTTGGACTATTATATAGTCTCCATCTTTCTCTTTGGTCTCATTCTTTTTCTCTGCTAGACTCCTGATGATTTTATAAGAACCATCTTAAGTGATCAAGGCCACCCACTGTTTTTAATCAGAGCCACAGTGCTGCATGTAGCTGAAAAAGCATTAGAAGGGTAGGTACATGACAAGGTTGGATGCTAATTGGATTTGGGGATTAGAGTGGCATGAATAAGCTCAGCACTTCATCTTCGTATTTGATGACTGTTAGAACATTTTGCTCTGGGAAGGTAAAGCAAATGATAGGTCTGAAACAAGGTGAATGACTATGCAACTATCAATCAGAATTCTCTCAAGGCTTCCTGCCATTTGTAAGCAAATCTATTCCTGGAAGAGTCAGAACCACTGCACTCACCTAGTTGGCTGTTTTTAATAATACAGTATTAAAAATGTCAGAATATTCTTCAGACAACTTAAGTTAGCCAGATGCCCACTGAGCTGTGATTTATCTGATTGTCCTATTTTAAAAATATATATTTTTATTGTTTCCATTGTAGTTTGGTTTACAGTGTTCTGAGGGTCCATTTTTGATCACTTTGGAACATTTGACAGGAATAGCCAAGAAGAAGAGACATGTGCTCATATTTAATTTCTGGGAAACTATTAGATGCTTTGTTTTAAAGCTGAAAATAACCTCTATGGACCTTTCAGAAAGGTTAAAGACAATAAAGACAATTTTAAGATGCACCAAATAGTTTTTCTAATTATTTATAATGCATTTGTGGATATCAGCAAAATGAAGCTGATCATTCTGCCTTTCTTGTGCTTCTCTTGTCTCTCTTCAAGGACTGGTTTGCATCTTCTTAGGTCCTTCATTGTTATTCTTTCACCCTCTTGCTTTCATAACTATGCCTGTTAAACACATGCCTTTAAAACTCATTGTTGGATTTTTTTTACTTCCATGAAACCCTAACTCTGCCCAAGGTGTAAATTTTGAAAAATTATACACTAATGTAGAATAGCATAGCATATTTATAAAGGGAATATAATACATGCTGTATAGGAAAACCTATAGATTAGTCAGTCCAATTGCTACTTTCCTGCCGCTGCTAAATTTCCCATTAACTTACCCAAGATTAGTGGCAGTAGAAAAGTTATAGTTTTCTCTGCACCTCAGTCTCACTAAGCTTAAATAACAAAAGGATAACACAAGCTATATAGAAAAGTTCATAAGATGATTACATGAGATAATGTATGAAATCCTTCTGCAAAGTAATTTACATGCGTAGTAATATATTATTTTAACTGATTTAAAAATTTTAATTTGCAGTTTCCTTCATATCATAGAGTTCCCTCTAACACATTATAAGTCAATTCACACTTAATCATACTCAGCCCATGGCACCACTAATTTGATTTTTGTTATTACATTTTTGTCCTTTAAGAGTGTCATAAAAATGGAGACCTATAGTTATTTTGTTTTTACTTTTGCTTTATTGCTGTTTTCTTTTTAATGGCTCCTTTCACTTAATGCTGTTGAATGCATCTTTATTGCTTGTATTAGTAGTTGGCAATGATTTCTGCTACTACATTTCACTGTATGATGTACCAAAATGTCTATCAGTTTACCTGAGAACTGAATGTTACCAGTTTTCAGAAATTAAGAGTAAGCCTGTTTTGAACATTTGAGTACAACTCTTTTTATTTGTAAATATTTTTCTTTTTCTTGGCAAATAACTAAATGCATGTAGAAGAAATATTTAAAGCGATTATTAATAAGAGAGGGTAAAAGCATGTAGAAGGATGTACATTTTCCACATTTTACTTAACTGGCAAAATAGTGACAATTTATACGTATATAGTGCAGTTCCTAGAGCAACCTCTAAAGCCTACTAAATAAACTTATTTTGAGATACACTCAAAAACACTAAAGATAAGTCAAAATGGAGTTCTAAAAATGTTCAAGTAATTGATGAGAAGACAAGAGAAAGAAAAAGGAGAAATAAAACAGATAAAGAGAAAACAAAGCAAAACAAAAAGGCAGACTTAAAGCCTAATACATAAATAATGGCATTAAATACCAATAGTCAAATTAAGGCCAGTTAAAACATACATGGTGGCAGAGTGGATTAAAAATCATGACCAACTGCAGGCTGTCCATAAGAAACTCAATTCAAATATAAGGATATAGACAGATTAAAATAAAAAAAATACATAAATGCAAATATTAAGGTAGGAATGGAAAAATTGATATAGGGAGATAATATAGATTTTGGAGCAAAGACTATTCCAGAAGTAAAGAGGGACATTATATAAAAATAAAATGATGGCTCTGCTAAGAAAATGAAACAATCCCTATCCCTATGTATTTACACCAAACAATTGAGCTTCAAAATGTATAAAGCAGAACTGAAAGAAGTGTAAGTAGAAGCACTCAAATCCATGATTAGAGTTGAAGTTTCAAAACATCTTTCTCAAAAGTTGATAAAACAACTAGACATAAAAAGCAAGGATATAACAGAACTAATGACATCATCAACTAACAGATCCAATCATTTTTTATTGAACTTTATATGCAACAGTAGCAGCATACTTATATGACACTTTTCAAGTGCCCATAAAACATCCAACAAGATAGACCATATTCTTGGCCATAAAACAAAATTTAACATATCTGAAAGAATGAAAATCCAATAGAGTATGTTTCTAACCATAATAGAATCAAACTAAAAGTCCATAACAGGAAACTAATAGGAAATCTCAAAACACTTGGAAACCAAGCAACACATTTCTAGATAAACAATGAGTCAAAGAAAAACTTTCACAGGAATTAAAAATTTAGATTGAACTTAATGCAAATGCAAACGTAACATATGGGTATTTGTAGGACACAGATAACAAAGATTGAGAGGGAGATTTACAGCACTGAATGCATATGTTATAAAAGAGGAAAAATTCAAATCAGGACTCACCCTTTACTTCAAGAACCTAGAAAAACAAGACCAAACTAAATCCAAGTAAGGATGGAGGATGAAATAATAAAGATAGCAGAAGTCAGTGAAATTGAAAGCAAACAAACAAACAAACAAAAAAACCCAACAGAGAATACAAATTAAAGGAAGAGTTGGTTCTTTGAAAAGATCAATAAAATTCGCAAACCTCTGGAAAGAGTGACTCAATAAAATGCGGAGTCAAACTGTCAATATCAGAAACGAAGCAGGGGGTGAGACTATAGATTCTGTAGACATCAACGGGATGATAAGGGAAGATCATAACTCTACACACATATGTTTGATCATTTAGATGAGTTCATCAAAACCAGCTCTCATAACTTATATAATAAGATACAGTTTGGACAGCCCTTTAACTATCAAAAAATTGAATTCGTGAGTTAACAAATCCCCCAAAAGAAGTCTCTAACCCAGATGATACCATTGGAGAATTCTATCAAATATTTAAAGAAGAAGTAACATAAATTCTACACATAACTCTTCCACTAAATAGCTGTTCCTTTATAAAGCAAATGTGACCCCAATACCAGAACCAGATGAAGACAGTACCAAAATAGAAAACTGCAGACAAACATCACTGCAAATATTATGCAAAAATTCTTAATGAAATACCAACAAATATAATATATAAAATACTATACCATAATCAAGTGTAATTTATTCCAGTGAAATCAGATTGTTCAATATTAGGAAATCAAGAAGTGCAGATACCACAATAACAGGTGAAAGAATCAAAGTGTCACAATTCCATTAATCAATACAGTGAAGTCATTTGACAAAATTAAATATATATCATAAAGAAGAACTGTCAGACAACTAGGAATAAAGAGGAAAGCCTCAATTTGATAAAGAACATCTACAAAAAAGCCACAACTATCATTCTGCTTAATGGTGACAGACAAAATGTTTTTTGCCCAAGGCTGGAAATAAGAGAAGATGTTTGCTCTCCCCATTCTAATTCATATAGGCCAGAGCAGTAAGGGGAGGAAAGGAAATAAGAAGCTTATAGATTAGAAAAGAAGAAATAAAACTATCACTGGTTGCAGATGCCATTGTTGTTTTTCTTGAAAATCCTCAAAAATCAATTTTTAAATTCTTAGAATTTTAAGGTAGTTTATAATGTTTTCAGGATAAAAGATAAACATCCCAATGTCTATTGTATATCTTTGAGTTGGGAATGAATAGATGGACACTGAAATTCACCTATAATTACTCGAAATTAGATGTAAATCTAATAAAATATGCACAAGATTTGTGTGCTTAAGTTTAAACCTTTGGATTATGGAAGTCAAGTAAAATCTAGGTAAGTGGACAGACGTGTTCATGGTTTGGAGGTTACCACCTAGCAAAGACGGAAATTATCCCTGAAATAATATACAGATTTAACGGTTACCATCAAACACCCAGCAGGACTTTTAAAATAGATATAGACAATATTATTCTAAAACGTGTATGTAAAAGGTAAAGGAGCAAAAATAGAACAATTTAGAAAAAGAAGTAAGAGGAATTAACCTACTCACTTTCCAAATTTTATTATATAGCCACAGTAGTCAAGACTGTGTGGTATTTTCAGGTTAGATACATAGTTAATGGAGACAGAGAACCCTGAGATGACCTAAGAAAAGTATGCACAACTAGTTTTTGACAAAGGTGTAAAAACTGAGTGGAGGAAAGAGCTTTGCAGGTAAAAAGTGCTTAAGCAATTGGGCATCTTTTAAATAGACCAACAAATGATCCTAAATCAAACCTTAATATAAATTAACTCAAAATGAATTATAGCCTTATATTTAAGAAGTGAAATCCTCAGGAGAAAAAAGCAACATAGAAGAAAATCTTAGAGATCCAGTGCTAGGCAAAATTTTCTTAGACTTGACACTAAAAACAATCCATAAAAGGAGAAATAGATATAATGGACTTCATCAAAATAAAAATCTTGTGCAGTAGAGTCTATTATGTGGAAGAAAGGACAAGCTATACGTGGGGAGAAAATATTTACAGAACACACGTAACAAAGGATCATTATAAATACATGGTGAATTCTCAAGTCTCAACAGTAAAAAGCAGAACCAACATTCTCATTAGAGTGTAGGCAAAAGAAATGAACAGACATTTCTCCAAAGAGGATATACAGATGGTAAATAAGCATGTGAAAAGCTGTCAACATAATTGCTGGCTGGGGAAATGCAAATCAAAACCAAAATGATATATCAACACTCACCTATTAGAATAGGTAAAAAAAAAAAAAAAAAAAAAAAAAAGTAGTGACAACATCATACGCTGGAGAGGATGTAGAGACACTGCTTATCCTTTGTTGGTAGGAATTCAAAAAGATATAGTAACTCTAGAAAATACTTTGGTAGTTTCTTAATAAACTAGATATGCAACCAGCGTATAACCCAGCAATGGAATCCTGGGCATTTATCTAAAAGAACTGACTATTTCACATTAAAAAAAAGTGTACATAAATCTTTTTTGGGGGGAAGTGGGGGGCACCGGCTGCACCCATGGCATATAGAAGTTGCCAGGCTAGGGGTCGAATCAAAGCTGTAGCCGCCAGCCTACACCACAGACATAGTGACGCAGAATCCAAGCCACATCCGTGACCTACACCACAGCCCACAGCAATGTCGGATCCTTAACTCACTGAGCGAGGCCAGGGATCAAACCCTCATCCTCGTGGATCCTAGTCAGGTTTGCTAACTGCTGAGCACGAAGGGAACTCCTCATAAATCTTTTTGATAGCATTATTTATAGCCGCTAAAAAATTGAAAACAATCCAGTTGTCCTTCAACTGGTGAATGTTGAACAAACTGTGTTAGCTCCATACCATGGAACAGTATTCAGCAATAAAAATGAACTGACTCTTGACACATGTAACAGCCTGGATGGATCTCCAGGAAATTATGCTGATAGAAAAAAGTCATCCCAAAATATTGCATACTATATAATTCCATATATATAATAGCTTTGAAATGACAAAATTATGAAAATAAAGAACAAATAAGTGTTTGTCAGGGGCTAAGAAGGAGGTGGAAGCTAGAGGGAATTGGGAAATGGCAAAAATATTACCATTGAGAAAAACTAGGAAAATCACACAGGAGATGACTTTATCTTATTTCCTATAACTACGTATAAATCTATGATTATCTGAAATTTAAATGTTTACTTTATGAATTCCCATTACAGCTTAGCAGATTAAGGGCCCGACATTGTGCCTGTGAGGATGCGGATTCAATATCTGGCCTTGTTCAGTGGGTTAAGGATCCAGTGTTGTTGCATAGGTCACAGATGCATTTGGGTCTGGTGTTGCCATGGCTGAGGCTGTAGCTCCGATTTGACTCCTGGCCTGGGAACTTCCATATGCTGCAAGTACGGTTGTAAAAAGAAAAACAAAAAGTGGTTTAATTAAAAAAAAAATCCCCCCAGTGGTAAACTGCAGCTTTATTTTGTGGAAGATCTGGAATGCTGAGGGGTTTCTCTCAGTGTACTTGCTCCACTGTGCTCTTTCACAGGTCTTCAGTGACTGTGGCGTAGATGAGAGTTCTCACTGCCTTACATTCACCTCAAGTAGACTGCTGTTGTTTGTTACTTGGTGTAAGGTGTTTCTTTAGAAAATTAGATTCTATCATTATTAGGTGAGGCAAGGCCAACAGATCAGGGAATGACTGCAGTTGAGAAAATAATTTAGTGTACTCACAGATCCTAAGAGAAGGGAGCACACCTATGGCGAGGGGCCACATAGGTAGCACCAGGGTCAATGAAGAGGCAGTGGGAGAAAGGAGAAAACTTGGATGAAAGCCTTTATTATGATTTCTGTGAGAAAGAATGGGCAAGGCTGGGTGCCAGGTTAGGGTTGGTTAATTTGAATAATTTCAGCAGTTTGGCTCACAGGGCCTGTCCCTAGTTGTCTGATACCTCACTCTGTGGTAATCAGAGCAGATGGATAGTGGCCCAGAGTGAGAGCCTAATAAATGAGGTGCTTGTTTATAAGCTCTGGATAGAAATGAAGGTATAGTCACAAGCAAGATTTCTGCTATGTCTAGGAACTAGCTAACCCTGAAATGAACCATCCCTCCAGGTTCAGCAAGGCCCCAATATATTAAAGAACCAGAATACAGAAAACCACAAAGTGTGGTTATATCAGCATTAATATACATGTATTTTGTTGGGATGGAGATGCCATTGGAGGATTTTATAATCATTTGCTATGTTCTGAAACTCAGAAAGATTCTGCCTATTGTTCCCCGGGGCATGTGAGGTTCCCAGTGTTCCTGGACTTCTCCTAGAGGCAATAGACCTCTGCTTTGTGTCAGAGCGGTGTTCTCATGGGCGTTAGAGCTTTCTTGCTTGTCCTCCACAGAAGCAAAGTTTTGCTTGGACTTGGGGTAACTGCAGACTGCCTTCCCTTTTCCAGCAGTGTCCTCCTATGGCTTGTCACTCAGTGCAGTGCCTCAGGGGCCTGGCCATGTCTTTGTTCTCCTGCCCCAGCTTCAGTCTTAGGCATCCATTTTTTCAGACTCTGTGATACTGTATAAAGGGGTGTGTGTGTGCGTGTGTGTGTGTGTGTGTGTGTGTGTGTGTGTGTGCATTCGTGTCCCTGGAAATTTTTCTGACCTTTGCTTCCTATGATGTTTGTAACACAGGAGTTATCTGTACAATTGCTTAGAAATGTCATGAAGAACACGAAAAAGAAAGACAGGTGGGTCTCACAAATGACTTTCTGCCAAAGAGTTCAAAAACTATTTCATAAATGATTCTTGGAGCTCATGGGACAAGAAGTTGTAATATAGCTTGCTTCTATCCATAGATCCTTCAGGTGTAGCAAAAAAGAAAAAAAAATTCTTCCTTTCATATCTGAATATTATACTTTACAACACTATTTACATGAATTTGAGTTATCCTAAATTTTGGACTGTGAAATTAATATTTAGCTTAATGTTATATTTCAGAAATAAGCTTATTCATGGTGTTTTGAATGTACAGTAGCTGTATATTTTGAGACTATGCTCCAGTATCTGATTTTCTATTTCAGAATTTCAGCATGGAAGAGTTGGCTTAACTTTCTTTGTGTCATACTCTTCCTGTTATGTGCTCTCTCACAAGTTTTTGATATAGGTGGCCTTGGATTTCTAGTTCAGTTCTCTGTCTTTATTCTGCTGACAAATGCATAGCGATGAATGAATGAATACAATTTAATTTTGAATTGCAGTAGGGCTTATGCTATATATGAATGATGTTATATATATATATGTGTGTGTGTGTGTGTGTGTGTGTGTGTGTGTGTGATTTTAACAAACTACCTAGATGGAAGGAGTTGATATTACAACCAAAATATTTTACTTAAAAATAAATCAAATGACAAGGCAAGGTTAGAGAAGGAAAGACCAAAACCATTTCCTGGAGTTAGTAAATTTGCTAGTCATTTTCTATGCTTTTCTTCATGTACTGATAATAAGATATCCGAAAAGGATTTTAAAAAGCTAATTGGTTTTTCTAAACTTTGATGTAACATATTTTGTATCATTTTACTTTATAACTATACATTTCTCGGACTTTGATAAATAATCATGATAAATGTATACTGCCAAGGGAAAATGGAAATTAGACATGGAAGTCACTCAGAATATTTATATGACTCTTTCTTACTGTTTTTTCAGAGAAAGGACATTCATACCAATATCTCACAGTACAAAGGAAAATAGAACAGGTGATTTTTGATACACCAGGACCTTAGTTTATGACAGCTGTGCTCCAGTAAAGGAATTATACTGTTCCAGCAGTGTTGTGGTCTAGCCTTATTCAGAAGTCGTTCAACAACGAGTGTGCATTAAAATATATTGTTCTTAAACTCAAAGCAGGTACTGGAAGTTCCCAAAGCCCCAAAAAAAACTATTAAAAAAAAAAGATAAAAAGAAAAGCTGACATAGGAGGGTAAGAGAACAAAGAAGCCAGCTTGCCTTGGGAAAAATTCTAATACCAGAAAATTAAAGTAACCTTAAGTGTACAAATAAACATCATAACTTCTTATCATGAATAAAAAGTAGACAACTAAAGCTCTAATCAAAATAGCATATAATTTGGAAAGGAAGTCAATATGTTTAAAATGTTCAAAGGCTCTTTTATTCAGATTTTATTAAAATTAGACTCTATTAAAGTATGTACAGTTTTATCTCAAGTGAACCATTCATAGAATATATTACAGAATATGACATAGGGAGCAGTAGAGTACAAAAAAGAACATTAGGTCAGAGGGAAAAGTCAATAGACAATGATAAGTGGAAAAAATGCAGCAGGGAGTTCCCTTCGTGGCTCAGCAGTAACCAGCCTGACTAGTATCCATGAGGATGCAGGTTCAATCCCTGGCCTCACTCATTGGGTTAAGGATCCGGTGTTGCAGTGATCTGTTATAGGTTGAAGATGTGGCTTGGATCCCATGTTGTGGCTATGGCCTGCAGCTGTGGCTCTGATTGGACCCCCTAGCTTGGGAACTTCCCTATACCACAGTTGCGGCCCTAAAAAGACCAAACAAACAAACAAGATAGAAAAAGGAAAAAAAATACAGTATATCTTAATCTCACTACATATACTCCAGGAATGAAAGACTTCTTGACACTTAAAATGCAGTTATTGCAATTGACAATAACAGATTCATGTTGTAAAAGAAATGTTAAAAAATCCAATAAAATTCAGTTTGTATTCATAATTACAAGTTTGTTGTAAACTGGAAAAATCAAAAATGTCTTCAACTTGATTAAAAGTATTCAACAGAAAAATATAAGTATTGTTTTCAATGGCAAAACAATACAAGCATTCCCTCTAAAATCTGGAATTCAATAAGGATCCCCATTTTTACTACTTCTATTGAAGATTATAATGGAGGTTCTAGTCAGTAAAGTAAGAAAAGGAACAAAAGATGCAAGGATTGGACTAAGAGAAACAAATTAACATAGTGCATGAATGATATGGTTGTCTATATTTGAAAATCATGGTAACAGCTTATAGTGGTGATCATTTTGAAATATGCAGAAATACTGAATCACTTTATTGTGTGACGGAAATTCACATAGTGTGCAAGTCAGTTTTACTTCCAAAACAAACGAACAAACTCATAGAAAAAGAAATCAGATTTGTAATTATCAGAGGGAGGGGTGGGGAGTTTGGGGTGAGGGAAGGGGAATTGCATGAAGGCTGCTGAAAGTACAAACTTCCAGTTATACGATAAATAAGTACTAGGGATGCAATGTACAATATGATAAATATGATGAATACTGATTTAGGTTATATGTGAAAGTTGTTAACAGACTAAGTTCTAAGAGTTGACGTCACAATGGAAATTTTTTCTCTGTATTTAATTTTGAATCTGTATGAGATGATAGATATTCACTAAAATTTTGTGGTGATCATGATGTATAAAAGTTGAGTCAAATTCATTAAACTTTTTCTGGTAATCATTATGCTCTACAGTTTAAACTTATATAGTTCTATATATCAATTATATCTCAGTAAATTTGGAAAAAGGATAAAAATAGATTAGCCCAAGGGAGAGTGGAAAAATTTCTGTTTTCACTTTCGTATTGTTTTTATATATTTCTTTCCAACTAGTTTGTACAGCTTTTGTAATTTAAAAAATAATAAAATTAGGGAGGAAGAAACAGGGTCAAAGATTTTATGAAACATTTTGAGAATTAATAATTGGAGTAACCAGGTGCTTGATGTAAGATAAATACAGAAAAATTGCTCTATATTCCAAAAACGACAACCAGAAAATATAATTAAAAAGAAGAAAGATACCATTCAAAATAAAAATAGAACTACACTATACCTAAAAATAAATCTATATAGCATTGGGAACTATATCTATTCATTTATGATGAAGCATGATGGAGGATAATGTGAGAAAAAGAATGTATTTATGTATGTGTGACTGGGTCACTTTGCTGTACAGTAGAAAATTGACAGAACACTGTAAACCAGCTATAATGCAAAAAAAAAATCAGTAAAGAAATAAAAAATAAAAAATTCCAACAAAATATATACAACAGCCTAATGGAGAAGGTTATAAAATTTTATGAAAACTTATTAAAGCTGACAAATAAAAGGAATAATATTTCATATTCAACACCAGGAAGACCTAAAATTGAAAAAAATCTTCAGTTTTCTACTACTTAAGTTATATGTTTAATTAATATTGTAAAAATGCATACATATTATTGTTACTGAGTGAAGCCACGGATTGAACCCTCATCCTCATGGTTCCTAGTCGGGTTCGTTAACCACTGAGCCATGACAGGAACTCCAGTAATTTTATATTATGTTTAAAAGTTACAAAAATGAAATAATACATACATTGAAAATGCAGAGCTATCTACACAGAAGTAAAAGTTAAAGGTCAATTTCTTCTTTGGTTTTTTCTCTTAGCTGAAGGCAAGAAATATAAAAACAACACTTTCTTAGTTGACTGAATATTTTGTATTAGTAAATGTTGCATGAGACCTCAATCATTTTTCTCTTACTTTCTAAAAAACAAATCAACTTGGAAGAATAGTTCCATCTGCAAAGGGTTATGGAATAATTAATACTGGAAAATCAATGCTTAGTTTATTTTGAAACAATCCTATGAAATAAGATTTGGTTAATAAGCAACTAGCATACTCATTTAAAAACATATTTTAGCATAATCTGTGTGGCATTTACAAAAATGGCTTTTATGGAAGTACTTTCATTCCAGGTGCTATGGAAAAAACTAAGAAAAGTCACAGTCATTAGCTTAATGGAGCTTGCAATATAGCCTATACAGAGCATTTTACAATTGGAAAAGGCTTAGAAATTGCCCAATCTATCATCTTTATTTACTGATAATAAAAATTAAGTCTAAGGAATATATTTGCCCTAGTGGTACGAGTCTCCTAACTCTGAATCCTATGCTCTGTCCACTTCAGAGCACTTTTATTCTTCAGTCTCTCTTTCTTGATTAATCTTTAAGAGCATGATGCTCAATAATAGTTCTGCTACAATGCCAGAAAAATAGAGAACTTACTAATAATTCCTATGTCTACTTAAATTATTCATAGCAATATGGAATCTGAAATTATTGTGGCATTTTTACTTGAGCATATGATTGTTGTAGTCAGAATGGGAGCAGGTTTGCACCACATTTGAATTATGTACAGATTCTATATACAATAACAAACATGTCCCTCTTATACACTATTGTGACAGATTAAATTGCTTCCAACTTCCTGATGAACAAATCAGTATGATGTAAAAAAGCCTTAAAATGTATTAAACCTTTGGCCCATCCATGTTTCCTTCAGGAAACACATATGGTGTCAAGATATGTATATATGTCCTGTTTATTATACCTTTAAAAATTTTATTATAGTTGATTTACATTGTTCTGTCAATTTCTCCTGTACAGGAAAGACCCAGTCATACATCTGTACATGCTCTTTCTCATATTATCTTACACTTTTAATAGAAACATAGTTTGAAAATAATTTCAGTGCTTGAATGTGAGACTAGAAAAGGAAACATAGCCACACAAAGACATATTATTCAGCAAATACTAATGATGTTATGGATATATGTTTGTTAACATGAAAAATAATTAAAATACATTAAGTATAAAGTTTGAAAATGCCCACTTAATATATAATCCCATTTTTCATAATTTCTGATGCCAGTTTTGTAAATATATATTTACACATGCATACTGAAAATATTCCAAAAGGATATCACAATGATAATAGCAGTCTTTTGCAAAGAGAGACATTATAGATGGTTATATCTTTTTATATTTAAATGCTTCCTAGGGTTTTTTAATTGGCATTAATAATTATATATTCATAAAAAATACAATGATCTTGCCTTTATACATGAAAATTTTAATAGCAAAGGGACACACGCCCCTTAATATAATGTTATTCTGGCGAGTTACAGCCACTATGATCTGTGATGGAAATAAGTCTTGGCAAAGGTAGGAAAGGAAATGAGGAATTCTAAGACAATAACAAATTATTGTTTCTAATGTAATAAATTTAGATAAATTTACTGCCAATTTCATGTCATGGGCCATCTGTCTTGATTAATTTGGACTTTCTTAGAATATCTAGTAATTTGGAAAAGATTGTTGCAAATGAATATATAGATTCTTAAATTAAAAAAAGATGATTGATATCCAACCATAATCTGATTAAGAATTAAATAACACTTATAAGGGACAGTTAATAAAAAGTTAATTTAATAACCTAATTCAGAGGAATACTCAAGCAAAACCAGCAGCAAAATGACAATGATAGTAACATATGAATAAGAGAAAACTTAAAATTTTTGACACTTTCCATTTCATACCGCCTTTTCTCAGCTTTTCCATCATTTCAGATTCTAACTGAAACAAATATTTAAACAATTTAGAACTTTTAAAATTGTATTTGTGCTTGAATAATGTGTCTTAGGTAAATCTCTTTTTAGATAATAAGTGGAACTTATTTTCATTTCTTGAATTTCTCTTAATTTAACTTGCTTTAGAGGAGGTACGTTCCCAGGCTTTCTCCAGTTCTTGTCACAAACACAAAACAATCAAAGTGATTTCTCCACAACTTGTAAATCTTTTCTGCCCAGTCATTCAAACAAACTTTTCACTTGTCCTTATACTCTCCCTGTTTGGTTGGTGAGAGCAAATAGCACTAATGCAAGTAAGGGCCAAAAGCAATGTAGCTGGCTGTCACACAGTATAGTAACTCAAGCCAATTTACAAAACTCAAAATGTCAGGAAAATGAGTTTTTTGGGTTTTCTTTCTCCTCTGCAGTGGACCCTACCAAAAATTTGTGAGGCAATATGTGTTTTTTTTTTTTTTTTTTTTTAATATCACTGTCTAATACAGATATGCTTTTATCATGATGCTTGACAGGTTACAATACAATAGAATTTCCCACAGGTATCAGCCAATATAGTCATTTTTATTTACGGTCATTTACATCTCCTGTTGATTTCATCTTTTGTCTGTGGCAAAAGCCCTTCCCTTACTGCTTTCCACAACTTTTTCTATGGTATAGACAGTTTGAATATGCAGTTTTCTGCTCCGCATGATTGATTACTTTACATTTTTCATTACAAACCTGAGAATAGGACCCCTTATTTAGAGTCCTGCTATAGAGGACCTAGTGTGCTAGGTCGAACTCCCATGCTGTTCTCGGCTTTTCTTGCCCTCGTGGTCTCTTCCTCATTACCTTCTTCGTTATTCTTCAGTTACTTGAATTCACTGAGTTTATGCATTCTCTTTCTATTTAGTAAGTGTAATGCATGCATCTCTTATTATCTGAATCTAATCCATTATTGAAAATGAGGATTTAAATTTTTTAAAAAATTGATTAGGAAAAATAAAAATGCATTCCCAGCCTGTACAAACACCCAACCAAAATTTACCTAGGTAGTAATAAATACCAAATCACCTATGTAAAACAGACTTTTGCATCATGAAAAGCACTAAAGCAGCAATTATTTAATCATGTAACAATTATTTAGCACTTTTTTGACTTAATACTGTATATGTGTTCAGTGTATAATGAAACTGTGTGTAAATTTTCTAAGCAAAAATACCTTTTCCTTGTAAGCAAAAACTTGAAGAATGATTAATATGTTAAAGATAGAGTAAATAAAAATAACCTTTTTTTTTTTTTTTGTCTTTTTGCCATTTCTCCTTGGGCCACCACCATGGCATATGGAGGTTCCCAGGCTAGGGGTCGAATCAGAGCTGTAGTCACTGGCCTACACCAGAGCCACAGCAACGCGGGATCCGAGCCTCTTCTGCAACCTACACACAGCTCACAGCAACGCCGGATCCTTAACCCACTGAGCAAGGCCAGGGATCGAATCTGCAACCTCACGGTTCCTAGTCGGATTTGTTAACCGCTGAGCCACAACGGGAACTCCCCCAAAATAACCTTTTTTTTTATTAGAGTTCACTTACAATGTTTCTTCAACTTAAACTCTTACAGACTTCTTGATTGAAGTTTAGTGGTGAAAAATAGAAGATGAATTCAAAGCTGTTGCTTTCTGAAGAGGAAGGATGAACAGGAAGGAACTGGTGAAGCACTTAGGCAGGAATAAATGCCTGAGGTTTGATCACGTCCAAGTAGGAAGCCATGTCCAAGTACATGGAGCCAATGAACAATTTTCTCCTGTTGGCTCTTTTGAATGTAGAAATGAGTGGTTGTAAATTACCAACTGTTGCCACAGACAAGGATAATAGGAGGCTTAAAATTCAAACTCCACATGCTTCCTTTCACTTTGCTTATGTCAGTATAACTTCTGATACTATGACAATATGTGATGTTCATATTCCTGTTGTGATCACTTGTCAGATTATTTTTAATTTATTATTTCAGGTAAGAATGTCTTTGAAGAAGACATTTTAATCAATTTAATCAAATCATTGCTTTTGAACATATCATCTTAATATCCTATGTAACAAAATTGGAAGTATGCATAAATAATTCCTATGGACACAAAATAGAGTGTCCCAAGGAAAAGTATTTGCATGCTTACTGATGTTGCAAGTTGAACTATTTACTTTTCTCATATTGTACCATTTTGAGTTGGAAGAATAATTGACTATGTTTATTCAGATATTTTGCCAATTATTTTCTGCATGATCTAAAATTTTCTTAAATATTTTCATCAAGTGTGTATGTTTTCTCTTTCAAGTCACAATAATAAAGTTGAATGAATTACTTGCTGTAATCCTTTACATGCAAACCTATTCTTCAACATTTTCACTGTTCACAGTAGGAAATCTGGCCTCTATACAAGATGATGTGTGTTTGATTAGTTCTCTTCATAAAAATCTTGCAAGTTTAGCAGAAAAATATAGCACAGTCTTTTTTCATACTTTATTTATTATTAGGCATGAGATCTATATTATAGCCCAACTGATCAATTTGAGTACCTTTTTGCTCTCAGGATCATTTATTAATCCTTTGTCAGAGGAAAGTCATCTGCATCAGCACCCTACTCCAGAAGCTGCATCATTAATATAATATGTCCTCAAGGAGTTCCTGTCGTGGCGTGGCAGAAACAAATCTGATTAGGAACCATGAAGTTGCAGGTTTGATCCCTGACCTCATTCAGTGGGTTAAGGATCTGGCATTGCCGTTAGCTGTGGTGTAGGTCACAGACGTGGCTCGGATCTGGCGTTGCTGTGTCTGTGGTGTAGGCTGGCAGCTGTAGCTCCAATTAGACCACTAGCCTGGGAACCTCCATATGCCTTGGGGGTGGCCCTAAAAAGACAAAAGACAATAAATAAATAAATAAATAAATAAAAAATAATACGTCTTCAAGGTTGTCGGTACCCTGGCTATAACAGTATCAGTGGTAATGGGAGATCACTTGTACATTATCTAATAATCAACAATCCTTGAAGGATGATCTTGAGCAGGATATGCCTTGAGCTCTTTGCGGAATTTTCCTTCTTGAATTCTTCTTGGAACATTTTGATGAATGGTAACAGAAAGCCTTTCATGGAGCTTTGACTACCTCTTAATCATTTAGGCATTACATGTGGGACTTAGCAGTGCTGATGCTGAGGCCAGCTCTCCCTGGACTGCTCCCAGACATTGGCCAAGCACACTGATGGTGGTGGTAAATCCAGGTTCCAACCCAACACTCTTCCAGTGTCCAGTGTTTTCTCAGGAGTTCCTCCTGGGCCTGTTTGAGGCTTTCTCAGAGCTACACCAGGTGAGACCCAGCTGCCCAGTTCTCCTCCTTTTTGTCTCTTTTCCCAAGGGTCAGACCTGGCTTATAGTCTGAAGGCTCTTCCCACCTTCATCCACTCCTGCTCCTGCTCCCCTTTATCCTTCACAGATTCTTACCACTTTCTTGCATGAACATCCCACAGAATCTGAACTAACATTCCTTGCAACAAAAAATAAACTTTACAAAATTCCATTAAGGCCCCTGGAAATTTTTCATAGAGGTGCTGAAATAAAAGTTTTGGCTGAATATTACCCTTGAAGTTTCTACCTAAATCTAGTGTGTCGTGGTTGAATAGCTGCCCCCTGCCCCCCCCCCCCCAAAAAAAAGATATGTCCCAAGTTCTAACCCCTGAAACCTGTGAAGGTGTCCTTATTTGGGAAATGAGTCTTTGCAAATGTCATTAAAAAAAATCTCAAGATGAGTTCATCCTAAATTCAGTGGGCTCTAAGTCCAATAGCCATTGTCCTTAGGAAAGACAGAAGGAGTTCCCGCTATGGCACAGAGTGTTAAGGATCCTGAGTTGTCTATATGGTGGCTCAGGTCGCTGCTGAGGTAAGGAGGATTAAAGTGCAGTAGATTAAGATTTGATGTTGCTGTAGCTGTGGCATAGATCAGAGCTGTGGCTTTGATTTGATCCTAGGCCTGGGAGGTTAAAGAAAAGGCAGAAGAGAAGAAGACACACAGCACTGGGGGAGAAGCCAGTTGACAAAGCAAGGACTGCCTTGGGTTTCCAGCAGCTACCAGTGGCTAAGAGAGAGGCTTGAAATGTGTTCTTTCTCTGAGCCTCCAGAGGGACCCATCCCTAAAGATACCTTCATGTCAGACCTGTGGCTTCCAGACTGTGAGAAAATAAATTTGTGTTGTTTTAAACCACCAGGTTGGTGGTAATTTTTCACAGCAGCCTAAGAAAATAATAAGCAGTGTTAGCTTACCTTTGGCAGCTTTTGTGTTCCTGGCAGGTTCCCCCCCCCACCCCCCACCGCCACTTTGACTGAGAATTTCCTCTGTAGTAGAGGCACATTGATCAGTAGATTCCTGCAGTTCCCTGGGGAGGCTGCTGTTTTCTCATTCATCTCATTTCTGATTCTTCAATTGCACAGTGGTGCGTGGTCCTTTAACCATCTCCAACTGCTTTGTGACTAAACCCTCTACAGAATCATTACTCTTAATCATTTCCTTCTTTTGTTAGATCTTTAAAAATATTTAAACGATGTGAGACAAGTCTTCACCCTAACAGGTGAATGGCTGAAATACAGCTAAAATACATCTGATAACTTCTCACTCAGAATAGCCAGCACATTTATTAGCATTTTAGCAGTTTGTTTTTTTCACGTCATGACAAATTATGGCAAACTCTGTTGGAAGTTGTTATAGCAAATATTCCAAAGTAAGATGTAAAGTGTGAGGGATCTCATTAAAGAAAAAAATGATGCCATAAATTTCCCTTCTGAACACTGCAGGCCAGGGATATTCAGAAAAATAAACAGCAATATCCAAACACTGTGTTTCATCTCCAGGCTACTCTGATCAGTAAGTTTTCAAAATATAAAAATGGATTGTCATATGGTAGGTAAAACTCTTAGCTTAAAATTGTCAATCAGAGGGAATTTAAAGCCAATCACTTCTCAGAGTACTAAGTTTAATTCTAAATATAGTTTCTAAATATAATACCAGTACTAATATTACTAGAGGCGCTAATGTCCTAGGGCATTTGACGTGCCAGAAAAACGTCCTCTCTGAACTGGAATTTGAACTGGAATTCCTTTCCCCTTTTTTTTTAGTTTATCTAAAAGTGGGATTAGAAATCTCCAAGATCTTCCAATCTGAATTTTCTGTCTAAATGTTGGATAAGATTTAAGAGAAGTACCCTTAAGGTACCCTTCTAGGGTATCTGAAGATGTTTTTTATTATGAATCACAGACTTCCATGACTTAAATATTGTTTGTTTTCCTCCTTCTCCCTCTCCCCCTCCTCCTCTTCTTCTTCTGTCTTTTTAGGGCCACACTCATGGCATATGGAAATTCCCAGGCTAGGGTCGAAGTGGAGCTGCAGCTGCCAGCCTACACCACAGCCACAGCAATGCCAGATCCAAGCCACATCTGTGACCTACACAGCTCATGGCAATGCCAATGCTTAACCCGCTGAGCAAGGCCAGGGATCGAACCTGCATCCTCATGGATACTAGTCAGATTTGTTTATACTGTGCCACAAGGGGAACTCCTAAAAACTGTTTCTCCTAATTTCCTCAGTGAAGAGGGAGAAAATGGTGATCACTATTATGAGAGGTCTAGCCTAAAGATCAACACAGAACTGAGGTCTAGAATATTCCCATGTATAGTTGCAGCCCTCCTTTTCACAGTGAAGCTTTCATAGCTCCAGAGGCTGCTTACATAAAGCCACAAGATAAACATGGCCCATTTCCCTGAGTTCTGTTTTGAATTTAAAACTGGGGACAATATTTTGGAGTTTTATATTCTTTAAAATACATATGTGAGCAAATTATTCTTTGAGATATGTGTGCCAGTAAAATTAAATAGAATTTGATTTTTCCAGATTGCATAATATTGTGTTTGTTGGTAAACGTACAGAGAGCTGGAAATTTTTATGGTCAGAAACTATTTGGAAATTTTGGTAATTTTGCATTGTCTTAAAACAAGATATCATTAACTTCGTGACTAGAGAATTTGCTATTGTTTCCAGAATATTGGTTTCTCAGTAAATGTTTTGCAACCCACAAAAGAACTCTAAAAAATAAGACAGAATGTTCAACCTTGGAACTAGTGTGGGTTTCAAAAGTTTTAATGATGTACAGATTTAAAATTTTAACTCATAGTTGCATTTCATTCAGTATTTTAATTGAAACACATATAATGACTACACTTAATTCTATTGCCTATGAAAGTGAATTTTCCATGATAAGATTAAAATTAATAATATAAATATAATTTTATTTTATTTTTTTTTTAGGCCTCACCTACATCATAGTTCCCAGGCTAGGGGTTGAATCAGAGCTGTGGCTGCTGGCCTATGCCACAGCCACAGCAACACCAGAGCTGGTTTGCATGTGTGACCTAAACCACAGCTCATGGCAATACTAGATCCTTAACTGAGAAAGGCCAGGGATCAAACCCACATCCTCATGAATACTAGTCAGAGTCTTAACCTGCTGAGCCACAATGGGAACTCCCAAATATAACTTTAATTTAAAATGTTTTCCTTATATCCTGGTTGTTAGTTCAAATAAGTTTAACGCATCTGGTAAAAATGCAAAAGAAAATGAAAATTGATAATAATCTAAAATTAAGGTTATGGCAAGAAAAAATTTTCAGAGCTCAGTGTAAATCTGTCAGCACAGATGATGTTAAGGTCTCACAGTTAATAATATTTAATGTCTGCCAGGTCCTAATCTCATAGAAACATGAGGAAGATAATATTATTATTACTACTTACTAATAGCAATAATGTCATCAAAACTAGTAAATTATAATTAATTGGTATTAACCAGTCTAAAAATCTTGTTATTTAGTTAAAAATGGGCTCATTAGTTTGATGATTCCACATGGTATTTGTGAAGAAACTGCTCAAACAATATTACTTGAAATTATCTTTTATCACAATTATGTAGACATACATATATATATATAAATAAAATCTAGTCCACTTCCTGCGAAAATACAATTAATTCAGTTTATAAAATCTTCCTCACTGAACTTAATAAATGACCCAAAATCACTTTTAAAAATAAAGAAAAAATTAGAGAATAAATGAGCAGACTTTAAATTCAAGAAGAGAGGGAAAAATACTTAATTTCAACCATACAAGTTAGAAAGTATTGTCAAGGACTAGAAATTATCAAAAATCATCTCACTGTTATTTTTCAACTTCTCTAAAAGGATTTGAGGGAATGTGTACTGGTGTGTCTGGAGCATTATCAGACAGAAGTAAGAGCAGCAGCGGTAGAAAGGGGACAAGAGGCTTAGAATGCCTCTCTAGAGAAATAACCCTTTTTACTACTGATAAGATGGCTCTACACAGAGCTGAACCCCTTGGACATTCTATTTTATCATCCACTGGACAAGGAATAAGGCTGAAAAGACAACTATTAAACAGAACATTACATAAGTGTAATACCACTTACCAGATGGAGAGAAAAATGAGAAAGGGAACAAAAAGACATGAACCACTGATGTATGATGTACAGTTAACTCTGTGGGCACCATGTAAAAAGCAACCTGAAGTACCAATTTCTCTCTTCCATGTCACATTAGGGGCTGGTACAGAGGAGCTTGGCATCTGAGTTGAGAGAATAAACCTCTGAAAAGCACAAAAACTGCCAGTAATTGTTCTCTCAAACTGAAGAAGATGCCTGGCAGAGTCACAGTGGACTTTTCCTGACTTGAAGAAATAAAACCTAAGTCCCAGGTGCAGTCCTCATGAGAAGTCATTGAAATTGTCTCTTTGCTTCCTTCCTCAACTCTATTGCCCCCCTTACTCCATAGCACTTGGATAAACAAACCATAACCCTATGTAATTTTAACCCTCCCTCTGCTTTATAGCTGACCGGCCTTCAGGCATCTTGGCAATCTTGACACATTTCCCTTATCCATTCACTTTTGCTATCTCCTGACTGACCTATCAACACCTCAGTCCTCCTGTTAAAACTCCATCACTTCCCCTGTCCTCTTTTCTCAGCAGATAGCCTTTCTTTCTCCTTCATTAACTAAAATAATCAGAAGAGAACTTTACATATACCAACTGAACCTCTAACTCCCCCAGCACATGAGCCCATAAACTCCTCTATCTTACTTAAGTAAACTGTCCTTTCCTTTACCCTAAGCCAGGCCCTCCCACTTTCAGTTGTGAACAAAACTGCACTCTTTCTGGTCCAATTAAGGACAGCGTTCTTGTGGGTTTTCCAACTTCTTTTCTGTCATTTTTAAATTTTTCCCTTTCCACTGAATCATTTCTACCTGCGTACTGTTTTCTTTTTTCTCCTCTTAAAAACGATCATCTTGAGTCCACTTCCTGCCGTCTAGCTGCTGCTCAAATTCTTTGCTTCCATTTGCAGCAAATCTTTTTGAATGAGTTGCCTCTCTTTGCTGCTTTCCATTTCTCCAATCCTATTTTCTCTTAACTCACTCCAATTGGGCTTTTGTCTCAACCACTAAACTGAAACAGTTCTTGACAGGACAGGGATAACTTTCTTCTTGCTAAATCCGATGATCAGCTTCTGTTCCTCGTCCTACTTGACATTAATGTGATACTTAGCTTTCACGCCGTATCACTTCTGGTTTTTTGTTATTTCAGTTGGTAGTCATTCTTAGTCTCCTTGCACATTCCCCCTCTTTTCCTGCGATCTGAACTCCCAAATATTCCAGATCTCAGTCCTTGGTGTCTTCTCTTTGTTTTCTTTCCATGTGATATCATGCAGCTCTGTGGATTTAAATATTATTCATGCAAAGAGCATTAAAGTTAGTTTTGTTGCCCAGCCCTTCTCCTGAGTTCAACACTTAGGTGTAATTGCTTACTCAATGGCTACACTTGGATTGTCTAATAGATTTCTCAAATATAAAATGCCTAAAACTAAAATTGAGAGCTCTGCATCCCATATCTGCTCCCTCTGCCGTCTTCCGCATTCTTCTATATGGCAACTTCATCCCTCCAATTCCTCAGATATAAAACTTTAGGATCATTATTGACTCTTCACTTGCACAACACATATCCAGTCTATCAGGAAACTCTTTTGGCTCTGCATTCAAAATAAGCCCATCGTTCCTGCTCTGTCACAAATACCTTCATGTAAATTCATCAAATCTCTAGACTGAATTAACATAATAATTCCATAATTATTTCCCTGTCTCTGCAGTCTGTTTTCAGTTCAATGGAATGCTGCTTTAAAAATATTTTGGAATAATGACAGATTCACAGAAACTTAAAAAAAAACTTAGATGGGAAATCCCATGTACCAGTTGCAGATCATTATATTTCACATATTGACAGTTTATAAAATTCTATCAAAATCAGAAAGTAAACATTGATATAGTCCACAAAGCTTATTCAGGTATCATCAGTTTTACATGAACAGAGTGCCTCTTCTAAAAGATAAATCAGATTTAAAGTTTTGCCCAAATGTCACCTTTTCACAAAAGTCAACTCTAATCTTTTTATTTAAAATGATACCAAGACATGGAAACAACCCAAAGGTCCATCAACAATGATTGGATTAGGAAGATGTGGTATATATATATATATATATATATATATATATATATATATATACACAATGGAATACTACTCAGCCATATAAAAGAATGAAATAATGCCACTTGCAACAACATGAATGGAACTAGAGACTCTTATACGGAGTGAAGTAAGTCAGAAAGAGAAAGACAAATACCATATGATATCACTCATATCTGGAATCTAATATATGGCACAAATGAACCTTTCCACAGAAAAGAAAATGATGGACTTGGAGAGTAGACTTGTGGTTGCCAAGGGGGAGGGGGAGGAAGTGGGATGGATTGGGAGTTTGTGGGTAATAGATGTGGACAATTGTCTTTGGAACAGATTAGCAGTGAAATCCTGCTGTGTAGGACTGGGAACTATGTCTAGTCACTTATGGTGGAGCATGACAATGTGAGAAACAAGAATGTATACATGTATGTGTAACTGGGTCACCATGCTGTACAGTAGGAAATTGACAGAACACTGTAAACCAGCTATAATGGAAAAAAAATCATTATATATAAAAAATGAAATGATAAACTGTCTTGCAAGCTGATATTCCCTCTTACCGTGTACTGTTTTTTCCCACCACAGCAGTTAAAATCTTTTAACATACTACATTATGTATTATGTTTATTTTCCATCTCCTTGCATGAGACTATGAACCACATGAGCCAGAATATTTTCTGTTGTGTACAATGATATATTCCAGGTCCTTAAAAGAAGACTCCTAAACTTAATGCATGCCTCTCAGATATTTGTAAGAATGATTACACAATTGCAACTGGGGACTTTTGTTTCTGTTCTTTATCTCTGTTTTGAAAGACCTGCTCATTTTCCCTAAATTATATAACATTTTGTATTGATTAGTTCATCAAATACTGCTCATGTGAATCCAGTACTATCTTCTCTTCTCAACTTCATGTTCGTGACATCATGTTAAAGGCCTGCAGTGGCCATGGTAGGAATATTTATAAGACCTAAAGTTAGAAACACTTCAGGTCAGCACTCTGTACCCATAGTAGCGGTTATTAAAAATTTGTCAGCACCTCACTGAATCTGACTAGTCAGTTCAACCACCAATTAAAAGTCTTAATTAAAAAAATTTTTCGTATCAACTTTGTTATTGTATAGATGAGTGGCTCAAATAAAAGTATATCTTTTCTTAATGAATTTCTTACACAATACAATCTTTATACAATAAAAATTATTTCATGAGCTTTTAGGCCTGTGTTGGGCTGGTTTAAGTTTGCTAACAAAATTATCAGATACTTTGTCCAAAGATTCACTCTTTTTTTAAATTGTTAACTGTAGGCACTATGTTTTATTTCTTTCTTTTACATTGTGGTTTATTAGAGGATATTGCATGTAGTTTCCTGTGCTATACAGTAAGACCTTGTTTTTTATCCATTCTAAATATAATAGTTTGTCTCTACTAATCCCAAACTCCCAACCCATTCCTCCGCCATCCTTCCTCCTTGGCAACCACAGGTCTGTTCTCTGTGTCTATAAGTCTGCTTCTGTTTCATGGATAAGTTAATTTATGTCATATCTTAAGTTCTACATATAGGTGGTGTCATATGGAACTTGCCTTTCTCTTTTTGATTTACTTCACTTAGTATGATAACCTCTAGGTCCACCCATGTTGCTGCAAATGGCATTATTTCATTATTTTTTATGACTAAGTAATATTACATTGCATATTTCTATGACAACTTCTTTATCCATTTATCTGTCAGTGGACATTTAGATTGTTTCCATGTCTTGGCTATTGTAAGAGGTGCATATACAAAGATTTACTCTTACAATATTTTGTCCAAGGCATTGCACTAGATTCACACAACTTAAATTTAAGTATACGCAAAAAGACAAAAAAAAATGTGCACTTTCCATTAAATTGGAGTTCCTGTCGTGGCTAAGTGGTTTACGAATCTGACTAGGAACCATGAGGTTGTGGGTTCAATCCCTGGCCAAACATATATACATACATATATACAGACCAAACATACATACATACATAGGAAGATGTAGCAAGAAAAAAAATACTGATTAACTTTTAATTTCTTTGTGTATCTTTTTAAGAATGGGATCAAAGGTTATTTCAGCCTTAGCTGAGCATATAAATCATGTGAGAAGCTTTTAAAAAATTCCTGTTTTTGAGAGCCATGCCAGGTCAATGCAATTTTTATCACTGTATTTTGGGCCCAGGCATCAATGTATTTTAGGTTACTCAGATGATTCTAAGATGAATCCAGCTTTGTGTACCCCTGAGTTAGACACACAAATGTTTGGGTTAGACAAAGATAAAGCTTTTTCACTCATTTTAAATATGATATAGCTAAGGGAAACTTTATCAAGTTTACATTTGTACCATTTACAGGTGGTCTTTAGCTTAGGGTAGATAAATTCAATGGTTTTTCGACTTTATAATGGTGCAGAAGTGATACACATTCAATAGAAACTATACTTTGAATTTTGAATTTTAATCTTTTCCAAGGCTGCCAATGTGTGATATGATAATCTCTCTTGATGCTGGGCGGCAGCAGTGATCTGCAGCTCTCAGTTGGCCACAGACTTGGAAAGGTAAACAATTCATACACTTAAAACCATTCTGTACCCATACAACCATTCCTTTTTGCACTTTGGGTACAGTATTCAATAAATTGCATGAGATACTCATGCTTTTATTAGAAAAGCAGCTTTGTGTTGGATGATTTTGCTGAAATATACATTAATGTAAATGTTTTGAGCACGTGTATATTAGGCTAGGGTAAGCTATGATTTTTGCTGTGTTAGATATATTAAATAAATGAGTTTTTGATTTATATTATCAGCTTATGATGGATTTATCAGGATGTTGCCCCATCATAAGTTGAGGAAGATTTGTACTAATACGTTATGCACATTAATGCTAACAGTATTTATATGAGAATAGTCTTCTCTTTCAACGGTTGAAGCTACATGACTCTACTACTACAGGGTTAAAACAGCTACTGCAAAGATGCCTCCAACTGGGCACAGGGAAGATTTCCAGGCCACAAATATCCCTTGTGATAAGGGAAAAAACTCTGCTGGGAAGTCTAGATTTTGAAGGAAAATTTTAGAAGTGCTAAGTAGCGAGAACTGAAAGATGAGTTTTGCAATGGTCCCATGTAATCTTAAGATCAAAGGCTTTGGCAGCTTCTCTCAGATTGTCAAAGGGTTCATTCTTTCCCTGGAAACTCAATGTCCTCACTGAAATAGGCACCCAATGGCATTGTCTATTTTTGCAAATAAAGGACAAGATTTTATTCTACAGTTCTTTAAAATCTTGTTATTTTCAATGATGAAAAATGAATTTTATAAGTTGGATAGTCTTGGTATTAATTATGAAATCTAATAATCTTCTCATAGCAAATGTGACTATGATTTAGGTGGTGAAATTATTGGCCTTGGCTTTTAAAATATATTTACTTTGGAACTAATTTTTAAAAGATTTTGTCATGGGCATAAGAAGAATGTCTTATTTGCAGATTTTTTCTTCTGTTCAGTGGACCTCTGTCTTTTTGATGTAATTTTCCTTTATAATGCAGCATAAACATTTAATGTTATTTCTGAAATATTCCTTTTTATAATTATATAAAACAGTATGAAAATATAAAGTTTTTTTTAAAAACTGTGTGTTTTTTAAAACATTATCAAACAGAAAATAATCCTGAGCAAAAAAGAAAATCATGCAATGAAACACTTAAATTTTAAAAATTCATGTTACTTTTCTGGCTTTTTTTTTTTTGCTTCATATATACTTTTTTTTGGTAAAGATTTTGTTTAGTGCTTTACTTCTTAAATCATCCAGTAGAATTTAATTGATGTTATAAACCAGAACCCTGTAGAGTTTCTTTTTTAAAAAATTTTTGATGACATTTATTTTTTCTAATTTTATGAACAATACATTTTTATTGCAAACAACTAGGAGAGCATAAAATAAAAATTATCACCCATAATCCTCATCTCTCAGAGGTAACTCATTAGCAATTTGATGTTTCTTCATAGTTTCTACATGTTTGTTTCACAGAGGTACTGTTAACACACATCACTATGTTAGTTTCAGGTGCACAACATGATTCAGTACTTCTTTACATTTCAAAATGAGCAGCAGAAGGTATCTAGTACCCATCACCATAAAAAGATATTACAATATAACTGATTATATTCCCCATGTGAACATTTCATTCTTATGACATATATAGAAGTATTCCTTGTAGAATACTTTGTATACTTCACATCTTCTTTATTCATCTGTCTATTGATGGACAGTATTCATCTACTTTTGGACACAAGTTACTTCCATATCTTGGCTGTTGCAAATAATGCAACAATAAACATATGGACACATATATCTTTTTGAATTAGTGTTTTTGTTTACTTCAGATAAATAGCCAGAAGTGGAATTGCTGGATCATATGGTAATTTTGTTTTTAATTTCTTGAGGAAACTCCATACTATCTTCCATAGTGACTACCAATTTGCATTCCCTGAACAGTGTACTATGCTTATTATTTCTTGTCTTTTTGATAATGGCCATTTCTAACAAGTGTAAGGTGATATTTTATTGTTGTTTGATTTTGCATTTCCCAGATGGTTAGTGATGTTGAACATATTTTCATGTGTATGTTGGTTATATGTATGTCTTTTTTTGAAAAATGCCTATTTAGGTCCTCTGCCATTTTTTTCAATGAATTTTTGTTTGTTTTCGATGTTAAATTACGTGGATTCTTTGTATATTTTGGATATTTACCCATTTCAGATATGTCATTTGCAAATATCTTTCTCCCATGCAATAGACAACCTTTTATATTTTGTTAGCAAAAAATTTCTCCATGCCAAAGCTTTTTAGTTTGATGTAATTCCATTTGCTTATTTTTGCTTTTGTCTCCCTTGCCTGAGCAGACATATCCTAAAAAAATATTGCTAAGACCACTGTCAAAGAATGTGCTCTTCTAGGAGTTTTATGGTTTCAGGTCTTTCATTTAAGTTTTTAATCCATTTTGAGTTTATTTTTGTATATGGTGTGAGAAAGTGTTCCAGTTTGATTCTTTTGCATGGGGCTATTAAGTTCTCAGCACCATTTACTGAAGAGGCTATGTTTTCCCCACTGTATATTCTCACCTCCTTTGTCGTAGATTAACTGACCATATAAATGTGGATTTAACTCTTGACTCTCTATTCTCTTTCATTGGTCTTTGTGTCTGTCTTTGTGCTAATACTACACTGTTTTAATTACTCAAGCTCTGTAGTACAGTTTAAAATCAGGGAGATTGATATTTCTAGCTAATTCTTTCTCAAGATTGTTTGGCTATTCTTTTTTGTGTTTCCATACAGCTTTTTAAACTATCTGTTCTCTTTCTGTGAAAAAACATTAGTGGTATTTTGATAGGGATTGCATTGCATCTGTAGATTATTTTACGTAATATGGTCACTTGACCAATTTAATTCTTACCATCCACGAGCATGGTATATTTTTCCATTATTTGTATTAATTTCTTTCATCAATGGTTTTTATGTTTCTGAGGACAAGTCTTTTACTTTCTGGGTTTGATTTATTCCTAGGTATTTTTTTATTATTTTTGATGCAAATGTAAATGGGATTGATTTTGTAATTTACCTATCCATAGTTGGTTGTTTGATATATGGAAACACATTTTTTCTTTTCTTTTCTTGTCTTGTCTTGTCTTGTCTTGTCTTGTCTTGTCTTGTCTTGTCTTTTGTCTTTTAATTTAGGGCTGCACTTGTGGTATATGGAGGTTCCCAGGCTAGGGATCTAATCAAATCCGTTGCCACCAGCCTACACCAGAGCCACAGCAACACCAGATCTGAGCCATGTCTGTGACCTACACCACAGCTCATGGCAACGCCAGATCCTTAACCCACTGAGCGAGGTCAGGGATTGAACGCACAACCTCATGGTTCCTAGTCAGATTCCTTTCCACTGTGCCACGATGGGAACTCCAATACAGCAGTTTTCTTTATAATAATTTTGTATCCTGCAGATTTGCTAAATTTATTGATGAGTTATACTAACTGATTTTTTGTTGGCATTTTTAGGATTTTTTATGTAGAGTATCATGTCATCTGAAAACATTGACAACTTTTTTCATTTTCAGTTTGGGTTCTTTTTATTTCTTTTCCTGATTGCTGTGGCTATGACTTCTAACGCTATGTTGAATAAAAGTAATGAGTGGGCATCCTTGTCATATTGCTGCTTTTAGAAGAATTGTCTCAGCTTTTCACCTTTGCACATAATGTCAGCTGTAGGCTTGTCATATATGGCTTAACTTATTGAAGTATCTTCCCTTTATACCACTTTGTTAAGAACTTCATTTTTTTAATCTTAAATGGATTTTGGATTTTGTTAAAAGCTTTTCCTGCATCTTTTGAGATGATTTTATGATTTTTATCCTTCAATTTTGTAACCTGATAATCATATTAACTGATTTGTAGATATTGAACCATCTTTACAGATCTATGTTAACATTCCACTTAATCACAACATATGATATTTTTAATGTATTGTTGAATTCAGTTTGCCAATATTTTGTTGGTTATTTTTGTATCTATGTTTATTATGAATATTGGCCTGAAATTTTCTTTTTTGTTTGTTGTATTTGTCTGGTTTTAAATCACAATGATGCTGGCCTGGTAGAATGAGTATAGAAGTGTTCCTTTCACTATAATTTTTTAGAGTAGTTTGAGTAGGATAGGTATTATTTCATCCCTAAATGTTTGGTAAAGTTTATGTGTAATGTTATTTGGTCCTAGACTTTTTATTTTTGTTGAGAATCTGTTAATTACTGATTCAGTTTCACTATTGATAATTGGTCTGTTCATATTTTCTATTTGTTCCAGGTTCAGTCCTAGGAAATTGTGCAGTTTTAGGCTTTTTACCATTTTTCTAGATTGTCCATTTTATTGGTATATATTTCGTAGTAATCTGTTATGATCCTTTGCATTTCCATGCTTTCATTTATGCTTTTCTTTATTTGTTTCTGAATTTATTGATTTGGGCCTTCTTTTTTTATGGTGAATCTGGCTAAATATTTATTAGTTTTATCTTATCAAATAACTTTTTAATGAATATTTTCTAATTTATTAGTCTCTGTTTTATTTCTGCTCCAATCTTTAAAATCTATTATCTTCAATTCACTTCAGATTTTGTTTGTTCTTTTTAAAAATTAAATTATAGTTGATCTATGAGGTTATGTTAGTTTCAGGTATATAGCATAGATTCAATATTTTTATAGATTATACTGTATTTAAAGTTATTACAAAGTAATTGCTATATTAACCTGTGCTGTGCCATATATCCTTGTTATTTATTTTATACATAATAGTTTGTATCTCATAATCCTCTACACATAATCCCCTATTTTGCCCATCCTCCTTTTCCTCTCCTCACTGGTAACTAGTTTGTTCTTTATATCTTCAATTCTGTTTCTGTTTTGTTTTGTATGTTTGTTTTATTCTTTAGCTTCCACATATAAGTGATAATTTGCAGTATTTGTCTTTCTCTATCTGAATTATGTTACTAAGCAAAATACCCTCTAGGTCCATTGCATTGTCGCAAATGACAGAATGTCATTCTTTTTCAATAGCTGAGTAATATTCTATAAATAAACACAGGTGCACACACCCACACCCCAGATCTCCTTTATCCATTGATCTGTTGATGGACAGTTAGGTTGGTTCCATATCTTGGCTATTATAACTAATGCTGCTAGGAGAATCAGGATCTAATTTCAATCTGCCTTTTCGGCCTTGTTTTGGGAGTAAGTGCGTGTATGTATGCTCCTCATGAACAGAGTTTTGACTTCCCGCAGACCTTCTATTAGCCCAATCTAATAGAAGATCTCCAACTAACCAAGATTGTTTTATTTTCCCAATGTCAGATCCCAGGGCCGGGACACTCATTATGTATCTTGAACCATTAGCTCCTCAGGGAGATTCTCTGCCCATTTAATTCCTCTCCTCTTCTGAGTCCCCTGTCCCCACTTAGGGACACACATGCTGACCTGATCACCTCTATGCTCTTGCTACCCAATTTCATGTGGTTATTTCCTGCAGTCTTGGTTATATAGGAGACTTTTTCAGTCTGCTTCTTAGTTTTCTGTGAGAATTATTCCACATGTAGATTTATTTTTGAGGTGTTTGTAGAGGAGGTGAGTCCTTTATCTTCCTACTCTGCCATCTTGATCTCTTCATATTTGTTCTTCTTTTCCTAGTTCCTATAGGTGTAAGATTGGGTTATTTGAGATTTTTCTTGTTTTGTATAGTAGGCTTCTATTGCTATAGTCTTTCCTCTTAGAACTGCTTTTGCTTCAGTGAATATGCAGTGGGTTACTTTGTTTTCTTTTGTTTTTGTGTTCAGATTTTTTTTTCTCTTTGATTTCTTCAAAGATCCATTGGTTGTTTAGAGTATATGATTTAGCCTCCATTTGTTTAGGTTTTTTGAAATTGTTTTTCTTGTATTTGATTTCTAGTCTCATAGTTTTGTAGTCAGAATAGATGATTGCTATGATTTTAATATTAAATATACTGAGACTTGTTTTTTGGTTTAGCATGTGATCTGTGCTAGAGAATACTCCATTTGCACTTGATGAAAAGGTGTATTCTCCTACTTTATGATGGAATGTCCTCTATATATCATTTAACCCCATCTGCTCTGTGTTCTTTATTTTTTTAATTCAATGAATTTTTATTACATTTATAGTTGTACAGTGATCATCACAACCCAATTTTATAGCATTTCCATCCCAAACCCTCAGCCCATTCCCCCATGCCCATCCTGTCTCCTTTGGAAACTGTAAGTTTCTCAAAGTCTGTAGTCAGTATCTGTTATGCAAAGAAGTTCCTTGTGTCCTTTTTATAGATTCCACAGGTAAGTGATAGCATATGACACTGGCATCTCACTGACTAACTTCACTTAGCATGGTAATTTCTAGGACCATCCATGTTCCTTTTAGTGGCTGAGTAATATTCCATTGTGTATATGTACCACATTTTTATCCACTCATCCGTCAATGGGCATTTAGGTTGTTTCCATGTCTTGGCTATTGTAATAGTGCTTCAGTGAACATTGGAGTACATTATCTTTTCAAGTCCTGGTTTTCTCTGGATAGATGCCCAGGAGTGGGATCTAATGTGCTCTTTAAAGACACAGTTTCTTTATTGATGTTATATCTGACCGGCCCATCCATTGATGTAAAAGGTATGTTAAAGTTTCTTGTTGCGGTATTATCAATTTCTGTGTATATGTTTGCTTTTATGTTGGCTATATATATAGTTACAGTTGTTACATCTATTTCTTGGATTGATTCTTTTATCATTATGTAATGTCCCTCTTTGTCTATTGTTACAGTCTTTGTTTTAAAGTCTTTGTTTGTTACAGTCTTTGTTTTAAAGTCTAGTTTGTCCAATATAAATATTGCTTCTCTGGTATCCTCTTCATTCCATTTGCTTGAAATACTTTTCTATCGCCTCACTTTCAATCTGTGTGTGTCTTTAGATTTGAAATGAGTCTCTTGTAGGCAGCATATTGGTAGGTATTTTTTGTGTGTGTATCCATTCAGCCACTCTATGTATCTTGATTGGAGCATTTAGTCCATTTGTTTTTAAAGAAATTAATGATAGATATATACTTATGGCATTTCATTAGTAGTTTTCAGGTTATTTTTGTAGTTCTTTTTTGTTCTTCCTTTTGCTCTATTCCCTTGTGACTTTTTAAAGTATAGTTCATTTATAATATTGTTATAATATAATATTTTATATTGTTTTATAATATATTAGTTTTAGATGTATAGCACAGCCATTCAATAATTCGTAAATTATACTTCATTTACATTTATTGTAAAATATTGGCTATATTCCCTGTGGTGTAGAATATATCATTTTTGCTTATTTATTTTATATACATAGTAGTTTGTATCCTATTATCTTGCTTCTATCCCTATCTTATTTCTACCCCTTTCCCTCTCCCCTGGTACTGGTAACTACTACTTTCTTCTCCATATCTGTGAGTCTGTTTCTGTTTTATTATATTGATTCATTCTTTTATTTCTAGATGCACATATAAGTGATAAAATGCAATATTTGTATTTCTCCATCTAAGCATACCCTCCTGACCCATCCATATGGTTGCAAAGGGCAAGATTTTATTCTTTTTTTTATTACCTTTTGTGATTTGATGATTAATTCATGCTATTATGTTACTGTATTAATTTGTGGGTTTTTTAATTTTTTTGACATTGTGTCTTACATCTTGTTTTGTGTATCCCTTAACTGCTTATTATGGATATATGTGATTTTAACCTTGTCTTTTAACCTTCCTACTAGGTTTATAAGTGGTTGATCTACTACCATTACTATATATTTTCCTTTATCAAGAGATTTTTCCTTTCATAATTTTCATATTACTAATCATGGCCTTTTCTTTTCCACTTAGAAAAGTACCTCTAATATTTCTTATATAGCCAGTGTAGTGGAATTAGACTCATAATTTTTGCTTTTCAATAAAACTCTTTATGTCTCCTTGGACTATGAATGATAGTCTTGGCAGGTATAGTATTCTCAGTTGAAGGTTTTTTCCCCTTTCATCACTTCAAATATATTGTACCACCCCTTCTGGTCTTCAAGTTTCTGCTATAAAGTCAGTTGACAGTCTTATTGGGGTTGTGTGTAACTGTTGCTTTTCCCTTGCTGCTTTCAGTATTCTTTTTCTTTATTTTTTGCCATTTTAAGTACAATAGTGTGCCTGCTGTGACCTTTTTGCCTGATTCTGTTTTTGTTCCCCTAGATTTGTTAGGTTAATTATATTTCCAAATCTTGGAGAGGTGGCTTTATGTAGAAAACATCCTACATAAACATCCTACATAAAAGGGAGTGTGCCCAACAGCACACTCCTTTTGTTCACCAGAGCTATATGCTGTAGGAGTGCCCTTTATGTGGGCTGTGTGGGCCCTTCTTTTGTTGTCAGGCCAGTACTGTGGTCATGGTCGTAGGCTGGCCTCCAGCCCTGTTAGTTTCCTATCCAGTGCAGAAGCTTCAGGCTGTTGGTGAGTGGGGCCAGGCCTGAATGTGGGTCCTGGTCTTGCTGGTGGACCACTGGTGGGCAGAGTTATGACCCACCTGGCTTGCTTGCTTCAGGTTCCAGTGTTCCTAGAACTGGTTTCTTCCCCAAGATGTGTGGAGTTGATTTTCAGGGTGTTTAGGGGGCTCAAGGGAATCTATAGTTGCAGCCAGCCTGGTGATGGTGAGGCCATGTCCCTGTGTATCTTCCTGCTTGGCCTGGGGTGTTGTAGAATTTGCATGGACTGGCTGATGGATGAAGCCATTCCCAGTACTCAGAGACTAGAGAGAAGACTCCACAATGGCACTTGCGAGTACTAGTGTAGAATGGGCTTCTATGTGGTAGAATGAGCTCCTAACAATGACGCCACAGTTATCTGTGTCCCAGGAAAAGTCCCTGATGCCTTCTACATCTCTAAGAGGCTCTTCAAGATCAGTAGGTGGGTACAACCCAGACTCCTTTTAAATTAGTGCTTCTGCCCAGGGTGAGCATGTGAGATTTTGTTTGTGCCCTTTAAGAGCAAAGTCTCTGTTTCCTACAGCCTTTCAGTCCTCCTAAATGCCAGTTTCACTCACCTTCAATGCCAGATGTTCTGGGGGTAAGTCTTTCTTACACCAGTCCCCTGGCCAGGGGGCTGCTTATAGGGCTTGGAGCCCTCACTCCTGGGCAGGGGAACTTCTGTAATTGTGATTATCTTCGATTTTGTGCCCCCCAAACACTCTGAAAATATATATGCCTTCACTATACCACCTTTCCATCCCTCATACCAGTCTTATTGTGGTTTTTTGGCGGGGAAAGGAGCGCACAATTCCCAGGCTAGGGGTTGAATTGGAGATGCAGCTGCCAGCCAAGGCCACATCAACAGCAACACCAGATTCAAGCTGCATCTGCAGTCTACATCTGTCAGATTCTTATCCCACTGAGTGAGGCCAGGGATCCAGACGGCATCTTCATGGATACTAGTTGGGTTCTTAACTCACTGAGCCATAATAGAAACTCTGGTTTCTTATTTATATCTTTAGTTTTAGAAAATCTTTTCTCTAGTTTTCAGATCATTCTCATTGACAGTTGCTGTATAAATAGTTGTAACTTTGATGTGCTCATGGGAGGAGGTGAACTCAGAATCTTTCCACCACCATCTCAGCCCCTCCTCTTATATTTCTTGTATGTATGGAAGATATATTCTTCATCTGTTAATTTAAACTGGTAAAAAAGAAATGGGGTATTCCCATGTACTAGAAAAATAGGCGATAAAATACTCTGAACTAAATTAATAGTGCTATGTTCTCCAAATAAGATGACTTGGCTGTAATGGAAACTTACAGTGATTTGTCTTCAAACATAAAGAAACCAGATTTAGGTCATATATAAGCTTGTATCAGTACTTTAATCTCTTATCTGTGTGATTTTGAATATGTAGTGACTTCTTTTTTTATTCATTTTGCTTTTTATTGATGTATAGTTGATTTACAATGTGGTGCCATTTTCTGCTGTTCTGTGCCAATTTCTGCTGTACATGGTTTCTTTAACCTTGATTTTTTATGTTTTAAAGTAGGTGAAAGTTAGATTAAGTTATAAGATAATTTTAATTTTTAAATGAAGTAAGAAGAAAAACCACTTTGTAAATTCCAAAATATTCTACAAGCAAACTTTAATTCATATAATAGTACTCAATGCCTCAATCAGGTATGGTGTCTAAGAGACTTGTTATAAGGCTTCCACTCAGGGTAAATTGCTATCTACTGTGGTTGAAAGTGGCTCTGAGAAATTCTGTGGACAAGGTAGTAGGGAAACTATGGCATACATTATGTCTGAACTTCATTTGACATTTTTTGGAATGCTGGGCCAAAAGAACATCATGAGCAAAAGAATGCCTCTAAAACAATGGGATACCTAAGAATAGGATATTTGTATATTGAATTACAAATATAGAAGATAAAGAAAATAATTATTTCTAAGTAGGTTTGTATCATATTCTCACACATCTGTGATGCCAGTGGGAGGAGCTTGTACTTCAACTTAAAGACAAATGAAATACTGAATGATGATGTGTTTGAAGTCTGTGTTGGGTAGAACAAAGGAACAGAAATTTGTTCAGCACTAGACATTTTGCTAGACACAATATTTCAAGATCCATATCATTATTCCAATTTTAAGCATTAGAAAACTGATCCACAGAGAGGTTAAATATATGCTTAGGGATATTCAGCCAAGAGTTCTAGAGCCAAGACTCAAATCCAAATCTATCTGGCTTTAAATCTTTCCATTACTCTATGGAGCCATGGCAATTAATCTGACAAATGTGTGTTGAGTTTTTTGGAATAAAGAGGCAAAGAGGCAGTAAAATCCCAAAGGAAGCTCATTCAAAGTGCAAGAGACATCTAAAGAGATATGAGATAAACCAAAAGTGTTTTATTTTTATGTAGCATCTTTAGAACCCATTAGCTTGATTTCTCTATTTCCTAAACTTTGCCAAACACGCTTACCAAATTATTTATTTTTATGACCAAATTATGTAAAAAGACAAATTTTCAGTGAAAATCAGGTAAACATTCTGAATATTCCTAACTGTAATTTTTCTTAAGTGTAGCTAGTTTAACTCTCATGGCTTTGGATATCATGTGGCTCAGCCAAACATGAGAGGATTCACAGGGAGTGGGCACTTTAGCAGACCTCTGGAAAAACTCATGCAGTAGAGCAGGTGCTAGAAAGACAAACCATACCATAAGAGAATATCTGCTCTGTCAATCCTCATATAAATTCCTCTGTTCTAGCATTTATCAAAGGCTTTGATGAGCAAAATGACTCCTGCTTTTAGATTTAGTACATTCCTGTTTCCTAGATGATACTGAGAGTGATGGAAAAGATAACCTAAAATGACCCCATTCTTCCATTATGGTTATTAACATTAAATTACTTACTGCTAAGATGGATATGCTAGTCAAAAGGTGGTAATTGGTGTCCAGTGTTGTCCTCCAAGTTTCCTGCCCTATTACCCAAGCCAAGCATCAGCGACTCTGGAAATTAGTCCTTTATTTCAGAACTGCCTCAAGTCACGACCCCCCTTTGCTTTCTAGAAGACCCAGTATTTTGTGTTGAGCATTTGTCCTGATCCCTTATCCCACGGGGTAAATCAGATGTTAAATCAGATGTTTGAACGTGGCTGCCCAGCATTTCAATTGCCAATCTTCTTGGAAGCTGGACCTTTATCCCATTACAGATACGTATTAACTGTAAATTGCTCTCCCAGCTCACAGCTGCCTGCCTTTCTGGCTGCCTGCCTGGATTTCTCAGCCCGGAATTTGTCACTATGCTCTCATACTTGAAACTCCAATATTAGCTGAAATATGATTGAAACAATGTCTTTCACTCAACTACTATCTGTTCATCTAGGTGTCACTTCCTTGGTATCTGTCTTATAGTAGAGGATATGTCAGACTCATTCATGCATCCTTTCTTCCCTTTGCTGCCCCAGTGTTATTTTGGACAGACATGATTCAGACAAAATTAAAAAGCCAGGAATGTTTTTGATGATAGGTAATAGGAACGAATCTAGAAAAGCAGCTGAGTTACAAAATAAGTAACTATATAACCTCCTGTGAAGGTGCTAGAACCCAGCATTGGTACCTCACAACATAGCACAATTTTGGAATTCAAGGATATATATAGCAGTTTATGTAAGAGAATTCTATTTAAATAATATGGGGTCCAGGCAATATACCTGGAACCCCGTGGTGTTCCATGCCAGTATCTCCATCTGTAGAAGACTGGCTGGAAAATCTTAGAGAAACTGGTCCTGAGAAAGATTATTGGGTTATGAATAGGAGAATAATGTAAGGCTCCAGTTTCTAGACTAGATTGTGAAGTGGGAATTGGATTGTGGGTAAATTTCAGATGTCAACACATTAAAAATGGAATTGGAAAAGGAACAAGTTAAGTTGATGGTGATTCATCTGAATATGAATCAGACCTTCTTAAATTGTCCCAGACCAAGATCACCACTGAGCCTCAGTTCAAGGAAATTGCAGTCACAAAAGAGATTTTGGCTCTTAATTTAGTAATTTACCCCTAGTGTTCACCCTACTGAGAATATTCCAATGCAAACTATGACCAGTAAACTGCTAAAAAATGACTTGAGTAATTTTAAAGGCTGTTGCCTTCCCTAGGGCATTTATAAATGATTTCTGACTTTTTTTTTTTTTAAACTTCTTTGCATGTCTGAAATGAAAAGCCCACCTTCAGTCTGTGTCTCTAAGGTTCTGTGGAAAGTTTGTGAATAAGTTTTCTTCCCTTCCATTTTATCATGGGATCAAGCCATGGTTGAAATAAATAGTCTCTGGGGATATATTATTACAGAATTTATACTTCTGTATGTGTTGTGTCTCTGTAGGCATGTACAGATAGATGGTCTGGGTCTACATCTATAAAGAAGGACTAGAAGGTGTTCTGCTAACTTGGCATAGTGTATTATCAACCATAGGGAAGCGTTTGGGAATAAGGAATCAGCTTCAAGTTTCTCTTTAATATAGAGCCTTATCTCTGAAGTTGTATAACTTTTTGCTTAGATACATGTCAAAGCAAGTACTATAATTTGTTGTACATTTAGGAATAGCTCTGATCAGTTCAATTCCAGTTTTTAGTGCAATTCTATTGTTTCAGCTTTGTAATGCATTTGAATGCTTCTAAAAATGAAGTGTACATTTTATTCCCTGGAACAACCTACAACCAAGCAAGGGGCATAGTATAACCAATTAACATAATCATAAACATAGAAAGTGCTTGCAAAATATATACTAAAAATAGCATAACCAATTAACATAGTCATAACATAGAAAGTGCTTGCAAAATATATACTAAAAATATATATTGTATTTCTGTACTGGGCTGTATATTCACAGTAGCATATATAAATTATTTGTGTGTTTTTTACTTCTTACAGATTCTACAAAGAAATTAAAAGATGTTCTTGAAGAATTCCATGGTAATGGTGTGCTTGCAAAGTATAATCCTGAAGGGGTAAAACTTCTTTTTTCTTCATATAAGATTCACATAGATTTTTGAAGGAAGATTTCTTAACCGAGAGTTATTGGAAATATATTAATATATAAAATGAAATTAGTAATGAAATGCTATTCTGGAAGATACATTAAACAGTGTACTACTTTTTTCATCTAAAAACATTTTGCTAGTGAAAATACCATTTCTATATTGTGTGCTTGGAAGAGTGTAGATTATCTATAATATATGTTAGATTTTTTTTCCTAGAAGTCAGGAAGTAGGATTAGACAGAAGGAGAAGGAATGTATGCCTGACTCTCACTCTACAACTTACAAACGTTAATCCCAAACACACATTGGTATGGGGCAAGAAAGTTATTCCCTTGACTGAAGAAGGATTCTGTAATTATTATAACTAACTGGTCTATTACTTTGAAGATTAAGCTTGGTTACAAAGAGAGGACTTTCTTCTACTTCTTTTAGTCTATGACCAGTAAGATTATCAGTCCCTGAAATTCTTTCCCTATAAAAATTGATGTTCTGTCAATTGCTTTGAAACATTTTGCTTGAATGAATGCTTTTCGCCTTCCTTATTATTTGTTAATAACCTTGTGTTTAGTGTTAGTTGAGATACGTTTTATGTTTGATCATCATTGTTCTAACTTCTTTTGTAGCTTCACCAAGTGATAGTTGTATTATATGGGAGTTAAAACAAATTACCATTTGTAGAAGACTCTTTTGCCTGGATATTATCTAGCCTTCTAGATAGATTTTTTTTTTTTTACTGATTAAAATGTGGTTGTTTTTTTATTATTGTCATTGTGGTTTTAGATGTTTACAAAAGCACAGTTCTTGGTTATCCTTTGCATTTTACTACTGTGGGATTTATAGAACATACTTGAGTCAAAACCCAAATTCTAAATTCTAACCTCAAAATTTTCATAGTTTTTTGTTTTAGTATTTCCAATACTAGTTATTTTTATTCCAGTGATGACTCTTTCATTCCATATTTTATTCTGTCTACATTCTGATACATAACGATACTGTTTAAAACTTTAACTGAAGATTTATTTTCTTTTTTAAAAGTAAAATTAATGTTTAGTGCCTACATATGATGCAGAAAATAGACAGTTTAAAGTCATTCCCATTTGCCTATATCATGGGGAAAAAAAGCAAACATTTGGCCTACATCCTCCTCACATTTTATTTTCCTAGATCCTTTAGAATGAGAAAAAAAAAAAATGTTGCCAGATAAATTTGTAGAACTGAAAATCTCAAAGACCAAGAAAGCAGAGTTGGAAAGGTAAAGATGACAACTTTACTGATTTGCTATAAGAGCTCACAATTTCATTAATATTTACACTCCCAATTATAGTTGAAAACATGCATGTTATCTATTTTATGTACATAGAAAAAAACAGTGTTTTCTCTCTAAAGATAGCTGTTGGCTATAAATTCAGTTGGAATGCGATCTTGTTTGCAAAGTAGACTTTTTGCTTCAATTATTTTTTATTTAAAGGACTCTCAAGACTTACTCTTACTGATTATGTATTTCATGTGGATTCTCAGTCACTGTATACTGGATTTATTGAGGTAATTACTAGGTTCATTGTTAGACACATATATGATGTCATCCTTTTCAATAATGTAATACCTCACCATAAGTGCACAGATCTGCTCTTGAAATGCATTCTTAAAATAATGAACAGTTGGGGAAAAAAAGTTAGATCTCATTATGACTCAAAAGTATTTCTAATTTAAGAGTGAAACCACTCTCTAATCTTAAAGCTGATAGGTATTTTTCCCTTCAGGAGAAAAATGAAAGTTTATATGAGTCTTTTAAACATGAGTATGTATTTTGTGAAAGCCAATGGGAAATACTGAGGCATATTCAGTGTTGAAAAAGAAACCTTTAAGGCCTTCAGATTCTCTTCAGTACATGCCTCCAGCAAGTTTATAAAAGGTTACTCTAATAGTAGGAAATAACTCATACTGGCAACTCACATATGAAGTTATCACTCTCTACTGGCCAAGTTGAGCCCAAAGTAAGCTTAGCTGACTACCTAATTGGTGTTCAGTTATACAAGAAAAATTAGAAAAGTGATTAATCTAGTCTGGCTTTAGAATAAGTAACTAATACTTTGTTTTCTAAAATGGACATGACTTGTATCATCCATATAAAATGTATATGCCAAGAGAGAAAGCAACCTAAATATCTATAAATCACTTTCTCCTTTACAAATAAAGTGGCTTAAATGGTAGATACATTATTTTTCTTATCATTCACTTAAATGACTGAATAATAAAAGCTCTGTGTATAAAAACTTAATCCAATGAAAATAAGACCTAAGTTGAATAGAGAAGAAATATTAAGTGTAATATATGGATGAATCATTTATTTTTAATTCCTTTCTTTTAAAGATCATTTGATGATCTTCCTTTGAGGAAATAAATAAAATAATCATAAGATATAAATTTAAACAATGGCTTAAAGTTTCTCTAAGAATAAAAGCTTGAGAAAGGCTTGAGATAACTAGACAAATATGATTATTAAAGTTTGAAATAAAAGAAACTCATTTCAAGGAAAGTAAAATTACTTTCCTAAAATTAACCATCTAGGCTTGTGACAGTAACCATCATTGAAATCCAGTTGTTCAGAATTCCAGATTAAGATCTTTCTATTCACTTAACTGACGAGGCCATTAAAATGAGAGGGAAGGCCTGGGGGAGATGAGAAGAATATCAGGATGGGAAAGATATTTCACATGCATTGAATGGCACTGATTATAAAATGAGTATAGCATGCTCCACTGCATGTAATTTTTACCTATTCATGCCTAGCAAGGTAGGATTTCCACCTAATCTTATCTGAATAATACAGCATATGATTACGGGTAGACTGTATTAGTCACCATCAGTCTCAATGAAAATGTTCACAGTAAAACAGTCAGAACATCTCAGATATAACTGATACACAAAAGTAAAATTTTATAATATGAGAAAGAACCAGTTTGGCATTGCGTATGTAAGTATTTTTGCACTGGAATTAAAATTTGGTACCAAATTATTTATTTAACACTTAAAGAGATTTGAAGCAATTAAGTAGTAGTGTATGTATGGAAAGATATTTATCTTCAAAGGAAGGGAGAGAGGCTAGGCAAGCTATCCTAATAGAAGGAAACACTAGAAGTGGGGATAGGTATAATCTACCTTTATATATACTGTAATATTTTTATATTCTTCTCTGAAAGGTATTAATTATACTGTATGTGTTATTTATTATCTTTTTCTCATGTCAGAACTGTTTGCTTATTTCACTCTAAGACTGACCTAGTCAATGATTCTCAAATTTTATCTTGGATCAGAATCACCTGGGGATCTTCTTAAAATAGAAATTATTGCCTCACCATTTAGGTTCTGTGTTTCTGGGATGGGGCTCAAAATTTGTATTTCTATCAGTTTCCCAGCTGATGCTGAAGCTGCTATTTTGAAACCACACTTTTGAGACCCATGGATCCTAGGGTATGTTTTAAATTCAATCCATAAACTTGAATTTTCAGTTAAATTATCAGTGATATGAGATTAAGAGTATAAATTATCTTACATTAACACATGTATTCTTTCTTTCCTTGCATGCACAGAAACAAGACATTCTTAACCAAGTAAGACATTTTCTTTTCTATTAAAAATCTGTCTTTTCTTTCTTTATTCTGATGTGAGCTATGAATTTCTCATCCATATCACTGAGCTATGCTTTGGTACCATTAAGATTCATATAATATGTAAGATTATCTGTAATATTTATAAAATTGTGACTGATATTTGTTCCAATTAGTGCCAAATGGAGAAGCTGATAACTTAGTAGAATCAAAAAAGGGTCTAGCATACAGGCTTCAGTTTTGTATACTACTGAATTTAATTTCCTAATCTCACCAAAACGTAATCAGGGTCTGATAAATATTTATTTAATGAAAGTCTTAACTTTATTAATTTCTGATGGATATTTTAAAGTTGTGTTTAAATGCAATGGATAAGGACTGTATTTTTTTATTGTACTACAAGGCTGTTAGAGTCTGTGAGTCAAATATAAGTGAAAGGCTCTTGATTTTCACACTTCTGGGTAAAAGAGTAACCCATCTCTTGCTCTAGCCCTACTCGCTTAGTAAAGTCCATTTTGTAAAACAAATTTTAGATCCGTAGTTTAGTTGGATATATAGAATTACAAGGCATTTTTCATTCTCTAAATGGATTTTTCTGTCCCACTAGGAATACATCTTACTAAAATGCATGAGTTGTCTAAAACCATAATATTGTCTCCCTTAGTCAATGCTGGATATGTACTAGCTGCTTTGCCTCTTATTCACTAGTTTCCCTGTTGTTTCAATGACAAAGAACACTGTAATTTCATCTGCAACATGTTCCAGGACAACTGATTACATCGGAATGCTCTTAGCTGACCCAGATGCTGGGGTCTGTTGTAGCATATTACGGTCTCCTAGGAAGAGGCGTGGCTGACGTGGCAATTCGTTGACGGTGATGGTTTTTACTAGCTTCTCTCAAGGTGGTCCTTCCTTGATCTCATTCCTGACCTCTGTGGAAGCCTACTAGCTCCTCCAAAGACAGTCCACATGGACGTTATGTGCTTAGGAGGCAACTCCTCAGAGTAAACAGTTGCTTTTATGAAGCAGGACCTAGCTTTTAAAAGGCATTTGTTGAGCACTTTGGTCAGCAAACACCTCATTCTGTACAACCTGCATCCTCACCGAGGCTGTCTGAAAACTAGTGTCAAATGAGCCGGTCTTTTTTGGGGTCAGTAGAATGAGCTTCTTCCTTCCTTTTCCTTGCTCAGTCTTTGTTCCCTTTGTAGTTGTTTAGCAGGGGAAGCAATTTCGGTTGCAGAGTAGAAGGAGCATGGAAAGCTGAGGGTAGCCAAAGGAAAAAAGAATGAGGGCATATGTATTTATGGATCTGTATGTGTTTTTCGAATATCAGTGCTTTGAGTGTAGGATTCTCTCTTTACATTTTCTGTCAGTAGATGATTCTTGGCTCAAGGCTGGGTTAAGTTTTCATAGCTCCCTGGGTGTACCTTATCTTTATACTTGGTGCTCTGGGTTTATGCTAATGTGTATACCCTTTATATTCAGACAAGTGAGTTGCTTCAATCCCTTAATAAGAAACCTGGGAATTAATAACCAACATTTTGTAGTACTGCTACCTAATATAGTCTTTTAAATGTCATTAACAAGGATAGTGATACTGTTATAATTGTTAGCAATGATATAAACACTCTTTTATTGTAAGTTATAATTGACCTTCTAGAGCCAAATTCAACCTTTTCTATTAAAGAAAGCATCTGGAAGGTATAAAAGAGAAAATGTGGTCTTAGGAATCCAGCTGAAGTGAGTTCAGATTCCACATCTGCCATATATGAACAGGTTTTAGATAAGTTACTTCATTTCTCCTCACCTCAGTTTATTCACCTATAAAACGAAGAGTATTGGCTCTGCTGAGTTATTAAAAGGATTAAATTCTAAAGTATATGTAAAGTATTTACTTTGGGTCTGATAGATGTCCATTGATGTTTGCAAGCAGTGGCTGTTCGTCACACTCTGGGGACCAACGTGAAAACTCTGGAGCATGTATGAAAGGTGAAAAGGAGAGTATCTGAGATACCCCAGCCAATCCCATAACCTTGATTTTTTTCATAGCTTCACTTTCTCATCTATAAAGTGAGGAAATATAATGCTGTAACTAGGATGTCTTTTCTAACCCTAAATTAGCTTCCTTCCCCTACCATGAGATGTGAGTGGAGGATATAACATGTGGTTTGCTTCCCCTCCTAAGCCTGGTTGCCATCCAGAATGCTGTCCTCGTGGTAGTTATTGTGTCTGTTGTGTTTTCCCCACCTCCCACAACTGCATAAAGGCCAGGCCGGTTAGGTATTAAGGAATGGATAGAACATGTTAACCTGTGTTCCTGCTTTCCTTGCTTATTACTATCAACCCAATTTCAGTCGTCTTTCTCATCTTATCAAACCTACACCGAGAGCACACTTTTGAAAAAATACCACCAAATGGAATAATAAAATGCCTACTGTAATTCTGTGTTAGTAACCCAATATTGACTATGTATTAATTATTGTTGAAATATGTAGTAACTTTAACATGTGGCCTCAGTTTTTATGCCATGATACTCAGAGAATTTCTCTCACTTAGAATGGAGCCATGTCCAACAATTGAAGCAAATATTTCCATATATACTTATAAGATTAGTTATGTCATAATTGCACAAATCAGCTTGAATAGCTACTTGCAGGTTTCTAGTAATTAACACTGAGGATTGAATCTCAACATTTCCAAAAAACACTATCTATGAAAACATTTACAATTTGAGAATGGACCATCTACAACATCTTATCCCAAATGGAAAGCTTAGATTAATGGTCTGACTGCTTCAAATACCAAGGTGATATCTGTCATAGTTAGTATGTCACAGATGATCTCTTTCTCCCTTAACCTTCTGTAATAAACATACATAAATTTTAAAATAGGTAAATACTTAGGGTATATAAAACACAACTATAGTAATTGCTGCCCATTGCTTCTTCTACAGATTTTTTTTTTTTTTTTTTTTTTTTGCTTTTTTTAGGGCTGCTCTTGCAACATATGGAAGTTGCCAGGCTAGGGTTCAAATAAGAGCTACAGCTGCCAGCCTTTGCCACAGCCACAGCAATACCCGATCTGAGCCACATCTGGAACCTACACCACAGCTCACGGCAGCACTAGATCCTTAACCCACTGAGTGAGGCCAGGGATTGAAACCACGTCCTCATGGATACTAGTTGGGTTCTTTACCATAGAGCCACAGCAGGAAATCCTACAGTTGAGTTTTTAAAACAAGCTTAAATAATTTGAAAAATAAACTGGTGACTCTACTTCATTTAATGATAACAGCCACCTTTGAAATGTGGTATTTAAACATTCTATGTAGATTGCTCTTTCATTTCTTTCATAAAATTTATTAAATAATTTATATAAGAGTTAAAAATCAGGTTAGAGAAAAAGAGATGCTGGGATCCTTAGATGATCTTTGTGTAATTTATCAAGGAGAAGTACAGCAGACTCTTTACATGCTTGCTACACCTAAAACATTTTAAGTTTTGTGTATTGTTTTTGGTTGTGTGTTTTGATCATTAGGAATGGTTTTTTTGAGCAAAAGTGCACTTAAGGATATTAGGGGGAAATAAATCTAGAGATTTGTGCAGAAAAAGCTTAAAGTGTCTAAGGATTTTTAGGGTTTTTTATTAGGTAAAGGAAATCATAAATAATATTCTTACAATTGACAAGTTAAATTTTCCACTTAGAAAAATACTTCTAAAGCCAATGTGAACAATAAGTTTGAGTTCTTGAGAAGACCAGATATGAGTTATTGAAATAGTCCTATCAAATGATGAAAACTGAGATGGCAACAGGGATTAGTATGGAGGCTGGGGTAGATTTAGAATACATTTCAGATATATGGTCAAAAATAATAGATTATACTTAGAATGTCAAAAAGATTTATAGTCACCTCACAATTTTCAAGATTGCATCACCAAGTAGAGATAATGATACCCTTACTTTTTATTTTTATGCTTCATTTTATTTCCCCTTTTCTGAAATGGATGGCTTATTGATAGTCTAGTCAATGCATTCAATAATGATAAAATGGTTGTACTAGGTGTGAATATTGAAAAATCAAAATCTTTCTATAAAATTATACTTAGGTAAACTATAACATAGTAGCCTTTGATGTCAAAAACATTTAGGTCCTTGGCACTAACTAAGAGCTTTTTACCTTGGGCAATTTACTTAACTTTTCTGAGCCACAGCTTCCTCTCTATGTAGTAGGAATGATAATAGCATTTACTAACTGGGTTATTCTGAGGATTAAAGTATAGCACACACATAACATACTTAGTGCAATTCCTAGAACACAGTAACATTTAGTTAGTATTTGCATTATATGCAACAAATATTTTAAGCAAATGCCTAATTTCATTCTTCCATTTATGGATATAGACTGTATCGTTGACTATAAAGATTAGGACACATTGGAGGGAGTTCCTGTTGTGGCACGATGGAAATGAATCTGACTAGTATCCATGAGGATGCAGGTTCGATCCCTGGTCTCATTCAGTGGGTTAAGGCTCTGGCATTGCCATGAGCTGTGGTGTAGATTGTAGATGCAGCTCAGATCCCAAGTTAATATGGCTGTGGCATAGGCCGGCAGCTACAGCTCCGATTTGACCCCTAGCCTGGGAACTCCCATATGCTGTGGGTGTGGTCCTAAAAAGCAGGAAAAAAAAAAAAAGAGGAGTTTGGCATAAAACCACCCATTAATGAGAGATAAACATACAAAAAGTGAGAAAAGCATTTGGAACAGAAACAAAGTATTGGATTATATCCCAAATGCACTTATTGCATGTATATTATTTATTGAGATATTGTAACTGGTCCTGTGGGAGAAAACAGAAATGGTCAAGAGGACCTGTGCTATCAAAAAGTATCCTACTCTGTGCAGTGTATTAGGAATCTGACTGCAGCAGTGGCTGGAGTTACTGTGGAGGCATGGGTTCAATCCTTGGCCCAGCACAGTGGTTTAAAGGATCTGGAGTTGCTGCAGCTGTGGCTTGGATTTGATCCCTGATCTGGAAACTTCCATATCCCTCGGGTATGGCTATTTAAAAAAACCAAGGGTCAAACTATTAAATGTATTTTACAAATTGCTGACAAAATACTTCAACTCGGTGAATTCTTAAGCCCTGATAATTATTAGCAAATTCCTTGACCCACTTGTAAAATCTCAGTTATGCACTCTCATATACTGGCTGAGTATATCCTGGCCTGTCTTCTATATCTTCTCATCTTGGTGTTTTTGTCAATACTAACCCTAGTAGATTTGGGCCTTCCTGCATTAGAAATAATAGAATTTAAAAGATAGTATGCATTTGAAACTGATACAAATTCTTCATTATTTTGCTATAATTAGCTTTGTGGATTTTGTTTTGTTTTAAGCTACTACAATATTAAATATGTAGGCATATACTATTATACTTTAAAATAATCTCATTTGAAATTTATTAAGTGAACAATGTATTCCTAATCAGGAGCTTTTGTATTTATTCTATTTCACCAATTCTTATCTTCCTAATTCTAACTGAATCAATTTTCTCTCTTGCTGCATTTCCTACAAAGGGGTAATTGAGTGAAATTTTGATAGTCCACTGTCCATATTTCTAATATATAATGAGGACCTACAATGTAAAAGACACTATGTTAACTACCATGCGATGCATAGGTGTGTTGGATCTTATAGTTTAGCGGGAAAGAAATACTTGTAATTCTGCCTGTACACATACTTGCATTATGATAATTCCCTTTGGACATTTTCTTTAAAAGCGAAGATCCAAGTAAGCAATCACTAAAAACTGACACTATTAATAAAAAATATATATGCATAGTTGTTCAAGAAATCTCTATTGGGTTTTAATTTTTGAGGAGAAAATAACCTTAGAGCATTTAGTATATGCATCAGTGGCAGCTCACACCAGTTCTCATGACGACACTGAAATAGTCAATACAATGTCCTACTGGATGAAAGTGTCTTCCATCTGCAGTACAAAACTTGGTTGAATCTTGGTCACATGATATACTGAATATCACAGTAAAAACACTGCTTAAAGTCCTTCCAACCCATTATTTGCATTTCATTATTACTAAAATAACTTGGAGCAGCATTGTTTGTTATTCTTGCACTTACCATCTCTTACTGAAAAAATGTGTTTCTAATTTTCTCTCTTCTGAGTCTTAACAAATATATTTTGTCTTAGGTAAAGACAAATATAATTAATAAATTACTTCTGAGGTAGTAAAAATAACTTCATTAGCCAAAACTAATTTTTTAGAAATCTGGCTTTTCACACTTTTACTCTTTCTCTTTCTCTCTCTCTCTTTTCTTTTGGTTTTTAGCGCCACATCCACAGCATATGGAAGTTCCCAGGCCAGGGTTCGAATTAGAGCTGTAACTGCTGGCCTACGTCAGTAGCCACAGCAACACGGGATCGAGCCATGTCTGCTGCCTACACCACAACTCACTGCAGTGCCAGATCCTTAACCCACTGAGTGAGGCCAGGGATGGAACCTGCATGCTCATGGATACTAGTTGGGTTTGTTACCGCAGAGCCACAGTGGGAAGTCCCTACTCTTTCTCTTTAACATAAGTTTCTCCATGGCGGTTTTAGGGGACTATGGAAGAGCTCTCCACAGTTTGAAGTAATGAACAATCAATTGCAATACAAGATAAGCATAAGTAAAGAGACATTTAAAATGTAAATTTTTTCTGAATGTATTTTAATATCAAAAATGTGAATGTGAAATCTCAGGAAGTTAGGCACACTACATATTAATTTATATACTTTGCTTCAATGACATTTACATCAATTTTCTATGTAACTGAATTGATACAAATTAGAAAGCAAAATGTAAATGGTGAAAGAAAGCATCTTGTCTGACTATTTATGTTACCACCTACTCCATTTGATCAGAGTTTTTTTTGCCCTGTAGCCAGTAGTATTGTACACATAGTAGGCCCTCAGTCAACACCTACTGATAAATAGAGGGGTTTCTTGTTAACGGTTTTACCTAGCTACTTCATCTGTAATATTTCAATGATTCATTTTTTCTTTTTAAAGATCATTTATTAATTAGCTGTATATACAAGTTTGTTAGAGAATGTGAAAGTTGCACTGCCTTGTCTGATAAAAAAGTCACATATATATAAAAAAATGATAAATTCTGTTATGTGTATTTTACAAAAAAAAAACTGGAAAAAGAAAAGCAGAGTTAATAATATTCAAATTAGTCAAAGTATAAATCCCCCCAAAAAAGTCATATATATGATCCTCTTATATAAACTGATCCTATTATATGAATGTCATGTGATGCTATTATGGTCATATGATCTTGTCAAACTATGCCAAATCATGTGATTTCCTACCTCAGTACCTTCAGTAACTGTTCTTCTCACTCTCCTTTACAGCCATGACACTTTTTGACGGTCTCATATATTTCACACTGTCAGCCCAAGTCCACACACCACCAATGATCAGACCTTTTACCTCACCTCCTATAACTGTAGTCTTCCCTCAGTCCTGCCCCAGTCTCCTGATCCTCCTCACTGGTGCTTATAGAAAATCTTCTTAATACTTCAGGTCATTTGGACCACCCACTTGATCTATCTGGACTGTTCTTTCTCCAAATATGTGTGAAGCTCTCTCCCTCATCTCATTTAAGTCTTTATTCAAGGAACAGATTCTCATTTTCTCATTTCTCTCTCTGATCATCTGGTTTAAAACTGCAAGTGGAGTTCCTGTTGTGGCTCACTGGTAATGAACCCAACCAGAATCCATGAGGATGTGGTTTGATCCCTAGTCTTGCTCAGTGAGTCAGGGATCCCACGTTGCCATGAGCTGTTGTAAAGGTCACCATCACAGCTGGGATCCCAGGTTGCTGTGGCTGTGGTGTAGGCAGGCAGCTGCAGCTCTGATTCAGCCCCTAGCCTGGGAGCCTCCACATGCTGTGGGTGCAGCACCCCCCCACCCCAATAAAATGAAATAAAATAAAATAAAACTGCAAATACTACCCCCAATATATAAACTTTTTCCTTCTTTGTTTTCTTTTACATTTGATACCATCAGACATTGTACATGTAGTCTCTTTGTCTTGATTTTTTCTTATTCCCTTCATTAGAAGATAAACCCCTTGGTGGAAGGATTTTTGCATGTACCTGAACATCTTTACCCACCACCTAGAACAGAACCCAGTATACAGAATGGATTCATGCGCAGTGAACATTTGCTAAATATGAGAATCTCTATCCTGAAACTACCAAAATAAAGTAATGAGAGAGTGACGACATTTATTTTCACTCACTTTGAATCTACTTGGAGTTATTTCTTTAGTATTAGCAGAGATTTAAACACCAAGAATCCAGATGGTCAGATATAATAATGAAAGGCATATAGAAATGTGTTTTGAATTGGGTCCAATTTGGCAGTAATATCTGAGCAGCTTCCTCAGTTTGTATTCTTTACAGATTCTCTATCTCCCTAAATAGACTGTGGCTGCTCCTTAAGGAAAAAAAAAGAATAAGCAGTTTTCAAAATTTTGAGCATCATTTGGTGTGTTTGTCTCTGAGCTTACAGCCAAATTGATTTTTTAACACTCATTCAATTGTCTGACCCTTCTTTTTTCATTAGTTATTCTAGTGATATGCATATAAATGATCCCATTCTATTTAAAGGTCATAATCTTCAAAAACCAATTGTAATGCTGCTGCATGTTAGAAGTAGAAAATAAGATGCTTAAATGTGGAAATGTTATGCTAAATCATAAAGAAAACATATAGATTGTGGACATTACCCATTTATAGAAATGTTTGGTATTTTGGACATTGGAGAATTTTAGAAAAGAGTTCACAATCTTTTACTAATAAGAAAGAAATGGGTTAACCAGTAAAGACATTGTCAATTTTTCAATGAATCCAAAACACTGAATGAAGCAGTTGCTTTTTGGCTTTAAAGAAGTTTAGGTTTTGCAACATTGTAAGCTGTGTGGAATCACAGGAAATGTTAAGAGAAAGGAAGTTTGCTCCCACCAATACTCTAAAGAAGTCTGAGGAAGAAGCTTACATCACCAGTAAAATTTCAGTAATAAATAGGATGACATCATCTCATAGAACTAAGGAAATTTTTATTCCATTCTTATGTCTGTAATAGGCTTTTATTTTTTTAAGTAAGATTATGTATTTTTCAAGTTTTGCTATCTGAAAGCAGTCATTTGCCAATGTTGTCTGGACACAGAACAATTGCAGCAAAATATCTGAGATACAAAACAATAGCAACAACAACAACAGACAAACAACCAAAAAACCTGTGGGTTTGATTTGGAAAAATACAGTGAATTTTCTAATTTTATGGACCAATGAAGAGGAGGGCAGATTAAGATAAGAAAAAATCTAACCTCAAACCTGTCCTTTCTTTTATTTATTCTTTTTTCCTTTTTACCATTTTATTTATTTTACAGCCTATGTGCCCAAGGGTATGTTAAGTGCTTTACATCAATTTATTTTTACATTTAGGCAATAATGCTGAGTGATTGAACTTATGTAGAGGAAATTAAGGTGTAGAGTGTTAGATAATAAAACTAAGTTGTTTTTTTGCTTGCTGAGCAGGGGAGAGCCACAACACTGGAGAAAGTTCAGAAAGTTTTCCCAAGAATTGAAAAAAGAAGGACCAAGGAGAACTGTATTCCTTATTAAGAGGGGTGTCGTCTATTAAGTTCACATTTTCCTTTTGATTGGCTGTTTTTCTGGTCTTCATTAAATACTGAGCACCAATTTCCAGGAGGTTCTGTATGGTTATGTAAGGCTCTACAAAGAGAACACACTTGGGATGTGGCAGGTTTTTCCCTAAAAGAGCAGATACATTTCTTGTCCCAAATCACTCAGGTGGCTGGTGGAAATACTGGAATATGAAACAAAATTGTTTTGTTCTAAAATTTTTTTTGTTGTCAGTGGTTGGTTGGTGTTTTCCTGTGTAACTATGTTAAACTCTTGACTTGAAATAATTTTTGTTTAAAATACAGTTTCATTGTAAAGGAAGACCCAGAGAAAAATTTTCAGCATTCCTAGTCTTCTGTTCACATTTTATTACCAGTTTTCTCAAAAAAAAAAAAAAGAAAAGAAAAAGAAAGAAAAACAAGTAAACAAACACCCACCCAAAAACCAATAAACTACATAGCAATGTGTTAAATGCAAATGTAAACATTTAAGTTACTGTTGTTTTAAGGCTCATTCTTCAAATATTGTTTGGAGTTCTTCCTAACAAACCAAGAGATCAGTACTCTTATTCTTGGCTATAGATAAAGAATTTGAGGCACAGAGAGCTTAATAAATTGCCCATTGTCACACAGCTGGAAAGTGTTGGATCTGTGAGTTGATCCAGGAAACTGATTTCAAAACCATGCCTCAATGAGGTTATATTTCCAAATGCAATGCTGACTCTAAGAGGCTTAGATTATGGAAAAAAGACCAACTGTAGGTAACTTTGACTCTAATCACAAGTGGATATATTTACCACACACATTTCCTGTAACTTTGAAAATAAAATTAATTTCTGTTTCCCCCTGGGCCTTCATACATAGTGAAGATTACTGCTCATGTTGGTCACTCATCCAGCACTGAGGGTGGATGACTTCCACCCTCAATTGAGGCTGGATGACTTCTCTTTCCATAGATCATTCTGTTAGAATAGGTGCCCCTGCTCAAGAATACTTATTTGGGTACTAGTCAAGCTGTAGCCTCATCTGCATATTTTGAAACCTTGGCTTCATTCATTGTAGCAAGTTACTTTTTCAGAGTTCTTCTGGTAATCGATGCTATTCTTTATATTTTCATATTATTACGATTTTTTTTAGTTTATGTTTCAGTTTACTAGTAGAGTTTACAATATTCCCTGGGCGTGGTGATGCATTAAATATGGACAGGAATGAAGTCTTTTTATTGCCACCAGTATACATACCTGAAGTGCCCTTCCAAGAATGAATAAGCAAAGCAAGATTAAGCTTAAAAAAGGTCAGGTTGGAATTCCCATTGTGGCACAGTGGAAATGAATTCTACTAGTAATCATGAGGTTGCAGTTTGGATCCCTGGCTTTGAATGTCATTGCCGTGAACTGTGGTGTAGATCGCAGATGTGGCTTGGATCCTGCCTTGCTGTGGCTGTGGTGTAAGCTGGCAGCTGTAGCTCTGATTTGACCCCCAGCCTGGGAACCTCCAAATGCTGTGAGTGAGGCCCTAAAAAGCAAAAAAAAAAAAAAAAAAAAGGCAGGTTATGTTGTAGATAGAGACTTGGAACCATTAATAAATAAAGTGAAGTTTTTAGTTTTGTTTGTTATTGGCTTGAGATTATATTAGGGAAAAAGCATACCCAGTACTTATAGTTAATTGGCATGTGATTGAATCAGCAAAAATTCACTTGCTATGATGATACCTCTGTATATCTTATTCCATTTTAGGTTTATTCAAAATAATAATAAAATTGGACATTCCCTACCACCTTATCCCAATATTTTGATGTAGGAAAAATAGACTTTTTGTATCCAAAATAGCAGTTTATGGAATTAATCTTATTCTCATGGGCCAGGGGTTTGAAAAAAAAAATTAGGAGCATTTTTATGCCAAGTTGTATTGTTGCCTTATTTTTATTTTCATCTCAGTTACATTAAACTGGGTAAGAAAAAAAATGCCCTTTAGGGTCTTCCTATGCGGCCTATAGCCCTTGCCCTCTCTCGATCTGGGCAGTGGTGGCTTTATTCCAGCGTCTTCTCTGAAGGTCTCCTGGTCCCTTCCGATGGCCAACTGGATGGGATCCAATGTAACTTCAGGGGCCTTCTCTTCCATAAGGTCTACCTCTGTTTCCCAGAAAACGTTTATGCATCACTGTCTGTGCCATCACAAGGAGGGTTGGCTAAGCCCAGAAAAATACCATTTATTTGCCTTAGTTTGAAGCACCTGCACCCTTGTCTTCGATTCCCTAGGCAGGAGTCAGAGCCCCACCCACTGCTCTCATCTGCTTGGAGAAAGCAAGCTCTCCTAGGAGCTCCTGTGACATCCATTCATTAACATGAGGATAGGAGGTGGCTTCCATCACCATTTCCCCAAGTGAACATGGAGACTCAATGTAGCAATAGTTCTCTACACGTACATGTTGATTCTTTTACAGTCCTGCCATGAGTGAGAGTCAGCAAGGATCTTGAAATAGGTTGATTTGAAAATCTGCAGAAGGAGATTTAGAATTTCACTTCAGAATTTTATATCCACTCGTCTTGGTGTTAGGGAAAACTTTCCATGTTAACCACTTTCTCCAGTTGCCAAAGACAATATTCACCATTAGAAACAAAGAAAGGACACCAGAGACATGCCTTTCTTTCTGAGTATTCATGCTGTGTTGACACCTTCACATAATCATCTGATCATCACAACAATCACACAATCATTGAATCATCACGACGACTCTGTGGGATTGGGAATATGATACCTGACTTACAGAGGAGGAAATTAAGTTTCAAAGAGTAAAATTTTTAAGGCCACACAAATACTGTGGAAACAGACTGGAAAACTGCTTTTCCTGCTCCATTGCTACAGATAATGTAACTAAGACTGCCTGCTTCCCTTCTTATGCAGTTATCTTCCCTTTGTAGACTATGATATGAGAATGTTTGAGATCATTTTTACTGCTAGTGATTTTGAACATAGCATTTTAAAATTCCTAAGTCTTAAAATATATGTTTAAATTTTTTTCAGACAATAGATTTTGAAGGTTTCAAGCTATTTATGAAGACATTCCTAGAAGCCGAGCTTCCCGATGACTTCACAACACACCTATTCATGTCCTTTAGCAACAAGTTTCCTCATTCTAGTCCAATGGTAAAAAGCAAGCCTGCTCTCCTCTCCGGTGGTAAGTTTAATTATTTAATTTCAAAATGTATACTCTTTAAAAACCTTAAATGGAAAAAAATCAGTGTCAAGTTCTCTATAAGGAAAAACGATTTGCTTAAAAATTACCTTTGTTGCAGGATTTATATTTTCATACTAAGAATATGCAAAGTATTTAAGGTGTCTCCAGTTTTAAAGTAACTAAACATTAGAGAAAATATATTTTCTCATTATTCATCACTTGTCATTTCATGTCTTAGAAGTCTCTGTTAAGGTAATAATTTTAACACATAACTTCCATCAAGTATAGAAAAGTGCTCTTTTAAATGGCTGGAATATATATATGTAGTCACAAGGCAGTTATGTCTAAAAACATAATATTTAATATCACTTGTGCAAATTATCATTATAGTTCACATTTTTTAGACTTAGCTCAAAACAAAGTTTTATTTTTTGCTTAGTTGTTTAATTCAGTTTTTGTCACCATAGAGATGGCTGGTTCTCTCATTAGGTGTAGCTTTTCAGAGATGTCTGATGTATCCTGTGGCAAATTGTATCCCCCTCCATGCAGTCAGGAAAATAAAAATGTCGCAGTATTACTGTAGGGAATGTGAAATGGGAAACTGGTTGGACAGTGTTAGATGGTTGAGAAGGCAAAGATGCACACTGAGGTATGCGGAGGTAGAACCACAGGAAGCATTTCTCTCTCTCAGGTTGGAGTGGTCAAAACCAGAATCTTGGAGGGGGGCCCTCCTAGATCTGAGAGGCTGAGTTTGAGGTGGGGGATGTTGTCTGGTTGACCTCGCCACTGGACTCCTTTGGAGGGGCTCCTTACTGACTGGCTCTGGTAGCTCAGGAGCACAAGGAGGAGCCTGTAGCCTTGGAGCTGAGACCTCTAGTAGCATCACCAAGGTCCATGCAGGATTGTAGAGCCAGAGCTCACTCTCTGCCTTCCTGGTGTGGCAGTAGCTGGAGACTAGAACCCATTGTTCCTGGGACCAGGTGCTACGAGGGTGAAAGGCTGGGGAACTGCAACAGGAAGGGCAGATGGACTAGCAGAAGCTAGTTCCTTCTCTGTCCTTCCTTCTCATGGCTCTAGGGCCCCTGGGAGTCCAACAGGTCCACCTGGCAATGGAGGAACATAGTCCTCAGCAGTGTTTCTCAGGCTCTCTGAACTCAGGGCTCTTTTAGGCTCTTAAAAATTACTGAGGACCTCAAAATGCTTTTGTTTATGTGGATGATATTTATTTCTGTTTACCATGTTAACTCTGAAGCATTCTAGAAATGACAATAATCGACCTGTCAAATGTTGACAAAAATAAGATCTTTATGAAAAATTATGTTTTCAAAAATGAAAAATACTAGATGGTCATAGTTTTACATTGTTACAAATGCTTAATATCCAACTTTATATGAGGCAGCTGAATAACTATATTTGCTTCTGTGTTGACATTATCATGTGTCATGCAGCCTCTTGAAAACTCCACTGTACACTTGTGAGAGAATGAGAGTGATAAAAGCAAATGATATCTCAGAAGCATCACTGATAACCATTTTGACCTTATACATCTTAAGTATCCCATGGGAGCCACTGGTCTAGAGACCTCCACCCCTAGCATTACAAAGTAGAAGATCAAAGTGCAGGCAAAGAGATGAGCAGAATTTTACTAACCAACACACTAATAAATAAAAAGTTCAAAAAATACAATTAAGAAATAGGTGATTGAGTCATAAACAAAACCTGAGCAATTTGATGAAGTGTCCACACTGTTAAGCCTCATGTTGTGCTGCTTTCCTGTCTATTAATGAAGTAATATATTTTTGCTCAAGAAATCACATGTTGGCTCAAGCTTTTTAAAACAGATGTACACCTTCCATATGCTGAATTTTGATCCCTTCAACATATGGAATAATTAACGTGCTTATAATCTTTACCCATAAAACATTTTAATTCCTTAAATAATTCCCCTTAGGTGTTCCCTATTGGCTCAGTGGGTTAAGGATCCAGTGTTGTCATTGTGTGCCTCAGGTTACTCCTGTGGCTTGGGTTTGAGCCCTGTCCCAGGAATTTCTGTTTGCTACGGGCATGGCCAAAAAATAATGATTCCTCTTGTACCATGAATTGAGAGGACGCCCCTCATTTGCTGTTCTTCTCTGAATGAGTTCCATTTAGTTTGTTCTAAAGTGTGGTTTCAAAGCTTACCAGTGTTATAGGCTGAACATTTAAAATGGGGCAGGTTCTTACTTGGATCTAGAAATGAAAACTTTTGTGTTCTTCATTTCATTCTGTAAAGGCTTTGCACATTCATTAGAAATAGCAGAGTTATCCCTTATTTAAATATACATGAAGCAAAACTGTCCTTGGAGTTTGAGAAAGAAGAACCTTTTTGTAATATGCTATTTCTCTGAATAATTGTGTCAGACTTGGAGGAAAGAGAACAAATCTAATTACTTTGGTAGTTCCGCAAGAAATTCAAATCTCATGTCCTCTTTTCTTCAAATAGCGTATAATAAGTACTACATACAGTTTACAAGGAGTAGAAATCAAGTCGGATTTCAAAATGAAAAAAAAAAAGGGAATAACGACTTGTACTTCATTTGGCACAATCACATATCCTGTATAGACTCACTTTAAGGAATTACAAGGCTTTGTAACCCTCATGCAGCAATAAAAAACTGTGATGCTTTCTCAAAGCTTGGGCTCCACATTTTAAAACATAAATGCATCGTGTCCTTTGTAGTACTATTTCTCATCCTATTTACTTTTCAGAAGTACCTTTGATTTTTTTTTTCCCCCCTTGGGAATAAGAAACACTGGACAATAATAAAATTTTCAAGGCCTGGGATAGCCTTGATTCAGAAACTGAAAAATATATATTATTTTCATTCCTAGAGACTTGCTTTGTAGTCATCTAAGTTACCTACACAAGATGTATTTGTGTTTGAAAAATCACAAATTATTATTATTATTATTATTATTTGTCTTTTTGCCATTTTCTTGGGCTGCTCCCACGGCATATGGAGTTTCCCAGGCTAGGGGTCGAATTAGAGCTGTAGCCGCCGGCCTACGCTAGAGCCACAGCAACGTGGGATCCGAGCCGCGTCTGCGACCTACACCACAGCTCCAGGCAACGCCAGATCCTTAACCCACTGAGCAAGGCCAGGGATCAAACCCGCAACCTCATGGTTCCTAGTCGGATTCGTTAACCACTGAGCCACGACGGGAACTCCACAAATTATTTTTGAATAAAGGAATGCTATAATCTTTATCTTCTCAGAGTTCACAATATTTTATTACCACAATACTGAACAATAATAGCTTCTTAATAAAAATAAACACTTTTAAAGGAAAAAAATATTTTTAATGAACAATAATCACATAAATAGCGGAGAGTTCCTGCTGTGGTGTAGTGGGTTAAGAATCTGACTGCAGTGGTTCAGGAGGTGAGGGTTCAACCTCAGACTGGTGCAGTGAGTTAAAGGACCTGACATTGCCTCAGCTGTGATGAAGGTCAAAGCTGCAGTTTGGATTCAGTCTCTGGCCCAGGAACTTCCATATACTGTGGTATGGCAAAATAAAACCCCAAAGCAATAACAACAACAACAAAAAAAGAGTAAAACATTTAGTTTTTATAGAAGAAAATATTTTAAAATAGGTATAAATAGATATAAAGTTTATGTTTGTATGCAGTTGCATTTTGTTGAACTTGTAAAACCTAATGACCCATATAGTATTTCATGTAGTGGATGATATATTTTTTGGCAGATTTTGTTGCAGTGAAGTGCCTCTTACCACTTATATTAATAGAAGATGGTTAATTCCACTGTTTCCATGTTGGACTTTTAATTTTTTGAGTATATCCACATTGTACCATCTTTACAGCTTGTAAACCCCAAGTCAGTAATCCTTCACCTCTTGGCTACTCTAATGACCAAGTTGTGATCTTACTGAATCCATCACCTTATCTGTTATCTTTACAGAATGATTCCATCGCTTGGAATCCTTGCCCCCACCTCCTGCTCCCCCATATGTGGCTTACAAACCCTCAACCATGGATCAATATTATGATTCCATTCTTCAGTTCCAACAATTTGAATGCTCAGCATACCAGGGAGAAATCCCATAAATATGCAGATTGTTGCCACTACAAATCCCTAACACCCAGTTAACATGGCCTTTACACCTCTTCAGCTTTTTTAAAAAATCTGTTTTGAAAGGTATTCAGTCTTAATACTGTCTCCTAGATCAATTACATTCAGCTTTTCAAAACTTTCTTTAGTTTATTCATGTCTTTCTCCTCATTCTCAACGGATGACATTTTTTTCACATCATACAAAAAAAAAAAAAATAGGCACTGTCTAGCATAAAATGCTTCAATTATTTCCCACACAACCCAAAATTGTTTCTTCAGCTCACAGAGAATACGTTATTAACTGTATTCCAGATGGAACACTTCATCTCAATGTTATCCATGAGGAATCAAACTAAATGTTCTGAAAGTCAAGTAATTATATGCTACCCAAAGCCTCCTGCATTCCTCTCTTCTCTCTTGGTGAATGGAATCCAAATGTTTATCAATTTCCCAACCCTACAGTCTCGAACTCTTCCTACCCTTCACTGCCTCATGCATGTTTAATCACAAAATGCTCTCTATTACGCCTTATAACTTCTGCTCTGACATTCTGCCAGTGTCAGTTTGATTCATCATTGTTTGTGTCATAGACTCTCAATGAACATGACTCCCAGCCAGGCCTTGACTACCCATCTGCAAAATGTTCTTTCTAACATAGAAGCCTGATTATATGATTCCTGGGCTCCCAAATTCAGGCTTTCACTAGCATCTTGTGAAGTGGAAGGTCTTTTCTTAAACTTTCATTTTCCAATTAAACTTAAATCCTTGATAGTTAAAGCTAATTAAAGCAGAGTTGCTTTGCTGTGGGATGGTGCAGGAGAGGTCTAAGTACTGAGAGTCCTAATCACTCTGCCTTCCCCTGCCCCCTGGGGACACTTCCTCCTAAAGGACCCTAAGTGAGACCCCAGGGCCTGCCTGGGTGGTGCAGTTAGGATGATTAAATCTGAGTTCCATGGCATTAAGCACATGCCGTGTAGCTTACAGAGTCTGCCTAGAGTCCTTCTTTTATGTCTCCTTGCCCCATGCACCCAGACTCTTTTCTTTTCTTTTTTTTTTTTCTTTTTAGGGCTGCCCCTGATGCATATAAGGTTCCCAGGGGTTTAAATGGACCTAGAGCCACTGGCCTACACCACAGCCATAGCAACGTCAGACCTGAGCCATGTCTGAAACATCACCACAGCTCACAGCAACACCAGATCCTTAACCCACAGACTGAGGCCAGGGAACTAATGTGCATCCTCATGGAAGCTAGTCAGATTTGTTTCCTCTGAGCCACGAAGGGAACTCCCTTTTCTTTTTTTCCCTTTTTTTGCACCATAGCATCTTCTTTATTTAATTTTTTTTTTATTAAAGTATAGTTGATTTGCAATGTTGTGACAGTTTCTGCTGTACAGCCAAGTGACCCAGTCATGCATTTATATGTCCATTCCTTTTCTTATATTATTTTCCATCATGGTCTAACTCAAGAGACTGGGAATAGTATCTTGTGCTATGCAGTAGGATCTCTTGCTTATCCATTCTAAATGTAATAGTTGGCATCTATTAACCCCAAACTCCCCATCCATCTAATTCCCTTCCCCTTTCCCCTTTCGCAACTGCAAGTCTGTTCTCTGTGTCCGTGAATCTATTTCTTTTCTGTAGATAGGTTCATTTGCGCCATATTTTTGGTGATATCTTATAAGTGTCCACATATAAGTGATATCATATGGTATTTGTCTTTCTCTTTCTAACTTCACTTAGTATGAGAATCTCTACTTGCATCCATGTTGCTGCAAGTGGCGTTATTTTGTTTTGTTTCGTTTTGTTTTGTTTTGTCTTTTTGCCTTTTCTGGGACTGCTCCTGTGGCATATGGAGGTTCCCAGGCTAGGGGTCTAATCAGAGCTGTAGCTGCTGGCCTACAAAGCCCCAGCCACAGCAACGTGGGATCCAAGCCACATCGGCGACCTACACCACAGCTCACGGCATCGCCGGATCCTTAACCCACTAAGCAAGGCCAAGGATCGAACCTGCAACATCATGGTTCCTAGTCGGATTCGTTAATCACTGAGCCATGACAGGAACTCCCGTTTTTTTGTTGTTGTTGTTTTTTGTTTGTTTGTTTTAATGACTGAGTTGTATTCAACCGAATATGTATATGTACCACATCTTCTTAATCCAGTCATCTGTTGATGGACATTTAGGTTGTTTCCATTTCTTGGCTATTGTGAATAGTGCTGCTATGAACATAGGGGTGCATGTATCTTTTTGAATTATGGTCCCCCCAAAACACAAACTAAACAGGCTTATGTAACTATGCAGTGGGGAGATTCTTGGCACACAGTAGGCCATTTAAAATGTATTTGTGCATTTATTAATTTGATGTGCTTTTTAGATAGTAATGATTATAGTCTGTGCAGCTTGTATCCCTACATACAAATGCTCTAGAAATACAGATAAAATTTTTTATCTATTGGCCAATTAGTATTTTTTTGTATCAGCTATTACATGTTTTATGCCTCTTTAGCACCAAATTCATCATTCTAATTATTATTCTTAGTAGTAGCAGTAATCTACAAATTATTTTACTCCAATAAAATATAGTCTTCAGTTTATACTGAAACTCTAAAGACTCTGAAAATTATTCTCTGAAACCAGAGAAAACCCCACAACTTTAAGTCCCCATTCATGATAAGATTACTGCCAGTAAAATTTCCCCCGTAACTCCTCTTTAATTATTAAATGGTTTTGAGTACATTAGGCTTGAGTATATAGCTTTCTTTATTACTCTGTGGGAATATTTAAAATGAAATTTTGGTCTTCAAACTTTTCATTTTAACTATGAAATTTATTTGCCCAAGATAAAGGGGCCTTGTATATTCAACTGCATCTTAATGATTACATATTAAATAATAGCACTATCTTAAGTTTATTTTGCAGTGTGTTCACATTTATTTACACTTTCTAAGATCTTTATAAGGGTAATATATTTAGCACTTTGGAGAATCTCAAATCAATTATAAAATTATTTAATTTGTGATATGCTATAAAAATACTTAGTAGCAAGCTGTAAAATACACCTTGGTACTGAGCATTTGCTCTGGTCTGCTAAAATAAAAGCCCTATACAAATGGGATTTCTCATTGCTTTGTTTACTCCTTTCATCTTCAGTGCCTAAAACCTGACCACATAGTTAACACTAAAAGTCCTTAATATTTATTTAAGTTTATGTTTATAAAGCATATGCTAATATATACTTATTAGAAAACACAGTTAAGCAAAAAGAAAACTTAGTCATAATCCATTTCCTTATAAGAAAATGCAGCTAAAGATTTGATAAATATAGATTTGTGGGAAGTTCCTGCTGTGGTGCAGGGTGGGTTAAGGATCTAGCATAGGTTACAGCTGTGGCTCAGATTCTATCTCTGGCCTGGGAATTTCCATGTGCCACAAATATAGCTGAAAAAGAAAAAAAGTATCTATATTTGTGTGTATGTTTATATGTGCAAGCAAGAGTATACATGTGTTAAATGGATGGCCCGAGGACTGATCTGAGTGGAAGATGAACATGTAGAGCTCTCAGCCAGGGCTAGGGTTTTTAATTTCCTTCCAAAGGTTTACGAAATAATCAACGCATGTTCTCTCAAGAGTCTTGAAAACCAGAGTCATAATACAAGGTCATTTATTGAGAGGTAGGAGGCAGAGTACTCTGATATATTTTTCTCTCCACAGCCACACAAAATTACACTGAAAGCATGAAATCTACGGCAGACTGCCCTTGGAGTTGTGGATGCAGCACTTATCTTTGCCCATGTTTTCTTGAATGTAAAATGGAAATGATAAGTGCTTCTGTCTTACAGGGTATTGTGGACTCAAAAACATAATGTGTTTGGTACATTAGGAATGCCTCCTCTTAGTGTTATTCTTTAAACAGGTTATTTTCCTGTGTTTCAGTTTGCAAATACAGGATGAAGGTCAAAATCAATGCTGGTTTTTTGTTCTGTTTTGTTTTGTTTTTCCATAAGATGGCATACATCCAGTAAAATTTAAGAAGTGTTATTGTGATTTCTTTTTAATGTGACAAACATGACACATACAGAAATTTTGGTAGCATGACTTGTTTTTGTATGTCATGCCTCAGAGGTGGTGGTTGAATTCCCGTGCCTAAGCACATTAAAGGAACTGAGAGTAATTCAACCAATTTTCAATTCCCTACCAATAGAGTGTGTGTCACCTGCATTATGGTCACTACCATCCCAGTGGTACCTACCATCCTAAATTTGAATCAGTTAACAATATTAATTAAAATCAAAATTCCGTTCTTCAGTGACACCAGCCATATTTCACATACTCAACAGCCATATGTGGTTAATACTACTATACTGAAAAATACAAATATAGAACATTTCTATCATTGCAGAATATTCTTGGACAGGATTGAGAGAGCAGGTCTTGTTTTGACTTCTTTTGCATTGAGCCCAAACTTCAGAGTTAGATGACCTGTCTTCAACTCTTGACTCCTGGGACTATGACGTGACCATCAGCAGTTTAACTGTCTGACTTTTCACCCATCTCTCTCTCAGATAGACCTGCAGGGTCAAATAAGCTCAGGATGTGAAGGTGTTATTGGTACACAACCAGATGTGTTATTATGGTTGCTCCTTTGCAGTGGTCAGTCTGCTTCTAGAACATCACCCCCAAACTCCTCAAGCCCTGTTCCTAATCATTGCTTCTTTGGGTTTTTTGGCAATGTCCAAAAAGTTGAAACCTACATGATGTTCCTTTTTTTTTTTCTTTTTTTGTCTTTTCTAGGGCCACACCCATGGAATATGTAAGTTCCCAGGGTAGGGGTCCAATCGGTGCTGTAGCCGCCCACCTAGCCCAGAGCCACAGCAACACAGGATCTGAGCCACGTCTATGACTTACACCACAGATCACGGCAATGCCAGATCCTTAACCCACTGAGCGAGGCCAGGGATCAAACCTGCAACCTCATTGTTCCTAGTCAGATTCCTTAACTGCTGAGCCACAACGGGAACTCCTACATGATATTCTCAGAGGGATTTTGCTGATCCCAGTCTCTAGTCCTGCCAACTTTGTGTAAGCATAAAAAATTTAAAAAACTATCATAATGTCTTTGGACAAGCATAGTTAGAAGGTTAAATCTAAAAATCATGAAATGTGTAATAATATTAAATAACTGTTGTTACTTTTGATTGTTACTCATCATGACTACTTATGTGACTATTGCAAGTATGATATGTGATTGATCTTCATATACCTGATGAATTTCTGCATATTGAACCAGTGTAAAAAGTGGAAACAACAAATGGCCAGAGGGTGTGGTGTCATTGCCTTTTAAGTCTAGAATTTTAGTTCATGTTTTGAATATTTCATTTTAATGGATTAAGGGAAACAATGGAGATAATGCCGCCGTTTTTATTATCTGGAATGTAAGTGTTTAAAAATAAAACACACTGGAGCAGAGGAGATAATTGAACATGTACCCAAAACCGAGTTGCTAATAATTAAACCTTGAGACTAGAATTAAAAGTATTTATTAGAAAAGAACTTTTTAGAGTATTGTTGCAAGAAATGGAGGGTCTGTATTGGAATACAGTGAAAATCACGTGCTTGAAGGATATGGAAATAGGTAATATTCAATTTGGCAAAGGCTGCTTATTTTTGTAGTTAAAACCTTGACGAGAAGAATATATGGATGTGTATATATATGGATGTGTGTGTATATATGCATGCACATACATATGCACATACACATTTACATATAAACATGCATATAATAATCCTCAAACAGAAAAAAAGTCTATCAAAGTGTAAGATAACTATTCTTAATAAAACTAATAGACTCTAGTTGCAATGCCTATTCACACTTCATTTTGTACTTCATTGTACCTTGTAATGTATATCATATGTGTATAGGCACATATGCGTGTGTGGACGTAAATAGAATGTGTGGATGTATGTACACTTGCTTCACTTTCATGGGGAACTATTTAAAGAAGCATAACATTAGGTAAGTCAAAGAACCTGCAAATTGGGTGTCAGTCACTAAATATTGACCACTTGAGGCAAAAGAAATGTCTTGCATGTTACTCAGCTTCACATATAGTTCAAAGTCTAAGGAGTTTCACAGATGATTGCATGGGTTAAAATGGCCTTTGTGAAGGGGAAGTAGGCTTTTGGGCCACTTCTTCTGAGGAGTGAAGAGTTCCCCTTCCCATCTCATCATCAGGGGCTGCAGTCAGGAAATTAGGCTTGCTACTTCCTGTTTGCCATTTGCACTGCTTACTATGTTCTGTATAACTGTTAGGACAGGCTACTTAAAGGAAAAGGCCTTTTCTTCAGGGCAGGGGACTTTTCTGGAGAGAGATAAGGAGTGGGAAAGACTTGCAGCCAAATTTAGAGACAGGAAAAAAAAATTCTCAAGGATAGCATAAGTTGTGAAAATAACCCCTATGAAGATAGATTGAGGCCCTGGGGTCTGCTTTCAAAATGTTAAATGGAAACATAAAGAAAAATTTTCCCTGCATAAGAGAAATTAGGCTGATCTAGGGGAAGGGGTAGGAGCAGGAACAAATCTGTGAACGTTTTCAGTTTAGCACCTCAAGATTTAGTAAAGACCTGCTCTGTAATTTTTCTTGTTATAAAGTAGTTGTGAAAAAGGTCTTTGCCATTTTATTTTTTTTAATTCAATGCACCCTGTAAACCATTGCAAAAAGTATAAATCTTACCTCTCAAATTTGGCTGAAGTTACACTTGAGGAAAATTTGATTAGTTCTTCATTGCATGTGGTCATATATGCCCATAATTTCTTCTTTAAATAAACTTTACATTCTTTTACATGTAAAACTATGAAAGAGTTAGATGCAAGATACAATTTTGTAACATGTCATGAATAGAAACTGGGAAATAGTCAACTCATTTTTTTGTCTAACAAAAATAATTTTTGTACAGTAGCATGTTTATTCTTCAAAAGTAGTGTTAAATTACGTCTTAATGTTCAGTATATACATTATATATAGGAAAGGCAAACATAAAAATATATGGTACCTACATTCTCCACTTGTGAGATTTCCAATTGTTTATGTTCGGTCTTACAAAAACTGATAATGAAATACCCCTACACCTTAGTCTTACAAATACAAATGAGCATAATGAAAATATATAGGTGGAAATATATACTATCTTTGACATGCTTCCAAATGAATGTGATGACACGTGCTTTTTATTCTTTCCTGTTTTGTGCTGAGTTTTTGTATAAAAGAGTTAAATCGAGCTGATTAAGTCATGTTAGGACCATGAGGGGGAGCAGAGAATGAGGATTAGCTCATCAGGCAGGATGAGTTAGGTCATAGTTTATCCAACCATAATTCAAGTGCTGTGTTCACCGAGTCTGGAAGGTATGGTCGTGTGAAGAGTGAGTGCCAAAGTGTCTTGTATCATAAGTTGGAACTGCTTATCCCTGCAGCTGGCTAGGCTTTAGTTGGTTAGTTAGAATTGGTCAGATTTTGTTCTTTTTTTTTTTTGAAGCTGAGAATTGTCTTCAATTCTCTGCCTTTGCTTTATAAAAATGACTATTTTTTTTGCATCAGATATACAGTGACACTGCTGTTAAGGAGGGAAATCAACTTATAATAAGTATGTATTATATGTATGTTATATATACACATTATATGTAAATTGATGTCTTTTTCAGTAACTTAACTATTATGAAGCATAGAGATGTATTTGAAATAAGTAAGACATTTTTGTAGAGAAATGAAGGGAAGATGTAAATCAATGTTTTTTCAAACTGTGGCTTGCAGCCCCTAGTGGGTAATGAATTCATTGTAGGGAGTCTTGGACAGAATTTTAAGAATGAAATAGAATAGAAGACAATAGGTTAACCTAAAAAAGAAAACACTGGGGTAGTTATGAAACATTGTGTGTGTGTGTGTGTGTGTGTGTGTGTATTTGTGACGCACTAAGGTGTAAATTCTTTTTCTCTTCCTTAATGTTGGCCTTGAACAAAAATTATCTATATGCTATTTGTGTAGAATAAAGAGGCTAAATTTGTTAGTTATGAAACTCTGGGCATTTAATCTCACCAATCCTGTTTCTCATCTATAAAATGGGAATAATACAATCCCCTCACAGGGTTAATGAGAGAATTAAGTAAGATGGTATATGTTCAAGTGCTCAGCATAGTTACTGCCACATATTATATACACTCAATAAATGGTACATTTTATTAGTAGTAACATTGTGAGAAGTTCCTGTTGTGGCTTACCACATGGGAGTAACAAGCTTGACTAGTATCCATGAGGATGCAGGTTTGATGCCTGGCCTCGCTCATTGGGTTAAGGATCTGGCATGGCCATGAGCTATGGTGTAAAGTCGCCAACATGGCTCAGATCCCACGTTGTTTTGTCTGTGGTGTAGGCCAGCAGCTGCAGCTCCGACTCACAGAGAACTTCCATATGCTGCAAGTGCAGCCCTAAAAAGCAGATACATATATATATGGTAACATTGTGACTACTGAACTACATAATTTAGGACTTCTCATAATACATTAAATTATATGCCTGGATATCTTGAGATGGCTGAAGGATCCAACAGGGGTTTAACCAAAGTTGAACATGGAAGGAAATAGACTAGAGCAAGAGATGTAGTGAGGTAGAGGTGATGAATGAGAGCTGAATAACAAGCTCATTGAACTGTATTTGGCGAAGATTATTCCCTCCATTCCACTAACTCCTGGTTGATTAGGAATCAAGTAGCCACTCATCCCATTATCCATCTCAGCCCAGTACCTTTTATATGGCCAAATAGACCTCAAAGGATAATTGGGATTTACCTCGAGGCCTCATCAGATGAAAATGGTCTGCTTTCAGAGGCTTCTCTGTAAGATGGAACTATTTACTATGAAAGAGTTTCAATTTAATATCATTGGCTAGATAATCTGCAGTCATCACATGTTTTGAACAGACCTTCAAGTTCTCTCCTCTTGCCTTAGAACAGGTACAGTGAATGGGTGTCGGAATTCAAGTAAGGGCCATATTAGAACCAAACTGCCGTTGTATGTTCTTACCTCTCTAATTAAACCTCATGTTTATCTAGATTTTTCTTTCTTGCTTATACATGGGCACATTCCTTGATGGCATAAAGGATGTCTAACTCATGGTACTGGCAAATGTGTGACATAAATACATGTTTTGTGTATGAATGATTCCTAGTTATCAACTTATAAATCACAGTGTGACAGACGCAAATGTCTTCAGTTTTCTGTGAAGGAATGATGTTTAGTCTTCCCAGCTGATTTAAGCTGTCACTGCCTCAAGTAGAGAGAAGTAATATAGGAAAGCATTTCTTCATGCTTTGAAAGATGTCCACCACTCACCCTGGGACCTTGAATTCTGACCCACACACCCTCCAGTGAGTCGGTTTTGCAGCCCCCATGTCTCCAAATCCCAGAGAACTCTCTCCATTGCTTAAAAGAGTGATAGGATGTCTGTCTCTGTTATACTAAAAACCAGAGAATGTGACGATTTTATGCCTAAGAAATACACAGCTTCTCCATGGTCTAGGCATTATCTATTTTCTTTGCCATTGTTTTTTTGTTTGTTTGTTAGAGAGCACTGAATGTTTTTAAGAATATAAAGACAGATATTGTTTTCCAGGTCTGAGAATGAATAAAGGGGCCATCACCCCTCCACGTACTTCTCCAGCAAATTCGTGTTCCCCCGAAGTGATCCATCTGAAGGACATTGTCTGCTACCTGTCTCTCCTTGAAAGAGGAAGACCTGAGGATAAACTGGAGTGTATGTGTTTCTTCATTTATGTTTTTTATCACAGATGAGGTGGGGGAAGGGCCTGGACATTGACAACCTTAAAGTTGTCCCTACTGTGGTTTTCTAAATTCTTATTAAATAAAGTGACCTTTGTTATTAATAATATTAAAAATTCTTCAATTGAGAATGGGAAAAATATTAAGAATCTATCCATTTTTAAGTTATTATTGGTCAAATTCCATTTATCACTAAGTATTTCTTGAGTATATTTATCACATGACTTTAAAAAAATGTTGCCCAGTTTGGTAACAACAGTACTGAGGATCTTTTGAGTTATTTTGGACAACAAATGACAAATTTGGAAAAAAAAATTATTTCTAGAATGTGAAGAAGTCTTCCCATTAGTCAGAAAGAAGGTTCACTGGACACACTCAAGCCTGAGCCTTTTCCTCTTGGATAGTTTCCCTGCAACCACTAACTTTCTTTGCCAGAGACATATTATTTCTTAAATGCCAAACAGAAGAGTTTAGTTTATTGGAGTTGACTCTGAATATCATAAATAATTAAACAATAGCTTTGTTTCTTCTGTCATGTAGCAGGCATTTCAGAGAGAAAATTTTTATCTAGTTGAGAGTAAGTGCTCTCTTTAATAAAATACAGTGACTGGGCTCCCTCTGGTGGAAAATTATACTCATTGCCAGGCAGGAAAATATTTGTTCAAATCTTTTTTTTTTAAATGATATTTATTTTTCCATTACAGTTGATTGACAGTGATCTGTCAATTTTGACCCAGTTATATATTATATATATTCTTTTTCTCACATTATCCTCCATCATGTTCCATCACAAATGACTGGATATAGTTCCCTGTGCTATACAGCAGGATCTCATTGCTTATCTATGTTCCAAATCTTTAAGCCAGTTCATTTAATAATCTATTCTGTCTCCAGAGCCCTTGATAAATATAGAGCTTATGGTGCTTTCAGTAATATGATTAACTTGATTATTTTGTATATCATTAAAATGAATGAAAAATTCTTGCTACTGAAATGATAGTAAAGATAATGAATCTTAAATTTTATATTGCTAAAGTAAATATAGAACATTGTAGTATCTCAGAATTATGATTAGGTAGGGTATGTTAGGTTAAATTTAATAATAACTTGTTGATAATATTTCTATTTACTAATAAAGTATTTACTATGATTATTTCAGAGTCACACCTGCTTAGGTTATGAATAAACCATATTAACAACATTCTTTAAATACATATTCATGAGTTCCAAGTGTTGAATATATGCATTCCAAGATTTATTTGTATTCCCAAGAACCTACAGAAATCTCTCCCATTCCAAAATACATATTAATGTTTAGTGAATTTCTATTGAAGCAACAGCCAGAGAAAAAGTTTTTTCAGGTGTTATCCAGACCATGTTTAGAATGATTTAAAAATTACAAAGATGAATACCCTTTTCCAGGTCTGAGGATAAAAAAAGGCACCATCACTTCTCCCAAAAACAGTCTTTGTGTTCCAGTTTAATTATTTTTAGGTCAACCCGAAGCATTTTTTTCTTAAGGTAGAATTCCTTAGTGGCACGCTTTTAGTTCTGTGTTTGAATCTGTGAATCAACAGTCTGTCCACAGTTGCAGGGCAGGATGTTAACCCACAAATGATTCAAAACTATTTAATGAATCAAGTCGAACTTGACCTGCCACTTAACTTCCGTCAGTGTTATCAGTCCCCTTTCCCTTTGTTCTCTAAGTTTTCCAGCTCTTTTTTCAAGCTTATACGAGGTTCATCTGCACTTTCCTTTTTCTTAACCATTTCTTCAGAACCTCCTCATAGCTACCTATGAGTAGCTATGAGATTCTTAGGGCCTGGCGTTACTGCTGTGATTTTCACCAGACTTCAAAGTAAATGAATTTCCATTTCAGAAGCACAGTAAAGTTCCAGCTCTGCTGTAGTTCTCTTCTCTCCTGTCCTCAAGTTTGGAGGACCTTAACCTGGTCCTTAACCATTTGGAACTTGCATTTGTTTGTTTGCTTCTTAAATAACAATACTGGCTCTTTCCTATGTCCATTAAATCAGAATCCATTTCTTTCACCCACTTCCTTGGCCATGTGCTTACACATTTTTCTCTTCTATGATTGAACTTTTACAAATACCTAAGACTCATGTATTATTTTACTGTTATAGATTCTGAAATATTTTTCAATAAGACTTTAACGAAAAAAAAAAAAAAAAAAAAAAAAAGGGAGTTCCTGTCACAGCTCAGCAGAAATGAATTTGACTACTATCCATGAGGACATAGGTTCAATCCCTGACCTTGCTCAGTGGGTTAGGGTCTGTCATTGCCATGAGCTGTGCTGTAGATCGCAGATGTGGCTCGAGTTGCTGTGACTGTGGCATAGGCTGGCAGCTGTAGCTCTCATTTGACCCCTAGCCTGGGAACCTCCACATGCTTGGGGTGCAGCCCTAAAAATACCAAAAAATAAAGACTTTAAAGAAATTTAAGGGATAGTTAAATTTAACATACACATTTCAAAAACAGTTAAGACCTTCTACATGCAATATATGCTAGAGGAAAGACAATAAGAAAATATTGAAATTAACATTGAAATAGATGTGCTCAAGCACATAAGATAATGAATTTTTGCAAATGAGTGCTTTTTTTGAATCTCAGTTTCCAAGTGGCTAAGCAGAAAGGAGTACAGACATATTGGCTTAGGCCAGAGGTTCTTGAACTTTATCACAGATGAGAATCACCTGAGGGGCTTATGGACATACAGCTGACTGGCCCCAATTCCAGTAAATGCAATGCAGCAAACCTAGAATGGGGCCTTAGAATTTGCATTCCAGGTGTTGCTCCTGCTCCAGGAACCAAATTTTGAGAAGCAATGTTTTATGCAATGAAAACACACACATCCAATCCCACAATCAATCTGATATGACAGTTGTTTCTTGGAACTGATGGTGACAGTATTTGATAGGCTCTTTTACCTAGGTTATTAGATAAAATAATGTCATTGTTTTCAATGTTTATAAAAGGAATATTTTTTCTCCAAAAAATAAAAATAATAGTTTCATGAATCTGTTCAGTGCTTTCTGCTACTTCCAGTCTCCACATTTGTCTTTTCTGCCAGGAACATACAAAATATTTAGAATAAAGCATTTTTTTTTCATTGAAAGGAAACTAACAAACAAAAGCTCTTGAACTCTCCACTGATTACATGGCATTTCTTCAACTTGCTTACTTAATCTTTTAACTCAATCCTAATGCTGCCCTATGGTCTTTGCCAGTCCTGAGGCCTTATCAGGTAGAAGGAATTTATTCACCTGTTCCCATGGACCCTTCGAAAGTGTGTGTGTGAGTTTGTGTGTATGTGTTTGCGCGTGCTGAGGTTGTGGAAAAATTCCAACTTTATTTTTGTATTTTTATTTTTTAGGGCTGCACCTGCAGCATGCAGAGGTTCACAGGCTAGGGGTCGAATTGGAACTGTAGCCACTGGCCTACACCACAGCCACAGCAATGCCAGATCTGAGCCGCCTCTGAGACCTACACTATGGCTCACTGCAATGCCTGATCCTTAACCCTCTGAGTGAGGCCAGGGATTGAACCTGCATCCTCATGGATGCTAGTCAGATTCGTTTCTGCTGAGCCAAGACAAGAAGTCTGAGAAATTCCATCTTTATCTCTCCTTTTTGATGTTAGTTACCAGCCATCCTGGTGCATGGATGAGAGAGTCATACAGGGCTGATTGGCCCTTTAAACCCACCACTGCAGTACTTCATGGACAGCCATTCAATACATCCCTCTTCGAATCTCCTTGCACTCCTCAAGTTCTGTGACCCAGCCTCCATCTTACTTCAGCCACCCAGTTTGATTGAAATACCCCAAGCCATGTATTTCCAAAGACTGCTCTTATTCTAAAAATTGAAACTCTAGTATTTTACTTTGACCACAGCTTATGTTCATTTAACCCCTCATTTTCCTACTTTTACTTTAAATATAGCTTGGACATACTGCTCAAGAACCTGGACTCTTCATTTCACTAATTGAATGAATCTCAACTTTAACACTTACTGTCTGAGTGACCTGGGCACATATTTAAAACTTCTTCGGGTCTCAGCTTCCCCACCTGTAAAACTGAGATCATATTAATGTCTATCTTGTATGTTTTCTATGAGAATTAAATGAATAAATAATTACTCAATAGATTCCTTTACATTTATTAGTTCATATGAATGTTAAGTTAAATAAAAGTAAGTTAAGAATTCTTGTCCCCTGGGAGTTCCTTGGTGGCCCAGTGGGTTAAGGATCTGGTGTTGTCACTGCTGAGGCTCAGGTTTGGTCCCTGGTCCCAGAATTTCCACATGCCATGGTTACAGCCAAAAAAACGAAATTTTACTTCTTCCTGAATTGGCCTGCTGCTTTGGGGCCTCTCATTTTTTAAATAGACTGACCCCACAATCCATGATGCCAATCATTCTTTCTCACTTAGCTTCAGATATCAAATTTATTTGCTCATATACTGAGCTGGCAGAGAGTTCACGAAATGAAAATATAAAACTATGGATTATAATCCTGCTAAAAACCTCAGCTGGCCATCAGTGTTTCTCTGGTCATTGACTTTTTCCAGTCACAAGTTAATCCAGAAGGCTTCGTTGCTTCTAACACCTACCCATTTAATCCTCATCTCACTCAAAAGGGGTGAATTCTTGTAACTTCCTCTCATGTTACCTAAAACTTGCCAACTTCTATACCTGATTTCCCTCTTTCTCTTCTTACTCTTTCTCCCTTTGATAGTTTCCTGTTGAAGATTACAAAAAAGTAAGCCCTTAATTTAGCATCCATAAACTAATCTGTCTCCACAATTTGACCCCAACTCTCCTGGCCAGTCTTAAAATTGTCTTTGACCTACACACACACACACACACACACAAACACAAATGTCCCAGGGGATGTGAATATACTTTTCAACCCTCAGATAAACCTTGGACTTTTCTATCTTCATGCCTTGGATTATAATATGCATTGGCTGGGGATGTATTTCTTTCCCAGGGAATATCAGATGCAGTTGAGTCTACACTTGAAGCCTAGCTTACATCATGAATCCACATGCCATGTCTAATTAGATTATTTTGCTCTTCTTTATACTTTCCTACTGTGTATAACTTCCCACTCAAGCACCTACCACTTGTGTATGTATGTGTTTCAAAAAGATAGATGCTCAATAAATTAGTTAAATGGAATTGTATTAAAATCCATGGATGCTTGACAAGAGAAAAATATTGTTAGTTATTTAAAGTATCAAGTAATACTGAATGTTTACTTTTACTGTAAAATACATGGCATTCACATTTGGGTTACTGTTTATCAAATTAATAATGACTTAACTAGAATAACTTTTAAGTTAGCTTACAGGTACTAAAAATATATCACTAAAAAAAAAAATCAGCAGGAATTTCCATAAAATAGATAATTGACATGCAGACCATAAAGACTAACCTGTATGTTAAGGTTATTGCTATGTATAGTGTAAATTTTATTTAATTTAATTAATTAACTTATTTAATTATTATTGTTATTTTTTTTGTCTTTTTGCCATTTCTTGGGCTGCTCCTGCGGCATATGGAGGTTCCCAGGCTAGGGGTCGGATCAGAGCTGTAGCCGTTGGCCTACACCAGAGCCACTGCAACACAGGATCCGAGCTGCATCTGCGACCTACATCACAGCTCACAGCAATACCGGATCCTTAATGCACTGAGTAAGGCCAGGGATCGAACCTGAAACCTCATGGTTCCTAGTCAGATTTGTTAACCACTGAGCCACCCGGGAACTCCTATAGTGTTAATTTTAGAATTAACTGAAATTTAACATTGAGAAGACCTTAAATATCATTTAATCAACCTTCCTGAAGTGTCGATGAAAAAACTAAAGCCCAGAAAGTCTAGTTAATTAATTATACTACCATTTTATCTTTCTGTGACTAAAATGTATGATTTTTATTTTGAAAAGCTACTCTTCCTTGTTGATATTATTGTTTCTTTTGTGGAAAAAAAAGGGAGAAAGTGTCACACCATTACATTAGATGTCAAAAACCTTAAGGAAGTTGTTTTCACTTCTGACCTTATGGTTTAGTAGGGCATGAATTACATAAAACAGTAAAAGAATTGTGAGTTAAGGAAATTCTGGGTTAAATGCCTTTTAATATGTATATTTTCTAATCTTTATAAACAATTTCCATATTAATATTTTCATATCAATAACATACTACACAAAGGAAAAATGCCAGTGTATTAATAATGGAATATTCAGTGAGAAAAGAGATTGGCAAAATAGACTGGTAAAAACTTGCAAATCTTTTGGAAAAGAAAAAAAAAGAATTACCCTTATGTTGCATAATGTGCCTTTCCCTTTGATCTTTTAACCAAATTCGCGTGTGGGCACATAATTGTTTCTATATAAAGTATAATTGCATGAGCATAAAAATAGAAAAAAAGTGGGTTAAACTAGTTTATAACTTTGTAACAGTTACCTATCTTTAGAAGCTATCCTGTTGACAGAATAATTTTGATATTGGGCTTAAATTATTTTTGCACCTAAAAATCTATATCCTTATATAGATTATTATTATCGGGCTTAAATTATTTTTGCACCTAAAAATCTATATCCTTATATGTTGATTTTAATAATAAGACCTATTTGTTCAATGATTCACTTGACCTTGGAGACTAACTTTATTTTCAAATTCTAAGGGAAAAATAGTCTTATTATATAATGTTTGAGGATAGATATTTATTTTATCTATATTATTCAAATAGTTTTAAAAGGCAAAGGGTCTATATGCTTGCCAAGCCAAACAATTTTTATTTTCTATGGTGTTAATAACCACCTTTTTTCTTTATTTGATTAGTTTTTCTGTTCCTATATTACTAATTAGTACCCAAGTCCTCCATCATAAATTCTAATTTGGAAACTTGTGCTTTCCATCTGTTCTCCCATCTTTTCATTACCTTCTCCTTTATTTTACTTGCTGTCTTTCTGGAATCACTATTTGTGGAAGTTGAAATTCCAAGGCAGAACTTTGGGTTATTATTATTATTATTTTGGCCATGCCCAAGGCATGTTGAAGTTCCCAGGCCAGGGGTCGAATCCAAGCCATAGTTGCAACCTATGCCACAGTTGTGGCAACACTGAATCCTTAACCCACTGTACCACAGTGGGAACTCCTAAATTACTATATTTTTAAATTTTCCTATTTTCCAGCTTCTTTTCTCTCATGTCTTCTTTAATATCTGGGACATCTTCTACATTTATAATGCCTTTTTTTTTTTGCTCTTTCTATCATAATTTTAACTTCACAGAGAATCCATTTTGCTGTCAGCATAATCTTTATTTGCTTTTATTCTTATTTCACTGATTGAAACTTCCTTCTTATTTACAAGGTTCCCCACTTCCCTGCTTTGCTTCTTTCTTCCAGATTAATTTGTTTTGAAATGACTGCTTAATGGTTGTGGGTAGGTGGGTAAGTGGGTGAGGTTTAAGTCTGACTCATTAAAGATGAGGAGGGGACTTACATCTCTCAGTGTTCAGTCTATGCACATTTTTTTTTTTTTTTTTTTTGTCTTTTTGCTATTTCTTGGGCCGCTTCCATGGCATATGGAGGTTCCCAGGCTAGGGGTCTAACCGGACCTGTAGCCACCGGCCTACTCCAGAGCCACAGCAATGCGGGATCCGAGCCACATCTGCAACCTACACCACAGCTCACGGCAACGCTGGATCCTTAACCCACTGAGAAAGACCAGGAATCGAACCCGAAACCTCATGGTTCCTAGTCGGGTTCAGTTAACCACTGAGCCACGATGGGAACTCCATTTATTTTTATTTATTTTATTTTATTTTTTTTAGTCCATGCACTTTGATATAACAACACTTTCTTTGGTGTAGCACCCCTACTGTCGGAATTCCTGAGTATCCTGAGCTCAGAATCCCCGTGGCTTGACTGCTATAAAGCTTAAAGATCTGGGTTTCTGTTACGTAGCCAGCTGACATATTCTCAGGAGCAAGGTGTGAGGGGTGGTATTTACAGGTCTAAATTCTTTTCAGTAAGATGTTCAGTTTCCCCTTCTATGTAAATTTGTGCCTCCTCTTCACCACCAGCTTAAGTTGATATTTCTCAAGTTTCTAGGTCAATCAATGTATATTGTTCAGCTTCTAAAATTGTGTTATTCTTGTCTTCTTTCATCTTTTCTTTGCACTGGTGGGTTTGTGACTCTTTCATTCCCTACTGTTTACTGTAGAGGCACTTCAATAGAAAGTCAAGGTAAACATGTATGTTCAATATTTCATGTTTTGCATGACCCCACTACAATTTTTAATCAGAAAAAGTGACTTATCAGTGAAAATTAAAGTCTTGGAGTTTCTCTCACTCATCTAGGATCAAAGAAAATTTTATCTTTAATTTATACTTGGTGATATTTAGACTATAAGATACATAGTGCTTGGAGTTCCCTGGTGGCTCAATAGGTTAAGGATCCAGGGTTGTCACTGCTGTGGCACAGGTCTGATCCCTGGCCAGGGAACTACATGGCATGGGCATAGCCAAAAATACCTAATGCTAGTGTTTAATAAATGTATGCTAATTTTATTATTGCAATTATTATTAACTGAAAGTTCTCCAACTTTATTCCTTGGTGAATTAGACAGCATTTCTAGACAGCCATTAACTCCTCTTAATGTGTTTGGAATTTAATATTTAAAATAAACTAGGGGCATTCCTATTGTGGCTCAGCGGAAGCGAATGCAGCTGTTATCCATGAGGATGCAGGTTTGATACCTGGCCCACTCAGCAGGTTAAGGATCAGAATTGCTGTGATCTTTGATATAGGTTGCAGATCTATACCAGTCGGCTCGGATCTGGCATTGCTGTGGCTGTGGTATAGGCCTGCAGCTGTAGTTGTGATTTGACCCCTACCCTGGGAACTTCCATATGCTGTACCTGCAGCCAAAATGAAATGAAATGAAATAACTAGGGCTTCTACTTTATAAAACAGTAAAGTGTTTTCACTCTAACTTTACTGCTTACTACAACTAGAACATTTAAACTCAATATTTTTTTAAAACTCTGTAAGTTTCAGGAAATTATCAAGGCAAGTTGGGTTTGTGGGTCAAATTTCTGGGATCAGGGAGCCAGGCTTTTGCCAGTGTTTTTGAATTGTAAATACTTAGACAACTGAGAAGCTGAGAAATTAAGCAGCTTGGTAAACTGTCTTGGGGAAAAGTCTTGAATTCTAGAGTCTTTCCAACAGGTATATGATGGTTTCTCATCATGATTTAAATTTTCATTCATTATGATTGATGATGTTGAGTACTTGGTTAGTATTGACCACTCGTATATCTTCCTTTTTTGAAGCACCCACTCAATATTTTGCCTCTTTCTTAACGTTGTTTTATTACTGAGCTGTAGGATTTCTTCATATAGTCTAGAAACAAGTCCTCTGTTAGATGTTTGTGTTCTAAATTTATTTTTTCAAATCTGTACTAGCTTATTTATTTTCATAATAGTGTTTTTTTTTCTTTGATGATCAGAGATTTTAACTTTGATGAAGTTTAATTGACCTCCATTTTTAAAAATCATTGATGATATATATTGGCTTATGTTGAGGTTGTGAAGATGTTTTCCTAGATCTTTTTCTAGGAGCGTCATAGCTTAGTTTTATCATTAAAGTTTCGTATCAAAACAAGTTAAGGAGTTCCCGTTGTGGCGCAGTGGTTAACGAATCCTACTAGGAACCATGAGGTTGCGGGTTCGGTCCCTGCCCTTACTCAGTGGGTTAACGATCTGGCGTTGCCGTGAGCTGTGGTGTAGGTTGCAGATGCGGCTCGGATCCCGCGTTGCTGTGGCTCTGGCGTAGGCCGGTGGCTACAGCTCCGATTCAACCCCTAGCCTGGGAACCTCCATATGCCGCGGAAGCGGCCCAAGAAATAGCAACAACAACAACAACAACAACAAAGACAAAAAGACAAAAAAAAAAAAAAAAAGAAAAGTTAAAATTTCAGAGTTCTCTTTTGGTGCAGCAGGTAAAGGTTCAGGTGTTGTCGCTGCAGTGGCTTGTTTTGAGGCTATGGTGGGGCTTGGGTACTTGGCCTGGGAACATCCACATACCATTCCCTAGGTGTGGCCAAAAAAAATTAACGTTAAATTTGACCTAGTGTTTATGCCTGGTGTGAAGTAAGGATAAAGATACCTTTGTTTAAATGTGAATATCCATCCAGTTGTCCCATCATCATTCTGGAAAAGAATTTTCTTATCTCATTGAATTGTTTGATACTTGTGTGTGGCTCTTTATCTGTACTCTCTATTTCTCATCCTTCTATTTGTGTGGCCTTTAGCAGTATTTTGCTTGTCTTGACTCCCTTGATTTTTAACAACTCTTGAAGTCAGGTCATGTTAATCCTCCAGATTTGTTCCCCATTTTCAAGGTTGTTTTGGGTGTTCTAAGTCTTATTAATTAATTAATTTATCTATTTATTTTGCTTAATAGGGCTGCACTTGCGGCATGTGGAATTTCCCAGGTTAGGGGTCGAATCAGAACTGCAGCTTCCAACCTACACCACAGCCACATCAACGCAGGATCCAAGCCGCATCTGCAACCTATCCCACAGCTCAGGGCAATGCCAGATCCCCAACCCTTTGGGTAAGGCCAGGGATCAAACCCACATCCTCATGGATACTACTCGGATTCGTTTCTACTGTGCCATGACGGGAACTCCAGTCCTTTTTATTTTTATGTAAGTTTTAGAATCAGTATGTTAATATTCAAAACAAAGCTATTGATATTTCTATTGAGATTGTATCCATTATATAGGACAATATGTGGAGAATTTACATTTTAATGATATAGAATCTTTCAATTCATGGACACAATATATCTTTTCATTTATATAGGTTTCCTATAATTTTTCTCAGTGAAGTTTTATAATTTTTATAATTTTTGCACAGAGGTCCTGTCCAACTCTTGATAAATTTATCTTATGTATTTATGGGTTTGGATGCTATTTTAAATGATACATTTTATGTTTCATTCTTTTTCCAGTTCTTCTTTGCACATATATAAAACTGCAATTGAATTTATAGCCTATTACATCACTTAATATATATACATATGTAAGTTTAAATACTTACATAAATGTTATATAATTTCTTATATAATATGCAATATGTTAGTTAGGTAAGGTCTAATACTTATAGTTACATAAGGTCTGACACATATAGGTCTAATACTTATATAAATTCTAGCATAAGATAAAATACATATGATGTATGTTTTAATATGATACATATAATGTATCAATTATATAAGTTCTAATATTTATATACATGTTATGTAAGTTCTTACATATATTTTCTAAATTATATAAATTTTGGAAATATAGGATTTTATAAATACATACACATATTAAAGATAGTTTTAATAATCATTTTCTTATATGCATGCCTTTTATATATTACTTCTTGCCTTATGGCAAAGACTAGAATAATCAGTATAATGTCAGGGAGAAATGATAGGGGAGAACATTTTTGAGTTGTTCTTGATCTCAAGGAAAAAGTATTCAATATTTTACTTATAAGTGTGATTTTAATTGAAAATTTTAATAGAAGGTCTTTATCTAGTTGAGGAAATTTTTTTTCTTATTTTGGTGAGAGTTTTCATCATGAATGGGTATTATATTTTTAAATGCTTTTTTGGGTATCCATTTGCATAATAACATTTTTTTCCTTATGGAGGTTAATATGGGAATTGTTAACCAATGTTTATATTTTAAAGCAGATTTGCATTTATAGAATAATCCCCACTTAGATTCGATGTTTTATTTTGATTATATGTAGTCAGAGGGATACATGGGGCTTTATTTTCTTAAAATATCTCTGTCTCAGCATGTCCTCATAAAATAAACTTTTATTTTCTTAAAAAGTTTTTGGACAATTGACATTATTTCTTCCTTAAATATTTGGTAGAATTCACCATTAGAGAAATCCATGCTTGAAGATATCTTTTTAAAAAGAATTTTTTAAATTGTGAGTTCAGTTTCTTTAATACTAAGGTATTAGGATTTATCTATTATTATTGTTTTAGTTTTGATAAGTTGTAGGTTTCAATAAAATGAGTGTATGTATATTATATATTATAAAATATATTATTATAGAGAATTTATCAATATAGGAAGAGAGGAAATTAAAAGTCATGGCTTAGGCTACATGATTATTTACAGTTAAAAAAATCCAAACTTATCAGATACATTATTTGAACATGATTATTTGCAGTTAAAAAAATCCTGAGTAATCAGATACATTATTTGAATTAGTGCAGTGTGTTAAGGACCCATCATTGTCACTGTAGTAACTTGAGTTCAGTCTCTGGCCTGAGAACTTACATATGCTGTGGACACAGCCAAAAAAAAAAAAAAAAAACAAATGTTTTAACAATGTCTCTGGATACAAAGTAAAAGTAAAATAACTTATATTTCTATGTAACACTAAAAATAATTTAAAATGAAGTTGAAATATTACCATTTATAATACATTAGAATTATTAGATACCTATGAATAAATCTTTAACAAATATTTGAAAGAACTCTACCAGAAAACTCTGAAAATTTATTGAGAAAAATTAAAGAAAATCTAAATAAAAAGATTGTATTTTTTTGCCAACTTAGCATTGTAAAGACTGTTTCCAAACATATCTATAAATGCAGTGCAATCACAGTAGAAATCAAGTTTTCTTGTTTGTTTTTGCTGGGGGGGAGATTTTTTCTAAATGTTACATATAAATGCAAAGTCCAAATATAACCCAGGTGATTCTCAAGTTGAACAAAGTTACAGGATACATTTGATGGTATCTCAAGATATTTTTCAAAGGTGTAGTATAATTATGGCATTGTACTATTGATGCACTAATAGGTAAGTCAATGGAACACAATAAGGAATCCAAAAACTGACCCAAACCTACATGGATACTTGATTTTGACAAAGTTTTGGCACTGGAAAGCAAGCAAAGATTTCCAGTAATAGTATTTGGGTAATTGGATATCTATACTTTCTCGTTTTCTCTTGTGAAAAAATCATCCTAAACATAACAGTTCTGACTGAAGGTCTCTCTTGGAATTGCAGTCAGACAGGGTAGAACTAAAAACACTGGGGATCTGGAACATCCTGTGAATGAATGTCCAAAACTCTCTGGACTGGCAGCTCAAAAAAAGGAAACTGAAGAAAACTTGAATATCTTCCAAGTTTAGAATGAATAAATGTGATATTTTATGCATTGGAATAATATGCAGAAAAGGAATGAATTAATGCTAATTACAGTACAGGTGAAGATGAGAAAGAATAATGAGTAAATGATGCTAAGTTCAAAAGAATGCATGTAGAAGTCAGAATAGCAGTTATCTTTGTGTAGGGTAGAGGAAATAATCATGGGGAAGCATGAGAAATGTTCTGTTGCATTGGCAGTATTCTGTTCCTTGATTTGGATTATTGGTTACATTGATCTGTTCATTTTGATAATTTGTTGAATGTTAAACCTCTCTCTCTGTAAGTGTAATATTTCAGTAATAATAAGTTTATCTTTTTTTTTTTTTCTTTTTAGGGCCACACCTGCAGCACACAGAAGTTCCCAGACTAGGGGTTGAATCAGAGCTGTAGCTGCTGACCTATACTGCAGCCACAGCAATGTGGGATTTGAGCCACATCTGTGACATACAGCATAGCTCAGGGCAGTGCCAGATCCTTAACCCACTGAGTGAGACCAGGGATCGAACCTGTGTCTTCTTGGATACTAGCTGGGTCTGTTGCACCAGAATGGGAATTCCCAGTAGTAAGTTTATCTTTAAAACCAGTGTTTACTGAATAGTATCACTGGTGGAAACAGAGAAACAGGTTAGTTTTTAATTGAAGATCTTTTATCAAATAGAGCAGTTTATTATTGTTTTTAAATGGCATTGAGGAACACAGAGAATCATTAGGACAAGCAGAGAACCAGATTTGAGGCTACATGTCTACGAATGATCACCAAATAAGTAGCTAAATTAGACTGGGGGGGAAAAGGCCATCACTGGCTCTCTGTATGCAGATAGAGCACCTTTCAGTGCCAGTACCCCTGACATACACAGGGCGCCAGAAGCTGTCTCTCCAATCGCTGCTGCTACTGTGCCTCCCATCACCATGGATTCTGTGAAGCCCCTTTTTTATTGGGTCACTAGCATCTGATTGATCATCTGGGCTTGTGCTTCTGATTGGTGGAGGCTGGATCATGTGCAAAGTCTATTTTCAAGTCAGGCTAATAAAGAGAAGGTATCTGACCCTTCATCTGTGATAAAGTATGGCTTTCAGAACGTAGACATTTCAGATGCTTCCCCAAACGAATGACAGGTAGTCCCCCCCACCCCCACATACCCCACTTGTAGGTATATCTTTGAGCTCAAGCTTCCAACAAAATTTATCAATAGGCATATGGCTTCCATTATATCTGAGCTGTGTGAAATAGTTTAGCAGTCATTTCCTCCAATAAGGATTAACAGAGTTAAAAGTGTCCTTCGCTCTAAAATGTAATTGGGCTTTTGGAAGTCCTTGTCTTGTTCCTAGTTCTGAGTGATGTGTGAATTCTTGCTATTTATACAGATATTTTTACTATTTTATGCTATACTATAAAATCTTTAAATGCTTAATATCCACATTGTGGAAGTTTTTTTTTTTTTGCTTTCTGAATTTTATTTTCATTTATTGAGTATATGAAAGAGAACAATTATCATAGTTTGCAAATAATTACATTAAAGTCTTTTAGCCAGCCCAACCTCATATCCTTTAATTAAATAGGTATACATTTTCTCCTTACATTTTAATATCTGTAAAGTCTCTTTCCACTTTATAATAAATAGAACATGATGGCTAGCTTGGTAGCATTTTTTTTTCTTTTAAGTTATATGCAGACTAGTTTTGCATCTTATAAATTACATCTAAGAATTTATGAAATATGAATATTATTTTTAAATATAAAAATAATGTGTTACAGATTAAGGTCATTGCATAATTATGCCTCTTATTTGCAATTTAATATTAAAATTAAGACATCAAAATTATTCAGGAAATTATACAAACCCAACACAAAACCTCATTTCCACTCCTCTATTTTCACAGCTGTCTCATTCTTTTCTGTTTCTGTCACATGGCACCTGCAGCCTCCTGTGTTCCCTGGTGGTATGTGTGTTGTACAGGGACTCCTCAGACCAGTTGTGGACCTCTGTCCTCTTGCTTTTCTGAACTCCCTCACCACAGAACCAACAGTGTCTTTCCTTACTTGATTAGTTCAACGAAAGAGTCGTTACCCTATGAACTTAATCTCAGATTTAAACAAATACACCATTATACCCATGATGATTACACATGTTATGTCTTTGCATCCTCTATTAGAAAAATTCCCTTATTTTTCGTTAATTTTCCTTTCCCATAGTGCTTAAGGATCAATCAAAACAATGGCTTATATTTGGTAGTGACCTATAGCTCTTGACACACAATTGCATGTAGCAGCTCACTTAACTTTCACAACGAATATGTGTCTTATGGCAGGGTGATTATTCTCATCTTAAGATAAAGCAGTGTTTGGCTAAGCTCACATAATAGTGGATGGCATATTCCAAATTATAATTAAATTCTGGATATCTAAAACAGATATTTTTTTCCTATTCTCTCTGTCCTTTAATATTGAGACTCTAAATGTCTGAACTTCTATTATTTTTGAATTTCCATCAGTCATCTTGCAGTATAAATTTAAGCAAACAATAGTACTTTTTAGTGTTTTCTAGCTAACAAAAGTTGATAAAATTTATATCCGATATCCAGTAATTTTTTTTATGTTTAAATCCCCTTTAGCTTGAAAAATGATCCTAACTAATTGCTTTGAGTAGGGGAGTGATTTAATAGTATTTGCTTTCAGCAGAAAATAAATATTAAAGAATATGCCTTTTTCTAGGATTGATCTTGCTCGCCTATAATCTTTTCAACACCTCTTTTATTTCTAGTTATGTTTCGCCTCTATGACACGGATGGAAATGGCTTCCTGGACAGTTCGGTAATACTTCTCTTCAAATTTTCTGTGAAAATTTCAAAGTAGTTTGTTTTGAAAAATGCAATGAATAAATTTATAGCTATTACCATGGAAGACACAATATAATTTCCATGCACTCACACAGCATTTTTATCATCTGACTTTTTGAAAGCAAGTGATCTGAGGAAACTGTTGGTTTTACAATTGTTCTATTGAATACTTGTACAAAAAGTGACTTCTTATACACAGAAAGATAAGAAAAGATTTCAGCCTTGTCTGAATTAAACATAAGAGAAAAATGAGACCATTGATCTAGAAAGAAAATATATATATGTGTGTGTGTATATGTACATATTTGTATGTATATAAAAATGGGATTTGACACTTAGGAAGATATTGAGACTACAAGCAGATTTAAAAGAATTACAAAGTTGATTCAGTCACTTTATCATTTGCCCACTTTTAAAAAGTATCTGTAGACAGAGGTGCTATTGAAATAGTTATATTTAAAATTGCTTTGGCCAAATTCCCTTTTTAAAATGTCTTGTCTGATTTTCAGTGCAATTTGCATGCTATCTATAGTTTTAATTATAAAAATCAACAGAATAAAAATACCATCTCTCTAGAAGTAATAATTAAATTTTTTTTTGTAATATATACAAAAAATTGACAGTTTTAAGAGGAGTCATTAGACCCTTAGTTCTCAAAGCAGGGCTTCATAAGTACATCCATCTCAGGTTTTACCCAAAGAGGTTTTCTATTTAACTTTTGCATATTGCATCATTTCCTGTTCTATGAGGGAGATATATTAATAGTAGCAAAAGAGTATCAGATTGTGAAAAATTTGAAGTACATGGGTACATTATAAAACAAATGTTTTGATATATTTAATATTGATTAAAGTCAACATTATTTCTAATAATGAGTTTCTCTCATCTGATGTACGTCGCTATGGCAGAACTCAAACAGACTTTTACAAGCGAAGCAATGAAGCTGGAGACATATTAATGTGACACTGAGTAAGATAATGGTACATTAGCTTCTCCAGAGAGAGATAAAAACATATCATTCCTACTTAGGGAATGACCACCAGTCTGAATTAATGCCGTGATTGTGGAATTTCTTATGTTAAAGTCTCTCTAATTTTTCAAATGCTATTATTTTTAAGTGCCTAGGAATGTTCAGTTTTCCAATTAGGAATAATAAGCTACATGATACATGCACTCATTTTCTGGTGGCATTTCATGGCTAGGAGTTTAGATTTCTTCTACATATTTCAATATACTTATTGTAGCACTTCTGACTATACTAATGCAAATTATATCTTTAATGCAGATTTAATTTATTTAATTTTATTTTTAATTAAATTAGAAGAATGTTTCTTTACTGGGCTTTTAGCCACGGGTTGGCAGCTGACTTGCAAATTCAGTCAAATGCTTTGTTTGGTCTCTGGCCATTTTTTAGTTAATATATAGTAGATAACTAGCAATATTTATAACTGGTTTCCCAATATTAAATGATGAGCTAAGGAAATAAATTTGTTTATGATTAAATTAGTCTTTTGTTTTGTAATTAAAGCTCTGGATTCAATTCCTATGTTTTTTTTCCCACACAACTTACTGCTCCATTATATTTCCTTCCATATCAGGTTGAAATTGTACCTTTTGATATCATTTGTCTTCAAAAGTTGAAAGTTTAGCTGTTCATATATTGGAGACAAAACAAAGGGAAATTAATACTCTGAAAAATGACCACTACGTCTAATAATAGTAATTAATGCTTATTGATCACTTGGTTCCTGATAAGATAAATGTGTTTTATATGAGAGCACATTTAATCTTTGTAACAACTCTGTGAACTAGGTGCTATTAGAAAATCCATTTTTGAGGAACCTGAGTCATCCAATATCACATGCCTACACTTGTGATTTAGTCCACCACATGTACTTTCTGTTTCTCAAAACATATCCAGAGACTTTACCTTCTTAAATTGCTAAGTTGTATAAGCAAAGATAAGGTATATAAGCAATGATAAAGTAGCTGGAAGATTGGTTACACACACACACACACATTCTAGCCTCTAATTCCAAGGGATTTGTATTTAAAATTTTTCTTATCTGTAATAAATAAACACATTTATATTTGTCTTTGTTTCTGGAGCAGCCTGTGTTATATAAATAATATTTTCATGATGACATATATGCATGTTGGAGAGAAGGAGTGTAGCTTTCATCAGTTTCTCAGAGGGATCCGTGACCCACCCACTCCCCCAACCAGGAAAGAACCTCTTTTACCATATTTTCTTCTTCATTCTATGACTATTAACCACATATATTAGATCAGAGATTTGAGTAGAATAAATTGTATTAATGTAACTTCAAGTTGTATTCTTATTACTTATATTTTAAAATATCATATTATGAAACACCCCTTTAAATTGTTTTATTGGCTAACTACCCTTAAAGTTATTAGCATTTATAAAGTATGTTCAATCTGTTCTGAAGCTATAAAAGAATTAAAACATTAAATAAATATGAACATAGTGTGTTATTTAGCCAAGCCATGCATATTAACTAACAGTTCTTCAAAGAATTGACAATGAGCAGAATAATGTGAAAATTCAAACTAAAACTCTATCCTCTCATAAAATCAACTACATGCATTTAGCCTCCAAACCTGACCCTGAACACTCCTCTAGTGGAGTAAATTATACCAATAAATGGCTAAAACAATCAATACACCTTCTCAGTGTATCAGAGTAAAAATAAACCTCTCATTTTCTCTCAGACATTCCCTTCCATCCTTGCACACCTGTTCCCAAGCCACAGGTCAGGATACTCAGTGACTTAAAAATCACATAGTGTAAAACTATGCATGCTCCTACTTTCATCCGATGCTGCTATGCAAACAAAAATTTTGTTTAAAATCTTCACCTGGAAGGAACTCTTTTTTTGTTTTTTTGTTTTTTGTTTGTTTGTTTGTTTGTTTGTTTTTATTTTCCCACTGTACAGCAAGGGCTCTTGAACTCTTTCTTTGTATAGTTGTGCCCTCTCCTGGTAAAGATTTCTAGACAAAGTACTAAAGGAATTTCAATTTAGGCTCTTCTTTAATGGATAGTTAGACCTTTAAAATGAGGTATATGTTTACTTTTTATACAAAATTAATCATATCACTCCTTTGGTTTTTGAGCTACATACTGAACAAATCAATTCCTGTCAGTCAAAGTTGAAGGACTTAATAAGACCTTGTATTCATCCTTCTCCTTCCTCTCTCCCTCCCCCTCCCCTACTTCCCCTTCTCCCACAGGAACTAGAAAATATCATCAGTCAGATGATGCATGTGGCAGAGTACCTTGAATGGGATGTCACTGAACTTAATCCAGTAGGTATATGAATGATTTAATGGCTAGCTAAATTCTAGAAGGCCCCTTTCTTTTTCATCTTTTTTTTTGAATCCTATGATGTTATTAGCATTTGATTTTATCTTTTGATTACTCTAAATTGCTATTTCTAATTGGAAGCCTTAGAACTCCGAACAAGAAAAGGTATATGTGATTTTCTGAAGCTCTTAGCAATAGCTTTGCTTTTATTTTTCTCCTGGGAATTAATTTGAATGGTGGTCTGATATATGTAATGACATATATCAGTTGGTAATGATAGTTCCAAGGTCATAAGCCATGCCATAAAAAGTCAGAATTTTGTTTTTTTTATGATCTATGATTTTCCTTATGTGGAAATAGCTAAAATATTCATTTTAAAAGAAGATGAGGGAGTTCCGTCGTGGCTCAGTGGTTAACGAATCCAACTATCAACGATGAGGTTGCAGGTTTGATCCCTGCCCTCGCTCACTGGGTTAAGGATCTAGCGTTGTCTTGAGCTGTGGTGTTGGTTGCAGATGCAGCTGGATCCTGAGTTGCTGTGGCTCTGGCGTGGGCGGGCGGCTACAGCTCCAGTTAGACACCTTGCCTGGGAACTTCCATATGCCACGGGTGTGGCCCTAGAAAATACAAAAAAAAAAAGAAGATGAAGTTAAGAAAATGATAATGATAGTTTTTAAACAAATTGTTTAAAGAAATAGTATCTAATAATAAGTACAAGAACATTAAAAAAAACCCTCTCATTAAATAGTTCTATATCAAAGTTACAAATGATTCAAATGTATATTAAAATACAGGTGATTGGAAACTTTCACTTTGGCCACATGTAATTTCTTGGGGGAGAGTTAATATTACTGATTTTAGTTTCTCTTTAAAACCAAGTTTAGCAAATTGTACGTTAATTAAGTAAATACCAATCAAATTTATTTAAATGGTTTACATTTTATAGGAATTCAAAGAACCTATTTAACCACATAAATTCACATTTATGCAGTCCTCAGCATGGTGATGGCATGGGTACGTGGTAGGAAAGCTCTAATAGCATTTCCCTTGCTTTGCAAACTAATGCTGTTAAAGTGCATTAGTTTATTGGCTAGTCAATATGCTTTCCATAGCAAAGTCAGTGCAATGCCATGGAAAGGGAAGGCACCGTTTTTACTGGGATTAGGGTTTTCTAAGTTTTAGCTCAGCTGGGTTTTCTTTTGCTTTTTTTCTTTGCGAATGTGGACATGCACATGCTGTGTACATAATGAGCGGCAGATATCATTAACAAAATCGCAGTTTGCATGTGGAATAATAAACTAGATAATAACAAGTACTTAACGTTTAAGAATACAGCTTGATTCATCTTAATATGATTTTCACAGAAATCAAAGGACTTCTTATACATTCTGCTGCTTTTTTTGGTTATGTTAATGTCAAACAGCTTTCTCCATTGTACTTAATAACTGTGAATATAATTCATCTACCCATCAAGCCTCTTGTCCTCACTGGAGTAATAGAGGGGAGGGGATCTTTTTCAATCAGCTTTCAAAGCAGGAGGAGGCCTCATCCCATCACAACAAAAAGTATTTGGTTGTGGGGGGCTTGAGAAAAGGGGGATATGGATGCCCTAGGAAGAGAACAATCTAATTAGGACAGATACCTATTGGAAAATACAAATAATAAACCATGTAGCATTATCTGCCATTTGTGGCTCATACCAGCCAGCCTGCCCTTTCTATGGGTAGCATAAAGCATAGAGAGTCCAGATAAAAGACTTGCCTTGTGCATTGTATGTGCTGTCATGGTAACTGCCTCATCCCTCCTGATGACTCAACAGCTCTCCCCATTTTAGACACGTGTGTACATTTGTGCACATTGTTTTCTGAATCCTGGTGAGTTTGCATGATAAATAAAGAGAATTGTGCACTTGAGGTTAATGGAAGTTAGTAGGGGAGACTAGGATGTCTTTGAACAGAGTGTTTTAAAAAACTAACCCAGGCACTACCACTATATTTATTTCATACAAATGGAAGTATCAACATTCTGAAACAATGGCTCTGTATTTTAGTTCTTTGCTCTTTTGGTCATTTCTACTAGTTCATCAGAGGCCTTCAATGTATATGACACTTTAATAAGATCATATGCCATTTGGCCCAACTCAAAATAATGTCCCTTGCCTTTCATTTTGAGAATAACGAGAGTAATGGAATAATCACTTCAGCATCATTTTGTTCCAAAGAGTCTTTTTCCAATACTTAAGATATGTGTGTTTCCATGACGGAAAAGAATCTGATTTCTAAATACTTCCTGATGAAAGACACCAGTCCACTAAGTTCAGGGACTTTGGGACAAACGAAGCTTGTATCAACTTATCAAGTATTCTGCTTATTGCACCTTTTCACATTTTTGTTCTGATGCTCTCTGTATTTCTCTCTTATTTTTTGAATTGATTAAAACTCTCATATTAGATAAACGTGGTGGGTTACTTCCTTCACTGGATCCTACCACGTTTGCCACTTTGCTGCCATCAGATGGGAAGTACTTTGTCTTCCCAGCATCCAAGGGTTATATGTTTGGGATTCAACTATAATGTGTGCTAAGATAACACTAACAACAGCTCTATTCCACTTACTATATAAGCTAAGATATTTATATTAACACATTTAACCCTTACAACAACCCTTCAAATTAACAACTAATATTAGCATTAGCGCTGTGCAGCCAAGAGGTGAATGTAGAATGAACAAACACTGGAGAGAATGGTTTGGGATACTCTGTGCATGACGTCCTTAGAAAAGAAATCTAATCAGAAATGTCTGGATTGTTTAACTACTTGGCTCTATTAAGTTCTGATAGGCAATTAAAAGCAACTTAATTCCCCTGCCCCATACCACTTAGCAAAGAATTATTTCAGCTCTTTGCCATGAAGTTAATTTGTTCAGCCATTATCTGGCATATATTTGAATTTAAAAAATCTAGAGAAAGCAATTAAAGAGCACTTTCTTCCTTAAATTAAAGATACCTTCTTGTTTAAGCTGTGCCACTCAGTGACAACATGTTAAAAAGTGAAGCAATTATTTCTGAAATTTGGACAATGTAAGTAGTCAGATTCTAGAAATCATAAGAAAGCCACTGTCTTCTCAATCATAGGATAAATGTTGTACCAACTTATCTAGATATTTATCTCAACTCTCCACTTAGCTGCTGGTCACAGTTTATCATAACGAATTCAATGCAATACCTTTTGGTATCGTATGAAATTTATTTTTTTGATTTATTTCGTTTTTCCTCATCCCCTCTACTCTAGATCCTCCATGAAATGATGGAAGAAATTGACTATGATCATGATGGAACTGTCTCTCTGGAGGAATGGATTCAAGGAGGAATGACAACAATTCCACTTCTTGTGCTCCTAGGCTTAGAAAACGTAAGCATTTGGAGTTTCTGCTGTGGCACAGTGGGTTAAGAATCTGACTGCAGTGGCTTAGGTTACTTTGGAGGTGTCGGTTTGATCTTGGGCTCTGTGCAGTGGGTTAAAGGATCCAGCATTGTTGTAACTGTGGCATATGTCACAGATGTGGCTCGGATTTAATCCCTGGCCTGGGAACTTCCATATGGCACAGGTATGGCCAAAAAAAGAGAAAATTTACAGCATTTACACAAAGGAGTAGCCTGGTGGTAAGTCAGTGGGGTTCTTTCTCAAATATTTATAGGGATGATCTTATTATTTAATACATAGTAGCTTTTTTTTCATTATTTGAAGTGCAATCTAGTTTAAAAAATGTTGACCTCATTCTATCTAATGCAATAAACACTTTAGTATTACTGCATTCTGTGGTTCTTGTGCTCCATCCCATTCTGTATTCCCCCCTCCTATGAAGATGATCTGTGTTATTGATAACCAAAACAGGATTTGGAGGAGCCAATTATATATCATGGTACTTGTGATTTTATATATATTTGTAATATATTGTATATATATAAAAATAATATATTTTATAGATATATAAATGTTCTCTTACCTATCAACAGTTATCCAGGTTCTTTCTTCTAAGCCTGTGAAAATTTTCTTCTATCAGTGCCTCCAGTGGTAACTAAAACTGGTTTGGGGAATAAAGTAGAGCAAACTAAGATAAGAATATGATGTAATAGTCTTGCTGCCCTAGCCTTGATGTGAATTTCAGTAATAGTTAATTTAAAAGGCTGAGAGAGGAGGACAAGATGGCGGAGGAGTAGGAGGACACACTCGCCCTCTCCCACAAACACAACAAAAAAAAGCACATCTACAGAATAAATGACTCGCACAGAACAGCAACCAATCGCTGGCAGAGGAACTTAAACTCCAATAACGGCAAGATATTCGTGACATTATTGGGCAGAATGGGAGAAAAGAGGAGAGTGAGAGAAGGTGAATCCGAGCGGGACGGGCGCTCCCGAAAGGGAACTGCGGAGGAGAAAGGGATCCCGAACCCTGGAAAGTCACCTACCGGGCGAAAGATCAAACGAACCGGAGGAATCTCCAGATGCAGAGAAGAGTGTAGCAGTAAGTTGGAGTACGGAAAAGCCGATCAAGAACCCAACGGACCATCTGAACTACGGGCACAGTCACCAAAAATTGAGACGCCTGGGTGGGGGCTGGGCACCGAGACCTCGCCTCCGAAGGTTAATCCCTGAGAAAGGGCCGGGGGACGCCTGAGAGGGGGGCTGGGCACCGAGACCTCGCTGCAGAAGTTTAGTCCCCGAGAAAGGGCCGGGGGGCACCGCCTGGGTGGGGGCTGGGCACTGAGACCTCGGCTCCAGAGATTAGTCCCCGGGCTAGGGGGGCGGGGCAGAGCGGAAACTGCTTGGGAGGTCTAGAAACCATTTGACGGGGCAGAGACTGCCTGGGAGACTAGAAAACAAAGCTGTCGCAGAGGAAGGGAGCAATACTCCAGGGGCGGGGAAGTGGAAAGCCACATCAGAGGGAACCTGGGAGAAGAGCCTGGTCTGCGCCCGTGCTGGGGAGGGGAGAAAAGAAGGGGTGGGTCCCCATAGAATACCCCCCACGCCACAGCAAGCTTACAGGCCAGCTAGCTAGCTGAAAACTGTGCTTCCCAGTGCATCCCCTCCCCCCACCCCCGCCACGCCCTACGCTCTCACGGACCTGGGGCGGCCTGCCATCCAGGAGGGCTGGCCTCAACAATTGCCTGAAGCCTACCACCGCAGGGGCTGTCCCTGCACAGGCCTGTTTGCCCTTTGGTGGGGCCACACTTCCGCAGAGCAGCACCAAACACCACCAGCCCCCGAGAAAAGGCCTGCAGCCCAGAAAAGCTAGAACAAGCTTAGCCAGGCTGTGAATAGATCGGCCTAATTCTCGGACGGTTTTTCTGAGTCGGGTTGCCCCGGGGAGGAGCCTCTTCAGTTTCCAACGGCCCTGCTACCCGCCCAAGCCCCCCAGGGGGTGCCCCACTCCCGTGAAATAACTGCTCAGCACCACCAGCCCCCTGGAAGAGCCCCTGCAGCCCAGAAAAGCTGCAACAAGCTTGGCCAGACTGTGAAAAGATCCGCCTACATTCTCAGGCTGTCCTTCTGAGTTGGGCTACCCTAGGGAAGAGCCTCTTAGGTTCTCAGTGACCCAGATAGCTGCTCCAGCCCCCAGGGGGTGATGCACCCCTGAAAAGCAGCTGCCCAACACCGCCAACCCCCTGCAAGAACCCCACAGCCTAAAAACACCAGAGCAAGCTCTGCATGACCAAGTGAAATCTGCTACCATCGTGGTGTGGACCTCCCAGTCCCGTCTGCCCTCAGGAAGTCCTCCTTTGCTTCAAAGAAACACTGTTAGCCCCATCAACACTCCAGAAAAGCCACACTGCCTCAAAAAAGATTGACCAACAACGCCAGCCCTCAGGAAATATTCCACGACAGTGACAAGGCAAACACTGCCCGATAACGGAGAGTACAACTCCCTCAGGAGAAAGAAAACAACAAGCAAGATGAAGAAGCTGAGAAACCACTCCCAGTCAAACCAACAGGAGAACTCACCTAAAACAGTCAACAATGAAACAGATCTCTGCAGTCTGACAGACCTGGAGTTCAAAAGAGAAATAGTGAAAATACTGAAGGAATTAAGAGAAGATATGAACAGTAATGCAGATACCCTCAGAAAGGAGCTAGAAAATATAAGGAGGAGCCAAGAAAAACTAGAACATTCATTTGCAGAGATGCAAACTGAACTAGGGGCAGTAAAAACCAGAATGAATAATGCAGAAGAACGAATCAGTGATATGGAAGATAGAATAATGGAAATCACTCAATCTGGTCAACAGACAGAAAACCGAATCAAAAAACTGGAAAGCAATATAAGAGACCTATGGGATAATATAAAGCGGGCCAATCTACGCATAATAGGAATTCCAGAAGGAGTAGAAAAAGATAAGGGAATGGAAAATATATTTGAAGAAATTATCGATGGAAACTTCCCAAGTCTAAAGGATACTGGATTCAAGATACAAGAAGCACAGAGGGCCCCAAACAAACTGAACCCAAACAGACCCACAGCAAGACACATCATAATGAAAATGGCAAAAGTTAGTGATAAAGAGAGGATCCTAAAGGCAGCAAGAGAAAAACAGAATGTTACCTACAAGGGAACCCCCATAAGAATATCAGCTGATTTCTCTACAGAAACACTACAGGCCAGGAGGGAATGGCAAGAGATATTTAAAGTGCTAAAAGGAAAAAATATGCAACCTAGAATACTCTATCCAGCAAGAATATCGTTTAAAATAGAAGGGGAAATAAAAATTTTTCCCAACAAACAAAATCTTAAAGAATACAGCAACACAAAACCCAGGTTAAAGGAAATATTGAAAGGGCTTCTCTAAACCAAAAAGAAAGGAAGGAAAGGGAAGAAAAAAAAAAAAAGAAAAAAAAAAAGAAAAGAAGAAGAGGAAGAACTAGGACTGAGGAAACCGCAATCAGAGAGCAGTCACTCAAATAAGCCAGCATACAGATTTAATCATGAACATGCTTCAAACAAAATAAAATTAAAAAGAAAAAAATAAAAAAGAGTCATCAAAACCATAAAATGTGGGCAAGGAATGTCAGGAGGTAAATAACCCTTTTTGTTTATATGTATGTCTCTCTTCTTAATTTTAATACAGTAATGAAGTCTTTGAACTTACAGGACCATCAGGCTAAAACACACAATTATGGGAAGGGGTTAGCATACTTAAAAAACAGGGCAACCACAAGCCAAAACCAAATACTGCATCTGCCAAAAATGAAAAAAAAAAAAAAAATACACTCAAGCAGATAATAACAGGAGACCATCCAACCAAAAAAAAAAAAGAAAGGAAGAATGGAGAACCATAGAATCAACTGGAACACGAGGTTCAAGTGGCAATAAATAATCATCTATCAATTATCACCTTAAATGTCAATGGACTGAATGCCCTAATCAAAAGACACAGGGTGGCTGAGTGGATAAAAAGGCAAAAACCTTCAATATGCTGCCTACAAGAAACTCACCTTAGGACAAAAGATACATATAGATTGAAAGTGAAAGGGTGGGGAAAAATATTTCACGCCAATAGACATGACAGAAAAGCAGGAGTCGCAACGCTCATATCAGACAAAATAGACTTTAAAACAAAAGACATAAAGAAAGACAAAGAAGGACACTATTTAATGATTAAGGGATCCATCCAAGGAGAGGATGTTACTATCATCAACATATATGCCCCAAATATAGGAGCACCCAGATACATACAACAAATATTAACAGACATAAAGGGAGATATTGATGAGAATACAATCATAGTAGGAGACCTAAATACCCCCCTCACATCAATGGACAGATCCTCTAGACAGAAAACCAATAAAGCAACAGAGATCCTAAAGGAAACAATAGAAAAGTTAGACTTCATTGATATCTTCAGGACACTACATCCAAAAAAATCAGAATACACATTCTTCTCAAATGCTCATGGAACATTCTCAAGAATCGACCACATATTGGGACACAAAGCGAATCTCAATAAATTTAGGAGCATAGAAATTATCTCAAGTATCTTCTCTGACCACAATGCCATGAAATTAGAAATCAACCATGGGAAAAGGAAAGAGAAAAAACCTACTACATGGAGACTCAACAACATGCTACTAAAAAACCAATGGGTCAATGAGGAAATCAAGAAGGAAATTAAAAACTACCTTGAAACAAATGATAATGAAGACACAACCTCTCAAAATCTATGGGATGCTGCGAAAGCAGTGCTCAGAGGGAAATTTATAACAATCCAGGCCTTTCTCAAAAAAGAAGAAAGATCCCAAATTGACAACTTAACCCTCCACCTAAACGAATTAGAAAAAGAAGAACAAAGAAGTCCTAAAGTCAGCAGAAGGAAGGAAATTATAAAGATCAAAGAAGAAATCAATAAAATAGAGACTCAAAAAACAATAGAGAAAATTAATAAAACCAAGAGCTGGTTCTTTGAAAAGGTGAACAAAATTGACAAACCCCTGGCCAGACTCACTAAAAAGAGGAGAGAAAGAATCCAAATCACCAAAATTATAAATGAAAAAGGAGAAATCACAATGGATACAGCAGAAATACAAAAAACCATAAGAGAATACTATGAACAACTGTATGGCAACAAGTTTGAAAATCTGGAAGAAATGGACAATTTTCTAGAATCTTACAGCCTGCCAAAACTGAATCAAGCAGAAACAGACCAACTGAACAGACTGATCACTAGAAATGAAATTGAAGAGGTCATAAAATCACTCCCTACAAATAAAAGTCCAGGACCAGATGGCTTCACAGGTGAATTCTATCAAACATATAAAGAGGAATTGGTGCCCATCCTCCTTAAACTCTTTCAAAAGGTTGAAGAAGAAGGAATACTCCCAAAGACATTCTATGAGGCCACCATCACCCTCATTCCAAAACCAGACAAAGATACCACCAAAAAAGAAAACTATCGCCCAATATCATTGATGAATATAGATGCAAAAATTCTCAACAAAATCTTAGCCAACCGAATCCAACAACATACCAAAAAAATTATACACCATGACCAGGTTGGGTTCATCCCAGGTTCACAAGGATGGTTCAACATACGCAAATCAATCAGCATCATACAACACATTAACAAAAAAAAAGGTCAAAAATCATATGATCAGATCATCTCAATAGACGCAGAAAAAGCATTTGACAAAGTTCAACATCCATTCATGATCAAGACCCTCGCCAAAGTGGGTATAGAAGGAACATTCCTGAATATAATCAAAGCCATTTATGATAAACCCACAGCAAATATAATCCTCAATGGGGAAAAACTGAAAGCCTTCTCACTCAAATCTGGAACAAGACAGGGATGCCCACTCTCACCACTGCTCTTCAACATAGTTTTGGAAGTCCTAGCCACAGCAATTAGACAACCAAAAGAAATAAAGGGCATCCATATAGGAAGAGAAGAGATCAAACTGTCACTGTATGCAGATGACATGATACTATACATAGAAAACCCTAAGGACTCAACCCCAAAACTCCTTGAACTGATTAATAAATTCAGCAAAGTGGCAGGATATAAGATTAACATTCAGAAGTCAGTTGCATTTCTGTATACCAGCAATGAAACATTAGAAAAGGAATACAAAAATACGATACCTTTTAAAATTGTACCTCACAAAATCAAATACCTCGGAATACACCTGACCAAAGAGGTAAAGGACCTATATGCCGAGAACTATAAAACTTTAATCAAAGAAATCAAAGACGAGGTAAAGAAATGGAAAGATATTCCATGTTCCTGGATTGGAAGAATCAATATTGTGAAAATGGCCATCCTACCCAAAGCAATCTACAGATTCCATGCAATCCCTACCAAATTACCCATGACATTGTTCACAGAACTAGAACACACAATCCAAACATTTATATGGAACCACAAAAGACCCAGAATCGCCAAAGCAATCCTGAGAAACAAAAACCAAGCAGGAGGCATAACTCTCCCAGACTTCAAGAAATACTACAAAGCCACAGTCATCAAAACAGTGTGGTACTGGTACCAAAACAGACAGACAGACCAATGGAACAGAATAGAGAATCCGGAAATAAACCCTGACACCTATGGTCAATTAATCTTTGACAAGGGAGGCAAGAACATAAAATGGGAAAAGGAAAGTCTATTCAGCAAGCATTGCTGGGAAACCTGGACAGCTGCATGCAAAGCAATGAAACTAGAACACACCCTCACACCATGCACAAAAATAAACTCCAAATGGCTGAAAGACTTAAATATACGACAGGATACCATCAAACTCCTAGAAGAAAACATAGGCAAAACACTCTCTGACATCAACATCATGAATATTTTCTCAGGTCAGTCTCCCAAAGCAATAGAAATTAGAGCAAAAATAAACCCATGGGACCTCATCAAACTGAAAAGCTTTTGCACAGCAAAGGAAACCAAAAGGAAAACAAAAAGACAACTTACAGAATGGGAGAAAATAGTTTCAAATGATGCAACTGACAAGGGCTTAATCTCTAGAATATATAAGCAACTTATACAACCCAACAGCAAAAAAACCAATCAATCAATGGAAAAATGGGCAAAAGACCTGAATAGACATTTCTCCAAAGAAGATATACAGATGGCCAACAAACACATGAAAAAATGCTCAACATCGCTGATTATAAGAGAAATGCAAATCAAAACTACCATGAGATACCACCTCACACCAGTCAGAATGGCCATCATTAATAAATCCACAAATAACAAGTGCTGGAGGGGCTGTGGAGAAAAGGGAACCCTCCTGCACTGCTGGTGAGAATGTAAACTGGTACAGCCACTATGGAGAACAGTTTGGAGATACCTTAGAAATCTATACATAGAACTTCCATATGACCCTGCAGTCCCACTCTTGGGCATCTATCCGGACAAAGCTCTACTTAAAAGAGACACATGCACCCGCATGTTCATTGCAGCACTATTCACAATAGCCAGGACGTGGAAACAACCCAAATGTCCATCGACAGATGATTGGATTCGTAAGATGTGGTATATATACACAATGGAATACTACTCAGCCATCAAAAATGATGACATCATGCCATTTGCAGCAACATGGATGGAACTAGAGAATCTCATACTGAGTGAAATGAGCCAGAAAGACAAAGACAAATACCATATGATATCACTTATAACTGGAATCTAATATCCAGCACAAATGAACATCTCCTCAGAAAAGAAAATCATGGACTTGGAGAAGAGACTTGTGGTTGCCTGATGGGAGGGGGAGGGAGTGGGAGGGATCGGGAGCTTGGGCTTATCGGACACAACCTAGAATAGATTTACAAGGAGATCCTGCTGAATAGCATTGAGAACTATGTCTAGATACTCATGTCGCAACAGAAGAAAGGGTGGGGGAAAAAACTGTAACTGCAATGTATACATCTAAGGATAACCTGACCCCCTTGCTGTACAGTGGGAAAATAAAAAAAAATAATATTAATAAAAAAAAAAAAAAAAGCTAATGCGTCCACACCAGATTTTTATACTTGGCATTAAAAAATTAACTATAGCTAATTAATATGCATATAGTAAAATGTGTACTTACATTTAAAAAGTAACGCTGATAGAAAGTACCATGACATTTATATTTAGAGTTTTGAGATGCAAGAATGTAGCATCCCCCGTTTGCTACTGATCCCCAAACTTTTCATACTTGTTACCAGCAGTAACACTTTTTCAGATTCAAGACTATACCACAGTTATTTAAGGTACCAAATATTTTAAAAGTCATTTCTTAAGAGATGTTGCAGTCTGTTTTCACAAAACACATTGGAGTATATAAAAATATGTTTGAACATATTTATATATGGGTGTAGGAATCTATAAATGGGCTTCAGGATAGTAGAAGATACAGGTCTGTTTTATCTGTATCTTCTAACTTTTACATTCAGGTTAATCTTACCCTACATGAGACCTATGGGATTTTAGACACAGTCAGAGGAAGGAAAAGAAAAATTACTAATAGACCATAAATAGAAAATTATCCTTAAAGTAAACAATTTATTAGAACAAAGAGAATATAGATCTCACTGTTAATAGATACGTAATTCTACATTTTGAAAACTTGTATCTAATGTTCTTTTTTTCACCTAATTTTTATTATGATTTTTATTTTTTCCATTATAGTTGGTTTACTTTCAGTTTTCTACTGCATAGCAAAGTGACCCAGTCACACACACACACATATATATATATATATACATTCTTTTTCTCACATTATCCTCCACCATGCTCCATCACAAGTGACTAGATATGGTTCCCAGTGCTACACAGCAAGATCTCATTGCTCATCCATTCCAAATGCATGCAGTAGTTTACATCTATTAACCCCAGACTCCCAATCCCTCTCACTCCCTCCCCTTCCCTCTCGGCAACCAAAAGGCTGTTCTCCAAGTGCTTGAGTTTCTTTTCTGTGGAAAGGTTCATTTGTGCCATATATTAGATTCCAGATGTAGGTGATATCATATGGTATTTGCCTTTCTAACATAACTTCACTTAGTATGAGAATCTCTAGTTCCATCCATGTTGCTGCAAATGGCATTATTTTGATCTTTTTTATGGCTGAGTAGTATTCCATTGTGTATATATACCACATCTTCTTAATCCATTGATCTGAGTTGTTTCCATGTCTTGGCTATTGTGAATAGTGCTGCAATGAATATAGGGGTGCATGTGTCTTTTTCAAGGAAAAGTTTTGTCTGGATATATGCCCAAGAGTGGGATTGCTGGGTCATAAGGTTATACTATATACAACCTAATATCTTTTTATAAATAACTTACATATCTGTATTGTAAATGTGTGTTAATTATTTAAAATCTGTTCTGACAAAAGCATATGTAAATTAGACCATTAGGTGAAAATAAAAAGAAAACTGTCAAAATGTTATCATTGTAATGTTTGGCATATATTTTATACTGAAAAATAGTTGACAAATAACTTTTCAAGAAGTTCTACTAATAATGGCTCCCTAGAAGGAAATTTTATATTTTTAAAGCTAATTTTTTATTCTAAATACTTATGGAAATTTTAATATTAGAGAATGAGAGAAGATGCAGGAATAAGTAATTTTTTTTGTTAATTTATGGTTAGACAGGAAAATGTAGCAATGGAGACAGTCATCAGTATTTTAAATATCAGAAAAGATTTTGAAATAATGTTTTTCTTTGGAAAATATTGATTAGAAACTCTTTGCAATTTAATTCATAAATAAATATATTTGTAAAATTATGAAAATAGCTTGGGTAAACATAGTACACAAATCTATATGTATTTAACTAAAACTATTTTAAACAATTATGCCTCATCAGTTTCTAGTGTAGCATAAATTTACCCAACAGAATGACACTTAGTTGTCTTGAATGGTCATTAGGTTAGTGATACATAATTTATATTAATATTTTCAAATTTGTGTTTTATTTTTTTCATTAAAAGGGTGTTTTTCTGTGGGGAGCTTAATAGGAGAAATCAATTCAGAGTTTCAAAGCCACCTGAGCTGTTCCGGAGCTGTGTTCCCAGTAATGACCACTAGGTGGCAGGGCTACATTGTTTAACATTTATAGATCAACTTGCATATGATGTTGGATGTTTACCCTGTAAAGAACAAGTCTGAGAGTAATACCCCTTTTTCTTCACTTCTTAAAAAATAATAAACCAATAATATTTTTAAAAATTGTCTTTTAATAAAGCGAATAAGCCATGTAATTGTGATCACAAGACAGTATCCGTTAATGGTTTTTTAATTCTCAGTGATGGCAAGTATTTTACAAAGCAGGAATGACACAATGACAACTGAGTGATGAGGGCCTTTTTTTAATAATTGAGATTTATTTCCTCTTCTGTAGGTAGCTAATATGTTATGTTATTACCTGTAGAGAATTTGATTCATAGTATCATCCCCCTCTACCCTGCCCCCTACTTCTGCTTATCAGACTGGAAATCTAGAAGCTTTAGGTTGACTTCAGCCATTTATTGTGAGGTCTGTCTTGTTATGTTGTCCTATATATTCTTGTCTGTTGTCAATTATGAGCTGAGGAAGCAAATTCTAATTGATAGTGAATGTTAAAATACCACAGTGTATTTGAAAATAGCTGTGGTATACTCGCCAAATTGTACGGATAAGAATATTGCCCTGGGAGAGCAATTCTCACTTGGAATATAAGGCCGAGCAGTTGTGATTTTATTGTAGTTCACTCATGTCCATCAACACAATTTTTAAAACTACTCTATTATACATAGTACCTGTTTTGATGCCAATTTTTTATCAAATGTTAGAGAGTAAGAGTCCTTTCCTTTTTCTTGAAAGAAGTCCTTCAAACTTTGTGATACTCAGTATGAAATGGTACAGTCTCTTACCTCTGAAGGAATATTGAGAGTTTGGGTAGCATGTGTGATTTTGATTACAATAAAAAAATGTATGCCTGAGGCTTAATCATTTTCCTTAATCATTTTCCTTCAATCTTATTGAATAATAGAACTTTTAAAAGACATCTTACTTTTGAATAAAAATATTTTCCTTTTTAAAATAACAGTATCTAGTTATAAACTCTGCTCCAGTGACTGGCAAACTTTGCCTCTAAAAGGACAGATGGTGAATAACTTAGGCTTTGTGGGTCATAAGTTCTCTGCTGGACTCTGCTATTGCAATGCAGAAGCAACCACAGACATGTTGTAGTGAAAGAGCAAGGCTGTGTTCCAATAAAACTTTATTTGCATATACAGCATGCTGGCCACATTTGACTCAAAGATCATAGTTTGCTAATTCCTGACTAATTCTATCATTCATCTGTCATATTATAAAGAGAACAAATTTTAACTTACTTTTAATCATTTTGGAAAAAGAAATCTGATATTTTTCCTTTAGCTCAATTTGATCACCCCAGGAAGACTCAGGGACTAATGAAGTAAGTAGCAATGAACGTCATCAAATTGGCTTTCACCTTGGCTTGGTTATTAACTAACTAGGTCATTTTATACCAGACAGTCATCCTCTCATTCTTTCCTTTTCTAGTATTCTTTCAGTTCAAATATTCTTATACCTAGATGAATAAAATGAATAATGCTCCAATTCCAGAAATTTGTAGTCTTGGATCATTATTAGACTTTTAGATTATTGGATTTTTCAGGGAAAATTCCTGAATTCATGTTATCATAAAAACAGGAATATGCACTTAAGTATGAGCTGGCTTAAAATAAGGATGCCTTAACTTCTTAGTCTTGGATTTTTGTGCCCAAATCTGGGCAATATCATTTTGGAATGGTTATGTATTTTGATTTTACTGTATGTGCTCACAGAGTCTGGTTTCTTTAATCCTGATATGTAGTTTAAACCTTGCTATTGATTAAATGTTTTAGGACACATTTTTTTGCTTTTGCCTCATTCAATAAAGTGAAAGTGAATGTTTGGTTTACCCCTTGATTGCTGATGAAATATGTCCCTTGCTGAGTATGATGGGGAGTAGAGCTTGATATGTTCTTAATAGACTAAGCTATATTTGGAAAACTAATATTTCACACTGTTTTTTTTTTTAATTTTAATTTGGTTGAGTTGTTTTTCTGCTGTTCATACATTGCTCAGTCTGGAAAGGAATTATGAAGCTGGATAAATGCAATGATTCTTGAGATTCCACATTGGGTCATTCAAGGGAAATGTAACCATGTGTTGCTACAGGCTGTTGAATCTGACTTTGAACCTTGAGAATGTTAGTGTCTGAGCCTGGCTTCAGAAAATGGCATCTGGAGATGGGAGGATGATTGCAGCTCCACTCAGAATTTTAAGCCCTCTCTCTGCATTCTCTTTGTCCAGGCTTGATACAACTCGTTTTTGTTTTTTTGTTGTTTTGTTGTTTTTTGTTTTTTTTTGTTTTTTGTCTAAGAGAACAGCTTCTTTCATATTGTTATAATATGTTGGAGACCTTGAATGGAAAAGTAAAATAATTTCATGGTGCTTTTATTTAATGAGTTGGAATCCATTGCACTTTTGGCCCTTCTCTGTGCCATAAGTGAAGTCAGCTGATGCAAGGACATGGCTAGGTGTGGGGATGGGTGCATTTGGGCTGTCACATCAGTGGAATTTCTCCTTGAAGTCTTTTGGAAAAATGATATTACTTATATCAGCCCTAGTCCACTTAATTACAATATGTAATCTTAGAGATATTTAGGGAAAAACAAAAACTTTAGAAATCACTAGGATAATGAAATAAGTTTCAAAATTTTCAAAGAGCATTCTTCCCTTTGAAACCTCCTTTTTATTTGTAGGGGATGTAAAGACAAGGAGGAAACTTGAGCTCCCCCTATGTCAGAACTTGCTTGAGTTTCATTAAACATTTCTCTGATGAAAGCACAGAACTGAAAGCCTTCCTTATCAAATACAGTGTTTTCTAAATATCAGGAATGCATTTTGTTACAAACAATGTCTGGTAGTGAAAAAAAAGGAACAGAATTTTTATGAAATAAAGTATTGTAAATCTACAAATATCCTTCTCAAAATGTGTTGGTTGAAATACTGTGATGTTGCACAATTCAACCCAATGACGGTAATAATATTTGCTGTTTATATAACACAAGTCTTCTAGGAGCTAAATTGACTTCACAGGTATTGTATAATGAAACCTCACACCACGGCCTGGGCGAGGAAAGTGGGTACTTGCATTTTGTTAGAGAGGAAAATAAGAAAGGTGAAATGGCTTATCCACATTTTCATCAGAGGCAAAGAACCAAGCCTTCCAGATTCCCTCCTCATTTCTTTTTTATAAAGATGAATTCTGTTCTATGGCAATAAATATTTATTTGCTATGGAAGTACTAATAGGCATATGCCCTATTGGCTGATGGGATATAGTAAGGGACAGTGTTCCCCCTTCCCCACTCAATTTACCATCTAAATAAGACAAACAAGACAAGACAGAATACAGAGCGTTGAAGTGTAATTTGCACTGCTGAGAAGTAGTTGGCTCCTGGTTTCAATTTCTTCCCTTGAAGTCACATACATATTTCATCCTTTGCATATTTTGGCAATGGATCCGGCTAAGAGCTATAAAGCTATTTAATTTGTTTTTTGGTAAAGCATTTTATGTCCGGGTAATGGATTTGTATATCAGTGGCAGCCTGTAACATGGCTAAGTGTTCTGATTGACAGAACACCCACGTTCAGACTTATTTATTTTTTGATAAGGAAAATGCCAGCTAACTTAGTCCATATGTGCTCTTCAATAGGATGAGGCTTATTCACATGTAATGGACACTCATTGAAAAATAAATGACAAGGATAATGAGAACAGTAATACACATGAAACTCAAAGTTTCTCTTTTTTCACTTAAAACTTTTTAAAAGCATTAAGCTAATTACTTCAAATAATTTGGTAATGCTTAACGTTAACTTCATCAATATACTTTTTAAAAAATTAACCTCTTAATCATTAACATCAGGGTTCCTTATTTGAAGGAAGATAAATTTTAAAATGTAGACTGTTTGGAAACTATAACAACATTAAACAAATGTATAAAGCATCTCATTCAAATAATAAACATACTAGAAATTTTATGACTCAGGCAAACCGTAACTGGCTTCAGCAATTATTGTGAAACCTATTTCCTAAGCTTTAGAGAAAAAAAAATTGAAACACTGTCTTCTGACATCCTCTCCATGACACCTTCTACATAAGTGCTTTTGTTGAGAACTTGTTAGTCCTTTGTCTGAAAAATGAATTTTAGCATTGTCAAGAACTGCGAAGGGTCTGAGAGTCACCCTGTTGGCAAGTGAACAAGTTATTTTGCCACAGTTTCATGTGTACGGCAGAGGCCATGAGCACGTGGGTCAGAAACCAAGACTTGTTTACTCACAGCAAGGGAGCAGCAGGAGCTTCTATCTGAGCTGGTTCTCAGGCCTTCAAAGTCTCCGAAGGGCCATGCCGAGAGGCCCCAGTAATGGCCATGCCCAGCATCAGAGTTCAGAACCCCTGGCTTGGGGAAACTAAATCTTTTATAACATGCAGCAAACAAACCTGTGTAACTTTTGCTTAGAAGGGAAAGATTATTTTCATTATACTGGACAGTAAGTAAACCTGCCTTCAACATCTCTATTGTGCAAAATTGTCTGTTATTCAAATGTCTTTGAAAAAAATAGCCTGGAGTGGGGGGAAAACAGTCCTGCTTACAAAATGTGCAGAAATTCAAGATACCCACGGAGAATTAGCTCCCAGGAAGCATTTTCATTAATGTTTCATATTATGATGCAAATTTGACATTTCTGGTTCTAATGTAAGAATTAGTTACTCTGGATTTAATTGGATGCTTCAAATCTGGTGGTTTATCTCTTGACTGGGAATAGAAAAAAGTGGTTAGGAAGCATAATTATTAATATTTTGTTACCAAGAAAAAACAAGATGATCTGGACATGTTTATATTTTCCCACTACCGCAGAATTGTATTAGTGCCCAGCACATAATAGGTAGTCAAAAAACTATAAAGTCAATATGTTTTAAGAAATATAGCAACTTGACTAACCTGAAAAACTGTGACCTGTGATGGTTTCTATAGAACACCAATAAATGATGTGTAAAATTAATCTGAGTTTGATACAATTTGGTGAATGAAGCACAAGGACTACATGTCAATACAAAAAGTGATGATAACGAAAATAATGATATATCTAACTTCATTTAATATCTTGACCTCCTTGTAAAGAATTTAAGAGATTTTTAAGTGTGCTATTACTTCATTTTTCTTTAATCTTAAACAATGCAGATGTAATTAAGTTCCGATAGAGAGTAGCTATTATGATATTATATAGAGTTTTGCTTAGAAAAATAAGTGATAATTACAGTTGTTTTGCTAAAATGTGAATTAATTGCACTCCAGGTTTTACTGTGGCAGATAACCATAGTGATTGTTATAAATAAATACAATAACATAGCTTTAATATTTTTGCCATCTTTCCATGAGAATAAAGTCATTCATATTTTGTAAAAGAGAATAATAGTGTAATTAGAGCCTTAAAAACATTTTTAAAATTTTTGCTATTTGAGACATGCAAAGAATGCATTAATGTAAATGATTAACATATAAGGAATCCCCAACCTAAAGTCTTAGGATATCATCAATAACTAACTTTCCTATCCCATCTCACCCCTCTACCTCTTTTTAAGACCTAAATACCATCATGGAATTTGCATATTTCTATTATCAAACAAGTGCTTGACGTATTGTATCCAGCTTTCATTTCTGAGAATCTTCTACTCAAGGGTATTTTCTCTTTCTTTATTCATTTATTTGCTTATGGAACTGTGCTAAAGATAAAGTATACAAAGATGAGGCACACAGACATACCTCTGTTCTTAGGAATCCTGAGTTTGGCAGGTCATTATCATGGTTTGGGACGTGCTGTTGAACTGTTAACAGTAGACAAGAATTTGTGGGTTGCTATAGCATCCGAGATGCATTAGCAGGATCTCATTCCACTCAAGCACATGTGTTTTTCTAGACTCTGTGGCGATCTTGGAGAAAGTCACGGATGAAATAACAGATTGTCTTCAAATGCTTCAGTCCAGCTCTGAATTTTATTGGCACTTGCATATTCCACTGTTTATTTCATTAAGTGAAATCTGTTTCTCTTACATCCCGTGCAGAATGTGAAGGATGACGGACAGCATGTGTGGCGACTCAAGCACTTTAACAAACCTGCCTACTGCAATCTTTGCCTGAACATGCTGATTGGTGTGGGCAAGCAGGGCCTCTGCTGCTCCTGTGAGTATGTTTGCTTTGCTGAGACATTATTACATCTGGTGAGGAAATGCTGATTTCATGGAATAGTCTCATTTGGAGATGGAGTTGAGAAGTTGCCTGACCCTTCCTGTGCCTGTGATCTACGTTTCCTGACCACAGGTATCCAGATCACTCTGTTAGGAACTTCCTTCAGTTTTGGGAAACCCTCTCCTTGGGAAATAAATAAAGACATTTTCCAATTCACTATCCGTTTTCTTTCCATTATAGTTTAATTTAGTCATGATTCCCATTTCTTCTGGGATTGTTAGGAAGATACCCCCTGGTCTCATGTTTATATCTCATTAATATTCGCCTCCTCCCCCGCCCCTGAGTTAGTCACTTTATTCACACTGTCTTCCTATAAAGAGCTAATTCCTTAAAGTCTTTTTAAAATACTTCAATTAACTGATTATCAGTTTGCATTCAGATTAAGAAAGCACAGGGACTACAAACTCATCTTATACCTCAGGCACATGATTTTTAATTCTATCATGAAGAAAATCTTCATATAAGGCTAATGGATATGGGGACCCAGTGTATTGGCAGTGTTTGAATTGTGTTGTGGCAATTCAGTACATTTATCTTTGCAATCCTTATGGTATTCTGTGGAGTACCGCCCACTAGAATTTTCTGATAGGGTTGGGGGAAAAATATATACATGTAAGAATAACTTGATCCCCATGCTGTACAGCGGGAAAAAATAAAAGAAAAAATTATATAAAAAAAACCCTTCCCTGATCCATTAAACCTAAAAAATAAATAAATAAATAAATAAATAAATAAATAAATTTATAAAAGTCACCTAAGAATCTTTAAAGCAACAGGGTATATGTCTGATGAATTACATTCCCCGATGTCTCTGTTAAAACAGAGGGAACATTGAGTCCTCCCATTAAAATGTGACATTCCCTTGATCCAGCACACTGTCCATCCACACCCTTTGCTGCAACATGCGGAACTGTCAAGTTTGTTAAGACACGTCCCATTTGTATGCATTGATATGAAATCTAAATTCCTTAACTGGCCTCAATGTAATACATCCTTCTCAGATATTATTTTTAGCTTACAGGTTCTTTGATAGTATGTTTGAGAGTTGACTTTCAAATATTTTATTTGACATTAAAAACCAGTTTTAGTGCCTTTTTTTTTTTTTTTTTTTTGGCTGAGTCCACAGCAAGGAGAATTCCCCGGCCAGGGGTTGAACCCAAACCATAGCAATGATAACATTGAATCCTTAACTGCTGTTCCACCAACCAGTGCTACTTTTAAGTGATTTCTTATGTGTTTAAGGATTGTAATAAAGTTATATAAAATAACATTGTGTCACTTTAGAGGGCAGTTTCTGGTGACCACATTTAAAAGCCTGATTGTATATGAGATCATTCTTCATATACAAGAGAAGTATTTTGCTTTCAAGGTTTTATTATTATTAAGGAAAAGAATTTTTCATGGTGCATTCTATTGATGGTACCTTAGGAAACAAAATGATAGTTCTCAAATAATGTAGGTGGTAGCATATAAAAGTGAGAATTTTGCTCCCAAATTTTAACAGATTGGTGTGGTGAATGTAATATTCAACATTACTGCCATTATAGAGGAGAGGAGAAAGTGTATGTTTTCTTTCTCCGTGTCACCAAAGGAAATCACAGATGTGGACATTTGGAAAGAGTTTTACTGTGTAAATATTATGTGGACTTAGCATTTTTTCATTCTCATTTCATGCAGTGGTTAATTTTTGCTTGTTTTACTGAGAGAGTTACCTGGTTGTTTTTTATTTTTTATTCTGTATATTTATACATTTAGAACCCTTAAGTTAGAACGAGTGTTTTATCAAAGAATGTCTGTTATTGACCCAAGTTATATTTAGAATCAAGTCATGAAATAATTTGAAGATGCCTAGTAAGACATATGCATTGGTTTTGTGTCACATTTTATACATACACACACGAACTTATATATGTGTGTATATACATGTTTGCACATACATATAAAATTTTGCATATATATATCATGTGCTACCCAGCAAAGGTGATTTCTTTTGGACAAACAGTGCCAAAATGGCAATGAAGGATGAGCTCTAACTGAAGGCCTGACATGTACGATGAAATCTATTCTCTGGAAATAGACTAATCAGCCATTTAACGTTTAGATAAATCAATAGACAAAATAGCATAAACTCATAGGCTTTTATTCCCATGCCTGCCAGCTGCTCTCATGCCTATACTTTGTAAAATATAGATCTCTTCCTTCTAGCAAATGACACCGAGCCATTTGGCAGTCATCAATTTGTCTTTAATATTTTTGTCATCTGGGAATTGTTGTGAAAAATTTGAGTAAGGCCTGATTTAATTAAGCATTTCCTGCTATGCCATGATAGAGGAGTCTTGGTTTTTCACATGCATAATATTTCCTGTACTAATTGGCCTTTTGTATTCCATGGTAAAAACAGTCGGCTTGGACTTCTCCGTGATGTGGCTGATTGGATTGATTAGGGAGCAGTGGTTATGAAATGAGGTTCTGTTAATGTCATCCTTTCTCTATAAAATTGCAGTCAAGGACTAGGATTAGCTCTGAATTTGTGGACATGTTTCCTTTCAGTTTGCAAGTACACAGTTCATGAGCGCTGTGTGTCCAGAGCACCTCCTTCTTGCATTAAGACTTACGTGAAGTCCAAGAAGAACACTGACGTAAGTGTATGGCCCTGCTTGCTTTTTGAGGGTGGCGTTTATGGATGCCTCCTCTTACCACAGCACTCGTGTTCTGTTCCAGGTGATGCATCATTACTGGGTTGAAGGCAACTGCCCAACGAAGTGTGATAAGTGCCACAAAACCGTTAAATGTTACCAGGGCCTGACAGGACTGCATTGTGTTTGGTGTCAGATCACAGTGAGTAACATGGAAGAATAAATCTCCAGCATTCACTCACCATGACAACAGTGTATCCCAGATTCTCTGAGAGTCCTACCCTGGAAGGTCATTCTGAATTGTTGACTAAGTCCAAGTTAGCATAAAATCATGGCGGCTCCCAAAGGGATAAGGGTCAGAGTCAGATTTGTCTTCCAAGAATCCAAAACTTTAAAGCTAATGACAACCTTAGAGATAATAGTGTCATAAGGTTTTCTAACTCTGCTCCATGGAATTCTGGAAGCTGACAGGAAGGTAACCTGTTTCCATGGCTGTGGGTGGGCAGTGAGCCTGGGTTGCTGACCTGGTAGAATTCAGGTATCCCTCTGCTCTGCAACACTGTTTTGGCAGAATTTTCTATTTTACATGTTGTAAATTTATTTTAATCACAGGATCTATGGGCTTAAAAAATAAGGTAGAACAATGACTAATGTAATCCAAAGACTTAATTTTATAGTGAAGACACAAAGACCAAGAAAACCTAAGCAGATTGTCAATGACCACATAACAAGGTGGAGATGCAAGGAGTCCATGTTTTAGTTCTTGATGCTTCTGAGAACTCACTTTACCCTTCCATTCACCATGCTGTTACCTTGCTTCTTTAGTTAAGTCAGTAGTTGGGGAATAAGAGATGTGGATGTAAACACTAGTCATTAACAGCACTGACAATGGAGAAAGAGGAGGTCACTAGGTCTTTCCTGAGAAACTTCAGCCTGGCTTGCATCATTGTCAAGGCTGCTTCAAATCACTTCTGGAATAAATGCAGTTGTTAGATGGTACCTCTAGTATTTCATGTTTCATATTTTATTTCTGGATGTTAATGAGAATAAACATTTTTAAGAGTAGCTTTTTTTTTTTATAGTTTAGTAGAACATTTATGAGACTGCATTTTTCCCCCCATTGGTTTTGTTTTCTTTTTACAGCTAGTGTGTGAGTCATCTTGTTAGAGGACAAATTGTTCTTGCTTTTGTAGGAATAAAACAGTAGGGAGCACTGTTTCAGTTAAGCAAATAAGCTTCTCTGCAGTACCCTTCAAAAACCCTTCTCAACACACACACCATTTAAAAATTTTTCTTAAGCACACACACACATACATACAGAATAATGAGAAAAACAAACTGTGACTTGCATTTCAAAAGTACAATTAAGTACTTTTTTTAAAATGAACACACTTTCCTCAATCATTTTCAGTTATTATGCTGTTAAATTATATTTACATTTGAAATTTCTTCAATTATGAAAGACAGTTTTATTTTTTAAAGTGTTTGGTTATTATAATAAAATGTCTAACAATGATTTAAATTACATGTAAGAATTACTTAAACATATTGAGTTCTCAGTTTCAGGAAGACCACAGCTATTTCAATTTTCAAAAAAAATTTTTCCCACAGAGTGCATCTTTAATTACTTGCAGCTTTACTTTAAATATCAGAATTTATTTCTTCTTTGTTTTTCAAGTTATTTTTCCCATCCCTCGTATATTTCCAATGTCATATTTCAGACTCTTATTTTTCTTTCCTTTTTTATTTAATGAAAAATATATATTTAGAGTTAGAACACTCTAAAATATGCATTGCTACCTTTCCTAATACAAAAGTTTTTAGTGATTTAAAGTTTCTTTATTTGACTCCTCTCCTCCTTTCCCCTTTTAATCTCTATGAAGTATATCTTCTGCCCTTCTCATTCTATGGGGAGCACTCTCTTCAAAGTTACCATTGTTGATGGTCTCTTACTGATACTCAAGGTATCTTGAAATGTCCATCTTCTTCTATATTTCATTTTGTTTTTCTTGTTTTCTTTCTTTTGTTTTAGTGGTTCCCCTCATCTGTAACTCCAAAATCTACATTTCTCGCTCAAGCAGTCTCCAGTTATACATTTATATTTGGTCTTGATTCTGGTCCTAGTCTTATAAGAAATTACATTCTTCATTTTATAAGAAAGCTACCTCTGAATAAACTGTGCTTTTTAAAATCTAAAGATTTCATGTTCAATTCCATTTAGGCAACATACCCCTAACATCTCATCCTTAACAAGAGGTCAATATATACGTGAAGATGACCCCAAGGCAAAGCATAATGTAAACTGTAAATGTCATTAAATCCTGAGTTCTACTTAAGATACAGGCTAATCAGGGAGCAGTGAAGGGTTTAAAGCAGAATCTGGGGAAGAGCATTGCCCTCTTACTAAGCTCTCTCAAGACCTGAAGCTTCTGGCTGACGTAAGCCTCATTTGCTGTAAACCATGATATCCAGGGGTCCTGTGGATATTTGGTTCATGCAACAAGATTGCAGTTTTTTAAAAAAGGTCTCATTTATCCAGAAAAGTATAGATAGCCTTCTATAAAGTAACTTTAGCTTCTGTGTGCTTTTGGATTTTTAAATTGGGCAGTTCTAAGAATACATTTATCAATTTATTGACTTTGTGCCTAGGTTAAACAATATATTTAGGTAGTGCCCTGGTGGTGCAGTGGGTTAAGATTTGGCCCTGTCACCACCGTGGTTCCTATTACTGCTGGGGGGTGAGTTCAGTCTGTGGCCTGGGAACACCTGCATGCCACTGGCACAGCCGAAATGTTTACCTCAGAACATTTATGTGTTTAGTATAATCTGTACTTTCTTCTTGAACCACTGTATGAAAATTTTAGTAAAGAGTTAATCTGCTCTTGACAGGCTCACCTACACTACAGATTGCCTTTCCACTTGAATCTACTTTCTTAAGTTTACATGCTTCCCATAAAGTGCTATTAATATAAGAAAAATTAGAGCTCCTGTCATGGCTCAGTGGTTAATGAACCCAACTGATATCCATGAAGATGCTGGTTCAATCCCTGGCCTCGCTCAGTGGGTTAAGGCTCCAGCATTGCCATGATCTGTGTGGTAAGTCACAGACGTGACTCCGATGCTGCATTGTTATGGCTGTGGCATAGGCCAGCAGCTACAGCTCCAATTCGACCTCTAGCCTGAGAAGCTCCAAATGCCACAGCTGCAGCCCTAAAAAGACCCCAAAAATAATATTTTAGCAAAAAGCTAGCAGAAGTTGCCAAAGTGATGCAACCCAGCACCATCAAAGTTGAGCTTTGGGAAGGCCTATCTGAATGGAGTTCATGAGGAATAGAAGGTAGAGAGAAATAAAGAGAATGAAACTTGGCTTCATCTCAGTAGTTTTCCAAATGGCATTATTTCCTTTATATATGAAACTTCTGGAAATGGCTTGAGTCTTATAAGTTAGACTGATCAATTTCTTAAGAATGTCTCTGTTCAAGAACTGAGAGAATATTTGTTCAGTCTTGGGCCAGATATGTCAAAAGCTTTGGCCAGTTTCCTGATTTGTAAAATGGACTTAATACCTATCTTGCAAGATTTTTATAAGAACTAAATTAATTTTAAAAATCTCTGTAAATGTGGTTAGGGCTGGACTTCATACATAATAGTGCCTCATGACTGGCAGTTTCTATCATATTTGAACGCTAGGTAAAATACCACATGAGGGCACAAAACCCAACACCTGACTTACAGAGGGTGTTCCACGAAAATTACTCATGTCATCTTTCTCTCTCACTCCTGGAAGGATCCATAGTTGTCCAGTCTAAGCATGTTCTAAAACATCCAGAACTGTGTAGTCCTGAATATCACCAAATCCTAGACAAAGCTGATTTATTTATATTCACAAAGAACTGCTGTTCCAGCTCTCTTCTATCAAACATGGTATCATCATGCTTACAATCACTGGAAATAGAGTTAGAAGTCGATTTCCTTTATCCTAGTCTTTCACCTCTATCTCATATATTCAGCCCATCACTGAGCCTTTAAATTTCCTCCTTAAAATATCACTCTCAGATTTGAGTTTTTGTCTTCACCATTCACAGCCCAAGTGCAAGCTCTTAGCACCTCTCAACTAGATTAGAGTTAGAACTCTTGGCTTATCTCCCTAACAGAAGGTACTTTTCCTATAAGGCAGGCTGCAAACCACCTCCAGAATCATCTTCTGAAAATACTAGTGCGCTATCATATGCCACCTTCACCAGCCTATAATAGTTCTGTCACAAGGAATGCAGCCCTCACCTCTTCCTTCCTCGACCTGTTTTTCAGTTCATCAAATATCAGACCCAAACCCAAGCACATGACATATATAATAGTTCCCTCTTTGCCCAGCCTCTGCTGTGGTTGTGCATGTCTGTTGTCAAGCCTTTGGGAAAGCCATGCTTCCCTGCTCTTATTTTGCTCACTCTTATCATTGCCCTGAATACACCCGCCTTAAACTCACTACACCTCCAGAAGCAAATTGAGTTTCCCTATTTCCTTTTTCAGAATCCTTTTTAGACTTTTATTCCATACCAAAGGAAAGACTGAAAGGTTGTCTGACAGTTTCATGTCTGCATGCTAGCATTTTCTATGCTGCTAGACTGCATTGTCCAACATATATTTTTTCTCTAATCACCCTAAATTCTTGATGGAGTGCTGAGTTTAAAGGAGGTCCTCAATAATTTCACTTTAATGACTGCTATACTATTATTCTTAGGTTAAATAGTGAATTTTAAATGAATGATTTAAATTCTGTTTTTTTTTAAATCATCTTGTAATACTCAAATCTATATGAGATATACAAGTAAACAAATACTTAAATATATTAAAAAACTAAAACATTTCAACACTTCTTTATTGGTCAGTACTTGAGGCTTCTTGATGGTATACTATTTTGTTATTTTATAAGTTTGGGCTCTTAAAACTGAGTTTTATCTCCTTTTGCAAGCCTAAAATTAAAAACAGAAAAATCCTGTATAATAACAGTCTTAACGATCTTCTAACATTTAGGCAACCATTTCCCTGTGCTTGATAATTCAACCAGCCAAGTTAAATGTCCTCATTGGTTCTCTCTTCCTTCTCTTATTTATATTATCTGATCATTGAGATCCCACTTTTTGTAGCTGTTCATATCTACCCCAAATGTATTTTCTTGACATTCTACTTAAAACATGTTATAATTGACTCCTGGTTATGGTAAAAGGTCCCTGGTCAGGCAGGACTCGCAAGGTTAAGAGGATGATACATTTTATTTGAGTTTGGCAAAAGGAAGCCTATGTTATGGCTATGAACTGTCTACTTTTGGTGTCATGTGGGACCACTACTTTTATTAAAATAGTAAGCTCAAAACAATAATGTTTCAGGGTTTCCAGTGCCTTTACAATAGAAAGGTTATTATGAAGTAAATGCCGGCACTAAAACAGCACCTTGAAACAGCAAAAATGTTAAGAGATAAGCATGTATAAACCAACAAGTATTCTTCTATGTGAAGTCACTTCATTTTTCTCTAGAAAAATTACTTAATTTTCTTTTTTTCTCCAAATTCTTTGGAAAATTTATTTTCTGTTTTTCTTCCTTTTGACTTAGATTCCACTGTTTTCTTCTTAGTACAATACCCTCACTTTCTTCTCAACTCCATCCCATAAACACACACACAGTCTTATTCACACATTTTCCTTTCCCTCCTAAATTGAGACAGTTTTTTCAATAAACATAGATCTGGCTCTAAATTAAGTGCTATTGGAAATTGTCATAAACTCTGAAATTATTTCCAAGTATTTAATTCACTTCCAGGAATAGCTGGTTCGTATTTCATAAATTTCCTAGATATAGAATTGATTCTTTTAATGTGAATGGAAGTTTCTGTACGTATAATAAAATAATGACCTGAGGATTTCTATGCCTTATTCTGTAAAAATGCAAAGATAACTGTGAACAAAAATAAAAACATTTTAAAGAAGATAATTTATTTCCTCTGGGGCTCCATTGGCCATTTCATTAAGAAACAAGGCTCATCAATATCTTAGTTTATTTCTTTTCTTATTGAGGCTCTTTTGTGTTTTGCTGATTTGAGATCTGGGTTATCTTTAAGAAAATTGTCGGACTTTAGTATCTTATTGATCTAGAAGAACTCAGCTCTGTCTTTTTATATAAAATGTCATGGTGACAAGTTTAGGCAACTTGTTTTTATTGTTGATTATATTCACTTTTTTTCCCTTTTTATAGTCTTATAGAAAAATAGCATAAATACAGAAAAGTATAAATATCTTAAGTATAGAACTCAATGAACTTTGCGCAAATGAACACCCAGTGTATCTAGTACCTGATCAGGAAACAGAACATTACCAGTAACCTAAGATAGTTTTAGGGTGAAATAGCTTTTAAATTCTGTTATATGGTTTCTATGTTGTTAATATTTGTTCTTTTTTAATAGACTTTATTTTTCACAGAAGTTTTAGTTTCACAGCAAAAATGATGTTCCTTTTCAATTTTGATTAAATAGTCCCGGGAACTATAAGCATTTTTTCTCATTGGCTTTCATGTTTTATATTTTGTGCTCAAATATGTCTCTGAGCAATATGGTCAATTAACTAGATTTGGTATTCAAATTGTGCGATGATCAGTGTTTTCCAACCTGGTGTCCTCAAGCTTCGACACTCTGGCTACAAACAGTGTCATGATGTTGATGGACACCTGAATATATTTAGCAGCTACCAGATTCCAATGTTAATAAAACTATAAGGTGATTAGTTAATACACACTTCTTGGAGAGGAGAATATTCTTGCAGTGTGTCTCCCTGTTTCACTGGTGACAATAGGGATACCTACTTTCTTGTAGACCCTGCTGCCTGCCCAAATTCCTGCAAAGACTCTGCCTTCCAGATACCGAGGCAAAGCTTGGGGATATAGGTCACGTGGCAGTCAAACTGGACAGTTCCATGCTGCAGAGAATAATATTTCGTAGGACCAGTTGCCAGTACTTTTACTCTGAAACCTTCAAACTACAATATAAAGAATTATCCCTTACACACATGTTCTGTAAAGCTTATCAACTCTGGTTCTACCTGAGTTCTCAGTTCCTTCTTTTTCGCTGGGAAATTAACCTGCATTGCCAAAAGCCACCATTAAATTCATTTTATTTTTGTTATCTTTTCTTACACCCAGTAGCCCCATATTACTGTATAGAGGAGTCAGCATCCATTACTGTATCAGTTGCAGATTGTTGGAGATCAGTTGTGTGGAAACATGGAGGAGGCTGAGCCCTCAGATTGTGTATCTGTTTTCAGTGCTGTCAAGAAACTCAGAGTGCCCCACCCTTCTGTCCTTGAGAGTCACATGTAAAGCTTTACAAAGTCCAGTCAAGGGTGCAAATTCAGTACTTTCTCACTCTGTACACACAGAATTTTTGTCTCAAATCTTGCTACTTGTACAGAGTTCTTACAGTCTTGCATTGTTAGTTTTAAACAGGTTGTACAGGATCAAAAAGCAAAAGTTTTTTTCTCTGTGGCACCACAGTACAAAGGAGACTTAAGACACAGAGCCTGTCTTTGGTTTGGGTTCAGGTTTCATAGAGATCCATATATTTGTTTCCTATGGTGGCCATAACAAAATAACAGCAAAATGAGAACAGAAATATTTTCTTTCGTAATTCAGGAGGCTAGATACCTGAAATGAAGATGTCAGCAGGGCTATGTTCCCTCTGAAGCCTGTAGGGAAGACTCCTCTCTTGTCTTTTCCTGATTCTGGTGGTGGCTTTTAGTTTTTGGTGTTCCTTGACTCACAGCTGAGTCACCAGTTCTCTGCCTCTGTGGTCACATGGCCTTCTTCCCTCCATACTTGTCTTTTATGTTCAGATTTCTCTCTTTTTAAAAGGACACAAGTCATTGGATAAGGGCACAAGCTAATTCAGTATAACTTCATCTGAACCTGAATACATCTGCAAAGATCTTATTTCCAAATAAGTTCATATTCACAGGTACCAAGAGTTAGGACCTCAGTTGGTGAAAGATTAGATTTAAACCTACAACATTTGGTAAAACTTAAGGCTGAATGCAGGATTCCAGGACCATGACTTATTCTAAGAAAATTGATTAAATCTAATAAATCAACTATGTATTTAAACCAGTCACTAATTTCATTTCGAGGAAACTATACATCTCATTTGCCAAATCAGAGTTTAGTTCTGCTTTGTATGTGGCTTCATTTGCCTCTTTATCTTCAGTTCTTCTCACCTCTTAACAAAGATCAGAAATACCTGATAATATTAAACCCCCTTTTTTTGTAAGGAGTTTACAGGACACTGAGAAGCAGAATTGCTAATTACAGATGAACGTTAAAGGTACTTTTATTTCATGTAATGTTGTCTAGTGTGTGTTAATTACAGTACAGGTAGCCTTAACTTCAAGGCAGGGTGTTACCATGATAGAGGACTTAGCTTCAAGGACAATAGAATTACCCCTTCAGTAGTAGTGATCTACTGTCACCAGCAGCAGATCAACACTCCTTAAACCCCTCTGATTGGTTGTTAATTAACTGTTATAAATATAGGTTTGTTATGGAACTTAGGAACTTAATGTAACCATGACTTAGACAGGGTGGCCTTTGATACACAGCTGAAAAATGAAGCAGCTCATTTTTGGTTTGGAACAAGATATGTTATTTTATTAACATGAATAGTTTTTCTAAAATATGAATGTTTCATATTAAATTGACAAGGAATAGTAGACAGAACTCCCTAGATGCCTTTAAACAACTACTACCTTAGCAATTCAGTATGGCTCCAATAAGTTCTACCACTTCAATTTTTTTAAAAAATTACTATTTAATGCACTATGTTATAACACTTTAAGTTAAACTTGTGACCAAGCTTGATAAAAAATATCAGTGTAGGTTCTTACATGTCGAAAAGTAAATAACACGTTGTATGATTATACACTCAGTGAAGAGCTGGTAAATACAATATAAAGATAAATTTTTATCATCATAATCATCTTCTTATATTTATATCCTGTTCCTACTGAGATGAATCTCTGGTTACATTTACATATTGAATTAGAAAGTTAAAACTAATGATGGGATCAATTATGCCCCATACTGAGCTGTGCACTTTGGAATGACTTTGAGAAAACAGGAGGGTCAAAAGAAAAAAAAAAAAAGCATCCACAGTGCATAGTGGTTTCAAGATTATGCTAACAGATAAGCAAAGGAAGCGTTGTAATGGACAATAATGTGTGTTTGTGAAAGAAATCAGGCTTTTTGGTGGAAAACCTAAAGCACATTTTTAATATAAACATTTATGAGAATTGGAAGGTGCATAGGCTAGGTCACGAAAGTTGCTAAACAGTTTATTTAAGGTAGAATATATAAGGGCAAATGTAATATGAATCCCTTTATGATCCTGTTTGTTCTTGTAATACTTTATTGTTTTTGCCGTATCTCAGTGGAAATATAATCTGCTCCATGTTTGCTGTTGTCATGCAGAATTTGATAGTGTCTTCTTTCTCCTTCCCTAGCTGCATAATAAATGTGCTTCTCATCTAAAACCTGAGTGTGACTGCGGACCTTTGAAGGACCATATTTTACCACCCACAACAATCTGTCCAGTGGTACTGGTGAGTTTTTCCTTCTCATCATTCTGCTATAACTGGGGGTTTCTAAGACCAACTGATATGCTCTACCACTAGATACTTCCAGAGACCGTTTTCCATTGATTAAGGCAGAACTCTCTAGAACTTAAAAAAAAAAAAAAAAAAAAAAAAAAAAAAAAACTCCTCCCTTCAGAGAAGACCCCTTTGTCCACTGTATGTCTTCTTTCCTTCATGGCACAATAAACGTCTTGGCAAGGTATGCTCTGACTAAAGCTGACTCAGGTTTTATCACTGATCGTGCTGTACTTACCAGAAATTGTATAGACAGAACACATCTACATTTTACATGTTTTATAGATCTAACTTCCCAGAATAATGAAGTTATTCTTATTGGCAATTTTGCTGGAGATGCAAATTCTATATCTGCAATAGTGAGGTCTCTCACTTAAGTCAGAGGTTATTTAAAATGAGGACACATACCTTGAAGAAAGCTATGGACTGCCATTAGCTGTGTTTTATCTTTTATTAGTGACTAATAAATTTAACTGACTGCAAAATAATCACTTGATTCAATAAATATACAAGTTACAAATCTGTAAGTAACCTGAAAAGAACGAATCTTGATAGAAAGAGAAGCAGATATTCAAAGATAATATTCATATTAACATTTTAAAATCCCAATTGTTTCTAAAGTGAAACAGTTATTTTATAAAACAAACTATTTTATATCCATAATGCATTTCTCATTTTTAAAAAACAACATGGAAATTAACTAGCTGGAACTTCGGTTTGATATAATAAAATACAACAACTAAGAAATGTTAGACAAATACTTTTCTAAAGGTCAACTTAGAAATTAATCAAATTACTCAATTTGCACCCACTTATGATTCATTTTGTAATTATCTGTAAAATACTGGTCGTATTTAAATGCCTTTATTTAAGAAAAATTAAAAACTATTTTCTCAAACTGCAAATAAAAAGCAGAAGAAAAAACCTCCATATTGCTGAGGATAGCAATTACTAATTCTAAATTTACTTTCTGCATGTAAGATATATTAGACATCCTGTAGTAAATAAGATTAATTAAAAATAATGAGTCATATTAAAATACTTTATATTTTAGATGAATTTTAGTAATTTTTTATACTTTTGTATGATTTTCTTAAAGAGAAAGAACTTGTGGAATTTTTAACATTTGCATTATTTTAAAAAATTATAGTGATCTCACAGGTTTAGATTCATCCTTGATCTCAGATTTTAACTCTAAGATGAAATCTATCATGTCATTCTATTACCCAGCTATCTGGGTCGAACTCTCTTCAGTTCAGTAAGCTAGGGGGCTACTTCTTTGGCCCATTTATGTCAACCTCTGGTTATACATGTTCAAACATGAGAAAAATTCTTTTATTATTCCATTCTTTCTTTCCTTGAGAGAATCACAGGTAAAGAACATGTGATCAATGAATATTCTTGTTGCTAACAATCTTGCAAACTCTTTCATTGCTTTTGCAGACACTTTTGATACTGGATTTATTTTCACTCATTAAATCTTCCTACAGTTTTTATCATGATTTGTATCTCAACATTTGCTATGTTATCATTTCCTTGGCACTCTCTGCTCTGAGGTATTCAGCACTGTTAACCACCTCATCCTTCACACGTGTCTACCTTTCATTGACACCCACCATACCACACTCTCTAGCTGCTTCTTCTGTCTCTGGATGCTTCCTTTTAATATCTTTACTGGTTTTCAGGACTTCAGTCTGCCCTGTGTTGGCTCATCCCTTGGCCCTACCCTCACATGCTATCACTTTCCAGTCTTCTTCCAAGTGAGGTCTTGTTTATTCACTTTATTTTACTATGCATTAACTTATGTTAAGTTCCTCCTCCTCATCTGAATCTCTAAACTATAAAGCTGCAATCGGGAGGTCCCGTGTTGTTTTACATGCTCAATATGTTGTTGTTACTATTACTATTATTATATATGAATAATAATAACTCATTTATTGAACACATACATACCAGCTGCTATGCTAATTCATTCATTCATCCAAAAATATTTATTGAATATCTAGTATGTGCCCTGTATTATTAACAGTAGAAGGGAGAACACTACAAAAACAAGTTATATCTTTACCTTCATAAAGTTTTCACTCCAGTGGGGTGAAATGTTAATAAAGAAGTAAGTTATTTAGTACCTGGTTTTAATAATATACTGGTGGTATTTAAAACTTAAAGGACAAAGTTAAAACAGGAAGAGAAGAAATGATTAAACTGCAATTATAAAAGAAATAGTTAAGAATTTACCAAGGAATAGTTGAATAAAGAAAGTTTATTGAAGTTTATTTGAATGAAGAGTTGAGGAGTGTGAGGGAATTGCCCATGTATCTATCTGGGGACCAAGCTTTGTGGACAGAGGAGTCACCAAAGAAGGGCAAGGGAAGACTCAAGGGCAGGAGAAGCCTGACATATCCAAAGAACATTAAGAAATTAGTGGCTGGATCTTATTCTGCAGGAGGAATAATAGTAGAGAATGTCAAAGATGTCTTAAGATTTTCAAATGTGTAGGACAAGTTAGACCATTCTAACTAATGCTTTTTTTGTGAATGAAGTTGGAAGCCATAAGATTGTTTGAACCAAGAAAGAGAATGATGTGACTGATAAAAAGAAGAGTCTAACTTGTGAGTTGAGGGAGAACCAAAAAAATAAGCTATGACACTTAGAATTTCTTAGAGGTGTAGGAAGCTGCATCATTGATGAGAGCAAGGATGTTATGAAAATTTTGAGGATTGGGAGAAGTTACATAACAGTTACCTAGAGAGTGAGAGCTACGAGGATCAAGGGAAATACTGTATGACTGCCACGGTATAATGAGTGTTCTCTTGTTAATCATCATGAGTTTAGAAAATGATTTGTAACCTTGGATGGGTCACATCTTGTTAAATTTCTCCATTTACTTTCTAGCTGTAGGAGTAGAATAGACATGGACCAGCATTCATGAGATTGTGTTTTGCCCAGTACGATGAAAGGAGAGAAGCAAAGGAGTTGAGAGTGTACAAAGGAGTGATTATAGGAATTGGGCATGGAATTTAAGCTGGGTAACAAGGGAAGTAAGGACATGAAGAGTGAAGTACAGTAGGGATGTTAGGAAAAATACAGTGTGGATCATTGATTAAAATGATCTCACTGTAATCAAAGTATGTTTGATTACAGTGGAATCAAAATTTGCTGGAATCAAAGGTATTGGTGTCAAGTTACAAGAATGAATGCATGCTGTACAGTAGAAAAAAACTGTATTGGGGAAATAGCAATAAAAAATTAAAAAATTAAATTAAAAACATTCTAAAAAAGAATGAATGTCATACAATTGACATTATTAAAGGGTTGCTGCTATTGCTAATGACAAGTCTGAATTAATTTAATCATCACAGTGATGCCATAAGATAAATATTGTAACTATCCCTATTTTACATATAAGGAACCTGGTAAACATAGAGATTCAGTTGCCCATGTCACATGACTATGAAGTGACAATCTAGAATGGGAACCCAGAGCTTGTACACTCAGATAATCCTTTCTGCCCCTTCTCCAAATTCCAATGTTGGCCTTCTCTATATGTCTTTCCTCAGAGACCAGAACCTTCATTTCCCAAATTTTCTAAGCCAGAAACCTAATAATAATTATCATTTATGTCTCATCTTTCAGTATCACATTAGGCAGATTATTCTAATGTTCTTACTCATTTTCTTTTCTTCAACCCAACCGTTAACTGTCTCAATGTCACTCCCCAGTTGTTCTGCAGAATTGTCCTAGTACTAGGAGCGTTATCACTGAATTCCCTCTTTCCTATGCACCCTCCACACAGCTTCATGGATCCACTTTCAAAAAATACAATAAAATATTTTTCTGCTTAATATTTAAAATATTTTTAGTGATTCCTAATTGAATGCCAAACTATCTAGCATGGTAAATAAGACTTTTGAAACAACTCAAGTCACCCAGTCGCTCACATATAACCTTACTCCCTAGAAATCAAAGATTTGAACTACTCTATCTCTATGTACACCTGCTCTCTAAAGCCTTTGTGGTTTTGTACATGTTAATTAGCCTAAATCACTTTGCCTTAAAATTTCCCCTGACTTGTTAGGTAGAGATTAAAGTTTACTTTCTGATCATAGAACAAATACATTGACTCTTAAACCCGTTAACTGTTTAAATACTAAAACTTTAAACAAATTAATAAAATTGTTCAGCACATAAAATTGCTTAATGTGCTTCAACTGATGGGCTCTGAGGCTTTTCAATTTGTGAACTCTATTTAACTTCCCAGGAGTGATTTCACACTGCATCACCTGCAGTATATTTTTAATCTTTCATTGAAAGAAAATCATTAGTGCTCACAAATCATATGATCTTGGTTTTTTTTATTTTTTAATAACAATTTTCTTCTTAAAAACATATCTCAGTTGTCTCAGTTTCTTATGATAATGTTCTCTACAAAGAGCAAGTGAATGTCAAACACAGTTATTGCAAAGTGGTTATCAATATTTCTAGCTCATTCTAGAAACTATGAATGAAGAACACATGACGTATGATTTTATTGAGGATTTTTATCCCTTGCCTTTAACCCTGCGATCAGGAATTGGTTATAGAATAAAAATATAAACTCATTATGGATTCGTAATTCCTGGTTGAAACTTCTTAATGAAATACTTCAAGGTCAAAGTCCATTCCAGCAGTCTTATATTTTAGAAGATCTTTTCAGGTATTAATTATCTTTATTTATTTCAAAAAATTCTGTACCCCCTCTCAATCTTCAATCCCCCCAACACTTATTAAGTTAATGATTACATACATATGTGCTCACCTATTATAAAGATTAGGAAGGTGAGCATCTTAACTGCACTGCTGACACGTTTCTATAAGCATGCACTAAAAATGGCTTCCGCAGATTATGTCTTAATAATGCTGATGGCCATAAAAATGGTTTAAAACCAACTACTCTGAGATTAAAATAGAAATGCAAGACATGATTCCAAATATTAAATATAGTCACTGTTTTCTGGAGTTGCAATTGGTATCTAGCATATTTTGAGAATACTATCAAAAAACTTAATTGCTTAAAATTTATCAAGATTTTTTTCCCATACTGTGTTTAGGTGTTTATGATTCTTTCTTTGATGATTTTCCAGCAAAAATGATTATTACCACAGTTCATTTTCTGCCATATTGAAGATAATTCAGAACCATTTACAAAGGTAGATTTCTTCAAGGATTTCCCTCATCCCACCTTTAATCAAATATAAAGTCCTTATCTATTCAGTAAGGACTCTTGTTCAGCATCTTAATTTCTATAAAAGGCCAGTAACCCTTACCTCATGATTGTCAAAATAGACTATCTGCCATTAATGAACTCCATCAAAAGTGCATTTTTGATTCTTATTTTGGATCACACTCAGGAATCTCTGCTGTCCAGTTCTAATCAAATGTCAATGTCAAAAATTATATATGAAATTATATATGAAATTATTATATTTCATATAAAATATGGCCTGATGAGCATGCAATTTACCCACTCTTTTATGTTTTAAGTTTTACCCTTAACCCAAGAGAGACTTGGTCCATGTTGCTTAAGTCCCTTACAGTGTTGGTTTAGTTAAATGTGAATTCACCATTTTGTCTTCATTCTGCATTGGAAGGTTATTTGTTTGTTTGTTTGTTTGTTTTAATCATATGAAAGTGTTCCATTGTAACAGGAAAGATATATTGTTGTTGGTAATGCCTTCATTACTTAACAGAAGGCCCTCTCAGCTCTGTTCATTTTTCATCATGTTTTGTTACCTTATGGACTCTGTGAGTCTTTACTATCATCTGTTATTTTCTGTCCCTAAGAAACATAGAGTTAGATTTATATGGACATTTGACCATGATGCTTGGGTATATGTTACTTCTATCTGCTAATCTATAACACTATTGCTATCCTTTCCATAAATTTCCCTTCACTATAATGGCCTCATTTAGTACTTTAAAATTACTTTTGATAGTACATAAATTTGTTAGGTAACAAATAGGCAAGAGTCCCTTTGATTCTTAGAGTAATTTTATAGTAGGAGCTATAAGTTTGATCAGCTTCTCTAGAATTATGGTGTAGTCTTACATTAATTATAGATTTTATATATTTTTAAATGGTCAGGCTAACTGGGCCTCTGTGATCAAAAATGTTTTTGTAATGATTCTTCAGTTTGGGTTAGGCTTTTATTCAATTCATTCTGCCATACTTGAGATATCTCATGAAGAAGTAACTTTTTAAACTTTATATTTGAACAGTGAATGATGATCATCAGAAAAATCATTTCTGTTATACTTAGCTCCATAATTTAATTTAAAATTCTCTATATATAAAATAATTATTTTTCATTATAATTTAAAAGCAAGGTTCTATTCTGTAAATAAGAGGTTAATTTTTAGTAATTTTCTATATCAACATATGTTACTAAAGTTGATAAATTAAAATATAGGGACTATATAATGTTGATTTCTTTAAACTTGAGTTTATATTACATATAAATATCCACTCTTTATATAACTGCTCTGTGCCTTTTAAATATTTTTAAGATCATTGCTGATAGCCAAGTACATTATTTTTATACACACTATCTGCAGTGCTAGATTCTTTCTGTTTTTTCTTCTTTTTCCTTTCTTTCTTCTTTCCATTGGCTTTTATTAAAGTCACTGGAGCTAAAAACTCAGATAAGAACAGTTCTCTTATTTACTGTAATTTTGATTTTATTGCACAAGTCGGCGAAACAGATTACACATTAGGGTATGAAAAACATTAACTTATTGAGGCTTTAGTGAAGTGATTCTTCATCCATCCTGAGGGTAATTCAAGAGTAAATGAAAACTTTCTTGAGGATATGATACCTGTGCTGAATCTTGAATAAAATCAAGATTTGGCTGGCAAATGCAAAGTGAACTTCATATGAATAGTCTCAGAAATAAGAGAGCACAGAGTGAGATCTTGAAACTGCAGAATATCTACTAAGGCTTATAAATCAAGGTAAGACTTAGAGAGACAGAAAAGATCTGAGGTAGTGAAAAGTCTAGCCTTTCTTGTCAAGAATTTGGCCTCTATCCAATGTGAATAGGAGACTGCATGATCAGATTTGTGTTTTAGAGAGATAATCTTGCTGGCAGTATGAATTATCATAAATTTAAAGCACTGAGAAGGGGAGATATGAGAGAGTAATTACTGGTTTGTGAGGCAAATATCAGAAAAGACCAACAGAGGAGAAAAACTGGGGAATCAGGAGAGAAGATTGTAGCAGAGAGAAGAAGTTTAGTGTTTGATTTGACTTCAAAATAGTTTAGTTCCAGGAGACAGTAAAGTCCAGTATGCAGCCATGGATCTGGGCACCTCAGCTGGTGTTCAGAGGAAGTTCCTTAGATGTCAGTGGTCAAGGAACTCTGGGGATGGTCTATATACGCCGTCCATAAAACCACCCAAGATAATTACAGGATCTTGATGGAATGGTTGCTATATGACAGTAATGAATAAGGGGAGAAGGGGGAACTGTTAGAGACAAAAGTCTCAAATGATTCTACTTTAGGGCTGGAGAAAGGATGATATTGATGCATAGCCAAGAGATTCCATTTAAAACAAGAGCAAAGTAATGGAACAAGTAATGTTTGAGAGAATGAGCCACCTCTTTTCAAAAGTGTTATAAAGTTGTAGTAACTTAGAATTAAAAGGGATAATTTGTTTCTTTTGAGAAAAGTTTCCAGAGAGCCCACTGAAAAGATCAATTGAGAAAGAAAGCAGAAATAAGTATGGGATAGTGCTATCCAGAAAGGATGGAAGACAAGAAACTTAAGTTTCTAACATAAATACTGGATCTGTAGGCAAGCTGTGCCCCTTTCAAGTGGTTACAAAATGACGGCAAATGATTTGTGTCTGGAATGTAAAAATAATTTTTATAAACCAGTAACAAGCTACAAATAATCCAATCCAAAAGGGCAAAAGATCTAAAGAAATATATGAATAAAACTACGTACATGTAAATCACCTTTAAACAAATGACTGAATCCTCACCATCTTTATTTATCAGGATAGGACGTGGAACAATCAGATTGTCCATACATTAAAAGTGTGAGAGCATATTGGTTCAACCTAGTTACTTCTAGCAGTATACTGTTTGTATTTGAATCTGTTTCACTAGTATCATGATGTAAGGCAAGTTACAACATTTTGTACCTACATATTTCATTTGAGAAATGGAATTAATGAATTCATGAAAATGCCTTGAAACTATCCTATTATATAGTAAGTACTCAGTTGGTATCATCTAATATGACTGTTATAAGTATTATGTTGAGTCAGCAAGTGAATTTAATATGCATTTATTAAATAAAATTTATGAAAATAATATCAAATATAGAGAAAAACGTTTAAAATTTTTAAAATTTTATGTAGGAACCATTATCTATCTGTCTATCTGTATAGAACCATAAAGTTTGTCTCTTATTTCTAAATGTATAATTTTTGACATTTTTGTGATTAAAATTGACATATCATATGACATCATATTTTTACATTAAACTGATCATTAATAATTCAGTGTTTATATAGTATATGTATATATACTATGAAACCTTTACTAATAGTTATATATTATTTCATTTATTGAAGATATAATTCAGTTGAAACAATTTATATTAACATGTTTTTAATTCCTTATTTTGATCTTGTAAATAATACTTTAGTGAATAACTTTATAAAGACTGGCTTCTCCAAGATACTCTCTAATCAATACTTTGCAAAGTATCATTTTCTTCCCATGCTGTATTATTTTGTTCTATAAATGAATTAGATTTCATAGTTGTTAAGTTCTTCATGTACTATATATTTCCAGTCAGGAACACAATGATTGACATGCATCCTTAAGCCAAAAATTTGTTTTATGATAAACTATTAATCATTTAAGTATTTTAAAAACTAATTTCACAGGATTGTTTTATCTTATTTTGAAACAGACATGATATTATCAGAATCTGCAGTGAATGTAGTATTCATTGACCAAAAGGGATATGAAATAAAGAATATTTCAGCATTGTGCTTCTTTTGGTCCAGTTGTGGTATATTCTTCCCAGAATACTTTCTCTTATTATAATATCCTGTATTACCTTAAATTAACCTTTAAAGATGCCAACGAAATAAATAATAAAACTTGTTAGAATGGAAGACAAAAATATTGAGAAAATATAAATTTTAACCATAGCCTTAAGATTTGATTCAAATGGTTACAGTTCTACTTCTCCCTCTTCTTTGCTGTGACTCTGCAAACTTGGCCAAGTGGTGGTGTTGCTGAAGCAGCAATCTCTGTATCTCTAGGTATAACACCCTCCGAGAACCATATGTCTATATTAACTTTTCCTCTTCCTCCGATCTTATTTGCTCTTCCACAATTATAAGAATTCTCCTAAATTATGCATTGTAGATATGGTAAGTCTTAAATAGCATAGAATATGTTAAATCTTTCCTTAGAGCATGTGTTTACTCCTCAGTAATGTCAGGGGCCTGTTAGGGAGTGGAAGTGTAGCATGTGTTTCTTTGCTACAGTCCAAGTATTATGGGCTCTTTCAATTGCATCTTTCACTTAACCTAACCAGCAACAGTTAATGATGATGACGTCAATACTAAATATCAGCTAATTAAAAGAGGAAGGGAGATATTTGAATTCTCTGTGATTTTGAGACGTGGATTTTGAATTCTCTGTAACCTTGTTTCCTGTACTAGTTAGAGAGCTCCCAGAAGTGTAGTGTCTGGTGGAGAGGCGTGAACAGTTGGCTAAGGATATGACTTGCCACACGGAGCTTCAGGCTTTATTTAATATCATTTCAGCTGCTTCACCCTTCTTTTGCACTTACCTCTTTAACCTTAACCACAGTTACTTTTTTCTTGAAAATTCTTTATGTAATGGATCATGGGTTTGTACCTATGCACTTTTCTTTTTTGTCTAAGAGTGGGACAAAGCACATTGTCAGCGCTCAATAAATGTTTCATCAATGTCATTACTTAATATTCATTTAATTAATATTCATTATAGATCAATTCATAATTGTCATCATGGTAATGATAGGCAAGAAGGAATCTCATTTTCCCCCCTATTTTGAAAATGTAACTCAGGCTCAATTTCATGATATTATTCATAAAGGAGAGCTGCTTTTTATTTATTTTTGAATATATAGAATTAAATTCTAAATGTTCTTATTTTTTGCCTGTGGTTTTCTGATTTACAGTCCAATAAAAAAACACATTAAGCACTAGAGAGCTTTAATATTTGTAAACTAGTATAGATCCATTTGATAAGGCATAGTCTTCATGTACATGTATTTTAAAAGGACAGAACTCAAGAAATCTGAAAAGGACCTAGGACACTAAGTGAGGATTCCATCATCTAGACATGAGAGATGAACCACTTAGCTGTTACATTGTTTTAGTTAGATTGGTTTTACTGGTTTCTGAAAAACCCATCTTTATGCTAATGTAGGTTATGTTATACAGAATATGTGTACATATAATCAGGGTCTAATATAGGAGAACAGTTCATATTCTATGGTTTATTATAATTTTTTAACCTAACAAATATGGTAAATTCTATTGTTAGGACTCTTAGTTTTTGCTTATTTTTTAATAGGGCTACAAAAATATTCCCACAAGTTTCTATGATATTTTATACCTAAAATATTACTGTACCCCGAGAAAGTTAAAATAAGTTTTTAAGGAAACAAACTGGTTTTGTCATGATTTATAGAAAATCAAAAGTCTGATATGACATAAATTGGAAGTTCAGTTAATTGAAAATCTGATAGAAATCTAAGACAGGGGAGTGAGCCATTGTGGCTCAGCGGTAACGAACCCAACTTGTATTCATGAGGATGCGTGTTCCATCCCTGTCCCTGCTCAGTGAGTTAAGGATCCGGTGTTGCTGTGAGTTGCATTGTAGATCACAGATAGTTCAGATCTGGTATTGCCGTGGCTGTGGTATAAGCCAGCAGGTGCAGCTCCAATTCGACCCCTAACCTGGGATTTTCCATATGCTGCGGGTGTGGCTCAAAAAGGGAGAAAGAAAGAAGGAAGGAAGGAAGGAAGGAGAGGAGGGAGGAAAGAAAGAATCATGTAGCCAAAAATGAACACCATGTAAAGAAAGACTAAAAATTTTTAAAATCTAAAATATATTAAATAAACTCAGATAAAGCGAAGAATATCCTGTGGATCTGATTTAAAAGTGAGGATGTGAGAGTATGTTTAGTGAATTGTTATTCTGCACTTATTACCAACTTATTACCAACAAGTTTTTATAGTTTATATGGATATACAGTAAGCAGCAATATAAAACATAATAAAATTTGTGTCAAATTTAGACTTAGAAATTCATGTCACAGCATCCTAAAAAGTTCACAGAAGTAGTTCACAAATTTGCCCCTGAGATTCTTGGTAGTCTTAGGAAAAGGAAGGAAATGTTGCTTGACAGTAGTCACAACTTAAAAACAAACCATTCATTTCTTTCCTTGTTACTGTTATTACTAAGATGGGAGATTAATTTCATCCATGTAAAATTGTATTGGTTTGGGACTTTACTTAAACAATATTTCTGTAATTGGTATAGTAGCCTTTGTTTCCTTAGATTTTGCTGTTTTTATGACAATTGTCAGTGCAGACTGATGGCTTATGACTAAAGTGCATTTTAGTATAAATAAGTCTATTTGGTGCCAAAATAAAAGACTAATAATTCTGCAACAAGGAAATGAAGAAATAAGCATAGTAGTTAGTTAGATGTCATATATGAAGATTCATTGCATCAAGCAGAAGCAGAAGAAGATGTTAGCAATTTTACATGACCATGAATACTAATGTAAATACCTACTTCACAATAACTGATTGAAAAGTAGTATCTAGAAGATTAAGAACATACATAGAGACAGAAATTATGCCTTAGCAGCAACTAAAATATATCAGTATCTGCAGAGGGGAAAAGCAACCCTGAGAACAACTGAATTGGTAATTAGAGGGAGAAGATTAAGAAAATCTCTTGCAGTGCAAAGAAGAATGGCAACAAAATGGAAAGATATTATGCTACCCCTAAACAAAAAATTAAAGCTAAAGTTTTCTCTTAAGTCTAAGTACACTGAAGATGAAACTGAACTAAAAAGAACCTGCATTTCTTCAAATTCACTCATCAACTTAAAGCAATTCCCATGCAATATGTTTTGCTAGAAGATTTTTTTTTTTGCCTCCAAGAATAAATGTGTACATTATAAGTTTTGAGAAAGATGAGTAATAAGGAAGGATCTGTTTTAACAAATCCTAATATGTTTACTAAAGCTACAGAGATCAAAATGATGTAGTAGTGGCTCTGGAAGGTATAAAGAATCTAAATGTCTCAAACATGTTGAACTATATGTAATGGTGTGATGTGTAATGAAGGTCATATGTCAAATCTAGTAACATATGAGAGATCAGGGTGTTTAGATTACTTTATAACCATATGAGAAGCTACATTAAAATAAATTTTACTTTATACCCATTCCAAAATAAAGCAAGCATGGATTAAAGATTTAATTGTTGCCTGCAGAAGAACTTTTTTTCTAAAGAGAGAAAAATGAAGGATTGATAGCCTTGACCCATCAAAAATTTCTTTAGAAATTTGTAAAGACAAAAATTTACAAATCAATATAAACATAATCATTACAACAAAAAGCCCTATTTTGTAAAAATAATGCAAATAACTAAAAATAGTTTTAAAGCTTATAAATATCCAAGAATGTCAAACTAAAAAATAAAATTTACTTTTTCTATCCATTTTTGGCAAATATATATCAGTATTGGCAAGGATGTACAAAATTGGTTGTTCTCATTAAATATTGGTAAGCCTAAATTGCCCCAAACTGTGTCATAAAAGCTCCCAAATATATGTCAACCCTTGTGTTGGTATTTCTGCTTATATCTTCCAAAGGAAGATTTGGATTAGTGCAGGGAAAATATCCAGATGTAGTTTCGTAACCATAGAAATAAATGCTTTATATTAGTCTTGTCTTCTAACTTTTAAATTTTGAGTTCAATAAAAATGAGTCCCTTCACCAGTATATATTTGAGAATAAATTCCACCTTGTAGAGGTAACCCGTGGTTTTAATGATTCCAGATGAAATTTAGGTGATTATGAAGTATTTATATACATACTTCCTCTGTTTTGCTATTAAATATTACTTGTCAAGTCTCAACTTTCTCTTGAAACCTGAACAAGAATTGATTTATATATGTCTTTTGTCCATAAATGAATTTCATGCATAGTGCAATGATTTTTGACTCAACCCTCTCTTTATTCCTCATCCTATATGTTCATCCTATAGTTTCCCTTTATATGGAATAAAAATTTAGTCCTTCAGAAAACCTCCATGCCCACTCCTTGCTAAGCAGTCTAGATGATAAAATCTATCATTTTAAATTCTGCTTCTAATACTCATAGGAGCTTTCACCAATTCCTTCTTATTTAGCCCAAGGAAACTCACATTCTGGAGGAATACAGCTCATCACCTCATGTTCAATTCCCTGTGACATTACTCCTATTTCATCCGAACCACAAATATTCTCAAATTATTTCATTTGGTTGCCAATTCTCCAATGTCCTTCATCCAGGATCATCTAAGGCCTATTTTCCTCCAGTCTCTTTTATGCTAGCATTTTCCGTCCCCATTTTTCTCCTTTTGGCATTTGTCACAATCTAATAATGTACTGCTGCTTTGTGAAATTGCAATTGAAAAAACTCAAACAAGGTGTCATCCAATGTGTTCATGTTAGGTAGCACTTGAGCTGTAATTTAAGCCCAGCACTTGAACTTCTCAGTTTATACTCTTAGTTGTTTGCCTATCAAAGAACCCAGAGCAGAGGAAGAGGTGTTCTTTCTCCTGTGCAGTTATTTTCCACATTTGTATATGGATGTGGTCTTTGCCTCTTAATGTGACCATAAGTACATGCCAGTGTTAAGATAAACTCATTGTGTCAAGTTTCCTCCTTCCTCCTCAATCTACATTATTTTAATTTCTGACTATAAAATGAAGCTAAAACTACTCTGGCCATCCATCCTAAATCCAATGTCATTCTTTTTAGTTGGATTCCCAAGGAGAAGAACATGAACTATAAATCAGGGATTTAACTCTGTGTGATGTATAGAAAGAGGGATATTTATTTTAAAAGAATATTTAAGGGAGGGAAGAAGCAGGAGAGGGAAGAGTCAAGCTTTCATTAAAGAATAGTCTTAGGACAAGTTTAAGCCTTGGCTGAACCTTGGCACTATGGGACAAAAGCATACCACAGGATTGTTCTTAAATTAAAGGGGTGGGGGGAGGGCTGGTATTTTGTAATCTGTATCAGTCATTCACTGGCTGTTGCCTCCTCCAAGGTAGAAGGTGCTCCCTGGAAAGCCTGCTCCTGTGAGCAAAGGGTAATTCTACAGAAAACGGGACAGCTGAGAGTTCTCAGCTGTCCACAGTCTGAGCAGTTAGAGGTAGATGCCCTACTACACACCCTTTCCAAGGATGTTTTTTTTTTTAATTCCCTGCAGCATTTGACAGTATTTGAAACACTTTGTTCTCATGCTCTATAATACTTATTTGAGACATTTCTACTGGTTTTTCTTCTCACTCTCTAGCTATACTATCCATGTTACTAAATTCCTAGTCATCTTTTTTTTTTTTTTTTTTTTTTTTTTTTTTTAGTCTTTTTAGTGTTTGGCATATGGAGGTTCCCAGGGTAGGAGTCGAATCAGAGCTGCAGCTGCCAGGCTACACCACAGCCAAGCAACACAGGATCCGAGCCGCGTCTGTGACCTACACCCCCACTCTTAGCAATGCTGGGTTCTTAACCCACTGAGCGAGGTCAGGGATCGAACTTGCATCCTCGTGGATACTAGTAGTGTTTCTTATAGCCAAGCCACAATGGGAACTCCCTCTTTCTATTTTTAAATCTGTGTAGTTTCCATTTTTAATTATATTCTCATGTTATTATACTGTATATAATTTATCTCATCCAATTTCATGGCTATAGCTACCACTTTTAAATATATCTATGTAAGCTTGTTCTCCCTTACTTTCACTAGATTCTAGTACTCAGTTTCATGTTGGAAATTGCCTCTTGAGTATTCACAGAGGCCTCCAAGCCAGCATGCTAGGAACTGAAGTCAACCTGTTTTTTGTTAAGCTCTTCCCTATGCTCTTTGAATAGTACCACTGCCATTCCTATCCTCACACTAAGAGTTTATCTCTTTACTTCAGCAGCTAATTTAATTTGAGATGTAGTAGATGCTTAACAAATATTTACTGAGGTAATGAATAACACTCCCAACTCTTCATTCCCATTAACCATCACTCTTTTTCCTGAGTCAAATGTGACATAAATATTAAATACAAATATTAAAGAAAATACATCAAATGTGACATAAATATTAAATACGAATCAAAATGATATGCAAGAGACAGGAAGGCTTATTTTAAAAAAATCATTGGTAACACATGATAATTGAATTTCACAGTTATAATTGAATCATCTTTAAATAAATTGTGTGATGATGAGATAGTATTACTGAATGTCAAATTAGCACTGTATGTCATTTCTAGAGTGGCACTTGGAGTATTTTATAATTATTACATTTTTAAAAGCCTGTTATTGTTATTTTGTTGTAGTTATTAAAGTATCCAATAGATGGTACTGTGAAATGCCTAATATTTAAAGTAAAATGATATTGCAGGTAGGGAGTTTAAACGAACAGTTCAAAAATTCTGAGCATAATAGACATATTCCTCTGGCTATTAAATTATATTTAAAATCAGATTTTTTTAAGCATAGCTTACATAATATAGTAGTCCATGTGAAATATTATAAATACTCTCTTAATTCTCAGAAAATGAAAATTGATGCTTACTACAAAATGCGATTTTAAAACTGCTCATCTTATATTAGAAATTTTTTGTTCTTTTTGTGGAGATTACTTTTAGTAAAGTTGGTATTTTAGTTAATGTTACTCAAATTAATTGCAGCATTTTCAGCAAGTAACTATTCTATGTTTTTGTTACTGAAGTTCTAAAAATAAATTTATGTTCAAAATAAAGCAAATCTATGTGTGATAATCTACCTTCTTAGCAAGAATGGGTACATTATTTCTTTCAGTTTTTAGTCTCTCCCAAGAACAATCAAATATTTGAAAGAAAGCTTATACTAGTTTATAAATATAACATTCATTCAGAACATTTAAGAATATATAATTTTATAGAGAACATTACTTAAAAAAAAACAAGCAATAATTTACAAATTGGTTGGGATTTGCTTCTAAATAGCATATGAAAAAGAACAATTTGTTGATGGCTTAATTTATTTTAGAGCTCATTCAGAATTTCCAGTATAAATTTCACTACATATTTATTTTTAACTATGAATACCAAATTTTGATTACCAGAACAGAATTTTAAATCCTACCTCTAAAGCTTAAAGATATCTGAAAATTTATGCAATAATAAAATGTAGAAATTTTCTGTATATCATATTATACATAGATGCTATGTAGCTTTAAAAATTTTTGTTAGTGTTTTTGATATTGTTCTTCAATAATGCTGAGTATTCCTTTGTATGATTATTTATTTACTAATTTAATAAAATTTTGTTACATATGACAATATGCCAGATATTAAAGAAACCAAGTTAAATGGCTTTTAGGAAGAATAATTTTATGTCAATCAGCAGCTGCTTGTGGGACATGAATCATAGGTCCTATGGTTTCTTTACATGCATTATTTTTCCATGTTTTATATAATCTGAATGTATAGGATAATATTATGCATACTCTTAGGAAGAATATATTCTTAGATGCATTGGCATCTTCTGCTTAAACAAAATATGCTGTTGAAATAACTCGATCTAGCTTAAGTAATTGAGGCTATTTTCTCTATTTTAAAAAATAGTTATGGAGTTCCCATTGTGGCTCAGTGGTTAACGAATCCGACTAGGAGCCATGAGGTTGCGGGTTCGATCCCTGGCCTCACTCAGTGGGTTAAGGATCTGGCGTTGCCGTGAGCTGTGGTGTGGGTCGCAGACGCGGCTCAGATCCCTTGTTGCTGTGGCTCTGGTGTAGTAGGCCAGCGGCTACAGCTCTGATTAGACCCCTAGCCTGGGAACCTCCACATGCGGCAGGAACGGCCCTAGAAAAGGCAAAAAGACAAAAAAAAAAAAAAAAAAGTTAATGTTTTGGTAAGTCTAGGCTTTTCCAACCATCATGACTTAAGCCAAATAAAAACAAGTATGTCAGACTTGTAATAACAGGTATGAGATGAACACTAATTGCTTCAGTACTTCAAGTTAAAAATAATTTCTGGGATGTCCCTTGTGGCTCGGTGGGTTAAGGATCTGGCATTGTCACTGCAGTGGCTAAGGTTGCTGCTATGGCACAGGTTCGATTCCTGGCCTGGGCACCTCTTCATGCCAAAAAAATATAAGATTTTTGTCCACCAAGTATATTCCATGTGATGCTAATAAATTTGTGGATTCATTATGGAATAATGAAAGCCTCTGTAATTTTGCCCAGATGCTTTAAGATGTTTGTATGCGTTTTGCATTATGCTTTTTTCAAAAAAAAAAAAAAATGGCACAAAGCGATTCATTCATTTACTCAGATTTCCTAACCTACTGGATATATGTAGCATTACATGGCAAAGTTCCTACTTGAGCCAAATGGGATTAAATATAAACTGTGCATGCAGATCTCAAGTGATAGTCTCTTAATAGATATCAGATACTCTTTATTGCTGCCCTCTTTTATTTCAGTAACATTTTAATTAATTCACACTGATTGAATAAATGTACATTGAGACTTGTTTCCTAATGAGGGTGCATTTAGAGGAAAGGTTTTGCATCATTCTGATATCCTGTGGGTAATTATATTCTAATTATATGGTCGGGAGAAAAGAGTCTATAACTCAGTACTGATATTGTTCGTTGGACCCAATTAATTACATGCACATAATGAAAGTTCATGATAAGGTTGACTGGCATTCAGTGTAAAATTTTAACTCAATTGAATCTAAGCCTAATGTGAATATAGAATTGGACTTTAACCTGGTTAGAAAATGCTTTGGTGTGAGATCAGTGGATATTTAGAGGAGCAAAGGATGAGAACAAATTTCATTATAACTTACTTGTTTTCTAATCCAGGGTCTTTTCTATGATTGATGACAAGGAAACTTAGCAGCTTAATGCTCTAATTTCGAATTTATTATCAATATTTTTTCATTATCTTAAGTGATTTATCTGTATTTTAGAAAGTAGCAGTACACTAATGATACGATGGTTCATTTCTAGAACTGGTTTGTGTATCTGTTGAGAGACAAAATAGGTGTAGCAAGAAGTGTTATTGATTAATTTTATCAATGTAAAATTCAGTATGTATTAACCTATTTTATTTGGGTTCTTTTTTAATTGTAAGCCACCAGCTGCATTCAGACTCCTCTCCCCAAAATTCACAACATAAGTATACATACATACACATACCCATAAATAGGTAATTATTAATTATTTGTAAAGTAAGAAAGTTAAAAATTAATCTGGAAAAATCAATAACAGCATGTGTGTTTCATTTTGAAATATGTTTTGGAGATGTTTGAATCTGCTATTAAGTTTGTAATACATAAAACGAAAAGCTAAAGCCATGGTCTAAATATCAGCTGCCATCCTTTCTTTACTTAGTGTCATTGTTTTCTTTTCTCAGATTTTGGAAGAAATAGTATCTAAGATTGAGACAGGCTTCTTCCACCCTCTTCTTCTCAGCTCTGTCCTGTTTTTTTCATTACCTTCTCTCTTTGATCTCTTTCTCTCCTTTTCTGCCTCTCTCTTATTCTCTCTTCTAATAGCCTTCACATAGATATTTTGAATAAAAGATCAGTCTGTTGGATCCCATGTCCCTATTAGTAATAAAAATGTTTTCAGATAAAAGAAAGTGCAGTCAGTATTTTTTGCTGGGTCCTAAGCAAGCAGTGGAAGCATTTGGGTTCTAAGGTTAATAAAACAGTTACTGTTTATTGAGAACTTCAATTTATTGGCCATCCTTTTAATCCTAAAGGTAGAGATAATTATGATATTCTCTCTACATTTGAGGGAAGTGAAACATAGAGAGATTAATACCTAAAAATCACCCAACATGCACCTGTCAGATGCAATAACCTGCCTTACCCTGAATCCCATGTTCTAAACCTATCTTTTATGTTCATGCTGCTGGTCCCCATAATTGATGAGGCATGAAAATAAATTTAGGATCTAGACTAGCCTTTCAAAAAAGGAATGGGAAGGAAAGCAATGGGGTAGCATAGCGGGGAACAGAACTGAAGAGAGAAGAGAGTAATAGATGGGGGGGCACACAACCCACATGGTCTTCTTTGTGAAATTGTTTTACAAGTGTGTAAATAACACAGATATTTATTATGGATTACAGCCAGAAGGAAACAAAGAACACTTCCTTAGCTATATTGGCTTCTGACAATTGTATGAGACCTAACCTGGTAGGATAACATTTCTAATGGTTTTATTTAACTAGCTAATTAAATAGGCAAGGCAATAAGGATATGCTTGCTTATTTGTTTTATATGAAGACATTTGTGTTTGAAATAATTTGAATGTCGCTATAAAAATACATTTTTAATATTTATATCAAACATTTGGCAGCATCAAGGTTTCTCAGTGTCCACTGTACTAGGTATACTTTCCCTGAAGTTTCAGAGAGCTCTCGTTCTGGACACAGACTTGAATATTGAGGGAGTATCACACTCCTTCTCTTCCTTGTCTCCTGAGCAAAACTCTGCAAAGACGCACAAATGATCATGTGTTCAAGAGTAAGGACTAGAATGTTTTTGTAGTGGTTATAGAAATAGTGAAATCATCTCAGTTAAAACATTCTTACCTTTAAATTCATGTTGGTGCAAGCTTCAGCCAAACTTTGAAAGTAGTTAGGCAAAGGATGCTAGATAGGATTACAATATGTGTATCTTCTAAAATATTTTATTTTGGATAGTCACACTTTCACTAGATATTCCAAGTGCCAGTGGAAAAGAAAAACAATTTAGGATTCTCATTGGACATACATACCATTTAATAATATTAAATGTATTATTTAATAATACAGTGTTGTATTAGTAAATACAACAGTAGTATAAACAACATTTTTGATCCATTTCCTCTTAAAATTTATCTTGTGTTTAGGTGTGTCAGTATGCACACATCCTTAAGGCCTACAAAGTCATAAGAAGTTTAAAGAAATTATGAAGTCTCAATGTGAAAATAAGATTCATGGAGACTAAATATGTGTTAAGTTTCTGCACATGGAAATGCCCTTGATGCATTCTGTTATCATGTGTGAGAAGAGCAGAGCTTCTTCTCTTAGGCTGAGGCAGTACATTGTTTTAGGAAGGCAGTTGTTCTTTTCCCAACCCTGATTTCCTGTCTCATGTTTTTTGATGCCAGAAATATCCATTATATATAAGGAAAGCAAGCTATTTAAAAGAGTTTTAGGAGTTCCCACTGTGGTGCAATGGGATCAGCAGTGTCTTGGGAGCACTGGGACACAGGTTTGATCCTTGGCCCAGCACAGTGGGTTAAGGATCCAGAGCTGCTGCAGCTGTGGCCTAAGTCACAACTACCCTGGGAATGGAGCGGCCAAAAGAGAAAAAAATAAAATAGTTTTATTTGGCCACTTTGTTTACCATAGTACTGGAAGTTATTGTATTAAATCCATCCATACTGATGTAGAAGCCTGTTCTCTCAGTCAGAACAGAGGTAGCATGTGGTTTCTAAATTTTTGGCCGTGTTCATCAAGATTTTAAACTAATTTGATTTCCAAATCACTTAAAAACTAGAGACATGGCAAAAAAAAAAAAAAAAAAAAAAAAAAACCTTAAAAAAATTCTTGTTGAACTTGCTGTCGTTTTAATAAGTGAAGCCTGAATAGGGGAACAGTATATTTGGATTCTGTCACTAATTTTATTTTCTCAACTAGTCATCTAAACTTTCTGATTCTCGGCTTTCCAATATGAAAAACGGGGTATCTCATTTTACTAGCAGGATTAGTATGAGATACTATAAACATGAAAGCAATTTAAAAAAATACCGAGTTCTCGTGGTGGCTCAACAGTTATGAATCTGACTAGTATCCATGAGGACATGGGTTCAATCCCTGGCCTCACTCAATGGGTTAAGGATCCAGCATTGCTGTGAGCTGTGGTGTAGTTTTGGGAGACCTGGCTCAGATTTGGTGTTGCTTTGGCTGTGGCACAGATTGTCAGCTATCGCTCCGATTCGACCCCTGGCCTGGGAACTTCCATATGCCACAGATGCAGCCCTAAAACACAAACAAACAAAAATTAACCTTCTTATATAGGTATAAGTATAATTCTGTTAATTTTACTTTATCTTGATATAACTAATGGCCCATTTAATGCAAGTGCTTATGCTCTTATTGTATTTTTAACTAAATTAAATCTCCAAAAATCTCTCCACCAAAGATTTTTTTCTTTGTCCTCTGACATTTTGGATTAAATTGTCAATTTAAAATGATTACATGTTAGAAAATATAAAGACAAGAGATATCTCAAGAATAATAGGATTTTTAAAAATTCTCGACATTAGGTTAAACTTAATAAGTACCCTGAAGGCAAATGCATCTTTTAAACTAATTATCTCTACTGTGTATTCTATTTAATATTAAAATGATTCTGATTAAATAAAATCAATCACATTCCTCTGTAGTCACACCTCAAATTTGATTAAATAAAAAACTTCAGTTCCTGTATTAATTCTGATTAAAAATACATTACATTTAGGATTACAAACTCATGATAATTTTCAAAAACTACAACAGTTATTCTCTCATCCTTGATATTTTATAATTACATACAAGATTTAAAAACAAGTATATCTAATTTGTTTTCTAACAAGTTGCTTCTTTTTCTTTTACCCAGATGCCATGGTTTTCTTACTGTATCTCAGGTTTAAGCTACTGATGAGCATGTTAGTTTAATGTACACTTGTTCCTTACACATCTCGATTGAACGTGAGCTCATATGTGTGTTGTTTTCATCACCTTTATTCTTGGAGTGAATTTCTAGTGTTGCTCTCAAATGGCTGAACCTTACTGGAGAAATTCTCAGAGCTGGTGGCTTTCTTTTTTACATGTTTATTACTTCTTAACTGCAGCTGAGTCTTTAATTTCATTTGGTCCTGTTACTCGTCTTTAGTCACCTGTTTTCCCCTTCTCAAAGAATAGTGACAAAATCTTTCCTCTTTCCTTACTTTCCTCATTTCACTACGTCTCTGCCAAACTTAACTCACTCTCAGTAGAGAACTCATATCCCCACCACAATGAGAAGGACAAAGCCTGCAAACATGAATATCTATAAATTACCAACTCTCTATAGAAGGGGTAGCAAAATACATCCATAGTATTTTTGGGGAGAATGCCTTCAAATTGAATTTTTATTATGCAGCTTGGCACAGGCTTGTGACATTGGGGACAGTCTTCTGGCATTTATGTTACCTTCTTGTCACCTATAGATTTTTGCGCTTGAAATCCCTGAGAGTGTGTTCTCCATTATTAGAAACTAACTCAAAATGAACAGATTTGGAAAAGGCTACTACCTTTATATAATACCTATATAAGCTTTTGCCTCATCTGAAACATTATTTTTTAAGGAATCCCCTTTTATTGTTTATTTTCAAATGGTCCCTCTCAGTCTCTCTTTGCTTCTCTCCCCAGCAACCTAGATACTTACCTATATTTCCTTATCTTATTTGAGAGTAGAACTCTGAGACTCCATAAAAATAGTGTTCATTATGTCCTTCCCTCCCATCCCCATGATGTCTTGACCAAACTTTTAGAAACTTTATGTTTCCACTGCGATTATAAGTATATACACACATATATATTTAATTTCTTTTTAGAAACATTTTACACTCTTTTAGGAATTAGAGGATCTAGTAAAAAGGTAGAAAGAGAGGTCAGTTTATTTGTCCAAAATTTTATTGCAATAATTCTCAAATATAATATAGTGATTCCAATAATTATTACATTTCAATCATTCTTCATATATATGTATGTATATACACATATATATTTTATTATGTTCGACCGTATGAAAGTAAATCACAGGTAGTATGATGCCACATGTCTAAATACTTCATTAGGCATGCTCTACGATAAGAACAATGGTCTATACTATTATAATACTCTTACTGCGACCGAAAATATTAGCAACTCCGTAATATTAGTAATTATCCTATCTATTTTCACATGCCCTTTAGTATGTCAAAATGTCCTTTATAGTTCTTTTTTTTTTTAATTTTGGCGTACACAGGAAATGTTTGAAATCCTTGCATTGCACTTGGTTGTTATTTTGAACCATTTGATAACTATAGTTTTTTTCTTGGCTTTCCATTGCCTTGCTCTGTATAGACATATGCACAGTGAAGACAGACTCTTCCCAAGATAGAAGATGTTATATAGACTAACTTGGACTCAGAAGTCAAGACATCAGAAGATTTCAATGAACGTTCTCTAAACCTATTGTCAATGCATCTGGCAAACAGCAGCAATGACTCCCATAGGGTTCTCCTGTTAATGGGATAGTTGACCCCAGTTATTCTTCCTCGACTTCATGACTTATTTTGACTAAAAATCTGCTACTGCTGATTTTTTACTTATATTATGGAAACATCTTTTAAAGAGAGTTGCATTCCTGGACACTTTAACTTTCTCTAGGGCTGCCCCAGACTTTTCCTTCTGTTCCACATTTGAGTACTTTGGATCCTTCTAGTCCATCTCTATAGGAGCAGCCATGAAGCCTTCTGAGCCACATCACCCCACATGTAGCTCTTTATTCTTTTGGGTTTTGCTCCCTTCCTGGAGTTCTACTGGGTAAAGGAGTAACCTAATATCTATGCAGATCTTGCAGACCCGTCTTGGAGACCCATCCAGAGTCCCCGTCACATGGCTTTGTCCAGGAGAGGAAATTGAAATATACTTACCATTCCCTTCTTTCCAGAGACACAAGAAGTGTCTCAGAACTCCTAGTTTCCCATCCATCTTTCTGACTCTCCCCAACCCCCAACCAAGGAAAATCGGAAAATCTTTATCTAGTATATGAGTGTGGTTTATCAAGTATTCTTCCAAATCTGTGTTTTATATTGTAAAGGACTATAGAACACAGGCTTTTGGAATTTAGTAACTTTTTTATTCTGTTTCTCGCCAGAAAAAAACTTTCCCAATGTGATTCAGTAAAGAAAGAGTGCTGGGTGATTGAAGATAAACTGTCATGAAGGCCAATTTTAGTGTATTTAATGTAATCTTTAAAATATTCCTCTCAAGTAAAATTTTGCTACTTATTAATTATTTACTGATATTAATGGATTTTTTTTTCATTTCCAGAGTATCACACACAAAAAAATCAACACTATAAGCTATATCTACATCAAAAAGACACTGAGTATTTTTAGGGAATTCTCGTTGTGGCCTAGCAGGTTAATAACCCGACACAGTGTCCATGAGGATGCAGGCTTGATCCCAGGTCTCCCTCAGTAGGTCAAGGATCCCTCATTGTCACAAGCTGTAGTGTAGGTTGCAGATGGAGCTTGGATCCATTGTTGCTATGGCTGTGGCATAGACTGGAGGCTACAGCTCTGATTTGACCCCTAACCTGGGAACTTCCATATGCCATAGGAGCAGCCCTAAAAAGAAAAGGAAGGAAAAAAAAGACTCTGAGTATTTTTAGAAAAGATTGAGAATTGAACTGGAAAGTGAAATAGTGGTCTGGGTAAAGGGGCAACTTAAAAAATTGGTATAAATGGTTTATGAAGGATAATGGAATTTGGAGATGAGTTCTCCTACCAAAGTATGAAAGAATGTAATACATCATTGTTATTGTAGAGAGGTCTCTGAAGCTGGCCAAAGATTAGTCTACTTTAAGCATATAAAATTGTATTTTGGATATGTTGTTCCACAACCTAATCCCCTCTGCATTAGCGTGTTCCTTATTTTATGAAAAGATTTTGGTTTATGAATGAAAGTAAGTAGAAACATTATGACAGGGAAATGCATTTGCAAAGTATTCATTTATTTCACAGATATGTAGTGATATAAGAACCTTCATTCGTATTTGTTTTCAGTTTGAATTTTGTTTTCAGCTTGAGTTTTGTTTTCAGCTTTAATATGAACTTCTCTTTTTCAGCAGACTCTGCCCACTTTAGGAGTTTCAGTACCTGAGGTGCGTAAGCAAAAAAAGGTTTTCACACCTGCAATTATAGGTCATTACACATCTTGTTTTGTTATAAAGAACATTTTGGGCTGTATCCGTGGTGTACTAATTCGTATGTCTTATTTTTTATCATATTTTGATCATTGAAATTGGGATCTTTATATCTTCATGATGGGAGAGACTTGAAGCCTTTCCAATCTACATTTGTGACAAGCGTTATGGAAAAAAGTTATATGGCATAAAGTATACAGGAACAAATAAAGGTTACGTTGCAGAGTTTTGACCAGTGTATAACAATGGCACCATTCCTATTTGTCACATTCAAATCTTGCAGAAAACCTTTCAAGCAGTTCACTCCTCTAAGCCACTAAAATGTAGCTTTCAGTGATAGTAAATGGATAAATTGTTGCTCACTTTGAAGTAGCCATCTCTATTTTTAGAAAGTACATCTAAATTAATCACAAAGCAAATGACATTGCATAGAAAGTCATTGCAATAAAGTACAGTCACCAGAAAAATAACTTTTATTTTGAAAATAAATGGACGCAATCCTGCAACATTTATTTTCAGTTAAGTGTTAAGTTTACCTTTGAATTAATAAAGCAAAGCCTCCACATTGTTCTGTGGCAATATCCAATTTAGTTGTTGTTATTGCTAAAGATATGCTCAAATGGCATTGCTTCCTTCAAAATTATAATTTAATCTCTTTGCTTACAAAATATTATATGAACACTATATAAGAATATGAATTTTTTAGAGAATAATATAATTACACAAAAATGTGATAATGTCTCTCTCTTCCTTTAAAATATTTTCTAATCAGTGTAGACAGCCTCATTAAAATTTCATTTTGTAACCAAAGATATATTTAATAATATACTAAGAGCTATCCTTAAAGTAGAATGTTTCTACTCTAAAAGAGAAATTAAACTGTTTTTATATTTATATCAGTTGATACTATTATTATTATAATTATTATAGAGATGTTAAATTACACACTTAGTGACAAAGCAATTATGAAAGTTTATTACTTATACTATTTGTATCAGAGAATTAACTTTTTTTTTTTTTTTGTCTTTTCTAGGGCTGCACTCACGGCATATGGATGTTCCCAGGCTAGGGGTCCTATCAGAGCTGTAGCCACCAGCCTACACCACAGCCACAGCAATGTGGGCTGCCGCGTCTGCGACCTGCACCACAGCTCACGGCAATGCCAGATCCTTAATCCACTGAGCCAGGCCAGGGATCGAACCTGCAACCTCATGGTTCCTAATGGGATTCGTTGACCACTGAGCCATGACAGGAACTCCGAGAATTAACTTCCTATGTTAAGATCCTTGAGTTTATTTTTGCCCATATCATATCTCATCAAATGATGATAGGCACAATATCTGAGACTTAAAGTTTTTTCTTTAGCCTTGTTAATCTCAAATGGTTGTCCCATATTCTGTTACATAACTTATATAAGTTTAGATTCAGTAAAAATATGCTATTTTCAGAACATGCTCTTTTTTTCATATATTACGAACCATTTTTTCTGCTATCAATAGTTTTAAACATCTTCCTATACTTTTTGGGTCAATATATATTAATTTATATTAACTTAAACTTTCCACTATATCTGAAATTGTTGCATAAGGTTTTTTCCAACTATCTTGCTCCAATAATTTCTTTAGGCCCATGTATAGGTATATACATGGATGAGTATGTAAATACACATGTATACACACACACAAGAAACTGTATGTTCCACCATCAAGAACAATTGCTTGTTGGTTAATTGAAAATGTGGTTAAAGGTATGTGGGCCAAATTATAGAAATATGTATATATACCTTAACCGTTTTATTTAAATGTGCAAGTATAGGGAGTTCCTGTCGTGGCTCAGTGGTTAATAAATCCGACTAGGAACCATGAGGTTTCGGGTTCCATCCCTGGCCTCGCTCAGTGGGTTAAGGATCTGGCATTGCCGTGAGCTGTGGTGTAGGTCGCAGACGTGGCTCTGATCCCATGTTGCTGTGGCTCTGGCATAGGCCGGCGGCTACAGCTCCAATTAGATCCCTAGCCTGGGAATCTCCATATGCCATGGGTGCTGCCCTAGAAAATACAAAAAAAAAAAAAGGCAAAAATGTGCAAATATATATTCTTTGGCCACACTTTTGACATGGAGTCAAAGGCTTTTACTATCTACATTACCCTTTCATGCATATATCACAGCCTTATCACCCATGATAAGTTTTAATATCAGTCACTTTAATGTATAACAAAAGCATTCCTTATTTTGTGAAAAGATATTTATTAATGAAAATAATTCATATTAATTGTTTTAAAGTATAAGAAAAACTCAGTCATATCTATGATGTAATTTGAGTGTAAAAACTCTCAACTTCTATTATTAATTTTCAAAGCTTTTACAATCATTGTGTCCAACCCAACTTGCCCAGTCTTCCTGCCTGTGTACATGTGTACACATGCATGTACACACACACATACACACATACTCACATGCACAGACACATATCTTGTGTTATTGTGCCTCCAAATGATGCAAGTAATTTTTCATGGCAACTACTCATTTACATACACAACTCAGTGGTTTGAGTGATAATTCAATCACACTGTCCAAAAATAAGATTCTACTTAGAACTTGCATATACAAATTGAGGACTGCATAGAAATCATGAGGTTAAGCATTTAACTTAGAAAAAGAGATGAGGAGTATGAACATACTAGAGAACTGCCTCTTGGCTTTTACCCTTTGGCTTGTTGTGGCCATCAGTTATCATGGTTAACGGAGGGAATGGAGAGTGAAGATGAGGTCCATACACACGCACATAATTTTCTAATGGCACAGTTGTTAAATAGTACCATTTTTAAATGGCCCATTCCTAAATTTCATTATTTCAGTAAAGATTTATTGAACAGAAATCCTGAGTGGTTCACACCTGCTATGAAATTATCCTAGGAGAGAATATGCACATTCTGTGTGATGCATGAAAACCAGGACTGGTGGAGCAAGTTATAAATTGTACATTTAGGCTAAGTTGATTGAGGGCACCCTGCAGGTATGAGACCAGGATTAGTTCTGTCTAATTTGGTGTCTTCTATCCTCCTGCAAAAAACTGCCCAGATCATCACAACAATTACTCCAAGTTATGGTAACTTAGTGGAGAAATAAATTGCAATAAAGTAAATAAAGTACTTCTGCACAACATATCTTTACTGCAATCTAAGCAGTGTCCCTGTGTTAAATTTTGTGATAAAATATAGCAGTATTATATTTTATATTTTAAAACTTGAGTACCTAATTTATGCTATTACCTCCATCTCCGTTTCCTCAATTTGTCATCAAATGAAACTTCCCATTTTAGAGATGAATCAAATCGCTGGCTTAGCAATAGTAAGTAACTTGCCCACGTCTATGCAGTGCATAAGAGACAAAGCTAGAATTCTGCTTCCAAACCCGTATTTTTGCCTCTGCTCAAAGTAATTTTTTTATTAAGTACTCATTTAACTAATTAAAAAGGAATGACAATATTTACATCATTTATATCTATATTTAAAACTGTGTAATTTTTTAAAATAAAGACTACTTTGCTATTAAGCCATGTTTTGCTGCAACTTCTAGGGATTTCCAGTAGATTTAGAGCCTTTGCATTTTTTTGAAATTAGCTAGTTTCTCTTGGCAGGAAAATGTTCAAATCCCACAATAAGGCTATAATAACCAAAGGTGCAGCTTTGCAGCTGTCATTAGGTTGGTTTCTTGGCGCTCATAACCTGAGTAAGCCTTGATGAACATGGTATCACTTCTGCTTCAGGGAGATCTTTTAAATTATGAATATCCATGTGTTCCTTGGGTTAAAATTCTAGAGCTTCTGGGAAATTCTTGTGGCCTTGCTCCAGTGTCAGAACAGGCTAAGTCTCCATTCAGGCAAGTGGTGCTGTGGCAGAGAAAGCAAGTTCCAGGATTCCAATAAAGGATGCTGTTGGCAGTCAGGCACCCCCACCCCTACCCTCTGTGGCTTTGTACCAGTCGAGGTGCTTTGCTGCTGCCTGTCTCTCATGCTGAGATTGGACAAAAAGAAGAAAACCCTGTGCTTGAGGTAATCATCACTTGCTGCTTGTCATTTCTGAATGATCGATAACAGCAGGCTTAAGTATTGTGGTAAACATCCCTTTTGTGAAAGCAGTTTTCTGCAACTTACAAATACCCTACCTCTGAGAATCAGCATGCTATAGAAAAAGATGTTTTTTAGAGCACGTATTTAAAGTGACATCTTTTTATTTCATTTATTTCATCTTTCTGTTTTCTGCGAAAGGTGTTTTTAGCTTTTCTTCTGTTTATTGTGATGATTATTCTTTTGGAATTCTAATACAATATATTCCTCAGTTAAGATCTGCTGCTACTTCTAGAGTTTAAGGATCACAAAACATTGAATTCTGTATTTCAAATGTCTGTGTAGCAAACACAAACGTTTGATATTTGAAAAATGCTGAAATATCAATAACTGTATTTTATAATCTGTAGTTCTATTTTCTTTCTTTTTTTTTTGGTTAGAGCAGCTCTTTTTAGTGTTTGAATAATTTCTATTGATTAAAGCAATAATTTTCCAACTCCTTTTATATCTGCGATAATTTATCTGGCGGAACAAAATTTGCCTTAATTATAACAAAGTAATTTATTTTGTGATTTTAGAGTCCAAAAACTTAAAAAAAAAAAAAAAGATAACTGAAGGTGAAGTGATAAGCACTGCCCCCTATTACCAGAGAGCATTTTTTTCCTGAATAATGACACAAAATAATGCTGGTAAGCTCCTCTTGAGACTTTCCAGTAACTTCAGCATTAGAAGTAAGTCTCTTAAATATCATCCTAGAACTCTGCCAGTCAGAGTGAATTAACCCCAAAACAAGCCAGTGAAACATTTGTGGATGACAGGTTTTTCAAAGATGCAATTGTCTCACCTTTTCTGTCCCCCCCATATAAAATAGGAAAGAAAGAAAGATTTTCATAGTGGAACCAGGAAAAACGTATTTACTGCCCACCTGTTAGCTTATGCTGCTGCATAAGTAAAATACAGTGAAGAGATCAGAGAGACCTCCATACAATTTGGAAATAAACATAAAATAAATGAGTATTAAAAATAGGAAAATTAAATGGTTACAAGTCTCTCCTGTTTTCATATTGTCAGCTTTGATTAATTCTACAAATTCTACTTACTAAGCATATTTTCCTCAAAGAAATCACTGGATTTTCTTGGTGTGTGTGTGTGTATATGTGTGTTAGATGTGTCTGAGTGTGAATGTTTAAACAAATGTTTCAGTATTATCCAGATTACATAACAAAATTCACCTACAGATGGATTGACTGAGGATTTTTTTTAAATTACATACCTCTTTATTATTATTCTGGATTTCGAAAGTGAAATCTTATCCATTGAAAACTCTATTTGGGATTTTAAAATATGTTTATATGTTTTACAGTTGTTACTAGAAAGCACTAGTTTAGTCCACTCCACAATTTACTCTAAGGGTAACTTCTTGGAGAGACATGAAGCCACTCAATTAAGGCCTCTTTGCTGGCTGATAGCTGTATATAGCTAGGGAAGTTCCTTACCACACAGGAATTTCCCTAGCTATATGCATATCTAAGAATAAAATAATGTTAATAAGTCACTTGTTAACTCATTACAGACATATATTCACATGTCTTAAATTTCCAGGATTACATTTATAAATAGCCTGGGCACAAATACTGAATTCCTGTGTGACTAACCATCTTAAACTGTATTTAGTTCTTATAACCTACACTTTTAGAAATTAAATGCTAAATAACAATTGTTGGACTGCATGGCAAAATGTAAGATGCATAAGTTACATGATTATATATAGAGAGATTTTTATAGAACATTGTTACCATATTTTGAAAAAATTCTCTAAGGTTAAATAATATTTAAGTAGCAGATATGAGATTCCACTTTGGATTTCTGACCCCAATCCTCATCTTATAACTTGCTCATTTTATGCATTATGCTCTTAACTATCTGTGGACAAAATGTTATTTGTATGTTTAGAAAGAATGATTTTTTTTAATATCAATATTTCTCTGCAGAATTATGCTTAAATGAAAGTACATCCTTTTCCAAAGTATTTGAATTTCAGGATTCCTATTACACCATCCATTTTCAGCCACATAAAAAATATATTCAGTGTTTTTGCACCATGAAATTGCAAAGACTATAAAAGGATTATGTTAGCGTTTATTTTGATCTGAGAAGTTTTCTGTTCCATCTGGCCCTAATATATTTTAAAAGAGCTTTACTTTTAAGTCCACTTAAAATATTTTCCTAAATTATAGTAATTGAAAAATGCTCTAAAAAAGTAAATATAGGAACCGGGAAATATGTATCTGAATAAGTGATAGGAAATATGTGGCACTCGAGCATGTAAGCACACATGGCAGACATTACTAATTGAGCAGGACAGTTTTCACACCAAGCTTAGACATGCCCCAGGAGTCTTCTCAATGCAGTGATTCAGGCACATTAAAATTTTTGATTTTTTTTAATGTTAAGACATTTATTTCTGCATTCATTTATAATGACTGTAGTCATGCACTGACCTAGGATCTGATGTAAAACAATGAAGCAAACAAAGTTCTTTCTTGATCAAGCTTTGATTAAAGTGTAGGAAGACCTGCATTAAATAGATAACATTTCAAGTTGTAACAAATTTTAGGTAGATAATACTGTATATAATATATACATACTATATATAATGTATAAATACCATATATAATACATAATACTAAAAGCATAAACACACACAGTCTCTCTCTCACACACACACACACACATACACACACACACAAACTTTCACAATACAAAGAAACAGAGAAGCCTGTCTAACATTTGACCAGGAGCAAGCGCAACAAATATACAGAGAAGAGCTATCCAGCAGAGGGCAGAGTGATTGTAAGAGCCTATATTAAGAGCAGGATAGTTGTGATCAAGGAGTAAATACAAGGTAGGTATAGCTGGAATGGAGTAAAAAAGGATTAAGTGTGGCTATGGTATAGAGAATTGACTTTAGGGAGACAAAAATGGAAGTTGGTTGATCCATTAGGTGATAGTTACAATAATTAAAGCAAATAAGATGATGGGGGCTTGAACCATGTGATAATGGATGTGGTGAATAATCATCCAGTTTGGGATTTATTTTCAAGGTGGGTAGGCAGTAAATTAAAAAAAATAGTTTTGGACATTTCAGAATTGCTATGCATTCATTCTAGAATGATACTCATGTGGAGAAAGACAAAAGGGCCTTTGTAAATAAGAATTAAGTTTCTATGGAGAAATCTGAGTAGGAAATATAAATTTGGAAATCTTTGTTACCAAATTGAAATGTTAAGCCTTGGGTTTAAATGAAGTTACCTAAGGAATCAGTATACAGAGGGAAGGGGAGAGGTCAGGTGTATAGATTGTAAAGCTGGAGGAGAGACCAACAATAGAGACCGAGGAAGCAGTTAGTAAAGTACAAGGAGAGTTAAGTGAAAGAAAAGTCCTGGAATCCAACTGAGGCAAGTTTTCTAAAGGGAAGATGTCATTTCTGTCTAATGATACTTTAAAGTTGAGATGAATATTGACCAATAGGTGAGGCAAACGAGCAGATCATTGGTGATTTGATAAAAGCTTATTCGGTGAACCAATGCTGATAAAAGTTTATTGGGCAGTGTCGAAAAGACAGTGAGAGGAGAGGAAACAGTGACAGGAAGAAGACAACTATAAAAAATTTTTCTACTATGGCAAACATAGCAATTAGCTGGGGTAGAATGTGCATTTTATGTTTATGCCATTCTTAATAGAAAATGGTAGCTGAAAGCCCCATCATGTATTCATTTTCAATATTGTATGTATTTGTAAGCATTATTTTTAATGCTCAGTACCATATCATTTACATTATAATCCTATATTATTATCTGTACCATTGTTTATGAAAATAATTCGCTTCAGTGGTCCTTATTAACTTTTACTAGAGTCATAATTGGGCACATCTGGATAATACAGTTTGATTTGCTTTAACATCCTTTCTTTAACTGATATTTGATCATGTATCTGTCATATATTTTAAGCCAGTAGAAGGCATCAGCTTTCATGTCATTCACCAGAAACCCCAAATTTGAATCTGGGCCCAAGTTTGTGGCCATGAAATTGTATGTTGCCCCTTGCAGTAAAACAATTCAACATTTTTATAAAAGATTTTTTGTCTTATAGGAAAGACAAGCAACAGTGAAAAAGGAAAAGGGTGGTTCCCAGCAGGTAAACAAAGTGACTGACAAGAATAAAATGCAAAGGGCCAACTCTGTTACTGTGGATGGACAAGGCTTACAGGTATGATTTCTTTTTTCAAATTTTAGTAGCTTTCATATTTGTCACTTATTTGCTCTCAGAGGGGCATATGTCTAGCTATCAACACATTTGTTAATGTGCAGATTAGTTCAGTTGACAATTTCAGGAAAAATTTTATTAATTTATTAAGATGTCAGTTTTACAGTTGATTGACAGAATGACGTTCTAATTAATCATTTATGATATTTTCTCCAGTTTAACTCTGGTAAGAGGTCTTTTGTCAATCTGAAGTTTTTGCAAAGTATTACTAAATATAATACATTTATTATTCATATATATATATGTGTGTGTCATTTATTTGCAAGAATACTTTCTCCATATATTTTATTATATCTACTTGAAGAGTCCTTTTGACTCAAAATATGTTTTTGGAAAAGAATAAAATAAACTCTGTGGAATTTTTTTCTAAATAAATAATAAAAATAAAGAATATTATAATTTACCCATATCATTCAAAGTTTTAAGTCAAAATTGATACCTCACGAATATTTCTCATTTAAGTTAACAAAGGTTGTTCAAAATCATGTTTTTAGTACTTTAAAAATTTCTACATTACCCCTAGGGTCTCTGACCTCAAGAATAAGATTTCTTTCCATATGTGTTATGACACATCCTATAGATTGAATACGTTATTGTTATTTGCCTCTCTTTCTCAGTCAGATACGAAAATAACTAGGTAAGTTGTTTCAACTACAGATTAGGGGTATTTTTGTTTTGTTTTTTTCCCTTCCTGTATGTTTCTCTCATCTAATATCTAATGCTTAATTTCTTCTGCAAGTTTTAAAAAATATATATCATGGAAAAGCATTGAGTTGCAGCCCAGTTTGCATATAACTTAGTGACAGAAGAGATCTACACTACTTAAAGACTATTAATCATAGTTAAGCACATTCATCTTACTTCTTTCCAGCTAACCAGCATAATGATCAGGATTATTATTTCTAATTAGAGGAAGTAATAGATCATGTATAACCTTAGGATGAGTCTCATTAATTAACCCGAGTCCTAGGGGACTTCAAATAGAGGTGGTTAGGCACTCCGTCTTTGTCATGGCTCACACCATAGGTTTACACTTAGTACATATGCTCCAATGTAATTGAAACTGCAATTCCTTAACATTCAAGAGATGTGAAAATAGAGATGACTATCCACCTGTGAACAAATACATAGAAAAACAGAATAATTGTTTAAACTATATTAAGCTGATGTTACATTGTCCCTACTATTCTTTGAGAAAATTTCCTAATATATGCATCTCTTGTGAACCAAAGTCTAGTTTCTAACACTCTTAAAAAAGGTAAACAGAGATAACTTTATACTGAAATATCTAAAACTGAACCAGTATTGTCCCCACCACAACTGTTTTTCTCCATCCATATTGTCTTTTTAATTTGCAATATCTTGTAATTACCAAAACCATAAATTAGATATTGTCTATATGTGCTAATCACAAACATATAATGTATGTATAAAATTAATTCATTTTCTTTGATAATGTTATGTGTGTGCCCACTTTGGAATCTTCAGTCTTGTTGATTCTTACAATTATCTCTACATTGTCATTTTAAATCTCTAAGTCCAGAATTGCTACTTGTACTTTGAGTGTAATAAAAACCTCTGAAATGAGTCAGTATCTTCTTACATTCGACGTCTAGTTTATACATGAAATGAAAAAAAAAAAATGGAGCTGAATAAAATAAGCCATAGCAGGGCTGAGAGTTGGAGTTGTCTGTAATTTTATGTCAGAGAGCAGGATTGGGCCTCATGCATAAGCAAAGGGTCTGAGACATCAAGAAATTTTACCCATGTAACTGAAACAATGGAGTTCCCATTGACTGAAATGGGAAAGGGTACAGAATAAAGTTTGGAGAGAAATTTTTTTTTTCTTTTTTGCCTTTTTAGGGCCATACCCGCGGAATATTGAATTTCCCGGGCTAGGAGTCTAATGGGAGCTGCAGCTGCTGGCCTATGCCAGAGCCAGAGCAACACCAGATCCAAGCCACGTCTACGACCTATACCACAGCTTACAGCAACGACAGATCCTTAACCCACTGAGCAAGGCCAGGGATCGAACCTGCAACCTCATGGTTCCTAGTCAGATTCCTTTCCACTGCACCACAGTGGGAACTCCTGGAGAGAAATTTTTGGTGCTCTTAGATCTCCGAATGGAAATGTCAAACAGGCAGACAGATATGTGGTTCTAGAACTCAGGGTGAGGGCAGATATGAATTTGGAAGTGAAAGGCACACCAATGGCCCTTAACACCTCACATAAAATGAGTTCACTAAGGGAGAGAATATATGCAGAGAGGGATGTTTGAACTGGGATCCCAAACCAGTCTGACCCTAAATTCATGTCCTTTAGTATTGACTGTGTACGAATATAACCGCCCCTGTATGTGAATAAAAAAGATATAACATGATTAGCTCTGTTCCGTATAAAGGAGAATCTAGTATAAACTGTTTCATACTGCACTGCCCTTCACACCTAATTTATAATCATTTTTCAAGGTTTCAAGTACCACACAAGCTTTAAAATATTTCTGAACACTTTATCCTGTTATCAGTATTTTCATTGTTATACTGTATTACCTTTTCCTGATTTTTTTAACCAAAAATAAAGAAATAAAAAAAAATTAAAAAAAAAAAAAAAAACCTGGAAGTTCCCATCCTGGCGCAGTGGTTAACAAATCTGACTAGGAACCATGAGGTTGTGGGTTCGATCCCTGGCCTTGCTCAGTGGGTTAAGGATCCAGCATTGCCGTGAGCTGTGGTGTAGGTTGCAGACACGGCTTGGATCCCACGTTGCTGTGTCTCTGGTGTAGGCCAGTGGCTACAGCTCCGATTAGATCCCTAGCCTGGGAACCTCCATATGCGGTGAGAGCGGCCCAAGAAATGGCAAAAAGACAAAAACAAACAAACAAACAAACAAAAAAACTGCTTTGAGGAGCCCAGGAATCTGTAGATATGTCTCAAGCACAATAGTGAGGTGATGAGAAGCTGCTAACAGGCTCAGGGTTCTCTCACATTTCAAACAGAGCAATTTTCCTTTCATCTCTTTTTGTTACTGTTCCACTTGAAATTGTCTCAGCTGATATATACATATTTACTTCCAAGAGCAATTAGTTTTAGGTTAACAGAATTCTTTTTTAGTATTTAACCAGAATTTTAAAAATATATGTATTTTTTTTAATTTTTTTATTGTTATTTCCCCAATACATTTTTTTTTCTACCCCACAGCATGGTGAGAACTGTAGGGTAGAAAAAAAAAATTGTATACATAACACATAAAATGTATACATTCTTTTTTCTCCCATTATTATGCTCCATAATAAGTGACTAGACATAGTTCTTAGTGTTACACAGCAGGCTCTCAATGCTAATCCATTCCAAGAGCAATAGTTTACATCTATTAACCCCAAGCCCCAATAGGTCCCAATCCCTCCCCCTACCTCTTGGCAACCACAAATCTATTCTCCAAGTTCATGATTTTCTTTTCTATGAAAAGGTTCATTTGTGCCACATATTAGATTCCAGATATAAGTTTTATCATATGGTATTTGTCTTTCTCTTTCTGACTTACTTTACTCAGTATGAGAGTCTCTAGTTCCGTTCATGTGCTGCAAATGGCATCATTTTTTTCATTTTTATGGCCAAGTAGTATTCCATTGTGGGTATATATACCACCTCTTCCTAATCCAATCATCTGTCGATGGACATTTGGGTTCTTTCTATGTCTTGGCTATTGTGAATAGAGCTGCAATGAACATGCGAGTGTATGTGTCTTTTTCAAGGAAGGTTTTGTCCAGATATATGCCCAAGAGTGGGATTGCTGGGTCATATGGGAGTTCTATGTATAGTTTTCTAAGGTACCTCCATACTCTTTTCTATGGTGGCTGTACCAGGTTACATTCCCACCAACAGTGCAGGAGGGTTCCCTTTTCTCCACACTCCCTCCAGCATTTGTACCTGTGGACTTATTAATGATGGCCATTCTGACTGGTGTGAGGTGGTATCTCATTGTAGTTTTGATTTGCATTTCTCTAATAATCAGTGATGTTTAGCATTTTTCATGTGCTTTTTGGCCATCTGTACATCTTCCATGGAGAAATGTCTATTCAGGTCTTTTGCCCATTTTTCCATTGGGTTGTTGACTTTTTTGCTGTTGAGTTATATAAGTTGCTTGCATATTTTAGAGATTAAGCCCTTGTCAGTTTCATCATTTGAAACTAACAGGGCAACCACAAATCAAAACTGAGCATTACAATCACAAAAACTGAAAAGAAAAGTACTCAAGCATAAAATAAATGGAAACCACCCAACCAAAAAAAGAAAAGATGAAAAGAGATCATAGAATCAACTGGAAAACAAGGTTTAAAATGGCAATAAATACGTGTCTATCAATAATCACCTTAAATGTCCATGGACTGATTGCTCCAGTCAAAATACACAGAGTGGCATATTGGATAAAAAAACAAAAGCCTTCAATCTGCTGTCTACAAGAAACTCACCTTAGAGCAAAGAACACATATAGATTGAAAGTGAGGGGATGGGAAAAGATATTTCATGCCAATGGATAAGAAGGAAAGCAGGAGTTGCAATACTCATATCAGACAAAATAGACTTTAAAAAGAAGGCCATGAGGAAAGACAAAGAAGGACACTATTTACTGGTTAAAGGATCCATTCAAAAAGAGGATATTACAATCATCAATATATATGCCAGTAATATAGGCACACCTAGATACCTCCAACAACTACTAATAGACATAAAAGGAGAAATCAATGGGAATACAATCATAGTAGGATACTTTAACACCCCACTCACATCAAAGGATAGATCCTCTAGATAAAAATATATGTATTTTTATCTCAGTCCTCCCATCCCACTAAAATCTGTAATAAAATGCATGTGATATTTTAGGATGTCAATAAATCAGTTTTCAAAATAAGTGAGTTTTACATCTTGTATTATTATTGTACAAAAGTAACAACTCAAAATTAGTCACGTTAAGATACAGTTGAAAAGAGAATTTAGTGAACTTGAATATAAAATTGATCCATTAGTACTATCTAATCCTCAGATCACATTCAAATTTCACCAATTGTCCCAACATTGGGTCCCAACTGTGCTTCAGACAGGAAAAGAGTGCTGTAAATTTCTGTCTCATGTAAGTGAAGTCCCAAAGTAGGATCTTCAGAACCAGGGCTGATAAGACAGCTGTGGTTCCCAGGCTAGGGGTCCAAACAGAGCTGTAGCCGCCAGCCTATGCCAGAACCACAGCAACGTGGGATCTGAGCCATCTCCGTGACCTACATCACAGCTCATGACAATGCCAGATCCCCAGCCCACTGAGAGAGGCCAGGGATCAAATCCTCAGCCTCATAAATAATAGTCAGATTTATTTCCACCAAGCCACAATGGGAACTTCCTCACTTTTCCTTTTTAAAGAACATATCTTGAGTTTCCAAGGATATTTCTATTTTGATCTGCTTTGGTTGTATAATAAAATACCATAGACTAGATGGCTTAAACAACAGACATTTATTTCTCACAAATCTAGAGGCTGTCAAGTCAAGCACAAGGTGCTAGTAAGTTGAGTTTCATTCTGAGGCTTCCTCTTTTGTCTTGTAGATGGCCACTGTCTCTCAGTGTACTTACGTGAGCTGTCTTTGTTAGTGCACAGAGTGATCTCTCTTTTCTTATAAGGTATTCATCCCATCATGCAGCTCATGACCACCCTTATGACCTCATCCAACATTAATTGCTGCCCAAAGACCCCATTTCCAAACACCTTCACACTAGGAGTTGGTGCTTCTACATATGAATTTGGGGAGACAAAATTCAGTCCATAGCAACTTCCAGTTATATCTTATCAGACAAAATATAGACACATTATTTTCTACTTAAGATATTTATTTGCACTCTTACCTAACAAGACACCAAAAGTTATAGCTTCTCAAAGCTCTTCAAAATAAATATATTTATAAATTCTGCAAGCTTCAGCAACTTCTAAGATGCAGATATAATAGGAGGGGGGTAGTCTTACAAACTTACCCTTGGCCCAGGGTTTTTTGGTTTTTTTTTTACTAAGGATGAAGAGGAATGACATAATTAAGTGACAACTGCAGTCTTGGCTACTAAGATGATGCTTCTTATTTCAGGACTATTAGTGAATTCAGTGGTTGTTCATTTTTAACTTGTTAGACTTGATAATGGCTATGTAGGACTGTAGGTCTTTGGCTCCAAAATCTAAGAACCCTGTCTTTTGGCTCCTGGCACCTAAATTTACTCTCCTGGATTGGCCTTCTTTTTATAATAACAATGTTTAGCAGAATTTTTAAGCTTTTTGAATAAGCATTGAAAAAGATGTCATATTTGCCTGAAATCTTGACATTTCTATATAAATAACACCCTTAAATGATGCCCTAATGCTGGAGTTTTAGTGATTCTGATGTTTAATCACGTATTACTCCTTAAATGGAGATGATGTTAGGTCAGATATTTTATCTTTTAGCATCATTATCAAAAAGGTTCAATTCCATAGTCTCTGACAACTTACAAATAAATATCTTAATTTTCCAACATTTTATTTTTATGTAGTCGTATTTTATAAGGCTAATTTGTGATAAGGGGATATGTGAGGAAGTTTTACTGGTTTGATTTTATTACTTCTATACTTCCATTTTGGGTACTTGATTTATATTATGGTTATTCTAAATACTTTATCTAGTTCTCTCCTATTTTTCTGATCCATTTGATCTAATTATCCATTTACTCACCCCTAAAAATATTTAGATTTTTGTATTTTGAGATCCTCTACAGACTATAATATATTCTAGTGAGATCTGTATTGTCTATAATAATGTTTCCTCAAAACATAAATTTCTGCAGCATGGTACTGACCTTTATTTGATAAATCATAACTATGCCTTCAAATAGTCCAATTAATAAATATTTCTGGAAGGCATTCCAAAATATATTTTCAAATGAATTTTAAAATTTAGCCAAATGAATTTAGTGTAATCTCATGTAATGGTAAACTGAATATTGAATTTGGGAAATATTATCTTAATTAGTGTTTGGGTTCAGATGTTGCATTTTACTAGAAAAATTTATTTACCTTGAGAATCTCAGCTCTACTTAAAAACAAGGAGTAACAGTTCAAATTAAGTGTGAAAATCAAGTAAAATCCACATCTGTTAGCCTTTTTGCATGCAAAAACATTAGGAGCTATATCTGATTTTGTAATAGAATGAGAAAGAAAGGAAACTGAAAACTAGTCTTCAGAGGTGTATATTGGTGTTTCTCAAGTTTAGCTTTCAGTGGGGGGTCGGGGAGAATACATACCACAAGTTTATAGCACAATGGCTTAACCTAGTAGGCAGTCTCCATGTAGTAATGGATTGAGCACATGGAGTTCTGGGGAGAAGAGCTGGCAAGTTACTAGAGATCCAGCTCATCCATCTCATCTCTCAACTGAATGAGAGACAAATAAGTTACAGAAACCATGTGCCCACTTTACAAGGAGAAGTAAAAGAGTCAGAAATGTAATGAGAACAATTTAGATAAGAGTAGAAGAATTAAGGAGTTCCTGCTGTTGGCTCAGTGGGTTATGAATCAGATTGCAGAGACTGGTTGCTGCGGAGGTGCATGTTTGATCCCTGGCTAGGGCGGTGGGTTAAAGGATCCTGTGTAGGTCACAGCTGTGCCTGGCATCCAATCCCTGGCCCTGGAATTTCCATTTACCTCCAGTGCAGCTGTGTAAAAAAAAAAAAAAGAGTAGAAGAATTTAGAATATTTTATTCAACCTTCTCATATATAGTGAAGATTTCAACAATTTCTCTGTGCCTATACTCATTAGAAAAATGGCATTTCACAAGAATTGGATGAAAATAAGTTGGTAGAATATTTTTAACATCCAGTTTAAACAAAGAAAAGGAAGAGCATGATAAGGTGAAATAGTTATTTTGAATCATTTCATTAAATATTTAAGGATACTTTATAGGGGAGAAATAATAGCAATAAAGGACACTTTAAATCTACTTTCAAAAGCAGACTGATATGAAATAGTTCAACTTAATACTTAGAGGACTGTATTAGTTGCATACTTGTGTTATCAAAATAATGCTTTATCAAATTATGTTTCAATGGAAGATGCATAGGTATACATTGACTAGGAATACTTTTATTTAAAAGAGATTGTCTCTTAACACTGAAGTTAAGTAAAATACAACTCTTCTCTTTTTCTACTCTATCAAAAACAATTTCTGCCCCCATCACTAAAGTGCTACCACCTTGGCTGCTTTATTTTTGTTTATGATACTTTTCACTATAAATATGTACTTATTTGTTTGTTTATTGTATGTTTCTTTACCAGAATGTAAGCATCACTAGGGCAGGCACTGGGTTTTTTTTACATTGGAAATATGTAGCAATAAAAACAGTGCATGGCATAGAGAGACACAATCAATTTAATGTATCTGTTTAGCAAATAAACTAGACTAACTGGCACTCTACTACCCAAGCCAGAAAAGACAGCTTTCAGGAAATATTGCGTAGATGGAGACTGAGGTCAAAAGTGACCTCGAAACTCTTATTTATTTATTTATACATTCATTTATTAAAATATAGTTGATTTACTGTGTTGTGGTTGTCTGAGGTGTACTGCAAAGTAATGCAATCATATAAAATTTTTTTCATATTCTTTTCCCTTATAGGTTATTACAAAATATTAAGTATAGTTCCATGTGCTTTGTAGTAGGTCCTTGTTATTTACCTATTTTAAAAATAGTAGATTCTAGCTCACAAATGATTGGGACAATGGATTCCAAACATTCTACAAAGCTCTAAAGTAAGGATCATCTCTAAAAATAAGGCTTACTGTAATTGCATCTCTCTTTTCTTCTAATCTTTTTTCCCATTATATTCTGCTTTATCCTGGGTGGTTGAGTCACTGTCCTGTAAACTGTACCTATTGTTTCCATCCTATATCTGTTCAGAGGTTATTCCCTTTTCATAGATGCCTTCCCCTTTGCCATATCCCTAGCTTTTTGCTCCCTCTCTTAGAGGAGTGGGTGTTCCTGTTGATGTATATGGAGTCAAAGCATAGATTTTGATTTAATTACTAACTAGATCTATCTATTATCTGTTTACCTACATTATAGAACAAAAGAACCATATTTTTGAATTGGCTAATTAGCATTTCATTACTTAGAAATAATAGGAGGTTCTCTTTATGTATAATGTAAATAAGTTGTGCATATGTTAAACTCTTCTCTAGATCACTCCTGTTCCTGGTACTCATCCACTTTTAGTTTTCGTGAACCCCAAAAGTGGTGGGAAGCAAGGAGAACGGTATGTTATTTATTTATTTATTTATTTTGTCTTTTTGCCATTTCTAGGGCCGCTCCTGCAGCATATGGAGGTTCCTATGCTAGGGGTCTAACAGAGCTGTAGCTGCAGGACTTCGCCAGAGCCACAGCAACGCGGGATCTGAGCCACATCTGCAACCTACACCACAGCTCACAGCAACGCCAGATCCTTAACCCACTGAGCGAGGTCAGGGATCGAACCTGCAACCTCACAGTTCCTAGTCAGATTCATTAACCACTGTGCCATGATGGGAACTCCAAACTGTATGTTTTTTAAAATTAGGTTTATTTACTATGTCATATATCTGTAAAAAGATAATCTAAAGTTATGGTGTAAAAACATTTAAAAATATTATCCCTCATAGTTTATTAATTTTAATGTGAAATAAATGTATCTATATGTAACACTGCATATTGATATGATCTGTTCTTGTTTTTACAGTTGAAAATTTAATATTAATAATAGCCTTTTATAAATATTTCATTATCATATCTCAGGTATCTAAATTCTTTTCCCCTTGCCTACCACCCCTAGCCATTAACAAAGAGCTTTGCATACAACATGGCTCCATAAATACTGTTGAATGAAATTGGTTCTCTAAATGGGCAACAAAGTGACTTCAGGTAAATTATCACCCAGCAGTGAGAAACAGAATTTATATCCAGCTTCTAGACAAAATCTATTATAATGATTTTCTGCATGCCCTTCTGGGGAACACAATGCCATATATCCTGGAGAAGTACATTATATTTAATCTGAATAATAATGGACAGCATTTTTGGGCATCTCAGTGTTCTTATGAACAACGTAATATTTTCATTTTTGTAAAATTAATGATTAAATCATAATATTCAATAAAAAATCTGAAAATCACCATGTTGGAGAGTAAATCTTATGTTCTTCTATGAAGGAGTGTCATAAACAAACACACAGTTGTACTTACCTTAATAATTTCTAGAACTCTTTACTAATTCCAGCCAAAAAATGAGTGATCAGATAAAAGCACTGCACAAACACTATGATAATAAAACAGAAATTTCCATTGCAACTTCACCACATAATATAATTGAAACTTTCCATGAATGATAGAATTTTTAAAAGTAATTTCTTTTCCTACCATTTAAGTTTCCAGCTTTATTTCAGTGAAATAAAGAATGGTGATTTTCCATTTAACCAAATACTATTTGTTTATCAAGTTTTCTCTTTAATCAACAAATAGTTATATTTTTAACTCTGATAAACATGGCAGCAATTATTTTAAATGACTAGTCTCTTAATATTATAGAATATTTGCAATGCTTTATTACAGAGAATAGTCACCTCACTTTTAGAGATATAAAATGGTAATTAAATAATGATGCTAAAATTAGTTTCTCCTTTACTTCTCATACTTTATTAGTTGTGTATGTTATGGATATCTTGAAAAGAAGTAAACTCCCTATAAAGCCTTAGATGAGACTTAATTTTATATTGAAAATTAGAAACAAGTGAAGTATCAAGTGAAAAATATATATTTCAAATGGAAGCATTCCCCTCAAATCAAGATAATGTTAATCATGTAGAATTACCTTTAAATGTTTACCCTAATCCCCTTCTCCTAGTACAAAATAATTTTCTTTAAATTAAAAAAATAAGTAGATACAGTGAAGTCATTAGTAAATTAAATTTAATGGGGCAAGGGAGGATATTTGAATGTTCCTATATGCACACCCACTTATGTTTTATCCTTTATACATTAACAGGGACATTTCAAAGTCAAAACAATTGTCAGTATGTTTAAAGGAAATCTATTATGAATGCAATCATGAATTTTCCTGAATGCGTGAGGCATCTTTCACAAATAATGGAATTCTCTTTAGGGTTTTCCTTTCAAAACATTTGGGCTTTTTTTCTTCGATGCATTAGATAAGCAGAAAAAGGTCACAGAATTATATATTCATCCAAGTTAGTTTCTCTTACCAGTCACCAAGGTGAAAATGTTTACACATCATTTAGACAGCAACACCTGAGGGAGTCCAGACTCTTCTGGGAACTGCGAATGAGACACAATACACAGTCATACAGGGAGGCAGACACATAAGTAGATTTACTTCAATATCCCAAGTAAAATCTAAGCTAGGAATGTTTAAAATAAAGGTGCTGTGAAAGTTACAAAAAAGAAATAACTAGCTCCGAAGATTCAGATGTCTAGCTTTTGAGCTGGTTCTGATATAAGTAGATGTTTGCCAGGTGAAAGAAGAAAAAGACAAATTTTGGGGGATGGTGTGGTGTTTTTTAGGGAATCAGGAGATATTCACAAAGTTAAACATATAAAGGAAGGGAGGAGAAAGGTGAGACATTCTATTTTAAATATAATAACATTTTATATTATGAGTAACTTGACACCGTCAAGAACTTTTTAACATAAGAACAACACAACGGTACTTAAATAGAAATATAGAAGAAAGCTGAATAGGCAAGGCTTGTACAGAGCTAGGGAGAGAACTTGAAATCCTGAAGTGAGGCACGGAGATGGAATAGCCAGGTATGACAGACAGCACCCAGTTAGAAGGCACAGGATTGTCTGCTCTTCAGGTTCAGGTGCTAGGGAAAAGGAGGTACTGAGAATGACTCTAAGATCACTCTTGAGGCAGTAGGTGATGCAATTACTTAAGGTCTAAAATATGAGGGTATTATACAAGGAGATGGGAGGGTATAAGTAGATAATATGTGGTGAATGTGGGGAGTTTCTCTCAATAAACCTAATATAAATGTGTTTTTAAAATATATTCTCACATGCATGTAAAAACTAACTTAAAAAAAAACAAGTATACCTCTTCACTTTTAATGCTTTGTCTCAGAATTCTTAGACAGGATTTGTGTGTACTCAGAAACATTTATCTTGCATTTGTTATACAAAGATTGGTTTCTTTAAAAAAAAAAGATGAATTGTTTCATATGTGCCTGTTGAAGTAGTTTAGCAATTTTGTGAGTTAACTAATCAAGACTATAGTTTATGTGAAATAATTAGGCAGCCGAGGTCACAGTCTTGGTTTATATACATACATACAAAGTGCACAGTCCCATTTTATATGTGGGATAGTTTGCTTTCATCTCTATTAGGTTGGCCCAATAACCTGTACATTTCACAAGAGAAGATACTTAATTTTATACTGATATTTTAAAATATGTATTTGAAATATGCTAGATAATATTCAAAAGCAGGATAGGGAATGTTCTAAATGCTTGTGCATATTTAGAATGCAAATATCATTATTTATAATTTTCAAGCTGTATTGCCTTTGTAATGGGTACAAAACCTCTTTTTAAAAAGAACCTTGATCCTATTGAGCTGTTATACATTTCTAATATTATTAATGCAAAATTTATCATATATATTTAATTATAATCATATATGTAATATAACATTAAGGGTGCTATTTATTTGCAAATTTAGAGGTATCACTTAATTTTTCTTTCTTCCCTATTTTCATTTTCATAGAATTTACAGAAAATTCCAATACCTATTAAATCCTCGTCAGGTTTACAGCCTTGCTGGAAATGGACCAATGCCAGGGTAAGTCTAAATATGATATCACTACCATTAACTCATTTAATACTAATTAATTGAATAAGCAGCCTGGCATAACTAGAAATAATGTTATTGGAATACAGCAGCCAGATTAGTATGCAAAATACATTGAATATCAGCTACATTAGAGAAACTAATGTAGATGCTCTTTTTCATACTCTTCCTCCTCCTAATAATAATAATAATTATTATTATTATTATCATGCTGCAAACATACATATACATGAGTTGGATGCTTAAACTGTTAAACCATCTATCTGTTTGAAGAACTCCTCTCCTCTCTTTTCCTTTCCTTATTAAATATAGAAAATAGATGTACTACAAAGTAAAAAAAAAAAAAAAGCTCATTAACAAATAATGGAAATCATAATATGATTTTTTCATTTACTACTTACAATATCCAATAAATATCACTCTCTTTTAAGATATGTTATTAATAGGCAAGATGTAGTAAAATAAAATTCTTTTTCAAAAGATACCATACACTTTTGATGTTATAAGTATGCACTGAATTAAATTGTCATGAATTTGGCCTCGTTAACTAATTAGTGTCATTTTCTACTGACCTGTTTTCTGTCAACATGATAGTAAACATTAGACCAGATGAAGTAGAGAAGAGCTTCATTTTTTTAAAAAATCAATATAATTAAAAATGAGTCTTCTAGGTTATTCTCAGAAACTAGGAACCAAAAGTTAAAATTGTCTTTTAAATGTTCAGAATAAAATTGATGCTATCATATCTCATGTTAGGTAAATATAAATAACATGCAATTAATTAGCACTGGCTCCCACAGTTATATTCATCTTTCTCTCCCTTTCCCTGCTACCTGTTGTCCAGGGCCAGTGTCCAAATGCTAGGTAGGAATCTGTGGAGCCTGCTGACTGTAGAAGGTAGACTCACCATAGCTATTTAGTTCAGAACACAGCCTTTTCAAACTCCAGACTCTGCATTGTAGAGGATCGTGTTGGCATCATTAGCTAGGTGAGCTGCATCCAGGAAGCCCCAGTCTAGATAAAGACAAGCAAGATAAAGACAAGCAAGAGTAAGGTCTTGATATGAACACAGAAACTCAGTCCAGGTGATTCTTTTTCTTATTCTTTAATATTCTCTGAACTTCAAAGAAGAAGCTCTTATTCTGCACATTTAAGGGATTGTACATTAAGACGTTTAGCCTTTCCAAGACCTCTGTAGCTCCACTAGATCAAGTAAATCCAGGATTTTCTTATATTTTATAGTTAAACTAAATGCCTACTGATTCTGCTAACCACAACCTTTCAGTTTAATCTCCCTGTGTCTTCATGATCCTCTTTATGAAAGGAAGAAATAGTACCTGCCTCATAGGATAGTTATGAAGTTAAGTAAGATCATGCTTATGGAGCATATAAAAATGGTGCTTATGACATAATATGTCCTTGATTAGTGTAGTTTTAGTAATATGAATTAATAATTAATAATAATATCACTTTGTAACTCTATGTAAATATTCTATAATGACATTGATTTTTAGCCTTGCTTTCTCATTTCATTTTTCCTCCTCCACTTAAATAAGTATTACATGTTTCCTTTTACTCTTTCAATGTTAGCCATCCTATTACCTACTCTATTTTAATATAATAAAAAATAAAAGCAATGTATGTACTTGTAAAATTCCACATTACAGTGACTATTACTTACAAATTAGGCTAAGGGCCCCATTTTAAGCACTACCCCCTATTAGGGAATATTATTGCAAATTTTTTGTGTGTATCCTCTAAGCACTTCTATAAATACAAAAACTAATGTGGGTGTATAATGTATTCATGAATATACAGTGTATTTATATATAGATACACACGTGCATGTTGTGTAAATTTTTTTGTATAACTTACAGTATAGTTTTTATTGCTCTGCAGCTTTTCTTAACTCAAAAGCATATGGTAGACATTGTTTCGAGGTAGTAGATATTGATCAGTTTCATTATTTTTAAGAGCTACACAGTATTCCATAGTTTCATTAGCTATTCTGTTATTGGTAATTATTTAGATTGCTTGAACTTTTAAATTATTACTGTATGTGCTAAATTAATGCCTATCAGTGTATCTGTTTTTAGAAACATATCCAAGTATTTTCAATTTTAATTATCAGAAATTGCCAAATTATTGTACAAAAAGTTTGTGTCGAATGATAATCCCAACAGCAGTGCGTAATGGCTTATTCTCTACAATCTCATTTAAAGTGGCTATCTTCAGTAATTTTTATTTTTTTCAAATGTACTAAGTGATTATATATCATTATCATTTTTATTTGCACGACTAATCAATTATGAAGTTCAATATGGCATTAGTTAAATTGATGTTCCTATAAACAAAAGAAATATACTCTGGCTTGTGATCCAAAGAGTTTATGAAGTTGCTCCTGGGATTAACAGAAAAATGGAGAATCACGTTTCAGAAAAGGTAGGGAGTAGGAAAATTTGAGGAAACTCTGACTAAAAACACAAAGTCCACAGGAGTTACTGCTAGGAGAAGTTGATCCCAGTTGCTTCTAGTGGTCTTATTTCTCTATCAAAGATTCTTATCCAGAGAAGTATATTTATTAGTCTCTCCTGTTTCCCAGCCCACAGGGGAGACTATTTTGGAAAGGGGCATCTTGACTAATGATCCTGTCAAGGAGCATTAGTTTGTTTCCTCAGAGCCAAAGGAGGATGCTGTAACCTGAGATGAAAGATTAATTCTTGGAGTTCCCACTGCCGGCCAATGGGATCAGTAGCATCTCTGCAGTGCCAGGATGCAGGTTTGATCCCTGGCCTGGCAAAATGAGTTAAAGGACCCTGCGTTGCCGTACCTGTGGCATAGGTCACAACTTCAGCTTGAATCTGTTCCCTGGCCCGGGAAGTCCATGTGTTGCAGGGTGGCCAAAAAAGAAAAATAAATAAATAAAGATGGAAATTTTGGTAGGAATATGCAATAGGTGTTCATCACTGTTCAACCATTGTGCTTTCCAATATCCTTTCTTCTCTAAACATAAAAATTAAAAAAAATACTAATCAACTATTGCTATTACTAAATATGTAACCAAAAATACACATCTTCCTAAAATGTAGACAGCCCAAAGTTTTACATACTTAATATATCCATCTTCAAGTCCTGATTCTCTGAAACATCTCTGGAGATAACTATTTTCTCCTTTCTCTTCATCCATTTCATCTCAATATACAGCAGTGTAATGAGAAAATTATATATTTAACTACAAAAATGAATTTCATAAAATGATATATGTAATAACACAAAGTATAAAACACATGTAGAGTCTGTAGTCTTAGTTTTGCTACTAGTTTAAAGGTGTAGCTGAAACATAAAACATTTCTAAACTTCTCAGAAATGTTTCCCCAGTGCAGTGACTCAAATATTTTCCTGTGATTGGTCTGGTCTGGTATTATGGTAATTCTGCTTGTATGGGGCTGAATTAGCTTCTCATTTACCTTTAGTGATAGGCGTGGTAGTACATGACAGTATTAGTGCTATTTATCAAATATTTCCAGGTCTCCTCCCAGGCACTTGATTTTGATTTTAGTCCTTTACCCTCAGTATTGAGTAGCCTTGTGTCGCTCTCTCTCAGTCTGCTGTGGGCAGAAAGCAAAATTTCCAGTTTTTCTTTTCCTTTACCACAGTGACAAGCAGTATTAAATTTTGGCCTTTTGGATCACAGAGTAAAAACAGGGAGAGAAAGCCCCCCACCCCTTACCCATGATCCCCATAGAATGAATAATAAATAAGCCTCTGTAACGTATGCCACTAAGATTTTGGCTTGTTTACATATATTCATTACAACTAAACCAATGAATGATTGGGGTAGAGATCCAGTTAGTATCCCCTATTCCCATTGTAGGGAAGCAAATATATTATTTCTCCTTGGGAGTCAATCACTTATGACAGTTAGCTTCATAAATGTCTTTTTGCTTATTTGTCTAGTGCTATGAAGAGCCTCAAAAGGTCCAAATGTCATTGTTGGCCTCTAATTCAATGAAACCTCTATTGTTTCATATCCTAGCATTCCTCCTTTTTGTTAAAATTTCTATACCACATGAGTGCAGAACCAAAAGGAAGTGAATCAAAATACTTGAAAGTGAATGTATTAGTCAGTGTGCTTCAGGAAACAGAACCAGTAATGTAATGTATAGAGAGAGTTTTATTACCAGGAATTGGCTCACATGTTAATTGAAGCTGATAAATCCAAGCCTATAGAGCTGATGTTCCAGTTTGAGTCCAAAGGCTGGCAAGCTGCTGTAGAACTAGGAAGGATCAGTGTAATAGTTGAAATGTGATCAGGCTAAAGCATTCTCTCTCTCTTGGGGTCTGGTCAGGCTTTTGCTCTATCAGGCCTTCAACTGATTGGATGGGGGCCACCCACATTAAGGAGACCAGGCTGCTTTACTCAGTTTACACATTTAAATGTTAATCTAAATATTATCCACAAATACACTCACAGAAACACCTGAAATAATATTTGATCAACTATCTGAGAATCTGTGGCCCAGCCAATTTGAGCCAAAGATTTATAGTGAGTATTGAGTATAATTCTAAGTTTTGTCACCAAAGCTTTACATTTGGGCTCCAGAATTATGTTTTATGAATTAGGTAATGCAGCATCATATAATTCAGAGTATGTGATACAGTTGTTTATAGTGTACCATTTAAGTGCTCCCACTGATTCAGTGACTGAGTCTTTAGTAGGCTATTTTAGTGTCCTATGGACAACTGCTCTTCATAATAAAACATTACAAGAAGGCTTTTAAATCCCAGGGGTATCATCCCACGGTCTTTCTTCCTTCTTTATGAAAGGCATTCCTTGAAAGGAAACAGCATTAAGTGAGACACTATCACAGTGTCTAAGGCATTCACTAAGTCAATTGCTATGGCCATTGACAAAGGCATACTAATGGGAAGGAAAAGTAAATCCAATTGCTAGAACAAATGTTCAGTTAGTGAGGACAAATGGCTGCAGTTTCAATATGGAAAGGGTCCAGTGAATTTAGACTACTCCTAAGTAGCTGGCTTAGTTTCCCTTGAGTTAGAGTAAGATATTAGAGTCACTAATTGGTTCCTTTGATGACAATTGAGTACTCCGGAGACAGTAACAACTCTTCTTGAAGATAAATTCATGATGTCAATCTCTTCTGAAGCTTCCAACTCTACCAACATGAGCATGAGTATTTTGGACACTCACTGGGAGTGATTAAGAAAAAACAAACTGGCATTTCTTTGGAGCAGTTATAGTCCCAATTATAGGCCTATTCTGAGAAATTCACTTATATAAATTTTCCTTTCATCACTATTTCTCCATTCTTGGCCTTTCCATGTCCTTAATAGTGTGAGCCATATTTATTAGTCAGTGGTATTTAATGGGTGCATTTCCTAAACTCTAACTATGTCTCTGTCCAGAAAAGGTAGACAGGAAATTTTATTGCTTGAAATACTGCCCACTAGTCAAACGGCATTCTTTCCTGTCTTCAAATTATTCCCAGTATACTTCTACTGCCACAGCTATCTACTTCCAGCTACTTTTGATACATCATGGAGAGACACTGGTAAATCAGTCTCTTCTTCCTTAAAAAGTGAGACTGTAGAAATCCCTGTGAGGACATAAACGTGGGTTGAAGGAGGGGTTGGGAGTATAGCAAGGTTCAGAATCTCTGTAGGGTTGGGGCCAGGCATTTCAATTTCTTTATTTTTTTTTTTGAATTTTTAAAATGATTTTTATTTTCTTCCATTATATTTGGTTTACAGCATTTTGTCATTTTCTACTGTACAGCAAAGTGACCCAGTCACTCCTATATATACATTCTTTCTCTCACATTATCCTCCATCATGTTCCATCACAAGTGACTACATATAGTTCGCTGTGCTATACAGCAGGATCTCATTGCTTATCCACTCCAAATGCAATAGTTTGCATCTATTAACCCCAGTCTCCCAGTTGCACTCTCTCCTCCTCCCCCGGCAACCATAAGGCTGTTGTCCAAGTCCATGAGTTTCTTTTCTGTGAAAAGCTTCATTTGTGCCATATATTAGATTGCATATATGTGACATCACATCATATTTGTCTTTTTCTTTCTGACTTACTTCACTTGCTATGAGAGTCTCTAAGTTCTATCCATGTTGCCGCAAATGGCATTATTTTTTATTCTTTTTTATGGCTGAGTAGTGTTCCATTGTGTGTGTGTATATATATATATATATATATATATATACACCACATATATATGTATATATATACCACATATATGTGTGTGTGTGTGTGTGTGTGTGTGTGTGTGTGTGTACACACACATATATACACCACATATATATATACCACATCTTCTTAATCCATTCATCTGCCAGTGAACATTTAGGTTTTTCCAGGTCTTGGCTATTGTGAATAGTGCTGCAGTGAACATACGGGTTCATGTATCTTTTTCAAGGAAAGTTTGTCTGTGCCCAAGAGTGGGATTGCTGGGTCATATGGTAATTCTACATTTAGTTTTCTGAGGTATTTCCATACTGTTTTTCATAGTGGTTGTACCAATTTACATTCCCAACAAAAGTGTAGGAGGGTACCCTTTTCTCCATACCCCCTCTAGCATTTATTATTTGTTGACTTGTTAATGATGGCCATTCTGACAGAAATGAGGTGGTACCTCATTGTAGTTTTGATTTGCATTTGTCTAATATAATTAGTGATGTTGAGCATTTTTTCATGTGTTTGTTGTCAATCCATCTGTATATCTTCTTTGGCGAGATGTCTATTCAGGTCTTTTGCACATTTTTTAATTAGGTGGGGTTTTTTGTTTTTTGTTTTTTTGCTGTTGAATTGTATCAGTTGTATGTCTATTTTAGAGCTTAAACCCTTGTCAGTTGCATCATTTGAAAGAATTTTCTCCGATTCTGCAGGTTCTTTTTTTTTTTTTAATGGTTTCCTTTGTTGTGCAAAAGGTTATCAGTTTAATTAGGTCCCACTGATTTAAAAGCTCCTCAGTTGATTATGTGGAACCATCATGAAGAACCACTTATTTAGTAAATCAATTACTATATAATAGGTATTACAGACTATATTGATATGCTATAATTAAAATAACTTCCCCACTAAATTTATAAAGATCACTTTGTTTTTTTATGGCCAAACCCATGGCGTATGGAAGACCATGGTCAGGGCTTGAACCTGAGCCACAGCTGCAACCTACGTCATAGCTATGGCAATGCTGGATCCTTTAACCCACTGTGCCACAGTGGGAACTCCAATAACTACTTTAAATTCTTAGACAACCAGGAGACTATTTCACTACCATTTTTACAGGCTGCCTCCTATGGATGAATCAGCAACCTAACTTGATCTTAGTGTCTCAAAGATCAAAATTCAGATTCAGGTTCTAGAGAAGTATCCCAGAGGCCCAGATTTGGCCACATGCCTATCCCAATCTTTGGGTCAATACAGTTGATGTCTTTGTTTGATATACCTACCAAAACTGTATTCAGCAGTATATTTCCTTACAATCATGTAAGGCAAAAACAACAGATGCATTTTTCTTATATATAGTAAACTTTTGATTCCTTATGTAAAGCATATATTCTTTTGTTTGCCCATTTTTATTTTGATTTGTCTTTTTCATGTTCATTTTAAAATCTCATTGTATAAATATTAACAGTATCATTTTCTGTATGTTGCTAATGTTTTCTTCTAGTTTGTTCTATGGGCTTTCAGTTTATGTATTTTCTTTTTTGTCCATATACTCATGTAAAATTTTCATCTGCTAATTCTACAATGAATAATTTTTTGATTTTATGTCTTAGTGAAGCCTTTCCTCAAGCCAAAATTACTGAAATATTCTCATACATCTTTTATAAATTTTACATTTGATTTAAATTTCTAACCTTTAATCTTTAAAGATTGCATTTTTTAAAGAGATACATTGATAAGATGAGGTAGGGATGGAACTTTTTCTCTCAGATTGAAATTTAGTTGCCCCCACAAAAGCTGTTTGATTAGCCTATGCCTAACCACTGATTTGATGTACTTTATATATTTTGAAATAATGTTTATGTTAGACTTTCTCCCTTTCCTTTGCTTCATTGATATATTTGTCAATTTTCAGTATAGACTACTTTATATATTATAACTCCCTAATTATTCCCTCAATATTTAAAAAAATTATTTTAATTTAATTTTAATTTCTTTAAATTTTTTATTATAGTTAACTTACAGTGTTCTGTCAGTTTCTGTTGTATAGCAAAGTAACCCAATTTTACATATATTACAAGAATGTATATATATATATACATTCTTTTTCTCATATTATCTTCCATCATGTCCTATCACAATTGATTAAATATCATTCCTTCTGCTGTACAGCAGGATTTCATTTCTTATCCACTCCAAATGCAACAGTTCTCATCTACTAAACCCAAACTCTCAGTCCATCCCACTCCCCCCACCACTTGGCAACCAAAAGTCTATTCATGAGTTTGTTTCTTTTCTATTAGTAGGTTCATTTGTGCCATATATTAGATTCCAGGTATAAGTGATATCATATGGTATTTGTCTTTCTCTTTCTGACTTACTTCATTTAGTATGAGTCTCTAGTTCCATCCATGTTGCTGCAGATGACATTATCTTGTTTTTTATGACTGAGTAGTATTCCATTGCATATACATACCACATCTTCTTCATCTGTTCATCTGTCAATGGACATTTAGGTTGTTTACATGTCTTGGCTATTGTAAATACTGCTGCAATGAACATACGAGTGTGTGTAGCCATTGGTCTCTATGTCTGTTTTTGTACAAGTACCACACTGTCTTGATTACTGTAGCTTTGTAATATTGTTTGAAATCTGGAAGAGTTATGTCTCCTGCTTGTTTTTGTTGTTGTTGTTGTTGTTGTTTTCCCTCAGGATTGTTATGGCAAATCTGGGTCTTCTATATTTCCATATACATATTTGGATTGTTTGTTCTAGTTCTGTGAAAATTGTCATAGGTTATTTGATAGGGATTGCATTGAATCTGTAGATTGCTTTTTAACAATATTAATTCTTCTAATCCAGTAGCACAGAATACCTTACCATTTATTTGAATCCTCCTTAAAGTCCTTGATAAATGCTTTATAATTCTCAGCATATGTCTTTTACCTTCTTGGTCTGGTTTATTCCTAGGTATTTAATTCTTTTGAGTTAAATCTTAAAGGTATTGTATTTTATATTCCTTTTCTAGTGTTTTATTATTAATATATAGAAATGCAGCTGACTTCTGAATATTAATCTGATATCCTGCTACTTTGCTGAATTTATTGATCCATTCAAGTAGTTTTTGGGTGGAGGTCTTAGGTTTTCACCTGCATAGAGTAACAATTTTAATCTCTTCTTTTCCAAGTTGGATGTTTTTCATTTCGTTTGTTTCACTGATTGCTGTGGCTAGGACTTCCAATACAATGTTGAATAAAAGTGGTGAAAGTGGGCATCCTTGTTTCCTTGTTTTGTTCCAGTTTGAGCACGAAGGCTTTCAGCTTTTCTCTGTTGAGTATTATACTGGATGTGGGTTTGTCAAAAATGGCTTTTGTTATGTTGAAAATTTTAGTGGAGTATATGTTGTACTAGGTTCAAGTGTACAGCAGAGTGGCTCCATTATACATATACATATATCCATTCTTTTTTCCCACAAGGTTACTCTAGAATGTAGAGTAAATTTCCCTGGGCTATGAAGTAGGTTCTTTTGCATCAATTTTGTTAGATTCCTCATATAAATGATATCATATTATATTTATCTTAATCTGACTTATTTCACTTAGTATGATAATCTGTTAGGTCCATCCATGTTGCTGAAAATGGCATCATTTCATTCTTCTTTATGGCTGAGTAGTGTTCTATTATATATACCTTCATCTATAGTTATATATATATATATATATATACCACATCTTCCTAGTCCATTCTTCCATGTCTTAGCTATTGTAAATAGTGCTTCAGTGAACATTGGGGTGCATGTATCTTTTTGAATCATACTTTATATCAAAAAAAGCAACCCCATCAAAAAATGATATGAAGATCTAAACAGACATTTCTCCAAAGACAGACAGATGCCAAAAGTACCTGAAAAGATGCTAGACGTCACTTATTATTAGAGAAATACATATCAGAATTATAGTGAGGTGTCACCTCACGCCAGTCAGAATGGCCATCATCAAAAATTTGACAAAAAATAAATGTTAGAGATGGTGCAGAGAAAAGAGAAACCTCCTACACTGTTCATGGAAATGTAAATTGATGCAGCTACTATGAAGAGCAGTATGGAGATTCCTTAAAGAATTCAGTAGAAAGGTGTTCCCACTGTGGCTCAGCAGGTTATGAACCCAAGTAGTATCAATGAGGATGCAGGTTTGATCTCTGGCCTAACTCAGTGGGTTAAGGATTCAGTGTTGCCTTGAGTTGTGGTGTAGGCTGCAGATGTGGCTTGGATCCTCTGTTGCTGTGGCTGTGGCTTAGGATGGCAGCTGAGGCTCCAATTTGACCCCTATTCTGGGAATATCCATATGCTGCAGAAGTGACTCAAAAAAGCAATTAAAAACAATTCAATAGATCAATACCTTATGACTCAGCAATCCCACTGCTGGCCATATATTCAGGGAAAACCATAATGTAAGAAAATATTCTCTCAAAATTCAGTGACATTTATTCTCCTCGGTGTGTTATTATCTCAAGTTTTTAAAACATGAATTTGAATGTGATTGTATTGAATTTCTAGTTTTCACCTTGATCACTATAGAATGCTCTTTTTCCCTGATTCCACTTCCCATGCTGTATGCCCAGTGGTAGACCTATACTTCACTTATGTTTGAGAAGCTCTTCCTCTGTTTTTATCCAGGAGGCAAATGTCATAGATAGCTGCTCCGAAACGGGACTCTGGGCAGGCTATGCTGTAATCCTTCACTTAATCTCTTGGTGGACCTGGTCACTTGTTGTAACTCCTCCCATTCCTGTTTCTGGCCGTGACCTCCTTAATCCTGGTTCAGCTGGGAACTTGCCTTTTGCAGCAGTTCCCTTTCAGTGTTATGCTTTCCAAGTTCTATTCTGCAAGGTCTCTTTACTAATCTAATACCCATTGTGATTTAATTTAATTTCTATTTTGGTTTTACTTTTATAATACTACTGTAGGTATACTTTTTTAAAAGTAAATATTTTATCTGCCACCTTCATCTTGCCGTTATTCATTCTTTTAATTTCCTTTTTCTCCTCTTTTCCTCTTTGCTATACCACATTTTTAAATCTTTTTGTATGCATCTCTTTTCTTATCCTATCTTTCTTTTTTTCTTACATATGCTTATAGAATAGAAGCTTTTCTCAATGTATTGAATCTCTCCATATCTCTTGTGTGAGTTATCTAGTAAATACCAAAACTCTTTGGTCACTTCACTTTTTATCCTTATTTTCAATACAGAAACACTTTTGTGTTTATTTTCATTGTATCTTCTTACATAAATTCTCTCACTCTTAAGACTGTTTAAAGATGTCTGAAATGAAAGGCTATATCATATATAAGTTGTTTTTTCCTGATGAAGCATATTGTGATATAACTGAATAGATTGCATAGAGGTATAAATTAGTTGCAAAAAATTAACCATAAAATATATATTTCTTACTGGTCTTCAAAAAATGAGTTTTATCTCTCCTTCACAACATTAAAATAAATATGCACATCTTAAGCTGTTATACCAACTGCATATGCTAATGTGACTTATGCAAAGTTAATATCAAGTTTCTTGTATACTTGTAATATTGGTTGTTCCCTTCTGACTGTAAGCTTCATAAAAGTACAGATGGCTGATTCTCTATTATCTCTAAAATATTTAACTAACAAATAACAAGTATTTATTGAATTAAAAAATACACATGATAAATATTTTTAAATTATGTAAATTGTTTTCCAGATTGTTTAGCATAGTTAGGTAAAATGAAGTGTTTGTAAAATAGGTGCTTTATAGAGATCCTTGGTCTCATGTATCTGAACTAAATGTAAACATATAGTTTAAAAAATAAAATTTAACAGTCAACATACAGATTCACATATTCCAAGTATCACACCTATTTCCATAGTAAAGCTTTGGAATATATTCTCCTCAAAATAAATTTGAAATTAGAAAACATATAACATATTTCACAGATTTCATACTTTCTTAATTCAAAATATCATTTTATAACAAAGTTTCTACCATATTTTACTTAAATAAACATCCTCTTGAATCAGAACTTATGACCTACTACATATGTCTCTTGTCATGAAATCTTGTTATGTCAGAGAACTGAAATAAATCCTCAAAATGCTAAGAAAATGTTCATCAAAATTCAACACAGATCTATTGGAAAATTACAGAAAAAAAAAATTTGTGGCTTTGCTAAGGTAAAAATAAAGCTCTCAACTCATCCTTTCAGCCCTAATGATTAATCATAAAATATGATGCAGATGAGTGTGCAATTAAATGTGTGAGGAAAATTCTTTCTCTGGCTTGATCCTAGAGTGAGTGAGTTTGAGAATGGATGTATGCTTCTATATTAACGATCCACAGGTTATACACACAGCAAAAATATAACATGCTTCTACAGTTAACAAAGTCCTATCACTTCCAGCCTTGGGGAAGAATTCCCCCATTTTGGGTATCATAATTCTAAAAGCATCAGCAAATGGATTATGGCTTTAAAGACATGGAAAAATCTGAACTTTTATTATTCATTTCACAGATAAAGAAATAGCTGAATAGCAGTTAGACTATAGAGCCCTGTCTTATTGTTTAAAGGTGATTATTGATCCAAATTCCCTGAACACCCTAGAGAAATAATGTTTTCTCCTGAATTGGCTGTTGGAAATAACTACTTCATTTGCTTATAACCTTATACCCATTTCTTACTTTATTCTATAAAAGTATGGTGTTCCATGGTGGCTTAGTGGGTTAAGGACCCAGTGTTGGTACTGCAGAGATCTGGGTCACTGTTGCGGCACAGGTTCAATTCCTGGCCCAGGAATTTCCACATGCTGCAGGTGCACCCTCCAAAAAAATAAAAATAAAATAAATAAATAAATATATAAATATATATATATATCTTTAATTTATATATGTATTCATATATATGTATATATGTATTTATATAACCCTAATTAGAAAAATAAAGTTTCCAATAACGTATCATACACTATTTTGACTATCCTCAGTTTGCTTATATCTAAGCCTGTCCAGCAAGCTCCTTTGCACAACTTTATTGTCAGCCCCAGGCAGTCAAATAACAGTGTATTACTAATGAGTGAAAATAAGAAAGTTCATAGCAGATGATTATCTCTGGATCATTTAATTATGATAAGATAGTAACCTACTCTTATAATTTAATTAGAAATAATAACAGTGGGCTATTGAATGTAGTCCACACTCAAACAGAATAATGAAACACTAAGTAAAAAATGAAATGGTAGCTTAACAAAAGCAACTGCAATATATAATAATATTAAAAATATAACTTGATTCAGCATATATTAATTCAGTGGCTATCAGATGGCCAGGAAAAAGCCTTAGCACTGCCGATCCACTTTTAACAGAGGAGAGAAACTTTTTTCCCTTATGGCTTTATATTTTAGTGGAGGATGACACACATTAAACTAATGAAATATATACGTATCAGCAGGGAAGGTAACCAGAGTGTATGTTGGTAATGAGTGCTTTGTGATGGTTATTTTAAAAGGCTAGGCAGGGAAGAACTCACTGAGTACAGATATAAAGGAGAAGAGGGACCAAGCCATTAGGTCATCTCACAGAATAATATTTAAAACAGGGGGATGAGCAAGAATAAAAGCATCATGGTGGGGAGGTCCTGTGTTGGCTTAGTGGTAAGGAACCCAACTCGTATCAATGAGGATGCAGGTTCGATCCCTGGAACTGCTCAGGATGTTAAGGATCTGGCATTTCCATGAGCTGAGTGTAGGTCTAGGTCTAGTGTTCCTGTGGCTGTGGTGTAGATGGAGTCTGAAGCTCCAATTTGACCCCTAACCTGGGAGAAAAAAAAAATTACACTGAGGGGCCAGATCACATAGAGTCTTACACTTACTGTGTCCCTAATGATAGATTTACTGAGGGTCTTCTGGTTTATTCCTGGTGTTCCAGCATCTAGCCCAATTTAGCATTAGCATAAGAATTTTATATTTTAAATTTTAGTGTTATTATTAGTTGGTACATTACAATGAACTTGATGGTTTGAGAGCTCTCCAATTTTTACATCCAGCTTCTACTGTAATCCTCCAGTAAGATGTAACACACATACATACTCAATGAACAGAGTTCTCATGTTGACCTATAATCATTTCCTCTGAAATGGAAAAACTTTCTCTTCTCAACCCTTGCCACATACAAGCAACAACTTCTAAAGTATAGTGTACAGAAAATTCAAAGATAAAATTTAACGTTCACTGAAAAACCCTATTGGCCAACTGGTATACTTGTTATGCTGTGACCTATGCCTCACATCTCCTTTTGAGATACAAAGGGGAACAAATAACAGTAATTTTAATGTAGATGAGGAAAATCCTAGGTTATATGTACATTAAGTCTATGTGAGAAAGAGAAGTTGAGCAGTCCTGCCAAGAATGTTTAATGAGTAGTTTGAATATTCTCCTTTCAGTATTTTATAAATTAACCATGTAGTTTATATCTATAAATATCATGTTATATAATGCATTTTTATTTTGCAATAAAGCTTTTCAGCAAATTTGACTCAAAATGAAATACATATTAAATGAAAAATTAAATTCTGAATTGCTATGGTTTTAAAATTGTTGGTAATGAATACATATCTTATATAAAATATGTATCAACCTTTACCATCATTGATGGGCACTCTAGTGATATCACTGACCATGTAAAAATGATAAATACAAATATGCTAAAGAAGCCTCAGTATCTTCATGAAAATTAATAGTGAATTCTCTGCTTGAAGGCAATCATTTAAATAGCAGAAAATCACTTTACAGATCACTCTTTTAATCATGACTTTTCTTTTTTAAAATTATTCAATGAATTTTATTACAGTTATAGTTGTACAACAATTATCACAACGCAATTTTATAGCATTTCTGTCCCAAAGCCCCAGCGCATCCTGCCACCCACCGACCTGTCTCATTTGGAAACCATAAGTTTGTCAAAGTCTGGGAGTCACTATCTGCTCTGCAACGAAGTTCATTGTGTCCTTTTTTTTAGAGTCCACGTGTAAGTGATAGCATGTGATGTTGGTGTCTCACTATCTGGCTAACTTCACTTAGCGTGGTAATATCTAGGTCCGTCCATGTAGCTGCAAATGCCATTATTTCTTTCCTTTTAATGGCTGAGTAATATTCCATTGTGTAAATGTACCACATCGTGTTATTCACTCCTCTTTCAGTGGACATTTAGGTTGTTTCCATGTCTCGGCTATTGTATATAGTGCTGCAATGAACATTGCAGTGCATGTATGTTTTCAAGTTGTGGTTTTCTCTGGATAGATGTTTAGGAGTGGGATTGATAGATCAAATGGTAATTCTATTTTTAGTTTTCTGAGGAATATCCATACTGTTTTCCAGAGTGGTTGCACCAATTCACATTTCCACAGACAGTGTAATAGGGTACCTTTTTCTCCACAGCCTCTCCAGCATTTATCATTTGTAGACTTTTTGATGACTGCCATTATTGCTAATGTGAGGAGGTATCTCATAGTGGTTTTGATTTGCATTTCTCTAATAATGAGTGATGTTGAACATCTTTTCATGTGTTTTTTGGCCATGTGTATGTCTTTTTTGAAAAATTGTCTGTTGATATCTTCTGCCCATTTTTTGATGGGGTTGTTTGGTTTTTTTTTTTTTTTTTTTGGCATGGAACTACAGAAGGTGTTTATAAATTTTGGAGATTAATCCCTTGTCAGTTGCTTCATTTGCAATATTTCCTCCCATTCTGTGGGTTGTCTGTTTTGTTTAGGGTTTCCTTAGCTGTGCAGAAACTTTTAAGTTTAATTAAGTCCAATTTGTTTATTTTTTGTTTTTATTGTCATTACTTTAGGAGGTGGAAGATATTGCTGTGGTTTATGTTGGAGCATGTTTGGACTATGTTTTCCTCTAAGAGTTTTATAGTATCTAGTCTTATATTTAGGTCTTTAATCCATTTTGAGTTTTTGTTTTTTTTTTTGTATGGTGTTAGGAAATTTTCAACTTTCCTTCATGTACATGTGCCTGTCCAGTTTTCCCAGCACCACTTATTGAAGGCACTGTCTTTTCTCCATTGTATATTCTTGCCTCCTTTGTCATAGATTAGTTAACTGTATGTGCATGGGTTTAATTCTGGGTTTTCTATCCTTTTACACTGATCTGGTGAACCTTGCCATTTGCAGTATTTTTATTTCTAGTTGTGGTCTTTTTTTTCTGCCTAGACAAGTTCCTTTAGTATTTGTTGCAAAGCTGGTTTAGTGTTGCTGAATTCTCTTAGCTTTTGCTTGTCTATAAAGCTTTTGATTTCTCCTTCAAATGTGAATGAGAGCCTTGCTGGGTAAAGTAATCTTGTTGGAGGTTTTTTCCCTTTCTTCACATAAGTATGTCATGCCACTCCCTTCTGGCCTGCAGAGTTTCTGCTGAAAAATCTGCCGATAAGCTTATTGGGGTTCCCCAGTATGTTATTTGTTTCTTTTCCCTAGCTGCTTTCAAGATTTTCTCTTTGTCTTTCATTTTGGTCAGTTTGATTAATATGTGTCTCAGTGTATTCCTCCTTGGGTTTATTTTATATGATACTCGTTGCATTTCCTGGATTTGAGTGAGTCATTCCTTTCCCATGTTAGGGAAGTTTTCAGCTATTATCTCTTCAAATATTTTTTCTGTCACCTTCTCTCTCTCTTCTCCTTCTGGCACACCTATAATACAGATGTTGGTGTGTTTAACATTGTCCCAGAGTTCTCTGAGACTCTCTTCATTTCTTTTCAATCTTTTATCTCTTTTTTGTTCTACATCAGTGATTCCCACTAGTCTGTCCTCCTCCTTGCTTATTCATTCTTCTGCCTCCTGTATTCTGCTGTTGGTTGCTCCTAATGAATTTTTTATTTCAGTTATTATATTTTGCAACTCTGCTTGCTTAAGTTTTAAATCTTGTATATGTTTGCTCAATATTTGCTGAGCTCAATGTTTTTCAATTATCAACCTTTGCCTCAGTTTATTTCCAATGTCTTGCATCATCTTCAGCATCATCAGTCTAAAGTCTTTTTCCTGGAGGCTGATAATTTCCAGGTCAATTAGCTGTTTTTCTGGGTTTTTTTTTTTTTTTTCTCCCTTATCTAGGTTATAGTTCTCTGTCTTTTCATTTTTATATGTTTTTGGTGTGGTGTTCTTTTTGCAAACAGTAGAGCTCTAGCCTCTCTTACTTCGGATGTCTGCCCCCCTTGTGGCTGAAGTTAATATGGGGGCTTGCTGTGGACTTCCTGATGGGAGGGACTGGTGCCTGCCCACTGGTAGGTGGGGCTGATTACTATCCCTCTGGTGGGTGGTGCTTGTCTCTGAGTGAGATTAGAAGCAGCTGGGTACCTGGGGGATCTTTAGGCAGCCTATTTCCTGATGGGTGGGGCTGTGATCCCACCTGGATTATTGTTTTACCTGGGGCTTCTCAGTGCTGATGGGTGGGTCCAGATTTTCCCAAAAGGCCACCTCTAGAGGAACACATGCTAATGAATAGTCTAGAGACCTTTGCCTCCAATCTCTTTCCCCCACAATGAGCCACAGTCACCCCCTGTTTTCCTAAGAGATCCTCCAAGAACCACAGTCAGGTCCAACCCAGATTCCTATGGAGCCTCTGCTTTCCCCTGAGACCCAGTTCACATGAAAGCCTGTGTGTGCCTTTCAAGAATGGGGTCTCCATTTCCCCCAGTTCCATGGATCTCCTGCGCACAAGCCCCACTGGCCTTCCATGCCAGATGCTCTGGGAGCTCTTTCTCTCAGAGCCAGATCCCCAGGCATGGTGACCTGACATGGGGCTCAGAACTCTCACTCCTGTAGATTAGTCTCCATGATACAATTATTTTCCAGTCTGTGGTTGTCCACCCAGTGGATATGGTGTTGATTATGTTATATAATCACCCTTCCTATGGTCTTGATGTGGCTTTCTCTGTCTTCTGGAGTAGGATATCTTTTTGAAAGTATCCAGTCCTTTTGGTTGAAAGTTCTTCAGCATTTGGTTGTAATTTTGTTGTTTTTAATGAGAAAAGGTGAATTCCAGACCTTCTATTCTGCCATCTTGATCCTGTCTCCACCCTATATTTTCTAATTGCCTAAATTCCCTGAACATCTGAGGTCCTTCACATCTGCCCCAGCTACTCAGGAAAGATGAACCCCCACTTTTCCGCTTGGTGAACACAGCTTTCAAAGCCCACTTCTCAGTCACCTCCTCTATGAAGCTTTCCAAGAGCTTCACTGTATTCTCAGTGCCCCACACTCAGCAATATTCCAAAATTGTTTGTTTGATTTTTCACTTAGAACAAATGAGACTTTTAAATTTTCAAGTTTCTCTATGTGTGTTACAAGTGACATAATAGTAAGGTTAAAATGTTGCCTCTACTAGCAAAATAACTTTACAAAAATCAAGTAACCTTATTTTTACATCAGAGTAATCAGAATGTTTTAAATAGAAAATCTATCTATTTAAAAATGATTTGAGTATATGCAATTTGTGGACTCCAGATCAAGCTTTTGGAAGTCCATTTGGATGATGATAAAACATTGGATATTATTGATAATGTTATCATAAACTTATTTAAAAGGTTCAGCACTAAGTTTCAGTTATTTATTCCTGAGGTGATAATTTGAATATAAATTTTAATAGAGCAGATCATGACAAAACCATGTTTTTTTTTTCCTCTAAAGTTAGAAACATACAGCTACAAATACATGCTTTGAATTGTTTGTGGTCTGCTCATAAATCATGATTGCTTTCAAAGATACTTTAATAGTCTATGAATTAAAATGAAAGCCTTAATTTTCAAGTTGTATGCATATGCACATTCACACACACATTCACAAATTATTCAATCATTATCTTACTGATTCTGTAGTCCCTGAGGGATAATTGGGGGGGGGGTATAATTCCTTAAAGTCTCTACCCTTTACCAAACGTGTTCGCTGACTTTATCCACTAACTTGAAGAATTGAAAGACCATTCACTTTCCCATCCCCTCTGACAATGCATTATTTCAAGCTGTCTGACATTTCTCATTTAATCACTTTTCTAGCCTCCTATATCCTCCCTTCCTACGTATTAACTCTTCACTCAGTTCCTTTTGTGTTTGTCTCCAAATTCATCAGCAAATTAATTTTTACCACATCCTCAAAATTCAACTCAAGTGTCTTCACTTATATTTAGCCCACTCCAATATTCATTCTCCTCTAGTTATTCTGTGTTACCTCTTATCAGGGAAAACATCCCTGGGTGACCTGTTTTGTCTTCCTTCTCAGTTAGATACTTGATGGCATGGATTCCATATAGCTTTTAAATCTTTGGAATCTAACCCAGTTCCTGGTACATAGTTGTAGTTAATAAATGCATATTAAATAAGTGAATCAATATAGGTGCTATACCAGTCATAAAATTATTTTTCTAGGCATGTGGATTTTCTAATAAGTGTATCTTTCTTGTACATAGGTATTCTTTTTATTTGATACTAGTCAGAGTCACTTTTTTCTCTTATAGATGTCTAGATGCATTTCCTAATTCAAAATGCCTTTGTAATTCTAATTCTGAAGTTAACGTGGTAAAACAATCTCACACATATAAAACTCATCCTTTTTATTAATAGTAAAAGCACTAGGATAACATAATGTATTTGAGTAGTTTTGCCAAACAGACCCAAACAAACTAATTACTTTTGCTGCTACATTTTGGGGGTTAATTTTAGACTATCCTTTGCACCGTAGACTATACCTCTTTGCTTTCCAACTGCAGGTATTGAGAATAAGTATGAGTTATTCCAAGTTAGCGTCTTTGAAAGATCAGGAAATATGTGTGATTTCTGGTTAAAGTATATCTTTTATCAATTTTTTCACTTCATTCTTTATTTCAAAATTGTTGGTCAGTTCTATTTGTGTTGTAGTCATGGAATTTATAAACTGAAAAATATTTTTAATTGCATATACAAATATATAGATGTATGTGTGTTTGTAATACACATATATACATATATATTATTTTACCTAACATATTCACATACATTAGTACTTTGAGGGATGGAGATACATGTACATGACCATAAATTTGACTACATATTTTTAGCATTAATTATGGAATGTAAATACTGGTCAAATTAATTTCCTCTCATTCTTATGCAGAAAACTCTTGCATTTATAGATGAGAGAAAATAATAACAATGTTCTTCATTTATGTTCTTCAGTTACTTGGCCCTTAAATACTAATTTTCTGCATTTATATGCACATATATATGTATTTAAAACTTCCTAAAATAGTAGTATTTTCCATATAACAGAAAACATTTATATTTTAAAGTAAGATCTTTTAAAAATGTTTTATTGTACTTTTATTAAAAGTGAAATCATGAATACTTTCAATAAAAGGTCAAGACTATTTTAACTAAATACTACTTGTTTTCATTCACTCAAAAGTAACTTGAGAGAATTTGACATACATTTTAAGACATTAATTTTCCAAAAATTATGTGCACCAGTCAAAAAAAAGAGCAAATATTTGTTTCACTTTACAGAGCATATATACTGCCTTATTTCTAATTCATTTTATACTGGGGAGAATATTAAAAGTTATTTAATGAGATAACATATAGGCTTCCCAGCAGTAAATAGTCTCTTGTTTTATCTATTATTCTCTCTTTGTCATTTTATTCTGCCAATCTCCATTTTTCTTATGAAATATATATATGCATATGAGATTTTTTTTAGATTTCCAGAGATAATGAAATTAATGTTTCAAATATTAATGGTTCATCTGGATATATATTTTCCCTAATACTCTGAAAGTTACTTCTGGATATGATGAGCACAGTGTTAAATTTTACCAGGTTCATAATGATGAGTCAAATAACATTTTTTTATAGATGTTCCACTTGTCTACATGAAATGCCCCCTACAAGTGTAAATTCCTCTTTCATAAAATATCCTTACAAGACTAACTAAGTTTGTCGAAATACCTGCACTTTCTAATTTATCTAAACTTTATAACTTGTTGGCAAAATAGAGTACTTCTGTAATTAGTCTTACTTTTTGCTGAAATGAGGAAGGCATGTTGCAGTTGATAAATCATCACTTTGAAGATGACATTATTAAAATCCATAAAAAGGATCACGTATATCATTTTTAATGTATAGTATAGAAAAAGACTTGGGGGGCATAATTTATTCATGCATAGAATTCTTTTCAAATTGGCTTCAGCAGCAACAGTAATAATCCCAATGACACAAAGGCATGTGTAGATGCAGTCTGAGTAATAGAAAACAAGATGGAAGGTATTAAGAATCATCTTTCTTGGATTTCCCATGGTGGCGCAACGGAAACCAATCCGACTAGGAAACATGAGGTTGCAGGTTTGATCCCTGGCCTCGCTCAATGGGTTTAAGGGTCTGGTGTTGTCCTGAGCCGTGGTGTAGGTCGCAGATGAGCCTTGGATCTGGCATTGCTGTGCTTGTGGCATAGGCCGGAAGCTATAGTTCCAATTTTACCCCTAGCCTGGAAACCTCCATATGCCAAGGGTGTGGCCCTAAAAAGTCAAAAGAAAAAAGAAAAAATATTTTTTCTAGACCAAAACAAACAAACAAACAAAAAAAAGTTTCAAAAACAATGGTAACATCACAAACCAGAAAATTCTGCCTGAATTTAATGAGACAGTTGTGAAGCTATCTAATCTTATAACTGTAAGAATAGTATGTATCTATGTACATTCAAGTGTGAGTATGAATTGACTTGAGTAATAGGAGATAAGTATGCTTATCTGGCTTAGAATGTTTAAATCAATGTGTAGACCTTTCTTAAGGCAAGCTTTTGGAGTAAACTATTTTTTTCTAAAAAATATAAGAGGAAACAGAGTTGATGACCTATGATAAAGTAGTTTTTGATCCCTCAACCTTGTGTTTTTTCAATACAAGGAATGAAGTGTAGAATTAAATGAGCATTCACCCTGAATCATTATGCTAACAAATTTTCAATCTTATCTTGGTTTCCTTTAAGTATCAGAGAATATAATTTTATAATATATAACATACAAATATACACTTTTTAGTAGCTATGAATTTATTTATATGTTCAAGCTAATACATTAAAATTATATTTATAAATGATAGTATCATCTCCTTTGAATAATAAAATGTGAGATTGGAATAAAAAGAAATTCCTGCATATTGTCATTTAAGAAATCTGATTATAAGACATTTTCCAAGATAATGGAATCAGTACTGCAGTTTTTCTTCTTAAGTTTTTCTAGTGTGCTTTTTAAGTACTGTTGTTTGGTTCAGATGAACACTTCCTAATTTGTCTATATCAGTTTTATCCTAAAATTTATTTAAAATGGAAAGTAGACTTCTAAACTTAGAGGAAATATCTTGATTTTCTTGTAATGGTATTAAGCATCATAAACTTACTGTCCACTTTTTTTAGAGTGTGCTGTAGTGGTGGCTGTTGAGCAAAAGTGACAAGAAGACATTCAATAGGTGAAAAAGATAGTATACAGTACTAAAGCTTCTACAGAGGGGAATCTTTTCAGATACTCCTCATTCCCTCATCCTCCCTATCCTTAGGATGATTTATGAAGTAGGATTCACATCTGCTGGTCTTTGCAGCCCCATGAATGAAAGGTCAATGCTCACAAAAAGCCCTGGATTTTGACTTCTGCCAGGTCTCTTGAATTCATTTGTTCTCTTTCAGAGCTGTTTGCCTCTGTACTTTCGGCCCCACATGCCGTAAATAGGTCTCCCAATAATTTCAGATTGGAGATAGCAGAACTCTTGTCACTTTCCATCCAGCTTTGCTTGTTCGAAAATTGTCTTTTTGACTATTTTGCCAGAACATTGTGGATGGTGGAGGTGATAAAAATGGAAGAGTGATATTTAGAGCTACAAAATATATATACTGCTTTTAATAAGTAGAAAATAATTCAATTAATGGTGACCTCTGAATAGTACAATGTGATTTACATATGCATTTTGTTTATTCCTTAAAACAGCTCAAGAAAGCAGGTGGTATTAAGTCCATTTTAAGGATAAGGAATCTGAAGCTCACAATGGTAAAATAATTATCCAAGGGATGAATGAAATTAGTAATGAAAGAATCTCTAGGGAAAACTGCATGGATTGAGTGGATTGAGAAGTTAAGATAGAGAGGTCAATTTTTCAGTCCATTTAGCAGTCAATTTACAGAGAGTAAGCTGGTCTGACAGTCACATGGGGTTTATGTTTGGGGGTAGGATGCTGCCGAAGAACCAAAGATGACAATTTTAAAAGAAAACAAGAATGAATAACAGATGAAACATCATCATGGAGTAGAAGAGCAATGGTGAGTCACGTGGATGGTTAGGCTTTCACCAGAAACAATTATGGTAAACTTTTCAGCTCAGTGGTACACTTTTAAACTACTGGCATATTTTGAAAAGCTTTTGTAAACCTCAATGACAACGTCTTTAAAAATTTAAGGGATAAACAAATTAATGGACTATATAACCAGTAAAAACTGCTTTAGAAAGAATTAGAAAATATGATTGTTTTCAATAATTATTAAAGGAAATGAAATCATTATTTAATACCTCTTAATTTTAAAAAAAGGAATAAAAGACTCACCAGAAATTGGAAAGTTGATATGCAAATCTACCAGGTTATGTTATTTCCAAAATTATACAGATGCCTCCCAAAAAATGGAAAACAAGAGGTTCCTCTGCACTGCATTTTATGAGGGAAAATAATTTTGATAAAAAATTAGAGGTGGTATGAAAAAGAAAATTAGTACATCTACTGTGTTCATGAATATAGATGAAAAACTTCTAAACAACATATTAGCAGACCAAACCCAATCTCTATAAAAATATTAATAAAGGTCCAATTTATGTATATGAAATTATTGTAAGAATGGTTTAATAACAGCAAAATATATAAATGATACTACATTACCAATTAAATGAAATCAACTATATGAATAAATCAAAAGATGCAGAAAAATTAACATGATTCAGAATGAAATGTCCTTCTCTGTAATAGGAAAACAAGAAATATTTATTAGCCTTATAAATGGTATCACTCAAAAAAGAAGAGAAAAAGGAAGTCCCCATAACAAACATCATCCTAGGTGGTGGAATTCTAGAAATATTCCAATTAAATTCAGGAACAAGATATTGATGTTCTCTATGAATACTCTGATTCAACAAAGGATTCAAGCTCTGGCCAGCACATAGGATGGGGAGAGAGATAACAGTTACAAGGATTGATGAATACTAATAGTACCATTGTACTAGCATATGATACAATTGGTTACATAGAAATCCTCATGAGTCCCCAATCAAAATCTAAGCAGTAAAAACAGAAATTAGCACAACATTGTAAATCAACTATACTTTAATAATAGAATAAATTATTGTAAAAAACACAGGGAACTATATACATTCTCCTGGGATATATATGTATATCTGAGTCACTTTGCTAAACAGCAGAAATCGACGCAACATTGTAAATCAACTATATTCTAACAAAAATAAATAAATAAAATCTATACAATAGAAAGCAACAGGAGTAATGTGACTGTTTACAAGGTCAGTAAATAAAAGTCAAATGTATTTGTATGTGCCACCTATGAAGCATTAATTTTAATTTAAAAAATTTTTAAAAATTTAACATACTAACACAAATGATAAAGCAAGAATAAACAAAGTGTATATAAGACCTGCAAGCAGAATTTTTTTTAATTTATTGAGGAACTGTAAAGAATAAGTAAATTGACAAATCCTATATTCATGGATGAGGAAATAAGTAATATTGTACGGATATTATTTCTTCTGAAGTTGACCAGTGAGTTTCATGCAACTCCAACTTTTAAAAACTTATAATTTTTGGTTTTATTTTTACTTTTATGGAATATGACATGTTAACTTTAAAATGTATTTAGAAAAGCAAAGAAGAAATACTAGATAAGATTTTTTCATGCTTAGTGAAATATGGACTAACTATAAAGCCATAGTACTTATAGGAGTGTGGTAGTGGTGCAGAGATGGGCAAATTCATGAATAAAATAGTGTCCAAAAAGAAGACTACATCCATATGGAAATTTGCTTTATGATGATTTGCATGGTAGAAAGTTGAATTATGTAATAAAAAAAGATGGTTTTATAAATGAAGAAAAAAATTGGTGCACAGAAGCCAAAAGGAAGGAAAAAAGGAAGCAAGAAAAGAAGAAATGGGGAAAGTGAAAGGGAGAGCAGAGGACATAGAAAGGCAGTGAAGAAAGAAAAAGAAGAAAGGGATCCCTACTTACTATCGCTATAGAATATTGTGAGCATTTTGTATATATCATGTGTTCACCTCTATTACAGTACCTCATAGCATCCCGCCACATCACCACAAAAAGATTCTATGTTAAAAATAAAACTGAAAAGAGAGTAAATGTGAATTCTCTTTTGACTACTGGAGAAACAAATTTTTTTCTTATGTAAAACTATCTAAAGTGCTCGCCATTTATCACAAGATTGATAATCCTGAATACATTAAAATTAATATCTTGTTTATTACAATACATTTTAAGGAAAGCAAAAGAAAAAAATTTTTAACTGTAGAAGGTATTAGTAAACGACAACAACAACAACAAAACCCAAAAAGGATTAAAATCAGCAAGTAATGGGAGTTCCCTTCGTGGCTCAGCAGTTAACAAACCCAAGTAGGGTCCATGAGGGTACGGGTTCAATCCTGGCCTCGCTCAGTGAGTTGGGGATCCAGCATTGCTGTGGCTGTGGCTTAGGCTGGCAGGTGTAGCTCTGATTCAACCCCTGGCCTGGGAACTTCCATATGCTGCAGATGCAGCCCTAAAAAGCAAAAAATAAAAATAAAAAAATTTTTAAAATCCACAAGTAAAGAATATTTACCAATAAAATGGAGTAAAGATATGAAAAGGCATTTTACAAATGAAGAAATACATGAAATTAAAAAGTGTGACATTAGAACTTTTAGAGAGGGTGGGCTCAGCACAATTTTTTCCACATTCCTAATGGGTAGATGTTTGGTATAATTTCTTTAAGAAACCAATTGGCATTATCTGGAAGTATTGCATGTAAGTACACACTACTTGGAAAGCAGTCACTCTCCTTGAGTGCTAGAATGTATGTACAATAATGAATTTTTTATAAGAACATAAAACTAATCCATCTAAACATCCACTGGCATGGATTTTAAAAGACATTTTCACATACATGATATTAAACACAGCAGTAGAAATAACTCCAACCACGCATGGACAGAAATTCACCTACTACATGTAGGAATCTTAGTAACAATGTTAAGAAATAGTAAAATACAAACAATGTGTTATTTATGGCATGCTTGATAACCTGAAATTCAGAATAGTGCTTGCCTTTATTAATGAGGAAGGGGTGGTATAGGGAAAAAATACAGAAATATACTTAAGTTGTTAGAAATGTTCCACTTTTTGAGATGGGCAATTAGTACATAGGTGCTTACTATATTATACATAATATTAAAAACCAATAATAGTCGAAGAAAATATTGCAACATGTCTAACAAAAGGTAAATATCCATAATACAATAATACTTAGGGAAATACAGGAAAATTTCATGTTCTAAATATTTGTATTTATTATTGTCTGGTAGTGCTGTTCCAGTTATTTTTATATGTTTCTATTATATTTATGCCCTCTTTATAGTATATTAACCAAATGTTTTTTCAATGATGCTAATTTAAATGAAAAATATCACCCATAATATGTAAAGAGTTCAAAAGATAATAATAAAATACAATTCATGGAAAAGACGGACAAAGCTTTGACAATGCACATATATGTAAAACTGCAAATCTATTTTCAACCCACTTATAAACAGGGAATTGTGATTTTTTTTTTTTTGTCTTGTTGCCTTTTCTAGGGCCGCTCCTGCAGCATATGGAGGTTCCCAGGCTAAGGATCTAATCGGAGCTGTAGCTGCCAGCCTATGCCAGAGCCACAGCAATGCAGGATCCGAGCCGTGTCTGCGACCTGTACCACGCTCACGGCAACGCCGGTACTTAACCCACTGAGCAAGGGCAGGGATAGAACCCGCAACCTCATGGTTCCTAGTCGGATTCATTAACCACTGCGCCACGACGGGAAATCTGAAAGTGTGATTTTATAGTAACAGGATCATGGCATTTTTCACTTATTGCAGAAATATCATAAAGTTGTTTATATGCAGTGTTTTGGAGTTTCAAGGAAATGAAACATTTTCTACAGTGGGAGCCATACAAAGGGTTATATGATGTCTTAGTAGAACGTTTCCTTTCTAGATTAGCCTTCAAAACATAATACAGTTTTTCACATAAGTGTATTCAAATAATGTTAACTACAAAAGTTTATTTTTTGTGATAGTGAAACCCTAGAAAGAGCTTAGAAGTGCGTGAAGTGACTTTTTCAATTATGGAATGTACACTTATTTAATGCATTCACTTATAATCCTGATACATACACTCACAGAAAGATCGCTGACATTTTTGTCAAAAAACACACATAAATTAAAAGGATGTGTAACACAATCCCATTTATGTTAAAAATATGTGTGCGATAAAATTTACATGTGTTCATTTATGTATGTAATCATATGGAAAATGTCCTTGGATGACTGCATATAGTTGCCACTTCGTATCTGTAGAGAATTGGTTCCAGAACTCTCCAGACATCAAAATCTACAGATGCTCTAAGTCCCTTACCTGAAATGGCATAGTGTTTGTGTATACTTTAAATCACCTTGAAATTACTTATAATACCTAAGACAATATAAAGGCTATGTAAATAGTTGTAAATATAATATAAATGTTCTATGAACAGTTGCAGCTCAAGAAATTAAAAATTTTTTTAAACTTTCTGGCTTTTTAGAAATATATATTTTCAATCCCAGTTTGGTTGAATCTGCAGATGAGGAATTCGCAGATAAAGAGGGCCAACTATATTGTATTATTACTGTTGGTTATCTCTAGGGCAAGAAAGGTGAATATTCCAAATATTCTGTCCTGTTTCAACTTTTTGCAAGAAAATGGGCATGTGTGCTTGTATAACTGGCTGATTCCCTGCCTTGTAATTTTCCCCAAGGTAGGTGACATTATTAAGCACGCTGCAAACAGTAGCAGAAGAAGCAGGGGGCATTTATCACAGCTGACCCAACACTTAGTCTTGGGTATTCCTGGGTGGCAAATATTGCCAGACAGGTCAAAAGACAAGGGGAAAGCTGGCTTCTATTTGCAAATTCAAATTGCAAATTGAATTTGAAATTGAAACATTGGAAACAGTTGGCTAGAACCCCAATGCAGCCTGATCAATTTCTCCCAGTAATGGAGAAGGCAGAAAACTCTCAAAGACATACTTACTGGCCTAATAGTCACATTTATTTAATTATTCCAAAGAGAAATGTGGGTTAATAAAAATAAGCAAATGAAACAGTGTTATATACAACGCTAAATTCACTCTGGATTATGTGAACTGCATATCACATCTAGGAGCATGTCTTAATGAAAATTACTATAACTCATTACTTTCATTTTTTCAACTGTAAAATTGATAAAAGGAAATAGATAATATTTATTATGGAATATATAATGACAACATTTTTAAATTAAGACATTAATACTTTTATTTTAGAATTTCATTCTGGATAAGAATTTAATATTTTTCAATAAAATCAAAATCTTTCATTAAATGAAATGCTAATAAAAAAGTAAAAATGTACTCATTTTGAAATACCAATCATGTGCCATAACATGCTTATTTTTCAGGTTAAACTTTTTCCGTGATGTTCCTGATTTCAGAGTGTTAGCCTGTGGTGGAGATGGAACCGTGGGGTGGATTTTGGACTGCATAGGTAATGAAGACACATTTTTAACATGGCTGGGATGAGAGTGGTAACCTAAATTCTATGTATTTAATGAATTCATACATTTGGGCGCTACATTTATATAATTAGATGTCTGGCATGTTACACACTTTTACTTGTTTAATTTATTCTTCTATATTTCAAATCTTTGACAAAAAAAATTATAAGTATTTAGAAATCCTTCTTTTCTCTTCATTTCTCATGGGATTTGATAAACCCTCAGATATTTCCAAAACTGCACTGATTTGTTAAAAGCAGGTCCTTCACAAACAGGAAAGAGTAAATTCAAAAGTTTTGCTGTGTACATATGTTGAAGCAACTTTTCTTTAATCAACGTGGTTCAGAATATTCTATCTTTTCTTACCCTAAAAAAAATTCAGATTAAAAATGAATACCTATTTTCAGCCCATTTTTGATAAGCATCTAAAAACTTTATGAACATGTTTTTACAAACAAGAAAAACAGTGAAAATTTTATTCTTTGTCCTTCTAATAAACAAAAATGTCAGTAGTATTAATATATTTTAAGGAGAAAACTAGAATTCAAGAATTACAAAAATTAAAGAGTTGCTTTAACAGTGTCTGAGGGCTTGTAAGAATTACAGCAGTAGGATATTGTTGGTTTGCATTAGTCCCCAGAATCTAAGCCTTGGCTACTATGCCGTGGCAGATCCCTACATAATTTCTTCCCATTCTTTTTTATTTTATTTTTATTTTATTTTTTTAGGGCCGCAGCTGTGGCATATAGAGGTTCCCAGGCTAGGGGTTAAATCAAAGCTGTAGCTGCCTGCCTACGCCAGAGCCACAGCAACATGGGATCTGAGCCTCGTCCATGTCCTGCACCACAGATCATGGCAAAGTAGAATCCTTAACCCACTGAACAGGGCCAGGGGTCGAACCTCCATCCTAATGGATGCTAGTCGGGTTCATTAACCACTGACCCACGATGGGAACTCCTCCCACCCCAGTCTTAAACGCAGACACCTACTTACTTTGAGGAGCCCAGAAGGGGAAAAAAAATAAAGTAATATATGTTTGTGAGATTTATTCAAGGTGTATAATGATTCACACAAAAGCATTTGGAATTTCAGTGGCAGATGTCTTTACTGAACCCAAACCCTGTTATATAAAGTTGTATTTCAAACAAAACCTGATGATCCCTTCCGTTGTTGACTCTGACACAAGGCAGCACTATAGGTAGGAGCAGCACATTCATTGTCCACTCTTGACTAACTTTTAGAATTCCACTGTTTTCAAAATATTTTATTCCTTATAGTAAAATATACCTCAAGTTGATGTTGCAAAAGTACTTCATGTATCAACCTACTCCTCCACTCTGGTGACATTCCTGAATGTATATTCCTATGTTGCATATACTTGCATCCTTGAGAATTTCAATGGCCTTAAATCAAACTTGCCACAATTTTTAACTGGGTTAACATACTGAAATAGCTTTTCTCATGCCTAAGTCTTGAAAATCCCCATCATTCTTTGTGAATTATGATATTCACTTGTATTTTGGAAATTGCCATAGGTACATACAAATTAATCATAATTTATAGTTGTATATATCCATAAAATATAACTTTCTAAGCACCTAGTCGAGTTCCTTTATGTAATGTATGTTTTTATTGTTGTACTGTGATCAAATTTTTATTTTATTTTAATTTTTCAATTCTACAGAAAAGGCTAACATAGTCAAACATCCTCCAGTGGCTATTCTGCCTCTTGGGACCGGCAATGATCTAGCAAGATGCCTGCGATGGGGAGGAGGTAAAATAGTTAAAACAACAATGAAAATCTTAAAAACAGATATATAGTACAGAGTATCCTTCCCCACCAAAATTTCTTCACTGCACGACAACTTCTATGTGATTTTTACAAATATAATTGTCATTAGCTATATACAGTGTATAATTTTGAACAGTTATCTGGGGTAGAGAAACAAATGGTGGACCAAGACTTGGACTGTGAGTGCTAATTACATATTTAATGGGGCAGGAGAGCTTCTAACCCTCTCTGGTTTTTGGACCTGTAACTTAAGAAATGAGATATATATGAGTTAACTCTAAAATAATGTTCTGATTTTTGGAGTTCCTTGTGATGGAGCAGGTTAAGGATCCATTGTTGTCACTACAGTGGCCCAGGTCACTGCTGTGGTATGGATTTTATCCTGGCCCAGGAACTTCCACCTTCTGTAGGTACAGCCAAAAAATAAAATAAAATAACTCAGATTCCTAATCTCTGAGCTGTTTGGATAAAAAACACAAAGTTAAAATTTGATAAGCTAACAAGTGACTTGTCCAGGAATGAGTACATGAAGTACCACATTTTCTGAGACCCACTTTACAGTAGGTAGTGTGTTCTGCTTTGGGATACAGGAATAAGAACAGAAAGAAAACACAATCTTCTTTTAAGTAGGGGCTTAAATTCTAGTGGAACATTAGGTCCTATATAAATTGTGAGACTTCCTATTGACAAGAAAGATGACAATCAGCATAATGAACAACCTCATCTAGGAACTGACTGGAAGCCATAGGGAGGTGGATAATGACAGAGCCATTTAGAAATGAGGGTGGACTTTATAAGCAGAGGGGATATTAGGACCCAGAGGTAGGAAGGCACTAGACATACTGAAAGAACTCAAAATGGAATAGTGTAGATGGAACAGTTGAGTAAGCAGAGAATATTTCAAGATCAGATCTTAAAATAATTTGATGCATCATTAATAGTTATCCTTACGCGAAGATATCAAAGAAAAGAAAACCATATTTTGCTAAAGAAGCAAGAACTGAATTCTGAGTATTTTTAGCCTCTAAGTTTACTTGGGGAAGTCCAAGAAGTATCTACCATGAGAGTGTGAATCAGAAGCCTTTGGGGAGCTTGTTAAAAAATGTGGTGGACTGACCTCACCTCAAATATGCTGAATGGAATCCCTAGAGCTGGGTTCTGAGCAGTTGATTTTATTTTTAATAAACTCCCTAACTAACTCAATTTACAACAAAATTTGAGAACAATTGTTCCACAAGTACCTGGGTAACTTGTGAACTCTAAGATGTATATATGTATTTGTGTATATGACAGAATTTGTGACCAAGTTAAAAACTTCATATATGATACATTTATAATTTTCATTAAGGATTTAATTTAGTAAAAGAATATTGGAGTTCTCATCATGGCTCAGCTGAAACGGATCTGACCATGAGGTTGCGGGTTCAATCCCTGGCCTTGCTCAGTGGGTTAAGGATCCGGCATTGCTGTGAACTGTGGTGTGGGACACAGACGTGTAGCTTGGATCTGGTATTGCTGTGGCTCTGGCATAGGCCGGCGGCTATAGCTCCGATTTGACCCCTAGCCTGGGAACCTCCATATACTACAGGTGTGGCCCTAAAAATTACCAAAAAACCTAAGAATATTATAAACTATTGAGTTAAACTGTATAGAATCTACATATAGATATAGGTAGGATGAGTCATTGTTTATGGGATGCTCATATTTGTCAGTATTTATATATGGGTATTGACTGAATGGAAGGGAATCATGCATATGGCTTCTTATATAGTTCTCTGGAAAATAATTTTGATATTTGAAAGTTAATAATTTTATTTTGGTTCTAAGCTAGCAAATGACTTAAGTCTCAAAATTGATATGGAATTCCATTTGGGGGAATCTCTTACTATTTCCTTATAAAACAGTTTTAAAGATATAACCATGGCCAAAGACACATGGATTATAGTATATGTCAAAGTTTATGTTGATGACAAACTCTTGTCTAGCATGTGTTAGCGCTGTTCTAGTTGCTGCATATAGAGTAAGAAAATAAAGTGTCCATCCTCTTTTGGAGATTACATTTTCACTGAGTACAGAGAAAATAAATCATTGAAAAATTAACTATATAATTACAAAATAAAATCAAGGCTATGTATGAATCAAACAGTGCATTTTTAGAGGATAACAGAAGGAAACTATTCAGCTAGATGGTCAATAGGGCCTCGTGGATAAAGCAACATTTAAGCTGGATTTAAAACATGAGGAAGGAAAAATAGCTCTCTGTATTGGAAGGAGTGAAGGAAGGCTGATGAGACTCTAAGGAGTCTTGAGGTGGGGGGTGGGCACAGTTTTGAAAGGGTTTCAAAAGGAGAGTGACACAATGACTTTTATGTTTTCAAAAATAGATTAATCGAGGGGTATAAACACTGTCAATAAAATGTGGAGAATCCTAGTTTTCAAAACAAGAATTGAATTACCATTGTAATTAGAGAATAAAAGGAATGGGCTATGGTGGTGGTATTGCAGGTGAGGCAAATGGATAAATGGAGTGATGTTTTCAAGGACAGACTGATAGAATTTGCCAGTTAGTTGGACCAGGGCTTTAGGGAAAGTGAGGTATCAAGTGAAGTAGCAAGATGCCCAAGCTGAACCATTAGGAAAATGGATTTACCATTTGCTAGAGTTACTGATAAAGAAGCAAGCTCTGGAGTGGGATTACTTCTGTCAGGTGTTTAACTTTGTGCAAGTTGCTTAACAATGGTGCTTCAGATCCTCAGCAGAATTTGAAGAAAGTAATAGCATATGACTTGTAGGTTTTTATTCCCAACTATCAAATTGTTTGCACTGAGTCCTTTCTGCAATTGTACTAATTATCATTATGCTTAATATTTAGGAAAGAAAGTATTTTATTCAACCAATAATCATTTGTTACACTTAATGTCACTGGAATATATTGTCATTAAGCTTAAATTTTACAAGTATATTTCCATATTTTGGAGAATATAAAACAGTACAAATGTAGGATGTCCTAGGGTATTTGAAAAATACTAAATTTACATTTTCTTTGCAATTTTTCTGTCAATAATCTCCTGAACAAAAGTTCTGAAGTTAATTGCAAGAAAGATGTTGTTTTGTGAGAGTTAAAGGGATAAGGACAGTTTTAGATTGAGCATACTCTTACAAATATATGTGTTATTATTCTTTATTTGATTTTAAATTTATAAAAATTTGTATGACTCTTTAGATAGAGTCAGTCATTATGATAACATATCATTAAACCAAAGATAAACACTAATTATGTTTTCATTTTTTTAGCCTAGAGTGATTATAGGTTTTAAACCAAAATAATAGAAGCAAAATACCATCATTCTTTTCTAGAAATATGCTTTTGTTTACATATTTAGTATGTTTAATTTGTTTTTTTAAAATATTATCTTCTTGAGATCAGGAATACTATTTATAGTTATGGATCATTATTTAAGAAGCTTAAGCATAGATAAATACAAATAAGTAGGGCATAGATATTTGTTAAATGAGGGACTACAGTTTGGATTTCTTCACCTTTGTGAATTGGTTCTGAACTGCAGATATGTTTCTCAAGATAGATTTATTGTCTTTTTCCATTTAACTTGGCTAGAAGGCTGATTGATACCAGCATTTGTCATACTTAGATATAAAATCCTTGAGAATATATCCAATGGTAAAGAGTTTATGTTGACTGACCCTACTTTAACTCACTGTGTTAATTAATTTTCACTAAATTCATTTCCATTATGTTCTCTTCCAGTCAGTTACCATTCTTGCATTTTTCCAGTATTATGTTAAATGATGCATCTCTTCACCTGAGATATAGCTGAGGACAAGCTCAATGCTTACTTTAAAGCATTATCATTTACTCATATTTTGCTGAGTGTGTGAATATTACTATATATTATACTATATTTCCCTACTATATTATACAATATTGTTTTAATACATATAAATTCATTTTTACCTGAATACTGTCATACTTATTTTCAAACCAGAATAGAATTTTCAAAATATTTAACTGATTTTTCTCCAGTTCTACAGGGAAGCATGTATATTTGAGGGGTTTAAAAGAAATTTAAATTAGGAAGAAAATAAACATTGAGAATGAGTGTAGAACTACTAAAAAACATCTGGAAAATAAGTAGGCTTAATTATTATAGTCTTCTAGTTTAAACAAATCAATGTTTCATTATTGAGTACAACTATATGCATCTTATGTGTGCTCATAAGTTTTGAATTATGCTATAAAATATAGTATATCCTTCAAAACAATGTATTAATTAATGTATTAAATAGTGCATGGGAAGTTTCCCATTGTGGCTGACAGTAAGGAGCCAACTAGTATCCATGAGGATGTGGGTTCAATCCCTGGCCTCGATCAGTGGGTTAAGGATCTGGAGTTGCCATTAGCTGTGGTGTAGGTCACAGATGCAGCTTGTATCCTGTATTGCTGTGGTGTAGACCAGCAGCTGTAGCTCTAACTCGCCCTCTAGCCTTGAAACTTCTATATGATGCAGGTGTGGCCCTAAGAAAAGCACATAAATAAATAAATACATACATAATGCATAGTTAGTTTTTAGATATGTGCAAGGTAAGATGGGATGATAGGCTCCAAGATAGGTATTCCTAGTTTCTTGCTGCAATATACCATCAATGTAATTTACTCATCTTTAGAGAATGTTGGCATGTTATAGTGCCCATTCTCTCTCTTTTTTAATTTAATTAGCTTTTCCAATGTTATGTGTGCTAACACCTCTAATGAGACTCAGAGCCTCTGATATTTACTTGTTCTACAAATAGATTATTAAAATATAGACTGAAGTTGAACACAGAAAAAAAAAATCTATGAAAATACTGTCCCAACTCAAAATATCATTTCCAGAGTATGTGTATATAGAGTTAGAGAAAGTTATTTAACTTAGTATAATATTTCATATTCTAGTGTTATCAATATTATATTGTTGACAACTTTCTATTTTCATGCCTCATGTACTACAACCTTTTATGCATATTCTCACTTTTTTTCTCATTTAATTATCACAACAAATCTAAGTTTTTACAGAGGAGAAAATTATTTAGAAGATTACAAGCAAACATTTAAGTAACACAGCCAGAATTAAGCAAGCCTCATTTAACTGTAATGTTACATACCTATAGATACATTTAAGAGAAAATATAATATAGCAATAACAATCTTTTCAGGCCATGGTGACTATCTATAATAAATTTATTTTAAAATGGGTTTGTTGAGCATTTACTGTAGGAAATTTTAGGGGAAAGATGGAAATAACTGTAGTGTGATGTATTAGTTCCAAGGTGGAACTAGTTTTGAGAACTGTGTGCTATGGTACTGTAAAGAATCAATTATTTGTGGGTGGTGGCTTCTGGAAAGAAGTGCTACCAATTTTAAGACCTGCAGAGGAAGGAGAAGCAAGGGGCAAGTCTAAAATATCATCTAGGCTTTTTACTTTAGCAACTGGGTAGAAGGTGTTGTCTTTTGGAGGAAGAGTTCAAAGGAGGATGATATGGAAGCATATTATTAATTCTATTTTAAATATATCAATAAGTTTGTGAGCATTATGTAGTCAAGTTGTTCATTTGGCAGTTGGCTAAACTGAGAATTTATACCACAGGGTAAAAATATGAGTTCGAAATTAAAACTAAAAATAAAATATTGGTATGAGTATAGTAAGATTATAGTTAATTCTTCAACTAGTATTAGAATTTTCTTGCAAATTTGTTATTGAGCTTTGGAATGATACACTTAAACACATATAGATTTAGCTTTTGGTATTTGGATGTGTTTTTTTCTCAAGATAATTTTTTTTCATTAGGTTATGAAGGTGAGAATCTGATGAAAATCTTAAAAGACATTGAAAACAGCACAGAAATCATGTTGGACAGGTGGAAGTTTGAAGTCATACCTAATGACAAAGATGAGAAGGGAGACCCAGTGCCTTACAGTATCATCAATAATTACTTTTCCATTGGCGTGGTAAGATTTTCCAATAACCATTCTTTTTTAACAGTCCAGGATAATCACTGATGTAAACTCTTACACTATGAAGATTTACTGGTTATAAATAATTTATTTTATCTTTGTGTCGGCAAAACACCTCTTTTATTTATTTATTTATTTTTTATTTTATTTTTTTTTTAATTTTATTTTCCCACTGTACAGCAAGGGGGTCAGGTTATCCTTACATGTATACATTGCAATTACAGTTTTTCCCCCACCCTTTCTTCTGTTGCAACATGAGTATCTAGACATAGTTCTCAATGCTATTCAGCGGGATCTCCTTGTAAATCTATTCTACCTTGTGACTGATAAGCCCAAGCTCCCGATCCCTCCCACTCCCTCCCCCTCCCATCAGGCAACCACAAGTCTCTTCTCCAAGTCCATGATTGATTTTCTTTTCTGAGGAGATGTTCATTTGAAAACACCTCTTTTAATGTGTAACAATAAAGCTTATGGATTTAAAGTCAGAATCAGCAATAAATTTTTCATGCGTTAAAACAGAAGAAAGAAACTATATGTTTTGCAATTGGTTTCACCATTTGTGTTACTAAAATGAAGCTTAGAATGGTTTATAAGTTAGTTATAAGCTTTGCGGTATAAGCTACAGTTGAATATTAGTGCAAATGTGAAAACAAGGCATCAAATTTTCTTATACTGAGATCTATATTATAATATCACTACCTATTAGGTTTTTACATAGAGACATTATTTTTAAATTTATGGTTAGCTGTGAAGTCTAATAAAAATGCCACTAGGGGTGTTCCCACTGTGGTGCAGCAGAAACGAATCCGACTAGCATCCATGAGGATGCGGGTGCAATCCCTGTCCTCACTCAGTTGGTTAAAGGATCCCGTGTTGCTGTGACCTGGGGTGTAGGTGGCAGACACAGCTCTGATCCAGCATTGCTGGAGCTGTGGTGTAGGCTGGTGGTTACAGTTCCAATTTGACCCCTAGCCTGCAACTTCCATATGCTGTGAATGCGGCCCTAAAAAGACAAAAAAAAAAAAAACAAACAAAAAAAATGCTGCTAGTATTCTCAAGTGGTTAATAAGTCAAAAAGGGTAACTTTTTACTTAATTTCTTGAAAAAAATTGAGACAAATTAAAATATCATTTAGCAATTAAGTTATTGAAATTTTAATCCCTAAGGAATTAATAATTTTAGCAGTGCTTTTAAATATATTTACATATTACCCAGTAATTATGAAGTCTTAAAATGTTATCTACAACATTACCTTCCAAACATATTCACGCAATATTAATCTTATGTCATTTCTTATTTTTCTCTTATGCACGTGCACATGCACACACACACTCACACACACAAACACAGCTAGCAAACTGTAGAAAGCACTGGATGAGTCCATGAACTTAGAGGTACCTGAGTAAGAGCCCTTTGGCAATGTTTTTCTTCTTAGTGTGCATTCATTTGCCTGTATCATCATGATGATTATTTCCTCTCTTATAGTTATAAATAATGTGATTTTACATTTAAAGTCTCGTATAATGATGTATAATGAAGGCTAAATATACAATTGCTACTAATACTATGACAATGCTTATTATTTTGAAGAAAAATGCAATGCCTTTGTTCCATGAAATCCTATTTATATTTGCTATGAATATGAATAACAATATTTTAACAGTTTTATTGGCAAATAACTTACACATAATCTAATTTACTCATTTTAAGTAAACCTTTTAATGATTTTAATAAATCTATCCTATTTTCAAGCATTTTCATCACCAAGACAAGAACCCTCAGGCCCACTTGTAGTCACTTCTTGGTCCTTCCCCTAGCTCCAAAGAACATCTAATCTTTCTGCCTCTAAGATTTGCCTTTTATGAATAGTTCATATAAAATAATACAATATATAGTTTTTTGCATATGGCTTCTTTCACTTAACATAATATTTTGTGGTTCACCTATATGAACACATGAATACTGGACTCCTTTTAGGGTTGAGTAGTAAGTTTCCCATTATATGGATATATCATGTGTTGTTTTTCTATTCATGAATTGATATACATTTAGAATGCATCCAGTCTTTGGATATTATGCATAATGCCACGCTGAGTTCCTACAGTTAATTTTTTATTTTGTTTACTGTATTTTTAACTCAAGAATTTCTATTTGGTTTTCTTTTTTATATTTCTAGGTCTTTAATTGGTATTTTCTATTTGAATAGTCATTGATATTATGCTTTCCTTTATTCTTTAAGCAAAGTTTATATTAGTTCTGTTGATGTATTTGTAATAGCTGTTTTGAAGTCTTTGTCTAAATCTGAGCTCGAGTCCATCAGAGATATCGTTGTCTCTTTTTTTTCCAAAGTATGTGTCATGCTTTTCTGTTCCTATGCACGTTTGCTGACTTTTTGTTGGAAATTGGAAATTTTATACAATATATTATAGCAGCTGTGAATTTGGATTCTTCCATAGGGATTATTGTTATTCCTTTGTTTGTTTAGGGATTTCCCTCCATTAATTATGTGGAGCCTTTCTTCCTGGGAGGGTATGAATACACTGACGCCTCAGGATTTTTTTTCTTTTCTTTTTTTATATTAATCATGCACTTCAGGGATCATTCCTGTGTCAGCATGATTGACTAAGGTTTGTGTTTAAACACCTTGAGACAGTGAGTCTTCATCCTTTTGCCATTGGATCCATGTGTACTTTGGGGAACAATACAAATGTCAGGCAATTATTAATCCGATTCAGCTTTTAATATCTTCTGGCTCTTTTGTCTCTTCTGCTCATGTACGTGGCCTCTCAATTAGCCAAGGATATAAAGATAAGTAGGGCCCTCTTTGGTTTTTCCTGAACACATGTGCAGCCTTGCACATGTATATGGCCTTTTAGACAGCCTTATTAAGGCCCCTTATGTCTGTCTCATTCCCAACATGTGGTTAGTTGGCTGGCAAGTTTCTTGCCTTGATCAGTTTCACAAATTCATGCAAGTTGCTACACTGGCCTTCCTTATTTATTTCCAACTGAGATTATTATTATTTTAGATAACTCTCTGGGTCATGGAGTTTTTCCACCTTCCACTTCAAATTATGTTAGCTCTCATGGCAGTAAGGTTGCTTGCTTTCATAACTTGCTCCACTCTGGTAGAACCATAGCCTTAATTGAGTTGAATGGTAAAGAAGTAGGCTAAGGCTGAAACATCACAAATTACCAGTTTCTTATTTTAGTTTCAGTAGTTTTCCTTGAATTAAAAGTTCTCAATTTGTTATATGCCTTTGATCAATTTCCTGTGAGCCTCAATAGAAATTCCTTTCCATCACAGGAGATTTTTGGCAATGTTGGGACCCACTGGCCGTGTCTGAGAGAGGATTGCTACTGGCAGCTAGTGAATAGAGGATATGGATATGGTTAAACACTTCCAGTTCATGGAACAACCCCCTGAACACACAATAAAGAATTACATAGCTCAAATGTCGGTAGGGCTGAAGGTGAGAAATCCTAGTATAAAGAAACAGAATATTAATTACAAAACTCAAGATGTTAGAAAAGGAGAAATAGCTAAAATCTAAAGAAATGAGAAGAAAAAGCTATAATAAAAAGAAGACAGGAACTCTTTCAAAGAATAACAAGGAAAAAAAAGAGCATGTTATTGAAACCAAAAAGCATATTATTGAAAGTAATTAATCAAATCTATTACAAAATTGATTTTGTAAAAATATTGTCAAGAAAATTGCAAATAAATAATAGAGTGAAAAAGACCAACCCACCCCCCCATAAAGATTAAAAATATCTCAACTGAAACTATATTAGGACTACATAAGGAAGTATGGCAAAGCTGACAAATATAAAATCAAATTAAGTTATCAACAGCAGTCCATCATACGAGCAATAATCAATAAAGTTTCAAAAATAACAACCAAAAAATTGGAAATATATAGAAATAATAAAGAACAAACAAGGACCACATATAGAAAATGTTAAAACTCTCTACAAGGATATAAAAGATCAGAATAGAGACATTTTTTATTCTTATATGAGATAGCTTAATATAATATGCAAATTAATGTATACCTTTGATTCATGACTGTCCAAACTTAGAGCTGGACTTTATGACAAATTTGAAAAACTTTTTCCAAATATACATAACAAAGTTGCTCAGTAAATGCTAATAAAAAGAAATGCAGAACTGTTTTACAAAATTAGACATGCCACAAGTGAATGGCTAATAACAATAAAATGGTACAATGAATGAATAAAGACTCAGTGGAGTAGAGAGGCACATACTGAAACTCAGTATAGATGAAGCTCAAAATCTCATTGAAGAAATGATGGTACTTAGTTGATAGTGTACAAAAATTAGTTTTCTAGGGGAGAAAATATTGTTAGAACTCTACCTCCTATTAGATGGGCAATTGCTGGATCTATTAAAGTACTAAATTTGAAATGGAAGATTTAGGACCTCATAAAAGGATATGCAATAGCATTCATTTATGATTTTGAGGTAGAACAGAACTAAACAAGGTAGATTTTGATTGAGTTTTCTTCAGAAGAGTCCTGTTCAGTTGACTCAGAGCCTCTCTCACTATGACATGGGAAGTAGAGGTGTAAAGAAAGGGAGAGGATGTTTGCTTCTGTCCCTGCAAGAAGGAGGATAAATACTCAGCATCACAATCAACCAGCTGATTTTATAGAGAATTCAAGCTTTGGCTGTCCCTCAGCCAGGTAACTTTGTATTTAGCAGCTTATATCCCTCTGCTCCAGTGAGTGATTTCAGAAAACAAAGACATGAATTATGGTACTCAAGCTATTCCTAAATATATAAGAAGCAGTGAAACTGGAATTGAAGCATTGAAAGGATAAGGCAGACATGGCAACTTTTGCTATAACCAACATGAGAGAACTTTAAAATAGCACATAATTTGTACTTGACATTATCTTGGGGAAACCTACTTCCTAATGGTCTCAAAACTTGACTCTACCATCAGTGTGGTTTTCTTTTTTAAAAAAATGATTTTTATTTTTTCCATCATAGTTTATCTACAGTGTTCTGTCAATTTTCTACTGTACAGCAAGGTGACCCAGTCACACATACATATATACGTTCTTTTTCTCACATTATCATGCTCCATCATAAGTGAGTAGATGTAGTTCCCAGTGCTATACAGCAGGATCTCATTGCGGTAGTTTGCATTTGTTAACCCCAAATTCCCAGTCCATCCCATTCCCTCCTCCTCTCTCTCCCCCTTGGCAACCACAAGTCTATTCTTCAAGTCCCAGATTTTCTTTTCTGTGGAAAGGTTCATTTGTTCCATATATTAGTTTCCAGATATAAGTGATATCATATGGTATTTTGTCTTTCTCTTTCAGACTTACTTCACTTAGAATCAGTCTCTAGTTTCAATGATTATCCTTCATGTACTGATTGTAAGTGCCTTACACTTTACATAAGATATTGATTTAATTTTTTAGAAAGTCTGTGAGGGTCAAAACAATATAAACATAATCTTCATATATATTATGATATAATCTTTACATTAGTCAGAGTGTTTTGACTGCTGGCAGAATCTCAAAATATGAGTTTTGATAACAACTAAAAATTAGTTCTTTTCTCACACATTAGTACAGCAGCAGCTGTCTTTTGGGAGGGCTGCTACTTTATTTGGTCGGTCTTTGGCCCAGGCTCCTTCCATCTTGTGGCTCTACCTTCCCCTAGATATACAGAGCTCTTCTATTCAACAACTGAGTGATAAAAGAGAATGAAGTATTGGAGTCTGTTTTTATTTTAAGGGGCCAGGCCTGGAACATGTTCAACTTACAACCCATTGGCTTTATCTTAATCAACTAGCTGCACCTAATTGTAAGGAAGCTGAAAAAGGAATTCTGTATGCCCAAGAAGAAAAGGGAAATTGGTAAATAACTAGCCAGTTTCTGTTAATTCCTTCTCTGTAACACTTTTCAATTTTCGCCAGAACAATTGGAAATAATCCTGAAATTATAATTAACTCTGAAAATAGGTATTTCTCTACAATGATGATCCTTCAATAAAAAAATATTTATTTAGCAACTTCTATGAGCCAGATACTGTGTGAGGACTGGCAGTGAACAAGATAGAAGTCTATGTATCATTAAACTTACATTATTATGAAGTGAGAGAGAATTGTTATGAGAGTCTGAACACCTGGATATTAAAATATGGATTATAAAATAAGAAATATGGATTATAGAAATTAAAAAGAAAAACTGATATGTGCTACCTGTCATTCAGACTTTGTACTTTATAATTACAGATAATCTCAAAAATCACAGCTAGAAAATTGTTCACCCCCTGCACTGCCATCAAATTCACATATGTCATCACCTCATTATTAGAACTTGGAGTTTAATGGTAGAAGAAATATTAAATACAAATGCACAAATACAAGGGTTTTTTTTTTTTGCAAAATTGTGATACATTCTGTGAGAGAAAACAAAAGTTGGAATGAGCTATAATAAGGAATATCAACTTTAGATCTCATAGTTAAGGAAGGCCTATATATAGTAGATGCATTTAAGAGAGGAGCTAAGGAATACACATAAGTCAGGTGGACACCAAAGAGGTGGAAAGAGCATATCGAGCAGGTGCAGCTGTATGTGAAGAGCTTGAGAGAAAAAGCTTGATGTGTTAAAAGATCTACAAGTTCAGTGTGCCTGCAACATAAAGAAGGAGTGAACGGTAGAAAAGCCTGTAGCAGAGGTGGCTACTGCCATGAAGACTCTTGTAAGCCAAAGTGTGGTGTTTGTCTTTTAAGGCAGTCCATTGAATGAGTCAATGAATATAATCAGGAAATGAAGTAGTGCAATTTACCTGCAGCAGAAGGTCATTTACCAGAGGGGATAAACATTTATTGAGAGGTAAAACAAAGGTCATAATATATATAGCTTTGAATATTTCATTTTAACCTAAAACTTATAACTATGTTTGAAATGACCAGTTTTCCATTATATGCCCAGCTCGGTCATTTCTTTGAATATGGGTCATTGACTGACTGGAGTTCTACCAAGTTTGCTTGTATAAATTCCATTCCATAAAAAACTATCCATGATTCGCATTTTTAGTTACTTTTAGGTGAAACAAAAACTCAAAAGATACTTGTGAAGCAATCTGAGTATAAACTGCATTTTTACAATAGTTTTAAAAATCTTTTATAATGATCTCTTACATATAATTCTACAGCAAAGACTGTAATTCTATAGCAGTTTCAAAATCGCATTTTTAACAAATCTTCCCAAATTATCTTTGTTTTCATATAAAACAAAGTTTTTTTTTCTTCGGGAATCATAGTTTCCATTTATATAATAGTCAATTAAATTATGTAATTATAATCAAGACTAAAATTGGCAGAAACAGTGTTGGATTCAACACAAATGACTCTTAGTAAGTGTAAAGCTTAAAATGTGGAAACACTGCCAGACTGTAGTAGCTGAGAGGGGCTGGAACTGAGTTACAGGCTGCTTCAGTATCTACAGTGAGCATTAGGAAGGATGTTAAGTGGGCTTCCTCTGGGGCACGGATGAGCATATCTCCCTCTGGGTCCCTAAGCATACAGGACTGCTGGAACGTTGCTAAGAGGAACTGGGGCCAGTTTAAACAAATGCTTCAAGATCCATAGTTTGCATTTAAAAAAACAGTCACTTTCTCGTTACTGAACTGCCTGGGGAGAGAAAAACCTTATTAGCTAGCCAGGGATTGTGAGGCTCCCTCAGAACTTTTCTATAGATGCGACCACTCCCCACCTCTTGTTCCCTCTTTGAGGGGAGGCATTTTTAAGACTGTTTGCTTTCCCTCCACCCTTCAAAACCTGAGTGGGTGCTGGGAGCCTCCTATGTGCTTTCCTTAGTGCCGAGCCCAGAGATACTCAAATTTGGGAATCGTCCTCCAATTTCGTGGGGTTCACCCTGCTGTACGCACATGCTCAGAAGGGGTCAGCAAGGGCCTGCCCTCCCACCTAAGACGCTGCTCAGGGCATGTGCAGCGCAGGCGCACAGGGCGCCCGACGCAGGGTGGGAGGGGTGAGGCACACAAAGCTTTGGGCCTCAAGTGGGCCAGTTGGGGCGGAAATTATGAGTTGAGGCTTAAGGGAGCAGCCTGTGCTCGAGCTTCCAGGTAGAGTCCTTGCAGTGCGCTTAGTCTCCACAGCCCCTTGTTGAGTTCCAAGCCCTTGTGTCTGTGAGCCCTCTTCTACCTGTTCCCTGCCTCTCCTAACCCCAGCGGTGCTGAGACCCTCGGTATTCTGGGTGGGGCAAGAAATAAGTGGTCTCGAGAGCAGCGTCTGCAAGGCCGGGAAAGCTGAACTCACAATACTCCCACTTTCCACCCCGGGAGAAACCTCTCTGAACTGAGCCTTTCTTGGCCCCAAGCTGTGTGCCATTTGGCGAATGAAGGGCCGTGCAGATAAAGGGATAGTGTTTTTACATCCCTTCGATGGATCTGTTCTTGGATTTTTGCTCCAATGGTCTTTTGGAACGTCTTCGCTGGACTCCCGGACTCCCAGCAAAGGTACTATCATATTTTAGTGTTTGTCAAAATCTGTATTTTGGGGGGGAGAGACAGATGGTGATGGCTGAAAACTCCTATGCCGCCGACTTGCTGACGTCACTCTCCAAAATTATTTAACAAAAAGAAATACAGGGCATAATAAATTTGAAGATATCGGAGTTCCTGTCATGGCTCAGAAGAAATGAATCTGACTAGCATACATGAGGATGCAGGTTCCATCCCTGGCCTTTATCAATAGGTTAAAGATATGGCGTCTCCTTGAGCTGTGGTATAGGTTTCGCAGAGGAGGCTCAGATCCAGCGTTGCTGTGGCTGTGGTGTTGGCCAGGAGTTATAGCTCGGATTCTACCCCTAGCCTGGAAATCTCCAAATGCCTTGGGTGCGGCCCTTAAAAAAAAAAAAAAAAAAAAGAAGAAGATATCACTACAGCTGTGGAAGATATTTAAATAGTTATTATAGCAATCGTTTGCATCTGTGCCAATAAACTTTATCATGTAGAAGAAATTGAGTATTTACTTTCTAAATAGAAAAAACAAATTTTCTTAAGAGAAGGGGGTAGGGAATCTAAGCCAGTAGTTATCAAACTTAAGCATGTACCAGAATCACCTGAAGGGCTTGTTAAACTGCAGATTGATGATCTTAATATCTAGGCTTTTTATTTCAGTAGATCTGAAAGCTCCCAGGTGACCCCAGTATTTCTTGTCCAGGGTCATATTTTGTGAACCATTTCTATAAACCAAAGGGAAAAGGTAAGAAATGTAGTAAAAGAACTATTGAAACTAGTGTGATCTCCAAAGATCTTTCATAGTAAAATAATTCTTTCTGTTTAAAAAATTGTTCCAAAATATAGATTAAGATGAAATATCTTCTCATTTGTTTTACATAGCTAGCAAACTTCAATATCAGTACCTCATAAACACAAAAGACCACACACGTGAATATAAATGCAGCAGTTGCAAACAACAAAATTAGCAAATTCAAGTATTATATTTAAGGACTGAAACCTGTTGACTCTGTAAGGTTTATTTCAGCAAAGCCAGAATGGGTCAGTGGTAGCAGAATTACATAATCTAAGTAAAAACCAGGTTTGCTATTTTTAAAACTACTGCCAAATATGTAAAACATTTCTTAATAGTTAAGTTCATGTCGATAGTGGCATAGTAGAGGCATCCCATGTAAAATCAGGAAGAATACAGGGATCTTTTCTGTCACCACTCCAGTTAACACTTTTAGAAAAGTGAGCTAATTTAATACTAGAAAAATGTAAATGTCATGTAACTATTGAAAAGAGAAGATTATTATTATTTGAAGGTGATATGATGACATATTATAAATATGTATAAACTAAAAATAAAACTGGTAAATCAATTTAAGGAACAAATACTAGATAAATGTACAAAAGAAAAATGACCCTTAAACTTTCCTTTATAAAATTACTGGTTAATATATTAATGAGTATAAATTTAGTTAACAGTATGAGAAAACTATAAAATACCAACATTTATATATAATATGAAAGATAGCCTGCCTGTAGGGAGAAAACTAAATAATTTAATGCAAAGTTATAAAATAAAACCTGAATAAGTCATCTCATGTTCCTGTATGGGAACATTTAATATTAAGAAGTCAAATCTCCCCAAATTAATTTATAAATTAAGTTCATTGCTACGGAGAATTCTGACAGTATCACTTATAGTTGTTTTGCTAAGTGATAATTTGTAATTAGACAAAAATGCCTTTATAATGTTTTGAGATAGTTAATATCCTGTAATGGCAAATTTTCCTTGCCATGAACAAAATATTGCCAAGTTACTGTAATTTAAATGTGGTAGCACAAAAATAAATAGAACAGAATATTAAATTAGGCCCCCAAAATTATGAAAATATGCAGAGAATTCATTATTTATAATATGTTAAAATTTCAGATCATTGGGTAAAAATTAAATATACACAATAAATCAGGTGACAGAATTGGTTATTGAATGAATATAAATTTGTATTTCTATTCATAACCTAGAAATATACACCAACTAGATTAAAATGCAAATTATATTATACATAATATCTTAAAAGGTAGTATAATAGCATAAGTAATACACTTAAAAGGTATTAGAAGAAAACCTAGAATTATATTGCTTAAGGTAGGAGAAACCTATTTGAGGCAAACAGGAAACTTAGAACCTGTAAATGAAAAGGTAATTAAAATTACTTTTCATAATCTTTTATTTTAAGAAGTTTGTTTAAACCCTTTAACAAAAGTCAGAGGAATTTCCTGGTGGCATTGCAGGCTGAGGATCTGCTGTTGTCCCTTCTGTGGCTCTGATTACTGCTTGACAAGGGTTCAGTCCCTGGCCTGGGAATTTTCACATGTTGCAGGGATGGCCAAAAAAGAAGTCAAGGTATTTCTAACACAAGTAGTAAACATGGTGTTAATAAACTAAGATATGGGATTCCTACTGAAAAAGCATCTAATAGAAAAATGACTACAACTGTGAAAACTATAATATTCTGACAAAAAAGATTTCTAATCTTATTAATTCATAAGGAAATGAAACAGTGCAGTGGAATATATTGTTTTGCCTTTCAGGTTAGAGAAAATTATAAAGATTGGCAATATCTAATGTCAGTGAGTATATATAAATATAGGCACAATCATAATTGTGGGCCTGTAAATACAGTTTTAACTGCGTCTTTAAATTGTGGGTCTGTAAATTTAAATAATCTTTTGGAGAATAGTTTGATAGTATCTGTTAAAATTTACAATTTGAATAACCTCTGAGCCATCAATCCCATTTCAAAGAATCCATTCCACAGAAATAATAATATAAAAGCTGAAGCTACCCCAATTATATTTAGCGACATGCGGTTGGGAACAACCTGAAAGTTTACCAATTTGAAAATGATACACAACAAGAAAAGAGGTACCAAAATTATAGTGTTTAATCACAAAAACAAATTGTCCATAAGTTAGCATTGTTTCTCCTATTCTTTTGAGAATGGGGATAATAGCTATCTTAAAAGAGTTTGTGGCATTGAGTTAGCGACTCCTAAATCTTGCAATATTTACAATAATATCTAGCACTGATGCTTAATCAATGTTAAGGATGATGATGTTGATAAAATATGAATGGTTCTTTATGTACCTCTGTTTTTAAGAATGTATAAAAGAGTTAGAAAAGCTATATACCAAATGTTAACATCAGTGTGTAGGAATATGGAAAAGGAAATGAGACTTGATTTTGTTACTTAATGAGAAATATGATTCAAAGTATTATGGGACCATGGAGAATCTGTAAAGGATTTTGCAAACATTTTTAAGTGTTTTGTTTTATTTTGGTTTTTGCTTTTTAGGGCCACACCTGAGGCACGTGGAAATTCCTAGGCTAAGGAGCAAATCGTAGCTGCAGCTGCTTATGTGCACAGCAACAGGGGATCTAAGCCATGTCTGTAACCTACACCACAGCTCACAGCTATGCCGGATCCTTAACCCACTGAGCAAGGCCAGGGATGGAACCCACATCCTCATGGATACTAGTCAGATTTGTGTCTGCTGAGCCACAAAGGGAACTCCTTAAATGTTTTTAAACCTGCTACCATGATCCTTAATTTCCGATTCAGATATTAACTCTACACCTGTCTGTATCTCAACCTCTTAATAAAATTATTTTAATAGCGATTTAAGATTTTATATTGTTTTATTTGCTTGTTTTAAGTGGATGTGCTTTATTTACTAAACTATAATTGCTATTCTATTGATTATTTTTTGTTTTATGCTTTCTCATCTTTTTTCTTTCATTCATTTATACAGCAATTTAATGTTCACCATTTGCTGGACATTCTTTAAACATTGGGTGGTTTAGGGGAAATCAAAATTGGAGAATAGTGCAAGCAGAACTTTAGTTCTCATTCTGTCTGCACTTTGATAGAGGGGTTGAGACAGACAAGTGAATTTCAATAGTGATAAGTATTAGGAAGGAAAAGATGCAAAGTACTAAAATACAAAGTGACTAAAAGAGTATGTAAGTCACATATGTCTTTATTTCACTTTTGGATGGAGAATACTTTTTGCTTTGTATGACTTTATTTTGATGCGTTTTGCTCAATGGGGTTCCTCTTTGCAGGGCTGCCTTACCAGACCATAACAAATTCTTCTATTTTAACTGTTCCATTTGCTTCCTCTTCTTTTCTATTTTGATTGAAGTATAATTGACATATAGCATTATATTAGTTTCAGATATACAACATGATTTAATATTTATATGCATTGCAAAATGATCATGGCAGTAAGTGTAGTTAACATCCATTGCATAATTATATAATTTTTTTTCTTTATTGTGTGATGAATTTTAAGACCTACTTTCTTAGCACCTTTCAAGTATGCATTGCAGTATTACTGAGTGCAGCCTCCATATTCTACGTTACATCCCCATGAATTAATTTAGAGCTAGCAGTTTATACCTTTTGACTGCTTCACCCTTTCTGCACTCCACTCCTGACAACCACCAGTTTGTTTTATGAATCTATGAGCTTGGTTTTTGTTGGTTTTATTTTTTAGATTTCCCATGCAAGTGTGATCAGGTAGTATTTGTCCTTCTCTGACTTATTTCATTTAGCATGATATTCTCAGGGTACATCTATATTATCACAAATGACAAGATTTTTTTTTTATAGCTGAATAGTATTCCATTGTGCACTTAACCACATCTCTTTTATTTATTCATTCATCAGTGCATATTTAGGTTGTTTTTGTACCTTGGCTATAATAAATAGTGCTTGAATGATCCTTTTCAAATAAGTATTTTCTCCATTGGCTTCTTAAAGCTCTACTTTATCTTTGGCTATTTCCCCTTTGGGAATTAAGCCTTATGTGTCCCAAGGGTATCAAGGCCCTCATCATTAGCCTTAAGACCACTGGCTCATTAATTTTATTTTTCCTCTTTTGGGTTTTGTTGAGCATTTTCCCAGTCCTTTACTACACTGCCCCTGCCTTCTCTTGTTTTCATCCTTGTGACTTTGAGCTGGAGGGCCAATTTCTGCATAAAATATTATAGGAATCTTACATATCTAGTAACTGTAGAAGCCATACTTCATGAAAATCCCATGCTCAAAAACATGTACTTTTCTCACTGGTATGGAAAGCAAGAGAGGTTGCAAATTTAATACGCAGACGGTATAGTTCAAATTAATAATAGCTGCCTCATACACAAAAAAGATCAATTTGAGTCTCTTTAAACATGAATTTTTTCCACCCTGTGAGTTATCTTTCACCCAAGAAACACATGCCATATTTTAATAAGGAGATATTAACATGTGAGATGAGGGTAGGAGGAGTGTACATATGTAAAGGTACTCTTACTGGAGGATCCAGTTTAACAGAGCAGCAAAACGTTCCCCTCCTGGGCCATTTACCCATATTTGTAAATGACATTGTTGAATAAAGAGTTTTTAACTTATGAAGGTATGCACTGTACTTAGTATAAAAAATGTAAAATATTGCATTATCATGGTCATTTAGTGCCCTCGTTTTGGTTAGTATTTTAATCAAAAAGGAGTTCATTTGCAGTTTAACCCATCAGCATGTACTCAGTGACTGCTTTAATTCCTGGGATAAGCATTATAGTGGTTACAAAGATGAACATTGTGCCTGAAAGAAGTGTGAATTCCAGCATATTGGATGTAAAACATTATACATAGGCTTCTTCCCTTAAATGTGGCTAGAAGAAATACAAATAATAATGGTTCAGGGAATGATTTTTGTCCCTTTAAACTGGTAGCATATTTATCTTGTTATTTTAAAGTTATGGTATTGTTATAAAAATCTTGATAATTTATTATAAAGAGTACTTAGCCCTAAAATAGTAGATATAAAGGGTTTTTAAGATATACGTCAGCAATTACCTTACTCTTCTATAATTGGAGCATTAGTGCATAATAAACCAAATACACAAACATCTGTATTACCTTTCATTTTAATTTGTGCATAAAAAGTTTTAAGGCTCACTTTGAGGCAGATTGTGGTAGCAATAATAGTATGTCTTAATGTTTCAACCATAATAAATGTTAAAATAATGAAAGATTTAAGTAAACCCATTTCTCACTAAGTGTATCAGTGATCATCTTGCAACTGGGAATATGCATAATTATGCATAATTAAAACCTATGAATTATCTTTCTCACCCTCTAGGTCTCTGAGGCCATTTCTGAAAAGCCCATGGATTATATCCATGGAAATGCTTCCACTAACATAAATTATATCTGGCTTGCTGACATCGATAGATATTCAGCCACAGAGTAGTGCTCATGTAAGATCATCTTAGCCCAATTCTGTTTTCCCTACATAGAGTATTGATTTTGTAGCAGCTGTTAATCATCCCAGTAAGTTCCAATTTGGACACTCTTCAACACAGAAGTCAACACTGTGAGCAGAAACAAGTAAGGCAGCAAGAATTTCAAAGGCTTCTGGAAAGGTCCTCTAGTTTTTGTAGAACATTTCCAGAAACAAATTAGTATCACACACTGTGTAAAAAGTGAAAGCCAACATGAAAATGAAAACCTTATCCATATTAGTACTTCTGAAATTGGAAATAGGTCTCTGCTCACTGTGGAATTACTCTGAGTCTAGACGAAAGCTGACAAAGGCAAATGGACTTTTAGTGCATCATATATATTACCAACCAGTGTCCTTTCAAATAGATATTTGCATAGTTATGGTTTAGTATCCTTCAGCCTTAGTCAGTCACTAAGAGTCTCTTATCCCAGTGTAGGGATTCTCACAACCGTAAATTTGAAGTTAGTGGAATAGTTAGCAATCAGAATTCCTTTAGTCATCAGACATTTCTTACATTACATGTTTTCCTGTGCCTTTACTGAAAATACAAAGGAAATACCTAAACTGTAGTAATTTAATTATGGTCACAGACTGGTTAAGAATGTAGAGATTTTTTTTGGTCTGTTCCTAAAATCATTAAAATTAGAATGATCAAATGATCAAAATCTGTTTTCTTTAAATCTTATTTCCTTTAATTTGTCCACTTCATCAACTTTTTTATTACAAACATTATTAATTTTTAAGCTACCACCCTTTTATTCCTTAACTTTAAATTTGTTTTTGCCAGATTCTGCTGGTCTAAAGATAATTCTGTTATTAAGCCAATAATAATTGTTATGTGTTTTCCTACATGAAGAATGTAGATTGTATATTTGAGAAATTGAAAACACTAATCAAGACTCTGATTCTCATTATAGAAAGACATTGTTTTCAAATGTACCTTTTCTCATTTTATGACAAATTTATAATGACATGAATGCTATATCGATATAAAATATTTTTCCTGAATAATTAACTTCATATTTTTGTTGGAAGATGCTATCTCACGGGACATTTATTTCTGAAATAGGTTATTTATCTCAATAAAGATAAATAATGTTTGAGGAAATTGTCAATCACAAAAAGGTTACTAACTCAAATACCTGATAATTTTACCTTATGGTAGTTTATTTTACCCAAAATTTCAATGCAAATTTAATTCTAAACATTTTCTTACCATTATATAGTGTTTCTTTTTTTGGGCTTGGCCACATTAAACTCTTTAGTAAATTATTTTAAAAAATGATTAAGTAACTTTCTTTACTGAATAATAAATAACTTGTTCATTTAAAAGAAAATAGAAGTATCACAAAGAAAATTGTGAGAATTTTTTAAAAATCAGATTCATAATATAAAAACCAATAATGAATACTACAATTTGATTTCACTTCCAAAACTAAAAGCCCCACACTAGAATATTGCATCAGAGGTTGAAATAAAATTGTTGTTCGTATTTTATTAATAAACTTTCAAGAATTGCTCTTTTGTTAAGTAACTGATTTCTGTATTTTCCAGTTATCTTTTTTCTTTTTCCAAGCAGGTGTTCTATTTTTTTAGTGTTCAGACTTAAATATTTTGAGTTATTTTTTCTGCATTTTCTTTATCACCCAAGAAAGTTTACAGTGTTTGATTATTGACACAGATTTCTGATCTCTGAAGATGATAGAATGCAGTGTTTAAAATATTTAAATAAAATGCAAAATATTAAACAGAATGTTTTAAATGTATAAAATATTTGGGGAAAGAAGAAAATGCAAAACACACTTTACATTTTAAAAAGGAAATCTTTTTACTAGATAATTCCTGAGTCCAAAACAGTTCTTTTTAGTTACCTCCACTTTATCATCCTTTTGCTAAACAAGAGTAAACTGGCACTTATAGCTCTCTACTTGGTTTCTGATTCCAGTTTCCTAAAACTTCTCTGCCTATTCTCACCCTTGACCTTCAAATTGACCAGTTAGTAACACCATCTCTCTCAGTATTTTGCTGCATTTAACCTTGAATCAGTTTCTTTTTCTTTCTTTTTTTTTATTTTTATTTTTTTATTTTTTATTTTTTATTTTTATTTTTTTTGGTCTTTTTAAGGCTGCACTCTCAGCATGTGGAGATTCCCAGGCTAGGGATCGAATTGGAACTATAGCTGCTGACCACAGCCACAGCCATGGCAGATCTGAGCCACATCTGTGACCTACATCACAGCTCATGGCAATGCCACCAGATCCTTAACCCACTGAGCAAGGCCAGGGATCAAACCCACATCCTCTTGGATCCCAGTCAGATTTGTTACTGCTGAGCCATGATGGGAACTCCCTTGAATCACTTTCTTTCTTGAAATTTTTTTCTCACTTCCTTGGGCTTTCTCAATCCTATACCTTCTTAAAACTTACAGTTGTTTTCTTACCACTTTGCTGAATACCTGTCACCTTCATGTGCTTTTCTAACTTCATCTGCCCTTTAATTGTTGATGATCATTAGGACTGTTTTTCTGTTCTGCCCTTTCCCCTCCATGTCTGCCTGGGTTATTTCATTCTTCCTCATGATTTCAAACATCATCTAAATATATGACAGTATTCTATCTCTTGAAGTTTCACAAATCACTACTACTCAAGGACTTCTGATGATTCTGTATCTTAATATTCTCTAAATATTTCTTCTTTTCTTCTTTTTTTTAGCCCATAAGGATTTCAGATTCTTACCATCTCTGATTTTCACTATTGCAATGCCTCCTCATTGTTGTTCTCTTCCTCCAGTGTTAATTCATCAAATCCATGCTCTGTCTAGACAGCTATGCCTCCAGTGGCCCACTATTTAATACAAGCGAATTCCCAGCTGCTTAGCATGTTTTGGCCCTGACACATCCTTTAGCCTCATCTTCATTTGGGAAACTGACAGTAGTTTCTGAACTGTGTTTTCCTAATCTGTAGTTTTGCTCATGTCATCAATTCTCTCTGGATGAAAATGACCATCTTTATCCCTCCTCCACCCCACTATCTCTGCCACGAATTTCCTCAAAATCTGTCCACCCTTGGAGTTCTGACTGTGATGCAACAGGATTGGCAGCCTCTCTGCAGTACTGGGACGCATCCCTGGCCCAGCACAGTGGGTTAAAGATCCAGCTACAAGTGTGGTGTAAGTAAGAACTGCATCTTGAATCTGATCCTGGCCCAGCAACTCCATATACCGTGGGGCAGACAAAAAAGGAAAAAAAAAAAAAAAAAAAAAGAGGAAAAAAAAGTATATCTACCCCTTTCTTATTCATAAATTACAAGGTTAGCAGCTGTCTATTTGTGAATAATCAACACAGGATATTTTTCCTTTAAAAAGTTTTTCCTGAGCATCCAGGAAAAACTTGCCTGTCCTTGGTTTAACATTATACTCTTCACAATATTTAATGTTAATTACATATTCCTGTTGTTTTTATAATCATCTGTTTGTCTTCCCCTAGAATCTGAGCACTTTGAGATCTGAAATTTAAGTTATTCAAGTGTGCCTACCCTTTGCACATCCCTTAACATAGGTCTTTTTCAACAGATATTAACTGATCATTTACTGTGAATGAGTAAATACTGTCTTCTTTTCAGAGACAGATCTCTTTGGTTCTTTGTCTTGCTCCTATTTAATTAAGAACAGTCTCATTGTTAGAGAAAAGCAAGCATTATAAAATATCCATCATAATTTAAACAAAACTTTATGTGTGTTACTCTAAGCATATTATTATTGTGACTGTTTTAGAATCAGAATATTGAAATACTGTTTAAGTGTATATAAACGAATTCGTAATGTGTTGTATGTACATTTTCTCTACATACATTTCAAAGCATGAGGTCTTCTTTTAAAAGCTGTAAAATATAGGAGAGACCTTTGTCTGACTTGAATGATTTTAACAGAATTTTTATTTTCTTACAGTCATTTAATTTCTGGGACATGGACTTTGCTAATGTTCCATAACTAATTTAATCTTACCTGGTTTTAGCTGTCATGTGCTTTTAATGACTAAACTTGCAAAATGTACCACAGCTAAGGAATTTTTTTAATATTAAAAAAAGCCTTACACTCTTGCTAAGAGCTATAATGCCGCAAGTGACAATGATAAATGAGAGTGTATTCCTGAAGATATAATTAATCTGCAGCAGGGTCAGAACAGCTTCTTAGGTAAATGAAACTAAATCAGCTGTGTAGTCTATAATTAACTTACAACCGTATTAGTCCAAGTGTAATATTATTCATTATATATGTAAGGTATTATTTTCTCCATATGAAAGTTGTAATTTGCTAAGTAATGATTAACAATTCATCTTAATACTTTAGTCATATTGTCATAATATAATTGTCATACATTTTCATTTTATTCTATTTACCATTTATGTTTGAAATGCAGGAGTAAATGTCTATTCTTTACATTGTATGTACACAAATGAGTAATTTGAAGATAAAGCCTGATTCCTTGTGATTAGATTAGTTCTCGCTGGCACTCCATGTGGCAGGTTTATTTTGGATTATGTGAGAGCGGGGAGATATATACAATAAATAATCATACAAAGCAGAGGTATAGCATTCAGTCTGAATTGAGTACATGTTAGTAAGACAAAATCAACGAAATAAAGTAAGGAATTGCTGACCTTTCAGACTTAAAACCAGATTGTTCTTCTATACTTATTATACCATATTGAGCACTGAGTCTATAAAAAGTTGAGGCATTCAGGGATTGTTAGGGATACTAGTTAACCAAGAACAAGCATAGTTTATGCAAGGTATAATGCTTTTCCAGGCATAAACAAGAACATTTTGGTGAATTAGGAAAACAAACAAGGCTCCACACGGAAATAATACAAATTTTGTTGAGAACTGCTTGGGATTCACATGGCCAACACCCCACTCATGCTTGTTTAAGCTAAAATGAGTTGATTCACATATCTAATCAAGCTGGATTTAGAGGCTCAGCACCATCATCTATACCATAGTATTCATTCTATCCCTTTGTTCACTTGATCTTTGATTTCTCTTCCAGCTCAGGTCCAAGTAGTATTGTCTGGATTAGTCTTCTCTATTTTATGATCTGCTTATTTCAGATTCAGCCCATCTAGTGGAAGAAATTACTTCCTGAAATTCTAAATCCATGGTGGAAAGATGTTGTCTTAGCTTAGAGTTCCAGTAGTAAACCCTAGGGAAGTATTTGACCAAAAAAGTTGTGGACATTCATTCAAGATGGGCTACATAATTTGCAAGGCCCAGTGTGAAATGAAAGTAAAGAGGCTCTTGTTGAGAAGAATTTCAAGAATAAAGCAGTAGATAGAACCCATTGAAGGGCCTTCCTGATGGTAAGGTCCTTCTTAACTGCACAAGCCCTATGCTCCTGAAGCCAGCCTGCATAGATTCATTTCTGAAACAATCACTGTGTCCTGAGTTACTATTGCAGCAAAGAAAGATAGTGCTGATGGAGATGAGTTTGTTTCTGCTTGAGTCACAAGGAAGAAGTTGTCTGTTGTAACGAGAGATTTTATTATGAAAAAAAGAGGAAGGGTTATTTGATAGAAAAAGCCAAAAATATGCTCAACAGAAGTCATTAAAATATTTGGAAGTCACTTATGAAGGAGACTGAAAGATTAATTCAAGTAAAAAGTAATTTAAATCCTTGGTTACCCTATACATGCAAGTAATTGTCCTTGTTGGTGTGAATAATACTTAAGTATGGTTATAAGTGATGGTTCCTCTAAAGAAAATTACAGTAAAGCTGAAAGGCTTTGAAAAACTATGAAAAAAATTACTTTTGACTTAATATATTTACAGATGCAGTTACTAGATAAAAGCAGGATAAGTCAAATAAAAATAATATGTATATTTGCCAAGATAGACTGGGTTATGCTATGGCAACAAACCCTCAAAATCTGAGGGCTTGAAAAAAATCACAGGTTTGTTTCTTGCTAACATGTTGTGTACCCATCACTGTCCATAAGGCACTGTGATCCAGAAGTGCTAATAACTTCAGGGACTCAGGCTGATAGTCTTCCCCATCTGCAACATCTCCTTTCACTGTGGCAGGGGGAATGGTAAATTCAGTCCTGGATGTTTAAAGGCTTTTACCTCAAGTTGACATAGAATACGTTTACATCTTATCACTAAAGGGAGCCTGCAGCCACAGGTAACTACAATGGGCAGAGAAGTTTATTTTTACCATGTGCCCATTAGAAAATATTCAGTGTTATCTCTGAAAATCCAGTCCACTCATGCCCTGAACAACAATGCTAACCCTGTAGCTCTAGCCAGTCTCATCCACCCTGGTCAGAGTCCACAGTCTCTACCATAGTCATACTTGTCTCTTCAGGACGTGAGAAAGTCATCTGCCTCCATTCTTTGTGTGGCCTCTCTTGAACTAGAGACTTAGAATTAAAAATAACTATTTTCTGCCCTCTTCCTCATTTGGTATGTGATGAATCAGCAACAGGAAGACCACAATACATGTTCTCAGAAGGGGAAAGAATGGAAGCTACTCAACTGACCCTGATTTTTAGCAATTGTTCAAGGCTTCTGAGCATATAACTGAGGATTTTAACTCTGGGAATGTGTCATGGAACCTAATTAAAGCCCTTTTCCTGCTTTCCAGAGACCATGTTGTCCATTGTGCATAGTTCCTTTGCTTTAATCTTTTTCCTTATCCTCTAGCTACAACTGGAGTAGGGTTCGGAAATAACTCTTTCTTGAGAGATGATAGATTTTTTGAATACAATTTCTATACATAAATTATTGGGGCCTCATGGGTCATCTTAATCTTGTAGACTTGGTCTCTTCACGCTTTTTAAAAAAAATTTTTTTTTTGTCTTTATAAGGCTGCACTCTCAAATATGGAATTTCCCAGGCTAGGGGTCGAATTGGAGCTGTAGCCACTGGCCTACGCCACAGCCACAGCAACGCCAGATCCAAGCTGCATCTGCAAACTACGCCACAGCCACAGCAACGCCGGATACGAGCTGCGTCTGCAAACTACACCACAGCTCACAGCAATGCCGGATCCTTAACCCACTGAGTGAGGCCAGGGATTGAACCTGCATCCTCATGGATTCTAGTCAGATTTGTTTCCCCTGAGCCACAACAGGAACTCCTCCTAAAATGTTTTTAACTACTTGGTTGACTTGTTAACTGTTTGATTCCAGTTAACAACATGCCCCAATACCTACATCCATAATTCCTTTTAACTGAAGATGTTTTATTTCTACAAACTTCACCTATAGACACTCACCCTTAATCTTTTTTTCCCTTGAGCCATCTTTTGCAATTAAAAGAATTTACTGTGTCCCACACATATTAGCCTAACTTTTCTCCAAAGCGTATTAATCTTTCAGAGGTTCTAAGACTGTGTATGAAGACTATAGCTTCAATCATATCTTTATCCTGAGGCAATTTAATCAATTAAAAGTTTTTAATAATAGATGCAAATCCATGTTATTCTTTTCTTTGCAAAAACTAAGTTTTAATCTGCTTTTGTTTCTCTAAAGCTGTCTCAGCTTTATCTTGTACTCTAAGGGTTGAGAAGTTACTTCTTCCAGCCCTAATGAATTCTCTTTATATTATTTTGTTCTTGATTGCAAAATGTCCAGTTCTTTTCTGTGCTCACCTCCTTCTTAAAATGCCTTGCCAAATCAAACAACACACACTGCTTACATTTTTAAGAACTTTTCTCCTAGAGCTCAAGATATTTAGTACATGATCCACTTCTGTATCACCGAAGTATAGTATGTCTCATCACCTTCTTTCTTACTACCTCTGAAAATAGTTTCCTTGCCATACAGCACCCTAAGCCTAACTGTTAAGCCAACTTCCTATGTGTTCTTTTTTCTTTTTTTAATCATGACAATATCCTCCGCAAAATAACAATTTCTGTTACAATGTGGTAACAAAAGTGCTCTAAATCTTAGTGGATTAAAAACAGTTTATTTCTCATTCAAGCTATGTGTCCAGTATATGTTGCCAGGATTCTCTGATCCATATCATCCTCATTCATGGACCCGTAATTGGATGTTTTCTGCACAACTTGGAAAGTTGATGGTTGCCTTGGCAGCAGGAAAGACATACAGTGAATCACACTCTTCAAGGCATCTGACTGGCAGTGATATGTATCACTTTGGTTCACTTATTTTTTTTTTTTTTCCTAAAGCAAGTCGCATGTCCACTCCTAATTTCTGTCAGTGCCCAGAAAAAGGAGAACTGAAATATGGCCAAACAGCCCTAATGACAATCCTACCGTGGATGCTTAAAAAGGAGTAGAAGAAGTAAATGCAATTTTAGGAAAATCTGTCAGAGAGAAAACATTTAGCAATAGAGGGAGTTTAGAAGGAATGGTGATAGAATGGAATAGCAGGTATAAAGGAAAAAGACTTTCAAAAGCTGAATTTAAAAAAGTACGTATTTTGGCATAAACATGAAGAAGCATCTGACAGCAGAAATACAAGTGGGAGTGAATGAAAGGGGAAATTGACATTTGGGAGCAAGCCTAGAAAGCAAAGAAAGAACTGACTAAAAGGGGGAAAAATACTGTGATAGGCCTGAAAAGCAAAAATGGATTTCTATAAAAGACAAGACAACACTACTAAGGAATTCAACACCCTTATCCTAGGAGAATTTTCCTGTCAAAAACACCATATGAAATTTTAATCTTTACTGTTATTCATTCCCCAGTATTTTTGACTCTCCATAAAATCCAAATAATAAATGTGCCAGGTAATTTAGATATTCTTTGAAAACTAAACTGAATTGTTAAACACAAAAATTTGACCTGCATATTAGCAATGTTAAAGACCCATAAGAAAAAAAGGTTTTCTTGACATTTTTTATGCACAAAAATGAGTGACTCTCCAAACGTATTAATGAACTTTAAATTCCTATAGTGAAGATTTTCCATTATTTAAATGATTATGTATTTTAGGTTTATTTGCTTTGTTTTCTAAGCATATGATCTCTTCATAAATATCTTCAAGGCTGATGAAAATCACTGCTCTTCTGCTAAACATTTAGAAATACAGAATCTTATATACTTTTCCAGCTTTACTGAAATATAAATGACATATATTGTATAAGTTTAAGGTGTACAACATATTAAATTGATAATACTTATGTATTACAGAATGACTTCTACCGTGCTGTTAGACAGCAGTTGTGCCATGTCACATAATTACTATGTTTCTTTTTTGTGGTGAGAACATTTAAGATCTACTCTCTTAGGAATTTTCAATTATATAAAACTGTTATTAACTATAATCACAAGGCTATACGTTAGATCCCCAGGACTCAATTCTTTTAACAGCTTGAAGTTTATACTATTTTACAAATGTCTCTCCTTTTCCCCCACCCCCTCAGTCCTGGTAACTACCTTTCTAGTTTCTATTTCCATGAATTCAGCTCTTTTAGATTCCATATATAAATTATATACAATATTTGTCTTTTGCTGATTTACTGCACTTAGCGTAATGCCTTTCCTGCCCAACAATGTCACAAACAGCAGAATAGTCTTCTTTCTCATGGATGAATAATATTCCATTTTATGTGTATACTGCATCTCTTGATGGATATACCCATATCCTGACTATTGTGAATAAGGTTGCAGTAAATAAAGGCATGCAGATAGCTGTTAAAGATCTTATTTTAATTTCCTTTACATAAATCCAGAAAAGGGATTACTGGATTATAAGGTAGTTCTACTTATAATTTCTTGAAGAATATTGTTTTCCATAGTGAGCACACCAATTTACATTCCTGCCAACTTAATATTAAAAAATACAAAAATCATAAAAATTTACATTTTCTTAGATGTTTAATCAGTTAATATTCTCAGTGACTGGCCTCATTCAGTCCTAAGGGACTTAAATGGAGAACATTTTTTTCTTTCACTTTTATAATCTGTACCATCACAAAATTTCTGAGGTTCTGCTGATATTTCCTAAATACATGATTTTTTTACATATCTGATGATTATCTAATAATGTTAATTTGAATATTTTTAATGTCAAGATCCTTTGAAATTTAGCATTTATGGCTTGATTATAGAGAAGTAAAAAGTATATTCTGAAACCAATGTAATATGCTTAGTAATATACTAAAATAAAGTTCAGTTACTATTTTAATTTTTATCAAAATGAAATTATTTTTAAAAATTCATTTGTTGTCCTATACTTAACATGTTTTCTTCTCTCTTTTTGAATACCCTGAGGTATACACAGATGTCTAGATAAAACTTGGGGAGCTTTCTCTCTAGCATTTACAACCAGGTAGTACCTTCTGAGTTAGCAACACCTGAGTTTTTACATTTATGGCCATCACAATGAGCTATTATTTATTGAGATTCTACTGTATATGAGAGTTACTTGGTACTAGCTTCTTTATAAATTTTATTTCATTTTATTATCTCCACCTCACTAAGAGTGAGTTACTGCTATTCTTGCCTCATTCCTACTGATGAGCAAACTGGGGTCTAGGTAGGTCAGTTTTCCCAAGTTCATGCAGCTGGTAAGGGGGAGGGCAATAGCAAAATTTACACTCCCCCTTCCCCATTCTTTCAGGTAGTTCTTCTAACTCTGTTAGAGTTAGTTCTTTCAGTATAAACATATCTTTTCAAAATACTGTAGCAGTGATAAAATAGAAATTTGTTCATTGGGTATTTAGAAGTTTTTTAACTTGTTAAAGACAAAACAAAACATCACATAAACCTGTAATGTGTTTTGGCCCATAGTATGAGACTGGGCAAGTAAATCTTTATCTCAGAATCCTAGAGTGGTTCCAGTGGACCTATCCACTCTTTTTTCAAAGCCATCACATCAAAGTCAGCTAGGAGTTCCCGTCATGGCGCAGTGGTTAACGAATCCGACTAGGAACCATGAGGTTGTGGGTTCAGTCCCTGCCCTTGCTCAGTGGGTTAACAATCCGGCCTTGCCGTGAGCTGTGGTGTAGGTTGCAGATGCGGCTCGGATCCTGCGTTGCTGTGGCTCTGGCGTAGGCTGGCAGCTACAGCTCCGATTAGACCCCTAGCCTGGGAACCTCCATATGCCACAGGAGTGGCCCAAAGAAATAGCAAAAAGATAAAAAAAAAAAAAACAAAGCAAAACAAAAAAAACAAAGTCAGCTAAATGTAGATTTGGGAGCTGTTTGTAGAGATAGAGTATTTTATTTGCTCACCAAAGTATGAAATACAATGGTAACCAAACTGCTCAGAAAGAGGAGCAATGATTGAAATCCCAGGAAAGTATCTCCATGCAGAATCTTTCCCGTAAGAAAAATCCTCAAATTTTGTGCTTGGACAGAGGTTTTATATTCACATTTGAATATCTGAATTTTTTGCCTCTGCAAGAGAGAGGCAGCCACAGGTTGGTTCAAGTGACCAGGCAAATAGTGAAATGCTAAACTGGTAAAACTATATGGAAAATTGTCTTCTCCGGGATTATTTAAAGAAATATAGAACTTAAATAGCAAACAAACAAACAAACAAACGTGCAAGTGTTTCCTGGACAAGAAGAATGATAGAAGCAGAGTTAAAAAGTGGGGAATTTTATTACGCGCCTAAACACAAACCATGTTTAGGGGAGAGTGACCACTGTGGCTTGACAAAGGTATTTGTAGGTAGATGATCGTATGAAAGTTTGAAAACAACAGTCTAGTTCACCATGAAAAAATTGATAAGGAACTTGAAGATTAAGGGTAGTCTACAAAGAACCATTGGAAGATTTGGGGAAAACAGTTGATCATTTGAAAGGAATGTTATTACTTTCAAGAAAATGTGTTTAAAAAATGGAGGCAGGGAGGCCAGCAATAAGTTTAGAGGCCAGCACTTTCCATGGTATGAGATAATGAATGAAACAGATTGGGATTATTAGAATGGAAATATTAGAAATCAAAAGTGTGTGAAGGACCAAAGGAACAGTTGAGAAATTTTGGTAATAATTTTAAATTTAGGTTGATGTGTCTGTTAAAAATGTTATGACTTCAGAAACACTCATATACCAATTGAGTTGTAAGTTCGAGTCTGTACAACAAATGAGGATATGGTGATAAAAATCTGAAGAGTAGAGTAATGTGGATGTGAATGGGGAGATCCAGACTCCCCATTTGGAAAGTGGTCCAGGCTGAGTTGGATAATGTCATTTATGTACTTAGGGAAATTTAAAGGTCTTTGGATTGCTTCTGTATAGCTCTCTTTAAATATCAGTCTGTTGTTTCTTAATAGAAGAACTCTAAAAAACAAACAATTATGAACCCAACTAGTATCCATGAGGACGCAGGTTTAATCCCTGGCCTCACTCAATGAGTTAGGGATTTGGCATTGCTGTGAGCTGTGTGTGGGTCATAGACACAGCTTGGATCTGGCATTGCTCTGGTGTAGGCCTGCAGCTGCAGCTCAGTTCAACCTCTGCTAACTTGCGTATGCCACAGGTGTGGCCCTAAAAAGCAAAAAATTAATTAATTAATTAAATATGTTATCTTGTCCATGTCTTTGTGGAGAAATCTCAGTGATATTTTATCTTTTATTATTTTTCCTTAGTGAGCCCCTGTCTTTTTTCTGTCTTTTTTTAAATTTTTTTTATTTTTTTAGGGCCGTCCTATGGCATATGGCGGTTCCTAGGCTAGAGGTTGAATCTGAGCTGTAGCCTCTGGCCTACCCCACAGCCACAGCAACACAGGATCTGATCTGTGTCTGTGACCTACACCACACCTCATGGCAATGCTGGATCCTTAACCCGCTGAACAAGTCCAGGGATCAACCTGTGTCCTTATGGATATGCATCAGGTTAACCACCAAGCCACTATGGGAACTCCTCAGTGGGCTCATTTCATTCCTTCTTCACTTGTCATGTTTAATAGGTAGCAAGATATAGTGCCTATAGGTCCACTTTTCCATTTCGGCTCTAAGGCACTGTAGCATTTTCTGATCTGGTTTATAAGCACTTCCTTGTGCCTCACAAGTGAAATTGTACTATAACTGACCAATGTTTATGGGTAATTTTCATTTCAGTTTTTATTAGTGTAAAATCATAGTGATGATACTACTACAGCTGCCATTTACTTGAGTTCTCTGCTCCTATGAATGAAGGAATATCATAAATATTTGTAAAGGACATTCCTTCTCATATGAATAGATTAGAAAAAAAAGAGTGACATTTTTAGTGTGGTATTTTTCAAAGTGTAAATAAACCATGGACCACTAGTGGATCTTTGTAACCTATCAAAGTTCAACAAGCTCAGGTGAAACCAGAGTAAAATTTGTTCATATATTTTGCACAGATTTGAAAATAAGGTTAACTACTATTTTCATACTATTTGACACTATTATTAATAGTTGCATTTGAAAAGTTATATCCATGCTGAAAGGACAGTGTTGTTCAGTTTTCTTAGAACATGTTCCGGTAACAGGGTAAATTTCCATTTTATTTATATTTATGGCTTTTGTATTTTAAAAATGCATTTGTCATTTTTACTCTTAGTTTGAATTTTATACACAGATCATTGGAAATTAGGCAAAGCCTCAAAATAAACATTGGTATATAAATATAATGATGAAATCAGTCATGAAGTTATAACTCAAACTGTGAACCAGACTGTAGTACAAAGCATAGAAGGTAAAACTGCATATTCTTAGGGAAGCAAATTAGTAAGTGTGATGACTTTGCACAAGCAGCCAGAACATAAAATGATATGATAGAAATTATGAAGATCAAAATCTTTTAAAATTAGATTTTATTGTATTAATGAGGTTTTTTTTTTTTTTTTTACCCTACCCTAGAGCTTTCCAGGTTAGTTATCTCTGACAATTTGGGACATGAACTTTTGCTTAATTTTCAAACAAAGCACAATAACCTCTCTGGTAAACCAATTGAGTTATTTCAGAACAATCATAATATAATGTTTATAAAATTGATTACTATTTAATTTTTGCCAAAGGCAAGGAAGAAACTAGCATTTCAAAGGCATCATTAAAGTCACATTTTCGTAGTGAATATGTTGTGTGGTTGCGGAGAGTATCATAACAACATCTGCAACGTTAATAAGCATAATACCCCCAACATGATGTATGGGAAAATTCTTTTATCAAATGATACTGTTGATTGTGGGATAATATAATTGGACCACTCCTTGGAAGAACAAGTACAGAGTTTTTGCATACTGTCAGATATTTAAGTGAAACCACTGATGTGATAAGGGAAGCAGACTCAGTGATGTTTCTTCTAGTTATCACATGAAAATTCATGCTATGAGAAATTAGTCAAAATTTTACAAATTATTATGGAGAATTAAACTATTTTGTGATCAGTAATTTCAAAGGCCTGAGTATTACACCCTGAAATAGTTAACTCTGAAAGATAATCCACATACTGTGACTATGCAGTGATCAGATATACACTGATCTCAATTAAGTATTGAAGCCAATAAATATTGTGAAGGTGAACAAAGGACATGTCCTAAGCATAAACTATTCTAGTGTGCTCTTTGAGGAATTGGATAGCAACTCTAGGATTGAGATCTTTATTGCTGAATTACCGTGTATGTCACAAAGAATGAGCATTAAATGAAGGTTTTGAAATTTAAAATGGATATTTTAAAAATTCTTGTGGACAGTATTTGTAAGTAATTTACTCAAGTTTCATATCTCAGCATTTTTTTTCTTTTCTTTTTTTTTTTTTTTTTTTTTTTCCTGTCGTCTTGCTATTTCTTTGGGCCACTCCCGCAGCATATGGAGGTTCCCAGGCGAGGGGTCTAATCAGAGCTGTAGCTGCCGGCCTACGCCAGAGCCACAGCAACACAGGATCTGAGCCGCATCTGCAACCTACACCACAGCTCACAGCAACGCTGGATCGTTAACCCACTGAGCAAGGGCAGGGACCGAACCCTCAACCTCTTGGTTCCTAGTCAGATTCGTTAACCACTGCGCCACGACGGGAACTACTCAGCATTTTTTTTAATTTAGGAAATGTAATTTACATACCATAGTAACCCATCATAGAGGTACAGTTCGGTGCTTTTATTAAATTTATGGAATTGTGCAACCATCTGCATAACATTTCTGTCATCCCCAAAAGTTCCTCATGCTCTTGCAGTCAGTCTCTGCTCCCACTTCTAATATTAGGCAGCCACCAGTCTCCTTTCTGTCTCTCTTGTTTCTTAGCTTATTGCACTACCTAGAGTCCAGTAAGCAGGTGTATTTTCCCTGTTTACAATCTTAGGGAAAAGACAGGCTTTGGTGATTAAATTTGAGGTTAGAAATTAAAGCTGAGAAGTTTTATGCCAGATTGCTGATGTATTTTTATCATGATAAGTTTTATTAGATTTTATAAAGAGTGCCCATCACAGCTCAGCAAAAATGAATCTGACTAGAGTCCATGGGGATGTAGGTTTGATCCCTGGCCATGCTCAGTGGGTTAAGGATCCAGCATAGCCATGAGTTGTGGTGAAGGTCACAGAGGCAGCTCGGATCTGGTGTTCCTGTGGCTGTGGTACAGGCCTGCGGCTATGGCTTCTATTCGACCCCTAGCCTGGGAACCTCCATATGCCGCAGGTGTTGTTTTAGACATCTATTTTCAAACTGTTTTATCTACTAATAAAAGTCAGGATATTTACCTCTCCAAACATAATTGCTACATTGTTTTTCTTTAAATTTTTTTACTTCTTACTTTATATTATCTTGGGATGAATTTTTATTGATATACACTTTATGATTATTATATCTTATGTCTGATAATTTATTAATAACCCTCATTTTTTGCCTCTACCAGTATTTCATATTTTAAAATTTCCTTTCTTTAAGTTATTTTCTTATTATTACTATATCCATTCCAGTTCTCTTATGGTTACTATTTACATGGTATGTTTTCCACCTCCTTTGTTTTCAACACGTTTGTGTCTTTGAATCTAAAGTATATTCCTTGTAGAGAAAATATAGTTGGAGCTTAATTTGATCCAGACTGACAGTCTCTTCTTTTTGATGCAAGTGATAGTCCTTTCATGTTTCTATAATTATTGATATGGTTGTTTTCACATCTGCTGTTTTGTCTTTGTTTTCTCTAAGTCTGATGACATTTTTTTCTTTTATTCCTCATTTACTACATTTTTTTTTTTTGGATTTTAAGAAATTTGTTCTGGGAGTTCCTGTCGTGGCGCAGTGGAAATGAGTCTGACTAGGAACCATGAGGTTGCAGGCTCAATCCCTGGCCTTGCTCAGTGGGTTGGGGATCCGGCGTTGGGGTGAGTGTAGTGTAGGGCGCAAACGTGGCTTGGATCCGGCATTGCTGTGGCTCTGGTGTAGGCTGGCGGCTACAGCTCCAATTAGACCCCTAGTCTGGGAACCTCCATATGCTGCAGGTGCAGCCCTAAAAGGACAAAAGACAAAAAAAAAAAATAATTCTGTATCGTTTTTAATCCTCCAATTTTTTTTTACAGCAGTTGAGTTATAATTTACATAGTCTAAAATTCAGTCATTTTAAGTGCACAATTCACTTGTTTATTAGTATTGTTTCTTAGTGTTCAAGTTAACACCAGCACCCATTTTCAATCACAGATGATCACTGATAATACTTTCTATCTATAAATTTGTCTTTTCTAGAGATTTTATTGATATAGTTGACATATAGCACTACAAGTTTAAGGTGTACAGCATAATGATTTGACTAATATACATTATGAAATGATTACCACAGCAAGTTTAGTGAGCATCCATCATTCCCTAGAGATATAAAATGAAAGAAGTAGAAAAAAAATTTTCCCTGTGAGAGCTCCTCAGATATATTCTCAATAACTTTCATATGTAACGTTCAGTTATTTTTATCATGTTGTATTTTATATTTCTAGTACTTATTTATTTTATAACTGGAAGATTTTATCTTTTGACTACCTTCATCTAAGTCTCCCTCCCCCCATGTCCCCCTCCCCTGATAATCGCTACTCTGATCTCTTTTTTTGTGAGTTTTTTTGTTTTTGAGGTATAATTGACCTACAACACTATGCACATTTCCATACAATTCAAAATGACCATAAGAAGTCCAGTTACCATTTGTCACCATACGAAGGTATTGCATAATTACTGACTATAGTCCCCACACTGTATGTTTTATAGCATGAGTTATTAGTCAGTTGGAAGTTCACACCTCTTAATCTCCCTCATCTGTTTTCTATTCTCCCCACCTCCTACCCTTTGGCAACCACCTGCTTGTTTTCTGAATCTGTTTCCATTTTGTTATATTCATTTGTTTTGTTTGTTAGATTCCACATATAACTGACATCCTACAGTGTTTGTCTTTGACTTTTTTTGCTTAGTATAATAATCTAGGTCCATCCATATTGCTTCAAAGGGCAAAATTTCACTTTTTTATGTCTGAGGGATATTTTATTATGTATATACTCATATCTGTATGAATTACATCTCACATCTTCTTTATCCTTTGTCTATGGATGGATACATAGCTTGCTTCTATATCTTGACTATTGTAAATAATGCTGCAGGGAGCATAGGAGTGCATATATTTTTTCCAATTAGTATTTTCATTTTCTTTCGATAAACGCTTAGGAGTGGAAGTGCTGTATCATATAGTAGTTTAAATTTTTTTTAAGAATTGCCATTCTGTTTTCTATAGTGGATGCACCAACAGTGCCTTAGAGTTCTCTTTACTCCTCAACTTTGACAACACTTTTATTTGTTGTCTTTTTGATGCTAGTCATTCTGACAGGTGTGAGATGATATCTAATTGTGGTTTTGCTTGTAATTTCCTTCCTGATTAGTGACACTGAGTATCTTTTCGTGTGCATGTTGGCCATCTATATATTTTCTTTGGAAAATATCTATTTTAGACATTTATAAAATTGAAATCATGAAATATGCAGTCTTTTGATCTGATTTCTTTCACCTAGCATAATGTTTTAAGTCAGTAATATTAGAGTGTACATCTGTATTTTTTTAAGCATTGAATGGTGTTCTGCTGTATAGTTATATCAAATAGTACATATATTTCATTAATGTGTACTTGGATTATTCTCAGTTTGCACTATTAGTATTATAAATAATGCTGCAATCACATACATTCCTTTGTGTGGACATTTATCTTCATTTGTTGGATAGATTCCTGAGAGTAGAATTGCTTAGATGTTTGGCAGGTACTTGTTGAACAATTTAAGAAATTATGAAACTGCTTTTCAAAGGAACTTTATGTGCCTTTTTACATCCTCACATGAGTTACATGAAGAATTGTTTCTCCACATCACCACTAACTCGTGATAAGTCGTTTTTTATTTTAGCCATTGTGGCAGATATGTAGTGGTATTTCATTATGATTTTAATTTGTATTTCTTTAATGACTAGTGGTGGTGATCATTAGCTATTTATATATCTTCAATTAAATATCTACTCAAATCTTTGACCCATTTTAAAAAATTGGATATTTTGTCTTATTGTTATTGATTGTAAGATATCTTTATTCTGGATACAATCCTGATATCAGATGTATTTGAATATTTTCTTCCAGACTCTTATCTTACATTTTCTTAATTGTGTCTTTTGATGTATAATGGTTTTAATTTTAATGAAATATATTTAGATTTTTTTTTTCTGTATCTTTTTTTGGGGTATCATATCAAAGAGCACTTTTTTTTTTTTTTTTTTTTTTGTCTTTTTAGGGCCGAACCTGTTGTGTATGGAGGTTCCCAGGCTAGGGGTCAAATTGGAGCTGTAGCTGCTGGCCTACGCCACAGCCACAGCCACTCCAGATCCGAGCCACATCTGCGACCTACACCACAGCTCACGGCAATGCTAGATCCTTAACCCCCTGAGCAAGGCCAGGGATCAAACCTCATGATTCGTAGTGGGATTCATTCTGCTGAGCCGCAATGGGAACTCCCATATCTGAGAGCTCTGTATCCAACACAAAGATCATGAAGATTTTCTCCCAAATTTTCTTTCAGAAGTTCTGTAATTTTAACTCATCTATTTAGATATGGGATCCATTTTCAGTTAATTTTTGTATATGATTTGAGGGAAAAGCCTGAGTTCATTTTTTGCATATTGGCATCCAATTATCCCACTACCATTTCCTAAAAATTCTCTCCTCTTCCCCATTTAATTAATTTCATGTCTTTGTCAAAATTCAGTTGACCTTAAACATAAGGGTTAATTTTGATACTCTTAAGTATATTCTATTGGTTCACATGCCTATCCTTACATTAACACCATACTTCTCATTGCTGTAGCTTTATAGTAAAGTTTGAAATCAGTATAAGTCCTTCAGTTTTGTTCTTCTTTTTAAAAATTGTTTTGAGTATTCCAGGTTCTATTTATTTCCAAATGTGTGAAAGGATCATCCTGTCAGTTTCTCCAGAATATCCTCCTGGCATTTTGATAAGAGTTTTATTAAATCTATAGCATATTTCTATAACATTGCTATCTTGACAATTTTTTCCAGTCCACGAACATAAAATATCTCATTTTATTTTGACTTTCTTCCATTCCTTTGCAGTATTTTGTAGCTTTCATTGTTCAGGCTTTCCAATGTTTTGGTTAAATGTATTTTTAAGGATTTTAGTCTTAGGAACTATTTTAAATCAAACTTTTCTTGATTTTTCTTCAAGATTGTTCATTGCTTGTAAATAGAAGTAAAACTGATTTTTCTAGACCGATTTTTGTATCTTGTTTTAGTAATTTTTTGTTGGGCTTTTTGGTTTGGGATTTTCTACATACAAGATCAAGTGGTCTAGAAATAAAACATAATTTTTCTTTCTTCTTTCTAATTTGTTTTTAATTCTTTTTTTTCTTTGTTGCTCTAGTTGTAACTTCCATTGAAGTATTTGAATATAAGTGGTGAAAATGGATGTTCCATTTAGTGTAGCAGTTTTTCAAGGGATAGATTCAAGCGTATTTGAGGACACAAAATGTCCTTTATATGTGTTTGCCAATACAGAAATGTAGAAATGCAAAATATTTTTCACATATTTGATGATGAAATTGAACAAACTAAAATTTCTTTCTTTTTATTTCATTTTATATAGAAGTTTTTGTATGTTTTGCTTCATAATTTAGATTACTTAGCCCTACTATATATTTTCTTATGTTACTTTATAGAGGAGACAGCCTGGATAAAATGAGCTGGGAAAGTTAGTTTGTATCCATTCATGACATTTTTTGCTAGCTTCTTTTTTTTATGAGAGAAGTCATCCTGTACTAGAACAATGAATTAGTAGGGGGAAAGGAAGACAAAGGAGAGTTTAATGGTAAATTGCATAAATGATGCATGGTGAGATTGTTAAGAAGTCAGTTTGAACCACCTTGCCGTCTTTTTATAATGGCACGTTTCTTCTTAGGAACTGATGTAATGAGTATCGTTATATTTCATTGATGTTTTCATGAGACACCCAATATTGTATGGTAAACTCATTTAAAGCATCTTTTCATATTTTATATATGCCATTCACTTTCCAACCTACCCCCTTTATAAAAGAGACAGAAATTTTAAATTGTAGCCTATATTAGTTAAGAAGTGATCAAGGGTGGAGGCAGCTTGAGATGAGTTATGATATATACAGAATTGCTGGCCATGTTAATTACTGACTAACTTCCTTCCTCAGGCTGATCAAAGGCATTATTCAATGCATGATTTTTATTTATTACCTCCTAATTTTTTATGCTTCATAAAACAGTATATAATAACTTATTTTAAAAATTAATAGTGATTCACTTTGGAAAAGCAAGGATAAATAATTTTTAGTTACCACATTAGGAAATATAGCCTCAGTAAAATGGCATTCCTATCTTGGACTATTGACATTTTCATATAAGACAGAGAGCTTTAATGAGATCTCAATCAAAGAAAATACTTCATTAATGATATACGAATTAATCAATGCTGATCAAATAGATCTACCACAGTCCATTTTGGATTTCACTTTATGAATAGCTGCTCAGGTCAAAAGATTAACAAGATCATAAGTGACTGCTAATAGCATTGCACATTGAGTACACCTTTGTATCTGGCTAATTGTACAAGACAATATTTGAAAGTACTTCAAATTGCAGTTTATTGTAGTGTAGTATTCCTTGGAGAAGGAACATAGCAGGCAAAACAATATAAATCAAGGATGAAATAAACCATGGAAAAATACTTGAAGGTGTATATTGTCTTTCATAGGGCTGTAGGAGAAAACAACAAATACTAAAAAATGACAATATTAAGACTATGTTGAAAAAATAAAACAGGGTTTGAAAGTAACCGAGGTCCTTTATGATGGCATTATCATTTATTTGGATGCTGTCACATCAGCCTTATCCTTTAGGTAAGGAATTTTTATCTATTGCTCAAAGACATTTTTTTTTCCGAAGAAAATGATGATTTTAACACATTCTAGACCTCCATGCCAACATTACAAATAAAATGTCATCATAATTACTTTATAATGAAATCAAACTGATTTTTATTTCAGGGCTTATGTTATTGGTGTTTGCAATCATATTACTTCATAAGAAATAGTTACTTATCTAGATTTATAGATTAACTTTTAGCACCATTCCTCAGCAAAATAGTTGATTTTAACCCTCAGCAAACACATATGTAAGCCATACTTCACCAAATCCTTCTACGGTATATAAATCCTTGCCATTTCCCAGTTTTTGTATTTGTTCAGATTTCTGAATTCAGTCTATATCAGATAATTTTAAAAAGAGAATCCTTTATTATTCCATTTCCAAACTTAAGTTAGACGCTTTGAAAATAATTTCAAGTAAATATCTTACTTTATTTCAAGTAAATATCATTGAAAAATTTCAAATGTTTCAGTATCATTGTAAGTAGTCATCCAGAGAGTTCTCATGCCACTTAGTAATTTCAGGAAGAAGTAAGGGTGGGTGAAAGACTTCAGTGTGCGTCCTTCCAATGAGTAATGAATTTAAGATACGCTCTTGGTTTGGATTTAGCCATCCGTTCAAATGATCAATTTCTAAACATCATCTCTTTTGACTTTATAATACTCATTCACTTCTGTCTCTTTTTCAGTTATTTTCCATATCATGTTTTTATTTTAAAGTAATATGTAAGTAAATTAATTATATCTTGAGAAATATATGTCCCCAATCACGTGTTTTTCTAATGAATTGTGTAGTATTTTTGGTTAATATATATGTGCTCTATTTGCATAATGTATTAATTATTTTTTGTGTTACCACTTTACAGAATGTATATTACAATATAGTTACTCTGCAATTACTGTTGAGGAGAACCACAATACAAATACAATTTCTATGGATTACTTCATAATTATACTTCAAGTTACCACGTAGTTCAATGACTAATCATCATGTTCCTTGCAATTTTTATATCTTGTAAGCCTGCAGTTTAAAAGACAGAAATAATCAGATAATTACTCTTTGATTACATAGTACTCACCCTGTTCTTAAATGTACTTAAATGGTCAATAATTACCATGTAATTACAGAGCAATTATTGTAGTGCATTCACACCAGCATATGTAAGGCATGTCAGTGATTTCATCCCCTATGTTTAGGGATTTATGACTCAGGCGTGGAAAGGTCACTGCAAGCTGCTTTAGGGAAGAACTGCTTGAGAGTGTGGGTCATATTATAAAGGTGAGAGCAGGTGGCAATGAAGCACAAAGGCCTATTAAAGTAAAGTAGTGGTGACTGGGTTTTGACATGGCTAATGCAAAGTATGTGCAGAAAGAGAAAATCCAGATTTTATATTAACTTGAAATATTTTATAGTCAGTCAATTTGTTCTTTTCAGGAATTCATTTTTGCTAAGGTATCTTTTTTTTACCTTACCCAAAGATGCTTTTTGGGGGGCTACTAATAGACCACTTGAAATTACATAGTACAAGGTTCACACACTAAAAATTTCCATCTCACTTCCACATAGCAAGAAGTTTTAAGTGCCAGCACCTGGCACTCAGCAAAAGATCATAGTTAGCACATTTTCTTTTTATTGAGTTGTTGCATCTCAAGAATTGATAATTTTCCACTTTGAAAGTTAAATAAAAGTTGATGCTTTAAAAATAGCTTTACATGGTTGAATTTCTTACTGAACTGTGTAATTCTTTTAATTCTATAATTCATTATTTTCTATGTGTTTACTTTCATTACAATCATGTTTCCCTCAAAGAAATTGGCTTTATTGGTGTGTTAACAGGAAAAAGTCTTTTTTAAACTCAATCAGTAACATTTATGGTAATATTGTCCTACACTTTCAAACTCCCAAAAGCAGTTCAGACAGAGTCAAGTATGTATAATAAAAAATCTTAGAAAAACTTTGAGTTGAAATCCATTCTAACCTAATTCTCTTAGGGAATTCTCTAGTGCCAAAATTTGCTAGTTCACCAGCAGTTTGGATGTTTACTTTTACTGTTTTTTAATTTTGGCTTATCCTTAATGGAGGTGCTAAAAGCTAAGATCACAAAACAAGAAAAAGGAAGTTCCTCAATTTAAGCCCAAATATTTGTTCAAGTTTTATTCTATACCCAGTGCTTTTCTTTATACAGAGGACGGTACTGATCAAATTTGTTTTCTTTGTAGTTGTAGAGATGAAATAAGTCAATCAGAGATCAATGCTAAGATACGCCAGTATATTGAAGGTAGTTCAAGACCATCTTTGAACATAAACATTGAGGATATTTAGAATAAGATTCTCAAAAGGCAAATAAATGAACACATTATTATTTGTAGGCTTTGTGAGCACATAAGAGTAATTTCAGTTAGTTGTTCAAGCAGCCATATTTAACATTATCATTCTCATCCTTCATTTTCAAAAGAAGGACAATAGAGATATGTGACATGCTAAGTAAAAGTAAAAGTATAAGTTTACTCATAGTAAAGTGTCTGTGTATGTGCATGCATATGCCTATTTGTATTTACCTCTGATTAATTTTCATTTCTTTGTCTTTTTAGGGCTGCACCTGCGGCATATGGAGGTTCCTAGGCTAGGGGTCTAATCAGAGCTGAAGCTGCCAGCCTGTGCCACAGCCACAGCAATGCTGGATCCTTAACCCACTTAGCGAGGCCGGGGATTGAACCCGCAACCTATTGGTTCCTAGTTGGATTTGTTTCTGCTGCACCACGATGGGAACGCCAACTCTGATCAATTTTCATTTATCTGTACGAAGATTTAAAATTCATGTCTTGTCTATGAGAAGCTGTTCTAGAAGAAGAAATGGCAAAGCAAATTGATGAAAAATGCATTGCTTATCACCTTACCATTTCCAAGGCTTTACAAGCAACTTTTAAGTTTTCAAGCAGCAGCTCATCGTAGCACTCTTGTATAGATCCTCACATTTTTTTAGCACACATTACTTGAAATTACTTAGTTTAAAAATGTTTTTAATTGAAAAGCAACTTCTTATCATAGTGCATTTCACAAAATTCATCATTTCACTTTCTTGTTTAACTCTTCCTTTTATTTGTTATAATCCGAAATTAGATAAAAAAGCAAAACATACCTTAAAGCATTGGTTTTCAAAGTGGGTAATTTTATTCCTCGGGGACAAATCTGACAATGTCTAGAGAAGTTTTTCGTTGTCACTACTTGACAGGAGAAACTGTAGATGCTGCTAAATATCCAACCATACACCAAACAGCTCTGTACAATGAAGAATTACCTAGCCCATATTTCTTAGTCCTGAGTTGGAAAACCTGTTTTGAAGGGATGAGCTTACATTTACCTTAATAGTTTATATTAATCATGTGGAATTTTACTAGATTTTTTTTACTCAAAATTATTTAAAACACATAGAAATGAAGGAAAATTTTACATGAAATTGAGTTTGAAGAAATATATAAAATGTAAAGTAAAAATTAGTCTGCCTAGCTTTTTGGGGAGCGGACAGATACTTTTGAGCATATGTAAAAAGCTATATACTAAGTTATTCTTAATGACATAAAAATTCTAAAGTTTTCCCTTTTTAGTGATTTTTTTCTTCAGATGTTTTCCTTCATAACTTAACTATGGCCCTAAGTGTCATGCTATTAATATAGGTTAATAGTTCCTGGAAAGTATGTTGAATGGGCAGTTAGCTTAGTAAATAATAAAAAAAAGACTAAACATTTTTACTGTTGCCTAAGTAAAACTCTTTTACTGTGCCTATTGATTCATTCTTTCAAATTGCCAGTGTGTATACGTCCCTTACAGCAACTGGCTCATCACATCTTGCCTTCTATCTACAATGTCATGGCTCTGATTTAAAGGTCATTAGACCAAGTCATTGAAGTGACCTGCCATGGACATGTACCCAACCATTAGCCAAATGAGAGAGAATTCCTTGTTGGGTAGAATGATTTTTCCTCTGCTGCTTATTGGAGACAAGTTGATAACACTCTTCTTAAGACATGGTATAAATGTAGCAAAAGAGTATAATTTCCAGAACAGTCATTCTTATTTCTGGAAGAGTTTAACTTAAACCTCTCAGAATGTCTTGTCTTTTCTTTTTCTTTCTTTCTTTTTTTTTTTTTTTCCAACCTGGAACTGAGGTCACAACAAATCTTAGAGGAGTTCTGGTACAAATGAAAATGAATTTTGGGATCATGTGTAAAGAAAATTTGAACTGGAGTGGAAGAATTTACCAAGATCAGGGTTACAGCATGGATAAGAGGAAATACTAAACTACTTGGCTTGGAAATTGTTTTATATTCATGGCAGGGACACCAAACTAGAGATAATAATTAAAAATAACTCATCAAAATGGTTCAAAGTAGCAATAGTAAGCCAAAAATTAAAAATTTTTTACTATGGAAACCTTCAACTACACCAGAAATGGAGAAAAGGGTATATGGAGGTTATGCACTTTTAAAGCAGGTTCAATTATTATCAAATTCTTGCCAATCTTTATTTTACCTGTAAATATTTTAGTATGTGTCTCTAATTGCTAAAGGCATTATTATAAAAGTTACCATGCTTTTATTATATCTAACAAAAATAACAATAATCCCTTAATATTTTCACAATCCTGATAGGAAACAGATGGTACATTCAAGTTGGAATAATTTAGAGTTTAATGAATGAACTATTTTAAAATAAGTAAGCAGGGTTTGGAGATTTCACAAGTAACAAGTAGCCTGGCTACATTTAGTAGTATGGCTGATATCTAGGAAAAGAATATTGCTTTTACAATTCCTTTGTCTGGAATTCAGCAAGGAGTAACAACCATTACCTGTGCTTAGAGAAAGGAACTATGACCAGTTCACTGGGAATTCTATTTTCCAAGAAGGTTGGTTTTTTTTTTCAAGTATAAACATAAGCTGCTAATGTATTTCCTAAAAAACTGTTTTCAAATATGAAATGCATCTTATATTTTGGATATAATACAATAAATATAAAATATAAAAATTTAAGAGACTGTCATTCCTGAGCTCTTACTAAATCAATGTTAGGCATTTCCACAGTGGCTTTTTGAGAAGGTACAAAACGATTTATTCAGTATGCTTACCTGCCTTTGTTCAGAGTTGGGGGATGCAGAGAGAAGGTCACTTATATTTCTGGTCTGTATGTAGATACTTTAATAAATATATAGTATATTATTTACTTATTAGAAAAATACAGTGTAGGCATTACAGTCTTTGTTATTAAGATGAGGAATCTAAAACACAGAAGGGCTAAATCACACTAAATCACTCAGCTAATAATTAGTGAAATTGGGATTTATACACTAATGTGTCTGACTCTAAAACTCTGGCTTTTTCTACCACAGTATGCAGTGTTTCATATGAAACATATTCAGCAACAGTTTGATATCTTGTGAGTCATGATTATTTGTAGAGAACATTTGTATATAATAATTACACCCAAACAAGATGGCATATGACTGTTTTATTGATGTTACTTGTATTACACTATGTTCTAATATATAAACATTTATATTTTGTACGTAGCCTTGACTTGGAGTGTTATTTTAACGCAAATGTTCTCAGAGATCCTGAGCTTACTGTAAGTAAGGCTGTCTTCTGGGTTGTTCACTAATCTGTGATTTCTTAGAATAGAATGACCTATTTTTCATCAATGAAGAAGGTTGTACCTGTGACAACATGCGTGTGGAATGTCTTATACTAGCTATTAGACTATAATGTCTTCAGTTTAAACAGCTTTCATGAACAAGGGGAATGGGAGTCTCTCTTATCAAATGGTTTATATGATACCTTCTGTGAAAGGAAATGTTATCAAAATTATGGATATTATGACTGATAACTTGGTTTTTACCTTCCAATATGTTTTCAAAGATAATTTATTATTTCAGAAAGAGGAAAGGAGGATTTCCTTTCCTCTCTTGCAGGTTAAGGATCTAGTGTTGTCACTGCTATGGCTGTCATTACTGCCTTGGCACAGGTTTGATCCCTGGCCTGGGGACTTCCACATGCTGAAACTGCAACCAAAAAAAAAAAGGTTAAGACTGAAATGGAAGTTATTGTAAAATGAAGAATGTTTAAAAAAAGAGAGGAGGGAAGAAATATTACTCATTTGATCTGAATTAACATCTTAATTATTGAAGTTTATCTTTTATTTTAGCATCAACATCTATTAAATGTTAAGTATAGTTCTGACTCTCGTGTCTTTAGAAAGCATAATGCAATAGATGGTACTGGACTGTTAATCAACGTAGGGTTTAGATTCAGCTTGGTCAAAAACTCTTAGTTCAAATCTGGTCAGTTTCATATTCTTAATCTTTTTCTGCACAAAAAAAGTCAGGGTTGTTGATCTTATCTTTTGTTATTTTTAAGTAATCTTGTATAAATCACTCAGAAGTCAGTGGATGGAATGACCAGGTGAGGAGTCAGCAAATCCTTTTACCCCAAAAACAAGTATAAATAGCAAACAATTCTTTGCTCTATAATTAAACCAGAAATATAAAGTGAAGCTTATCGATAAATGAAAATATTTTAATTTGGGCAAGAACAATTTAGGTCTATTTTTAACTAGATGTGCTCCTGTCACTCCCCTCCCTTGCTGTGTCAATCTGATAGTTAAATCAGGGAGGGGTCTGCCTTGCTGCCATCACTAAATGTGTCTAGTTTAATCGGGGTATTGTCACTTAAAATTAATTATCATTAGCAATGAACAAGGGAGATTTGTACTTTCCTAAAACTTAGTGTACAGGCACCTATGCTGTATGCAGGGCCAGCAGACTGTCCTGAGAAAATAACAGAGAAGGAGGTTCCTGTCGTGGCTCAGCTGAATTGAATTGGACTGGCATCCGTTAGAACACTGGTTTGATCCCTGGCCTTGCTCAAAGGGTTAAGGATTTAAGGATCGGACATTGCCGTGATCTGTGGTGTAGGTCACAGATGCAGCCTGGATCTCATGTGGCTGTGGCTTAGGCTGGCAGCTACGGCTCTGATTCAACCCCCAGCCTGGTTACCTCCATATGCTGTGGGTACAGCCCTAAAAAGACAAAAGACAAAAAAAGAGAGAGAGAGAGAGAGAAAATGACAGAGAACTATGGGAGGTCAGACAGACATAATAAATAGGCTTGTAATCTTTCCTTATATTCCAAGTTGACAAATCTTATGTGCCTTCTCATAAATAGACTATTCCTAAGCCGCCCACATATTTCTAGTCTATAGAGTTTCTGTCTATGTGGCAGAGATATCTGAGAGCCTTATGAAAAATAAAAGCCTGGACAAACTTGCAAACACTGTCTAAAAATGTACTCTCTGGGTCACAAATCAGCAGAAAAAACAAAAACAAAAAACTTATTGGCTGAGGTAGGTGAGCACAAACTCTGACCAGACTTTATGGGTACACTAAGTTAAATGGTGACAGAGGTGACTCTTACAATGCTAGGCTTTAAAAAAAAAAAAAGCAAAAATGAAAAACAACTCCACAAACCAAACTGAACAGAGATATACATTGTAGGAGATGATGAATTGCTAGAGAGAGAGATATCACAGATTTTGTCAAGATAAACAGACTAGCAAAACAACCATAACAATAGCCTTAAGGAAGGAAAATCATAATCTGTCATTGTTTGGTTGTCTAAAAGGTCCAATATTCAACAAAACTTATGAGATGTTCAAATTAGTAAAGTATGACCCATACTAAGAAAAAATACAATCAGCAGAAATGATCTCTAAATTTTCCCAGGTATTGAAAATATCAGGTCACGTTTTTAAAGTAGCTATTATAAATATGCTAAAAATAAAATAAACTTGAAATAAAGGTATATATGAAAATAATGACAGTGAATAGATTATCTCATAGCAGCAAAATTATTTTTAAAAAATGGGAATTGTGAGATTGATAGTACAATAACTGAAAAATGGAAAATTCACTGGACGCCAGTGTTTCTGAAAAAAGAAAAGGAAAAAAGAATCCGTGAACATGAACACAGATGAAAGGAAATGTTTTAATCTGAACACACACAGACTGAAGGTAAATGAATAGAGTATGAAACTTGTAGGACAATAATACACACACACACACACACACACACGCACGAGTATACAGGTAATAAGAGTACTAGAAGTAAAGAAAAGAAAGGAGTGGGGGAATTTGAGATATAATGGTTGAAAACTCCCTAAATTTGCTGAAAAGTAGTGATCTCCAGATCATGGAAATCAGCAAACTGCAGATAAGATAAATGCTAAATGAATCATACTGTGACATACCATATGTCACACTGTTCAAAGAAAAACTGAAAATTTTGGAAGTAGTGGGAGAGAGCTCTCATAAAGGGAATGACAGTAGAGAAAATGGCTGACATGTAATCAGAAATAAGGAAGGTGAGAAAGTGGAATAATATATTTAAAGTGCTACAAGGAAAAAAATTGTCAACAAGAATAAAGATTTCTTGCCATACAAAAAGTACTACAAGAGGTCTTTCAGGATGAGAGAAAGTGACACCAGTAAATAACTCTTATTTATAGAAAGAATTTAAGACTGCTGGAAATGGCAGTTGTATGAGTACATACAAAAGACTTAATAAATGTATTTTTCTTATGTATTCTGTTAATTATTTTAAAATATATAATATGGTATAAAGCAATGATCATAAGGTTGCATAATAATATATAGGGATTATATATTGTAATATATTTATTAGAACATAAAATTATACATGGCAATAATAAAATGGAGAGGGAAAGGGGATATATTGGAGCAAAATTTCTATATTTTAGCAGAAGTTAATTAGATTTGATAAGTTTAGCTATATATTGTTATAACTAGCAAAGCTACTAAGAAAATAATTTTACTATTTTAAAAATCAGTGAAATTAAAGTGTTTCACTGAAAATATTTAATCACAAAATAAGGCAGTAAAGGAAAAAAAAAAGACTAAGTAGTCTCAAGACAATAGGAAGCAATGGCAAAAGAGCTGACATAAATTTAACCATATCAGTACTTATATTAACTGGGAATGGAGTAAGTACCCAAATCAAAAATAAGAGGTTATTAGACTGGGTTAAAAATCATTTCTATGTATTATAATTTATATATATTCATATGTTACATACGAGACATTAAATTCGTAGGCTAAAAGTAAAAGAATACTAAAATACCATGCAAACAGTAACCATAACAGAGCTGGAGCACTTAAGATGACAAAAGTCAGTACATCAGGAATATATGTATATATATTTGTACAACAGAGCATGTAAATGCACATACACTTCTAAATGTATATGGCCCCTAAATACATGAAGCAAGAACTGAAAGACTTAAAGCAGAAATAAAAACTTCAGTGATATTGCCTGAATTTTTCAGAATTTCACTCTTTGTAATTTATAGAAAAAGTAGGTAGAAAATAGCAAGATATAGTCTTCAACAACACTGTCAGCCAACTCCGTTAAATTAGCATGTAGAGAACAGTCCGCCAAATGACTACAGAATACGCATTCTGCTCACTCACGTTCATGTAACATCTTCCAGTAACATCCACTTGCTGTGCCACATAATAAGCCTCAATGAATATAAAAATATTGGCATACAAGATGTTGCTTTGACCAGAACAAAATTATATTAAAAATTCACCACACAAAGAAATCTGGGCAAACCCCAAATAGTCAGAATTAAACAGGACACTTCTAATCACACATGATCAAAGAAAAAAAATCACAAAATTAAAAATATTTTAATTGAAAACTTATGGCTGTCACTAAATCAGTGTTCAGAGTGGAATTTATAGATTTAAATGCCTATATCACAGGAAAAGAAAGGTTTCAAATCAGTAATCTAAGTTTCCACATAAGAAGCTAAACTAAATACAAAGAAAACAGAAGGAATGAATGATGAATATTGGAGCAGAAATTAGTGGGATAGAAAAGAGAAAAGAGGAGTTCCTGTTGTGGCGCAGTGGTTAACGAATCTGACTAGGAACCATGAGATTGCGGGTTCGATCCCTGGCCTCGCTCAGTGGGTTAAGGATCCAACATTGCCGTGAGCTGTGGTGTAGGTCGCAGACGTGGCTTGGATCCCGCATTGCTGTGGCTCTGGTGTAGGCTGGCGGCTACAGCTCCGATTAGACCCCTAGCCTGGGAACCTCCATATGCCGTGGGAACAGCCCTAGAAAAGGCAAAAAGACAAAAAAAAAAAAATCAATAAAACTAATCAAAGATTTATTATTTGATGAAATAAAACTGACAAAAACTAGCTAGACCAAGAAAATATGACCAAAGGTACAAATTACTAAGATCCAGGATAACAACTAAAATGATACATTCCTAGAACAAAATGGTGAACATCTTTGTGGCTTTGGGTTAGACAAAGTGTGCTTAGACACAGTTGTGAAAGCATGACAGATAAATTAAAAATTGATAAATTGAAGTCAACAAAAATTCAAAATGCCTTCCTTTTAAAGCACCATTAAGAAAATTAAAAGGACAGTCTGGAGTGAAAAATATTTGCAAATCATATATCTGAGAAATGATTTGTATACAGATTATACAAATAACTAACATATAATAATGACAACTTTCATAAAATGGACAAATGAATAGACATTTCACCAAAAATGCTATTTTAAGAATGTAATAAACACATGAAGAGTACATTATTAATCATTAGCAAAATTAAAACTACAATAATATGGAATCCCCATTGTGGCTCAGTGCGAACCTCACTAGAATCCATGTGGACGAGGTTCAATCCCTGGCCTTGCTCAGTGGGTTAAGGATCGATGTTTCCATGAGCTGTGGTGTAGGCTGCAGACATAGCTTGGATCCTGGGTTGTTGTGGCTGTGGTGCAGGCCAGCGGTTACAGCTCTGATTTAACCCTTAGCCCGTAGCCTGGCAACATCCATATGCCACTGGTACGGCCCTAAAAAAATTAAAAATTACCATAATATGCTACTACATATCCATTAGGAAGTCTAAAATCAAAAGCTGAACATACTAAATGATGAAGACAATGTGCTAAACCTGGAACCCTCATTAATTTCTGATGGGTATTGTGAAAACAGCCATTTTCAATAAGTAGAACAGTATCGTAAAAATTTAATTCTGTACCTAGAAATACACTCAAAAGAAATGAAAAGTACATCCATGCAAATATTTGTTTTTAAACTTCAGTAATGTTCAAAAATTTTAATGGAGCTTTATGATTTGTTCCTTATAATTTACAGAGAAGACTCAACAGTGTACATCAGTGAAGCAGGAGCAGCAGCACAGGCAGCAACATTACCTGGATACTAGCTGGAAATGCAAATTTTTAGACCTTACCCCAGACCTACTAAATCAGAAAGTCTAGGCCAGGGACTTAGCAATCTGTATTTTAACAAGCCTTCTAGGTCACTTTGGTACAAGCAAAATTTGAGGGCCGCATACCTTCATATTGCTGTAGTAGTATGGTTTTCTCTTTGAGAAGTTCATATATCCTAAATCCCCATAAGCCAAATTTTTTTTTTTTAGTTTTTTTTTAATGTTGAATAGGCAAATACTTTTTTATAAACAGAAGTATTATGTATAGAATTCTATATTTCATGTTTCTCTTAAAAAAAAAATCACAAGACGAGGAGTTCCCGTTGTGGTTCAGTGGGTTAAGAACCCAGCTGTTATCCATGAGGATGTGAGTTCTATCCCTGGACTTGCTCAGTAGGTTAAGTATCTGGCATTGCCTCAAGCTGCATAATAGGTGGCAGATGCAGCATGGATCTGGAGTTGTCCTGACTGTGATGTAGGCCGGCAGCTGTAGCTCCGAATTGACCCCTAGCCTGGGAACTTCCATATGCCATGGTTATGGCCAGAAAAACAACAGCAAAGTCAAAAGATAAGGCAATACTCCTCTGGTCTTCCCTACATGGCAGAGTTGAGCTGGAGCAGATTCTGTCAATCTTTTGAGACATAACAAGCTCTTCAGTATGCCCCTCCCCCATTCAGCTTTCTTAATACATCTTCACTCTCTCTGACTGTGGACCTTTGGGTCTGATTTGCTTATTTTCACTCTTCAATATAACCCCAAACTACTTCAGCAAAAATTACAGAGTTTAGAAAATCCATTAAATTCTTAATGTTTGCAAGAAAGTATTTTTTAGATAGTATTGCTCTTATGGTTCTAGGAGAGTCTATAGAGTTTGATTATATAGCCATATTTTCACTTAGTTCAATGAATTTTTTCAAATTATGTCCTTTTACGGGGGCTTACTTTCTATTTTATCTTTTGGGACTCTTAATAATAGTTTAATAATTCCTAGAGTAGATAGATTATTTAGATTATTTTGTTTACTTGTAAAACAATTTTCTCCTTTTAAAAAAATATGACTTCTATGCTAGCAATTTGGAATGATGAATCTTAAATTTCTGTAATGTATCATTTATTTAAAATGCAAGTAGCATTAAGAAAAACAGCCAGTTATTGAATTATTATTCAAATAATTTATTGATAAAGTATTTATTTCTAGATAAAAAGGCAGAAGTTTGAGATGTTGATCATATTGTAGCAATGCTGTGTGAATACTTTGTGTTAGATGCTTGAAATGTGAAAGTTACTGATTTTTTTTCCCCTCTCCTCAAATCATACATTTTTTGATGAGGTACCTAAGTTCTTCTTGAAAACAGTGATATTCAAGTTAATAGATTAATGAAAAGATAATTTGATAAATTTAAATTATTAAACATGTTAGGTTGTTCAGATTGGTTTCTGATTTATTCATATAATGGGGGGTGGTGTGGAAGTGATTTGCCTGCCAGGAACACCTAAGAGACAATCCGTCTCTAAGCAAACAACTCCTTTCCTTATTATGAGGCCTTGAATACTGCCACTGCTGATTTCATTATTTTCCTGGCAAATAGTCACGGAATCTGTTATTACTCAAAGATGTTGAGTAATTTTTTTGAAGTTGCTAATGAAATAGAAAAGAAGAAACAATCTATTTATGTTGTAATGAGTGTTTACATTTTTAATTTTTTGTTATCGGACTGTAATATTTCTTAACTGACTTTCTAAAGCTTTAAATGTGAGAGTTGTTACTTAGGGAATTTTTATTGATGTGCAATGTCACAGCTCTGAGTAGGGGATCTTGAAGTTGCTAACTCAGTCTGCTTTTAATTTGAAATTCTATAGTACCTTTCTTGACAAAGTTTTAGTAGAAATTAAGAACATTCATTTTATTACTATATTTGATACAGGGTGAAATTTAAAATATGTTCATTTGATATAGAATAGTATTTCAGTATCTGCTAAATAATATCTTTGTTATTCAGATAAGCATCTTCTTTGCTCGTAACATTAATATTTAATCATTTGGTTGTTTTTTAATTAGAAGATTACTAATCCAGAATATACTATATATTCAAATATTTAAATAAAAGAGTTTTTGCAGTTATAGTCAAATTCTGTGAAGTGCAAGTAATGGTTGAAAATATCAATGTATTGTTCAAATAATGCACTTGATAGTTCTTAAGTTCTACTTATGTGTAGTATTTAAGAAAGTCAAGTTAATGTCCTATTTTTAAAATTTATTTTGAGTGGGAGTATAGTCCTCATGGATATTTTCATTTGTCAGTTCTTTTTTTTGGGGGGGGGCATTTTGTCTTTTCTAGGGCCGCACCCATGTCATATGGAGGTTCCCAGGCTAGGGGTCTAATCAGAGCTGCAGCTGCTGGCCTACGCCACAGCCACAGCAACACAGGATCCGAGCCACATCTGCGACCTACACCACAGCTCATGGCAGCTCCAAATCCTTAACCCACTGAGCAAGGCCAGGGATCAAACCCCCAACCTCATGGTTACTGGTCAGATTCGTTAAACACTGTGCCACGATGGGAACTCCTCATTTGTCAGTTCTGAAAAAAAATTCCTGAATTTTGGAAAATAGCTTTTTAAAAACATGGTGGGAGGGGAGCCTACATGATTTAAAAAGAAGATCAAAGTTTGGTTTATTATTTAAATAACAATTTAGGAGTTCCCGTCGTGGCGCAGTGGTTAACGAATCCGACTAGGAACCATGAGGTTGCGGGTTCGGTCCCTGCCCTTGCTCAGTGGGTTAACGGTCCGGCATTGCCATGAGCTGTGGTGTAGGTTGCAGACGCGGCTCGGATCCCCTGTTGCTGTGGCTCTGGCGTAGGCCGGTGGCTACAGCTCCGATTCAACCCCTAGCCTGGGAACCTCCATATGCGCGGGAGCGGCCCAAGAAATAGCAACAACAACAACAACAAAAAGACAAAAGACAAAAAAAAAAAAAAAAACAATTTAGAAAGATGCTATAGACAGAATTTCATTGGCTAGAACTTTAAAAGCCTTGTGATTTAAATAGTACTCCAAATATAATTAGTTTTCAAGTTAATTAGTATGCTTTTTATTGGCATATTATACATTTAACATTTATCTCATGGATTTAAAGATTTTAATTTTCATTTAAAAGATATGGAACTTTAAAAAGAGAATCATATTGCTTTTTGGTAATTAACTGCCAAAAAATGTTGGTAGCCCCAAGGCAGTACCAGCAAATTTAGACACCAAGTAACAGGTAGAACATTTTAACCACTAGTAATGAGTAGAACAAAGTAACTGCAGAGAACACTTTTATATTTAGAAAATCATCCATATGTTCACAATGTTAATTTCATTCTAACACTCTTTTATTAAATGAAACATTATGCTAGGTCCTGGGTAGTATACAAAGATGAACAACATATATAGTTATTCTTGTAAAAACATTTACAGCCAAGTAAAAAAATGTATTTCATTTGCATTTCAATATAAAATTTTGACAATGTTGATGATAAAAAAGTTGGCCTTCCACTATATGTTTAAAATCTTATTGAAAAAAATCTTGTTTTAGTAAAATCATTGTGTTGGTATAATATGAAAATATAGGTAATATTATCTAAGTTTTAATTGCTTCCAGTATTAGACTAAAGTTTTTATCTTAAAGTCAAGTGAATAAACCCAAAAAACTTCCCCTCATCACACTCACAGTGCTAATTCATTATATTATTTTTTAGTGAGAAAATTAATTACACAACAAATTTGCATTCAATAAAAGTAGAATAAGCTGTTGACATAAGTATTATTGTTCTAAACGGACACACCATATATTATGTCCTATAGAGATTTGAAACATTTTTTAGTTTTATTCTTAATTATATGTAATACCCCAAAATGTGGTCAAACCTACTTAATACATGTAGAAGATAGAATAATAAAGTATGGATTCTGTCTTAATCACTCTGCTCTATTAAATATTCAAGGGCTGTTATTAATAGCACTTTTATAATGGATGTCATTTTCTACTTTGAATGAAAATCTCATCTCCTTTCATGTATTCACTGCAGAAGTTATATAATCTTTTCAATTCTGAATCTTGTACCAAAGAAATTTTCTTTTGACTACATGCCATATTTTCTTTGTATCTGCCCCAGTTCTTGACATGTAATAAATGCTCAACAATTACTTAGTGATTGCATAAATGACCACGTGATTGAATGAAAGAAGGAATGAAAAAGAGAATAGAAGAATTGTCATCAAGCAAAATCTCTTTGTTTAGTTCAGATAAACTGTTTTCAGGTTTTGGTTTGTAAACTTTTGCTATCAAGGAGATTTTATAATTTGTGGTCTTTCAAAACCTGTGTAATGATGAGCTGTGTTATAATTGAGTTCTATGATGTATTAATGAACAGGGAGTTGCTGAATTACATTTCATACAGAAAACTGATAAACCGTAAGTTTTTATTGGAGAAATCTATATAGTACTTCTCTAGTTTCTTTGGGGAATAGACTGTCAGCTACTTCTAAAATCTGAGCTATCTATAGGAATGTTTTAAGACAAATTTTTTTAAAAGATACTGAGTTTTCGGGGTGAGATTTTAGAAAGATGATTCAAGGAAGCTGAGGGCATTCTAATCCTGTCTTATATCCTAGTAAAGTTCAAGAGTAAGCTGATTTCTTAACATTTCAGTATCTTTTAAGAAAAACAAAATTATGATTGGGAAAACTGCTCTCTGGGTAGTATTTGACTATATATCACTTATGTAAATCTTCTTCGGCAATCAAATGAAGGCAAATAATTCCATCTTGTAGGAAGATGAGGATAAAGTAGCATCTCAGAAGCCAGTTTCTGTGTCTGTGTTTTATGGTCTACAAATGCGAATATGTTGTATTGGAAGTATATATTAAGCATTTGATAAACAAGTTACACCTATAGACAATGGACATAAATTCACTAGGATTCAAGATTAAAATGGGATTGTGCTGTCTAATCATAGAAGACACTAAATGTACTATATGCTATAGAATTTAAGAAAAATATGGAAATGTAACATGATTTAACCAACCACTTAAATAGGACTTTTTTTCTCCATGTTAGTTGAAATCTTGTATGCCACTAGTCATTAATAAATGGTCATATGAAGATTGGATATACTATTTCTACGTATATCTTAAACTGTAAAAGTTATATAAATGAACTAGTTCAAGTCTGTAAAATGTCAGGATGAAAGGATAACAGATTTAGACTCTAGAGACCTAGGTTAAATATATGATGCAATCATTGTGACCATATATGTTATCTAGGTCCTAAATTAGTTTTCTAAGTATTGTCAACTTTAAGAAGTTCAATATCATCTTCTCTAAGAGATGCTAACCTTAAAAACAATTTAATAGGAATTGTCTTTAGTTGAGCTTATGGTAAGGTGAGGAGATTCTGGGGGTCCTTCACAGTAGGGCCAAAAGGCCTTGGCTACAATATTTCTACCTCATTTGTCCACAGAATCCAAAATCTACTGTTCTTCTTTCCCTGATAAAATATTTTCCTTCTAATAGGCACCTTCAGGAGATATAATAGCTTAACCTAAGTGGCAATAATTTCAGATTTTCAGGCAAACTGCCAAATCATCCGGGAAGCAGTTCTTTAAGTGGATGATCCATTTAAAGATCTTCAAATCATGTACTGTCCCTTTCATGTACTCACTTGTCCAATCCTGATAATGAAATTTACTAGTTTATAAAACAATACATTTTTGACTACACAGGCAGAAGTGTCAAAGATGAATATTTAACAGAGCTACAGTTCAAAGCCTGCTATGTCATCTTTGGTCCTAGCATATAGTGTTTGAACTTTTGTCTTCTATTTTTATTGTGCTGTATATAGTGTAAAGCCAAGATACACTTTTTCCACTTATTTATAACTGATTTAGTTAGAAGCAATTTTTTTAATGTCTTGCCTGCTTATCTTTTGAAGAGTCATTTGAGTAAAGACTGAACACCAGTGTTTGTAGAGTTACTCCTTGTAGCTATCCTCAGCAGCCAAAGGTGGCTTTAAAAATATTTTCTAAAATTAATCTGTCAGTGCTAGATTATTGTTGACAAATCTGTATATCTGTAAGTATGTACTATAAGCTTAGGATGGACAAGTGTTTTTAGACTTCCATGTCTGGGAATTATGCCATCAATTCCCACAGTTGATTCACATGTTTTTTTTGGCTCTTTCCCCCTCATGCCATCTGTGTCTTTGGCATTATGCCTGCTTGCAAGTTGGTCAGACCTGTGCCAACATAATGGAATATCGATGGATGGTTCATATAATGCTGCAAAATATAGCATTTTAAAGAGGAAAACCTGCTTCAGGGGGCACCACATTGGTTCAACATATGGCCTTCCTTGGATACCTGGGGAGAAAGGGTGAACAAAGACATGGAATCCACAGATACTCTCAAATGGCAGCAAAAATAAGAACTCTGTGAAATCTCTTTGCAAGTACAAAATAAAAACAGCCTTACACACCTTATGGCTTGACATATTTAACATTAAGTCATATGTGGATTCTCCACAAAAATGTTGATTAGTAATAGACCATTAAGATTTTTATATGGCAAATTTAATATTTCAGGAGTATCTCTGACAGTATTCTGAAGGGAGTTAAGTATTCCATTAAAATTGGGGTATTCCTTGGAGAAAATATCAGAGCTTAAATTGTACTCTTTAAGTTTTGAAGGGGGAGAATAAGAGCCTAGATTTTGGAATTGCCATGAAAAACACTGAAAAGAATACATTGATTTTAATTTCTTATCTCAATGAATGTGTGAGATTTTTAATATTGTATAGTTGTTTGAATGAAGCATGCTATGCTAGGTTATGCTGCAACAACAAACAAGCCTTTAAATCTCTATGGATTAACCCAACAGACACTATATCTTGTCCATGGGTTAGATGGTTGTCCTCTAAATAACCCAGATACTTGAAGCTGGTACCTCTGCCATGTAGTAATACAGTGTCACTTGGGCATCATCTAGCCTACAGTTGGAGTGAGAACTAGGGCAAAAAGAAGGAATCCTGACAGGTATTGACCGTTGGCTATAGTGATACTTATTACCCCTATTTCATCTGTTTACAAACTATTGGCCAGAACTATTCAATGGTTAACCTGCTAGGAAATACAGAAGAGAACAAGAGTATGGGGGTTATCAGTAGCCACTGCTACAGCAGAGAATGTCAGCAGCCAATCTTTGGTGTGGAAAGTCCAAGGGGGTAATGATATTCCTACCCATTCACCTACTAACAGAATCTTGAATTTTCTGGTACCCTAGGGATCCCAGGTGTCATCTCAGATGTCTATGCATAGCTTGCTACTTTTTTTGTTCCCAGTGCCTTACACAGTCTATATCATATCCTTGTTTTGTGAATGAATGAATGACGTCTCAACTCCTGTTTTACATATCAACTCAGAGGGATTAAATGACTTTCATAAATTCCTAGAGTTTGTCACATCTTCTTATTTCTAGTGTGGTCCTGTGACAATATAGGGACACTCTATTTGCATATTTTCTTCCTTTTATTGCATAAATGTTTTGAAACTAGGCAACATAATTTTTCCCTTTAAGAAATTTAAAAATGATGAAGTAGTTTTTGACCATAGGAGTTTGCCATTTTGCCTCCAAAAAAATGTACTTTGCCTGAACGTCTGGACTTGCTCTGAGCATGCTCTGTGGAGTCAGGACAACATCCTTCCTATGGGTGAGTTTACATTTACTGGTTTGTGAGAGGTCTGGAATTTTGTCCTTCTCTAATAAGAGGATTCTGCCAAAATCTTTGTTGTGAGTTACTAGGAAGTATGGTTAGCCATAGTGAGTGTACTGTTCACTGTGAGCTAACGAATGTGCATTGAATAATGCAATCAGTCCTGTCTTGTAGTACACACATGAAAATATGAGGCAGACCTGCAGACATATCTGGATGTAGCTAAAAGTGAAATCATTTTAAATTACACTACTGGCAGGGGAAGAATGTTGCCCTGTCTTTAGATTCAGGAGTAAAAGACCTAGAAATTAAACAAGTACACTGTAGGTTGGAGAGGAATAGAGAATTTCCATGAGTGCATTGTAATGAAGCAAGTAAACTGGGGTTTTGCATTTAATTCACATTTGTTCAGCCCTAGCACTTTTTTATTTCCGTATTTTCTTGTGGAAAGTCTGCTAAAATTTTATTTTCTGTTTCAAGAAGAGGGAAAGTCTAAGGATATTTAATCAAAGTCTAAGACTAATAATTGTATACATATATGTATAGAAGCAATTTTAAATTGAGTTTTGGAGGTGAAAGTTGGATAACATGGATTAAGCATTTTTTAAATCTCTGTAACAGTGAACTTGTGACAAGTAGAAGGTAATCTACATAACAAGAGATGATGAGGGTGAGTCGTGGGAAACAAAGTTAAACAATCTTGAAACAAAAGGAATCAAAATTAAGTACATGAAATACGTAATGTGAGTATAAAAACTGGATATCATATAACAGCTCTGTGCCTTGACTTCAGCAGGGGTTTAAAGAAGAACATTGATGAGTTTTCCAGTAGTTGGAAGGAACGCTTGTTTTCTGCTTCTGACACTTAGACAGTAGTGGGTATTGAATTCAAGTCCTTGTTATTTTGTGGATTTGAAAAGGTTTTAACACATTAAAGGGATGATTATATGTAGAATTAATGAAGTCACACTAACCACACTTTACCTAATTTGTTAGGTTGAAAGAAATCTTTTAGTTTTTCAATAATATGTAGATGAGTATAGCTAGAGTCAAATCTTGGAAATTCTCCACTAAAATGCTCTAGAAGTGAGTATAAATTAAAAATCAATTTCAGTTCATCTGTAAACTTTTTATAAAAATCTGTTTGTTTTAAAGAAGAACAGTAATTTTTGGTGGTAGGTACTGACAACTTCTTACTGACACACATTGACTACTTGCTTTGGCATATTTGTTCACTTTTTAAAAACAGTAAATGGCAAGTACTTAAAATTTTACAGTACATTAGTAATCACACATCTCAAATAGATGAATGATACTCAGTGAATCACAAGGAGAAAGCTATGGGGAAAAATGTCAACAAGTTCATTTCTAGATGCCTCTTAGCTTTAAACCTCTAACCACTCTTCGTTTGTCAATACTGAACTTTAATGAGTCCGGATAAGAAGCTAGTCAATGGATATCCATTTAGCTAGTGATAATCTGAACTCCAGCTGATTGTCCTAGCAGCTGTGTGACTTCATTACCATTAGAAAGGCACACAGCCAAGCCAGCTGGTACCCAAACCGGCTACTCAATTCACAGAGCATATCTATTTGTTGGTTTACACATCAGAATTACACACGCTTCATGAAAAGTTTGCAGTATGAAATAGAATCTGCATAAAGATTTAATTTAAAGGGCTTATCATTACTATGCCAAGTACAGCTAGTTTGTTTTGTTTCTACTATGATATAGTATATTGTGGTTGTTTTTAGTTCTTCCATAAATGCAGCCTACATGCAGAATTTGCATTTAGATACCAAACATAACTGCACATCGTAATTTCCCAGTTAAGAAAACATCTTTTTGGTTGTGTTTGTTTTAGTGCTTACAACAGTGCATTTTCATTTTTTTTTAAAGGCAGCTTTAATAGAAAACAGTTTCAGGAACCTGTTAATAGCTAGTTCAGCTTCCATCTGTCCCCTCCTTTCTGTCCCCAGTATCACTGTCTAGATCAGGCTTCTGGTGGATCTCCTTTGCACTTTTTCAAATATTTTCTAACTGGACTTGGCTCTAATCTCTCACTGCTTTATGATTATTATTAGAAAATTGTCTTGAATCTCATCCTCATTATATAGAGCAGTGTTTGTATTATGGTCTCTGGATCAGAAGCAACTGGAAAGAGATTCATTAAAACAGGATATCCTTTTCAGGGAGTTTCTTGGTGCCCTAGCAGTCAAGGATTAGATGGTGTCACTGCTGGTGACAGTACCTGGTCCGGGAACTCTGCTGCTGTGGGTGCAGGAAAAAAAGGTCTCTCTAGGATGACACAGAAGACAAGGACTGATCAATTCCTGGAGAAGATAGTTACAGAAATGTGGAGTTGATTTGGGGAAAGAATATTAAGAAGTATGTCTTATCAAACATGTCTCTTTTCAAGAACAATCAGTATCAGGTAGGTTCAGCAATAGATGCTACACAAATGTCAAAATACATTAAATAGTTTCTTTCGTTCCTTCGTTCCTTCCTTCTTTCCTCCCTCCCTCCCTCCCTCCCTTCCTTCCTTCCAATGGAGCAATAAAAAGTGGCGGAGATGCAGCAGTGTAGATGTTTCTAAAGCAAGGACTGACAATAATATATAGTCGGTTACATAAGTTAAACCCTGAAGAGGCACACAAATTACAAGGGGGAAAAAAGACGAAAACCTATTTACTAAAGTGAAAGTAAAAATCAAAAGAAGGACAGAACTAGGCCTTTGAGATCCTAAGCTGTCTAGTGGTATTTTAATTGATTCCAGTTTTCTGTAAGTAAATTGATCCTTAAAGAGAAGATTGGAGGACTTAAAGCTGAGGGTAGTAGAAAGTTGTTAAGAAAAAAGGAAGTCTGAGAGTCAGAACACTGGGCCAGGTTTTTCACAGGTAGGAATTGTGCTGGACTTCGAATGATGAGTACAAGCAGCAAGAGGGGCCTTGCATTTGGCATGCATGGTGATGGGAAGAGTGGTTTAGATCATATCATATTTTCAAGAACTATATATTGACATTTTAATTACAATTACAAAACCCAAGACAATCTAAATCAAACTCTGAATTAAGTTGTCAATCTAATGTCAAAATTTGTGATCTCTACATTTCTATCAACTGCAATTAAGGCTCCAACTTTTATAAATTTCATTTTAGTGCCAGAAAAACAAGTATTACCAAAAGTATTTAAGATTCATAAGTGAATATTGAAATGACAGTATAGGTGTGTTTGGCTTAATTAAGAGTTATTTATTGCTCTATAACAAACTACTTCAAAATGCAGTCATAAAACATCTATTTTTAGCTTGCTCACAGTTTTGAGGGGCAGAGATTTGGAAAGTGATCAGAGGGTGACTTATCTCTGATTCATGGACATCAACTTTGGCAGCTGGAGCTGGACAATCCAGTTCCAAAACAGTTTCTTCACCAATGTGTCTGGTAACTTGTTCTGTTTGACTCTTTTCTCTCCTTCCAGCATGGGAAGCCACTTCTTATATCTGCAAGTCTCAGGTTAGTTGCACTTTCTATATGGAGGCTGGGTAGTTACCCCAAAAGTAGACATTTCAAAAACAGCTTGCTAAGAGACAAAGGTGGAAGACACAAGGCCTAGTATGTCATTGTCATTGTATTCTGTCAGTCAAGCCCAGTTTCAAGAAGAGAAAAATTGACTGCACCTTTCACTAAGGTATGAACATGTGTGGTTAGATAGGACTAGAACTTAATGACAACCACTATTGAAATAAGCTAAAATATTCACCCTTTGCCTCTCAATTTTATTGCCATACCATATGAAAAATGTGCTATCTCCCAAAACCTCAAAAATCTGATCCCGTTATGCCATCAACTCAAATTCCAGAACCTCATTATTTAACTCAAGTGCAGGCATGGTGAGGTTCCTGAATGCAGTTCCTCAGATATAGATTCTTGAGTATGATTTATCTTAAATAAATATTTATTAACTGAAGAGACAAGTTATCTCTCCCTCTGTACACACACAACATACAATGGCATAAAGTAACAGCCACAGACACACTCCTACTGAAAAAATGAGGAAATGCAAAGTACATACAAGTTACTGGTTCATAGCAATTCTGACATCTAGTGGAGTATATATGGTCAGTTTCTTGTTTAGTACCTAATTAAGATTCCTGGGAATGATTCTCTGAACTTTTAGTTCTACTGATTCACTATTTCTTTTCTATTAAAAAAAAAAAAAATACCCTTTTTTTTTTTTTTGTTAGTTTCCTCAGCCTCCTGCCTTCCCATAGTAGCTTATGTTTTCAACGACTTCTTTTAATTTTGCACTATGTCCCTATCAGCCCAAATAGATTCTTTTAAAACCTTACATGCTTTTTATGTATCAAAATATAAATAGACTCCATTAGACAAGGCCATACCCTATGTATCTTCCTGATAGATTTTTCTCTAATTTGGGTTGCCTGAGAGGCCTTTGTGGGGCAATACCCTTAAGATTCTTAAAAATCCTATTAACAGAAAGTCTATAAAGCATACTCTTAAGAGTCTTAGAAGCACTGTTAAGCAAGACCTTTAAGTTTTTTGAGGTCTTACAAAAGAATCTTAGTAACAACTTTGTGATGTTAAGTTTAAGCTTGTATGTTACTTGTATTGCCTAGATTTTATCTTCTCCCTAAAGCCAGGTCTTGAGAATTTTTTTAAATGAATTTTTACTTTATACTGTAATATAGTTGATTTATACAGTATTGTGTTATTTTCAGGTGTATAGCAAAGTGATTCAGTTGTACATATACATATATCCATTCCTTTTTAGATTCTTTTCCCATATAGATTATTACAGAATCTTGTATACAAGTCACTGTGTTGTATAGTAGATCCTTATTATCTGTTTTATAAATAGTAGTGTGTGTTAATCCCAAACTCCTAATTTATCCCTTCTCCCCACCTTTCACCTTTGATATCATAAGTTTGTTTTTGACGTTTATGAGTCTGTTTCTGTTTTGTAAATGAGTTCATTTGAATCATATTTTTAAATTCCATGTATAAGTGGTATCATATATTTGTTGTTCTCTGTATGACCCACTTCATTTGGCATGAAAATATCTAGATCCATCCATTGCTGCAAATGGTATTATTTCATTCTTTTTGTGGCCAAATAATATTCCATTGTACATATGATACCATATCTTCTTTATCTATTCCTCTGCTGATGGACATTAGGTTGCTTGCATGTCTTGGCTCTTGTAAATAGTGCTGCAGTGAGCATTGGGGTGAATGTATCTTTTTAAATTATGGTTTTCTCTGGATATATGCCCAGCAGTGGGACTGCTGGATCATATGGCAATTCTTTTTTAATTTTTTAAGGAATCTTTATTCTGTTCTCCATAATGATTTGACCAATTTACATTCCTACCAACAGTGAAGGGGGATTCTCTTTTCTCCAAACCTGTTCTACCATTTATTATTTGTAGACTTTTTGATGATGACCGCTCTAAGCAGTGTGAGGTTATACCTCACTGGGGATTTGATTTGTGTTTCTCTAATAATTAGCGATGTTAAGCATCTTTTTATGTGCTTTTTGGCCATCTATTTATCTTCTTTGGAGAGATGTCTAATTGGATCTCCTGCCCATATTTGATTTGGTTCATTTCATATTGAGCTGCATGAGATACTTGTATATTTTGGAGATTAATCCCTTGTCAGTAACTTTATTTGCAAATATTTTCTCCCATTCTGTGGGTTTTCTGTTTTATTTATTTATTTATTTATTTATTTATTTATTTATTTATTGTCTTTTTAGCTATTTCTTGGGCCGCTCACGCGGCATATGGAGGTTCCCAGGCTAGGGGTCGAATCGGAGCTGTAGCCACCAGCCTACGCCAGAGCCACAGCAACGCGTGGTCCGAGCCGTGTCTGCAACCTACACCACAGCTCACGGCAATGCCAGATCGTTAACCCACTGAGCAAGGGCAGGGACCGAACCTGCAACCTCATGGTTCCTAGTCGGATTCGTTAACCACTGTGCCATGACGGGAACTCCCCTTTCTGTTTTATTTTTAACTTCATTTGCTCTGCAGTAGTTTTTCAGTATAATTAGGTGATATTTGTTTATTTATATTTTTGCTTTCATTACTCTAGGAGGTGTATCCAAGAAAATATTGCTGGGATTTATGTCTGAGTGTTCTGCTGTGTTTTTTCCTAAGAGTTTCATAGTACCTGGTCTTACATTTAGGTCTTTAATTCATTTTGAGTTATTTTTGTGAATGATGTTAGAGAATGTTCTAATTTCATTCTCTCATATGTAGCTGTTCAGTTTTCCCAGCACCACTTTTCTCCAGTGTGTATTCTTGCCTCCTTTGTTGTACACTAGTTGACCCTAGGTGTATAGGGTTATTTCTGGGCCTTCTATTTTGTTATAATTTTCTATATTTCTTTTTTTGTGCCAGTTGCATACTGTTTTAATTACTGTAGTTTTGTAGTATAGTCTGAAGTCAGGCAGCCTGATTTCTTCCAGCTCTGTTTTTCTTTCTCAGAATTCCTATATTTTGGGGTCTTTGTGTTTCCATACAAATTTAAAAACCTTTTGTTATAGTTCTATGAAAATGCCATTGATAATTTGACAGGGATTGTACTGAATCTTTAGATTGTCTTAGATTGTATAGTCTTTTTTTTTTTTATAGTACTGATTCTTCCAAGAATGTGTTTGTGTATTTCCAACTGTTTGTGTCATCTTTGACTGCCTTTGTCGGCATCTTATAGTTCAGTGTGTAGGTCTTTTGCCTCTTTAGGTAGATTTATTATAAGGTATTTTATCCTTTTTGATGCTGTGGTAATTGGGATTGTTTCTTTAATTTCTCTGATCTTTCGTTGTTAGAGTATGGAAATGTGAGAGATTTCTGTGTATTTATTTTGTATCCTGCAACTTTACTGAATTCATTGATGAGCTCTAGTCATTTTCTGATAGCATCTTTAGGATTTTCTTTGCATAGTATTATAAATCTGTAAACAGGGACAGTTTTACTTCTTTTCCTATTTGGATTCTTGTTATTTCTTTTTCTTCTCAGATTGCAGCAGCTAGGACTTCCAAAACTATATTGAATAAAAGTGACCTGAGTAAACATTGTCCACCTCTAGGATCTATTCCTGATCTTAGAGGAAGTCCTTTCAGTTTTTCACCATTGCGTGTCATGTTACCTCTGGGTTTGTCAGATATAGCCCTCAGTATGTTAAGATATGTTTCCCCTATGCCCACTTTCTGGAGAGTTTTTATCATAATTGGGTGTTGAATTTTGAAAAAAAAAAAAAAAAAAAAAAAAAACAAAAAACCTTTTCTGTGTCTATTAAGATGACCAGTTGGTTTTTATTCTTTAATTTTAACATAGTGTATCACATTGATTGATTTGCAAATATTGAAAAATCCTTGCATTCCTGAGTTAAATATCATTGATTGTGGTATATGATCCTTTTAATGTACTGTTAGATTCTTTTTTCTAGTATTTTTTGAAGAATTTTAGGTATGTGTTCATCAGCGGTAATTGATCTGTAATTTTCTTTTTTGTGGTATATTTGGCATTGGTATTGGTGTGATGGTGACTTCATAGAATGAATTTGAGAGTTTTCCTGCAGCTGAAATTTTTTGGAATAGTTTCAGTGTTAACTTTTTAAAAAATTACTCAATGAATTTTATTACATTTATAGTTGTACAACAATCATCACAACCAAAGTTTATAACATTTCCATCCCAAATCCCCAGCTCATCCCCCACCCCCCAACTTGTCTCATTTGGAAACCACAAGTTTGTCAAAGTCTGTTTTTCTTTTGCAAAATTCCTATATTTGGGGGTCTTTGTGTTTCCATACAAAGTCAGTATCTGTTCTTCAAAGAAGTTCATTTTGTCCTTTTTTTTTTAGATTCCACACGTAAGTGATAGCACTTGATGTTGGTGTCTCACTATCTGGCTAACTTCACTTAGCATGATAATTTCTAAGTCCATCCAGTTTGCTGTAAATGCCATTATTTCTTTCCTGGAATGGCTAAGTAATATTCCATTGTGTATATGTACCAGATCTTCTTTATCTACTCCTTCCTTGATGGATGTTTAGGTTGTTTCCATGTCTTAGCTATTGTATGTAGTGCCGCAGTGAGCATTGGAGTGCATATATGTTTTCAAGTTGTGGTTTTCTCTGGATAGACGCCCAGGAGTGGGATTGCTAGATCAAATGGTAGTTCTATTTTCAGTTTTCTGAGGAAACTCCATATTGTTTTACAATTTACATTCCCACAACAGTGTAATAGGGTTCCCTTTTCTCCACACCCTCTCCAGCATTTATTGTTTGTAGACTTTTTGATGATGGCCATTCTTGCTGATGTGAGGAGGTATCTCATAGTGGTTTTGATTTGCATTTCTCAGTAATGAGTGATGTTGAACATCTTTTCATGTGTTTTTTGGCCATCTGTATGTCTTCTTTGGAGAATTGTCAGTTGAGATCTTTTGCCCATTTTTTGATGGGGTTGTTTGTTTTTTTGGTATGGAGCTGCAGAAGGTGTTTATAAATTTTGGAGATTAATCCCTTGTCAGCTGATTCATTTGCAAAGGTTTTTCCCATTCTGTGGGTTGTCTTTGTTTTGTTTAGGGTTTCCTTAGCTGTGCAGAAACTTTTAAGTTTTTCCTCTAAGAGTTTTATAGTATCTAGTCTTATATTTAGGGCTTTGATCCATTTTGAGTTTGTTTTTGTGTGTGGCATTAGGAAATGTTCTAATTTCCTTCTTTAACATGTGGCTGTCCGATTTTCCCAGCACGACTTATTGAACAGGCTATCTATTATCCATTCTATATTCTTGCCTCCTTTGTCATAAATTAGTTGACTGTATGTGCATGGGTTTAATTCTGGGCTTTCTATCCTGTTCCACTGATCTGTATTTCTGTCTTTGTACTAATGCCACATGGTTTTGATGACTCTTGCTTTGTCATATAGTCTGAATTCCGGGAGCCTGATTCCTCCAGCTCCATTTTTCTTTTTCAGATGTCTTTGGCTATTCTGGGTCTTTTGTGCTTCCAAACAAACTTTAAAATATTTTGTTCGAGTTCTGTGAAAAATATTCTTGGTAATCTGATAGGGATTGCGTTGCTTGGGTAGTATAGTCATTTTGATAATACATCTAAACCAGCTAGAGAGACAAGAACAGACAAAACCTAAAGTTAGCAGAAGGAAAGAAATCATAAAGATCAGAGTGGAAATAAATGAAATAAAAGGAAGAAAACCATAGAAAAGATCAGTGAAAATAAAAGCTGATTTTTGACAAGATCAACAAAATTCATAAACCCTTAGCCATACTTATCAAGAAAAAAAAAAAGACTCAAATCAATAAAATTAGAAATGAAAAGAGAAGTTACAGTGTACATCACAGAAATACAAAAGGTCATAAGAGACTATTACATGCAACTATATGCCAATAAAATTGAAAACCTAGAAGAAATGGACAAATTCCTAGAAAAGCACAATCTTCAAAGACTAAACCAAGATGAAATAGAAAAGATGAACGGTCCAATCACAAGTACTGATTAAAAAACTTCAAACAAACAAAAGTCCAGGACCGGATAGCTTCACAGGTGAATTCTATCAAACATTTAGAGCCAGTCCAGGAGCATGAAATACCTTTCCATTTCTTTTAATCCTCTTTAGCTTCCTTGATTAATGTTTTATAGTTCTCAGCATATATGTCTTTCACCTCCTTGGTCAGGTTTATTCCTAGGTATTTAACTTTTGGGGGTGTGATTTAAAAGGTATTTTTGTATTACTTTTCTAATATTTCATTGTTAGCAGTTTTCATGTCTTATCTCTTCAGATATTTTCTCAGGCCCTTTTCTCTCGCTCTTATTCTTCTGAGACCCCTACATTGCAACAGATGGTGTGTTTGACATCTTAGATTGTCCCAACTTATTTTTATTATTTTTTCTTTATTCTGTTCTATGGCAGTGATATCCATCAGTCTGGCTTCTGCTCACTTATTCATTCTTCTGCCTCATTTATTCTGCTATTGATTCCTTCTAGTGTATTTTTCATTTCAGTAATTTGATTGTTCATCTCTGTTCTTTAAATCTTCTAGTTCTTTGTTAAACATTTCTTGTATTTTCTTGGTCTGTACCTCCATTTATTTTTCAGGGTCTTGGATCATCTTATCATTACTCTGAATTATTTTTCAGTTAGATTGCCTATTTCCACTTCACATAGTTCTACTGGGGTTTTATCTTGTCTCTTCTTCTGGAACCTATTTCTGTGCCTCCTCATTTTGTTTCATTTTCCTTGTTTGTGGTCTTTGTTTTTCAGGCTGCAGGATTGTTACTCTTAATGCTTCTGCTGTTTTCTAACTGGTGGGTGAGATTGGTCCAGGGGCTTTTGCAGCCTAACTGGTTGGAAGGATTGGTGCCTGCCCACCAGTGGGTGAATCCAAGTGTTTTCCCTCTGGTGGGCAAAGCCATGTAAAGGGGTATGTTTAGAAGTGGCTATAGGCTCCAGATAACTTTAAGTAGCCTGTCTACTGATGGTAGGAGCTGTGTTCCCACTCTGCTGTTTGTTCATCATGAGGTGTCCCAGCAATGGAACCTACAGGTTTTTGAGTGGGGCCAGGTCAGCATGCCAAAATGGGGGACTCCAGGGAAGCTGACACCAATAAATATTCCCTAGGGCCTCTACCACCTTGTGTCCTTGCCCCATCAGTGATGCTTTGCTGACTCTTGCCTCTCCAGGAGACCCTCCAAGACAAACAGGTAGGTCTGTCCCAGGCTCCTGTAGAGTCACTGCTTTGCCCTGGGTCCTGATGTACATGAAATCTTGTGTGTGCTATCCAGGAGTGGCGTCTCTGTATCCCTCAGTCATGTGGCATTCCTGCACTCAAACCCTGCTGGTCTTTATACTCTGGGACTCCACCTCTTGAGGCCAAACCCTCTGGCTGGGGTGCCTTACATGGGGCTGAGAACTTTCACTCCTGTGGGAGACCCTCTGTGATAACAGTAATTTTCCAGTTTGTGGGTTGCCCACCTGACATGAAAGGGATTTGGTTTTTTCGCCAAAGCACTGCTCCTACTTTTTGGTGTGGCTTCTTGTCTTTAGATATAGAATATCTCTTTTGATAGTTCTAGTCTTTTTTTTTAATGGTTGTTCAGTTAGTTGTGATTTCATGGTTTTGTGAGAGAATATGAGCTCAAGTCCTTCTACTCCACCATGTTGTCTTCTCTTTTGAGAATCTTTTGACAAGAAGGACTGAAAATTTTCAAACCCATCAAGTACTCATTCATTTTTTTTTCTTTTAAATTTTGCTTTAAAACATTAGTTTCTTTGTTATTTGATATCTGTCTCTCTCACATTTTATTACAGGCAGTTAGAAGATGTGAATGGGTAGGTTTTTATATTTTACCTAGAAATTTTCTCATTAATATTTATAAGTTTATAAGGTATCATTCCAGTCTTTGATAAAACAAGAAGGTGCAATGGTGCAAAACCTTTCAACATCATGCAATAAAGGTCCTCTTTTTTTCAGCTCCCAATAACATTTTCCCGACTGTATTTAAATCCCCACCAGTAGACTCCCTGAAGTCCTTTGAACTTCTGCCTCTCAGTCAGTTACCACACAAAGTTTTCCAGGAAAAATTCTCACAATACTGCTAGATTGCTTATGTCTGGGAGTAGTATAAATGATTTACTATTATTGTTATTGTTATTGCTACAAGTGGAGGTGAGGAGATTTTACCTAGTATGCGGAAATGCTGCTAGACTTACTACTTGTACCTTTGTTTATTCCACTTTAGGAAAGTTATGATAACAACAGAAAAGCAAGTAAATTTTCAATCATGTCCATTTTCTTATTTCAAGCCTTTAATCTGGTACCAAACATAAATTAAAAATTAAATGATTACATGAATTAATATTTTAAAAAGCCATTTTTTTAAATGCAGAGAGGGATAAGGTAATTTTATTGGAAGGTTTTATCAGTAAAATACGAAAATTTTATGAACTGTTTATTCAAAAAATAACTTATATTCTAGGTCAGTTAAGTTATATAGGGCAAAAATGTTAATAAAAGTAAAAATACAAAAAATAAGCCATTGTTTGATTCTTTAAAGTCAACATCGGTTTATAGCAAATACAAACTCAATCAAGAAAAATTTTGAGTATATAAAATTGGGAAACAGAAAAATATATAAAAATATTCAGAAAAGCTACAGGAGTTCCTGTCATGGCTCAGCTGTTAACGAACCCGACTAGCATCCCTGAGAACTCAGGTTTGATCCCTGGCCTTGCACAGAGGGTTAAGAATCCATCATTGCCATGAGCGGTGGTGTAGGTCACAAACTCAGTTTGGATCCCTCATTGCTGTGGCTCTGGCATAGGCCAGAGGCTACAGCTCCGATTGGATCCTAGCCTGGGAACTCCATGTGTCATGGATGTGGCCCTAAAAAAAAGACAGAAAAAAAAAACTACAAAAATTTAATTCCACAGGGATGAACAGGCTGCTGAGGTATAGTCTCAAGTCAACTTATTTTCTAACTTTTGAGGTTGATGTGAGGGAGAACAAATGTGCCATATTCTTGTTGCCACTGATAGAAAACATTGGGATGAGCCACTCACTTTTCAGACTTGTTTAAAGTACTTGGCATTAAAGCTAGATTATGTAGTATAAAGGGGAAGTAGTAGGAATCAAGAGACCCTTATCTCTGCCACAAGCTTATTAACTATTTGCATATCATTCCATTTAGGGTGTTCCACTCTGATTTTGGGGTTTTTTTTGTTTGTTTGTTTTGTTTATTTTCAAAACAAGGTGATCTATGAGATTACAGATTTGTGATTTTATCATTATGTTTATCTATCATTGATCTTGGATATCTTCATTTCCTTTTTGGTGTTCAAGAAGACATGGACTGGAAGGCAGAGTCGTCAAACCAAATTGAATCTTTTATGGCCAATAAAAATGATGTCTTTGTAGAATATGGTAGCAAAAACTCACCCATCTCTCTAAGAGTTCCAAATGAGCAAAAGCATACTGAAAAAAAATGGACTCAGGTATCATTTTAATTAAAGGAATCCTTTTTTCTCACCAAAGCTGGTAATTATCTGCTTCAAACAACTACTTCATGCCAACTCACAACAAACTGAGTATATTTCTGGGCAAAACCCAGTAAAAGGGACAGAAAATAAGTTTGAGCATAAATATGTTTGGAACATTATTTGCTATATTTTAGCACTTCAGGAGTCTATATAAAACCCTTCTTTTATGTAGTAATAAGTTAAGCTTTCCAAAACAGAATCACAGCTATCTTTTTAGATAGAGGCCCATTTCCAAGATAAAGCTTTTCCTCAGTTGTCAATCAAGTCAAATTAAAATTCCTTACCTTTGTATAGTCAAAGCCCTTCATATTCACACAAATCTTTTCTTTTTCTTTAAAATGTAGTTTTCTTCTGTCTTCATCTCTCCTTCCCCGTCAGTTGTAGTTTGTTCCTCACATGTGGGTCATTAATAAATTTAAGGCAAATGAGTAAACTTTATCACTATTTAAAGAAATTAGTAGTTTTGACATTTTCAGTCTGTTGGGATGAATGTTTTCTTCCTGTACCATCCAAATTAGTTTGGTTCTACACATCCTTGCTGGCAAAAAGCCGACAGATGCTTATAGATAAATCCTAGTACTCATTGACAGAATGTTACACTTTTTGAGGCAGAAAAAAAATAACAGCCCACAACAAAATCAGTAATTCCCTTAAGTTACTTTCCATATACCTAAATTTAGACGATTTAATGTAAAATAAAAATAATGTCTACATTTCAATTTTAAGATTTTATTTCTACTCCTGGTTTAGCACTAACATTTAGATAGGTTATTTTATTCTCTCAGTCTCTGAGTTTGGATATCTAAAGTCTCTTCAAGTGTTGCGAATTCCATGGCTTGCTACCTGTGCTATTTTTCTTTTCAATTTATATCTCTGATTTTTTCTATGATTTTAGAACATTGTGCGTTAATTAAGTTAGAAATGTTAAAGTATCCTTAGAGCGATTTTTTTTTCAAGTTTGTTACTATATTTTAATAAGCTTTAAGGACATTTAAGCAGGGTAAGCATCTTTAACAAATGCTATTAAGAAGACTATATAAAGCAGCAAATTTGCTTTGCTAAAACAATATTTATGTGCTGTAAAAGATAATTTCACAAATTGAGAATAGGTGTAAATTATATACCATTCGAAATAAAAAATTTTCCTGTACTGGATTTAAACCCTTCCGATAGAGTAAAGCATGATTACGCTCCTGTGTATTTTAAAAGTAAAATAATTCAATTCAATTGAGACATAAAAATTCACAATAAGTGAAAACACGTTAAATGCATTTTTCTCTTAGTAATGTTGAATGTACAACAAAACTTCAGCTTTAAGGTTTAATAGTGCTAGAATGTCCATTATCCTTCCTTTGGTGATGTACAGCAGTTCTTTCAGCATTCACTGGTACCGTGTAAATAAAATAACCAACCATCTCCAGAACAGAGTGGGGTTTGTCTACCAGTTCAAACTAGATAATGATTTTTCAGTGTTGCATGACTTACTCAACATTGTTGAATATCAGTTTGCTCAACTATATGTGTGGTTATATCTAACCTTTGATAGCATCAATAGATTATTATTATTCTAGGTGATCCAGCTAAATTCTGATTCTTGCCTACAAGCTCTGAGTTATTTGGTGTTTTCTACGTTATAGAACAGAGGCTCTTTAAGTGCACTTGTGCCTAACTAGACATGTACTAGGAGTATAGTGACGCATTCCATTAAATGCACTCTTTGACAAACACAGGAACATAGAGTTGACCAAAAACGATCTCCTCTGTGATATGGGGAATGGATTTCAGAGTTTGGTGTAGTTTTTCCAAAAGAATAATGCAACATCAACATGGAGGGCTAGTGTTGCTAACTAAAGATGTTCACTTTTCATCCTACTCTCCTGCCTTGTATATAGTAGTATACCTTGAAGCACACTCACATTTTTTTAGAAATACGTTCCTACTAGGTATATTGATTTTTGATTCCTTACCTGAAAATGGGACTGCGTAATCACCAACATAATTTTAGTAGTAATTAAATTACTATAAATATCTGAAGCAACTCTGCTCACCTGTTTCCAATTTTATTGCAAAAAAAATTGAGTCTACTATTCCCAAAAACTTTAAAATATTGTTCTTGCCTCTGTGTCACTGTTGAATTGCCAGAAAGATTCAGAGAAAAATAAGACTTCGAAACAGAGATTTATAGCTGTTATAATTTTCTAAGCACAGGTCTAAGTTTATTTAATTTTGTCAACTTGGAATGCAGCACAATGTCTGGGACATAGTAGGTACTCACTAAATGTTTATTCAAGAAATAATTTTGAAAGATAGTTTTATGAACATTATCATTTTGAACAATTTATTATATTTTGTTAGACTATATCTGTTCTAATATAATACTGCACCATTCTTTTTTTGCCCAAGTCACTCTGAGTTGATTAAAAGAACTTGAAAGGTGCTCTGTATGTAAAGAAATAACAACAATTTGTAACTAAGAAATAAATACTCATTAACTACCTTCTTATCACCTTTTATTTTTTTTAATATGCCACTGAGGTTTATCTTTAAAAATCTAAGAACAAATTGCTTCAGGCCGTTATTGTTAAATTTGACCATATGGGCATTACTTCTGCAATCTACATTTGAAATAGAAAAACAAATCTAAAGCACATGTTTGATAAAACATGAACTATTTATTTGTTAAAGTAAAGCAAGAAAATGCTACTTCAGTACATTTTTAAAAATGCACGTCTGTAGGTTAAATATTAATTTCAATGTCTATAATGGTACTTCTGCTATTTAAGGAATTCATTACTCTCCTGTGTAGTCAACAAGAATATTGATTAGAATTAATTCACTGCAAAAAGTCTCCAATTATTTTTAACATAAGGTTTTCTTCTTCAGCAGTAGCCTGAAGCCTCTCCCTTTCCCTCTGTCTCTCTCCCTCCCTCCTCCTCCCCACCTCTCTCTTTCCCTCTGTATCACACACACTCTCTTCTGTGGTCACTTTAGCAAAATTTGCAATTAATCACTAGCTGATTGCCTTGAATGGTCTGTTAATAGTATGCGACTCACATTGCTAAAAGGGTTATACGGAGCTTTATTGTTTTCCTTTTGTCTCAGGAATGGTTTATCTACCTATATATCCTAGAATGGATTTGAATAGTCTTTTGAGGTAATGCACACCAGTTTGAAAGAGACACTACAGACTTCTCAGAGGGTGTTAATCAAGATATGCCCTAACTTTCTTTTGGCATTACAATATTTGGACATCTGTTCTGACTCCTTATATGTTAAATAAAACTCATACCAGATAGTAGAATAAATGAAGGGTTTCATTATCTTAAATGTCATAACATTTGTTTGAATTATCATGTGTAAATTTTAAATGCTGAAATTATCGTTTTGGTTTTGTTTCATCTATTTTGCTGTCCTTTCAAAAGACTACAGGCCTGAAAAATTCTTTTTTTTCTGTTGAATTAATAATTTAAAAGAAATAATTTACAGTGTTATGCAATAACAGTGAAATTGTTGTGGATGAGCTATGTAGTCTGGTAATATCTAAAGATATAAATATTTTACTGAGAGAAACATACCCTTTTAAAGCACAAAAGGTTTCTTGTTTTGATGCCAGTGTATTTAGTGACAAATAGTACATTTTTAAAAAGGCTTGAATTGACTATTATTATAGTTTTCTTTGTGTAGTGGTATTATAGATTCTTAGGTATTCACTTATTAGAGACTTTTCCATTGTGTGTGTCAGGCAAGACTTGTCTCTGAATTCCATGGTGCCACTAATTAGAGGCAGCTGCATTTAGAGTATCACAAGTCAACTTGAAATATAGTAGGAATATATTGGACTTGACTTTTCTTTCTTTCTTTTTTTTTTTTTTTTTTTTTTTTTTTTTTTTTTTTTTTTTTTTTTTGTCTTTTTATGGCCGCACCTGCAGCATATGGAGGTTCCCAGGCTAGGGGTCAAATCAGAGCTATAGCCACTGGCCTGTGCCACAGCTATGACAAAGCCAGATCTGAGCCACATCTGCAGTCTACACCACAGCTCACCGCAACACGAGATCCTAAACCCAGAGTGAGGCCCGGTGTCAAATTTTTGTCCTCAGGGATACTAGTCATATTCGTTTTTGCTGAGCCCCAGGAACTCCTGGACTTTTCATTTAAACAACAACAATAAATAATTTGTTTGTGGTAGTTATCAACAGTACTGTCAAACTTGATTTAAACTACTTCTTAATACCTTTGCCTTTCTGAAGAGTTTCTGTTTGTTTGTTGAACTAGCATTGCTAATTATGAGAAGATAACTGTTTGCCATAAAACTGTACCACTTACATCCACTAGGCTTGCAAACATGAGTAGTACTAGATACTGGTTAGTATCTGAATTTTTTTTTTCATTTCATATTAGAGTGAAAGAATGGCATATAATTTGACGTACGTAAATTGATTTAACTAAATTGTGAAAGCAAAGTAGTGTTTTACAAATGTGCAATTTTGAAAGTCATAAGCATTTTCATTCATGTATTCACTTTGCATATTTGATGTCAGAGAGTCAGTGATATTTTGCCTAACAAACCATTTGAATCCAAGGTGCTCCATAATATTTTGTTTGTGATACTAATTTATCATGAATGTAATTCTTAACTATTGAAAACCATTTTTATAAATGTTGCTTATTTGAAAAGAGAAGAACAAAATGTAGATTAAATTTATATTCCTATATTTGCAAAAACTGAGTAAATTTGTGCATTTTGGATAATGGGGTCTTGAATTAAGATCAGCACAAAGCAGAAAAAAGTATCTCATTTGATAAATATGGTTTGTCTTAAGCAGTTCATATATTTTGAGTTAGATATGTAAAACCTTGTCATTTTATAAAACTAAATAAAAAAAGCTACAATAGCACATTAACATATAAGATAAAATGGTAAATACTAAATGAGATAAAATGTTAATGTAGAAAAATGCACTCTTTAAGGATAAACTTTTATAAGAATATGTTTTAGTAGTACATATTCTCTAAGCATAAAGAATATATGATTTTAGTTAAAGAGCATTTTTATATATTTTAAACCATCAAAGCCCTTAAAAGATTGAAACTAATATGTTGGCGCCAAAGTATAGAATGTTTTGTCCATTCATGTATTTGGATTATATTGGATTATGGCATGTGATGCAGGTCACATTTGTGTTTAATTGCTCTCATGATTAAATAGCCACAATATGTAATTATGCAAATTTTTTTTTTGTATTTAGAGTTAAAAGTGATAGTTTTATATGTGGAAGTTTTCATGGTGAATAAGTCGAGAGTTGTAAAAAGTTCTTAGTTTTCAAATAGCAAAGTGGAACATGAAACTCCATTTTTAATGCATAATTAATTCAAATAAATATAATTAAACATTTATGCCTAATCATAGAACCATTTTGCTAAAAACATGGATATAAAACCATGGGGAAACATGTCTCTAAAAGTGTTTGCATAGGTTAAGCATTTGAAGTAAAGGTATTGAAAGTGGTTATATCTGCATAAGTATATATGATAGTTTCATCTTTTGCAAAATTTGACTGTGGTTATTACTGACATAAACCATATAAACAGTATAATTGACATACTTTTCATCATTTCAACTAAGTTTATTTTATTTCAGTGTACTATAAATATTTAATTTTACTGCTATGATTTTTATTCCTATTAATTATGAAATATCAAAATTATTTAAATTTATTAGAACTTATTTTTTTAGTTTTTCTATTTTTTAAAATTTTTATTATAGTTGATTTACAATATTCTGCCAATTGCTGCTGTACAGCAAAGTGACCCAGTTGTGTATATGTATATACACATACATTCTTTTCCTCACATTATTCTCCATCCTGATCCATCACAAGTGACTGGATATAGTTCCCTGTGCTATACAGCAGGATCCCATTGCCCATCCATTCCAAATGCAACAGTTTTCATCTTATTTCTTTTTAAGGTGACTCATGTTTCTTCACTTTGCAGGTTCGATAATTACATGGGATACTCAAAACAGTTTGGTGTTTGTGAAATTACTTTTAATGCCACAATAGATATAAGTACTTGTTAATTGGAAATAGATGAGTTTTGAAAGCAGGAATACAGAGATTAAATATTTGAAAATATCAGATAGATACGCAGGGGCTAATAAGTTTTAAGTAGTAGAGTGGCCAGAGGATCAAAGGGCTTGACAACTAAGGCTCAGATTTGGAAGTTTGATGGCACAGAGTAATTACTATGTTTGAATGAGTAATAGTACTTAGAATGCATCATTATAGCATGTCATGTTATTAGCAGGACAAACCACTTGGAGCATGATTGCAGTAGTTTATTATATGGAATGTGATCAAACCTGGTCTAAGACAAAGACAGTAGAAACGAAAAGCTTCAATAGATTGATAGCAGTAGTTACTAACTAGATCTGGTAGAAAAGGAAAAAAATCAGAAATAACTTGAACTCTGAACTCAAGTAGCTAGGAGTAGGATGATGGCATCAATGATGGAAATAACAATTTGAGAAGGTGATCTATTTGGGAGAAGAAAATGAAGGTGTATTTGAATTTTAAGCAATGACACCTGCAAAACAAAATAAAATATGGACTTAGAAACATGGAACTGAATAGCAAGAGCACAGAGCAGAGTTCCCATCTTGGCTCAGCAGTAATGAACTGGACTAGAATCCATGAAGATGCAGGTTCAATCCCTGTCCTCACTCAATGGGTTGAGGATCTGGCGTTTCCATGGCTGTGGTGTAGGCTGGCAGCTGCAGCTCCAGTGACCCCTAGCCTGAGATCTTCCATATGCCACAGGTGCAGCCCTAAAAAGACCACAAATAAAAATAAAAAATAAAAAAGAACACAGCCTTCTAGGCTGTAGCTATTGAACTAGATTTTATCAAAATAGTTGAAAACTAGAAAAGAGTGTAACCAAAGATGCAGAGATTTTAAAACTATGAGCTAGAGAGAAAGAGCTATGTTGCAGGGACCAAGAGAAGAATCCTGAAAAAGGCTTTGGAGTTCAGTGTCTTGGAGTTTTCTCATGCTGTTAACTTCCTAATAACTTTGATTTCTCATCAGAACTATCAGTGAAATGTGTCTCAGTGTCACTCAGCAAAGATCTTGAAACAAATATATGGCATATTTTTAGGTGCTTCAATTTTAAGAATTGCTGGAAAGATAAGGAAAATCCATGGGCAAACCAATAGTTATGTCCACTTTTTCATGTATGAAGTTTCTTTTCTAAAGGAAATATTCTGTTTTTTAAATTTTGATTCATATATTGTAATTAAGATGCAGATGAAGTCTTTTTAATTAATGAGTTAAAAGATAATACTTGTAAGAATTTTAAAATATCATAAAGGGAGAAATCTCACACTTTTCCTGTAGTAAATTTCCAGTTAGTGACAAGTTTTACATTAGCAAACCCAAATATAATGAAAAAAGAAAATATTATCGAGTATTTTCTGTTTTGTAGGAATTAGTTTGATTCTTTCACTAAACTATTTTCTAATTTACTCCTTACCATAATTTCAAAGAGAAAAAAAGAATTTTGTCCCAGAGTTGCACTGCTAGCTAGTGCCAGAGAAAGGATTCAAAGTAAGGAATAATTGATTCCAAATCATGTTTGATTTTTTTTCCCTAATGAAAAATTGGATGGTTGTTTATTTAATCTATATCAAATAGTGTAAGAATAAACATTGTTTGAATAAGGAATAGCAAAGTCTCAATTATTCATCATCATATATAAACATTCCAAAAATTGATTTACATATTTTATTTTAAATGTTTATCTAAATATTGATAAAGAGGGCCAGTTTTCAAAGGGAAGACAAATTTGGAAGAAATTACTTTAACATTATAGCATTATAACACCTAAATTTGTATTTGAGATTCTAATATTCTTAATATCTTCTAGTTAACATAAACTCTCTTGATATTAACTATCAGTCTACTCCACTATTTAATTATTTAAAAGTTATTTACACACATCATCACATAATTATACTTGCACATAATTTCATAAATGCCAGAAATAATTTTAAATAGGCTTTTAACCATGTACCCTTTCAAAGATATAGTCAGTGACTAGTCAAATTGCATATTTTACTCTCATATTTAGGTGAGACTGTTACTCTTTGTGTGTGTGTAACTTTTTATATTATCTACACTTGAATCAAGACTCAGTAGGAAATGTTAAAAGACCAAAACTCAACTTTTCATGATGGGACTGCATTTTTGGAGAGGACGCAAATGATCTATTTTTTTTTTTTTTTTCAGTCTGGATGTGGGTGACACAGTTGTATGTCCATTTATTCACTGTATACACTTCTTTAAACTAGATGTTAAGTTTCAGTGAAAATTTAAGCAAAAAGCTTCACTGTGACCAAAAAAGACTTTGTCATCTCTGCTGAACATCGTGTTCTTAGTCTATCTCAGTTGGAGACGCCATATCAATCCAATTACCCAAATCCCAAATCGGCAAGTCATTTCTAACCATTTCTTCCTGCTTACCACCAAGTCAATGCCTAGTACTAGTCAGTTTCAAGGCCAGTACCTACCTCTTAAATATTTCATAAATAAGTACTTATCTTTCCACCCATACTACTACTACAGTTCTAATTCAGCAGTTATTTTATATCTTTCAAATACAGAATCCTCCAAATATATCATCCATACAGTGTCTAAGTGATTGTTCTAAAATGCAATTAAGATGCCCTCTTTAAAACATTTTTGTAATTTCTTATTTTTAGGATTAAGTCTTATCTTCCTACATAATTACCTTCCTTTTCAGATTCACTTGTGTAGGGTTAGAAAAAGAGTGTGAGGATAGAATCCCAAGGAAGGCCATTATGGAAGAGACAGACAGAATAGAAGTAGCCCACCAAGAAAACTTAGATGGGGTGGCCTGGAAAATAGAAGGAAAACACGTAGTTGGTCTGATTCTAGTCAAGGAAAGAGAGTATTAAAAAAGGAAGAAAAAATATTCATATTTGCCTGGAGATCAAGATATCCATTATAATGGAATAATAAATTATACCCTAGACTGTAGGACAGGGAAATAAAGTTAGTAGAGAAAGCAAAGAGAGAAATCATGGTTGAAAATTTTAAGTTGTGATATAGAAAGCCAAACTTTGGTAGGTTAGAGCATCAGAGGGAGTGAGGAAGTGAAATCAGAAGTTCTAGTTAGTATTTTTAAGAAGTTTATGTGAAAGGTGAAAAGGAAAAGTGCCAGTATTTTGCAGACATGGGAGGTTAAGGGTTTTTTTAATGTTATAGCTCTCTCAGCAATTTTAATGTTAAGGAAAAAGAACTTAGGGAGAAGTGGAAGTAGTGGAGAGGAAGGATATAAACTCCTATGTGGTTCCCAAGAAATTAAACAGGGATGGGATCTAAGCACAGGTCAAGGAACTGATCTTCAAATGGAGGAAGGGGACCTGTATTGTAACGGAGAGAAAGAAAACCAGGTATGTTGGAGAAAATTACACATTAGGTTTGGAGGCAGAATGTTGAAAAGTTCCTTTGGTTAGGAGGTGTGTGTGTGTGTGTGTGCGCGTGCGTGCAGGAGATGAGGCAAGTTTCACAGGTGTGAAAAAGATTTAGAATGTTTAATATGTCCAAAAAGTCAGACACTTTGTGTGAAGCACTGTTGACCACCTAGCTTGGAGAGGGTTTAGACAAATTACAAATCCAAATCAGAAACCTGTAAGATGCCATCAATCAGAGGTCAGACCTGGAAAGACATCAGGTCTAGAACAACTGTGGAAAACTGAATTTTCATCTCAGGCAGTTGGCCCACATACCTGTCAAAGGGGGTTTGATTAGCATTTCCAAATATATTATAAAATTATAAATACTCATTTGTGTTCTAAGGAGAATATTTTTTCTTCTAGGAAATTTCATCATGCAAAATGTTTATAGAAGGAAGGTTCTATAGAACAATGATTTTAAATATTTCAAAACTATTAAAAATGAAAGTTTTTAAATAACTCTTTGAACTGCATTTAAAGAAATAACCTCTGAAGTCCTGTTTTGGAGCAAAGTTGAATTTAAAGGATGACCCAAATGGAAGCTTTCATCTCTATTCATAGTTCCCTTGAACACAACTCATATATAAACATTGTTAGCCCACTCCCATTCTCCAGCCCCTCTAAACTCTCCAATCCCAGCAGCACCCACCGGTTTCCCTGCCATTACATTGCCTTCTTGATCTTTTCACTCTTTTTGATGACATAGCCCCACAGTGTGTGTACAGATGTATTATATTCCCTTTCAGCCCTCTGGGGATTGTAATTATTTTTATGTTATTTTATTTTATATTTTATTGAGGAAAGGACACTAACGGGAGATCTAGCCTCTTTTAAAATGTTGTGTCTGATATATTATTGACTACAGGTACAGTGATGTACAGGATATCTCTAGAGCTGATTCATCTTGTTTGACTAAAACTTTACACTCTTTGATTAGAGACTCTGTTTTGTCCTTTCCCCAGCCCCTACCAACCACCATTCCACTCATTGATTCCATGAAGTTGATTTTTTGCTAGCTCCTATAAGAAATGTAATTATTTTTCTAATAGTACTTTTCTCTAGAAAGTCAATTTAAAAGGCTTTTGAACTTTGTGTTCACAGTAGATAGGAGAAGAGAAAAAAATTGAGCAAATAGCAGAGGAGGGAGTTGTGAGTCCTTGTGTGTTAACAGTTTTTATTCTTTCACAGATGGTATCGTATATAGTTTAACATGTCAGGATTATATGTCTTATTTTGCTACTGTGATAAATCTTTTGTAGATTACACAATACCTAATCATATATAATAATTTCTCAGGAATGGCATGTGAAAGATATTCAGGAATTTGAGATTTAATTGCCACTCTTCTCACGTACTTCACAGTAACACTTCATAGGATTCATGATTTGTACAAGGCAGAGATTAAAGAAATGTCTTAGTATTCACTACTTATGTTCCTCTGTGTAATCTGAATTACACTAATAAATGTGACAACTGTATTTACTTTTCTTCAAACAAGCCACAATGTAAGATACTTTTCCTTGCGTACGGATTAGGCCTTTACTTTTAGGTTAGAAAAACAAGACCAAATATTTTAAATAATGCTGAAACAATGTTTGATTTATGTTCTTTAACTTTGTTTATGGATTTTTCTTCAAGGATTTCAACTAGAACCAGCACCTCTGTACTATACCTCCTCCCTCTTCCCCAGTAGGACTGCTCCTTCTTTCAGTACATAAAACCTGTTGAAAAGGCTACTCTTTTACATGTAGCTTTTTAGTTTTCCCAGCACCATTTACTGAAGAGAATATCCTTCTTCCACTGTATTTTCTTTCCTCCTTTGTCATAGATTAGTCAACAAATAATATAAGCATGAATATATTTAATGATTACCAATCAACATCATTTTGTTTTATAATATCACCTGGGATATATATCTTTAATTAAATGAAACTTACTATTACATTACAAATAGAACTGTGGATGTAAGCAGTTTCTCCTGATTTTCTGAATAGTATTAGTTGTTGTAGAAAATATGATATGCTAATGGCATTAACAGCAGCTAACGTTTAAATACCTATTGACAAGAATGTGCCCTAAAGGAACCCTAAGTATTCCGTCCCTGTTGTTGGGATAAATAAGGGAGTCACACCGTGAGACATGGACTGGGAGACAAATGATTAAAGTCAATTGCCCTTCTCTTGAAATGTGTAACTTCAAGAAAGTCCCTTAAACTGACATGTTTTTGTTCTGAAATAAAGGTACTAATATCTGTCTGTTTCTGTCAAAAAAAAACCAATTTAGCAGAAAAAATGAGGTCTAAATATGTATTTTTCTGAAAGAATCTTTATAAATCATATCTCTGTAGAAATTCATAATTTTAAGCATAAAGAAGAATATTGAGTGAAATATTTCCCAGAAATCACTGTTATGGAATTTGTAGAATCTCCTTATGTTTGCAGGAGAAAATTTATTTTCAGAGGAATGAGTTGCCAGAGAAGTTATCACCTATGTTTTAGTTATATTTGTTTGGATTCATTGTGCAATAACAAAATTACAAGTTAAGGGCTTCTTTTCTTAGAAGGACATCTGGAGGAATTCAGTGCAGAGTTACTGTGGCCATCAAGATGTTTTAAAGGACCAGGCTCCTTATTTTCCTCTCTAGATTTCAGTAGTAACTTTTATGCTTATGATTTCAAGTTTTCTGCTTATACCTCTTAGGAATTACGCATTCGTGCTAGAAATTGGTTTTGGTGGTGGAGGGTGGAAAGGAAGAATACCTAGATCACCCTTCCTAGTTACAAAGAGAAATTCCAAGGATTTAGGATTTGTTTGATTCTTTGCTTTCTTGCTTACTTGTTTATTAGTTGGGTACATGGTTGCCCAAGTGAAATAAGATCCTTTTGGTTAAAAAGCAGAAAGAAATAGATACTGGGAAGGCCACAAGCAGCAGCTGCCACATCACAGTTTTGCCCTGTTAGAACCAAAATGCTTTATTTAGGTAGATATACAATTATAGGTAAGGAATGTTCTGTAGAAAAAAGGTGAAATCTGCCTAAGGTACTTTGCTATGGAAAATTTAGAAGGGCAGAGAATCAAGACAGGAAGGAGAATGATGTGTAGTGCAATACTCTTGAGTGAGATTCTCCCCTAAGATAGATCAAATAAATAGAACATACACTGTCACTTTCAAATACCTCATTTAAGTCAATCAAACTGTTGGTATTGCTGTTTTTCAGATATACCATTCCTATAATAAGGCTAGAATCATTTTGGAAGTAATTGGCCATTAAAGATAGTAGAATACATGACTGTAAACTTTACGTGTGTGTGTGTGTGTGTGTGTGTGTGTGTGTGTGTAGCTACTCCAACTTGATGACCTGTCAGGTTATACAAACTGATGAAACTTCAATTTTTTTTTTTTTACAATAGCATTTACCTTATAGATTTAAATGGGATAAAGAATGTGTAATTGTACCTTGTACTTACTGCATCATTGGGATTATTAGCATTCATTGACTTTATAAATATTTTATAGGGGTCCTTACTTTCACGCTTCCCATGAAAATTTTCCCAGTTCTACTTTTGATTATGTTAAACTACTCCTCTTCCTGTGACATTGTGCTCTAAGGGACTCCCCCCACACAATTCTATTATTTTCTGAATTTCAGTTCTCCTCTTCCTTTGAGTTCACTTCAGCCCCTGCTCCTACCCATTTCACTATCTCTGCCCTGTCTCACCCCAGTTTCCTTGTTGCACTCAAGTCAGCTTAGTCATTCTCAGCTTCAGTTTAATGACTGATAATCATACACCAAATATCAACTTAGATTTATTTTGCAAATGCAAGAATTACTAATTGAGAGTTTGAGATATTACAGAAAATTCTATCACATTTCTACCCCTTGGATATTCAAACATGACAAAACTTTCTTTGCAGATTTGTTGAATACATTTTGTTGAACAAAGCAATGAATATATTCACAGCTTTTATTAGATTGAATGAATACAGTAATGACCAAATCAACCTCAGAAATAAATATAACTGATATATCCAACGTTTCTGTTTTAAATGAAAAATATATCTTGATTATTGAAGATAATAGATACCAACAAAATGCTTAGAGTTTCCATAAACTGTTACAGAATTTTCAATATGTAACTTACTATGAAAAGAATAGTTAAAATACATGATCTTGACCTAATTTTTCTGAGTTCACAATCTCTGACAAATTTAGTGGTTATAATAAATATTCCAGTATTTAAGTCTGATATTTTTTTTTCAAATTAGAAAGAAGACTGCAAACTATGAGAAAATAATTCTACTACAGAGGGACCAAAAATTGAAATAAATAAATAAATAAATACATTGGAACACTACAGTATTCAGTGAATACTAGCAGAACTTGTGAAATATTCTAGGCATGTAACTATCTTCACAAAGTATTTTTGTAAATATTTTCCAGTTAGGTGATACTTAAAGAAGTGAATTGCTTTTCTGTGTTAAAGATACCATTGATTTTTTTTTTTTTTTCTTCGCTGTGCCTGCAGCATGCAAAAATTTCCAAGTCAAGATCAAACCCATGCCACATCAGGGACTTGAGCTGCAGCAATAACATCAGATCCTTAACCCACTGAGCCACCAATTAACACCAAGACACAATCAATTTTTTTCTTCTATTATGTATTACACTTAGACTAGTTCTCGTTTGCCTAGTAACCCAGCAATGTTATAATAGCTTTCCTATTTTGTTTCTTGTCAGGCTCTATGCCAAAGGATAAGGATCCTTACAAGAATATTATTTAATTGGTGTTTACTTGATGAGGTAAATATGGACTGTTTCCACTTTTTAAGTGAGGAAATAGCAGCATAAAGAGCATGAGCATAGCAGAATTGAAGCACTCAGGCTGCAAAGCATGTGCTCATAATTACCATTGTGCCCAGCTGTGAACAAGCCTGTGCCTTCCTTGTTTCAGTAAATTAGTCCATCTTAAGTCTTTATGCCATAACATCATGTGCAGTATTCCAGTGCTGCATGCCTGAAGTCCTGACTTGCTTACATCCACTCTGGTCCTATCCTAGACCTTAATTATGGCACAGTGGTTGACTTCTTTCTTGTCAGGCGTGGGGAGAGTTTCTTCCCATCATACTGATGGGATAATTCTCTCTGTAGACCCCAAACAGGGCTTTCTGTGAGGGGTCTGACTTTCTGAACCCTCCTAAAGGGAGTATCTGTGGTTTCTCTTTCTAGGATTGTTCTGTAACACTACAGTTCCTCTTAGGAAGTTAAGGTTTACATCAGGTTTTGGGCAATTTGAATTTTACTACCAGAGTACTTTAATCAGAGCATCACCAAAACTATGCAAAGTCGATTTAAATATTTTTTTGCTACTTAGGTACTAGCTTCTGTGTGTATTATATAAAATGCATCTTAGGTTCTGTAGAGAGATTCTGATCTAATGATTAACTGTTACTAAAACTGTTACGAATTGGGATTTCTGGATTTTCAATGTAACTAAGGTCTAGTAGAATACCCCCCCAATTAGGAATAAATTGAAATTATAAAAGCAATCATTTGGCTTACACTTTAGTCACTGATTATGTCATCTATACTGTTTACATCATTTTAAATTTCTAGGCCTCAAAACTAGGAAGTTTTAATCAAAAGAAGTATTTTTTTTTTCCCTAGTAAAAAACCAGTCAGGAATTTGCTAAGTGGAGCAAAATTATATTTAAGGAAGCATTTTGCTCATAGAAATCATATAGTTGTGATAATAGTAGGTATATAGTAAGTTTATTCTTTCCACAATTTTGTCCATAGAATTTAAGGTTAAAGTGAACTGTTCTGGAAGTTTCCTGGCAATGCGAATCCTGTGTGTTGTGTGTGAACAAGGCCAAGAGCAGGATTTATGTTTTAAATTCTCTTCTTGGCGTGTCTCTCTAGGTTCTCTGAGGTCAAAGCTTTTTTCCAGTAACCTGAGCTAGTCTGCCTGGTTTCATGAGCTCTTTTGTATGAAATACATGTAAACAATGGGAATTTTCAATATGATTGTTAACATTTAAGTAAAATGTTCTCATTTACTGCATAATTTGAGGCATGGGTTTCTGTTTTGAAATTTAAGCTTAAGCTATATATTTGTACTTTTTCTTTCACTCCTGTCAAAATATCTTAGGATTTTAACAGATTTTTTTATTTATAGGAGATGAAAAATAAAATATTTAAATCCCAAAAATGTTTGTCAAAGACAATTTTAAATAGCTTTGGCGTTTTGGACTAAAATGACAATCTCGGAATTTCAGTTTAATAAAATGCTTAGGAATGGTTAGAATTTTTTGAATTTCAGAAAAAAATTCCTGAAATTCAAAAAATAACTTTACACAAAACTTAAAAGATAATCTTTAAAAAGTATAAAAGAAAAATACATAGCATGTCAGCTTTTGTTAACGTGCCATGTATAAGATGTTAATTGGTATAGGAAAATATTTCAAAAAAGGAAGACAAACTCATAATAAAATATAACTGGATGAATCATTTCCAAAAATGATAAAAAATTAATTACCAAAAGGAAAGGTAACATTTTGAGTAGCAATAATCTACTACATACATTTAATAAATTAAATATGCAAAAAGAATACCAGCATTTCTATTTGGTATTATTCTGGATATATTATATAAAGCAATTAGATAAGAAAAAAGGATTTAGATATAGAAATATTTAAAAGGAGGCAGAGCACATATAATTATGTATAAATGATAGGACTATATTCCAAGAAAAATGAAGTAATTGAGGGAATTCCTGCTGTAACCTGGTGGGTTAAAGATCTGGTATTGCTACAGCTGTGGAGTAGGTTGCAGCTGTAGCTGGGATTCAGTCCCTGGCCTGGAAACTTCCATATGTCATGGGTGCAGCCATTTTAAAAAAATAAAAGGAACTGATATAAAATAACAGTATTGTAAGGTGGCTATTTAAAAGATTAATAGTAAGTAATCAAAATGTTTCCTATATAAGACATAACCAGTTAAAAAGATAAAATAAGAAAGGGGTATATTACAATAAATGCAAAAATAAGATAAATTATCCTGGAAATTGATAAAAATAAATACATAAATACATTGGATTTAATATGAAAAACTTGGACCTACTAAGAATCATATGAGAAAACATAGTAAGTAGGAAATTATATCTTTTAAAAAGATAGGACCTGATATTATGAAATATTCCAGTTTTCCCACAATTTATCTGTTCAATCAGATCCCATTGTATCACCAAAGATTTAGGATTATATTCATAGCAAGGTATTTTGAATCAAAATGATATCAAATTTTATCTGAAAATACAGACTTTTTATATAACCAAATTTTTTTTTTTAAAAGTAAAATAAATGAGGACTGTGACTCTTGCCCAACCAGATATGTAAATTTATTACCAAACTACAGTAACTAAAATAGTTTGGTATACTGGTTCAGAGTAACAGATATAGAGATGGAAATTTATTATATAATAAATTGTGTCTTTCAAGTGAGGGAAAAGTAAATTATTGAAAATTTCTATTAATATAGATATTAGGTATTTTGGCAAAAATTAGACAAGATTTCTGTTTAACTCTTGAACCAAAATAATATAAAATGACTCAAATATTACAGTTTAAAATATCAAATCATGAAGGCCAAAACATACAACAAACACAAGGAAATATGTATAATACAGACCACAACTTAAAGTTGCCAAAAGAATTTAGAATTTGTACTGATGAGGGCTCACAGTGTCTAAGGATCATTTACTCAAGAAAATATTTAAGTACATTTGTGACTCTGTAGGCTGTAGGGTGATTACAATGATAGATATGAGCACCTTTGGCGACTGAAACATCCCTTCGGAGCTTCTAGTACCCTGGATATAGCACATTTCCCGTAATACCTATAGTTCAACATGAGTAATGCTACGTTAGCAATATGTAGAAGCAAGAGTTAGAGTTATCATCTTTAAGTTTAGGAACTTCTAATTTTCAAATTTTTTTCTGATTTATTTATTTTAAGATTTTTATTTTTTCTCTTGTTGATTTACAATGTTAAATCTATTTTTTTTAATTGAAGTAAAAGTTCATGTACAATATTGTGTCAGTTTCAGGTGTACAGCAAAGTGATTCAGTTATACATACATATGTATCTTTTTTCAGATTGTTTTCCTGCATAAGATAATACAAAACATTGAGTAGATTTCCCTGTGCTATGTAATATGTCCTTGTTGGCTTTCTATTTTATATATAGAAGTGTGTATATGTTAATCCCAGACTCCTAATTTTTCTAGAATAATTGCCATTCGGAATAACTCTTGTTAATACTCATTTGTAATTCGCTAGATTTAAATTGTGTCCTGAATGGAAAGAAATTGAGAAAATTATTAATTTGGTATAATAATAATACTACTTTCAAAAATAAAAACAAATTATTTGACAAGTAAAAATATTTGTTAGAGAAAGTTTCTTTAAATGGATTAAAAAATATAGTACCTGTGATGGAGTTCCTGTTGTGGCGCAGTGGTTAACGAATCCAACTAGGAACCATGAGGTTGCGGGTTCGGTCCCTGCCCTTGCTCAGTGGGTTAACGATCAGGCGTTGCAGTGAGCTGTGGTGTAGGTTACAGACGCGGCTTGGATCCCGCGTTGCTGTGGCTCTGGCTTAGGCCGGCGGCTACAGCTCCGATTCAACCCCTAGCCTGGGAACCTCCATATGCCGCAGGAGCAGCCCAAGAAGTCGCAAAAAAGACCAAAAAAAAAAAAAAGACAAAAAAAAATAAATATATATATAGTACCTATGAAAATACTTGGGCAAATATATTTTACACTTCAAAACCAAGGTTAATATTGATAATGTCTTCCTCTTGGTAAAAAATTACTGTATATAGCCTCAGGTATCTCAGCACTTATATTTTCTTAATTTAAAATGTTATGATTAATAGAAAATAAGTTTTTCAAATTAATAACTTAAAATGCAACTTCGGGGATTGGGGTAACTTTATTTAAAAAAAATAAGCCCTTTCAGAAAAAGTAAACAATCAATCTGGAAAAATACCAGATGAGAGCATTAAGGACAGATATTTTTAGGAGCTGATTCTCTGATATATGCATATTCACCTATATATGTACGTATATACATATATAAATTACTATACAGATGTCTTTGAAAAATCAACATAATGAGATTTAAGTTTGTTTTATTTTAATGAACTTGCATTTTTGTTTCTTAGATCTGATTATATTTTTTCATCTGTCAATAGACATTTAAGTTGTTTCCATGTCTTGGCTATTGTGGATAGTGCTGCTGTGAATATAGGGTTGCATGTATCTTTTTGAATTTCAGGTTTGTCTGGATATATGCCCAGGATTGTGATTTCTGGATCATATGGTAGTTCTCTATTTAATTTTCTGAGGAACCTCCATACTCTTTTCCATAGTGGTTGTACCAATTTATATTCCTACCAACAGTATAGGAGGGTTTCCTTTTCTCCACACTCTTACCAGCATTTGCTATTTGTAAACTTACTAATGATGGCCGTTCTGACCAGTGTGAGGTGTTACCTCATTGTAGTTTTGATTTGTATTTCTCTAATGATTAGTGATATTGAGCATCTTTTTATGTGCCTACTATTTTCTCCATTTCTATTGGTTTCTTTTCATTATTTTTATGGTTTCCTTTGCTGTGCAGATGCTTCTAGGTTTGATTTTTTTTTAAATTAACTTGAAAGTATTTTATAAATTCAGAAAATAATATAACCAAATTGAGAGTCAGCAAATAAATCTTTCAAAATTATGCAATTAAACTATATTTTAGAACCTGATTATTTTCAGTAATATTCTGGTATGGATAAGAAATATTTGAACACTTCAGCTGTAGAGGACACTATTGGCAATTGTCATACAGAATAATCTCAAAACATCACCACCACAGTACTATAAAGGGGTATTGATATTCTCTTTTAAAGATAAGGAAGCTGTGACTCATGGTAAATGATTTGCTCAAAGTCACAAGTCTTAGAAGTGAAAGTCTGAATTCAAAGTTTGTCCATTTTTGGGTGTGGAACTGGTGCCAAATTTAATTTCTGATCCCTAAAAACTGCAATACAGGGAGACCAGAAGGGCAACATTTGTGTAAAAAACTAACATTATTTTAGCTTTTTCTTAATTGGTTTCTTTTTAAAGAAACTTAAGTGTCCCTGAAATATGGCTGCTGGGTAAGTTTGCAGGGATTGGCAGTTCTCTTTCAAACCTCTTGGGGTTATGCCAAAGGGACGAGGTCCCATGGGAATTTGGTCTGAATTTTCATCCAAATGAACACCTGCTGTCATTGTTCCGGATCCATCCTTTAGTCAGCAATGCCAGCTCCCTCTTTGTCATGGAACCCATTCAACAAAAGGAAAAGGCATGCCAGTGTTCCTCAATAGTTTATATTTTTCCCCACTCCTTGCTACATGATCCGTTGCCTGAGTATCTTGGAGATGGATGAGGAGCTAACATTGTTTACCACTGGCTTGTTGGTGTTCTATATTTCTAAGAAATTACTCGGTTACAGTCCAGTCTACTTAAGTCGTTTTTTGATATTCCCTCTCTCTTTCCTCCTACCTCCTCTCCTTTCCCCTCTCCTTCACTTTGTCTTATTTATGTTGCTTTGGAAAGGAAGAGACCTGTTATTGCAAAAATATATGCTTGTAAAATGCAAATTATAGTACACAGTCTACTTTTAAAAGTTTCATCCTATACCTTAGCGGAAGCAAATAGTTCAAGCAGAGGTAAATTCAATGGTAGTCTCCCTGTGGATAACTAATATTGATCATTCATTCTTAGTGCTTGATTCATATTTCTTTGCTGTCATTTAACTGATCTGTTGGATGTATGCATTTAATTATAAGGTATTCCAAATTGAGTTTGAATCAGATTAGAGATAAAGTCAAAATAAATGATTTTTTAAAAATTAATTGACAAAAATGCTATGCTGCATAATATACCATAAATAGCCCAACTTTCTGTTATTTCATACTGCAGCTTCACATTCTGACAAAAGTATATTTATGGCTTGTTAGTGAGAATTCTTTAAAAAGGAAGAAACTCTGTGATTGGGTGTGAGAGCATTTGGACCAATAAAAATGAGCATCTTGATATTCTTAGCAAACTAGGAAATTGACCAAACATATGTAACAAAGTTACATCCTAGAATATCCCACCATAGAATTTGTATAAGTTTTTAATTTTATAACTGTTTCAGTACACACCTGTCTCTACCTTGTGTCCTTTTTACTGTGGATTAATTCAATTATTCAACACTGTTTAGAGGAGAAAATGTACAGAAAACTTATATTTCTGTCATAGCTCTATCTTGCAGGGAAAGGCAGCTCTGCCATCTGCAGCGGGCTTTGGTCCCTCTCTTGTGCCTCATGCTTTGTTATGCATGAGTAAGCCCATTAGCCTTTTCATTTCATTCATTAGACTTTAAATCCTTGATTAGTGTTTTCAGGATTCTCTCAAATACACAACTTCTTTATTTCTTTTGTATTTGGTTTTTCTCTTTCTTTTATTCTCACTTTGAAACAAAATTAATAGTTAATTGCAACAATAGCTCTATTTCTATTGAGGTGACTGGTAAATATATTAGTTTCTCATTGGGGTGATTAATCATGTGTAAGATGAAGAATGGGAAAATATCTCTTTGCTTGGAATTTCGGGGACAACTTTTAAAAGTCAGCAAGAACAGTCTCTGTTTGAAAAACTTGAATCACAGTATTCTACCAATCTCACACATTGTGTGATTCTCTTAGAAACTGAATTTCCTAAAAGGAAGAAACATCCATTAAAGAGCAGAACTGATGATGCATTTGGGGTCTCAGAGTTTAGTTACACTTGTTACCAATTTTCCAAAAATAAATGTTTCTCTTTGTTCCTTTTCTTTGTTAAGCCAGAAAGTAGCTGATGGAATGAACAGTTAATTATTACATATCCAACATATTCTTTGCAAACCTTAAAATCATGTATTATACTTACCTTTACTAGATATGCACCCTCACACTATCTTTTTACCCCTAATTAATCTCAAAGAACTTGGAGCTTCTCTACCCAATCATTTCTCCACTTATGCCATCCTTTTAGCTTTCGTATAACAATATTTTCAACTACTTTTGACATCTTTGTTCATATGAACTGCCTTAAACCTATTTTAAGCATGAGGCCAAAACCAGTTATTAAAGGAGATATATGCATTTGTTAGAAATCCATTCCTGGAATTAAATATGAAAAATAAGCAACAGTAACTGAATCACACTTTTTTAGTCTGTAGTTTAAAATCCACTGAATTTGTGTTGATTACACATTTTTGCCTAATTTCAGAACATCTTGGCAATGTAATTCATGGGAAAATTTAATTTAGAATATTATTTTTTTTTCTCTTTTAATCATTATTTCCACATGATAATAAGATTATAAACTGTCTTGTTTTTCATTTCTCTTTCTCTCCTTAGGATGCTTCCATTGCCCACAGATTCCACATCATGAGAGAAAAACACCCAGAAAAATTCAACAGTAGGTAAGGTAACAAATGACATATTATAATTGTGTTTGCTGTTGATGACCTGTGTCATAAAAGGGATCACAATATGGTAGAAAGCATTTTACATGTAATGACTGAATAGGGTTTAGTGTGTGTGTAAGTATTAACAGAAATGTAAAATAATAATTTTTCTTACTAGTTTTCATGAGGTTATAATGGGGAGTCCAATGTTGTTATCTCTAGCCCATTCTTAGGTGCTAAGAAGAAAGATTTCATGTGTAAGGTGAAAATAGCGTTTTATTAAGATGTACTGCAAGTCTTTCCATGGCTAAGTATATGAGGGGTGATCATCCTAATCCTACAGGAAAATATAAGGCTCTGATTTGATCATTCTGAGTAACTGTGCATTGCATAAGTAACATATAACGACTTGAATCTTTGTACTATCAGTCCTATATTGTTGGCCTCAGCTAAATGCAAAGTAAACCAAAAAAAAGAAAATGTCAATATGGACAAAAACTACTTTTAAAGAGTTTTTTCTTCAAGGTAAAAAGCATTGACCAAAGTACTTTTGCTACTATAACAATATGCAGACATTATTTCTTCCAAAATATAGGCATTGACTTTTTCTGATATTCAAGGAAATAGAGAAAGCTTTGACTATATTATCTTCCCCATTTCTAGAGGGAAATATGGCTGTCTTCACCCCACTCTCCAGGAAAAATGAGGCAGAAAAAGTGAATCATCTTTTGCTTCATTTGAACTCATTTTTACTCTATTCATTTCACAAAGTTATGAAATCATAATCAGCATTTATATACAGATATTTAAGTGATTTTTATATTAATGTTCAAAGCGAAAGGCCAGTAGTCTTTGAATTTGGCTGGATGGACCATTGTGCCATAATGTTACAGAACACTTATAATTGCTTCTACAAATTCTTACATTTATTTCAGTTTTGTCATGCAGTAGTAGATTGACATAATTTTCTTCCATGTAGTTTCATAGTAAATAAATGCTGTTAAAAACCGTTTTAGATTTTTCTTAACTATAGATTTTAGTGTACTCTTTATACAAGAATAATTGTATTAAATAGTTTAACAATTAGTGAGGTAATAACTGATTTTTCATTATGTTAATCTCTTTACATGTTTTAGGTTAAAATAAGTTTCAAGCAGAAAAAAAAGATGTTATTTGAAAAATGTTGCATCCCGTGTACCCTTTCAGGAGTTCTACAATTTAAAAGCTCATTAAAGGCATTAGGAAATACACAGGGGGAAGTGTTTAACGGGGGGAAAGTTTTGTCCCAAACTTATTGAGCACAGAGGAGGTGGGAGAGAGAGGGGAAAGGGTGGGAGGGGAGAAAACCAGTGGAACAGAGAGATTGGGGAGTGGGGAGTGAGAAATAAAAACTTTAAGTTTTAGAGTGGTGCGTCAGTATGTTTAGGTTACACTCAAATTGACAGACTATATGTAAGAATGCTGATCTTTATGATGATCCCTCAAATGTGAGAGGCTAATGAATTCTGTTCTCCAGAATAATTTTAATTCTTTTTAATAGTAAAGACTTCTCTTATTCATATATGTCTATTTAGGTTTTTGTTATCGATTGCAGTACCAATTTAGGACATTCCTCATTGCCCAATATGTGGTTAGATGCCATTTACTTCACTATGCTTGTAAACTCCAGTGTGTTTATAAGATATGAGTACTTCTTATTGAAACTTATTTTTACATTTCAGTCACAGATAAATCTTGCTATTATAGTTTAAAGGGAATATTTCATTTGGAACAGTAACAACATGGAAAAGACTTTCTGTATTGACATAGGTCACATGTTTCTGTTGTGAGTTCAGAGAATGCAGTATCTATCAGTGGATGCTCAGTGTGTTATTGCCAACTATTTTTTAAAGTAACAGCCCTAAAATTATAGATATTACCCAGTTAATTATCCATATGTATTTCAGTCCACGCTTTTGCAGATTGTCTTCACTTAGAGTTACAAGCATTTAGACAATTCTCTAAACTATAATGCAACATATTCAGAATATGAACATTTTATGATAACTTTCTATGAAAAAGACCTGCTAGATATTGTGCACAAGTAATCTCATACTTACAAGAACAGATTTCCACATTTCATGATTGAGACAGATTCAGCTATAGCACTTTCATATTTTCAAGAATTTGCAAATGGGCTTTTTTAAGTACTCCTAATAATGGTGTTTCAGATCAGATCTTTTGTCACAATAAATCATATGCCATTAATATAATCTCCTAGCATGCTCACCTTGAAATTCATTTATATTTTAAAGAACATGATGTTTCTAACATTATCTTAAGGAAATTAATTACCAAAATATATAGTTCTCTCTATGCTTCTTATGACAGAAATTGAAAGAACTGGGAATGATAATGATTTTTCCGGTGGTACTTAAGGGAGTGCTAGTTGAGAGGTTTATATCATATTCTTTTCCAAATTTCTCTGTAAATCTAAGTTAACTGTTAGAAGGAAATATATGCTGTTCAACTTTCTAAACTTTAAGGTAGTCTATAGTCAAAATGAATTTAATTAAATGTCTTTTTAGTCTGAAAAAATTCTGAAAATATTTATGCTATTTAAAACCATTTCCTACATAATATTGGTGTTTAGAATATTTACATAACTTGACGATTATTTACAGTCATATTTATACTTATAATTCAAATATATTACACCTTTCTGGGTTTTATTTAGAAAAAACATTTTAAGTTCTTGCTTTTTAAAAATGGTATTAACAATTATATGTAAATACACTAAAATATGCATCTATTAATAATATAATTATGAACTTATAATGATTTTGGATAAAATACAGAATAAATTTCCTGTGTAAAACTGTGCAGCATTGACAGGGGCTTATAGGTAACTCTTCAAAATTTAACTAACTATAGAAAAAGTATTGGGAGTTTACAAAGATTTCTTAATATTGTAGTCTTAGCTTTTTTAAAAGAGCCAATTCAGATTCTTAACACACAGCACTTAATACATTTGCTAGCAAACCCTGAAGGCTGGCAGTACTCTACAAGGGTACTATTTCGGAGTTCTCATTGTGGCTCAGCAGTAATGAACCCAACTAGTATCCATGAGGATGTGGCTTCAACCCCTGGCCTTGCTCGGTGGGTTAAGGATCTGGCATTCCCATGAGCCGTGGTGTAGGTCACAGACCAGCTTGGATCCCATATTGCTGTGGCTGTGGTGTAGGCCAGAGGATACAGCTCATAATTCGACCCCTAGCCTGGGAATTTCTGTGTTTAGGGCAGGTGTGGCCCTAAAAAGAAAAAAAAAAAAAAGATACTATTTCATTAAGTCGCATTAATTATTTAAAAGTATTTGTTCTCTATTTCCCTAAGAGAGACAAAGATCATTTTCTTATCCTCCTGTTCAAGAGGTGTGTGCCTAATTTCCGTCAAACTTTCTGTTTTTTTATGAAGGTATCTACAAATAGAAAACCAAAATTGTTATGTAAATTTAAAATAAGGCAGTTTCCCTCAGAATCTGGGTATGATTCATGACAGAGGGCCTTGCCTTCCAAATGTGTGACGAGAAGAAACAAAACTGAAACGGTGGTATTAAAGACTGTTAATGTGGTATTACTCTATGAATGAAACTTAAATTTGAAAAGAATTTATGCTCTATAAATTACTCGAAGTTAATAGTATACATGAATTTAGAAAATTTGCATATACCTTTAAGATCTCACTCATTCTGTGGAATGATTATTGATTTTTTTTCTAACTGTATGTAATGAGACTCTTTCTCTCTGGGACATTAGTATCTACACAGTGCATGGAACATAACGAACTCTAGATAGGTATTTGGTAAATTTATTCATTATTTAATATTGAGTGTATATTTGTTTTCAAAATACCCTGCAACTTTTATAGTTTATGCTTTTTATAGTACCAAAATGGTAATACAGAAATAGTTGAAGTATGCCTAAAATGAGTCTTCATTTTGAAGAACTATTCTTTTAGATGCTAATAATGCCTTTTACTTTTTTCCACTCTTCATGTATTTAATATTCAAAACGTTCAGACAGCAGTGTTAAACAGAAATTTTTCAATATAAATCTTTGAGCATTATGAATACCATGCTAATGAATAACAAACTTACTTATAGATTTGTTGTAGCACTTTTACTATCAACTTAAGTTAGTAATACATTATTATCTGTCAGTTATCACTATTTATCTGGTGATGGTGTTGAACTTAAAAAGACTTTAAAGATTTGTCTCACTTTTTCTGTATGTGTGTAATTTTGCAAGTTGCATATCATGTGATATTAAGCTAAAAACTATAAAATTCAGTTTGGCATAAAGTATAACAATCCAAAGAGATAACTGACACAAATATGTTTTATTAATCAAAACAGGTATAAAATATAGTGATGTTGAAGAGCCAGTTTTATACCTGTGCATTACTTATTTTAAACTTTGTTTATATTTCTTAACTTGAAAATTATTCTGCAGTCCTTTATATGTGAAAAATTATAATTTCCAATTTAATAGAGAAATAAAACCTATGAATCTTTTTTTTTTTTTTACTTTCTACATTGGTATTGTAGGACAGAGCAGACAGACAAGAAGTCTGAAACAAACATATGTCAATTGATAGCTAGACAGAAAATTTCAACCGAAATTCTAGAATAAAATATGAAGTTGAAAATGATATTTCAGTAGTGATGGAAAATGCTATATCATAACCTGATATTTTTACGATTTAAAGGCCACTTAGAAATTGTTTCTCTGAGTGTTTATTTTATTCAATAAAATAAATGTTCAAACCTTTAAAAGCATTGTTCAAATTCTGCATGACATTGTGTTTAGGGCATATGATCTCACTTTTGTATCCATTGGTCAGGACAACTTCATTATTGTACAGTGAAGCATTTTTTTTCTGTGGAAAAATGTAAATTATGTTTTAATGTAAACTTTTAATGTTTTAATGTAAACACGTATAAATGGTACCACCTTTTAGGTACCAGCTAGGGAAATGACAGTACTTACATTAAAAATTTAATCTTTGTCACTTTTAGTATTTTTGAATAAAATTTATATTAGGAGTTCCCATTGTGACTCAGTGGGTTAAGAACCCAACTAGTATCCATGAAGATGCGGGTTCGATCCCTGGCCCCACTCAGTGGGTTAAGGGTCCAGTGTTGCTGCAAATTGCAGCGTAAGTTGCAAACACAGCTCAGATCTGGTGTTGCTGTGACTGTGGCATAGGCTGGCAGCTGCAGCTCCAATTCGACCCCTACCCCTGGAACTTCCATAAGCCATGGGTGTGGCCCTAAAAGAAAAAAAATCTATATTCCTTAGGAAGGTTAGCATTACACAAGGACCTTTTGGACAGACTTATGAGAATTCTATGACCTAAAACATTTTTTTTTTTTATGTTTTTATTTTCTGTGTACCTAACCAACTTTGGTCTGCTTTTAAAGAAGAAACATACTCATTGTTCATTATCACTTAGAATGACTACTCAGTTATATCCTTTAAATAGTATTTCCTGAATTTTTTGTCTAAACATTATCAAATCAGTTTTTCCAGATGACTAAACCATTATCGTCATCTAAGTCATATAGTGTGTAGATAAATAGATAGATAATATATAAATTTATGTGTGTACATACACATATTAATGATGCGTAGATTTATTTATTTATGTACATATATACTACATGTATTTTCTGAGTTTCAGATTTTCTTATTTATGTAAATTTTTCATAATTGTATGTATTCTTTCTACAATGTATTCCAATATAAAACCTTTAAATTAATTTACTAATAGGAAGTTCCCAGAGGGTTATCAACCCAGTTAGTATCAATGAGGATGTGGTTTTGATCCCTGGCCTCACTTAGTGGGTTAAGGATCTGATGTTGCGGTGAGTTGTGGTATAGGCTAGCAGCTACAGCTCCAATTCAACCCCTAGCCTGGGAACTTCCAAATGCTGAAGATGCAGCCCTAAAAAGACAAAAAAGAAAAAAGTTACTAATAACCGTACTTTTATATTCATTTAGGTTCATTTCTGTGTTGAAACTCATTTAAATATTTGTATGATCTGAGCAGATAGAAATATGAACAGTATACAGAGTTCCCGTCGTGGCGTAGTGGTTAACGAATCCGACTAGGCACCATGAGGTTGCGGGTTTGGTCCCTGGCCTTGCTCAGTGGGTTAAGGATCTGGCGTTGCCGTGAGCTGTGGTGTAGGTTGCAGACGCGGCTCGGATCCCGCATTGCTGTGGTTCTGGTTTAGGCCAGCGGCTACAGCTCTGATTCGACCCCTAGCCTGGGAACCTCCATATGCCTCGGGAGTGGCCCAAAGAAATAGCAAACAGACAAAAAAAAAAAAAAAAAAAAAAAAAAAAGAAAGAAAGAAAAAAAAGAAATATGAATAGTACGGTTAAGTAAATTAGATCTGTGTACGCAGTGATTGGGGCAGGGGGTGAGTCACCTGAATCTTTCGTCATTATTTCCTTGTATCATTAAAGAAAATCACTCGCTTTTATATCCAGGTTATTCAGAATCAAGTTTGTAAGATAACTCTTTGGAATAGAGTGAGAACTGGAGGATAAATAAGGAAGAGGTTCAACAACTTCCTTCCGTCTTTGCCTCTCGCTCTTTTCTTCATTCTTTCCAGATTTCTTATCCTGCTCTCTTTTTTTCTTTATTTTTGACGTTGCAGTGGAGTAACAAAAGGATGAATGAAGGTCCTGAAGTTTAAGATGAAATATTCCTATCTGCTATTGAGCTGGTTGATTATTTACTCTGTAGACACTTAATAAGGAGTTCTTTTTATGTAATGGGCATCCACCTAAACACTCAGTCTTTTGATTCTGTAAGACAAATGAGGGAAATGAATTTGAGGTTATGTAGAAATCTTAGATGATTATATGTTCTGCAGAGAATATAGGAGAAAGAGTCTCCATTACCAGTACAGAGGGGGAAATATTTCTTGAGCTCCCAAGTTAAGGTGACTCATGAGCTCTCAAGGATATATGTTGAAATCAGGGTTGCTTATTTATTGTCTGATATAGCTGAAAACAAAACATTTATTTCTAGTTTTCCTTTGCAAGATACATTTTATTAATACCATCTCCAAGCAAATATTCTAAATATTTCCTCCTTGATTTTGCATTTCTATTCAAAGGATTCATGTTTTTGCTTTACATGAATTTTCAAGTGTTTTATGCAAAAATTTTATACACACACAAACATGCAAACACATGCACATACTTTCTAGGATACAAAATAAAGAAATAAGGATTTGTGAAGTGACAGTAGTTAATTTAGACATGTCCACAAAAAGCACAACTGAATAATCCAAAATATTGAATATCTTCTTAAAGAGAAGAGTGCTAAACACTAAGAAGGCAGTTTAACAATTTCTGCTCGTTAGTATAGATTTGGTGTCTAAATGGAAACTTACAGGAAATAGTTATCAAGTTAAAGCACTACATTATTCCTTGCTTTTTATAAGCTGAAAACAAATATATATATGGATATATTATATATAAATATGTACATCATATGTAATTTCAGGTAGTCCATAGTATATCATCAATTTTGAGGGAAAAACTAAAGATAAGTTTAGCCATCAGTTAAAGCTACTATTTCTAGGATCTCTATCCCCAATTTATCAAATGTTTTTGTGTTGAAAACTCTGAAGCTCCTGTTTTCTTTGTTATGCTCACTTTCTGTTTTTCTGGTTTAGTCTCTAACTGCATGAAGAGCCAGGTATGCTCTGGGGGCTGAGAGGATCCACTAATGTAATTAGACAATGGGCTGCTGACTTTGGGGAAGGACCTTGTAATACTGACCAATGATAATAACAGATTTTTTTTCCTTTGATTTTCATAGTTTATCTATCTATAGGCTAGCATTTGGAATTGGTTAGAGTTCAGCTTTTGTATTCTTTAGTATAAAGTTAGTGCCATATAAGTTAGTTAATTTGATAAGAAGTTTAAATAAATAACTAATTTGTAGTATCCAGGTGCTTTAGGATTTACTCCATCAATGGTATAATAAAAGTGTTTTTGATTCTTCAGCAGTAAAATTTGTTGATTCTTGGTGGAAGTTACCACTGACACAGAAGCTTGAGGACCTTTGTCATACTGCTTCTTTACAGGACATATTAAGTGTAAAGTACATCTGTCTCGAACTGTTTCCAAAGAGGTTAATCACCTCATTATAAGGTGATTTTACCTGGAACGTAATCCCCCTGGCATGGCTAATTGGAACTGATTTAGGTGCTCTCTCTTGCTTCTTGCTCCACCTAAGTGTTAATTACTAATGCTTTTCCTTTTGGAATACATGTTCTTATATGGGTATGTTCAGCATTATTTTCTGACTGAATATAATTAAAACTCTAAACACTTAACCTTGAGTGGCTAATTTACTTTAAAAAAAGATTTCCTTACTTACATTTTTTTAGAAAAGAAAGATAATCTCAAATATGCAGCATTTTTAAGTTTGTGTTTTCTACTCTGTATTTCTACATGACTATTGTTTTTACAAAGTAGGGAATCTTATTTAAGCCACCCCTAATCCTATGTACTAGCTTTAAAATCTGAAGAAAATATGTTCTTAATGGGTAAATGTCTGAGGAGATTTAGAAAGTAGTACAAAATCTTAATTTATTGGGAACTTTTAATTTAAATTTTTAAAATTCTCTCCGTCCCACCTCCACTTTTAGCAAGAAAATAAGACATGCTGTAACTTCATTGTATTTTTTAAGATTTTTATATGGCAAACATGTATAAGGAACCAAAAATATGCTAATTGCCAGGACATTCCCTTTACTATTGTATTACTTCATAATAAATTTTTTTGCCACCATGTAGTAACAATTCGATTTCTTCCCCTTCCCAATAATGTTGTTACTACATTGTTCAAGCCCTACTAACAGTGTCCTAAGACTTGTCATTGTCTTCCTGTCTCTTCCAGATTCTTCCCACCCTTTAATTCCAAAGCAAATGTCACATGTTTTCTGGTTTTGTTTTGACAGCCATTCACTTCCACAATCAGAATCTCTTCTGTTTACTGTTACTGAGTACAAACTACTTGAGAGTTTAGCAATGTTAAAACAGTGATTTGATTATATGTATAGTTCTGTGGGTCAGTAGTTCAGGTGGAATGAAGCATGGATGGCTTTTCTTTGCTTTATCATGCCTGGGCCTTCAACTGGGAAGATTCTGTGGTTGGAAATGATTTGATACCAATAGATGGAGTTATCTGGAGGCATGGTAACTCTCATTTCTTTTGGCTGATGCTAGTTGTTGGTTGAGAACTTATCTGTTGCACTTACTAATCAGTGTTCTCCATAGAAACAGACCTGGTATACATATCCTTCATATGTATACATATAGTATATAGCACTCATATAGATATGTGTGTGTGTGTATATATATATATAATATATGTACATGCATATGATATCAGTCACATGACTGTGGTGACTAAGAAATCCCAGAATCTACCTTCTGCAAGCTGGAGACCCAGGAAAGCAGTGGTGTAATTCCCGAAGGTCTGAGAACCAGGGGAGCAGATGGTGTTAATCCTGTTGGAGGGCCAGAGAAGATGAGATGAGATGTCCTGGTTCAGTCAGTGAGGCAGGGAAAAGGGGCGGATTCCTCCTCCTTTTGCCGTTTGTTCTTGTTAGTCCCTTAACACTTAGGATGATGCCTCCCCATACTGGGAAGGGTGATCTATTGAGTCCATCAATTCAAACGCTCATCTCATCCAGAAACACACAAACAACCCCAGAAGTATTGTTTAATTTGAACACCCTGTGGCCTAATTGTCACATAAAATTAATTATTACAGGTACTTAAAAATGGCTCCTCCTGAGTTTTTTCAGAGTGTGGTAGCCTAGGATGCCTGGACTTCTGACTTGGCAGCTCAGGCCTCCAAAGGTTAGTATTGCAGGAAAACAGGTAAAAGCTCTGTAGCATTTTCTTGACTTAGCTTTGGAAGTCAGAGCTTCACATTCCCTGTACTTTTCTTTTTCTTTTTCTTTTTTTTTTTTTTTTTATCTTTTTAGGACTGCACTCATGGCATATGGATGTTCCCAGACTTGGATTCCAGTTGAAGCCACAGCTGCCGGCCTGCACCACAGCCACAACAATGCCAGAGATGAGCCATGTCTCCACCCTACACCACAGGTTGGAGATCTGCCACAGATCATGCAACGCTGGATCCCCAACCACTGAGGAAGGCTAGGGATCAAACCTGCGTCCTCATGGACACTAGTCTGTTTCATTACTACTGAGCCACAGTGGGAACTCCCCCTGTACTTTTCTTGATTGAAGTGGTCAAAAGCTTACTCAGATTCAAAGGAAGGAGACATGTATAGCACCTTTCAAGCACAGGAATATTAAAATGTGTTCTAAAACCTTTATAGAGGGGATTCAGTATGAATAAAAACAGGTTGTTTCAAAAGAGATTAGAGTTTAATGGGAATCATCTGTTGATACTAATAGTACCATTTGTGGATGTTCATTGCTAGGTAAAAAAAAACAGTGGATGACTTAGAAACCAGTGACTAGTAAATACCAAATTTTTGATAAATATTAGCAGTTATTGTTCATGATCTTATCACTTGCACTGAGCCCTCAAGCTTTCTCTCACAGTGTGTTCACCTTACCTCTCTGACTCTTCTTAGAGAGTCTAATTTCACCTTCAAGGCTATTCCTACAGAATCCTATTTCTGGTAAATGGCAAGTAAGATGGCCTCTAAAATCAGACGTGGACACCTGCAACACATGCGTGCTCAGAAACTCAGATGTAATGTCTGTGCTGTTACCAGAGCTTCAGACTAGGTTCGATCCAAAGATAAATAAATTGTCAGGTACTAATTTCATGTTCCCTTTTGTTTTTGTTTTTGTTTTTGGTTTTGGTTTTACTCTCCTTCACATGTTAACTTTGTCCTTAGACTGAGTTAGGTTATAGTGGTAAATATTTTCAGGATTTATATCTACAAACCCACACTGTCCAGAGAGAAAGAGAAAGGAAGTTCTGATAGGCAGTTTTATTGGCTCTTCATATGTCACATGCCTGCCACTGGACTGATCACTTTCACCAGAGGATAGAAATCAGTTCCCTTGAAATCATATAGATCTCTAGATGGAAACAGCAAGTGATTGGGGATTGGGAAATAGATGCAGTTATGTTAACTATACATATTAATAAGCAATTAAAGTCATTGGTTACTAAACTTGCCTCCTTAGAATTTTTTAAATTTTCCTTTTGACTTTTTTTACTTATTCTTTTTTACATAAACCTGAATACTACCTTACAGATTCTGGTCCGAAAGTTTCACTTGCTGGAAAATAGCAGATGCCGTTCTTACATTTTCATTATCTCAATGACTTTTGCCAACAAACGAGAATTATTCCATCTTTTTCTGTTTTCCATTAGCGAAAGCTTAGCTTGGTATTTACCAAGTTGATTCCCTTCCATGTAACTGAGTGGGATGTTGAACTTTTCTGTAGAAAAATCATAAAATGACCAAACTTATCTGAATGTTCAGTGTTTTTTTTTTTCTATTTAATTTTTATTTTATATTAGAGTATAGGTGATTTGCAATGTTTGCAAAGTGATTCAGATACACATGTATCCATTCTTTTTCAGATGCTTTTTCCTATAGGTTATGCCAGAATACTGAATAGAATTTCTTGTGCTATATAGTAGGTCCTTGTTGATTATCTGTTTTATATATAGTAGTGTGCACTTGTTAATCCCAAACTCTTAATTTATCCTCCCTCTCTGCCTTTCACCTATGGTAACCATAAGTTAGTTTTTAAAATATGTGTGTTTCTGTTTTGTAAATAAGTTCATTTGTATCATAGTTTTGGGGCATGCCCACAGCACATAAATTTCCTGGGCCAGGAATGGAACCTGTGCCATAGCAGCAACCTAAGCTGCTGTGATGACAATGATGGATCCTTAACTCACTGAGCCAAAAGAGAATTCCTGTATCATATTTTTACATTCCACATATAAGTGATATCATACGACATTTGTCTTTCTCTGTCTGACTTGCTTCACTTAATATCATAATCTTTAGATCCATCCATGTTGCTAAAAATGGCATTATTTCATTCTTTTTTCTGGCTAAGTAATACTTCTTTTTATATATGTACTTCATCTTCGTTTTGGACTTTTCTCTGTCCAAGGATATTTAGGTTTTTTTCATGTCTTGATTATTGTAAATAGTACTGCAGTGACCATTGGGGTGCATGTATCTTTTTGAATTATGGTTTTCTATAGATAGATGCTCAGGAATGGGATTGCTGGATCAGATGAGGGCTTTATATTTAGTTTTTTAAGGAACGTCCATACTGTTCTCCATACTAGTTGTACCAATTTACATTCCCAAATAAGTATAGTGGAAAGTTCCCTTTTCTCCATATTCTTGCCAGCATTTATTATTTGCAGGCTTTTTGATGTTGGCCATTGTTATTGATGTGAGGTAATATCTCATTTTGGTTTTACTTTGCATTTCTCTAATAATTAGCAATGTAGAGCATTTTCCCTGTGTTTTTAGCCTTTTGTCTCTATTCTTTGGAGAGATGTCTATTTAAATATTCTGCCCATTTTTTGATGGCATTGTTTGTTTTTCTTATTGAGCTTCATGAACTGTTTGTATATTTTGGAGATTAATCCCTTGTTAGTTGCTTCATTTGCAAAGAGTTTCTCCCATTCTGTGGGTTGTCTTTTTATCCATTTTTCTGTTGTCTTTTTGTTTTGCTTATGGTTTTCTTTGCTATGCAAAAGCTTTTAAGTTTAACTAGGTCCCACTTGTTTATTTTTATTTTTATTACTCTAGAAGGTGTATGCAAAAAGATATTGCTGTGATTTATGTCAAAGAATGTTCTGCCTGTGTTTTCCCTTAAGATTTTTATAGTATCTGTACTTACATTCAGGTATTTAATCCACTTGAGTTTATTTTTGTGTATAGGGTTATACAATGTTCTCATTTCATTCTTTTACATGTAGCTTTGCAATAAGGTTGATCCATTGGCTTATTCTTTCACATGTAGCTTTGCAATAAGGTTGATCCATTGGCTTATGTAAGCTTCCACTGGTGATTAGAGCTGGATTTTGTCCCTTTGTTGAGCAGGGCCATGTGAAGGGGTGTGTTTAGGGGTGGCTGTGGGCTCCGGACAACTTTAGGCAGCCTGTTAGCTGATTGGTAGGGCTGTGTTCTCACTAGGTTGATTGTTTGACATGAGACATCCCAGCACTGGAGCCTTCAGGCTGTTGAGTGGGTCAAGGTTTGGTGCCAAAATGTCTAACTCCGAGAGATCTGTGCTGACGAATATTCCCTGTGGCCTCCATCACCGGTGTCCTTGCCCCCACACTGAGCCACAGCCAACCCCCACCTCCCCAGGAGGTCCTTCAGGACCCACAGGTAGATCTGGCCCAAGCCTCTAGGGAGTCGCTGCTTTGCCTTGAGTCCTAGTGCAGGTGAAATCTTATATGCACCTTCCAAGAGTAGAGTCTCTGTTTCCCCCAATCCTGTAGGGCTCTTGCACTCAAGCACCGTTGGCCTGCAAAGCCAAATCCTATGGTGGCTGTTTCTCCTGGTGCCAGACCTCCAGGCCAGGGAGCCTGATGTGGGGCTCATGACTCTCTCTTCTGTTAGGAGAACCTCTGCAATATAATCATTTTCCAGTGTGTGTGTTGCCCACACAGCAGGTATGGAATTTGATTATATCCTCAGAGCACCCCTCTTAGCATCTTGTGACTTCTTTGTCTTTGATGTATATTTTAATATTCTATTTTATTTTTTCCTGATCTTTCTTTCTCTCTATTTCTCTCCTCTGTCTTTGGTATGGAACAGAGAAAGAAATACTCATTCATCACTGACTTTCCTTGATAGTCTATATTTTATGTTAGTATTCATTTGATTTGCTCTGTAGCGCATCTTTCTAACCAGGTCTTTGTTTTTCTCTTCTCTGAAAATCTTTCTAAATGTTGAAAACTTGAGTATAAGTATTCAAGAAACCCTCTAACTATTCATCAGATAGACTTACCATATACCCAAAATAGAGATGTTTTTTATATTATATATAATTTTCTTAGACAAATATTCTTAGAAAATTAATCACTTCTTAGTTGATGGCCTTATATTTCAATATTCTAAGAATGTTCACATATCATTTATTCAGCAAAAAATTAGATTTACACATTTATATTCCTTTACTTATAAAATGATTACTACCAAATTTTGAAAACTTTAACACAAACATCCTTACCACAATTTCATATTTTCCCATTATGTTTAATGTGTAACATGAGAGAAATATTTATTATAGGTCTGTAATACAAAAATGCTTGGATAATAAGTAAGGTTAATAATTAAATATCCTCCCTGCCCTTGAAAAGCCTGCAGGTCAGTGGAGAAGAAAAACCAAATATCTAATCACAATAAAATGTGGTAAAGACTCTTACTGAAGTTAAGTGCAAAATTGAGTGCAGTGTGCTACCAGAAGGAAGTGTCTATTTTTGTCTGAAGTAAGAAGAAAGGAGGACATCCCACCAAAAGATGGTCTTCTCATATCTCTGTCCACTGCTTACAGCAGCATCATCAAGTTCCTCTACTGAAAGTCACACATATCACTTCTGCTCAAATTGTGATTTAGTGAAGCAGCCATCCTGAAAGGCAGGAGCTTGGGAACATGTGGCCTCACACTGTGGGGTCATAGGCTCATCTCTAGCCTGGGAAACTCTAGTACACACAGAAAGAAAGGGCAGTAGACACTAGAAATTGATTAGCAGTCTCTGCCAAAATCTTCACATGTTGTGAAAGTGAGTTGGGCTTTTCATAGACCTTAGGATTCTTAGTTCACTTTCTTGGCTTTAGGAAGTCAGTTACATCTACATTGCTATGGTTCTTATCTTCTCTTGCATCTGCTTAATGATGTAATAAAAATACAGATACTATGAAAAAATCTTATAATAAAACCTGTTTGTAGTGCCAGCAATCAGCCCACATTTATCAGCTTTATACATCAGCTTTAAGGAGTTTCTGTTGTTGTTCAGTGGTTAATGAATCCGACTAGGAACCATGAGGTCGCGGGTTCTATCCCTAGCCTTGCTCAGTGGGTTAAGTATCTGGCATTTCCATGAGCTGTGGTGTAGGTCGCAGATGTAGCTTGGATCTGGCATTGCTGTAGCTGTGGCGTAGGCCAGCAGCTACGGCTCCATTTAGACCCCTAGCCTGGGAACCTCCATATGCTGCAGGAGCGGCCCTAGAAAAGGCAAAAGACAAGAAAAATAAAAAGTAAAAAATAAAAATAAATCAGCTTTAAATCTTTACATGTCCATTTACCTTTAAGAAGGGCCCATACCACATATACCACCCTTCTAATTTGCTGATGTCAGTCACTGTGATGACATAGTTTGTTTTATTTTTTCACACAGAGGTAATCAATTCTTTACATGTAACTTTTACGTATTTATTTTATCTTATTATCCTTCATGGTTTTTTTTTTCTTATTTAATTCATTCTGTTTTAATTTTTAGGGCATATTCAAATTACAGATGTCATTTAGAATTTTTATAATAACTTAAAGTACAGAAACATTCATGTCCTAGAATTCATGTAATCTGTGAATTTATTAGTATGATATATTTATTTTCATACTCAGTTACTTTTACTCGCATTTCTTACATTTCACACAAGTCTAAACTAACTTAAACTATTACATAAATTTCTAATGAAACCTCTATTGATTTCTCTTTATTTATCTTGTCAGTCTTTATTAGGAAAATTACTTCAGAAAAAAAAAAAACAACTTGGATTACCATGAGCACTTAAAATAATGCCACAATAGTTAGTACCCATATTATTTTCATTATGCATTCTTATAGCCTAGTAGATAGTTATAACAGTTGTCTTTTGTTCTAACACTGTACTATGAAAAAACTCACTGTTAATATATTTTAAAGGCTACACTATGTTCCAGTACTCTTCCAAATGGTTTTCTTGGATTATTTTCTTGAATCTACCCACAACCCTAGGAGATGGTTGTTCTTATTATTCCCACTCTACCTATTCGAAAACAGGGTTATAAGGAGTTTGTCTATTCTACGTAATCAGTAAGTTACCGTTCTATCCAGATGAACAGTTATATAATACATAGCTACTAAACAGAAAATAGTTTTATTGCTCAGGGTAAAATATGAGTTTGTTACCATTCCAGCCTCTTAAGAGTTTGTGGCTTAGCAGGGGAAAATTACACGTAAACAAAGCTTATAGTAGCACTGTGAGATGAAAGCAGCAATCAAAATATCATACATAAGGATCCAAAGGAGAAAATGATTTTTATGTGGTGGTAGTGTGGTGGAGCTAGGGAAGGCTTTGTAGAAAACAGAATTCCTGAACATGGTTCTAAAAGATGAATATGCAGTTTGCAAGTGACTATGGAGTTAATGAGAGGAATATCATGTGTTGAAGTGGCACAAAACATATCAATGTATAGTGGGAATCATAAATGGTTCCAGATAGATAGATAAATGGGTGAATAGATAGATAGATAGATAGATAGATAGATAGATAGATAGATAGATAGATAGATAATGTTTGAAATGTGAGAAATGGAAGGTTGAAGAGGATTTTTTGAACATACTTAGATCACAGAGAACTTGAATAGAACCATTGGAACCTGGGACACATGAGCTAATGTAAAGCAGTTACGGGGTTTAACACAAGAACATGAGATTAAAGAAATGGATTTTTAGAAAATTGGCTACTATTATTGAATGTAGTAATTGTTATGGCCATGATGGTGGATGTGAAGGAAATGGTTAATGAAAGTATGTTAATGAAGGTGGAATGGTATCAACGCCGAACAAGAGGTGAATACAGGAGGAAGAGGTGATACGTGGGAGGAAGATTATGAATTTGGTTCTGCACTTGTTCAATGTGAGGTATCTGTGAAATATCAGTCAGTTCCATAGACAGTAGATCCTTTACAGGACTGGTATAATGGGGAGTGTCTGGGATGGAAATGAAGAGCTGTTCAAATAAAAGAGCCATTCTTGCTCCATCATTTATAAACTGGAACATTGGTCCAGTCAAGATTAATGATAATTGGGTTGTTTGACAAGATTTGGTTATTTTGAAATATACTCGTTATAATAAATAGTAGCTGTGATTTTTGAAGATGCTGAATTAAAGTCATTGGTGAATTATATGTTCATATATTATGAGATAAAATTATATATAATTACAGTATATATACATTTGTATATACTATTATTAATTGCTAGCTTTATCAGAGACATTTACTTACCATTTGTTGATGTTTGTTTAGACTAGTTTATCAGAAGCATTTATTATGTAGGTATATAAACTTATTAAATTGTTTCTTTAATTTTTAGGATAAAGAATTTAAAAACCTACCTTTACGATGATCCTGTCAGAAAAGTATATTTTTCTAGAATTCTTGAAATTAAGTTTAAAGTTCAAGTTGTTCCATAAAGTTTTTATAGATTCTTAATTCCAGAAAGAAAGAAGCTTTAGGACATCCTTACTTACAGGTCTTGAAAAGACTCTCAAAGTGCTTTAAAGAAGTTGATGAATCCAGCCAGCAGAGGGCGTGGGCCCCCATGCACTTAGTCATTGCAGCAATCCTTGTAATAAGACAACACAGAAAGAGTCCTTTCTTAAGCATACTGGCAAAATAGTTGTTTTGCTGAGTGTTGCATTAATGCCAGAAGGTAGATGTTTATACCAGTAGTTCATCTCTTGTGTAAATATGCATCTCTTTTAGCAAAGTGTAATTTGAATGTCAGCCAGTACACTTGAGAGTTCTTTATAAAATGCCAAAATCTGATCAATCTGTTGTGAGAGGTCAAAGGCCTTTTGTGTTTTCTAATTCTGCTAACTAGTTAAAGAGTTTTTGATCAGATTTGATGGACATGACCAATTTTGATTTGATGTGGAAAGGACATTGCTTAATGTAAACTAAAAGTCGGAGTTTTGGTACTTTTCCTTTGTAGTATTACTAATTTAATAAAAGCCAAAATGTCTGAAACAGTTTTCTAATTGGGACTGAGGACATTCTAAGAAAAAGTTCTTATTTTAAAAAATTCTTAAATAATTGGATTTAGGGATAATAGCATTACTGTGGTATAATGCATTAATTATGTATAAGATTTTTTTGAACACCTCTTTGGTTGGGAATCCTAACTCATCTTATACAAATATTATTTTATAAATATTAAAAATGCAATACTATGCCACGGGAGAGGCCCTAGAAAAGACAAAAAGACAACAGACAAAAAAAAAAAGTAATACTATATATCTTTTAAAAGAATTTGAGCAAATCTCAAATAAATTTTACATTCATTTATTATTATAATTTTCTTGCATTTTCCATTTAGATAAAAATAAAGAAAATGTTTATTTTTTAAGCACATAGAAGCTCTCTTTTTTTTCTTTCTTTTTTTTTTTTTTTTTTTTTTTTTTTTGTCTTTTCTAGGGCCGTACCCGCAGCATATGGAGGTTCTCAGGCTAGTGGTCCAATTGGAGCTATAGCTGCGGACCTATGCCAAAGACACAGCAGCGTGGGATCTGAGCTGTCTCTGCAAACTACACCACAGCTCACACAAATGCCAGATCCCCAACCCACTGAGCGAGGCCAGGGATCAAACCCGCAACCTCATGGTTCCTAGTCGGATTTGTTAACTACTGAGCCACGATGGGAACTCCCCACTGAAGCTCTTTAATATACAGAAATTATGTGTGTATTTTAGGTAATTTCTTAATAAAAATTAGTTTTTATGAATGTCGGCCCTTTTACATGCCCCCCTTCCTAGTGCACCATGATTTCTTGTTATTATAACATGCAGCATACTTTTAAACTTGTGTACAATTAAATACATGATGTATCTATACAGCGTCTGAAATCTGTTTCCTTTTAAAGGCTGTTATGAAATATATTTGCTTCTTATGTTATGAAAAAAGTTAATGCTGTCATTTCTACTTTATGATCCATCACAGTGAAAGTTTAGTAAACTGTTTGGAAACCTGTGGGAAGTTAATTTTAATGTTTAATAGTGTGAGGGGAGTCCCTTCACTTTTCTTAGTTTGATGAAGCTTATAACAATTTTATTTGCCAAGATAATGATTATTTAATAAAGTGACAAGCTGCCCCACTGATAGGATACATTAATTTGCCTCTAAAGCTGTTCCATGTCTTCTATAAGAAGGTGATAATTAGGTTTTCAGATTAGAATAAAATAATCATGTCAGTTATGCAGATGCTTGTTAAAATATATTTAATCTTTTACATAAACTTGAAACAATTAAAAGCTGTAAAATATTTTTATGTGAACTTTTAGGTGAATATAGCTAATATATGAAGTTAATTTTAAGCTAGCATGACTCTTTGGAAGGTTAACAATTGGAAAAATAACATAAGAAGCCATTAATTTTTCAAGTAGAGCAAGGGTTTTAGGCTTTGCTAGAACATCTACCTAATAAAACAGCACTCATTCATATCCTGATTTAATTTCTTGCGCTGTCCACAGAGTGTGCAGTTTAATCTTTCAGAAGTCACATAGAACCAGTTTGTGCATGTGTATTAACACCCCCAGTTTCTAATGTTGTTAAGGACTTGAATTATTGTCAGGTACTACAAATGATTACATTTCGATTTTAGCTTTATATTATACAAAATTAATTTAGTCCCACAGCTGAAAGCCTAAAAGGTATTGTATGGTGTTTGATATTCCAACACAGAAAACACAATTTCTAAAGGCAAAACACTAAGTGACTTTTTAACAAGAAGGACTCTTTCATTGCCATGGGGTTGATGATAGCACATTGTCTTAAAGTTCTAAGGACCAATCTTCCCTAGCTTTAAATAACTAAAGGTAATTTCCTCTTCGTAAAGTTTGCAGAGTATTAAAAACTTTCCTAAATCTATTTCCTGAACCAAGTTGGAGAATGTTCAGTGCACATTCATTTAAAATACGTTTAAATTTTCTGATTCAATTACTTTTAATAGAGTGGGAATGTTTGGTGTAACTTTGAGTGCATAGCATGAAAGTTTGAGTTTTAGCTAAGGAACATACAAAATTAGTTTCTGTGCAAAGGTAATCTCTAGAGAAATATAACTAACCTGAAAACCTTGCTGAAGATGATTACATATACTGCAAAATGTCGTGTACTTTCTTTGTACATGTTATATAGAGAATTGTGACATAAATAAAGTAATGGTAAGAAATTGGCAAGATAAAGAGATTTTTGTTGATAATATGCAAAAATGCCACATCTGTTTTTATTCATTCTGCAATTATTTCTTTGAGGGAGCCTTTATACAGCTGTGAAAACCTAGAGGGTTTTGTACAAAACAATTTGACAAATGTTGATGATTCCACACCAATGAAATGCATTTTAATTTCATTCAGAATGTTCCAAGCTCTCTAGCACATAAACAGTAATAAAACTCATATTGAAGTTATTTCTGCAGTTTTTAACTTCATTGTTCAAATGATACAACCAAGTTTCCCTCATCCTCATTAAGAAATATAGAGAATTCTGTGCAGAGTTTACATAAGAAAGTGTAAATTGATGATTTGGAAGTTTGGACCTGATATGTCATGAGATCACACTAATTACATGCAGTGGGTGAATTCTCATTCTCATTCTTCATAGCTCTGAAACTTTGGGCAAATTATTTAGAATTACTTCTATTATATCACCTGTAACAACAGAAACATTTCCATAATAACAACAGAATTCCTAATTTTCAGAGTTATAAGAGGAAATTAAGTTGAATAATGCATGTGATTTAGCTAAAGTGATATTTTTCCTTTTTATCCCCATCAGAGTTTACTATCAAAACTTCATTTCTTTTTATCTTTTGTCCTTTTTTAGGGCCGCACGCACGGCATATGGAGGTTCCCAGTCTAGGGGTCTAATCAGAGCTACAGCTGCCGGCCTACGCCAGAGCCACAGCAACGCCAGATCTGAGCCGCGTCTGTGACCTGCACCACAGCTCATGGCAACGCCGGATCCTTAACCCACTGAGTGAGGCCAGGGATCGAACCCACGACTTCGTGGTTCCTAGTCAGATTCATTCCCACTGCGCTACGACGGGAACTCCAAAACTATCATTTAAATCAAGTGCATGAAGGATGCTGATGTCCTAATGCAGGGTCCAATAATTCTCTGGAATTCAGGAAGACAGGTCAGAAATATTAAGTGATTTGTAGAAAGTGTATAAAAATGGAGTTGAAAGATTTTGAAAATTTTACTAGTTAAGAGGTAACATGCATCTCATAATAATCACATGATTTTTCTATCTAATACGAAAATTGTTACATGATAAAAAAAAAGCACAGATTTTAGATTAAGAAGCTATGTTATAATTCTTGGTTGTGGAAGTTACTGCCTCTGTAAATTGGAATCATGTTGGTAAGACACCTCACGGGTTATAGTTATCCAGCATGATAATGTTTGTGAAAACACAGGCTACACAAGAATTGGCGAGGAATGATTTTCTAGTAAAGATCATGGTTCAAAAGGAGAAGTTAAGTTTGATAGAGACACACAGAGAATGCCGTAGAATTAAGTAGCTTTTCTAGATGGGAGAGCATTTCCAGGTTATACTTACCTCCCAAGAGGTAGCACAAGATATAGACACTTTCCAGAGTTCTGTAGCAAGATAGATCAAGGATTGGAAAACTGATGCACATACCAATTCCAACCCTCTCCTTGTTCTGTGAAAAAAAATGAGTTGGAACACAGCCAAGCTTGTGGTTCTTCCTCCTTTCTACATCAGTATTCAAACCGCAAGGGCAGAGTTGAATTGTGACAAAGACCATGTAATCCACATAGCCTAAATATTTACTATCTGGGCCTTTACAGATGAAATTCACCCCCCACACACACACACACCATGGAATAGATAGAAAACTGTAACTATGGAGAAAATGTTTAAAATAGTATGGCTAGATACCAGAATATGTAAAAGGAGTGAAATCTCAAGTTCCGTAACATAGGGACATATACAATAGATAAAATTGAGAAATATAGGTTTCTCTCGCTCTCCAAAAGTAGAACATTCCTGTGTAGTCTTTTGTAAGACAAAATTGTGTAAAGCAAAGACACTTGCCAGCAGATGTACATCTTGCTGATGGATGCACAGAATAAGTCGAGATAAAGCACAGATGCTCACAGACATAGTTCAAAGCTGTGGTGGGTGACTCGATGCTGAGATGCCTGAGTTTAGTTCCCAGGGAAGGAGCCTGGAGATGTCACTCCACTCCAGGGTGAGCACTGCCTCTACTTGCTGCAAAACAAACCTGAATGCTATCTATATTTGCTTTTCTCCTTTTTTTTTTTTGTAAGCATAAAAGTCCTTTTAGGATTTCTTTACGTTATTGAAAACAGGTACTATGTATGTCTTTCACAAAAATGAAATGACAGAAAGTAAACATTCAAAAAGTTGGGGATAATTGTACAGTGGATGAGACATTTAAGTAGACTTCTCATCTTAGGTAGTGTGTGAATTTGGGGCAATTTGAAGAAACTGGGCTTCTCTGCACAATGTAATACATTCTAGTTCAGATCCATATTTGTTACACAAAATTGTGAACTAGAACAGTGTGTGAAGTGGGGACTCTTGAGTGTTAGCTTTGCTTATTAGGTTGTTAGGAAAGGCAGTACATACCAGAACCATTTAATTTTACCTTTGAAGTGACTCTAGTGGTGACAGGCACACACTCTGGAACCTGACAGCCTAAATTTAAATCCATGCCCCTCGGCTTACCATTTGGATGACCTTGGGCAAGAAGTTTTGCTCTCTCTGAGCCTCAGTTTCCTTCTCTGTAAAAAGGCATGACAGTAGTTCCTACCCTGGAGAACAGAAAGGAGCAAAAGAGTTAATGTAAAATTCAGGAGTTCCCATCCTGGCACAGCAGAAACGAATCCAACTAGGAACCATGAGGTTGCGGGTTGAATCCCTGGCCTCACTCAGTGGGTTAAGGATCCAGTGTTGCTGTGAGCTATGGTGTAGGGTAGGCAGCTGTAGCTCTGATTAGATCCCTAGCCTGGGAACCTCCATATGCCCCGAGTGCGGCCCTGAAAAGCAAAAAAAAAAAAAAAAAAAAAAAAAATGCAAAGAACAGTGACTGGAATGTGGCAATCACTATATGCCTAAGCCATTGCTACTTCCATGTCCATGCACATGTGTAAAGTAGTTTATATTAGCTTTTTCACTTATATTTACTATTTATGATTTTCGTTGCAAGTGTAAATTGAGTCAATTTCATTTGACCCATTTTTTGGCTTTATAGGGCTCTGATTTAAATTTACCTGAATATATGTATACACACACACACATATAGATACAGATTATCTATATACACACATATGCACATATTTGGACAAATGGAATATTATCTAAAAATTTCAGTCAAGAAAGTATATTTTAAAATGAATTGCAAACAATAGTTATCTAAATGTTAGTTGCTATATAAGTATTTCTTTGGAACCTTAGATGAAGTAAGCATAAATACTTTCATACTAAAGGACAAAATTTGCAATTCTTGGGTCACAGGTTTCCCTTAATTTCAAAATAAATATTACTTTAAAATACATAGTCAAATAGTTTAGAATTTATGTGAGGATAAAGTCATTAACATATTCTAGACAATTATCCTGGTTGTTTTTGTATTCTAAGAAAATTTTTGACCCTCAGTGTTATTGTTTAAATAATAAAATACATGTGCATACCGATTTACAATTTTTACTTTTATATGCATTATTTTATGTGATCCTGAGATGTTTAAGCACAGAGATGTATGCCATGCATGCTCTTTTCTATTTGGCAGGAAATATTGCAAGCATATTGACGGTGATAATTAATATTTTCTAAACAGTCAGAAAACAGGTGTACCTTTCCAAATAAATCCAGTTAATTTCAAAACAAACTTGTTGAGTGACTTCGAAAAGAACTAAAAAAAAAAAAAGTAGAAATGGTCTGAAAGTCTTTAAATCAGGACTATTGTTAGAAATAATTGTTATGTCAAAATTTTCAAGATAGGAGTCATGCTTTATTCATCTTGATGTCTTCTATGCTCATTAAGTGCCTAGTACAAGTAGACATTCAACGTGTATTAAACTGTACAAATTTAAACATTCAACATGTATCAGCTTGCATAAATTTTAAATTTTATCTTTCAGTGGAAGTTTTAATGATTTGTTTCTAAATGTTCGTGGGATAGAGTTGATGGTAAGAGTAGCTAAGTTAATTTCACATTATTATGTAAAAATTAATAGCTTTGGCAATAGTCATATTAATACAAGCAGTAAAATATAAAGCAATCGTAAGTCAAACTATGCAAAAAAAAATGCCTTTCTTTAATTTCTAGAATTGATCTCATCTTGTTTTTGAGTCCCCATTCTCACTGATGAATAAACTGTTGGTTTTGTCAATTAAAATACTTGTCTTTTCCAATTTAATTTTTTTTATCTTTTGTTTAACTGCTCAGTTTTTCTAGATACCAATTTTTATTCACTGGCTTTGTCCTCCCTTTTTTACCCTCCCAGAACAATGTTTGGGTACAAAGGACATAATCACTTTCTTCTTTTTTTTTTCCTTCTATTTAATGGCTACACCGGTAGTGTATTAAAGTTCCCAGGCCAGGAATCGAATCTGAGCCACAGCTGTGACCTACTCCACAGATGTGGTTATGCCAGATCCTTAACCCACTGTGCCGTAGGGGGAGCTCTACATTTCCTCTTAATATGGGGGAAAAAACTCTCTCTCTGCTCTCTATCAGGTGATCTCTAATTCCAATGAAGTGTAAAGGAAGTCAGGTGGTCTTTGAGCATCTTCCACTGGTATCCTCTGTGGAGACCTACTTGATATTTTGAGCATCTTGTTAATATGTGCTCCTCGTGACTGTGGACTGTGTAATTGCCTTCATTCGCAATGTCCCATACTCACCACCAACTTATCCTGAATCTATGTCTCCTCCCATTTCATCCTCTTAGCACATTTCATCTATGTTGTAGAAGGGTCTTATAATCCCAAAATGGTTTTTTTTCACCATAAGAAGATCTTAGTAACCCTGGTTTTCTTCAGGTCCATTTGACTGGATACCTCCTTCACCACTGTTACCTCACAGAGCCTATTCTGTCTAGGGTACAGAATAATGGAAACATTTTGTTCTTTCCACTCACAGATACAGTCTTCCAAAGCTACCCCTAGGTTCTTCGGTTGCCTTGTCCTACATGGGTATTTTCCCTTTTCACGCTGAGGGATTGGCCTGAAGAATGAGGAGGAGGCCAACATTTATACCTAATCCCTTATCTTTTCATTCCCAGCATTCGGGCTGTAACCTTGACACCCACCACTTCCACCCAGAAACAGCTGGGCTTTGTGCTTCTGGTTGGGAGAAATCCCATCACTGTGTCTCCTTATTCTATAGCTTTTATGTATGTATTCTCCTGTTCTCATTCTTCTGGTACCTGACTCTTGATCTGTAAATTCCTGCTGTGGAAATTCAGGGAAGGCTCTTTATCTTTCAGCTAAGCCTGACTTTTGCAAAAGTCAGAAATGCATGTCTTTAGATTATTGCCTGCATAATTTCATGCCTACAAAGATATACATGTTTAAATGATTAGTGAGCACTTCACAGGCATTCAGGATTTGGTTATTAACCAACAAGATAATACATGAATTTAATATTTCAAAAATAAAAAGGAACTAGCTGTTGTATCTATTTTTCATAACCATAGAGTGTGTCCTTGTGATATTTGATTTTTTATTCTATGAAATGTTTTATAAAAAAAAAAATCACAATTAGCTGTTGCCTAGAAAATAAACCATACTCAACTTTGAAAAATCCAAGTCTACTAATTTAAAAACAATTCACTATATTGTTTACTTTCTATACTATAGTATCTTCATAAAGTATCCAATTAGATAGTTTCACTCAACATTCTCCATGAGAATTTGGCACAAAACCCAGATCAGAATAGCTAACTGGGTTGGCTAAACATTTTGATCCAAGAGTCACGCACAAATTAAATGTTAATTCTTTTACTATTTTGAAGCAATATTTGCTTGATCTATCATAAAATAAAAGCTTGCAAGAATATGCCTTAAGGGAATATAGATGTTTGAGGGGAGGTTAAATGCCATTATAAGATATTTAGGAAATATCTTATGGATTTTGTAATGGTAAAATATGTCAGCTGTTCTCAAGAAAGTGGATGTAGATATTATAGGCAACTGAAAGTAGTAGGTGGTTATTTTAGCTGGAATGCCTCCCAGAGCAGATGGTTTTTTAGGAGTTTTTGAAGGAGAAGAGCAAGGTGGCCTGCCTGGCGTATATTAATTGAGTGCCTGTTCCAAGTGTAGGGGGTGGTTGGAAGAATGTGTGATATCTTGAGTGGGCGAATGATAGAAACAGGCATAACTTCAAAATAACCTGGAATTTATATCCCAGAAAGCTTGCAGACAAAGCACAAAGACACAGTTTCGACTATAAGGAATCAGTAAAATGCAAAATGACACAAATAGAAATTTAATACCATATAAAATAGAGCTTAGCCAACTATGGTCAATATTTTCACATTTAACACTTTGCTATTGATTATCAACAAAAAATAATAATTTACTAATTAGGAAACCCATACTAAAACTACTTTTGAGTTTGAATTTAAAAAAAACAGATTTAATCAAGCATTTAAAAAATATAATTATTAACTTCTAATATTTTTACATATATTTGTACACAAATTGAGAAATGACATGATTTAACTTATTATATAGTTATTTCATTTACTTTTCATGTCCATAATGACTCTTGAATTTATCCCACTCATTCATTTCTTAGAGCCCCTATTCTGGCGTAAATAAGAGTACCCTGTGCAAGTACCGCTGAAAATTCTTCTAATTGAATTTAATTCCCTGACTTTCCACTTCTTTAAACACATCTATATGTTGCAGCCAGTTTGATTTTCTTAACAATTGATTTTGCTCATATACTTGATAGAGTCACAGAATCTGGCAACAGACTGCCTACATCTGAATTCCAGTATTGCCTGTTCCCAGTTGTGACCTTGGGCAATTTCTCAGTTTCTTAGCTGTATGAGTATGTATCAAATAAGAAGATAATAAAATTACCTACCTGAAAGTTGTTATAAGGAATAAATTAGTTATTTGCATTCAAAATATTTTAAACCATTGGACGCATCACAGTGCCATACACATCGCAAGTACATTGTTAAATATTTAGCTAAAGGTCATTATCATGATCAGAAACTTTAGGATTCCCTGTTGCATAACAAAGTTCAAAATTCTTAGGCATTCAAGGTCTTTTCAACTGTCTGCCTCTGATTTCTCCATCTTAACCAACTTGTTTCCACAGGCAAACATTCTGTTCAGTCAATATTCCCATTCTGTACCTTCCTATTTGCATCTTTTCAACCTCTAGCTTTCCTCAACTGGGATGGTGATCAGCATTCCAACACCATTCCCACTTCCACCTTTAGCTATATATTAGGTCATGCACAACATTCAGATAGTTCTTTAATTTCACCTCCTGTATAATGATTTTCTTTTTCACCCTCTTCCTATGTAGTCTTCCCTTCCAAATTCCTCCAATGCTAATAGCTTAAACCACACACTTAAAAACATTATGTTGTTACTAAATTGTTATAATTCGTATTTCTTCACCTAAGTTACAAAATTCTCAGAGAGCATACTACCAACACTCAGTGTAGAGCCTTGCTTGCAAAAGGTGCTCTTAAGTATATGGTGAATGAGAAAAATGAATAAGCAGATAAGTAAACACATGCATAAATTGCAGTATCCAACAAAGAGATTGCGTTTTACAGGGATTAAAATGTCTAAGTTTCTTGGAATTTCAGTGTCACTCTGTTAGATCTTAGATAGTATCTTTTTAGTCAGGAGCCCACTGAAAATCAGATACATAATCCAAAATTCCCAATGAAAGCACAGAATTCATCTTTCTTGAGATCACCAAAGTCAGGGAATTGTTCCAATAGAAGCTTAGAAACAGCTAATGAGTTTTATCTGCAAGAATGCCAAGGGTATGCTGTGATAGAGGTTGCTGTGGTAGCCATTGCCTAATTTTGAGCATAGGTCTGTTCATATCTAGAAGGGTTTTCAATGTTTCAGGTCTGAGATCTGGATGTGTTGATAGTTGTACTTTTAGTACCTGGTACTTTTAGTACCTGGTGACTGAGAAAATGTAAAATGGTACAGAGTAACATAAACATAACAGTGCTCTAAAGTAAGTACATTTTATAATCTAATTAAAAATAAATATCTTTGAAAATTATCAATGTATATAAATGCAAAATAGTATTTTTGTGTTGTTTTTCTGCATATGTGAATTTACAGACCTATTGTATTGTATTGATATACCCCATCCATTATCCACATTTTTTGGAAGCTGTTGGAATTTAACTTAAATTTATGAGCTTGTTATTTGAGCCTCTGTGTGTCCATGGACAAAAGTGTTATCCAGGAGCCTGGAAAAGGGAATTTAAATGTCTTTAGATACAAATTGAGAAAACGGTATGCTGGGAAAGAGAGAAATATAGAAAGCTCTTAGAACATATGGTACAGACGTTGATGTTTTATAATAATTTGTTATATGTATTATTATTCAAAGATATGATCATTTGTCAATGTTTAGTTGAGTCGTTTTTTTAAAATTGCTGTTCATGATAACACTCAGTTTCTGCATGCATGCCATGTGTTCAAGTAATATGTGAAGTATGTAAAAACTAACAAAGCATTTGGGTTGTCAAATGCTTTCTCTGCATCTATTGAGATGATCATGTGGTTTTTGACTTTTCTTTCTAATCAAACTGACAAGCTTTTGCACAGCAAAGGAAACCAAAAAGAAAACAAAAAGACAACTTACAGAATGGGAGAAAATAGTTTCAAATGATGCAGCTGACAAGGGCTTAATCTCTAGAATATACAAGCAACTTATACAACTCAACAGCAAAAAAGCCAACAACCCAAAGGAAAAATGGGCAAAAGACCTGAATAGACATTTTTCCGAGGAAGATGTGCAGATGGCCAACAAGCACATCAAAAAACGCTCAACATCCCTGATTATTAGAGAAATGCAAATCAAAACTGCCACGAGATACCACCTCACACCCATCAGAATGGCCATCATTAAGAAGTCCACAAATAACAAATATGGGAGGGGGTGTGTAGAAAAAGGGAACCCTCCTGCACTGTTGGTGGGAGTGTAAGCTGGTATAACCACTATGGAGATCAGTATGGAGGTACCTTAGAAATCTATACATAGAACTCCCATATGACCCAGCAATCCCACTCTTGGGCATATATCTGAACAACAGGTTCCTTGAAAAAGACATATGCACCTGCATGTTCATTGCAGCTCTATTCACGATAGCCAAGACATGGAAACAACCCAAATGTCCATCGACAGATGATTGGATTAGGAAGAGGTAGTATGTATACACAATTGAATACTACTCAACCATAAGAAAGAACAAAATAATGCCATTTGCAGCAACATGGATGGAACTAGAGATTCGCATACTGAGTGAAGTAAGGCAGAAAGAGAAAGACAAATACCATATGATATCACTTATATCTGGAATCTAATATGTGGCCCAAATGAACCTTTCCACAGAAAAGAATATCATGGACTTGGAGAGTAGACTTGTGGTTGCCAAGGGGGAGGGAGAGGGAGTGGGATGGATGGGGAGCTTGGGATTAATAGATACAGACTATTGCCTTTGGAGTGGATTAGCAATGAGATCCTGCTGTGTAGCGCTGGGAACTATATCTAGTTACTTATGATGGAGCATGATATTGTGAGAAAATAGAATGTGTACATGTATGTGTAACTGGGTCACCATGCTGTACAGTAGGAAAAAAAATTGTATTGGGGAAATAACTATTAAAAAAAAAAACTAACATTGCAAGTTTCTGTTATAGAATACTGTACCTCTTTTTCCTGTTGTATCACTTCTAAGGAGTTAATAGAGCAATTGATAAAGAAAAATTAAGTAAATCAATTTACCAAAGTTCTCAGGAAGTTTTGATAAGGATCTTAGAAGAGGTTTGAAGGATGTGCAAATAATTGTCCTAGAAAAGAACATATTTTATTTGAATGGAACATTTAGTTAAACAGCTGCTTTTCAAAACACAGAAATTTGTATGATTCTTGGGTCCACTATTGACAGGATTCTGTCCGTGCATTTTAGAGCACAAATGGACTTCAAAGCAAATTCCTTTCGTGAAGCATGGGGAGATCCTATACATTAACTCACTCAACAGGAGAGTGCAGGAAGTATCTGGAGAAAATTTTGATTGTGATATGTGTCAAGGAGAGGCTAAACAGCTAAGAAAGTACTGATATGTGTCTTTTCCTCATATTATAGATTATGGTGATTGAAATTTAACTTAAAAAGTAAAAAAAAAAAAAATTTAAAAGCCTCTGAACATTTCAGTGTAGACATCCTTTCCTGGTAGGACTTTGAATTCTAGGGAATTTCTGCAGCACAAAATAGAAAATAGTTGTTGCACAGAAGGCAATATTTTAGGACTTGCTTTTGGAAAGTCATAATTCTAGCACACACAAAAAAAACATTTTGATAGATGCCTTGATTTCTAAGAAACATGAAACCTGTGGCTGTGTATAATGTATATATGTCATTAGGGTCACTTTACCTTTTAAGATGCAGGGTTCTCTTCATGGTTCTTGGAAACAGTTTCTACCTTTTAAGGTAAAAAATATAATCACAATCAAAGCCAAAGTTTATACTTTTTAACCCTCATTTTGGGCTCCATTATTATGATCTTCTCTCCATTATTTCCTTTCCTCTAGTTCTTCTTATTGAAGTATATTTCTGAATTTTATGTGTCCTGGTAAAACATTGTTAAATAATTGGGGGATAGAAAAAGAAATATAGTTGGCAAATTAAGAAAAAAGACTATTGCAACTGTGGAAAATATTTCTTTTTTTTTTTTCTTTTCAGTATCAATCAGCTTTTGCTTTGATAATTACTAGTTTCACCCTACACATAATAATGCAATGGAATATGCAGTGGTCTTGGAGATAATGTATTCAAATTATATGGTAAAAGTACAGAAAATTAAGAGACTTTAGTCCATTTTCTTCAAAGTTAGTCATTCTGGAAGACACAACCTTTTTTTTTTTTTTTTTTTTTTTTTTTTTTGCTTTTTAGGGCTGCACCCATGGCACGTGAAAGTTCCCAGGCTATGGGTTGAATCAGTGCTGCAGCTGCAGCCTCTGGCCTACACCACAGCCACAGCAACACAGGGTCTGAGCTGCATCAGTGACCTACACTACAACTCATGGTCACACCAGGTCCCCAACCCACTGAGCAACATCAGGGATCAAACACCATCCTCATGGATAACAGTCATGTTCATTACTGCTGAGCCACAACAGAAACTCCAACGTGATGGTTTTAAAATATACGTCATGACAAGGTGTCACAAAGAAAAGAAACAGCAGGAATAAAGAAAAAAGCTAGGGAAAAGTTTAGTTTAAAATTTTTGCAGCTATTTTTTTCTGAAATGGTTTTCTAGTAGGTAATGAGTTGATATGACATTAAACAGAGCTTTTTGTGCAACTGGGGCTTTAGTAATTGGGCACTTTTTCCCAGTTTTCTTTCCTATTAAATGTCTCTACAGAATAGTCATAGGCTCAAAGTTGTTGCTCAATTTTGTCCTCACAAATTATTCCGATGAATGTTTAATCAATTTTTTAATTTAATAAAAACCTTTAAATGCTCAGTTATCTTTGAATAATTCCTTGTAAGTAATCCTCTTGAAGATCCAGTGTAGTTTCTATGATTATATGAACTTAAAGTAGGGAATCATTCAAGGACTAACATTGTGAATGATTGTTGATAGTTGCTTTGTTTTATATGATACTGTTTTTAATAATTAAATTCTTCATCTATGTGATCCTATGCCTTAGTCATTCTTTAAATTAATTTTTTTGTCTCCTAAGTTTTTAGATTCTGTGCTTTCATTTTACAACCAATATGTGTGTATCTGTTTCAGTATATTTATAGTATTTTAAACTCATTCAGTGAAGGAAAAATAATACAGTCCTTTATCATTTATAATACAGAAAATGTGGGGTGAGATTTTTTAATAAAAATCATTATAATAGAATCTATACTTGAGAAAAATGAGATTAAATTCTCTCCTTGATTGTTATGATGTTGGCCTTAAAAATGCACTCTGCTATTGATTTTTTTTTTTTTTTTTGTATTTTTGCTTTTTCTAGGGCCGCACACACGGCATATGGAGGTTCCCAGACTAGGGGTCTAATTGGAGCTCTAGCCACCAGCCTATGCCAGAGCCGCAACAACGCGGGATCTGAGCCGCGTCTGCAACCTATACCACGGCTCTCGGCAATGCTGGATGCTTAACCCACTGAGCAAGGCCAGGGATCAAACCCGCAACCTCATGGTTCCTAGTCAGATTCGTTAACCACTGAGCTATGACGGGAACTCCTTGATTTTTTAATAGTGCAGTAAAACCTAGGAATGGTATCAGGTAACTGAACAGAAAAAATATTAGTCTTGGATCTTATAGGCAAATAAAGGAACCATCATGATGACCTAGTGAAGAAAGAATTGAAAGGGTACAAGAGACAGAAGTGGGAGGACCATAGTGGTACTGGTAGACAGCCTGAAATATATTAATAATTAATTCCATGCCTCTATTACTCATCAATTGGAAAAGAAACATTTTGAATTTAATAATCAATTAGTTATCATATTTCTAAATGAACTTGCTATAGGGAATAAGCAGGCATATTCAGTGGTGGTTTATGGCATTTCAGATATAATAGTGTATTATTATTTTACGCCTTTTTAAAGACTGCTCTTATGAACACAATAATGATGGGTTTATCTTGAAATTGTACGGTTTTAAACTTAGTACTAGCTGTAGTAATCCATAAAAATAAAAATATTATTCGTTGGGAAATTTACAGTATAATAGATGCTGTGCTAAGGGCCCTACATCATCATGTATTTGTAAAGTGAGTGTAATAATAGGACCTCCTTTGTAGTCTTCTGTGAAGACAAAAAAATGTCTGATCAATGTCAAGTGCTTAGTGCTTTGTTCTGTAAATGCCCAGTGTTTCTATTTTGTTGTTGTTGTTGTTACTTTACACTTAATGAAACAGTATTTTCTATCCAAATTTTCCATGTTAGGAAAACTGAAGATGAGAAATGTCAGATAAGTTGTAAATCTTGTAATTGTTGCATACAACATTTGAATTCTTATCGTCCATCTTCAAAGTCCATGCATTTGGCAACCATGTTATAATGGTGTTAATGAACACACAACTTGTCTTTTCAGTATCACATTTATATAACATTAAATATCACATTTATATAACATTAAATAAAATTTTTACTAAGAGAAATAGTATACAGTGAGAAAAATAGTGCTAATGCATACCAAATGAATAATACTAAAAATTATGAGTTCCTGTCATGACTCACTGGTAGCAGACCTGACTAGTATCCATGAGGATGTGGTTTCAATCCCTGGCCTAGCTCAGTGGGTTACAGATCTGGTGTTGCCATGAGCTGTGATGTAGGCGAGCAGCTATAGCTCCGATTCAACCCCTACCCTGGGAACCTCCACATGCCACATGGGCAGCCCTTAAAAGACAAAAAAAAAAAGAAAAAAAAAAAAGAGTTAATCATCAATATAAATTGTCACCTGTAACAAAAAGAAAATACGTCAAACCCTTATTTAGACATTCAAAATTACACATAAAATATATATCAAAGTAGGTAGTCATATGACTAGTAGATAATCTTTAGAAATGAAATATAATGAAAATACATATTAAAACTGTCATAGGGAGTTCCTGTCTGTTGCTGTGAGCTGTGGTGTAGGTCGCAGATGTGGCTCGGATCTGGCATTCCTGTGACTGCGACGTAGGCTGGCAGCAACAGCTCTGATCAGACCCCTAGCCTGGGAACCTCCCCATGCCATAGGTGTGGCTCTAAAATGACGAAAAGACAAAAAATAAAAAACCCCCCAAACTCTCATAGTATGTAATTAAAGCAAAGTTACAAATGTAAACAGGAGAAAAGGGCAACAAAAATTAATGAGCCAATTATTTAACTTAAAAAAAATTTTAATAGGAAATTCCCTTGTGTTGCAAGAAGATCCAGCATCATCACTTCAGTGGCTCATCAGGTCACGGCTGTGCCACATGCACAGCGAAAAAAAAAGTTTCAATACACTCAAAGAAATGTTAAGATATTTAAAAATATTTTTAAGAGATAATCTTAAAGAAATAGAGTAAAAATCTAACTTTGCAAAAGTAAAAAAAGTTAAATATTTTCTTATGTAAAAGATAGAAATTATAACAAGATAGGTCACAAATGATATAATAAAGAATTTCAGAAATATTATGAGAATTAAAATGCAGAAGTCAAAATAATAGTACAGTGAACTTTTTTTACAGCACATTTGAAAAAATATTCAAGACAAATGTGATTTATAAAACTGATAACAAAAGAAATGTAAAATTTTAGACATAAAGCAAGGAAGTGGAATCAATAGTTAAAAATTAATATACCCCTTAATTCACTGATATTTTTTAAAACAGCTTTGAAAAAATACTCAAGGAAAAGTTTATTTAAATTGCATACCAGTTCGAGGGTATATAAAAGGAAACTCTTATTCATTTTATGTTTAAACATATTGATAAAAATAATCCACTATAGAATGAGAAAGGAAAATTAAATCTAATTTCAAATATTAACGTAGGTGTAAAATTCTAAGCAAATAGCTTGAAATCAAATCCAGAAACAAATACAATATATTTGTTTAGAGACAACACCTGATCCTTAACCCACTGTACCTCAGCAGGAACTCCTAAAACAAATATATTTTAAAATATCAACTACATCATAACCCAGTTGAGTGATCCCAAGAATACATAAATGGTACAAAATTAGTACATTATGGTAGACATATATCAAAAGTAAATATTTAAAAGCAATTTATTAAATGTCTTATTAAAATCACAAAAGGGAGTTCCTATTGTGGCTCAGTGGGTTAAGAATCCAACTCCAATGGCATGGGTTGTTGTGGAGACACGGGTTTGATCCCCTGCCCAGTAGGGTGCGTTTAATGATCTGGCTTTACCGCAGCTGAGGCATGGTTCGAAGCTGCAGTTGGATTCAGTACCTGGCCCAGGAAATTCCGTATGCCAGGGGTGCAGCCATTTAAAAAAAAAAAAAAAAATCTAAAAAGAAAGTAAGTAAAATTAAATCTCTACTCCTACGAAAATTAACAACAGGCCTGTTAAATAATAATACAAATTGGAAATATATTCTTTTGTTTATTTATTTATTTTTATCTTTTTGCCATTTCTTGGGCCGCTCCCACGGCACATGAAGGTTCCCAGACTAGGGGTCTAATTGGAGCTGTAGCTGCCGGACTGTGCCAGAGCCACAGCAACGCGGGATCCGAGCCACATCTGCAACCTACACCACAGCTCACGGCAATGCGGGATCTTTAACCCACTGAGCAAGGCCAGGGATTGAACCCACAACCTCATGGTTCCTAGTCGGATTTGTTAACCACCAAGCCACAATGGGAACTCCGAAAATATATGCTTTTGATTGTAATCTCATTATTTCTATAGAATACTATACTGGAAGTTATCAGTATCATATCAGTAAGTCAAAAATATGAAGTGAGACAAAATAAAATTCGTTATGACTAGGAAAGAAGTTACATTGTCCTTATGTGTCTTAGACGTGATAATATGGAAAACAACTAAATGGTCTACATTCAGATTATTAGAAATGTTATGAGCCATCTGATATTTAACAAGTAGTTATCAAATATAATGGAAAGATAATTAGATCCTACTTACAATATTTTAGAAGATAGAAATTACATTTGAATAAATCTAACAAAGTTGTGTAAGACCACCAGTAACAATAACAAAATCGATGCATTTATGGAAGAACATTAAAACCATAATATTGGAGTTCCTGTTGTGGCTCAGCAGGTTACAAACCCAACATATCCATGAGGTTTCAGGTTCGATCACTGGCTTCACTCAGTGGGTTAAAGGATCTGGCCTTGCCCTAAGCTGTAGTGTAGATCGCAGATGTGGTTTAGATACTGGGTTGCTGTGGCTGTGGCGTAGGCCTGTAGCTGCAGCTCCAATTCAACCCTAAAAAATAAATAAATAAAACCCTAATAGTAAGAAGACTAAGTACCATCAAAATGTCAGTTCTCCTCAATTTTTAGTTCATTTATGATCCTAAAAGAGTAAATTTTTAAAATGAAGTGAACAATCTTATTTTAAAATATGTGTAGAAGGTGAATGTTTAATAACAAGACAAAGCAGGAGAGGTTGTCTTATCAAATACCAATGTGTATAAAGAGGCAATGATAATTAACACAAAGTGAAATTTGATGTTGGTGCAAGTACAGAAAAATATTATTAGAAAGGAGTGCCTAGAAACATGCTCCCCACACAGGAAAAAAAAAGTGATGTATGACAGAAATAGCATTGTAACAATCAAAAAGTAAATTATTTAAATTGTTAGGAGGTTGTTTATCAATGTGTAAAAAATGTAAATCAGATCTCTATTTCATATCACAAAACAAAAAAAATAATAATATTGAGTTTATAGAAGTTGGAAACTTTTGTATTTAAATAACAGCAAAATGAAAGATAAGCTGCATCTAGGGAGAAGATAATTATAATCTCTATGACAAAGATTATTATCTAGAATATGAAAAGGGTATCTGTGGACGTAAACATAAAGTTGATTTATTTTGTATGAAAATGGAGAAAAGATATGAAAAAAAAGCAATTCTAAAAGAGGAAAAGTGAATACCTGATAAACACAAGAAAAGCTATCCCATTGGTTTTAAAAAGGAGAAAGCAAATGAAAAGCTACCTTTGAATATCTCTCAGAATAATTAAAATTTAAAGTTTAATGGTGGCACAGTGGGTTAAGGATCAGGTGTTGTCACTACAATGGCCTGGGGTCACTGCTGTGGCTTGGGTTCAATCTCTGGCCCTAGAACTTCTGCATGTTGTGGGTGTGGCCAGAAAGAAGTAAAAAAAAAAAAGTAAGTCTGACAATACCAAGTGTTGGCATCCATGAAAAGCAAAGGCAAATCTTAAACACTGCCTTTCCTGTATATATTGATAAATACTTGTTGAAGAACAGTTTATCAGTAGATATAAAGTTCAAAATGTGCATATGCTAAGACCCAGCACTTCCATTCCTAATTTTGTATTCTAGAGAAATTCTCACACATGGTGTACCATGTGACTTGTTTATAAATGTTGAATACTCTTTGCATTGTTTATATTTGCAAGATAAATAGGAGTCAGCCTACTGTGCCATCAGCAGTAGATCAATAAATTCAAACAATGGTAGCAAATTCAAACAATGGAATATCATTCAGCAATGATAATGAAGGAATGTGAGTTACATCTGTCAGCCTCAATATATCTCATAAAACTCAGTGCTGGATTTAAAAGAGCCAACTGCAGAAAGATACGTATCTCTGATAATATTTTCCAAAAGCTCTAAAACTTCCAAAAATTTTAATCTGTTTTGGAGACTCTTATATATGTAAAGCATAACTCATGGAAATGACAAATGCCAAACTGAAGTAAGGGATTATCTACATGGAGAAAGGAAGGGGGAGAAAGGAAGGGAGAGTAAGTAAAGAGAAGGTCATGGAAAACTTTACTTATATTGTTACATTTTATTTTTTCACTATATGAAGAGAACACAGATTTTTAAATTATTTTTATTCATCATTGTATATCTAAAATATTTTGTAATAGTATTTCAGAAGAAATAAAAATATTTTATTGCCTTTATATTGACATTCTTCTTATATTTTTGCAAATGCCGTAAGAAGTTTCATTTTATTCTCTACTGAAATAAAATATTGACAATATAGCCTCATGTGTCAGGAATGGCTGATGAAGAAAAAAATGTAAGGAGGTAGTTTGGATATAAGTACATGTAATTAAAGCAAACCTACCTTAAGAAAACCACACACCCCCTTTTCATATTTGTTTCCCTTAAACACACTTTAATTGGAGAATGTTTCATCGGGTTATGATTTCAACGAACTACAAGGCACTCTTGCTTGGAAAGAGTCCGGGATTTTTTTTTAATTGATAAGATTTTCCCCATTGTTATGTAATTTCTTCATTATTATAGGATTTGAAATGTTAAAAACAATCTTAAACATTGTTAAAGGTTAGAGAGTATATCAAGTCACTACCTCTATATTTTTCTTATTAGAATTTAAAGCAAAGTGTTAACCTTATAAAATGCATAGAGAAGCTAATTAGGTGATACTTAATTGTCTGTTTCTTTAAGGAATATATTTCTGGATTGAAACCTATTCTTGCTGCCAACACTTCTTGAAGGACACTTTGCTTCACAATGTCAGCTTTAATTTGAGATAAAATAATGCATCTAACTATGCTGTCATCTATAATTCATGGCCACTCCTAAGTGTAGTTCATTGAAATCTCACCCGTGCTCCAACCTCTGTCACTCCAGGAAGCAAGACTCACTCACTTTTCTTTGTTTTTATCTAAATTATTATATTAACTGTATAGTAGGTTTGGGTAATAAGTTGTTCTCAATAAACACTTAAATCTAGCTTCACAAATTCCTTTAATAAGAGAGTTTGCATTTACCTTTTTTTTTTTTTTTCCTTTTTAGAATAGATTACAAAAATAACACAGTGTTTGTGACGGTTTCTTTAAGTCCTCCTCCAAATGTCACATGTTTGGTTGGATTGTTTAAAAAAACAAACAGAAAAAAAATATCTTTGCTCCCTTGACCTACTAATACGACTTCATCAGCCTCATAAAGGAGCAGTGATAGCACACAATCTCATAGCAAGGCAGAGACGGTAAGCCTCATTTTCTTAATCCTGGATGTTCTAGTGTTACACTGACAAGTTGGATCAGCAGTCTGTCCTGTTTGAATTAATTTGTCCTGGTCTCCCTGATTTTCTATTTGATTTAGGTAAATATTTATAGAAAAGAAAATACTTCAAAACTTCTCAAACTTCAGACTTGATAATAAGACTTTGCAATCTAATTATTCTTGCATATTAATGGATTTTGTCTTTGTGTTATCTTGCAATAAAATATTTGAATTTTATAAATTTCATCTTTCCTATACTGAGGGGAAAATATTACAAACTCCAGGCTTCAGTTTCTTTGTCTTATTTATCAGTTACTTAAAAGCCAATAAATTCTGCCTTTAAAATGCTTTCCCTAGAATTCTCCAAGGCACAATATTAGTTATTTCCTAAGAAGAACTAAAAGAAAACCCTAGGGGAAATTTGGGAGGTTATGGAGTAATGGGGAATTAACTTTTGAAAAAAAATCTCATAATAAATTGTTGAAAATATTTTTTTATCTCCCAAGAGATTACCTTAAACCAGTTCTCTGACTTGAAAGATTCCCTTTCAGAATGCCAATTAACGCAGTTATCTCAGTTAAAAACATATTTAGGAGATATGCAATCAAAATAAGAAATCAGTTAAAGCTGGCACATGCAGCGACTTTTGGTTAAGTAAATAATTTCTAATGAGAAACTTTAAGGAATATATTTAGCATACTTTCAAGAGTGGGGTTTATTTTCTGTAGAAGTCAATATTATTCCTCAGCTTAATCTAAATTTTCCTTTTCTAATCCAGAAACCAATAAATTAATTAATTAATGTGGAGGAAACTCAAAATCAATATAAAAGCATGATCAGTTATTTTATGTTAATTCTGCAATAGTGAGTAATGTTAAACTTGAATCTTTACTCTCATGGTTACTGAATCAATCAACTCCAGCTTAGTTTTTAATTATAATCACTTTTTCTGAGTCTTACTATAAGGTTTTTTTTTCTGTTGTTGTCATTTTAGCTCCTTTATATATTTAAAAGTGAAATGCATCTCCATAAATCATATAGTCTTGGTTCCCAGAAAAATAATTTGTGTATAAGAATGAAATTTATGGTTTGCTGAGGTTGCAGCTCTTCACTGCAGAGACCCACCAATAAGCAGAAAGAAAACCAAAAAGAAAGAAAAGCCCAATGCAAGTTCAGTTCATTAAGGAAGGTGAAGTTAGTTGTCTTAATTAGTAAAGTCTGTGAAAGCATTTTAACAATGATATAGTTTTTAATGACTCAATTAGGTAATTTCACTCTGAGGTTCGTTAAATATTTTCAAAGTTTATCCTTGCCTTTTTTTGTTCCAGTACTTTTAATAATGTAATACTGCAAACTCTCTAGTTAAAGCAAAGGTCAGCCTCCTAGAGTTTGAGCTAAGGCAAGACTATCTTGGATGACTTTTATGATAGAAATAGGTGTATAACTTGCAGATGAATCACTGGGAAGTCACTAGTATGAAATGAAAAAACTTAGTTTAAAAACAAAACACTGTATTTTAGAAGAAAGGTAGCCTCTCTAGCAAAAGGGTGGAGAGTGGTTAGGGCTTTATAGCACCCATTTTCCAAGTGGACACCATGCTGAGACAGCTCGCTGTCCAGTCAGAAATGCCTAGAAAGGCAGGGAGCAAGAATTCTCAGTCCTTAGCCGAACAGAAGGCATAATATCCATTCTGTTGGTAAATGAATCCAATTCTTGCAATAATATTAGTTTTTGAATTTAATGTTTAGCTTCTATTTATTTAATAATGCTCTTTGCTCAGAGTTAAATATTCGGTCCTATTAAAAATAAAGGAAATGATTATTGGTATTGGGAATTAATTTTAAATTCCGTTATTTCTTTTTTTTTTTTTTTGAGAGAGAGAGAATTTTTTTTGTAGTTATTTACCCAATACACTTTTTTTTCTATTGTATACTAGCACGTATAACAGGGAGAGTTAGGCAATAAATTCCATTTGAAATAGTCTTTGCCCAAAGAACAGTGAAAATTTCTATTCATCTTTCTTTTGGTATTGTTCTTAATCATTATCAGTTACAGTATCCATTTTCCCTCTATTTCCAGAAAGGAAATGTCAGTATAATATGTGCCAAAATTAACAACTATGCTTTATTTTTGGAACTTGGAACCCATTTCCACAAATTGCTTTCATAAATAACTTCAAAAAACTAGATTTCTGTCCTGATTTACAATAGAAAAATAAATAAATATTATTTCCAAATATAATTAAATTTTCTAATTGATAAAAGCAACTAATTACACTCTTTTTCTTGCCTGGTGAAAAGAACATAAATTAGAAGGCTCAGAGTTCCCGTTGTGGCTCAGTGGTTAACGAATCCAACTAGGAACCATGAGGTTGCGGGTTCGATCCCTGGCCTTGCCCAGTGGGTTAGGGATCCGGCGTTGCCGTCAACTGTGGTGTAGGTTGCAGATGCGGCTCGGATCCTACGTTGCTGTGGCTCTGGTGTAGGCTGGCAGCTACAGCTCCGATTTGACCCCTAGCCTGGGAACCTCCATATGCTGTGGGTGTAGCCCTAGAAAAGGAAAAAAAAAAAAAAGAGAGAGGCTATATGAACATGAACAAGTAGACCAGTGATGATAATATGAAATTGAGTATTATATGGGGAGCTTTGTCAAGGCATTTATTAATGCCATTGATTCTTGTAATAAAAATAATATTATTTATTAATAAACTAAAATTTTATTTTTCTATTTAGTTGCCACAGTACTTTAACTGCATTTACTCTACTCATATCACCCTGTGGAGTGAGTACAACCTACTTTTCAGAAGCGATAACTGTGATTTAGACATTTAAATAAACTTCTTGTCATCAGATACTGACCAAATGCAGGAGCAGAAACTGAACTTAGGGCTGTCTGACTCCACTTAGATCTCTGCATATTGCCTCCATATCTGGAACTTAGTCTAATGTCCAAATTGTATACAAACTTAGAGATTTCTTTCCTTTAATTGTGATTAATCAGCAGTTAGGCATGATTATAGTTTTTGTGATATGAATAAGCATCAACAAAAAGGAGGTGAGAGCAATGCTTATTTCTGGAGAAATAGGAAGAGAAAAGTTAATTTCTATAGGGGTTGATAAGAGCAAAAATCTAGATCAAGTGCTAATTTGAATTAACAGGTGGATAATGTTAACCCCCATCCCAAAAAAGTAACATGCAAAAGTAGAGAAATAAACTTTCCTGATGTTTCTCCATGTGATAGTTTTATAGACTGAGAACAACATAACTTTTCTGGTATATGTAGGAATTTGAACAAAAGTGGGTTGGAGAGGGCACATTAGAAGGGCAAGAGAATACAACTGGTAAAACAAACCTGTAGTGGTGTTATTCAGCCAGTATTGTCATATGTGTTGATCTCTTACTGTTTTCACAACCTTAGTCCCTACATGTAAACCAGACCTGGTTTACTTGTTGGAAACCATTCCATGAGTCATGAAGGATCTTCTAGTTTTCTCTTGCTGCTCTAACAAATTCCCTTAAACCTAGTGGCTCAAAGATAACACAGAAACTTTATTATATTTATTAATTTGCAGTTCTGTAGGTCAGAAATTTTTGACACACTGGCAAGGCTGCCTTGCTTTCTGTAGGCTCCAGGGGAGAACCCATTTCCATGTCTTTTCCAGTATGGCACTCTTTCTCCATCTTCAAATCCATCAAGGACAGGACAGGCTGAGTACCAGATCACATCATCTTTTTTTTGGCTGCTTGCAAGGCATGTGGAAGTTTTCAGGCCAGTAATCAAACCAGAGCCACGGCAGCAACCCAAGCTGCTACAGTGACAACATCGGATCCTTAACCCACTGCACCTGAAAGGAACTCTCTCATATCACATCTTCCGATCTGCTGTAGTGTTACATATCCCTCAGATTGTCTTCTGCCTCATACTTTTAAGAATTCTTGTAATCATATTGGGCTTACCCAAATATCTAGATTATCTATTCATCTCAAAGTCCTAAATTTAATCACACATTCAAAGCCCTTTTGAATATTTAGAGTCACATACTCATAGGTTCTAGGGGTTAGGATGAAAAAAGTTTAGACATCTTTGGCAGGGGGTAGGAATTATTTTGCCTAATACAAAGTTTAGGATTGCCTTGTCAAAATAAAGATAACTGAATTCCCAGTATGGCACAGTGGTTTAAGAGTCTGACTGCAGTGTCTCGGGTCTCTGGGAGATTCAGGTTCAATATCTGGCCCCAGAAGTTCCACATTCCATTGAGTGCAGCCATTAAATTAAATGAATAAATAAATAAATAAATAAATAAATAAATAAATAACTCAGCCATGTCAAGCTGCTTGTCTAACTTTAACTTTCAGTCCAATTAAAATAACTAATCTTTTTTATTCTGAGATTACTATCTTACCTTATATTTCAAAAGTGGTATTTAGATGTTTTTATTAACTATTTTGTTTGATTGTCCTCTTGTTTTCTAAAGTTAGAAAGGGATTTTTTTAAATTATTGAGAATCTCTTCTGCCAAATAATGTGTGTTAAATATATTTTCTTATTTAACCTTTCACTTGTCATGATTTTTTTCCAATAATCAGATTACACAAGTCCATGATGTCATTCTTATAAAATACAATCCTGTTGCCTTCATATTACCATTTTTTTGTTGACAGAGTTAAGAAAGCTAAGAATCCAGGGTTATACACAGCAAGTTAAAGTACTTGAGTCAAACCCATATCTCTCTGACCCCAAAGCCTGTAGTTTCAGGTCACATTCCTTGGGAAAAAAAGATTCGGAAACGGAGATTTGTGTGAAGGAAATGCATTGATGAGGGAATGATGTTGAGAGGATAAAATAAATCAGATTGAGAAGAGTTAATTTTTATTTATTTATATATTTATTTGCTTTTTAGGGCCGCACTTGTGGCCTATGGAGGTTCCCAGGCTAGGGGTCTAATTGGAGCTACAGCTCTCGGCCTATGCCACAGCCACAACACCTCAGGATCTGAGCTATGTCTGTGATCTACACCTCAGCTCGCAGAAACACCAGATCCTTAACTCACTGAGCAAGGCCAGGGGTTGAACCCAAATTCTCATGGATACTTGTTGGATTTGTTTCCTCTTAGCCATGAAGGGAACTCCTGAGAAGAGTTGAATTTTAATTGAAGAGTTTAATTTTGATCAAGAAGAGTTGAAGCCCTCAAAAAGGGCTTCAGCTGATTCCATGGAGTGCTCTAGAGCTGGAATAGCCCTTGAGAATAATTCTTAAAGCAAGGGGCCAAACTTTATTTAGTGTTGAATTGACCAGTTATCTTCTTCCCTGGGAGAAGCTGTGATGAGGGCTGAGAAGCTCTTCCCTGCCCAGTTGTTGTCAGCTGTCAGTATTTCTAGCAGCCAGAGAAATGAGAACTTTAGTCTTCAAGTGGGGAACTGGGAAGATCACCAAAACATCTACTATACTCCTGTGTTCTTTCCATCTATGCCTATTAGAGATCCTTCTTTTCATTGCATTTGATATTCTCCCCTAAGACTGTTTTCTGGGCTTCATATTTCCTTATCCCTTCTAGTTGATAATCTGGAATGTGTCACTTAAGAAAAAAAAAATGACTCTGGGGCAGACTGAATGAAGGAGAGGGAGATATAGAAAGGAAAGCATGGAATGAGGGAAATGGGAAAAGTAGAATCAGAACTGAGACAAGGCTCAAGAAATCACAACTTTGGCAGTGAGTGGAGACACGTGGGAACCACTCCTCAAATGTCCTTTTTAATGGATTATGGTTAATGGATTTGCGCTTAGAGGTCAATTCCTATATATATATATATATATATTTAAAAGTAACAGCAAATCAGGAAATCTAGTAGGTAGAATTTAAGCTAAAGGCCATTAGAAGTCTTCCAGAGAGATGAGAGCCACAGACCAAACCTGGGGAAGTAGAAGTAGAATTACAAGTAAGAATCAGAGAAGTGTGGAAACAGTTTGGGGCTGAATCAATTTTGAATTATTTCCTGAGAGCAAAGATACCTGGAAAAGACTGCCATTGACATTGGTAGAGTTTTGCAGCCCAGTTTTTCACTGAAAGGAGGTGGTGGTGGTACATGAGTACATGACTCTAGGAAAGGTTATTGTATGGACTACTCATTATTTTCTCTCTTTTCTGAAAATTGGATCAATTCTTAAGTCAAAATGCCAAGAGAACACTTTATAAGCTATAACATAGGGCAGCAATAATAACAGAAAGTCACAGAGGGAATTATTTCTGATGTGATGGTAGCAGTTTCTATACCTACCAGTGAGAAACTGATAATTGGAAATTTTGCATGCATATCTGAAGGCATATTGAAATATATTTTTATCAACAGTAATAATAATATATGAATATTATAAGAAGAGAAGTTATCTTTTTTATATTTCTGGGCAAGCACTTTCATTTTCATTTTATATTTCTGGGCAAGCACTGAAGAATATCTGGCAAAGCCTTTCATAGCTAATGAATGTCAAGACATTGTAAAATGTACATTTATAAATAATTATGTAAACATGCAAGCAAAGATCGTAATAAATACATATATATATCCTTTTTAAATATTATTTTCCATCATCATTGTCTGTCCCAGGAGATTGGATATAGTTCCCTGTTCTATAGAGTAGGACCTTTCTGTCTATCCATTCTAAATGTAATGGTTTACATCTATTAACCCCAGAGTCTCAGTCCATGCCACTCTCTCCCCCTCCTCCTGGGCAACTACAAGTCTGTCATCCATTTCTGTGAGCATCTTTCTGTTTTGTCGTTTGATTTGTGCATGTTGAACAATCCTTGTGAACATGGATGAATCCTACTTGGTCATGGTATGTGATATTTTTTTATATGTTGGATTTGGTTTGCTAAAATTTGTTGAGAATTTTTACATCTATATTTATCATAGATATTGGCCTATAATTTTCCTTTTCGGTAGTAGCTTTCGTTTTTGTATTAGGGTGATGGTGGCTTTGTGGAATGTCTTTGGGGGTGTTCCTTCTTCAGTCTTTTGGAAGAATTTAAGACAGATCAGTTATAAGCTGTTCTTTGTATGCAGCAATTTATTGATTCAAAATATAGATGAAAGTCACATGAATCTCGAAAAATTAACCAAAATTTAACAAAAATTATTAGCCAGGTAAGAAAAATCATCATAATTTGAAATATTTTTATTTAAAAATTTTATTGAAGTATAGTTGATTTAAAATACTAGTTTAAGATGCACAGCATAATGATTCAGTATTTTTATAGATTATGTTCCATTTAAAGTCATTATAAAATATTAGCTATATTCTTTAAACTATCCAATATATTCCTGTAGCTTATTTATTGTATACATAGTAGTTTGTATAGTATTTAATCCCCTACCTCTATATTGCCCCTCCCCCTCTCCTCTTCCCTGTGATAACTGCTAGCTAATTCTATCTGTAAATCTGTTTCTGTTTTGTTCATTTGTTTTATGTTTTAGATTCTGTATGTAAGTGATAATGTACAGAATTTGTCTTTCTCCTTCTGACTTATTTCACTTGGCTTAATACTTCCTAGGTCCATCCGTGTCACAAATGGCAAATTTTAATCCCTTTTTATGGTGAGTTGTGTTCTATTGTGTGTATATATCCCAGGTCTTCTTTAGCCATTCATCTATTGATGGACTTAGGTTGTACCTATATCTTGGATTTTGTATACAGTGCTGCTATGTATGTTGAAGTGTATGTATCTTTTAGAATTAGTATTTTCTTTTCTTTGGATATATACCAAGAAGTGGAATTGTGGCTCATATGGTATTTCTATTTTTAGTTTTTTGAGGAATTGCCATACTATGTTCCATGGTGGCTGCACCAATTTATTTTACCACCAAATACTGTACTAAGATTCCCATTTTTCCATGTCCTGGCCAATATTTGTTATTTGTGTTCTTTTTAATGATAGCCATTCTGACATTAGTAAGGTGATATCTCCCTGTGTTTTGACTTGTCTTTTTCTGATGATTTGCTATGTTCTGCATACTTTTATGTGCTTGTTGATCATTTGTGTATCTTTGGAAGCTTGTCTGTTCAGGTGTACTGCCCATTTTTTTAATCGGATTGTTTCTTTCTTTGATAATGGGTTGTGTAAGCTATTATGTATTTTGGATATTAACCCTCTATTGATCATAGATCATTTTCTGTGCAAATATTTTCTCCCATTTACTAGGTTGTCTTTTTGTTTTGTCAACTTCCTTTGCTGTGCAAAAACCATTTATATTTAGATAGGTCTGATTTGTTTATCTTTGCTTTCATTGTCTTAGGTGGCAGATCCAAGAAAAAATACTGCTGCAATTTATATCAAAAGTGTGTGTCTGTGTTTTCTTCTAGGAGTTTTATGCTTTCTGGTCTTACATTTGGGTCTGCAATCCATTTTTTTTTTTGTCTTTTTGTCTTTTTAGAGCCACACCCATGGCATATGGAGTTTCCCAGGCTAGAGGTCTAATTGGAGCTATTGCTGCCGGCCTATGCCAGAGCCACAGCAACACGGGATCTGAGCCGTGTCTGTGGCCTTGCAATCCATTTTTAATTCGTTTTCGTATATAGTATGAAAAATTGTTCTGATTTCATTGTTTTGCATATATCACCACTTACTGAAGAGACTGCTTTTTCCCCAGTGTATATTCTTGCCTCATTTATTGTAGATTAATTGACCATAATCACATGGGTTCATTTCTGAGCTGTTTTGTTCCATTCATCTATGTGTCTGTTTCTGTGCAAGTACTGTGGCTTTGTAGTATAGTCTGTAGTAGGGAAGTGTGGCACCTCCAACTTTGTTCTTTTTTCTCAAGATTGCTTTGGCTCCAAAGAGTCTTTTGTAGTTCTTTATAAATTTTGGAATAATTTGTTCTAGTTCTCTGAAAAGTGTCATTGGTATTTTGTTAGGGATTACATTAAATTTATTGATTGCTTTGGGAAGTATGGATATTTTAAAAATATTAGTTTTTCCAGTCTGTAAAGATGGGGTATCTTTCTATTTCACTGTATCTTCCATGTTTCCTTCAGTGTCTTATAGATTTTGATAGTTTTTCACCTCCTTGGTAAAGTGTGTCTCTAAGTATTTCATTATATTTGATATGATTTCAATGGGCTTGTATTCTTGCATTTTTCTCTCTGATTTTCATTATTAGTGAATAGCAGCAGTATATTTAAATTGAATCCTGTAATTTTACTGAATTCATTTATCAGTTCCAGTAGTTTTTTGGTAGAGACTTTGGGGTTTTCTACATATAGTGTCATATCACTTGCAAATAGTGATGCCTTCACTTCTTCCCTTCTCTAATGCTATGGCAAGGACTTTTGAGACTATGTTAAGTAGAAGTAGTAGCAAAAGAAAGAGCCAGCAAATATTCAAACTTGCACACAAAAAATAAATAGTAACCCCCCGAAAAACGCAAAGGGGTATTCTAACATAGGAGTAGCCTTAGAAGACTAGAGTTTGGCTTCCCCAAACTCATAGAAAAAGAAAAAAAACAAGCAAGATGAAGAAGCACAGAAACCATTCCCAGTTAAAGGAACAGGAGAATTCACCTAAAGCAGTCAACAATGAAACAGACCTCAGTAGTCTGACAGATATTGAGTTCAAAAGGGAGGTATTGAAAATACTGGAGGAAGATATTAGCAGTAATGCAGATTCCTTTAGAAAGAAGCTAGAAAATATGAGGAGGAACCAAGAAAACTAGAAAATTCATTTGCAGAGATATAAACTGAGCTTAAGGCAATAAAGAGCAGAATGAATAATGCAGAGGAACAAAATAGTGATGTGGAAGATAAAATAATAGGAATCACTCAATCAGGACAACAGACAGAAAACCAAATGAAAAAATATGAAAGCAATATGAGAGACCTATGGGATAATATAAAGCAGGCCAATCTGTACAGAATAGGAATTCCAGAAGGAAAAGAAGAAGGAAAAGAAGAAGAAAAGGGGATTGAAAATATATTTGAAGAAATTATGGCTGAAAACTTTCCAAATCTAAAGCATACTGATATCAAGACACAGGAAGCACAGAGGGCCCCAAACAAGCTGAACCCAAACAGGCCCACACCAAGACATATTATAATAAAAATGGCAAAATTTAAAGATAAAGAGAGGATTCTCCAGGCAGCAAGAGAAAAGCAAAGCATTAGTTATAAGGGAACCCCCACACGGCTGTCAGCTGATTTCTCTACAGAAACACTACAGGCGAGAGGGGCGGGGCAAGGTATATTTAAGTGCTGAAAGGAAAACATTTACAACCTAGAATACTCTATCCAGCAAGAATATCATTTAAATTAGAAGGGGAAATAAAGGATTTCTGCAACAAACAAAAGCTAAAAGAGTGCAGCAATACTAAACCCATTCTAAAAGAAATACTTAAAGGGCTTCTCTAATTATTAAAAAAAGAAGAAGAAGAGAGAGAAAAGAGAAAAGGAAGAATTAGGATGGAGGAAACCACAATTGGAAAGCAATCACTTCAATAAGCCAGCATACAGATCTAAACATGAAGACGTCAAAAAAAAAAAAAAGACATCAAAATCATACAATGTGGGGAAGGAAAGTAAGAAAATATATATATATATATATTTTAATTTTAATGATGTGTCTGAGCCTATATGACTATCAGGCAAAAGCAAACAGATTTAGGAAGGGCTTAACATGCTTAAAAAACACGGCAATACAAATCAAAACCAAACGTTACACTCACAAAAACTGAAAAAAAGTACTCAAGCATAAAATACATGGAAACCATCCAGCCAAAAAAAGAAAAGAAGGAGAAACAGAATCAACTGGAAAACAAGGTTTAAAATACCAATCAATAGGTATCTATCAATAATCACCTTAAATGTCAGTGGACTAAATGCTCCAGTCAAAAGACACAGAGTGGCAGAATGGATAAAAAAGCAAAACCCTTCAATCTGCTGCCTTCAAGATACTCACCTTAGAGCAAAGGACACATACAGATTGAAAGTGAGGGGATAGGAAAAGATATTTCATGCCAATGGACAAGACAGGAGAGCAGGAGTTGCAATACTCATAACAGACACAATAGACTTTAAAATGAAGGCCGTTAAGAAAGACAAAGAAGGGCATCATTTAATGGTTAAAGGATCTGTTCAAGAAGAGAATATTATAACTGTTGATATATATGCCCCTAATATAGGAGCACCCAGATAACTCCAACAAATACTAACCCTAGACATAAAAGGAGAAAGCGATGGGAATACAATCATAGTAGGAGACTTTAACACACCACTCACAACAATGGACAGATCCTCTAGACAGAAAATCAATAAGGCAACAGAGATCCTAAAGGACACACTAGAAAAGTTAGATGTAATTGACATTTTCAGGATATTATATCCAAAAAAAATCTGAATATACTTTCTTCTCAAATGCACATGGAACATTCTCAAGAATTGATCACATATTTGGACACAAAGCTAACCTCAACAAATTTAAGAATAGAGAAACTATTTCAAGTATCTTCCTGACCACAATGGCATGAAGCTAGAAATCAACCACAGGAAGAGAAATGAGAAAAAACTGACTACACGGAGACTAAACAACATGCTACTAAATGGGTCAATGAGGAAATCAAGAAGGAAATTAAAAAACACCTCTAGACAAATGATAATGAAGACACATCCACTCAACACCTATGGGATGCCACAAAAACAGTGCTCAGAGGGAAATTCACAGCAATACAAGCCTTCCCGAAAAAAAGAAGAAAAATCTCAAGTCAACAACTTAAGCCACCACCTAAATGAATGAGAAAGAGAAGATTCAGAAAAACCTAAAGTCAGCAGAAGGAAGGAAATCATAAAGCTCAGAGAGGAAATCAATAAAATAGAGGTTACAAAAACAATAGAAGAAATCAATAAAACCAAGAACTGGTTTTTTGGAAAAGGAAACAAAATTGACAAGCCTCTGGCTAGACTCACCAAGAAGAGGAGAGAAAAAACCCAAGCAAACAAAATCAGAAATGAAAAAGGGGAAGTCACAACGGATACTACAGAAATACAAAAAACCATGAGAGAATACTATGAGCAATTGTATGCCAACAAATTTGACAACCTAGAAGAGACGGACAACTTTCTAGAGACTTACAGCCTGCCAAAACTGAATCAAGAAGAAATAGACAAACTGAACAGACTGATCACTAGAAATGAAATTGAATATGTCATAACAACACTCCCTACAAATAAAAGTCCAGGACCAGATGGCTTCACAGGTGAATTCTACTAAACATACAAAGAGGAACTTATACCCATCCTCCTTCAACTTTTTCAAAGGTTTGAAGAAGGGGGGACACTCCCAAAGACATTCTATGATGCCACCATAACCTTGATTCAAAACCAGACAAAGATACCACCAAAAAAGAAAACTATAGGCCAGTACCTTTGATGAATATTGACACAAAAATTCTCAACAAAATTTTAGCCATCTGAATCCAACAACATATCAAAAAGATCATAAACCATGCCCAGGTGGGATTCATCCCAGGTGCACAAGGATGGTTTAACACATGCAAATCAATCAACATCATACACCACATCAACAAAAGAAAAGTCAAAAACCACATGATCATCTCAATAGACTTAGAAAAAGCATTTGACAAAGTCCAACATCCATTCATGATAAAAACTCTTCCCAAAGTGGGTATAGAGGGGACATACTTTAACATAATCAAAGCCTTTTATGACAAACCCACAACAAATATAATACTCAATGGGGAAAAGGTGAAAGCCTTCCCACTAAAATCTGGAACAAGACAAGGATGCCCACTCTCACCACTGTTATTCAGCATAGTTTGGAAGTCCTAGAAACAGCAATCAGACAAACGAAATAAATAAGAGGCATCGAAATAGGAAGAGAAGAGGTAAAACTCTCACTGTATGCAGATGACATGATACTATATATAGGAAACCCTAAGGACTCAATCCAAAAGCTACTTGAACTGATCATCAAATTCACCAAAATATCAGGGTATAAGATTAACATTCAGAAATCAGTCACATTTCTGTATACTAACAATGAAATATTAGAAAAGGCATGCAGAAATACAATACCTTTTAAAATGGCACCCCCAAAAATCAAATACCTGAGAATACACCTGACCACGGAGGTAAAGGTGTATGCCGAGAACTCTAAAACATTAATCAAGGAAATTAAAGAAAATGGAAAGATATTCCATGCTCCTGGGTTGGAAAAACTAATATAGTAAAAATGGCTATGCTACCCAAAGCAATTTACACATTCAATGCAATCCCTATCAAATTAACCATGATATTTTTCACAGAACTAGAACAAACAATCCAAAAATTTATATGGAACCACAAAAGACCCAGAATTGCCATAGCAATTCTGAGGAACAAAAACCAAACAGGAGGCATAAGTCTCCCAGACATCAGGCACTATCACAAAGCCACAGTCATCAAGACAGTGTGGTACTGGTACCAAGACAGACATATAGACCAATGGAACAGAATAGAGAACCCAGAAATAAACCCAGACATCTATGGTCAATTAATATTTGACAAAGCAGGCCAGAGCATAAAATGGGAAAAAGTCTTTTCAGCAAGTATTGCTGGGAAACCTGGACAGCTGCATGCACATCAATGAAACTTGAACACACCAAAATAAACTTGAAATGTCTTAAAGACTTAAATATAAGACAAGACACCATCAAACTCCTGGAAGAGAACACAGGCAAAACATTCTCTGATATCAACCTTATGAATATTTTCTCAGGCCAGTCTCCCAAAGTAACAGAAATCAAAGCAAAAATAAACCAGTGGGACCTAATCAAACTGACAAGCTTTTGCACAGCAAAGGAAACCAAAAAGAGAACACAAAGACAACTTACAGAATGGGAGGGAGAAAATAGTTTCACATGATGCAGCTGACAAGGGCTTAATCTCTAAAATGGACTCAACAAACTTTAAAGTCAAGGTTCAGAGATAGCTTTCTTGAGGATCTCTAACCTGCTAAATGGTTTGTCTCTCTTCTACTCATAATTTGAGCAGAGGAGTTCCTGTTACTGCTCAGTGGGTTTCAAACCCCACTAGTATCCATAAGGATGCAGATTTGATCCCTGGCCTTCTCAGTAGTTTAAGGATCCTGTGTTGCCTTGAGCTGCGGTGTAGGTGCAGACATGGCTCGGATCCTGCATTGCTGTGGCTGTGGCTGTGGTGTAGACTGGCAGATACAGCTACAATTTGACCCCTAGCCTGGGAACTTCTATATGCCACAAGTACAGCCCTAAATATCATAAAAAATAAAAATAATTTGAGCAGAAGTGACTGGAATATGCCATTATCAAGAAATCACTTAAGTCTGAGGCAAGCCTGAATAGTGGGGTAAAATTAAACATCTTTTAGTCAGTCATTTTGCAAAGGCTTATAATTTCCCTTTGTGCTCTTAATTATTGTTTTGTGCGGCTTTCTTATGCAGTGAAGCCAAGCAATCCATTCAATATTCATTCAATAAACTTTTACTGATCTCCTAGTTTATGCTAAGGGAGATTTATTTATACAATAAAGCATCAGGTTTTGATTTCATATACCTCACATGGATATTGCCTGACTTCAAATCACTTAACTTTGTTTACAGATTTCTAAGTCTAGTTTTACCAGTGTGCAAGTGTCAATTTTCTATTGCAAAGAGCTTGTATTGCCAAAAGTAGACTGAACAGTCTTCTCCCATTCTTACAGGTAATTTGGGTTAAATAATTCATGGAACTCTAAGAGGATCACTCATGAAACTAGCCTGGTATATTCCTCTTCAAGCAAATATTCCTTTTTCTATTCATTTAAATATATGTCCACAGTGGTGGCTTAAATCTATATTAAAACAACAGTAACAACAAACAATAACTAGATAAATGTTGAACTTTAGTAATCCTAAGTATTTGTTGTGTTTTATTTCAAACTATTACAGAAAAAATAGATAAGAATGTTTTGTTGTTATTTGAGATGGCTTTGAGGAGAATAGAATAAAGCTATTATTACTAAATACTAACTTAAATGATATAAAATATTTCTTTTAGTATACTGATATGATACTAAACTTATTAGGCACCAAAGATACTTGTAATCATCTTTACTGCAGATCTAATTACAACATGATATTAAGGACATACTGCAGAGCGTTGTCACAAGATAGCTTGTCTTCTTGGAGTTCCTGTCATGGAGCAGCAGAAATGAATCTGACTAGGAACCAAGAGATTATGGTTTTGATCCCTGGCCTCACTCAGTGGGTTAAGGATCTGGCATTGCTGTGAGCTGTGGTGTAGGTCATAGAAGAGGCTCGGATCTGGCGTTGCTGTGGCTCTGGCGTAGGCCAGCAGCTGTAGCTCTGATTAGACCCCTTGCCCGGGAACCTCCATATGCTGTGGATACGGCCCTAAAAAGACAAAAGGCAAGAAAAAAAAAAAATATATATATATATATAAAAAGATAGCTTGTCTTCTTTCTCCTGCTACTGGATAAATGCTGAGGCAAAACTGAAAAGTTTATCTCCAAGCAAGAGGTACTAATCTTGTAACCAAGTTCTGTTTTAAAGACTTTATATCTAATGGTGACTGTCAGATTATTACATGCAGTTATTTGGTTCTGTGTGTTGGATGTTAGATGTACCAGGTACATCTTGAGTATATCTTTGTGTAAATGTAAAAATGTATGTCCTTTGTGTTAAATTATATTCGATTCCAGCATATAAATGGAATTGTTCACCCATGGTAGTTATTAAATTCAGTGAAATTTGTAAAGAATGGCTTGTGTATAAAAAATATCTGGGAGTTCCCGTCGTGGCGCAGTGGTTAACGAATCCGACTAGGAACCATGAGGTTGCGGGTTCTATCCCTGCCCTTGCTCAGTGGGTTAACAATCCGGCGTTGCCGTGAGCTGTGGTGTAGCTTGCAGACGCGGCTCAGATCCTGCGTTGCTGTGGCTCTGGCGTAGGCTGGCGGCTACAGCTCCGATTAGACCCCTAGCCTGGGAACCTTCATATGCTGCAGGAGCAGCCCAAGAAATAGCAAAAAGAAAAAAAAAAAAAATTCTGGTACAGTTGATTTTTATCTTTTACTAAACATACAAGCAGTAAAAGAATTTTTGTTATGGCCTTGATGCCAATATTGCATTATAAAAATTCTGAAGGAATATGCTTTACATTATGGTTAAAGGTATATTTAAAGGATTTCTTAGTTATTATTTTAGAGGGTTTTTAATTCAGTGGTCCAGTATGGACATTTAAAAATGAGAAGTTTAGCAGTTACGTTATTAAGAGTATAGAAATAATTAGCAAATGAAAGAAGAACAAATCAATGGAAATCATGTTTCAGCACCAAATAATGTCAGGGATAAAATCAATATTGGTAATGTTATATATTATATGTATACTTTTCTTATACTTCTACCCCAGCCAAATCATGGGACCGAAATAAACATTTATTTACCTGAAGCTTGAGTAAATGTGTAAAAATAAAGCCCAGAATATATGCAGAGTGAACAAATGACTTATCTTTAGGTGTTGATTGCCAACAGTGATGATATCTCCTCTTCCCTAAGGAGGCAGTGTGATACAGGGAGGTAATCATCAGGTTTGATCAGCCTGGGTTTGGTCTTTTGTCTCTTTAGGGCGATACCCACAGCATATGGAGGTTCCCAGGCTAGCAGTCGAATTGGAGCTGCAGTAGCTAGCCCGCGCCACAGCCGCAGCAATGCCAGATCTGAGCCGTGTCTGCAACCTGTACCACAGCTCATGGCAATGCCGGATCCTTAACCCACTGAGCAAGGCCAGGGATCAAAGCAATAACCTCATTTCTGCTGCACCACAATGGTAACTCCTGATCAACCTGGATTTGAATCACTTTTCTACTATCTCCTTTCTATGTGATCTTGAATAGTTACCTTAAACTCTTCACCCTCATGTCTGAATTTGTAAATTGGGAGCATCTTGAAAAATAAATGAGATTGTGTGGTGGTTAAAGAGCAAGGGCTGAAGAATCTGTAGAGACCAGTTTGAATATTAGTGACATGTCTAGAGAGTTATTGTATAAATTTTAGTAAGTTACCTAAGTTTTCCAACCTTCTGGATGAAAGAGAAAAAAAAAAAGTACTTCTTAGAATTACTTTGAGGATTATGAGATCATGTATATAATGCATTTAGAACAGTGCCTAGGATATTAATATAATAAAGCTTCCAAATAGAGAGTGGTAGAGCTTAACTCTTTTATATAATGAAGGTCAGAGAAGGTTTTCTTGCTAAATGGCATTTGGGAAGAGAACTTAGAAAAAGGAAGGGGATGTGACATACAGAAAATCTGGCAAGAAGAGTATTTTCAACAGGGAAGAGTACTTGTATTGAAGGTCCAGGAACAAATCCAGGCTTGACTTTCTTGGCAATGGGGGCAAGGTGGAGGAACAGAGTGAGCAAAAGGAAAAATGGCAGAGAGAATGAGAACAGAAGAGCAGAAGTCCAGGCCACATATGGACTCATAGTATTGAGATATGGGTTTTACTGAATGGTGGGGTTTGGCAAGTTGTACTGGGTCAACTCTGACTTCTGCGTGGAATAAGAACTGAATGGGAGTTAGGATTTAAGTGGCAAGACCAGTTGGGAGACTCTTGCCCAAGTCTAGGCAGGGAGTGATACTGGATGGACCAAGATGATAGTGATGAGTGAAGGGGATGAGATGAGGCTGGATTCTGGATATGTTTTGAATGTGATATTAATGGGATTCACTAATTGATTATATAAAAGATATAAAAGAGTGGCAAATTTAAAAATTTAGGACTGAACAACCAAAGAGTAGAGGAACAGTTTATTAAAAAGAAACCATTATAGAGAACCAGATTAAAGAGGAAGAGATCAAGAGATCTATGTTCAGTTTCTTTCCATGTACCAGATTCAACAACTGAAGCAGTTATAAATGTTAAATGTGTGTCAGTGGTTTATATGTAATCATCATTGTGTGAAATGTCAATGATTTTAGTTAACTTTTTTAGAAATTCTCTTCTGAATTTTAGTTCAACTTTATATGGAATAACATTTTTGTGAGTTGAAAGATGCAAAGCTATTGCTAATTCTTTCAAAATATTTCCAAACCAATTTAATGAACTACTAAGGAGTAATTACACAGTAAAATAAAAAATTTATGCATAACTAGATTCATTGGCTTTTATATACTAATTATGGATTAGATGATATTTGAGCACCTTTTTGGTAAAGACTAAAAGTGTAAGAGTTATGAAGCCATTTAAAACTTCTTAAATGTCAGATAATTTTATTAGAATTCATATAGTTAATATTCCATTGCTGATTTCAAAAGATAATAGCATTATTCTTTTTGATAGTTATTTTAAATATAGGCTATATTTTCATCTTATATTTCAAACTGAAATATCAAAATGTATAATAAGTTTAAAGACTAGTTTCTAGGGTGGCAAAACTATATTACGGATTTGAAAATCCCATAGAGATATTCTGTTATTCTCTGTCTAGCCATCCTGACTGTGTATTACTTAGGTGAGCTATACTGTTCCTGTTGTTAAGACCTTTAATTTACCGAATCATGATGGTAATTCTTCTGCAGTAGAGAGATGGAGCATGATCATGAAATACAAGCCTTATCCTCAAAATAAACATTGAGTCCCAGCATTTCCAGTATTTAACTATATAATATTGTTCCAGTCATTTTATCCCTTAGAGCTTAGTTTTCTCATCAAAATATGCATTGGCTTCATAGTTATTCCAGTAATTTAATGAGATAATGAATGTAAAGACCTTAATACCATACCAGAGATAATAGAAATTACTCAATAAAAAGTACTTACTATTGGAGTTCCCATTGTGGCACAGTGGTTAACGAATCCAACTAGGAACCAAGAGGTTGCAGGTTCAATCCCTGGCCTCTCTCAGTGGGTTAAGGATCCAGCATTGCTGTGAGCTGTGGTGTAGGTCGCAGATGCGGCTCGGATGCCACACTGCTGTGGCTGCGGCGTAGGCTCGCGGCTACAGCTCTGATTAGACCCCTAGCCTGCGAACCTCCATATGCTGCAGGTGCGGCCCTAGAAAACACATACACACACACACACAAAGTACTTCCTATTAATATTCCTTGTATTGTTAATTATTATTTTTATTACTAGTAGACTTTGAAGATTCTATTCTATCTGTAGAATTTTTAATGACCCAAACTCATGCATGTACAATGCAGCATTTAAACACTAAAAATGTCTTAATGGGGAGAACTTTTTAGCAGATAAAATTAAAAAAATATATGTCCCATGAGAGAAATGGAGTCTTAAAACTATACTAACAAATAAAATACAACAAATAGATTTTCTTTTCAAGAGAGTTCTCTGATATTTGAAATAAATAAAGCCTGGGAGTTCTTTGGGCTCCTGTGGTGCTGTGTGTGAATGACTATGGAAAAATTGGATGGTCTTTTACCTGAATAAAATGTTCATGGATTTCAAGCTTTCTTGATTATAAAGTAATCATCTATAGACAATATACATATTTCCTATTGTCTCTTCATTTCTTTAATATAATAGCACAGTTTTTGTTCACACACAAATTTTGCAATGGCAGTGGTCAACCATAACACAAAAATAAACTTCAAAAAATAAATGAGTTAATTCTCGTTGAAGGGGATTGGCCCTTCTCTTGATTTTTCTAGAGGCCAATAAGCAAATTCTGATACAGTGATACTTTGTTGATACATCATATTTAGAAACAATTGAAAGGACACTGAATTTAATTGTATTTTTCCTCTTAGGTTAATGGAACTGAAGAAGGTAATATAATTCAGCAAATTGACAAAGGAGATTAGTTGTCACAAGTGAATTTTTAAAAATAGATAAACATATCAATATTTTTATATATATGTGTATATATATATATATATATATATATATATATATATATTCTATAAATATTCTCATTATTTTCCCAGGAGGCCATAATAGTTTTTCTGAATGCTAAGTGGTATCTGAAGTGAATTTTTATGGCCCATTATAAACTCCTAAAAGAAGGGTTTATAATGGAAACATGGTGAGACATTTAATATCAGCACTGAAATAGGTACTTTGAGTCACCTATTTGTTTGAAAATAGTAACAGCAATCAGTTTCTCCCGGAGGTATAGTTTCTTTAGCTGCATGTCTAAGTATGTCTAATTACAGTAATACACTTTGTGCCTAAGCAATGTTGATACTGAACATTGTTTTCCATTACAACAGTATTCTTATTTTAGAACTTTTAAAGTATACTCTACCCAATAAATTTCTATGGAAATTATATTTGAGATTTAGTGAAATGTTTTCCATTGGTAAAGCTTGAAAGGCAAAATGTCTTCCTTCTTTTTTAATAAAAAATTCTGTGGTGTAGGTCACAGAAATGGCTCGGATCCCACGTTGCTGTGGCTGTGGTGTAGGCTGGCATCTGTAGCTCCAATTAGACCACTAGCCTGGGAACCTCTGTGTGCTGTAGGTGTGGCCCTAAAAAGAGAAAAAGACAAAACAAAAAGAAAAAATTATGTAATAGTTTACAGTTTACCGAGTACTTTTAAAGCAAATTATTCAGCCTGACTAAATTCCTGTGGGGTGTGTTACCTTTATTACCCTATCTATCTATCATCTATCTATCTGCTAATAACTTCCAGATATAAGTAAGGCTTGACTATTTGAAATCATTTGAGTACCAGAGTCGCTGTTCTTTACACTTGCATAAACTTTTCCAAAATACCATGAGACTTTTCAATGACTGAACAAGTAAATTCCAAAAAACTAATTTAAACATTAAAATGAGTGTCTACATTTGTAAAGTATGAGTGATTTACTTCTTTCTCATCAGCTAGATAAGGATTTAGTTACCTAATAGCTGAATTGGAATAAATTAACATCTCAGCCATGTATAGTTAAAGCTCTGGGATTAATAGATGCAAACTCTTGCCTTTGAAACGGAAAAACAATGAAATCCTGCTGTATAGCACTGGACACTATATCTAATCACTTATCATGGAGCATCATAATGTGAGAAAAAGAATGTATATATGTATGTGTGAGCGAGTCACTTTGCTGTATAGTAGAAAATTGACAGAACACTATAAACCAAATATAATGGAAAAAATAAAAATCATTAAAAAATAAAGTTTAAGGTAAATGAAACTATATGTAGTGTGTGATGTCTCTTAAGAATTTCTAACTGAGGTTCCTGAATTTATATAATGGATGAGGTAGAAGATTAAGGACAGTATAGTCACTTTCATATTCAGATCTACTGTGATGATTCATTTTTTACTTCAAAAGTACAGAAAAAAAAAATGTGAGAGCTGTATTGATAAAAAAGGAGACAGAGATCCCAAAAGACTGTACTCACTGAATTCGCAGAAAGCAGAGAAAGACTTTTACCCAGTTTTTCTCCAAAGTGATTTTCTGGAATTTGTATTGGCAAGTTGAATTGGAATTGAAATCTGAAAACCCTCCTGCATATTATATTTAAAAGTCTGAAGATCAGTAAGTAAAAGATATTTTTATGAGATTCCAAATAATTTTTCAGTCATACATACCACAGTGAAAATATTGCCACCTAAATTCATCTTTAATATAGACTAGCTAATATATTCTTCTTGAAATCATTTTTAGGACCTTTACTCTCATTTAGCAAGTACAGATGTGAACCGTTTTTAAACACCAGTTTTCTATGCCTTGGGCTCATTTTACTTCAAATTTTAAATATATATAAAATAAAAATAATGATATTTGTCTCTTGAAGTTTCAGGTTGGATATATTTAAAGTGTCAAGTATATCTGGCAGGTAAAAGTGCTGCATTACAAGTCGACAATAAGAAGTCGGATGATCCACTTCCTCCCACCACGTGCCCAACCCCACATTCCACATACTAGATGGAATATCCATTTCATTCTTTAATCTGGCCAAGCATATATCTCTTTGGCAACACATGGATGACATTATGGGACACAGGGCTTTTTCGACTATTATTTTGTATTTAACACTCTTTTTCCACATACTTTATATCTTTGTAGGGAGAAGGCCATTTTTAGAGCTAAATAGGAGCCTCTTAAATCTAATTCAGTTCTTAGTGAATAATTTTCCTAGTTACAGTTTCATTAACCTGCTAGAGCACCATCAGTACTACTCCAGTACTTTTTTTCAAATTAGGTATCTTTGCGTTGAATAATTTCAACAGTGTTTCAAAGGAAACATCCAGTTTAGTGATGATCATCACAATCTAACAAAATAATATTTTTTCGCTTTGTCCTTAGTCATGTAACAAGTATCAATAAGTAGATGATTACAATTTTCTTTATAATGACTAAAAGCCAAAAAGGAATTATGACTTGACCTGTTGCAGAATCAAAGTTTATATCTTTCAAACTCAACAATTTTATAGTTGATGAGAATTGGATTTAAAAAATGTTTTAGAATATCTTTACATATATATTACGAATTATTTTTTCATTTCTCATCATGTTTTTTTCTCCCCTGCACTTTTGGCGTATAAAAGTTCCCAGGCCAGAGGTTAAATCTGAGCCACAGCTGCAACTACACCACAACTTTGGGAACATTGGATCCTTAACCCACTGTGCCAGGCCAGGGATTGGACCCATGCTGCCACAAAGACAACACCAGGGCCTTAACCTGCCACACCGTAGCGAGAATGGCCTTCTTTTTAAATTTTATTTTATTTTTTTATTGAACATCAGTTGATTTCCAGTGTTTTGATAGCTTCTGATGTAGAGCAAAGTGATTCAGTTACACATATACATGTATATATTCTTTTTCATATTCTTTTACATTATAGTTTATGATAATTGTATATTGTTTCCTATGCTATACCATAGGATTTTGTTGTTTATTTTATATATATATATGTTTGTATCTGCTAATGCCAAACTCCTAATTTATCCCTCCCACCTTCTCCTTTTGGTAACCATAAGTTTGTTTCCATATCTGTGTGTCTATTTCTGTTTTATGAATAAGTTGGTTTGTATCCTTTTTTAAGAGTCCACATATTAGTGATATCATATGGTGTTTGTCTTTGTCTGACTGACTTTACTTAGGCCTACCCATTTTGCTGCAGATGACATTATTTCATTCTTTTTTATGGCTGAGTAATAACACATTGTATATATGTACCAAGTCTTTATCTTCTGTCAGTGGACATTTAGCTTGCTTCCATGTCTTTGCTATTGTAAACAGTGCTACAGTGAACATAAGGGCGCACGTATCTTTTTGAATAAGAATTTTCTTTTCTAGACTTGTGCCTGCCTGATGGGAGGGGGAGGGAGTGGGAGGGATCGGGAGCTTGGACTTATCAGACACAATTTAGAATAGATTTACAAGGAGAGCCTGCTGAATAGCATTGAGAACTTTGTCTAGATACTCATGTTGCAACAGAACAAAGGGTGGGGGAAAAAATGTAATTGTAATGTATACATGTAAGGATAACTTGATCCCCTTGCTGTACAGTGGGGAAATAAAAAAAAAAATTTAAAAAAAAGAATTTTCTTTTCTTTGTAAATATATCCCAGACTGGTATTGGTAGATCATATGGTAGCTCTATTTTTAGCCTTTTAAAGAATTTCTGTACTCTTTTCCATGGTGGCTGCACCCGTTCACATTCCTACCAACAGTGTAGGAGGGTTCCCTTTTCACCATACTCTCTCCACCTTTTGTTATTTGTAGACTTTTTGATGATGGTCATTCTGATTGGTGTGAGGTGAAACCTCATTGTAGTCTTTTTGTTGTTGTTGTTGTTGTTGTTTGTTTGTTTTTTTGCCATTTCTTGGGCTGCTCCCGCGGCATATGGGAGGTTCCCAGGCTAGGGGTCTAATTGGAGCTGTAGCTGCCAGCCTACGCCAGAGCCACAGCAACTAGGGATCCGAGCCGCGTCTGCAACCTACACCACAGCTCAAGGCAACGCCAGATCGTTAACCCACTGAGCAAGGGCAGGGATCGAACCCTCAACCTCATGGTTCCTAGTCTGATTCGTTAACCACTGCGCCACAATGGGAACTCCCTCATTGTAGTCTTGATTTGCATTTCTCTAATAATTAGCAATGTTGAGCATCTTTTCATTTGTCTATTGGCCATCTGTATGTCTTCCTTGGAGAAATGTCTGTTTAGGTCTTCTGCCGAAAATTTTTGCTTGGCTTATTTGTTTTATTGTTATTGAACTGCATGATCTGTTTGTATATTTTGGAAATTAAGGCCTTGTCAGTCACATTATTTGCAAATATTTTCTCCCATTCTCTGGGACCTTTGCTCTGCAAAAGCTTATAAATTTGATTAAGTCCCACTTGTTTATTTTTGCTTTTCTTTCTTTTGCGTTGGAAGACTGATCTAAGAAGTTACTGTTGCAATTTATGTCAGAGAATGTTTTGCCTATATTCTCTTCTAGGTATCATGTCTTATGTTTAAGTCTAAGCCATTTTGAATTTATTTTAGTGTGTGGTATGAGGGAATGTTCTAACTTGATTGATTTACATGTGACTGTCCAGTTGTTCTAACACTGGCTGCTGAAGAGACTTTTCTCCATTGTATATTATTGCCTCCATTGTTGAAGATTAATTTACTGTTCCTAAAGTTTTGATTGCAGCATAACTTTATTCACCTTTTTAATAGGTTCTGAACTAAGAAATATGTTTTCTGTCACATTAACTGTAGCATTTATTCACACTAATTTCTCTTTCTGTTTTCTTTTCTCTTCCCATAAGAGAGAGAATTTTGTAGAAGTTTATTTTTGATATACTTTGTTAGATAAAATGAATTTATTTTTCAAACAAAATAATTTATTATAATTGTATAAGTGATTTTCAAAAATAGTACAAACACTCTCCTACCCCATAGTAAGATTCTAATAAACTTCCTCTGCACTCAGTTAACCATAATCATATTTAGTGAAGGGCTTCTTAATTGAAGTAGGTCCTGTCTCTATAATGAGCTATATAGGACATATGTCCTGGAATATCATGAATGTTTACAAATCTTTGTATTTCAAGAAGCAATCTTCATTCTTGATTTCAGGTCCAGTTAGCTCGTATTGGATGCCTTTTATGTGGTCAGACCATTTCATATTCTTGTATCACATTGATTTTTTATTTCTTATAAATCTGTGAGACAAATATCATTGTTCCTACTTGATATCTCAAACTACTTGGTATTTCAAACAACAAATTGATAGCTGTGTGAAATTAACACAGCTATCAATTAACATAGCCAGGATTTTTTTTTTTTTACTGCAAACCTAATTATTTTCAGTATAATTCCAGTTTATATTTGTATTTATAGCAGAACAGTAGATTAAAAACAGATAAATGGATTGATATAAACTATCATGTCTTCCATAGTTATTTAATAATAGTAATGATAACTAACAATTATAGAGTAGTTGCTGTATGCTAGAGACTATTTCCCTTGGCATTGTATGCTTTATTATTTTAATTAGAGGGAAAATGTATTACATATCTTTCTATAGAGGAAATTAGAGGTTTCTCCTTTCATTTCTTTCTGTCTCTCCCTGTGTATGCATAGATATGTATAGATACATTTGTATATATGTATATATGCATTTATATATATGACATATTTTAGGGAAAAATCTCAAAGCATTTTAATCTGTACTTAATGCAGAGACATGAAGATCTACCTGGAGTACTATAAACACTACTGTGCTGCAGAAAGCTACATTCATTCATAAACAAATGGGAACTGGCATAAATAAGCCCAAGCTTACTTAATAACTTCCTGGTTTTCCAAAAACACCAAATGAGTGCATAATATATTCAAGATTTCCACTCAAACCAGGTTAAAAGTTTTTGTTTTCTTTTCTTTTCTTTATTACTGAATATTATTTACAGAAGACACAGTGATCCAAACCATCCTACTGATCCAAAGTTCTGGAGAAGACAGCTTTACTGAGGTTTATTTTGAATTACTCCCTACCATTCTTAACAGGGTAAATGTATAGTTTGCACATAAAATAGTAAAATAATGATAAAAATGTATTATATTTCCTAATTTTCACATATCAGTGCAGAAATTTGAGCAAAATTGAACCATAGATCATTATTTATAGAGTTCTTTAGACTGAGAGAATGAATTTTAGTAATTTTAAATGTTATTTATCAAATCTCTTTGTCCAGGTTCAAGAATAATTTTCTCCAAGGTGAAGTAAAAAAGGAAATTATTCAGAAAGTATGTCAAAGCTTTTTGTTTTGAATTAGTGCATGATTTTTAATTCATAAAGCTCTTACCACTCAAAAATTTTCTAACATAACTAACTGAACTGAGGTACCTCTATTTTGTTACATTTCCTGAAGTGTTATGTGAACATTGAAGTTGCCGGTTATCTCAGTGTTTATTTTATTCTAATACAGTGTCTACATTTTACAATATCTAAGTAAATTTAAACACTGAAATATTTAACATCATGGAATTATTCATTGTAAATATAATATACTCAAAAATGTAGAACCCTAGGAGTTCCTGTGTGGCTCAGTGAAAACAAACCCGAATATATCCATGAGGATGCAGGTTTGATCCCTGGCCTTGCTTAGTGGCATTGCCATGAGCTGTGCTATAGGTCACAGACACAACTTGGATCCCACATTGCTGTGGCTGTGATATAGGTCAGAAGCTGTAGCTCTGATTCAACCGTTACCCTGGGAACTTCCATATGCCTCGGGTGAGGCCCTAAAAAAAAAAACGAAAGGTCGAATACTAGAACTTTAGAGGGAATGAATTTCAGAAAATACTTAATCTTTACTAAAAACAATAGGGGAGCAAAGAACTTAATTGTCTTCCCCAAGGTTCATAGAGCGATTTGTTGGAAAAACTAAAATATAACATCTGTTCCTATGATACTAGTTCTTTCCATCAGATATGTATACCTTTAATTTTAGTAATATGCATAGTAACTGTTAGACTGTGATAGTATTAGAATACTTAACACAAAGGAAGAATGTCCTCCCATGAATGAGCCTGGTGAACAGAGCACAATCTTGTGCATTGAAGGCATGAATTGCAACTTAAATCTAAGTTTTGAGTGGGTCACCAGACAAAGGAACTATTGGATAGATTTACTTGGAGCTATATAAATCAACTAGTTTAAGCTTTTCAAGAATGAATTTAAGGCTAAAAACAAGATTTTGGTCCTGATCCATAATCTAAAGAAAATATTAAAGTATATATTTTCAAACAGTATATTGTTTACAAAGTTACAGAGTACTGGTTAAGAATGGAAGTGGGGAGTTTCCACTGTGTCACTGCAGGTTAAGGATCTGGTATTGTCTCTGTGAAGACACAGGTTTGATCCCCCCAGCCTGGTGGGTTAGAAGGATCCATCATTGCCACAGCTGTGGCATAGGTCGCAGTTATAGTTGGGATTTGATCCCTGGCCTGGGAACTTCCATATGCCATGAGTGCAGCCATTAAAAAAAAAAAAAAAAAAAAAAGATTGGAAGTGGATTTCTCTTATCTTCCAAAATTTCATGTTGTCCAGTTCTATAAAACATAACTGAAAAGAAACACCACAGAATCTGACCCATTTAGATATAATGAAATCAAAGCAAAGCCCAATTTAAAAATACATGAATACAGTTTGACTCAAAGGTAATCGTTGATTTCATGCATAAAGCCAAACCAATGTTAACACCTACTAGAAAATAAAAATTCGTAAAAGGAATAGGTGTCTTTACTTGTGATCATTGTATGTCATCTGTTCATTATTTTTTACATGCTTATTTTAACATATTAACTTTAAGAAATACATGTGTTAACTTTTGATTTCATCCTCTACTGATAACTCCATTATCGTGTTTTTGGTTTTTTAACAGATTATATTAAAAAGTCTCAAAATGGCTTTCTTATTCAGTGTACTTAAACTGTATGTAGTTGTAAAATTATGTGTACAAGAGATAGGGTTTTAATGGATAAATTACACAGGGAATAAAGTCAAGTGACTTGGCTTGTCAGGAATGTCAAGTACCCCTCACACATCCCTAAGTCTGGGGAATGTCATTTCACACCTCTTCCAACCTAATCAGAATTAAGTCAAGAAATGTGTGGAGCTTTTATTACCATTTACTCAGGGACTTACCATAAAAAGTTCTGATAATATCACGCTATATAGATATTCAGGGTTACATCATTGTTTTGTTTTGTTTTTCTTGTAGCATGCCCTACCTCTTCTTTTGGTAGCAAACTCAAGAATTATAACGTTGTGACAGATAAATAGGGAAATTCTTTAAACACACATGTAAAGAATCTAAAGTGTGCATTAATTAAATGTCTTATCCAAGTTCCCCTATTAATTATTGGCAGAGATGTGAGGAAACTCTTCTACCTGACTTCTATGGAGGGGCTTTTCAGTTGTACCATATTATACCACCTCTAGAACAGTTCGTCACATAATGGTGACCTGGCCTTCCTAATATCATAGGATTCTTTTCATCTCTTTTTTATTTTTAATTGTTCAAATATGTTTTAAAATCTTTCTCCTTTCAGAGGGTAAAATTTTCTTAACCCCCCTCCACATTCCTTATAGTCATATCTCTGACCTGTCCCTCCCAGTCTCTTACAATAAGCTTTCCCTTTCCAAGTTCTAGTTGTTTGAAAGGCATACACAATTAGTACTTACTATTCATCAGCTTCATCTTTTTATTGCTATGTATTGAAACTTATCATCTTTTACTAGTATTTATTTACTCTTTGCCTTGAATTACCTGTGAGAGATTATAGCCTTATAAAATTAAAATATGTACAGTCTATTTAAAATAGTTTGAATATTGTTGATTCAATTATTCTGCCCATTTTTAATGGGTTTATTTGTGGGTTTTCTTGATGTTGAGGTATATGAGCTATTTATGTATGTTGAATATTAATCCCTTATCAGTCATATCATTTGCAAATATCTTCTCCCATTGAATTGGTTGTCTTCTCATTTTGTTGATGATTTCCTTTGCTGTGTAAAAGCTTTTAAGTTTAATTGGGTCCTACTTATTTTTGCTTTTGTTCCTTTTGTTTTAAATGGATATTAAAATATTTTTGCAAATTATGTCAAAGAGTGTTCTGCCTATGTTTTCCTTTAGGAATTTTATAGTATCCTGTCTTACATTTACATCCTTAACAAATTTTGTGTTTATTTTTGAATATGGTGTTTTTTCATTTATTTTTCCATATTTTGTTCATTTGTGCTATATATTAGATTCCAGTTATAAGTGATATCATATGGTATTTGTCTTTCTCTTTCTACCTTACTTCACTCAGTATGAGAATCTCTCGTTGCAACCATGTTGCCCCAAATGGCATTATTTTGTTCTTTTTTACGACTAAGTAGTATTCCATTGTGTATATATACCACCTCTTCCTAATCCAATCATCTGTCAAGGGACATTTGGGTTGTTTCCATGTCTTGGCTATTGTGAATAGAGCTGCAATGAACATGCAGGTGCATATGTCTTTTTCAAGGAAGCTTTTGTTCAGATATATGCCCAAGAGTGAGATTGCTGGGTCATATGGGAGTTCTATGTATAGATTTCTAAGGTACCTCCATGCTGATCTCCATAGTGGTTGTTCCAGGTTACATTCCCACTAACAGTGCAGGAGGGTTCCCTTTTTCTCCACACCCCCTCCCACATTTGTTATTTGTGGACTTCTTAATGATGGCCATTCTGATGGGTGTGAGGTGGTATCTTGTGGTAGTTTTACTTTGCATTTCTCTAATAATCAGGGATGTTGAGCGTTTTTTGATGTGCTTGTTGGCCATCTGTACATCTTCCTTGGAAAAATGTCTATTCAGGTCTTTTGCCCGTGTTTCCACTGGGTTGTTGGCTTTTTTCCTGTTGCATTGTATAAGTTGCTTGTATATTCTAGAGATTAAGCCCTTGTCAGCTGCATCATTTGAAACTATTTTCTCCCATTCTGTAAGTTGTCGCTGTGTTCTCTTTTTGGTTTCCTTTGCTGTGCAAAAGCTTGTCAGTTTGATTAGGTCCCATTGGTTTATTTTTGCTTTGATTTCTGTTGCTTTGATTTCTGTTGCTGACCTTAGAAAATATTCATAAGGTTGATATCAGAGAATGTTTTGCCTGTGTTCTCTTCTAGGAGTTTGATGATGTCTTGTCTTATATTTAAGTCTTTAAGACATTTCGAGTTTATTTTGGTGCACGATGTGAGGGTGTGTTCAAGTGTCATTGATTTGCATGCAGCTGAAAAGACTTTTTCCCATTTTATGTTCTGGCCTGCTTTGTCAAAGATTAATTGACCATAGGTGTCTGGGTTTATTTCTGGGTTCTCTATTCTGTTCCATTGGTCTGTATGTCTGTTTTGGTACCAGTACCACACTGTCTTGATGACTGTGGCTTTGTGATAGTGCCTGATGTCTGGGAGAGTTATACCTCCTGCTTGGTTTTTGTTCCTCAGAATTGCTATGGCAATTCTGGGTCTTTTGTGGTTCCACATAAATTTTTGGATTGTTTGTTCTTAATCTGCCGAGCCACAGTGGGAACTCCAAGAATGTTCTAATTTTATTCTTTTACAAGTAGCTGCCCAGTTTTCCTGGCACCACTTACTGAAGAGACTGGCTTTTCTCCATTGAATAGTCTTGCCTCCTTTGTCATAGATTAATTGACCATAAATGTATCAGTTTATTTCTGGTCTGGCTTACTGTAGATTTAGCCTTTAACTTCTAAGAGCAAATCTTTGTTCTTAGTACATCCAGATCTCTCCCATTAAGAAATAAATTTTACTTTTATTTGCATAGCTCATGCTCTTCTAGTTAATGCTCTTTATTGCCCATCTTCCATTGCCCAAAATGGGACAGGTGTTTTCTTTATTTTCCGTTTTCATTATTTAAGTCTGATCCAGTCTTCTCTATATCGATCACTCTTGTGGGCATCAAGGACCTTCATATCCCTTTCTTTTTTTTTTTTTTTTTTTTTTTTTTTTGTCTTTTGTCTCTTTACGGCTGCACCTATGGCATATGGAGGTTCCTAGGCTAGAGGTCTAATCAGAACTGTAGCCGCCAGCCTATGCCACAGCAACACCAGATCCAGGCCGCGTCTGTGACCTATACCATAGCTCATGGCAACCCCAGATCCTTAACCCACTGAACAAGGCCAGAGATTGAACCTGCAACCTCATGGTTCCTAGTTGGATTCGTTTTCGCTGTGCCATGACAGGAACTCCCCATATCCCTTTCTTCAGTGAGATTTCTGTTAACTGCTTTTTGTGTGAGCTCTGTGCAGAATTCATTAAAAGTTGGTACCTCTAGAACATATTTTTTTTTTTCACTTGGTGCTATGTTACCATATCTCTGACTACTCCTGCTCTATCTCCCCTTTAGGATTCTTCTCTTTTTATCTGCAGCAGCTCAAGACTCACTACTAGGCTCTTTAACATTTACTTTATGGACCCCATATGTAATTCTCAAATTTATGTACAATCCAGAACTCTCCTCAGATCCAGGCTAATTTATTCAGCTACATTTTTGGCATCTACTCTTGAATATTTTGAAGGTAATTCAAGGTCAGGATATGAATTAATAATTTTCCTCCTCAAGCGTGATGCTCTTACAGCATTTCCCATCTCATGAGTAGCAACACTATACTTCTCTTTGTGCAATTTAGGGTCCTATAAACCAACTACCTCAGCTCCTTCTTAGTCAATACCAGTCCTTTTCCGTGCCTGGCCCTGTACCAAGTGTTCAAGTGACTTACTGTTTTGTTTTGTGTTTAAGTCTTATAACTCCAGTGGAAAGATTCACACTGTACTCTCCATATCCAACCCATTGCTATGTAATCTTAGTTTTGCCTCTTAAGTGGCTTCTAGGTCCATTGCTTCATTCCATTTCTAAAAACCTCTCCCTAATCAAGGCTTCTGCAATCTCTCACTTAAATTAATCAAATATCTTCACACTTTTTTTCACTGACCTGCTCATCTTCAGTCTGTAGCCAGAGTGGTGGTTTTTAAACAAATCTCTGATCATTGCACCTATATGAACACCTCCTTAAATATTAATAATTCCCTGTAAACCCAGTGGGATCTGTCACTCACCTGACCCTCCAGCCTCACTGGATGCCATGCCTATCTATTAAAACCAAACCACACCAAAGTCCCTTGCTTCTTTCTAGCTTAGGGCATTCCTGGAGCTATCTGTCCTCCAATTTTTTACTGCATATATCCTGCTCTTCCTTTAGATTTTAGTTCAGTTCTGTCTTGAGTAGACATGCCTAATCTGATTTCTTTCTAGAGGTCAGTGTTCCTATTACCTGCTTTTCTATAGATCTTCTCTTTGAGGCATTATTCTAGTTACAATTTGAAATCTGTTCATGAGATTATCCTAAAAGTTCTTGTCTCTCTAATACATTGTTTACTGCTATACAAGTTTGTGTTTGTGTTTTGCGTTCGTTTTTTCTGACAATCCTATTGCCAGAGCTTCATATGGTATCTGCTTTGTAACAAGAATTCATTATGTATTTTTGAATAAATGAATTCTTATTGACATCCGGTCTTTCTCTATGCTTACACATACTTACATGCTATTACTTACATGCTATTACATATGCATACACATCATATCATGTTCTTACATGACCTACACATGTAAATACCTGTGCTTAAACATAACCCATATACACATGTAGACAAAATTATGATAATAAAACATTTCTAAAATCTGATTTTTTATCATAATTTTATATTAAGCTCTGTTTAAAATTAGTTTTAGGGGAAAAATAAAATTATATGCAGGGAAAAATAAGGAGATGGAAGAGAATATTGAGATACTAGCAGTTTTTTTCTAGAGAGCAATTATTATTTGCCAATAAATGTTTTCTATATTGTTTACTTGACAGTCATTCTAAAAGATGGCTGTTGTGATCCCCATTATACAGAGAGGTAAGTTAAGATTCAAGGCAAAAAGTAAGTGACTGGGATTATATAACAAGCAAGTGGTAGATCACAATTTGAGTCCTGGATGGTCAGATTACAGTAAGACATTAATAATAGGCTACACTCTTTAAAGTTGTTTATGTTTATTGTCATGCCCTGCAGAGATTTTATATTAATCTCTACTTCTGTGTTTCTGTATCTATGTCATCATTATTATTGCTTTTTCTGTTGTTACTAAGTAATTTTTTTCCCTTTGAAAATACAGAAATTTATTTTTAATATATCAGTGTATGTTTGAATACAAGTAAATAAGTTTCAGTACATTTGTATGTTTCTCTGAGTTGTCTCATCTTTTATCATTTTTATGGGTATAATTTTAATATGATTGATTCTTCAGAGCTATTTCTATATTAAGGGCATTAACTTCATACCTCATATATTACAAAAATTTTGTCAATTTTCCTATTTTGTCAATTTTCTTTTAATTCCATTTATGGAGTATATGTGTGCCCTTGTGTGTGTACTTTTAATGTTGCAGTCAATTTAACTCTTTTGTATAGCAAAATAATCTAAAACTACATACTTTTACCATATCCATAATTTGACTTTTGAAAACATTTTAATGATGGATAAAGATTAAATAATCTTGAAAGAAATGTACTTGGAAATATAAATTATAAATATGATTGGTTATATAAGTGAATATAGATGAAAATTATATTAGATATGTCTTGCTTGCTAAATAAAAATGTCTTAGAGATAGGAATAGCAAAAGGTTTCAGAAATAGACTGAATGTATACATGAAATGAATTTGGAACAAAATGAATAGAAAGTTACCCATAACCAGACTATATAAAAATATAGAGCTATTATAAATTTTAAAATATGTTAAAATATTCTGCTGGAAGATTCTTTTTAAAAAGTATATATATATGTCTATATATGTATATGTGTGTGTAAACAGACTTGGTATGATTAAAAGATAAGAAAAATTGATGAAGGAATAGCAGAGGGATTTGAGTATAGATAAGGGTTTTGTTATTTATAGTGTAACTGTATTTTGTTTATTGAAATTCAGTAATAGTTGCAATAATGAACAAGGAAAATGCAAAATTTGTAAAAATTAAAATTATAAAAATGAGTGAACTAGAATAATATTATAAAATAAGTTAGAAATGGCGGTTCTTCCATTAATTTGGAAGTTTAGGTATACACCCCCGGCGTATTTTGCCCTCCCCTCTATATAATAAATCATCAAAACATTTCCTATTCAGGAGTACCCATTGTCACTCTGCTTTGAGAACCCAACTAGTATCCGGGAGGATACAGGTTCGATCCCTGGCCCCACTCATTGGGTCAAGGGTCCAGCCTTGCTGCAAGCTGTGGAGTAGGTCGCAGACAGGGCTCAGATCCTGTGTTGCCTTGGCTGTGGTGTAGGCCAGCAACTACAGCTCTGGCCTAGCCTGGGAACTTCCATATGTCACAGGTGGTATTGTGGAAAAAAAAAAAAATTTTTCCTGTTCATCTAAAAGCATGGTCAGCTTGACTCTGATGTACCCTGTGGAAATTAATGCTTTGTTTTATAATCCTTCTATATTCCCTATTGTAACTAAACTGTATTCTTCACATAGTAGTAAATAAGTATATAATTACTTATTGATTTGAAATGTTTCTTTATTTCTGTGCTTACTGTACCAGAGATAAAATGCCGGGTACTTCCATGATAATGGATTTGTCCTCAGGTGCTTCTGACACCCAGAGCTTATTAATTAATGCCTTACTTTACAAAATCCCGACCAATCACAGCTTCTCTGACTATTATACCTTCAAAGGACAATTTCAACCAACTAAACTGATTACTAAACTCTGGGTTAAGAGATGTGTTTACTTTGTCAAGAACCCCAATATTTTTTTCTTCATAACTTTATATGCTAAAATGTATTCTGCCTTCTTATAATATGTGTTATACAGTGTTAGCATCTGATGAATAATAATTTATCAGTATGGACTCTAAGAATTGAATAATGATGTCTTCCAGAGTTGTTGGAATTTTTGTTCAGTACAAAAATAGAGTTGATATTTCTTTCACCTCTAATATCTATCTGTGTCAGTATCCATACTTTCCAATAAGTATACATTATTGATCATATGCTGTTTAAACACCACTGAGGAAAATACAGAGGATAATGTTAACACAAGTTAGCCACACACCCCTCCCCCTATTCTTGAAGGATGTGACTTCTATTCTTACCCTGCATTACTGCACAATTCAGACTATTACTCTTCTGTTATATTTTAAAGAAGAGTGGGGAAGAGTAACCTTTAAACTTAAACACCTAATTCTGTTTATTTTGTCTCTACTTGTTGTTGGTATCTGTTGACCTCCCATTTGCTTCCCAGGAGTCTCAAAGAAGCATCAGGACACCTGATTTATAGCATTTGTCTGCATTCCTCTTGTATCATCATTTGTATTCCTCATTCTCTGGTTTTGATCACAGTTTTTGCCATACCATTTTGTAATACAATTCATTAGAAAAGACTGATTATTTTTCTCTACCTCATTAATTTCAATTTGAGTCATGCAATTTATTTTGGACAGTGGGATGTTTGCATATATTGAGACTTTAATTTGTGCTTCTGTCACCCAAAATGGGAAGAGCATGCCCAAGTATCTTCTTTTCCATCAGCCTGGCTTCTAGAGGAAACCTAAATACTGGATCAAAGTCCCTACACAAGCACCTTTGAGCAGAGTAACCCAGGTGAGCCCAGCCTTGATCAACTGGATGGATATAGGACAAAATGTTTCTTTTTGTATACCAGCTAGATTTTTGAGATCGTTTGTTAAACAGAAGTGCTGATTAATAGAATAGGTATTATAAACACTTACTACATTTGATGAATCTCAATCCATTTGGGCAACTTTTTAGCTCCCTAAGATTGTAGTTTCTGAAACCTATGAACTAGAAAAATTATCATTTCCTTTCTGTTCATCTGTTACCTGTCATATTCATACAGTTAAAATGTGTCACTGCCCTCACTCTCTGATTTCTATTTTATACCCATTTAGGTGTCTTGCTGCTTTCATTTCTTCTTAACTGCTCTTTGACCTCATAAAGACCTCATCTACCTGATGCCTGCATTTTCGCCTGTAACTATCAGCATCTTCTTCAATTAAATTTTCTGTTCCATACAAAACCCAGAGTTACTCACTTGACTAAATCCTCAATCATCTGTTCCTCTTTCATTTGCTGTATATCTTTCCTGAAGACCCCAAACATAGATAAAACAACAGTTTATCTTCTTTACTTCTTCATTCAGACTAATAATATAGCACTTGAGAAAATCGTGTATAACTTAAATAACTCCACAAAATGAGAAGCAAATGTGGTCATATCTCATAACATATACATTAATTATTCAAGATGCCACTTAGCTTAGTAGTGGAAAGTTTAGGATCTTCTAGAAGTTTCTCTCAGTCTGTGTGTTTCTTTCCCACGATCCCTAGATTTAGACAGCCCCCAAATGGGCCAGTTCTCTGCACCCTAAAGCTTGTTTTTCACTTAAAGAAAAAGTTCACTATCAAATTTTTTTTTCTAGCTTCCTATTCACAGCCATCTTTCTGGAAGACAACCAGATAGGGCCTGTATTTGTGGTCTTGACCAGGAGTATACTAACTCATAGACCCAAATCTTTTGTCTGAGTTTCCTTTTAACTTTTATCAGGGACAAGCTATATTTTTCTTTATGTCTCTAAAAATATAACATTTCCAAATCCATCCCCCTTTCCTTTCACAGGAGGATTTTTTTCCCAAAAAATATTAAATGAAGCAAGCCCTCATGACCTGGAGGATATTCTGTTAGTCCGACCCAACATGTTCTCAGATCATTTTCTTGTACTCTGCATTTTGCTTTATAGGGGGCTGAAGTCCTAGGCTGTATTTGCCAGGCTATTTTGTCATCTGGTATCTGATTTGGTTTAACCACTGAAAGTCATTGTTAATGGAGATGTTTATTGATAATGGGATAATGGAAAAAAGGGTAAAGGAGAGTTTTAAAACTCTCTCCCCTTCCCTCCTTCTGGGCTGGCATCTCTCTCAAGAGGCTATATCTCCTCATTGGGGCCAACTTCCTTTGGTTAGAGCACCTCAGGTTCCACCTGATGCTGAGTGAAACTTTCCCTGGGCTCTCATAATTTCATGTCCCCTTTTTGTCCATGCAGGTTAGAGGTAGTAGTGGCTTCCTGCTTTTGCTAATCCTGCATTGCCTCACCACCCCCAGTTTGAAGTCACATCTTCCTAAATGATGCCCCATTCTTTCCTACCATAGTTATCCTTCTTAGTGCTCTGACCTATAGTGGCTTTTTTTTTTTTTTCCCCCTTCACTTTTTGCATGGAGTGCTCCTTCTCCTGTTGGTCTCATCTCAAGTATCATCTCCTTGCAAAGTTGTACCTGGCTTCCTTTATTCTCTATCACATAGGATCCTTTCATCCCATGTGTCAGTCTATACAGCTTACATAATTATTGTATTTCCTTCATGTTGACTTTCTTCTCCTACTGGATTATAGTTGCATGATGACTGAACCTTGTCTCTCGTGATTATCCCTCTATTCTCAACACTTAGAATGATAACACATTAGACTTATAATACATATTTCTTGAATGAATCAAAGACCAAATTAATAAATAAAATCTGATTATGGATCTTAGGAAGCATATTTTATTTCTTACTGTAAGCCAGTGTCATAATTACTATTAACCAAATTTAATAGGTGAGTACCTTGACATTTATAGAGATTAGGAGCTTGTCATGAGTTATTTCAGAAGTTATAACGTTAACTCACTAAAATGCTAATCAATAGTAGAATCCATAGTAAAAGAAAAAACAAAACAGTTTTTTTTTGTGATTCTCTAATTCACACTCTTAACCAGAATTTATTTATAAAATATTATCTAAAATAAATATATTGATAAGGTCATGTAAGATAATTTTTCTCCTTTATTTTATTGCATATAAAATGTCTTAGCTATCCAGATATTCAGGAATTAATAAAGTTTCTACTTTGAGAAACTGGAGGTGAAGTTGATTTAGAATGTGGAAGTAAAGAGTTTGGGCATATACACAGTAGATATGAAATCTAAATGGTGATATCACATAACCTGTTGGAATTTGGACCCTTAAGTGTAAATCAGGCAACAGTTAAGTTCTGTTTGGGTCGATTAGCCTCAGAGCCCTATAAGATTATCCCAAGACTATCCAGGGAAAGAGTGTGGGCACAGAGCACTCAACTGAAGCTTTGGGTCACAGTAGCATTTTATGACTGAGATGAGAGGGCAGAACAAACTAAAGAGACTGAGAAGCAGTAGCCAAAGTAAACAGAAAAGTAGGGAAATGTAAATTAATAGACATAAACAGGAAAAAGTGATTCAAAAACAGTTTTGTTGGAGGTAATGTAAGATAGGAACAGGGCAGAAAAGAGCACTTTTGGTATTTTGGAGAAGACCGAAGAGATGAGGTTGAATGGGAATGCGTGGGATGAAGTAATAGAAAAAGTATGTAGAGAAAGACCACTGCATTGGAAAGTTTATTATGAGATGAGGCTACACCTCTGTTTCCATCACTGGGCTCAATTTCTGGTATATAGTGGCTACCCAGTAAATGTTAATTCCACGCAACAGGATTACATTGGATATTGATTTATAATTTGATTTGAAGAATAATTTCTAGCAGAGCGAGCAATTGAGTGTATATGCTAATTTGCTCTTAGGGAGAATGAATAATGGAATCAAGTCCATTTGTGTATTTGTCCTTTTAAACACTTGGTTACAGCATTTTGGAAAGGTATGGATGACACAGCATAGCATTCCTCAAAGAGAAGGTAATGATAACATTTTTCAGAGGTTTAAGGAGGAAGGAAGGTCATTATATCTGAAGGAAACAGAAGGTTATGTGGAGATATCTTAGAGTGTGTGTGGATGCACCTCACGATATCAGCATTCAACGCTTTCTAGCCTCCTCTACTCTTACTTTTGATCTACTATGTCTGTCTGTAAGAGATATTCAACCTTTCTAAATCAACTTGGCATATTACAGTAAGCATGCCTTTGGCCAAAAGGCCACCTACTTCTTTCTACATGACAAAATGTATGGACTTTCTGAAAACTGTCTTCCTCAAAGGAATCTTTTACTTCTTTCTTAAAAGGAAATCTCATTCTTTTGTCTAAGGAATTGAAATAATGAGATAGAGGGGTGCGTTTATAATGTACTCTTACTTTTACAGTAGTGAAAAGCAAACTAAATAATCACTAAGCAAATTGACAAAGCTTAGATGAGTATCACAGGTCCTGATTTTAGGTGTTTTTATCCTGCCAGATTCAATGATTCAGGTAGGGGTTAGTGGTTTCAGTAATAATCTTTATCAAAGGATACTTGAAAAGAGCAAGTCACTGTGGTGGTTAGATAGATGCCAGTGTAGTCATATGTAAATAGTTTCCAGGGTCTTTACATGAGAAGTTTACTTCCTTATTGAAAACTAATGGATACTATGGGACACTAATTAGCGTTTCCTAAGAGATCTCCAGGAGGATTTGCATTGGAGTTGATGTGAATTGGCAGAAAGGAGCATAAATTGATTTGATCACTAAAAGGCCTTGCATTTGGGGCTTTTTTTTTTTTTCTTAAGTGGAAAATGGGTCCCCAGTGAAAACATCTATCATAGGAGGATGAGAGGAAGAGAAGATAAAGAAAATTGAATGTTCATTGCTGATCAATTATTCAGAATCAATTATGGTTTGCTAGAGTTTGCATGCTGTGCCAAAGCCAAACCAAACTCAAGTAAGCATGAGAATTAATTACTTTCATGCTTGTATAAGGCTAGAGGAAGGAGGATGTTGTATCTGTTGGCAGAAATGTACTGCTCTCTAGGAGCAGAAAATGATTATGACACAATGAGAGACCTTACTCCAGAAAGTCAGACATTTTGTTACTAAGGAAGAAATTCTGAATTCATTTTATAAGAGAGGTCAGAGTTCTCCACAGAAACAAAATCAATAGGATGGATGTAATATATATATGGGGAGAGAGAGATTTATTTTAAGGAATTGACTCATGAGATTGGATTGTAGGAGCTGACAAAATTTAAAGGGCAAAATTCACAGGGCAAGCTGGCTGGCAGGCAAGAAATTTTTATTAAAGTTGGTATTGCAAGAGTTCCCTGGTAACTTGGCAGGTTAAGGATCTGGCATTGTCACTGCTGTGGCTTGCGTCACTGCTATGGTGCAGGTTGGATCCTTAGCCCTGGAACTTCAACATGGGCACAGCCAAAAAATAAAGTTGGTATTACAGTCATGAATTCAAAGACTAGAAATTCAGGCAGAATTTCTATATTGCAATCTGAAGAGCAGAATTCCTTCCTCTTTAGGGACCTTTGTCTTTTTTCTAAATGCCTTCAGCTGATTACATGATGCCAACACATTCTCATGGATAGTGGTTGGGTTCTTAACCTGCTGAGCCACAGTAGGAACTCCTGACTTCTCACATTTTGATAACTAATTTTATATATGATCAGACAAATTTTATATTCTCACATTATTGCAAGTTAAGCATGGAAGCATTTTCAATTTCAAAAACACAAATGTGGACACAGAATCATTAAAAATGTAAAATATTTGAATTGTGTATACAGTTCATGTTCAATATCATAAAGAATTTAATTAGCAGCCAATAAAAATAGCAGGAAAGTGTATTCTTGGGAGTTTCTCCTGTGCTTCAGCGGGTTAAAGACCTGATGTTTTCTCTGTGAGGATATGCGTTCAACCCCTGGACTTGCTTGGTGGGTTAAGGATCTGGTATTGCCTGAAACTGTGGCATAGGTCACAGGTGCACCTTAATGTTGCTATGGCTATGGCTGACGACCCCTGGCTCAGGAACCTCTGTATGCTGCAGGTGCAACTGTAAAAAGAAAAAAAAATGTGTATTCTTGGAATTAAAATTAGTCATTATTTGATTTGGGCAAGAGTGTCATCTTTATCATTAAATTAAAATTTTTCAACGTATCTGAATTTGTCAGCAACCTTAATTTAGCTTGAAATATTTTCAATTACTGAAATAGGTAAACTGATAAAATATTTTGATTCTAAGAATTATACTTTCTTGTCTTCTTTTGAAAAAACATTAAAATCATGTAAGAAATGAAATAGATGTACTTCCCTCAGATAACTTATGTCTGTATCTAGAGAGAAGGGGAAAGAGAGAGAATTAAAGAGAAAATGGTAATTATCAGTCTCTGCAAAAGAACCTGAAGTCCACCTTCAATTGAGGGAGATTTAAAAAGTCTTTTCACCACAATTAAAAAGAAAAAGAGCAGTGGTTCATATTAGTTGAATAGGATATGTGTGTATATGTGTGTGTGTATACAAGTTATTGTGGGTTTTTTTCCCTTGAAATAGATCTGTCCTCCTATGGAATTGCTCCTATTCACTGGTGTCCTACATAAAGGGATAAAAATCTGTATTAGTATTTAAAAAGTCTCACCCAGTGAGGCAGAGTTTTCCCTTTCAGTGCTACTCAGTTGAATGTTTTTGAGCTGAGAAAGACTGAAGAGTCTCTCCCTATTTAGAGAATGAATTGGTTAACTATAATGCTAGAAAGAAACTATTATACCAATTATTTGACACATTTAAAAACTGGCCTAGTGCAAGCGATTATGTTTGGAGTTAATGAAGCACTGATTCCCCTAATGTAGTTGAGTAAAGGAAAGAAAGATCTTTTGCCAATAAAAATCTCATCAGGTGATGGCTTTGACAGAACATCCCACTATTCCTGTCAGCCAGAGCTGTCATAAACAAACCACTGATGAGACAATGACAATAATTAACACTGTGTTAATGGGATATGGAGCCTCACAGTTATTTTTTCAGCTACAGTGAACTGAATAAATGCCAAGCAGTGCACATGGCTTAACATCATAACATGTTTCTCTTTTATTTACTGTGGTTATGTTGGCTCTCTTGAGTTACAAATCAGAGATATGCTTTTTTAGGCTCAGGGGATGGTAGATAAGGATACTGGATGCTGGAAATCCAAGAACTATGTTTATTATCTCCATTGAAGATTAAGAGGAAAGAAACTGGCTTAATCTGGGCTTTGTTTTGATAAGACTATGGCAATGCCCAATGGAAGACAATTTGGATTATGATTATATCTCTAGGGGAGAAAAATTTTTAAGAAATCAGAAGTTTGAACACACAGTTCAAATAATCAGAGTCAATGGATGTTATTAGAGATGTTACTGGCAGAATCAGGTTATTAAAGTCAGAAGGACTGCTGCTGCTACTATACTTGGGCATCTTTGGTGGAAATTTTTGTAACAAGGTATCACATCTAGTGCAAGGCAGGAAATTGAACTATGAAGCAGTCAAGGATAGCTTTACTGTACATTTCTAGAGCCATCATTTCAATCTAACCTGCTTATACTCCACTGTATTTTCAAGTATGTATCTAAAAGATCTCTCCCTCTTGGCATTTCTATTTTTCAATAAGATATTTATGGAACATATGAACACTTCCTAACGCCACATGTCAAGCTTAATAAATTTTCATTGTACACAAAGAATAAACATAGTAAGTCTAGACAGAATTTTTTTTTTGGTTTTAGCTTTTCTGCTTGAACTCAAATCAAAGGAAATAACTGGATGACATAAAATGCATTCACTTGTAGAAATGGAAATGTTTTGATCTCTATTAAGTATTGGAAATTTAAAAAAAGTTTGAATGTACTCTGAAAAGTGGGATTATTTTTATCATCCTGAATGACAAATCTTACTGAAGAGGTTTTCCAGCAATTAGTCTTGCTCTAATGCTATTTCTACACTGGCAGGATGAAGTCTGTTACTTGCCAGATATCTGGAGAATATGGTGCATTCTGTACGGCACCAGTATTTGTCCAAAAGCCAGAGTATATGCTTGTACTTGGCCAGTGTAGAAACAGCAGAAGAGGCCCAAAGGACTCAAATTTTGATATGATTAGTTGGGTGATTCTTGTAAGGAATCACTGCTTTACTTCTGTAAGAGTCACAAATTATTAAACATAACGCAAGGAAATCTATGTGCTATTCTCTTTACTGAGTGTGCATTATGTTTGGTAGTACTGAGAGTCGGAAGGAAGTAAAACCATGGTCCTGACTCTGGGGGGAGACCATAGAGGGTGTTTCACCTTAACTCCCAACTTAATTGAATAGATTTATATGGTACTTCAAAATCTATTTTAGAAAACTATTTTTATACCCTCATCACTGTAAAAATGATTTTTTTGATAGTCTGATAAATACTTATGTAGAGCTTCCTTTAAAATACTTTGAAAAGAAATTCTATTGTTCTTGTCAGAATTCATGGTGGTTTTCAGAATAATCTAAGTTTTTGTTAATATTGTCATCATGTATTACTCCTATCAAAAAGGAAAAAAAATTGGCAGTCTGAGGCTTGTTAAAAAATTTTCATTGTGTTAGATTCAAAGGCTTCAAAATAATCTGTTCTGTCTCTTTTTGAGAACTTCAAGAGAAATGGCTTTTACAAAGAACACCCTGTTGAAGGAGATTTTCTTTGCCATTCTAGAAACATATACTTTGAATGTTGCTCCATAGTCTGTCTCAATTAAAGCACAGTCACCACCTCCAAGTTTCATTTTTCTTAAGCCAAAATCAAAGTTCACTTTTTCATGGGAGTAAATATATAAGACAGTCACTATACATGGTAGTCAGTTTACTTAGCTCCTCAAACCTTAGTGCTTGTCTGTAGAGTTATTTTAAGGATATAGTGTGGTTTAATATAGAGTCTAAATGTTCCTCTATTCCATAAATACACTTTTTTTTACAATTGAATGTACTGAGTGATCTTAAATGTTTATGAGAAAATATAATTATTTTGGATTAATATCAGATAAATACTTCTATCTAATATTTAGGTTTATGGCACAAAATTGGGCTATAGATAATTGTTGAAGAATTGAACACTCAAGTGAAATGGTAATTTTTTTCCATAGTTAGAACATATTGCAGAATATTGTGGACATAATAATTATTCTAATGTATTTATGATAGTAGATGGTAATATTACTACTTATGTTGCTAAAGTAATTTCAAATACATTCTTAAATGCTAGAGATTACTTTTCTTATAGGAATAGTAATGGTGGTGATGGTAATAGTGGTATTCTCATTATACCATTGAGAAAATCGGGATTGGAGAAGTTAAAACACTGGTTTTTATTTAAATGTTTTATAAATTACAGATCAAACTCAATAGACTCATAATTCTTGATTCACAATTTCTTACTTTCTTGATTCAAAATTTCTTTCATACTTTTCTTCCATGTCTACCAATTGTAAACATGAGTAGGATTCCTAAGTCTCTAGGATTTAAAGGCATATCTCACCTCAAAATGACTTGCTAAAGTAGTACTTAATAACCCCTATATCTTCCCTAGCCTCATGCCAGTCCTGCCACTGACAGCCAGCTTAGAAACCTAAATGATTTTCAAAATCGAGGCCTTGCACAGACCAGTACCTGGCTTCACTTTAGGGCCCCTGCATTTTTAAATTCGTAGACTATAAGTTAGAATCCAAGCTTACATTACTTCACAGAAGACTCTAAATAATAACTGTCAACCACTATTACTTCTAATTCCATTCCTATGATGTGTTTGTAACCACTGTTCTGTATACACCTTCATTCTAACTCATCAGAGATAAATTGCTGCTAAGTTCTTTACTTCTGTAGATGATTTGCTCATTTGAAAAGAACAAAATGGTAATAAAAACAGTTCAAGGTTTTGCTTTCACACATGCCAGTTAGTTTTCCTTTTTATAAAAGTGATTGTAGCTTTGTCTCATTCTTCCTTTTCAAAATGATAGTGTGAATTTGTCAAAATCATAAATGTAAATTTGTGCTTAAAAATTGATTATCACTTGCTCAGCCTTTGAATGAATTATACCTTTAGAACAATATACCAGTTATCCTAATGTCCATTATAAGTATCTTTCTATTTTCCTAACTACTCATTTTATATTCACAAGGACACTTTTAAAGCCTCAGCTCATAGGAAACATAGGAGACTATTGGTTGGTAAATGTGGTTTAGCATAATTTTTCACAATTGATAGTATAAAACCTTGGCATTTCTTCTTTTTTACTATCTTTAGTCTTTCAACCAGTCATTATCATTGATCAAAATCATTCAAAAGGAAGAGATCAAAGTAGGTATTTAGGTAGTCGCATGCAGTATATGAGCATTTATGGTGTTATGTCACATTTTCTCCAATGCATAAAACATTCATTGAACTGAATCCAATATTTATATCAATGCTGTGTTCAGAGATTGCAGTGAAATTTTGGCTATCTGAAACCAGACTTCTTGTTCCTCCATGCATCTTGAAAGAACCTAAATACAAAAGGAGGCTTCCAATTCCTTGAAAACAAAGTCTAATTGCTGGGCAACTAGGAGCAATTAATTTTTTTTTTTTTTAGAGCCACACCTACAGCATATGGAGGTTCCCAGGTGAGAGGTCTAGTCGGAGCCACAGCAATGCCAGATCCAAGCTGTGTCTGTGACCTACAACACAGCTCACAGCAGCACTGGATCCTTAACCCATTGAGCGAGGCCAGGGACCAAACACTCAACCTCATGGTTCCTAGTAGAATTCATTTCTTCTGTACCATAACAGGAACTCCGGAACAATTGAATTTATTGCAAAGAAGTGGAAGACCCAAGGATCACATTTTATGTAAGAAAGAAGCCAAGTAATAAATACTCTGATGAGCTGACAAAAACAATCCACTTTTTTCACATTAAAGCTGAGAAGTATAAGAGTAGTAGCATTAAACAAAACATAGCCAAACAAAACTGAAATTCTGTAGTCAAAAGAGAAGGCACACAGCAAAGAAGGGTCCTGTGGACCATGGTAGGATAATGATGCAGGGCAATGTTAGGGCTGAAAGTGGTTAATCAGAGTAATGTGGAAGAAAATGAACAAGAAAGAGGCATAGTAGGAAAAGCAGCTTTGTTGGAAGAAGGCCACAGTGGTTCTAGACCCCAAAGCTCATGGAAAGCATAGACTAGAGCTACCTTACAAGGACAAAAGTAACAAAGTGCTAACTAACCACATTAGAACCTGAAGATAGACCTATAGATTAACCCTAATGATTGGGTAATGGAAAGGAGGAAATGAGTAAATGTGTGGAACTTCTTTACCCCCTAAATATCTGCATGTTAGAAGTAAGCTAACCCCTATGGTTAAATAGTCTGAGGACAGCAAACATCCGCAGCTGACACTTTTAATCTCCTATTCAGTTCTGTACCAGTAAAAATGACATTTGCAGCTTCGACTCTTCACGTGGTATATAACACAAGTATTAATGCTAATGATGTAATCTTCTGTCAAGAAAGTTTTAGTCATGTTCTGATCACTTATGCAAGAAAACATAGTTTTTACAAAGATTTCTATGCCCCAGTTTGTGGGAGTAAATATAAAACTCTCAGAAAACTTGAAAAGTTCCTTGTATGGAATGTTATCTCTCTCCAGTATTTTCATATAACATAATTTTTACAATAAAAAGCTAGAGAATTAATTAGTAGACAGCTGCTCAACCCAGCTCAGAGTTGGGAATTCTCCCCACACTGAATCAGTCAGATGTAGATAGTAGGGCAGCATATTCTGCCTCTTTTATTCAGTGAAAAACCTGCATACTTTCATTCTGTCCTTGGTCTTTAGAGTTCAGTTACTCTATCAATTTAGTAGCTATTTGCATAGTAAGGCAACTATGGAAGAGCTGTGTATGGATTGAAGCATATTGTCACCCTAGTATGGAAAGTAAGAAGCACTTCTAAAACACAGTGTTACAACATTTTCAAAATAAAATACTGATTCTGTTTAAATATGCTATCTGCTTTGACCTACATGTCATCAGTGTTATTAGATATGCTGTTTGAAAAATCCCAATCAACAAACAAAAGCTTATCATAGTCTTTTGGTCCATGGCCACTCAGAGCTGGGATTCTCCTGCTTTGAGGCGAGCTTGAATATTGTCATTGTACTAAATCTCAATATGTAAGGTTTCACTAATAATGCCTCTAAATCCGTAATTAATGAGATTCCTAATGATAAGCCAACATGCTTTTTCTATGTAGAAGAGATAATATTTTAATAATTCAGATAATTGGCCTAAAATATTTGTTCTATTTAAAATTCTATTATTTTATCACCATGCAGAGCTATACTTATCTGCTTCTTATTTCCTATAAGTTATTCCATATGTTTTCAATTTGACATTAATTGTTTTTTTCAAATGAAAAAATCTTTAGTAAAATTTAGAATAACATTTAGGATTTCTCAGGTGACAGTTTGCAATCAAACAATAATCTGGGAATTTGTATTTACTTTCATTTAGTTATTATATTTAATGTATATTATTTCCTAACCAATAAACGTACTCTTTCAAATAAAAAAGAAGAAAATAGCATCTTTACAGATGTGTAAGGTTGACCTGCTTTATCATTCTTTGGTGACATAGTCACATAATTACAGTGTAGGAGAGCAAACTTTAATTCATATATTGATGACTCACAGTGGGAAAACTTATATTGAAGGCCATTCTTCAAATGCATATTTTATAACCAAGAAATTTCGTGTTATTGAAGTGATATATAGAGTAGCTTGTATTGCTTAAAGTCATTTTTAGGGGGGAAATGTTTACCATTTTTCTTTAACTCAATAGTTTAGGCTTAAATGTTTAAGGATTTTACTTATCGTAAATTCGTTAAATTTATTTTATTATCAGTTAAATAATTTATGTTTTTTTTCAGATAACATGACTAATTAATTGAACCTAAAAATGGCTTTAATAGATCCATGTATCTAAAATTTTGCGTATTTGGAATTTATACATGTTTATACATATGATAAGGTTCTTATTGTGCATAGAGTGAAATATTTAGACATAGTTCTCTAAAATGCTTTTATCTGCATTTCAGAATGCTGGAATTCTCGCTTAAATCTTATATGGTAAATTTGAACATCAACATTTTATAATTAGCTACTTGAAAAATTTTACCTAGATCTTTAACTATAAATTGGGATTTTTTTTCTTTTTCTTACATTTATTCCAGAAATAATATCCCACTATTAAATAAAATATTTCTCTATTGAAAATAAAACATAATGATAAAATAATGAAGAAATATTTTTTACCAAAATTTACTTTGAAATACAAAATTTAACTTTGAAATACAAAATTTATTTTAAGGGTTTACTAATATCTGAGCAAGGAACAGAGCAAATAGTGGGATGGGAGTGAGTAAGAGATACTAGTGAAAATATTTCATCATTTTGTTCATTACCATAAATCAAAGGCACTGTAAGATTTGCCTTTATGTTTTGGAGAACAAGCTTTTTATTGACTGTCTTTCATAATTAATAGCATTTACTCTTTAAATCAAATTAGTCCACTTTTCCTATTAAAGCCTACTGTAGGATCATTTTTTAAAGCACAAAATGACCTTGACAAAAATGAAGGATCAATAATATGTTGATTAGGAGTCTATTTGCTCTAATAGCAAATGTTTCCTTGTCATTAGTTCCTGTTGCAACACTCTCAGAGGTCGTAGTTCATTACTATCTCCTGGCAGTGGTATTTTCTACATACAGAAAAAAGTTGACCCTACTGAACAAAACACTGATGGATTGACTTAGTCATATATATGGATTTTCTTAATACTTCTTTAATCAGCTAATTTTTGGATTCAAGGTTGTGTTACAGGATATCCATCAAATGGGCAGGAAGAAGAGAAAAATATGCTTGGGAACCTAGCATCCTCAGAATATCTTGAGTTAGACTTAATCAATGAAGGGTAGAGGGGCTGTACTTTATTGCAGAGAAAGAAATGCTTTATGTGATTGAGGATTCAGAGACTCAAAATGTGAACATTGATGGGGAAACAGATAGCAGGAAGAAGGTGCATGTAGAATAGCAGTTATATAAGTGTTCATGGTTCGACATGTTGAAAAATAAAGCCAGAAAAAGTTGTACATAAGCCCTTGGAATCCTTGCTGAATTTAAGAAATTTTCCTAGGAAATACGGCAATTTTTAATACAAAGAGGTCTCCCTTTCACAGTAGTTTGAGCAGAGGAACTCAGATAATTATGCAACAACACATCCAATTAACAGAAACCATTACTGATATATTCTTTATCAATAATATATGTGACTTAGCTAAAATAAATGTAGTCAAAGAAAAAAAGTAGTTTGCTTTGGGTAGCCAAGGGGAATAAAGGACAAATGAGATGCAATTAAGTGCAGAACAATTTAGTATAATTCTAATAGCAGAGTCTTTAATGATGCTTTGGTACAGATGAATTTGATTTAGAAATATCTCCCAAGTTAAACTGTAGAAACCTATCTCTTCAGTCACTTAAATTTGGACAGGCCAAAGTTATTATGCTGAATGAGAAAATTGGAAACTTGGAAAGGAACTAAATGACCTAATTGATCTTTTCCATCACTGATTTCTAGATGCTACAGTGAATTAAATGGGAAAAAAAAAGGTTACTTTTTTTGCTATTTAAGACAAAGAGAGATGAACTGAACTTAACAAGTGCTTACATTTTAAAAGATTCAGCATAAAACTATGTCTATAGCCTGCTTTCCCTTTTTGTCTGTGTCATTGAACTCATATTGTTCTTAAGTCACATGGCTCTGAGGTACACAATATTCATGTTATATAAATCAGTTCAGAGAGCTTGCTTACAGTTTTCTAGTACAGAACAGTAGTCACAGTTTCCTGTCCTGATTTAGAAATAAGTCATTAGAAACTATAAAAATGTTATCCTTGGCTGCTCCATAAGCAACTGGTAGACCACTAAGACAGGTAAATAAATGGTGAGAGGAATGCAGAAAACATAAAGGTCCAAAGATGCTATATCAGCTAAATTAGCAATGTAAATATTTTGTGATCTTTAGGGAGCAGAGCAATACCCTAGACAAAGGGTTGGCAAACTTTTTCTACAAAGGCCGTATAGTAAATACTTAGGATTAGCAAGCCAAGATGCAAAAATAAGGATATTGTGTGTATAATATACTAAAAAAGAAAATAAGTAAATTTTCATACAGTTTATTAATATTAAAATATTACATAAAATATCTTGAGTACTATATTGGTAATACATTTTTACAAACAAGAAGAATTGATTTTCTACTTTGAGGGGATAACATTTTGCTTAATTGGGGTTCAAATTTTGTGTTACTTGTCAGCAAATCAATTGCAAATGTACAGGCTGTACAGAAAGAGACTTGATTTGACCTACAAACTAAAGATTGCTGAGTCCTTCCTTAAAATACTTTGGACCTATGTAAGAGATATATCTGTGGAAATTTGATCTCCTAAATGGGAAAATTAGGTAAATTCTTACCCCAGAGTTATCTAAAATATCTATATTTTACTCCAATGTCAATATTTACCTAGAGTATAAAATAAAGGTTTTTCTAGTCAGTTAAATGTGATGAAATATCCTTGAGTTCTTTTTTTTTCCCCCAGTGGTAGTAGGATATCAAAGCCACATTTTGCCAGTGGGATTTGGAATTTCCAGTAGAATTCGACCGAAATCATTTACTTTCAACTGCCTTTCACTCCCTGAGTGCAGACAAGAGCCCAAATCTACTCCCACCAAATTCACTTTGACAATGTCTCATGATACCTAAGAATCCTCTGAAAAATGGCCTCAGCTTCTTTTATGGAAATAAAGTCATTTTAAATTTATATTCGTATAATTTACTTATCAATTATTTCTTCATTCTTCAACAATCTTGTGTTGAATACATGGTACATTCCACTCATTGATAATTATGAGGACAGGGAAATGTTTTGTGAATATTTTCCTTAGATAGATGATTACATAATGTTATTAACTAGATTATATAATGTTATTAACATGGAAATGTTTTGTGAATATTTTCCTCAGATAGATGATTACATAATGTTATTAACTAGATTAAAGTAAACTAGACTTTTGCTACCTTTTTAATGACAGTTCCCAGATAAAGGTTATAATCTTAAAAAGTTTTGACTGACAGATTCAACCATATTGAAGTGACAGTGTTTTCTATGTAAATTAGTGTTTTTCAGGAGTTCCCATTGTGGCTCAGGGGTAACAGCCAACTAGTATCCATGAGGAAGGGGTTATATCCTGGGACCTGCCTGGTGGGTTAAGCTGAGCTGTGGTGTAGGTTGCGAATGTGGTTCAGATTTGGCATTGCTGTGGCTGTGGTATAGGCAGTAGCTGCATCTCCAATTTAACCCCTAGCCTGGGAACTTCCATATGCTACACCTGTGGCCCTAAAAAGACAAAAATAAATAAATAAATAAGTGTTTTTCAAACATCAGAATAAAACGAAGCAAATAAAAACAGACAATTTACATGCATTAAATGTCTAAATCAGTCTGTCAAAAGTATAGATAAAACTCTCTTGGCAAACAAAATATGATCAGGCACTCTGATGTTGTCAGGCTATTCACACCATATTCTTTGAGTAAACACATGAAATTTTCATTCAAAGAGTACTAGGAAGTATGTGCTTATGTATATAAAAATCATTATATATTTTGAAGCAATTTTAAAGCAACTTTATTTTAACAAGGATGTTCACGTATAATGAAGGATAAAAATCAGCTCATTTTTTAAAATCATTTATTTGTCTAATTCTCATTCATATGATTAGTGCAACCTCTCAGAATTATATCTTTTCAATCACCTGTTACAATGAGAATGTAATTAGAATTTTAAAACTATTGAATCTTTATCATGTGTATATTACTAAAGAAATAGAAGTATGGAAAAGGTAAAACTATGGAGACAGTAAAAAGATCAGTGGTTGCCAAGGGTTCAGGTAGAAGGATGGAAGAGTGATTGGCAAAGCAGAGAGAATTTTTAGGGCAGTGAAACTATTCTATATGATATTGTCATAGTGGATGTGTATCACTATACATTTGTCAAAAACCATAGAATATGTACTGAGAGTAAACTCCAATGTAAGCTATGGACCTTGGTTAATAATAATGTATTAGCTTGTTAATTCTAACAAATATTGCATACTAATGCAAGATGTTAATAAAAGGGGAGGAATTCCCCTTGTAGCTCAGCAGTAATGAACCCATTTAGTATCCGTGAGGATGCAGGTTTGATCCCTGGCCTTGCTCAGTGGATTAAGAACCCAGCATTGCTGTGAACTGTGGTACAGGTCATAGACAAGTCTCGGATCTGGCCTTGCTATGGCTCTGGCCTAGGCTGACAGCTGCAGCTCCGATTCGACCCCTAGCCTGGAAACTTCCATGTGCTGCAGGTATGGGCCTAAAAAGCAAAACAAGAAAAAAATTAATAACAATAATAATAGGGGAAACTGTTGTTGGGAGGGGATATATGGAAACTCTGTACTTCTCATTTTCTTCCGTAAACCTAAAATTGATTTTTTTAAATGTATTAACTTTAAAAAATACTCCAGCAGAGGAATAGAGAATGAGCAAACAAAGGCTGGGCAAAGCAAAGTAAGGAGAGCACACAGTTCAACAAAAAATATATACTGTCAAATAAAAAAATAAAAAAATAAAAAAAGAATCAGAAATATGAATTTCAAGTGTCCATATATCACATCTGAAAGATACAAAAAAGCCATTTTCCATTATCTTTCAAGTTACCTTCTTCCATCTGCCTTATAAACTCACCCCTCAAGTAGGATGGAGAACATGAAAGGTTGTGGGGAGAGAAATCTGGCTCAACTTTCAAGTGGCAAAATCTGACTCAGTCAGACGCTCACCATGGACTTAAACAAAATACAGCAAAAAAACAAGAGAGACAAAATTATATGCTGCCATATAAAATTAAGTGAATTCTTAAAAGTCAGTTACTATGATATTATCACTAAATTTATTATTTTAATCACAGAAATACCTCTGGCAAGTTGAGATAAATATATCAAACTGAATATATACTGGTTTCACTTTGACTTTTCTTGAATTTAGTTTCCTAAAAACAAATTTCTAAAAAAGTAAGTATTTTCTCTAATTTAATGTATAATTTATTCAAAGCTAAAACAAACTTTCCAAAAATTGAATAGGTAAGTTCTTAAAGAAGGAAATAGCAAAAATCTCTCCTCAGAGAGATTTGTCATCTTACCTACTCTAAATCAATACTGATTAATTGATACACTTTCTCTCCTAAATTAAGTATATTTTGCATACTTATTCCATCTTCTAAATTCTTTTGCAGTATTTTACACAAATAACTAGATCACCCTTCTTAATTCTGTTGTGATGATTTTATTTAAATAAGTTGGTGGAAAAGATCTCTGAATGAAACGTAAACCAAACATGTTGAAAGATCCATGTGCCTCTTGGATACATACAAATATCCCCAAATTTCTTCTGTTTTGTTGCTGATATGGCTGTCATTATGTTGAAAAAAATGTCTTCTGGCTCTATAAATATCTATATTTGAAATTTCAAATGATTAAAATTAATCTTTTCCTTTGTGGTTCTTGTCAAGAAAACAATAAAATGACCTAAGACTTAAGTGTATATTATTCCTTCATTATAACTTTCTCATGTTAAGCCATGGACAGCAGTTAAAGAAAAATTTTTATCAGGCTGAAAAGGCAAGGAAAAATTAATTCTTTCAAGGATCTTTTCCCCAAGATTCTCCTCTTCTAGAATCCTCAAGAACTTTAATAACAAGTTATTAAAACAAATTATTAAAGTGAAATTAGTAATAATAGAGATTTTCATTTACTGACATGAAGACATGGAGATATTTTCATTTGCAGCATCAGAAGTTCTAAATAGCGCTTATGGTTTGGAATCACACCAGTATTTAAATAGAAATATTAAAGAAGAATTAGTAGGCATGATGAAAGATTCTATTAGCATATAGCATTAAGAATATATCCTAGTTTACCAATGGGTAAGTAGTATTTTCTCTGGAAACAGTTTTAATATATATCTTCTCACCCTCAAATTACTGCCTGCACCCTCACTTAGGGTTTGGTGGTCACTTGCCAGCCAGCACAACTTTGAGTTGTAATGCCCATCCTATAAATGTTGGAAGTGTTTCACTATTCGGGGAGTTGAATGGCATGCCCTCATCTTTTAACTTTAACAAGGGCTACTGATGGATGTGGTCCATTTAAATGTGCAACAGAGAGCTGAATTAGATAACGAACTTATTATTCCTCTTGGAGGATTATAGGTTAGTCCCGAAGGAGTGCAGTAAGCCAGAGCAAATCCATATCTACTGGCTAAACAATAGCCAGAAGGCTGACTAGAAATATTGATTTACTTTCTAGGCCATTTAGGCCTTAATGGCGGAGAAAAAGCTGAAGTGCTGTTTACTTTTCTGCCAGAATCGACCAAACAACCAGTCCATTTTTTACAGGTTTTTGATTGATTTCGCTTAGAGGAATTAGAGGTGATTTATTTTTAAGCTGAAAGCAACTCGTAAATATCTTCAACTGCATGGGTTCCCTGAGAGGAAATGTTAAGTGGAAATACTTACTGAGAAAGACTTTGTTGCAAATCAATGGGAACAGGTATCATGCCTCACTCTGAGCAGTCAGATGTCAGACACCTTTCCAGAGCCCTGTCAGGACTATAATCTCATCCCTTCAGCTCCTCTCCTTTTGAAAGCTCTCAAGTTCACCAAGCTTGAATAAATTTAATCGCCTGACTGAATTTCAGCCAGATGCACCCTGCTGACTTTCAAAGGGTCCTAGATGGGACAGCATAATGGTGTGCAAGGCTCGTATGGAGCATTTTCGATGTTTGATGGGTGAAAACAGTAATTTATCACACAAGTGGCAATTTTCCATGATTCTTCAATCCCACACACAGAAAACGTGAAACTCCAACAAAGGAATGAAGCAGACACACAAAAGAGGGTGCCTCCCAAATGCTACCATGTTAGTCCGACTTTTAAAAAGACATGAACTCTTAAATCAGTGATAATATTGAAAGATACGCTTCAACAATAACAACAAAAAATGGTTTGTGACTTATTCTGTTCAGTCTGGCAAGGTGTGACAAGGCTATAATGAAAGGGCAGTTAGTGTTTCAGATGATCTTTCCAAGAGTGCTTGCCTTCATGTTTAGAATGAATTAACAAAGAGGTAAAGGACGGACAGCACTTGAAATTCTATATAAAAATTCTCTCTTCTGTGTTGGCAACAGAGGCAGAAGGGAGTTCAAGCAGCTTCTGATTTCATCTTTGTGCTCTCCTTAGTTGTCATCACCATATCCACTGTGTTTTACATTTTTTGTAACTGTGCTGTTTGGGAAAGTTTACAGTGATTCTTTTTTTTTTTTCCCCCACGTCCCTGAAAGAATTTTTAAAATCAATAAAAAAAATCAACTGAAAATTTTTCATTCATCAATCTATTCTTATAATTTTCAGATACAGTTATCATTATTTTACAGTATTTTCTTTTTCTGACAACAAAATCATAGCTGCATGTTGTAGAAAATTTAGATAATACATACAATCTTTTTTTTTTTTTTTTTTTTTGTCTTTCCTAAGGGCCGCACCCGCAGCATATGGAGGTTCCCAGGCTAGGGGTCTAATCCCAGCTGTAGCCGCTGGCCTACGCCACAGCCACAGCAACGCAGGATCCAAGCCTCATCTGCAGCCTACACCACAGCTCATGGCAATGCCACATCCTTAACCCACTGAACAAGGCCAGGGATTGAACCTGCAACCTCATGGTTCCTAGTCAGATTCGTTAACCACCGAGCCAAAACGGGAACTCCCAATTTTAATTGTTCAAAAGATCATCCATAATTCTTTAAGCCTGGAATAAGCACTGTTGTCTTTTTAGTATTTTTTCCTTTCGGTCTTTTTTGGGGGGTGGGGGCTTACATTGTTAGGTATATTTTTTGATATTAAAAACAAAAATCTGGAAAGTCTGAATATTGTTTCCTTTAACATGATTTCAGGAGCATTTTGCATCATTTTCAAAAGAATTTTCCTTCAGTCATAATTACACCATTTTCTAGCAGGGGGTGTTTGAAAAGGACACTTTCCAAATGACAGTACTAATCTGTAAAATGGGAATAGTGGAGTTCCCTTCGTAGCTCAGTGGTTAACAAATCCGACTAGGAACCATGAGCTTGCGGGTTCGATCCCTGGCCTTGCTTAGTGGGTTAAGAATCTGGCGTTGCCATGAGCTGTGGTGTAGTTTGCAGACATGGCTCAGATCCCGCATTGCTGTGGCTCTGGGGTAGGCCAGCGGCTACAGCTCCAATTCGACCCCTAGCCTGGGAACCTCCATATGCCAGGAGCGGCCCAAGAAATGGCAAAAAAAAAAAAAAAAATGGGCATAGTAATGGAGCTCATGAGATGTTTGAGAGGATGAAAATATTTTTTAAACAAATAGCAATGATGATGAGTCATTTGAGTTTGTAGCTCAAAAACTGTTTTACTTTATTGTTACATTTGTTTTTGCTCTCACAGTATAAAATTTAGTCCCTGCCTATTTTCTGCTGTGTTTATCTTCATCAGTAAAATGGCAGGCACCACTTAAAGAAGAAACTTCCTATTAGATAGACCTTTCAAAGATAATAAATTTAAGAATCTAATTAATGTTAAAATCTTTGTGTTTCTCTCTTCCCCCTTCCCCCCTCTTTTGTCCTTTATTTCCCCCATCAAAGTATTTATTCATTTGGAAGAGGCCAGGCCTCCTGGGAGAAGAGCTGTCCATGTCAAACTGATAAGCTTGAAAGACCATGTTTGTTAGAGTTCACCAGAGGGACAGATAGCTATGGTTTTGCTGTAATTACTGTAGATCAGGGGCAGCAGTAATTCATGGGCTAACAGTTTACACTTTCTTTCGGACTTATCTCCTGCTTTTTACTAAAATCTGTGCAACGATTTCAGCAGCTGGCACATAGTTGTGTCATGCTTCCTATGGTAAAAATGCCTTCTCACCACAGATCTTTCTTGATGAATGAGTTTACTGAATTAGAAAGGAATCATACTGATACATAGTCATGCATTAGGGCAAAAGGTCACAATCAGCCTAGAATCCCTAAGTGTAGAGGTGTGAAACTTCTCATTTTCCCTTTGATCCTGGGAATTTAAATGGAGATGCTTGCTAGGAATAAGTATGAAGCTCAAAGAGATTTTTTAAATTTTATTTCTGAAAATGAAATGTATCAGTAAAGAAAACAACAGCTGTTATCATGGAGCTGAACTGGATTTGAAAATGCTAGCTTAAAACAATTATTATAAATGCAGTACTGCATCATGACATTAGGAGCTTCCAGGCCTAAAGCACCAGCAGTTCAGAGCAGAATTTCTTACATGCCATGTGGAACTGTATTTTTAAAATAAATGAATAGTTCTCATATTCAAACAAGTTCAAATAAGTCTTACAACCCTTGCTCTTGAAAATTCACAATCAATATAACATTTTAAAGGTGCTGTGATGTTTTATATCTTAGTCTTTATGAAATTCTCACTGAAATTAAGTATTTCCTTCAATATGAATGAAGACAAAAAGCTCCAGTGGTAGTAGCTATACCTGAGACTTAGTCCTCAATTAAAAAATCATAAACATTTTCATGTAGAATTATGTTGCAACTATTATGAATAATCGTTTATATTCATACCCACTTCAAAATGTTTGTAGTTATTAGACCTGCTACTAGATCTTATTTAATGTGTTAATAAAAAAATACTTGCCTTAGTATGTCACATTTTTATATTTTGATAACTATACTTCATTTCCTTTGAAACATTATACATTTTGTTTTATGTATGTGATAACATTCTGAGAAAGATCTACGACTGTCAAAAGGATCTGTCGTACAAAAAATAAAGACCATTGCCATATATAAACGTATTAAACTGTGCCTAACCTAGTGATTTCCAAACTTACTTATTTAGGAATCTTTACTTTCCCCAAAGATAGCCAAGTTGGAATGAATCATTCAGGGAACCTTGTTTAGGAAATTCTGGCATGACCTCTCCTCCACTGATCTACTGTATTTATCCTAGAGCTCTGTCTGGAGCTGGCTGCCTCAGCAGGATCAACATGCCCAAAGTTCAAAGGTGTCTTTACAACCAGACCTCCCAGAGACTTTCATATCCTTGTATGTGGTGAATCTCCAAGAAAATGATATTATAAACATTCTTCCTTTCAGTTCTTGTGGCCATGGAATCCTTTATTCTTTCAGAACAGTACTCAGGAGCTATCATTTAACATGATGCCTGTGTGGGAAACATTATGTCGGTATTTTTTAAATGATGCACAGAATATTTTGAATTGCTTAGTGCAGGTAAAAATGGTGTTTTGGTTCAGAGAAGAACAGATGAAGGAATATTGCAAAGCTCTCATTACTGAGAGAATAGCACATGACACTTCCTTTCAAGGAAAGTGATTGGTAATTGGCAACCACCTGTTCAAGTTCACACTTGCCACATGAGATAGTGGGCAAGCTGTGTCCTATACATTGTGAGATGCTTAACAGCAACCTGGCCTCAACTCACTAGATGCCAGTGGCAGCTCCTAACACTTTTCCCTGCTCCAGTTGTGACAGCTAAAAATGTCTCCAGATACTGCGAGATACCTCCTGGCAGGCAGAATTGCCCCCATTTGAGAACCACTGGAGTAAAATATTTATTTATTTAATTTTTTTTTTTTTTTTGTCTTTTTGTTGTTGTTGTTGTTGTTGTTGTTGCTATTTCTTTGGGCCGCTCCCGCGGCATATGGAGGTTCCCAGGCTAGGGACTGAATCGGAGCTGTAGCCACCGGCCTACGCCAGAGCCACAGCAACTCGGGATCCGAGCCGCGTCTGCAACCTACACCAGAGCTCACGGCAACGCCGGATCGTTAACCCACTGAGCAAGGGCAGGGACCGAACCCGCAACCTCATGGTTCCTAGTCGGATTCGTTAACCACTGCGCCACGACGGGAACTCCTGGAGTGAAATATTTATATGAAGAAGGAATTTGTCATCCTTTAGAAACAAGTCAGAGTCAAGGTAAAAACTGATTAATCTGCTATATAATTAATAATATAGCTATATAAGCCATTTTTTAAAGACAGTTCTGTGGCCCCTTATTTATTTGTAATTGAGGGAAGTTCAGCACATCCTGTTATTTATTTTGTTATGACTTATACCAAGAATCCGCAAACTTCTTTATCAATCTGATAGTAAGTAGTTTAGGTTTTATGGACCAGATTGTCTGGCACAGCTGCTCAGTTCTGCCAATCTACAGTGAAAGTAGTGACTGACCATACATAAACTTTGAAGTGTTGCTGTATTTTAATAAAACTTTATTTTTATAAAAACATGGCAAGACAAATTTGGCAAGCAACCTGTATTTGATCAACTTTGCTTTAAATACAATTTATTAATTTTAGGTCTAGAATAAGGAAAGATGTTTTTTAAGAAACTGTTATTTTATGTATTTGATATACATTCAGCTAATCTTTCAACCATACTAATATTCAAAATTGGCATTGTGTCTTTTCTAAAAGTTTGTTTACATAAATTAATGAAACAGTTTGGCCTATCTTCACAGATTTGTTAACGTTTAGTTATCTTGTGCCTGAAAGTAAGGTGGAAATGAGTAAGTGGGTTGTTAAAGAAATGCTAGGCAGTGCATACCTCATCATTAAAAGCTTCTCAGTCCATGATTGATGGTGACCAAAGATAGGGACACAGTATAGTCAGTCTTGATACTTACAAAAAAACTACATGCTTTATTAAAACAACAGTATGAATGCCAATTAACATGTCCCTTGTAGACAGGCTATGTTAAGTGATACCACTCATTACCATACTCCCCTTTCTCCTTAGAGTTAGAACCCTGGTTTTAATTCAAGGTGATCATGCATTCAGCTAAAAGACTGCATATACTTCTTAGCCTCTTCTGCAGTTTCATATGGCTGTGTAACCAAGTCATGGCCTATGAGACAGATGCAGATGTGTTCTGTGAGATATTCAGGAAGGATACTTTATAAAGGTTGACTAGGAAGGAGCCTCTTTTTGCTCTAATTGGCATCTTCAGCCTCCTAGTCTGGCACTTTGATATGAGGCCTAGAACAATAGAAACCAGGTAGGACAATGCTTCTTAGAAACCACACATTGAGGGTAGCTGAGTGGAAAGATAGGAATCTGAATCTCTAATGACAGGCAGAAGTCAGCACATAGGACTGCATACCTCCTGATATCTGTTACATGATAAATGAATAAACTCCTGTCTTTCTAAACTAATGAGGTTTTGGATTTCATGTTATGTGTTATAAAATATGATCATAATTGATTGAATTAGTCATAGTTTGAAAATGATTCTAATACTCATTTGATGATTGTATGAAATGCTGACATCCTGAGTACTGCTTCAGGAACTGGTATACCTCAGACGAACTACCAGAGTATCAGTCCCAAAAGAAATGAGGTGAGGAGACATGAAATGATATTTAGGAATCCTGTGTTCTCCAAAATATTCTTCCCTGAGAGTGAGACAAGCCATTATAAATAGGAACTGTTACTGAAAAAAGAAATGTTGCTGTTAAGTCTTGTTTTTACTGCAGATCTTACTCTTCCATCTACTCTAAAAGAAAAGGAAAGAATTTCTTCTTGCTTAGAACTATCAAAATGTTACCAAATTGACACTCAGAACAAGGAATGGAATTATTCAGTTTCTTGCCTGACCAACATAATGTTATGTTTCATATTTTAAATTTCCCAAAGGAGCCCTTCTTGGCTCTTCCCACCCTCTATTTCACAGTCACTGCACCCTGGGCCTGTTGTTGCTGCTGTGTCCACCTGGCTGAGAGTCACCACCACTGGCCATTTAGACTCTCAATCATTGCCCCAGGCACCTTCTGTAATTTCTTCTCACTCTAGAGCTACAGGGGAAAGCCCATGGCAGTGAAAACTCATAAGCTTTATGACCCTTCTCATTGTCAGCACTCTTCTTGTAAAAATACTCTTACGGTCCTCTGAAATGCTTAATTTCCTAAGAGTTGCTATTGTGGCTGTTAATGCTCCCTTAGTAAGTATTCCTAACCGATCATGCCTATCAGCAGGAAGTATAGAAATTACTTTTGTGAATAGGATCAAACCTTTTTCTTCTATGAGTCCACCTATATTTTATGTTCTACAGACATGGGGAATGTGTGTGTTCGTGTGTGCATGAGTGCAGGTGTGCATATGTATGCAGGTACTAAAACAATCATTGAGGGTGGTTGATGAGAAAGTAAAAGGCAAGTGTATATGAATGAATAAAGAGGCATATTCCTCTCTACCTGTTATATATACTTCATTGAATAATACTTCGGTAGACAAAATTGGTGCCTTCTGTTTATCTGTGCACAAGAACTCTATTAATTGAGAATAAGAAATTCATAGGAGGCATACCCAACTCCCTATTTTCTAAATTGCTCTTTCCTGCTTCATCTGCATGTATTCCCATTGTCCTCTGTAGAACCCTCCAGACAGCTGCTACCGAACTATCAGAGGTGAAATCTGAGATGAAAACAATTTAACAGCCTAAGACTAGGAAATAAGTTGTCCTGTGGAAATAAGTTGGAGAAGAAAGATGGCTGTATTTGAACCTATATGAAGCACATACTTCAGGATCCAGAAAGATACCACACTGACAAAATGAAAAGAGTGCATTATTACGAAGAGTTGACAGAAATAGTAATCCAAGCTATGGATTGCTGAGTTTGGGTGCTTTTCCACTTTAAGCACAGAAGGAAATTAAAACTGTGGCAAACCTCACTGAGATTCCTCTAAGACCAGTATATTTTAGGAAAAGGTTTGTGATTAGGCCATAGCTAAATACAGGAAGAAATTGGGGAGGACATCCACTTCCTGAATAACAAAAAAAGAAGACTTCCTACAAACAGTGACTAAAAGAAAAATCTATTAGTCAGATAGGTTTCTACTTCTGTAAATTCATTTTCTCATCTCTCAAATGTGTGTACACATTATTCCTGTATCAGTGGGTTGTCATCTGAATTAACTAAAGTAGTATGGAGAACTTTCGCATAGTGTCTGACATGTAGAAGCCACTCAGTAAATCTTGGTCGCTGGAATTGTTATCCTCTGACTGCACCAGAGGCTTTTAGGACCTGGAAAAGAAGTAAAAGTGGAGGTCCACATACAAAATATATAACTATTTAAAAGTTTTAAATCAGTCTAACCAAGTTGTTTATTGATTTTAAATAAAATAGGCTCTCTCTGATTACTTTGGCACAACAGCATAGAAGGCCAGCTTCTAACTCTCTGATGTTTCTCACCTGGAGATGACAGCACAGAGAATGAGGTCCTGGCTGCAGCTCATGGCAATGGGCTTTCCTCTTCTTTGCACACCCTCAGCTCCATCATGCATAAAGTGCTGAGCTTTCACCTTCAGAACACCTCAGCCTACATGTGTCCCCTGCACACAGCAGCCCCTTGGGCAATCCATGAGCCTCAGGATGCACACCAGCACATTCTGTCAACAGGAGAGAGGACTATCTAGTCTCTAAAGGTGGGCATAAGTCTATTGGGAAAAGTTATGGGAAGAGATTAATAGAGGAATTATTATATTAAAAGTGCTAGTGAAAGCCAACTGAGGTCATCAACTAACCAAACACTTGACATCAGTCAGGACTCCCCCTACTTTCTTTTCTTTTTCCCTGAATCATTGACTTTCTCAAGTACAGGAGAGAAATGAACTTGGGGAAAAAAAAAACTCCATAATTTCTTTGAAGCACCTAATGGTGGATTTCATCTTAGAATTTGTAGTAGCAGTGGTGTGTGAATGGGAAAGTTGGTGCAACAAAGATAATTTTGTACCTTGAGGACATTCAGATGATGAAAAGTAGTAGGAACTCTTATTTAAAGAAGGTTCAAAACTAACACTAGTAGGCACTCTTATTTAAAGAGGGTTCAAAACTAACTGAATTTAGCTTAATGAGATAAAAAAGGGAAGCCAAAGAAATGAATATGATTTACAAATAGCTAATTTAGAAAATGAAGAAATCTAGTGTAATGAAAAAGAGGCTTAAAATGTGTATGTAACAGAATTGTCTCTAGTACTCTCAAAAAAAAGATGGTAAAAACTAAAAAATAAATGAAAAATCAGTATAATTCTACCTCAGATGACATTTTCTTCAGTGTTATTATGCCTTTATTTTTAACTAATATTTAGTTAAATATAGAAATTTATTAAATAACATATAAATAAATTAAATATTAGTTAAATATAGAAAAGCAAACTTTTCTAATAATAATTTTTCTACTTCACCAAAATATGTAAATATTTATAATGGACATGAGCAAAAACAGGTTTTTTTCCTCTTCTTAATTAATTCTCTTTGCATAATCACACAGTGAAAAGGTCATCTGAGGAAAGAATGTAGGTCAGTGCTTCCAAGTATACATTTTATTTAAAATAAAGGTTAGTTTTGGTCCCTTTGAGTTTTTAAGTCTTCAAATGCATATGGGTGCTTTCCCCTAAATCTGTGACTGTGTTATACAGAAATAATTTGGTTGAGGTATTTGATGTTACTCTCTAATGAAAACGTTCAGTATACCTAGGATAGATATTAAATAATTTTATATCCTTTACATGGACTGATTGCATCATTCTGTAGGGTAGATTTGACTTTCTGAATTACTGGAGATCACCTTTACATCAAGTAATTTTTTAATAAAATATCTAATTTGGAAAAAAAAAATTTAATTTATGGAAAGGTTGCAAAGATGGTATAAAGAATTCCTATGTAACTTTTTAACCACTGTTCCCTAAAGTTAACATCTTACATAGTCATAATGCATTTGCCAAACTAAGAAATAAACATCCAAAGCTGAGAAATTAACATTACTATATTGTTTACTCTGTTTTTATATGCCAGTAGATGAGAATGTCACTCTCTTCCCCTAGAAATGACTGAGTCTCCATAGAACATCAATGTTCATAAGGAGTTCAACTTCAAAATTAGTAGGGAGGAAAAAGGGCCCCATGCACCTAGAATTAAGTTAATTTGTCCTTCATTATTTTCTGCTTTCAGCAGAAGCCTTTCTCCTGGGCTGACTCACAATTTACACAATTTTGGCTGGGCCATCCTGAGTGAAGTGTAAACTATCGCAAGAATGTCCGAGTAACTTTGAGATACTTCAGCTGCACTGCAGAATAATAGGCAGCACTTAGTAGGTTGGCAGATCCAATAAATACCCATTCATGGAAAACTCTTTGTGGATTGAAAGGCAGAAATTTTAGTTCATAATCCAAGGAGTACTGTGAGGAAGGGACAGTACTGTACTGTCTACAAAGACACTTCAGAAGATAGATCCCAAGCCCTGACTGTGAACAGTTTTGCACATGGCAGAGGAAGCACAGCCTCCCATGGCACTGGGAACTGGACTTGGCAAGACTCCCTGGGAGATCCCAGGGGTCCAGGAGTGGGAGCCTCACCAATGTAAGGTACTGGGTTATTGATGAGAGACAAAGTGCTTTATTGTTGCCACAGATAATTTGGGGTCCTGGTTAGGTATATTGTTTTGACAGGCACAGTTTTTATACACATTCTTTGGAGCTGCATTTGTTACCAGGTTTTAAATATATGATACTAGCTTTTATTAAAATCGCTTAAGTGTCTTTATACCTGTCCTAGAAAGATAAGAATGTACAGTGAGGAGTTTTAAAATAGAAGGCAAAAGCATGGCCCTTAAGGAAAGCAAGTACATACTTTAAATCATAAAGGAAATCAAAAAAGTTTAACAAGACTACCATCATTGTAATTTTTCATCTTTCATTTTAAATTAAATCATGGGAATAAAACAATTTTCTTTTTTCTTTCTCTCTTAAGAGCTTAGTACATTGTAATAACTATGACATTGAGTGATTGCTAAATTAATGAAACCGTTGTTAAGAGTTCTCTACAAGTTTAGAGATAGATTTATAAAAGGTACATTTGGCTGCAGGCAGCTCAGCCCTATTTTTGTCCCTTTTAGTTTTGACAGAGCCTAATTAGGAAACAATTCTGCACAACGGGTCAAATGATAAAATCCCTTGAGAGAGAACTCAGAATATCATGGCACAAAATTGTTTTACATTTAGGAGTTCTCATGGTTCAGAACTCTGATCCTATAATCCAGGATTTGAACCTGCAATATGCAGAGAAAATCATGCACTTCAGACTTCCTAAATATTGGCTTAAGTTACGGAGGCTATGGGTGGTCTTGTGCCATGGGTCTTCTAAAAAAATTCCCTATGTCTTTGAAGGCCAGGAAGGGTCTCCAGAACCTAACACCAACTGCAAAATTTCTCTTCCAAGTTTGGTCATTTGTAGAAAGACTACTTCTACGTTAAGAAACACTGTTATAATTTGAGTATTAGATTAGCCTCTCACCAGTCTGCCTGCTTGGAAGTATCTGGGTACTTCTTTATCACCTTAGAAAGTTATTTAGCACTTACCTAAATTGGTTTTAGGTAAGTTTAGATTTAAATAAGCAATACACATGCTGCTGGAGTGCAAGGATTGGGGCCAGTCATAGTTTTTGCAAGGCTTTTATAATTCTGTTCCTTACAGTTTAGAGTACTGTAATAATGGTTTCATTAATTTGTGTATCATTCATTGTCATCTTTGCTATAAATTACTGGACTTTTAATGGGTTGAGGGAAAAAGGAAAAGTATTCCTATGATTTAATTTTAAATGAAAAATTGCATAGTTAGTAACTGTTGATTTTGGGGGGGAGGGTATTAGTACAATTTTCATCTGATGTAAGGCTATTTTTGTGATGAAAGTATACGTCTGTTTTCATAATCTTTGTGACAAGAAAGATAAACATATTTAAATATTGTGTGATGGATTAGGTTACTTATGAAATTGAAGAGAATCTTGAGTATGAATATGAGTTACTATGGTGCATTATTATAACAGTCGACTTGGTGCCTTATTAAGAATTTTCTCCATTCACCTCCTTTTTCAGACAGGGACAGCTGTCTCGGATATTTTGTGTCAGCTGGGACCCACCTCACGTGGCAGCCTTTCACAAGGTGCCCACTTGCTTTCTGCCTCAGAGCCTAGCTTCTTAGGCAGAAACTAGAGAAGCAGGAGAGAGCCACTACTACTCTCTTCCATTCTGCATTTTCAGTATAATATTTGCACAGCTAGTATCCTTATTTGTAGAAAACTAAAAAGAAGAAATCATCCTTGAAACACGTTTGAGCCAATATTTCAACCCAGGTCTCTCTGCTGTCCACTCTGGCTCAAATACTGAGACACCCACCCCTCTGTCCAACTGGAAATATATTTGTGTGTTTATTCAACAAATGTTTATGGAGAGTTTACGGAGTATGAAATGTGTTGTAGGTACTGAGATGAGGTTGTAGCTGTGAAACAAAATCCTTGTCCTTGAGGAACTTCTAGGTTTTTGAGGGAGAAAGGTAATCCACAAGTAAAACATCAATATTGGTAGGAAGTTCTACAGAAGAAAGCAAAATCGGAAATGCCAGTTTGGGTGCAGAGATTATAATTTTAAATAGAGCAGCCAAGAAGTCCTCTCTAAGAAGGTAGCACTGGAATAAAAACTTGAAAGTCATGTAGTTCTTTGGGGGAAGAAAATTCTAGGCAGAGGGAATAGCAAGTATAAAGAATGAAGACTGGTCTCTTCCAAGTTTGAGCAAAGCTCAGCAATGAAACCAATGCCTGAACTGAAACCAACTATTCTTTGTGTCTAAGTTTTTCTTTTTTAAAATAAAGGCAATACTATTAGAAGTATCATTTTTAGGATTGAATAATCATTTTCTGTAAGACAAATAGTATATATTCACTAAGTGCTGGCTGGCTCGTATTATCATTGCTCACTGTTTCATCTATTCCACTTTACAAGGAGGAGACATCAGTGAAAACTTTAGATACAGAAAATTGGGCATCTGAAAGAAAATTGCCACTGTTACACATGTCTGGAGGTCTCTCTCATCAGAGTCTTGGCTTTTCCTCAGCCTTCAGTTGCATTAGCAATGGCCTCATTTTGTTATTCTGGCTTTGGTGTCTGGTGTATGCCATGTACCAGCCATTGAAAATTATCTTTTTGGACTCCCCTTTTTGGAAGGGGAGTATATTATTGTTTTTAAAAATCTAGTCACAAAGGAAGTGTAGTACAGGATGCTTTATAAGAAGAAGAACTGATTTGTTTTGGGTCGGCCAAGTCTAAGATATGTAAAAATTTTCTAGGTGAAAAATGAGAAAAAAGAAACCTCTAGGCAAAGAAAGTATCCTATTTGAAATTCCTAAGGCAGTAGGCAAACAGTTTGTCCCTTCCTCAGGCAAAATTTGGCAATGTCTAGATACATTTTTGATTGTCACAAGGGGGAAATGCTCCTGACATATAATAGGTAGAGGCCAGGGATGCTGCTTAAATATTCTGCAACACACAGGACAATCCTCACCAAGAACTATCTGGCCCTTAAATATCAGTGGTGCTGAGACTGAGAAACCCTGCTGTCGGGCAAGTTCTGCCATATGAGAATAAGAGAGGATCCCTGTGACTAGCTCTTATTATCACAGGATTGCTAAGACAAACAGAATCTAGATCATATAGGACTCTATAGGTTTGATTAGATTGTGTCATAAATTCGAATAGACACTGAATTTGAAGTCACTGAAGCTTTTTTAGTCAGTATGGGTAATGCAGGGTGAGGCTGTGGGGGACAGGTGGCTTTGGCAAAACTTGACTTATATTTGGAATAGATTGTTATAAAGGGGGTTTCACCTGAAGCACTTTAATTTCAAAGAAAAGTGCTAATATGGAACCAATTTGTGGACTGTTAAAACATTCTGTCACAACAAAGTGTAAAAGAGCCAATGGGTACAAATTAGAAGGGTTTTAAAGAGGATTTCTCTGGAGGTAGATACTCCATCAGGTTCTCTTCATCCCTCCTAGTGGAGTCAGTCTCAGTAAACCCCATCTAACTCAAAGGCGGGAGTGGAGGTTTAAGAAATTCACCTGGAGATCTTCATACGTGTCTCCTGCTTTGTTGGACACTGTATGTGACTCATGTCAGAGAGGTTTAAAGGGCATAAGGCTGACTGAAGTGGCTGTTAATCACAGACCAGTGGACTGCAATTTGAGGAAATCTAGTGGTCTCTGAGTTAGCCAGGGCAAAACACACAGTGTGAGGGCCAAATATATGAGCTCTCCAAGGAGGGCAGCGGGGATGCCAGGTGGGAGAACATGAGCTGCTTTGCCATTATTTTAGATCCTTCAAACAGAACAAAGTGGCCTCAGCAAAAAGAAATGGAAGTTAGATTATTAACCATGCAGGGGATGTGGAGGAGGTCAAAATGAGCTGCATTGGCGATGCACTTGACCATGTCAGGGTACTGTGGTTGAAATATCTCCAGTGTTGGGGTTAGGGGTGGAGGGCAGTGTTAGGAGGAACCTCTGAAGAATGAAGCAAGCAGCCAAGAGAGAAGTGAATTTTAAAAATATGACAAAACTAGAAATTACTATTTGGGATTTTCTTACTGTGATGCATTCAAATAAAAACTATCTTCCTCTCCTTACCTCTTCTGCCTGGTGCTCCAAATAAGAGGGCTAGAGAACATGCATAGTAAGATAGAACAGAAAGAGAAAAGGCTGTCACCGAGAAAGGAGTGAAGGATTTGCCTCCCCTTTCCTTCTGATAGGCTTTCTTCTTGTACCACTTAGCTATGGCAGGGAAGAAATTTCAACTTTCAGTTACATTAGGAGTTTTGATGAAACTAGCATTTTCATTAATGAACTAAAACTTTTTTTTGAGCAAAGAGCTAAATGAAAGAATACATGTAAAGATAAATTTCAGACTTCTTTGTGATAACATCATTTTGATCATTTTAATTCATTGTAACAGTTATTGTTTTACATGTCGAACCAAGTGTACTAAAACAGGGCTCCATTTTGGACAATAGTTTGGAAGGGGGAGCAACATGTTTGTAAAGATATAGTATAGCATGTCTTGAACATTAGAGGAAGTGTTAGACTAAGGCAAGAACCCCCAAATAAGGGTGGCTAAAAACCGCAAAAAGATTCTTCTCCATCATTTCCAAGTTCTTTGCAGGGGGCAGCGGAGTTTTGTTTACTCAATTCAGTCAAGGATCCAAGTTGATAGCAAAGCCGCATACTTGTACCTTGTCATTTAATGAGCAAGAAAGGAAGTGAATTCCAGAGGGGCTGGCAATTAAATTATCCAATCCTGAAATGGCCCACATCACGTTCACTAACATCTCTTTGGTCAGAAGTAGCCACATGGCCCCATCCTCCCATAAAGGGACCAGGAAGTGTAATTCCATCTTGTTCCCAATAACTTATAAAAGTATATTTCTTTCTAGAGGAAATCTTTGAAGAAAACTTTAAGTTCAAAACTAATATTTAGCTTTTACTAGCATCTGCCTTCTATAATTGATTATTTTAAACATATGCCTACATATAATATTAGATGCCATAAAATCACTTTGTAGTTCATATTATTTGTGGATTTGAAAATAGACTAGGATTTGGTTTCAGGTACAATAATTTGTAATATGAAACAAAGACCAGTCAGTTCTCTACTATGTTTTAAGATAAATGAGAGAAAAAGATCCAAGTGAAAATAATACGTAATTCAATATGTATACAAATGCTATTCTCCTAACAGTAAATTATGTTCTACCAAGTCAATGCCAACATATTTGGGATACAGCAATGTAAAGTTGCAGGAGGTGGGACAATGAACTGAGAGTTAAAAACCATTCATAAAATATAATCAACTCTAAATTTGTGAATTCTTGTTAGAATAGCAAATCAGTGAATAGCTGCATCTCTAATATAATGTCCCCATTTATCTATTAAATATTAAAATGTGCCTGTCTTTTCACTCTTAAATTGAAAAAAATCATCAATTTATTTCATGTAGATATGTAAAAACACAGTTGGAAAATTGCATTGTGATATCACATAATAAATGCTGGTACCAAATAGCTTTGAATAAGAAATTTAAAATGATGTGCATTTAAGGTTTGCCATTTATAATACATACCACCTAAGATTTTTGTTAATCCTCAGAGTTACAAATGTGACCATAGTTGGGACTTTTACCTTGCATTTGCATGGTTCTGCATACTATGTATAGATTTCAAGAAGACTGTAAAAGTCCTGAAAATTTCGGCATACTCCTTTACATGTGTTTCATGTATGTATTTTAGAATAGAAGGTTTATGACTCTCATCAAATTCTCAAGATACCCATGACCCAAAGAAAATTAAGAACTACTGCTCTATGTATCCACCTCATGTAGTTCATAAAGCTCCTTACAGACTATTGGCTCTTGTGTCTACATATCTTTTTAGTGCTTTCTAATTTTGTTTTTACAGACATGAGAGGAAATACTTTTTAGTACTTGACTAGGATTCCTGCATGCATGTTAATAAGTAGAGAATGATGAAGCAACATTAAGCTGGGGGTAGTAGGGATTTCAGGTGAACTCAAGTGTTAGTAGAAATTGCACACCTCTTCTTTACCAGTGATTCCAGGTCTTTGCTTTTGTATTATTTGCAAAAGGTTAAGAATGTAATCATTAATAATTACAAGGATAGATATAGTCCATGTTTTACACTAGCTTATAGGAAAAGGTCAATATTTTGTCAAGTGCTCATATTTGATTTTTTTTTTTTTTTGAAACAGAGAATTTGATTGATACCTGTAGGTTCTGGGTCCCTTGCTCTTCCATTTCTGTCCTGATTCATATTGTCTATATCACCTCAGCAGTGGTTGAACAAGATATGAAGTTAAGGATTATGAACAGACAAAAAGACTTAGGAGACATCATCATACTGACTGATTCCCAGGAGACATGAGTCTAACCCTTTCTGGCACAAATTCTACCCAGTTTAGAACTGGCTTCCTCATTTACCAGGAAAAATACTTTTCTGCTGTACAAGTAGGATTCTTGGGAATTCCCTTGTGGTGCAGTGAGTTAAGGATCTAGTATTGTCACTGCTGTGGCACAGGTTTAATCCCTGGCCCTGGAACTTCTGCATACCACGGGCAAGGCCAAAAAAATAAATAGATAAGTTTCAAATGAAAGGTATATATTTGATGTTTACAGCCAGTGTCATAAAGTGGTATTAGGACTACCAAATATATTCATTTATGTGACACATTTGCAGATGGTGACCTTCTATATGATAATCTTTTGCTGCATTTCCTTAGAAAATTCTGTTTTTCTGAAGTCTGTTGCTCCACGACTTTTGGTTCTCGAGATTTATGCTCCCATGCAGTCTGGGCCTGAGCTTCATTAGCACCTGATTTACCATGAGTGCAGATGGTTATTGGAAATAAAAAGTCAGCCATTTCCTATGATTAAATCTCTCATGGGCTGCATCTCCCTCTTAGCTATTTCCTTACTATTGCATATGATTCATTTGCAAGCAGAATAGTGATTATTATATGACTGTTAAATCTAAAGTGGAAAGGAAAGTAGATTATTAGAAAAAGTCTAGTAGCTTATTAATATATATTATGTGCTACAATGAAATGATTTTACTGAAGTATTAGCAGGATGATAGATTTATGGATGATGAGAGACAATTACTCTATTGTGACGATTGAATATAACAAAAAGAATTCAGAATTTTTCTTTTCCTTTTTTCTTCTTGCTTGACTTGCTTTAAGGGGTTATTGCTTAAACCAATAATCTCCCCCAGATGCCTCCTCATCCTTCTGAGAAATCATATTATTGTGAGTCTAATAGGCAAAGGAGGGGAACTCCAAGGTTGTTAATTTGCTATGTCTATTTTTTTGATCTGAAGGGAAAGCAAGATTTTGTTCCCAACAGAAATATTTCAGTACTTTTATCCGATTGGAAATTATTACTGTTACTTTTTCACTCGACACTTTTATGTGAACAGTGAGAGTTTGAGAAATTTTATCTCCCTTTCAGAACTTTGCATAGTCTTTATATTATACTGAATTACTGAAGTTGAAGACCATATAGTAGAGTCAACTTGTAGCAGAAACTTGTTGATTTGCCTGGATATTACTATATTTAATTGCCCTATCAAATTCCCTTTCTTCTATATAAAACTCTAAATTGTTCAGTTGAAATACAGATACAGCCACAATTACCAGAGCTCTTTTCTCTCTAATTCATTTCCATTATTAAATTTATTTAAGTTACTTAGTTTTAGCTGTGAGGTTTGAATATGCAAGGTTTAACAATGAAATTCAAGCACTGGTCTGCTTATACTTTAAGAATGTGTTTTGCTGCTATTTCCTGAATGCTCATGCGGTAAATAATTGCATCAAAAAGAGATAATGCATATATATAAAGAGATACAAATTCAGCTTAAACACAGCTACTAATAGTATTAATCATAAGACAAATAGTCTATACAGCTAAGTGTCTGACCCTAACCTAGCAGCACTTACACTGAACTAACATTCTCACATATAAGTGATATCATATGATATTTGTCCTTCTAGGTTCTTTGGCCTTGTGTATCTACTTTTTGGCTTTGTGTATCTACTTTTTGCCATAGGGTCTTTGTGCTGAGTGTCACCTATGCCAGAAATATGCTTGCCTCCTAGTAATTATACCCTCTCATGAAATATTTTCACTTTTTCTCCTTTCACATAGTACCATAGCAGTTTTGCGATGTGTATTTGAGGAATTAGTATCCTTCCACTATTCTGTAGGGCATCACCTATAAGAATGAGTTTATGGAAGCTTTTACTGACTTTCGTATATGTGGAGCTTAGCATACTCTAAGGTATATAATACCTTTTTGTGTCTTTTATCCTTTTCCACATAGAATACCACACCAAAACTTAGTGTCTAAATGCAACAGCAGTTCATTATTTTTCATATTTCTCTGGGCTTAGCTAGGTAGGTCTTCAGCTGCAATAAGCTGATGGATGAGCTGGGCCTGAGCTCAGCCAGGATATTAGATCTTTCTCTTCTCATCATTTTCCACTCTGGGCTTCTTCACAACAAGTTCTCAGGACAGTGCTCCAATAGAGGAAGTGACATTTACAAAACCATTAAAGCCTAGGCTGCATCATTTCTATTACTTTCTGTTGGTCAAAGTAAGGCCAGTCCAGATGGAAAGGTGTGATGGAAAAGATTTATTTCTGGAAGGGAGATGTAGCATAGTTCCTTTGCATAGGGCCATGCACGCAGGATTGGAAAGAATCTGTGTCCGTTAATAATCTACCACTGTAGTCAATGATACTTTCATTAATTACAAATGCAGTTACACTTTACTTTAAAGACTAGTGCAGGAATTGGCTGATTTAAATATTTTATGCTTGGTTGTAATTGTTTTGGGGTTTTATTTTATTTACACTCTGCTCTTAGAATAAGAGATGAAGAGAGTGATACATTAATTCTAAATGATGATAAGCAATCTAATCTCACATTTAGATAAATAAAGGCTATGAGCAATATAAGAGTAGGAGCCTTTATTTTATTTTATTTTGTACTTTTTAGGGCTGCATCGCAGCCTATGGAGATTCCCAGGTTAGGGGTCAAATCAGAGCTATAGCCGCTAGCCTACACCACAGCCACAGCAATGCAGATTCAAGCTGCTCCTGTGACCTACACCACAGCTCATGGCAACGCCAGATCCATAACCCACTAAGTGAGGCCAGGGATCGAACCTGCATCCCCATGAATGCTAGTCAGATTCATTTCCACTGAGCCATGATGGGAACTCCATAAACTTTATTTTACTCACAAATGAATTTCTAGCAACTGGAACAGTGCCTGGAACATAAGAAATATTCAATAAATATTTGTTGAATGAATGAATGAGCAAAAATAATAGGCATTCCTTTCTTTGGTCTTTCCTTTTATGATTTTTTTTTTTTTTTGTCTTTTTTTGCTATTTCTTTGGGCCGCTCCCGCGGCATATGGAGGTTCCCAGGCTAGGGGTCGAATCGGAGCTGTAGCCACTGGCCTACACCAGAGCCACAGCAACTCGGGATCCGAGCCGTGTCTGCAACCTACACCACAGCTCACGGCAACACCGGATCGTTAACCCACTGAGCAAGGGCAGGGACCAAACCCGCAACCTCATGGTTCCTAGTCGGATTCGTTAACCACTGCGCCACGACGGGAACTCCCCTTTTATGATTTTAAGGAAGTTATTTTTTGTTTTTATCTGCCTCAAATGATCAGGTCCTAAATTTTTAGAGAAAGAGATGAATGAGAAATAGAGGTCCTACTCATGTATGTGATTCCATGAATCCATAATAATGAATTCTGGCAAGATTGAGCAACACTGAAACATGTAAATGTGAATAATCTTATGATTATTCTTCATGTGACCACTCACTAAATAGAACCTCTAAGGGACTTTGTTTCCATATTGATAGATTAAAAAAAATAACAATGAGATATCCTTTGTAACCTCTATAATTTTTTCAGCATAGGAAAACTCTCTTGAGTCAATAACCTAAATGAGTGACTATAAATATCCAGTAGTATTCTGGATGAAATGACTTCAATGCCATATCTAGGTTCAGACTGTAGCACTACTTCTGTGGACAAGAGTATCTGGTTTTTTTTTTTGCTCAACTGAAAAATACAGATGACTTTTTATTTAAATTTTGGAAAGCGATATGTTGATGATGATTTTCATATAGCAAGAATATTGGTTTATTCATTTGTGGATGGTAAAGCAAGTTGAAAATAGTTTATTTTGGAGTTCCCATCTTGGCTCAGTGGAAACAAATCTAATATCCATGAGGACACAGGTTTGATCCCTGGTGTCACTCAGTGGGTTATGGATCCAGCATTGCCGTGAGCTGTTGTGTAGGTCGAGATGTGACTCAGATCTGGCATTTTTGTGGCTGTAGTATAGGCCGGCGCTTCAGCTCCAATTCATCCCCTAGTTTGGAAACTTCCATATGCTCTGGGTACAGCTCTAAAAAAAAGGCAAAAAGAAAAGAAAATAGTTTTAGTTTATGAAACATCTTCAACTATAATTTATCGGCATTTATTGTCTGCTTATTTGGGCATAATTTCAAACAGGAAAAAGTAGTATATGGGCTAGGCATTTTTTTTTAAATAGAAGAATAGGTAACACTGCAGAGTAAAGAAGAGGAAATGTTTCTTTCTCATCTTAGACTTATCCAGTATGTATTTGAAGGCACTAGCACAATGATTAATCCTCAAGTAATAATGCCTACATCTGTCAATTAGTTTTTATACAAGTCACCCTGAATATTTTATATAAACTATAGCATCTTGACTGTAAATAAAAACAGATCATGATATTTCAGGGAGTTGTCTAGGTCCCTCAGGATATAAATCAGTGACAAAAAATGCAATCTAAATAATAATGGATTTACTGATTCATGTGTTAGACTACATAATTCTTCAATTTGATTAAAAATATCAATATTTTCAGTATAACTCAGGTAGACTGGTTCCTAGCTTTATTGTTTTTATATGAGATAATTAATGTGTTTATAAAACCACCCCTCCAGCATTGGAAAAAGGAGGATTGCCCCATTTTTTAATTCTAGTGTGAAAGAAGTTTTAAGGTGAACAGCATTTTCAAAATGCAAAGTTGCGCTTCTTGTTACAGAATTGAAAAAGGACTGCTGATGTGTGAAGAAAAATAAAAAGTGAAACACTTAACTAATTTTCAGAGAATAGAAACAAGTTTTATTAGAAATATTTTTTTAAGTTGTGAAGCCGTGGTAGTCTTTACAGAATATAGGTAAGGGAAATAATGTGTGAAGGAGCTAGAGAGGTGTAGTTTTTTTCTTTATTTTTGCAAGTTTTACAAAATATAGCATCTAAAAATTTGTTAGAAGAAATAGATTTAAAGTATAGCAAGGTATAGTATGTTCTAATGATTCATAATTATTGATTTAAAATTATTCTACACACTGAGGATTGTAATGGAAAAGAATTAATTGGCCTTTTAGTGATGAAAAGTAGACGCGTTTTTCAAAAATATTTGTATTATCTCCTTTTTCACATGTTGAACTCCTTATGTTGCATTTGAAACTGCTTTGTCTAGTGATTTCAGATGCTATAAATATTTTAATATGCATAGCAAATGACGTTAAACCGAGTTAGTTTAATAATGTTGACTCCTTTTCTCAGTTGTTAGATGCACAAAGTTACCAGTTAATTAATATTCTAGTTGTAAAGCGTTGTCCATGAGCCAGGACAGAAACCTGGAACCATTTTTACTGTAAGTCTACTGAAATTATTACATTAACTTCCCTGAAACTAAGTTGGGTGCTCCTTAAATATCCCTCAAACCATATTAACACTAAAGAGCCTTTATATTCTTACGTCTTTTGCTTAATTAGTTGATTTTTTTTCTGGGAAAAAAAAAAAAGATAGAGAGAGACAGAGAAAGAGAAACAGAGCCAGAGACAGAGAGACAGAGATAACTAAAAACGTCAGCTGGTGAATTGTAGAAAGAGAGGGGATGTAGCGAACATTTCTCTCCCTCTCCAGCTCAGTATGTTGAATGTGTGTTATCCAGCTTTTGTCCCAGCAACCGGTAATTTCCAGCATCCTCCCAGGGAGCAGCATCTTGAGTGTGTGATCATAGTCCATTCTCATCCTCACTTCTGGTGAATGGAAAATCATAATTGTATCATGGTACCCAGAAGTGATCAGGCTCTTATACAAGCTATCGAATAGTAAAATGTATATATACCACTTAAAATAAAGAAGAAGGGGTAGTAATTCCTTTACAGAGGGTAGAATGCACCCTGTCTGTAATTCAGGACATATTCATGATAACATACTCTATACTCCATGGAAAGCCTAATTAAATCCAGCTTGCTTAGTAACTATTTAATTAGAACAAAGGAAAGGAGGTAGGTTGAGGAAGTCTGTTACCAAGAGTCTTTGCAAAAGCTGGCCAGTTTCCCTGCATAAGGAAATTTTGCTCTTCTCTTTTTAAATTGTGTTTTATTAAAGTATAGTAGATTGAAAGTGTTGTGCCAATTTCTGCTGTACAGGAAAGGGACTCAGTGATACACACACACACACATACACACACACACACACACACACATATTCTTTTTTGTATATTATTTTCCATCATGGTCTATCCCAGGTGATTGGATGTAGTTCCCTGTGCTATACAGTAGAACCTTATTGTCTATCCCTTCTAAATGTAGTAATTTGCATCTATTAACCCAAAAATCCAAGTCCATCCCACTCCCTACCCCCGCTCCTTGGCAACCACTTGTCTGTTCTCTATGTCTATGAATCTGTTTCTGTTTTGTAGATAAGTTCATTTGTGCCATATTTTAGATTCCACATATGTGATATCATATGATATTGGTCCTTCTCTTTCGCACTTATTTCACTTAGGATGATAATCTCTAGTTGCATCCATGTTGCTGCAAATAACATTATGTCATTTTCTATGACTGAATACTATTCCATTTGTATATATATAGCGATTTCCTTTTATTATGTTCACTCACATCATCCTGTAAAATTCCTTTTTAGAACTTATTACAATTAATATGAAATCATTTCATATATTTCTCCTAGCTAGAGATTAAGCATAATGCAAGCAGACACTTTTACCCTATGTATAAATGTAGTTCATTGCCTATCACAGTACCATGTATAGAGCAGGTGGTCAGAATGTAGGAGAAATGATATTTTTTTCCCGCTAGAGAGGTAAACAGTCTAGTTCCCATGATGTTCAGAGCTAGGCACAGAGACGTGCTAATTTCTGCATTTGTAGTGCCTTTCTCTTTTTGTTTTTTAAGAATACTGAAGAGAATTTTTGTGTTGTGAATATTTTCTATTTATGAATACAATAATCCGCTTTAAAGTAGAGCTTTATTCTCTATTGAGGCATAAAAACTTAATTACATTTTCACTATCAATTTTGACTAGGCTTTACATGTTTGTATTTGTGAGAAATACTCTACCTGAAGTATTTCTGTGTATAACCTCAGACATTATGGTATATTTTATTAATGCAAATATCACCCACTGTCTCTATTTCTGAGTTATTGGATGTGGGACAGGGGAAGGTGAGAAGTATGAACTTACTAGCTGCTCACTAGTCTATTCCGACTTTATTGACTGTGAAAAAGCATCAGTTGCAAAATGGGGACACTTAAAAGGGATGTTTTGTTATTTTTTTCTCAAGATTATTTCAAGAATATGAACATGGAAATAATCCTTTAAAAATTCAGAGGGAATTCAAAAAACTAGATGAAGAAGGCATATTCATTTTTTTTTTTTTTTTGGTCTTTTTGCTATTTCTTTGGGCCGCTTCCGCGGCATATGGAGGTTCCCAGGCTAGGGGTCCAATCGGAGCTGTAGCCACTGGCCTACGCCAGAGCCACAGCAAGGTGGGATCCGAGCCGCATCTGCAACCTACACCACAGCCCACGGCAACGCCGGATCGTTAACCCACTGAGCAAGGGCAGGGACCGAACCCGCAACCTCATGGTTCCTAGTCGGATTCGTTAACCACTGCACCACAACGGGAACTCCCATATTCATATTTTTATATCGAGTCACAAACACAAGGGATTATGCTGAACAGAAATTCTCCACCTTAACTCTTTTATTTCAGTTTACCATCAGATTTCACATCTGGAAAAATAGACTTGTATTAACATACATATCACGTCATTTATATTTTCCAAATATCTCATTGATAATATATGTGAAAATTGTCTTATAATCTATACTGGACTGTGATAACAATATGCTTTTGATTGCAAGTAAAAGAAAACACAAAATAAATAATGAGTCTATTTACAAATCTCATGTGAGTAGACATCCAAAAATGGACTATTTTAGAATTGATTGGTTAGGAAATTCCGCTCTCCCTGAAAAAACAGGGAAAAAAACGAAATTGCTTTCACACTGTACAACTATCTTTTTCCAAATGAAAATCCTCCCTAGAAGCCCAGAGTATATTTTTCTCAGGTCCCATTTGGTCAGTGCTAAATTGCATTGTCATCCCTAGTTAGCTTATTTAAGGAGAGAGGTATTAAAAATACTTTAAAATAGAATATGAATAACAGAGCCATTTAATGATAACCATCTGAACTGTAACGTTTCCTTTATGATTTAGAAAAAAGTTGCATTAATTATTATATTTAATACGAGACAAAATGGGAAAAAAGCTAGAATATCTTGAGTCAGATTCTGCTGTTTCTCATATGATATTGGGCAAGTGGCTTCTAAACTTCATTGGGTTCAACTGTGACAGTACCATGCTTAATAACAATAGCAAATATTGCTGTCACAAATTTCATTTAATCTCCCTGACTTTAGTTTTCTTAGGGAAATTTTATGATTATGAGGTATTTATTTTTTAACAGTAGAGATCTACTGTATTTAGTTCAAAACATGCTTAGATATCTTGAAAGATTTTATAGGTTTAGTTTTACATTTCATATAATTATTAATTTATCATTGGTCTTAGAGGACTTAATATATATGTTATATATGTATTTCTTTAGTGTAGACTCTGTGATGTGGCATTACTACTGCCTTTATATTTTTCCATTCTAACTCTCCTAATTATTTTTATATGTAGTACAAAGCAGAGAAAAGGAACATTTAGGAAATCAATAATTGATTATTAATAAGATAGAAAGTTCTTATATACAAAAATACTCTCACATAACCACATTTTTTTCTTCTTTCAAGAGAATTGAAAAAACATACTAAAATATTTGGTCTTTTAAAGCATCTTTTTCATATGTACTTACATATGAAAAACTTACTTTGCTCTTGTAAAAGTAATTTGGGTTAAAAATTATTTTTTTAGAACATCCATCTTTTTTTGCATACTAAGATGCATTATTTTATGATTCTGTCTGAAGTTTCTATAGCTTGTTTCATTGTCTCATGGGGCCTTAGCAAGCATATCTTATGAATGAGTATTAGATACCAGAACTTTAATATGTCATTTTAAAAAATTATATCTTTATGTCTTGTTTGCAAACATGAAAAATGTTTTCTCTCTTTGGTGTGAATATAAAATGGCCCCACAGTAGTCATTACAGCCATGTTTCTTCCTTATGAGATTACATTATCAACATTGTTCTCTTGCTATGAGAGAGTATGAATTACTATTAAAAAACACATGGGTTTGAGGGTTTCAATAAAATGTTCCTTTTATAAAATATAATTATATAGAATATAGGATTGTTTCTGCCACTAGTATGTTCATATGGATAGTAATTATCGTAAAATTATGGTTTCAAATTTCTCTAAGCAAATAAATAACTGTACTAAAATTTTGATAGTAGATTTTTTTATAAATTAGAATAGGAGGTCCCATTCATTCCAATATCTCAAACTTTGAACAAATTTTTTCATAAATATTTACTGGTGAATTAACAGTTGCCGGTCAAATTTAAATTGCTGGTTTCACTTGAGTTAGGTATGGACTTAGTTCTTAGTGACTGGCTATTACTAGTCCATACAGATGGCATTTAGTTTACAGGTGACATCAAAAAGTGACAAGCAATGTAAACTACAAGTGTCCCCCTCCTCCATATTTTTACCCCATGCTAACCTATGGTTGTTGCAGTGATGAGGTCTAGCTGCCCAGCCAGTGTTCTCTTTTTGCAGCTACCCAATGAATGCTTTCTCCTTCGCATTGCTTGAACTGCAGCTTTCAGATGCTGCTCATCCCCTGTTGAAATCAGATGTTATCAGTGCCCTTCCATTTGACTTGTGAGAGATTTTTAAGAGTAATACCTCACTACGTTTAAGAACAAATTAGTAACCATATGGCCAGTGTGTGGTGTAGTGTCTCTGCAATGAAAATAAAATGGATTCTATGACATAAATATACTACTTTAAACACTTACCATATTGCCATAAGTCAACAGGGCTGCATCTTTCATTGCCACTATTGTTAGCCAAATTCAGAATTCCTGCTGTGTTTCTGGCGTATTCCACTGAATTGTAAGACTGAATTTTTTGGATAAAATAAAGTTATTGAATTGTTACAAACATTGTTCTCCTTAAAAAAAATAATTTTAAGAAAAGTTTTCTCTGGATATTTGCCCAAGAGTGGGATTACTAGGTTATATGCTATGTACAGTTTTCTAAGTATCTCCATACTGTTCTTCATAGTGTAGTATATATACACAGTGGAATACTACTCAGCAATAAAAAATAACGAAATAATGCAATTTGCAGCAACATGGATGGAACTAGAGACTCTCATACTGAGTGAAGTGAGTCAGAAAAAGAAAGACAAATACCACATGATATCACCTATATCTGGGATCTAATATATGTCGCAAATGAGCCTTTCCACAGAAAAGAAAACCATGGACTTGGAGAACAGACTTGTGGTTGCCAAGAGGTAGGGGGAGGGAGTGGGATGGATGGGGTGCTTGGGGTTAATAGATGCAGACTATTGCCTTTGGAATGGATTAGCAATGAGATCCTGCTGTGTAGCACTGGAAAATATGTCTGGTCACTTATGATGGAGCATGATAATGTGAGAAAAAAGAATGTATACATATATGTGTAACTGGATCACCATGCTGTACAGTAGAAAATATGCCACATTAACAAAAGTCAAAAACCACATGATCATCTCAATAGATGCAGAAAAAGCATTTGACAAAGTCCAACATCCATTCATGATAAAAACTCTTACCAAAGTGGGTATAGAGGGGACATACTGTAACATAATCAAAGCCTTTTATGACAAACCCATAGCAAATATAATACTCAATGGAGAAAAGCTGAAAGCCTTCCCACTAAAATCTGGAACAAGACAAGGATGCCCACTCTCACCACTGTTACTCAACATAGTACTGAAAGTCCTAGCCACAGCAATCAGATAAACAAAAGAAATAAAAGGCATCCAAATAAGAAGAGAAGAGGTAAAACTCTCACTGTATGCAGATGACATGATACTATACATAGAAAACCCTAAGGACTCAACCCCAAAACCACTTGAACTGACCAACAAATTCAGCAAAGTAGCAGGATGTGAGATTAACATTCAGAAATCTGTTGCATTTCTGTATACTAACACTGAAATACTAGAAGAGGTATACAGAAATACAATACCTTTTAAAACTGCACCCCAAAAAATCAAATACTTGGGACTACACCTGACCAAGGAGGGGAAAGGACTTGTATGCTGAGAACTCTAAAACATCAATCAAGGAAATTAAAGAGGTTTCAAAGAAATGGAAAGATATCCCATGCCACTGGGTTGGAAAAATAAATATTGTAAAAATGGCCATACTACCCAAAGCAATCTATAGAGTCAGTGCAATCCCTATCACATTACCCATGACATTTTTCACAGAACTAGAACAAACAATCCGAAAATTGTTACAGAACTGCAGGAGACCCAGAATTGCCAAAGCAATCCTGAGGAACAAAATCTAAGCAGGAGGCATAACTCTCCCAGACATCAGGCACTATCACAAGGCCATAGTCATCAAGACAGTGTGGTCCTGGTACCAAAACAGACATGTAGACCAATGGAACAGAATAGAGACCCCAGAAAGAAACCCAGACACCTCTGGTCAATTAATCTTTGACAAAGGAGGCAAGAACATAAAATGAGGAAAAAGTCTTTTCAGCAAGCATTACTGGGAAACCTGGACAGCTCCATACACATCAATGAAACTAAAATACACTCTCACACCATGCACCAAAATAAATTTGAAATGGCTGAAAGACTTAAATATAAGACAAGACACCATCAAACTCCTGGAAGAGAACACAGGCAAAACATTCTCTGATATCAACCTTATGAATATTTTCTAAGGTCAGCCTCCCAAAGCAACAGAAATCAAAGCAAAAATAAACCAATGGGACCTAATCAAACTGACAAGCTTTTGCAAAGCAAAGGAAACCAAAAAGAGAACACAAAGACAACTTACAGAATGGAGAAAATAGTTTCAAATGATGCAGCTGACAAGGGCTTAATCTCTAGAATATACAAACAACTTATACAACTTAACAGCAAAAAAGCCAACAACCCAATGGAAAAATGGGCAACAGATCTGAATAGACATTTTTTCCAAGGAAGATGTGCAGATGGCCAACAAGCACTTCAAAAAAACGCTCAACATCCCTGATATTAGAGAAATCCAAATCAAAATACCACGAGATACCACCTCACACCAGTCAAAATGGCCATCATTAATAAGGTCACAAATAACAAATGCTGGTGGGGGTGTGGAGAAAAGAGAACCTTCCTGCACTGTTGGTGGGAATTGAAGCTGGTACAACCACTATGGAGATCAGTATGGAGATACCTTAGAAATCTATACATAGAACTCGCATATGACCCAGCAACCCCATTCTTGGGCATATATCTAGACAAAACTTTCCTTGAAAAATACACATGCACCTGCATGTTCATTGCAGCACTGTTCACAATAGCTAAGACATGGAAACAACCCAAATGTCCATCGACAGACGATTGGATTAGGAAGAGGTGGTATATATGCACAATGGAATACTACTTAGCCATAAGAAAGAGCAAAATAATGCCATTTTCAGCAACATGGATGTAACTAGAGACTCTCATACTGAGTGAAGTGAGTCATAAAGAGAAAGACAAACACATATGATACGATATCACCTATATCTGGAATCTAATAATCTAAAGGCACAAATGAACCTTTCCTCAGAAAATATCATGGACTTGGAGAATAGGCTTGTGGTTGCCAAGGGGGAAGGGGACGGAATGGGATGGATTGGGAGCTTGGGGTTAATAGATGCAGACTGTTGCCTTTGGAATGGATTAGCAATGTGATCCTGCTGTGTAGCACTGGGGACTATGTCTGGTCACTTATGATGGAGCATGATAATGTGAGAAAAAAGCATGTATACATGTGTGTGTAACTGGGTCACCATGCTGTACAGTGGAAAAAAATTGTATTGGGGAAATAACCTAAAAAAAAGAAAATTGACCGAACACTGTAAACCAGCTATAATGGACAAAAATAAAAATAATTAGATTAATAAATTAATTAAAAAATAATTTTAAAACCAGATATTAAATGATTGTTGAAATGCTGTCATAACATAACAAAAGCGAAAGCAAACTAATGTCAAAGATGAGATTTTTTGAAACATCTTTAATGATTAAAAAATATTCATTCTAAATTCATTTTAAGTAAGCTACTTAGGACATTATGTTTTTGCTTTCCTTTGAAAAGCAGAGGTGAAAGGGTTTTATTTTCTTATCTGATGAGCATATTATTCATGTAAATAGAGATAGAATAGCTTAGTTATAGATGCTTGAAAAGGGATTCAAGTGTTTAATGAAAACTTCAGTTTTTAGATCTTTCTGTATCTCCTAAATCACCGCTAAATACATGAAAATAATAGAAGAAACACACCTGTGAGAGGAAAAACTTGACTGTTAATTTAAGAGTAATTTCACAGAATTAAAATTGTCTGTGTGTTTATGACTTCAAGTTTACTACAGTAAGATAAATGAGGCAATTTCACCCCTTTTACGTTGCATCTTTGTTAGAAGAGGAGCTTCATATCTAATTAGATTCTTTGGTATTCCTTGGGGGATATGCATTAGCAATTTGTTTTGTTTGTTTATGTGTGCTGCACTAATATTTCTTGGCAGACAAAAGTTAAAAAAAAAATTTCGTAAAACAGGAAGAGATGTTCCAAGCAAAATGTATTGCTAGAAATTAAAATGCCTATTCAAATGTTTAGGACTTGTAGGACTAAACATTAACTAAATTTCATAACAGAAATGATTTTTTTTTTTTTTGCTTGAGCAAAATCTCTGGTAGTTCACATTTTCCTGAGAATATGTAAAAGAAGCAAAATTACTGGTAGTAAGAAAATGCCTGGGGAGTTACCACTGTGGTGCAATGGGATTGGTTGTGTCTTTGGAGCACTGGTTCAGTCCCAGGCCTGGCACAGTGGGTTAAAGGATCCAGTCACAACTGTGGCTCAGATCTGATCCCTGGCCCAGGAACTCCATATCCTGAGGGGCAGCCAAAAAAGGAAAAAAAGAAAATGCATGGTACATGGATAATACTTTCATTTTTACCTGAACATCTGGTAGCCAAGCACTTTAAATGTTAAACCGAAGCCTGTAGGCTCATAATTAGTCATTGAAATAGGGTTTACAATACTAATAACTTAAAATTATTATAGAATAAGTAACTTTTCTGTAAGACATTTATCAACATACCTGTAATCACAAAACCTAAGAATACAATAAATTTGACTTTGGTGTAAATGTTTCACAGTGGGTTAAATGTCTAGTTACCTTGTTCTTAAAATCCAAAGCTATATATTTTATCTGACAAATTTGAGTTTGAATTATTTGGAACATTTTCTAATGTGAGCCATAAAAACAAATAGATACATGCTTAAATGTGCTTTTTTGCATTTCTACAACCTAAAGACCAGTGTGGTTGAAAAAAAAATAAAATTTAACAGCTTTTAATTTGTCATGTGGAATCTGATTCTATGTGCTTTTTATTACCTCCATATATTTATCTAAGCGAAACATAAAATGGTTGTAATAATGGAGAATTTAAAGCAACTTTTGCACATGAGCAGTAATGCTAACTAATATGGTGAATAAAGACTGAATGTAAATTCTCAGAATTTCTGTTCCTTGATGTGTTTGCAGAAATGAGTATATCTTGGTTATCTGATACAAACTCCTCATCCTCCAGGTTAAGCTATGGAGAACTTTGATGGAGGGGGGTAAGGAGAACATAACCATTTACATGTAATTGGAAGCCATACATATTTATTTAATTTTCATACTGTAGTACAGAATACATTAGGTCATGGAACCTGTCAAAATATAAGCCCACAGCCCTTCTTTTGTTGGGGTAGTGCTTGGGTATTCCCATACATGTCTCCAGAGATAACCTCAATATGGCAGAAATCAATATATTTTAATACCACCAGTTCCTATTGATTCTCCCTTATTTATGTCTCTTGAATTGAGCTTCTCCTTTCTTTTTTCCTTGCCACTTGGTTTAGGCCTTCAATTAAATTTCATTTGTATTATTCCAAATGAAATAGTACCATATTTCTGTCCACAGTACCAGCATTTCAACATTCCAGCCCACCTGTTCATTTCTACTAGTTTTATTTATCCATGTAACAAAGCTGGCCACATCACTCCACTGCCAACAAACTTCTATCAGCATCCTTTAAATTTGTAATATTAAAGTCAAACCCCTTAACTTGGCATGTTAGCCCACAAGCAATCTCTTAAGTCACACTGCACTCCTAAAATGCCCAGAACTTGTCTCAGCTTCCTCCTATTTATCTTTTTCTACTTATTCCTTATAACGTCACCTCTTCTAAAGCTTTCTGGACTCCCCATGGTAGGAGTGATTGACTGAGTGTTTTTGCACAATACTTTGCTCATATTGCATTTAGAGAATTAACTTTTAAATTATTTTATGTGCTTATAACCTTAGACATTCTGAGCTCCTCAGAGACAAAGATATTCATGTTCATATTTATGTCTTTAGAACTAAAAACAGCATATGGAAGTGAATGTTCTCACTGAACATTTGTTGAATGAATTAATGGATGAATAAATGAATTCAGAAAGGTCTGGGTAAAAAACCAACAAAAAATGTTTTTAGAAAACTGGCTAAATATAGAAAAACAATTCCAAAAAGTCACAAAACATCCACTAATTATTATTCTAAGATTGTCTTGAGACCACTTCCTACCAACCAATATTTTCCTCTCACTTTATTGAATGATATATTTTTCATGAGAGTGATGAATCATTAGAAAAATGTTTTCAGTTTTGCATAACTTTAGCTAATGTGTAAATTTGTAGAACTATCTATATTCTCTAAAGTAGATTATTTGCATTAATTTAATATAAACTTGGCTCAGGCCCACAGATCTTAGTGTTAAAAGTTTGCCCTTGTTCTATCTAACTAGCTATCATCTATTTTTATCTACTCTGGATATGTGAAATCAGGTCATAATCCAAGGAAAATATTCTCTAGAAAAAAATAATGGTTTGTAGTGCTAGAGTCCTATGAAACTTACGTTGGTGTTCGTTTTATTAGCCTGAATATGGTGTTTGATGCAAGAAGAGCTAGGGGAAATTTTGTAAGCAAAGAAAACCTTATATGAGACTAAATATTATTAAATATATCTATATATATAAGATCACATTTATATTTTCATATCAGAGAACCCTATACAGCAAAGCATGGTAATAAGCACTGTATTTAGGTTCCATGTCATTTTCCATAACAAATAATAAGGTTGCATTAAGTATTCTTGGTAAATTAGGATCCTTGGTAAATATCTTTTTAACTGTTGAAATATTTTACATTACAATGTAAAAAGTTCTTATCAGTATTTTTAAGGAAAATAATAATTTGATGTGAGAGATATGTTTGAATATCATTACAAAAAATTTCTTTTTGTTTGCCTTCATGTGTGAAAAATGTATCTGATTTTACCTTATTTTCTTCTAATTTGGGATGTGATACCTTGTTAGACTGCATGTAACTTAAAACTGCAGTTTTTCATGAGAATGAATTTTTAAATCCAATACTATATAATCTAAGTATTAAGATCTATACTATAAAAAATCTAACTGACCTTTGTAAAATTACATTAAATGATTATTAATTTAATTATCTGGCATAGAGAAACAAAGAAGGTAATTGGGAAGTGGGAAAAATAGAAACATCTCAATTCCAGATTAAATACTGAAGTACTTTAAACAATATTTTCTTTGTAAAATTGTTATATTGATAAAATAGTATTACTTTTTATTTATTTCATGCTGTATCATAATTTCCCACTATTGTTCATATATCAGAGGACAGTATCTCTAAAAATAATAGTTATCAAAAGTTACTAAATTTTATCTTTTGGATAACCACTATTGTTTTTCTTTTTAATATGCTGGCCAGTCATGTTATTTTTAGTGAAGACATAACCATATAGAAAATGTCAGCATATTTACGTTTGGTATCCTTTTTCTCATGACAAGTCTTTTCTTCTCTGTCTTTGCAACTGTAGAATGGCTGGTCTAAAATCAAGTTGGCTAAGAGCAAGCTAAGAGCATAAGCACAAAAACCATATTTTAAAATCTGAGCAACCATAATTGTAGGAAATCCAAAGATACACTTGAATCTGTCAGATCAACACATTCCTATAATCTCCTCTGGGATAATTGTATAATTTGACACCAGCAATTAAGCTTTGACTATTATGTGACTGTCTATTACATAATGGATGGTACATGTCCTCAATTTTTTCTATCACTTATAAGTTAGGCCTCCTCCATTTTTTGTTGTTTTGTTTTGTTTTTTCCTAGGTCCACAGGTGGCATATGGAGGAGGTTCCCAGCCTAGGGGTCAAATTGGAGCCATAGCCACCAGCCTACGCCAGAGCTACAGCAATGTGGGATCTGAGCCTTGTCTGTGACCTACACCACAGCTCATGACAATGCCACATCCTTAACCCAATCAGCAAGGCCAGGAATCGAACCTGCAACCTCATGGTTCCTAGTCAAGTTCATTACCACTGAGCCATGACTCCAGCCTACTCCATTTTTAAAAATCCCTTCTGTTGCTGATAATTGCCTAAAGCTGCTTCTTCCTTTCCTTTTTCAGAATGAAGAACAAATTTTGGTATTTTGAGTTTGGCACATCTGAAACTTTCTCAGCCACCTGCAAGAAGCTACATGAATCTGTGGAAATAGAAGTAAGAAAAATGAATTATCTTTATAATGATTTGAAATGGCTTTAGTTTGAGTATTAATATGTTTGTGATAGCCTATGGAAGAAGTTATACTTTGAGCAATTCTCATAGCTTTACCCAAGATTCTAATATGTTATTTCTGCCACTCACTGAGAATCTAACACTATCTGAAACACTAGTATAAGTTTAAGTTTGAGTAGGAGTTATTTTAATACAGTATAGAAGAATGAGAGGTGGAACACAACTTTAGAAATCAATGGAGAAGGTACTGGGCATAGTATGGTCAGAAAAATGTAGGATAAAAGAAGGTACTTGAAGGGAAAAAGTTGTAAAATACATTTTAAAAACTTATTATTTTCACGCCTCAATATCTTATAACCTTTAAAACAGAGTTCACTAAAATTGTACCTACTTTCATGAATAAAGGTTAAAAAATATACTTTTCCATTCCCATTCCCATTCATTAACTAGATTTTCTCTGTTCCTGAGGTTGCCATTTCCCCATTACATTTATAGAAAGTGGAAAAGCCAAGAAAGAGCAAAGATAGCAAGAAAAGACACACTTTAAAAAGATTTGGAGCAAATAGGTCTACCAAAAAAATATAGACACTGTAGGACTAAAATTTTTGGAGACAAGTTATAACAGAAAATGACTTAGTTTTATTGATAAATTTTAGGGGTTAAAGAAAAAAGAAAAGTTTTATTTTGATAAGTGTAAAGACAAAGAAACAAAATTATGAAACAAAAACACCTAATGACCAGCTGATAAGAATTGATAAATATTGGCTTCAACATTTTTCATTTTAAAAATAAATACGTAACTTGTCTACTGACACCTAAATCATTAGTAGCATATATTCAGGTATTCAGTTCAGTAAACAAAACTAGTTTTGGATTACAAAGGATCATAATGGCCTGGCTATGTTCTTCATTATCCTTGCTTTCTTATTTACTGTTAATGATAATAACAGCAAAAGTGGTATTAGTTGAGAATGCGATCTTTTCGTGCTTTTTTTCTCATCATGATTAGTAAATAAGCTGAAGTACTAAGGGTGGAATTGATTGCCATGGAACAGAAAATGTCCTTTTGATTGAATCAGATCATAACCTTGAAAAGGAATATAATCACTAAAGGTGAAAGGTTTGGCCTCAATATATACTTTCTCTGAGGGGTGTTTGTGATGATAAAAAAACCATATATATATGTTTTCTGTGTGCATGTGTGAATACTTTTCACACACACATATGTTTATATAATTATATATGCATAAATATTTATAAAAATAATCTAAAATCACCCTTTACCTTTAAAACTCATTATTTTAAAAGTTTATTATATAGTGGATTTTGCACATTTTTACCCTCAGAAGCTCATGCTCAAAGAAAATCTACAGCAAAAGCAGAAGGCAATGATGAAAAAAATAAATAAATATGGCTTCCATCTGAATAGAGGGTGGATACTCTGAAGCCTCTTGCACCTCTTCTTACCTTATCTTACCTTTGGACATAGATGGAACAACAACAACAAAAATGGTCTAAGAAAAATATTTCATATTCATGGATAGATAAAATCAATATTGTTATGATGTTAGTTCTTCTCAATTTGAGCTAAAGGTTTAATACAATCCCAATCCTAATTCCAGCAAGTTGTTTGGTAAATATCAACAAACTGCTTCTAACGTTTGCATAGAGAATCAAAAGACCCAGAATAGCTAACACAGTATTGAAGGAGAACAAATTTGGAGGACTGACACTACGTGATTTCAAGACTCCCTATACAGCTAGTACTATAGAGTGATGTTAGTGAAAGAATAGGCAAATCAATGGAACAGAATATAGAACCCAGAAATAGATTCCCAGAAATAGTCAACTGTTTTTTGGCAAAAGAAGAAATGTAACACAATGGAGAAAAGATGTTTTTTAACAACTGGACACCCACAGTCACCAAAACAAACAAACAAAACAAAACAACAACAAAAAAAACATTCACAGACCTTCACCATTACCAGAAACAAACTCAAAATGATTACAGATCTAAATGTAAAATGCGAAACTATCCAATTAGAAGATAAGGTGGGAAGAAGCCTAGGTGGTCTTGATATGGTGGTGCCTTTTTATATACAACACCAAAGACACAATCCATGAAAGAAATAATTGATAAGCCAGGCTTCATTGAAATTAAAAACTCTTGCTCTGTGAAAGACAATGCCAAGAGAATGAAAAAACAAGCCACAGATTAAGAGAAAATATTTACAAAAGACGTATCCGATACGTCTGAGATATACAAAGAACTCTAAAACTCAACAATGAGAAAATAAGCAACCCCATTGAAAACTGGGCCAAAGAGTTTAATAGATAACTCACTCAAGAAGATATGTAGATGGCAAATAAGCAAGTGAAATGATATAGCATATCCTATTGCATCAGAGGAATACAAATTAAAACAAAAATGAAATACCACTACACATCTATTAGGATATTGAAAACACCAAAGGCTGGTGAAGATGTGGAGCAGCAAGAACTCAGAATTATTGATGGGGGGAATACAAAATGGTACAGCCACTTGAGAAACTGAGGTTTCTTACAAAGCTAAATATTGACTTACTGTATGATCCAGCAATCATATCCTTGGTATTTACCCACAGGAGCTGAAAACATGACAGTACAAAAACATGCACTGGATGTTTATAATAGCTTATTTAACATTTGTCAAACTTGGAGGTGAGCAGATATTCATCAGTAGATGAATGGATATTTAAGTTTTGGTAAATCCAGGTAGTGGAATATTATTCAGTGTGGAAAAAAAATGGGTGAAAGAAGCCAATATGAAAAGGCTGCGTATTATGTGGTGCCAACATATGACATTCTGGAAAGGGTAAAACTGTGAAGATAATTTAAAAAAAAATAGTGGTTTCCAAGGATTAAGGGGAAGGGAGGGAAGAAAAGGCAGAACACAGAGGGTATTTAGAACAATGAAAGTACTCTGATGCAGAAGTGGTGGCTGCATGTTAAGATACATTTGTTTAAATACATAAAATGAACACCATGCATGAACACTAATGTAAACTATAAACTTTGGGGGTTATGATAAGTTAATATAAGTTCATCAGTTGTGACAAATCTACCACCCTTGTGGGGATATTGATAGTGAGGGAGGCTACACATGTGTGGAAGCAGGATAAATCAGAAATCCCTGTACCTTTCACTCAATTTTGCCATGAATCTTAAATTCTCTAAAAAGTAGTGTTAATTTACACACACAAAAAAACGATCTCTATTATATGCATCACAAAGTGAAAAATGTTCAGAATGTTTATATCATACAGCAAAAGACATTTGATGGAAATAGATATTGAAAACAACTATTTAAAGTTACCAGTGAGGAATTTCCAGTTATGGCTCAGCAGAAACGAATCTGACTAGGATCGATGAGGACACAAGTTCGATCCCTGGCCTTGCTCAGTGGATTAAGGATCCAGCGTTGCTGTGAGCTGCGGTGTATATTGCAGATGCAGGTTGGATCTGGCATTTCTGTGGCTGTGGTGTAGGCCGGTGGCTACAACTCTGATTCAGCCCCTAGCCTGGGAACCTCCATATGCCACGCGTGTGGTCCTAAAAAGCAAAAATAAATAAATAAATAAAATAAAATAAAATAAAATAAATAAAAATGAAGTTACCAGTGATAATGTTCAGTGATTTTTTTTGTCTCCCAGAGCTATACATCTTAAAGAAAAACTGTTTATGGTGCAGTTTCTACATGCCCTCCATGTCTGGCTTCCCTGCTCTACATTTCACTACCTTATTCTAGGCACCACTACAGTAGCATTTGTAAATCACAGCCAGCACTCTGCACTCCCTATGCTACTGTTGTATCTCTTGAAATATTGCTACAATTCCTGTATTTTTCTTAATTCTAAAACTTGACATGTTTTGTGTATGGATGATAATATAATATTAGCTTCTCTACTCACTTTTTAATGAATCCAGTCTATCATAATAGCAGAATATGCCTTTCTACCCTCAAGGTTACTTCATAATTAAATATAGCAAAAACAGCAATTTGGAAATTTGATTCTGTTTGCTGTTGCTTCCTATTTTGCCTAAAATTATTCCAACTATGGTTTGAAAATATATACAAGAGAATAAAACCACTTCATTGCAAGAGTACCTCAAGTAATGGATATGTTTTTAGGGCAGCTTCTTCAAAGTGAACCATTTGCTGTGTGACCCTTTATTCTACATCCAACTTTCATTTAAGAAGCTTTTTTTCCAAAAAGTGTGAATATTTGTAATAATATTAATCTCAAGGGGTATCCAGTTGATAATAATTATATCTAAGATTTCTCTCATGTTAAATGTACCTCATGCTTAGTGCTAAACAGCGTACATAACTTACATGGTTTAGTCTTCCTCAAAGATCCTATATTTAGAGAGATTCTAGTATATCTTCACTGCAGAGATACACAGATAAGCATTTTCTTTAATAATTTAAAAGAAACAAGAATGGTGTTGCTTGCTGCTAAAATGTTTAGGGAAACAAATCATTTGAGAAAATATACATAGATACTAGGAAAAAGATTAACAGAAATGAAAATTTTAACTTTAAGAACTTGAGCTTTTCTTTACATTTGTAACCAAAAGATAAATAAAAAATAAAAAAATCTTCAAAATTACAAGATAATGTATTAAAAGCAAAATTTGTATTAAACTTTCTAGGGCATGGATATGTACCTGAAAATCTCAGGTCAACATCTGGAATTGAAGTTTATGAAGGTCATGAATTTATTTTTTTAATTCTTATTGTAATCACTATTATTTTTTAATAGTTATTCCCCCCAAAAAATTTTTTTGTCAAATGTACAGCATGGTGACCCAGTTACACATACGTGTGCACATTCTATTTTCTCACATTATCTTGCTCCATCATAAGTGACTGGACATACTTCCCAGAGCTACACAGCAGGATCTTTTGTTAATCAATTCCAAAGGCAATAGTCTGCATCTATTAACCCCAAGCTCTGAGTCTGGGTTTCTTTCTGGGGTCTCTATTCTGTTCCATTGGTCTACATGTCTGTTTTGGTACCAGGACCACACTGTCTTGATGACTATGGCCTTGTGATAGTGCCTGATGTCTGGGAGAGTTATGCCTCCTGCTTAGATTTTGTTCCTCAGGATTGCTTTGGCAATTCTGGGTCTCCTGCAGTTCTGTAACAATTTTCGGATTGTTTGTTCTAGTTCTGTGAAAAATGTCATGGGTAATGTGATAGGGATTGCACTGACTCTATAGATTGCTTTGGGTAGTATGGCCATTTTTACAATATTTATTTTTCCAACCCAGGGGCATGGGATATCTTTCCATTTCTTTGAAACCTCTTTAATTTCCTTGATTAATGTTTTAGAATTCTCAGCATATAAGTCCTTTCCCCTCCTTGGTCAGGTGTAGTCCCAAGTATTTGATTTTTTGGGGTGCAATTTTAAAAGGTATTGTATTTCTGTATACCTCTTCTAGTATTTCAGTGTTAGTATACAGAAATGCAACAGATTTCTGAATGTTAATCTCACATCCTGCTACTTTGCTGAATTTGTTGGTCAGTTCAAGTGGTTTTGGGGTTGAGTCCTTAGGGTTTTCTATGTATAGTATCATGTCATCTGCATACAGTGAGAGTTTTACCTCTTCTCTTCTTATTTGGATGCCTTTTATTTCTTTTGTTTATCTGATTGCTGTGGCTAGGACTTTCAGTACTATGTTGAGTAACAGTGGTGAGAGTGGGCATCCTTGTCTTGTTCCAGATTTTAGTGGGAAGGCTTTCAGCTTTTCTCCATTGAGTATTATATTTGCTATGGGTTTGTCATAAAAGGCTATGATTATGTTACAGTATGTCCCCTCCATACCCACTTTGGGAATAGTTTTTATCATGAATGGATGTTGGACTTTGTCAAATGCTTTTTATCATGAATGGATGTTGGACTTTGTCAAATGCTTTTTCTGCATCTATTGAGATGATCATGTGGTTTTTGACTTTTGTTAATGTGGCATATTTTCTACTGTACAGCATGGTGATCCAGTTACACATACATGTATACATTCTTTTTTTGATGTTGTGTATGATGTTGATTGATTCATGTATTGTGAACCATCCTTGTGCACCTGGGATGAATCTCATCTGGACGTGGTTTATGATCTTTTTGATATGTTGTTGGATTCAGATGGCTAAAATTTTGTTGAGAATTTTTTTGTCAATATTCATCAAAGGTACTGGCCTATAGTTTTCTTTTTTGGTGGTATCTTTGTCTGGTTTTGAATCAAGGTTATGGTGGCATCATAGAATGTCTTTGGGAGTGTCCCCCCTTCTTCAAACCTTTGAAAAAGTTTAAGGAAGATGGGTATAAGTTCCTCTTTGTATGTTTGGTAGAATTCACCTGTGAAGCCATCTGGTCCTGGACTTTTATTTGTAGGGAGTGTTGTTATGACATATTCAATTTCATTTCTAGTGATCAGTCTGTTCAGTTTGTCTATTTCTTCTTGATTCAGTTTTGGCAGGCTGTAAGTCTCTAGAAAGTTGTCCGTCTCTTCTAGGTTGTCAAATTTGTTGGCATACAATTGCTCATAGTATTCTCTCCTGGATTTTTGTATTTCTGTAGTATCCGTTGTGACTTCCCCTTTTTCATTTCTGATTTTGTTTACTTGGGTTTTTTCTCTCCTCTTCTTGGTGAGTCTAGCCAGAGGCTTGTCAATTTTGTTTCCTTTTCCAAAAAACCAGTTCTTGGTTTTATTGATTTCTTCTATTGTTTTTGTAACCTCTATTTTATTGATTTCCTCTCTGAGCTTTATGATTTCCTTCCTTCTGCTGACTTTAGGTTTTAGGTTTTAGGTTTTAGGTTTTAGGTTTTAGGATCTTATTTTTCTCATTCATTTAGGTGGTGGGTTAAGTTGTTGACTTGAGATTTTTCTTCTTTTTTTCGGGAAGGCTTGTATTGCTGTGAATTTCCCTCTGAGCACTCTTTTTGTGGCATCCCATAGGTGTTGAGTGGATGTGTCTTCATTATCATTTGTCTAGAGGTGTTTTTTAATTTCCTTCTTGATTTCCTCATTGACCCATTTAGTAGCATGTTGTTTAGTCTCCGTGTAGTCAGTTTTTTCTCATTTCTCTTCCTGTGGTTGATTTCTAGTTTCATGCCATTGTGGTCAGGAAGATACTTGAAATAGTTTCTCTATTCTTAAATTTGTTGAGGTTAGCTTTGTGTCCAAATATGTGATCAATTCTTGAGAATGTTCCATGAGCATTTGAGAAGAAAGTATATTCAGATTTTTTTTGGATATAATATCCTGAAAATGTCAATTACATCTAACTTTTCTAGTGTGTCCTTTAGGATCTCTGTTGCCTTATTGATTTTCTGTCTAGAGGATCTGTCCATTGTTGTGAGTGGTGTGTTAAAGTCTCCTACTACGATTGTATTCCCATCGATTTCTCCTTTTATGTCTAGGGTTAGTATTTGTTGGAGTTATCTGGGTGCTCCTATATTAGGGGCATTTATATTGACAATTGTAACATCCTCTTCTTGAATGGATCCTTTAACCATAAAATGGTGCCCTTCTTTGTCTTTCTTAACGGCCTTCATTTTAAAGTCTATTGTGTCTGTTATGAGTATTGCAACTCCTGCTCTCCTGTCTTGTCCATTGGCATGAAATACCTTTTCCCATTCCCTAACTTTCAATCTGTATGTGTCCTTTGCTCTAAGGTGAGTATCTTGAAGGCAGCAGATTCAAGGGTTTTGCTTTTTTATCCATTCTACCACTCTGTGTCTTTTGACTGGAGCATTTAGTCCATTGACATCTAAGGAGATTATTGATAGATATGTATTTATTGGTATTTTAAACCTGTTTTCCAGTTGAGTCTATGTTTCTCTTTTCTTCGTTTCTTTTTTTGGCTGGATGGTTTCCATGTATTTTATGCTTGAGTACTTTTTTTCAGTTTCTGTGAGTGTAACGTTTGGTTTTGATTTGTATTGCCGTGTTTTTTAAGCATGTTAAGCCCTTCCTAAATCTGTTTGCTTTTGCCTGATAGTCATATAGGCTCAGACACATCATTAAAATTAAAAAAAATATATATATTTTCTTACTTTCCTTCCCCACATTGTATGATTTTGATGTCTTTTTTTTTTTTTTTTTTTTGACATCTTCATGTTTAGATCTGTATGCTGGCTTATTGAAGTGATTGTTTTCCAATTGTGGTTTCCTCCATCCTAATTCTTCCTTTTCTCTTTTCTCTCTCTTCTTCTTCTTTTTTTAATAATTAGAGAAGCCCTTTAAGTATTTCTTTTAGAATGGGTTTAGTATTGCTGCACTCTTTTAGCTTTTGTTTGTTGCAGAAATCCTTTATTTCCCCTTCTAATTTAAATGATATTCTTGCTGGATAGAGTATTCTAGGTTGTAAATGTTTTCCTTTCAGCACTTAAATATACCTTGCCCCGCCCCTCTGGCCTGTAGTGTTTCTGTAGAGAAATCAGCTGACAGCCGTGTGGGGGTTCCCTTATAACTAACGCTTTGCTTTTCTCTTGCTGCCTGGAGAATCCTTTCTTTATCTTTAAATTTTGCCATTTTTATTATAATATGTCTTGATGTGGGCCTGTTTGGGTTCAGCTTGTTTGGGGCCCTCTGTGCTTCCTGTGTCTTGATATCAGTATGCTTTAGATTTGGAAAGTTTTCAGCCATAATTTCTTCAAATATATTTTCAATCCCCTTTTCTTCTTCTTTTCCTTCTGGAATTCCTATTCTGTACAGATTGGCCTGCTTTATATTATCCCATAGGTCTCTCATATTGCTTTCATATTTTTTCATTTGGTTTTCTGTCTGTTGTCCTGATTGAGTGATTCCTATTATTTTATCTTCCACATCACTATTTTGTTCCTCTGCATTATTCATTCTGCTCTTTATTGCCTTAAGCTCAGTTTATATCTCTGCAAATGAATTTTCTAGTTTTCTTGGTTCCTCCTCATATTTTTTAGCTTCTTTCTAAAGGAATCTGCATTACTGCTAATATCTTCCTAATATCTTCCTTCAGTATTTTCAATACCTCCCTTTTTAACTCAATGTCTGTCAGACTGCTGAGGTCTGTTTCATTGTTGACTGCTTTAGGTGAAATCTCCTGCTCCTTTAACTGGGAATGGTTTCTGTGCTTCTTCATCTTGCTTTTCTTTTCTTTTTCTGTGAGTTTGGGGAAGCCAAACTCTAGTCTTGTAAGGCTACTTCTATGCAAGAACACCCTTTGTATTTTTTGGGGGAGGGGGTTACTGGTTATTTTTTGTGTGGGAGATTTTGAATATTTGCTGTCTCTTTCTTTGGTGTGAGCAGGCTGTTGTTCCCCGGATTCTCAGTGTGTTTTCAGGGAGAAGGAGGTAATGGGTGGGCCAGCAGTCAGTGCCTGGTTGTTGGGCTCTCAATAGCAGCAAGGACCTGTAGGAAGGTGGCACAGTCTGCTTCTAGTTACAGGTCCCTGGGAAGTGGTAATAAACTCTAGGCAGATCTTCAAGTTGACCAGAGCATTTGGCATTAGCAACAGCAGGGTGTGTGAGTTCCTAGGGGAGAGAAAGCAGCAACAGCTTATGTTTGATTGCAATGCCCTCCTCTGAGGTGATTGGAACCGCAGGTGGTGCCTGTTCAGGGACCCCTCTTGGGAGCAGGCCATGACAATCTCTAGAGTTAATGATAACTGCAGTGGTTTGCCCCCACCAACTGTAGACCATGCATGAAGCAACCCATTTCACTTAGCCCACATGTGAGGTGTTGTAGAGGGTGCTCCCATTTGCAGGATCCTCGGAAGTGACAGAGATCAGGCATGTGGGTACTGCCCAGAACATTTGGCAGTGGCAGCAGCAGGGCGGGTGTTTTCCCAGGGATGCAAGAGCACCAGCAGTGTTGTTCAGTCACACTGCCCTCCTCTGTGGTGCCCCTTAGGTGAATGGGGCTGCAAGTGATTTTTGTTCAGATTTCTCCAATGGCAGTGGGCCATGCCCACCTCTGGAATCAGAGATAACTGTGATGGTTTGCCCCTGCCATCTGTAGACCACGCAATAAGCACCCTGTCCCACTTAGCCCATGCAGGAGGTGCTGCACCAGTTGCTCCTAGTTGTAGGGTCTTGGGAAGGGACAGTGACCGAGTGTGTGGGCATCACCCTGAGTGTTTGGCAGTGGCAGCTGCAGGGTGGGTGTGTTCCCAGGGGAGTGAGAGTAACAGCATATGGTGCTTGGTTGCAGTGCCCTCTTTTATTCTTTTTTGCCAACCCCTCAGGTGACTTGGGTCTCTTGTGGAACCCACTCACAGGCCCCCAGTGGTGGCAAGCCATGCCTCCCTCTGGCCTCTGAGAGGACCGCCGCAGTCTGTTCCTGCCACCTCTAGATTGTGCAAGAGGCACCACATTGCACTCAGCCCCCTTATGCCCTTAGGCCACACAATAGGTGTCTGGCCACCGATAGCCTGAACAAGAAGCACCTAATCTCCCCTAAATGAGCAAGAGGCTTCTTGCAGGCCATGGCCTCTGCAGAGCCACCCTACCCTCTAAGCCCACGGGCATGCCCCACTCCAGCTAGGGCAGTTTCCTATGGCAGCCTGCCCCTCCTCTTCTCCCCTCCCCAACAATGGGTCCTTGCCTCTCTTGCGGGTTTGGACCTTCTCCCGGGTTCCCTCTTCTGTGGTATTCTCCTCCTTAGCCCCTCATGCCATCCCCAGTTCTCTCCCCAGGACTGACCTCCAGAGCCTGAGTCTCAGCACCCAGCCCCTGCCTGAATGTCTCAGGCTGTGATGTCTGGACCGGTGGCTCAGATGGTCTCTGTGGTTCTCACTCTGCTTTGCTGTTCTCAGTCCAGCTGCTGAGCTTTTCTCAGCAACTTTAAGGTCCCACCGACTCAGCTGATCTTTTGTCAGTTAGGTGGCTTCCCAGGAGGTGTGTTCCTTTTCTCCTTCACAGCTCCCTCTCGGGAATGCTAGTCCCATCCTAATTCCTTTTCTCTTTTTTTTCTTTTCTTCTTCCCAATTATGTCAAGAGTTTCTTGCCCTTTTTGGAGGTTTAAGTTCTTCTGCTAGCATTCAGTTGATGTTCTGTGCAAGTAGTTTTACATGTAGATGTTTTTTTTTTTGTTTTGTTTTGTTTTTTATTTTTTTATTTTTTTTGATATGTCTGTGGGAGAAGGTGTGCACAACTTCTTACTCCTCCAACATTTTGTTCCACTTCAAGGTCATGAATTTTAATTTGCTCCTTGTAACGAACAGCGCTCATGAGAGACTACAATGGCCCATTCTCCAAAGTGTTTCAGTATTTTAGTATTTTGTGGGACTTGGAAGGATGGTAAATTTTAAGGCTAAGAACTTCCACCCTCAAATACATGCATTGTCTTAATGATTAAGTATTTCTGTAAAATCTAAATGAGCCCAAGAATGAACAATTTGCAAGAAAAGTGTTGGGGACACAGAATCAATTAACAGAATTTGAAAGGTAAGATTCTTATTGCCCAGCAACCTGGAAAGAACACAGTTAGAAAAGGCAGTAGGGCAGATTTTTGCAGTTTTGTCTGTGCTCTAGTATATCAAAATCATCCTGGATAGTCTTTCAACATGCATTTAGAGAACCTCAGCCCAGCAGCAGCCCTACCAAAACACTGTCTTGGAGTTGGGAAAATGAAACAATAAAAGGACATTCTTTTCTAAACCCCTTACTGAGGTAGAGTTGACAAAGAGCTATACATATTTCATGTACACAACTTACTGAGTTTGGAGAAAAGAATATGCCCATGAAACTATCATTGTAAGCAAAACCACCAATATTTCATCACTTCCAAAAGTATCTTTCTGCCCTCTGTGTGTGTGTGTGTGATAAGAACATTCAAAAGTTCTATCCTCTCTTATAAATCTTCCCAAGTGATTTTTTTTTTTTTTTGCATTGAAATTCCACTGTGATGGAGAGAATAAAGGTGTAAACCTCAACAAAGATGGTTCTAGTAAACAAAAATTGGATTCATTAAGTGTGAAACAAAAAATAACACCTTATTCTAGGAAAGATTAAGAAATATAGGGGTGAGGCAGTGTTATTTTGTTAAGATATATACATTATAATTTTTCTTACTGAGGATAGTGAGGAAGAATGAGACAGAAAAGGTAAACAAAAGGTGAAATTTCTCTTCTGTATTTAACAGAAGTTATTTTTAATAAGATAACTTTTGGTAAGAAATTTAATATTACAGCAGTAATCTCTGGCTTTCACAGACTCTGTCTTTTTTTTTTTTTTTTTTTTTTTTGTCTTTTTGTCTTTTTAGAGCCGCACCTATGACATATGGAGGTTCCCAGGCTAGGAGTCAAATCGGAGCTGTAGCTGCCAGCCTATGCCACAACCACAGCAGCATGGGATCCAAGCCACATCTGTGACCTACACCACAGCTCACAGCAACACTGGATCCTTAACTCACTTAGCAAGGCCAGGGATGGAACCTGTGTCCTCATGGATACTAGTTGAGTTCGTTAACTACTGAGCTACAACACAAACTTCTCACAGACTCCATTGATAAAGAAAAATATGTGGTTTTCTGCTAAGACTTATAGCTAATGCTTGATATCTTGAACCAGCATCATCATCATTTATTATTATTATTATTAACATGTTCAGTTACTGTGTGTGTGTGTTCCCGGTACCAGTCTCAAGTTTGCCTATTTTCCGGATTTGCTTCTGTCCTTCTCTCCTTTACCGGCCATCTCCCTTTCGACTCTGAAAAATATCTTGTGATTATCTGCAATCAGCACTTTTATCACTGTCTCTGAACTGCCAGCTAATACTAAAATTACCTATTTGAGTCCCTATATCACACTGCTTTAAAGATAAAATTTATAAAACGCATTCAAAAAACATGGAGTTTAATTCTTGGGAAAATATAGAGTACCACAGCCTTCAAATATCAGAAGAGATACCATTAAGCCATTTATGTATACATGTCTATTTTAATTTGTAAGTTTGGTGCTAGTTTTCTGCAAAACATAATTTTATTCTGTGAATTACATATGAATATATAGAAACTTCTAAAAGTAGGTTTAGATAAGTCATTTTACTCCATGCCATTTTAAACAATGAACAAAGCAATGCTTTTATGTTTCATTAAGTAAAATTATGAATGTGTTTTATCTCACCTGGGTGTTGAATTAAGTTCACTGTGAGAATACTTATAGTTTATCATTATATCTCATCAGATTTATTGTCCACACTGTGGCTCTCCAAAGATGATGTTTTGAATATTTCTATCAAATGACATGTTAACTGAATCTAAAACACTAAATTCACTTATAAAATCTTGTCTTTGACACTTCTATATGATGTGTTGCTGATTATATTTGTAATCTAGTATTAAAATATATTGGAAGAAAATTTTAAACTCCATTCTTGTCTTTTAGGTAAATTTGTCTCTGGAATAAGATCTATTTCAAAACTAAAAAGAGTGGACAATGGCTTCAAAACACTGCACTCTGCAAATAGCTCCTGTAGTGCTACATGTTAATGACCTTTTTTCAACATAATAAAAATATTCAGGATTTATTGACTAACCAAGGCTGTTAGCTTTTAAGCTTTTATATTCTTTTCCTCTGTAGCTACCTTTTAAAAATCATAAATCTTCAAGGTGGATGAAAATATTATCTGACACAGTATTATAACTTGTTTATATTTCATAGCCTTCACCTCAGCTTTTATATTCATGCACTCAACTGGTGTGCGACAACTCCTGGTCTTCATCAGAACCAGCACTGGAAATTTCCAGACTAATGAACATAATGTTAAAGCAAACAGAGGAAGGTAGCCTGCGGTCAAGAACCAATGGAAACAAATCATTAATAAATAGGCATTTATGTAAGCATATTGTCCTCCTTTCATTGGAACCTCACTATTCTTCATCTGTCCTTCTTTGGGATTTCTTAAGGATTTTTTTCACCTTTCAGAAAGCTGCTTTCTGTTTCCTTAAAACTACACGTGACAAGACCGAAGAGTGAAAACATGCATGATAGTATATGCTGATGTTCAGCAATTGTCATGTGTGATTCCCCTAGTTCAATTTTTTTTTTAAAGCCTATTTGCAACATGCTCTCCTCTTCTGCAGATGAACAAAGGAATACTCCTTTACTAATTCTGAAAGTAACTTGTCACAGTGGGGTTCGAAGGCCTAGTCAAATAATTGTCTTAGTGTACTACCTGCTGTGTTCAATATTGAGTGAAAATGGAAGCTGGGCCCCAACTCCAGCTTATTTCACAATTCTTCTGTTATTTAAATGATTTTAGTCAGTTTGGGGGAAGCCAGACCTTTATAAATTAACAGCAGGGAAATACCAAAGGTGTCAGATTGCATATTTATCATCTTTTTCGTGTAATACTTAAATATGTATTAAGAAGTGACTGACATAAATTAGGCAGATTTCAGAAGCCACAGGCCGTGGCTTGTAGAGGACCCCCTTCTGCTTGACATTTCATCCTTGTCAAAGATCAAATTATTTTAATTTAGGCTGCAAATTATAAGGAATGAAGACTTCTTTGTGGGAATTCCCTGTGGTAATCTGACTTTTGTTGTTACTGCTGCTTGTCAGTGTGCAAAAGATATAATATGCATGCAAATAAGGTTAAAAAATATGTACTATCTAATTATCCAGCCAGTACATTCCACTTGAAGACAGTGGGAGGCCTGACACACAGTATGTGTTTGATTCATTGAGGCCTGCAGGGTATTTACACAAGATTACTTTTAATTATGAAATTAATATCTGTTTATCTAGAATATATAGCAGTTAGTGAGTATACACATGAGCAGAATTCTTTAGTAAAAAGAAATCATCTTAATTTAATACATGAAAAGGAAAGAAAAAATCACTCATTTCTTGGGGAAAAAAAGGCATCATCCAGACCTTGGTTTCACCCTCGTTGAAGCAAATTGAATGAAAACTTGGCACCTTCTCTAGAATTTGCTCCTAGCCTTGCCAAGTAGGCTCAAGATGTGTTGCTTTATTTCACAGTTTTTATATTTTGGTGAGCAAGATATAGTGCTAGATCCAGTATGGTGAGGAAAATGTGAAAAAGAGGGGTTTTTTTTGTTTGGTTGGTTTTTGTTTTTATAATTTTGGTAGAGCATTATCTCTTCTAGGTTCAAAAATCATGATTGTCATGAGAAAGAGAATGATGATGTTTCTCTCACCTGTTTTTTTCTGTAATAAGACATAGTAAATAAAACGATTACACTGCAGATATATTTTATGAAGTGTATATTCCTAACAAAGTTTGTAAAATTGTTACATAGTTATATCTCTTCTCATATTGACTTAAAACCGAAAATGAAGAACAATATCTAGGATATATTTATAATAACTACCATTTTAGAAAACTCAAAGCAAATGAATAAAAAAATAATAATTACAAAACTAGGCCTTGTCACTTTCTACACATGTCCATCAGTGGAAAAGTACAGAAAATTCAAAAAAGTAAAAAGCGACCACTCTGAATATTGCAAAGCACTATTATTTTCCATATATACATAATCAAAAGGGTGTTTTGGAGCCAGGCAAACAGAGAAATCTGGGTAACTTTTTTATTTTTCAAACCTTTTTCAAAGTAACTATAAACCAAGGATGGTTTGGAAATTCCTTTTACTGCTGCTACTCTTGGTGTTTCCTTCACTCAGATAACCATGGCTCTCACTGACTTAGACACTGTGCTTGGAACTTACTCTAGACAAAGCAACCATCCTTGGTCTCCCCAGTGTTTATAAGATCTCTTCTAATGCTGTTTTGTACTTTTTTCTTTTTTCAACGGTTCTTAAGCTACTTCTTCCTCTGATCCCCCCAAAATGAGACCATGAATTATGAATTCTGTTATTTTTTCCCCAGTAGTACCTTGCAGTGTGTTCTAAATAGGAGGCAGTCATTAAAATTTCTCCCTAAAGTTTAATCAGACTTCCCAGAATCAACCTCTTTTTAACACATTGGAAATGTGCAGCTTGTTATATGCAGACAGTAAAATGTTTCCCTTCCAACATTTTTCAGTACACAAAGATACACCAGTGATTTAATTTGATCATTTTTAAAGACTATTAATGATACTTGGTGAATGTTATTGGCTGTCTTATCTTTCTTATTGACATTTAGCATGACCATTTAAGTGTTCTGGAAAGGTTTATTTAGAAAGGACAAGATTATAGATTGAAAAATTCTTATTAAAAGATAAGGAAATACCAAAGAAGAAATCAAGGAGAGAGTGATAAAATATCTTATTGTTTTGTATTCTTTTCATTTTACTGATCAGTGTGATGGAGTGCAGATTGATTTAATAAACATCTCTCTGGAAGGAATTGCTATTTTGAATATACCAAGCATGCACGGAGGGTCTAATCTTTGGGGAGAATCTAAAAAGAGACGAAGCCATCGCAGAATTGAGAAAAAAGGATCTGAAAAAAGGACCACACTCACAGATGCTAAAGAGTTGAAGTTTGCAAGTCAGGGTAAGTTTTCTAACATTTAATTGTTGTTTCTTTGAAATGAAAAAAGTTTTCCATTGTGCTGTAGTCTGTGTACTTATACAGTTGCATTTTTTATGATATCAGATATGCATTTGCAATTAAGTTATGTCATAATAAGTTCTAAAACTGTGTATAAACTGGCTGTTTTTTCATGGATTTTACTCCTTCATTATCCTTTTTTGGAAATGACTCTTCCCAAAGAAAATAAAATGCATGCAGGTATTTCATAGATAGTAATGTAGGGTATATTATCCCTTAAATTCTGGAATGTGATCATCTTGGTCAGGATGTCTAAGTTGTTTTAACAAGGCCTACACAAGATTTTTCTGAGGTGTGTTGCAAGATTTTTTTTATTCTTGACTTTTTCTGTCAGGTTATGATTTCGAAGGTATCTTACATTAAGCTAGTGTCCTCAGCATCATATATATAAAAACATGTTTTAATATCCCACATTAAATTTTGGTTATCTATATCTACTTTTCTAGAAATTTAGCAACAAATAGAAGACGTGGGAAACAAATGTAAAAGGACTAATGAAGTAGGATAGAATAGCTATAGATCAATTTTCAACTCAATTTTAATGTAATTCACATTAGAACATGGTAACTAATTCTTTATTGATAGTATAAACAAAGATATTAAATTGGTAGTATTCTAATAATTGACCTTACCCCAACTTTTGTATAGTATCCATAATATTTCCTTTAGTTTCTAGAATCTACCTCATACCATCGATGGCATTCAGATGGCCAAGAAAGCATATTGTTTCATCTCATTGTAGCAAGACAAAATATGAAGAGGTTAAAGTCTATGTGCCCATTAAAAATATTTTTTTTAATAAATAAAATGTGAGAGCGGTTGATAGGCTTGGTGAGGGTAGGAAATGGCTTGACATTTTTGTGTCTTGATGTATCTGATTCAAGTTTTAATAGCAGGCAGTAATTTTTGTGGAATTTGATGACCCTAAAGTTATCAGGGATTGACAGAGAAAGTAGAACGTGTCCTCTTTAAAGAAGTGCTTACTACAATCTGCCAGTGACAGGAGATTTTAATGCTCACTAAAGTGGTAAATCCTAAAGAGTTTTGTAATTGAATACAAGGGAGTTTATACCAAATTAGTCAAAATACTTTATAACTTTATAAGAATGAATATAACTTTGAAAACATGAAAGAAAATGGTTTTTTGAAGAAGGAATACATAGAATAAATGAGTAGGTTTGTGCCATATGAATTTTAAAATGAGGGGAATTAGATATAATTATTCATTTCTAGGAGTTATTGACATTGATAGTGCATTTATACTTAAATGTCAGGTTGTTAGATTTTTTTAAAAGATTTATGAAAAATTTCTTAGTTCTAAAATTAATTCGAAGACCATACTAAGATCAAGCTTAAAAATTTCTGCTCCCTTCCCCCAAAGCAAGCAATGGGTTCATGTATACTACCTAATAATGTAGTCCGTATAGTTAAAAAGAAGTTTTATGTAATATATACACAATAATTTCTAGGTTTATTTTTTGGTTTGGTCCCTGTATATTAATATTCAGCATATCCTTTGCATGACACTTCAGATATGTATCTGAATTGATTCTCAGTGCTCAGCTGCCAACTATATTCATCCACCAAGCTGTTAAATTTGTAAAACTGCACCAGGACAAGTGTCTTTACACTCCCTATGGAGCTACTGCAGACATGCTGTCTGCGGGCCTCGCCACCCGCCCTTGTATGCTTTTATGATGAACTCACATTTGAAATGAAGCATAGACATACCAGCCAAAAATGTTTTATAAACTGTCAGTAATCCTAGGAAAAGGTCTCTTTTCTGTTCTGTCTTCTTGCCTTGTACTATGAAACTATGAGGACCAAGTTTCCATGAACTTGGGAAAGAAGGAAGAGATTTAGGAATATATTTCGTCTCAGTACTAAGATGGGAAAAAAAAAATAGAAATCAGTTTTTGAAAGTCATTGTAAGAGTAATAACAAAAACTTGTTTCTGACTGATTTGATACAACTCTTTCTTCTATCTCTAAACCAACAATGCTTGAAAGTTTGGATTTAGTTTCATTTCAATTTAAGTATAATTCATTATTAAAAATGACCTTATCAGGAGTTCCCGTTGTGGCTCAGTGGTTAACAAATCCGATTAGGAACCACGAGGTTGCAGGTTCGATCCCTGGCCTTGCTCAGTGGGTTAAGGATCCAGCATTGCCGTGAGCTGTGGTGTAGGTCGCAGACGAGGCTTGGATCCCTTATTGCTGTGGCTCTGGTGTAGGCCAGCAGCTACAGCTCTGATTGGAACCCTAGCCTGGAAACCTCTGTATGCTGTGGGGGCAGCCCTAGAAAAGGCAAAAACACACACAAAATGACTTTATCAGCTGAATATTAACAAAATAGACCTCTGTATTAATCAGTCTTTTCATTAATTTTTTAAAAAAATTTTTTATAAAAAATTTTTTTATAAATTTCGATATATTTTAAAACAGAATAATGTATCTCAAAATGCTTCTATTTTGATTTAAAATTTATTCTGTTAATTCTTAAATATTATGCTTAGTAGTCAGAAATGAAAGAAATTTACTACTTAAAATATCTACATATTTCCCTTTCAAAAGAGTAAATATTTCTATAATTTCATCTTATTTTCAAGTTCTTGACACAAAAACAGTGGTATTATGTATGAGGGTCAATCACTATTTATTTTTTTTAACTTTTTTTAGAGCTGCACCCATGCATGGCATGTGGAAGTTCCCAGGCTAGGGATCAAATCAGAGCTTTAACTCCTGGCCTACTCCATAGCCACAGCAACACCAGATCCCTAACCCACAGAATGACGCCAGGGATTGAACCCACATCCTCTGGATACTGGTCGGATTTGTTACCACTGAGCCATGATAGGAACTCCCCCAATCAGTATTTTAAATCTAAATATATTTTCCAATTTACGCAAAATGATTACAAGCATTGACTTTAGAATGAAATATAGAAACTGTTATTCTAATAAAGTTTCTTTAACCAGGATTCAAATTAGTAACTTCACTCTTAGTAAATAAATGAAAAAATTAATAATGTGGACTTCTTGTAAATATGAACTTTCTTGAAATATTAACTAACAACTTTTCTAATATGTCTCTGTAAAAAATTTAAAGTTTCAGCTAATTTTTTTTACTATTGTTTTTATAAAATTAAGAAAGCTCGGAGCTCCTGTTGTGGCTCAGTGGTTAACGAACCCAACTAGCATCCATGAGGACTCAGGTTCGATCCCTGACCTCGAGGGGTGAAGGATCTGGTGTTGCCCTGAGATGTGGTATAGATCGTGGCTCGGATCTGATGTTGCTGTGGCTGTGGTGTAGGCCTGCAGCTACAGCTCCAATTCAACCCCTAGCCTGGGAATTTCCATATGCCACAGGTGCATCCCTAAAAAGCCAAAATAAAAATAAATAAATAAATAAAAATGTAAGGAAAGCTTTTGGTGGCAAGGAGAGTAGGGAAAGCATACTAAACTAGATTCTTGTAATAAAGATAAATTATTTTATTTAGTAGAGGGATTTAAATTAAGAAAAAAGTTTACAAGTTTATTTTAATTAAAAAAAAATTATAGACCAAAAGTACGTGATCAGGTTTGGTGCATTACATACTCATTTATACTTCGCCCTACGATATGGATCTCCTGTAGTTTATTTGCTCACAGTCTTTGACGACACTCACAGCATAAGATCAGAGTATCTTCATTTAATAAGTTCCCTGGTTGGAAATTTTTAGCAGTTGATTTAATTTGAGTTGATAAAAATTAAAAGTAATTAATTTAATTAAATTACTGTTCCAGCAAAATATTGTAAAACAGTTGGATGCAGTCCTGAAATGTACTCATACTTGCATTCATCTAATTCAGTAGATAATTTCTTTGCGGGTTTGCCTTTTATTTTGGTTGTTTCTTGTTTTTTTGTTTAACTCCTTTGGAAGTACAAATGAGTATATCATATATAGAAAGAATGGTCTTTAAGCATGTAAAGTAGGCCAAGTAGGTTTTCAGTGCACTGAGCCTAATATTCAATCTTTCCCATTTCTTTCTGTTACTGGGTTTGTCTTTGCTTCTTCTTTTTCTGTATTAAATCTAAACCTCAGAAAGATATCTAATAAATTCATTTTGACATTAATGTATAAATGACTGCTCACAGATAAAGTAGAGATATTTGCATTTTAAAAGAAATAAAGGCCTTCAGCTAAACCATTATTTTTCAAATTGTGATCACTTGAGTTATAACTGCAGCTCATCAGAGGGTTCCGTAAAACCTTGGTTCAAATTTATTTTTACCATTATTTTGGAACAATAGCCATAAACCTATAATAAAAACACATAAAAGTGTGTTCTATAAAAACACTTTCTCATATTGACAATTTTCAAATCATTAAATACTGTTACCAGATAAAAACAACTCCCTTCTGTCCTCCTGTTCCACCACCACTTCTTTCTGATAAGAGTATAAATCCATAGATAGATGAACAAAAAGATAGTTATACATAGCCACACATTTGTGAACACATACACATCTAAATAAAGAAATCTAATATATGGCACAAAGGTACCTTTCCACAGAAAGGAAAATCATGGACTTTGAGGATAGACTTGTGGTTGCCAAGCGGGAAGGGGAGGGAGTGGGAGGGACTGGGAACTTGGGGTAAATAGATACAGAATGTTGCCTTCGGGATGGATTAGCAATGAGATCCTGCTGTGTAGCACTGGGAACTCTGTCTAGTCACTTATGATGGAACACGTAATGTGAGAAAAAAGAATGTATACATGTATGTATAACTGGATCACCATGCTGTACTGTAGATATAGATATAGATTTATATAGATATATAAATGATAAAAAATAAGAAATAAATAACTGATATTAATAGGAAAGTCTATAGCTCAGCATTGGTCACTTTATATCTTTGCATATTTAATAATTCTACAAATGGAACCTTACTACCACAGTATGTGTGAGTTTTAAGTAATTAAAAGGCCCACAAGCTCAGATACTTTTGTTTCATACAAGCATAACAATTAGTGGAAGTGAAAGCAAGGTGAGAGTACTGATATTTTCAATGAAAATGGAAATCACTTTTTAGAAAAGTTTTGCTCATAAAGAAATTGCATTAGTTAAGTAGCTCCCCCAAAACTAATGTACTTTTATCACAGATTTATAATATAAACATGCTCACAGCTGTTGCTGAAGAGCCAGCAATGAAATTGAAACAGTGTTCCAGCTAAGTATGAAGAACAAGATTAATTAATTGAAACTTCAAGTTAACGTCTGAACCAGACAGCAGGTAAATTTTTACTGACAAAAATGAAAAATTATATTAAAAGGACACCTGTGAAAGTGTTTTATAATCTATAAGGACTTTCAAGTAATGTGAGCAGTTTTTAGTGATTCCAATAGTTTTAACTTTGAAGATTCAAGTCCAACTATTATCATTTTCCAGTAATGAAAAATAATGGTGCAAGACTGCCCAGTGAGATATAAAAATTCCATATCATTTACAATTACAGATTTTCCCAATATTACAACAAAAATATACTGTAGAAATCAATGAAAAATAGAATGCCTGTGACTCTGCAACTGTCTATCACAATAACTCCATTATTCTCATAGGTTGACTGTATCACTAGTGTTAATAATTTAAGCCTCAAAAATACGTTTGTACATTTGAATTCTAATTATGTGGCTCAGTGGGTTTTAAAATATTATTGCTTGATTTGAAAAATAGAAAAAGGTTGACTGCTTTAACAAGTTTGAAAAACACTGAGCAAAAGTAATTACATTCAAGCCATAGAGTTTCAAACATTTGCCAGAAGCTAAGGAGGTACTGCTGGAAGTAGCTGGACTTCCTGCTTGAAACCTCATTAACTAGGTGACTGTCTACGCCACATATGGTACAACTAGGAAAGTTTATTTTAAAAACTAATTAGTGTATTATATTGTCCATGAAATTTTCAATGATTTCATTCCCATTTACCAGTGCTTATTTTTTTCTTTGGACAGAATTTCTCAAAGTGTAGCATGCACTCTAGCGATGGAAAATTGAGCTATTTTAAACAGTACATAGATGAGTATTTTAAAGTATAATTGCTTACTGTTACAGTTGATAAAAGATACTTTTTTCTAATTTGCATTTTTAAATAATTTTATTTTAAGATAAATTCATTTTAATAAAAATATAGTAAAAGGCCAAACTAAAAAATAATAGAGGAAGTATATAGCTATGACAAAAAATGTAAAAATGGGTCAAGAAAGACTATAAAGTATAGAAAAACCCACTAGGCTAATATTATTGATTCCACCACTTCATATAATTTGCATAGCCCCAATTTTGAATACTTAGTATAAACCTTATTTTTAGTCTTCTTTATCTTGCATAAACTTTGCTATGTCTTGGTTCCCCCAAAATAAACTTTTCTGTGTACCTTCCACTGCATATGCCCTTACTACACTTTATTTGATGTCTGTGCACTATACTAGGGAAGACTAAAACCCTGATTTCTTTTAGGAGCTAAAGGGGAAGAGAGACTGTGTATCTGGCTGTCAAAGAATGTCTCTACTTCAAATGACTTTATTTTTTTTGAAAACTCTGAAGTAGAATGGGGAAAAAAAAAATGTCAATTTAAACCAAACTGATTAAAGAGAGCAAATGAGTTGATGTCTGTGAAAACTTGGCAAAAGCTAAATTTCTTTTGGAGTTCCTTGTGGCTCAGTGGTTTAAGGATCTGGTGATGTCACTGCAGTGACACATTGTCACTGCTGTGGCCCGGGTTTGATCCCTGGCCTGGGAACTTCAGCATGCTGCAAGCCCAGCCAGAAAAAAGTTGAATTTCTTTTGCTGCTGAAGATAAATAAGGTTATTGGCTTCAAGATCTTCATCTTTAAAATGACTTTTGGAAGAGTTGAGATTAATCTATGTGTGCTGTGCATCATATTGCCTGGATAATTGCACAATGAGCATTGAAATAGTAAGACTCTAACACTTCCTATTTCTTGTAAAAGTTATAGTTATCTGAAAGTTGATGGTAATGGACATTTGTGACACATTATTATCAATTTTTCTAAGCATTTCTATGGGTTATTTAGGGTAATTTAGCAGGCAGTGTTTTAAGTTGTCTAAATATAACTGCAACATTCATTTTAGAACTGTAGATGATGTATTTGGCATTCAGACACCACCAAGCAGAACAATTTCCAAGCATTTAAATTCAGTGATTAAATCAATTAAATTTAGAAGCAAGAAAAAGATTTCATGCTGCATTATTATACCTGGATGTTAAAATTGTTGAAAAAAGATCATGGCATTTGAGATTTTACAAAAATATATGCATGTACTAATACCATGATAATTTCATTGGTTGAAAATAGATCCAAACATTTGCTATCTAGTAACCTTTAAGGAGATGCCTCAAAATGCGTTTCTAATTGTATGTTTTTAAACTACCTCCTTTGAAATTTCCAGCAATGGATAATACAAATAACAGCAAGTTCTTAATCAAACTACCTAAATATCAAATTTTTGGTTTGCATTTGAAGATTGCATCATATACCTGTATATCTTAATGTGATGGTTCTCCATGTTTTACAGAAGGCATGCCTTAGAGTTTATGAAATAGAAGTAAAAAGAAATAAGAAAATATGGCATATCTCTTGTGTATAAAAATAAAAATATATTTTTATAATATAAGATCATATATTTGGCCTCTTATATTTGGTTTAGCTGTCCCATAAAGGCCTATGTATTTTGAAGAAGCATTTATGAAATTCTATGTTTCAGGAACCATAAAAACTTCGTAGACTCTCTAGCCTCCTAGAAATTTGGAAGCCAGACATCATAAGTATAAATCAATTAATATTTTAGTAATAATCAAAACAGATGACACTCTTTAGAATATTCTTATATGCCTTCTGGAGCTATATAAAATAGAGCTGGATTATTGCCCTTTACCCATGTTCAGTAATCAAATTTTCAAAATCTGACATGCAGTATAATTCTAGAAACAATCTCTGACATGTGGTATAGTTCCAGAACTTCCTGTAGTGAAACTGGTAAGGACACAAAATCATTTTAGATATAATGTAGCAGGTAAATAATCACTTAAACATAAATGAGATATTTGAAATTAAAGGTTTTTTCTTGAAAGCAAATTGAAATTAGGAAAATGGAGAGAATCCAAAGAACAGGTTGGTAGGAATGACAGAAAAAGGAGCAACTTGCTTTCACCTAATGAATCTGGGAAAACTAGAGAAAAAAATGAGTTTTTATTAGTAGTTGCAATTTTGTTTGTTTGTTTTGTTTTGTTTGTCTTTTTAGGGCTGCACCCACAGCATATGGAGGTTCCTAGGTGAGGGGTTGAATCAGAGCTACAGCTGCCAGCCTATACCACAACCCCAGAAATGCATAGGATCCTAGCCACATTTGCGAGCTACACCACAGCTCATGGCAACGTTGGATCCCTAACCCACTGAGCAAGGCCAGGAATCAAACCCACATCCTCATGGAGACTAGTCAGGTTCATTAACCACTGAGCCACAACAGGAACTCCCTGCAGTTTTTAAAATACATGATTTGACAATCAATTCAATACGAGCAAGGGAAGAAGGAAAAGAATTGAGGTTTTAAATTAAGGCTCAGCTGTTACCTTCTCTGATTTCTGAGGCAGAATACTTTATTTTCAAAATGCTCCGCTATCGTCAGACTCTTCTACATTTCTGGCTATTGATTTTTTTCTTTTTATTTCTTTACATATATACTTTTTCTACTGCATAGCATGGCAACCCAGTTACACATACATGTATTTTAATTGTAAATTCAGGGAAGGATGGAAAATATAAATGTTCTAATGGGTAATTTTCTCTATGATGTTGTTGTCTAATATCAATGATAAAGCAACCTTCTTTCTTCTTCCTATGTTATCATATCCAATCAAGTGTATTGAAAATAAATGTAATTGAAAATAATGGCAGGTCATCCACCCAAGCTAAATTTAACTTATGCATGGTAGAAATATAAAACATAGTTCCAAATTAAATGAATATTGGCTGATTATATAAGCCTCAACTAATTAACACTTGTAGAGCGTGTGTTTCCATAAGGTTTTATGTGTTTCACATGACGTTTCAAAATATGAGGCCTAAAGTGTCCTAAATATAAAGTCCTATAGCAAATTTGTTATTTGAGAATGATGACTTGAAGGGTAATAGATGTGTCCCAGGGAACTTAATTTTCCTGTAATCAGGACGCATGAAAATAAATTAGAAGGGGGGTTTAAAATAGTAAAGAATGATGAAAGAAAAATGAAAAAAGACAAAACTAGCTACATAATTTGTTAAAGTCACATCTATTTTTTTTCTTTTAAAAACCATGTTTTTTTCCATCAAAGTAGAAAAAATATATATATATATATAATCATTGAGAATGAAATTTTAATTGCTCCATCTTTTGAAGTGACAGAGATTTCATACCATGCCAGGAGTTATTGCATGTTTATTTTGCCCTTCTTTATTTCTAAGTATTTTTTCTGGTTGCCTTAATGGATGTGATGAAAACACCGCAATCTAGCACCTGGTTACTCCTTGCACATATTGTCTTACTACCAAAGGATGCTAGGGGGGTCCAGCAGAGAGCAAAGAGACCTGATTCTTAAAAGAATCAAATCCTACCATCTGCTTGGTTATCTTTGAGCTGTATGTATCCTTGAGTCAACCAAAGCAACTAATCACTGGGGTTCCATTGCCATGAATTTAGTTTCCATGAATATAATCTTTTATTATATAGAGCATGTTAATAAAGAAATGATAGCTTCTTGGACAGTATCCAGCGAACTCTGTTTTTTTTGTGGAAATTGATAGAGAGTCATATAGATTACCGTCCTGTCCACACTGAATAATTTTATTCTCCTGGTTTAATAAATTAGTTATATCTTCTTTTGATACACTGTAGGTTTATAAGCTCAGGGATGTTTGGTGTCTGTTTTAGACAGTAAACAATATACTGCTGTACAATATAGCTATTGATCAGAGTAAGCTAAAGATTGAGGCCTGAATATTATAAGGTGATAGTCATTTGAAGTGAGACAAAAAAATCTCTATGGATAAACGTAACTAATTTAAAAGAGCCCTAGGGAGGTTTTTTGAGAAAGTTTAAATGCCTAATGAATGCTTCACTGTTATTCCAATTATCCCATAATATGGCACAAGATTACAATCTCATTTTATCCTTTTATTTACAAAGCTGCTCCCATTATCATTATATTTTACCTGTTCAAGTTCTAAAAGATTGCTGCTCGTTGAGAGCTTTATTAAAAGAGAATAATTATATTTCATAGATTGGCAGAAAGAAAATGTATCTTTGAACAATTCCATTTCCCTGAACAGTTGTTCGTTTCGGGGTTGAAGACAAGTCTATTAAGTATCTTCTACACTTTTTAAACATGTCAAAGCTAACCATTAATACTGAAATTAGTAACCTGGCTCTGATTTAATGAAAGAATTAGCTGCTATTTGTAGCACTCAATTTCTGTGAATGAAACAAAAATAATATTTTTTAATATTGAGTAGCAAAAACTGTTGAAGAATCCTTGTATGTACTATGATTTAAATCCAGGTCTGTTCTAATAATTAAAGCCTTTAGCTCTTATGTTTTCCCTACTGATGCTTGATAATATGTACTTCTTTATCCAAAATACTACATCAGACATTTTCTTACTAAGTGGTATTTATATTTTCAGAATCTCTTCTTAGACTAGTAAGAGGTAAAAAAAAATCAACGAATATCAAAGAATATTCCATTTTAAAATTTACTGCAAGAAACTTAACAGAATTTGTGACTAAATGTTTTTCAAAATTAAAAAGAATATCAAGTGCACAAAAATGTGACATCATTAGAAAATAGGTCTAAGACATCTCATCTCATATTTGAACATGTAGATGCTATGAAATAAGCTATCCATAGTCAAATGCAAGCGAATACCTTAACTATTCTGAAATCTGTCTAGTAAGTACTTGAGCAATAATGAAGTGGCATATTAAACATTGATGGCTTGGCCAAGGTTCCTATACTTGATGATGAGCGGTTTCTCCCTAAGAGTCCTTATATTATAGTCTTTTAACATCATCCCAGTCAGATCACTAAGATTGGTGAGCTTAGTGGAAATCAAGGCATCAATATATCTTTTACTAAATATAAAAGTATGGAACATGCTATTTGATTTTTAAAAGACACAAATTATATCAAGTTTAAATAGCAATTTTAAATGTATATAGGATTTGAAGAACACTCAGAGATATGAGATGAATTAATCTATGTCTCATTTTAAATGTATGTAAATAAAATATGCTGATTTTAACTATTTTTTAATCAAAAGTTGGTTATGAGATTTTTTTATATTTTTGAGGTTAGCTGTTACTTTATAATTCTTTATTAGTTTCTCTCCTTTTTACTAATGAAACCTATTTCTTCTAAATGGGTTATATAGGTCTTTAATCTTAGATTTCCATTGCTTTTTTTTTTTTTTTTTTTGCTGTTTGGTTTCTGAATATTTTATATATGCTGCCTTTGTAAGCTTATTATCCAAATATTTATGCAAAAGGTAGGAAAAAACAAGGAACTTTAATAGTTGTTTTCATTCCTTAGGAAATGAATGAATATTCTATTTTTGGTGGATACAGAAAATAACTTCCTTTTGCAAGCCCAAAAATTATTGTTATCCAAAATTATACACAAAAATGAAATAAGTATATTAGCTTAGTCATAAGAGTTTAATTAAACTAAAAATTCTGGCATTTTGGATCCCTTTAGTATTATAAAAGTGTATATTCTAGTGAGTACTCAGATAAAATGCCTTGATCATGTGTTTATTTTGACAAAGTTTGTATGCGTGAGTGTCTGTGCATCCATGTGTATATATACTGACTAACATTACAAGGAAGGGCTAATGGTCATGAAGATATAAAAATGATGCATGGAAGTGAAACATAACTTGAACACAAATTGTTTTGGAAGTCCCAATTAGGAAACCAGGGGAACCAAAGCATTGCTTTGGGAAAGGAAGGGGAATTTTATTTTTGTTTTAATAGAAGAGAGTATTATAGAACATAGTATTCTCCAAAACATGCATCATTACCCCATTATTCCAGGGAGAAAGGAGACAAAAACAGGTAGAAGGGAATTCTTTATTCTGTCTTTCTTCCACTACATGTCACCCACTGGGAATGATGCATCATTCAGATTTCATTACTCTTCCTCCTTCAGATGAGAAGGCCCATTCTAGAGTGACCCTGGAACATTCACTGAAGAGCTAACAGTAGCTGAACAGCTCACTTAAAGTTTTTTTATTAAAGTATACTTGATTTACAATGTTGTGCCAATTTCTGCTCTGAAGCAAGTGACTCAGTTTTTACATATGTGTGTGTATTATATAAAAAAATTTTCATATTATTTTTCCATCATGGTCTATCCCATGAGATTGGATATAATTTCCCGAGTATACAGTAGGACTTCGTTGTTTATCCATTCTAAATGTAATAGTTTGCATCTACTAACCCCAAATTCCCAGACCACTCTTGAATCTTGATCCTTGTAGCCATTTACAAGTACCTATGGATCAGAAGACAGTAGCATTTGATAGTCTGTAGGAAAATTGTGTTCAATAGAGGACTTTTTTGAGGGTTTTTTTTGGGGGGGTTATTTTTTTTTTTTTTTGCTTTTTTTGTTTGTTTGTTTGTTTGCTTGCTTTTAAAAGCCATACCTGCAGCATATGGAAGTTCCGAGACTAGGGGTCGAATCAGAGCTACAGCTGCCAGCCTACACCATAGCCACAGCAATGGCAGATCCAAGCTGTGTCTGTGACCTACACCACAGCTCACAACAACATTGGATCCTTAACCCACATGACAGGCCAGGGATCAAACCCGCATCCTCATGCATGCTAGTTGGGTTCATAACCTGCTGAGCCACAGCAGGCACTCCTTTTTTTGCATTTTTAAAATTGAGATATAATTGACATATAACATTGCATAAGTTTAAGTTGCACAATGTGTTGATTTGATGGATTTACATTTTGTAATATGATAACCACCATAGTGCTACCTAACACCTGTATCATGTCACATAATTATTTCTTTTTTATCTTGAGAATAATTAAGCTCTAGTTTCTTAGCAACTTTAAAGTTTATAATACTGTATTGTTGACTGTACTGTATTGAGTTTTTTCCTTTTTTTGGTTTTATGTCTTCCTATGATGTGTATGATAAAAAGAAGCTATATTCCATGACAAGAAAAAAAATGCAAAATAACATCACAGCAACTCTTTGTTTTACACAAAATTCTCATCCCAGTCCAGGCTGTGTTCCTCGTACTTTTTTTTCAAGTCAGCAGCACCTGAGGGGAAAGAACTGTGGCGTGGTCATTGAGCCCAGTGAATTTCCTAGAGATAGGCTCTAGTTTTTATTTTCTGGACTATAAGAATATGGCTGTAATAAGTTCTGTGGTGAAAAGAGAAAGAAATATGTGGCCTCCAACCAGTTATTAACTTGGCCAAGCCTGTTGCCTAACCTGTATATAAATGGATATAATCATTTCTGATTTATTTTTACCTTATAGAGTGATTTGTACATCTTAATATATTTCATATAGTGGACTGTAGAAAAGTAAGGTGTTTTATATTTATTTAATCAACTTCAAGATACGCAAAAATCTATCATTCTACAGTATGTGGGGCACTTCTAACATTTGGCCCATGTTTATGAGAGCAAAGGCAAAGTTAAGGAGTCATTTTCCAGCTGTGGAAAAAAATAACACTTCTAAGAATCAATCCTGGTACCACAAAATTTTAAAAATAAATAAGATTTTTACTTCAGATATTTCCTTTACTGAGAAACTATATTGTGATTAAATAGTGGAAATAAATATTCTCTTTACTGAGAAGCTGTATTATGATTAAATAGTAGAATTCTCAATACTTGCAGTCTTTTTTTTAGAGTGTAGTTGATTTACAGTATGGTGTCAATTTCTACTGTACAGCATAGGGACCCAGTCATACACATATTTACATTATTTTTGTCATACTATTTTCCATCATGTTCTACCCCAACCGATCAGATATAGTTCCCTGTGCTGTACAGTAGGACCCCACTGCCTATCCATTGTAAATGTAATAGTTTGCATCTACTAAGCCCCAACTCCCACTTCATCCCACTCCCTCCTCCCTCCTCCCTCCCCCCTGGCAGCCACAAATCTGCTCTCCCTTTCTGTGATCTGTTTCTGTTTTATAGAAAGGATCATTTGTGCTGTGTTTTAGATTCCACATATTGCAATCTTTAAATGAGATCTGTTGAGGAATAAAGGACTGCTGAATCCTGATCCACCTATGTATTAAAACAGTTTTTTTATCATCCTTTCCCAGGAAAGCGGCAATTCCTAGTAGACTTTTTGTACCAACAAAAGTTAAAGTACAGTTGACTCTTTCCAGGTATTGTGATAATTGAAACACTTTGTTTTTGCTGGTTAGTTTCTTGATGTCTCATCTACCCAACCATTCCTTTCTTCTTTGTGGTGAATCGTGGACCACAGTTTGCATTCTGTACTACCTTGGTTGCACACCTCCCCTCTCACTTTCTCACAAAGACCTTAAGATTGTGGTGGCCACAGTAGTGGTTCCCTGGGAGCTGCATGAGCACATTGCCCAGGGGGTACCTCCTATATATTTTGCAGCCAAGACCAAGTTCCCCTCAGCAATAAGCTCAGATGGTACCTGCTGCTCTTGAATGTCGGTTTTCCTCCTGGCAACGTTACTTGTGTTTGTGAGGGACCTCTGTAAAGTAGGCTATAGCAGAAAGTACAATCTGCCTAACAAATTAATGGCATTGTGAGGCACTGCCTGCTGGGGTGAAAATAAATTGTGAGTACATGGGACAGGTAATGGGCCCTAGCTAGACTGTAACAACCCCTTTCAAACTGGTACTATCTGTGTGCCAATAGACATGGCAATAACTGTCAACAAGATTTATGACCCTTTAACATAGACTCAGTCAGAAGGGAAAGTTGGAGTTCTGTGGTTTTGTTTAAAGTTCTGTGACTTTGTTTAAAGCCTCTTGCTTTTAAATAACTCTTTCTAGGTGGCAGAAGTGTGGTCTCCTTGCAGGTCATTCACAGTTCTCAGGGGAGCTCTTTGTATGGTCTCAAAACTTTGAATTTTTATTTTATTGATCTTGTATGTCTTGTTTTACTGTTGTTGACATTACTATTTTTAAGTTAAAATGAAAAAAATTATCAGCATTAAAGTGTCGGATGTATAGAGTCTCATAAAATATGGAAATGTAATCATTGTTCATATTCTTTTTGCCATCTGAGAATAAGTTTCAATTGTCTCAAATGTCATTGATTCATCTTCCTGGACAACTCTAGTTTGTCTTTAAGAATAATATGCCCCTTTAAAGAATGATTTTCTGTTTTTCTTTTTCCATTATTGTTGGTGTCAGGTCTTAAATCGAGCATCTCTATATAAACCTTTCATATGTATATATAAAATATTCATGCAACTCTTTTCCCCCATTAATGATTAGTGTATGGACAGTTTATACTTTTAACACCTTTTTCTCAGCCTATTTTCTTAGTTAACTGATGGTTTCTGTCTTCATTAAGGATTGTGTAAATGGACAAAACTAAAGATTGAATGAAACAGAAGTAAGCTCTTAAATTGAGCAAATCGATTATCCCCACTTGAAATCTGATTTTTCTAAGGCTAGGTAGAGTTTTTAAAACCATTTTAAAATGTTGCTATGTATGTTTAAAGACAGATAATAAAGCACAATCATATTAGGACTAGAAATGTCAACATGCACACAAGTCATTCATTCAGTAGTTGAATATGTGCTCAGCCAACCAGAATTGTGACCATCTCCTTCTCACTTACTGCCCTCAAGCCAAATTGACCTTTTTGATGCTCATCAGTACACCAAGTATGGTACCATCTTAGAGCCTTTGCATCGATATTTCCTCTGCCTGCAACATTCTTAGCTCAGACCTTCACGGAGTTTCACATGGCTTTTTCCTTGCTTTTTTCAGGTTGCTGTTAAAATACATTCTCCTGGGAGAGGCTTTCTCTGACCCCGTATCTAAAATATCATGCCATCCCCTCCCATTCTCTATTCCCTGCCCTACTATGTATTATCCTTTTAAAAAACCTGAACACTTTAATGAACTATAGCATTTGTATAGAAAATTGTGCACATCATAGTTGTACAGCTGGTAAATTTTTACAAATGAACACAACTATGGAGCTACTCTTGTAGATCAAGAAATAGAACATTACCAACCCCACAGCACCCCCTCCCCAAATGCATGTCTTGCTAAATATCCTGGCTTCTATTATGATGGGTAAGTTTTTCTGTTTTTAAATCTTATACAAACAGAATCGTGTAATATATATTCATTTATGTTTAGCATCTTTATTTTCATTATTCAATTATATCCATTATATTAGTATATGGTACAGATTTTTTTTTCCAGTGGTGCTCTTATAAATTCTATGCTATGAGCATTATCGTGCAGGTCTTTGGACATGTATATGGTATTTCTTCTGGGAAAAAACTAAGAAATGAAAATTGCTGGGCCATAGGGTGTATTCAGTTTTGGTAGATACTTCTAAAAGTGGTTATACCAATTTACACTCCAATCAGCAGATAAGGCTTCCCATTGCTCCATATCCTGACCAACTCTTTGAATGATGAGTCTTTTTAGTTTATCATGTTTTAAATATCAATGTAGCTTATAAGAGATGGTGTGCAGCACCATTTTATATGACCAAGTTAATTGTATATCCTCTTTTGTGAAATGACTGTTAAAGTCTCTTGCCCATTTTTTAATTGATTCAATCTAACTAGATATGTATTTGTATTTGAAAGAACTAGAGTTTTTGTTGATTCTATGGATTGCAAATATATTCTCCTGCTGTGTGACTTGCCTCTATATTAATGATGTCTTTTGAAAATCAGAACATCTTGATTTGATTTGATTGAAGTTTATTGTATCAGTTTATTCCTTTTTGATTATCGCTTTGATTCAGGGATTAGTTTTTTAAAATCTTTTTTAGCATCTCCTGTGTTATTTTGAAGAAGTTCTATTAGTTTGACTTTTTAATGAAATTGATTTTTTGTGTGGTTTAAGATTGAAGTTGGAATAATTTGTTTTTGCATAACATTATTCAGTTTACATAGGATTATATGCTGAAAAGGCTCCTACCTCATTGCGTGTGGCAACGTAATTGTGATTCAAGTGTTCATTTATGTGTTGATCTATTTCTGGATTCTGGATTCTACACTGAAAAGCAGGCAAATTTCTCTAGTATCAGGTAGTAAATACTTTAAATTTTGGAGTCATAGGCTCTCTATTGCACAACTCTGTCACAGTAGCACAAAAGCAGTCAGAGACAATACATAAGTGAATTGGCATGGCTGTGTTGCAATAAAACTACTTACAAAAATAGGCAGCTGACCAGATTTGACTCAAGGGTACAGTTTGCTGACACCTTTGGTTATTGGAGTATTTATCAACCTTTATGTCCGTACTATACTGTCCTAATTAATGTTTTAATTTTCAAGAAGAATATCCCTGTTATATTGTTCTTATACATTTTAGAAACAGCATGTTAATTCCTCCAGTCTAAAAATAAGTAAATAAATAAATAACTGAGGGGTTAGTAATTGGAATTGCATTGGTAAATTTAGGGAAAATTAGTGTCTTTACAATTTGTGTCTTCCAGTTCATAAACATATTGTATCTTACCATTGATTTGGGTTTTCTAAAAAAACTTCTCATAATAATGATTTACAACTTTTGATATAGTACTCTCATGCCTAGGTATTTGATGCTATTCCAAACAGTATGTTTTGTAGTACTTACTTTCTAATTGTCTATTGCTGTTATACAGATACAAAACTTCATGAAACCATTTATCAGTTCTGATAGTGTATGCATAGATTCTGTTGGATCGTAAATATCTGTAAACATGTCAGATATAAACAATGACAGTTTTATTTCTTGTCTTTCTACCCTTAGATGTTTCATTTTCCTTTTCTTGTGAGGTTTCCAATTCAGCACTGAATACGAGTGGTGAGAGTGGATGTTGATATTGGGGGTAAAGAGGTAGATTTATCCCATGTAAGGTTATATCCCGAGTTTGCCTCTCCTGTGTTCCTGCTCATTGCAGTGATTGCATCTACCTTTCTTCTGGCCATTATGTGCCACTTCTTGGTATTTATTATTTAGAAATTATATCATTCTCATTTTTATCAGGAATCCCAGTTTTGTAATGTCATTTCCTACGCTGCCTACGGAAGACAGCTACCACTGAGCTTCTCATCGATGCTGACGTCCGTCTGCATAGCACATTCTCTATTGTTTGATAGATGGAGTGTCTGAAGGGCTCTCCTGTTAAGTGGTGAGGTTTCTAGCCTGAACATATATTTTTTTTTCCCTCAGGCATGCCTAATACACTGAGTCTTTTGATCACTTCCTCCTTCATCTCCCATAGCGGTTGTGGAATTTCTGCCTCACTTAGCATAGGTCTTAACTTTTTCCAAGCTTCCAAGAATTATCCAAGCAGCTGTTAACACCGTCCCCTAGGATATATGCCAGGGTTTTAAATTGTTTCACAAGAGAGTGCACTCAGATCAATTAAATACTATATGTAAATGTATATTCTGTCACCTGCGGACAAGACCCTCCAGATCCATGCCCTACATACTCTCTCAGCTCCTGCAGACCCTGCAGAAACTTTAGTGATAGCCCCTCTTTTTTCTTAGCAGTCCCGTAGCATCTCTTTTCTGGTTGTGCTGGTATGTGATCCTTAATGTGGGCCTGGATTGCCAGGAGGACTGATGGCAGACCTTGAAGAAGGGAAAGGATTATCTATAAGGAAGCTACCTCTTGTCAGGTTTCCATATGATATTCAGCCAGAGTGTGAAGAGTAGTATATTGTAAAAAAGAGAGATAGGCTACTTTTTACAGTCCCAGAGAGAAAGTAGATGTGATGTCTGAATTGCATCTATCCAGGTATCCATATGTCACTATTGCAACTCTCAGGGTTCTGATAATACAATAGAAGACAAGACTTCTCTGAAGTCTGATGCTTTCATGAGTAAGTGCCAGGCCTGGTCTTTTGCTCTCCTTGCTCTCTGGCTGCACAAGGTTAGAAATCATAAATCTCACAAAAGAAGCCCTCTGGCTTTCACTTTTTGCCCAGAAGTGGTGATTAATCAGTATGGTATTTGCTTCACTTGAGCCATTAAAAAAACTCTTATGGAAGATCTACTACATGCTACCCCCTGAATATACAGGATGAACAAGAGAGAGAGTATACCCTGTCTCTAGCAGATTATTTCATTTAATCCTAACAACAGTCCTGCAAAGGAAGCAGCATTTTGCCAATTTTTAAGCTGAAAAAACTTGGATCATTTATCTTCAGTAGTAGAACAGAGCGCTTAGAGACTGTTAGAGACCTGCATGTGGAACTGAGAAAAATGTGTCCCATATTTTTAGTTTGTTTTACAAACAAGACCCCATTTTACCCCTCGCAAAGCCCCTAAAGGCTTTTCTTCCCTTAATGTTTCCCACCAGCTCTGATAGTCCCTGGTTCTCTCTGCTCCTGGCCCATACATTTCCCCTTTATCCACCTGAAAACACAGTTTCACACTTTTTTCTATGTTTATCTGATAGTTTTTTAATTATTGGTTAATGTTTTCACTCTTGTAACTAATTCCATATCTTTACCTTATACATGTTTAAAAAAGAAGATAGGAGTTCCTGTCGTGGTTCAGTGGTTAACAAATCTGACTAGGAACCATGACGTTGAAGGTTTGATCCCTGGCCTTGCTCAGTGGGTTAAGGATGTGGTGTAGGTCACAGACATGGCTCAGATCTGGCGTTGCTGTGGCGTAGGCTGGCGGCTACAGCTCTGATTAGACCCCTTGCCTGGGAACCTCCATATGCTGCAGATGCAGCCCTAGAAAACACAAAAAGACAAAAAAAAAAAAAGGTAAAAAAATTAAAAAGAAGATATCTATGCCTCCTTATTACTTCCTCTGTAGTTATAAGATTTGGCAAAGATGTTTGTGATTAAAAAGAAAAATTACATTTGTATTTGGTCATTCTCTGATTTTTATACTAAATAGCATGTTGATATTAGCGATAGGCTATAGAAAAGATTTAGTTCCTTTAATTTAATAATGATTATCAAAGAAATCTATTTTAAGTTGATGAATATAAAAATGATTTATATCTAATATATTTATTACATATTGAGAAATTATGTAAATGTCCAAATTTAGGGAAAACGTTAATCATGACATAGTCCTGTGTTAAAGTATTGTTTTCCATTTATGTTTTTACTTAATTTTTTTTGCACTCAAATTGACATATAACCTTGTTTTTAAGGTGCACAACATATTGATTTGATTCATTTATTTATTGCAACATAATTACAGAATTTTAACAAATTTTGACAACGGTTATGATTTGGAATTACATGAAGAAAACCTAGTGCAAAAACTATATAAACAGGATTATTATCATTTTACTTTTAGCATATACATGTATACAAGTTATATAAAAAAGTGATTATCTCCAAAAAATGAGATAATAGTTTTTAATATTATTTTTATTTTCTCAAATATTCTGAAATTAGTTTATATTACTTTTCAAATCAGAAAAATCTGTTATTTCCAAGTATTTTATTTTAAAAATGTCTTACTGATATTTACCCCTAAAGCCTCAAGCCAGTAAGATTATTAGTTAATTGATACATCTGAGCTGAAGTGAAGGATATTTTCATGTAATTTCAGGATGTCACTATGGGAATATTGCAAAGGCTTAGAACCAAACTAAAATGTTTATACAGAATTTTGAGTAAGATACTATGATTGTAAGAGAAAGAGAAAAACTAAGTCAATGATGCAGTGCTGTATTCAGGGAAACGTGCATTGAATATTGTTAGCGACATACAAATGAAACAAATTACTTGCTTTATATCTTAACATTCCTGTTCTTCATATTAACTACTGACAATGAGTTTTTTCTTCACAGAGTAGTTAATTTATAAGTCAGCATTAAGTACTGTACATGGTAAAGATTTGTATTTTATTTGTACACATATGGCCACATTTCTTTAATCCTAAGAAAGTTTCAGCTATTCTTTTGCTGTATGCAAATATTGCAGCCAGTAGCTCATCTTTCATTTAGAAAATTCTCTAGTCTTTAACCTTTACTGTTATTTGACTATCCAATTAATATGCCCAGTCATACATTAGAAATATGTTAAAACTAGAGTTAAATGTCTTAGATGAAAGCTTGTAACACCACATCATTTTCTATGAAAGACTTTAATTAATTGAAGTCTGAAAATATTAAATGACTCTCAGCCTTTTTATGCCATTAAAATTCTCCTGTTTTAGAAAATAGAGACAGGTATAGTTTGAAATAGTGATAATAGTTGTTAGGTATTTGATTTCTACTATATTCTAAACATAAAATTAAGCATATTACTTGATCATTTATCAAATTTTTCCTACTAATATTGGTGCACTAATATTATGTGCCAGGTGGTATGGTAGGTTTAAATAGGAGGTAGAAGACAAAATTAAACCAGCAATTATAACAAAGACTAGTCAGCAGTAGAGGAAATACTGGTGATTCAGAAATGTATAGTTGGAGCTCCAAAGCTTGTCTAAGAGATTAGCAAAGTCAGGAAATACATGATTCTAAGCTGAGACTCAAAGAGTGAGAATAATTAGGTACTCAGAGACATGTTTGTATTATTCTAGGTTTCTGGTGGAGCATGAGGACATATTTGAATTGCTAAAAACATTCAGTGAGAAGTCATAATGGAATTAGCTAGTTATTAGTTTGATTACTTGGATTGTGTTCCTTTCTCTCCTACTAAACTATAAAAATCATATCTCTTTTGTTTCCTTTTGTGTTCCCAGGACTGAACTTGGTTCCTGGTACACAGTAGTAACCCAATGATAACTCATGGGGAAAAAAAAATAAAAAACACAGAGGAGAACTGGAAACCCATGAGGCTGAGGACAGACTCTGTGGCCATGGGGCTACATTAATGCAAACCTTCATAAAAAACCATTTACAGGTGACAAAACTGACTCAGCTTTTAAAATAGTGCTCAAACTCATAGAGTGGTTATATGGTAAAGGGGTTAAGAACTCAGTTCTATCCAAAGTCAGTATACTTTTCAGTATACATTGTAACTCTTGGGGGAAAAAGAAAAGAAAACAAAAGACATAGACCTAGTTCTAAAGCATGGAATCAAAGGGAGTATTTCCCTCCGTTTCTTTACTCTATCAACCCAGCCAGCCAAAAATTCTGAGAAAAGGCTTACTTCACTTGATAAAAGCTGAGATATAAATATACAATAACCACTATCAGTTTCTCTTTTATTGTTATTAATATTGGCCAGAAAACCCTAATCACTGTTCAAATTCCAACCAAACTCTTGCAGTATTAATTAATAGCCTTTTCTTAGAAATCAGATATAGAATCGGTTATCTCTCCACTAAGTCTTTTGCTTTTCAACTAGTTTCTCAAAAAATTTAACTACTTTATAATGAATTTAAACATCCTACTTTGAGAGTTCCCATTGCTCAGCAGGTTATGAACCCAACCTAGTATCCAAGAAGGATGCAGGTTCTATCCCTGGCCTTGCTTAGTGGGTTAAGGATCTGGCATTGCTGTGAGCAGTTGTGTAGGTCACAGACATGGCTAGGATCTGGTGTTGCTGTGGCTGTGGTGTAGGCTGGCAGCTGCAGTTCTGATTCCACCCATAGCTGAAAATTTCCATATGCCACAGGTGTGGTCCCTAAAAAGAAAAAAAAAAAAGGAAAAGAAAAAGGCAGAAATCCTACTAGGCCAACTACTCTTCAGATTTAAGTCCTGAAATTAAACTAGGTCTCACCTTTTTTTTTTTTTTTTTTAATTTTACGGCCATACCCACAGGACATGGAAGTTCCTGGTCCAGGGATTGAATCCACACCACAGCTGTTATCTACACCACAGTTTGTGCAATGACAGATCCTTTAACCCACTTCCCTGGGCCAGGAATCAAACCTGCACCTCCACAAGGACCGGAGCCACTGCAGTCAGCTTTTTAACCCATTACGCCACAATGGGGATTCCCTTTTTAGCCCTTGAAAATTCATCTGTTTTTACATAAATCTCGCTATTATCCTGCAAATTGACATTAATCATTAAGGTAGTAGTTCAAATGTAAACATCTGAAAAAGGAGAGTCAAATGGCCTGGCCATCTAGTCATCTTGTCAAGCTATGGCAATTCTATAGAACCTTCTGTTTTGTAATATTTATCTTTTGAAATAAAAAACCTGAAAAAGACTGTAGTGATCACCACTATGATAAGATTGTTAGCAAATCAGGGCCTTGAAATTACACTGATATAGTGTTCTGGAACACTGCCAAGAAAACCTTCAAGTCCCTGAAGCTAGTGGCACCGGTGCCATCTGATAGATTATAGACCGCTATATCTGTAAATAAATGCTGCTGTTAAACACGTTCAGAAAGCATTTGAACAGTGACTCTGAACATATATCCACATACATGAGAGAGGTCGCTAGCTTTAAAATTAGTTCATTCTAATCATGACTGCCTTATTGTCCCCCAAGTCACCCTCAAACCTAACTACCAGAGATTAGATTTCTGTGTCATATTATTAGAAATGAGGTGAGAAAATAACAGACAAGCAAACAAAACAAAAATATTGTGCAAATAGATTAATTAATTATGGCTAATAATAACAAAAGAAATAAAGACTGAGATATATGTGAACTTTGAGTGAGAAGTCACAGATAATACAGTAATAAACTTTGTGAATTTCAAAACTGGAGGCTGCCTCTGTCATTGAAATAGTTTTGTAATATTGCCAAAACTAAGCAATGTCAATAATCCAAATTCGTTAGTGGTTTTCACTAGGCTTAAAATAGGCCTATCAAAATGGACAAATTTTTACTTTATCAAGAAGATGAAAAATTCCTCAAAATTTCCATTAAAGTTCATAGTGTATTGAAATACAGATTTTATTTCTCAGTGTAAAAATTGAAAGTCAAATGACATTTATGAACTCACTACTGGACACTAAACTGGCAATGATTACTTACCAGGGGAAATATCTGTGAACTGAGCTTTGGCTAGCATTTGAAGAGAAAACAATCTGCTTGGACTCTAATGTAAAAACTAAACTAGCAATTTCTTTTCTCGAAGCTCATCTCATTACCTGGCCTTCTGAGGCAGAAAACTGGGTGTAAGTAAATGCTATGAGACTTAGCACAAAGTGGGGCTGTGGAATGTTATGTATGATGACAAGAAAATCTTGGAATATTACAGAAATCAAAATGTTCTTAATGGTGCAATAAAAAAATCTATAAAATACCACACTATAAAAATAAGCTGTCTTACATTAACTGGATGTAATGATGCCAAATGGAGAGCCCTGACAGCCTAGAAGGTTCTCAAAAAAAATAAAAAACCAAAATAAAAACATAATTCATCTGAAAGTCACTTATACTTGAAGCAAGTATATAAACCTTAACTTTAACATGAAGAATTACAGGTTGATTTGTTATTTTTGAAAAAAAAAAATATTTGCATCCTCCTTGTTTGCTTAAGGTTTGTGTGTGTATGAGGGTGTGTGTATGTGTTTGTGTGTGTGTGTGTGATGAAAGTTCTACAAGAAGAAGTTCTGTAGACTAAGAGACATGTAACATAAAAAATAGGAATGAAGAAATCCATTTTCCAATTTAGGATTTCATTCAAACATTATATAATTTGTATGTGTGATTAGCATTTCCCCTCCAACACTTGATAGACTTTTCAGTCCTCAGGTGATTTTCATGGTGTCAAAAGAGGTGCTGTAAGCAAAGTACATGAAAACTTTGCAGTAAACACTAACTACCTGCACTGTGAGGGCTCCTGGCCATAACATTCTTCACAACTACAGAAATGACTAATTGTTTACCTGGAGCCCATGTTTCAGTGTATGTGGCAATTACCATTGTGACTGCCATCCCTGTTTGGACTGACTGTTTTTAATTCTTATGAGTTAATAAAGAATTGTACCATGATTCAGTGGATGTATTTGAACATGGTTACAAGCACAGCAAAGATGGATTTAAGTGGGAACATAAACCAGTGTTCAGATGGTAATATAGCAGTTAAGATATTTTATTTCATCAAGTGGAAAGAGGCACGGTGTCAAAAGGATCAGCAATCGATAAAACAAAACATAGTTTCTGAATTCAGGCGAAATATCTGTTTATTATTATGTAAGGATGAATATGGTTTTACATAAAACATCCTTCCCAAAAATTCATTTTAAAAAATAAAATAAAATTCTTCCTTTTTTTCACATGAAGGAAAAATAGCCATAAGTGCTAACACAAATCTTCATTAAGGACATAGGCCATACCTCAAATTAAAATGAAATACAATAACATTTGTCATTATGTTACATTACATTACAAATGAACTTTTATATTAAAAAAACACTTTGTCATTACTATCCACAGTCTTTCCCTTGATTCGTTATGTCTCCCCGAGAAATAATTCTCAGGTGTGTCAGAAAAGTCATTTTCAAAATTGGCACTGAATACATATAAAAATTTATTTAAGATAATTTTAGATAGCTGGGATAAATAAATAACCCTATTGCCTTGCAACATAGCTATGATAACTGAATAACATAATGAGATCTTAGGTTTCTCCTACTATCCATTGTGTAATAGACTAATCTTGAGAATCTTAAAGGTATTTTTTCTTGGCCAGAGATTCATTCAGTGTTGAGAATAAAGAACAAAAGAATACCTACACTCATAGCTCTTACATTTGAAGCAGATATTTTAAGTAAAGGACAAACGATATATACAAAAACTTACAAATGTAGTTTCGTCGTATGGCACCCTCCACTATGAGGGAAATATATAAGGTAGTGTAGAGTAATTACTGGCTGCCTTTCATATAGAATGAGTGTCAAGGAATACATCTCTGAGAAAGGTACAGTTAATTTGAAGCTGAAGAACAAGGAAAATGGTTATGTGACAGGCCAATAAAAATGTATTGCTGGAAAAAAAGGAAGTTCAAGTACAGAGGCTGATGTGGGCAAATTTTTTTTTTTTTTGTCTTTTGTCTTTTTGTTGTTGTTGTTGTTGCTATTTCTTGGGCCGCTCCCGCGGCATATGGAGGTTCCCAGGCTAGGGGTTGAATCGGAGCTGTAGCCACTGGCCCACGCCAGAGCCACAGCAACGCGGGATCCGAGCCGCGTCTGCAACCTACACCACAGCTCACGGCAACGCCGGATCATTAACCCACTGAGCAAGGGCAGGGACCGAACCCGCAACCTCATGGTTCCTAGTCGGATTCGTTAACCACTGCGCCAAGACGGGAACTCCTGTTTTTTTGTTTGTTTGTTTGTTTGTTTTGAGCAAGAGCAAGGAACTCTGTGCCTAGAGTGATGAGCACAGGGAGAGCAGGTTATTTCCAGATAAGAGAAAGAGAAAGACAATGGCAGACTATTGGAAGGTTTTCAGTAGGGAACAACATGATCTAATAAACATTTTAATAGTCTTAAAATATAGCACTCATGTACACAAGTGTCAAAAAAATACACTTCAATGATTTATCATAGAGTGATCACCTGTGTAAATATTGCCCAGAATGGAACAGTCCCAGCACCCCAGAACATGTTCTTATCTCCTCTTTTCAGTTGCAAATCACTACTCCCAACCGTAGAAACCATTATCTTGAGACTTGGATTATAAATGCTTTCTTGATTTTCTATCTAATTTTCATACCTAAGAATGAATTCCTAAACATTGTAGTTGAATCTGTGTGTTAAAATAAATTCAGTCATTTAGTATTTAGTCTTCTGTATCTACATTCTTTTATTTGATATTTGTGAAATTTGCTCATTTAGTTGTCTTTGGCTTCAGTTTGTTCATATTCATTGCTATGTGGTATTAGAGAGACTGAGAGAATCAAAACACAGTTGCAGTCCCTGAGAGATCCTGCCTAATTCTGATTGGCTGTTGTTGCTAGAGTCCTGCCACTTAGGGTCCCAAAACAAGACTAAGGGTATTTCCCAAGCCACCTACTTTGGTAGCCCAGAATTCAGCCCCGTGAGTCTCACAGAAACATTCTATCAGCCACCCCTCCTAGAATGACGGAAAGCCCACAGGGCGAAAGTAGTCCACCTCCCTAGGGATCTCCATCCTTAGATGGTGGCCCAGTTTCTTAATTCTCTTATTAGCTTTCTGAGCCTTCAAGTAGATGGATGCATACACATATACACACGTGTACAACATACGCATGCATCTGTGCAGATGTATAAATATACGTGTATGTGTATAAATATATGAATATATTCATATGCACTTATGTATATATACAACAGCAATAGTGGTTCCCTTTCTAGGACTGGCCCAGATTGCCTAGTTCTTACTATAATAATTATAGTCTCCCTATTCTATTTTTAAAAAATACTAATTGGAGTTCCTGCTGTGGTGCAGTGGGTTAAGAGCCTGAATGCAGTGGCTCAGGTCACTGCAGAGGCACAGGTTTGATCCTCAGCCCAGTACAGTGGGTTAAAGGAACTGGTATTGCCACAGCTGTGGCATAGGTCACAGAAGCGGCTTGGATTCAGTCCCTGGCCAAGGAACTTCCATATGCCATGGGTGTGGCCATAAAAAAAACAATACTGATTGCATTTATTTCAGTGCTGAGAGTTGAAGACAGAATGTAAACTATATCAGTAATGGTATTATCTTTGCAATAGGCAAAGATGACTTTGACAGGATATAATAGCTCTGGAGAGAGATTGTTTTTCTTTAGGTAGAAATATCAGGACTTTCCAGTTGTCAGGATATGTAGGATATGGGAAATAGAGGGGTTAAAGAGCTTGATTTCCAAGGGAAAATTGTGTCTAGGATGAACTATTCCCATTTCATTGCAATGAGGCATCTGAGTCAAGTAAATTATCTTCTTGGGTGTTACTCTTTAACATTAGATTTTAAAATATATTCTCAGATTTTAGGTTTTGGAAATACATTGTAAGATGATTCATGTGTTAAAACAAATAAAATGTCAAATACCACAAACAGATAAACTAAAGGAAAAGAACAATCTTTTATTTTTAAAACCTTGGCTAGTAAAATCATGTCAAGTATATACAAATATATTGCAGGCTGTGCATGCCATATGAAACTCTGATGCCTAATAATGTAGGAAAGCTAAAATCCAATCAAATCTGCATCCAGTTAACGGATTTCCTTAAGAAAACCCATCTGGCTCAAAACACATGTCATCTTTGACTGATAAACCATTGTTGAATGAATTTTTCAACTGAGTCATTGAACTTAACTATTTGTTTTAGTTGATGAAATTCATGGTTAATGATAGAGATAAAACTATTTAAAACCAGGAAACTCAAAAAGAGCACAGCCATAGAGGAGGTTTTTCTATGAATGATACATTTGTTAAAACTGGATTCTGAGTATTTTTAAGAAAATCGAGAGTAAGATTAAAGTCAAAAATGATAAGTATTAAAAAAGGAAACATCGAATGAAGAAATGAAATAGGAATTAAGAAAAAGTATTAAATATAACTGAAAGTATTCTGAGATTTATAGAATAGTTAATTTTATCAGGTATGTTTATAATTGTTAGTTATTAATAAAATAAATGATTATTTTCATATAAGACTTTTACATGTGGAGTGTTACACAGGGTAATCATAACAGTATCATTGTATGTATCAATCTGTGAATCACATCACTAGCCATTTAAGAAATGTCAAAATAATGATTAGTGAAGAAAGAAGTGAAACAAGACAAATAAGGTCCACTTTGCTATTTTATTTAAAACACAGACACCTAAAATAGAAACAAACATTTGTTAGGTTAATTTTGTTAGGAAATACTTATATCACATAGGATTTGAAAATATTGGTAGAGTTTGGGAATTACACTAGAGCCATTTTATAATTCTTGGTAGATTTCTTTTGGCAGTTATAAAAGCATAGCTTCCCATTCTGAGTTTGGAAGTTGTTGGTATATGATTATAGTGAACTTATGTCCTGTATTATAGGGGACCATGCCATTTTAAAATATTTTCTTACTATGCTTACTGTGGGGAGTGTTTCAGTTCAAAAACCCTAACAAATAAAACACACATGATTAATAGCAGCTCCATAGGCAGTACTTCTCAGGAGTGAGGAGTGGAGGCTATGCCCTGTGGGAGCCTGGAACACAATCTAAGAGAGGTATCTGGTGAAAAAGCATCCCCCAGGTGAGTTTATACACTGTGACCCCTTTTCTGCCATTCCAAAAACCCCTCATACTCTCTCCTATTCTTTTACTCAAACCACGTTACTCAGTTTTCGATTGATAAAATTAGTATACACTGTGCGTATACATTGTGTGAAGGTGTCTGTGGGGAGAAAGAATATGAGAATGAATTATGAGCCAAAATGTGGATAACATTTTATAGTTGTTGGTCTAAATGAAACACATTAATAGTTTTTTTAACTTTATTTAGCTTTCTATGTTGAAACAAATCTAGCATTTTCCCTAAAGCTTTTGTTAGTATATGCTATAATGTATTCATTCACCCATTTCATATTGAGTCCTTAAAATGTATCAAAACTATTTAGAGATTATGATATATTGGTGACATGACTCTTGCCATAGAAATGTAATTCTACATTTATACATAGGCTTTTCTGCATAAGTACCTTTTCATTTGCTTTTCTCCCTGGAAACTATACATCGTAGCCAGTCTGGAATTATTATAAAACATGCCTTTATTTTTTCTACCTGCTACTACCTACCTTTCTTCTAATACTCCAGTTCCATAGCCACCACCTCCACTAACATTGAATAGCTATGAAATAGAATTATGAGGATTGATTAGAAAATAACCAACTATACAAAATAACATAAAGGTCCTAAAACAAGGTAGAGGGAGGATTGAAGATTGAAATATTTTACTGGGAAGCAAAAAGTAGGCTCAATGTTTTTGACAGAATTTATTGAAAATAAACTATCCCAGTAAACCATATCCAAGAAAAAAATTAATGAAGTTTTAAGTCCCATAGCCCTGAACTGAGATAGAAAATGGAGCTAAGTAAAGATCTAAAGCACAGAAATCTTTTAATAGATTCATGTTAGACAAATGCAGTTTTGGGGCTTTGGAAAACTACAGTTGAAGCACATTTTTGGTCCCTGGCACTCCTTTAAGAAATAGAAGGCAGTAATATCTTTCATTCTTTAATTATAAAAAGAGAAATCTAATACAAAAAGGTCTGGTTGATAAAACATTTATTTGGGATTGAATTACAGCCAAAATGGGATCAGACAATGATGGTGACATATTTGCTAATGGAAAGAGAAATATGTTACCAAATAGTTCCTTCAGGATGATGCCTTTTTTCATAAAGAAAAACTGTATTTTCTATGTATGTGATCATCCTTATGTTCATTAAATATTTATACAGAACTTACGTGTGCCAGGAACTAGTCTACTAGTGCTGAGGAAACGGTTGTGATCAAGAGAAATAAAGATTCTTTCTCTCACAAAGCTCTTGGGAGACGAAAGACAAACAGAAAGAATGTGATACCTATTGACAACCGGGCTACTCCTGCCTCAAGCCTCAATAGCTGGTCTTCTCCATTTGGAAAATTTTGTAGAACTTCTCTGGTCTAGAAGTTGGGTAACTTGCTATTGTCAGTCTCTTTTGAACTCCCAAACCATCCTCTGAAACCCATGTGAAAATTCTTACATTGTCTATCATTAAACTGAGGAGTCTCTTGAAATCCAGTCCTGGGTCCGATTCTACTCTAGCCCTAAGGCTATCCCATAATTGATTTTTCAATAATCTTTGAATGACTAAGTAACACACAGCCACCAAAACACAAGTTGCAATAAAATGCATTACTTGTTTCCAAAGAAATTATATAAAAAGAAGAGAAAAACAATATATGCGGTAAATCACAATAAACAGATGTCAGTACAACAAAACAAGCATTTTTATTATCCCTCATAAACTTTGGCTGAACAAACTTGCCCCTCATCTTGAAGTCCTTCTCATCTTTTGCACTTTCTATTTGCAATATTGCAACATTTCCCACTTTTTGGATTATTCATTAGTATGGAACTCTCCACATCAAAGTTGCTGTCAGTAAGCTACCACAGGGTCTGCACGCTTGATTTTACTGAGAATGGTAGATAGCTGGCTTTAACTTTCCAAGGAATGTTTGTGAGTATAATAAAGATAATAATGCCTCCCAAATCTACAGGATGCCCACATCCTTGTCTTTGGAATCTGTGAACTATATTATTACATAGCAAGAAAAGAAGGTTGCAAGTGGAGTTAAGGTTGCTGATCAACTGCCTTTAAAATAAAGAGATTATATTGGATTATCTGGGTGGGCCCACTGTAATCCTAAAGTTCCTTAATAATTGAAAGAGGGAAGAGAACCAGGGAATAGGAGCATGATAAAGATCCTGCACCAGGTTGCTGGCTTTGAGGGGAGCCAGGGAGCCACTCACTGCAAATGGAGTCTAAAAGCTGCAAAAAGCAAGGGTGTGGGTTCTCCCCTAGAAGCGTCTGGACAGGAACGCAGCCTGCCAGCATCTTGAGTTTAGCTCGGTGAGACCCATTTTGAACTTGTGCCCTCCAGAACTGGAAGAGAAAAAAATTGTTTTTGTCACTGAGTTTGTGCTGATTTGTTTTGGCAATAGAAAACCAATTGAAGGGGAGGAGAGTAGGAAAACCATACTCTACAAAGTCAGAGAAGAAAGTTGTAAAAAATGCAGCAAGAACAGCATATAAGCACTTGGCAATTTCTTCAGAGTATAGTAGGAAGCCATGGAGGGTTTTAAACTGGAGAATTTTAAAAAGTAAATTCAGTCTGCTCTGTGAGGATGGATTATAGGCAATCCAGAGGCTATCCCTGGAGAAAAAAAAAAAAAAAAAAAAAAAAAAAAGGTAGACAGATAGGAAAGAGAAGGAAGCTCAGGAAGAGATGAGGGGGAGACAAAGAGAAAAATACCAGAAAGCCAAACCATATGTTACCATTAGCTATTTTGAAGGGTGACAGGCCAGGTGATATATGTGTTTACTTTTTTCTTTCTATTTTACGAGTTTCTTTATTGAGCATGTTTTACGTGATATATATATATATATACATATATATATAAAAAACAATAAATGGCATACCACATAGAGAATAAATCAGCCACAGATATGACATATTAGGCCCTATCCTGTGAAGAGAAAAAAATATGGCATTGAGTAACCAGGACAGAATGAAGTACAGAAACTATGGGAAGTTGTATGGTCTTCCTATTTGCCTTTGCTTGGAATGTAGAAATAGAAGCTGGGCATGAGATATTTTTATCACACACCTGCAAACTCAGGTAAACTATTTTTCTTGATGTGATTTCTGAGGAGTTTTTCTATTTTTATGTGGGCAAATTTATAAAAAAAATTTCCAAACTATTCAATGATAGCTATTTCTAGTCATAATATATATACTAAACTAATAATGTACACATTCAAAAAATAATTATATCTCTAATTTAAATATAAAGAAAATTATTTTTTAAACATATACTCAATGGACATGTGAATAGGTATCCACTGAATTTTTCTTTCTTTTTTTTTTTTTTTGTATTACTCTCTCATCCTAAGAATGATTTATATACAATCATTTGCACTTTTTCAGTCTGTGATTTGGCGATCTCAAAAGTTCAGAACAGTAGACTAATTTTTCATTTGACATTTCACATCATGTAGAGATGGCCCAAGAGGAAACTAGTAGAGATAAAAGCCCTGAATACTTTTCTATTCTTTCTTTAATGAAGCGGTAGCCATTGTCAAGACTAGCTCCTAGAGACACCTGATTTCCAAATCAGAAGCCTCTCATTTCTTGGTGTGAAATCAGAGAGTAGGTATGCAGAGGCTGTCTCCAAGTGCAGATAGGTTAAATTATTTTCTTAGGATGGCAGTACAGTTCATCCATAGGTAAGACCACCCAGGATCTGAATTAGAATGAGCCATTTAATAAAATGTTCTTTCACCTGCTGGTTTAAGGATTGATACTCCCAAAGAAAGAATGGTATATATAGATCAGTCCAAAAATTGGTTTCTTATTTAGGGGTTCCAAAACATTGCTGATGTGTGCCTTTTATTTTGTAACAATTATTAAAAAAAAAACACAAGTTTGGATTGTAGTCAGTATAAGATATGAATATGAGCAAAGCTAACAGAGAATGGGAATATTGCTGTGACACTTTTCACAGCTTGAATACACTTAAAATACTGTGAGAAAGGCATTCTTACTATGGTTCTGCATTCTGAGTCAGTGCTGACGATGCAACGCTGTTTATTTGCAAGAGCAGACCCAGCAGGAAGAAGAAAAGACAACAGAAGTAATTCATGTCATATCCACCCTAGATGAAAATGCAGTGAAAGAGAGAACTCTCATAGAGAGTGACATTTTAACTTAAATATGATAATTAATATCTTCCCAAAAGACATTTGCATTTTTAAACAAAATATTAGAACAAAATGACTTGCACAAACAGAACAAATAAGTTGTCATAATTTCCACTGCTTTCCTTTGCATTGATAAACACAATATTAAAACTTGAGAAGCGAGTATTGTGTCTTATTTTGTAAAGAAATTGAAAAGGATGTAATATAGATGCTACTAATAATTTCCATAAGTTACTCTGCCTGAAACTCCTGAGATTAGCTCTTGGCTCTCTATGCCAGTGTTTGCTTTGTTGTCTAAAATGACATTATGGTTTATTGCTTAGAGCAGCAAAATGTTTACAGCAACAAGATCTTTGTTGCCTACTGATAGGGTTTGTGATTTTTACTAGTAATGGCAGAATTTTCTGCTTACATTGAATAGTCTACCTTGATGTATTCCTTCTATATACTGTCTGGAAATCTCTAAAAATCTCTGAGAATAAAATATTAAAATTGGGACTTTTATCTGGGTCACATAAAGGGAATTACACTGAAAATTTTTCTCATCAAAATAAAAATGGTAGAGAGAAAAAGTTTCAAGCTTTCAATAGGCCTAAGTCTTCAAGTACCCTTATAGATTCCTATAAGACTGGATAATTTACTCTGAGGAGATATAAGATCCCTGAACCAAAATATTTGTGAATCACCAAGGAAAGAGCCAAATTCTGAGAAGACATTTTTAGGACTCATTTCACTTTAAGCACATGTCTCCTTGAGTCATAAGAGATTCTTTCCTGTATCTGGGCCAGTAATAAAGAAATTACTTGAGTTTACAAGTTAGGAAACTGTTTAATGTTTCATCTCTCTCTAACAGTGACCAGCATTTGTCTACTTTTAGATAGTGTGATATTTTAGCACTTACTCCCTAATTATTGAATTATTGGGGGGGGGGCGGTGGCACAATGGATCTGTTATTGGTGATCATTTTCTTTGACCTGAAGTCACAGTCCATCCAAGTGTCTGTTAGTCTAACATTCACTGATTTAGTCTGCTGTAGCAGTCAGTTCCTCTACCATACTCCTGCAAATTATGTAGCCTGGTATTCTCTGTGACAAACTGTGTTATTGTTCACAGATTTTCCCCTAATAGAAGAAGGTATTACATTTGCTTATTTAACCTCTTGAACTCCGGTGTATAATAAGACTCTTATTCCCAAATAGCACATGAGCAGAAGTAGCTGTTGTCTCCTCTGGTCAGGACTTTAAGAACCTCTGTATAGTTACTGTGTGCTTTTTTTCCACATCACATCTATCAGTGTTTCAGATAGATGGAAGGAAATGTACAGCCAGTTAAAACACATCTTGAATGTGTAGCATGAATAAAAAATAAAACTTTATGGTTGTAAGTCACCAAGACCTTGGGTTTTTGTGCAACAGAGTAATGTCATCATACTCAAGTGACATAATACTCAGCTCTCAAGAGTTTATAAGTTTTCCAAGGCCAAAAGTAAAGTCTCAGGAGTCACCCTTATACAAAATGTTCAAATTACAAAAGATGGAATAATTAACTTGAAATCAGTCTCTGAAATTCAATTTCATGTCTTTCACAAAGAGGAATAAGAGATCTAATGTTCATTCTTCTGTTTTCCAAATCTCTTTTTTGGAACGCCATTCATTGAAAAGCTGAGGTTCCTTGGAGCAGAGAATACAGCTTTTCACCCAGCGCCTGCATTGGGTTTTGGGATCAAGCCAGAGCCTCCCTTTCTTCACGATGACTGTGAGCATCATTTTGTGCAGGTGGTTCCGTGTTGGTGGTTATGTATTGCCAAATTTATAAGACGGCTGCATACACTTTGGATTGGCTTATATAATTTGATTTTGTGCATTTTCTGACTGTAAGTTAATGAGTCTATAGTACAGGTTGACCATCCTACAGTACAAATATAAAGAACAAAAAAATACAGCTGTGTTTTCCTTAATGATAATCATACAGGGAGTTTCTGTCGTGGCACAGCTGAAATGAATCCGACAAGAAACCACGAGGTTGCAGGTTCGATCCCTGGCCTTGCTCAATGGGTTAACGGCATTGCCCTGAGCTGTGGTGTAGGTCTCAGATGTAGCTCGGATCTTGGTGTTGCTGTGGCTCTGGCGTAGGCCGGCAGCTACAGCTCTGATTAGAACCCTAGCCTGGGAACCTCCATGTGCCACAGATAGAACCCTAAAAACACAAAAGACAAAAACAAGTAATAATAATAATAGTAATCATACAGAGTTATAGAGTCCCACTTACTTTTTTAAGGCATTTGCTTAGAAGAGGCTAAAGATTTGTTTCTTTAACCATACTGCTCTTGTAGAATTGCTTTCATTTAGGATTTTTTTTTTTGGGGGGGGACACTTCCTTTGTTTTTTTTAAATTTTATTTTTAAAGCGTGATGGTAAAGGAAGGGATCTTTTTTAACTAAAACAAAGAGTGATTTTTTTTAATGGTTATCCTTTTTGTTGTTGCTTATTAGCGTGATATAGGTAGAAATTTGTAAGTAATTACTCTTTCACATCACTTATGATAATATTTTTACTGATTTGTGTTTTTAGACCATACCTATAGTATTCAAGACAGAATCAATAAATAGCATGAACTGTTTAATTTTTAAACAAGATTTTAGTATGGTGTGTAAGACAGATGCTTACTTATGGAAATTATTATTTTTGTTTAGAAAATGCCTGTGTTGTAAAATGCATTCAAATAGATTTGCTTCAGTTTTTAAGCATTTTACTTTTACTAATAAATCTTCACCATAATTTTCTAGTTAAGAGTCTAGGATCATCGTAGTTATCTCATTACTAATGTTCCTCTGCCCCACTCTGAAAAAAAAAAAATTAGAATTTAGGTAATTTGTTAAAGCATTCATCTCTATTGCAATCAAAACAGTATCTAAAATATTTGCGATAAATATTGAATTTAATATTAAATTGATCATTTGCTTCTAAATCTATAGACATTTTTAACAACCGATTCTATAATAAACCATGTGTCTTGGGGAAATTAGGAGAAATCTGTTCTTAGATGCTGAAGAACTATGCCAAAGAACAGCATGCTACAAACAGTACTCCAAAACTGTTGTCGTCACATCTTTCACTGTATGTGCTAAGGGCTAAGTGTTGGCTGAGACCCAGCCCATGTGGAAGCTATCACATTCAGGAGCAACAGTGCATATGGGTGTGGGCTGTTCTTTCTGGTAGCAAAACCAGACTGACCCACCACAACACATCAAGGAATCTCCTGTTTGGATTCGTCTGTCTTTGCGGAGATTTCCAGCTGGTCTGTTTGCTATACATTTGGATGCTTGCATGTAAACAATGAAAACATTGAGGGAATTGCCCATGGAGTCTAACTAACAACCAAAGGCTGTCTTTGGCTAATCTGCAAGGACAAAATGGTGAACTAAAAGAAAGTAGAAAGAAGGGTGTGAATAAGGTGAAGAGCTAAAAGGGAAACAAAAAGGATCTGGGGGAAAAATTGCAAGGAAGAAAATAGAAGAGGGTAATGGTTAAAAGTGCAAGGGTCACTCTATTCCTGGGAATAGTAAATGACAGCAATCATCATTTAGGCCTAACTGATGAAAACATTCTTACAATCAATATTTGAGTGAATTCTGGGAGTTCCCATCATCGCTCAGTGGTTAACAAATCTGACTAGGAACCATGAGGTTGCAGGTTCGATCCTTGGCCTTGCTTAGTGGGTTAAGGATCCAGCGTTGCCGTGAGTTGTGGTGTAGATTGCAGACATGGCTTGAATCTGGCATTGTTGTGGCTGTGGCATGGGCTGGCGGCTACAGCTCCATTTAGACCCCTAGCCTGGGAACCTCCATATGCTGTGCGGGTGTGGCCCTAGAAAAGGCAAAAAGACCAAAAATAAATAAATAAATAAATAAATAAATAAATAAATTGAGTGAATTCTTTTCAAATCAGAAAATTGAACTTAGTATACGAACTCATTATATGAAATACACCATGGGTATGTCACTAGAAGTTATTGCAAAAGAAATATATTGTAATATTCCTCTCCCAGGCCAAAGCCAACTAGGACTATAACAGTAAAAACTCAGAGATGGACCTCACTTACAGAATGTCAAAAGTTCTAACAGCTTCAGATTCTTCCTAACCAGTTCAGGAAGTGTTCAGGGTATGATTTCTTACATGCTTGCAAACATGATCATCTTGGCTTAGATTTTGTATTTGGCATTGTCTCCATTTCTGGTCCTAACAACATAAGTATCATAATAAGCTTAAGAAAATTTGCAAAGAAATCTGGTATTGATCCTGAAGTGTCATAGCCTCAGCTGACTCTGCCATTTCCTTTCCATTATATGTTCCATGGTATAAAATTGCAGCTAAAATTCTCACCTTTCAGATCTACTTATTCAAGGCCAGGATGCCCTTCAATTAAATTTAAATTATTAAAATGCCTTAGGTCTAAGCATGTTAACACAATACGATTCAATTTGGCACCAAATTCTAGAAGGTCCTATTCAGAACCTACATGTTCAGAGATCTCTGCTCTCACTTTCTCTGTTCCACTCTCATTACTGTACCACTTTGTTGAAAATGATGCTTCACTTAAAAGCTTTTGGAGCCCAGCAGTTGTCAGCTATTTGTCTTGAAAACATTGTATCGCATGAATCATGGACTCTAACCTAACCATGTGTTTATAGTAAGTTGTTTTCACTATCAGCCATGTAGACCCATCAGTAGAGGTGGGTAAGAAACAACAACCAGTAAACAAGTGAGTATTAATTCAACAAATCTTTATTGCGCATCTGCCAAAAGTTAACTCAGTGACTCATTTAGAACAACTTGGAAGTTCCTAGAAACTTTTCATTAAAATTTCTGAAGAAAAAGTGCCATCACAGACCCAGCTTCATTAAAGTAAACCTGATGTTAAGAGAAGAGAAACACTGAAATTTAGAACTCAAGAACCCATTAAAATATCTTAAAAAGACAGGTGGTAGAGCAACCAATAAAATCTTAAAACCATGTTTCCTTTTGAATTTTGTTAGATATACTCAGCATACTCAAAACCTAACTTTTTTTCTATGTCATTTTGAATTTTAGAATTGGTAGGATCTAATTAAAACATTCTAAAATAATTTAACAAAACTGCTTTTCTAATAAATAAAAATAACATTTTAAATTATACTCTCAGAGTTTTTAGTGCTGTGAAAGATGGTAGAGATCACATAGCCCTCCTTTTACCTTCCTCCCACCAAAAATAACCAGGTTTTTCAAATTCCATATGTCTGTATGTATCACTTTATATAGGAAGATGTGACTGGTAGGAAAACTGATATATGTCCAGTTGCTAATATGTTGGTTGCATGTGAAGGAAATTTATGTTGTTGGTGCTTTACTATCATTTGAAACATTTATCTAACAATGTCTTAGATTTTGGCACATATTTTATAATTCTAATAATAACTGAACTGTGTTAAGTTATAATATGCTTATATATTTATAACTACAGTTATTGAAACACAGTCTAGAATCTCAGAACTTATCCAGACTTTTAATGTTCAGTGAACTTAGTAAAGTTTCCCATCAAAAAGATCTGAAAAATGTCTTTTGCAACATCAAGTGAATATTTGTGAGTAAACATTTCTATTATATGAATTTTACCCAATTTTTGCTTGAGATTTCTTCCCCCCTTTGGAAAACCATTAGTTACTGTCAGAGACTCTGAAATCCAGTCCCAAATTTTGTCTGCTCTTAGATCCCTTAGTGCAAGACATTAGTGTTTAAGTAATGCTTTCCCATTATTCTTTCACTTTTCAAAGTCTAGATGCCATACAATTCATATTGTCACCATGCTAACATGTAAAGCTATATTGTTCCTTAAGTTTGTCTTGTTATATGTACTCTGCCCTTCCAAAGTATTATGCCTCAGTGCTCAGAGAAGCACACTTTTGGATAGATAGGAAGTGATACCACACAGCCCTGGACCAAGCTGGCTCACAGGTGTTATGTATTATATAAGGTAGATTTCATGAAGGGCTTCCCATGGTGGTTGGACAGAATGCTCAGCTGTATACTCACACTAATTATAAATAATGATTTCTGACATTGCAAAATTTGAGGGTCAGTTGGCAAAGAAATCTCCAGCATCTAATTACTGTCACCTCCTAAAGGGAGTTAAAAAAAAAAACAATGAAAACCTATACTATATAGTTTATTGATATATATAGAATAATTTCTGGTTATACAGAAAAGTTGGCCTCTTTTTAATTTTTTTTTAAATACAAATAAGATGTGATATTTAAGAATTTGAAATTAGTCCAGAAATGCTGACTGCCATTAAGGCTGTTAAGGTCAAGGATTTCTCAAATGTGCTAAATGTGAATTTGTCTCATAAATGTGTTCTTTGTTTCCCTAAATTATTTATAACATATTTCCACATACATAAGTGTACCTTAAAAAATATATAGTATAATTGATTTCAAAAAATAAAAAGCATTTTAGGTCCATCTTTGGCACATATTAGTATCCAATTAATATATATTGTGAGTTACTAAACAGTTTGGGACAACCATCAGTGAGCCCAGCCCAGCTGATGCATCATCCACAAAGTAGTCTGTGAGACATTTGTCTGACAATAACATTTCCCTGGCCTCTGCTAAACCATTGTATATTTAATTTTATATCTTTGTCCACTCTCAGTCTGCTGTACTTGAAATGCTTTCGAGAAAGATGAGCAACTTAAACAGCTAGTAGAAAGAGTATCTTCTCTATGAGACATTTACTTACTGCCTCCCTCCCACCACTTTGCTCCATCAGTAGTTTGTAGCCCCTTGATTATAGCACTAATTGTAGTGTAATCAATGACTTTCTGGACAAGCTAGTAAGTTTCATGTCTTGCTCAATTTTATAACACCCATGCAATGGCAATACATTTTAGCTTAGTTAGAGCTTTGTGTACATATATGGGCAAATCAATAAATTACATATATTAGGAACTAGAGCTAAATCAAGTAATTTTTACTTTTTAACTCAGCAAATTTTATTATATTTATAGTTGTACAATGATCATCATAGCCCAGTTTTACATCATTTCCATCCCAAACCCCCAGTCTGTCCCTCCCTCTACAGCCTGTCTCCTTTGGTAACCGTAATTTTTTCAAAGTCTGTGAGTCAGTATCTGTACTGCAAAGAAGTTCATTGTATCCTTTTTTTTAGATTCCACATATGATGATGGCATATGACGTTTGTGTCTTACTGTCTGACTAACTACATTTAGCATGCTAATTTCTAGGTTCATCCATGTTGCTGCAAATGCCATTATTTCATTCCTTTTTATGGCTGTGTAATGTATATGTACATCTTCTTTATCCACTCCTCTGTTGATAGATATTAGGTTGCTTCCATTCTTGGCTATTGTATATAGTGTGGCAATGAACATTGGGGTTAATGTATATTTTCAAGTCATGGTTTTTCTCTGGATAGATGCCCAGGAATGGTATTGCTAGAACAAATGATAATTCTGGTTTTGGCTTTTTGAGGAATTTCCATACTGTTTTCCATAGTGGTTTTACCAATTTGTATTCCCATCAACAGTGTAAGAGAGTTCCCTTTTCTTCACAACCTTTCCAGCATTTATCGTTTGTAGACTTTTTGATGATGGCCATTCTGGCTGGTGCAAGGTGGTACCTCATAGTAGTTTTCATTTGCATTTCTGTAATAATTAGTGATGTTTTACATCTTTTCATGTGTTTTTTGCCCATCTGAAAATCAAGTATTTTTAATTCAATGTAAAGCAACAGTGATCTCTACAGGTGCAGACTGAGAAAGTGTGGCTAAATAATATAACGAAATAGAACTTAGTAATTTATTTTTTCAGAATAAACTTTTTTAAAAATTTAAAATATTATATAGAAATAGAACTTAGTAATTTATTTTTTCAGAATAAACTTTTTTAAAAATTTAAAATATTATGTTTCTTAATCTGTAAAATGGAGGTTATAGTAGTGCCCATACCATTTGGTTGTTTTATTAACTGAGACGATCCATAGGAAAGATCCTAGCAGAGTGAATAGCATATAATATTCTTTAAGTTTAGTCAATATTATTGTTATAATACTGAAATTCACCATAGGAAAGTTAGAAATAATGCATACTAATACGATTTAGTAATAGACATAATCCCTCTTAAATTTAGTGTGTATTTTCCAGTAATGCTTTCGATTTGTATATGATATATATAAAGTACAAATTCAGAATAATACTGTGTAGATAATATTGCAAAATTTTAAATTTTAGCTAAATTGTACCCTGGGCATCTACTTAATACTATAAATATATTTTAATAGAATTTCAGTGGTGTTTAATATTCTGACATATAGATCTACCATAATTTAACTCATGTTTTTTATTAACTAAGAAAACCTTTTTGAAAAAAAGTAGATTACTGGGAAATGTTCACCTATTAAAAGAAGTTTGTTTGAGGGGAGGGGATATGATGTAAGAAAATGTAGTTCTACAATTCAACAAAAATGAACAGGTTTACTTCTCTTTGTTATAGGGAATAGGGAGCTGTGCAGTCTCACTAATCAAAGAAATTCTGTCACTAAATAGCGAGGCTATAGTTTTCATCTGGGACAGTTTGCACTTTGCCAAGTTAAGAAACAATAAAGCTGGGAGTTCCTGTTGTGGCTCAGCAGGTAAAGAACCTGACATTGTGTCCATGAAGAGGTGGGTTTGATCTCTGGCCTTGCTCACTGGGTTAAGAATCTGGCATCTCTGCGAACTAATGCAGATGTGGCTCAGATCCAGTGTTGCCATGGCTCTGGCATAGGCTGCAGCTGCAGCTCCAATTCAGCTCCTAGCCCTGGAACTTCCATATGCCACAGATGTGGCTATAAAAAGGAAAAAAATAATAAAATAAATCTAAAAAATAAAGAAACATTAAAGCGTCAACTGCTGCATCACAGTAACATGAACTTAATGCATTCTGCTTTCTCAAATATCAAAAAACAAAATATTTTCTGTATATTAATAGGTCTAGTAGTACAAGTAGGAAATAAAATTGTGAATGAGATTTCAAAACATCTTACATTTATATTCATAAAGATATTACTCTTTGTGAATGAGGAATTAGATAAGTACTCCCTTTAAAAGTCATGATTAAATGACAATTTTGTTTGTTACTTACAATTTGCATTGTCCTAAAATTTGATTAGCTTCATCATCATTATGAACTAGCTTTGAAGATGTGTTTACAAACTTCTGGAATTCTAATCTTTTACTGGCAAGACATCATTGGCATTGTGGATTTGTTAAGGGCCATTAAGAATTGCTAGTTAATTTTGTTAAAAAAAAAAAAAAAAAAAAAAACAAAAAAAAAAAACACTCTATTTTTCCCTAGTTGTTGCTTGTTTTCTGTCACATGTCCAAGGCAGAGAAAGTATAGGCTGTTCCAGGAGTCAGAGACTCTATATCAATTGAAACTATTAAAATTTCCAAACATGGACTTCATTTGACTCATTCTACACATGCTGCAATTAAGTGCTTGCTAAATGTTGCTTTCCTCTTTCTGAATGAAAAGCAATTAGAGGGGGAAGTGTTGAAAGATTTAAACTTAAGCCTGGTTTAGTTAAAGATAGAGGCTCATGTTGAATTATGACTAAGAACCTTGATTTCTGTCACTGGGAAAAGAAAGCTTATAATTAAGTGTTCAACAGGTTTTCATACAAAGATTTTTATGTATTAAAAAGTGTGTGCAGTAGGAATTGGGATTGTAAAGATCTATGAGTTATGGTATCTGATTCAAGATTCATGAAGATACACATTTGAAAGCAGAATAAAACAGCAAAACTATGAAAGTTAAGTATATTAAGTATATTCAAACCATGATAACATAAAAAGTGTTAATAAGTTTTGTCCAAAGGAGGTAGAGGGAAGTTTTTAAGATAGTGATGCTTAATCTGAACCTTGAAGAGGAATGTATCTAAGGCAATGGAGAAAGCCATTCCAAGTGGAAGAAACCGCATTTATAACACACACAGTAGAAACAGTGAAGAGTGAGAAACTGTAAAACTGATGTTAATGACAAGTGTCAGGTAATGAAGGCAATATAAAGGCAGGTAGAGAGGAATCAGCTCATCAAGGATATTTTATGCCATACCAATAAATTTGAATTTGGAATAACTAGAAATCACTGAAGATATTTCATAGAAAGTGATTTGAGGAGATATGTGTCTTAGTAAGAAAACTTTGGCCAGGTATAGGAAGACAGGATTAGTTGTTATCAAGAAAAGTACAGTGTCAAAGAATGTTCTAATTTCATGTTTTTTCCATGTAGCTGTCCAGTTTTCTCAGCACCCCTTATTGAAGAGACTGTCTTTTCTCCATTGTATGTTCTTGGCTCCTTTGTCAAGAGTAATACACCATAGGTTTGTAGGTTAATCTCTGGGTTTTCTATCCTCTCCCTCTGATCTGTATTTATGGTTTTTGTACCAGTACCATGCTGTTTTGATTACTGTAGCTTTGTAATATAATCTGAAGTTTGGGCGCCTGATTCCTCCAGTTCGTTTTTTTTCTTTTTTAAGATTGCTTAGGCTATTTGACATCTTTTTTTGTTTCCATACAAATTTTATTTTTATTTTGGTTCTAGCTCTGTGAAAAATTCTTTTGGAAATTTCTTATGGATTACATTGAATCTGTAAATTACCTTTTGGTTGTATAGTCATTTTGATAATATTGATTCTTCCAATCCAAGAGCATCGTATACCTTTCCATCTGTTTGTGTCACCTTTGATTTCTTTCATCTGTATCTTAGAGCTTTCAGAGTACAGCTATTTTGCCTCCTTGGGTATGTTTATTCCTAGGTATTTTATTCTTTTTGGTGCAATGGTAAATGGAATTGTTTCCTTAATTTCTTTCTCTGGTCCTTCTTTGTTCGTGTATAGAAATACAAGAGATTTCTCTGTATAGATTTTGTATCTTGCAACTTTACCAAATTCATTGGTGAGCCCTAATAGTTTTCTGGTATCATCTTTAGGATTTTCTATGTATAGTATCATGTCATCTGCAAACAGTGACAGTTTTACTTATTCTTTTCCAATATGGATTCCTTTTATTTCATTTTCTTTTCTGATTGCCATGTCTAGGACTTCCAAAACTCTGTTGAATAAAAGTAGTGAAAATGGACATCTTTGTCTTGTTCTTGATCTTAGAAGAAATTCTTTCAGCTTTTCACCATTGAGAATGATGTTTGCGGAGTTCCCGTCGTGGCGCAGTGGTTAACGAATCCGACTAGGAACCATGAGGTTGCGGGTTTGGTCCCTGCCCTTGCTCAGTGGGTTAACGATCCGGCATTGCCGTGAGCTGTGGTGTAGGTTGCAGACGCGGCTCGGATCCCGCGTTGCTGTGGCTCTGGCGTAGGCCGGTGGCTATGGCTCCGATTCAACCCCTAGCCTGGGAACCTCCATATGCCGCAGGAGCAGCCCAAGAAATAGCAACAACAACAACAAAAAGACAAAAGACCAAAAAAAAAAAAAAAAAAAAAAAAAAAGAGAGAATGATGTTAGCTGTGGGTTTATCATATGTTGACTTTATTATGTTGAGGTAGGTTCCCTCTGTGCCTACTTTATCAAAAAAAAATAGGTACAGAATTTTGTCAAAAGCTCTATCTTCATCTATTGAGATGATTGTATGGTTTTTATTTTTCAGTTTGTTAATGCGGTGTATCACACTGATTGATGTGCAGATATTGAAGAATCTTTGCATCCCTGGATAAATCCCACTTAGTCATGCTGCTTGATCCTTTTAATATATATTTGAATTCAGTTTGCTAATTTTTCTTTTGATCTATGTTCATCAGTAATATTATTCTATAACTTTATTTTTTGTGCTATCTTTGGTTTTAGTATGAGGCTTATGGTGGCCTCATAGAATGATCTTGGGGGCCTTCCCTTCTCTGTAATTTTTTGGATAAGTTTCAGTAGAATAGGTATTAACTCTTCTCTAAATGTTTGATAGAATTCACCTGTGAAGACATCTGGTCCTGGATGTTTGTTGGAAGTTGTTTTTTTAATTTTTTTTATTATTTCCCCAATACATTATTTTTCTTTCTACTGTACAGCATGGTGACCCAGTTACACATACATATATACATTATTTTTTCTCACATTATCATGCTCCATCATAAGTGACTAGACATAGTTCCCAGTGCTACACAGAAGGATCTCATTGCTATTGGAAGTTTTTAAATCATGTTTTCAATTTTAGTACTTGTGATTGGTTTATTCATATTTTCTCTTTCATCCTGGTTCAGCCTTCATGTACCTTTGTAAGAATGTGTTCCATTTCCCCTAGGTTGTCCATTTTATTGGCATATAGTTCCTTATAGTAATCTCTTATGTCCTTTGTATTTCTGTGGTGCTAGTTGTAACTTCTCCTTTTTCATTTCCAATTTTATTGATTTGAGTCTTCTCCCTTTTTCGCTTGATGAGTCTGTCTAAAGAGTTACTAATATTCTTTATCTTTTCAAAGAATCAACTTTTGGTTTTATTGATCTTCTCTTTTGTTTTCTACATCTTTATTTCATTTGTTTCTGCTCTGATCTTTATGATTCCTTTCCTTCTACTAACTTTGGGTTTTGTTTGTTCTTGTTCTCTTATTTCTTTAAGTATTAGGTTAGGTCATTTATTTGAGATTTTTTTTGTTTCCTGAGATAATATTGTATTATTATAAACTTCCTTCTTAGGACTGTTTTTGCTGCATACCATAGGTTTTGTATTTTTTTTTTAATTTTAATTTATTTATAGGTTTTTTTTATTAACTCTTTAATTTCTTCAGAGATCCATTGGTTGTTCACTAGCATATTGTTTAGCTTCCAGGTGTTTGTATTTTTTTTTCTTACAGTTTATTTCTAGTTTCATAGCAATTTGGGGTTACCAAAGGGGGAACCATAGAGGGAAGGAATAAATTGGGAGGATGGGATTAACACATACACACTACTATATATGAAATAGATAACTAACAAAGATCTACTATATAGGACAGATAGGTCTACTCAATGTTCTGTAATAATCTATATGGGAAAAAAAAGAATGGATATATATGTATGTATAACTAATTCACTCTGATGCCACATGAAGCTTAGTACAACACTATAAATCAACTATACCCCAATAAATTTTTTAGATAAATAAATAACAAAAATTTAAAAGTAAGGTAAAATGTGGAAGCTAATGACAAAAACTTATTATTGTATGTTACATGTAAGAAAACTTCTGGACACAGTGTCAAAATCCAAAGGAAGAAAGTGAAGCATGGGATTGCTTACTTTATTTAAGGGAGCTATTCTGGAGCAAGCAGGAAGTCAGTGATCACACAGTTACCTTTTAGCTCAAATCCTGGACTGATCCTCCATCTAAACATGCAAGTCACAATACAATCTCATATTAGCCAAAGCATCTCCCATGTATATTCCTCAAGCTGATCAAAAAGGGAGATAGATGTTCAATTCTAGAACAGTCTGCCATAATATGGTGAAATATGCTTCCAGTAATTTAAACCCCTTGGAAAAAAACCCTCTGCAAGCAAAATTTTAAAATAATTATCTCTGGATATTATCATATTGCTTATCTGTGGGTACAAAAAGAAGTTACTAATGTACATAAATATTTTTGTACAAATGCACACACATTTTCCTCAACATTAACAAAGGAAGGAAAGAAGGAACATGTACTAGTAACAACTGAGTAATATTGTATCTGTACAATTTTAAAACATGCCTTTTCAGAACAAGAGAAATGAATTTAGCCAGTGGAGATACATATAACATTTGTAGGTAAAGTTGTCATTCAATTAAAATCTGTTCTCTGTACCATATCACATGAAAGTCTACTGTTGTATTATACTAATCATCCCCAGTCCCAGCATTCCAACCTTGCAGTCACTAGCAAATATACCAAACCAGAGAGCCCACCGTGCTTGATATAAACGTATTGTCTGTGAGTATCGGTCAAACTGAATCCATTAACTACACATGCACATCTGTTTCATGTTCTCACACTATCGTCAAAACTCATCTGCAAGATATTGCCAAACATATTGTCATAGGATCTATAGGGGAAAATTGTGATATTTCCTATGAATCTAGACTAATAATGGGACAGACGTATTGGGTTGCATTATCTTCATCTCCTTGTTCTTTATACCAGCTATCCTGACTATTATCAGAAACATCTATTCATTCAACTATTTTAACTCCCCCCCCCAAATTAGGCTCCCTAATCTCAATATTGCCATCTACAAACTATCCTTCTTTCCTTTTAAAGTCTTTTATTATTCAGAAAGGATTTGCAGTTAGAATCTTTCATTTAAGAATGCTAGAGCAGCAGCTGTTTCTAAAAAAGTTAAATATCAGCATCATGCACTATGATCATATCCTAATTTTTTATGGGTTTTATTATATGAAGATACTAATAGATCAGAAAAATAATGTTATCAGTTGTGGATAACATCTGGTTTAGACAATAAAAGTGGAGGGAAAACAGACAGTGAAGGAGGTTCTAACAATGTGGCAGATAAAGGTAACTACTGTACGATGCAATCTTCAACCAACTATGTGCATGGCTTCTTCAAAGACATAAATCTCAATCAAAAATAATTGGAAAATATACTTTTCTAATTTAAATCTTTAAATGTTTTTCCATAGTTTATGGTCATCTATATAGATTTATAAAACACATTCCTTTTTATCACATAAGATTTTTCTTCCAGCTGATACTTTTACATGTATGTATATGGTAATAATAATGCTTGGCATCTGTATAGAATTTTTCACAATTAAAGAACTTTAGTACAGAGAATCTGTGAACAAATGCCTTGTCAACATGATAGAGATATTAAAAGGTTAATTTCTCATATATCCTTTATATTTCTTTAAATCGACAGACTATTAATTCATCTAATTCTCCCAATAAGCATACTATCATGTGTTGTTTATAAAAGATAATATATAAATGATATAATTAATTAGAAAGAGTTATTTGCTTTTTAGTCTCATCACTGCCCTTCAATTCAGATTAAATTAAATCGCATATGCACATATAGTACTCTATGCTTGTTTACTTGTTTTAAATCAAAGTGTCAAGGAAAGTCAAGGGCAAAAGACTTTTAGCTATACTGCTAACACACTGAGGGAGTATGGTTATACGCCTGATCTTTCAATAACTACAACTGGCAAGAGCACAGAAGTAGCTCTTCTGCTTTCTCTACCCTCATTAATGGAATGTTAATGTTTTGTTCTAAAAAGAAACATAGTATTGTTAGGTTTTTTGGCAAATCATAGTTTGCCTTACCACCACCCCTTCAGCACCAGCATACATACAAAGGGATGCTGGTGAAACCAATGCATTGGGAGCTATTTTCTTTTCTTCTTTTCTCTTTTTTATAAATCCCAGCTAAAAGCTTTTATGTTTGGAGCATTTAAGCCAAGAATACCTTTTTTGTAGTGCTCTCTTTCAAAGCACTCAGGCCTTGTGTTCTGCCATTATTTTAGAATGGTAATGCTTTCCCTTTAAATGATGCTTCCCTTGCCCCTCAAAGGCACCATTGTCTGTCTGGGATCCTTAGTTTGGTTGCTTTTAGCCTCTGATAAATTAGTAATGGAACAGAATAGGAGGCATTGCGGCTCCTGTGCCCTGTTATTAAATTGTGGTTTGGTGTTAAAATGTATACACCACAGCCTCTGTAATGGCAGGTAACTGACTAAATGGACCAAACTCAATAGAATCACAGAGCTACAAGGATCTTCAAATTCTTTGGTTTAGTCATTGCATGTTTTTGAGGAAGACTGAGGCCTTGGAAATTAAAAGACTCACACAGCAACATAGAAACAATAAGCAACATAACCTGGACCATGGCGTAGTCTGTTTCTCATATTATTTCCCTTTGAATGGCAGTTCTGATATATAGCAAAATATTAAGAACATGAATTTAAATTGGCCACAGACTTTTTAAAGAAAAAAGATCTGAGTCTTATAAAATATTTTTTAAGAGTTCAAGGCAGCTTTAAATTGTTTTTTGGTCCATTATAAAATTCCTAAATTATTACTTACTCATTAGAGAGCCTGTGTTCCTATAGGACTCTGTTCTTTTCAAGACTTGTCCCTACAGTCTTTCCCTTCCAGCTTGTACCTTTATTATCCTTCCTGTAAAGTAGTTAAGGAAGATGTTATCTATGACTTATCTAGATCTAATCTGAACCCTAATAGCTCTGTGTTTAAAGTCTCTCTTTTTAAAAGTCAGTTTCAGTCTCATATTTTATTTATTTATTTACATGCTTCATACATCCTATTAAACACTACAAGTTTTTGAAGATAAAGAATCTTCTTAAGCATTTTTCAAAACCCCACAACTTTTAACCATGGCTTCACAGAAATAAGCCTTCAATGTCTTATTTTGTAAAAAGAAAAAAATTTCTCTGACAGGTATGAAAACAGACATATAGATATGCTTTCTTAAGATCACATGGGAAATAATAAGTAGAAGAGATAGAACTAAAATCTTTCATTCATTTACTCACCTATTTATTCAACATTGTACTACTTGGACAAGGGCTCAGAATGCCTGCACTACCAACAACCCCATTCTAAGAACACATTTGCCACATCTCTTCCTGAAGAGCTAGACCTTTGCAACCCTGTACCCCTGTCTGCCTCAGTCAGAGCTGCTTGATTGAAAGGATGGGCGAGGTCCTGCCCCAAATTCCACAATACAGAACCTAGCCTGAGGAGTGACTTAGCAGCTGAAATGCATGATGTACAGATGAAAGAATGAGACTATGACACCAAGCTAGAGTTGTGAGGAAAGAGAAACTCTGATTAAGCAGAAGAGTCTGTTTTGCAGGAAGAAAGAGAAGAAAATGTAGCATAAGTACAGTAAAAATTGTCAAAAGTAATGCCATGAGACACAAAGTATGTAGACTACAGTAGAAAAACCATGAGAGTAGCCCAGATTTGGAGCTGCATTACTTTTGACAGCTATACTTTTCTATTTCCATTATCCCCATGCATCTTGAAGATGAAACCCCTTTTCCATGGGGTAAATTGAGCAACAGCAACAATAAATCCTCATTGTTAAGCAACTTAATTAGAGGCATAGAATTTCTTGATCCGTGATTTTTGAAAGTCAGTATATTTCCATCTTTCCACAATGCCTACCCATTAATTCTCCATCTTATGTAATGTTACAGGATTTTTAATACAGATAATTAAATATTTGCAACCTATTTTAAGAAGTGTAGAAAAGCCTCCTCTATGTAGTTAATTCTAAGATGTGTTTTGGATTCAAATGACATTCCAGTATTTCTCACTAGTGAAAACAAAATTTCCCTAACGAACAAACTAAAGAAGAAAAATGGGTTGCATCTAAAAAAGTTCTTAAATCTCTGAACTGCAATTCAGTGCAAGTTGTTTTCTTCTGTTCCAGGTAACACCTTGATCTAGATTGCTCCCACACTGCCAGAATGTGAAGTTGCATTTTGAGAGAACATATTTGATTCTTGTGAGACTCACTAGTGGAACTGAAGAAATGGTGAATTCTGAGAAAGCCCCTGAAAGAGTATAGTCTTCAGAACTACAGGCTAACTCTGACTCAGAGCCAACAAATGTGCGCTAGATTAGACTGTCACCTTTAATTCAGGATCAGACAAACCAGTGAAGTTGATTCTTGGTGTCTTTGAGCCTACCAGTGGTGGTGTTAAAATATGTTCAGGAATTCTTTAATACTGCTCCCATTGAGAGGTAGGGCCTAATTCTGCTCCCTTGAATTCAGGATAAACTTGGCAGCTCTCTGCTAATGAATAGAATAAATTATGAGCTGTGGTGTGTAGATTGCAGAGACTAGGTCATAAAAGACACTGAAAATTCCTCCTTTCACTCTGATCTGTCCCTCTGCCATGTAGTGATGACACTGAGGTAGCCTATAGAGATCCATATGGTGGGGGGCTAAGTCCTCTGCCCACAGCCAGTGAGGAACGAAGGCCTCCAGCCAGTAACCGTGTGGGTGAGCCATCACAGAAGCAGATCCGCCTGAGTAGACCTTCAAATGTTTGGTGACAACTTAGCTGCAACCTCATAAAAAACTCATAAGCCAGAATCATTCTCTTAAGTCCCTCCCAAATTCCTAATCAACAGAAACCGTGAGTTTATACATGCTTGCTGTTTTAAGCTGCTGAATGTATAGGTAATGTGTTACCCATAATAGGTAACTAGTACACTACCCTTCCATCCTGTAGAAGGACCATCAAAGATACTTCATGTTCTAACATTCAAATTATTCTTCAATAAACCCTTCCCTATCAGAGGTGATAAAGTAACTTATTTTCAAAATGTTCAGTGTGTATTTTGAATGTTATACGTTGCATATTTTATAAATATGTTATACTTTTAATCTATGTTTCCAACAGAAGATTTACATACTTTTCTTAAAGGAAAGGCAAAATCAGCTTTCTCCAAAACTGATTATTAATGATAGGAAGTCTCAAAGATTCTGTATCATCTAACATATTTATTTTTTAAATTGCACCAGTTTTACTTCCAAGTATCAGAATAATTTATTTTATGATTTTACACTATTATCCTGAGAATTCTTTGGGTACCTCATCATTTTGAATTCTCAATCAATAGCCTTGTATATGCTTAAAACATCACTGTGTATTTATATACATATATATGAATGCTAAAATGAGTATGTTTTTTATTCCATTTTTGTTTTATTTATATTTATTTATTTATTGCTGTTGAAGACTAATTCCTCCACAGAAGTAGCTGCCTGTGGGTGCTGAGTGAATTCACTGCTTAGCTCCCAGAACCTTTATGACTTGTAAAGCACTTTATAATCTGGTGATGTGAGAAAAGTAGCTTGAGAGAGAGAGAGAGAAAGTGTGTGTGTGTGTGTGTGTGTGTGTGTGTGTGTGTGTGTGTGTGTAAGATAGATGTTTAATATCTATGTCAGATAGTTCTATTCATTGGTTAGTTCAGTGAGGTAGACGCTAACAGACGTGACTTATCTCCAAAACAAATGTAAAACCCAAACAAATACTTGGTTAGCAACCCTGAAGTTTTTTTTAACCCTGGTTGTATAGACTTAATTATTTCAATATTTCTATATACACTTGTGAGTCATTTTCTAACATTTAGATGTTTATCCTCTTGTAGCCTGGTTAGTAGACTGGTTCTGAAATAGTTTAATGAAAGAGAATCACAAAATGGACTGTCAGCCCAGAGAATCACACTATTTGCTCTATGTTTTGATTATTTGCTGTTTTATAACAAACCACTCAAAGTTGCATGGCTTAAAATAGCAGCCATTTATTACAGCCCATGGTTCTACGAATCAGTATTTTGGTGGGTAATTCTGCTGCATGTGCAATGACCAGGGTCACTTGGTGGGCTTCAGCTTGGCACCTCAGCATAGAGGGCTGAAAGGCTGAAGTGATCTGCATCTATCTAGTGTCCATGTAGTTCCACGAGATAGGATGTAGAAGCAGCCAGTTTTTCCTAAGGGCTGGCCCAGAAATTGGCACAGTATCACTTCCATTGTTATCTTTTAATTAAAAGTCAAAGAACTTTCTAAGACTTGATGGGAAAACATCAAAGAATTTGTGGCATCTTTAATCTACCATACCCTGGAAGACCCACAAAGACATGCACTTATACGTAAATATGTCTCAAATACGGGAGATAGCTCTAGAGGGAAACCAACTTGTTCATCATCTGTATTTCAAATGAAATTGGCTTTAAAATATAAGGTAATATTCCTATGACAAAAATTAAAACAAAAAACTTCACTTACACTGAATCACATTAGCTTGCTTAAATATGAGTGTATTTTAATGCTGGTTGTGATCATTAATATCAAGGAAATTGATTAAACAATTAGGCAGTATTAAAATGAACAATATGGTCAATTTAGTTAAACTAATGTGTATTAAAAGGCAACTGAACCATTAAAGTAATCATAGGGTAAAATATATAAAAATATAAATTGATACAGTAGAATCTTGTCATTTTATTTTCAACATGTTGGATAAATAATGGTGGAAATATTTTGGTACATTGGTGTTTAGAATTTCAATAGAAATACTTAAAAGGTCAAATACACAGAAGTCTCGTTACTTGTAGCAGCAAAATGACATCATCTCTAGGCTTTATAGCTACAAACATTTTTCAAAGACAGCAATTTATGAATGCTTTTCTAAGAATTAGTCGATACATTAGTTTTCTTTAAAATATACAGCTGCAGCAGCAGCAAGCCACATATATTTTATTTGGCCTTGCTAATTTTCTCTGAGTTCTAGGAGCTATGGATTTTTGAGATGTTTGGCTGAAACTCAAAATGAAAAATCATTTTGAAAAATAGAAAAGCATTTCATTCTTTAAAAATGCTAAAAATATATGATGCAAAATGTCATAGTTTGGCTGTAATAGCAAAATTCTTAGAATCAATCAGTCAAAAATAACTGTGTTATTTAAGCGCAATTTGAAGGCATACAAACTAAAAACAGTATTTTAAAACCATCTATAAGAGCTTGATGGCTTTTCTACACACTGATAGCTATTTGCTTTGTAAAAATAACAATTGAATGAGCACAGAGAATAGACCACCAGAGAAACGGTTGCCTTTTATGTAGCACTAACATGCACTCAATAACGTTTACCTACTTAGTCTGGGCCAAGGGCAAGAGGGTAGTTTAACAACAACCCAAACTCCCCTATTTTAACCATCATTCTCACTATGTAATCACCTTGCAGTAAAAGCAAGAAGCACACTAAAATTTGTATAAACACCCCAATTGGAAGATGTTTTATGCATGCTTACTCTTCCAGAAAAAAAGATGGTGTTTAAAAAAAAGTACAAAAGTACTTGGCTCAATCATTTATTCATTTATGTTTATTCATTTATTCAGAGTATGTTTATATTCTGCCAGACATAAATGTGCCTACTATGTGCCAGATACTATTCTCAATCCTGAGGGTAGAGAGAAATAAGACATAGCACTTGCCTTCAATATAATGAAAATCTAAGGGGAAAGAGTCAACACATGAACAGTGTGAAAAGTGCAGTTACTGGGGCAAGGATGGAATATTGTAGGATCCTAACTCAGTTTTAGAAAAGTGAGGGGAGAGTTTTCAAAAGTACCGAAAGGTCATTTAGGAATTAGCTGAGTCATGGAATGGGTTTGAAAGGCACAATATGAAAAGAATATGAAAATATTAAGAGAGAAGAAAGTTGTGTTAGCTGGAGCAATTAACATAGTATGGGGTGGGTAACAGGGGAGTGTGGAAGTTCAAGTGGTAAGATGAATAACATCTGAATTGGTACTACTGAGAAAAAAATATTAGAAAGAGAATGCAAGAAAAAGGGAAGTGTTTCAAACATAGCTCCTAAGGCCAACAAGTACATGCTAATGGTTAGGACCAGAGGCACAATCGTGAAGTACTAGGTGTGAAAATCAAAAATTTTATCCAATGCCTAGTGAAGTTATTTTAAAAGTTTTTAAATCTAACATAATCAGATTTGTCTTTAGAATGATCTCTGGCTTGGAAAAGAAAATGCTCCAGAGACAGGAAGATGAAGTTGCTATTGCATAAATTAGGGAATGGAAAGTTGAAAGAAGGAGACTTCCAGCTCTTCTAAGAGTCTTCCAGATTCTGCCCAGCCCCCATTACAAAGACAACACCAACTATTTTTGGTTTATGTTTCAGCAAAACCCTATTTCTGGTAAAGTTTTGCTTTTAGTTACTACTGTATGATAAACCAAATTTGACTGGCTTAAAACAACAACATTTTTTTTCTCATGATTCTATGTGTTTACTGGGCTCAGCTTGGACATTTTTCTGCTCCCATTGATGTTGTTGGCTGGGGCTATGGTCATCTGGGTGTACAAATGGGCTGAAATATCCAGGATGACTCATTCATGTGCTGGGACACTTAGCTAGTCCTTTCTTTTGTAGTCATAAGACCCTCATTTTTCATATGACCTCTCTAAAGGGCACTCCAGAAGAATAGGCAGATTTCCTATATGGTTAAGTCAGAGTTCGTATAAGTGCAAAAAACAGTAGCTACTTGGCTTTCTTACGGGTTAAATCCTATTCATTATTGGTCTCTGCCATTCACAACGGTTGGGCCTATACTCTGAGTGAGAACCTTATTTATGATCAGAACTTATGAACATCTTTTTAGGATTCCTGCCCGGAAAACAAAGCAACAGGTTCATCCCTGGCTGTCCCAGTGAGGTCCCTAGAAGGAAGTGTTTTCATTTGTCTTTGGGCTTCATTAGCATGCCAAGGCTGACCTGAGAATATTTGGTATGGCTGTCTCAGAGAGATTTCTGACAAAATGCATGAATACTAGTCAGTCCTTTCATGGTTTCTTTCTTCACTTGGATGTAGGATATGTTATCACAAGGTAAAGAACATAGTAGTCATAATAAGGCCACCTACTTTTGTAGGATTGCAGACTCATAGTTTACTCAGGTATGTAGAAGATATTTAGTTTATTTTACCAGTAATTAATCAACTTTAATTTACTGCGATTTGCCAAATAGCAGGAAAGGAAAAATACCATCCCATCATTTTAATAATGTGTTTTGACACTTCATAAATCTCTTACATAATGTTCAGTTATTCTAAGATAAAATGTGCAGCTCCTCAGAGTTCTTGGCCATCTTGCCCCCTCCTCAGATTTCTTCTGAAATCTCATCTGGAGGTGAGATGGGAAGGGTATAGTCTAAGTTTCCTCACCATGGGCAGGGCAATTTTGAATTGTTGGACATAGTGTCTTCTGGCTCCCCTGGGTCCCTGGACATAACCTTTATCTGTTTCATTGCTGCTTGCCCAGGTAGTGTTATGAGCTATGGTTTGAGTCATTTTATTTTATTTTATTTTATTTATATATTTATTTGTTTTATTTATGTACTTATTTATATATTTATTTGTTTATTTATTTTTGCTTTTTAGGGCCACACCTGCGGCATATGGAAGTTCCTAGGCTAGGGGTCGAATTGGAGCTACAGCTTACAGCTGCCAGCCTACACCATAGCCACAGCAATACCACATCTGTGCTGTATCTGTGACCTACACCACTTAATCCACTGAGCAAGGCCAGGGATCTAACCCGCATCTTCATGGATCTTGGTTGGGTTTGTTACCACTGAGTCATGATGGGAACTCCAATTTGAGTCACTTTAATGTGGTTTGACAGGTTTGACTGGTTTGGCCAGAACTCTGAATCTGTCATCCCATATCCTTCCCTACCTGGATGTTTCACCTCCACCCGCTTGAACTGTAATTTGAAATAGCCCTGCGGCAAGTCCCTGACTCTGAGCCCATAAGGCTTCCCAACCATTCCTCCAGAGACAGTATGTACATCTGGGTTTCATTATGCTACCATGGGAAAGAGGTGGCCCAAAAATGTAAACTTTTTCTACTTAACACTGTGGTGATATTGAATTTCCTTTGCTGAAAATTCAAATTCTACACTATGATCTGGGGAGCTTTTACCCTCTAGAGGGCTGCAACTGCCCTCACTGTGCTTCTCTTAATCTAAGGCCAGAGAAGAGAAATCTGCATTATTAATTATTCACCACATTACCCTGGATTTATTCAAAGTCTTCTATGCTTTCTATGTTATAGAAAGCACATTTCATTAAGCGTAATTTTATTCTCTGTTTTTAAGTTGCTTAGTTAGGAAGCTTTACAGGGAAGAATTTATTTCTACTTTGCGTTCTTAAGGACATTTAGTGCCAATTGCTTTTCGAAAAAGAATATAGAATGTAAGCTTTTGAAATACTACCTGTCTAGTTGAAAAAGAATCAGACAGATAGGAATATCAAATTCTGGTACTTAAAATTTAAAAGATACCACCACATTATTGTATTCCTTTTAAAACATCAAAAATTATATTTTATGTTAGAATAAAATAGAGCTATATAAAATATGTTTGGTTTCTCTCATATCCTTTTTAAGGAAGAGGACCTTGCTCAATCTTATTTTATATTTTATCATATGTATCCCACATATTAAGTTGATTAGGGACTAATTGAATCTAAATATAATGTATATTTTTATTCCTACTTGAGCATATCAAGTCAGTCCATGAGAAAGCAAAAATAACAGTTCAACTCCAGGTATTTTTGAATAGATGTGTTCAAAACCTCTATCTTTCATCCTTTACCATCAAGTATATAATATCTTAAGTTTACAAAAGGAGACTATTACATTGCTTCAAATAATACATCCCAGCACTTAGTTATTTCTGCATGAAAATATGAAGGAACTAGCTATACCTTATGAAAACTATTACTTGAAAAGTAACAGATTTTCAGCCTAAGCACTAGTTGCTTTATTTCTATGACACCAAACATTTATATTTGAATTTTTCACTGAAATGACAGATTTTTGCCACTATAGTATTTGTCTAAATTATTTTGGCATCAGGCAACCCACCATTTTGAAGAAGAGAATGAAAACAATGCTTTGCATGATCTAAAGCAGTTAAAACATGGTTAAAATCATCTGGCAATTGCCTGCTTCATTTAGTTAATTCTCTTATATTCTATATGTGTAAATATAGTCATTCTTAAGGAGCTTTGTCATTTATTTAGTTAATTTGACCAAGTATGCACTTAATGAATAAAGTCCCATACTTATTATTTTTATAATGGTTGTCTTGATTTTTGATTGCATTAAATGTATGGTTGACAGTATTCCCCTTTCTACTGGGTAGACAAAATCTGAATGAGCAAGAAACCATCTCTTTTTGTAGGCTTAAAGCAAATTTTAATCATAACGTTACCCGAGTTAAATGTTAACCTTTTGGTTACTAGTAAGGTTCACTAAAGTGAAATGTTACTGTAATTCCACAGTTTTAAGTGGCCACACTTATGCCGAAGAGCTAAAATTAACTAAAAATGACCTTTAATAAGATGAAATCTCGCTCTTAATTTCATTGTTTGAAAGGTCCTAACCTCATGTAACAAGAATTAAAAGCTACAAAGCTGCCTTATTTTATTATTTATAATAATGTCTATTGTTTGTATGATGAAAAATGTCTAAGAGTTCTTATGAAATCTTGAATACCATGAAAACAACAGCCTCATCTACCTCTGAGCCTATTGGCTTGTGTTGCTGGATGATCACCAGCAAGGTTTAATTTTAAACTTGCTAACACAAAATAGTAACTGGAAAGCAGTTTGTTCCACTTTTTTTCTTAGTAAAATTATGATGGAAAACTGTTCACCTGGGAAAATCCAAATTCATATCATAAACATAATGCTGCTTATAAGGAGTACTAATGATATACTTTATGAATTTTAATTTCTGTTTGGAAGTCAGCAAGTGTGCATTCTATAAATGTAAACCATCTGTTGGCACCTCCTAAAAGACTAGATTTCAGTCCATCCCAACATGAATTATTTATTTTGATGTATTTCTTTCCTAAGCAAATTCAAGGTTGTGTGTGTGTGTGTATATATGTGTGTTTTAATCTGTTTTTAATCTGCAATAAAGTTTCAAAGTCAGGACATGCATAGTTGCCAATGAAGAAGATAAAAGTACTGCACAATTTTAAGTATATTTATTTTTACATAATAAGATGCTTGTGAAATAAAGACAACATTTAACATTAGATCAAAGGTTAAACAAGTAATGGGAGGAAATGCAATTTAAAATTCTATAATATTAATGTTTCAGTGATAATATCAGAAATTCTTATTACTTACCAAAGAAAAAAAACCCATAGCTTTCCACTGACAATCTCAGTCTCACATGTTCTTTAGTTATAAGGCAAATACAATGACAATGAACATTTTAAATATATTCACTTAACTAGATAAATATTTACTGTGTTTTTAACAAATACGAAAAAAAAAAAAAAAAAAAAACCCTCATGGGTGTTAGCTTAATAGACCTTGTCACATTGCCAATATTGCATTTTTAAAAAATAAATCTTTTTTTTTTTTTTGTCTTTTTGCCATTTCTTGGGCCTCTCCCGCAGCATATGGAGGTTCCCAGGCTAGGGGTTGAATCGGAGCTGTAGCCACCGGCCTACGCTAGAGCCACAGCAATGAGGAATCTGAGCCATGTCTGCAACCTACACCACAGCTCACGGCAACGCCAGATCCTTAACCCACTGAGCAAGGCCAGGGATCTAACCCACAACCTCATGGTTCCTAGTCAGATTCGTTAACCACTGAGTTCGTTTATGAGAACTCCTAAAAAATAAATCTTGATAAATATGTAAAATATACCTTGTATGTCAGAGATTACTATACATAGTTGTAATTTTCTCCTCGAGTTTTCATTTAACTTTTTTCTTTCAGTGAAAATGTTCATTAAGTGGACAGAGACAGTCAATGCACATTAGTGAATCTGTATTCTGTTCCAGATTGGAAAGAAATGAGTATCCAGGGCATTTCTTAAACCATGTTCAACAGGGGATGGTGTAAAATTCAAGGGGGAAAAAAAAAGTTCTGCTATGGGATAGTTGCTTCAAACCTTTTGAACACATTTCATCAATAGATACATGTCAGCTACATTACAGATTAGAGCAGGATTGGAACCAGGCTTTTAAGAATCAAAAATTTCTTGGTTTAAAATAAATGTCTCCCAATAATAATAATTTAGTAATAATTTGAAAGCTGCAGATTTTTTTTTAGAAAGGTGGACCCTGATTGAAGCAACATTCTTACCCTAGAGCTATGAATCCTTTTTTCATTCCTTATATGGTCATTATTCCATTTTGTAGCATGGGTAAATTAAATCAACTGTGAAAAGTCTGTATCTCTTTGTACCAAAGACCAAGTTTCTGGTGTACATAGACTTGATTGTGCTTATGTGTATTTCCATAACACTTGTTGCCATTGGAGAGCTACAGCTGCAGTTGCCATCTCTGGGTTGTTCCCTCCCATCTCTTTCACCCTCCAGCAATTTTTGTTCTCTTCTATTCAGGCAAATTTGAACTGATTAAATCTTCTTGGATTATGCAAGGAAGCTATAGGACAGAATGTCCCATTGCATTTCCACCCTAATGTCAGCATTCTGTAAATTGTATCTGTTGTCTTTGAAAATGTATCTTTAGTTATTCCTCTGGGCAACAAGTCCAAAATGTTTTTAATTCAGAATATTTATTGATTCTTGACTGTGAAAAAATTCTCAAGGCAAAAGGAATCTGTATTCCTCTTCTTATCCAAAGTACCTTCCCCAAGCACAATTCTCCCTGTGCCCAATACAAACACAAAGTCTTCTTATTCTGGATGCCCATGAAAAATTAAGGTCAACCAAATAAATCAAGGAAGTGGTATCTATCACAAAATCTTGTTGGTTTTCAAAAAAGTGAATGTTAAACAGGATTTGTTAACATAAAGCCTTTTCACACTTAAAAGAAAGTTCTCTTACTATTATGCATTATTTTATTTTATTCAACTAGGGCTCAGATAACTTAAAGCTTAGACCTAATAGGAGTTACCTTTATTATTTAATTAGACGGGATTCATATAGAGGAATCAGGAAGAGGTAGTTCCTCCTAGCACTTTCTCACCCTTTACTCATTTTTTTTTCTTAATGCTTTTTGTGATGCTACTCTTACCTTGTCTCTTGTACTTTCAGTATACGTTTTGTATCTGTCTGCTTCTTCTCTTGTCTTCACTATGTATATCCTAAGAAAATTATCATTCTCTCTCAAATTACCACTGTAACCTCCAGTTTACCTCTCAACATCCACTCTGGCACTATCCACTCTCACCACAAAAGCCAGGGGTAATCTTTTGAAACAGATAAAGCTGATTATTTTATTCTCCCACTTAAAATATTGTTTTACATAATAAAAGGGAGTTCCTGTTGTGGCGCCACAGAAGCAGATCCGACTAGTATTCATGAGGATATGGGTTTGCTCCCTGGCCTCGTTCAATGGGTTAAGGATCCAGCGGTGCCATGAGTTGTGTTGTATGTAGTTCTTCAGATCTTGCACTCCTGTGGCTGTGGTGTAGGCCAGCAGCTACAGCTCCAATTTGACCCCTAGCCTGAGAACCTCCATATTCCATGAAAGCGGGCCTATTAAAAAAAAAAAAAAAGTAAAAAAAAAATGCACTTCAAATACCCATAATTTGAAAATTTTAAAACATCAAAATGAAATTAAAATATTGAATGAAATTAAAGGTAAAATACTATAGATTATATTTGAGTATCAGCTCAAAGGGTATCTGTAGGGAAAATTACATAGCTCTAAGTACTAGGAATGAAGAAAGATTGAAAATTAAAGCACTAATAAACTTAAATGTTTAGGAAAATAGAATACATGCAAGAATGTGAAAGAGAAAAATTTAAGGATAAAAATTGACTTAATAGAAAACAAAGATTCAGTAGATAAGCAAATAAAACAAACTTTTGTTGAAGGTCTAATTGAATGGACAAAACTATACTAAGATTTAAAAGGAATTATAAGTAAGGAATGAGAAGAGTCATAAGAGGACATTATGATAAAGAGATGGACAGAAGAAAATTTTTGGAACATAGAGTTGTTCACAAGCCTCCTAAAGGTCAAGAGAAGAGGGACTGAAATATATGTGCATTATGTCTCATGTTTAGTAGGACCCGTTCAGTGGGGTCGGAGCAAACGGTCCAAGCTTAAATGATGTTTACAGAAGAGTGAATTGCAGGTTAGCAAGTACAGAAATAAAATGCAAGTAACTGCAGTAAAAGCTTGGCTGTGAAGAGAAGGGGAGAAGCTGGGGGGGGGGATAATCCATTGAAGTCACAGTGCTATTTCACAAACTACAGGGAAGGAATGAGGTAGTAGTGAGGTGAGTCTGGGAGCTTTAACTTAGTGTGCATAGTGTTAGTGTGTGTGAAAGTCTTTGAAAAGGGCATCATTTTAGCCTTGTTTTTCACTCTTACCTTCGCAACAGCATAGAGGTCTCCATGCAACCTCTGACTGCACTTCTCGTTTTACAGTTCTCTGAAAATATTTCAAAAAGCTGTTATGCTTCTTTTTCTTCCCACTTAATTAGAGGCCAAGGGAGTTGGTTGCAGTAGAGTGAAATGTCTTTAATTGAATTCTGTGTCTTGGCCTTTGTCATCATAAGAGTATACAGGTATTGACTCTGCTGATTGCATTATGTGTAGTAGCAATAGGAGGGTGATTAATATTAAAATATTTTAATCTTTAAAACACCTCCAAATTATTTTATTTTTTCCAAGGCTTAATATGATGATGTTTTCATCTTTGTTGCAACACTTATATCTCTCTTTCAGTAAGACTTTTCAAGTTTGTTGATTACAAATAATTCTTAGCCCAGTAATGGGGAACAGCTTTAAGAGAAGGCAAATTTAATTGGTTTGACACCACAATAAGATTTCACCACATTGTCTTCCACATCTGTCTTTCCTTTTGTAACCCCTTTCCTTGCCATAACTCGTTCTTTACTTGAAAAAAAATGTGAATTTTTCATATGACGTTAATGTGATGAATTGCGTGTGGGACTTCCTTCAGTTTTTATTGGCTGCCGGGCCAAGTAGAAAAAAAAAAAAAAAAAAAAAACCTGTTGTTTACACTTCTCAGTGCTAAGAAACGTTGTTCACTCTGGGGAAATCATCAGTATTTCTGAATATGCACAGTAGGAAGAATTCTTTATGAGGTATTAGGGAAAGGTTTGAGATGGGATAAAAAAGGGAGAAAATTCAGTTGGGTTCTAATTTTGATTTCTAATTTACTTTTAGGATAAACTTGATAATACACTGCTGTTTGCCCTAGAGGAAAAGCAGGGAAACAAAGAAACACGATTTGGAAGATTTATGAAAGGTTTTTCGATATCTAGAAGTAGTTTAAAATAATAATAATTGAAATTTATGCATTACTCTGTGTATGTGTGTGAGAGAGAGAGAGGGAGAGAGAGAGTGATAAAATGTATAGAGAAGCACAAGAGTGTGGAGAAGACCTGTCACAAAGAACATGGAGCCCACTCTGGGATAATTTAATGCAGGCATCTTGTGTTCAATTGAAATCTTGGTTCTTGCCATACCCCCTCCCAAAGTTACTCGTTCTCTCTTTAAGATTTTGCATATATTAAATGCAGCTCTTGCTTTTCTTTTCCTCCTCATTCTTCCTCTTCTCTTCCACAGCATATGGAAGTTCCCGGGCCAGGGATTGCATCCAGTCCAGAGCTGTGACCTGTGATACAGCTATAGCAATGCCAGATTCTTAACCCCCTGCATCAGGCAGGGGATCAAACCCAAACTGCCACAGAGACAACACCAGATCCCTAACCCCTGCACCATGGCAGGAACTGTGGGAAGAGGCATTTTAATTTCCAATTCCAAGCAGAAAAAAGTTTACTGAAGATGTTTAAAAAAATTGTCCTCATCACTATATTCAAAACTCTAATCCCACAAGAGGGAAAAAAAAAAATGGTTGCCAGAGAGACTTCAGACATAAGAGCATTATGGACAGAGAAATAGGGAGCTGTAGCTATTTCAGTGATTAATAATTAATTATTAAGACTAGGTAATATGGACCCTCTAGGAAATGTTAGATAATCCAGCGCTGATTGCCAGGGCCAGACACCTGGGGACCAAGAAGAGGGTACAGACTCAAAACTCAGAGCAATGGTCTCTGTGACTTCTTAAAGTCACTCCCAGTTCCTTTGCCAAAAACAAAAACATAGAACTTCATTTGAAAAGCTACTGGCTGTATTCTTTAGAACTATAATTTGTTACATAGTTATATAGTGAATTATATGCCGTTCTTAGCACAGAGGATGGACTTAGGCTTTTTCAGTAGAGACAGACGGACAGTTTGGCATAATGGTTAAGAATGTGGCTCCGGAAGCTTGATTATCTGCTTTTGGACTCTGGCCCCTCCACTTACCAGCTGTGCGATACTGAGCAAGACGCTTAACATTTCTGACCTTCAGTCCCCTCGTCTATAAAATGAGATGAGCTTTAAATGTATGACATAAACTTATCGTCAAGATTAGATCTGAAGCACTTCGCCAGCAGCACCTGGCAGTTAATCACCACCAAATAAATATTAGCCATTACATTTAGAGTTAATTTTTTATAACACACTGGTATTTTTTAAAAATGCAAGCAGTGTTACATATATATCCCTGGACTGGTGAAGCCTTCTTGAACATCGCAGGCAAACCAGCTAATGTTTAAGGGACTGTGTTTAGGGGAGCAGCTGAGAAATATGCCTTAATAGGTCCTTTTTCTTTCAGTAGAGAGCCAATTTATTACTGGATGGCCAGCTCTTACTTATGATGAGATATAATTGTCAAATGAATTTGTTTTCACTCCGATCTAGCCAGCACACTCTCTTTATGAAGACATATTAAGTGAAGAATAAAATTATTATAGCTTTTGCTGGTAAACTTGTTCCTTTCTTAAAGTAGCCTGAAACACTCGTACTCACTAAACCATTATTCTTGCCAAGGAAACCATAATGTTTGAACGTTCAAGACCACTTGGATAGTCTCCTCACCTTTTGGCCAGCACTGACTTCTAGGATCCCCCGTTTCCTGTGTTCCCCTTCTTTTAGTTCATGAGATATTTTTCCCAAAAGGGCATGATGTAATTAAACATGTCATTTTATTTATTGTTTCTGTTTCATCAGTTGCAGTCAAATTTCAATCTTCTTTATCAACCTTATCCCTAAATAATATTAGAGTTTGGAGCTTCAGCAAAGGTTTCAGTAGAATATTTACTATAGCAGTAGCCTACTCTTTTATTATTCCCAAAGATTATCATGCTGTGCATGAGTGTGTGTGTGTGTTTCCCTAATATAAATAAGTCTGATGGGTAAATTAGTTAAATTTTGGGAAGACTCCTCTATGCCATTTTCATGGATCCCATTCCTCCCTTCATTCAAAAGTTGCTCCCTGCATATCTCTCTGTTTCTCCACAGATGAGATATAAAGAATAAAAGTAACGAAAAGTTGTGGAATAATAAGTGGTTGGTATTTAGTGACATTGTGCGCAAAGATTTTATGAAAAGATAAATTTTGAGAAAACTATAATAAGTTCAGACAGGCAAATTCATCCTTCTTTCCTTCTCTAGTTTTTGGAGCATTCATCTCATTATTCAAGGCCTGGGTATTATTCTCTTTCCTCATTATGTCTTCCCCATTCTTTCGCCTTTTGCCAGAAATCATCCTATTTTCTTTATAAACTTATAAACTAAGTACCTATAAAGTAGATTCTGCCTCTCCAACCCCCACACAAAATCTCTTACAATATCTTATGCATATAGAAGGAAAATATCAATAATAGAAATAGAGATGTATCAGTCTTCAACATCTTCACTTAATAAATAAAGTTATACAATGTGACTGATAACGAATAGCAAAGATATTATAGTGATCGATCAAAGGTGATTGCAGTCTCAGTTTTATTGGAAGGATAGTAGTAATACTGAGTAGATATTTTTATTTATCAGATGCACTGTTCCAAAGAAATCATCTAACTTGAATATTTGCACTCCAAATGAAGTATTTGAATATCAGTGTGTTTTGATGTGCTAATGCTTCAGAAGGCATTCCTGAGTATGTTTGTTTTGGGAACTGAAATGCCACGTCAGGGGATAAAAGTACACTTCCCCTATTTTGAACAGTGTCTTGAGTAAATGGAATGCTGGTGATTTCAGCATATGACCTTGACTTTTAAAGATAAAAATCAGGATATCTGAGTTAGTTATTTGATGTTTAAAGTTATGAAATAGCATCCAATTCTAGGAATTTTCAAATGTCTCTGTATTTTCTGTTTCTCATCATCAATTTCTATCACTTATTCGCCTCATTTGATTTGCCTTCACCTTGAGAGAACTAAAAGTTCAGTTCTATCCACAGAAGCAGTAGGTTTCCAGACTTTGGGGTCAAGGTGCACAACACTTTAAGTGCCAATTCTGTTTCCCACCCGTTAGTGGACACTAGGCACAGCTTTGGCAACATTTGTATAACATCAGAGCAACATGCAGATTTCTCCTGAAGTCTCTCCTTTTCCATTTTACTTTTTTCTTTTCCATATATCTTTTTTTGTGTGCAAAAAAGGTTAAATTGGCCTAAAAATTAGGCTTAATGCATTTGCTTATAGACTTTCTCTTTTATTTGCATTTAATGTCTGATACTGCTTTTTAAAAAAGGTTATTACCATAATTCTCTTTATCATATCCTATTTCATTCTCCATATTTGTGCTTTAAAACCTTCATATATTTGGATATGGTTCTTGTATATTTACTGCTGCTGACATTTCTATTGAATTTAGAAGCACCAACATCATCTTTAGTTATTATTGACTTGGAAACTTATAAAGGGTATAGTTGAATTTAAGAACTTATGGCCTTTCTCTGGGGTCACCAATTAAATTTTATGACTTATCTTATGAAAAGCTGGAGTCAAAGAGCAGAGTAACTTTTTTTCCCTTCAGGTTGTAATATAATTTATGAACAACCGTCAGGATTTGCTCAAAGTATTTCCACAATGTAAGATATTGCTTTGAAGGGCCTGGGTGGCGTTACTGGATGAATTCTGACCTAGATTCCTAAGAGAAGCAGGCCTCACAGGCTCTCAGCTCCTTCTCAGACAAACAGTAATCTGATTCTCAAGCATAGAAAGCTGTCACAATTTGTGACCTTTACTGTGAGTGATATAAGCTATGCCAAAGCAGAGACAGAATTACCTCTTACCTCGTGCAAAGTCACTCTTGAGGTCACTTTCAGGACAATGTAAGGACAGGTGCCCTACTGCTTCTTTGCCCTGTTAGGCCTTTCTGTTTGGCTGATTTATCCATTCTAGGGTACACCCCGCTCCAGTAATTCAAAGAGAACTCAACCTACACTGGATGAGATCAAGCCTGGTAACCACTAGAGACTGGTTTCTGTGAAGGAAAATTATGTCAGACTGCAGGCAGGTCAGGGACTGATGGAAGCAAATGAAATCAGCTTAGTTTTTCTCGTTCATTGGGCATCATCTGCCTAATAAATATGAACCGTAAAATGCTGATTTGTTTCACGTTGGTCTTTTTTATATAGGTGTATTGAAATATATAAATTGCTACAGGTCACTAACCTAATGAAATTTGTCCTATTATCTCAACTTAGTTATTTTATATTAGTTACTTCTAAGAATAATTTATTACCTGGAATTTTCTTTATAATTTATTATTTAATCATTCATTTGCAGTCATTTTATAATATTTGTAAAAATCATTTAATATTTTCTCCTAGACTTTACATGTCATATCTCTAAAGCTCTCCCTCTTTCTGTTCTTAAGTCTGCATAAGTGTTCTCATGATATATCTGTATGTATCCTGGAGTTCAAGCAAATCAGTTTTACTCATTCATTTTATTTTGCTTTCCTAATTTCAGGTAAGTGAATCAGTTAAAATAAAACATTTTCAAATTCAATTAAAGTTTTAAAAGCCTTTTAATTTGTACTGTTTCTTGTTAAGTGTGTATAAGCTGCTTAGAAGTCAGCTTATTTCTTAAGGACAATTTTAAGACATGCCTGAAAAGTGTTATAGGATATTCCCGATATGTCATTTTTCATAAGTTACATGAATTGGGTTTAGGAACATAACATTCACATATTTAATTTTGATATATTAGAATTTATGTAAAACTCCTCTTCACTTGGTCAGAGCATTCCAGATTTTGATAACCTTTATAGAATTATGGCTCACCATGGAAGAAATGCTAAGGTAAAAATCTTAGGTAGAAGAAACTATGTTGGAACTACTAAGTGAAATTCAGGCTACTGATTGTTTTTCTATTGTGAACTTTATTCTGATATATAGTATGCATAGGAATTATTAATATTACAATTTATAACAACAATAATCATGAGCATTTACTTTAATTAGATGGCCACAGAACGAGGTTAGAAGAAGAAAGCTCCATACATTTAATTAATGCTCTGAAAGACTACTTCTTAGTCAGCAGGCACTTAAGTTACTTCCAGATCATTTCTTGATAGCTCTTGAGTTTCTAACCACTAGTAGGCTTTTATTACCAAGAATCAAAAGGTCACGTGGACATTAAGGCCATCTCTGTGACCATAACTACTTTGTGATTTGGCAAGACTCTCCCAAAAAAGATTTGTGAAATGATTAACTCAAAGATTTTGCTAAGTCAATAAAGGACACATATAAAAATTCCCAGAGATGAAAATTATTAAGTTGTTTTTAAAATAGCACCTCTGTCAATCCTTCCAAACTGTAACCATTTACTGAAAATATCACTTAGCTTATCAAGTGTTAATTACTGAGCAACTCAAAGACAACAATGAAGAGGAAGATGTCAGAGCAGAAGGTAGCTTCTTTTCTCCACTTGCCTTTTCTCTCTTTTTTTTACTAAAAGTAAATAGGAGACCCAAATGGCAGAAGCTAAGCCCTTTCACCAAGAATCTTTCTTTTGGGGAGGGAACAAAAGGTAAGGGGCACTTTCTGACATTTCTGATTGAGGGGATTAAAAAAGGGAATTAGTTTATTTTTTCTTCTGAGTCAACTTGTGCCACAGTGACAGCTCTGACAACAATAAAAAAGTACGAACATAGGTTTCTGAGGAGAATCCTGGAGGTCATGGGCCAAAATAAAATCATTTTGCCACTTATCACTTAATGATAGCCTAACCACTCCAAAAATAGTAACTTTTTAAATAATTAAGCAGTTGTTTAAACATTGACATTTCTTGGTTATTTGGGATGCAATACAAGTGACTTCTTAAAATCGTAGATTTTTCACAGGTACTGCAAGTTACCAAAAAAATTTTCTTAGATGGCTTTGGAGGATTGCTTTGTTATTCTTTTGCAGCTTCAGGGTGTGAAGGTCGAAATAATATAACAAAGAGAGTTAATAATGAAATCCCTTAAGCATAAAAGTATTTTCTGGATAATGGCAATATATTGGCAATAAATTGGTGAGGGAGGAAGCAAAACATATATTCCTCTCCCGTGCTGTCTTTTCTTCTTCCTCACATTTTCCTTTCCATTAATTATACAGCTTATGTATAGTGACCAGTAAATTACTCAGATTATTTTTAAATTATATCTCTTGTCAACATTAAATGTATCCCTGTAGGGTCTATAAATTTTAATATGGTAAAATGCATATATTCCTATAGATTTATCTTTAAACTCCAACTCCATATTAATCTCCTATAGCAATTAAATTTCAATCTCATAATAATTAGGCCAACTGGAGGATTGGTCTCATTACCAGAGACCCCAGCTCAACATTCTTTTGAATAACCTAACCTGTCATAAGAGGCTCCAGTAGAATGGTTGTTCTTTAATGGAAGAATCAGTACTGCTTTTAACCTGAGAAGTCCTTTAGGCTCCCCAAACCATGAAATATTTTGCATCATTCATGTAAAAATTCCTGTCCTAGTCAGAACCAATTCTGTATATTGTTTTCAACATTTTAAACTCAACTAAGGCTAAATAGTACACAATGACTTTATCATGATTTTCATTTTTTCTTTTATTATGCTAATAAAATTTAAGGAATTTTATTTTTATAATTAATGGGCATTGCATTTGAAAGAATGACATTGCAGTTGCCTTCATGTTTTTCATAGCTATAAAGACTTATTGAACAAATGAACAAATGTTTGAATAAGAAAAATACCAGTTATTTCTAATAACCTACAGATCATCTCATGTAAACATATGAAGGTTCCACAAAGAAATAAGTATAAGCATATTCTGAATACGTGAGTTTTTACAGATGTCTTGCTTTTGATTATTTGAGCTGTTTTTTTGTACTTTCATTTTTTTTCTGAAAATAACTTAAGAATTATACATTGAGCCCAACCTAGCATGTTGAATCAGATACTTGTAATACAGCTGATGAGAACAAATTAACCTTATAAAGTTCAAGAGTTTATTCTGGAATGAATGGTAGGGCTTCAGAGAATCCATAAACCCTCTGGTATAGCAAGTAAAAATTTTGTGTTCTAGGGTAATGGACCTTAATTAAAAGAGTCTTATTGAATTTGTGAAAACAATAATAATTTAAAATCACATACAGAGCTATGCTTACATAATCTAAAAATTCCAAATTATATTTTACCCCCTTATGCCCACAGGAAGCCAGCAGCAACTATTATAGTGAGGATTCTTCTTACCTACACCAGCTTTTATGGGTGTCAGGTAAATGTAGATTCTAGTCAGGGCTTGGGTATTCCTTGACCTTTTGACCTTAGCACATCATTTAACATACTTACTCTCCTTTTTTTCCTTAATGTGAAGATGATAATTATCTACCTAGAAAGATCAGAGGGCATATGGATGAATAAACACATAATAAAATTATGAAGTGCTATGTAAGTGTAAGGAATTACTATGACTGCATTGCTTGAGATTTTGGTATGAAAATGTAGTCTACAGAAAATTGCACAAAGCAGTCTGCCATGTAAAGATCAAACAGTAGTGAGCTGCTTTAGATACTTTTTAAATTCCATTCTCTCAAATTTTCAAATTTATCATACCTATGAGCTTTAAACTTTGCTGGATACATTTTAACATTTTTAAAAACTTTTTGAAATCAGCAATAACATTCCTAGAGCTATAAAATCATGATGTTCCAACTGCACTTCTTTTATAAGCTTCGTACCCTTTTCTTGGTTTTATTGCCAAAACAACTCATGGAAACAAAAGATGCAGAAAGGATACGAAAGGAAGTTAACAACTGCTGAGCAGTTATCCTGTAGATGAATAATAGACAAGTACATAAACAGATGCAAGCCTAACACGGATGCAAAATGAATGAGAGGAAACAAACAGCAAAAACAGTTATAAAGTTAGGCTTTGGGAGTGGGCTCTATTGGAAGATGCTCTGTTGCTGACAAAACAAAATCCCTCTTCACCGTAATATAATCATTGCTTTATATGTATCTCCTTTTGATAAGTTAAAAAAAAAAGAAAGAAAAAGTTTTACGACCTAAGACAAAACATGCTAACTTTCTTAGGCTATATTCGTATGACACTTCAACAAGCATCTGAAAATTGATCAGCATGTATGCATAGATAGAATATGTAACTTATCAATTAATGTTTTTCAATTAGTATCTAGCTGCTGCAGCTTTGATGTATATTTTCACTAGAAATCACCTGTTTAGATTAACTGAATCCTCCTATTCTGTGGTGGAGAGTTCATTAGAATGCTGGAGAGTTGAGAAGGAGGAAAAATTCTGTAAACTCCTACCATAATGTGATGAATCCAATTCCATAAAACGCAGTATTGTATCACTGTGAAGTTAATCAATTGGCTTTCACTGCTTCTCTACAGCTACCCATCTGGGAAAACATGGGTGTGGGTATACTATCCTCATCTTCGTGGATTTCAGTTGGGTTTGGTACCTAGAGATAGTTGTCTGCCCTAGTTTAAATACCAGCAGGGATGGTACAGGTATTGTGGCTTGCTGGAATTTCCAGGCCAGTAACATTGGTGCCAAGAATGTTCTTGCCTACCAGCCTAATCAAGGGACACTGGGCCAGAAAACTGCAGAGGACATGAGGACCAACCCACCACCACCCAGACACCCAACATAGAAAATAATTGTCTTTAACTTCTCTGCCTGGGCTCAAGAACAGTTGCACTTCTGTGCTCCCTTCAGAAGTTAAAAACTTTAACTCTTTGCCCTGTACTATCTTGAAAATGGTTATTTACCATAAGCATTGCTGAATTTTGTTCTTACCAAATCAAAAATATACTCCAAGAAGGGTTATTGTAGTTGAACCCAAAATTTAGCCCTGGAAACCAAGGCAAAAGTAACGCAATTTTCAGTAATTTTTATTTCTAATAAAAAGAAATTTATGGACTTAAATTTTTTTTCACGAACCTCCAAAATATATTTACTACATGATTGTATATGTAGAGAATACTAACCAATTTAATAGATAGATTCAAAATGTGTAACATGAAAATTACCTTTTGTTAGGTTTCAATGACCTATATAGTAACAAAAATATCATTTAATAATTATAAACTCTATTAGGGACCACAGAATTCTTGATTATATTTTGTGTTTAATATGAATGAGTAACATTCACTAAATACTACAAAGATGATCAGGATTATATACATGAAATTTTAAAAATATTTATATCATCTTAAAAAGGTAAACTTAAAGTGGTGATAATTTCAAATCTTTTATGCCAAATAAAGGATATATTTTAATGGCATCTTCCACATCTTAGGTAATCACGTTGTTGACTATTGTGTTGCTGTTAGACCTGGTTCTGACTCTTACTCAAAAAATCTTGGGTAAACTGACTGAACTTTATATAAATATTTTATATCTATACATGCATACACGGTTTTAAGAGAGTAATAGGAGTTCCTGTCGTGGCTCAGTGGTTAACGAATCTGACTAGGAACCATGAGGTTGCGGGTTCGGTTCCTGCCCTTGCTCAGTGGGTTGAGGATCTGGCGTTGCCCGTGAGCTGTGGTGTAGGTCGCAGACGTGGCTCGGATCCCACGTTGCTGTGGCTGTGGTGTAGGCCGGCAGCTACAGCTCCGATTGGACCCCTAGCCTGGGAACCTCCATATGCCGTGGGAGCGGCCCTAGAAAAGGCAAAAAGACAAATAAGTAAGTAAGTAAATAAATAAATAAATAAAAGAGTAACAGGTTACTATGGGTAATTAATGTAGAAAAGCATAAGGCAAGTATAATGCTGGACTGCAGGATATTACCTATTGCTTTAAAAATGAATCATTTACCAGAAGAGAATAAATGTAAGAAATTTCAGAAAATTGTTTCTCTGTACTCGAGTGACTAGGAGGAAATAGAAAAAGACCTAATATTAAATTCTGAAAAAGATTTGTGTCCTACAGCTTATTTTCACTAAAACTTTTTCCATTTAGTTTCAATTTTTTTGATGTTTAATCAAGCTATTATTGTTACTAGTGTAAGAATTAAATTGACTTAAGTGCATCAAGTTGATAAATTGAAGTTGGTAAATTTTTTGCTAACTTTTATACAAGAGAAATTTGGAATTAAATTGCTTCTTTCTCATATATAACTTATAGTTGGGAAAAGTTTAATTGCTTTGATTTTTAGAAAATTTATGAACTTTGTTTCTTTTGAATGAATATTTCTCACTATGTCTAAAATTATTTCATCAAAAATTACAAGTTTATGGTAGATTTATCAGCTACATAAAATTTGTCTCAGTTTGGTTTTTATTAAACACCCCCAATTATCCTTTTATCAAAATATATATTGTTTTATTTTTTTCTTCTTCAGTGACATTATGATTAATTATATTCTGGAAAAATAGTGATTGTTCACAGAGTCTCTGATTCCTCTTAGTTTTGCTAATACTTTACTCTTTTGGGGGGGCAGAGTAATAATTTAGTATTACTTTTCTTGCTTGTACTGAGTATTCTCTTCACTTTTCTAAGAAAATTTCTGTGCCTTCCCTGTATGTTTGGGAAGTTGGTAAGCTGCCTTTTCTGTTGATAGTTACTCATTCTGATGCTTGGTTAAATTATAACAATTACAATTCATTTTAAATGATGATTATGAAGTATTATTCATTCTTTCAAATGATGTCTATAATTTGAAGTCAGTAACTGCAAAATACTTACATCACTCTTAAAATTCTATTTTAAAATCAGGATTAAAATGTGTATTTTGCATTGTCTTTTGACCAAAAAAAGTATCAGATAAGTAAATGAGCTCATTTTGTATTTATTGTATTTCAGAACTCAGCCTGATTAGTAGTATCATAAATTGTATATATGTTTGTTTTGTGTGTGCATGTGTTCATATATGGATGCACATGCCAAGGGTAAAACACTCCAGAAATGTAGTGTGCTATTTATGAATATCATTTCTATTGCCACAAAATTTTAGATATACATAACAGCCAAATTAGCTTCAGGAATCTAAACATTAATACATAATTTTTAAGTATGCAAGGATAGTTTAGCTTTTTAGAGGAGAAGTTGAAGCAGAGTTATAAAAAAATGAGTTCTCATTTCTGGATACATCTAACTGTTTAGTAGTGCCTTACGTCACATGTTTTCTGATTACACTTTTAGCAATACTTTTAGCAATATGCTGCAATGATGCTTAATTATAAAATTTTATTTATGAAATTATGAGCCACTAACCTTCCAGAGAGTAATGATCAGATATTGGCATTCTTTTTCACTGATGCTGATGAAACCTCTGATAAAATTGATATTCACTCCAGCATCCTGAAATAGGGTCCCATTTCTGAAACCCTTCTCTTTTGGACAGAATGACAGTTTAGTTTCTTAATATCAAATTCTTTTGCCTGTTCCAAGCAAAACAGATGGTTAAGATAATTATGATGGAAATGGCATGCTGAGAAAACTGTGGAGAGAGACCATTCCATTATTTTATCCTTCCTTTTTCCTCTTTGTAAATGCAGTGAATGAAGGTGTGGGGCAGTAAACAAAATATGCAAGTCAAAAAAAAGTGAGTTCTAACCTTGACTGGAGAGATGACCTGTGAGTCAGTTGACCTCTGCGGGTCTCGGTTCCCTCTTCCATAAAATCCAGAGGAGGGAATTATTTTCTTAGGTAGAACCTTAGCCTCCACCTGGCAAAGGCTTCCTGGAGAAAAAGGAGGAGGAGTCAGCTTGAGCAGAAGAGATGGTTCCTTCAAAATCAAACCCAAGTTACTTTTTTGTTGACCAAAAGAATTTTTATGCAAAAGGCATTTTCAAATGCATTTAAAACAGAGAGCAGAAATGAATCTGAAATGCCGAATGTATGCTTTTTCAGCACTTTCTAGCAATTATGACAATTTAGGTGGTTATGTAAATTACACAATTCTTGTAAAATGACATAATTATGAAATGTTGGGGGAGAAACAGAAAAGGATTACATTGCTTTAAAGTGAATACTGCAATGATATAAGGCTGGGAATATATCCCCTCCATCACCTTTTCTAACTCCCTTGGAATTTTACTGTTGCCAGGGGAAAAGTATCAATAGGAAGTAACTTTCCAAGGGCGTAATTATTGATAAAAATCTTGATGGGGTGGTATAATATAATGAGGCTGTTTTAAACTGATTTTTATTGTTTTGATTGAGATTATTAAATCTACATTTGCATAAACAATACATTCACATGAAACATTTTTCAAAAATTTTATTTCTAGCAATTTATTTGGAATTTGGAGCATTTAAACCCCTGAAAAATACTTGTAGTAAGTATTTCACTTAGCATTGTGTGGTTCATGTTTTCAAGAAGGGGAATATTTTGGGGGGGAGATATTGCTAAGATAGTTTCAAATGATGTAAGAACCATAAGAATATATAGATGTATTCGCAAATATCAGAAACAATAACTTCTTTTGGAGAATAGTACATGAAATTTATTTTCCTTTAAATCTATAGTTAACACCTCATCCTTAATTCTTCTGTTAGCAATGACAAGTATGTATGTTAAGTGTGTTTGTGAGCAGCAGTAGAGGATTTTTTTTTCTTCACTATGTAATGTGTTGAATATCAAAGTCCACCACAGTGTTCCCTGCTTCCCCTCCACGCTGGAAATTGTCATCCCTGAGAAAGGTCAAGGACAGACATGCAGGCATAATCTGTGGCTCACAAGGGCTGTTACCTGCCTGGCAAGGTGTACTTTAAAGATACCATGCCTTCTAGGCATCTTGGCTTTCTTTTTTTGAACCAAAATTAGGTGTACTTCTCACCCTGAGGTTCACAGTTAAAATTGCCCTTGCCAGGTCCTTCATCTGATTGAGAGCAGTTGTGATGTGGAGAGTGACAAGCAGAAGCTTTATTTCTACTTTCTTTCCCTTCCTGGGGGTAAGAGTAGAAATGACTGGGAGAGAGGTAGGGGTGTTCTCTCCATATACCTGGGGATACACCTCCCTAGGCTCTCATTCCTATTTCTTCATGTTCAGTTCTTAATCATATAGACAACTTTGCTCTGAGACTACCTGCCCTTCTCCCAGTTCCGTGTAGCTTTTGCTTAGTATTCCTAGACAATAATCATCATCTTTAGGCAATTTATAGAACAGCATAGAGTATTAGTTCAGTGGATACAAATGTACTTATACTTTATTACCTTTCCTTCCAGGATTTCTGTGGGATACCTCTAACTAAGAATAGTTATTACTGAGAAATGTGGACCTCTGATGAGGAAGGATTTTTCTCCCATCACAACCTCTCGCACTTGCTAAGAAAACAAAAGGAGTAAGGGAGAACATTTACCTTACTAAGTTTGTAACTCAGAGTGGTGAAACATGAGGCCTAGGACTCAAAGAGACTTAAAAAAAGAAATTCTGGGACTCAAATTATGGGAAATAAAAGAGGACATTGGCATGAATGATTTACAAAATAATATGAACATCCTCCCTTGGCTAAGATATAAAGTATAAAGATAAAGAAAGAAAGACTTTGACACTGCTCTTCACTCAGCCACTTCAGATAGTCCAACTTATCCTGGCTAACCAGACTAGGGTGGAGAATTGTCTGAACAAATCATTTTTCTACTGCTTCCTTTCTATGTTCCCTTTTTTCTTTCTTTGCCTGCTCATAGCTTAAGGCAAGTGTTTTTATACATAGGCTTGCATTGTCTTGAGTTCCCCTCATGTGTTCCCCTCTGTCTTCCAACTCTAGCCAAGACACCTCAAGAAGCCATTCTTCCTTGTTGAAACCATTAAGGCAAAATATCAAGCATGGATAATAAGCTTGAGCTGTCTCTGTGTAGAAAGGACAAAAATGCTATTTTTAAGTGGCCAGCAGATTCTTCCTGTTGCTCTTGATGTAATCTGGATCTTAAAATTGTTGGAGCTTGGAAACTGATGTCTTAGGGCTTGTAAAGAAGTTTTATTTGTAAGGTGGAGTCTGGAATTTGTTCCTAAAGCAGGCATGCTCATCATTCTGGGAGTTGGGTTTTAAAGAATACTTCTTAGGAGAGCCCATTATGGCTGAGTGGGTTACAAACCTGACTAGTATCCATGCAGATGCAGGTTCAATCCCTGGCCTTGCTCACTGGGATAAAGATCCAGCATTGCCGTGAGCTATGGTGTAGGTTGCACACACAACTTGGATCTGGTATTGCTGTGGCTGTAGTGTAGGCTGGCAGCTACAGCTCTGATTTGACTCCTAGCCTGGGAACTTGCATATGCTGCAGGTGCGACCCTAAAAAAATTTAAAAAAGAGCACTTTCAGTCATATGTGTACCTCTTCATAGCCTTGAGATAAAGCTTGAACTAGTAAAATAATCAGACAATTCAAAGTAAATATTAAATTTTCTTAGCGTATTTTGGGTGTTTTCTTAGCAGGACTGTGCCCATAAGGAAGTTAGTTTTTGCTTTCCAAATTAGGAATTTTACTTGTCCTGTCTTAGTGCATGCTACATGTCAGGTAGAGTAACATTGAATCATACAGATTTCGAGCAGCACTTGATTTACTTTAAAGATTCACTTGCTTTCGTGTCCAGGGTCTAGATCACCCTGTATAGCGGCCTGGGGATTTTCTCCTATGCAAATGCAAGTTCACACTCACAGAAGGCAATGTTGGGCTCCACACTTGCTCTAGACTTGGAAGGGAAGGAATTTTCAGCAGTCATTTGTCTATTTTTATTAACTAGTATCAGAAAGTGTGGCATCACCATAATAGTCCTTAAAAAGTATATTCCTGCTTAATCCAATCTGTCAACCAAAAATGAACAACAGACTTGATAATTGTCCTCCAGGAGCATTACATCATAATAATAAAGATACAAATAATTACATAGTAGTTTTTTAATTACTGTACAGATATTTGTAATAGACCTACATGTTAGGGCCATAACTCATCTGGTAGGAAAGGAAGGAAGACTGTTCTGAAGTATTTGGACTTAGCAGGAAATGGGGAGAAAGGCATTGTCCAGACAGATACAGTAGCATGTATGAGAGTTATACTACATGTAGGAGGTTTGTTCTTTATAGAAATAAGGAAAGTAAAAATCAAAGATGATGAAAAGGGATAAGGCTAGTGAGGATGATCTACTGATCTAACAAGTCTGTTAAAATACTTGTGAATCTGTGTTGCTGTAATGAAATGTGGCAAAGTTGTTAATGTTACAGTAATTTTCTGGTAATACTTGTTTTTCAATTGAAATAGTTATTGCTATGTCTTATCTTGGTGTCACTAATTTCTTCTTTTTCTTAATTTGTGGAGGATATTTGACTTTACAGATTACCTCACATAGTAATTCTTCAATTAATGACTTTTTACTACAATTGCTTTTGAAAATGTATATCATTTTTCAGACTAGATTTCATTTATTCACAGTGAAATGACTTTTTCCTCCTAAATATACTGACTAGACCATAAGAAGTTTTATATTGACATTAGGGTTCTCAGCAAAAATACTTAAACCAATTTGTGGGAAGTCACATTTTCTGATAAAATAAATCATGCAAAATAAATTAGTTTTATGAATTTGCCAAGTGAAGAATTGAAGAGAAGGCATCTTTTATAATACTTCAAGCTAATCCTTCTGTTTTGAGCCAATCTTGTGTTAAGAATTTTTGGCCTAGTAGTGTTTTCTAGCTCCTGGTCTGTGACTTCATTTTTTTAAACATATTTTAGTGCAATTTTATATTTACAACAAATTTGAGAAGAAGACATAGAGTTTTCCTGTATCATCCCTGCTCCCCACACATGCAGAGGATCTCTCATTATCAATATCCCACATCAGAGAGGTACCTTTCTTAAAATCAGTGAACCTTCATTGAGACATAATAATTACCCAAAGTTTGTAATTTACATTAGTGTTCATCTTGGTATTGCACATTCTATGCATTTAAGCAAATGTATAATGACATGTAACTACCATTATAGTCTAATACAGAGTATTTTCGTGGCCCTGAAAATCCTCTATGCTCCACCTATTCATTTGTGCCTCCCTACTGACACCTGGAAACCACCATTTTTTTAATGTCTCCACAGTTTTGCCTTTTCAGGAATGTCATATAGTTGCAATCATACAATATGCAGTCTTTACACATTGGCTTTTTTCACTTAGTAATGTGCACCCAGGTTTCCTCTATGTCTTTTCATGGCTTTGTAGCACATTTCTTTTTAATGCTAAATAGTATTCCATTGTCATCATGTACCACAGTTAATTATCCATTCAGCTACTTCAGGACATCTTAGTTGCTTTCAAATTTTAGCAGTTGTGAATAAAGCTGCTATAAACATCCACGTTCATGTTTTTGTGTCAACCTATGTTTTCACCTCCTTTGGATTAATATCAAAGAGTATGATTACTGGATTGTTTGGTAAGAATATGTTTAGTTCTGTAAGAAACCTCCAAAATCTCTTTCAAAGTATCTGTACCATTTTACCTTCCCACCAGAACTGTATGAGAGTCCTTGTTGCTCCACATACTTATCAACACTTGGTGTCATCATTGTTCTGAATTTTGGCCATTCTGATAGGTGTGTATTGGTATCTCATTGTTTAATTTGCATTTGCCTCATGATGTAATAATGCTTATTTTTCATATGCATGTTGTTTTGATGGGGTTCTCTTAAGGTCTTTGGCCCATTTTTAATTGAGTTGTTTGATTTTTTTTACTGTTGATTTTTTAGTTCTTTGTACATTTTTGATAACAGTCTTTATCAGATGTGTCTTTTGCAAATATTTCCCCCCAATCTATGATTGTTTTCTAATTCTCTTGATGTGGTCTTTTTCAGAACAAAAGTTTTTGATTTTAATGAAGTACATCTTCTCAATTATTTCTTTCATGGATCATGCCTTCAGTATTATGACTAAAAAGGCATCACCATTCCCAAGGTCATCTAAGTGTTTTCATTTAGCTATGTGTTTTACATTTAGGTCTGTGATCCATTTTAGTTAGTTTTTGTGAAAAGTGTAAGGTCTCTGTCTAGACTCACTTTTTTTTCATGTGCTATTCCCATTGTTTCAGTACCATTTGTTTAAAAGACCACCTTTGCCCCATTGTATTGCCTTTGTTCCTTTGTCAAAGATCAGTTGACTATATTTATAGAGGTCTATTTCTGGGCACTCTCTTCTGTTTCATTAATTTATCTGTCTATTCTGTCACTAATATCACCTATCTTGATTACTTTAAATTTATAGCAAGTCTTGAAGTCAGATAGCACTAGTTTTCTAACTTCAGTTGTTCTTTTCCTTCAATATTGTGTTGGCTTTTCTGAGTCTTTTGCCTTTCCTTATAAACTTTAGAACCAGTTTGTCAACATCCATAAAATATCCTGTTGGTATATGACTGGAATTCCATTGAACCTATAGATAGATTTGGTAAAAACTGACACTTTGACATCTTTGAGTTTTCCTATCCATGAACATGGGATATCTCTCTGTTCATTTTAGTTGTTCTTTGATTTTGTTTATCAGTGTTTTGTAGTTTTCGCCATGTAGGTCAGGTAGATATTTTGTTAGATCTGTACCTACGTTTTTAATTTTTGGAGTGCTAATGAAAATAACACTGTGTTTTTAATTTCAGACTCCACTTGCTCATTTTTTGTATATAGGAAAGCAACTGATTGTGTACACTAACATTGTGTCCTACAACTTTGCTATAATTGCTTATTAGCTCCAGGAGCTTGTGGGAGATTTTTTGGTCAATTTTTTTCAGATTTTCTCTGTAGATAATTATGTCACCTGAGAACAAAGATAATTCTATGTCTTTTTTCCCTATCTGTATACCATTTATTTTGCTTCTCCTGCTTTATTGCATTATTGAGGACTTCCAGTATGATGTTGACAAGGAGTGATGAGAAGGGACATCTTTATACCTGATCTTAGTGGGAAAGTTTTGAGTTTCTCACTATTAAGTATAAAGTAGGTTTTCTGTGGATAGTCTATCACCTTGAATAAGTTCTCCATGTTCCTAGTTTACTGAGAATTTTTATCAAGAATGAGTGTTGGATTTTTGTCAAATGCTTTTTCTACATCTATCAATATAAACATGTGATTTTTTTTTTTTTTGGTCTATTGATATGATGGAAGACATAATTGATCTTCAAAAGTTAAACCAACCTTGAATAACTGGAATAAATCCCACATGGTCATAGTATATAATACTTTTCATACCATTTGGGACTCAATTTGCTGATATTTTGTTGAGGCTCTTTCGATCTAATTTTGTGAGAGGTGTGATCTATAGTTTGTTTTTTTATAATGTCTTTGTTTAGTTTTGGTACTATAGTAAAACTAGTCTCATAGAATGAGTTAGCAAATATTCCCTCTGCTTTTTTTCAAAAATTTAATATAGAATTAATATAATTTCTCTTTTAAATGCTTAGTAAAATGAATATTTGAACCCATGTGGGCCTTAGTATTTTCTGTTTTGGAAGATTGTTAATTGTTGATTGAATATCATTTATAGATATACCACTCTTTAGATCATCTGTTTCTTCTTGGGTGAGTTTCAGCATGTTGTATCTTTTTTTTCCAGTTGCTCCTGAGCCATATGGAAGTTCCTGGGCTAAGGGTCGAATCAGAGCTGCAACTGCTAGTCTATGCCACAGCCATAGCAACACTGGATCCAAGCTGCATCTGTGACCTACACTCCAGCTTGTGACAATGCTGTATCCTTAACCCACTGAGCGAGGCCAGGGATCAAACCCTCACCCAAACAGATACTATGTCAGGTGTCTAACCCACTGAGACACAGTGGGAACTCCAGATTGTGTCTTTGAGGAATTGTTTCATTTTATGTACATTTTCAAATTTATGAGCCCAGAGGTATTTGTAGTATTCCACTAACATTCTTTTAATTTCTATGGCATCTATAGTGTTATCCACTCTTTCATTTTCTGATATTAGTAATTTGTACCTTGTCTCTTTTTCCTTAGTTAGCCTAACTAGAAGCTTATTGAGTTTACTGATCTTTTATAAAGCTATTTTCATTGGTTTCATTGGTTTCATTGATTTCATTGGTTTCATTGGTTTCATTTCTTTCTTGATTTTCTGTTTTTAAATTTCACTGATTTCTGCTCTAATTTTTTTTCTTTTCTTCTGCTTACTTTGAATTTAGTTTGTTCTTTTTCTGATTTCCTAAGATGAAAAGTTATGTTATTTATTTTATATCTTTCTTCTGTTGTAATATATGTATTCAGTGCTATAAACTTCCATCTAGGCATGGCTTTCACTGAATCCAAAAATAATAAATTGTGTTTTCATTTCATTTAATTCTTATTTGGCCCATGTGTCATGTAGAAGTATATTGTGCAATCTCCATGTATCCTGGAAATTTCCAGTTATCTTTCTGTTACTGATTTCTACTTTGATTCCATTGCAATTTCAGAGCATTGTATGAATAATATTTTTTTAATTAAAGCGTTTTATTTCACAGAATGTGGTCTATCTTGGTGAATGTTCTCTGTGATCTTGGGAAAAATGTGTATTCTTTTATTGTTCAATGACATAGTCTATAGCTGTCAATTATATTCAGTTGATTAATGGTATTGTTGAGTTCAGCCATGTCCTTACTGATTTTCCGCCTGCTGAATCTGTGTAATTCTGAGAAAGATGTTGATGTCTCCAGCTTTGGTAATAGATTCATCTACTTTTTTATTGCACTTCTGTCAGTTTTTGCCTCTTGATGTTTCACATCCTGTTATTAGGCACATACACATTTAGAATTGTTATGTCTTGGGAGTTCCTGTTGTGGCTCAGCAGTTAACGAACCCAACTAGTATCCATAAGGATGTGAATTCGATCCCCAGCCTCACTCAGTGGGTTAAAGATCTGGCATTGCCATGAGCTGTGGTGGTGTAGGCAGCTGCTACAACTCTGAGTAGACTCCTAGCCTGGGAACTTCTATATGCTGTGGGTGCAGCCTTAACAAGACAAAAAAAAAAAAAAAGTGTTGTGTATTCTTAGAGAATTGATGCCTTTAAGGTTATGTAATATACTTCTTCTTTTAAATTATAGTTGATTTACAATGTTTCTTCATTTTCTGTTGTACAGCACAGTGACCCAATCACACAGTTTCCTGTGCTGTACAAGAGAACCTCATTGCCCATCTATTCTAAATGTAACAGTTTGTAGTTCTTTATCTGAAAATTTTTCATGATTGAAATCTTCTCTGATGTTAATATAACTACTTTTGTTTTCTTTTGATTAGTGTTAGTAGGATATATTTTTTCTTTATCTATTTACTTTTAATCCATATAAGTCCTTAAATTTAAAATGGTTTTCTTATAGATAACATATTGTTGGGTTGTGGTTTTTGATCCTCTCTGACAAGCTCTTTCTTTTAATTAGGGCATTTAGACCCTTGACATTCAACATGGTTATTGCTATAGTTGGATTAAGAATTATGGCCTTATTTACTGTTTTCTATCTGTTGCCCTTGTTCTTTGTTCCTCTTTTTATCTTTTAGTCTTTTTTGCTTTTTGTGATTTTTAATTGAGCATTTCATATAATTCTATTTTCTCTCCTTGGCATATGAGTTATGGTTGGTTTTTTTTCCTTCCACTTTCTCCAGTAGTTGTTAAAAGTCCACTTTCAAATGAAACTATACCACTTCATGGGTAATGTGAACTCCTTATAATGACAAAATAATCCTATTCCTTTCTCCATCCCTTTTATCATTGTTGTCATTTATTTCACATATATAAGCACACATACATATATATATATATGTTTATATATATACACATGTATGCTTATGTTTATATATATTTATATATAATCAATGCATTGTTGCTGTTATTAATTTGAATAAATTATCTATTTGACTGAGAATTACAAAAATAAAAGTTTTTTGTTTTACCTTCATTTATTTCTTCTCGTTTGTCTAGAATATCTGAGTTCATGACCTGTATTGTTTTTCTTCTCTCTCAAGAACTAAGTAAGTTCTAACTTTTCTTGAAAAACAAGTGTACTGGCAACATACCCCATCTATTTTTGTTTGTCCAAGAAGGTCTTTTTTCCCTCTCAGTTTGAAGGGTGATTTTGCAGGGTACAGAATTCTAAGTTGGTGGTGGGTTTTCCCCCAACATTTTGCATATTTTATCCACTCTCTTCTTACTTGCATGATTTCTCAAGAAAGGTTGGATGTAATTCTTATCATTATTCCTCTAGAAGTAAGGTTTTTTTGTTTGTTTGTTTGTTTTCCTCTACCTGCTTTCAGGGATTTTTCTTCATCTTTGGTTTTCTCTAATTTAAAAGTGATATGTCTGGGTATAGGTTTTTAGCATTTATCCTGCTTGCTCCTTTCTGAGCTTCCTGGGTCTATGGTTTGATTTCTAACATTAATTTGGGGAAATTCTCAGTCATTATTATTTCTTATTTTATTTCTTCTTCTTTTCCTTTCTCTCTTTCTTCTCTTTCTCATATTCCTATTCAACTCATGTTACAACCTTTTAGTTGTCCTACAGTCCTTGGATATTCTGTTCTGTGTTTTTCAGTCTTTGTTGGGATTCTTTCCTGAACTATGTTCAGCCAAGCCCATTAAAGGCAGTTGTAAAATTTCTGTTGCTAGAAAACTAGTTCAGTAAGAATGAACTTTCCAAGAACCAACTCTCTTTCATACTTCCTCTACCAACCATCTCTCACTATATATAGTTATGCTATATTTTTGGCACAGAAAATTAAATTCCATTACATTGCATTTTACATGCAAAGTAACAGTTATTTACTTTGGAATTATCATTAATTACATATATGCTTTTTTCTATTAATTCATTTTTTTTTCTAATAGTGAAAAGTATTTGGTTATCTTAGCTTGTAGGGACTATATCATAATTTCTCTCACTACAACTAATTTTTTTTAAAACTAACAGCTTTTCACTTAGAAACATGCTTCTCGGGAATGAATGAGAGTCACTGAACAAAAGATAAATATATTTTGTAGTCATTGATAAAGCAATATTTCCTAAAAATTTACCCAAAGAATTTTCTCCTTGAATGGCTAAACTTTCTGGCATTTCTACTATGGTGTAAATTTCATAGAATAAATGAATGAGATATGCATAAACATGTATCTCCATATACTTTCTTATAAATGTGTGTGTGTGTGTGTGTGTGTATGGCACCTGATCATTTTATCAATTTCTAAGTGAAATTTATATGGTCATTTACTATAAGTTATCCTAAGTGCTTTTCTTTTTCATTGCCATTATTTATAGGAAAATATTTTAAAACACATGCACACACACACACAAAGAAAAGAAAAAGAAAAAACTGATGCCAGGTACTTTGAATTGTGATCTTCTTTGTTGGTAACAGAAGCAATGGGTTTTGAAACAGAAGAAAAGGTTTTTTAATAATGTTGGAATATGTTCCATAGGTTGGGTGTTCATTTGTCCTGGAAAATCTTACTGTTCATTTTTCTCTTATGATTTGTCTAATTGCTGCAGACAACAAAATGATCAGCCAGTTTCACATTTGTTCACATCTACTCTTATGGGTAAGGTCACCCTGCTGTTTGGGTAGAGCTGTTTGGACAGACTGTATCATGATGCTCCCAGTGTAGTATTATACTGTATGTGGAGGCCGGGAGGGGAGGGAAGTCTACATGCACCCACACTTGTGTGGTGTACTTTCAACATAGCTCTAAAGATATTTTTGAACTACCCATACTAAATTTAGTGTCTTATCAAATTAGAATCTTTGGTTTTACAAAAATAATAATGAGGTAGAACTCCCAATCACAAGAGACAGGCCACTTCAGAAGGTTGCAATATTAAAATAATAAATGAGTACATTTTCTTCATTAACTTAGAGCATGTTGCAATGGAAAGTGGACCATGTGCCAGAGTATGTCCACTAACATCTTAGTTCTTGCCCTTCAGTGCTGTCAGCCTCTATATTTGTTTCTTTCAAATTGAGGAAATTATCAGTAGCATGCATTGTAGCTGTTTCTGTTCTGTGGTTTCCAGGCAAACAGGCATCAGTTATAAAATAAAATAAAAATAAATTGCAGAGAACCCTGGTGTCCTAAGAATTAGTGAGCCACAGAAGCTTATGACATAATAACCTTAGCCTTCAAAGTCAGAAATTCTCTGTAATGCTGACGTTGAGTTCTTTGAGACTAAAGACTATGCGTGGTTAAACCACTCTCTGCAGTAGCTAGTTCAGCACAGCCAATGACTTAATAAATGCTGTCTTGATGATATTCTTGGCAGACACAAATAACAACAACAAATGAAGTTGGCTAACTATTTTGTTTAATATTTTTTAATAGTACACATAGTTATCCAGAATGCTGAAAACAGATGTGATCATGTATGCAGGGGTTGAAATCATACTCTAACAAAACTTCAAGTTTTAATTGTCCCATTGTTTTTCCTGCTGTTTTAATGAAATGATAGATAAATGTTATGTATGTATATGTGAAATGTGTATAAATTACATGTCCTTGTTCCATGTTTTTGATATTTACATACCTTTTTTTTTCATAGAGCCCAGCATAAAGACTAGACCAACAAACAGCATTGCTCCTCCCTTTCTCCTTCCTCTTTTTCCTTCCTTCTTGGGTAATTTTATCAAGGTAGAATCCAGTGAGCCTTAGTTACTCCATATTCGAAATGGGAATTTGGTTGACTCTTAGTTCTTGGTGAATTGACCTTAGAAAATCATTTTTATTTATTTATTTATTTGTTTTTAATTTGCATTGGCTAGTTTTGTTTGGCTCTTTGCTCATAGATTTTTCTAATAGCTTTCACCTTTGAGAGATGTTTTGAAACTCAAAAATTTAGCCATTATTATTGTTTGCATAAAAATTTAGGGAAAGGGAACTTTCCAGAATGTAAATCTAGTTTCAGTCTATAGTGTGTGTTAAGATGAAGTAACCATATGAATCTCAAACCCTTCAAAGTGAGATTTTTCTGGATAGAAGTTCGCCACTGTTCTAAAGGAAGTATAGTAGAGTTGAAAATAGAATGGACCAAGACTTTGGCAATCTGTAGCCTAATCCTGGATGTCTTACTAAATAGCTGTAGAAGCCTTAGGTAAATTATATAAAGTTTATAGACCTCAGCATTTTTATCTTTCAAAACAAATATTGTAATCACATGACCTTTTAGATACTAGCTTTAAAAGATTATGATTCTAAGTAAATGTTAAAACAATAAAAATCCCTCATATAAAAACTAATTATAGAAATTTATTCCAGTGCTGTAATATATTTTTCACATATGATTGATTTTATGTATTATAAATTAAACAACTAGATATTGACAAACATTTTCTAATTATCAGAAAATTTGGCCAATACATATTTGGTGAACTATGTGGGTCAGTTTGACATGTGTGTATATCATAAAATAATTATAAAAATATTTATGTTACCATTTGCTTTATGAGTTCTTGATTTAAAATCTTTCTTCAAGGAAATAGTAATGAGACTAAAATTTAAAAGAGAAATTACAGCGTGCCAACTCAAATAGTTTAAATGCATAATTTCTTTAAAAAATAGATAACAAAACCCATATTTTCTATCAGTTTGGTTGTAATTCACATTTCAAACGTAAGTAATCTACATGCCTTTAAAAAGTCTTAGAGTCAGAAAGAAAGAAAATATCTATTTTGCCTACATATAATCCTCTTAACATTCACATGCCAGATGGTGTTTCATATCAGGTCAGAAATAATGAAGGAATCTGGCTTTAAATCTAAGAATATGGGGGGAGGGGATGAGTAGCTAAGGATTACATATTTATAATAGCACTTTCCCCTGGAATTCAGCCATTTGTAATAATTCTTGATATGCTTCTGTCTATATGTATGGATTTATATTTACTTATTTTATTTCTATTATACCTTGTTTGGATTCTGAAAGGTTATTTATGATGTGATTAGACATTTTCTCAATCCTTGGATCTCTATAGCCAAGTATTAATTTGACCTTCAGATATTTCAAACTGAAACTCAATGAAACTGGAAAAATCAATGACTCTTGGGGAGGGAAAAGTAAATAGAAATCCTATTAAGTATGGAGAGGAGTAATATTTTTCTAATTCATTTTTGAGAAACTAATTATAAGATTAAATGGCCTGAATTCTCCTGCACATTTCATAACCATAAACCTGGCTGACTTTAGAGAATAAATGTAGGCCTTTGTGTTATGGGGAAAAGAGAAATTACTGCTCTTAGTTAATCAACTCATTTTTATTATAGTCGTGATTTCTCTCACTTTCTCTTAGTAGATCATGTGATTGTCTATGTCTTTAGCTGGTCTGATCAAAACTAAGTCATCACAATCTTCTAGTAGTCACTCTTTTTAATGTCTATAAGTAATAATTATCTTATTTGTGGATTCATTTCATCTAACCTATTATAAAAAAAGGACAAACATTTCAAGTAATACATGTGGCTGGATTATGTAAATACAGACCCAAATCTCTGCCAAAAAAATTAATTTTACTTTTGATATGACAGCACAAAAAGCTCTGTATCACTCCCTAGTGGAACTGATAAAAAATGTTAAAAAATTAAATCTGTAGAAATAGTTTTAGGGGAACATTCAGAGTCTCTCAAGTGGTTCTAAGGAAGGCAAATGGCAAACATAGGTCATATAATAAACATATTAAGAAACATTCGGGAGTTCCCGTTGTGGCGCAGTGGTTAACGAATCCGACTAGGAACCATGAGGTTGCGGGTTCGGTCCCTGCCCTTGCTCAGTGGGTTAACGATCTGGCGTTGCCGTGAGCTGTGGTGTAGGTTGCAGACGCGGCTCGGATCCTGCGTTGCTGTGGCTCTGGCGTAGGCCGGTGGCTACAGCTCCGATTCAGTCCCTAGCCTGGGAACCTCCATATGCAGCGGGAGCGGCCCAAGAAATAGCAACAACAACAACAACAACAGACAAAAAGACAAAAGACAAAAAAAAAAAAAAAAAGAAACATTCAACAAAATCTACTAAAACTACTGTGCCCATCCCATCAATTAAACATTTAGCTCATAATGCAGAGGTGTTAACTCAAAGAGACGTATGCTGCCTCCCCACTTCTGCTTCAGAGCTGTAGCTAAGAGATTTTGCAGTGGGAAAATACAAGCAATGAAATAGAGGCTCCAATTCTCTTCCCAGAGGAACTGACTTCATTCACAATAGAATGTGGAGAAGTACATAGTGAAGGATGCTCTCAAAAACAGTGGTGGTTATGATGAAAGGCAGTTGGGAAAAGACCAGCAGCTTCATTGGACATACAGACTAAACTTTTAAGTTGGCAAGTTTGCTGAGAAGAATCAGGCATAGATGCATCTGGGAAGTACTTTCTTTAGTCAGAACAAATTTTAGAGAGGAATCTCAAGAACTATTTCTTCAGATGATCTCAAGTTTGATTTAATTCTGTCAAGCAATTTATTCCTTAAGAAATTGTTGAAAAGAATACAAATAGGCTTGGCAAGTATTGGACCTGGTTTTGGTAAGGGAAGGAGACAGAGAGCCCCGCAGAGATCACTGTCATCACAGAGGGACAGTAAGCATACACAAATGCGTCTTCTCTGAGGAGCAACATAAGAGGCTTCATGCTAGGAGGTGGGATAGGGGAGTGGGTAGCAGTGGAAAAATCAACTTCACTGAGCTAGTCACTAAATAGATAAATAAGCACATAGCAATAACAAGCCCTTAGGGTTGGTGGGGTGGGGGAGTACCTAGAATTTCCAAAACATATTATCTAAAGTGTCAAGTATCTAAAGTTCCTGTTGTGGCTCAGCCATTGCAAACCCAACTAATATCCATGAGGATGCAGGTCCCTGGTCTTGCCCAGTGGGTTAAGGATCTGGCATTGCTGTGAGCTCTGGTGTAGGTTGCAACTGTGGCTCAGATCCTGAGTTGCTGTGGCTCTGGTGTAGGCTGGCAGCTGCAGCTCCAGTAAGACCTCTTGCCTGGGAAAATCCATATGCAGCAGGCGTGGCCCTAAAAATAAATAAATGAATAAAGTGTCAAGTAGCCAATAAGAAAAAATATAAGAACAGCAAAGAAACAAGAAGGTATGATTCATACAACACACAGAGGGAAAGCAGACAACAGAAACTGCCTGTGTCTACAACCATATGTTAGATTCAACAGACAAATTCTTCAAAGTAACCATTATAAACATATTCAAAGTAAAGAAATCATGATTAAAAAAAATAAAGGTATGACGACAATGTTAAATCATAAAGATGTCTTCTGAGAAAAATGCAAAACCTAAAAGTTGCATATTACGTTTTATTCAGTGGACTTACTGATGGCTTAAGCCTGGGAGACAAACTTTCAGATAGCTCTGAGGGACTGTCTGAAGAAGTAAGGGAAGAACCAGGATATTTAGGAGTTTCTGTAACAGAAACCAGGTAATTGGAACATCAAAAGATTACTATTAATTAAAGAAAAACCAGATAGCTCAAGTTACTGAATTTAGCACTTTAGTATATATGAGAAAACGGAGGAGTCTGGGCTCATTGAAATCATTCCTTTGCTATGCACCTTAACTATCTATGGCCGACATCCTGTTTTCTCCACCCTGAATCCCCTCAGTGTGCACAGTCAGGGGTAGGTACATGGCTGATGGCTTGATGGCCACAACATCCTTTTTTTGTTTGTTTTTTTGTTTGTTTGTTTTTACTGATACAGCCGATGACATTCTTTGTCCACATAAACAATATCAATGAAGAGGTAGAAATTATTTTTTTAAAAAGCACCAGTTTTAAATCCTGGGACTGAAAAGTGCTACTAACAGAAGTGAAAAATTCAGTAGATTTGAACTGAATTAGTGTTTTAAAAATTGATTGATAAGGGTTATACAGTCTTAAGAATAAAGAGAAAAATGAAGAAAAATGCAATGCAGAGAAATACGAGGCACTGTTAAGGGCACCATGATGTTCATAACAGGAGTACAGAAGGAGAGGAAAAAGAAGCAGACATACTTTTTAAAATAATGTCTAAAAATGCCCCAAATTTATTGGAAACATTAATCTACACATCCAGGAAGCTCAACAAATTCCACGCAGTATAAATACAAGGAGATCTTTAATCAGACACATCACGGTAAAAATATTGAAACCAAAGACAGCAAGAAAATCTTTGAATCAGCAGGAATAAAAAGCATGCTAATTTATGCAAAATTACAAAAAGATTAATATGTGACTCCCCATCAGGACAGCAGAAGCCAGAAAAAGAAAAAAAAAATAAAAGAGAGAGAGAGAGAGAGAGAGATAAGGTACTAAAAGTGCTCAAAGAAAAAAAATGTCACCAAGAGTTCTATATTGAGAAGACCCATGTTTTGTGTATGAAGGAAAAATAAATATATTCCTAAATAAACAAAAACCTAAGAATTTGTTGCTAACAAACCCACATGACATGAAATACTAAAAGAAAATCTTTAGCCTAAAAGCATTTGACCCCAGACGATAACTTGAATTCACACAAACATATGAAAAACAATAAGATAATGTTAGAACCATTAAATACAGCCTATTTGGAGTTCCCATTGTGGCTCAGCAGATTATGAACCTGACTAATATTCATGAAAATGCAGGATCGATCCCTGACCTTGCTCAATGGGTTAAGGATCAGGCATTGCCGTGAACTGTGGTATAGGTCACAGATGGAGCTAGGATCCCGTGTTGCTATGGCTGTGGTGTAGGCCAGCATCTATAGCTCCGATTTGACCCCTAGCCTGGAAACTTCCATGTGTCATAGGTATGGCCCTAAAAAAAAAAACCTGTGTGTGTGTGTGTGTATTTGTCATATGTGTATATTTCTTATCCTTAGCTAATTTAAAAAGCTATTCTTCTGTACATTAGACATATAATGTATTATTTGGCCTATAACATATACATATGTAATACATTTGGCAAAATAGTACAATGGAAATTAGTGATCTAAGCTATTTTGGCTAAAGAATTGATTCCAAATAGTATCTTGATGCACAGTCATAAAGAGATCCAGAAATGATAAATAAGGTTAATTAGCAAAAGCTATACTTGTTTGCTTTCATTTCTTTTAACTTCTTTAAGACTGAAAATTATGTCATGCAATAATTATAAATGTAATGTTAAATATCAATATACTATTTATAAAAATATCACGAAAGGATAGAAAAGGGAATAGAACTGTAGAAGTAACATTTTTGTATATCACTAGAATTGAAATTACTATAAATTTGAAGCTGATTCTTATAAATAAAGAAGTATAAGGTAAGCCTTAAAATACATAGTGACATTTCTCAAGAAAGTATGTATTTAAAAGTCATTAAAGTAATTGAAATACTACATTAGAAAATATTCACTTACTAAAGAAAAGCAGTAGAGAGGTGCAGAAAAGATATGAGATATACCAAAAGAAACGAAAACTGAAAAGTAAAATGACAAACATAAATAAATCCACTATATAAAAAATGACATTAAATGTGAGTGGAATAAACAACCTGATCAAAAGGCAGAGATTGTCAGAATGGAAAGACAAACTAAAAATCACAGTCCAATTCCATCCTGTCTATAGCAGACAAACTTCAGATTCAAAGGTAAAAACAGATGGAAAGTAGATACTGGGAGAAGGAGGAATTCCCATCGTGACTCACCAGTTAACAAATATGATTAGGAACTATGAGGTTGCAGGTTTGATCCCTGGCCTTGCTCAGTGGATTAAGCATCCAGAGTTTCCATGAGCTATGGTGTAGGACGCACACACGACTTGGATCCCGCATTGCTGTAGCTCTGGTGTAGGCCCATGGCTACAGCTCCAATTGGACCCCTAGCCTGGGAACCTCCATATGCCGTGGGTGCGGCCCTAGGAAAGACAAAAAAATAAAAATAAAATTAAAATAAAAAAATTAAAAAGACTGGGAGAAGGAGCGACAATGCTAATATCACAAAGAGAAATAGACTCTACAGAAACAGTGTCACTAGAGATAATAGGGACATTTTATAACGATAAAGGACCAGCCCATTAGTTGAATAATTATATGTATGCACATAACAGCAGTGTACCAAAATACATGAAGCAAAAACTGACCGTAATGAAGGGGGAAACAAACAATTCAGTAATACGCAGAGACATCTATATCCCTCTTTCAATAATGGTTGACCAGCTAGGTAGAACCCCAATAAGGAAATAGAACATTTGAACAACTCTGTAAACTACTATATAACATCTGTGCAAACAACTATATAAAAGACATTTGTATAGTATATAAAACATTCCATCCAACAACAGTAAATTGTACATTGTTCCCAAGAGCACTTGGAACAGTCTCCAGGACAGACTGTATGCTGGGTCATGAAATAAACCTCGGTAAATTTTAAAGGGCAGAAATAATGGAAAGTATGTTTTCTGACTACAATGGAATTTTTATAATTCAATAACAAGATATTCCAAAAACTCACTAGTATATGAATTAAACAGCATACCCCAAAATAACAGTAAGTCAAAGAAGAAAATCAAAAGCAAAATTGAAATGAACAAAAATAAAAACAAAACATACCAAATTTATAGGATACAGTGCTCAGGAAAAAATGGGAAAGTTGTAGTATTGAATGGGTATTTTTAGGATCCCACGTTGCTGTGGCTCTGGCATAGGCTGGTGGCTACAGCTCCGATTCAACCCCTAACCTCGGAATCTCCATGTGCCCCGGAAGCGGCCCTAGAAAAGGCAAAACAAACAAAAAAAATGGGTATTTTTTAAAAGGGAAAAAGCTCTCAATAAACTAATTTTCCATCTTAAGACAATGTGGCAGGGGGGTGGGGAGAGCAAGCTAAATATAAAACAAACAAAAGGAAAGAAAAAAATAAAGTTTAAAATAGAAATTAGTGAAACAGAGAATAGAAAAGAAACAGAGAAAGTTGAGGAAACCAAGGCCTGCTTCTTTAAGAAGACGAACAAAATTAAATAATCTTTACTTTGACCAAGAAAAAGAGAAGATTCAAATTTCTATAATCAGAAATGAAAGAGGGGCTATTACTACTTTTCTTATAGAAGAAAAAAGATTATAACAGAATAAAATGGATAATTATTTTCCAATCAGGTAGATAAGCTAGATTAAATGGATGTATTTGTAGAAGACACAAACTGTGGAATTGACTCATAATGAAATAGATAATCTCAACTGAAAGTAAAGAAATTAGTGTTCAGAATCTATAAACAAAGAAAGTGCAGGCCCTTTATTAGTAAAAGCTAATGAAGTGTTAATATTAATTATCCACAAACTGTCCCCCCCCAAAAAAAAAGAGGAAGGAATACCTCCTAACTCATTCTATGAGGTAGTTATTACCATTACAGCAAAACCACAGAAAGGCGTAAGAAGAAACAAAAACTGCAGAATAGTATCTTTTATGAATATAGATGCAGAAATCCTCAACAAAATACTAGCAAAGTAATTCAGCAACAAATAAAATGAATTATACACCATGACCAAGTGTTATCTTAAGACTGTAAGTTGGTTTTAACATCTAAAAAATCAAACACATATCACTGAGTTAAAAACCAAAACATGATTTTCTCAACAGATACATAAAAAGCATTCAACAAATTCTAGTATCTTTTTCATGCTTAAAAATATTAAACATACTTTTTTCTCTCACTGTCATGCTATAGTGGGAGAAAAAAAAATGTGTTGGGGAAATGACAATTGAAAAAACATAGATATGTAATTATGTTATATAAATTGTGCTAATTAAAAAAATCATTCAACAAACTAGGATAAAAATTCTCAACTAGATAAAGGGCATCTGTTTATAAAACACACATCTAATATCATACTTAGTGGTGAAAGACTAGATACTTTCTCCTCTAAGAACAAAAATAAGACAAGTATGTCCATTTTCATCATTTCTAGTCAACATTGTACTAGAGGGTCCGGGTAGGACAGTTCTAAAAGAAAAAAAAAAAAAATCACTCAGGTTGGAATGAAGTAGTAAAATTACCTCAACCCAATCTTATATATAGGAATTTTAAGAAATCTACTAAAATACTATTAGAACTGATTAGTGAATTGAGCATGCTTGTTAGAAACTGGATCATTATATAAAAATCAATTGTATTTCTAACATTTGCAATTAAGAGTCAAAAAATGAAATTAAGAAAACAATTTTATTTCTAATAGCTTCATAAAATAAACACTGGGAGAAAATTAAAATTCCTGTCTCAACTCATACTGTGAAAACTGCCAAACATTGTTGAAAGAAACTAAAGAAGCTCTAAATTAAACTTTCCATGTCATAGATTGGAAAACTAAAAACTTCTAAGATAGTAATAATCCCCAAATTGATCTACAGACTCAGTGTGACCATTTTCAACTGATTTTGACAAGGGCACCAACATCTTTAAATGGAGAAAAAAGTCTTTTCAACAAATAGTGCTGAAAAACTAAACATAGAACTACCATTTGATCTAGTGGTCCCACTCCTGGGGATCTATCCAGAGAAAACCATGACTCGCAAAGACACATGTACTCCGATGTTCATTGCAGCACTATTTTCAATAACCAAGACGTGGAAACAACCTAAATGTCCATCGACAGAGGAGTGGATCAAGAAGATGTGGTACATATACACAGTGGAATATTACTCAGCCATTAAAAGGAATGAAATACCAGCATTTTTAGCAACATGGGTGGACCTAGAAACTATCATGCTAAGAGAAGTCAGCCATACAATGAGACACCAACACGAAATGCTTTCACTGATATGTGGAATCTGAAAAAAGGACAGACTGAATGAACTTCCTTGCAGAATAGATGCTGACTCACAGACATTGGAAAACTTAAGGTCTCTGGAGGAGACAGTTTGGGGGTGGGTGGATGTGCTTGGGTTGTGGGATGGAAATCCTGCGAAATTGCATTGTGATGATCATTATACAACTACAGATGTGATAAATTCATTTGAGTAATAAAAAAATGAAAAAAAAAAAACAGTGCTGAGACAACTGGACAAGCCACATACAAAGAATGAAATTGGACCCTTACCCGTACCATATGCTGAAGCTAACTTGTGTTGAAGCCTGAATTTAAGATCTAAAACTATAAAATTCTTAGAAGAAAACATAGGGGTACATCTTGATTCCTTAATTTGGCAGTGTATTCTTATGTATGACACCAATAGCATGAACACAAAATTTAAAAATATATAAATTGGACTTCATCAAAATTAAAAACGTGTGCTTCAAAGGACACTATCAAGAATGTGAAATGACAGCTCACAGATAAGAGAAAATAATTGTGACTCATATATGTTACGAGGGACTTGTATCTACAACATATGAAGAACTCTTATATGTTACCAACAGAAAAATGAATAATTCAATTCAAAAATGGGGAATGTTTTGAACAGACATTTCTCCAAGGAAAATATATAAATGGCCAATAAGCACATGCAAAAGTACTCAATATCATTACTGATTAGGGAAATGCAAATCAAAACCACAATGAAATACCACTCCACATTTTCTAGGATAGCTAGAACCAAAAAGTTAGATAATAATACATGCTGAAGAAGATTATAAAAAGGTGCTACATTTTGGAGAACAGTCTGGTGATTATTCAAATGGTTAAAAAGAGAAAGTTAGCCTATGACCTAGCAATTCTACTCCAAGGTAAATTTCCAAGAGAAATGAAAGCATGTGGCTACGCAGACACTTGTACATTAATGTTTATAGCAACATTATTTATAATAGCCAAAAGATGAGAACAACCAAAATGTGCATCAATGGATAGATAAACAAAATATAATATATTCACACAATGGAATATTATTCACACATTAAAAGGAATAAAGTATTGACACATAGATGGACCTTAAAAGCATTATACTAAGTGAAAGAAGGAAGTAACAAAAGACATTTTATGATTCGATTTATATGATTGGGTGATTAGGGACTAGGGACGATAAGTAAATAATACAGGGTATCCCTTTTTTTCATTTTTTTAAAGTTTTATTGAAATATAGTTTATTTATCATAACACCACTATGTTGTGATAATTTCTGCCGTACAACAAAGTGTTTCAGTTTTTAGAGGGGATGGAAATGTTCTAAAATGTACTGTGAAGATTGTGCACACATCTTTGAATATACTGAGAAATACTGAATTGTGTACTTTAAGTGGTTGAATTGTATGGCATGTGAATTATATTTCAATAAAACTATGAAAAATCTATTTCCCCGGAATGATGGTTTAACTACTTTCTCAAAGGATGTAATGTAATATTTTAGTCCAGAAAGTCCATAATTGGACAAAAATATGATCACCTTCCCCTTATCTTCCTTCAAGGCATCTCTTATTCATTATGGGCAAGAGCCACTTCCAAAGCAGATCATGTCTTCATTCCCATTAGCATCTGGCCTTTGGTCAATTCACAGCACAAAAAGAGCTTTCTTTAGCAGACAGCTTTAGACCACCAACAGATTCGCCTGCGAGGTTGAGCGATTATCATTGTGGTTTTTACAATTTTTTTGAAATTAGAGTGATATTTTTATGTAACTATTGAGTGCTTTTGCAAAATGATTTTAGTGTTGAGACATATAGAGTAATCTTGATCAAGGTTTGTTAACTCTTTTTTTACTATGACCTTGTAAATATCACTTCAAGTGTCATAGCTAAGTTATGCTAGAGCTCAGATTTATTATCTTTTTGGAAAAGGTTTCAAATTCTTCATTTCCTCTGGATAATCCAATACATTCCTTTTTCTGGTCTCTATTTTGAACACATTAATATTTAATATCTCACATTGAAAGTGATTATTCTATTGCTCAAATTCTTTTTGAAAATTTCAGTCTTAGGAACACAAAACCATGTATGGTAGGTATATCTGTGTTTATATCAATCTACCCTACCAAATAAAACAACTTATTTCAAAGTCAAATAAAATCTAACATTTGCACATTAGTAAAGGTCCTAATAGGAAAAAGATTACACACTCAAGTAGGGATAACTTGAGAAGGGTTTATTTACAAAGGACTTGTTACAAAAGTGTGAGTAAGACCATAGGATCAGATGCAATGCAGTTTTCACTGCCTAGACCACAGTGTATAAAGGGAAGGAAAAGGAAAATGGGGAAAAAGAATGATGGTGAATCAGCTTCCTTGAGAAGGAGCATAGCTTTGTCAAGGCTCAGTCCACCCAGCAAACTTTTGGTGACTTCACAAGGAGAGAGAAGGAAATTGATAGCTTCAGCTCTGTATGGAAATTTTCATACTTCTGTGTATGGAAGAAACATGCCATTTTTTTTTCATGCTTGCACATATCTTTTAGCTTATTTTGAGATATGTTTTGCTGGTTTCCATTTATGTTTTAGCTAGACCTTTTGGAATTTCTACTGGGACCTCATAGATATTTTTTCTTCCAGTTTCATTGAGATGTATTGACCTATAACACTTTAAAAATTTAAAGTACATAGCATACTGATTGTGACTTACATCATGAAATGATTATCACAGTAGGTTTAGTGAGTATATCTCATATAGATACAAAATGAAATAAATATGGAAAAAATTTTCCTTATGATAAGAACTCTTGGGATTCACTCTCTTGACAACTTTCATATATAACAGGCAGTAGTGCTAATTATATTTATCATGTTGTAATTACATCCTTAGTACTATTTATCTTATAAATGGAATTTGTATGTTTTTGTGGTTTTTGGGGGGGTTTTTTGTCTTTTTGCTATTTCTTGGGCCGCTCCCGCGGCATATGGAGGTTCCCAGGCTAGGGGTTGAATCGGAGCTGTAGCCGCCGGCCTCTGCCAGAGCCACGGCAACATGGGATCCGAGCCGGGTCTGCAACCTACACCACAGCTCACGGCAACGCCGGATCGTTAACCCACTGAGCAAGGGCAGGGATCAAACCTGCAACCTCATGGTTCCTAGTCAGATTCCTTAACCACTGCGCCACGACGGGAACTCCGAATTTTGTACGTTTTGACTGCCTTCGTCTAATTCCCCATCTCCCACACCCCTATCCCTGGTAACCACAGATCTGATCTCTTTATCTTCTGTTTGCTTGTTTATTTTTGAAATATAATTTACTATAAGATTGTGTTAGTTCCTGTTACAAAAAGTAGTGATATGGTATTCCTGTACATTCCAAATGATCACCAGATAAGTCTAGTTACCATCTGTCAACAAAGATATTACATAATTTTTGGCTACATTTCCCACATTGTACATTTCAGATCCATGACTAATTTATTGTGCAACTAGAAGTATGTACCTCTTTATCTTGCTCACCCATTTCTCTTCTCCCCCCACCCCCCACCCCTTGGGCAACCACCTGTTTATTCTTTGTACCTGTAAGTCTGTTTCTGTTTCACCATATTTGTTCATTTGTGTTAGGTTTTTTTTTTTAGACTTCACATAGAAGTGAAATAATACAGTATTTGTCTTTGTCTGACTTATTTAACTTAACATAATACCCCCTGGGTCTACACATGTTGTTGCACATGGCAAGATTTTATTCTTTCTTATGGCAGGGTTGTTTGGGTTTTTTGATGTTGAGTTTTGTGAGTTCTTTGTATATTTTGGATACAAACCTCTTATTTGATATATTGTTAGCAAATACCTTCTCCCAGTCAGTAAGCAGCCTTTTCATATTTTTTATAATGTCCTTTACTATGCAAAATCTTTTTAGTTTGATTTGTCTATTTTTTTGCTTTTGTTTCCCTTGCCTGAGGAGACATATCCAAAAAAGTATACCAAGATCATTATCAAAGAGCAAACTATGTTTTCTGCTAGAAGTTTTATGATTTCAGACCTTACATGTAAGTCTGTAATCCGCTTTGAATATATTCTTGTTCATGGTATGAAAGAGAAATCTGGTTTGATCCCTTTGCATATAGCTGTTGAGTTTTCCCAACACCATTTATTGAACAAGCTGTCTTTTTCCCATTTTATATTCTTGCCTCCTTTGTCATAGATTAATTGGTCATGTGAGTTCATTTCTGGGCTCTCTATTCTGTTCCATTGATTTATGTCTTTTTTTTGTGCCGGTGTCATACTGTGTTGAATATTGTAGCTTTGCAGTAAAGTCTAAAATCAGGGCATGTGATACCTCCAGTTTATTCCTCTTTATCAAGATTGTTTTGGCTATTGAGAGGGTTTTTTTTGTGTTCCTATGCAAATTTTAGAATTTTTCCAGTTCTTTTGGAACATGTGGGATTATTTTAACAATATTCATTCTTCCAGCTCATGAGCACAGTATAACTTTCCACCACTTTATGTTTTCTTTCATTTCTTTTATCAATGTCTTACAGTTTTCCAAGTACAGTTCTTTTACCTCCTTAGTTAGATTTATTCCTAGGTTTTTTATTCATATTGATGCAATTATAAATGCATTTGTTTCCTTAATTTCTCTTACTGATAGTTCTTTGTTAATATGTAGAAATACAACAGGTTTCTTTGTATTAATTTTGTATCCTACAACTTTATCAAATTCATTGATGAGTTCTAGTAGTTTTTGGTGGCATCTTAGGATTTACTGTGTATCATGTCATCTGCAAACAGTGACAATTTTAGTTCTTCCTTTCCAATTTGAGTTTTTTAATTTATTTTTTCTTTGACTGCTGTGGCTAGAAGTTCCAATACTCTGTTGAATAAAAGTAGTGAAAGAGGGCATTCTTATCTTGTTACTAATATTAGATGATATGCTTTCAGCTTATTACCATTGAGTATATTAGCTGTGGTCTTTCATATATGGCCATTAATAAGTTCAAATTTATTCCCCCATATCCACTTTCTTGAGCATTTTTAATCATTAATATATGTTAAATTTTGTCAGAATTTGTCTGCATCTATTGAGATAATGATATGATTTTTATTCTTCAATTTGTTAATACTCTGTATTTCTGTATCACATTGATTATTTGCAGACTGAACTATCTTTTAGTGATTTGCACTATTTTGCTTCTGGTTTGCTGGGCCATTTCTCTGCATCATCTAATCTTCTGTTGATTCCTTCTAATGTATTTTTTATTTCAATTATTATATTATTCAGCTGTGTTGGTTCTTCTTTATGTGTTCTAATTCTTTGTTCAAAACTTCTAACTTTTCATTCTGCTCAACCATTCTTCCCCCAAGCTCTTCGAACACCTTCAGATCATTACCTTGAACTCTTTATTGGGTAGATTGCTTATCTCCACTTCACTATTTCTATGTGTTCAGCAATTGGATTATGTTTCCTGATCTTGGAGAAGTGGCCTTTTGCATGGGCTTTGCATGCCAGCAGTGTATTCCCCTCTTGTTACCAGAGCCATATGCTCTAAGGGTGTCCCATGTGTGGGCTGCATGGGCCCTTCTGTTCTAGTGGGCTGACTTGTATGGTCAGTCAGAGAAGCATGACTGGCCTCTGGTCTGGATGGTTGCCATTTCCTACCTCATGTGAAGAATGCCTAGCCACTGGTAAGTATGGATGTGTCACAAGGCTGATGTCTGTGAAGCACCAGGGGTTCCTAGGGCTAGTGCTGGCCCACTTGCAGTTGCAGCTGGGTCCTGAAGTGGGTAGTTATGGATCTGGAGGTTCCAGATGTAGTACTGGCCTGCTGGTTAGCAAAGCCATTTCCTGACATGGCTGGATGCAGAGTCCAGGGTATCCCAGCACAGGTATTAGCCCACCAGTAAGTGCTCCCAGATCCTGGAGCATATGTAACTTAATTATTTTGCTGTACACATGAAACTAATACAGAATTATAAGTTAACTATATTCCAATAAATTTTTTAAAAAACTATATAACAAGGAATAAAATAATAATCTAAGCATTAAATGTAATTAAGGAAGAGAAAAATCAGTGGACAGTTGCTTACAATTATTAAATTATTACTAGAAAAGATATTACTTATAAATAAAACTTTGAATTATTCTCACTTTTTAAAATTTATTATCCAAATAGTACTTTAGCATCCTCATGCTTGTCTTTTAGAAATATAATGCACTTTGGATCTATAAGTTGCCTTAAAGACCCCCTTTAGCTTTTCTCTTGTTATTTGATGTATATGTTGTGATATAAAGAGAAAAGTGACCTTATTAATCCCTTCAAATTCTTATTCAATGGGCAAGATGAAAAAAGCTAGATTAGAGTTTTGGAAGAAATTTTTTAATCTAATGCATTTGCGTGTGTGTATTTCATTAAATGTAATATGTAAAAATTGGTAGGATACGGAAATATGTACTTTTGAAAAGGAACAAAATATCACTCATAATTTCATCTTTCAAAGATAACCTTGATCAACACATTAGTGCAAATCCTTCAAATACTTTTCTGAGCATATACCTCTTTCTCCAGTCCCCCCCCTCCCACATGCTTACTGAGAAGAGCGGTAACATAATATTTGTTTTTTATAGCTACATTTTTCATTCTATAATTTGGGTTTATAATAACATTTTAAACAAAATTTCACTCATGACATAATAAATACACTGGCATAGCCTTAAGAAATCCAAAAAATATTAGGCATGGCTGTGATTTAAGTAATATTCACTTCCAGCTTCCAATCTGATTAAAAAAGAAAAGGAAAAAAACCAAGATTATGCCTCATTATTATTCTTTCCCGACATAGCATAGTATTGATTTCCTTCATAGTATTCATCATAATTTGTCAATATATATCTTAGTTTTTTTAAAATATGTTATTCTCATTAAACAGTAAACTCCAGGAAGGCAGAGAATGGTTTCAACCCTTTAAATTCCTAGCACAAAGCTTAACACATAGTAAGGTTTGGTAACTATTTGTGAGTGAATCTGCAAATCAGTCTGCTTAAAGAAATAAAATCCATGCCACATGTATACAGTGGCACACTTGTAGAGGAAATAAGCTTAGCATTGTATAAACAAATACATTTTAAAGTGTTTGACTTTTTTGAATAAAACACATGCCTTCAGAATCTTTTTCCCATGTACACATACATACAGAGAAGTAAAATCAATAATAATTATATTAGAAGAGAGCTCAAATACAAAATCAGAATCCCCACCTACAAATCCCAGCTCCACCATTAATTAATTAGGCCAGCTAATTAACTCTTTCTCAGTTTTCTCGTCTAAAATGTAGCACCCACCTATGGAACTATTTGAGGATTAAATTAGATAAAACATATAAAACACTTACTGCACTTATTAAATATTCTAAATATTACTGATTGTATTATTATTGTTATAACTACCATTCTTATTATTATGGGCTCATCTGAATGCATAAACTCCCATGAAATTTTAGAGAAAAGGAATATGCATATAAGAGATGGAAGAGAAAGAATATTAGTATGTATGCTTACCATGGGTCTACACCTTTTGAGGCACTTTTAATATATTACCTATAGTTTACTCTTGAGAAAAATGTGTCTCAGAAACTGTATTTTTCTCCTGGGTTTGTCATTAACCACCTTGAATACATGCATGCTGATACTGCAGGTTCCTCTCTTAGGAAACTGTTTCTATTTGCCATAACCTGAAACATATTTTTGTCTTCCCTGTATGAAAAATCTCAGTGCATCCCTCAGCCACCAGACAAGTGACCATGTTTTTCTCAGGACTCCACCCAAATGGTACCTCCAGTAATGGTTGTGGCCTTCGTGCTTTTATCTCATCATTTGCCATGATGATGAGTGTAGCTGTTTATAGATCAACCCCTCCATTTCACCATGAATTCTTTAGACTTGCTTATCAGTGTCCTTGCATTTGGCTAGTGCTCATTAAATGCTGAGTGGGAGGAGGAACAAAGGAGTGTGAACAAGAGGATGGGAGACATAAATGGAAGCCAAACTGTACTATGTGATTCCAAAACCTGTGAAGCAGTCAATGGGATTTTCGCTCCATGCTGTATTTCCTTAGTTCTTACTAATTTGAAGTTAGTTTGGATGAGGATAAAGAAGCAGTTCATGCACTTGATCATCTCTTGGTATTTTTGTTATTTTCAAATTTGTTCTACCTTCTTGCACATAGAAACATGCACTACATTTGAAACTTTTTTGTTTATTTTATTGTAATTATGTGATAGAAGAGAGCAAAATAGAGGTAAGCAAATTTTGAGAAATTTTTTCTAATAGAGTAAAATATGTTTGCTGCAGAAAATGGAAGAATGTGGAAATTAAAAAAGCTAAAATAAGAAATACATGTTGGCCATCATTAATAAGTCCACAAATAACAGGTGCTGGAAGGGTGTGGAGAAAAGGGAACCCTCCTGCACTGTTGGTGGGAACGTAAACTGGTACAGCCACTATGGAGAACAGTTTGGAGATATCTTAGAAAACTATACATAGAACTTCCATATGACCCCGCAATCCCACTCTTGGGCATCTATCCGGACAAAACTCTACTGAAAAGAGACACATGCACCTGAATGTTCATTGCAGCACTATTCACAATAGCCAGGACATGGAAACAACCCTATGTCCATCAACAGATGATTGGATTCGGAAGATGTGGTATATATACACAATGGAATACTACTCAGCCATAAAAAAGAATGACATAATGCCATTTGCAGCAATATGGATGGAACTAGAGAATCTCATACTGAGTGAAATGAGTCAGAAAGACAAAGACAAATACCATATGATATCACTTATAGCTGGAATCTTATATCCAGCACAAATGAACATCTCCTCAGAAAAGAAAATCATGGACTTGGAAAATAGACTTGTGGCTGCCCAGTGGGAGAGGGAGGGAGTGGGGAGGGATCAGGAGCTTGGGCTTATCAGATACAACTTAGAATAGATTTATAAGGAGATCATGCTGAGTAGCATTGAGAACTATATCTAGATACTCGTACTGCAACAGAACAAAGGGTGGGGGAAAAAATGTATACATGTAAGGATAACTTAATCCCCTTGCTGTACAATGGAAAAAAATAAATTAAAAAAATAATTAAATAAATAAAGTATAGTTGATTTACAAAAAAAAAAAAAGAAATACATGTTGATCCTACTACCCAGAAATAACTGCCATATAGCATTTCTGTTTTCCTTCTATACTTACTTTTTAATTTGTATTGCAGTATACTACCAAAATACATTTTTTAAAAAATTTATTTCCAAAACATGAGATCAAAATAAATTTCTTTGAAAACATGAATTTGAAATAGCACATGGAATTTGATTTAATAAATGGATGTACATCCCCCAAACAAGACTGTGACATATTCAAGAAAGTGAAAAGCTCTGTTTGCTGTAGAAAATTAAGAGTGCTAACAAATAGAGAGATGATCAAGGACAAGAAAATATGGGGACAAGTTGGCCCTGTCAAGGGTTTAGAATTTGAGAAAAATTAAGTTTATTTAAGGAAGGAAGTGATGTGATCAGATCTGCATTTGAGGGAGACTTGAGTGATGTGAGGCTACTAATCAGGAAGCTGTTACAGTTAACGTCCAACTAGGATGGTGGTATCAGAAAACAGAAGTGAAAAGGTATGAGGAGTAACTGGGAAGGAGCAAATGGAAAGAGAGAGGGGGAGAGAAACATGCACAACCTGACTATACTAAAAGTAGACAAAAGACTTGGGTGAATATACACCAAATTCATACAATTTTACATCTAGATAGAGAAAGGAAAAGATGGACAAATATTAGAAGTAATAGAGAAGGGACATTTTTTCCGTTTTTATTGAATACATATTCATGTATGTCCTGTATAATTTCTTTCTTTCTTTTATTTATTTATTTATTTTTTTAGGGCTGCATCTACGGCATATGGAGGTTCCTAGGCTAGGCATCTGATCAGAGCTACAGCTGCCAGCCTACGCTGTAACCACAGCCACACCAGATCCAAGCAGCAACATACACCACAGCTCATGGCAATGCCAGATCCTTAACCCACCCAACAAGGCCAGGGATCAAACCCACAACATCATGGTTCCTAGTCACATCTGTTTCTGCTACACTACAATAGGAACTCCAAGACTTGTTTAATTTCAGAAAATTAACTGACAAGTCTTTGTGATTTTTAGATTGTGGAAGGAGAAAGATGTCAAAAATGACCTATCTGGCCTAATCAGTTAGGTGGATGGTAGTGAAATTGGGAAGACTTGCAAACTTTAGAAAAGATGTAAGTCAGTATTGGGGTGGTAATGGGAATAATAAGTTAACTTAAGAAGTGTTGGGTTTGAAGTACTTGTGAGTCATTTAAATTCAGATGTTGAAAGAATAAGTTCATTGTCAGTGCCTGAATTTTGAAGACTAGAGATCAAAAGGTGTAGGTCAACTACAACATGATGGTAAATGATGAATGTTGGTGAGTGAGAATTTCTAAAGAAAGAGTACAATGAAAAGAGAACTCAAAACAAAGCCCTGCAGAATTCCATCCTTTCATTGTTAGAGGAAAGAAGGAGAGAAAAGGTAACTAGGAACATGTGACCAGAGACGGAGGAAACAAAAACATTTTCAAAGCAGAAGCTAATGAAGGAGCTACATGAGAAATAGCAGTCACATATGTCAAATACTGCAGATATCTCCACTGGAATTATGAAGTCCTTTGACTTCAGCAGCATGAAAATTGAGTTGTGAAATCAACATAGTCAGTTTTAATGAAATGTTAAGGGAAAAAAACAGATTTTAATGGTCTGAGAGGTGGGTAGGAGGGGAACAAGGCAAGGAAACTTGTAAAACTGTTAAGAAAGAGGAGAGTAATGATGAAGTTAGGAGCAAAGAGCAACTATAGAGATTTTCTTTTAAGGGGAGAATCCTAAATGGGTTAAAATCCAGATGGCAAGAACCCAGTGGAGAGAGAGTATGTATGAAAATTCAAGTAAAAGTGAGGGTATAATGCAGTGGAAATGGGCTTGCTCTATAAGGAGCCCACAAATCTATTGTAACAGAAAACAAAGGGGAAAAGGTGGGTGCTGGTTTGTGTGGGCTCTAAAATGGAGTGTTGAAGCAGTGCCCCTTTACTGACTTCTAGTTTCTCTGCAGTAGCCTGCATGGTTGTTTCTTGAGGGTAAGGGAGATTGGAGTATTTGAAGGGAGGAACCTAACTGGTGTGAGCTCCATATTGTAGAGACTGCTAGATGGGTGATCTCCACCATCCTCACCCTCCCATACTAACTGATTCTGAAAATCAGTTGTATGTTGAAATTTTGGATTGAGCCAAGTCACATTAAAACTCTGTTATGATTCTTGCAACACATTAAAATTCTGTTCTTTTCCTGGCAATAATATTCAGAGACAGATTTTTAAACTGAAGAGTTAACCTTCTCCAGATTATGCACATGGATATGTATTTAACTAAACTGTAAGAACAAAAGCAGCCATCTTTCTGGAGTGCTTTCTACTAATCAGTCTCAGAGAATTGGCTGGCTGCCCTTGATCCTGAAAAGAATTCCTGTTTGCCTTTGTGTTGAGTTAGAGTCAGGCATTTGCCCCCAGTAGTGGAAACATCACTACTTTGTGCTTGGCCATTGCACCACCAGATGTATCATATAAATACTCTAATGGATAGTGGTGGACTAGGAACATAGGAGATAATCTGATGCCGGCAGATGCTAGCAGTCAAGATTACTCAAGCTGTATTGAATTTCCTTTGCACCTGGCACTGGAGGTGTTAGCCATGCCAGTTCAATCCCCTCAACACAGATGTTCTTGTTGTACCACTTTGTATGTATAACATTTAGGTTTCTGTTCAGCTTTGCCATAGTACACATAAATACTGTAATCCAAAGACCACCCATTTATTAGTGCACCTGCATCTTCAACCAGATTTCTTTCATTCCTCTCAATGAATGCTCAACATTTTTTGAAAAATGAGATAGCTATAGGGTGAATAACATTTTCTATCTGCCAGATAACTTAACAAAATGATGATGATGTTGATGATAATGATAAAAATAACAATACCAAATCCTCCCCTATCCAAAACACAAAAACAGTGTTACTAAGACATGGAAGTAAACTGAACTATGTTTAAACAAAAGATATTTTAGTAACTTCTCTTTTATGCTTTTACTTCTGATTAGTGAAGAATATAGATTATATAAATACATAATTTTGTTCAAAGCTAAATTCTTCTTTTTATCTTTCACATGGGAGACTGGTAGAGCTTACCTCTTAAGAAGCAGATTTTCCTGTATGTGAACCTCTGGGGCCCCCACTTTGAATTAATAGGAGTGGAGCTCTCTGTAGCTGGAGACTGGATATGATCTCCCATGTACGGGATTTAAAAAACAAAACAAAACAAAACAAAACAAAAAAAAAAAAAAACTTTGGAGGGAGACAAGATCATTACTCTAGAGAATAGCCTTGTGTAGTTGCTGTCCTCCTGAAGTAGGGAAAGGGCATCAAAATGTTTTGATCTTGTTTTTATAGTTGCAAGCAGTGTCTGTATCCTTCCAAGTAACTAATTTTTAAATATCTCTCTCTATGAAAAGGAATTTCAGTGCTACTTAATTTTGGTTTGGGAGGGGGAGATGGAACTGCCTTTCATTATTCATTTGAAACAAATAAATGTTTAAACATGAGCTATATTTTAAAAATTGATGAGTGGTGATGGTTTTTAAAGTTTTTTCATCAGGAGTAATAGTTTCCAGGTTTATATTCATGTCCTGCTTACTTCCTACTCTGCATACAGCCACAATTATATTCTGTCTCAGACTTATGCACACACTCCACAGAAAAAAAAGAAACAGTGCACACCACTATATCAATATTGCTTTAGTAATTTAGTGATTCATTGTGTAGAATACACAGGCTACCAAGAAGCCAGCTAACTAAGGAATGGAGCGGAAAGAAGAGGAGAATCCAAGAGGAAGATTGAAGAAGCAAAAGAAAGTAAATGAAAAAATTAAAACTAGTCATATCCCCAAGGCCGTGAATGTCCTTTTGTTTATTTCTGACAATTCTGGGATCACTAGGATAGAAATGAACAAACACTAGCAGTGTATTCAGTAAACAGTTGGAGAATCAAGGTAGCTGCAGAGCCTACCTAGTGGAACTACATTACAAAATTAAAGACATAAAGGTAGAAAGCAGAAAAATGAAGAAGGAAAGAGTAAAAGCAAATTTACTAAATATTCTAAGAATTAATGCCAGTATTTCCATTTAGAACTCTTTGATTCAGTACAAAAATGCTGGCATATATTTATACATAGGCACAAAGAAATATCAATCCAAAAACCTAGAAAAAATAAAGAAAAAGAGGAAGATATCAAGGCTGTCTGGCAATCCCTAACGTCTAGTAAAATGGATGGGAGATGTTTGGAGTAGAACTTGAACCTCCATTAATCCTTCCTACTTCCTACTTCAGACATGAAGAGTAAGTAGAATATATGTTTTTATCCTAGACTAGTCTTTGTAGTTCTTGAGTTTTAAAGCCTTCTAATACTGTACTCCTACCTCAGTTCAAGAATCCAGAGCACTAGAACTCACTCCTTCCTGTTCAACCCTTGAAAGACTTTCCCAGTTCATTGAATTGGCTTTGTTTTTGATGATGTTGACACTATTGAGGTCCTGTCTTATACCAAGCATGGTGCTAACTTTTTTTAATCTATTCCTTTACTAGGTTTTTGTTTTGTTTTTTTTTCATTTTACAAACAAAAGGACAAGTGTTTGAGAAAATTAAATGTTTTTTCAAGGTTGCACAATTCATAACTTAAAGAACAACAATATGGACTCATCATAATGTAAAGCTTGTATGTGTACAATATAAAACTTAACTGAGAAGATCATAGAGAGAACTTTACAAACAAAATTCCACAGACATATTCAAGGATCACATAAGAAATTGTGATGATAAATCCTATTTAAATTTTGAAACAATTTTTTAAAATGCCATTTTACTTAACTTTGAGGATGTAGTGGTGGGATCCATTTTTTTCCTCATCTTTTGTTCCACATTTATACTCTCACCCTCACTGTTTTCATGCCCTAGTTCCCAAGTACAGCAGTGTCACTAAAAAGATTGCCACCTCAAGATAAAAACCATAGTTTTACTTTGACATATATTTCAGAATTTTCAGTTGCAGACAACAGGATTCAGTCTCACTTGTCTGAGAAAAAAAGTATTTATATCATTATTATTAGTAGCCCAGAGTGTATCCAAAGTACAGAAAATGAGGCTTAAAAGCCACACTGCCAGAAACCACAGGCAAAGTACATCATCTGTCTCTTCCATAGGGAACTTTAGTGTCACTGCTTCTGTGTAAAACAAAACTTACCATAGAGATGTAGAACACAGGATGCTACCCTCCAACAGTATTCCCTCAGAAACAGAATCTCCTTGCCATCCTGGCTGAAGTCATTTTGCCTGGCTCCTCCTTCTTCCAGCCAATGAATTTCAAACTAGGCCTCACATTGGTGCACCTCATTGGCAAAGTCCATGTCACGTGCTTGTTGCTCATATGCCAGTGGACCATATGCTGATTCCAAACAAGGCAGGGTGAGTGAGCTTCTGCTCTCTGCTGAAGGCAGGATTTATATTCCTGAAACATAAAGGGATTGCTTTAAATGTGTTGAATGGCAAAAAGCAAAACAAATGTCTTCAGTACCCAAAAGAGAAGCACTATAAGAGAAAAGATTAATTAGAAGTTATTTTCCACATCTACAGTCTTCATTCATACTTTTTTACCCTAATACTTATATTTTCTGTATCATATTTGTCTTTCCCTTAGTTGAATGTTAGTAAATGGATGTAAGTTATACTTTAGTACCATTGTCTTAAAACAAATTGATTCTCTATCAGAGATCTTGCTACAAAAATAGTTGAAACAATTGAATTTTAGGAGTTCCTATTGTGGCTCAGGGGATTATGAACCCGAATAGTATCCATGAGGATGCAAGTTCAGTCCCTAGCCTTGCTCAATGAGTTAAGGATCCATGAGCTGCGGTGTAGGTTGCAGATGCAGCTCGGATCTGGCATTGCTGTGACTGTGGTGTAGACTGGCAGCTGCAGCTCCAATTCAACCCCAGCCTGAGAACTTCTATATGCCAGGGGCACAGTCCTAAAAAGCAAAATAAAATAAATAAATAAATAAAATTAATCTAATGTAAGGTTTACTTGTATCTCAGGATTTTTCCAAACTTTGATAATTTTATCTTTGCAGTAATCCAGTAAGTCAAGCATGATATATGACATTATTTCCACTTTACAAATTAGAGAAAACTGGATTTCAGAGGAGTCATGTGATTTCTTAATGCCTAAAACCTGATTATGTTGACTGTTATATAAAGTATTTCAGTGGAGGATTAACAGCCTTTCACATAAGTTCAAGCTCTTTACCATTGTTTATAAAACTGTGTGACCAGCACTTGCTTACATTTTTAACCTAATCTACCTTTTTCCTCATAAGCCCTGAAATTCCATGCTGCGGCCAATTTGAACACTTTCTTAGTCATTTTAAACATCAGAATTTATCTAATGTTTCATTGTGCCTTTACACATACTGTTGCTCTACCTGAAACAACCATTGCTTACCTGTTCACCCAGCTGAATCCCATATTCTCAGGGTGTTGCAGACATGTGACTTCTCCTGAGAAATCTTCCCTTAAGGTTTAACTTTTTAAAAAAATGTTAAAAAGAATGGGAGAAAATATTTGCAAACTATGTATCTGATAAAGAGTAAATATCCAAAATATATAAGGATCTCCGACAACTCATTAGCAAAAACAACCTCCCCCCCCAAAAAAAAAAAAACAAAATAGATGTTTCTCCAAAGAAGACATACAAAGGATGAATAGGTATATGAAAATGTATTCAATATCACTAATCATCAGGGAAATGTAAATCAAACCACAATGAAATAACTTCACACCCATTAGGATGGCTGTTCTTTAAAGAAAAAAGTATTTGTGAGCATGTGGAGTAAAGGGAACCCTTGTACACTGTTGGTGGTCATGTAAAAATTGGTGCAACCACTATGGAAAGCAGTATGGAGGTTTTTCACAGAATTATTAGGACTACCAAATGATCCAGCAGTTCACCTTTGGGGTATATTCCCATAGGAATTGAAATCAGAATCCTAAACATACCTGTATTTTCATGTTCATTGCAGCATTGTTCACAAAAGCCAAGACATGGAAGCAGCTTCAGTGTTCATGCATGGATGAATGCATTGAGAAAAATGTGGTGTGTATATATATACACATACACACACGATGGGACATCGTTCAACCTTTAAAAAGAAGGAAATCCTGCCATTTGTGACAATATGGATGGAATAGAAGACATTATGCTAAGGGAAATAAGCCAGACATAGAAGAACCTACACTACATGATCCCATTTGATGATTCTAAAATAGTCAAATTCATAGAAGCCTGGAGGAGAATGAGGGTTGCCAGGAACTGGGGGAGGGGAAACAGAGCAGAATTGGTTAAAGAATATAAAGTTTCAATTATACAAGAAGAATAACTCTTAGAGATCTAGTGTGCAGCATAGAGCTTACAGTTAACACTATATTGTACACTTAAAAAATTTACCAAGAGAATAGATCTTAGGTTAAGTATTCTTATCACAAAGAAGAGAGGAGGAAACTTTGTGAACTGATGAGTGTTTACAGCATAGACTGTAATGATGGTTCCATGGGTGTATGTTTATTCCCAAACTCATCAAATTGTATACATTGAATACGTAACGTTTCTGTACATCAATTACACCTCATTATAGTGGTTTTTAAAAAAGAAAAAAAATTGACAGATTAAAAAAAAAGTTGACAAAAATTAAATGTTTTAGAACATGTATGAGTCAAAGAAGTCTGTGGACCAGATTTAGCTCTCTGACCAACAATTTGTGACTCTTGTTCTCTTAAGAGATGATACAAGATGTCCCAACAAAAGAGGAGCTTTTGGGTTTTGGAAGAGAAAGGAGAAGTTCTGCAGGCAGCCAAAGGAAGGAGTTACTATGAGTGGGTCCCTGGAAGTCCTGAAAAGGTGGTAAAATGTCCTCAGATGGAAGAGCTGGGGGAAAGCTGGAGAACAAGTCTCAACAAGTTTCCTCCGTCCCCCATGTTCATGGCATCGGAATGCAAACTTCAACACCATGAATAACAGTGGCAGTAGGACAGTAAGAATGAGAAGCTGTTTTCAAATTATCCTGGCTATTATACAGCCTTTAGAGAGGAAATTGCTCTTTAAAATATCTGAGATGGAATTTACTGAGAAAATACAATAATGGGAAAATGGAGACAGAATTAAATTGGTTACCAGGAAATAAAAACTATGATATTTTTGTTGAACACCCAGTGTGAGCTTACAGCCACACACACACACACTCAGTCTCTCTCTCTCTCTCTCTCTCTCACACACACACACACACACACACACTGAATGCTTAATTTAAATGATTAAAATTTTCCCAAATAAAAGCACAGACCCTAATTTCAAAGAATTGCATGAAAATAACTATCAGAGATACAGGACAGAAACAATTCACGTAAAACATTTCTTTTTCTCTTTGAATTGATCCACATGAGCATACGTTCCCCTTCTGTATCCAAGTCCCGGCTTTTCATATTCTTTTTTGTGTGGAAAATAGTTGCTACTCTGTTGTTGTAACAGGGCTCTTGGCTATTTCATAGTGTTTCAAAAACAACAACCTCTTTTTATCAAGTTCACTAAGAACTTGAACCTTTTAGTTCTCATGGGCAAAGAGCCAATGAAGTTTTATGAAACAATTTAGGTCAATGTTAACTCCTCACCAAATCGTAAACCCTATGGTTTCTCACCAGTTTTATTCTTCCCTATTTAAGACGTGTGTGGAGAGTCAATCTTATGTAATGGTTGAAGTACTGTCAGTGACTTAACCAGAGATCCCAGGCTAATCATTTCCTTACTCCTGTTTATCTAGACAGACATACACAGACACATTTAGAAGGTTCAGTTTTCCAAGGCTACTTGTAGATCTGTGTAGAGGAGCTGCAATAAATCAGAACAATTAAGCTTTGGGTCATATCAGAGTCAAACATGGATGCATGTATTAGGCCTCAGTATACAAGTGTCCATGCGTTAAAATGTCATCCACTCCAGCAGAGTTTGTTGAAATTTGTGAACCGAAGCACTTGTCCTGTCCTCATTTTAAAGTATATGATTTAATATAAAGCAGTGATTTATATAAATCATTGGTTGAAAAAACATAAATGGACAATTTTTTTTTGTCTTTTTGCCTTTTCTAGGGCCGCTCCTGCGGCATATGGAGGTTCCCAGGCTAGGGGTCGAATCGGAGCTGTAGCCGCTGGCCTACGGCAGAGCCACAGCAACGCAGAATCCTTAACCCACTGAGCAAGGCCAGGGATCGAACCCACCACCTCGTGGTTCCTAGTCAGATTCGTTAACCACTGCGCCACAATAGGAACTCCAGGACAATATTTTAAAATGCTATTACGTCGTCTCATTTTCCTCCTCTATGCTTGTCTGTGAGTGCCATTTCCAATTTTAGATCTTTTCTAATAGATGATACTGGGAAGCTCAGTTAAAATGACAAAAGGATAAATATCCTGAAATTCCCTGGAGAAGGAAAGAATAAGGATGACATTTAAGTACCTTTTATGGGTGCTTTTTAACAGGAAGTTTCAGATTATCTATATATTTGATTGTCGACGGGCATCAAATTTTTCTTTGCCCGGCACCTGCTGAAGTAGGTGCCCATCATTCTTCCAGTGACCATCACAGTGCACGTCACGGAGTCAGAAATGAAGCTTTCTGAAGTACTTTCATGTGAGGTAGCTCATCTAAGTAAACCTATTCCCATTTCCTACAGCCTCATGACATTTTTCAGAAATCCAGTGTTATGATTGTATGGGCTATGCTCTGTAAAATTTGAAGAGATGCCATTCACATGGTAAGAATGTGAATGGTGACCTTAGAGTTAGATGGTGTACAACCAGACAACTGCACACACTGGCCTGCGGCTTTAGTGACTTCTGGAATCAGAAGCATTTCTTTTTGTTAGTGTATCCCAGCTGGCTTACTCCAATTTAAACGCTTTGATGCTAAATATTCTTGTTTATACATGTGAACCTTCTCTAAATAAGGGTGAATCATTGCTGCCCTTGGAATTTATTCATTATCAGAATAGAAGAGTATAAAAACGTGAAGTCAAAATATATATCCATCTCAATGCTGTTATTGATTTTGTAGCTCCTCATCCCAATTAATGATTGACCAATCCAGTTATCATTATCAAGGAAAATTATGAGAATGTTTTTGTGTATATCCTCTAATTTGGTGCAGGAAAATTTGAGTATAGAAAGAATTAAAGTTGGAACTTTCTTTTTGGGCTACTGTTCTTTTTGATACTGGCCCCAAAGCAGAGATTATTCGCACATCTGTTGATTTTTTTTTCACGTTGCACACATTTGCACCTTTTTTTTAATGTCGACTGAATCACTTAATTGTAGAGGAGCATTCATTTTAATGTAAATCTTACAGTATTACATGAGTGAATGTATGAAAATAGCTTGGAACAGTTTAAATTGGGCAGAATTCTGCTTTGATCATAATGTGCCTCTTCAGCATTAAAATAAACTTGCAACATATGCTGAAAAACATGTGTAATAAGTACGTGCCTCTTGCATGGTGACTTTGCTGGAAAAAATAAATCATCATTTAATATAATTCAAAATTCGTAAAATACTTCCAACATCTAACAATGTGAGGATATGATTAGCATCTTATAATGACAGATAATTACCTGGGTATTTCTGACTTAAAGAAAGAATTTTTAAAATTTTTAAATGTTATCATGTTATAATCATTTTTGGAAATATGTGAAAATAAAGTGTTTAGTTGGCAGCTGTGTAACACCTTATTGTATTATTATAGACTTCTAACGTATTTATACTATTTAAAAGATATCAAAAAATAAAAAATGAGATATCAAAGTGGCAACTTGATTCCAATCTTTAGAGTGGACAGTAAAAATAACAAAGTTATCAGTATTTTTGAATCATGATGATAATTGAGAAGAATTAGGAATAACAAAGGAATTTCCAAAGACAAAATGGCTAGAAAACAACTTTTTCCTTTGAAAATTACCTTGATATTATTAATTTATGACGGTAATCCAGAGAATCTTCCCATCCCATCTGTATCTTTGAGCTGTCAGAAGGAATTGTGATATCCTGAAAAGAACCCTAATTTATCTCTTGAGATTTCTTCACCCCAACTGTAAAATTTTATCACTAAGAAGTCTTCCATTTTAAGTTCATTTCGTCTAAAATGGCTTAAGCATAATTCTTAAGTACTATTCTAACAATGGCTTAAGCATAATTCTTAAGTACTATGCATGTGTTAAATCATGAAAAAATGTGGGAAACTAAACAGCCACATAAATGTAAGAAATAAGTACTATATAAAATACAATCTGTCAGTATTTACCTTTAATTTTTTTTTCTTTTTTCTTTTTAGGGCCGCACTTGCAGCATATGAAAGTTCCCAGGCTAGAGGTTGAATCAGGGGCTGCCAGCCTACACCACAGCCACAGCAATGTAGGATCTGAGTCACATCTGTGACCTACACCACAACTCATAGTAATGCAGAATCCTTAAACCACTGAGCAAGGCCAAGGATGAAACCTGCATCTTCATGGATACTAGTTGGGTTCACTTCCACTGAGCCACAATGGGAACTTCCAATATTTACCTTTAATTAAAAGGAATATGTTTGTCACTTGAGGAAAATTTCTCTAAAATCATGAGCCATTTGTTTTTTGTTTTTCCCAGCTAGTACTCATAAAACAAATTCAAAGGTGAATGGGTCTTTCTTTTGGAGACACTTAAGGAGGACTCTCAGAAAGTTTCAGGTGTACTTAATACAATGTATTATTACTAATTCACCATATGCTTATTGATTGTCTGCTCTGTGCCAGATTGTGCATTTGGAGATCTAAAAACAAAACAAAACTACACACTCCAGAGCAATACTGTATGATTCTCGCCCTTAAAGAGTTTAAGTTAATTTGGAGATAGTGTGCATACCCACATCATTCTTTACTCCTAGAAATCCTCTCTTTGGAGTTTCAGAGAGCTCCTCGTGAATGCCCAACAGAGCTCACAAGGTCAGCATATCCTAAAATAAACTCCCCATGTCCTCTGCTTCCCCACTGGTTTCCACCCAGATTTCCCTGTCGGTTGGTGGCACTGCCATGGGCCTGCCTAAACAGCATAAGCCTGGGTATCATTGTCCTTCTAACACTCTCCATCTCCCAGCTGGTGGTTCTGTCACTTCTCCCTGCTACATAGCTCTCCCTTTCATGCACATGGTCAAAGCCTTTCTTTAATTCCTTGTCTGTCGTTCCTTATGAGAATTATTGCAGCCATGTTCCATTTGACCACTCTGCTCATTACTTCATTCCTTTACAATCTGTCTTCCGAGTGCCTCCCTTAATCTTATTTTTAAATTTCAATCTAATAATTTCTCTAGCTTAGAAATCTAACTGGCTCCCAGTCAACTGCAGGGAAAATCCAAACTTCCAAGCAATGTTTATAAGACCCTTCATGACTGAGTCATCATGACTGCATTTCTCTCAGCTCTTCTCCTTCATACTTATAATCCAGGAAAATAGAGATTTTTGTAATTCACGGAACCTACCATTGCCATTGCAAAGTCATTGTGTTTCCATGCACACCGCTTATACTAGAGGAGCTTCACTTAACCCAACCTTAGAAAACTAAAACTTACCATTGGTATCATCAGTCCAGAAAGACTTAGCCCTGAACTTCTCCCCTCTCAACTCTCTCCAGTACCAACTACCACCCAGGGAATTAAACACTCAACATTTTTGTCAGTGTGTAGTTAGAATATGCATCTATTGTAGCTCTAATTATACCACGTTACAGTTTCTTTCTTAACTTATGATTTATCTTAAGGATACCAGCCTCTTTGAAGTTAGGAACTGTAACTTCATTCTCATCCATCTCAGTCACCTTCCATAATTCCTGCCATATATTGATCTACTGAGCATTTATTTGGTACTCAGTGTAACTTTGTAGTATGAAATAAATAGATAAATGAACAAATGATTGTTAGTTATTTTGAAACAGTATGTATGATATAACAAAATATAGAGATAAAATTTAAACCATGAAAATAAAAATACTTGCCAAAATTCCTAATCAAGATGGAACAAAATGAGATCACCAGAAACTCATCAGAACTATGTAAAAATTGGGATTACTTTTGGGAGTAGTGTTGGAGGAAAAAAGTCAGAATTGAACTAGAATATGGGTAATGATCATGGTCAGTAGTAAGGAGCTCTCATAGTCCATTAGGCAATGAGATGACCAAGTAAAAAGTGACTTGTGTCATTTTTAACTGTGAGGTCTTGCACTCTAGGGTCCACCCTATGTGAATATTTGATACTGTGTTTGCCGCCTCACAGTGTGTGTTGTGTCAAGAGGGTCACAAAAATAGTGTTTTTATTACATTTAGCAGTGGGTTGGTGACATAAAAAAGTGTTACAGAAGAGGTATTATTAAACTAAGCCTTAAAGGACTAACAGTTTAAGTAAGAGAGGAGGGAAAAGCTTTACATAATATTAAGCAGTGGAATAATATCAATGGGCCGATTTTAGAGAACAGAAAATAGTAGTTTGAACAAGATGTGAAAATTTGCATACAGGAATGTTGGAAATAAAGTTAAGATTATGGAAAGCTGGATGCCAAAGTTCTTACTGTTTATGGCATACAAACCAATGAAATGTGTCTAGAAAGGAGAATGACACCACCAGAGTATACTGAGGAGGCTAAATCTGGCAATAGAAAGAACCAGAAGCCATGACACTCAGGTGCCATTCAGTTGTGAAAGATTCAGTTCAGCCAACTAAATAAAACTAGACTGCTTTTATTTTAAATGTTTAAATTTAAAATTATTGTGAAAGATACAAAGTATACATATTTGCTCATGCAGCAAAAAAAATGGAAGACAAAGCTCGGGAATGGCTGGATCTAAGTGCTCAATTCATTAACCAGGATGGCTCCTCCCATGCAAGGGCAGGTTGCCCTCCAAAAGCTCTGGACTTAGGCTCATTTTTGAACCTACAGTGAAATGTGCACTTGTCCTTTCCAAAGATTGTATTCAGAATCTTTGTTTATGTCTTGCTCACCACTGTATCCTTAGCACCTTGCCTGGCAACCGACACACATGATTTCTGAGATTTTCTTTGATTTTTTTTTTTTTTTTGTTTTGACACTTTTGGTTTTGTTTTATCTGAGATTACAATAAGAGTGTGGTAAATATCATATGTCTTATTTCCTAATATTGCTAGCCAGAGACCTAAGCTATTGTATACTGTATTGTATACTTTGTCATCATTACTATAATTGTTTCAAAAATCATGAAAGATACCAGTAAAATTATTGCATTAGTTTAATAGCCTAGTAAAAATCTTCATTACAGTGGGCTGTCACTAGTCCAGTTATGATGTAGCTTTGCTCTACTTACCAATTCAGTCACACTGAACTTTTGATTCTACTATGTATGGCAGCTAGAACACCTGGCCATCATCTCTTCACTGCCATTCCTTGTGGGAATAAGACCCAGTGTGGGTCTTATTTCTGCCCCTGGGTGCACAGTGATCCCTATCCTATACCAAGAAGCCAGCTGAGTACTGACCTAGTTTCTCTGTACCCCTTTGACTCTATGATTGAAATGCTCTTTGCCTTGCCTTGTGGAAACTTGGGTTCAGGGAACTGACATCAATGTTGTGGGTAATAAAGTCTTGGATCTCTGACTCCAGAAATTTGTGTCTTCTGCCAGACTCCCCCAGACTGTGGAAGACAACATTAACTTTCAAGAAAGGGAAAATCTCAGCTGCTTCACTTCTTGACAATGATGTATATTCCCCAATGAAAACTCCTCTTATCCGGGTTCTCTCTAGACACTTGCTCTCTATCTTTTTCTTATTACTCTCATTCCTTTGCTTCAGAAATTTCTACTTTTTATTGATGATCTATGAAAAACAGAGCTTTTTTACTTGCTATTTAACATTCTGTTATGAATGTGTTTAGTCCCAAATGCTAGTTTTAATCTTTTGCTAAGAAAAAAGGAAAAGAATTGAATATCTGGGTACAGCTCTGAAATTCTACCAAATAATTCAATTCTTTCACCCGATCCCCACATCCTTCAAGCCCAGAGGTGTGAATTTATCAGTCCAAAATGAGTCACCTTGGACACATCAGTCTATTTCATACTTAGTGACCTTAGTTGGGTGACTTTCTTCAGAGAGAAGTTGCAATTCTATCTGTAACATTTGCTCAATAATACATACCTTTCCACATGATAGATGCAAACCTATGAACTTGTCCAACAGAAACCACTAGTAGGTATTCTTTGAAATGTGTATCTCAGCTATGCAAATACATTTGAGGAAGAGACCTTTCTACTAACATTTTTCCAATGAAATTGATACATATTCTGCATTTTTACCTAAGAGGGGAAAAAATGAATAGGAAGGTTCTGCACAGGAGCTTTGAACTATCTGGTAAAAGTGGCGATCAGTCCAAACACATTAAAATTCTATTTTCCTTTCCAAGTGTTTGCTGCAGATGACCCCCACTGATCTTAAATATATTTCTGTATCTGTAACTGAATAGAGGTTTTCCGTACAGCATGTTCTAATGGCACTCTGGCCTTTAGCCAACAAGGCACTGAATAAGGCTATTTTTAAAATACAGAAACTGGGAACAGCTGCAGCAATCAAATTTGATAAAAACAGAGAGGAACTTTGCTTTTTTTTACGGTTTGTCCAAGTTTAGACTTCTTTCATAGAACTGCTTTTGTTCAGTTGTATGAAGGGCTACAAGACCAATACAGTGAAGCCCTTTTAAATAAATAACTTGTAAAAGAATGCTACTAAATGGAATAAATTTTCTTTGTACTAAGCATATCCATGCAGTAGTACTTTAAATTGTCTTTTAAAAAGGACATATCTCTTATATGAGGTAGGAGAAGAAAGAATTATGTTAGTAAACTTTGTACTATGAAAGAGGTTTTGGTTTCCCCCACCCCCAAAGGCACTCCTTGAAAGGACTGATAAAGTCTTTAGTTTCTCAGTGTTGGAAATCTGAAAGTTTGCGTTTGAGCTTCTCTTATGTTCTCAAGTGTTCTTCAGGGTGAGGTACTTTGTTCCATTTCTAATTTTCACATTACTATTAGTCATGAATGTTGCTGTATTTCCTTAAAAAAATGAATTAATATCAGTAGAGTTCTTTTATGAAGATAAAATGACATCCTTTTTAAACAGTAAAGGAAAACTTTTTCACAGAGACCTTTTGTATTTATCTGAATCCCTCAACATGTCTACATACAAGGGCTTATTCTTTATTTTTTTTTAAATTCAAGCTCTTTGGAAACTTGTCAGTACATGATTAATAAGCATCATGAGGTGAATAGACACTGAAAATTTCCTATATAGTGGTAGGTTGCAAGTTCTCTCTTCTAAGTGATTTCATATGTGGAGTGAATTTCTCTGCTAACTTCATAATTGACAAGACAAAGGATATTGTATTTCTTATAAGTATTTACAAATGGGATTAATTTAAAACCCCCATCCAAATAAAGCTACTTATGTCAACATTAATTCAATTTAGTAATCCAAGATGTAATATAATTCTTTTTCTATAGCCATAAAGTCATAAAATAAAATTATCTTACTTCAGAAGAAAGAAAAAAAAGGAGGATATATACAAAATAGAAGAATTCAGGTGTATTTTAACCTATACTAACTTAACAGGTAGCCTATTAGATATGTTGGCCAACCCATTTATGATCTGTGATAAGCCTAAAAGAATGAAAAAACCAAACTTTAAGCAGTGTCTTCTGTAACTTGAATGAGTCAAGAAGTGCGTTTCTTTAAATGGTAAGGCAATGATGATGTGTGTTTGCTAGTGCTTGAGATCATAACAGTTCCTGTCTCCAGTCCTGTTTTCATGTCCTGTCCTCGGTTGAGGGGGTGGTCCTCACTCTTGCATAACAGCAAAAATCCTTAAACACACACACTGTTCTAACCAGAAACTGCGGCATTCCTGCTGTGGAGAGCCTTGAACTCAGCAGGCACTCAAGGGCCCTCTGGCAGGACACCAAGATTTCAGGATATAATCCTATATTTTAACCACTATCAACAAGTTCCAAATGAAGATTACTGAGATTTAATTCTATTTATTCTGTAGCCAATTTTCTGAAGACCAACTGCCAGGAGAGTGAGGTTTACTTCTGACGCACATTGTTTTTATGCAAATGGCCTTAAAAAGCACAAAACCCCAATGTAATAAGAACTTCTATCTCTTGCCAGAAGTACAACATTTATATGTAACCAGGAATAATTAAATATCAAACTCAACTCTTTTCTACAGGACAATTTTTAGTGTCAATCCCTATTTCTCTCCATTATATTTGGTCTTTAATTTTTCAGCCTTAAGTTTATATGTGTGTTCAAATGGATTTTATCTTTTTAATATTTTATTGTTTTTCCTCAAGTGTATTTCATATTTCATTGAAACTAAAGTAAGGAGTCAGGATAAATATACCCTTATATTATCTAACATAGTTCAAGAAAATAACTGATTTTCAGGGTGCTTCTGGAAATTGAATGTAAAGCTCTCATAGTCATATGTAAAGTGATATTGGCACTGCCCCCTAATAAATCAGATTTTAAATTGCTTTTTCATTGTTGGAACTACTTAATTCTTAGGAGAATAAGGACTGGTGATCTCCCTGGTGACTTTAGCCCCTTAGCAGGCATTAGGGTTGGGGTGCATGATACCCTTCCAAAAGTTATTCAGAATTTGCTGACATAAGCCTCCATTCAGGAGCACTGGCTTTGTTTAGTGATGGCACTAATGTGAGAAGACACATGAAGTAGCTTGGTTTATGGAAGAGGGCAGGAGAGGCACGATGCTGTGAAAACATCCCCTCACACACTAATGGCCCATTCACACAGAAAACAAGTGACAGCCTTCAGTCTCTCCACAAAGCTTGCTGAGAACAAACTGACTCAAGAATCCAGAAGCAGCAGTGTCAGATTCACTGCTAGCTTGCACCTCCTAAACTCTCTGCTTGCATTTACTGGTAGTACATGTTACCAGTTGTAGCAATAGATTGCTCATTAAGCTGGCTCACTCTGTGAATGAAATGCTTGTGATTTCTTGGGCTGTGTGTCCTGAGCTGAAGACCATTTTTCAAGTAGGCCGTCACAAAGTGATTTGCAAGCCCTCAACTGCTTTGGTCACAATACAGAGGTTGTTGACAGTGCATCACACTATGATTTCTGGTCTTTACTCCTTTTTTTTTTTTTTTTTGTGGTATCCATTTAGGAGGGTTCAGAGTTTCAGAATGAAAATACGTGATGTTATAGTCAGCTTTAGCTGGGTGCTTAAAAAAAAAAAAAAAAAGCAGATGGCTTTGAAAGAGATAATCAAATCTATTCCTTTTTTTTTTCTTTTGTCTTTTTGCTGTTTCTAGGGCCGCTCCCGTGGCATATGGAGATTCCCAGGCTAGGGGTTGAATCGGAGCTGTAGCCACGGGCCTACACCAGAGCCACAGCAACACAGGATCTGAGCTGCATCTGCAACCTACACCTTAACTCACAGCAACGCCTGATCCTTAACCCACTTAGCAAGGCCAGGGATCGAACCTGCAACCTCATGGTTCCTAGTCAGATTCGTTAACCACTGAGCCACAATGGGAACTCCAATCAAATCTATTCTTTAAAAATCATCTCTAACATCAGGCATATGATTCCACTGTATATATATTTCTGTATTTACCTTAACTCCTTACTTTTCATATTTCAACAAATAATGGGATATTTCACACTGTTAGATTTTTCAAAGAACTCTTATTAATCCATTTATGTACTAGACTCTAACCTGTTTCATGTTTAATTTCTAACCACTTTGGGTAGAAATCCTTTCAAAGAGTATTTTGCAATTCTTAGCATACTTATAAAGATTCTTTAGAGTATAATTCACACACGTGACCTGGAATAGACATCATGAATGAGTTTTACGTGATATTACACTTGGTGACAGAATCTGAAATGATTTAGTGGTAGGATGACGTAGTGGCACCATTTTAAGGTATTATATGTATTTCTTTCTCGTATTTGTTCTTTTCATTACTGATAACATTCAGTTGGTTCTTACTGTTGTCAAATATGTACAATAACCTGGATTTGGGTTATTGGAAAATCAGATTTTTTAACTATTTGTGAAGACTTGAACAAGTAACATAGTTTCCTCATCAATAAAATGAGGAGAATAATACCAGCCTCTAAAAAGCATTGTTGGGCGTCTTAGATGAAAAAATGCTTATAAATCCCTTAGCAGAGAGCCTGCTCATAAGAGGCATACAATTTATATACTCCCCATTTCCTTGATATAATTGTATAGTATGTTCCCTGAGGTGCTAAAAGTTTGCTTTAAATATACTTATACTGAGAAACAGAGTTCATGTTAAATTTCTGCTTCAGCTCTCTCCACTCAGCCCTTTCTAATTACATTTTCTAATTTGTAGAGGTCGGGGAAGACAGCTATAAGAGGTACCTCTAAATTAAGAATCAATGAGCAATAGATAGACACATTCATAAAGAATCCTTGAAGAACTCACTTTGGTGGAGGAATTTCATATATCCCTTGGCTTTTTAAAAGTTTATTTTAAACATTTCAAATGTTTGCTAGATAAAAGAAGCATCACTTGAAGGCATTCAGTCTACCCACACTGAGGAGGTACAACTCCATGGCTAGCCTGGTCTCACCCTGGCCAAATAAGGACTTAATAGGTGATGATATAATTAATGATTTATGGTAATGACAAAATGTCCTTGCTAGGTCAATGAATGTCCCTCTGAACGTGACTTCCCACTGTGCTGTAGCATGTTGCTAGATACCATGTACAAAGGAATATACCCTGCCCTGCCCCCACCCTGTTCCTCTCCCTTCAGTACCCGCTATATTCAACAAAATGCCAAAATGCTAAACCCCACATTCAGTCTGTGTTTATAATGCATCCTCTTCTGTTCCCTACATATGGCAGTCTGAAACAATTACATAATGAGACATATTATCAGAGTATAACTGTCAAAAATGAAGAGACTAAGCTATGAATAAATATTATCCATTTATTAGCTGTGCTGTTCTTGTATTTTCAAACCCTTATTGCAGTCCTGACTTTCAGATTTTGCATTCATACTCCCAGTCACCTGTGTAGCAGTAATACAGCACTAACAGTGTTCAGGAAAATATAAACAAAGTTAAAAGCAAATTAACTCTAGGGTTTCATATCACTTTTGTGCTATAATTCTCTTCGCCAGTCTGCTGAAATCTACTGACTCTTCTCAGAGTAATGTTTTAAAAATTTTTTTACAAAGTAGGCTTACAAAGGAAACCACTATATTGAAATGCCATAAAGATTTTGATTTAGTAGCATAAGTGCTTCTTTTTTAATAAATGACCTCTAAAAATCTAGCAATGGCTCAATAATCAAGTGCTTAATTTCGGTTACATGTTAGTGAAAATAAAGTTCTATTTTTCTGCATTCAGAGTCACTGACCTTATGTTAAGTATCTTGTTCTACTATATCCCAATTAAGTTATTTCACTAAGTTTCTTCCCTTTGAAGCACTTCTTCGAGATTTTTTTTATTTTAAATATGAAAATGCCAAATTTGGCAGATTCTCTTGCCTCTGTAATACCCATAGATCCATTTGGAAAGATATGGTCACTCTTTCAGAAACATAGGATTTTTTCCCCTTCAAAAGTATGTCTCATAACATTAAATTGAACAAAAGCGCTGTCTTCATCAGGGTAGACACGCTTCCCACAGCTAGGACGTCTGGATTTCTCAGTGCTCAGCAAATGACTCTCATAGCTGGAGCACTCACCTGGATCTCTAGACCTGGATGCAACTTCTGCCTTCCTCTCTATGACTCTCCTTCTTTACCTTGACACAAGAAAGCCAACCAGATGCAATGACTGAGTATAACGTTGAATGTTAAGCTGCTCTAGTTTCTTTTGTGATAAAATTATGTAGAGACTTTCATGTTTCATGATTAATTACAAACTGATTACGAGAAACCTCACAGTATCTGACTGTGGCAAGATTCATGGTTGAGAGCAGCTGTTTTTTGGACCAGTATACACACCCTAAAGAACAAGTACTTGGATGTTATATCTTTCAGGCCACTGTGATGCTGTTTAGGATTTATGGTGGCAGTACTAAGTGAAAACCTCAGTGGCCTCAAAGAGTTAATGTTTCTTTTAAGCAGAAGTTGGCGCTTTTTTTTCCTCAAGGTCCAAATAATAAATATCTTAGGCTTTCTGGGCCATATGGTTTCTGCTACAACCACTGTCTTCTGCCATTGTAGTGTGAAAGCAGACAGACAAAACCTAAATGAATGCATGGCTATGTTTCAATAAAAACTAATTTATGAACATTGAAATTTGAATTGAATATAATTTTCAGATGTCACAATATATTATTAAAATTTTGGAGTTCCCTTTGCAGCACAGCGTAAGTGGATCTAATATCCATGAGGATGCAGGTTTGATCCCTAGCCTCGCTCAGTGGGTTGGGGATCCGGCCCTGCCATGAGCTGTAGTGTAGGTGTCAGACGCGGCTCAGATACCACATTGCTGTGGCTCTGGGGTAGGCCGCCAGCTGCAGCTCCAGTTCACTACTCCTACATTTATTTATTTATATAATTTTTTTATTTTCCCACTGTACAGCAAGGGGGTCAGGTTATCCTTACATGTATACATTACAATTACATTTTTTCCCCCACTACTCCTACTTTTAAACATGAAGGCAGTAGATAGGGAGCATGCCAGTTAAGGTGGTGAATCTGCTTGGGGGTGCCATCTCAAGGAGGCCTACACTTAAAATACATTTTAGAAGTTCTTTTTTGTCACAGTGGGTTAAGAATCCAGTGTTGTCACTGAAGTGGCTTGGGTCCTTGCCATTGCATGAATTCATCCCTGGCCCAGGAACTTCCACATGTCATGGGAATGGCCAAAATAGATAGATAGATAGATAGATAGATAGATAGATAGATAGATAGATAAAAAAATTTTAACTGGAATGTGAAGTGAGGAAGTATCTGATGCTTCTGTATAATACCATATATAGAAACAGTTCAAAATTATATAGAAATTATTTTTGTCTGAAACCAGTCAAGACTGATCTCAAAGACAGTGTATGAGAGGCAGCAGTTGTACACAGACATTGCAGGATGCTTTATTCAAAAATGTGGAAGTGTCATGGAAATAAGTTTATGCAGCACAAATTAGAAATTTTTTTCTGAACAACTTAATTAGAAGGAACATGGTATTTACTTACTTTTTTGAGAATTGGTAAATATTCTAAATATTCTATTTCTACACAGTCCTTTGTGTTAGCAAGAACATGGAAGTTTGAAAGCCTGTGTCTTCTAAGTCCATAAGAAGTGTCTTAATTGCCAATTATTAATAGTGGGTTTGATTTTCAGGGTAGTCTTATGGGAAGAAAACAAGAAATTAAAAGAAAGGAAAAAATCAGAAGGAGGGTGGTAGACAGTAGCAATATGTTGTGGATGTAGACAATCCCTGTGATTCACGGAAAAGTTAGGGCTTACAGATTAACTCTGTCATGAGAAAGCATTTCATTTCTTGTAGAATACTTCCCATCAACCAGATCATTACAAAAATTAGCATAAAATTTCACCTATTTAAGAATCAGGCAGTGCAAACTACACAATACTAAATATGAACTTCAGTTTAGCGGCGGTGGTTGTTGTTGTTGTTGTTTTATAAATATCACCAGACACACATCTGCGGTTTTAGTGCTTGCCACAGTGCAGTTTTCTGGTTGACATATATCTAAGAAATGTGCGTATTAACACCCAGGCTCTAGAGCCAAGCACATTTTAGTGCCGGCTACAGCTGAAAGAATATGTTTCCATTCCTTGTCCATCTGTTCTCAGCAACATAAATTTAAGCTAGAAACACAGAATAAGTTTCATGAGAAATAAGTCTAAATATGGCTTAGAAAAGCAAGGTGAATGCTTTAAGTTATTATGACTTGTTAACATTTCATTTGGTAGCTAGATGGTTGTGTTTATATGAAGAAAACTAACACTGCAGCTAGACCTTAAAGTTTAAAAAATAATAGTTTTTTAAAATGAGTTCACTTGAAAAAATGCAGTGGCTTGGTCACACTTTCTCTTTTCAGGGCTTTAATTTACTACAGATCATGGGCCTAACAAACTTTGAGATTTCAAAGTGCAGTTCACCACACACTTGAACTACCCTGAAAATATATCATTTAACCTCTCTGAGCTTCATGCTAAAATGGATTCATTAGTGGAAAATGAGGGTTTTCTATACAAAATGAAGTACATAACAACACGCATATGCTTGTTTTCCCTGGAGGCGTCTCTCAGCTATAACCAGCTATTACATGGGATCATGTACAACGATCATACCCACCCTGTGCCGCTACATACCACCTCTCTAGCCTACTTACTTACTTATTTATTATTTATTTATTTATTTAATAAACCAGCTTCATTCACTTTATTTTCCTCATATGCAACTATGTGGTGACCACAACTGGAGCCTGGGTCTGGTGCACAGACACACTGGCGTGGGTCTTTACAAGAAGGCCAGTGAATTCCTGACAAGGAGACTTGGTGAGCACTGTCTTTCCCCAGAGATAAGGAGTGAGATAACTGTAAGTCTTGGAAATAGCATCAAAGGTGGCCTTGGTGAAGTTGCCCAGGGTGGCAAGGCAGTCCCTGACAGAGGTGGACAGAGGTGTTGCAGTCGTCAGTTCTGGCCATCACCAGTAGCTTCTTGAGCACAGGGGCTATGATGATGCCAGTGCCCCTGGGGGCAGGGATGAGGTGCACCAGTCCTGAGCCACAGCAGCCAATCACTTTGCAAGGGGCCACAGGGGGCTTGCTGATCTTGTTCGCCCAGTAGCCTCACTGCAGGGGAACAATGTAGAGCTTGGCCAGAATGATGGCTCCACGTATAGCAGTGGCTGTCATCTTAGAGCACTTGACACTGAAACTGACACATCCATTATAGTCCCTAGCGGTGACAAGTGCCTTGAACCTGGTCCATTGACCAGCACAGGTCTGCTTTTGCAAAGGCATGATCTTCAAAACCTGCCCTTGAGGGATGCCCCTGGAAAAAGGCAGTGATCTTAGATTCTTTGATGGGCAGAGATAAGAGATCTCCTCCAGGGACTTCATGTCTTTGACCAGGCCACCCAGCTAGGTGAGAAGAAGCCACTCCTTGTCCTCCACCTTCCCTCCACAGCCTCAGTCCCAGCTCGGCCCTGGCCTAACCATGGCTGAGACCCCTGCCCCTGACGCCACTGCCAAACCCCCTCTGTGCTTCTCATTTCAGGGCCCCAAACCTCCACCTCCCCACCGCCCCTCTGCAGCACCTCATCATCAGCCATATGGTGTTGTCACAGAGAGGAGCTCTAGCCTACCTGTAAAAAGTGTTTAGTAGTAAATACTTTAAAAATATCAAGTAATTTATTTACATTTGAAAATACATGAATTACATGAAAGTATCACTACAGAAAGGGACCATACATGTGCACCTAAAATTTTACCTTCAAAGCAAGAGTTCAGGTATTTAAGCTTCAAGACTGTGCTCCAAGACTGGGTCCTGTAGAATTTTCTGATGTGAGGGCGTCCTCTGCTTTCAAGCCACATGAAAATCTTCAGTTCGGAGAGGGACCTTGCGGCTCACACATACCACTCTTGCTCCCTATACAAGAAATGCTTCTGTAATTTTGTTTTAAATATCTCTTTTTGCTGTGGTTGATTTATCAAATATAGCATGTAGTTATGCCTCAGAGTAGTTGGATTCAAATTTTGGCTCTGTCACTTCCTATATATGTGAATAGGGATAAATTAGTTAACTTCTCCATTTTTCAGCTCTGTAAATTCTAATAATTATTTTTGTCTTAAATTGGCTCGGGGTGGGGAGCTGGGTAGCAAAGGAGGTGATATAGAGAATGAATAGTCCAGTGACAGATACTGAGGAAACACCCAGCAAGCAATACCTAAAACTGTTAGCCTCTTTTTACTGTCTTCTGTTAAAAAATATAATGACTGTAATGTGCTAATTAGCCTAATCTACTCTCAGGTGGACTTTGGTAACATATTCCTTATCATCAGAAAAGCATTTCTGGAAACTAATATGGTTTCTCGAACTTCACAGATTTACCTATGACTGTGGACAAGTCACTCCGTGATTCGGGGATTCAAGTCTTCTGATCTTTAAAATGAGAAATTTAAATCTGTAACCTCTAAGGTCTTTGTCCAAGTAATTTAAAAAAATCATGTTTGACAGCATATCCTCATACTTTATTTATAGTACTGAAGTGTGTATTTGCTGCCAAATGTCTGATGTGGGGGTGTATAAATGTTCCATATATACTTGTGGAATAGCATCACATTTGTGGATGATAAAAACTACTGGTATATTTTTTGGCATTTTTTGGCTAAGAATCCATTCTTCCCATTTGATTTTAGAAAAAGCTGACAACACATCTTTTCCCAGAGCACCTCAAGGTTTAGTCAAACTGAGTGTGTCGGAAATAGGCCACCTTTTGTTACTTTTAATAGAGAATCCTAGTCAGAGAAACTTTCTCTGCGAAGTAACTTTTATTTTTCATTTCCATAATTTTAGGCTGTGCAGTAGGCATATGCACTGGAACTGACAAGGCTTCTGTTTTCTTTCAGATCTGAGTGATCAGCTGCTGGAGGTGGTTGGCTTGGAAGGAGCCATGGAGATGGGGCAAATATACACAGGCTTGAAAAGTGCTGGGCGGCGGCTGGCTCAGTGCTCCTCTGTGGTTATCAGGTAGCTCCCTTCTCTATAGTGAGAAAGAGATTGACATGGCATAACTACGAATTATTTAAAATTATAGCAGACTCTGATAATAATGTTTGTTTTATCTGTACGTCATTATCAATTTCTTTTTTTAATGATTTTTATTTTTTTCCTTATAGTTGGTTTACAGTGTTCTGTCAATTTCTACTGCACAGAAAAGTGACCCAGTTACACATATGTATACATTCTTTTTCTCACATTATTCTCCATCATGTTCCTTCATAAGTGACTAGATATAGTTCCCTGTGCTATACAGAAGGATCTCATTGCTTATCCACTCCACATGCAGTAGTTTGCATCTCCTAACCCCAGAACAAATAATGGAAATTGGCAGAATTTACAAAGTTTTCATTCACTGTTACTTGCAAGTTCACTGGAATTTGATTCTTTTTTGTTGAGACCATGCATGCAATTCTAACATACAAATTTTTCCCCCTCTAATCTAGTTCACACTCAGTTTAGTTTACAGAGGGAAGTATCTACCAGGCCAAATACCCAATGAAAACACTGTTGAAGGACCATTAACTTATATTTTTTCATGAACTAAAGTCCACCACTGTTTCTAGAAAAGTAAATAATGACTTATTATAAAGTAAGATTTTATATGTGTATTATATTTAAATTTGTTTAAAAAACAGTATTCACAAATTTACCTACAGATAAAATAGATCTATTTTGACCTTAAAATGAAACCACAGGCTACAGCACAGATATGATTGGTGTTATTTATATGTACGAAAGTGTTGATGCTAGAAAATCTGCGACGTCAAACACTTTTCTCCAGGTTTGCAATGTGGGTTTGCATGAAATCAAGGAGGCCCTTTTGACTATAGGAATTCTGATCGTGTCATTAGGCATAAAGCCAGCATTTGTTTTTTGGCATCCAGGATTTTTTATCACCACATTTACCAGGAAGCTCTTAACGGTCCTGTAATTAAGGTACCTTTCAGGTATTCATTAATAGTGAAGAGTTCAAGTTCCTTTTCAGAAGATATAATTTTAGAACAGAGCCTAGCTATTACCATATATGCATTCCCTGGTCTCATCATCTTATATGGGACTTACAGCCTGTTGTATAAAGCTGTGTTAAACTTTGAAATATTTTTCCCCAGGACTAGCAAGTCTCTGCCAATGCAGATCGATGGGGAACCGTGGATGCAGACCCCATGCACAGTAAGTACAGGGTAATTAAATTGCTGTATCATTTTCTTTTTTGTTTCCCAGATATTATATACTCCCATAACTAACTAATCAAATACTCCCATAAGTAAATAACCACAATATCTAAGCTTTGGGCCTATCACCAAGTACCTTCTTCCCTCCTTATTTATGTGGCAGAGCCATTGTATTCAGGTTTTAGATATTTTCTGCACTTGGCAATGATTTAGTATTTGAATGTTTGTGTTAGCCAAAGTATAACCTTTAGATACCATAGGTCAGTTATAAACTCTGGAATTTAGCAAAATTGATAAAGGTTCTTTTAACTGTTTTTGTACTTATTTCGAAACACCTTATGCAAGTTCTCTTGTGGTACAGTGGGTTAAGGATCTGGTATTGTCCCTGCAGTGGCTTTGGTTGCTGCTGTGGCGTGGGTTAAAGCTGTGGCTCGGGAATTTCCATACACTGCGCGTGCAGCCAAAAAAAGAAAAAAAAGAACACCTTATGGGAAAATATTTATGGGAACTTCAGACATGAATTTATTACCCATCTGCTCTTTTGCCCCCATGAGAGGATCTGAGGGCTTCTTCTCTGTAGAGAACCTCCCATTACAATTGTTCTCTCCACAGTAAGATATGATTTAAGTGAAATCTTTAGATCTCCCTAAATTTCAGTTTCCGTTTGTATAGTGAATATTTTATTACATTTCAGTAATATGCTTGGCACTACTCTTGGAATTTAGAAGCCTGCTCGATAATATAGATCATGGTCAATAATAAAACATTGCAATAATAGAACATGGAATAGAACGTAGTCAATAATATAATTGTCCTGGAGTTCCCATCATGGTGCAGCAGAAACAAATCCGACTAGGAACCATGAGGTTTCGGGTTCAGTCCCTGGCCTTGCTCAGTGAGTTAAGGATCTGGTGTTGCTGTGAGCTGTAGTGTAGGTTTCAGACGCAGCTCAGATCCTGCATTGCTGTGGCTGTGGCATAGGCCGGCAGCTGCAGCTCTGATTCGATCCCTAGCCTGGGAAGCTCCATATGCCGTGGGTGCAGCCCTCAAAAGACAAAAGACAAATATATATATATTGTCCTAAAGAAACTTGCATTCTTATAATAGGAAATTGAATAAATTAATATAGAGAAATAGATATGTAGTAAATATAACTTTTGATGACAAGATTTATGATAAATGATGAAGAGGAACTAGGTGGAGTACAAAGGATCCTACTTTATGTAAGTGGCTCTGGGAGGTCATTTTGAAAGAAGAGAAATGAGTTGGGTGTGTTAAAGAGTAAGGAGGATGGTGTGACCAAACTTTTTAGAGGTAAGGTGGGAGTGGTAAGAGGTAAAGTAGAAAAGATGAGCAGGGGACAGATAAGTAGAAAAACGATGGTAGGAGAGAGGACAAGATGGCGGAGGAGTAGGGGGACACGCTCGCCCTCTCCCACAAACACAACAAAAAAAGCACATCTACAGAAGAAATGACTCGCACAGAACAGCAACCAATCGCTGGCAGAGGAACCTAAACTCCAATAATGGCAAGAAGTTCGTGACATTATTGGGCAGAACGGGAGAAAAGAGGAGAGTGAGAGAAGGTGAATCCGAGCGGGACGGGCGCTCCCGAAAGGGAACTGCGGAGGAGAAAGAGATCCTGCACCCTGGAAAGTCTCCTACCAGGCGAAAGATCAAATGAACCGGAGGAATCCCCAGATGCAGAGAAGAGTGTAGCAGTAAGTCGGAGTATGGAAAAACGGATCAAGAACCCAACGGACCATCTGAACTACGGGCACAGTCACCAAAAATTGAGACGCCTGGGTGGGGGCTGGGCACCGAATCCTCGGCTCCAGAGGTTAGTCCCCGGGAAAGGGCCGGGGGACGCCTGGGTGGGGGCTGGGCACCGAGACCTCGCCTCCGAAGGTTAGTCCCCAAGAAAGGGCCGGGGGACGCCTGGGTGGGGGCTGGGCACCGAGACCTCGGCTCCAGAGATTAGTCCCCGGGCTAGGGGGGCGGGGAAGAGCGGAAACTGCTTGGGAGGTCTAGAAACCATTTGACGGGCAGAGACTGCCTGGGAGACTAGAAAACAAAGCTGTCGCAGAGGAAGGGAGCAATACTCTAGGGGCGGGGAAGTGGAAAGCCGCCTCAGAGGGAACCTGGGAGAAGAGCCTGGTCTGCGCCCGTGCTGGGGAGCGGAGAAAAGAAGGGGTGGGTTCCCATAGAATACCCCCCACGCCACAGCAAGCTTACAGGCCCGCTAGCTAGCAGAAAGCTGTGCTTCCCAGTGCATTCCCTCCCCCCACCCCCGCCACCCCCTACGCTCTCGCGGAACCTGGGGCTGCCTGCCATCCAGGAGGGCTGGCCTCAACAATTGCCTGAAGCCTACCACCGCAGGGGCTCTCCCTGCACAGGCCTGCTTGCCCTTTGGAGGGGCTACACTTCCACAGAGCAGCACCAAACACCACCAGCCCCCTAGAAAAGGCCTGCAGCCCAGAAAAGCTAGAATAAGCCTAGCCAGGCCGTGAATAGATCGACCTAATTCTCTGACGGTTTTTCTGAGACGGGCTCCCCCGGGGAGGAGCCTCTTGGGTCTCCAAGGGCCTTGCTACCCGCCCAAGACCCCAGGGGGTGCTAAGACCTAGTGGACCAGCTGCATAGGACTGCCAGCTCCAGGCAGGACCCCCTGCAGCCCAGAAAAGCTGCAACAAGCCTGGCCGAGTCGGGAAAAGATCTCAGACGGTCTTTCTGAGTCGGGCTGCCCTGGGGAGGAGCCTCTTGAGTCTCCAAGGGCCCTGCTACCTGCCCAAGCCCCCAGGGAATGCTGAGACCTAGTGGACCAGCCGCATAGGACTGCCAGCTCCAGACAGGACCCCCTGCAGCCCAGAAAAGCTGCAACAAGCCTGGCCGACTTGGGAAAAGATCTCAGACGGTCTTTCTGAGTCGGGCTGCCCTGGGGAGGAGCCTCTTGAGTCTCCAAGGGCCCTGCTACCCGCCCAAGACCCCAAGGGGTGCTGAGACCTAGTGAACCAGCTGCATAGGACTGCCAGCTCCAGGCAGGACCCCCTGCAGCCCAGAAAAGCTGCAACAAGCCTGGCCGAGTTGGGAAAAGATCTCAGAGGGTCTTTCTGAGTCGGGCTGCCCTGGGGAGGAGCCTCTTGAGTCTCCAAGGGCCCTGCTACCTGCCCAAGACCCCACGGGGTGCTGAGAACCAAGTGAAATCTGCTACCATCGTGGGGTGGACCTCCCAGTCCTGTCTGCCCTCAGGAAGTCCTCCTTTGCTTCAAAGAAACACTGTTAGTTCCATCAACACTCCAGAAAAGCCACACTGCCTCAAAAAAGATTGACCAACAACGACAGCCCTCAGGAAATATTCCACGGCAGTGACAAGGCAAACACTACCCGATAACGGAGAGTACAACTCCCTCAGGAGAAAGAGGACAACAAGCAAGATGAAGAAGCTGAGAAACCACCCCCAGTCAAACCAACAGGAGAACTCACCTAAAACAGTCAACAATGAAACAGATCTCGGCAGTCTGACAGACCTAGAATTCAAAAGAGAAATACTGAAAATACTGAAGGAATTAAGAGAAGATATGAACAGTAATGCAGATACCCTCAGAAAGGAGCTAGAAAATATAAGGAGGAGCCAAGAAAAACTAGAACATTCATTTGCAGAGATGCAAACTGAACTAGGGGCAGTAAAAACCAGAATGAATAATTCAGAAGAACGAATCAGTGATGTGGAAGATAGAATAATGGAAATCACTCAATCTGGTCAACAGACAGAAAACCGAATCAAAAAACTGGAAAGCAATATAAGAGACCTATGGGATAATATAAAGCGGGCCAATCTACGCATAATAGGAATTCCAGAAGGAGTAGAAAAAGATAAGGGAATGGAAAATATATTTGAAGAAATTATCGCTGGAAACTTCCCAAATCTAAAGGATACTGGGTTCAAGATACAAGAAGCACAGAGGGCCCCAAACAAACTGAACCCAAACAGACCCACACCAAGACACATCATAATAAAAATGGCAAAAGTTAGTGATAAAGAGAGGATCCTAAAGGCAGCAAGAGAAAAACAGAATGTTACCTACAAGGGAACCCCCATAAGAATATCAGCTGATTTCTCTACAGAAACACTACAGGCCAGGAGGGAATGGCAAGAGATATTTAAAGTGCTAAAAGGAAAAAATATGCAACCTAGAATACTTTATCCAGCAAGAATATCATTTAAAATAGAAGGGGAAATAAAAATTTTTCCCAACAAACAAAAACTTAAAGAATACAGCAACACAAAACCCAGGTTAAAGGAAATATTGAAAGGGCTTCTCTAAACCAAAAAGAAAGGAAGGAAAGGGAAGAAAAAAGAAAAGAAAAAAAAAAAAAAAAAAGAAGAAGAAGAAGAGGAAGAACTAGGACTGAGGAAACTGTAATCAGAGAGCAGTCACTCAAATAAGCCAGCATACAGATTTAATCATGAACATGCTTCAAACAAAATAAAATTAAAAAGAAAAAAATAAAAGAGTCATCAAAACCATAAAATGTGGGCAAGGGATGTTAGGAGGTAAATAATCCTTTTTGTTTGTATGTATGTCTCTCTTCTTAATTTTAATATAATAATGAAGTGTTTGAACTTACAGGACCATAAGGCTAAAACACACAATTATGGGAAGGGGTTAGCATACTTAAAAAACAGGGCAACCACAAGCCAAAACCAAATAATGCATTTGCAAAAAATGAAAAAAAAAATAATACACTCAAGCAGATAATAACAGGAGACCATCCAACCAAAAAAAAAAAAAAAAAAAAAAAAAAAAAAAAAGAAGAATGGAGAACCATAGAATCAACTGGAACACGAGGATCAAATGGCAATAAATAATCATCTATCAATTATCACCTTAAATGTCAATGGACTGAATGCCCCAATCAAAAGACACAGAGTGGCTGAGTGGATAAAAAGGCAAAAACCTTCAATATGCTGCCTACAAGAAACTCACCTTAGGACAAAAGATACATATAGATTGAAAGTGAAAGGCTGGGGAAAAGTATTTCATGCCAATAGACATGACAGAAAAGCAGGAGTTGCAACGCTCATATCAGACAAAATAGACTTTAAAACAAAAGACATAAAGAAAGACAAAGAAGGACACTATTTAATGATTAAGGGATCCATCCAAGGAGAGGATGTTACTATCATCAACATATATGCCCCAAACATAGGAGCACCCAGATACATACAACAAATATTAACAGACATAAAGGGAGATATTGATGAGAATACAATCATAGTAGGAGACCTAAATACCCCCCTCACATCAATGGACAGATCCTCCAGACAGAAAACCAATAAAGCAACAGAGATCCTAAAGGAAACAATAGAAAAGTTAGACTTAATTGATATCTTCAGGACACTACATCCAAAAAAAGCAGAATACACATTCTTCTCAAATGCTCATGGAACATTCTCAAGAATCGACCACATATTGGGACACAAAGCGAATCTCAATAAATTTAGGAGCATAGAAATTATCTCAAGTATCTTCTCTGACCACAATGCCATGAAATTAGAAATCAACCATGGGAAAAGCAAAGAGAAAAAACCTACTCCATGGAGACTAAACAACATGCTACTAAAAAACCAATGGGTCAATGAGGAAATCAAGAAGGAAATTAAAAACTACCTTGAAACAAATGATAATGAAGACACAACCTCTCAAAATCTATGGGATGCTGCGAAAACAGTGCTCAGAGGGAAATTTATAGCAATCCAGGCCTTTCTCAAAAAAGAAGAAAGATCCCAAATTGACAACTTAACCCTCCACCTAAATGAATTAGAAAAAGAAGAACAAAAAAGTCCTAAAGTCAGCAGAAGGAAGGAAATTATAAAGATCAAAGAAGAAATCAATAAAATAGAGACCCAAAAAACAATAGAGAAAATTAATAAAACCAAGAGCTGGTTCTTTGAAAAGGTGAACAAAATTGATAAACCCCTGGCCAGACTCACTAAAAAGAGGAGAGAAAGAACCCAAATCACCAAAATTATAAATGAAAAAGGAGAAATCACAACGGATACAGCAGAAATACAAAAAACCATAAGAGAATACTATGAACAACTATATGGCAATAAGTTTGACAATCTGGAAGAAATGGACAATTTTCTAGAATCTTACAGCCTGCCAAAACTGAATCAAGCAGAAACAGACCAACTGAACAGACCGATCACTAGAAATGAAATTGAAGAGGTCATAAAATCACTCCCTACAAATAAAAGTCCAGGACCAGATGGCTTCACAGGTGAATTCTATCAAACATATAAAGAGGAATTGGTGCCCATCCTCCTTAAACTCTTTCAAAAGGTTGAAGAAGAAGGAATACTCCCAAAGACATTCTATGAGGCCACCATCACCCTCATTCCAAAACCAGGCAGAGATACCACCAAAAAAGAAAACTATCGCCCAATATCATTGATGAATATAGATGCAAAAATTCTCAACAAAATCTTAGCCAACCGAATCCAACAACATATCAAAAAAATTATACACCATGACCAGGTTGGGTTCATCCCAGGTTCACAAGGATGGTTCAACATATGCAAATCAATCAACATCATACACCACATTAACAAAAAAAAAGTCAAAAATCATATGATCATCTCAATAGATGCAGAAAAAGCATTTGACAAAGTTCAACATCCATTCATGATCAAGACCCTCGCCAAAGTGGGTATAGAGGGAACATTCCTGAATATAATCAAAGCCATTTATGATAAACCCACAGCAAATATAATCCTCAATGGGGAAAAACTGAAAGCCTTCTCACTCAAATCTGGAACAAGACAGGGATGCCCACTCTCACCACTGCTCTTCAACATCGTTTTGGAAGTCTTAGCCACAGCAATTCGACAAACAAAAGAAATAAAAGGCATCCATATAGGAAGAGAAGAGATCAAACTGTCACTGTATGCAGATGACATGATTCTATACCTAGAAAACCCTAAGGACTCAACCCCAAAACTCCTTGAACTGATTAATAAATTCAGCAAAGTGGCAGGATATAAGATTAACATTCAGAAGTCAGTTGCATTTCTGTATACCAGCAATGAAACATTAGAAAAGGAATACAAAAATACGATACCTTTTAAAATTGTACCACACAAAATCAAATACCTCGGAATACACCTGACCAAAGAGGTAAAGGACCTATATGCCGAGAACTATAAAACCTTAATCAAAGAAACCAAAGAAGATGTAAAGAAATGGAAAGATATTCCATGTTCCTGGATTGGAAAAATCAATATTGTGAAAATGGCCATCCTACCCAAAGCAATCTACAGATTCAATGCAATCCCTATCAAATTACCCATGACATTGTTCACAGAACTAGAACAAACAATCCAAACATTTATATGGAACAACAAAAGACCCAGAATCGCCAAAGCAATCCTGAGAAACAAAAACCAAGCAGGAGGCATCACTCTCCCAGACTTCAAGAAATACTACAAAGCCACAGTCATCAAAACAGTGTGGTACTGGTACCAAAACAGACAGACAGACCAATGGAACAGAATAGAGAATCCGGAAATAAACCCTGACACCTATGGTCAATTAATCTTTGACAAGGGAGGCAAGAACATCAAATGGGAAAAAGAAAGTCTATTCAGCAAGCATTGCTGGGAAACCTGGACAGCTGCATGCAAAGCAATGAAACTAGAACACACCCTCACACCATGCACAAAAATAAACTCCAAATGGCTGAAAGACTTAAATATACGACAGGACACCATCAAACTCCTAGAAGAAAACATAGGCAAAACACTCTCTGACATCAACATCATGAATATTTTCTCAGGTCAGTCTCCCAAAGCAATAGAAATTAGAGCAAAAATAAACCCATGGGACCTCATCAAACTGAAAAGCTTTTGCACAGCAAAGGAAACCAAAAAGAAAACAAAAAGACAACTTACAGAATGGGAGAAAATAGTTTCAAATGATGCAACTGACAAGGGCTTAATCTCTAGAATATATAAGCAACTTATACAACTCAACAGCAAAAAAACCAATCAATCAATGGAAAAATGGGCAAAAGACCTGAATAGACATTTCTCCAAGGAAGATATACAGATGGCCAACAAACACATGAAAAAATGCTCAACATCGCTGATTATAAGAGAAATGCAAATCAAAACTACCATGAGATACCACCTCACACCAGTCAGAATGGCCATAATTAATAAATCGACAAATAACAAGTGCTGGAGGGGCTGTGGAGAAAAGGGAACCCTCCTGCACTGCTGGTGGGAATGTAAACTGGTACAGCCACTATGGAGAACAGTTTGGAGATACCTTAGAAATCTATACATAGAACTTCCATATGACCCTGCAATCCCACTCCTGGGCATCTATCCGGACAAAGCTCTACTGAAAAGAGACACATGCACCCGCATGTTCATTGCAGCACTATTCACAATAGCCAGGACATGGAAACAATCCAAATGTCCATCGACAGAGGATTGGATTCGGAAGATGTGGTATATATACACGATGGAATACTACTCAGCCATAAAAAAGGATGACATCATGCCATTTGCAGCAACATGGATGGAACTAGAGAATCTCATACTGAGTGAAATGAGCCAGAAAGACAAAGACAAATACCATATGATATCACTTATAACTGGAATCTAATATCCAGCACAAATGAACATCTCCTCAGAAAAGAAAATCATGGACTTGGAGAAGAGACTTGTGGTTGCCTGATGGGAGGGGGAGGGAGTGGGAGGGATCGGGAGCTTGGGCTTATCAGTCACAACCTAGAATAGATTTACAAGGAGATCCCGCTGAATAGCATTGAGAACTATGTCTAGATACTCATGTTGCAACAGAAGAAATGGTGGGGGAAAAACTGTAATTGTAATGTATACATGTAAGGATAACCTGACCCCCTTGCTGTACAGTGGGAAAATAAAAAAATAAAATTAAAAAAAAAAAAAAAAAAAAAAAAAAAAGAAAAACGATGGTAAAGTTCACCTTAGCTGCCACGTGGTGAATGGATTGTACTGAGTAACAGCTGAAAGACAGGGTTTGTCAGAATGGTCTGCCCTTGGGCCAGGGTAGTGGCCGGGAAGTGGACGGATTTGAGCTACATTCTGGAGGTGAAACAGGAAGAGTTTGCTAATGAATTCCCTTAGGATGAGAGAGAGGAATGAGGGAAAGGATGAATCGAGGTTAGCTCTGTGTGCAAATAAAGGTACCATTTACTGCCTAGTTAAGATTGGGAGGGAAGATGGTTAGGGAGTGACAGCAGAGGTCTTCGTCTTAAATTAGTACAGGCATTGTGCTATGTGCTGATGTAACGGGGTTACATGTGAATATTGTGTTGGGGTTTATTTTTTTGAGAATAATTGACATACATTATATTAGTGTTTATTAAATATTCACACAAAGTCTTAATAATAAATATCACCATTTTTCCAGATAGAGAAAACTGAGGCATTAGAAGGTCAAAAAGTAGCTTAAGGTCAGACAAGTAACAGATATGGAACTCAAACCCAGACTCTTTGATTATAGCCCATTCTCCTAACCACTAATTCAAACACTTAGCTACTGATCGCAAAGAGCACAGCTTAGCATATAAGAAAGGAGTTTTAATTTTTACCTTTCCAATGCTTTTACTCTGAAGAAGTTGGCTCAGACTTTATATACTGCACATGAATATGACTTTGTGTTTATTCGTTGCTGTATTCTTTTTGGCTAATTGAACCACACATTTGTAAAATCCATTAATTCTGTTGTAATAATGTAAAACAAACTTGTCTTAAAATCTTTCTAGACTGGCTAACTTCTCCTGCCTTCTGCTACATCTGTAGTTGGTTTCAAATATCCTTTAAAAAAATCCCTGCACATATACACTTACATCCTGTTTGTTATTCTCCCCTCTTCCAATGGCACTTCTGAGTTCACATTTATACTCACATGCATATTGAAAGTGCTATTGTTGCTGTCAGTGGTGGTGATGATCATGTGCTGATAATGATGGTTAGGATGATGTCATGATGGTTATGGTGAAAATAGTGGTGAAATTTATGGTGATGGTAGTTTTGATGATGGTGGTAGAGGTGATGGCCATGGTCGTGGTCATGATAACGGTGGAGGTGCTGTCAGTGATGGTGGTGATAGTCGTGATGCAGGATGCTAGTAGTCACGGTGGTAGCAGAATTCTTGTCTTTTTTTTTTTTTTTTTAATCTTTTTAGAGCCACACCCATAGCATATGGAAGTTCCTAAGTCAGAGGTTGAATCAGAGCTATAGTTGCCGGCCTATACAATAGCCACAGCAATGCAGGATCCAAACTGCCTCTGAGATCTACACCACAGCTCACAGTATGCCAGATCCTTAACCCACTGAGCAAAGCCAAGGATCAAACCTGTGTACTCATGGATACTAGTCAGATTTGTTTCTGCTGAACCACGATGGGAACTCCCAGAATTCTAGACTTAATGAAAGGTCACTTTTCATCAGCCTTCATCACAGAGGAATAAATGAAAGACAATGAAACCAAACACCTTCCATGAATATTCTGTGTTCTTTGGAATTCTTCTTGGTACCTATGCTGTGTTTTAAATCAAGAAAAAATAATGGCAACAATAATATGTGACATTTATTAAGCTTTTAGTTTGTACCACATACAATTTGAGACACTTGACCTGTGTTTACACATTTAATTCTCACCAAAACCCTATAATAAGCTTTATTTCATGAATAAAGCTACTGAGGCAGACCAAGTTTAAATAGCTTGCCCGATTCCACACAGATATTAAGGGGCAGACTAGAAATTGAAAGGCAAGAAGCTGACTCCACCGTTGGCACTCTTCATGGCTGCTCTCCACCCTGAATCTCCACCTGAAAAGGCCCCAGGCCATCCCTTCTCCAGTATGACCTTTGGTAATCACTTACTGCCCTTCTCCAGGTTTAAAAATCTATCTCTGTTAAAATATAATTAGGGTCTCAGAATACTTTTAGCTTATTTCACACAATCTCTGCTGAGAACTCTCTTGTTAACTTTTGTCTCAATTAGTAACAAGATATTCATTTCACCTGTTAATTATCATGATCTAAACACTTGTTAAATTAATAATAACTTTTAGAGAGAATATTAATATATTTAAAATATAACCCCCTCTTGCATTATTAACATACTTTCTCGAGAATCTAACATATTTTCTTGAGCATCAGTGGGCTACCTCTGTGCATGGTGGAATTGTGATTTCCAAAGAGATGCCACGTACAGAAGAGGCAACGTGGTAGCATGACAAGCAGGCCCAAGCAAAGACCCACAGAGCCTTTCTTGAGTTTCTATAAAGTAATATCCTAGTCTCATAAAAAGCCAAGGCACAGGTCTCTAAAGAGTGTTTCTCACATTCTCTATGGTTGGGGTTGGTCCTTCTGTAGCTGCAGTTACATCCTGTTTCTCCTCCTAGATAGATCACTAAGTTCTCAACTTTTTATCTCTGTCCTTATCATCATCCAAGCCTCTGTCATTTCTCACCCTAATCAGCGAGCTCTTTGCCATTTCTTACCTTGTTCTCTATACCTGCTACCCTCAATAAATGTTTATTACAGTGAGTGAATAAAGGGTGAGTGCCTACTGATTTTGATTCACTAAAATCTAGTTGGCATCCTCCATACTCATGACCCTCCTAATTATTCAATAAAGAAAAGCAATTTTCTTTGTAAAAAAATAATAAATTTTATATACATTAAATTTAGTTTTTTCTCCATATAAACACTCTTATTTCAATCATTTATTGCAGTCTACAGTGGGCCAAGAACTGTACTAGACTGTGGCTCATTACCATTACTTCGTATTCTGGCATACTCTGCATTTCCTAGAACCACGTGGAGATCTGAACTTTAAATTTCACTTTAACTGAAGAGGATATTTAGTATTCACAGCACTGGTATGGTTTAACTAAAGCGTGTTCTCGCTTCGATTGAATAACACAGTGTTTCTCTTACAGAACATACAAATTGGTAGAATGTTAAAATTCTTTTCTGAATTTAAATATCCATAAGCCGATACTCAGTTTATGAAGGAATTGCTCTAGATATAATTTTAGAGCACAGCAGAAGTTCTGCTTTTCCTTGAGATGAATATGTAAAATGGAAAAGCAGGTGATAAGTGGGTTTTAATTCTTTTATAAATTAATACTTTAAAAAAAATCAGAGTAATATAAATTTTGGAGATGGATGGTGGTGATGATGGCATAACAGTGTGAATGTACTTAGTGCCACTGAATTATGTGCTTAAAAATGGTTAAAATGGTAGATTTTATGTTATGTATATTTTTCAACGTAAAACAGTAATTGAAAAAAGTTAAGGTAATATTTACTTGAAAATTTCACTAATCCTAAATTCAAGTATCGGAAAAACAAAAACTATAAAGCTTAAAACTTTCTTCTCAAATATATGCTTTGTAATTATTTGTATGGCCTTTTAAATTACCTCACTGAAAAGTAGTGCACGAAAGCTTGTTAGGTACTCCTGTATTAACAGTTTTATGCTAGTCACTGAATTAATGGAGAATGGATTTTAACCCTGTAATAATTAGCAATGTTAATAAGCATGTCAAACTAAAGAGACAATTATTTCAAGAAGACATTATACTGAACCAGTTCGTGAAGAGCCTTTTTCTGTGGTGGACTCCAGGGCCTGAGTAAACTCCCCTTTCTATCATCCTCCCTAATCCTTCCTCCTGACCACTTCAAACATACTATGTTGTCAGTATGTTCCCATTGTGGAGAGAAAAAAGAGCAGTTTGGGGAGGAGAGAAGGAAGAATACTAATATGAGAGATCACATACTGGGTCAGATTTCATTTTGTATCTGCACACCCAGCCCATCCACCTCAGTTTATTACAAGTGATGGGTGCCTGGTAAAATTTCATTAAGTGAAGAGTGACCATCTTAAGCCTTAAATTCAGTGTAGCCACAATGGACTCATCATGCACTTCCTTCCATCTCCTTTCCACCCACCAAGTAATGACTTCTTACTTTCCCAAATTCCTGTCCCTCCCTTTACTATATAGAGTAGTGGGGCACACAGTTTCATAAGCTAAAAATCTGAGGCTCATTCTATATACTTCTCTCTATACCCTAAGATTCCATAACTCTGCCCACTTGATATTTCATATTTCTGGACTCTTTTTATCCTTAGTACCTTGTCCTCAATTTGGTCCATTTGATTTCTCTCTCACTTCCAGCAATGGCCACATCAATCTTTCCCCATCTCCATTTTTTTTTCCTATTTAAATCCAACCTTCACTTTTCTACCAAAGTAATCACTATAAAATACTAATCTCACCATGACACTGTTCTACCTAAAATATTTGATTACTTTCTATCTGATAAAATATAATTTGAATTGGGCTTCCTGTTTCACTAACACCATCACTTCTTTTTCATATTTTCATATACTTTCCTCTTGCCCAAATAAGCTTTCTTCTCCTTTAGTTGAGTTAAACACCTCCTCTTTTGAGACTCATTTCATGCTGCCATTCCTTCGTAAAGCCTTTTTTGAATATTATCTTTCCTCCACTCCATCCCATCCCCAGCCTCAACTAGTCCAAAAGCTCAGCCTCAGTGCTTCATATTTCTTTATCAAAGAACTATATGGAATTGAAACTATCCACTTTTCTAACTAGCTTCTTGGTGACATAAGCTTATTGAGGTCAGGCACAATGATTTTGGTTATCTCTCTACCTCCAGAGCATAGCACTGTGCCTCACACATCATTAGGCTGCCAACACCAAGTGCATTTTGAATTTGTGAGTTTCCTAAATATTTCTTGGGGTAGTATAACAGCTTAAAAGAATGCAGTCTACTGAATCTTTCACTGAACATAATGTAGGTTGGCTAGCAATTCATTCACATATTTTTCATATGTATACATGTAAACGTTATTTTGAGTTATCTTTATTCATTACATTCTCAAAGCAAAGAATGATGAATGTATCAGAGAAGAAGTACTTTCTCAACCTTAAAAGATTCAATCTCTGTTTTCTGTAATGGACAATTAAACTTCTTGGGCCACTTCACTCCATTATCAATCATGTATTCATTTTATACATTTTGTGAGCTACATTCCTTTAATACTTTGTAATATTAATACTCGTGTATTAGTTGTTACTTGTAATACTTCTGTGAAAAGTAATGCCAAAGAAGTTGAAATGCAGTATCACTCTGGGTATTTTATTTATGATTAAGTCAGAAAGGATTCCTGAAACTTTCTTCCATGTGGTAGAGAATGGAAAGGAAGTCAAGAACAGATCATAAGCTAAATGGTAAAATGACCACAGGTAAAATATGAAGATTCATCAAAGTGATAGCTGAATTCAAGGCAACTACTTAAAGGCACTTACATGTGTTTTGGTCTCCCTTGCCTGTTTACCTTCCTTAGGATAATACTTCTCAGGACTCTGACCTACTTGCACAATCTCAGCTTCCAGTGTTAAATACCTTCAGCACACAACTCAACCCTGATCTGTAGTCAGCCAGTCTTTGCCAAACCTGGTAGTCTTGCTGCTTTAAGTTTACTTCCTAGTATTATTGGGACAGAGACTTGTTCACTTAGTGCCTTAAGAGCAACTTCCTGCCTCCCTCAGGCCCTGTTTCCACTGTGTAGACCATTCCATCACAGGCTGTTTTCTGACTCCAATGCCACTTTCCTTCTCGGACTCTAGTATCTAGTTGATTCAGACACTGACTAGTTGCCTAGACTTTGCTTGCCTCCTGTCTTAGGAAGGCCTGACCTTTATCCTCATGGCCTTAGGCACACAAGTACACAGAGTTTATCTTCTTTTTGACACTTATGTTTGCTGAGAAAATATTCAGCAGAGCTTTAAAATGCAAACTGTTTAAAAAGAGGAACAGTGTTTCGGGCCTATTAAATTTTTATTTATGTGTTTTTGTAGTAATTATTTAAAATAACCATAATTGTTAAGTGACATTCAATCATTTGCCAGAATGACAAATTAATCTCAGGACATTAAGATAGAAAATAAAAAGTAAAAGTAAGATTTTCCAGTCCCAGGAATTTAGTGATGTGTAGATGAAGGCTAATTGAATTTTTAAAACATTGTGATGTCCTAGAGATGTTTGGAGGAAACCATGGTAGTAATGCTTAACAATATTTAACAGCATTTACCGTGTACCAGTTTCAGTTCTGCATATTAATATCCATCATTTATTTAGTCCTCAAAACAACCCTAAGAAGTCAGTAAAGTTATTATAACACCTATGTCATAAATTAAAAAAAAAAACCTGAGGCAGATAAGCCAAGCAACTTACCCAAGGCCACACAGTTGGAGGTAGAGCAGCTGAGCTGGCTTAAAGCCTTTTCCCTTAATTATGATGCTTTGCTGCCTCACTCAGTCACTTGTGTTAGCAACCAGATAAAGCTCTATCATTGATAACAGAATTCAATTCTTTTTCACCTTATTTACATTTTTCTCGTTATTTAATACATTATTTTTTGCTTCCCCATATAGCCAAAGCCATCCTGCCATTACCAGAATTAGTACTGAACAACACAACTCTGATTATCTAAGTCTGATCTCAAAATTCATTGCCTCCTCGTTTCATACATCATGGAGTACACTGTCTTTGTCATGGCATTCAAGCAATCTCCCAAAGCTGCCATATGCCAGCCGTTCTTCATAGAAACCATTCTGCAAAGGCTTTCTCCTTATACAGCTTAATTTTGTACCTAAAATCCTCGTTCCCTATTGTGTGGTTTAGAAAAAAGACACATTCTTCTGGCCTTCAAGCAGACTCCCTGCAAATCTGTGGTTCTTCTCAGCGGTTGTCTAGGATTCATGGTTTTTATCTCTTTCATTTAATCTTACCTACTGTTTATTATTTTGCCTGAATTAATTATCCTACCCTGTTGAGATATATGTATTTTTATAAGTTTACTTCAAAATCTTTCTGGAAGGCAATGGCATATAAATACATATATACTAAAGATAAAATAAAATCCCTCCCTTCAATGCCAAGCTTAGCAGCAATTTCCTCATGAAGACTTTTTAACTGCCCATCTGTCTGAAATAACTGCCTGGTCCTTTGTATTCGTGTGACTGTGTTGATATCTTTATAATGCCATCCCAGTGCACAGCCTTGTATTTCAGCTATGCAGTTATGTGTCCAGCTCTTTTTTTTGGGGGGGGGGGCTGCATCTGTTGCATATGAAAGTTCACAGGCTAGGGGTTGAATTGGAGCTGCAGCTGCCAGCCTATGCCACAGCCACAGCAATGCCAGATCCAAGCCGCATCAGTGACCTATGCCTCAGCTCACAGCAACGCAGTGATCAAACCAGCATCCTCATGGATACTAGTCAGATTCTTAACCCCCCTAGCTGAGCCACAATGGGAATTCCAGTGTGTTCAGCTCTTCTGATTTAATTGTAAGTATTATAAGACTTCATCCTTAAATCCTCTTCATTTACTTCATTTACCTCACATACTGTCTTTTACATAATATGATTTCTAATGTGAAATCCACATTTGAATCATTGCTGTACAAAATGTAATGCATCGTTTTTCTCAGGCTGCTTTCAAAAATGTTTTTCTTTGTCCTTAATTTTCAGTACTTTTATTTTGGTGAATCTGGGCTGGATTTCCGTAAGGTTATTCTTTTTTAGTTTCTATGAACTTCATGAATCTGTAGGTTTATGTCTTTTGCCAAAGTGGGAGGTTTTCAGCCATTATTTCTTCAAATAGTGATTTAAGCATTGCATTCTTTGTCCTTTCCTTCTAAGTCCTGATGACATGTTTTAGATATTTATGTAGTATCTCAATCTTTAAGTCTCAGTTAACTTTTTCTTCCCTCTTTGTTCTTTCTCTTGTTCATAATGGATAATACCTATTCATCTATATTTAAGCTCACTAACTTTTTCTTCTTTTATCTCCATGCTGTTCTTGAGCCTTTGCAGTTCCCTTTCATTTGTCATTTATTTTTCTGTTGTAAAATTTTCAGTGGGTTCATTTTTATTATCTTCCTTTTCTCAGCTGATAATCTCTATCAGCTTTCATTTCAAGAGTGTCTGTCATTACTTCTTGGAGATGGTAATAGTAGCTGCTATAAATTTTTTGTCTGATAATTCCAACACTTGATCATCTCAGGGATTGCATCATTGGCTATCTTTCCCCCTTGAGAGTTTTTTGAGATCTTCCTGGATCATCATATGTTGAAAGTTTTGGATTGTGTCCTGAATATTTTAACTATATCTGGATGTTATTTAATTCTCGTGAGGAATAATTTTTTTATTGTTGTCATTGTTGCTCTTTTAGCAGGTAATTGACCCAGTTAGGTTCAAGCCACAAATCCTGACCTGCTGCCTGTGAATCATAGTTCCAATATCAGTTCAATTTTCAAATTATTGTTAGATTTATCCTCCATGTACAAGATCCATAGGTTTATCTGGAACCTGGGTGTGGTCTACCCCCAACTCAATTCTCTCCATTGTCAGTATGCTTCTTAAGGTCAAATCTATTTCTTACGCTGTCCAGGGGTAAACTCTGAAGATCATATAACAACTTTAAGAGATAGTCTTTTTGAGGCCCTCTCCACTCCAGGATCTCCCTGATGTTTTTGAACTGCCAGGGCTGCTCTGGCTAGAAATCCAAACCTTTAGTTTCTCTGCACTACCACATGCTTCCTGATTTAGCATCTACCTCCAGGGCCTTAAGGAAAAGAAATAGAGAGAGAGAGAGAGAGAGAGAGAGAGAGAGAGAGAGAGAGAGAGAGAGAGAGAGAGAAAGTCAGCAGACATTTGCCCATGCTTTTGAGACTGTAGTTTCAGTGACAATAGAGAAGGGCTCTCCTTCACTGGAGTTGTAGCCCCCTGTCACCGCTATGGAATTGCCAGGGTACTGGGATGGGAGGGATTAGGGTGGAGTAGGGGTGAAATGACACAAGATACTTCTCTCACCCTCTCTCACCTCTCCCTACAAGTCCTTCATTGCCTACCCTTGAATCAAAAACAAGGCTTTTCTTGGAGCTCTCCACCTATACTTGGTGTTACAGTTCCAGGCTGGGAAATATGAAGGGGGAGAAAAAAACAGGAAGATCATCTCTGGCTCAGAGCGTTTCATGTTCTGGTTTCCTTCCCTTATCTACCTGCTATCATTTGCTTTGCAGCAATCCTCAGTTAGCTGTTCCATGCATCTGTGCAGGGTTTATAATTGCCTTCAGTGGGAGATTCAGGGTGGTGCCAGCTTACTTCTACTTGACTTGAAATGAAAACACCACCACTCTCCTTAGATTTTGTATATGGCCATTTGAGATTTGCCTGTGTAGTACCCGTCAGATTGATGTATTATTAGCCAGAAGTACTTATCTGCCAACTTACATATTTTACAGTATAGTCACCATTTACATGTCTTTTACAAAAATTCTAAATAAGTCTGAGAAGTGCCCTAAACCTCAAATCATAAATCTTATCCATTTTGAGAAAACTGCATTAATTTTTTCTATTTTTGTGTCCTACATTTAAGCAGTTGAGACCACATTTACCTTGTTGCTTGAGGGAAAATAATTGACCCAAAAAATCATTGATTTTTCTACTCACTTATAAAAATTAGGTTATGTTTTAGGTATTTCTCTAGGCAGTAATGGTGTGGATGACCATAGGAGATGTGTTTTTCTAGATTAGTTTGTATGCAGACATATTTAAGACTATTGCAAGTAAGTTATGTGATTGTATGGGAGCCTTTTAGACTGTGGAGATGAGGTTAGGTGACGGTTCAAAGTCATGAAGCAAAGGGTTATAAAAGTGGGGCTGTTCCCAATTTGTTTTTCTACTCCTAAAACCCATTAACCATTCAATAAGCTTATTTGCCCAAAGATATAAAGTTCAGAGAGGACAAAAATACAAGATCTCTGAAGCTTTCTGTAATGCACAGTAGTGGGTGAAAGAATGCAGGTATTAAATAGGCAAAGCCAGTCAATGAGACTTCTCTGGCAGCTCTAACCACAGCAAACCAAGCATGGAGCACTCAGGTTGAAAAGGAGTTAAGCTGGTTTAAGAAAGAGATTATTTTAATGGTGCTTTAAACCTACTTGTAAAGTTGAATACTATGGAAATCCTTTGTGTTTGGGAATACCATTTAAATGAGAATTTCACATAATATTACATTAGGAAATACAGTATCAGATGGATTGCTTATTTCCATAATTTATGTGTTTATATCTCTCTTGATTACTAAAGGTACGATAAACACTTTTAAAGGTAAATTATGTATAGAATGATGTCTCCTGTCAAGAGGCTAGTAAAGCCTAAATGTAAACAGTACATGAAAAGAATTATGAGAAAAAAGGGGAGAATCTGAGAAGTAGGAAAATAGCTAGAATTTGCTTATCTTTAATGGCAGGTGGATCTCTTTATGCCGACTACCTGGATTTAACCAATCACAGACCTGGGAACTGAAAACAGATTAGAAATTACAAATCTTTACCACTCTTTTATTATAGAATCTTAACTATTTTATTACAACTTCTGCATATCAGCCTTTTATTTGAAAGTTATTCTTGTTTTGTTTTTTTTTAATAATTTTTTTTATTTTCCCACTGTACAGCAAGGGGGTCAGGTTATCCTTACATGTATATGGTTTTAATGTTTTAGAAGTTATTTTGAGTAGGCTGGCCTCCACAACTGAAATAGTCCACTTCTCTAAGCACTTTAGTGGAAATTCATAGTAGTCCGAGGTTAAAATATTTTTCACTCCTTGAAGACAGTGTTTTATGGGACTTCCATAGGAGGGGAGACAGAAGCTGCGTAGGAATATTACTGTGCAAAATAACTATACGCCACTGGGTAGAAAACAGAAATAAAGGCCATTGCCCGGGGTCTTCTATTTGTTGTATCAGTGACCTCTGGATTTCAGAAAAGTACTTAATCTTGGAACTTTTTCCGTATTTCTAAAGCCAACTACCTGCAAAATCACAAGAGAGTACTGAAGGGTTGTTGAAAATTATTATGCATCGCATTTATCAACACTTCAAAACTATTAGTTATTTTGCAGTGTATATTAATTATCATTATATTTAATAATGCACCTGAAATTCCTTTTTCATTGTTTAGACTAACACCCTACAAGAAAAAAAATAGTTAAATCCATGTTATTTTATGCTGAAATAGTATTTGATGTATTTTTGAGATTTAGCCAGAGTGTTATAGAAAATTAGCAGTGACTTTTACTTTTTCCCTATGATCATTTAAAGATCAATCTTTAGTAATTATCTAAAAGGAAAATTATATTAAAAACCCATGCAGAATAAAGCAGTTCATGAAACGTGTAGGTTTACCTAACTCTTGAATCTCTCAAGACCTTTGCATTAAGTCAGTTAACTTTTAATGGTATTAACTGATAGTTAATGCACCAGGCTGATTTCCTGGACAATAGTCTTATTTTGAAAATTTAATAAGAATAATATTTTCTTATTAAAAGTTGCACACCTATTGTAAAATGACACTTGCTGCCTTGACAGACACCATTTTTAAAGCATCTTAAGCAACTCTAATGGCTTACTTTAGAGCAGGGAGAAAAGCAGGCAAGGTAGCATGTGTATTTTAGTGATTAAAGAAAAAGAGTAACCCATAAAATATCAGTAGGAAAATGGTTAACAGGTGAATATTTTCTTGATATGCCTAGATATTGCATTTTGACTAATATTTAAATACAAAATAAAGATAAATCTTAAGAAAATAACAGAGTTCCCATGTGGCTCAGCGGTTAATGAAATCAACTAGCATCCATGAGGACGCAGGTTCCATCCCTGGCCTCAAACACTGGGTTAAGGATCTGGTGTTGCCGTGAGCTGTGGTGTAGGTTGCAGACTCGGCTCAGATCCCACATTGCTTTGGCTCTGGCATAGGCTGTAGGCTGGTGGCTACAGCTCCAAATGGACGCCTATCCTGGGAACCTCTGTATGCTGAGGGTGCAGCCCTAAAAGACAAAAAAAAAAGAAGAAGAAGAAGAAGAAAATACCACCATTTGTTGTTTAATGAGTTACATCGTAATATTTTGAAGAAAGGAAATTAGCTAACAGTCTCCTGTCATCTTGAAACATTTAAATAAGCAGGTTGCTATTCTAATGGGTGAGTGGTAGTGAGACTCCAAAAGCAGTTAAATAAAACATAAAGGGAAAGCATCCTTTTACCTAAGACTTCATTGGTAAATACTCTTGCATAAATTTGCATTTCTAAACATTTTTCCCCCCAAAGACTGGCACATTAGTGTTTAGTAGCATTATTTTGTGTGTTCCTCTGTTACTTATGCATTAATTAGTTTTGTTTACCTGTGCATAATTTTTTCCTCATTTCACAACAGTTGTTGTTTTTGTAATTGACAATGCAATTTACTGCATGTGTGCTTTCTGGCCCCCAAACAAGAATGTTAAGGTGTAAAGCACCAATCTCTTCATCTCAGATTGTTTAAAAAAAAAAAAAAAGGATTGGTTGTGACTAATTTCCAATTAATTTGTGGTGGTTACAGAGAAGAAAACAATTGCACCTACTAATTAAAATTTAAAATATTCCAAAGTGTCATCTTTAGGTGTCTGTGGAATATATAATTTCCATTCTGGTTCATTGGTGGATCTGTAACACCCTTGAGCTTGACAGCTCTATTAATTTAAAGGCTCAGTAATACCTATTAGTACAAAACATGAAAAAAATACCATTAATCATTTATTTTAATATTGCAGCTCTGTCATTTTCTCAGTATGTTTTAAAATTATGATGACACTATACTGTGCACAAATCAACCTGGATGAAGGGGAAACAGATCACAGTATTTAGGAAAGATACTGAAGTACATTATTAGAGCTTAATTAATGCCAAACTGATTAGATTTGGTTGCATTTTGCACAAAAATATTTTAAAGAATTTTTTCTTATGATACTATATTTTAAAAGTTATCCCAAACAGGTTACATATACAATTAGACTTACCTTTTAATAGCTCTTTTCTGTACTTTAAGTATTATGATATAAACCCACATTGTTCTTTTATTTTCCATTTTGAAACCTGAATTAATCTACTAAGTTTCGATTTAGAAAAGTTCATTTCAGTTCTTTGATAGGAATGCCTAACCCACATTGGACATGATGTCCAAAAAACATGAAAGGTCAAAAAGTGAGATGAGAAATATACTAAGTATATGTAATACCTTATGCATTTATATTGAGGTTAAATTTCTAAAACTGGACTGTTAATCATGCTAAAGGTGGTCAAATTGTATGCATGTAATAGAATTTTTTGATTAGCTTTCAAGAGGACCAATAGTTGTTTAAATTTACATCTAGTTCAAAATTGAATATATTTCTCTAGAACGGGGAAAGTTAGTAGCCTCCTTGTTGATGAGCATCATTGTACTAATATGTAGATTTGATTTCTTTCTTTCCTTCCAGAGCAGGTAGAGGTTGCTCTTCTGGTGGACACTAACCATTGAATCACACAGCCTGAGCCTGACTTTTCTCCCACAATTACCTTGTGAGAAAACTAGCCCTTCATTTCTTCTGACTTTATGTATAAAAATTAGAAATTAAATTCTAAGCTTTTCCTCAAGAGGCAACTACTGTATTGTTGAAAGTTTTAAAGCATAAGACTTCTTAACTACTAAGAGAGCAAAGATCCAGTATTTCATAGAGATATTCCCAGGACAGTTTACCAATTTCAAGTAAAAATTTGAGTAAGGAGTTCCCGTCATGGCTTAGCGGAAACAAATCTGATTAGCATTCATGAGGACACAGGTTCCATCCCTGGCCTCGCTCAGTGGGTTAAGGATCCAGTGTTGCTGTGAGCTATAATGTAGGTTGCAGAGGCGGCTCAGATCCCGCATTGCTGTGGCTGTGGTGTAGGCCAGCAGCTACAGCTCTGATTTGGCCCTTAGCCTGGGTACCTCTCATGCCAAGGGCGCGGCCCTAAGGAAAAAAAAAAAATTGAGTTAAGAAAACTTAATAAAAATATACAAAATATGATGCAATAATTTACTGTTTTTATTTCCTTGAATATTCAGAACATAGTTGCACGTGTCTTATTTGAGACTTTAAAAAATTTTTTAATTTTAACATATTACAGGCATACCTTGGAGATCAGTTCCAGACCACTACAGTAAAACAAATATTACAATAAAATAAGTCACATGATTTTTTGGTTTCCCAGTGCCTATAAAAGTTATATTTACAGTATACTGTAGTCTATTAAGTGTACAATAGCATCATTTCTGAAAAACAATGTATGTGCCTAAATTTAAAAATATTTTCATACTAAAAAATGCTATTACCTGATCCTTTACTGAGACATAATCTTATTGTTGGTTGAGAATCTTGCCTCAGTGTTGCTGGTTGCTAACTGATCAGGGAGATAGTGACTGAAAGTTAGGGTGACTATGGCAATTTCTTAAAATTAAACAACAGTAAATTTTGCTGTTATCAATTGATTCTTCTTTTTAAGGTCAGTTACGCTATAACATGCAAGGCTACTTGATACCATTTTACCAACAAGAGAACTTCTTTCAGAATTGAGATCAGTCTTTCAAACCCTACAGTGCTTTATTAACTAAGTTTCTGTAATATTCTAAGCCCTTTTTTGTCATTACAACCATTGTCACAGAATCTTCATTTGGAGTAGATTCCATTCAAGAAACCACTCTCTTTGCTCATCCATAAGAAGCAGCTCCTCATCTGTGAAAGTTTTATCATGAGATTGCAGCAATTCAGTTATATCTTCAGGCTCTACTTACTAATTCTAGTCCTCTTGTTATTTTCACAACATCTGAAGTTGTTTCCTCCACTGAAGTCTTGAACCCCTCAAAGTCTACATGAGGTTTGATCAACAACTTCCAAATTCCTGTTAATGTTGATATTTTGACATTTTCCCATGAACCGTGAATGTTCTTAAAATAGCCTCTGGAATGATAATTCCTACCCAGGAGATTTTCAATTTACTTTGCTCAGATCCATCAGAGGAATCACTCTACTGGTGGCTATAGCCTTACACAATGTAGGTCTTAATAATAACACTTGAATATCAAAATTACTTCTTGATCTATGGGCTACAGAATGGATGTTATGTTAGCAGGACTGAAAACAATACGAATCTCATTGTACGTCTCTATCAGAGCTCTTAGGTGACCAAGTACATTGTCAATGAGAGTAATATTTTGAAAGGAATCTTTTTTCTGAGCAGTAGGTCTCAACACTAGATTTAAAATATTCAGTAAACCATGTTGTAAACAGATGTACTGTCATCAAGCTACATTGTTCCATTTAGAGAGCACAGGCAGAGTAGATTTGGTATAATTCTTAAGGGCCCTAGGATTTTAGGAATGGTAAGTGAGTATAGGCTTCAACTTAAAGTCATCAGCTGCATTAGCCCCTATTAAGAGAATCAGCCTATCTTTTGAAGCTTTGAGGCCAGGCATTGACTCCTCCTCTATAGCTATAAATATCCCAGATGGCATCTGCCTCCAATATAAGGCTGTTTTGTCTATATTGAAAGTATGTTGTTTAATGTTCCTAACTTCATTAATTATCTTAACTAAATCCTACTGCATAATTTGCTAGAGCTTCTACATCAGTGCTTGCTGCTTCTTCTTGGGCTTTAATGCTAAGGAGATGGTTTGTTTCCTTGAAGTTCATGAACCAGCCTTTACCAGCTTCACAGTTTTCTCCTGCAGCTTCCTCACCTTTCTTAGGCTCCATAGAATTGAAGAAAATAGGGTCTTACTCTGAATTAGACTTTCGCTTAATGGAATGTTATAGCTAGTTTAGTCACCTCTATATGTAAATAAAAATTAATAATACAACTATTTAATAAAACCCTGTCAAAAATATCAGTGATTTATTTTTTCATTCTTTCAACAAATTCTTACTGAATTCCTTCTTTATAGGTACTGGCTTTTTGTCCTAGAGTGTTATAATGGAGAGAAAAAACAAAACTAAGGCATGATCTCTGAACTCTTTTCAGGTATACATTACTCGAAGATTCCCATGTATATAAAGTTTCAATAATGAAGTAAGATCTGTTAATGAAAGGTTCACAGGACTGATACTGTGATACTGTGGTACCATGGTACTCCTGTCATATTAGAGGTTATTTTATCATAGAAGGATTTGACCTTCACAAAGGAGTTCTAGGAAGGCTGTCAAACTCAAAATAGATCTGAGAACTAAAGGATGAGGAGCATATATCTAGTCATAAGGGAAGGAAGAGTGTCTGATGCAGAAGGAACAACATGGGGTGTGAGGGAGCATGATGTTTACAAGGACATGAAAGAAGACATGATGGAAATATAATAGGAGGAAGGGGGTGTGGGGTAAGGCAGGTGATTCCATGGGAATCTGAGCTAAAGGACCTTCAAGCTCACAGGAAGGATTTTTAGCTTAATTTAGAGGTCATGTTGAACTAGAGAGTTTAAGTAAGATCATTAGATTTGCCTGGTGATAAGAACATTCTGGGTTGGGAATGGAATGGAAGGCAAAAAAAAAAAAAAAAAAAAAACAGATTTCTGCAGTTGCTCAGTCCTTAGAATGGATAGGGGGAAAAAATGTATATATATATATATATATATATATATATATATGTTATCATCACGTAATGGGGTGGCAGGTTTTTATGAGAAGCCTGTCAAAATGTTGACTGGATTACCATGAAATAGTTTAAAATTGAAGAGGAAGTCTGTCAGTCAGTCCTGTGATATGTCAAATAATGAAGGGTATAGCTGAGACTAGGAATTGGTTCATTAAAGAAGCTTCTCACAGTATGTCAGAATGGGCTTATTGATCTCCCTTGGTTTAAAAAACCCAGACTTTCCATGGGTTAGTAAATGTCCAGCATGGATTTTTTTCTAGTCTTTCCATTGGGTAGAACTGGAGCCTGGCATATGGCTGAAATCCTAACAGGTGCTCCTGGCCTCCTCAGAGGAAAGGCAGATGGCCATAAATGTCATCTCTCAATGTCACCCAAGGAATCCCAAAAACCTTGTCTCGGGGAGGAGTTAGCAAAATGTGTTTTCCACTGGACTAAGCATAATTGTGCTAAAATTATTAAGTAAAATGTATTAAGCACATAAATGACATGCATAGCCTCATTTGGTACTTGTATTGGTCTTTTTAAGTAGGTGTATGGTTATCCACATTTAGTCAATAGAGACTGAGGCTCAAAAATGTGAGATCCATTGGTCAGTGGCCAAGCTGGCACGCAAACCTTTGCCTCCTGTCTTGAATCCATGATCTTAACCTCTATGCTATGTGAAAAGACTACATAGGAAAGGGTATATGAAATATTGTTTGTTGAGAAGTAAAACCACAATTTGTAAATATTGTCAATATTCTCTGGTTGTAGTCAAAGAGGGGAATTTTTTGTTTTGTTTTGTTTTTATCGTTTTTGTTTTTTTTCTCCCATATGACCAAAGAGAGAGACCCTACAAAAAGAAAAATAGTTACTGGGTTAAAATTGTGGATATAATTTCTCTGTAAAGACATGGAAATAATAAAAACATTTTTTAAAATGTCATTGACCTTCCCTGGCAGCCAATTTACAACCATAAAATAAAGAGAGAACCAAATTTATATCTTGAATGAGATTTCAAATCCAGGTATGAATATTTCCCCTGCGATGTAGCCAAATAGCCCATCACTTTCAGGAAAAAGTTTCTCTTTTCTCATTACCCCACCTATTTAAAATTCTTTTGGGTTTAATCAGCGAGTAAACCTTTCAAACCCATTTTTTAAAAAGATTTTATTGTAAATCGTCACAATGATTTCTCTGAATTTGATGTTAGATCAAAGACTTTAACATTAAACTTGGAAATTACTATCATTCCAGAAAATAATGGCTGGAATCATAAAGAGGCTGGTACAGGGATTTTAGAAAATTGTTATGTTTCATTGCTTTGCTTTTTGGCAGTTATGGACCTGAAAAATTTAACATGCTCTTTATTCCCGCTGTCATATGGCTCAACTACATGCATGAATTCAAAATGGTTTCCATTATTGGAAGGAGACAATCTTATTCCAGAATCAAGTTAGGTAACTTCTAATGTTCCGGATAATTGCTAAATTAAGCTCTCCCCACAGATATTTTATGGAATTTTTTTTTTTTTTTTTTTTTTTTTTTGCTCTGAAAACCCCATTCATTTTTAAGGCAGCTGAATAAATCCAGTGATAATAAACTCTTAAAGAGATGAATCAGAGAAAGAATATGTTGGTTAGATACAGGGAGAATATTTTAAAAAGAAGATGCTCCCTGCTGAGGTACTGTCTAAGAAACAATATTATTAAGTCCACCCTAGTGCAAAGCAATAAAGAGCTAAACCTTTAAGCTAAATTTGATCGGTTGATATGTTACCAGAATTGGGAAAGCTAGTACATTTTCTAATTCAGATTTTCACAGAATGAATTCTGAATGGTGGCACTCAGTATAGCAAAAGACATGCCATGTGAGACTATTTCCACATATATCCATCATTTAGCTATTGACCCATCAAGTCATAATTTTAAATTAAAATTCCTTTCTGCCACCTTCTGCCTCATAATTCGAGATGTAATTTTCAGTATTTGACTGTAATTGCATCAGGAGTCAGCAAGTTATGGTCTGTAGGCCATATCTGCACAGCTACCTGTTTTTGCACAGCCAAAGAGTTAAGAATTATTTTTATATTTTAAATGGTTGAAAAAATCAAAAGAAGAATGGTATTTCATAATGTTGAAATTAGATGAAATTCACATTTAATTTTACTGGGACACAGTCACACCGATTTATTTATATGTAGTCTATGGATACTTTTTCTGCTGCAATAGCATAGTAAAGTTGTTACAAAGACCTCACAGACCACAAAACCTAAAATATTTGTCATCTAGCCCTTTATTGAAAATGCTTGTCAACCGCCACATTACATAAATGTTCTACAATATATCACTCTCAAATATGACTTCTGGATTTAGAATTAATATAAACAACTTAGTAGCTTACATCACTTATATGCAAACCATCGTGACAAATGGAGGCATGCCTAGGTACATGTAATTGGAAGACTTCTCCTACATTAATAGGAGTCGGCCACACTGAAGATTTTCTAGAAATGTTTGTATGATGGTACTTCTTTCTCGCTTTTCTCCTGCCTCCCTGGCTATTTCTACTCATATTCTTTCAGAATATATAATCTCCTGCTTCACTGTTACATGTCCATGTTCCCCAGTTACACAGTTTAATATTTGATATTTGCATTTGCTACACACATTTGTCCTTCACTAATCTCATCATCAATAGATGATGTTATTTATAGGATTGTAACACCCAAATCTGTCCCAAGACCTGTTCTCCCTTCTAAATACCAGACCTACAAATTCCAGAGACACTGAGTCTCTCCTCTGAGTGTCACACTCAACAGAGTTCACTAACTTCTGGTTCTTACTCCTGCCAAAAGCACACCCCTTTCTATAAAAAAGCATTACTGCACACATAGGAAACATCTAAAAGCATGGGCGCCATACTAGATTCTTTCCCTTTTCCAGTCGTCCACACCTCTGGTTATACCCTGCAGATTGTACCTCCTTGCTGTCTCTCAAATCTGCTGTTTGTTCGGTTTTCCACTGCCACAACTAAAATCCACTTTACCTCTTTTCTACATTATATTCATCGCCCATCTAATCTCCTTGTTTCTGTTTTGCCATGCAGCCCCCCGAGCTATGCTTCCAGAGAGATGTTGCTAAGGCTCAGTTATAATTAGTCCTGACCTTTCTCCATGATCTAAATGGCATTGTTTTGTGCTTCCATTGCACTCTGAGAATATCTTCTTAACAAAATGCATATCACATCCTACTGCTGTATATGTTGTTATCATTACACTGTCCTGCACCTCAACTGTGTTTTAAAACATGTCTGTTCAACTTGGAATCCCCACTACTAAGGCTGAAGCAAGCTGGTCCCTAGTAGATTATCAATAAAGCTAATTAAAGTTAAGTAGATCAGGTTATTTGGATCCACATTAATATTAGGTTTCAGCTATATGTTTTGGGGGGGCATATATGAAGGTGCTGAGCATTCAGTCTCTCAGTCACTCAGCAAATTCTTAATGACCCTACCCCTTAGAAAGAGAAGTGAAATGACATATAGACCAGGGCTTCTTGAATTTAAATATGCATATGAATCACCTGGCTGTCTTGTTAAGGCAGAATCTGATTCAACTCTGGGGTGGGACTGGGGAGTCTGCATTTCTAACAATGATGTCAGTTGTCCTGGATTGTGAACCAGAACCAAAACACTAGAGTGCAAGAGAGTTACCTGTAGGGGAATTTTTATTCTTACTGATTTTTTTAACACTTGTACAAAAGCATAATATATGCACATTGGAAAAAATAGAATGTACAGAGTTCCAGGAAAAGTAGCTAGCCTCTGTCCCATTATTTCTTTCTTTTTTTTTTTTTTTTTTCCCACTGTACAGCAAGGGGGTCAGGTTATCCTTACATGTATACATTGCAATTACAGTTTTTCCCCCACCCTTTCTTCTGTTGCAACATGAGTATCTAGACATAGTTCTCAATGCTATTCAGCAGGATCTCCTTGTAAATCTATTCTAAGTTGTGTCTGATAAGCCCAAGCTCCCGATCCCTCCCACTCCCTCCCCCTCCCATCAGGCAGCCACAAGTCTCTTCTCCAAGTCCATGATTTTCTGTCCCATTATTTCTGGATCACTAGGTCCCTCTTCGATTCTTTGGCTCTCTCTTCTGATCTTTTACTGCATGTCTTTAAACAATATGCTTTGCTATAATTTTTTGACCTATTAGTTTTAGGTATATTCAACTTACTTTATGCTATAGAAAAGTGATTTTTATTCCATTTAACTCTCTTACTAATAGTTAATATGTTCTGAGTGGTTTTTATGTGCCAAGTAACCTTCTTAGCATCTTGTGTGCATTGATCCTTTTAATCCTTATTAGAAACCAATGAAATAGACACTATACTAAAGTCTCTGTAGTACTGATGAGGGAAATGAATTATAGTCATTTGCCCAAAGTTGCCACATAGGAAGTGGTAGATCCACGCAGTCTGAATCTTAACCATTATGCTGTTCTACTTCTGGACCAATATATAATAATTTTATTTAAATCAATATAAGATATATAATGATGAGATAATGAAAATGTTGTCAACTCTAGAACCAAGTACTCACACACAATTACATTTTCTTTCCTTTAAAGATTTTAGAATATCTTTTTTTCTTTCTTGACAAAGTCTCATGATAGTAATTCTCCTTTTCTTAAAGCTCCACCATATCAACCCATCTGTTATCCCCACTCCTCTTCTTATGGCCAGAACCCTTCCCTGCAGGTTTCTTTCTAGATTCCTTGCAAATCTGTCCTCTTGAGTGGCAGTTGGATCTGCTGTTTGTTGTTGTTGTTGTTAATAATCTTAATTTTTAGAGCATTTTTAGGTTCACAGTAAAACTGAGGGGAAGATGCAGAGATTTCCCATATATCTCCAGCCCTCACACATACATAGCCCCCCACCAGCCACATCCTCCACCAGCATGGTATCTCTGATCCAATTGATGAACCTATGTTAACACATCTTAATCACCCAAATTCCATAGTTTACATTAGGGTGTATTCTCTGGGCTGGTTTCCATCACTATAACATAAAGAATATTTTCACTGCCCTAGAAATTCTCTGTGCTTTATCTGTTCATCACTCTACCCATTTCTTCTTTTTACTGTCTCCATAGTTTCACCTTTTCTAGAATGTCATATAATTGGAATCATATAGAATGTAGCCTTCTCAGATTGACTTCTTTCACTTAGTAATATGCATTTAGGTTTCCTCCATGTCTTTTCATGCCTTGACAGCTCTTTTCTTTTTAGCACTGAATAATATTCCTTTGTCCATATGAACTGCAGTTTGTTTACCATTCACCTATTGAAGGACCTCTTGGTTGCTTCCAAGTTTTGGCAATTGTGAAAAAAGCTGCTGTAGGGAGTTCCTATTGTGGCTCAGTGGTTAATGAACCTGACCAGTATCCAAGAGGACGTGGGTTCGATCCCTGACCTTGTTCAGTGGGTTAAGTATCCAGCATTGCTGTGACCTGTGATGTAGACCAGCGGTTGTAGTGCCAATTCATCCCCTACCTTAGGAACTTCTATATGCCACATATGCCACAGGTTCAGCCCTAAAAAACAAAAAAGAAAAAAAAAATGCTGTAAACATCTGTGTATAGGTTGTCTGCAGACGTTAAGTTTTCAGGTTTTTTGAATAAATACAAAGAATCTACGTGCTGGATCATATGATGAATGTGTTTATTTTTGTAAGAAACCTCCAAAGTTATTTCCATTTTGCATTCCAAGCAACTATGTATGGGAGTTCCTGTTGCTCCACATCCTCCCTGGGGTGTTTGGTGTTGTCACTGTGACCCCTGCTTTTTGAATCTCTTTCTTAGCTCACCCATTTGTTTCACTGGAGAACACCCTTAAATATGTTTTAAAGGGCATATAACAGGAAAATTTTCTAGATCCTGTTATTACTGAAATGTCTTCATTTCACCCTTGTATTAAATCAATACATTGACTAAGTATAGAATTCTAAAATTAGCTTTTCCTCTGGGATTTGAAGGTGTTTCTCCATTTCATCTAGCACTAATGCTTTCGAGAAGCCTGATGCCATGCTGATTTTTACTTTTCTGTAAGTGACCTGTTTGTCCTCTCAGAGAGCATTTAAAATCTCCAAAATAATGTGTGATTTGAGCTGGGCAGGACAGGAATCAAAGTTTGACTGGCAGAAAAGAGGGAAGATTCTCTAGAACACTAACTGGCACAGAGGTGCATAGGTGGAAATTAACAAGGAGCACTTAGGAGATTTGAGAGTCAGCTTTCAGATCCAACTCTTGCACTTACCAACTGGAGAGGTGTAATACTGGTTACATAACCTGTCAAGTTTTTGTCCCTATTGTAAAATATGGATGTTGTCACCTACCTCCCAAAGTTGTTGGAAAGATAAAAGTAGATAATACATGATTAAAATCATGGGGAAAAAAGTATTCTTTTGATATAAGGTAGGAGAGTTCCATGAAGAGAAAAATAGACCTACCTTTGTTCTAATCTTATCAAAATGCTTTGACAAGCCCTTGTGTGGGTGGATGTGGCACCCACAGGCTGGGTGTTAAGTATGGTGTTCAGGTAGCATTGAGTAAGAGAAGCACTACTCTTCATAAAAAAAGAGTAGTGGAAATATTCAATACTGATGGACAAGGACTAAGAAAGAAAATATCAATGAGTTGGGTCAAATACTACCTGGAGAATGAGTCCAAGAAGACTCTCTTCTTTTCCTTGATTTAAGTTGGATGAAGGAAAGCCTTTGGAGAGAACACAAAAACTGGTGGGACTAAACACTATTCACTGTGTGCTATCAGATATAAACCCCTCTTCTATTCCATTTATGAAATCATTCTTCAATTCTGTGCACTTCAGTAGTATTAACTTTTATGGGAGTTGACTTTTTTCAAGAGCAACTCAAACAGATGGATGAAATAGGTAGCTTCTGAATAATGGGTATAAAGCACTTAGCATAATACTTGGTGCACAACAAAAGCCAAATCTTGTTACTTTTTTTTCTTGTTAATATTACAATAAGAGGTACAGCTGTCATTCCATGCAACCCTGGAAGTGTCATAGAAACAAGAAAACTGCCTTGTGATCCTTGATCTGGTCTCTATGTATGCATCTTTCATATTGAATAATTATAAAACTGAAAGTGAAATCAACTTTGTTGTTTATATTTTTAGATGTTCCCAATCTTAACCTGCAATAGGAAGATAAAAGTAGAAAGAGCCCTGGAACTTTTGCTGCTGTTGCTTTTCAGGGGAGTAGAGGTTAAATAGAAATGAAAAGTTTTTATAGAAGGACACCATCCTAATTCTGACAGTATTTATCTTGCATTCTCAGCAATGTCCTTCTACCTTTGTGCAGCTATTCCAACTTTAGGAGTCCCATCACCATTGCCTATGGTTGCCCACAATTCTCTCTCAATTACAATATCAGATTCTCTTCCAAACTAAACAGTCAAAATCAGGTTGTGAAATGCCTTTCCCATAGCTTGTGCTCAGTAAATACTTTGATATATTTAGAAACAACCAAGAAGTAACTACCTGACTCTTATAAGAGATGAACACACTTGGAGTCCCCTTCATGGATCAGCAATTAACAAACATGCATGACTGGGATCCATGAAGATGTGGGTTCCATCCCTGGCCCTCCTCGGTGGGTTGAGGATTCGGCGTTGCCATGAGCTGTGGTGTAGGTCACAGACACGTTTCCAATCCTGAGTTGCTGCAGCTGTGATGTAGGCCAGCAGCTATAGCTCAGATTCGACCCGTAGCCTGGGAACCTCGTATGCCATGGGTGCAGCCCTAAAAAGTTAAAAAAAAAAAAAAAAAAAAAGGAAAGAAAGAAAGAAATGAACACACTCAAAGAGAGCCTAATGTTTGGTTCATGTTTTCAGAGTGCTGAAACATCTTTCAAGGGATAAAATTTGCTCCTTATGCAGTATTGTTGTTCTAATAGATAACAGGTTCTCAATAATAATAACAACACAAAGAGTGTGGAGGGTTTTTTTTTTGGGGGGGTTAGGGTCTTTTTTTGTCTTTTTGCCTTTTCTAGGGCTGCCTACGCGGCATATGGAGGTTCCCAGGTTAGGGGTCTAATCGGAGCCATAGCCACCAGCCTATGCCAGAGCCACAGCAACGCGGGATCCGAGCCGCATCTGCAACCTACACCATAGGTCACAGCAATGCTGGATCCTTAACCCACTGAGCAAGGCTAGGGATCAAACCCAAAACGTCATGGTTCCTAGTCGGATTCGTTAACCACTGCGCCATGACGGGAACTCCAGAGTGTGGAGTTTAAAACAGGCATCTGAGTCATTATCCCATGCTAATGAGGCCCCCCTTACCGAACATCCCCCCCCAACACACGCACACACACAAGCCATCTGAACCTGTTAAGTTTCTACAGCTTTCTGAAGCCAACATGTGGACTTTCTGTGACTATCATATCAAGAGTTCACGTGGACTGGAATTATTCTCATCCTTAAAGGAGTAGTTTTTGCTTCTGTTCAAATATGTGAACACCTGTAATTATCAGACAAAGTAACATATGCAAAGAGCCCGGATACACAGTAGACATTTCATGACTGTGAGTTTCCTCCATGTTATCCCCCTTGAGAGGAAAACAGTTGTTTCTCAGCTTTATAAAAAACAGACAAAAAGGATGTAGATTTCATCTTTTCCATAATTAACGTTACATTAAAGAAAGAGTTGTGTACTTTGACCAAGAGGAAAAAAATAGGATGGGCCCTTATCCTACATAAAAACTGTAAGCTACGACTTCACTTTAGTCAATAGCACGAATGAAAGGTCCCACTCTGTCAAGAGCACTAAACGAGACACTGTGCTACTTTTCAAAGGAATAAGAACATGTAATTTCTTTCAAAGGGATTGCTAATAAAAAGATAGCTATGATAAAACAAAAATCCAAATAGCTAAAAATACAAAGGGCAAACAAAATCTCATCCACAATGAAATGGGGAATTTTGCCTATGCTTTGTCATGAATTGATGCTAGTCTTTTGTAAGTGACTAGAATGATGTATTTCTTCCAAGGTCTTAATGACAATAATAGTACCATGCCCTCTAAAAGATTTAGTCCAGCAACTGTAAATCAGAAATCTGTACTTTCTTACCTTAGCTACTGATGTTTTGTTTGAACCTAAAGTTAATATATAAGTGGTATGTGTTAACTGAATCCTCAAGTACTCATTTAAAAACGGCATTTTTATATAAATAGATTCATTTTTATTTTCAGCACTAAAAAATAGTCATTTTCTGCTTAGCTTCCTATTTCAGCATCTATAGCACTATTGAACAAGCTTATTAAATTTATCTTTCTGGACTAACTTACTGAGGGCAGAGATTGTGCTTGTCTATTAAAGGTTCCTTATACATTGTCTAAAGTACAGTAGGGGCTCAGTACATTTTGTGGAATGAATAAGTGAATGAATGATGGTGTATTATTTAGAGGAGTATAAATGTCAATGGCATAAGGTAGAGTGTAATCTAAAAGTGAATTGTTAAGAGAGAAAATCTGGTAGAGATCTCTCTCACTCCATGTGGATGGTTCCACTCTGGCATCTTAACTGTCTGGCTGTTAGTTCCTCAGTTCGTAAGATAACAAAAATAAAATAAAATCAGATATCCGGAGAGTTTGGGGCTGGTTTTAGCCTGGGCTTTTACAGATAAAATTTATTTTTACGGTATGAAGAAGAACATTGAATCTCCCCAGAATAACCTGATTCCACCAAAGTTAAATAAAATTGTTCATTTATCCAGGTTTTTGACATACTTCTGTCTTTCTAGACTGTAAGGTAAATCGCCATTTCCCAAAAGCCCCAGTGCTGACTTTAATGATCCTGTCCACGTGACATACTTTTTTTTTTTTTGTTTCATTGCTATTAGTGAATGACAAGTGAAGGATATTCATTTTAACTTGAAAATGTCAGCTATGCACTTTAAGAGATATATTTTTGCAGCTTTTAATGAGGTGGTGTTTCTTTTTGAAAGAAGTACTCATCTCTGATGCGGGTGCCGTGCAGGTTGACAACCGATATTTAATAAGCGATGGTTCTTGTATTAGTCGCAGTTCTCTAAAGAAAATGTCTCAGATTGCTTTTGAAAAACTCTTAGCGTCACTAGCCCAAAGGCAAGATGTGACCTTTTTATTACATAATGAGAATCATTTATTATCTTACAATGTATCTTAAAGTCACAGACAAAATGCCACTTTGATAATTGCTTTCAATTAGCTTTGAGCATAGCATATATTCATAAAATGTCTTCTCTAATTTAGACTTGAATTAGAGAAAATTGCAGACATAATCTACTTTAAGGTTGTCTCATTTAAGGTGATTCGTAGTTTTATTTCAAAGAAATCAAAATGAGTAGTTTTAGAACAGTCTCTCAAAGTGTTTTAAGCAGGCTTTTCAATATTTGATTCCTTTCTATTACCAATTAATTAACAAATTAGAAAGCTAGTTCATCATTTCTGACCTTTTATGCACGTTAACTTTTGACTTTCATTCTTAATGATTGTTTTGAAATTAAGCCTTGCAGTTCGTGTTGAAAGAGAGAAACAATCTGATTAGCAGGGTAAATAAGGCTGGCCTTGATAGCAAGTACATCTTGATGTTAGGCTATAACTGGGATTCTGAATACTATAATGGTGCACTATTTCCTGTCTTAAATAAATAATACATAACTTATGGTTAATAAATTACACTAGATAATCATGCGGCATGAACAAGGAATTTGGGGGTGTTATTACAAGTGAGGTTAGAGGTAACGCGATACTTAAAATGTAATTTCAATTAAATTTCATTTCTTGTTAGCACCCTGAGCATCGGAATATGGTTTAAATGCGTACTCTTATCTTCCTTAAAAATATTTTTAAAATAATAGAAACTCTAGAACTATGATTTATACTTGTGTTTCGGTTACTCGTGGGATATTATTAACCTTAACAGATTCTCAAAAGTTGGTATCTGGAACTATTTCTACCCTCTTTCTCTTTTTTTTTTTTCCCTAGATAAAAATTATACACAAGAATCAAGCCCCAATGCTGATGGGCCCTCCTCCAAAAACGGGGTTGTTCTGCTCTCTCGTCAAAAGAACAAGAAACCGAAGCAAGGAATAATCCTGTATCATTTCATTCTTAGAGATCTAATTAGCATAATTGGGCCATGGAACACTTATGCTGGAAATCTTTCAACTATTTCAAGTCTTCTGCTCATGCAAAATCATGGAATTGGTTTAACAGTTTTTGTTACCAAGCTAATGTAAAATCCAGCTATAAGAAAATTTATTGTCTCAGTCTTCAATAGGCATCTCTGCATGAAGAAAGCAGAAGTTTACATGAAGTGATACTGCATATTTTTGTTGCATGCATTCCCATAGATTTTTATGTTCCCTACCCATTATTTCCCCAACTTACATTTACTAACCTGTAAGAAAAATCTGTACAACATAAAAAAAAGGAAATACCATGGGAAATGTGATTCCCATTATTAATAAGCACTAATTAATAATGCTACAATGATCATAAATACGGATTGCTACACTTTTCCCACTTAGAATCGAACAATATATCAATGATCTCTGACCTTTGACTTGAGGAGAAACTTGTAATTGAAAGATTTTATTAAATAGTTGTCTACTTGCTGTATCTAAATAGTTTTTCTTCAACATCTTAATGCTTCTGAGTGGAATTTAAAATATCAGGTATAAAGTTTCTTGTGATAAAAAATAGGAAGTGGTTTTTATTTTGTTTAGTTCTGTTTTTAATTCCAGACATAAGTGAAAACATGTTACTTGGCAGCAAAGTGTGTTAATATGGCAAGCCTTATTCCTTCCTGCATGTGAATCTAGAAAAAAATTCTTAATCACAACAGTAACCAAATAGATGTTTGAAACTATGTGCCTAACAAACTGTGTTTCCCACCAAAGATTCAGAAAAAAAAAAAAAAAAAGATGCTTGAGAGAAATGGGCTAATGCGTAATTAAGTAAGCATTGTGGAGAAAATTTATGGTTTTCATGATTAATTTGGGGGATGACTAAAACTCTGGAAGAGAATGAATTACACATTAACTATTAATTAAAATTCCTACCTTTCGCAGACAATAAGCCATACAACACAATCCAAGCTCAATAGCTGATTTCTTCCTTTTTTGGTTATTAATAAATATGTGTGTGATTTTTAACAGATCAGTTAAATACACTTGAGAAAGTAAATGATTGTATCAGTTCCGTTCTAGTATAAATTGATACCTGTAATAATATGGAGCGCACTGAAGCCAATCATGCATGTAATTAGTGCCCTCTCCCTCACCTACTCCACTACCCACTCTGTGACATTTCAAATATTTATTTGGAAATAATGGCCTGGATTGTTAAGTTTTTCATGACATAATTAGTTTCTCTGATTGTTTGAAGAAATCATTGAATAGTATTTTTTAAATGTTTCATTAAGCCTATGATGTGAAATGAAATGCTATTCTGGGCAGTCTTGATATTGTTCATTCATAATGACCTGCATCTCATCATTGCATGTTTTATGTTTTCAGACATGCCATAAGGAAAACGAGTGCTTGAAATGCATGATTTATTAGTTTATCTCTCCACTCTGCATTAAACTACTCATGATTTATCAGTTCTATTTTTCTATTGATTCATTTATCTTTGAATAACAAATAGCATTTAGTGATTCTGTTGAACATAATCCTGTGCATGGATTTATGGATTTCCAGTGAAGTCGCTATAATTTTAGTTCTTTGATTTGTAAACTCAGCTCACTGTGGTTATATCAAATAGCTACTCTCAAGCAGTGTGCTATAATGGAAGATTATGTATAAAGCGTATTTTTTTAGTGTTCCAGGAACATCGGATGGTAAATATCAATCAACAATAAGTTTAATTGCTTTGAAAATAAAAGCTTTTGAATAAATTAGGACATAATTTAGCATTCTCGGGAAAATTATCATTACAATTGCAAATGTAGCACAGCAATCACTTGCCCCAGTATAATAAAGAAGTTATTTGGCAGAGCAGTAATCTAGACCAAAAGAAATCTCAAGGTAGTAACAACTGCATTACTGACATAATGTTACATAACACACACATTGATTTTGTGTATCTATGGTTACAGGTAATAAATATTTTTACATAAATTGACAAAATTTTCTATGATGGGCAGGCAGGCTTTGTGTCAAAAACATATTCTGAAGCCACAAATTATTTTGTGCTCATTACAACATACAATTATTTCTTGGCTAGCTTTTATGGTATATAGTTTGAAGGCAGCAACAGTTTGTGAATCAATCTGTGCAGTGAAAAGCTGTTGAATAGACAGTGAGATGAGAGAAATCAAACAACCTGCCTATAAGACTTCAGTAATTGAGATAATGGGATGTAGCTTTACTTCAGTGTAGCGATATAGCGATAATTAGTGATAATCGTAGTTAGATTTTCAGTTAGTAGGATTCACTGGTACCAATAATAAATGTTCAAATAGGAATCAAATCTACTTTCCCCCACTCATTTTCTAAAGATACTGACTAGTTTGCCCTTCAAGTACACTACCCTTGGGACTTGGAAAGTAGTTTTAAAAACTTCCTTTGATATCAGAGGAGGTATTCACCCCATTTTAATGACAGCTACAAGTGAAAAAAATATATTTTAAGAAAAATTTCAAACTGAAAGCTCTATGGTAGATAGAAATATTAAATACCAAATGTTAACTTTGTAATCTGGAAACTCTTCTTATGTGTGTATGGGGAGTGTTTGTGTTCTGGAGCAACCTCTTTTCAGTATAGTTGCATAAAGGTTTAAGTGGATGAAGCTCTTAGGTAAAAATTAAACTGAGATTGTAAGGGTCAGAGGTAAAGGGGAAAAGAGATAGCACTTTGCTAAACATTGTCATACACTGAGTGGATAAATAGAGATAGATTCCAAAGGAAACCTGGATAACCGTGCTTCTAACAGAAGAGGAGATGTGTGTGAAGAACCAAGAATTTTAAAGGTCATAACCACTTACATGCATATACCATGTGTCTCTGATGCTAAGAGTGCTGGTCAGTTTATTGTGGAAGAAGAACATATTTTGTAGAAAATGAAGAAAATAGAATTTTTAAGCAGTTTTCTTTTTTAAAGATTACGTGATTATAGCCAGGATAAAGCAAAATACTCAGATATTTAGTGTATTCTACTGTAGGGGAAAATTTATATCCAATGAGAATAAATGAATGGCATATATACTTTTGCATTTTGTTCTTTTTTCCTCATTTCAGGGGATGGGAAGCAATTGCAGTTTTCAAGGAAGAATCTTTTTTGAATCTCAGACTGCATTCTATTTGAATGAGACAAAACTTTTAAATGGCCACATTCCTTTTTTGTGTCAGGTAATTCACTTTTAATTGGTAATAAAAAGGAAAATGTACCTTTCTTGACACATATAACCCCCAAAGAGCTATTCAAATACAGTATATATACTCTAAATTAAAATATTAAGCTCTTGTAATATATATTGAGAATGTAAAATTTAAATAAACTAATAAAAACTTGCAAAGGAGCTTTTATTTTGTGAAATGTAGAAATTACCCCTTCAATCTCTTACTTTAAGTGTATTCTGTTTAAATAAAATTTGAATAAACATATTTAAAGGAGTCTATATGTCCTTATTGTGTTTAAAAACATGGAATTCATTTAATTATACTATCTTTTTTGTTTGTTTGTTTGTTTTGTTTTTTGTCTTTTTTCCATTTCCAGGCCTGCTCTCTCAGCACATGGAGGTTCGCAGGCTACAGGTCTAATCAGAGCTGTAGCTTCCGGCCTACGCCAGAGCCACAGCAACTCGGGATCCGAGCCACATCTGCAACCTACACCACAGCTCGCAGCAATGCCAGATCCCTAACCCACTGAGCAAGGCCAGGGATCGAACCCTCAACCTCATGGTTCCTAGTCTGATTCGCTAACCACTGAACCACAACGGGAACTCCTAATTATACAATCTTAATTATTTTCTAAAAAAGTGTTATACACAGTATCCTGCTTTTTAAAATAAAAATGTTAACCATGCAGTCATATGGTTAACAGATTTTGTCTTTTTACCCAAATTTTGTCCATAGGTGAACTCTCCAAGTAATTGACAGTCTAGCCCAGTGACTATCCACTGGGGGTTCTAGACAGACCACCTGTATTTTGTGAGAGAGGAAGGAGCCTGGATATTTGAGTACTGAGTTGGGTGTCATTGAGGATAGAATCGTTTATGGTGCTTTAGCCCCAAGTTGCTGCTGAACATTATTCCACCAATTCAGAGATTCCAGGAATGCCAGCAAACCAGATGGTAGAATCGTGAGGACTGAAAGAATAGAGTGAGGGTTCTATGAGGCCTTACACTGAATTTTCTGGATGAACTTGATTTCTAATTTTATTTTGTGTAACAGACCTTAGCAGGTATCTCATAGGTACAAGATAGTCTACAATGGAGCTATAGAAATTAAACTTTTTTTTTTTAAATGATGCAATCTCTTCTCTAAGTATCTTTTCATCTATTGGGAGAGTTAAGTAAATTAATGACCAAGGTAAGAAGCAAGGTAAGTCAAATATATATTTAAGTGAGAAAATATGATTTTGTTGAAAGAATTTTAAAAATCCTCTAGAGAAAATAAATCTGCAAATGGCTTTTCAGGACACCTAGACTTTGACTTGAAGATAGAAATAGAAGGAACTCCTGAATCAAAAATGACCTAGGGCATAGGGATAGAAAGAAGTGATGTCCTGGATGCTCCATTGCCTCAATCCATAAAAAGATTAGGGAATTTATACATTAGGCATTTAATTTCTACTTAAAATTATTAGGAAGGAGGAAAAGAAGAGGTATAAGAAGAGGGGAAAAAAATGAAGTAATGAAGAGAGAATATAAACAAACCTCCAAATTAGAATTAAGTGACTGTCAGAAGTAAGTTTGCATTCCAGAAGAAAGAAATAACTCCCAAGGAGAGTGGCTTAGAAAACCTCAAAGTAATATCTTGATATTCTACATTTTCAGAGAGTTTTGATGGCAAAGTATTTTAATAATGAAGTAATTTTCTAAACTCTCTAAAACTTAACAGAAAAATAAAGTAGTAGAAAATACTAATTGTAAAATGTGTTAATGCTAAAAGTATAAAAATTAAATATTAAAAAACCCACATAAAATAACAAGCCAAAAATTCATAATAAAATAATAGGCTAGAATAATGGAAAAATCCCTAATAGAATAGTCTAACATCCTACAAATGGAAGCAGAGCCGTAGCAGGTCCCAAAGTCTCTCTTATTCCATTTTTTCTATCCAAACATCCAGTTGATCTCAGAAAAAACATTGCTGATTAAAGTTGTGTCAATAGTACTAAAATTATGAGAGACTTTATAGCATGTTGTTGAAAAATAGAAAACCCTCAAGGGTTTGTTCACCTCATTTTGGAGGGATTTCTGGAATCACCCTGGTATTTAGTTTTTCGGGTGAATGTTGTTTATGTTCCTTTACGACTTGCTCCCCTCTGCTAAAGTTCTTATACTCTGTATTTTAAATGGTTACTTCTTTGATTCTCTCATTAAACTTGAGTCATTTGAAAGCCAGTCTTGAGTCCTAGTCACTACTCTTCCCCTGGGGCCTTCCCATATATTAGATTATCAATTAATCCTTTTTTTTTTTTTTTGGCCACGCCCAAGGCATGAGGAAGTTGCCAGGCCAGGGATCAAACCTGAGCCACAGCAGTGACAATGCAGAATCCTTTAACAGCTAGGACAGTGGGAACTCTGTTATCTTTAAATACATAAATAACAGACACCCACCTAGCCAACTCCCTAGTCACCATAAAATGTACTTCTTGTTTCACAAGAAAAAATATAAAAAGAAAAGGAAAATATAGTCTATATTTGGTAAATCATAAAAATTGAAATCAGTACCACAAAAGAAGTATTTTATTATCCTTTAAAAACTTTGTCTGAATAAGCTTACACTTCCTCCTAATGGCCTTCTCATCTCTTGTCACTCTGCCCTGCTCGGTAGTACATTTCCAACTTTTCGGTGAATTCAATAGCCAATAGGACACCTCAATTCACAGGTGGGTATTATTGGGCCAGCACAAGGGCTGCATGCCTGTGCCGATAGTGGGCCTAGTGGGCAGCTGTCTTCTGTTTTCCAAGAAATTCTGGGGAGATGGTAGAGGCAGAATAAGGGCCCGCCCCCAAAATGTCCACATTCTAATCTTTGAAGCCTGTGACTATGTTATGTTTCATGGCAATAGGGAATTACAGTTTTGGGTTAAGGATGTAAATCAGCTGATTTTAAGATGATAGTATTTTGAATAAGCCAGGTGAGCCCAGTGTAATCTCAAGCGTCCTTTAAAGTGGAAGAGGGAGGCAGAAGAGGTCAGCGTTGAAGAGGGATTTGAAGGTGCTGTGCTGCTGCCTTTGAATCCGGCAGAAGGGTGATTACAAGTCAAGGAAGGTGGGCACATCTAGATGCTGCAAAAGGCAAGGAAATAGATTTTTCTCTGCAACCTCTGGAAGGAACACAACGCTTTGACTTCAGCCCTCTGAGACCCGTTTTGGACTTGCGACTTGCAGCACTGTGAGATTGCTTGAAGCCACCAAATTAGAGGTAATGTGTTAAAGCAACAATAGGAAACTAAAATAAGGAGTAGGCAAGTAAAATGACCATGTTCAGAGCTGTTGCTACATATTGATGTCTTTTAAGATAGAGTAAGAATTCTCTGACTTTAATCCTTAATATATTTGAATCGCTTAATCCTCACTTAAATGCATTTGGGCTCCCAGAATTCAGTATGCATGTCTCGTCTTGGACCTTGTGTAGATAAATTGATGAGAGAAGGTAAGAAAGGAAGAGAGATTTTATTTCCCAGTTCTTTGTTTTTGAGTGATGCCACTAGAGCAAGAAAAAAGTGAAAATATAAAAGCGTCTGTTCTAATGAGACCTATTTTGCTGAAGACAATGATCTAAATTTCTTCTGGTGATATACTTAATCCTGGCTTTAGTTATTTGATAGTTTGTGATATAATAATATTTCCCTCTTTTCGGGACACTTAAGACAATTTCTACTTTTTGCCTGTAGAAGTAAGAAAATAATAAAAGGTGGCTGTAAATGAGAGGTTTAGAGTACTTCTCTCCAGTTAAATTATTTGTTATGTCTGCCCTACATTTTCCTGCACATTCACTTGGCAAGTTCAGCTTCAACGGGAGCAATAGCTGAACAGAGTTGGTAATGAACTGGCTCCTATGCTCTGGGTCAGAGCCCTACTTTTGCTTTTGGATTGCTATCCCAGTTTGAAGCTTTTGAAGAGTATGCTTGGCAAATGCTAATCAATTCAAACTGGTTTACATTTAAATTATTAGGTGTTTGGAGGGAACAGTAAAATACTTTGCAAATATTTTACAGTGTCAAAGACTTTATGGGCCTCTTAACTTATTCATAGATCAGAATTTCCCAAGTCAAAGGAAAGTTGCCAGCTAGATGAAAACTTAGCAAAGCTTTACCTTGAGTCCTTTTCCTATGTCCCGGCCTTTACTATTGTGAGTTTTACACATAGCTATTATTTACCACTCACATACATGAGAGAAATGGATCAAATTAGTGGTCTTTTTGATACAGTTCAGTGACAAAGATTCTCTCCTTGAACTTCAGGCCCCCCTGAACTCTTCCAGCTAGACCTCAACTTTTGGACTTCTTTGTCTTTGCATTGTCTAGGTGTAGCAAGAATCTTGCTAATTCAATTTAGCTGGATTTTGCAGCCTCCAAATCTGATCACTTATGATATCTAATTAGGTTCCTTAGCCCCCAGCTTCCCCCACGTGACATCTGATTACCCTGCCTGTCTTCAACAAGAATGTCCCCTTGCCCTGGATGTTGTTTCTTAGTAATTTTCCATCACTAATACTGGTCCTTAGCTATAAATTCCATTTGCCCATGCTGGCTTTACAGTTGAGTCCAGTCTCTCTCCCCTGTTGTAAAATTCTATGAGCCAGCCAAACTTCAGCTTTACTCTGCAGGCAAGCAGACCCATCGACTAACACTGGATTTTGGTCAAGGCAAGTACAGCATTTATTGCAGGGCACCAAGCAAGGAGTCAAGGAAGCTAGTGCTCAAAAGGCCTGAACTCCCTGATGGCTTTTAGGAAAAGATCTTTAACAAGGTGCGAGAGGAGGTTACAGGGTTTAGGATCAGCTCTTGGGCATTCTTACTGATTGGTGGTAAGGTAATTGGAAGTCTGACATCATCAACTCTCTGGTTGCAAGAGGTCTGAGGTCTCTGTGCTGGTGGTTAGCATGCAATTAACTTCTTCCACCTGTGGGGGTTTCAGTATCTGCAAAACACCTCAAAGGACATGGCTCAGAATGTTATCTATAGCCCTTGAGGAGGAGCTAAAAGCTCCTGACTTTGTTTAAAGGCTAAACTATTACTGTTTTGTCTTGCTTGACTCTTTCTGCATTTTCTCACTTCTCTAATTAAATTTATTCTTTGGAACTTGGAGAAGGTCTAGGAGGCTAAGGTTTTTCTACAAAGAAGAAGCTGATAGAGAGCACAGATGGGGGAAGTCTGTCTCTGGAAGACCTCACAGGGTCCTTTTGCCTTACAATTCCTATGTCTATCCTGATAGCCCTCCCCTAGTAAAGTCTTCCTTACCTTGCTTTAACAAGTGTCAGGGAACACTTTTTCTTTAACATTAGTCTTTGGTATAATGACAGTACATTATCAGAGTGTAAGGACTGTCTCACAGTACCAGTCATATAAAGTAATATTCGCTGATGGAAATTCATCTTGCATTCCAACTGATAGAGATTAAATACAATCAAAAAATAATTTTTAAAAATCAGAATGTAGAAATATTGTTATTGCCGTGCAGAGATTTAAGAAATTAATGATTTGCAGTTCCATAGTACAGGGAAGTTGTAAAAGGATCCCCCCAAAGCCTACCTGAGTTTACCTGCAGCTCTAGAAAGTCCTCTACACACTGACCATCCTCTGCCTGAGAACACTCTCCTGCAAGGAGGCAAATGTGCTGAGGCATGCCTAGGCTCTACCCAGAAGCACAGCCTAGTAATAACACCAAGCTCAACTTTCAACCAACTGGGGATGGGAGTCCACGATAAATGTCCCAGCCTTCCTTGTTCTTAGAGGGCTGACGGTTCAGAGGTGTGGTTTCTGAGAGGCTTGTCAGAGGGACTGATTGCCAGTTGTCCACAGCAGTAGTCCCCTCACCAAAGTTCCCTTCATTAGCTTATCTTGGGCTTCTTATCCCTGTTTTCACTTTTGCTTCCTGGCATTAATCTTCCAAATAAATGACTAACACCCAATCTCAAGCTCTTCTTTGGAGGAAGCTTTGAACTCAAAGACAATATTAATGTCCCACTTAAGTTTGCTGCTTTTGGAAAGAGAATTATATATATCAAAGGTTAAGGGAAAGAGGCCACAGGGAAGGGTGTTAAATGATAAACTGAGGCATGTTAGAAATAGTTAAGTATTTATTTGAGCAAAAACCAATTCAAATTGGGCAGCATTGAATTTAGCAGATAGAATGGAGCTCTGAGGTGTTGAACAAAATGGAATACTTGCATAGACAGAAGGGAGCAGGTACAAAGTCAAAAAAAGCTGAGTGGTTATTGCAAGGTTATTAAGGCAAAAAAGCTGAGAGTTAGTGTAAGGTTACTTACCCTGAGTGAATGGCAGATATTTAACTAGTGCTGATGGGGTGATTCTTGATTGACTGGTTTGAGAATCCATTTCTGTGAGAGCTGAAACTACATTTAAGTCTCTATTTGGTGATGAGAAGCTTAACATAAGCAACTCCATTTGGGGCCTGTTTATGTTTTTAAACAAAGGTAACATAAGGAGTGTAGCCTACTGGGTAAAGCTTTTAAGTGGGAATTGGGTAAAGATGAAAACTGTGTTCAACAAACATACACCTGGTTGATAGAGGACTGTAGCCACTTAGGGCAAAGTGCATTGTTACCAAATGAGGAAACTACACTGGTACTGCCTTTTCATACCATCTTCCAAGAGAAGTGGCAAACTAAGATTTTTATATGCAGGCTTTTGTATACAAAATGCTGTGGCTAACAAACTAAGCAAAAACACATCTATAAATTTTGTTCAGCCCATGGGCTCTTAAGTACTCACTACCTTTTACTTAAGGATTTTTTTCCCTTTGAAAAATGTCAATTGTGTAGTCAGAGGAACTGTTTGTCTACTTCATAATAAGACTCAATACTGTGTAATCCTCAATTTCTCTGCTGAGAAATCTGATCAGTTTTGTCATGGTTTCAACTGAGATTAAATATGCCAAAACTCTTGAACAAATTTAATACATGCCTTTTAAATGCCTCTGGGTCAGGAAGCATCTGTGACTTAAGTCCACTGTCCTCATGTGAGTTATATTCTAACTGAAAGGGCCATTAAACAATCTACAGGCCATTTCAAATGGCAATATCCAGAAGTTATAATTAAAAACTTTCATGAGGCTGTACTAGGGGAACTTAAAAGCAAGTATTTTGGAGTTCCCGTCGTGGCGCAGTGGTTAACGAATCCAACTAGGAACCATGAGGTTGCGGATTTGGTCCCTGCCCTTGCTCAGTGGGTTAATGATCCGGCGTTGCCTTGAGCTGTGGTGTAGGTTGCAGACGCGGCTCAGATCCTGCGTTGCTGTGGCTGTGGTGTAGGCCAGTGGCTACAGCTCCGATTCGACCCTTAGCCTGGGAACCTCCACATGCCGTGGGAGCGACCCAAAGAAATAGCAAAAAGACAAAAAAAAAAAAGCAAGTATTTTATAAGATATAATAACTTTCATATATTATTAATGAGTTTGGGATATTTTTTATTCTTTACTCAGTTTTCCTAAAATTTTATTGACTCTTACGTTCACCCAGGGCTTGTCTAAAAGGACCTTACATACTAAAAAGAAAGGGACAAAAAAATTATTATGGCAGATTTTTGTTGATACTATATGATGTTCCTATTTTTAGCTATTGGTTGAAGATAAATCTCCTTATGTTCATACAGCCAAAAACTAGGAATTGAATATAGGCTTTTGACTCTCTACAAAGTATTTTTTTCACTACTCACTGCCTCCATGCCTTTAAGGTAGGGTAGTAATGTGCAAGGAATGAATGAATATCTTGGGAATATTACATTTACCTAGGATTTGGGGAAAAAAATTTTATGTAAAAACCAACACAAATAGCACATACATGTATAAGTTGGAACAATATTAAAATGAAACTTCACCATGCTGTATAGTAGAAAAGAAAAATGTATTGGGAAAATTTAAAAAAATTAAAATTAAAAAAATAAAATAAAATGAAATCTTAAGTTTACAATAGGTCCCTTAAAATACTCCCCAAAAGTTCCCTAGTTTATGCAGTCAGAACTTTGAAAAATACTCTGGGAAAAGCATGACCCTCAGGCAAATCTTGACAAACAGCTAGATCTTATTTCTAAGCAGCAGACCTACTGGTAAATCTATTTGGATGTTCCACAGACATCACAGACACAACTATGCTTGAATCTTACCACATTTTCATATGACAACCTTTTCTCCTCTCTGTATTTGATTTTTCACTTAATGGAAATGGATGACCATTCCTTCATACCTCATCAGTCATCCATTCTTTTCAGTTTTGTTCAAATCTTTTCATTCATTCTTCTCCTTCTATTCCCACTGCTGTTGTCTAACTTTCAGTCCTTAAGAAATAAGTTCTCATTTGAACTTTTTTGCAGTAATTACCTAAGTTAGCTCCCTGCTTTCCCTTTGTTCTGCTTTCAATGATCCTACCACATGATGGAAGAGTTATTTCTAGACTACCAACATTTGGGGGTTCCCTTCATGGCTCAGCAGTTAACAAACACGACTAGGACCCATCAGGACATGGGTTTGATCTCTGGCCTCACTCAGTGGGTTAAGGATCTGGCACTGCCTTGAGCTGTGGTATTGATCGCAGACATGGCTTGGATCCTGTGTGGCTGTGGTATAAGCAGGCGGCCATTGCTCTGATTCGACCCCTAGCCTGGGAACTTCCACATGCCACAGGTGTGGCCCTAAAAAAAAAAAGCAAAAATAAATAAATAAAACAGCAATATTATTCTAACACCTAACATTGACTGTATACTGAATAAAGTTAATTTTTTTTCATATAAATGGGAATAGCTTCAGGGTTCTTAGATGGCAATGTCATTCTCCTGCGTTAGAATAAGCTATTTTGACTGGAGGAAAGAACAGAAATAATAGAAATACACAGCATTCATCTTACCAAATCACAGTCCAGTGCTAGCTAGCTGCATGAGGTGTGTGATAAGGATGACCGAACCTTATCCGCCACATGGATAGGAAAGCGTGGAGTAATAGCTGACCTAGAACACTTCCAGCACAACTCAGAGCTCTCCAAGCAATCCCAAGGTCTCTCCCTTCATGTTTCCTTTACCCTCTAACATCTTTTCAATCTTAGAAAATGCGGAGCTTTTAATATTTTACTGTTTATTAGAGAATTGGTTGAGAGATTGCAAGCTTGTTTCACTGCCTCTAGTCATTAAACACATTGTGACTTATAATGGAATTGGTGCTAGAAATAATGGACAAAATAGGAGTTTAAAGCACTTAGCATCTGTAGAGAGCTGCAGATGGGCTAAACAATATTTTCAAAATGTTTATACATATTTGTAACTTTTACTATGCTCTATAGTAACTGCATGCTGAGAGCTCAGTTCTCACATCCATGAGGAATAAGTTGGGTTTTGCCTTGTAATATTTTAGATTACCTTAACAGATGCAGTTCTAAATATCTGGCATTTATTTTAAAGTTGTTAAAGCAAAGGTAACTTTTTTTTCTTGTTCTCAATATGTGTATTCTCCCTTTTAGAGATTTTTTTTTTTTAACAGAAAGAGGCAAAGTTTGTCTAACTCACACTTATTCACACACATAACACACGCCACTTCACACAAAATTGGCAAAGTCAATTTAATTGAAGAATGTGATAATCAGGTATAGCCTATATTAATTTCAAGTGCATTCAACTATATAGTATAGAAAGGAATTTAAAATAATGGAAACTTCTCATTCAGTTATTAATTTGTTGTTTATTTTCATACAAGAACATGCAGGCAAAATAGAAGTTCCCTTTCATTCATGCACCTGGAAGATCAGTGATGATCTTTCAGTAAAAAAATAATTTTGTTACTTGATAAATGCATAAGCTAAGGTTTCTAAATGATCCTTTGGTTTTAAGCAACTTCCACGTTTGCTGCTAAACACACAGTATTAACAATGAAAAACAATGACATTTATAAACTAAAGAATGACATTTATAAATTCAAAAATACACAACTCTTTAGATCTAATATTGATTTTATCCTCCTCATTTATAACTGCTCTTAAACAGAAAATTTCCGTCAGCTTTAAAGACAGGGTGATAGGCATTTGAAAGTAGAAAACAATAACATCAAATACTGCTTCCTAGTTTCTAGTCCATATATTTTTGGAAAAGCATAATGTCTTATTTTATAGCTATTAAATTGTTAGAAATTACCATTTCATTTTAGAGCTATTTTGGAATTTTACTTCTTTGAATTTAAAAAATAATTTTTAAGATCTCATTTTAATTTTTTCTGAGTCTTGGGATATGTACTTTAGATATGTAAACAGAATTTTCATTCTCTGTGTCTTTATCTGGACAAAAGTATCATTTAATTTCATTTTACTTTTAATTCTCTAAGCTAGTCCAAGTAAAACTTTGTACATTTTAGAATCAAAAAATATTTAGACCTGTAAGAACCCCTCATTAAACATATTTTGAAAAAATGTGCCTAAATAGCTTAAATTCGTAGACTACATTCTCACAGTTATCTAGGAACAAAATAGCCACATAAGGAATTCCCGCTGTGGCTCAGCCTTAAGAACCTGACATAGACTCCATGAGGATGCAGGTTCAATCTCTGACCTCACTCAGAAGGTTAAGGATCTAGGCTTGCTGCAAGCTGCAGTGTAGTTTGCAGATGTGGCTCAGATCCAATGTTGCCATGGCTGTGGTATAGGCTGGCACCTGCAGCTCCAATTCGACCCCTAGCCTGGGAATTTCCATACGCCACAGGTGCAGCCATAAAAAGAAGGAAAATAAAAAATAAATTTAAAATGAAAAATAATAACACCCACCTATTCCAAAACTACTCCCATCTCTACAAATAGTTCAAATTGTTTAAAAAAAAAATGTGAAACAATAAAACGAATCCTAGTCAAGTCTGCATTATCCAATAAAGTAAAAGCATATGGTAAAACAGTTATTTCTAAAACATTTGGTTTTGGAGATTGCTGTTTAATTTTAGAGGCAATTTGTATAATTATGTTTTATTAGCAAATATTAAAATTACTTTGCTTCTCCTGAATAAACAATGCCTGATAATAGGGATAAATGAGGCATGGGGTTGACAAAAGTTGGCAAGGATTTTCAGAATAATATGTCTTAGATAAAATGCAAAACCCCAAATCAGGTAGTTGAAAGTCAAAATTGTAATAACTCAAAATAATAACCACAAAAGAACCTAATATGCACATGCTTATATTAAATATTAGGATTATTTATTTTAAAAGTATAGGCTTCCAGATTCTTTGGAGATTTTTTTTTTTATTTAGAAAATTTGATTAAGAAACCTTACAACCAGGTATGGTATTATCTAGTCAAAAATATAAAAATAAAGTTATAAGTTATTAGGTTTTTTTTTTTTTGTCTTTTGTCTTTTTTAGGGCCACACCGCGGCATATGGAGGTTCCCAGGCTAGGCATCTAATTGGAGCTGTTGATGCCGGCCTACACCAGAGCCACAGCAACACAGGATCCGAGCCGCATCTGAGACCTACACCCCAGCTCATGGCAATGCTGGATCCTTAACCCCCTGAGTGAGGCCAGGGATCGAACCTGCAACCTCATGGTTCCTAGTTGGATTAGTTTCTGCTGCACCACGATGGGAATTCCACAAAAGTATTAGATTTTTAAATAAAGGAATATATTCTTCCTTATTTTAAATATGTTTTTAAAAAAATTGATCTGAAGCAGGTTTTACCAATAAAATAGAGATCTTAATTTAACACTTGCAAGAGAAAATACCTCATAGATTTTGTAATATACTCACTTTTAGCTTCTCTGTACTAACGTAACATGGATTGTATGTAAACTAAGGTCAACAGTCATTTACAAGGCTTGTTGTCAACTTTTGGTTTGCATGGAAATGACAGGAAAGTGTCTCTCCTCTCTTAGACCATGTCCTATGCTTGCATGGTCACACATCCCCTATTCCACTTTTCTGTTCATGGTGTCTGGATCACTTGCTAGGGATCTTTCAGTGGGGTAGCTATTGCATTTTTGACCTTCTCTATCAAGTTAGGTTTCAAATATTGTCATTTATCATTTATTTTATATTTGCTCATGTTTTTTCATTTCCTGTCAGCACAGAAACCAAGCCAAACCTCCGTCAGGTGCAGGAATCACCAGGGCCTTGTAGTGTTAGGAGAAGGAGATGGGGAGCTGGCACAGAGAGAGGCCAAGATGATGAGTCTTGGCCTGTGCAATTGCGCTGTTGTTTGTTTCAGCCACTGAAGGGTACCAACAAGCTCCTGGAGGCGATACCTGGACTGGTGCAGATTTCTGAGCACTATGGGAGTGCTCCCCAAACACAGGTTCTAAACCTGTGTTGCTTTTCCTTAATTCACTGTGTTTGGCCATTTTCCCCTAAAGTAAAACACCATGCAACATTTGTTTTGTTGTGATGGGCTTCCTCCTCCAGGTAAAAATTGTGTTCATACCAACTACTCCTTCACTACTGCTTAGCCCTTTCTCTTAACATAAGTACTAGATGAGATTCTACCTTTCCTCACAGCTATTTTATTTAGGAGTGAGATTTCCTTTTCCTGCCAGTAGGTCTTTCTGAAAACATCCTGTTCTACTCCAGTCTCTTTACCGTTAAATCTCAGAGAGCGAGAAGTGGAGATTTCTGTCTAATCTCCCACAATTAGGCCTGACGGTTCCTTCTTTTTCTACTGAGTCTAGTAAGTAACCTCAGGAAATCAGTCATGATAAAGTCATAAGAGGTTCTATCCTACTATTTTGCAGGTTTCCTATACCCTAGCTCCTCCTTGTCACAATTCCATAATGTATATCTACTTATCTGCAGCGTGTACATATCTTGGAGTGTGCGTATATACATGTATACATTCATGCATGTATACAATCATAAATACTGCTTGATCAAGGGAGCATCTTTTATTCCAATATGTGTATACTCTTCTGGCCTTGGTGAAGACTGTAAATTTAGGAAAACTTCTCTTTCTTCACTGCTTCTCATCTTCTTTCAGGGTCTCCTTTTCAATGCCAACTATAAATGGTTGCATTTGACCAAAAACTCTTAACATTTTCCACTAAAGCAGAACTTACTAGTCTCCAGGATCAAGAAAGTGATAACACATACACAAGAAAATGGGAGTTACTGTCATGGTTCAGTGGAAATGAATCTCTCTAGTATCCATGATGATGCAGGTCCAATCCCCAGCCTTACTCAGTGGGTTAAGGATCTGGCATTGTTGTGAGCTGTGGTGTAGGTCACAGACACAGCTCAGATCTGGCATTGCTGTGGCTGTGGCATAGGCCAGTGGCTACAGCTCTGATTCCACCCATTTCCTGGAAACCTCCATGTGCCACGGGTGCAGACCAAAAAAAAAAAGAAGACAAAAAAAAAAAGAAAGAAAGAAATAGATAACACATTCCATGTCTGCAGGGAATATTTATAACCAGATCTTACATATTTAGGGATTGAGTTTTTACAGAGTACTTCCTTTGAGAAACATCCTCGGGTAGCAAAAAGCTCTCTGGGTTTACAGTCATCCTGACACAATTCCAAATTCCTGAGCAAAAGAAAATGATGAGAGAAAGAAAAGAAGGTACCAAATAAGAAACTGAAGACAAATGAGAAAAGGAAACTTGTGCTCTGGTTATTATTGTATTTGGACTCTATCATTTGGAAACTAAATTGCATGATAGGGTATTTATAACTACAAAAGTTTGCCATGTACTTGAGCAGTATAAATAATAAATATTGAATATTTAAGAAGGTGGGCATAGTGAAATTTTAAGGAAAATTTCGGGAAAATATATAATGATTTCAATGTTTAAAATCTTTGCTGCGTAACACATCAGATGTCATTGGAAGCAAATGCCAATGAAATTTCTCACTGCTGACTTTAATACAAGGAAGCATCATCTGTGACCATTTCCTTCCATGAAAAAGAGGCTGACTAGGTCCTTGGGTTTCAAGTTCATGGTTTCTAAAATGGAATCCACAAATAGAAGCCAATTTAAATAAAAATTCTTGAAGTAGTAAAAGAAACTGCTTTAAAAGTAAGGATAATGACTGTTATTTCATAGAGCAGATTGAAATGCCTTACACGGACTTTTCTAGTAAGTGGCCTGAGGTGACCTCTAAAAATGGTCCACTATTCACTTGACTCAGAAAACCCCACACAGTCATGCAAATCAGAGATTCAAATCTTCGTGTTCACATTAAGAAGTCTTATGACACTGCCCAGGCCGTTAAGGATATGCATATTTGAAAAGCCACCAAGTATTGGAAGGATGTCACTATATAGAAGCAATGTGCGCCATTCCATTTTTACAACAGTGGAGTTGGTAGGTGTGCCCAGGCCAAACAATGGGGCTGGACAGAAGGTCAGTGGCCCAAAAAGAGTGCTGGATTTTTATTGCACATGCTCAAAAATGCAGAGAGGAATGCTGAACTTAAGGGCTTAGATGTATATTCTCTGGTCATTGAGCATATCCAGGTGAACAAAGCCCCCAAGATGCAGTGTAGGACTTACAGAGCTCATAGTCAGATCAACCCTTATATGAGTTGTCCCTGCCACATGGGGATGATCCTTACTGAAAAAGAGAAATTGTTCCTAAGCCAGAAGAAGAGGTTACACAGAAGAAAAAGATATCCCAGCAGAAACTGAAAGAAACAAAAACGTATGGCCTAGGAATGAATTTCACAAAAATAAATGCAAATGAATTTTTTTAAATGTATTACATGAAAAAGACAATTCAAGAGAAATTTTTCTGTAACTAACTTGGGTTTGGAGTAGCTAGATCCTAATTGATGGAAGTTGACACAAAGAGTGGTTTTCATGGTTGTTTTTTTGTCAATATCTTTCTCAAATTTGTATATAGATATTATTTATTAAGTCTATGTACAATTTATACACACATCTAGATTTCTAACTTTTCTGTATTTGTATGTTTACTACCCTGGGTGCTATAGTGCATTTCATAAACACATCTCATGTTAATTTATACTGAAGTAAGTTTGGCTATTTGTTAAGCGTTCTTCAGTTCTAAAAAAATACATATTTTTAAGTTCTTAAAAGATATGTACACTTTGCTTTAATATCAAATCAGAAAAATGATTTTTCTTTTCCCATGTGGAGCTTGTTTAGTCATGTGTTAATTGTCTACTTTTATCACCATCAGAAACGTATTCTTTGGGAAGTAATTCAGAGTAAGTAAATTATCCCCATTACTGTGTTTTGGTAACCCAAGTGTTAAAGTTTAGCAAATACCAAAATCTGCATTTGATTTCTAAGCTTTTCATGTTTTTACCAAGTGTCATCTTCAGTGCCATAAATAATTTAGAGTTCAAAGTGAACTTTGCCAATAAGTGCTCAAGAGCTCCAAATCACATTTATTTAATTTGTTAATATTTCCTTCATACAACCAAACTCTGAAACTGTTGCAGTTGTCCACCAGTCTTCTTATAAATAAAGCCAGATATGAGCTTTCTTCTTGCAAGGGGTAGAGGAATAAATTAAACATCCAAAGTGAATTGATTATAGAACAATCTTAATATATATTCTTACTAATGACAATATGATTATCTTACTATATGTGATTCATATAGGAAAATCTGCACTTAACATGGCCAAAACCAAGAATATGAATGCTCAATATTTATTGATTTAGAAATAGTGTTTTTATTAATAGGTTATTCAAGAGTGGCATCTAAAATGTAAGAGAGTTAAATTTACTGTATTTTGAGTCAAAGTGTACATAACCAAACTGCTGCCCTTGAAAGAACAGAATAACGATTTAATTGAATATTTCTTAAAACAATGTCTCATGAATAATCTAAAATATTCACTTCAGCACATTGTGAAAAATGACATAGAAGGTTCTTGACAATAGTAGGAAACATTTGGTTACTTTATGATAGTGGTTTCCTGAGGCTAAAAAGCAGCCATTTCAAATTATTTTTTTTGTTTGTTTCATGTGTATGACCTTGAAACAGTTGTTAGAATGAGACGGGATCTAACAAAAAATCTAGATTATACATTCATTTAATGATTGTGAAGAAAGAGGTTCAAAACATTTTCTCTTTGCCCAAGTTATAAAGGCAAACTGTAACTGCTTTAGAATTAAAACCCCAGGAATCTGGTGGCCTGCTCTGGCCGCTCCACTTCACCAACTCATGCAAGGTTTCTGAAATTCTAAAACCCTTCTTTTAAGAGTGGGTACCACAGACAAGTTTAAGATATCCTTAGCAAGGTGCCATTAAAAAAAAAAAATAGTAATTCAAAAGATTATCTAACTTTGTCAGTCATTTAAATATCTTACTTGAAACTAAAATATGGAAAATTATTTCTCTTCCATTTTAAGTCAGATTAGAAAATACAGGATTTTTGGAGTTCCTGTCATGGCTCAGTAGTTAATGAACCTTACTAGCATCCACGAGGACACAGGTTTGATCCCTGACCTTGTTCAGTGGGATAAGGATCTGGCGTGGCCATGACCTGAGGTGTAGGTCACAGATGAGGCTCATATCATACATTGCTGTGGCTCCGGTTCGACCCCTAGCCTGGGAACATCCATGTGCTGCCAGTGAGGCCTGAAAAGACAAAAAAAAAAAAAAAAAAAAAAAAAAAAAAAGAAAGAAAATACGGGCTTTCAATGGACAAGACAAGAAAGCAGGAATTGCAATACTCATATCAGATAAAATAGACTTTAAAATGAAGGCCATTAAGAACGACAAAGAAGGACACTATTTAATGGTTAAAGGATTTATTCAAGAAGAGGAATTACAATTGTCAGTATATGCCCCTGATAGAGGAGCACCCAGATACCTCCAACAAATACTAACATACATAAAAGGAGAAATTGATGGGAATATACTCATGGTAGGAGACTTCAACATGCCACTCACAACAATGGACAGATCCTCTAGACAGAAAATCAATAAGGAAAAAGAGATCCTAAATGACACAATAGAAAAGTTAGACTTAATCAACATTTTCAAGACATTACATCCAAAAAAAAAAAATCAGAATATATATTCTCCTCAAGTGCACATGGAACATTCTCAAGAATTGATCACATCCTGAGGCACAAAGCTAACCTCAACAAATTTAAGAGTGTGGCAATTATTTCAAGTACCTTCTCTGACCATGATGGCATGAAATTAGAAATCAACCACAGGAAGAGAAATGAGAAGAAACTGACTACATGGACACTAAACAACATGCTACTAAAAAAGCCAATAGGTCAATGAGGAAATCAAGAAGGAAATTAAAAAACACCTCAAGACAAATGAAAATGAAGACACAACCACTCAAAATTTATGGGATGCCACAAAAGCAGTGCTCAGAGGGAAATTCATAACAATACAGGCCTTCCCCAAAACAGAAGAAAAATCTCAAATCAACAATTTAACCTACCACCTAAATGAATTAGAAAAAGAACAAGAAAAACCTAAAGTCAGCAGAAGGAAGGAAATCATAAAGCTCAGAGAGGAAATCAATAAAATAGAGGTTAAAAAAAAACAACAGATAAAATTAATCAAACCAAGAGCTAGTCCTTTGAAAAGGTAAACAAAATTGACAAACCTCTGGCTAGACTCACTAAGAAGAGGAGAGAAAAAGCCCAAATAAAAAAAAATCAGAAATGAAAAAGGAGAAGTCACAATGGATACTACAGAAATACAAAAAACCATGAGAGAATACTATGAACAACTGCATGCCAACAAATTTGACAACCTAGAAGAAATGGACAACTTTCTAGAGACTCACAGCCTGTCAAAACTGAATCAAGAAGAAATAGATCAACTGAACAGACTGATCACTAGAAATGAAATTGAATATGTCAAAAAAACACTCCCTACAAATAGAAGTCCAGGACCAGATGGCTTCACAGGTGAATTCTACCAAACATACAAAGAGGAACTTAAACTTTTTCAAAATGTTGAAGAGGAAGGAACACTCCCAAAGACATTCTAGGACACCACCATCATCCTGATTCCAGAACCGGACAAAGATACCACCAAAAAAGAAAACCATAGGCCAATATCTTTCATGAATATAGACGCAAAAATTCTCGACAAAATTTTAACCAACAGAATCCAAAAACATATCAAAAAGATCATACACCACGACCAGGTGGGATTCATCCCAGGTGCACAAGGATGGTCTGACATATGCAAATCAATCAACATCATACACCGCATTAACAAAGGAAAAGTCAAAAACCACATGATCATCTCAATAGGTTCACAAAAAGCATTTGACAAAGTCCAACATCCATTCATGATAAAAACTCTTCCCAAAGTGGGTATGGAGAGAACATACCTTAACATAATCAAAGCCTTATATGACAAACCCACAGCAAATATAATACCCAGTAGAGAAAAGCTGAAAACCTTCCCACTAAAATCTGTAACAAGACAAGGATGCCCACTCTCACCACTGTGATTCAACATAGTACTGGAAGTCCTAGCCACAGCAATCAGACAAACGAAATAAAAGGCATCCAAATAGGAAGAGAAGAGGTAAAACTCTCACTGTATGCAGATGACATGATACTATACATAGAAAACCCTAAGGACTCAACCCAAAAACCACTTGAACTGACCAACAAATTCAGCAAAGTAGCAGGATATAAGATTAACATTCAGAAATCAGTCATATTTCTGTATACTAAAAATCAAATATTAGAAAAGGCATACAAACGTACAATACCTTTTAAAATGGCACCCCCAAAAATCAAATACCTGGGAATACACCTGACCAAGGAGGTAACGGTGTATGCTGAGAACTCTAAAACATTAATCAAGGAAATTAAAGAGGTTTCAAAGAAATGGAAAGATATCCCATGCCCCTGGGTTGGAACAATAAATATTGTAAAAATGGCCATACTACCCAAAGCAATCTACAGAGTCAATGCAATTCCTATCAAATTACCCATGACATTTTTCGCAGAACTAGAACAAACAATCCAAAAATTGATATGGACCCACAAAAGACCCAGAATTGCCGTAGCAGTTTTGAGGAACAAAAGCCAAGCAGGAGGCATAAATCTCCCAGACTTAAGACACTATCACAAAGCCACGGTAATCAAGACAGTGTGGTACTGGTACCAAAACAGACATGTAGACCAATGGAACAGAATAGAGAACCCAGAAATAAACCCAGACATTTATGTATTTGGGAGGGTTTGGGAGCCTGGGTTTAACGGATGCAAACTATTGCTCTTGGAATGGATTAGCAATGAGATCCTGCTGTGTGACACTGGAAACTATGTCCGGTCACTTATGATGGAACATGATGATGTGAGAAAAAAGAATGTATACATGTATGTGTAACTGGGTCACCATGCTGACCGTAGAAAATTGACAGTACACTGTGAATCATTACAATGGAAAAAAATAAAAATCATTATATATAAAAAAGAAAAAAGAAATATATATGTATTAAAAAAGAAAATCGGGCATTTTAAAATGGTTAGAACTTGTTTACTTACTTATGTACGTGGAGTCATCTGTTATTTTCTTTATCTTATGTGTAACGAGAACAATGCTTAGCATCACTGCCAACTCTCTCTAGGCTTCTTTCTCATTTATAAGATATTTGCTGATATTTAGGGCTTTCGTGTGGTCTAGCTATGAAGAGGCATGTATAAATACCTATGCTGGTTTCAATTAGTATTACTAAGTGATTGGCTTTACCGAATCATTAGCTCCTAAGATTATCTACTTGAATTACTCTTTTCCATTAAACATCATTTCTTTTCACATCCATAAGCTTTCTAGCTACTCCATCTCCCGAATTAACATTGAGAATTCCAGTATGAAAGGGGAAGACTAACACAAACCCTCTTAAACACCTGCAATAATGAAAGCACTATCATAGGTGTTTCATATATTATTTACTTTGATTCTCTCAAGTGTCCTATCAGGTGGGTATGAAAGTCTCCCATTCTCTTCTCATGGGCACTCAGTTCAAAGCAGCTGACTTGACTAAAACTCCATGGCAATAAAAGAAGCTGAATTCAAATTTAGCTTTGCCTCCTTTTGAAGTCCATCTATTTTCTGATCTATCAGGTGACATCAAAATCCAAAAGATCATGTAATTTTAAAGATTTTAAAAAGAAACTATTTACTCCTATGGTAGAAAAACAAATTTTGTTAAAATACGTGAAATTCAAATATATCATCCAACATCAATGAACAGCAAACTGAGAATCAATTTCTGAAATTTCTGAATGTTGTTCCCAACTCTCCTGAGCTGTAAATTTTAAGATAGGACTTAGGATTGTTGAATTTCTGTCTGATACAACTTCACATGCTTTGCACTTCCCTTCCTTCAGCAAGTCAAAAATGAACACTACACTACACTACACTACACACACACACACACAGAGTCATCTGCCTCATTTCCCTCATGAGAAACTAGAGCTTTCTTTGTATGGTAAGACCCATATGAATCATGATGCAACATGGCTTGTCCACCTATCAAGTCCCTTTTCAGGAGTTCCCATTACAGCCTTCAGACCACTTTTTCCACCTTTTTGTATGCCCTGATCAAATAAGTCCCAATTTCTAAACATTGAAAATGAGCTCATGAAATTTCTTCAGCTTTCACATGAATAAGATGAGATATTGGCTTTCTTAGCAATATGTTCCTGGTGATAGCTAAGCACATTGCACACATTCTAACAGTTACAATAACTGTATACAATAAATCGTGGTCCCTCCCCCTAATTTTCAAATGGGTAGCCCCCAGAAAGGCAAAAACAAATCACACAAAACACCGGGATTAATAAGAGAAGATTCAGGAATGCCAGTCAGAACTAGTAGGGATGGTCTCACATTTGACCTTATAGGATTAACTTTGGAAAAGCAAACTCCTTAGCTGGTCAGACGTGAGACCAGGAACATCACTTTGGAGACTGTCCATAAGCAATGTGGAGCATTTTATCCTCTCCATGTCCCCAACTTTGCCCAACAAGAAAATAAAAAATTGGATACTGAAAACTGTGTGTGGAAAACAGAAACCTGTGATACATGATCATTGCCATCACAGTGTTAGTTCAGGTTAGTCTTACTGTCCAGGGTCTCTATAACAATTTTGGGCACTTTATTTCATAAAAGCAACTCCATTGCCATTTTCATTTCTGTTTATTAAATGTGCCGTCATTTGAAACAATGATAATTATGCAAAACAAAAGGAATACAAATCTCCAACAACTTTACACTCAAAATGTATTATATATACTGTCAAACTTTCCAACTGATGATAGAAAAATCATTTTAAAGTTTAGTTATGATGCATGTTGTTTAGGAAATTTTGGATTGGTTCTATTAGTGCTCAGATGGCTGTAATGAAGACAGCTGCCGGGGAAATTTGGCAGGTGTACAAATGAAGTTAGAAACATAAGTGTTTATCACTTAGATGCTGCATATACCTACTGTTCCTCTTTGCCAAAAGATAACAATTCCACATTTTATAGGCAATTGTCATTCCTTTTTTTGTCCCAGAGGCTTGCCAAAATTCAGTAAGTTTATTTTAGTGGAAACCACCTTGCTGCACTCAGCATCTTGCCTAAGCAAAGTTCCTTAAAATAAAATGAGCAGGAGCAATTACTGCAGCGTAACAAAGCCAAAATGATCATGAGCCCATTTCTTTCCAAATGAGCTCATTACTATTAATTTCTCATATCCTTAGAGAATATTTGGAAGCACAAGTTCATCAGGAAAGTGAAAGAAATGTAAAAACAAAGTTGGTAAAAATATCTTCCCTCTTCAAAGCTGCATCCTAAGTAAGGCAATCCCATAGGACCCTGACTTGCCAAAGCACAGGTCTGAATACATATTTTAGATGATTAGCTGTGCATGATTCTGGGATGTTTTGACACTGTTATCAAACAGGAGCTAAATGTTTGTAGAACCACCTTAGTAAATACACATAATGAAACAGTTTCCATTCTCAAAACTCAGGACTTTCCCTCCTTGGAAATCTAGTGAGACTCTGTAATGGCAAAGAATATTAATAGTAGATACCAAAAGTTAAAGATAAATGGTTACATTTAGAGACTCTCACTGTGAGTGAAATTCTGACAGTCCCCACCCTGCCCGCAGGATGGCTTGTGGCTGTATAGTGTGCATGGGCTGCATGAGGCTAGAGTGAAGGCTTGAGGTTGGAAGAGGGGGGTGTATACAGTATTTGCTTTCCTTGGTTCCTCTTCACACTTCTTTTGAACCCCAGCTCCTCCACTTTCAAGCTGTTTCACATTGGACTTTTACTCAACTCTTAAGTATGCTCCATTTTTTCCTTTGTAAATGAGAATGGTTATAGTTCTTGCATTATACAAATAAAATATTAAATGTAAAGAGCCTAGAGCAGTACCTGGCACATGGTAAAAACCAAACAATTGTGGTCATTAATTTCATGAATTGGGACAGCATGTCCTGCTTTCTCCATTTCTTTCCAAATGGAGAGCATAGGAAGGTAAGCACAGATCTGCTTCCCTGCATTTGAAAAGTGGAGCAGGATGAGATGGGTTTGGGAGCCACAAAGTGGGAGAAGTGGCAGACTGCATGCATGAGTTTTTGATGGAGGTAGGTATTCTTTCCCTATGAGCTAGATCTACCATGCTTGCTTTCTTCCTGTTGTCTTTTTAGGGCTGTACCTGAGGAATATGGAATTTCCCAGGCTAGGGGTCTAATCAAGAGCTGCACCTGCTGGCCTATGCCACAGTCACAGCAATGAAGGATTCAAGGCACATCCATGACCTACACCACCTATGCCAATGCCAAATCCTTAACCCACTGAGTGAGGCCAGGAATCGAAGCCACATCCTCATACATACCCAGGATCATTACCGCTGAGCCACTACAGGAACTCCTAAGGACAATATTTTAATTCTCCCCCAGCCACCTCTTGTTCCCTGTCATGAATCTGTCTTTCTCCAAATGATTCTTTCTTTCTCAGAAGAGAGAATTCAATTGTTATCAAAACTTCCAGCCCCTTTTCCTGGTGAGTTGACTTAATGGAAGACAAGATGAAGCATCCAGGCACCCAAAGCTAGAATGCTGCTGCTTAGCTCTCTGTGAGCAATGCTGTTAATTATTTCTAGAACAGAAACACACATTTCAAAGTAGTGGCTGCTCCTCGTTAGTAGTATTTAAGCTGTTAGAGGTAGTAGAAAATGGAAATTGAGAAAGTATTGTCTCATTTAAAAGCTAGGGGTGGCCAAGTATTAGAAAAGCGTCCCGCTAATGATACATGCATGTCAAAACCCAAAGCAGAAAATTCCATTTAACATTTGACTTCCAGTGCCTGAGATTCTAGTTTTTTGTTTGTTTATTTGTTTGGTTTTTTCTAGGGCTGCACCTGCGGCGCATGGAGGTTCCCAGTCTAGGTGTCTAATCAGAGGTGTAGACCAGCCTATGCCACAGCCACAGCAATGCTGGATCCGAGCCGTGTCTGCAACCTACACCACAGCTCATGGAAATGCCGGATCCTCACTGAGCGAGGCCAGGGATCAAAACTGCAACCTCATGGTTCCTAGTCGAATTCATTAACCACTGAGCCACGATGGGAACTTTGAGATTCTAGTTTAAATGTTTATATAGCTTGACATCGCTAGAGATTTTCAAAGCAAATGCTTTAAACCAAGGATGGGGTGATTCTTGAAATGTGCATACATTTTTCTTTATTCTAGAAGACTGAAAAATGTTAAATCAGAAATGATCTTGTCTTAGCCTACTTGACAGGGATTGAGTTACTAATAATATCAAGTATGTTAAGCGTTGAATGGAAGCTTCCATCCCAGACTACACACTTGCCTAACATCTACAGTGTTTCCCAGAGGATGGCCTTGAAGAACACCTTGCAGGAAAAGGCTCTGCTCCTGATCAACCAAAAAATAGAGGTGGTTTTGAATAATTTATCCAAAGCTGTCAATTCACAGGTCTTAAAATACTCTTTCAACATGAATACCTTGATAGGTGAGCCAATTCATGGCTTTCCTTTGTGCTCAAACATTTTATCTCTGGGAAATATCCCAACAGTGGCTAAAACCTTTGCGTAAAGGAGAAAATATGGGACGATTATCTAATAATGCAATCTCTGAATTTTTTAAAAAAGATTGTACCTGAATTTTTTTAAAAAGATTGTTCCTTCTCCTCCCCCTCCTCCTCCTCCTCCTCCTAACACTACTTAGTATTTCTTCGTGGGCATCAAGCAAATGCATAAAATGAGATGCATTTTACAGAGAAGGGTTTCAAACTCCAGAAATTTAATTCTTAAATTCAGTGCATTGCTCACATTTTATTTGATTGATTTTTTTTTCATAATATATATTCCAAGGTGCAACTATTGTTCCTCAGCTATAAACAAAGCACATTATGCAGCTTTTGCCTAACTTCCTGGGTAAACCACAATCCAGTCCAAATGCTTTCTATACATGATTCAAGATATTCAAACTGCAAATTAATTCTCAGTCATAAATGTTGGAAGAGAGAAAGTTGAGACTGCTCTGCATGATTCTGTTTATTAGACATTATGATGGTACAATATAAAATGATCACATAGAAAGTAAGAAAAAAATCAATCTGGGTTCCAGAGAGGAAAATCAGGGTATCAATACGTGCAAGAGTATAAGAACATGGCACAAGTGGCTTTCAAACTTTTGACCTCAGACCAAAACCAAGAAATAAATTTTACTTCATTATTCAGTACACAGTCGCAAGCACACATAAATGAGAAAGATCTGAAATACAATTTTCATGAAATAACACTTGCCATTATTACCTGTGATATATTCTGGTATTTTCTATCTTATCCTATCCCATGTCATCTCATTCCATCCTATTCTGTTCTGTTTCACTTGTCTTGGGATGACTTAATTTTCCACATATTGACTATAGTCTTTGTTGTGGACCTAGGTGCCAGTATTTGCCTTGTCAGTGTCGGACTCTTCTCGTTTGTGCCCTGGAGCTTCTCAACCACATCTACTTAGGACTAGATGAGAACAACATCAACTATTTTGATGCATAAAACTAAAACTGTGAGGTAATTACCTCATTTTTTGAATATTCTTCGATGAGGGCACAGGAGTCAGTGGAAAGATATTCTTCCATGCCTCTTCCGAGGCACAAGACTCATGGCTTTTCAGAGTTAGACCAGTGAGCTCTAGCCCCTGGTGCCCATCATAATGACCAGGATATGATACCTGTTAGTTTTTTCTCTTCTTGGTTTCACAATTCTGAAGTCCCTGACTACTGTTTCTTGGGATCAAAACCCAAATAATTCACTTGCTCATATACTCGAGACTCGATATCACCCTTTTTTTTTCTTTTACCAGCCTAATATGTATTTGGGTATGGCAGAAGAATAAAAATTTGGAATATGCAAGCTATGGCAAACCATTGGCAAGTCTGCAAAACAAAGGAAAAGAATATTATAGAGGAAAAGGAGGAAGGTGGGAGGATCTGCTTTGTTTTCTTTAATTTTAATTTTTTAATTAAAGTAGAGTTGATTTACAATGTTGTGTTGCTTTCAGGTGTATAAAAAATTGATTCAGTCATACATTCACATATCTCTACTTTTTCAGATTCTTTTCCCTTATAGGTTATTATAAAATATTGAGTATAGTTACCTGTGATCTATATTAGGTCCTTGTTGGTTATATATTTTATGTGTAGTAGAATGTATATGTTAATCCCAAACTCTTAATTTATCCCTCACTCTTCTTTCCCCTTTGGTAGTCATAAATTCAATTTCTCTATCAATGAATCTGTTTCTGTTTTGTAAATAAGTTCATTTGTATCTTTTTTTAGATTCCTCATATAAGAAATATATTCTTTATCTGACTTAGATCATTTAAAATGATAATCGCTAGGTCCTTCCATCTTGCTGCAAATGTCATTATTTCATTCTTTTTAATGCTTGAGTAATACTCCATCACATACACACATGCACACACACGCACACACACATATATATAATACACTTCCCACATCTTCTTTATCCATTCTTATGTCAATGCTTGCTTAGGTTGCTTCCATGTCTTGACTCTTATAAACAGTGCTGCAGGTATATGTACCTTTTTTTTTTTTTTGGCTGCACCTGTGGCATATAGAAGTTCCTGGGCCATAAATCAAATGTAAGCCACAGCTGCATCCTACACCACAGCTGCAGCAGTGCCAGATCCTTAAGCCACTGTGCCAGAGCAGTAACTCCCATACATCTTTTTGAATTATGGTTTTCTCAAGATACATGCCCAGAAATGGGTTTGCTAAATCATACAGTAATCTCTATTTTCAGTTTTTTAGGAACTTTCGTACTGTTCTCAATAGTTACCACTTGACTTTAAAAACGCTAGTTGTAAATTGATTTCATGATTTATTAATATTAGTTGGCAAAACAGTGATCCAACCTTTGGGAAGGAGAACTCAAGTGAAAAGAATGAGTCCTAGGTGATAGGAGAGATGAATTTCGTTACTCAGAAAATTTGCAAAATACCCATTGGTGAATGATACTCAAGAGGCAAGGGTAGCCCAGTTAATAAGAAAGTATTATCTATCCCTGTTTATGATATCAACTCCACTCACTGCTACCACCTTTGTTACTTCATGTGAAGACAGGATGTACATCATGCATTTTAATTCAATTAAATAAGTATTTACAATGCTGAAGGTTGGAATGTTTCTAGAAAAGAGCTGAAACATGCCTCTTCATAATAAGAAGTTGAAACCTTCATAGGCTCTATTGGTGCTTTTAAACTTTTGGTTAGGGGAAATGAGGGGGTTGTAAAGGAAATAAAGAGAAATGACAGTGTTTGTGTATGTATATATGATTAGAAAAGACTGAAATACAATGTGATGGTTTGAGTTAAAATTCACGGAAAAAGAAATACCTAGAAAAGGAAAACAGAGAAGCCAGTACGGAAAAAACTGAACAAGTGTCAGGAATAAAAATTTTACCATCACATTCTTATTGTACATAAATACCCAGGGAGTTAGAAATAAGACAGACATGAAAAGGAGCTACATATGTCCACATAGGCATTACAGGGCTTCTCTGATGACTGAGGAAATTTACTGGCCACAGGGTTTCCTTTTTTATAAATTTTATCATCTCCTCATTGCCCATCAGTCTGCAATTATTTTTCTATGGGTCTCTAGAATTTTTTTTTTTTTTTTTTGCATATTGTGAAAAGTAATCTACTGTCACTGATGTGTGTTAGATGAAGGAGTCTTACTTCATTAGTATTCCAAAAGAGGCCCATAGCACCTAACAAACTCTTGCTAGGATGAGTTTAAGTAAAAAATAGATACGGAGCCTTAAAAGAGGACACTGATTGCTTTAAGCTTTTATCACTTTTTGGTCAAAGGGTCCAAACTTCCAGTTATAAGATGAATAAGTTTTAAGTAACTAATGTACAGCCTGGTGATTATAGTTAACAGTACTGTATTATATACTTGAAAATTGCTGAGAGGGTAATCTCTAATGTTCTCATTACGAAAAAGAAACGGTAATATTGTGTGATAGAGATGATAGCTAACACGGTAATAATCATTTCATAATATTAATGTATCAGATTAAGGCATCGTACCCTTTAAATTTGCATAATGTTATTAAATTTTGTCTCAATACAACTATAGAATAAAGTTTTATCTCTGATCCAGAAACATAATGTCCAAGGGTTCAGATAAAACTCCTAGAGCCCCATCATTATATTTGAGGAACTATGACGACTAGTGGAAAGATCAGAGGCTAAAAAACATACGCAAACAGTGCTGATAGATCAAGGGTCTTGTCATCCATCTCTACCTAAATTTCAGCATACTTAAAATAATTGATGAACACTTACAAAAGATAGGGGGAAAAAGAAAAAGCAAAGATATCCTCGTCCTGGTTCAGCACAGGGCTTACTGGTGTCTTGCCCAGTGCAGTGGCATGCAATAAGTGCTAAATAAAGTCTTGCTGAACAATAGAGTGCTGCTGTGGGCATTGCTTCTTAAGAGGGATGCCAACAACTGGGAGTAAATCCAATGATGGACAGTGAAGGTACTGAAGAGTCCAAAGGCCATGCCCTGTGAGAGTCGTGGAAACAGCTGAATTTATTAAGCCTGAGAGAAAACATGAAGACAGTGGTGAGGGGGTGTACCATGACTTGGATTTGGAGGTCATATTAGAATATTAGTTTCCCATTGGCAGAAGAGGCCCATTGGAGGAAATTCAAAAGGAGAAGATAAACTTTCACTTTCAACTTAACAGCAAAAATGTAAGCATTTATTATTTGCTAAACAATGTACCTGGTGCTGAGGTACAAAAGTATATGAGACCTAATATCAGTTCTCAGAGGTTTCAATCAGGTAGAAGAGATGGTATCTAAACTATTAAAATTAGTAAAATGTGATCAAGTAATGTAATATACTAAGAGAGAAGAGAGGATCTGGAGATTAATTCATTTAAATACATTTAATCAGTTAATGAGTTACCTTGAGAGGCACAGAGACCCCAATGCAGCGGCCATTTGAGCCAAATGTCATTGGACTCAAATGCATTTGGACACGGACAATAAACAAAATTGTTTAAAAGCTGATTGCGTTTAAAACAACAGAATCTAAGGTGACTGTATTTCTAAGAATGTGTTTGCTTAATGGATTTAATTCTGAAAAAAACAAACAAAAAACAGCCATGAACTCAATAGTAATCAAAGAAAATTACTGTTGTTTTCATGTTAGGCTGGGGTTGCCAGTTTATGATCCATAGTCTAAACTGGGGGTTGGAAAACTATGGCTCATGGCTCAAATCCAGGTGTCTGCCTGGTTTTGTAAATACAGTTGTATTGGAACATAGCCATGCTCATTAGTTTATGTATTGCCTATGACTGTTTTTACATTACAAGAATAAACTTGAGTACTTGAGTGAAAGAATGCCTTGTCCTCAGATCTAAAATACCTAGTATCGGGCTCTTTCCAGAAAGAGCTTGCTGCATGCTGTTCTAGCTACCTGTTACTCATGTTGAAGCAGTGGAGGGAAGGGGGATTATAGGGTTAAATGCTGGACTGGATTATTTTGAACTATACCTTACAGTTGTGATTATTATGGGTTTTTATTGCTTGATCTTGAGCAAATTATTTTGCTAATATAGATAATCAAGTTCTTACCTGTTAACGAGTAAAAATAATACTAACTCTCTGAGAGTTATGAAATTATCAGTGTAATCAATCCAATTCAATTGGATCATGTGAGTTTCTTCTTCCAACCTAAAAATTACATTATAAATATACAGATTACTTGGGTTTCACCACAATTTCCGCTCAAAAACATATTTATATTGATTAAAAAACAGTTGACCTGATGGCACTACATCAGCAGGACCTATATGATAAAATAGGTAATGCTTGCTAGATATTTAATGTTAAATTATTGAGAATTATGCAACCATTACTACTCTTGGAGTGCCAGCAATGGATGTCTTATTATTATGTGAGTAGAGAGATACCGTCTTCTCACTATTTTGCTCTTACATTGATTGATCTGCCAAGCTTCCCAGAGAAATTGAATGCTGAGTTATATTTTGAATGCAGATAAGGAAGTAGGAATTGAAAACTACTATTTATACAAAAACAGGTAAGTTAAAACAGATAGTGTTATAACATTAGAAAGAAATCCATTTATCCAAGCCTCAGCATTCAGACCCATATTCTCATAAATAGAATGTTTTGCTAGAAATGTGAGATTTGATTCTCCTGTGGGCAGCTCTAGGAGCCAGCCTCCAAAATGGCCCTTGATGGTCTTCATTTCCTGATATTCACACCCTGGTATTGTGCCCTCCCATATTAAGTGGTGCTGACTTGTGTCATCAAGAAGATACTGCACAAATAATGGAATGTGGTGTCTAAAGCTAGATAATAAAAGACAATGAGACTTCCAGGTTGCTCTCTTGAATCACTCACTCACAGAGAAGCCACGTTTTATCACAGAGGGATACTCAAGCAGCCCTGTGGAGAAACACTGTGACACAGAAATGAAACCTCTTGCTAAGAGCCAACAGCACCTTTCCAGCAACCTTCAGATGATTGCAGGTATCTTGACTGCAACGTCAAAAGAGACTTCAAGCCAAAACCACCTAATTATGATGCTTCCAGATCCATGAATTACAGAAACTGAAATAAATAAAAATGTTTATTGTTTTAAGTCACTAAGTTTGGAGATAAATTGTTATGTTTTAGTAGATGACTAAGATAGCAGCAATACCCTATGTTGAGCAGTTACAGAGCCCTGCCTCACTGACAGAATCGATCCACCCTAAAGAGCCCTTGGTACCTTGGAGCAGAATGTCCCAGCCCAATTGTGGTACAGCAACTTCATGCAACAGGGATGAAGACCCCTCTCTCCGGGTATCTTCAGCCCAATCAGGGTGCCTGTCTTACTGCCTAGAAGGATACAACAGGAAACATTTTGAACTCAGAGCCTGGAAAAGATACCATTTCTACTCATTTAAAGCCATATGACATTGGATGTGGCACATAACTCCTAAACTTCATTTCTATATAGTTGAAATGAGCCTTTGCCGTTTTCCAAGTCAAATAAGGGAACACATGTGAATATATGTTTGAAAACATCAAAGAGTTATGCCCACATCAGTGACTGCTTTTCCTTGGCACCTTATATAAAAGATGAATGCTGGCTCCTTCTTAGTTATAAATATTGATAAAACTACCCATTTTTCTTGGTCTGAATCACTGGACAAATGGGTAGCTCATAAAATTATCTTCCATACCTGATGTTCCCTGCTATGTGGGTACCTGAATTTATTCAATTCAGATTTAGCTCAGAAGTTAGAGTATTCCTTTCCTATGGTAATTGTCCTCATGTTTTCTAAGCATTTTCATGCTGGCCTGCCATATCTATCCAATTTCATAAGATCTTATATGTCCACTCTTATTCATTTCTTTGCCCTGTGCTATGAACCACTCAATGTTCAACACCTCTGAAAGAATAAAAGGCACACACTTTTAGTATATGTGCTCATATATCATGAATATAAAAAAAATTCTGCAATATTAATTGAACTCATTTATTACTTTGTGTAATATAGCAAACACTACTAATTCTGTGTCAGGCTCTATTCTGTATTAGGCTCTATTCTAGCTGTTGATATAGCTGTGAACACAGCAAAAATCTATACTTCCACAAGGCTTTTAGTTTATTAGTGAGTGAATGCAGGACATAAATTATATAAAATACATAGTATACTAGGTGGTGCTCTTAAAAATATGAAGGAATTATAGGGAATGCATGAAAGGTGCATTTTTAAATAGAGTTGCCAAAAGTCTTCATAGGGAAGGTGATGTTTGAGCCAAGACTGGCAGAGTCTCCAAGGAAGAACATTGCCATCAGAGGAAAGCCGGAAAAAAGGCCTTTGTTTGCAAGCATGTCTGATTTGTCTAAGGAAGAGAAAGAAGGTTAATGTGGATGAAACAAAGTGAGATAAGAGAGGTTGTAAAAAATGAGGGTAGAGGTTTTAACAGGAGTCAAGATCTTTTCCAATGATTTGGCTTATTTATGGAGTGAAATGAGAAGCCACTGAAGAATCACGAGCAGAGGGTTGATCTGATCTGATTGATATTGTATAAGAAGCACTCTAACAACTGTAATAAGAGTGAGGAGGCTTGATGGGGAAGGGGAAGGGGAAGGAGTGGAATGGACTGGAAATTTGGGGTTATAGATGCAAACTGTTGCATAATCTGCATTACTGTTTATATCTGCTCTTAATTCTTTTATATTCACCCTTAATTCCCTCAGTGTTTTCACTATCTCACTCTTGAACTGAGGGAACTATATCCATTCACTTGCGATGAAACATAATGGAAGATAATATGAGAAAAAGAATGTATATATATATATATATACATATATATATATGTGGGTCACTTTGCTGTACAGTAGAAATTGACAGAACACTGTATATCAACTATAGTGGAAAAAATAAAAATCATAAACCTATGCTTCTGCAATTGGGCACACTAAGTACTTCATTTGAAGAAAAATGTCTTTACTAGATTTCCAGAAGACACACTCTGAGATATTCAGAGGGTATCTCAGTCCTCCATTGAACCATTTAATTTATTGTTGCAAAATCTAATCTACTTTTGTAAATAAATCTCTGTGAAAAATAATTTTAAAGAAAAAGAAGATGATTCAAAAGATTTTTGGCATGAGCAAATAGAAAAATGGGTTTGCCTTTAAGTAATGATATAGATTACAGGGAAATCTAATTTTAGAAAGTAGAACATAAGGGGTTCATGTTGTAATATGTTAACTGGAAAAAGCCCACTAGACCATTAGATGTCCAGGTGAAAATATCAAATAGTTGTCAGGAATTGGAGTTCAGGGATAAGGTCTGGTTTGAATACGTTCATTTAGAATTTGCCTAGATTTAAATAATCTTTAAGTTGAGATTTATGGGAAAAATGTGTTGATTAAAAAGGGAAGTGGTCCAAAGATTGAGCCCTGAAACACTCCAATTTTAGAGATAGGCAAGTAGAAAAGAGTGCAGCCAAAAAAACACCCAAAACAAAATAAAACAAAAAAACTTCAGAATGAACAACCTGTGACTTAGGAGAAAAACCATTGTGCATACTGGAAGCCAAGTTAAGGCAGTGTTTTAAGGATGAGAGACTCTTTAAATCTGTCAAATGCTTTTGATAGGTCAGTAGATGGAGACTGAGAATAAAAGCAGTACAGAGCTTATTGGTGACATTGACAAGAAAAATTTTAGTGGCATTGGAAGCATGAAAACTTGAATGGAATGAGTTCAAGGTAAAAAAAAAAGCAAGAGAAATTAGAGAGTGCTAGTGAGGACTAGTATTTTGAGCAGCAGAACATATATGATGTATTATCTAGGGAAACGAGAAAAACCCAAGGAGAATTGTTTTAAGATGAAAGATACAACAATATTTTGAGTTCATGAGAAAATCTTAGTAGAGTAGAAAAAAGCAATGATGGAGCAAAGGGGGAAATTTGTAGAAGCAATGTGCTTGAGTGGCTGAGTAGAAACTGCTATGCAAGTGGAATGCTTGGTCATTATTTGGCATACAAACACTTTATGATAAAAAGACCATTCCTAGGCACAGACAGAGATAGTAGGCATATGCATTTTGTTGGGGCTTTTTGGAATTCTCTTGTGGTGCTTCAGCATTTAAGAAAAATTATCATGCTATATCATGGACTAGGAATTGGCATAAAAAGTAGATGTTGGAGATTTGAGAAGAGAGAAGGCAATTTGAAATAGTTACCCAGGAAGATGAGAGAGCTAGATTGAGGAAATACAATGTGAATTTCAGGCATCCTTAAAAGCTCACTTGACATTTGCAGTCATATTTAAAGAGATGTGGTGTGTTTTTCTCCAGTATATTTAGCTGTACTGTCTGGGCAGGAGTAGAAAATGAGACAAGTTGGATGTCAACAGATACATATAGGCTTTGTGAAGAATGTAGAGCAAAATGAGTGAAAGGCAAGATGGAAAGTGGAGGTCAGGGAGTGGTAACAATGACCCAACATGGAATTTAAGCAGGATAAGGAGGGAAGTAGAAATTATGACAATGGATGAGGATAATAAAAGGTGGTGGGGTCAATGGGTTATAGACCTATGAGTTAAATAAATTGTTGGAGTTGGGATTTTAGACCAGATGAACTCGAACGATGGGATGTGGTTGTTGGAGGGAAATGAATGTTCATAAATGGAATTTGGCAGAACTATAGTTATTGGTAATGACAAGTTCTAGAGTGTGAATACCTGGAGACACAGGTATTCAAAGGATGTCAAAGAACGTTAGACAAAGATATTGAAAGGACTGTCTATGTGAATATTGCAATTCTTTCAAAGTACGGCAAGAGTAGTGTCAGAGAGACTGTGAAGCAGGAACTAAAATTTTCAAGGAAGGAAGGAAAGCGATGAGAAAGCCAGATACCAGCTGCAGCAAGGAGGGATACCAGACAGGATATTCTCAAGACATGGAATTGTGGGAGTAAAAACTGGATTTTTTTCAAGAGTAAGAAGCAAGAAAGTGGCCTGTTGCACCTCTAGGAGAGGAATATGCAGTATGTGAATAAGCAAACCTATGCCACTTGAAATGACTCCAGGGGAGGCTGATTACAATTTTTGCAAAAAGAAAAAAATATTGAAGAATGCAAGGGGTTTTGCTGATGATCTACGGTCAGTGGAACAATCAGTTAAATATTTTCATATTCCATTCTTTAGTAACTTGATTATATATCCAAGAAAATAGGCGTAGAGGAGAAATAACCCATACATGTGCAGTTATTCTTGAAGCAGAGCTCAGTTCAGTTGTATTAATTATTCACCTTCAATGATGCCCTCATGACCCAGGTGATAGATTTGAGGGCACAGTCAGAATAACCTCTGATCTTTCTGAACCATTTTTAGTTCTGTAGCTTCATAGTGTTTTTATGAGAAAGAGCGGCATTTTCCATTAGCCTAGTCAGATGGAAAGTAAGAAAATGGTATAAGATTTTGAGAATAAAATAGTAACTCTGACATCAAATGCAAATTTGGCAAGCTGATAAAAATATATCAAAAACAAACAGAAAGATAATAAAGATGTGAGAACCTCTGCTAGATGAATTCTAGCATTATTTCCCCCATCTCTTTGGACTTTGATTTTTTCTGTATATAAACTGTGAGGGTCAGACCAAATAAAACCTAAGGTCCTGGCTCTAAAATTCTAATATCTTTACCCACTGACAAAGAGAATAATTTTTAAGTGCTTTAATGTAATAATAACTTTCCTTTATTCTACTCTGCTTTAAGGTATTTGAAAATTGTTTATGTGGTTTAAAAGTTGGAATTCTCAGCTAATATTAAATAAATATTTTTTCTTTAGAAACCAAGTGAAAGAATGACATAAAACAAATGCCTATACTGAAGAAAAAAGAATAAAATTTATCTTTCTCCAACCCTCAACAAAGGAAAGCATTTCCCTAGATATTTCTCTCCCCTAACCATTCTATTTAATATCAGCAATATAACTATTTTCCTATTAATATGAAACCAACATGAATCTTTGAAAAAGTATAATAGAAATAATGGTTGATACAGATGAAAGGAAAAAATAGTGTAATATTAAAAATTTTTGAAAGAAACCATTTCTGTGAAAACTATTGTAAGATTTCACCCTTCATCTACCTCATGAGGTGGATATGGTCCCAAAGCATACTCTGCACTGGGATTTTTCAGCACCTTTTATGTTAAAATTTAGTCTTTCCTAATGCATGCACTCAAATTATAGCCTTTGTGAGCTGATCATACTGTGGATAACTCTCAATAATGCGGGAATACAGTCTAGAGCCATAGGATCCAAAACAAGCTCAGAAGACTGGCTGCCCATCAGGAAATTTTTTCTTGTAAGTCTGCAGTAAGATAAGGACTTTTGTAGAATGTTCTTGATGAGACAAGGACCTTGTACCAGAAGATAAATAACCCACTTCATGAGGCACACTCTTAATTTCCAGCTGCTTTTTTTTTTTTTTTTTTTTTTTTTTTTCTTAGCATCAGTGTATTGGTTTCCATTCAGGCTCACTCATGGAGTTTGTCATAGAGGAGAACTTGGCATAGCATGGACAAAGAAAGTAAATGCAGAGGGCTTTCCTGCTAGCTACAATGTTTCATCCCTCCAAATTCTTCATATTATAGCATAAGTTAATTACAGATTAACTTTGTAAACTCCTTAATGTTGGCATTGTTCACTGCTAGATTCCCAATACCAGGCACAGAGCTGGACTTTAATACGTGTCTGTTGAATTAACTGCAAAAACAGAAATAAGCACGATCCTTAAGATGGTTTATTCCATCATATCCAAAAGCCATCTTTACTATGAATTCATATTTGTTTTCAATTTATTTTTCTTTTACAGTTTATGTAGAGAAATATAAGAACAAATTTCATACTAGAATACATATGTATAAAATATTTATCTCCATCAATTCGGAGTAGATGCTAAAGAATGAAAATATTAACATCATGACTAAGTACTAATTATTTATTGATGTTTATAGGACTTCCAGTACTATGTTGAACAAACATGGTGAGAGTGGGCATTGCCTTGTTCCAGATCTTAGAGGAAAACTTTTCAGATTTTCAATATTGAGTATTATTGTAGCTATGGACTTGTCACATACGGCCTTTCTGTTAAGAAATATTCCTACTATATCCTCTTTGTTGAGGGTTTTATTATGAAAGGATGTTAACTTTTATCAAATGCTTCCTGTGCATCTATTGAGGTGATCATATGTTTTTTATCTTTCATTGTATTTATGTGTTATATTATACTGATTGATATTCCAGGTATCTAACCATTCCTGTATGCTGGGGTAAATTCCACTTGATCGTGGTGTGTTACAATTTTATATTGGGTTCATTTTGCTAATATTTTGTTTTTTGAATTTATGCTCAGCAAGGATATTGGCCTGCAGTTTTATTTTCTTATAATGTTCTTGTCTGGTTCCCCCAAAACTTTAGTCTGAAAAAAGCAACATAATTTTAATATCTTACGATCTCTATGGGTCCTAAATTCAAAAGCAGCTTGGATGGACATTTCTGGCTTCATATTTTTAATGATATTGTAGTTAGATGTTGGTCAAGTCTGAAGTCATTGGATTCAATGACTAGAACAGAAATATCCAATTCCAAGGCAGCTCACTTATATGACTGGTGAGTTGGTGCCAGCAGTTGTCAAGAGACCTCAGATCTCCATCTAAAGCTTCCTCAAGCTGCTTAAATATCCTAATATGGCAGCTGGTTTCCCCTAGAAGTGAAACAAATAAAGCTGTCCTTTTTATGACCTTGCCTTGATTTTTAATCACATTCTATTTATTAAAAATCATTCACAAGTCAGCCCACATTCAAGGGTAGGCTCCTCCTTTTAAAGAAAGGAATGTCAGGAATTTGCAGAAATATTTTTAAATCACCAAGATTATTTGGGAGATTAAAATTTGCTCATTTTTTACTTTACTTAAAGGCTATTTAGTCTACTAGCTAGTAAATTCATGAAACATAATTGGCTTTTTCAATAAATTGATCTTTTTTTTCTTTATTTCTTTCCTTTTTCTCCTCCTCCTTCAACTCCCCACTTCTCTAAAATCTGATGCTTTGCTCAACTGACCACCTCAGTTGTCTATCTGGAAATCTAGGAGGCATAACTTAAGTACTTCTTCCAAGGTCACCCAACATAATGTGGAATTCATTCAGAGTTTTCCAAGTGACAGATTCAATTCATATTATTTTTAGTTATTTTGAAATAACCCATCAACAACAGCAACTTTAACATTTTTTCCAAGGCTTTGTGATTGTGAATATAAGATTCAGGGAAGTGAGTTCCTGATGAATATGGGGTTGGGAAACTTTATGAAAACTTAAATTGACAAGGTCAGAGAGAGATTTTGTCACCCAGATAGTTTAAGTCTGGATGCATGATGTGGTAAAATAAATTGAATTGATGACTACATAATGCACTATAGACTTTTCAAATAGCAGGAGCAAAAGTCATTTTTTCTTTTATTTCTTATTTATTTTAATTAATAATGCATGATGGTGATCTCAGCAGTTTAGCACAGCAAGTTCCAAGTCTCTCATTTTCTATCTGCAGTAGAGCGATGTGACTCTGCCATCGATACAGTTTGCGGCATTTGTTATATTATAAAACCAAAATCATATTTAGCATGGCTAACTTTTTGAATCTCTCTATAGCAAAAGGATACATTGTTGTCTTAGGCAAAGAGATGATGTCATGCCTTGCTTGAGATAAAGTGATAAAGTTTATATACTGAGCAGAAACAGGGGTTGAGAGAGCCATTCTCTGAATATTAAGAATGTCAGAATGTCATATCTAAGCCATAATAAAGAAAAATAAAAAACAGTGATTCTTTGATAACTGCTATATGTCCTATTATCATATTTCATATTTAATTTCTAGTAAGTTAGATTTGGAAACTAAAATGTTTAGCCAAGACCAGCAAAAATTTTCAAACCTATAAATATCTTTGCTTCTCTCAACCTAGGTTTATGCTGCACTTTTTTTTTTATTACTCAATATGCTGTACTTTCCAACTGAATTTCAGTGCACATGGATCAAAGACTGGCATCAAGAGAAATTTCTCTGACATTGAAGGTCAGAAACTTCAAAAATAGTGCTAATAATATAAGAAATAACAGAAAGGAGCTATCCAAGAATGTCTCTGTTGAGTGTATATCCAGACAGCTGAGGACTTTTCCCAGAGTTTAGTTATTAAATAGATATTCTCATCTCAATTTGCATTGGAAGACATTTTAAGTGATTTCTTATGAAAAAGTATTTTGTTCCCAATTGCTGACAAGCAACATGATTGTCACTTTTATTCTATGCAACTTATAAGAATAGGAGTGGCCTGTGGGCATGAAAGCAGAGCTAACTTGTTATTATAGCATAGTGCATCCTAATATAAGATAGTTCAATATGATAGACAGTTTAATAACTTACAGAAAAGAAATTACCAACCGATAATTAATTTTTAGACTCATCCTCCCTTTTAGGGCTCTGGATTTTAAGAGGATTATGGAGAAGTTGAAAAGTTTCATTCAAATGTTTCTAAAGAATAAAGAAATAGTAATCTTTTTGAGCAGGCTAGAGAAGATTACTGCAGGAATGTATCACTGAGTTTATATTTAAACATTTACCAGAAGATGCATTTTAGATCGTGAAAAATTCTGCCTGAAAAGACTGTCTGAATTAAATAATTGAGCCACCCAGAAAATTATTCCAGAACAAAAACGAAAAATTCAAAGGCTTAGGTAATTCTTGAAATCTGAAGAGCTAATTCCCATTGCTTTTTTTTTCTCCTCAATCTTTTCCCTAACACGGAAGAAAGAAAAACTCAAACATGTAACCTAGGAAAGACAAGAGAAGCCCAACCTGAGCTTTATCAGACTAGGCAAGAGCAGAGTTCACTGCTAACAGGACACATTGCCATCATTTTTTTTTTTTAATAAAGAGAAGAGGGTCTGCTAATAAAATGGAGGCTCTCTTTGATGAGCCTTTTCCTAATTAAAATCTTTGTGATTTGGCTGAATATGGAATCTATTGACATAGCCTACAGAGACGTGGGCAGGAAATAGTTATGCTATAAAGTTTTGTGCCATTTTAGGTACAGTAGAGAACGGAAGTGCTGTTTAATATTGCAATCCAAGAAGTATCAAAAGAAGGCTCAAGGTCAAAGACAATCTGAAAGCTTCTTTCTTTTATGTAAAAGACAGGTCAGACCATACTATTCCTCCCATTTTTATTTTTTTTTTTCTGAGTGGGAGAAGCGTATAGAAGAAAGCAAAGAAAATATTCAAAGTGAAGATACAGACAGGCAAAGAGAGAAGACCCTATACTTTTAAAGGGTCAAAGAAGAATTTTAAGCAGAGTGTACAATGAAGGCACAAATGGTGTTACTGATTCCAACAGTGTCCAGAGCAGCTAGAACCAGAGAAATATTGGTAACAAAGTCTGAGCAATTGCAGAAAGAAACAGTTATAGAACAGCAGCACTGAGAGCCACACAAGTGGGACCAATAATGCAAAACTCGGAACAAAATACAAAAGGGATTCAGAGAAGAACATCTTGTTTACACAGCAATTCTTCCTTAAGATGTTGATTTCACCACAGTAAGAGACTGAAAGAGTGAACGTGTGTGTGTGTGTGTGTGTGTGTGCGTGTGTGTGTGTAGAAGTGAGCAGATGCTCCTGAGAGTATGTGGTGGATTCAAAAGGCCATACTTTTAATCTTCCTTGACTAGGAAGGGAAGAGGTTTTTGTGAGGTTAATATAGTATTTTTGGTGATAATGTACAGCCCCTGTTGGTTCTCATCAGACCAGAGGAACAGTGGAGACAGGATATTGTGAAGCCTGGCTCCTAAACATGAGACCCTGAGAGCAGCAATAAGTTTCTTTATGGCTAAATTTGCTGTGAGTGAGATTCATCTCTGAGCCTCTGAGAGGAATCCTTGCTTGAGAGAATGAGGGAAAAGGTGTTCATTCGCTGTATGTTGGAAGTAGAAAGAGCAGTGATGGGATTTACTGTGGTTTTAGGAGCAAACCCACTTGTGTTCAAGCACCTTGTAAACCTCAACGATTCTGTTGCAGAGCAATAGAGAGATTCAAACTCTTCATGACTGGGAATCTCTGTCAACCTTAATTTGCTTTTACATAGTCATAATGGTACTCCTTGCTCTTGAATGTTGAACACATACCCATTCACTATATAAATTATGCTTAGTACTTTGCTGTCTGAGTTTTATTTGTACAATGAAAACAATGCTAAAACTTTGGAGACTTTTAGACAATCTTTTAGAGGTTTCTTTTCTAAAGGAAAGGGGAAAAAAGTAAAATGGCAACATAAGCTTGAGAGTATATCAGAAAAAAAAAAAGATTGACGTGATGCACTGTAAAATGAAAAATAAAATGAAGGAATGATAATTCCTGGCTCCTATCTCTCAAATCTTGAAAAAGAAGGTAGAGACAATGATATTTGCAGAAGGTGTAGAGGAAATTGGATAGTCCTCAAAAATCATTCCATAATATGCAATTCCTGCCTCTTCTAACGCTTTTTGTTTACTTTTTTTGCCTCTCTTCTGTTAACTCTCAATTCCATTTCTTTAAATGTTAAACTTTTGTCTTTTGTCTATCAGATATATCTTAACTTTACCACTTAAAGATAAAATTCTTGACTTTTCCTATTTTTCTTACAATAAGTATTGTTTTATTCTAACATAAATTCTTAGTTTTAAACTTTTCTAAATTTTAGTATTTTGTTTTAATTTTTGGTTATCTCTTTGTCATTTGTATCAATCCTGTTTGGTTTAAAATTTTGCTTTCATATTGCTTTAAAGTTTTCCCTTTTCATAACCATATTTCTTCTTCTTGAAGTTATCAGTTTATTATCTTTATTTTCACAATTTATCTGGATCATAGCTGAACAGTGGAGAGAATATCCATCATGTGTAGGCAGATGATATCTTTCTTTTTATACAAATTTTTATTAGAGTGTAGTTGATCTACAGTGTTGTGCCAGTTTCTGTACATCAAAATGACTCAGTCATACATATATATACATTCTTTATGTTTTATTTTTCAAGTGTAAATAGATGAGCAAGAATATGATTTATTTTTCATGTTTACTAAAAAACAAAATAATATGGCATGCAAGGTAGGGATGTGAGCGGAGAAAAGGAAAATTCTGTTTTGTTCAGTTGAGTTGAAGGTAGCTATGAAATAGCTAACTGCAGACAGATATCCATTTATGGAGCTCAAAGTAGAAGTTCATGCTGGTAGATATCAGCTTAGAAATCGCCAGCCTGTAATAGGTATTTAAGCTGGGAATGAATGAGTTTAGAGGAAATGGAGTTGGTTCAAGACTGTGCTTTTAAGGAAACTTCCCTTCAGAAGTCATGGAGAGGAATCCAGCCAAAAGATAGGAAAATCCCTGCCACTGAATTAGGAGCAGCTTATTTCAGGGTAGCCCAGAGGGGCTAATAGTTCAAGAAAAAGTCAATGGACAAATTTAGTAAATTATGTTGAGAGATCAAGAAAGACAAGTTCAGGTAAGTGTTTGTTTTTTTCCCCAAGGAAGTTACTGTACCCCTGACAGGAGCAGAGGAGTGATGGGAGCATTTTGGAAGGATTAAGGAGTGAGTAGAGAATTTTATCCTAAGAAACTCCTCCCCCAATCTCTCTCTTTTCTCCAGGAGTAAAACTCATGACAAAATTTATAAATAGTAGTCAGACAAGCAATAATAGCCTAAATTAATCGATAGGAAAAAGAAAAAATTGTAGGACTCTATACCAGAGTAGAAAGAGAAATTGGCATAGATCCACTCCTTCCATATGATAATTTTGACTGTCAACTTGGTGAGCTAAGGGATCCCAGACAGCTGGTAAATCATAATTTCTAGGTGTATTCGTGCGTATGTTTGTGAAGGAGATTAGCATTGAATCAGTAGATTGAGCAGGGAAGATGGCCCTCACCAATGTGTGTGGACCTTATCCAGTCCTTTGAGGGCACAAAGAACAAAAGCCAAAGGAGAGTCAGACCATCCTTCTCTCCTCAGCTGGGACATTCATCTTCTCTTGCCATCAGACATTGAAGCTCTCAGTTCTTGGGCCTCCAGACTCTGGGTACATCAGCAGCCTACCCATTTCTCAGGCCTCTGGACTCCAGCTGAGTTATACCACTGCCTTTCTCATTCTCCTGCTTACAAACAGCAGATCTTAGGACTTTTTGTCTTCCATGATGACATGAACCAATTCCTATAATAAATCTTTTTTATGTATATCAGTATGTGTCTTATTGGTTCTGTTTCTCTGGAGAACACTAACCAAAACATGCTGGCATTTGCACAGACAATCCTGAATAAAACTACAAAATCTTGAGTTAAACCACTAATAGTGGTATGTTTTTCTTTTTCTGATTATGAAGCAAAGGAAATAGCATCTGTCAAGGACTGTAGAGTGCTGGAAAGTAAGGAAAGAAAACGAAGAAAATGACTGATAGGAGGAAATCATGACTATATATTGCTTGAGAAAAGAAATCTTGAGTCACAAGGGTACAGAATTAAGGCAACACCTAGTTAAGGCAGATTTACTGGAGTCTAATAAAGCTTAAGCTTCAGATTTTCTTCACTTAGGTGAGTCCTTTCTGAGGCACTAAACGTAATTTTGTTTTCATAATTTTGTATAATGTTCCACAGCAAGAGCCCTAAAATTTGTATAAACTCACTGAACTTCCACTTAGCCCTTGTCTACAACGAAGAAGAGTAAACCTCGGTAGTACATACCAAAAAACAAACAAACAAACAAAAACCCATAAAAGAAAGGGCAGAGATTCTGCAAATGGCACCACAATCTCTACCCTTCATGACGGTTCCCTGTCTCACAGAAATTGAATGGAGACAATCATCCAGCCTTTATAGCATATCTCAGGGAGAAAATAAAGCAAAGCTGGCTTTAATACTGCAGGAAGAAAACCAAGTTACTTTCACAATTACCTGAGCAAAAGCATGCCCAGATAGGGACAAACCATAATAAGAAAGAAAAAATAACTGCCATGGCAATTAAGAAAATACTCTATGGTAGACAATTCCAGATAAGAAAGCAAGCACTGTAAAGCAAGAAAAAGAGCCCATCCAGAAGGAATCACAGCTTGAAGGAAGTTCTTCACAATCGTGTCATATTTAGAACAAATTAAGAAAGGTGGTTTCTATAAAGTAAGAGCTCCAAGATGAAATAAGGTAACAAATGGCTTAAAAATGATTGCAAAGGTAAAGGGAGATAAAGATTAAAACATCATAACAGAATTAATACATTAATTAGAAGCAAAGAACAAAAACGACACAACTAAATATAAGATTGCTGATATAAAGGATTTGAAATAATCACAGTAGATAAAAAGGAACTTAAACAGAATGAAACAATTGGACATTGATATTATAGTAAAATAAACTGACATTAGGTATAATTTTTGTTCTTAAAGTAGAAAAATCCAATATTAAAACAGATGATTATTTTAAAATTTAATATATTCCCCAAAATAAAGTAGTAATTAAACCTACAGATTGAAAGAGAACCCTATTTAAGGATAATTGGGTATAGAAATCTCAAGATCAAACTATATTCTAAATCAGATATTTAAGTAGTATTTTAAAGAAAACTTTTTAGGGCATCTAGAATTAAAAATCAAATCACCTACAGCAGGGGAAAATCAGGCACACATCAAAGTTCTCAGCAACTTTCAAAGCTAGAAGACAATGAAGTGGTTTCCATAACACTCTTAGAAAAGTATTACCCAGCAATATTATACCCAGCCAAAGAACATATCAGGTACTTTGCAACAGGAATATATTCTCAAATGTGAAAAATATCAGGAAATACACAAACCTGAATATTCTTCTTGGAGGGAAAGATGTTTGACAAAGAAATCTAGAAAATTAAGAAAAATGTGAAAGAAAAAAGCTGGAGAAAAACAAAAGCTCAAAATCATTATTGGTAAACATTAAAAAAAAACCCAAACTGATTATAAACAATATTGAGAATAATTATTTTTATAGAAGTCAGTCATAGGTTTGCAGAGTATAGCATTTTAATAGCAAAATTCAAATGAAGTAAAATATATAAAATGCATACAATATGATTCCATTTTTATAAAAAATATTAAGTATTCATATTAATATATAGAGAACGATACATGCATTTGTGTAAATGAAGATGATTTCAGGGGAGTGGTGTTTGGAGATTTTTTTTCAAAACTTTCATCTCCATCATTTCTTTAGAAAAGTTGAGTACTTAATAATTTGTATTTATCCCTTTGAAAAACAATAAAGTGAGTTTTTAAAAGTCAAATAAAATGGCTCAGATCCCATGTTTCTGTGGCTGTGGCATAGGCCAGCAGCTGCAGCTCCAATTCGACCCTTAGCCTAGGAACTTCTATATGCCATAAGTGTGGCCCTAAAAAGAAAAAAAGAAAAAGAAAAAAAAGGGAAAATAAAACAATTAAAAGTATAATTTCATAATGTTAACCAGCATTAACTAAGAGTGGCAGAGATGTGAATTTTCTTTTTTGTTTTTTTTTTCTCTCCTGTGCTTTGAGGGCATCCCTCACCCCACTTTCATGTTGAAAAATTTATAAAACACGCGTGAAAATAAAGTGATAAAAGGGGTAAATGTAGAGAGTATTTGAAAAGATTTGGTTATGAGTGAGTTGGAGAAAATGCTATAGTTGGAAGGAAATGTGGACTCAAGTCAGGGTTTTTATTAAAATAAATGAAACATTTTTCTATTCTGACAGGAAAGATCCTAGATAGTTAGAAACTGATACTGCTGGTGAGATGGAGATAACTAAGTGAAGGACCAGTTTGTTAAAGAGGTTATAAAGAATGGAACCCACAGTTCTAGCTCTAGCAAATAATCCTTAGAAACAAGGAAGGCTAATCATTCCATTGTAACAAAAGAGAAGAAGGAAAAAATGGGTACAAATGTAAACAGGTTGTAGGGTTAGGGATGGAAAATGGAGGTAATTGGATGGTGGTGGCTTCAGTATTCTTAATGCATTGTGTATTACCTGAAAATACAGTAGTAGGAAAGGATGTTGTATTATAATAAAAATACTAGTTATTATAACAAAACAAATCCCAAATTCTCAGCAGCTGAGAACAAAAGACATGTATTTATTGTGTACAGAAAATCACTGTAAGTGTTCCTAATAGGCAAGTTGTCTTCCTCATAGGAACTCAGGTCCCAGGTTCTTTCCAACTTGGGACTTCATCTTCTAGGTGCTCCTTGTGCTCTTCCATTCAATTAGCAGGTCAGGAAAGAGAAGGATTGTATGCAGGAGATTGTTATGGGCCAGTTCCAAGGTGATACATATATCTTCTGCCTACATTCCATTGGCCAGAACTCAGGAACATGACTACTTCTAACTGCAAAAGAAGCAAGGGAATATAGTCACTTGTGAGTTCAGGAGAAAAAGAAAATGATTTGGAGAGACGTTAGCCAATTTCCACCTTAAGATAGTGGTATAATATTATTTCAGGTACTGGGGAAGTCAGTCTGATATGTAATATGACTATTGGGCACACCAAGTGCAAATCAAAAAATCTTAAATTAACAGTGTTAAATCTGCAAAGGAAAATGTCAAAATGTATAGCAAAAATTTCTTGGTTCAGGTGGGTGATTTCCTCTGTCACTACAGGACAGTTCAATTTAGCTATAGAAAAGGAAGATGGCAGAGCTCATCGAGACCTAGTGTTTTCCTAGATGAGTAAAATGGAGAATCTTACAACCAACTGAGAATACTTTCAAAAGAGAAATGTTATTTATGGACCATAGAATCCAGACTGATCTAGGAAGCAGATGGGTATTGAAAAAGTGACGGAGTTAACACATTGGCTATCTCAATGAGGTCAGATATTTGTAGCCAAAGAAATACTTGATAGAAAAGCTATAAAAATGAAGTTGTTGATCTCACAGTGCATTACTTTAAGTCTCTATTTTAAATGTTTCTGGTGATAACAGGGTTTATGCATATTATCATAAGATGGAATGACAGCAATAGAATGGATGAAAAGGTCGTTGGAAAAGAGAACAGTAAAAAAACTGAAAGGCCAGGGAAAAGGATTTGTGCATACTGAAGTTTTAAAGAAAAATGACATAAATAGGGAGAAAATTGTTAGCTATAAGTTTTAGCCTTGGGTGAAAAGAAGACTGTTAGGTAGCAGCATGAATGAGGATGAAGTAATTTATCCAGAGGAATGAATCAGAAAAAAATGATGTTGAAGTAATGGATTGTAAGGAATAACAGAAAAAAATTCTAAGTGGTATGCCTCAACCCTGTGGTGAGTGAAAAATGAAACAGCCTCAAGTTAAGAAAAGGAAGAAGTTACTCTTATAGATAGATGGGGTCATACAAGGCAAGGAGGACAAAAGAAAATTCTAAGAGGGAGTTAAAAATACTGGGGAGCTTTCTGATTACAGTGGGTGATCTTGTAGTTGTGGAGGGTTTGTGAAGAAGTTTGTGTGGATGCTTAGGTCAGACAAGAGGATATCAAGCATGGAGATAAGACTAGAATGGAATATAATATATAGCCTAGAAAGCTCTAACATCTGGTGGTGACAGAGAAGAAGAGATAGAAAACATGATGCAAGTATAAGATTATAAGTGTTATAGGCAATACTCTTGATATTATTCTGTATTGTTCTCTGAGGAGGTGACTTCTGGCATGAGTAGAGAACACAGAAAAATAAAAGAGACAGATGTGAGACTATTTGCAGGGTAAAAGAGTTATTGGTGATTGACCAGAAGAGATTAAAGAAATAAAAAAGGATGACTTTCTCATTTCTGGTTTAAACAATGGACTAGCTATTGATGTAATCATCAAATGTAGGGAACATTTTCCCAGGAGCATAGATGATAGGGTCTGGTTTTTATGTTTTTGTTTTTTGTCTTTTTAGGGCCACACCCACTGCACATGGAGGTTCTCATGCTAGGGGTCGAATCGGAGCTGTAGCTGCCGACCTGCACCACAGCCACAGCAATGCCAAGTCCGAGCTGCATCTGAGAACTACATCATAGCTCACGGCAGTGCCAAATCCTTAACCCACTGAGCGAGGCCAGGGATCGAACCCACGTCTTTATGAATACTTGTCGGGTTCGTTAACCACTGAGCCACGAAGGTAACTCCAGTCTGGTTTTGTTTTTGAAAGAGGAGAAGGATAAATTAATCATTCAAACGCAGATGGAGATGTTGAGTTAAATAACTGCACGAAAGTTTAGGAGAGCTCCCTGGGCTGCGAATATAGAAGGATGTCAACATTTATGGGTTGAGTGGAAGGAGAAGACAAAAAAGACTCAGAAGGCACAGCCAGAGAAAGAAAAGAAGAGCCATACCGCAAAAGGAGAGCTAAATCAACAGGGAAAATGTCAAGAGATATATAAGCAAGAAAGTTCAAAAATGTCAATTGATGTTTATGACATGGGACACATATGGTTTCTACTTCTGTAATTGCCTAAAATTTTCTGGGATGAAACTCTACCAAATTTTCAGATTTTCTAAATCTTTCTACTAAGCACAAATATATCTTAATTTCATCACTATATACATAACCTATTTTTTAAAAGATTGCATCAGACACAGTAATTTAAATAACACAATTATCAGATAATATATTTAAGTAGAGTAGTTTAAAAATGCATCGCCCTCTGCAAGTGCCATTTTCAATATAGGTGCCAGTTCAGTTTTTTAGAGTATACTCCAAATGCTCACCAGTAGTGGAGAAATAATCTGTAAAGTAAACTAATCCATCACAGATAATCATCATGCAGCATAGTTTCTACATGAAATACAATACCTATGGGAATTGAGTATAAGACCTTCTGGATTAGCAATACCAATTTCCATTTCCTAATAAACATTATTATACATATAGGAAATATACCTTAAATGACTATTTTTGTTAAAGGCAAGAAAAGTACCACCACTCAAAGTAACAAAACTATAACTCATTCAGGAAAAAGAATTTAACTTAAAACTGCTAGAGATCCTCTCAGTTCCTCAGATTCTTGTTGACAATAATCGGAGTTTACCAAAGAGAAGCTGAAGTTGAAGCAACAGGAAATCCTTTGACGACTTAGGAAATGCCTCTATCAAGTATGACAGCTTTATTAACACTCCTTTTTTTTCCTACAAAATTACATGCAGCACAAATGCCTATTTATTATTCACTCAGTACTGTAATGACTTATGGACCCAGTAAATTCAAAATTTGCTTTACAATGCAGGGCTTGATGCCAAGTATGTGTCTACTTTTTAGCCCCTTTTCCCCCTTCTTTTCTGTTTCTTAAGACAGACTGAGATTCATACTATATTTATTCCACTGCTGAAATGCAAGGCAGCAATCTGCTTGGGTGGTTTACAGGGAGTCCCAGATACTAGCTCTTTGACTGTCTAGAATATTTTCAATTTGGGAGGTCATAGAAATCAACATTATTATACTTTTATTCTCATTTTTTCAAGGATCATCAGGCAGCCGATACAGTATTGGAAGGTCAGTAGGGTAAGGTGAAATGCAAAAATCCTATTGGCCAAGTGTATGAAAATTTGTAAAGCTTTCTTGACTTTGGTCATTGAGTCAACAAACTTAGCTACAATAGAAATATGCAGAAGAGCTAAGTAAGTATACTTTCTCGAATTTGCAAACCAAATTCAATGGCAAGAGTTTTTTGCAAAATAAATCCTCTTTCTAAATGGGGCAATCCTTTACATTTATCCTACAAGGGTTAATTATTTCTTTTTAAAAACAACACCAAAGGGAATATTTTAAAGCAGTGTAGCTGATTAAAGATTCCTCTGAATGATATATTCCAATTGTAATAAATTAAATAAGCTTTATTAATTGCAAAATTATGGATCCACCTGACTGGCAATGGAGTATAGCTGCAGAGAACAATAGCACAAATGAACATTGTAATAAGACTGTAGTTTGAGTCCCACCTCTACCAATGTGTGTATGACTTTGATGAATTTATTTAGCCCCTCTGTGTCGTAGGTTCTTCATTTGTAAATGCCAATAATAGTGACATCTTTCACATGTGGTTGAGTAAGGATTAGTTAATATAGGTGAAGAATTTAAGACCAAGTTTGGCAGGAATTAAGCTCTATCTGAATACTAGCTACAATAAATATTAGCCAGAATGAATTTTTTCTCTCACTTGCAAGAAGATGGCCTCACTTTCTCTTAAGTTTTGGCAATTAATTTGTTGGGCAGAGTTCTACCATCACCTATTGCAGAACTTCTGGAAGGAAATTCCAGAGGATGTAAATGGAATCTAGGGAACATTACTTACAGGTTTATTCAATGAGCATTTATTAAGTGCCTACTATGTGCCAAGTGGCTCTTACTTTGTCAAGCAGAGAAAATCAATAAGTCTGTGCTTGAGGCCTGTCCCATCATATTTGCAAACATATGATGAGATGGGCAGCATCAACATATGATGGGGGCTAAGGTGTGTGTTTGCCACATGGGCTATGGAGAGAACAGTTGAGTCTGTTGAAAGGAGGCAGGTAAGGTTCAGACAGGGGTCCAATCTGGACAGCCCCTGAAGCCTGACTATAAACTCCAGCCTATTTCAGTGATTAAACATGTTAGTTATCAAGGGACATTATTAAAAAAAAAAAAAAAAAAGGCTCTGCCCTTTAAAATTAAATGTGTCTTGAAATCTTTCTTGCAATTTTAGCTGAAAGCCTGAGGCTCGCACTAGCTGTAGATGACATGCTTCTTATAATTCTCACAAAAGTCACTGATGAATATAGAGCATAAGTGTTTGGTTGGATGAAACCCATTATTCCCCATCCCTACATTTCTTCACAAACAAGTTGCCACAAACTATTCTCAAGGATAAAAGGTTGCAGAGGGCAGGGGAGCTACAGTCAAATTTGAATATCGAAATGGATTTAAGTGACAGAAACCTATCCATTAACACTTAGTTGAAGGGTAGATGGAAACGCAGACAGTTGTCATAGCATGTAACTTTTTCTGTAGTGTATGCTTATGTTCAGATACACAGTTTGAACATGTTTGACTTGGCAGGCACATCCCACACACTCTGAGGGCTTGCGGCAGAGAAGGGAAGCCAGGCTGCTCAGAGTAGACGGATCCCAATCTCTTATCTCGTGACAGAAAGGCTTTTTATTTAGTTGTAGGAATGCCAACATGTAAAATGAGGAGCAGCTGGAGTGACTTAGAATCATCTGCAGATACTTTGGGACACTGTTTTTGTTTTGTTTTGTTTTTGACAAAGAACAGCAAAAAATATCATGGCTGCTTAGAGTTAGGAGGTAACTTATCTACCCCATGCCTCTCCTCTGCAGTTAAAAGACAAAGGATCCAAACCCTGGAAAAATCAAGTACCCTGAACAAAATCACACCTCTATCTGGAACCAAAATCAAGGCTAGAATCCAGATTTCTTGGATTCCATTCTTGTTTTATTTCTACTACACTATGAATTCTTCCTGATAATTATGAGTGAAATATGGAGAACCATCATGTTCTGCTCTCTGAGACCTTCTCAAATTCAGGAACACAGCTCTAAGCATATATTTTGTTCTTTCAAATGCAGCAGAATATAGCTAATAAATGTCATTGATACCTTCAGACTTTTAATGTATCTATAATATGTGACTATGATTTTTTTTATATATAGCTATTAAAATGTCTCCAAAAGCTCATTTCTTTCTAAAGTTACATGTTTCATACTAGGAGTAATTGCTTTTTCAGATTTTACTAAAGTTTTATCTTTCACAATAAGAACAAATTTGGGTCTATTTTGAACATCCGCTGAATCAGATTCACAAATCACTTTTTCTTGTCTTCTCATAGAACTTAACAGTGGGCTTGACAACTTCAGTTTTCTAAGCCACCACATAATTTGACAGTCCATTTTGAATTTATCCAAAATGTGAATTTATGGATAAATGCATTAATATTTGTACTGAATCTCTACCACCAGAAGGTAGATTTCTTTTCAGATTCATTTTCCATAATGGAATACAGTTCTGTAGCACTTTGCTAGGATTTTATAAACTATAAATATAAGACAAGAACTCAAATCCAGAGTGAACGTTGGTGCTCTGTGGTCATCTCACTCACTAACTAAAGCTCATTCCTCCCTACTAGCCTGGTGCTGTAAGTCACTCTCTCTCACAATTAGGAAAATTAAATATTGCTATTTAATATATATGTATAAAATCTCTCAGTGATCTAAGCAGTGTGTTAAATGTGTCTCATCAAGGTATCCTCTTATTAAATCCATATTCTAGCCTGTACCTCAGAGAGCGCAGCATTTCCCCTGTTTCACAGGTGGAAACTGAATTAGTATGAAGTTTGATTACATAGAATATGTCCCCATGTACCTTTTTTAACCTGTATATATAGACACAATAGACAAGTTTTGCAAATCAACATGGTACATTACATAACAAAATCCTTTCCTCTCCCTCTTTCAACTAAAGAACTTTTAGCTGTTAGGTAGACTGAGTCTCTGAAGAAAGCCTTCAATGACATATTCAGAGTATTTTTAGAATGATGTAAAAAAAATTTTCTAGCAAGTTCATTCCTATAGGAGAGAGCTTATCTCTATGATCACCTCCCCAAATTTTCTTTTTGCAGCTTTTCTCTCTGTTGTTAGGACTTTGATCTTTTTCTAAAATAGTCTTTTTTATCTCTAGGTTACGTGTCTTCAATGCAATTGTCCCAGGTTCCTGCTGATCTTCAAGATTTTTATTCTACTTCTCACTGGTTAGTAGTGATCTCTTTGTACTGAAAATATTCCTCTCTCCAATAAGCTAGTCTTTCTATCATTATCAACATAATTTAAGCTATAATTGTATTGATGTTTTGAACTTTGGATGATTTATAGATTTGGTAGTACATGGAAGAGGTTGTGAAGAATAATCTTTCTTTGAGGCCATAAATTATACGCAGTCTTTTAAAATTTCCAGAACTCAGATTGTATAATAAATTTGAGCTTATGAAACAATCATAAAAATAATTGCTTCTTAGTGTTTGCATTCTATATTTGTGCTAATGTTCCGTACATGTTCATAAATGAACTCCCAAATTTAGGAGATGTGAAAAAAGGTAACTTTTTGCATATTAACGGGGGTCTTACCCTTTCATTGTCTTGTTCCACCAAGATAGCTGTCCAATCTTTTGGTATTTATTAGTAGAATGAGAAGCTTCCTTATGACTTCATAGTGCATCAAAAAGCAGAATTTTTAAGTCTTTAGTTACATGGGAAACAGCAATTTGAAAATGAAAAATTTTCTTTTCAAACATCATTGGAAAAAATGATTGACTTCATATAACACAACGCTTTGGAAAAAATATATATCTTATGGTTTGAAACAAGAGTGAGAGGTCTATTTTTAAAAATAATATTGTATTTAAGATTGAAATGTGTTATAATATGTATTTCCTTGGTGTTTCTTCAAAAATGGGCAGGATATATGATCTAAATCAGACTGAACAGATTATTTTCTGGGGCATTTGCTGAAGTTTTCAAAAGTAAAGCTAGTGTTTTGGGGTTGCAAGTGCTATTATTAATCTGGATTATTATAGCCATCACTGCTAGAAGATTGGTGCCTAAAAATAAAAAGGACCCCTAAGAGATGGAGATCAGAAATGGAAGAAAGAGATCTTGTTTCAGCATGCTGCTCACTCCTATACTTTTAATTTATGAAAGTCAAGATATTCCCATCATGGCTCAGTGGAAACGAATCTGACTAGCATCCATGAAGACATAGGTTCAATCCCTGGCCTCATTCAGTGGGTTAAGGATTCAGAGTTGCAGTGAGCTGTGGTGTAGGTCACAGATGTGGCTGGGATCCTGCATCGCTGCGGCTGTTGTGTGCCAGCAGCTACAGCTCCGATTAGACCCCTAGCCTGGGAACCTCCATATATATCCAGGGCCACAGTAAAAAGACAAAAAAAAAAAAAAAAAAAGATATTCCACTTATCACTGAAGCAAAAATAAACAATTAATTAAGATTTATCTGTCATGGAACATCAACGACAGAAAAGAGAAACACCAAGGTGAATAAATAAAACAGTTAAGCCCATAGAAGGGGATATAACACAAGAAGTAAAAGAAAATTTAAGAATTATAATATTCTTAGAGTAATTTGAGAAGTTACTATAGCTAGAAAAATAATAAAGAGAAAACAAGATTATAGGAATGAATCAATGTATGAACAATAAACAGTTGAAATGTCAATGCCAAAGTAAAATTTTACTGGAGTAAAATGATAGAATAAGTAAATGAAGAATAAATACTACTACATAAGGTAAAATCAAATTTCTATAATATAAAGCAAACCCAAGAAAATTATAGGAATCAAGTAGAAAGCATAAAGGATGTTTTCAGAAAATACAGAATCTTAAATGCAAATCAAAACTATAATGAAGTATTACTGCACACTGGCAGACTAGCCATCATTAAAACGTCTACAAATAACAAATGCTATAGAGGGTGTGGGAGAAAAAGAAACCCTCCTCCACTGTTGATGGACTGCAAATTGGTGCAGCCACCAAGGAAAATAAAATGTAGGTTTCTCAAAAAACTGAAAATAGGAGTTCCCGTCGTGGCGCAGTGGTTAACGAATCCGACTAGGAACCATGAGGTTGCGGGTTCGGTCCCTGTCCTTGCTCAGTGGGTTAACGATCTGGCGTTGCCGTGAGCTGTGGTGTAGGTTGCAGACGCAGCTCGGATCCCGCGTTGCTGTGGCTCTGGCGTAGGCCGGTGGCTACAGCTCCGATTAGACCCCTAGCCTGGGAACCTCCATATGCCGTGGGAGCGGCCCAAGAAATAGCAAAAAAGACAAAAAAAAAAAACAAACTGAAAATAGATATGATCCTGCAATCCCACTGCTGGGCATATACCCAAAGCAAACTATAATTCAAAAATATGCCTGCACCCCAAATTTCATTTGAGCACTATTTGCAGTAGCCAAGACTTGGAAACAACCTAAATGTCCATTGACAGAAGAATGGATAAAGAAGATGTGGTACATACATACAATGGAGTATTACTCAGTCTTAAAAAAGAATGTAATAATGCCACTTGCAGCAACGTGGATGCAACTAGATATTATCATACTAAGTGAAGTAAATCAGAAAGAGAAAGACAAATAGGATCTGACATCATCTATACGTAGATTTTAAAATATGACATAAATGAACTTATCTACAAAACAGAAACAGACTCACAGACATAGGGAACAGACTTGTGGTTGCCAAGAGAGAGGGAGCTGGGAGAGGAATAGATTGGAAATTTGGGATTGGCAGGTACAAACTGTTACTAAAGTATAGAATGATTAAACAACAAGGTCCTACTTTATAGCACATGGAACAGTATTGAATATCCTGTGGTAAACAGTAATGGAAAAGAATATAAAGAAGAATTTGTGTGTACATATTTTTAAAAGAAAATACATCATCTCATCCCCAGAGGATTAAAAAGAAAAGACTGAACAGGAAAATTTTTTAAAGAACAGAGAAAGAGAGGAAAAACTAAAGAATGGTTTTCCCAGTGTGAAAAAAATGCCCAAGTCTTAAGATGGAAAGGAAATATCAAAGACAAAATCGAAATAGAGGGAAAAAAAAAAAAAAACTTGTATGTAGGTAGATATTATATTGAAGTTCAGGATTAAAAACATAAAATATCTTAGAGGCTATTTATTACAATTCACCCTCTGCAATCCAAAATTCTCAGCATTTGCATAGGCAAAATATTCTCATCCCCTTCCAAGGTCCCCCAAATTCTCATCTCATTAAAGTATAAGTTCCAGAATTCAGAATCTTATCATCTAGATCAGTTCCAGGTACGTATAAAACTTCTCTGATGTAGTTCCTTATTCAAATTACTGAATTACTATAATCATCACATTTCATGGAAGGGAATAAAAATCTTAACTATTTAGTATAGCCACACAACAGGTCCTGGGAAGACACTGACTAGACCTCTTTGGGAAGTAACACAGAGATCTAAGGCCACTTATGAAGCTCCAAGTTCCTAGACAGAGCTAATGATTTGGGGGAAAAAAAACAGGAGGACTTCTTTTCAAAATTAATAGCATATGACCTCTTCAAAAAAGGAAAATAAGAAATCAACATCAGGCTTCTCATCACAACCAGGAAGTCAGATGAAAATGAAAAAAAAAATCAAATACATGAAATCAATATGATCACCATCATTTTACAATGTTTTTAGAGGCCATGGCCAATGTAACATAGTAAGAAAATGGGGGAAAATGTGTCTTAGCCTAAGAAGCTGACCTTAAGGTAAAAGTTCTTGTGCTACTATTTTTTTAAGGAGTGCAATCATAAAGAAGCAGGAGTAAATAAAGGAGAAAAATAATAAGTACAAGTTTTTAGTTTTAAGCAACACTTTTTGCTTAAAACATCACTTAGTTTTAAGCACAAATTGGTTGCTTTGTCTCATAGACAATTCTGGTCTGGGAGAAAAATGGAGTTAAGGATTTATCCAATGACTCCTATGACCCATTGGTCTCCCATAGGAAGTTAACACACCTAAACTTTTTGTTTTCACATGCTCGAGAACTGAAGCATTCCATACTTTCATTATGAAGAAGGAAGCACTGAAGTCTGAAGCCAGGGGTGAACAAAGGGAGCATTAGACAAGACTGGAGGTGAATGAGTGAAAGAGGATCTAAAGCAGCACATAAGTTGTGTCTCACACAAATGGTATAAGTATTAAAAAGTAAGAGATAAAACTAACATTATTTACAGAATTTATGACAACTTAGAAATCTAAGGCACATCAGAATCTGATACGTGGTTACTTCTGAGGAGAAGATGGAATTTAATGGGGACCAAAAGAGGATTTTTATTTTATTCCAAACATGCTGAGTTTCAGTTCTATAATGGGTAATTTCACTGTATAATTATTATTTAATATGAAAAAAAGTTTAATGTATTTTTAAGAGGGCACAATCCTAGGGGGACTCACATATTTATGATTTTTATCTCCAGGAGCCTCACCAGGTTCTCATGGTTAAGATCAGAGAAAAGTCCCCTTGAGCTCTAGAAAGGTATAAGGAGGAAACTAGTCATTTCACAATATTCCTAGAGCATTCAAGTCTCCTTGTTGGAAGTGTACTCTCAAGGTAAACTACCTTTCCAGAGCCTTATCTGGCCTAGGGGAAGAGCTATTGGACCACACCAAGCATGCTATCCTTCCTGTCTACATAAGGGGAGGAAAAAAAAAAAAGACTAAGAAACTCTTCTGAAAGTCATATACCAGATGTGAAGGATCTCTTCAAAACACTGATATTTAAGCAAAATATTACAGAATGCTTCACCTCCCCAGTGCCTACCAACACATCAACAGAGCCCAATATAATAACAGTGGATTATAACTAAGAGAGGTGAAAGACATAGACTTTAATTTAGAAGGAGTTTCTATGGAAGCTCAAAGATAAAAACAAGAACACAAGAAGATAAACATAAAACCTCATAGTAAGGTCTGCTTATCTCCATTCATATTACCTGATTCATCTTGTCTGGCTTTAAACAAAAATGTTATAATGCAACTAAAAGATGGAGAAAATACAGTTTGGGGAGACAGAGCAAGCATTAGAACAAGATGTAGAAACGGCAAAGATTTTGGAATGATCAGACTATGAATTTTAATGTTATGATTAATATGCTAAAAGCTCTAATGGAGAAAATTGACAACATGTAAGAACATATGGGTAATGTAAGCAGAAAGAGAGACACACTAAGGAAGACTCAAGATGGACTGCTGGAAATCAAATCATTATAACAGAAACAAAGAATGTCTTAGATGGCCTGGTTAACAGACTCAACACAGCAGAGGAATGAATCGGTGAGCTTGAAGATATGTCAATAAAACTTGTCCAGCTGAAAAGTAAAGAGGAAATAACAATAGCAAAAAAGAAGAATTAAAAAAAGAGAAGATCTAAAAACTGTGGGACAGTTACAAAAGGTGTAACATGCAATGGGAATAACAGAAGAAGAGAGAAAAAAAGCAGAAATATTTGAAGTAATATTGCCTAAAAAAATTTTTCAAACTCAATCACAGATGGCAAACCTCAGATCCAAGAAGCTTAAAGAATATCAAACAAGATGAAAACCAAGAAATCTATACCTAGGCATATCATGTGCAAACTGCAGAAACCAAAGACAAACAGAAAACTTTGACCTATACAAGCAAAGAATAAGAATTACATCATACATTTCTTCAGAAATCATGCAAGCAAGAAATGAGTGGAGTGAATTATTTAGTATTGAAAGAAAAAGAAAAGGGTGGATCTGAATGAGTTTGAGTTTTATTAACTCAATGGGATTAACCATTACTAGGTTTTGAGATAAGAATGTTAAAACTTCTACCCTGTGGAGGTTCAAAATATGATATCTATCTTGAGACAGAGGAGCCCATGAGTTTGAAGCAGTCCCTCTTGGAGAACTTTCTCTTAAGTGTCACAAAGCTAAAGAATATTTCACTCTGCCTTTAAAATATTTCTAACCTAGTCCCCTGCTTCCCACACCACAGAAGTCAGCAAATATCCCAAGATAAAAGCTAGCCATGCATTTATGATTCCTTAAATATCAGTTCATAATTTGAGAATACATAATTGTTTAAAGCTCTGCTGGCTTCCCCTTCCCCCAGCAGGGATCCTCTACCTAAACGAAACTAACCACAGTTCATACCTGGCAAATATTCCCAAGAAAGATAGTTTTCACTAATCCAGAGTACTCTGATAGTCTCAAAATTATTTTTATTTATGTTATCCTTTTTTAGTTTCAGTTGTTACAGTAGGACCTTTTGCCTATCACAGTTTGTTACATCCAACAAAGAAGCCATTTAATCCTTTAAAACATAAATATACAATACATATGAAATATATCAATGTATATATGTTGAAAGTCATTTGGATCCTGGAATAGAAGCACAGGTTTATTCTTTACTATCAAAATTAAAACACATATACTGGGTTACAGACTTTTAAATGTTTCACAAACATTGATATATGATCAAGTGTGTTTAAAGATCAATTTATGAAAATTACTGTTACACTGCTCCAAACGCCAATAGTTGATTTCTTAGCATGTTCTCAATTCTACTTCAGAAGAAATTAAGATTTTCTATTGTCTTTGCTGAAAAGTATTGGTAAATATGTAGAATCTGACTTAATAGGACATAGTCACAGAAATTTGCACCTGTCCTTAAAGATGTAGCAATGTTCTGCATTAGATGATTTTTTTTCTTTAAAGAATGGTGAAGTATAGGACCATTAAAAAAAAGATAAGAATCACGTTCCTTTTGCTGAGAATAGTTTTACTTCTTTAAACAAGTAATGAACATATTAGTTTTATTCTTGTTGAATTCATGATGTTCACAACTAATAGCCTAGTAAAAGAAGTGTATTGTTTTTTAACTATTCAAGTTAAACAAATTATCAAGATCTTTATCTTTCATAAAGAAGCCTAAACCGTTTCTATGTCCCAGTACTTCTCCATATCTTCCAGATGTTCCCATCACCAAAATATTTTGAATATCCACTCCTTTATGGTAGCTTCATATTTCTCAAACTTCAGTAGTTTTTTTTTTAATCTCTTGTCTTATTTTACTTTCTTGGAGCTATTCTGTCAAGCTTTTTGTGCTGTTTGAAAGGCGCTCAGCTATCTGAACATCTGGAAATAAAATTTTGCAATTAGCAGTCACATTTTCATCACTGGAAGTCTGTTAGTTTATGAACATCTTGTTCTTGCCTTTCTACTAGGTATGTTGAAAAACTGCACCATCTGGGTCCAAAGAAAAGAATGAAAACTGAGCATCAGAATCTCATGGCATGGATGCCCAAAGCATCCTTATGCCTTATTTTACCTGTGCATTTGTTCTACCTTTCTTGGACTAAGTGCTTTCCTTATTCCATATTACTGAATTGCCATTGACACAAAATGAGTATTAATGTCCTTGCAAAAATTATTTAAAATTTAAATGCTTTGATGGAGCTCTGGTTCTCAACATGAGTTCTGAATTTTAATAAGAGAACATATTTCTTTTGTGTATCTAGACTTGTTTTGACTTGAAAAACAATTTAGAAATCATAATTTCTCTTGGCTGTCACACAAAAAATGGAATCTACTTTAATTTATGAGCCTCTAGGCTACTGTATCTCAAATTCTGACTCTCTTATTCCAGAAATAGAGAAGATCACATTGCTGTATATTTATGATACTTTGTCCTGAAATCTTGCAGGACAAAATATAAAATGACATCTTATTTAATTCCTTTAAATGATTAGAAATTTGATGAAATATTAGATTGATTTTAAATGAATCATTTATATGCAAATTCAATTTCGTACTTGGGATTTTAAGTCAATAAATGAAATTGAAAATAGTTGAATCCACAGGTTTTCAAATTGAGGTAAGCAGATCACCAGTAATTTCAAAGCAATCTTTGGGTGGGGATTTAATAGAAACAAGGGTGGAGGGTTGTGAATAAAATAAGCAAGCAGGGGTCCTCTAGGCTTTCCCATCATGATCAGAGAAGACTGGCTTTTATCTGTTTTGCATATTCAGTTTTTTGTAAGATTTTCCAGGACCTTAACAAAATTAAAATAATTAATATTATCAATGCCTCACTCTGGAGATTAAAAAAGAGAAGGAAACCTGGAGATGATGAGGTTCCCCAGAGGCTAATTCACAGCTAATTCATGAGCAAGTTAGGACAGTTTCTCCTAACTTTAAGTTTTATGGTCATTCAAATGAACCAACTGGAGAATTGAGGAAAGTACACAAAAGTATAAAGAAATATAAGAAAGCATCAAAGTTATAACATCATTTAAATTGATGAAGAATTTTGAGGCATTTATAAAATGTGCCACTTTTGAGGAAAAGAGTTGTTTTCATTGTTTAAAGATTTAAGTATAGTTAATTTACAGTGTTGTGATAATTTCTATTGTACAACAACATGAGTTGGTTATATATGTATATACACATACCATTCTTTAGGAAAAGAGTTGCTGTTGCTATAGACAACTATAGCTTCAGTTCTGGAAATCTATGGGCATGTGTGTGTTTTTCTTTTAAAACTAGCCAAATAATTATATATGTGGTAGGATTTCTAATAGAAATATTTGCAGCACTTTTTTCTCAAAAGTTCTTTTTATCCCTCAAAACCATTCTTAAAGTCCCCAATATGCTCAATAAGCATCTCACCAAAAAAATTTTTTTTAAATGCATCAGAGTTAATATTCATTATCTAAAATGATACTAGCTATTCTAACTTGGGCTAAAAGTCTCAAACCCACTAGGGTAAATGAACAGACAAGTCTTTTAGTGAAAGTAGAAAAGGCAATAATAATTGAGTACTGTAACTCTACCATCAATGTTATAAAAGTATATAACAAATGGAAAATGTATCACATTTTAAAGTAACTATTTTACCAGTTTAAATCATTTACTATGAATGAAGGAATTAGCTTTTCCACAATATTCTTTAAAATCTAACAAAGTTTTAGCAAATCTATCAGCATGTCTGTTCTTAAAAGGAAGACTAGAACTAGGAAGTAGAAATCTCTTTCAAATAGGAAAATGGGTCACAAAGGACGGTTATTCCCACGTCTACGTCATTTTACACAAAACAGTAGTACTGGGAAACAATATATGCAATTTGGGCTCAAACATGCATGTATTATGATGAAATCATACATTCAGGAGTGATAGTGATTTAATTAGTCATTAACTATCCACTTGCCTTACAACACTGCATAATTAGACAATTAATATGCCCTAAAGATTACATTTTGTACTTTTGTAATATCCCCTTGAAGTTGATAGGGATTTAAACAGATAGCTTAATCATTTGATAACAGCACACATTTTCTTGTATTTTTGTACTAACTTATATTTCTTTTGTATCTCTAATCTTCAGCCATCTGTACTTTATGATATACATCTACTGAGTAATTAACAGCTATAATAAGTCTTAAAAAAAAAGTCTATCAGTAATCAAGTCTGAGTCTTCTCCAGAGCAATTCTCCATAAGCCTAATGACCTGAGATGGTTTTCTTTGAATCTACCAGTGCATTGGACATCAATACCAGTGTTTTTTTTAATTGGAAGAAAAAAAATAAAATTCACCCTCTTAACGATTAAAAAAATTTTTTCTTTTTTTTTTCTTTTTAGGGCCATGCCTATGGCACATGGGAGTTCCCAGGCTAGGGGGTGAATCCGAGCTGCAGTTGCCGGCCTATGCCACAGCCACAGCAATGCAGGATCTTTTTTTTTTTTTTTTGTCTTTTTGCCATTTCTAGGGCCGCTCCCTTGGCATATGGAGGTTCCCAGGCTAGGGGTCGAATCGGAGCTGTAGCCACCAACCTACACCACAGCCACAGCAACGTGGGATCCGAGCCACGTCTGTGACCTACACCACAACTCACTGCAACACCGGATCCTTAATCCACTGAACAAGGCCAGGAATCGAACCCTCAACCTCATGGTTCCTAGTCAGATTCGTTAACCACTGAGCCACTATGGGAACTCCAGCAATGCAGGATCTTAGCCATGTCTGAGACCTCTACAGCAGCTCACAGCAACCCTGGATCCTTAACCCACTGGGTAAGGCCAGAGAGCAAACCTGTATCCTCATGGATACTAGTCAGGTTCACAACCCACTGAGCCACAAGAGGAACTCATCTTAACCATTTTTAAGTGTACAGTTCAGTCATGCTATGTGTTTAATGGCTACATAACAGATCTCTAGAACTTTTTCATCTTGTAAAATAGAAACTCTATAGCCATTAAGAAGTCAACATTTCCCCCCTCATTACCCAAGTCCCAGAAACTACAATTCTTTCTTTTTTCATGATTTTTACTATCTAGATATCTCATATAGCAGAATCATATAGTACTTGTCCTTTAGTTATTGACTTATTTCATTCAGCATAATGTCTTCAGATTTTAATGATACTGTGCCATGTAAAAGTATTTCCTTCTTTTTCAAGGCTGATTAATGCTCCATTGTATGTATATACCACATTTTCTTTATTAATTCATCTGTCAGTGGACATATGGGCTTCTTCTAGCTCTTGGTTATCATGAATAAAGCTGCAATGAAAATGTGTATAGATATTTCTTTGATATTCTGCTTTCAATATTTATATATATATGTATATACCCAGAATTAGAATTGTAGGGTCATGTGGTAGTTCTATTTTTAATTTTTTGAGGAGACTTCATATATTTTTCATAGCTGCTGCATTTTCTATTCCCAGCAAAAAAATGCACAACTGTTCCAATTTCTCCACATCTTCATGAACATTTGTTGTTGCTGTTGTTTTGTAGTTATCATCCCAGTGGGTATGTGAAGTGATATCTCCTTGTGATTTTGATTTATATTTCTCTAGTGATTAGAAATTTTAGTATCTTTTCATGTACTTCATGGCCATTTGTATATGCTCTTTGGAGAAACGTCTATTCTGGTGCTTTGTTAATTTTGTAATCAGGTTACTTTTTTGTTGTTGAGTTGAATAAATATCAGTTTTATTATAAGTTTTATTAGCTTTTACAATATTAATTTATATCCATAATAATAGGGCAATTAGCTGTTTTTGGATATAATATTATTACAGTTGGGACACGCAGCAGATAATTCTATATGAGCAAATCTCAGCACACTGAAAAATTTTTCATCATCACAATTAATGTCTACACAGTGTTTATTCAAATTATTACGAATTTGTATTTTCCAGATTGCAGTCAGTAAATATTCCCTCTTATTTCCTTCCATTCATGGGTCTTTGGTAATAGACACATCCTGGAAAATGAGAATCAAAGTAAATAACCATATTAATATTGTTTCCTGTGATCCTAGTCAGAGCTCCTATCATTTTATCCACTTTGAAGGCATAGACAACTCCTGAATAAGTGTTTGTTAAAACAGCTGTCATCCAGCTCACTACCTAGTTCTTTATAAAGGAGGGGGCAGGGTGTCAACAGAATGCTTCCCTCCATGTGCATATGAGTCAAAGTTTGGGAAACTGTTACTCTTTTTCTCCCAGCTTCTCTCAAGTCACCAAAATTATATTAGCATTTCCCTTTGTTACATGCATAGACTCACTCCTCCACCATCAGTAACAATCTCTACTTTCTTTTGTTTATCATTAATTTTCATCTAAACCTTTCTCACTGAGATAAGCTCAGGCTTTGAACCTTCATGTTGCGGTTAGCAAGTTGAAACCTCTCTTATTCCATTCTCACTTACAGGTGGTCAGATTGAAAACATATATAGAAATGGGACTATCACATTCCCTAGACTACAAAACATTTACAACCATCAGCCCCAACTTGGCAAGGCATGGGGAAGAAATGATCTATCCCATCAATTCTTTTGGAATGTTTTTAGTTAGGTTCAGATTAGTAGATATATTTTCTTATTTTGGAACACTGTAAACTCTTGGAGACTAGCTCTAGTCTAGGTACTATTGAGATTGGCATTGAAAAAATTGTGCTTATATACAAGAGAAGACTTGTATACAAGCTCCTGTGCTGACCCCATCCCCCTACCCCCAATTTCACCACAAATTCATATCAATTTAGTTAATGAAGACCCATAATTAAACCTCTTGGTATTAAATTGCAAAATATAATGCTAGAAGTTTGTAAGCTAGCCCTTTAAACTTGGTCACCATCCATCATTTTAAACAGATATTTTAATTTACCATGTCAATTAATCTACTACCTTGAGAATGATAAGGAATATGAAATATTCATTGAGAGTAATGTTTGTATACCCATTGTTGCACTTTGTAGGTGGAGAAGTAAATGCCTTGATCTGATGAAATGTAACTGGGAGGGTCAAAATAGTATAGTGACTATTTTCTTTTGCCACACCCACAGCATATGGAAGTTCTCAGTCCAGGGATTGAAACCTGGATCCTTAACACACTGAAATGGGCCAGAGATTGAACCCATGCCTTCATAGTGACCTGAGCCACTGCAGTCAGATTCTTAATACACTATGCCACAGCAGCAACTCCTGTTTTAGTCTATTTATGATGTTAACATTGACTCTTTTTTGTCACAGTCTTTTAATAGTAATAACAGCATTAGCTTCAATTTACTGGGTATGGAAACCCAAACCCAGAATATGGATCAAGTCCTGTCAGTGTCCATTTACATACCCTTTCATATCCCCAGCAATAGGAAAAAGTAGAAGTAATTTACTTGCCAACTATGTACAGGCAAGGATGAACTATAGATTTTGCCTTTTCTGGTTGTTAGAAGTTTGACTTTGGCGGGACTCGAGTATATGCCACCATTTGGCACGTTTTTGAATGACCTGAGTTCCCTTATGTCTGTTCATGCTATGGACCTAAGCTTCCACCTCAAGAGATCAAATTAAAGGGTCAATTTCTTGATTCCAGTCATCTTCAGATCCTGGCATAGGGTTGTTTTGGTTAAGTATCAGCATGCCTTCCTTTGATTTTATCTCAGAATTTCCATAAAGATTTTCAAAGAGTGGTATCCCATATAAAGGTCCATTTCTCAGCCCATTTGGTCCATTTTGCAGAACAAATTGTAAGCCCAAGTGTCAATTACCCAAATAGTGGGTGTTTTATTTGTTTTTAGTTCTTATATCATTGTAAGAACAGAGCTCATAAGTGAGCTCTTCCAAGAAGATTTTACTGTTTGATGTTTGCAGGGTAGATCATTTTTACACTGAGTCATGGCTCTTGCTTCTGGAACTTCCCTCTGTAAACTGGCCAATTGCCTGGCCTTCTTAAGCAATTGGTCAAAAAAATGCCATTTAGCAATAGCTATGGTTAAGTCCTTGGGCTGTTATGGGAGAAAAGAGACTACTTGCTTATGAAAACAATGACTTTTTCTTGCAGAAAAAAAGCATCCTCATGTATATACCATTTCTGTTCCATCATATTAGGGAGCTTCTTCAGGCATTGCTCTCTGTTGGAATGCATTTCTGATAGCACCTATGGTAATAGGTATTTCAGATTTTCATACAGTCTTAAGCATTTACTTCTTTTGGCTGTAGACACTCAGAAACTGTCTTTCAAGAGGAGTACACCCAAAAAACCACATCTGATAATTTTCTAGTCCAAAAGACAAGACAGGTTGCCACTAAGTAGTAGGAGGTATAAGCTTTTGTGAGAGACTCCAATTGGCATTAACATAGGTGACTAACATTTGTTAATGTCATTTCAGCCTTAGGACTATGTAGTGATAAAATAATAGCTTGATTTATAACCTTGCGTAGTTCTAAGAAGACTTGTTTTTGCTCAAGCCCTCAGTTAAATATAACCTTTTTTCAATAATTTTTAAGGATTCTAACCAACAGTATCCCAAAGTGAGGTGTGCGAATTCTGACAAGTCAAGAAATTCCAATAGGCCTTGTTCATGCTGAGAGATGGCCAGTGAAAATGATTTATGTTTAGTGATCTTTGATAAGTCATAGATTGCTCCTATCCAAGTAATCCTTAAAAGCCTCACAGTTTATGTGAGATTCTGGATTTTTGTGGGGTTAATCAATAATCCCTGATTATTGTGTGATTTATTACCAGAGTAAGGTTGCTTTAAGTTTGACATTCAGCTTCAGAAATAATTATAATGTCATAATCATAGTATATTAAAATCCTGCCAGTTATATTAGATCCAGGTTCCACCTCATTACAGTGTGACAATAAAAGAGAGAGTTCAAATATTCATCAGTTGACTAGCGTATCATATCACAAACTGAGAACATTGGGGATACTACTATATTGAGTTTCAGAATTCACCATTGGCCTCTTAATCCCATCAGCTTGCTTTATTGTCCACACCAAGCTATTGTACAATGAATTTTTGAGCACTAATACACCTGGATTTAACATTTTGAGTTGGCTTTTGTAACTCTAATTCAGTTTTGCATGTTTAATTAGTATTTCACAGAGAAAAAATTATATTTTCATTTTTACCTGGTTAGGAGGAATTTTCATTCAGATATTATGTCTATACCAACTGCCCATTCAAGTAATATAGACACCACCAGGACATATATTTATTTTATCATACATTCCAAATTTTATCCAGACATTAATTTTTCCCTACTCCTGTAGCATCTCCATATCCCCATAAATTAATTCTACACCCAAAAGGCCTTTAGCAGGTCTAGACAGTACTCTACGCTTTTACTCCTTTATTTAATAGAACTAAAAAAAAGTTCTATTCAACCCTTAAACCATTTCACCCAATATTGAGGTAACTTATTGGAGACTGGATCAAGGGACCCTGACCTTCATGTCAGTTTTATTCTTACATTACAAACAGTGTTTAAAAAAAGAACATTTTGGCATTAATAGTGGAGGCTCATCAAAACTTTTCTTGGTTATTGGTGTAAGCTAAGATTGACCATATCTGCCTTGAGGTTTTCACATCCTAGAAATTTCAAGGATAGAGAGCTGTAAGTTCTGGAATTTCCTATAAAATTCCACCAAGCTTTTGGTGAGCATGCTGTCAATCTTCTCCTTTTGCATATCATTTATAATTAACCATATCAAGATTTCCATCTGTTAAGGTCCTGAATAGCTACCTCCTTTTATTATGTTAAAGTCCCCTATGAGGAAGCTGGGATAAAGGATCTGTGACTGCTTCTTTTACATTTTCCTGATGTCCCAAGAGCAGAGTCACTTACATGCCTTGCTAATAGGATTCCTTTGGTTACAAGTATAAAATTAGGGGCCGTAGGTGTAGATGGTCACAAGCAGGAACCTGTTGGCCTGAGACTTTCCTCTCCTATTGAGCAACACCAGGCAGCCTGGTTTGTTTAAAATCCCTGCCCCATCCATTCCCTCAGGCGATATCAACATGTAAGGGCCCCAGTAGCATAAGATAAACCAAGAAGACCAAAAAAAAAAAAAAAAAAAATTTAAACTGTCATTGGAACAGCAGCCCACAAAACTAATTTGGAATCTGAATGCTAAACAGAGTGACTGATTCCTAAAATAGAGGATTTAAACTGGAACCAGACCCTCCTAACATAATGGACATAGCTTATTGGATACAAGCAACAATGACTTATCATAGTAAGAACTAGAAAAATTAAAACTTGAATAAAAAAGACAATTATGTGAACACCAAGATGAATCAGATGTTGGAATTGTCAGCAATTTAACTGTCATTCAAGTTAAAGTTGTTCATAAAAACACTTAGGAATTCTTGCTCAGTGGGCTAAGAACCCAACATAGTGTCCATGAGGAAGCTGGTTCAATCCTTGGCCTCGCTTACTGGCTTAAGAATCCACCATTGCCACAAGCTGCAGCAAAGGTCACAGATGTGGTTCAGATGGCACATTGCTGTAGATGTGGCACAGGCCTGCAGCCGCAGCTCCAAATTGACCCCTAGCCCAGGGAACTTCTAAATGATGAAGGTGTGCCCATAAAAAATTCATTTGTTCATTCATTTAAAAAAATAAATAAGGAGTTCCCATCGTAGCTCAGTGGTTAATGAATCCGACTAGGAACCATAAGGTTTCGGTTCGATCCCTGGCCTTGCTCAGCAGGTAAAGGATCCGGCATTGCCATGAGCTGTGGTGTAGGTCACAGACACAGCTCGGATCTGGCGTTGCTGTGGCTGTGGTGTAGGCTGGCAGCTACAGCTCCAATTAGACCCGTAGCCTGGGAACCTCCATATGCTGCGGGTGTGGCCCTAGAAAAGACCTAAATAAATAAATAAATGTGTAATATCAATTATAAATTGTCTTGAAACAAATGAAAAGACAAAACTCAGGAAAGAAATAGAAGCTGTTTAAAAAAAAAGAACCAATGGAAGAAAATGGAAAATAGGAACTGAAAATTTCATTAACAGAAATTTAAAAAAAAACTTGCTGGATTAGTTCTATACTAGACTAGAGATGACAAAATATAAAATTGGTGAACTTCAGGACAATCAATAAAATATACCCAATCTGAATAATAGGCAGAAAAATAGACTGAAGGAAAAAAATAAGCAGGGCTTCAGGAACCTAGGGACCTCCATATGCCATGGGTGTGGCCCTAAAAAGACAAAAAAATAAATAAATAAAGAATGAAGAGGAAGGGAATTCCAAGCACAAAGAGTCTTCTGTGAAATGCTTTGGAACTGTCCCTGAGAGAATGGAAATGAGAAAGCTGTCTTAGGCCAGTGGGACAGATCAACAGAGTCATGTCACTTGTAGGAAAAAATGGGCAATCTCAAGTGAAATGGACGTGGGGTAAAAAGGAAAGGAGCTTAAATAAGTAAAATTGGCATCACCTACAGAGAGTTTTACACTCCAAATCAAACTTACCTCTGAAGGTCTATGGGAAGCATTATGAACACTGGAATAGAATGAAGAAAATTAAATAAGACTATTCTGGAAGGAATGAGTAGGCTGATTAAACTGATAATTATGATCTTTAATTTTCACTGTCATGTGTGTACAGAAATTAATGCTGCTGATGGGATACTAAATAAACAAGGTTGTATTCTGGCAGTATTGAGTGGTTATTATGCTACTAGAATATACACTATTCTGGAGTTCCCATCATGGTGCAGTGGTTAACAAATCCGACTAGGAACCAAGAGGTTGTGGGTTTGGTCCCTGGCCTTGCTCAGTGGGTTAAGGATCTGGCGTTGCCGTGAACTGTGGTGTATGTTGCAGACATGGCCCGGATCTGGCGTTGCTGTGACTCTGGCGTAGGCCGGCAGCTACAGCTCCGATTATACCCCTAGCCTGGGAACCTCCATATGCCGCAGGAGCGGCCCTAGAAGAGGCAAAAAGACACACACACACAAAAAAAAAAAAAAAAAAAAAAAAGAATATACACTATTCTAAGCATTCTATATGTACTTCTTCAATACTCACATAACCTTATGAGGTAGGTATTATTTTCCCATTTTACAAGTGACAACTAAGGTACAAAGAGCTAAGAAAATTATTCAAGTTCAGCCAGATGTGGAGCTGAGTGGAGTTTTATACTTTCCTAATATTTGATGCTATCCTTCTATAGTCCTGTGGAAATAAAAGGCTTTTAGACTTTTCAAAAGAGCAGGAATGCACATTTGGACATGAAGAATATTTCAAATTTTGACTCAGTAGCTCTAAGGAATAACTGAGTTCTTTTTCCAAAATATTATCTCTTAGCTCTTGAGTTATATTTTCCAGAAATACAATTATATAAAGCAAGGCATAAGAGTTTCCCTTTCTGTATATATTTTCATTTTGTTCTTTCTATTTCTTTTTACCTGGAGCCTGAGTTAAATATTTAGTATTTTCCACAATATCTTTTTTCTTTTTGCATATAAGTGTTTTTCACTAACAACATATAATTCTTACTCTTGAGGGAGTTTTCTTTCAGTATTTCTTTTTTATTTTGATTTTGTTGAACACTTAAAATTTCTGAAACCTTTGATTTATACCCTAAATATGTAATTATACTTATAAATAAGATGTTTAAAAAATATCCCCACAAAATATTGCATCTTTTTTAGGATAAGAATATTTGTATTAGAAATTCTTTATTCCATTTGTTCATAAAATATATAGTTAAATAATATCTATGTGCTTTTTAGTTCAGGAGTAGTAGTTTCTCTGGTAATCTAAATTGGTTCTTCACTTAGCAAAATGCTCATGCTTTTATTCTTTTTACCTCAAGATAGTCAAAGTGTTGATCTCAGTTGAATGGCATTTCAGGAATATTTTTTAAGGTGCTTGAAAACCTTTTTCCTTCCATTTTTTTTTTTTACCATAAAAAAAGTAAATTATTCAGGAAGACATTTTTTAGTGAGTTCTTTCAATGTCACTCTCTTAACATGGCATGGCCTAACCATACTTTTCTTTGAAATGGTTAATATTTCAGTACTAATTTTTGATGTTCTGCAAACATCATATCGATTGCACACTATGTTTAATCAGCTTTTCTAAGCAGAAATGGTCTTTATCTTTTTATATTCTATAAGATGTTTTACCTGTAATTAAAGAGTCAGCTATACTGAAAATCACTGTACTTTGCTCTTTCCACTATTATTGCATCATTATTGATTGTTGGACTGCTTTTAATTCTCTTTTTAGAGTACATCATTTAAAAATATGTATTATATAAAAAAATCCCCAAAGTAGTGAATTATACCCATTTGGTTTTTCCCTAAACCTATTATTTTTGTATCAATGCTAATGCAAAAAATAAATTGAAGAGCAAAATTTTAGCCTGTTAGTTGATATAATTAATGACTTAGCATATTTAAATCATAGAATGGGTTGATACATCATAGAAATTTCATTCCAAATCTCCATCTTTTAAAGTTTTCTTTGCCAAGGTGGACCAATATCAATGAATCTAATTTTGCGGAAATTTTTTAGACATACGTCTTAATGAAATCAATCATTAAACAACTAGACATTTTGTGATTTTTTTTTTCTTAAAGAATTAACTCACAGCCCCAGAGCATATTAGTATATCAGGAAAATTACTTTCTTTCTCAAAGGCTAAATTAACCTACATGACTAATAATCCATAAGGGAAACTTGAGCAAATCCTATTTTGATATTTACTCTTTCTATATTATCTTTGCTCTAGCTTATTGATTCATGAACCTAAACAGAATTAAAATAAAAATAGACACATTAAGCTTCTCTGAGTCAGTTATTCCACATACCCTTAACCTTAATTATATTGGTTTGCCCTTCTCCTGTGGTTGTTAAATATTATAGTATGCAAAACTATTCCTGGTGCTATTGACAAATATGTCAAACCTTGTGTCATCAAAACTGATCTGAGTGTTCTGTACCTTGGCATGTGCACTCAGATCTAGGCCTTGAGGTCAGGTCCATGAAATTCTGTGGGAGTCAAAGAAAAGGACAGAAGAATCTGAGTCTCAAAGAGGATGTTTGAATCTAGTTCTTGTGATGGCAAGATGAGAAATTCATTGACGTTAGTCCAAGAGAGATAAAATTTATTATAAAGAGGATGAATCCATCAGAGTCCAATAAGGAGGAAGGAGTCACAGCAATTTGACTGTACACAAATTTTAGTATAAAGAATTGTTTAATTATAGTAGGGGGTGAACTATATACAGAGAACACTATGGGTTAACCAAGGGCTAAGGAGAAGTATACAGTGAAGGACAAGGTTGGACGGGGGGATTCCAGGGTAGGCTTTGGATCTTTTTGGAGAAGGTATGGTTGTAGCCCTCTGGAAAGATGGTGAGGTGACTTAGGTTAGAGCCAGTACACGGTGGCTGGGCCAGCAGGATATAAGGTCACAGCCAGCCAAGGTTCCTAAGTGAGGGTGTACAGAGAAGTGGGGCAGGCCTTCATTGGAGAATTAGAGCCTATGGAATCCCTGTAGAGAGGGCCCTGAGAAGCACCCCTTGCAGGTATGCAGACAGCTGAGGTTGGGGCAAATGCGCAGAGTCGTCAAAATACAAGTGCGAATCCTAGAGTGCTTAGTGTTCATGGGCAGGGCTATGGGAAACATCTAGCCAGGGCATAGGCCAGTGGGCAAGCACACTGAACTGGGAGGATTAAGTCCTTATAGTTCCAAGAGAGAGGACCACCCAAGTCATCAGTGGGCTGTGACTGCAAGGTCACTTAGGGACTGGAGGTCAGTAGATATCCCTACTCATCCACCACTGACAGAACATACAGCAGGAGCAAAAAATAAAAAACAAAGTAAAAGACAGCACCCAGAATCAAAAATCTTCTTCTTCCCTCATATCTTTCCTGGGTCCTCTACTACTACATGAGTTCACTGTCAGGAGGAAATGCTTGAAGTCAAATTTATTATTCAGAGCAGGTACCGAAGGGTGAATTTAGAGCTGAGAAGCAATAAAATGGTAGTTGGCACAACTGTAAATGGAATGAACCTATAACTAATACTAGAAAATCACAAGCAATAGAGTCTGCACTTAGGGACCAGTCCCTTTTTTTGGTTTCTCTTTCTCCTGATTGTAGGTCTTTTCTCAAGTATCTCTCTTCAATCTCTTAAATCTGATTGCTCTCATCCTCGGTTTCCTTCATCATTTTAACTTGTGTATGACCAGCATATATATCGGCAGTCTCTCTCTCTCTCTGTGTGACACATTTCATCTTCAACTTCCATTTCTAACACATGTATTCTACCAGGACATAATACCCCAAGTTGTTAGAAGCAAGAATCTGTTCAGTAAATTTTATAGATTAACTGTCATTTAGACCACTACTAGTCCAATTGGTTCTGTACCTAGAGGTAGGGTCACATGGTATAAGACGGGACTCCCAAGAAAATCTTTTCAGCAAGAGTCATAGCAAAATAGTTCCCCATTGATTACAAGGGGAGGAGGCACAGACTGAAGGACATGATTGGTGATGGTGCTATTAAATTTGGTATGTCTCTCTCTCTCTCTCTCTCTCTCTCTCTCTCTATATATATATATATATATCAAAATGTTTCATATCAACAATTAGTTATATCTAGGCATTTTTATATTTTATTCCTTCTATATATGTTATGAACTATATCCGTAAAATAACATTTTTCCATCTCATAAAACCTTTTCCTGGGCCACCTCAGTTTTTTCATAACTTTTCTTTTTTATGTGCCAACATCAAAGTGAATCTAAGAAACTTAATTTACAATGGAAGTATTTTATCCTGGTTCTTCTTTGACATAACTTTCTGCATTGGGCAAGATCTTTATAGTTCTGAAAGAAGGAAACAATGCAAATCAGTTTAAGTCAGAAAGGGAAATTTATTATCTCATGTGTCTGAAAAACACTGATCACGGATGGATCCAGACTCAAATATTGTTATGCATTTCTCAGTTCAGCTTACTTTTGAAATGGTGTCATCTGCTATAGTCTCTCTCTATGTGAGGGTCCTCACTCTTCTAATCTTCTATCATTTTTAAGAGTGTCAGAGCAGATGCAGGCAATGGTTCCTGCCCGCAGGATTGACAGTCAGTAATGGAAGCCTAGGAAGACAAAGATCAAGTGACCCATGTAAAAGCAACAGAAGTTTAAATTTTTTTGCTCATGTTATTTTCTTTCTGCGGATTTCTTTAGATTATATATAAATATAGGATCATCTTTTTAACTGAAAGGGCAGCTAATTTAAAAATAAATAACAATCTTTTATGAATTACCTTTTGATAAGTTGGATGCACACTTTATGTGATCTCAATTGGGGTAGAAAACATTTTGTTTATTTACTGCTACTTTGCCATCCTTTGCAAAAATCTCTATAACAGTGGTTCTCAACCAAGGTAGTTTTGCCTCCCAGGGGGAAATATAACAGTGTTTTGAGACATTTTTAGTTGTCACAACTGGTTGAGGAGATGATTATTGGCAGCTGGTACTAGAGGCCAAAAATCTTCCTAAACATCCTACAATGCCCACAACAGCAGCCCACAGCCCACAACAAAAGACTTTCAGCTCTGAACATCAGTTGGGTGAAGTTGAGAAGCCCTGTTCTGTATGATCATGCCCCCAATTCTCTCTCCTTTCCTCTCTTCTCCCCACTAATCATATGTATGAGAGCAGAAAATCCTTTTTTTAAAAAAGGGTGTATTGGCCATCAGTCTCATGGATGTTCCTAACAGTCATGTGGAGAGAAATCAGACACTGGATAATTATGTCTATGCATCTTCATCTCCTTATGCTATTCCCTGATCAAAAATTCTGATTGCCTTGGATAAAAATATTCTCAAAAAACTCTGGTAATTACTCCCCTAAGTGTATTTCTACCATATCCTCCCACATAAAAAAAGAATCAAGTAGTATAAAAAAGTTCTGAGAGTTCATGGTAATTAGAGAAAACATATTCAACTATTATACAACTTGAATACTTGACTTTTGTTTTACCCTTTGAATTTTATCAGAGTAGTTGATTTACAATGTTGTGTTAGTTTCATGTATACAGCAAAGTCAATCAGTTATATATTCTTTTTCAGATTAATTTCTGTTACAGGTTATTGTAGAGTATTAAGTAGATTTCCATGTGCCATACAGTAGGTTCTTGTTACTTACCCATTTCATATATACTAGTGTATGTTAATTCCCAACCTCCTAATTTATCCCTCCCCTCCATGTTTCCCTTTTGATAACCATAAGTTTGTTTTCAAAATCTTTGCCTGTTTCTATTTTGTGAATGTTTTGTGTAATTTTTATTAGATTCCACATATTATTGATCTTATATGATATTTTTCCTTCTCTGACTTCTTTCACTTAGTCTGATAGTCTCTAAGTCCATTCATGTTGCTGCAAATGGCATTATTTTGCTATTTTTATGGCTGAGTAATACTCCATTGTCTTTTTCATGGCTGTGTGATATTCCATTGTCCATATGTACTACAGCTTCTTTATCCTTTCCTCTGTCCATGGACATTTAGGTTGCTTCTATGTCTTGGCTATTGTAAATAGTGCTGAAATTAACATTGGGGGAGGAGGTATCTTTTCAAATTATGGTTTTCTCTAGGTATATGCCCATGAGTAGGATTGCTGGATCATGTGGTAGTACTATAGTTTTTTTTTTTTTTTTTTTTTTTTGTCATTTTGCCTGTTCTAGGGCCGGTTCCCATGGCATATGGAGATTCCCAGGCTAGGGGGTCTAATCAGAGCTGTAGCCACCAACCTATGCTTGAGCCACAGCAACGTGGGATCCGAGCCATGTCTACAATCTACACCACAGCTCACAGCAATGCCAGATCCTTAACCCACTGAGCAAGGCCAGGGATCAAACCTGAAACTTCATGGTTCCTAGTCGGATTCATTAACCACTGTGCCATGACTGGAACTACAGTACTATAGTTTTTTAAGGAACCTCTGTACTGTTCTCCATAGTGGTTTGACTAATTTACACCCACACTAAGAGTGTAGGAGGGTTCCTTTGCTCCATATCCTCTCCAGTATTTTAAAAGATATATTTAATCATTTTTAACACACAACAAACTTAATCTAATAATATAGATATTTTGCTGTAGAAGGTAAAAAATAATTTGAAATGTTTTTGGAAAAGCACCAGCCTAAATTGGACAATTCTCATCTAAGACTAAAATCATATGGTTTATAATTAAAGTATAATTCAGATTACTGAAAAATGTACCAAGAGTTTAAATCAGCAGATTCTCTTGAGAGTATTTTCAGCTATAAGATAAAGCTCATAGTTCAGTAAGTCCCTTTTTTTTTCCTTCAGAAAATAAAAAACAAAGTTCTATCTAACTGCATTTGTCGAACTTACCTCAAACTCTAAAACAGAACTTTAATAGCAACTATAGAATAAACTTTACCATGATTTTTCAGTTTAGACTGTAAGATGATATAACCTTGCTTGCTACCTGAAAAAACAAAAAAAAAGGCATGGCAAAAATTCCCCCCAGCTACATCAATTTCACATATAAAGTAGAAAAAATATCTTAGGTAAGTATCATGTTCCATTTACATTAATTGACAGGCATCTATTAAGCACACCAATACTCATGGCCTGATGGAACTACTGAAAATGAAATATTACAAAATTAATACCTATCTTGATAATTATCTTAATGATAATCATTATCATATCATTTCATTAGAAAGAAAGCCTCCAAGCTAAATCTTATGGCCATTTAATAGAATGATAAAATAACAGGTCCATTCATCGGAGTGTACATGGTAAGAGGTAGAATGGTTAGGTGAGTAAGTTGGGATGGAAGGCAGGCAATCAACGAGTTCAAGTTGAACTTCCATTTTGTGCAACCAAACAGTTCTACTGAGCACAATAATTACCAATTATGGGAATTCTTGTTGTGCCACAGCAGAAACAAATCCGACTAGGAACCATGAGGTTGTGGGTTTGATCCCTGGCTTCACTCACTGAGTTAAGGATCCAGCGTTGCCATGAGCTGTGGTGTAGGTCACAGATGAGGCTTGGTTCTGGCGTTGCTTTGGCTCTGGTGTAGGCTGGCAGCTGTAGCTCCGATTAGATCCCTAGCCTGGGAACCTCCATATGCCTCTGGTGCAGCCCTAAAAGAATAAAGCACAAAAAAAAAAAAAAAATTACCAATTATGATTATCAGAATGTAGACTTCAACAAGATCTCTTCATTGTGACCTATTCAGTTATTTAATATATAAAGGCAACTTAGTGGGAATAGAAATATTTTCTCCTTGTGTCTACCTTAGCTACATACATTTTTTTCATCAAATATTTATTGATGCCCACTCTGTTTCTAACCCTATATTGTTACTGGAGATACAGCAGTGAATATCATTTTCTACCCATAATTTTTAAATTCATTAAAGATCTGATGTACTTGCCTGCTGCTCAGATTCCCCCTTAGGGGGATCATTCCCTCAACTGCCAAGTGTTTTATCCACTGAAGGCCTAGACCTCAGTCCCTCTCTGGGAGTTGCCTTTGATTTAAGAAGTCTGCCTTTTTAATTTAATGGCCATTCTAGAAGCTGTTCAGGTGGATGATTGTTGGGGCAAAACGAAGGCCTGGCCATTCACACAACTGGAACTACATGGCCTGGCTTCCAGAGTTCCTCCTTGGAATGGCTGAGCCCTATTTGTGATTTCATCACAGTTCAACCTCACCTTTTACCCAGTCCAGCTCTTCTCACCCCTCAGAGATATTCTTCCTTAAATTAACCTCACAACCAAAATCTCGAGTCTTTCCCAGAGAGACCAGCCCACAGTACTTGTTTTATAATTAGTATAATTTTATATAAAACACTTTAAATTAAAATAGTTTTGATTTATTCCAGAATTATCCAAATAAAAGTTAGCTTAAAAATAACACTGTTTAAGTGTGAAAAGTAAAATGGTACAGTTTTATAAGAAAATGTAATTTTTATAAGTTTGAGCCCAGAAAAATTTCTTAGTAAGACTCCAAAATCATTAATGTTAGATGGTAACTGTACAAAATGAAACACAAAGCTGCAAGACAATAACTGGAGAAACTCTTAAATTGTAACAAACTAACTTGTATCTTCCCTGTTTCTTATTCCCTCAAGAACCTGTGCTAAAAATAGAAACTACCCCCTTCCCTTTTAGAACCAGCTGCTCCCTAAGCTGCTGGGAGCCTGAGTCCTCTCTGCTCAATGCTCCCAGCCACTCTGTTGTTGGATAAACCTGTTTGAGATCTCATTGTTCCCCTCTGCCTCCTTCTTCCCTTGCCGTTTCTCACAACTAAAACTAAAAACGATTCTAAAGTAGGAATGTCTTTTCATCAAGAAAAGTAAGACACGTAAGATAGTGAAAATAATGGAATCCACAACCTAGAAGAAAGTATTTCAAATCATGTTAATAGTAAAGGATTACAGATACTGGGATTAACACTTAACATTAATAATTTTTAAAAGTCAACCCCTAAAAAAGGACAAAATAGATGAATAGCCACATCATAGAAAACTTTCATAGTAAATAATCATATGAAAAAGTGTCAATCTCAGTAGTACTCAGCAAAACATTAAAATCCAGACGATGTTAATTTTACTAACTAGATGGGCAAAATTTAAGTCTGAACACTCTTGCTTTGGTAAGGATGTGCTACAGGAGAATTCTGATAAACTGCTAGCAGGAATGTTAATTGGTAGGATCATACTGGGAAACAATTTGGCACTATTTTGCACAGTTGAATGTGACAGTAACCTATGATCTCCGAATTCCATTCTGTGGTTCATATTACAGACACTTTTCTGCCTGTGTAATGGGAGATACATTGCTCATAACAGGAAAAAAAAAAAAACTAGACAGAAACAGTATGTTCATGAACAAGAGAATGGGGAAATAAAGCATGACAGTCAGTCTATGAAAGATTACACAACAGTAAAAATGAATGAATTGCAGCTACACAAAACGATACAGATGAAGTTTAGAAACATTATGTTGAGTGAATTAAAACTCCTATATGTAATATTTTTCTAAAGCTTAAAAACTAGTAAAACTAAACAACATATTGTTTAAGAACATACATATGTGGTAGAACTTTTTTTTTAATTTATTTTTTCCCCTGTATAGAACTTTTTTTTAAGAAGTAAAAGCAAGACATTAATAAATATAAAACCCAGCTTAGTGCTAATTTTTGATACAGTGGCACAGGGTTTAACAAAGGAGGCAAAAATAGGTGATTTCATCAGTATTGATAGATTCAAGTTCTTGAATTGGGATTTAAGGTTCATAGGATTTTATTACCTGCTTTATGTCTTTCCTGTATGTTACCTGCATACTCTTCTGTGAGTATTAACCTTACATAATGTTTTTCAAAAGAGAATTGTCCACATAATTTGGATACTAATTCAAACAAACCAGCAAAGAAATATTATGAGACAATCAGGGAAATTTGAACTCTCACTAAACATTGACTGACATTGAGGGGTTACTGTTAATATTTTAGTTGTGTGTGGCTATGATTTTTTAGAGTTCTCTTTTAGAGAACTAAAATATTTACAGGTTAAATGATGTAATGACTAGGATTTGTTTCAATATAATCTGGAGGCTAAAGGGGAAGTTTACATGGAACGAGACTGGGTGTGCGTAGATCATTGTTGAACTGGATATCAGAAAAATAAAGATTTATCAGATTAGTCTTTCTACTTAATGTTAGTTTTAAACTTCTATACTAAAAATTGAGCAAAAGAGAAAAATAATTACTTCCAGGTAAAAGTTTTTATTAAATGACTTTAACTCTGATTCTATTGAATGATGATTATTGATTATTCTCTTTTAAAAAATGCCACTTGAACAGAAAAGGCAGGATCAGTTTCCTCTCCTAATGTTCCTTTTTGTCAATAATGTTATGGTACTCTTAATCAGCCCAACTTAAAACTGCCAAAAATCTATTTTATGTCAATGTTCAATGCCATCAAGTCCTACTGAATGTCTTCCACTGATGGAAAGACTTTTGTCATCTCATTTCATTTTTGAAACAGCCTGCCCTATCTGTAATTTTCACCAACTCCAAAACCCCTCCTGGCTCTCATGTTTCTTCCCTACTCCAACCACAAAGACCCTCTATACATGAGCCCTCCTAGTCTCACGCCCAACCTCTTCTAGACATCTTCAATAAGTAGCTAAAAAGCTATTCCTTCTAATTCAAAAAATATTTATCTCTCAAGCCCCTTCCTCTCCAACTAAACCTTCCCTGATCATTCTAGACTTCAGTGACTCCCTCCCACCATTGAAACACCTTCTTCCCTTGGCATTTTTAATGCTGTCATGCCCATCTGAATGTCCCTTTGAGTCACTAACATGTCCTGTTTGGTATTCTTTTCAGACTGCTGTTTTATTTGATTCCAAAATGTTTGAACCCACAAGATTCTTTCCTGACCCATTTCTTTTGTCTACGAAGGAAGCATATCCTGTCCCATGTTTATTATCTAAACACCAGTGACTCCAAAGTCTCTATCTCCAGCTCTGATCTCTGTCTCTTAAAATCCAGAAAGCAGAGTAATTGACGATTCTCCTTATATTAGTCAGCCTTTGTTCAGGAAACTATTAACCACTCTAAGCATTTCATAAAGGAAATGACTTAATTCAGGGAACTAGAGATGTATACAACCATCAGCAAGACTGGGGAAACCCCAACTAGGAGTGAAATGGGGATGGGCTCTCTGGAAGCCACTGGGGAAAATTCTATATCTGCCATCTCCAAAGACCATGCAACTGCTTTCCAACAAAGAACAGTGCCTCCTCCTCCTCTTTGTTCGCCTTCCAAATCACACACATTAGTCCCCTCACTAGCCAAAATGAAACTAGTAACTGTTGAAAAGTAAATTGAAGTAATGTGGATTCCATGCTTTCAGTCATTGCAAAACACAGACCAATTTAAAAGGAGTTCCCATTGTGGCACAGAGGAAACAAATCTAACTAGTATCCATGAGGATGTGGGTTCAATCCCTGGCCTCACTCAATGGGTTAAGGATCCAGAGTTGCTGTGAGCTCTGGTGTAGGTCACAAACACAGCTCAGATCTGGTGTTGCTGTGGCTGTGGCACAGGCCAGCAGCTACAGCTCCAACTCAACCCCTAGATGGAGAACCTCCATATGCCACAGTTCTGGCTCTGAAAAAAAGCAATAAATAAATAAGTAGGTAGAGATTACTGTGAGACAATAAATAATATTCAGATACAAGCAAACTTCTTACTCCCTTGCCTTTATAATTTGGTAAATAATATTACAAAATATCCATTTGTTTAAACCAAATTCTAAGATTTAGTGCTGATTTTTTTTTCTTTCCTGTTTAACTCACACCCAACTCACCAGCAAGTTCCATCAATTTATTCCTGCAAACTGTGTGGAGTCTCCACCTTTTTTGCCATCTCCACTGATGGTTTTCTTGTTTGGGCCTCCAGTCTCACCTGAATGATTGCTGACTGCACTAGTCTAGAATTTACAGCCTATCTTCCACTGGTGTCTGCCTACAACAAATTTGTGAATATTCAAGATCATGCTATTGTTCTTCCTAAGAACTTTCTATAGTTTCCTATCACACCTGGAGTTTAATCTAAAATCCTCAGTTCTAGGTTTCTGGTTTCTATATTTCAACCGTTATGTTCTAGTCACACTATCATTAAATTCCCTCAAATTTACCAAGTTTATTACACTGACCTGCAATATTATCCCCCCATTATTCACATGGTGGGTATTTTGTCATTTACATCTCAGCTTAATACCTCTCACTGAAAGACTTTCTTTCCCAATCTGAAATTACATCTGGCACTTTAAATCACTTCATAGCATTAATTTCCATCAGAAATTAATTCCTTTTTGTTTATTGTCGATCTCATCCTGCCGCATCAAGCATTACACAAAGTCCTTTTTGATTTTGTTTACCACTGCAGCATAGTGCCTTGAACGGCATATGGAGATAAAAATTACTTAAGAAATATGTGTCAAATGACTAACCACTCTAGTATGCATGGTTATAACTGTGCCATCTTTAAAGTAATAATGATGTTTCTTACGCCATTATATCTTACTGATTATATCAATCTTGGTGCCATAATTGGCCTGTGACTCTTTCTAAGTGACCATTCCTTGTTGATAACCTCTGCTAAAGGGTCCTTAGGACTCTGTCTTGATCCACAGTATATCCCATTTCCTTGTATACATACTGGTTAATATTTTAACTATTCAAACTAACCAAATATCATTATATGGAATGTATGAAATGAGATAGCAGTGTTTCTGTCATTATTTTCTAAAAGATGTTGTAGAGAAAATGTTAAATCCAAATCACCAGTAATGGCCATTAATCCTAAAATAGAGATTGATTGAGTCAATGGAATATTATTTTGTTTTCGGTTAAAATTCCCTGTGTTAAACATTCAAAAAAACAGTTGAAACCTTTTTGTAAAATAAGACATTGCCATCGTACCAGATGGTATCAAAGGAGTGTGTCTGAAACAAAGACAGCCAATTTTCAGACTGACCTAACTTGTAAAATTATCTGCTAGAGGAGATTATATCTCTTATGATTTACAAGTAAGAGATAAAGAAAGAGTAAACAGCAGTGAGACCTGAACCTGAAAGTTCATGATATATGAAGCCAGAAGTGGGGTGGGGGTGAACATAGATTATGTTCAAGCCAAAGGCATGAGAGAATAAAAATTATTCAGTACTGAAAAAATATGTCTGAAAATAGGTTAGCAGGACGGAAGAAAAAAGAGTGAGACCTGACCTAAGTTGCTACATGATGTAAATGCTTCAGTGCTTAAGTAAGGATCTACAAACGTTTACGGTCCAAGTTCCCTGAGCTGACTTGGAATTCCCTGGTCATAAACCTCGAAATTCCTGTCTTCCTGGGTGTATGTATTTATAATCACTTCCTCATAACCTGGAGAAATTTGGCTGAATTTCCCTTCTTTATATCATTATAAGTCTGACTGGACAGTTCATGCCTCTAAGTTCCACATTTTTTGTCTTATCATTTAATCATTTATTTGACAAAGATTTATTTAGCAACAGCTATGCATTAGGCACTCTTCTAGGTTTTAGGATAGAACAAAAAGACAAAAAACAAATCCCTGTCCTGAAAATCACATTATAGAAAGGGATGTGCCATAAAGAAGAAGAAAAAGTAAGAGTTTTAACTAGAGAAACAAACCCCCCCGCCCCCACAGCTGAAGAGGCAGCCAAGTGCCTGTCGGCAGCCTTTGCTTGCCACATACCACCCCTCTTGTAATCCTGTAGCAACTATGTACCTCATGTCCTTGCTAGCAACCCCACTAAAGGTGCACCAAGCATTGCTTGTCAATTTTGCTTTTATAATCTTGTTTGCTCAGCTTCTTAGGCAGGAACTCTGCTTGGGGAAGAGGGAGGGCCAGAGCTGCTTGGGGGTGGGGTTGGGGGGAACAAGACCTGGAAGTCTGTATTGTATAAGAGCTACCCAGAACAGAAGTTCCTGTTGTGGCGCAGTAGTTAATGAATCTGACTGGGAACCATGAGGTTGCAGGTTCGATCCCTGGCCTTGCCCAGTGGGTTGGGAATCCAGCCTTGCCATGAGCTGTGGCGTAGGTCGCAGACGCGGCTCGGATCCTACATTGCTGTGGCTCTGGTGTAGGCTGGTGGCTACAGCTCTGATTAGACCCCTAATCTGGGAACCTCCATATGCCATGGGAGTGGCCCTAGAAAAGGCAAAAAGACAAAAAAATAAAAATAAAATAAAATAAAAGCTACCCAGAACAAGGATCTGGTGTTCAGACTCTGGAAGCAACTCCTTTGAGCCTGCATCAGTGCTGAATAAATCTGGCTGTTCCACATCTCTGAGTGCTACTTGTCTCTTTCAGCTGCCATGATTTCTGTACCAAGTACTTCGTAAGATAACAGTAATGCTAAGGAAAAAAAAAAAAAAGAAAAGAGAGAGAGAGAAGAAGACAAAACAAGGGGATATGAAATACTGAAGGAGCGAAGAGACGGCAGGTATTGAATTTTAGATCAAATGGCCAGAGTAGGCCATAGGTAGACAGTTACTTTTGAGTAGACTTAAAAAAAAAAATAATAAGAGGAGTTCCCACTGTGGTGCAACAGAATTGACAGTGTTTGTGCAGTCACAGGAATGTGGGTTCAATCGCCAGCCCAACATGGTGGGTTATGGATCTGGCATTGCCACAGCTGTGGCATAGGTTGCATCTGTGGCTTGAATTTGATCCCTGGCCCTGGAACTTCCATATGCCTTGGGTGTGGCCAAAAAAGAAAAAAATTAAAAAACAAAACAAAACATTACTATGAGCTTACCTGGAAAATTCTGGGCAGACAAAGGGAAAAATAAACATTGAAGCCTAGTGCCAGGTGGGCTAAAAGAATAGCAGAATAAGCAAAGGGAAGAATATTAGGCTATGAAATCAGAACCATGGGTTGGGGAAGGGCCAAGACAAGGAGGGGTAAGATGTAGAGGGCAGATCATACTGAGCCTTTTCAGTCCCAGTACAGATTTTGGCTTTTATTCTCTGTGAGGTAGGTTGCCACTGGATGGTTCCAAGCAGATATGTGCAATGTTCTGACAGGTTTTAACAGCATCATTTTGGTTACTGTGTTGGTAACCACAGGTGTCTAAGGATAAAGAGAATAATGAGTTACTAGGCTGTTTCTATAGCCAAGGTAAGACCTAAAGGGTCAGTTTTGACTAGGCAGACCATGGTGTTGGCCAAGATGGTGTTGAGAAGCAACCAAATTATGCATGCATTTTAAAAATATTACTGGAAGAATTTGCTTTTAGGTGGATTTGAGGGGTGAGGGAAAAAAAGAATCAAGATTTGGGGTCTGAAATGGGAAGGTCATAGGTAGCAGGTATATCAGGAGCCCCAATTTAAGCATAGGCATGTTAAATTTAGGATGTCAAATCTAAGTGGAAATATCAAATGGGCCAGTTAAGAGAGAGAGAGAGATCTGGAGTTCTGGGGAATTGTGTGGATTGGAGAGATATAAATCTGATCTTCGGAAAGACAGACAAATGGACAGACTGTAAAGCCATGAAACTCGGTAGGATTCCCTACTCACAGCTTCACATTTAGAGGCCAGTGAGATGAGAAGGAAAGTAAGTGAGATGAAGAAGTCAGAAAGGAAAGAAGAAAAACTAGCTCATAGTTGATATCCTGAAATCTCAGAGAAGGAAGTGTTTCAGAGAAGAGTAGTCCTCAATATAAAATGATGCTGATAACCTACCTAAAATAGGGGCAGATACTTGGAAGCAGATCAGATATGCTTGAGAGAGCTAGAGTAAGTTCTCTTTTGAAAGTTACTATTTTCTTCATGGATAAAAAGCAAAGCCATCAGCTGAAAGTAAGGATGAAGGAGATATTATGCTTTCATTGTAAATTTGCAATTATAATGCTTTTTGCTTATTGATTAGATACAGTATTTATTGACTATGTAATGGACAAAAAATTCTAAAAGAGAGTGGGACTTTTATGTGAAAGCTAAAATATGACACAAATCAACTTACCAATGAAACAGAAACAGATTCACGGGCATAGAGAACAGACTCATGGTTGCCAAGAGGAAAGGGGATGGGGGAGGGATGGATTGGGAGTTTGGGATTAGCAGATGCAAACTATTCTATATAAGATGAATATACAACAAAATCCTACTGTATACTATAGGGAACTATATTAAATATCCTGTGATGGGATTAAACCATAATGGAAAAGAATAGGAAAAAAAATGTATGGAATATGTATAACTGAATCACTTTTCTGTACCTTAGAAATTAACATACCGTTGTAAATCATCTATACTTCAATGAAATAAACATTTTTAAAAAGAGGGTGAGAAGATAAGGATTAGAGGGCCTACTCTAGTCCTTATTATGTTAAGTAAGTCACTTACTTCCTCTACTCTTTTAAGATTCCATTCTCTCATTAATAAAATTAGGCTAAAAATAGCTGCTTAGTAGAGGGAACATATCTCTGATTGATAGAATTTGTGGTAAAATAATTAGGAAATGATGAGTCTTGAGTATTTAGTACCTTTGTTTCAAATATAATTTATGTGATTATAAGTTATAAAACTTAATATTTAATTTTATTAAACTTATTTCTGAAAACTTAGCAGTTGGCTCCCAGGAGCTAAGACAGGCCGGCTCCAGACTGCTATAGCTACTTCTGAGTTTAGTAAGAATTGAATAAAATACTGTATGAGGAAGAGCTTAAAAATCTATATATTAAAAAAATCTATATATCCCAACATCAAGGGTCATTTTTTTTTTTTTTGAGGTATTTTAGAGAAAGTGAGAAAAGCTTCAACCTTATTTCCACTGGGATTTATGACTTATCCTCAAACAGAGAATAATTAAGAAATTAATGAACAATGACTTAAATTTCCTTAGGTGAGATAGGGAAATACTCTCTCATCATAAAAATGGAAGATTTCAACATTTTTTCACTCAAGGTCTAAAAACTTGAACAATTTATCCTTTCTTTTTTGTAATTTTACAGTTTAAATATGCTTCTCCCTATAGATAGAAGGACCACCTATAGAGCTTCTAAAAGTTTCATTTAAGTTATGTGTCATTTTTTTTCTGGAATATTGGGTAGCATTCAACTTTAAGACTACTTTCTACTAGGCAAAAAGAGATACAGTAAAAAGAGTTAACTACTAACACTTGAAAAAGTGACACATTTTTATATATGTGTAGAAGGTACCCCATGTTTTTAAATTTCTATGTTTTATTGTCAATTTGGGGCTCATATAGTGTTGCAAAAAGTAGAAAAATAAATATAAACTAAATGGTTATTTAATAACTGTGGCTTTAGTTTCACAATTTATGAATAAAATTAGCCCATTTTTTAAAAAAGGAATTTTTTTTCTGTTTTAACTTTTAATAAAATGCAACTTTAAAAAATCCCTATAGTGCAAGTTCCCTTGTGGTGCGTGGTTTAAGAATCCAATGTTGCTGTAGCTGTGGTAAGGGCTTGATCCCTGGCCCAGTAGCTTCCACATGCCATGAATGCAGTGAAGAAAAAAAGTCCCTCTGGAACGACTAAAGGTCATCATACATTCTATTTTGGTAAATAGATTGTAGTTAGAGGAGATGGTATCCACTGTACTATAAACTTTTCAAGCAAGATTAGAATAAATCATCATTCCTCCTCATCCCTTCACTCTGCCCTACAAATTTGAGAAAGACAAATGTAGAGAAAAAGAAATTAGAGGATGTTAGAGTCACATTCATATACAAATCATAACTAATATGCACATGACTTAGTAACAGAGTACAGCTTTTCTAAAATGAATAATATTTATCTTATTTTAAACCAAATTTTTAAAAAGTATGTTAGTAATTCCTTGACCTAATAATCAATTTATTACTGATATTGGGGTTTATTTTTGTTTTCAATATGCTTCATCTCATTTTTTTTTTTTTTTTGCTTTTTTTAGGGCCCCACCTGCAGCATATAGAAGTTTCCAAGGCTATATGCCACAGCACTGCTGATTCTGAGCCTCCTCTGCGACCTACACCACAGCTCACAGACAATGACAGATCCCTGGCCCACTAAACGAGGCCAGAGATCGAACCCACATCCTCATGGATACTAGCTGGATTGTTTTCCTCTGAGCCACAATGGGAACGATGCCCCTGTGAGTCTCATCTTCAGAACCAACCTGGTGATTTCTCACTGCCTATACAGGTTTTTAAAATGCAGTGGTAACATAAAAGATATTTTATGTCCACTTAAAAAATAGCAAAACCCTATAAATCAACGATAGTAAAAAACTGAATAAAACAACAACAAAACTCAAGGAAAGAAACAATATTTCAATAAATTCCTCAGAAATTAAAAAGAAAATGGAGGAATTTCAATTATTTCTTTCTAGAAGTAAAGATGACCTTAAAAGTAAAGATAGATGGAAATCTTACTTGTGGTCCAAATCCAATGTTACATTTAAAGCTTTTTTTTTTTCAGATCTACAAAAAGAAATCTGTTTTTTATTATGTTTCTGTCACAAGGGCAATACTATCTAGAAAATTCATTAACAAAAGTATGCAAACAATCCAGGACTTGATGTTAAACATATCAAAAACTCTAACCATCCATGAGAAAATTTTTGCACATGCATCTTTGAAGGCAGTGTCAAAATAAGGGAAGTTTTGCTGTCTGTCTACTAGCACATATATCTAGACTATATAAATTGTGTATGAGAGATCAGAAAGCTTTCCTTTTCTGGCACGGTGTCAGCATTTAGGATTGTATTTATATACGTTCTTGGAAGATTTTCTAATATATATAAATACATAAGTTTAAGTCGTATTCTTTTCAAAATTGCTTTTAAAGTATTGACATTATTACATTTTTATAATTTGAAGGAAATGTCTCCCACTTCCTTTAATTTTTTTCCTGAAAGCGGTTTAAAAGACAAATCTTAGTAGATTACACTAATTCAGTGTAGAATATCAGCCTACCAGAGATTCTTAACCTTTTCTTTCTTGTGCCATGGATATTTCTGATATTTGATTACAGCCTAAGTTCTCAGAATGATGTTTCAAAATTCATAAAACAAAACATATAGGACTATAAACAAAACCAACTATGAGGACTCTATAGGACTATGACTTACATAGGACTATAAACAAAACCAATGAAGTTATATAGATATTTTTAAAAATTGCATGGCTCTAATTAACACATTAAATGACAAGACTTAGCAATATGTAAAATAACTACCAAAGCAGTGATGAGCATAAACAACACTGTGATATCACCAAAAACTGTAATGTGATTTTTAAATATCTCTGATATTTAATTCATAATTAAATTATAGGTACTACGACTACTGTTGCCTGCATTTATAATTGAAGGAAATGTAAATTTCATTTGGCAGATAATGAAAATAAGGGTGTAATTTATTCCCATACAATTTACACAGCCCTTGTAATCTATTTATGGATCCAGGAGTTAGTGAATGCGAGGTTATAGACCCCTGATAGAGACTCTTATTTTATTTTATTTTTTAAATTTTTACCAGTTTATTTTTTTATTTTATTTTTTTACAGAATAAAATACATATATTTAAACACAGTCACATTCACACAGATTATTATATCATAGATCTTAAGAAACAGATTAAGTGACTCCCTCTGAAGAAGTGTAATGGAAAATATGCTGAGACAAATACGAAATTTATTCTATACTTTATCCCATTTTGTATGGCTTTCATCTTTACTATTTAGTATTACCTATTACATTTCAATTTTTCTTTAAAAATTAGCATTATATTAAAATTGTGTATATTGTGCAACTAAAATTTATAAAGAAGAAAGCCTTATATACCATTAAGTATTTTATATAGCATAATAAAAGGAATAACTTAGCTGGTAAGAATAACAAAAATAATACACCCTCTGAAAATAAGTAAAATATAAAATGCATAAATTGGTTAAAAAACTGTGTAACTATATAAATATGTCCTCACAATTTCTTACATCTTATTGATTCTTCAATAAAGGCATTACACCATTCTAGGTGATGTGATAAACAAGACATTATAGACCTTACATTGTACCATGGAGAGAAATGGTTATTAATAATACAACTATAGAACTGTATTATTTAATTTTACAGTTGCATTATTTACCTATAATTATCATAAATTCTTTGATGGAGAGGAAATCAGAATCAGATCTAAGAAGACTTCAGCATTCCAAGAATGATATCAAATGACCCCCTTCATGGTGGATTATGCACTTATTTACTATGAGATATATTTCTTCTCCAGAGATTCCTTGTTTATGTATCAATTGTAGATTTTTGGTTTGCAGTTATTCTGAAGTTTTGATATAAGAGTCTATGTGTATATGAGTTGTTTTAAGGTGTTGGTCTCTTAATTGCAAGTGCATCTCCAGTGTCCTGCATTTGTACCCACCTCTTCTTATGATTTCTGATTTTGGTGGTATACTTGTGCACGGACGATTTCGTATCTTTACTGTATATATACCTTTACTGGTGAGCCTTGTCATTTGTGGAATTTTTGTTTCCTGTTGCTGTCTTTTCTTTTCTGCCTAGAGAAGTTCCTTTAGTATTTGTTGTAAGACTGGTTTAGTGTCGTTGAATTCTTTCAATTTTTGCTTATATGTGAAGGTTTTGACTTCTCCTTCAAATCTGAATGAGAGCTTTGCTGGGTAGAGTAATCTTGGTTGGAGGTTTTTTCCTTTCATCACGTTAAGTACATCATGCCACTCGCTTCTGGCCTGCAGAGTTTCTGCTGAAAAATCTGCCAATCACCTTATTGGGGTTCCCTTGTATGTTACTTGTTTGTTTTCCCTAGCTGCTTTCAAGATTTTTCTCTTTGTCTTTGATTATGGTTAGTTTGATTAATATGTCTTGGTGTATTCCTCCTTGGGTTTATTTCATATGGTACTCGTGCTTCCTGGATTTGAGTGAGTGGTTCCTTTCCCATGTGAGGGAAGTTTTTGGCTATTATCTCTTGGAATATTTTTTCTGTCCCCTTCTCTCTCTCTTCTCCTTCTGGCACCCCTATAATACGGATGTTGGTGTGTTTAACATTGTCCCATAGTTCTCTGAGACTCTCTTCATTTATTTTCAACCTTTTTTCTCTTTTCTGTTCCACATCCATAATTTCTTCTAATCTGTCCTCCACCTCGCTTATTTGTTCTTCTGCCTCCTGTATTCTGCTGTTAGCTGCTTCTAGTGAATTTTTTTATTTCAGTTATTGTATTTTGCATCTCTTCTTGTTTAAGTTTTATATCTTGTATCTCTTTGGTCAGTGTTTCCTGTAAGTTATCCATCTTTGCCTCCAGTTTATTTCCAATGTCTTGCATCATCTTCAGCATCAACAATCTAAAGTCTTTTTCCTGGAGGCTAAGAATCTGCTCATTGCTTAGCTGATTTTCTGGGGTTTTTCCTTTCTCCCTCATCTGAGTTATAGTTCTCTGTCTTTTCATTTTTATAGGCTTTTGGTGTGGTGACCTTCTTACAGATAATAGGGTTGTAGCCTCTCTTACTTCTGGCATCTGTGCCCGTTGTGGCTGAAGTTGGTATGGGGGTTTGCTGTATGCTTCCTGATGGGGGGGGTGCTGATGCCTGCCCACTGGTAGGTAGAGCCGATTCTAATCCCTCTGGTTGGTGGGGCTTAGTCTCTCAATGGGATTAGAGGCAGCTGTGTGCCTGGGGGGTCTTAAGTAGGCTATTTACTGAGGGGCAGCCTGTGATTCCAGTGGATTGTTGTTTGCCCTGGGGCTTCTCAGCCTGACTGATGGGTGGGGCCAGATTTTCCCAAAATGGCCCCCTGCAGAGACAGGCAAGGTGCTGAATATTCCTGAGAGCTTTGCTTTCAATGTCCATCCCTCACAAGCCACATTCACCCCTGTTTTCCCAGGATGTCCTCCAAGAATTGCAGTCAGGTTTGACCCAGATTCCTATGGAGACCTCGCTCTGCACTGGGACTCAGTGTACATGAAAGTCCATGTGCACCTTTTAAGAATGGGGTCTCTGTTTCCCCCAGTCCTGTGGAGCTCCTGTATACAAGCCCCACTGGCCTTCAATGCCAGATGCTCCAGGGGCTCTTTCTCCCTGTGCCAGGTCCCTACATGTGAGGGTTTGATGTGGGGCTCAGAACTCTCACTCCTGTAGGTGAGTCTCTATGAACCAGTTAGTTTTCAGTCTGTGGAGCTTCCCACCCCAGAGGTGTGGGGTTGTTTATATCACAAAATCACCCCTCCTACCTCTTGATGTGGCCTCCTCTTTTTCTTCTGGAGTAGGGTATCTTTTTTAAGGTTTCTGGTCCATTTGGGTGGAGATTGTTCAGCCTTTAGTTGTGAATTTTGTTGTTTTTTAGGAGAGAAGTTGAACTCCAGTCCTTCTATTCTGCCATCTTAATCCTCTCTAGAGACTCTTATTTAAAAATATCTTCCTTGGGAGTTCCCTTCCTGGTACAGCAGAAATGATTCTGACTAGTATCCATCAGGATGAGGGTTTGATCCCTGATTTCACTCACAAACACAGCTTGGACCCTGTGTTGCTATGACTGTGGTGTAGGCCTGCAGCTACAGCTCCACTTGGACCCCTTGCCTGGGAACGGGTGCAGCCCTTAAAAAAAAAGAAAAGAAGAGAAAAAAAAAATGTCTTCCTTGTAATAGCTGCAATTTAGAGTATCTCCCACTAAACCATTTAGTCTTTCAGATTCCTTTTATAATGGATGCAGCTTTGACTCATTCCTTTTTTTTCTTCCTATCCCTTTAGCATGTGTTTGACTCAAATGGAAAACTCTGTGAATGCTAGTCGAGTGGCCAGTTTGAAAAGAGGCAAAAATGTCTCATTTTTTCAATTTACATAGCGTGACTGGAACGTAATGTTCTGGTGAGGAAGTCACAGCTCGGATTCCCGACTGCATACCAGTTACCTGTCTGCTTAACTTTTCATTTTAGGAAGCTCTTCAATTTCCCTGGACTAGATGTATTATGAATTTTTGCTTCTAAAGAGAGGGCTGAACCTTCAAAAAGAAGTATAAGACCTTGTTAAAAAAAGAGGAAAAATGAGGTTTCCCATGTATTTACCTTGATGAGATGCTTTGAGGAGAATATATAAGGAAGGAAGCTGATATGCTACGAATTTAAGACATTTGGTTCTAAATCACAATTATTATGCAGTTAAACCCCCATCTGATTTTCTGAAATTTGGTCCAGCGACTTTCATGTTTATATTATATAAGAGAACTTTTAAAATATTTTCCCAAATTATAAACATTATTGTAAAATTTTATATATTCTTTCTTCTCTGATAAGCATTTGTTGCTTGTCATCTACATGCTATCAAAATTTGGTGTATGATGATTTCCGTTTGTCTGTAAAGAACAAACTTAAAAAGATTAGCCACAAGAATTCCATAAGAGACCATGCCATTCCTTAATTATACATAACTTCTCTGCTATGACTCTTTCTAAGAGAATGATGGAAGTGTCTGTCATTGTTGTCAGTACTACAATATTCCCAGATGGAAGAAGCTGTTACACTACAGGCCTGAAATGGGCTTGTTCATGTGGATAGTTCATACAATTAATTTTGTGGCATCTTGAAACTGAAAGCATAATATGAAATCAAAGATAGGAGAGTGAAATAAAATCATGTCATAGCAGAAAAAGTAAAGACTAACTTAAGAATCAACAATTCAAGATCTAGACCCTCTTCTGATATGTAATGGATTTGTCATCCAAAGTTTGAAACAAGACATACTCATCACAGAATTGAAACCCTCAGATGAAAATAGCGTCAACAAGTAGTTTTTGAAAATCTGCCATATTGAAGATACACTGTCAGACCATTGGTGTTATTTTAAAAATTAGAAATGATGCTGCCTTTGACAACAATTCTCAATGTATATCTTCATTAAAAATACCAGTTATGGAGTTCCCGTCGTGGCGCAGTGGTTAACGAACCCGACTAGGAACCATGAGGTTGCGGGTTCAATCCCTGGCCTTGCTCAGTTAACCGGCGTTGCCTTGAGCTGTGGTGTAGGTTGCAGACGTGGCTTGGATCCAGCGTTGCTGTGGCTCTGGCTTAGGCTGGTGGCTACAGCTCCGATTCGACCCCTAGCCTGGGAACCTCCATATGGCGCGAGAGCGGCCCAAGAAAATGGCAAAAAGACAAAAACAAAAAACAAAAAAACACCAGTTATATTGGATTAGGGGCCTAACCTACTACAGTATAACCTGGTCTTAACTAATTATATCTTCAAAATCTCTATTTTCAAATAAAGTCACATTCTGAGGTAATAGGGGTTAGGACTTAAGCATTCCTTTTCTTCTTTTATTTATTTATTTATTTTTTGACAGAGAATACACAACTCATTAACATTTCAACTGTGTTGACGTAAAGATGCTTTTTTCCTCATGGACTTATATGTTCAATCTTATAACAACAATCAAAAGGATAGTTAGTATTCTTTTAGCTAAAATTAACTGTAACCCAACTTAAAAAGAAAATATTTTGAGGGGAAGCTCATAAAATAAATGAAGGTCACTGACTCAAACGGCGGCTCTAGAACTCTCTCTCTGCCTCTCAGCTTTGCTTTCCTCTGGGTACCTGCTATATCCTCTCAGGCTTATCCTTAAATCCCAAGGTATGGTTACCTGAAGCTCTAGGTCAATAATCTTAAGTAAAGAATTAGAGAACCTGCCACATTGTTTAATAGAAAAATCTACAGAAGGATTTTGAAGGACCCTGTTTAGAGCCTGTACAAATGACTCTGCCTGTTAGAAGGTGCTATATGGTCACAACCAAATCTAGTCATAAGCTCGACCCTTTTGTCCAATGGATCAGGTCTGTTTCCAAAACAAGAGGAGAAATTTGTCTGGATAGATATATTAGCTTTCCAGAACTGTCCTAACAAAATGCTATAGTCTTTAACAAGAGATATTTATTTTCTCATAGATACGCAAGATAAACATCCAAGATCAAGGTGCCATCATGGTTAATTTATTCCAAGACCTCTTTCCTTGGCTTGTGGATAGCGGCCTTCTCTCTTTCCTCTTTGTGCTCACAAATCTGTGTCAAAATCTCTTACAAGGACATCAGTCATACTGGATTAAGCCCCGCCCATATGTCTTCCTCTGACTTTAATCACCTCTTTAAACATCCTATCTGTAGAGACAGACACATTCTGTGGTACTGAGTGCTAGGACTTCAACCAACACAGGACTTTTAGGGGAGTATAATTCAGCTCATGACAATAGATAAAGTCTGATAAGATCCAAGAAGCATTTGCTAAAAAACCACTGTGTCCTGTGTAGCAGGCCATCTGCTAAACAAAGTATATCACAGAATCTTTCCAAGAATCTCTCAAGATTGACAATACCATTGCCCAAAATTTTACATGTGAATTTATTATTTTTTTATAATGAATTTTTATTTTTTCCATGATAGCTGGTTTACAATGTTTTTTCAATTTTCTACTGTACTGCAAGGTGACCCAGTCACACATATGTATATCCATTTTTTTCTCACATTATCTTCCATCATAAGTGACTAGACATAGTTCCCAGTGATACACAGCAGAATCTCATTGTTTATCCATTCCAAAGGCAATAGTCTGCATCTATTAACCCCAAATTCCCAGTCCATCTCACTCCCTCTCCCTCCCCCTTGGCAACCACAAGTCTGTTCTCCACATCCATGATTTTCTTTTCTGAGGAAAGATTCAATTGTTATTAGATTCCAGATATAAGTGATATCATATGGTATTTGTCTTTCTGACTTACTCCACTTCGTATGAGAGTCTCTAGTTCCATCCATGTTGCTGAAAATGGCATCACTTTGTTCCTTTTTATGGCTGATAGTATCCAATCGTGTATATATACCACATCCTCCTAATCCAATCATCTGTCAATGGACATTTGGGTTGTCTCCATGTCTTGGCTATTGTGAATAGTGCTGCAATGAACATATAGGAGCATGTGTCTTTTTCAAGGAAAGTTTTGTCTAGATATATGCCCAAGAGTGGGATTGCTGGGTCATATGGGAGTTCTAAAGTTTTCAAAGGTACCTCCATACTGTTCTCTGTAGTGGTTGTACCAGCTTCCATTCCCACCAACAGTGCAGGAGGGTTCCCTTTTTTCCACACCCCCTCCAGCATTTGTTATTTGTGGACTTAATGATGGCCATTCTGACTGGTGTGAGGTGGTACCTTGTAGTACTTTTGATTTGCATTTCTCTAATAATCAGTGATGTTGAGCATTTTTTTCATGTGCTTGTTGGCCATCTGTATATCTTTGGAGAAATGTCTATTCAGGTCTGTTGCCCATTTATCAATTGGGTCTTTGGCTTTTTTGCTGTTAAGTTGTGTAAGTTGTTTGTATATTTTAGAGATTAAGCCCTTGTCAGTTGCATCGTTTGAACTATTTTCTCCCTTTTTTTTTTTTTTTTTTTTTGTTGTTTTTGTTTGTCTCTTTGCCATTTCTTGGGCCGCTCCCGTGGCATGTGGAGGTTCCCAGGCTAGGGGTCTAATCGGAGCTGCAGCCACCGGCCTATGCCAGAGCCACAGCAATGTGGAATCCAAGCCGCGTCTGCAATCTACACCACAGCTCATGGCAACGCCGAATCCTTAACCAACTGAGCGAGGCCAGGGATCGAACCCACAACCTCATGGTTCTTAGTCGGATTCATTAACCACTGTGCCATGACGGGAACTCCTCTCCCATTTTTTAAGTTGTCTTTTTTTTTTTTTTATGGTTTCCTTCACTATGCAAAAGCTTGTTGGTTTGATTAGGTTCCATTGGTTTATTTTTGCTCTTATTTCTGTTGCTTTGGGAGACTGACCTGAGAAAACATTTGTAAAGTTGATATCAGAGAATGTTTTGCCTATGTTCTCTTCTAGGAGTTTAATGGTGTCTTGTCTTACATTTAAGTCTTTCAGCCATTTTGAGTTTATTTTTGTGCATGATGTGAGGGTGTGTTCTAGTTTCATTGATTTACATGTGGCTATCCAGTTTTCTCAGCACCACTTGCTGAAAAGACTTTTTCCCCATTTTATGTTCTTGCCTCCTTTGTCAAAGATTAACTGACCGTAGGTGTTTGGGTTTATTTCTAGGTTCTCTGTTCTGTTCCATTGGTCTACATGTCTGTTTTGGTACCAGTACCACACTGTCTTGATGACTGTGGCTTTGTGTTAGTGCCTGATGTCTGGGAGAGTTATGCCTCCTGCTTGGTTTTTGTTCCTCAGAATGGATTTGGCACTTCTGGGTCTTTTGTGGGTCCGTATCAATTTTTGGATTTTTCTGTTCTAGTTCTGTGAAAAATGTCATGGGTAATTTGATAGGAATTGCATTGACTCTGTACATTACTTTGGGTAATATGGCCATTTTTACAATATTAACTTTTCCAATCCAGGAGCGTGGAATATCTTTCCATTTCTTTGAAACCTCTTTAATTTCCTTGATTAATGTTTTAGAGTTCTCAGCATATAAGCCTTTCCCCTCCTTGGTCAGGTGTATTCCCAGGTATTTGATTTTTTGGGGTGCAATTTTAAAAGGCATTGGATTTTTGTATGCCTTTTCTAACATTTGATTATTAGTATGCAGAAATATGACTGATTTCTGAATGTTAATCTTATATCCTGCTACTTTGCTGAATTTGGTGATCAGTTCTAGTGGTTTTGGGGTTGAGTCCTTAGGGTTTTCTATATTTAGTATCATGTCATCTGCATAACAGTGAGAGTTTTACCTCTTCTCTTCCTATTTGGATGCCTTTTATTTCGTTTGTCTGATTGCTATGGCTAGGACTTCCAATACTATGTTGAATCACAGTGGTGAGAGTGGAAATCTTTGTCTTGTTCCAGATTTTAGTGGTAAGGCTTTCAGCTTTTCTCCACTGGGTATTATATTTGCTATGGGTTTGTCATAAAAGGCTTTGGTTATGTTAAGGTATGTTCCCTCTATACCCATTTTGGTAAGAGTTTTTATCATGAATGGATGTTGGACTTTGTCAAATGCTTTTTGTGAACCTATTGAGATGATCATGTGGTTTTTGACTTTTCTTTTGTTAATGTGGTGTATGACATTGATTGATTTGCATATGTCAGACCATCCTTGTGCCTGGGATGAATCCCACCTGGTTGTGGTGTATGATCTTTTTGATATGTTTTTGGATTCGGTTGATTAAAATTTTGTTGAGAATTTTTGTGTCTATATTCATGAAAGATGTTGGCCTATGGTTTTCTTTTTTGGTGGTATCTTAGATACCTGGTTTTAGAATCAGGGCGATGGTGGCATCATAGAATGTCTTTGGGAGTGTTCCTTCCTCTTCAACATTTTGAAAAAGTTGAAGGATGATGGATATAAGTTCCTCTTTGTATGTTTGGTAGAATTCACCTGTGAAGCCATCTGGTCCTGGACTTTTATTTGTAGGGAGTGTTTTTTTGATATATTCAATTTCATTTCTAGTGATCAGTCTGTTCAGTTGATCTATTTCTTCTTGATTCAGTTTTGGCAGGGTGTCTCTAGAAAATTGTCCATTTTTTCCTTGGTTGTCAATTGTATGTCATTTGTTGGCATGCAGTCGTTCATAGTATTCTCTTATGGTTTTTTGTATTTCTGTAGTATCCATTGCGACTTTTCCTTTTTCATTTCTTATTTTGTTTATTTGGGTTTTTCCTCTCCTCTTCCTGTTGAGTCTGGCCAGAGATTTGTAAATTTTGTTTACCTTTTCCAAGAACCAGGTCTTGGTTTTGTTTGATTTTTTCCGATTGTTTTTTGAATCTCTATTTTATTGATTTCCTCTCTGATCTTTATGGTATCCTTCCGTCTGCTGACTTTAGGTTTTTTTTGTTCTTCTTTTTCTAATTCATTTAGGTAGTGGATTAAGTTGTTGATTTGAGATTTTTCTTCTTTTTTGAGGAAGGCCTATAATGCTATGAATTTCCCTATGAGCACTGCTTCTATGGCATCCCATGGATTTTGAGTGGTCGTGTCTCTTTTATCATTTATCTTGAGGTATTTTTAAATTTCCTTCTTGATTTCCTTATTTACCCATTGGTTTTTTTAGTAGCATGTTGTTTAGTTTCCATGTACTTAGCTTTTTCTCATTTCTCTTCCTGTGGTTGATTTCTAGTTTCATGCCATTGTAGTCAGAGAAGATACTTGAAATAATTTCTATAATCTTAAATTTGTTGAGGTTAGCTTTGTGCCCCAGTATGTGATCAGTTCTTGAGAATGTTCCATGAATGCTTAAGAATGTGTATTCTGATTTTTTTGGTTATATTGTCCTGAAAATGTCAATTAAGTCTAACTTCTATTGTGTCATCTAGGATCTCTTTTTCCTTATTGATTTTCTGTCTAGAGGATTTGTCCATTGATGTGAGTGGGGTGTTAAAATCTCCTACTATGATTGTATTCTCATCAATTTCTCCTTTTATGTCTGTTAGTGTTTGCTGTAGGTATCTGGGTGCTCCTATATTAGGGGCATATATATTTATGATTGTAATATCCTCTTCTTAAATGGATCCTTTAACCATTAAATAGTGTCCTTCTTTGTCTTTCTTTATGGTCTTCATTTTAAAGTCTATTTTGTCTGATATGAGTGTTGCAACTCCTGCTTTCCTGTCTTGTCCAATATCTTTTCCCATCCCCTCACTTCAATCTATATGTGTCCTTTGCCCTAAGGTGAACCTCTTGTAGACAGCAGATTGTAGGTTTTTGCTTTTTTATCCAGCATCTTTTGATTGGAGCATTTATTCCATTGACATTTAAGGTAATTATTGATAGATATATATTTATTGCCATTTTAAACCTTGCTTTCTGGTTGATTCTTTTTATCCTTTATTCCTTTCTTTGGTTGGTTGGATGCTTTCCATTTATTTTATGCTTGAGTACTTTTCTTTTTAGTTTTTGTGAATATAATGTTTGCTTTTGATTTGTGGTTGCCCTGCTTTTTAAGTATGTGAACCCCTTCCTGTATCTGCTTGCTTTAACCTGACAGTCATATAGGCTCAAACACATTATTACAAAAAATCTATATTTTCTTACTTTCTGTCCCTACATTCTCTGACTTTGAAGTCCCTTTTAAATATGTTCATGTTTGTCCTTTTGCTGTTTCTTGTGTTTATCATCACTTTTACACTAGTTTTTTTTTTTTTTTCATTCCTCTTTTAGATCTGTATGCTGGCTTATTTAAGTGATTTCTTTCTGATTATGGCTTCCCCCACCCTATTTCTTCTTACTTCTTTTTTTATTTAGAGGAGCCCTTTAAGTATTTATTTTAGAATGGTCTTAGTTTTCCTGTATTCTTTTGCTTTGTTTGTTGTAGAAATTCTTTATTTCACCTTCTGTTTGAAATGATATTCTTGCTGGTTAGAGTATTCTAGGTTGCACATTTTTTCCTTTCAGCACTTTAAATTTATCTTGCCACTCCCTTCTGGCCTGCAGTATTTCTGTAGAGAAATTAGGTAATAGCCTTATGGGAGTTCCCTTATAATTAACACTTTGCTTTTCTCTTGCTGCCTTTAGAGTCCTCTCTTTAGCTTTGGCCATTTTTATTGTACTATGTTTTGGTGTGGGCCTATTGGGGTTCAATTTGTTTGGGGCTCTCTGTACTTCCTGTATGTTGAAATTAGTTTCCTTTAGATTTGGGAAGTTTTCCACATAATTTCTTCAAGTATATTTTCAGTCCCCTCTTCTTTTCTTCTCCTTCTGCAATTCCTATTATGCATAGATTGGCACACTTTATATTATCCCATGGATCTCTTATATTGCTTTTGTGTTTTTTCATTTGGTTTTCTGTCTGCTGTCCTGATTGGTTAATTTCCATTATTCTATCTTCCAAGTCACCAATTCATTCCTCTGCATTATTCATTCTGCTCTTTAGTGCCTTTAGCTCAATTTGCATCTCTGAAAATTAATTTTCTAATTTTTCTATGTTCCTCCTTATATTTTCTAGTTGCTTTCTAAAGGAATCTGCATTACTGTTCATATCTGCTTTAATTCCTTGGTATTCAGCCTTAATTCCTTCAGTATTTTCACTATCTCCCTTTTGAATTTAATGTCTGTCAGACTGCAGAGGTCTGTTTCATTGTTTGCTGCTTCATGTGAATTCTGTTCCTTTAACTGGGAATGGTTTCTGAGCTTCTTTATCTTGCTTATGTTTTTCTTTTTCTGTGAGTTTAGGGAAGCCAACATATAGTCTTGGAGAGCTACTTCTGTGCAAGAGCACCTCTTCATATTTTATGGGGAGGTTATTACTTATTTTGGGGGTGGGAGTTTGAATATTTGCTGTCTCTTTCTTCAGTGTGGGCCGGCTGTTACCAGGATGCCAAGTGTGTTTCCAGGGAGAAGGAGGCATTGGGTAGGGCTAGTAGTCAGTGCCTGTTTGCTGGGCTCTTCACAGCAAAAAGGACCTTCACAAAGGTGGCACAGGCTATTCCAAGTTGCCGGACCCTGGAAAGTGGTAATAAGCCTTAGACAGATTTACATGGTGCCCAGAGCATTTGACAGTGGCAAGGTGTGTGAATTCCCAGGGGAGTGAGAGCAAAACAGATAGTGTTCGATTGCAGTGGCCTCCTCTGAGATGATTGGAGCCACAAGTTGTGCCCGTTCAGGGACCCCTAGTGGTAGTGAGCCACACCTATCTCTGGAGTCAATGATAACTGTGGTGGTTTGCCCACACCACCTGCAGACCATGCAAGAAGCACCCCGTCTCACTTAGCCCACACAGGAAGTGCTGCACAGGCTGCTCCTAGTTGCAGGATCCTGGGAAATGACAGAGATCAAGAGTGTGGGCACTGCGTGGAGCATTTGGCAGTAGCAGCAGCAGGGCCAGTGTGTTCCCAGGGGTGCAAGAACAATAACAAGTGGTGTCTGTCACAATGCCCTCCTCTGTGGTGCCGTTAAGGTTACTGGGGCCCCAAATGGGGCCTATTCATGAAACCCTAGTGGTGGCAGACCATGCCCACCTCTGGAGTCAGAGATAACTGTGGTGGTTTTCCCCCACCACCTGCAGACCATACAAGAAGCACCTTGTCCCACTTAGCCCCCACAAGAGGTGCTGTACCAGCTGCTCCTAGTTGTAGGGTCTTGGAAAGGACAGTGGTCAAGTGTCTGGGCACTGCCCAGAGCATTTGGCAGTGGCAGAAGCAGGGAAGGTGTGCTCCCAGGGGAGCAAAAGCAACAACAGATGGTGTTCCATCAAAATCTCCTTCTCTGTGTTGCCCTCTGAGATGATTGGGGCTGCAAGTTGTTCTTGATCAGTGTTCCCCAGGGATAGGGGGCCATGTCCACTGCTGGAACCAGAGATAACTGTGGTGGTTGGCCCCCTCCACCTGCAGACCACACAAGAAGCATCCTGTCCCAATTAGCCCATGCAAGAGGTACTGCACCAACTGCTCTTAGTTGCAGGGTCTTGGGAAGGGACAGTGATCACACATCTGGGTGCTGCCCAGAGCATTTGGTAGTGGCAGCTACAGGGTGGGTGTTTTCCCGGGAGGAGGGTGTAAGAGCAATACGTGTGGTGCTTGGTTGCCGTGCCCTCTGTTTTTGCCAATCCCTGAGGTGACTGGGGCCACAGGTGGAGCCCACTCACAGGCCCCCTTACCTTTGGCCTCCAGGATGACTGCCTTGGCCCATACTTGCTGCCTGCTGATCATGCAAGAGTCACCACATCACACTTAGCACCCCCTGCACTGACCTTAGTCCACCCAAGAAGTGCCTGGCCACCTGTAGCCTGCACAAGAAGTACCCGGCCTCCAGTGGCCCAATAAAGTGGCTTCTTGCCACCTGGCACCTGCACCAGAGGCACCCTGCCCTCTGAGAGCCCATGTGTGCACAGGGAGATTCCTATGGCAGTCTACCCTCCTCCCCTTGCCCTCCCCAACAATGGCACCTTGCTTCTCCTGGTGGACTAGACCTCCTCCCAGATTCCCTCTGCTGTGGCATTCCAGTCCCCAGCCCATGGCACATCTCTCCCCTGCCCATGGCACACTGCTCCTTAGCCCTTAGGCTCCCACACAGCCAACCCTAGTCCTCTCCCCAGAACTGACCTCCAAAGCCTAAGTCTTGGTGCCCAGCCCCCGCCCAAGTGTCTCAGGCTTTGGTGTCTGGGCTGGTGGTGCAGATGATCTGTGTGGCTCTCACTCTACTTTGCCCTCCTCAGTCCAGCTGCTGCACTTTTCTTGACAACTTTGTGGCCCCTCCATCTAGGGTGATCTCCCTGTTAGTTAGGTGGCTTCCCAGGGTGTGGCTTCTTTTTCTCTTTCACAGCTCCCTCTCAGAAGTGCTAGTCCCATCCTGATTCCTTCTTTTGCTCTCTTTTTCTTTTGTTCTATTCAGTTATGTCAAGAGTTTCTTGCCCTTTTTTGGAGGTTTAAGTTCTTCTGCCAGCTTTCAGTAGATGTTCTATGTGAATCATTTTATATGTAGATTTTTTTTTTTAGTATATGTGTTTGTGGGAGAAGTTGAGTGCAATGTCTTACTCCTCCACCATCTTGATCCACCTCTACCTATGAATTTAAAATTTGGAAAAATTACCATTGTGGCTCAGTGGGTTACAAACCCAACTAGTATCCATGAGGTTGTGGGCTCCATCCCTGGCCCTGCTCAGTGAGTAAAGGATCTGGTGTTGCCATGAGCTGCAGTGTAGGTCACAGACATGACCTGGATCCCATGTTGCTGTGGCTGTGCCATAGGCCAGCAGCTGCAGCTAGGATTTGCCTCCTAGCCTGGGAATTTATGTATGCCACGGGTGCAGCCCTAAAAAAAAAAAAAAAAGAAGGAAAAAAGAAAGAAAGAGAGAGAGAGAAAGAAGGAAGGAAAGAAAGAAAGAAAAGAAAAGAAAGGAAGGAGGGAGGGAGGGAGAAAGGAAGGAAGGAAAGAAAGAAAGAAAGGAAGGAAGGAAGGAAGGAAGGAAGGAAGGAAAGAAAGGAAGAACAGAAAAGCCCATATTTTGTTTGTGGTAATGTAGGAAATCTGAGATTCAAACCTAAGTTTACCTAGTTCCAAATTCTACATGCTCAACAACTGCACTATAAGTACAGAATTCATTTTGGGTTTTTAATTTTGGATTTTGGGTTGCATTTGTTTTTATTTTTTGTAATGGTGGGGAGTTATGCTAAAACAAAGAACAAATTTAAATCCTATGGTATTTTGCATTACAGACCTTTGGGGGCCTTAGAGAAACTCTTACAAATTTTCAAATTGCCTCTTAACAATCTTAGTTCATAGCTGAAAATGAGGTAGATAATAGCGAGGAAAATTAAAAATAAATTTAATTTTTAAGAAAAGTTTAAAGAATATATTCAATTAATAGTGTGGCAAAATTTTATTTTAAGTGGAAGCTTATCTCAGCCTATATAATTTTATACGTGGAGAGCTGCATTAATTGGTGTCATGGAAGGCTTATCTTTTGGTCAGCAAATGAAGACCATTTCAGTTCAGTAGTATCATAAAATGAACTTATATGCCAATGGCCAAATTTCTGTACATTTTATCTCAGTTGTAGAATTTCTTTTTGTTTATACTTGTACTTCCCAAATGCAAAACTGTAGAAAACCTTTTTTAAAAAGTAGTTTTAGAATCCCATTGCAAAAATAAACTACACATTAATAATATTCAGTAATAAAAACACATTGTTGCTTTTTGTAATGCAGCTACACTAATCTTTTGGGGAGCAGAGAGAAGTTTGTGGCTGACAATAATATCAGGCTGATTATTATGGAGAAGAAAGGGGGGAAGAAGGCCACATTCACTTGTTTGTTGTTGATGATGTATGCTCGAGATCGATATCTGAAACCTCACATAACACAAGAAGACTAAGCAATTTTATTTCATAATAGGTTGTGGAAAGTGACCACACTTTGCATTTCCTGACTTTGTGGTAGTTTGGGGCTTTCAGTGGCTCCATCAACATAAAGAAAATGAGAGTCTAGTGATCTTCACCTTCATAGTACTGCAAAAATACAGGGAAAAACTAACAATCAGGAGGAAGCAGACAGATCTATATGTAGTTCAAGTTTCAGTCCAACCTCCATCTGTGTCTTCATATTATTTCAAAGTGCTTAAAACTTATAAATGTTATGTAGGCCAAACTATTAGCACTTGGAACTTATTACTTCTAGAAAAATTAATGATGTTGCATTGTCTTTGAGCAGAGGGAGGGAATGTTCTTTTGAATTCAGTTTGTTGAACTAATTACCCTGAGTTCATCATTTAATTGATGATCCTTTACTATTAGACTAGATTTAAGTTCAGAATTAATAAATTTATGATCTTCTCAGCTCAGCCTTTTGAAAGGATGGGGTTGACATGTCTGATCATTTTTTTGTGAAGGTGACCAATCATACCTTAATATATAAATTATGTAATTTATAACATCATTTTAAAAAATTATTATAGTTGATTTACAATGATCTGTCAATTTTGGCTGTATAGCAAAATGACCCAGTTATACATACATACAAACATACATACATACATACATCCATATACACACATACACACACACACATATATATATATATACACATTCTTTTTCTCACATTATCCTTCTTCATCTTCCATCGCAAGTGATTAGACATAGTTCCCTGTGCTATACAGCAGGATTTCATTGCTTATTTACTTCAAATGCAATAGTTTGCATCATCTTTAAAGTGTACAATGTGATTTGATGTACATCCCACCAAGTTAATTAACATACCTACTAACTCACATATTTACATGGATTTTTTTTGAGGACTCAAGTTCAACTCTCTTGTCACATTTTAATTACACAATGCACTGTTGTCAACTATAATCAATATATTGTAATTAGATCCTCAGAGCCCAATTCATCTTATAAATAAAAGTTTGTACCTTTTTACCAGTCTCTGCCTGTTTTCTTCACTCCCTTACCCCTGGCAAACCACCATTCTACATAGTGGATGTACCAGTTTCTATCCTCCCAATAGTGTACCAGAACTGCCTTTTCCCCACATCTTCATCAGCATTTATTATCTTTTGTCTTTTTTGGTTATAGCCTTTCTGAAGGTATAAGGTAATTTTGTATTGTGGCTTTGATTTTGGATTTATCTGATTAATGATGTTGGGGACTTTTTCATGTACCTGTTAGCCATTTACATGTCCTCTTTGAAAAAAAAAGTCTATTCATATCCTCTGCCAATTTTTTAACTGATTATCTGGATTTTTTTTCTATGGAGTTGTATGGGTTCCTTGTACATTTTGGGTATTAACCTCTTATCAGACATACGGGTTGCAAATATTTTCCCCCATTCTATAGGTTGCCTTTTCATTTCATTGATGGTGTCCTTTGCTGGGCAGCTTTTTAGTTTGATGTAGTCTTATTTGTTTAGTTTTACTTTTATTGCTTTGGTTTTGGCATCAAATCCAAAAAAAGTCATTGCTAAGACCAGAGTCAAAGAACGTACCCTCTATGTTTACTTCAAGGAGTTTTAAGGTTTTAGGTGTTATGTTCAAATCTTTAATCAAATATTTCAAGTTCGTTTTTCTGTATGGTGTAAGATGGGCATTAGTTTCATTCTTTTGCATGTGGATATCCAGTTTTCCCAGCACCATTTTTCAAAAAGACTATCCTTTCTCCATTATATATTCTTTCCTCATTCATTTAAAATTAATTGCATAAATTTATTTCTGTGCTGTCTGATCCATTCCATTGATCTGTGTTTATAACAACACTGTTCTATTTTAATTACTATAACTTTGTAATGTAGTTTTAAATCAAACATTGTGGTGTCTTCAACTTTGCTCTTCTTTCTCAAGGTTGCTTCAGCTATTCAGGGTCTTCTGTGGCTCCATATGGTGTCTGATCATTCTTAATATTCCAATGATCTAAGATTCTGATTAAAACCAAGAGAGCTGCCAGGGTGGCATAATAGGATATTGTATATACACATATATATTAGGATTTGATGTTGGAAAGTTAGTAAGATGTTATTAGTATAATAGTAAGACACATAGTGTTAATAATAAGATAAAATGTTAACATGTTGACTTTTATTACAAGATAATATAAACTAGTATTTGATTTCTACTTTACTGATGTGATAGCTATGATAGAAAAAAAAAATTCTAGAATATCCAAGCAGTGCAGAAATAATAGAAGTTAATGAAATGTCAGCACGCTGCCTGGAACTCACAAAGCACAACCATGTCAAGGCCCTTGAAATGATTACACTTGATGATCCTTATGACTGAGAGCTGCTAATGACTTAGCCTTTAAGGTACAAAAAGAAAGAAAGAAAACTCTCCGTTGGGGCTCTTTGAATTTGGTTTCTGTCTAAAATAGAGTTTCTAGCTCTAAGTTTCCCAAAAAGGTGTAGCTGTGTTGTCATCCTGACTCAAGAGCAGCATGTTGGCACTGTTACTAATGAGAGGAATGGAAGAAATCTGGATTATCATTGATCAACCTTGACTAGAGGCAAAAAAATCTTAGGCCCACATAACCAAGGTGGTAAATAGTTCTTTTATATCCTGGTCCTACATGTAAATATAGTGACACAACATTTAGATATGTATCACCCCAAGTAAACTTTAGAATCTGCTGAAATTTAATATGGCCCTAACTGAACTTTATATCTGACCTTTGGTCTACACTGAGAATAAGCAATAAAGGACCTTGTTTCCACCTATTTTAATTTTATTTCATGATTCCATCTCAGAAAGTTTTAAAATGTATTTAAGTGCCTGATGTACATAACCCTATATTGTTTTGATTAATATGTTGGCAGTTTTACAAAATGTTTGTTTTTAATTACCAAAAGGAGCCAATCCATATTAAATATTAAATGGTTGCATTTTTTTAAAGCTCTGGCTGCTTATTAAGCTAGAGTTAGCTATAAAAACATTTTTGGCTTCCCTACAACAGAAGAAAGATTTATCTAAGCTACACTATTAAAAAATCCATTTCGGCTGTCAACAAGTATGTCAAATATCAACCGAATGTGATTTAAAGATTCAAAGCCATAAAAGAGAAATATTCCTTGGACTGTTGTAGAATCTTTATGGTTTGAAAGAATCAGAGGAGAGTGACAGGCTGGCGCAAGGACAAGAAATAATCAACAGTTAACTGGGGTAGTAGTTTGAGGGCTGATCCTCTTGTATGTGCCTGTTTCTGGCCCAACCGGCTATGACCTCCTTTTTCCCATCTTCTGTTCCATTTATGTGTGCATTCCTGGTTAATTTCTATGCCAGTTCACCTTTACAATTATGCCTTTATTAGTCTCATTTTAAGTGTATTTTGTACTGTAATTCCATTTTTCTGTCCCCCCAGGACTGCTTTCCTTCTATCAAATACACAGGCATCGATCATTTGCCACAACTTCTAGGGATAAGTGATAAGAATTTGATTCAGGGCCCTAGAGACTCACAAACTTGCAGTCATCCGGTAAAATGATTGAGGGAAATCTAGACCATGAATAAACCTTTACAATGTCATCTTTTCAACTTATTTTATTCCTAAACCCTCCAAATACACTACTAAATCTTCACAGCCTCTTTTTTCCATAGGTCCAAATTATTAGTCTTCTTTCAAGAATAAGTAAAGTAATATACCTTGATTTTCTATCTATTGCCATATCCATTAGCTAACTATGTATATAATAACAAATATGAGTGTGTTATCTTAGAAATTAATTCTTTGACTTCTTAGTAAATCAGTAGTACTTATCTCATTTTCTATTAGACTCTAATATCTTTTTAAGGGTTCAAATTTACATTTTGGCAATAATTCCACACCCAAACAAGAAGAAGTAAACTCAAAAGGAAATTCAAGAATTTCTGTGCATGTGGGGATAAAGCACTAAAAATTTACAATTGAATTACCTTTGTGAAATTGAAATATTTACTTAATAATTGTGTTCAGTATTTTCTCCCTAATGTTTTACAAAAATGAAATTATGCCTAGTGTAGAGAATTATATTCATAGTACCCTGCATATTGGATGAATAAACACCTCTTGATACTGCTGCCAAGGTCATGGCAAAGCTGTCCACCTTTCAGAAAAGCTTCAATTCACAGTGAAGTGCTCCAGCAATGAAAAATATTCTATGTATCTTGTTACCTTTGGCCTCTTGTTCCAGAGGTGGCTGGAGATTCAAGTTGGGCCAATCCAGATACTCCATCCTAAGAAAGTGTAATTTTGAACCCAGGGACAGGGGAAAGGGTAGTTTAGAAGGTTGAATGGCAATGTTTTGCTCAGCAGATCATGGCTGGCTACTGCTGAGGCCACTGATGTTGCTGTGATCACAAAGCCTTTTAAATATGAATTATTCGGAGTTCCCGTCGTGGCGCAGTGGTTAACGAATCCGACTAGGAACCATGAGGTTGCGGGTTCGGTCCCTGCCCTTGCTCAGTGGGTTAACGATCCGGCGTTGCCGTGAGCTGTGGTGTAGGTTGCAGATGCGGCTCGGATCCTGCGTTGCTGTGGCTCTGGCGTAGGCCGGGGGCTACAGCTCCGATTGGACCCCTAGCCTGGGAACCTCCATATGCCGTGAAAGCGGCCCAAAGAAATAGCAAAAAGACAAAAAATAAATAAATAAATAAATAAATAAATAAATAAATAAATATGAATTATTCACCTCTTCTAGGAAGCAGAAAATAAATATCCTTCCAATATATTGTCTGCTGTGTTTCAACTAACATGAGGTAATAGTTTTGAGAATATTATAAAATAGTAAACTTTTAATGCTGAAAGTGATCTCAGTTAAGTCATTCAAACCTGCTATTAATGATGAGAAAACTGAAGCATAGAATAAGTATTGTCCAAATTTATGGAAAAATGTATTTATATATAAATAAGTTTATATTAAAGTTAGCATTTCCTCCTTTCGTACAAGTGATGACATGAAAGCTGGTATATTTAATCCTTTAAAGAATACTATCCACAAATCGATATAATTTATTTGAATTGAAAAATTGAACTAATATGACATATAAAATATTGCTTCCTTGGGTTTAAGGTTGTTAGAAATAGCACTTAAAAATGGTATTTGGTCATATGTTTGAAAGAGTATATAGGCTTTGTTGAAAATTCACCAAATTGTTTCTGAAGTTCATCAGACATGACCCCTCATATCTGATGTTGACAAATGGCCAAGATAGTAAGTGAAAAAAGGCAACATACACTATAAATGCTATTATTTTATGAGAATAAAAAGTATTTATGTTTAGTTATTGCATAGAGTGTCTCCAATAAGAGGAGTTATCTCTGGTAAAAAGTTAGAGGATCTGGGAAAATGTGTACAAAGAGACTTTTCTCTGTATTTCCTTTCAAAAATTTTGTAATACTTGTACATATTACCAAATACTAAAAGAAATAAAATTGATCAAGAAAAAGAAGAATGTGAAAAAAGCTAAGAAAATTGTAAAAAAAAAAGACAAAAATAATGAGGCGACATGTATTATTAAATGTTCATCTATAAAGCTACTTTAATTAAAACAGCCTATTACCATGAGACAAATAGATAATTGGCTAGGTTTCATGGAATAATGAATCCAGACAGAGAGGGGAACTTAATACATATTTTTCATAGGAGGATATAAAACTTTGAATTTATTAAGTCTTGATGGTACAATTATGTGTTGGTTTGGGAGAAAAATAACAAACAACTTAACAAAAGTAAGTCCCAAGTGGGTTTAATGCAGAAGTAGCAACAACAAAGAAATGATAAAAGTACTAGAAGAAAGTAAGTGATACCACATTTGTAACTTGGGTATGTTAAAATACACCATAAAAATTTTTTTATAAAGCAGATAAGAATTAATGAATAAAGATGCCAGCCAGAACTTAATGAAATAAAAACAAAATGACAGTGGAATTTCAGCCAAAAACAGCAGAAGTTTGTTCATAGAAAAAAACAATCTTCTAACAAGACTGATGGAAAAAAGGAAAGAAAAAATAAATTTGTAAATGGGACATAATTAGGTAAATAATAAAGGATAAAAATAGTAAACACAAGGAAAGAGTTCATTAAATTTAAAATATACGAAAAATGGAAAATACCTAGAAAAAAGAAATCTTACCAAAAGTGACTCAAAAAGCACGAAAACCCCTGAAATTCCGTATATTCATTAGTTAAATTTGATTATTAATTAAAATCATCTGATAAAGAAAGCACCATACTCAACTAGTTTTTTAGGACAATTGTATCAAATACTTTTGGAACAGATAACTGAGAAGATACATAGACTCACCTACATAAAGAAGAAAAGCTTCCCAAACTATGTTAAGACTATTATATTGCCAAACAATACTGTATAAACCACCACTTTATGCAGATACAACATCCTAAACAAAATATTAGCAAACTGAATCCAACATTATGTAAAGAAGATAATAATAACCAAATTATATTATCCATGGAATAAAGAGTATCAGTACTAGAAAGTTTCTAAATTTCACTTACACACTAGCAGATAAAGGAGAAAGGAAAAAAAGCCAAAAAAAAAAGGTCATCTCACTAGGTGCAGAAGACCTGCTGGAATATTCAAAAACCATGATGAGAACTCTTAGCAAATTTGGAATAGAATAGAACTCTCTAACCTAGTAAAGCTATCTATTTAAAAAAAAAAAAAAAGAACTTATAGTATTTATCTGATTCAAAGATAAAAAGGAGTTAGGAACCAAACTAGTGTGCCTACAGTGACCAGCTTGCTGAGCCTGCTCATACAGGCCCAAAGAGAGGTATACCTCCTCCATCCTTCTACATCCAAGACACTGTTGGTAGCTTGAAATTGGCTATAATAGAGTTACTTGCATCATTGAAACTGGCAAATACTACAAATCTAGCATCTCAAGGTAGAGGGTAGAGGAAAGTGGGGCTCAGGAAGAGAGAGATGATTTGTCAGAACACCACAGAGTAGAAGACATAGTTAGATTAATTAAAGGAGGAAAAAAATGAATGAGATAGCAGTTGGGTGAAAGAAATAAAACAGTCATTAATAATGATATGATTGCGCACATAGAAAACACAAAAAGTACATGGATCACCTACTATATTTAAAAATAGGGTTTAGCAAGTTTTTTGAACAAAAGAACAATTACTGAAAAGAAATGAACTGCAGGAGTTCCCATTGTGGCTCAGTGGTAACAAGCCCAATTAGTATCCATGAGGACATGGATTCTATCACTGGCCTCTCTCAGTGGGTTAGGGATCCAGCGTTATGGTGAGCTGAAGTGTAAGTTACAGACATGATTCAGATTCCACATTGCTTTGGCTGTGGTGTATGCCAACAGTTGAAACTCTGATTCCACCCCTACCCTGGGAATTTCCATATGCCACAGAAGTGGACCTAAAAAGCAAATTTAAAAAAGAAAGGAAGAAAGAAAAGAATTGCAGCTACAAATATTAACGCAAATTCAATTTTGTGAATATGTCATTGCATGAAAAATCAGGATACAGAGAATACAAACAGTTCAATTCCATGTTTTTAACAGTTCAAAAACAAGCAAAATTCAGCACTACGTTTTCTAGGAATATGTATATATGTGCTAAAATTACATTGTACAAAAAAATAAGGAATGAGAAAAGAATGACATTTCAAGACAATGATTCTCTATAAAGTAGAAGCAGGCAAGAGGATGTGATTAGGAAATGGAACACACAACTTTTTCATAAGAAAACCGAATGGAAAAAATAATAGGCAGGTAGGGAGTACCCTGGTGACCTAGTAGGTTAAGGACCTAGCATTGTCATTGCTGTGGTGAGGGTTTTATCCCTGGTCTGGGAACTTTTGTGAGCAAAAAAAAGAAAAAAAAAAAAAGGCAGGTAGAAAACTTTTGCAACAAATATAGCATATTTACTGTTTTATAAATGAGAGATATGCAATCTGCCAAAACAATGGATACAAAATCAATACAAAAAAAAAAAAAAAAAAGATGGCCCAACTCAAAAATGGGCAAAGGTTATGTAACAATGGTTACTCCCACTAAACAAATAAGTAGTAGTTAATTAAACATTCTTTTTTGTCTATCATAGCTATAACATTTTAAAATATTTTGGCGTGGATTATTGGAGAAAAGATACTCCATAAAACTGTTGATGAGAGAAGAAATTGATGTAGTCTTTTTCAGCAGGCCTTTTTTTTTTCTTATTACTCAACAATTCCACTTACACAATTATGCTCTATAGTAAAAATACTATAAGTGTGTGCCTCTGTGTGTGGATGTGTGTATGTACATATGTTCACTGTACCCTTGATTGTAATGGGGGAAGCATCCTACATGTACAGCAATAAAGAAATCATTAAATAAAATAGAGGAATATTCTGCAAGCTATTAAAATCAACAATATAGGACCGTTAATGTTGACTGGAACGAAGTCAGCGATATAAAATTATCATAATCAAAACATATAGCATAATGCCAGTTAATAATATAAATGAAAGAAGAATTGAAGATTTTAGTAGGCATGAAATAGTTATCCGTGATGGTCTTTGAGACTTGAGGTTAAAGGAAAAGTGTAGGGAATTTTCACCTCTAACATGTTATCTTTCTGCCAAATGTGATGTAAATATGAAGAGTTGTACACTGGTAATAATACACAAAATATGGACTAAGAAAAATAATAATTTGTGATTTCTTAAGTGAGGGATGTTCTTGCTGATTCTGAGGAATATGCAATAAGTGTTTGAAGCATGGATTGTGTAACTATTGGAAAAAGAAACACATATTAGGAGCTGAAGTTACTGAAATATGAGCATCTTTAATCCTAGTATTTTTTCTGAGCATTTTGGTTGTGGGAAACTGAGGACAAATGCCAAAGCTAACAGCTGCCAGGAAGGAAACTCTACTTAAAGAACCCTAAAAACCTTATTTTGATTTTATAAAACCTCATAAGATGTAGAAAGAGAAATCAGAAACAATTATGTGTGTGTGTGTGTGTATGTGTGTGTGTATACATACATATATTACACATGGTCATATATTTATGTATGTAAATTATAATACATATAGCACATATTTCTTATATGTATTTAACTAAACTTTATATAAATATAGATGTCCAAATACAAGATTCATTTAGAAAGCTAGGGGGAAAGGGTATGACATGGGTTACCTCGTCATAAAAGATTACTATCGTAAAATCTAGAATAATCCAGAAAGAAAAATATGCATTCCTTAGATATAGTCCAGTTTAGAAATATAGAAAAATATTGGTAATGATTGTAATATTAGTAATGAATGCAGATGTATTGCTAGTCTAAGGAAATGAGTGCCAATTGTGCCAGCCACGGGATTTTCCGGAAGGAAAACCCAGGCAGGCAGCAGACACATAAGTTGCCCAGTCATGGTGCGGTCCCTACCAGAGATGGAGGAATGCATTGGACAAATCCACTGAAGCTCCTGGCCTAACTGTTCCCTCCTCCTCACTTAACCCACCTCAGTAAAGTGACATGCCCACATCAGGTGACATCCAGTGCTAAACCTCAGTATGGAAAGAGCCCCATTCTTAACTTGTCTGCACATAATGTCTTCCAGGTATGCCAAGTTCATGTCTTTTACATTAACCTGTTTACCTGCAGTCTTCATGATTCCATTTGAAAAGCTTTCTTATAATGGATCTTTTATTGACCGTCTTATTTTTATTCTGTCTGTGGCCTTTAGACTACTAAATTTTGGGGGGTCTTGTTACTACATGAGTAGAGGGGAATTTGTAAGAATGTGGGTATCTCTTTCAATAACTTTCCCCCATCATCATACTGGAGTCAATGCCAAGTAAGAGCTTAATAGAGAAGTAGGAAACACAGGAGTCTCCAGGAAATTGTTAGCCTTGCTTATTGGGCCTAGAATTTTTCTTTATCCTGCCACTAATGTACAACTGGATTGTTGAGTCATATTTCTCTCAGGAGAGTCTGAGTATAAACTCAGTTAAAAATGCAGAAGGTTGGAAGGTAACCATAGATTTTTAAACCCACAGCTGTGCTAATTCATCCTCCCAGAAAAGATATACTAGTTAGGATGCTATTATAAATGGAAAACTCTGAGGGGAGGGAGCCATTTGAATATGAATAACTCTGAAACCAAGTTAAGAACTTCACAAGTAGAAATTTCAGATGAAAACGATTTATGTATTAGAGAGGAATAAGGTGTAATAGATATACCAAATATAGTACAAAATTTTACATCTGAAGATAAATGTGGAGGTAACATACCGTACCAAATCGGTGAGGCTGATCATGTCCTTTTCTTTCGTCTGCTACTCCCTCACCGGGCACTGCTTCTTTTTCCCTCCCTCTAGCATTTCAGTATTACTCAAGGTTCTGTTCTTCCTCTCTTTGGCTCTTCTTTCAGTTTCTGAACTTTGGCTACTGACGTGAGTCTTTCATTCACAGGCCCCTCCCACATGCAGTGTTTACTGCTGACCACTCTATTACACTCTCTACAAATTGTAAAGACAGGTCAGAATCTAGGGTTGAAAAAGATACTAAAAGCCATGTAGCCTGTATCATTCTACCCACAAATCTCTTCTGCCACATCTTAAAGAAACATGGTCTGACATACTCTTGAATGCTTCCTGTGACAGAACATTTCACAGTTTTTAAAGAGTTCTTCCTTGTATGTGGCAGAAATTGACTCTCTGAAACTTATGTATACATATTTCATTTGATCCATAGGGTCTATAAAAAATAAGTGTAATATCCCCTCCGCGTTATAACACTTCAAATGTTAAAGATAATTACCATAGTTACGGTAATATATTGCCAGTTAATAATGCCCAATTTTTTTTAACCATTCTTCTTATGACATGGTTTGGAATAAATATAGCAGATTGCAAATTAATGGTTATGGCTTTTTCCCATCCGTGTATGCAAGTGCCTTTGCAACGTCTCGCAAGAAGAGGGGGATATAGTTTCTCCACCACTTTAAAACTGGGTTGGCCTTGCAACCAGCTTTGACCAACAAAGTGTGGCAGAAGTGATGTTATGAGAGTTTTGAGTATAACCCTAAAGAGATCTGTTGCTACCACTCTCACTTTTTTTTTTTTTTTTTTTTTTTTGGTCTTTTTAGTCATATGGAGTTTTCTACACCTGTAGCATATGGAGTTTTCCAGGCTAGAGTTCAGATCAGAGCTGTTGCTGCTGGCCTACACCACAGCCACAGCAACGTGAGATCTCAGCCATGTCTGTGACCTATACCACAGCTCATGGCAACACTGGATCCTTAACCCACTGAGTGAGGCCAGGGATCAAACTTGCATCCACATGGATTCTAGTCATTCATTTCCACTGAGCCATGACGGGAACTCTCACTTTCTTGGAATCTGTGACATTCTTGTGAAGAAGCCTGGGCTGGTCTCCCAGAGGATGAGACTGGCCCAGCTGTCAGCCACCACCAATTTGTAGGCACATAAAGGAGGTATCCATTCCCATTCTAGCTACCAGATGACTATAGTTGCATGAATGACCCCCAGCCAAGACCAACAGAAGAACTGTCCAGGAGTTCCCATTGTGGTACAGTGTAAATAAATCCGACTAGTATCCATGAAGATGTGGGTTCAATCCCTGGCCTTACTCTGTGGGTCAGGGATCCTACACCTACATTTGTGGTGTAGGTCACAGATGTGGCTCAGATCCTGTGTTGATGTGGCTGTGGCATAGGTCGGCAGCTACAGCTCTGATTTGACCCTTAGCTTGGGAACTACTATATGCTGCCAATATGGCCCTAAAAACCAAAAAAAAAAAACCAAAAAAAAAAAAAAAAAAAAAGGAAGGAAGGAAGGGGAAGGGAAAGGAAGAGAGAAAGAACGAAAGAAAGAAAGTTCCTTTCACAAAGAAGAACTGCCCAGCTGAGACCAGCTCAAATGGCTGATTTCCAGAATTATGAGCAAATGAAATGATTGTTGTTTGAAACTACAAGGTTTTGGTGTGTTTTGTTACTCAGCCATAAATAAATGATACAGTTTTTGCCCATTACTCCAACCTTGGAGTATCTTTCCCTTGAAAGTATGATACAGAATATGGTCTTCTCATTTAAAATCTGAGTAAAGCAGGGTGGATCAAAATTAGCCTTTCCTATATTTCATTTGATATTGTTTTAAAATTGCTCTAAATTTTTATTGTATTACATTTTCTGATTTCTATTACAACCATTCTTTATGTATAAAAGTACCATAGGCTAGAAAATATTAAAATATACTTAAGATGCTTTATGAATTTCTTTTAAAATATTAATAACTTCTCAAAATTTTTCTTTTGTGCTTCTTCGATAATATAACTCCCATTTCTTTTGTCTCCTTCCAGAAAACTCTCTTTGTTGGACGTTGGTCATTTGGGATCAACCATCTAATTTTTTTATTTTTCACTTTGTTGCCTCTTTGTTCTAATATATGGGATATTCTCTTTTTATATATTTAATTTATAGTCACTGTCATATTTTTAATTTTAAGTGATTTCTTTTTATTCTTTCATTACTCTTTTATAATAGCTTTCTGTTCCCATTCTGGAGATTTAAGAAATATTCTTATTTCTCTGACACTATTAAACGTAAGTTTCCTTCTATTCCTTATGTTAGGTCTGTGTCCTTTATGTTCCTGTTTTGTGGTTTTCTTTTTTTGTTTTTAGTGTTTTATTTGGTGTCTTTTTCTCTTATATCAGAGCTTTTCTTGCAGTAATTGATGATCTTTAGCTGATAAACAATGTATAATAATAAAATATTGGAAAGCTGAGAGGAGCTGTGGGGGATAGGAGGAAAGCTTGGAAGGGAAAGATGGAGGAATGAAGTTTGAGTACTGTGTGTTAAGGTATAGTGTTTTTTCTTTTGTTTGTTTGTTTTCTATTTTTTTTTTTTCTCCAGGACTGTTACTTTGTCAGGAAAAGTCTCCATGGGCTTTATGGCTGGTGTTATGGGGGCAAGGTAAGAAAGGACACCTAGAGGATCTGGAATTTATTGTGCTGACTGTAGCCTGACCTCCTTACTTTCTGTCTCATTCCTCTAGCTGCACATCAGATTGGATGTCTCCAAGCCCTGAGCTTCTCTGACTCAGTTGCTTCTGAGTAAATATCCCTACTTGTTAATGAAGGCACTGAAAGCACATGAGACTGTAAAAGAATTCTTTATGTACTTGTTTGCATCTGCTACTTCCAAACTCCCAATCCTCCCCCTCCTCCGCCGCCCCTGGCAACCATAAGTCTTGTTCTCTATGTCTGGGAGTCTATTTTTGTTTTGTAGATATGTTCACTTGTGTCATATTTTAGATTCTACATGTAAGTGATATCATATGATATTTGTCTTTCTGACTTCATTTAGTATGATAATCTCTAGGTCTATTCATGTTGCTGCAAATGGCATTATTTCATTCTTTTTTATGGTTGAATAGTATTCCTTTGTATATATGCACCATCTCTTCTGTATCCATTCATCTGTAGATGGACATTTAGGTTGTTTCCATGTCTTGCCATGCCCCACATCTTAATTTTGTTGTTAACTGGTGCCTTCAAGTGCTTAGTATCCCCAGTGTTCTGCAACTTGAAGTTTGGATCAGCTCATTTCTCTTCTAGGCCCTCCTCTATAGGCACTTTACACTTCTCCTTCCCCACTAATTTGAGTTGTCACAACTTCATCTGCTTCCCCTCTTCCAAAAGTGTGCTTAGAGGTTTGGCCCATCAATTTTTCTACTCTAATTTTCTGCAACCTTGTGGGTTTATACCTTTACATTTTCCACTTTTACCTTTTTGGCCATACCTTTGGCAAATGAACATTCTAGGGACAGGGATCAGATCCAGGCTGCAGCTATGACCTATACCACTGCTGTGGCAAATCCAGATCCTTAACCCACTGTGCCACAGTGGGAACTCCTAAAAGTCTTTTTTTTAATCAAGTATAGTTGCTGTCCAAAATCATATGTTATAGGTGTACCATATAATGATTCACAAATTTTAAAGGTTACACTCCATTTATAATTTTCATAGTTATTAAAAACTAGTTATAGTTATTGTATATAATATATTCCCATGTTATACAATATATTCTTGTAGCTTAATTTATACCTAATAATTTTTACCTCTTGATCCTCTACCCTTATATTGCTCCTCCCTCCTTCCCCCTTTCCACTAATTTGTTCTCTATATCTGAGAATCTACCTTGGTTGTTATATTCACTAGTTTATTTTAAATTCCTTTATTGGCATATCATTGAGATTCTGGAGAGACAAAGATGAATATGAGACAAATGGGTGTGAGGGTCAAAGTTTTGGAAAGGTCTAAATTAGAAAGCATATAATGTGGTATTATATGGTCTATAAATGATGTAATTCTTCAGTTTTCTTTCCTTAAAAAAATGCCGGTGATAACACTAAGACAACTTTAAAAAACCTGAGGAAAGTTAAGGGTTTTGTTTTGTTTTTAAAAGGTGTGCCAACTCAGTGGTATTTGGATTGGATATAACCTAGGAAAACTAGCCCCTCAGACTATGATGGTGCTTTTATTACAGAACTGAAATATTCCTGAGCCGAAATGCCACAGCATATCATTACCTTGGTCCTCATTCTGTGACCACCATGCTTTAGATCAGGGTCAAGAAACTAGCCCTAGGCCCATTACCTGTTTTTATGAGTAAAGTTTTAACAGAATACAATTACTTCCATTCACTCTTATATTGTCCATGGCTACTTTCGTGCACAAACAATGGTAATTACACAAGAATTATGTAGTTAAAAATATGTTCACTGTCTGGCCCCTTAACAGAAAAAGGTTTTTGACACCTGCTTTAGATAGCTAAGCTGCAGAAATATAAGAGCTATTGGCTATTTTGCTAAAAAAATAAGTGGAGAACCAGATGTGAAGAGTAGTAAATATTTTATTTTTATTTCTGAATTAAGTGAAAAACAATTATTAAAGTTATATTGCCTCAAGTATGATAGGCAGGTTAAAATGATGCTTCAGGTGCAGATTATATTTGAAACATTAAAGTCAAAATCAATTGTAACAAAACTCTGTATACCATTAATCTAATTACATAAAGGATCAAAATATCTGGCAAGCTGATTAAATCCTTTCACTTCAATCATGGTGGACATAGCACTATTCAAGGGATAAAGGACACCTGAGTTTGATTCTTGACTGTGCTGCTCACATACTCTATGGCCTTGGGCAAGTCACAATCCTTCTAAATATAAATCTTCTTGTCTATAAAGACAGGGGATTAAATTGCGTGGGGTCTTGCATCTACTGTGATTCTATAAGGTTGTGAAAACTGTGCAGTTAACACCTTTCTCACTTGCATTTGATGTTATTAGGCTGTTCCACTGGTTTTAATATTTTGAAGAAAAGCATCAAGCATTAAAATGAGGAATACTGAAGCTGCGGCTCTATCATGATTCCTCTACCCCCTGCCTTATTTGGGTTGCCTTCCAAAAATCGTTTATGCAATTCCATGCTCCAGTTTCCTTTTTACTAAAGCAGCAATAATAGTGTTTGTGTTTTTATATATCAAGATATACTGTTCTTTTTGAAAAAGCTATTTGGAAAGACCTGGAAGAAAAAAGGTACATGGGTATTAAATTTTGTTTTTAAATTAATTTAGGTTATTACATTATTTCAAAAAATACTTATCCTTGCCTTTTAAAATCTTGTGTATAGAATGCAAATTAAATGCTAAATTTTGCATAGTCCTTACTCATGTGTGAAAAAATTAGATATTCTGCATCGTAGACAACTCTTCTGAAATAATGTCACCATGTAATATCACTGTTAGCTTTCCCAGCTGAGAAATGCTGTTTTCATGAATAGTGATAAGAGAGGAATTTGAATGGAATTTTACATTCTCATGCCTTGTTACATAAAATTGTCACTCAGAACTATAAATTTTATCCCTTTTATACCAAATGTAAACTATCAGTTTCAAATGCGTAGTATAGATTTAGATGCATCTCCTCCTATTTAATTTTTAAATTCCAGGTAAACAAATTTAGGTAGAGAGAACACCAGATATGATTAGCTAGTAGTAGATAGATTTATTCCAAACCATTACCCCTTTCTATTAATATATAGTATTAAAAACCTTGCTATTTATACACTATACAGCAATTGGGAATGTTTGCCTTAGTCATATAACTTATTAGTAAACTTGTTGACAGAATAAGAATTTTAAAAGGTCTTTTTTTAAAATATTCTTAGTGTTTGATACTTATTGGTAATTTTAATACTCAAATTTTATTTGACATTTAAGCAGAAAATATGAGTTCATATTCAAAACACAATGAATATTTTATAGGAGATAGTAACTTAATGAAAAATAAATGTTCAAAATAAACATGCTATTCAGTCATTTTTGTTAACCAATCCAGTTATCAGTGGATAATGTAATGATCGGGAAAATGTAGCACTGTTTTGAAGATAGTATCATTGTTTGCTGAATTGAAATTAATTATTTAATATTTGTGTATTTGTCCTTTTAGGGCTGCACCCATGACATATGGAGGTTCCCAGACTAGAAGTCAAATAATAGGAGCTGTAGCCTCCAGCCTACACCACAGCCACTGCAATGTAGGATCCAAGCCACATCTGCGACCTACACCACAGCTTGAAACACGTGATCCTTAATCCACTGAGCAAGGCCAGGGATTGAACCTGCGTCCTCATGTATACCAGTCAGATTCATTTCCTCTGGGCCACAAGGGGAACTCCTTATTTAATATTTACTAATCATCAATAACTTTCCCTTGAAACACACAAAGCCAGTTCTTTGAATCAAAGAGTGTCTACTAACACAGCCAACCTTTATAAGGAGTTGAAAGTGCTGGTAGAACAAAGGCAAAATATTTTATCAGAATGGAGTGCTTCTTAATATATTTTTGTCCTTTAGACTTCCTCACTTCCTCTCACTGTTCCATCTAAACAAATTAACAATATATATGATTTTATAGTCACAATTTAGGTCTACATGTGTGGACTCGCTTCTATAGTAATAGCATATTTTACCTATATTCTATAATACTCACTTTTCACTTTATTCTTAAAGACTTTCTAGGTTGTCTGTGGTCTTTGCTACAAGTTCCTGTGGGCCTCAATCTGATGTTCACCGTTACAGTAGTTTTGCTTTTGTTGTATTTTTTTATGTTCAGTGTTATGGGTTATTTTTGGTTTGTTTTCCATCTGAAATTGTAGCTTGACATTTTACAAGGTATTTCTCTTCTGATCACTCTGAATATTGCAAGCCACCATGACATTCTTACCTCAACTAATGAATAAGCTCTGGGATAATTGAGATTCACTGCCTACCTGCTGTTAAAATCATAACTGGTCAGGAGAAACCTGCAGTTCACAAAGCCAGCTTCATGGCTTCTGAGATGCTTTCCATCATGCATAATGCCATGAATTCATGATAATACATCACATAGCCTACTCTCAGCAGCAAGATTATAAACATGCTCCTGATTTTAGAACAATGGTATATTCCCATGGAGTCGGTATGAGATCACTACCATCCTTGTTGCTCCAGACATCTTAGGATTGAGATGCCACCTTTAAAAATCAAAAATCTTGGGAGTTTCCATTGTGGTGTAGTGGGTTAAGGACTGATATTGTCTGTGAGGATGTGAGTTTGATCCCTGGGTTAATGGGTTAAGGATCCAGTGCTGCTGCAAAAACAAACAAACAAAAAAACCCACAAAAATAAAACAAAACACAAAACCAAACCAAACCAAACCAAAAAAAAGTGTCTAGCCCAAATGGCCAGAGAGGGTATAGGTCACACATGGAGTAGCCAAGGAGCCGATGTAATTGAAAGAGTGACCAGGGGAGAAACTGCAAGAGAGAAAGTCAGATGTATAGTGAAAGAGGTGTAGTCTTTTGCAGTGGGCAGCTTTTAGGTTGGCTCCCAGTGGTTTCCCAGTGGCTCTCTCCTGGTATTCATGTTCTTATTTGACACCCACACTCAACAATTTAGTGTGAGCTGGATTTACTGACTTGTTTCTGGGGAAGAAAATACAGCAGAAATCCTGGGATAGCACCGCCAAGGTTAAGTTTTGAAGGACTCTGGTTCCAAATGTGTTTGCCTTCTCTTACTCTCTTGCTTACTTGATCTGGTGGAAGCCAGCTCCCATGTAGTGAACTGAAGTAAGGAGAGGCCAGTGGCAAGAGCTGGGAGACACCTCCATCCAAGAGTCAGTAGGGAACTAAAACCTGCTAATAACACATAAGTGAGACTGGAAATGGGTTTTCCACACTGGATCCTTTCTATGAGACATCAGCCCAGCTGACACCTTGAGTACATCTTTCAAAGAGACTCTGACCAGGAGTTCCTGTCTTGGCTCTGTGGAAATGAATCTGACTAGTATCCATGAAGACACATGTTCGATCCCTGGCCTTGCTTAGTAGGTTAAGGATCTGGCATTGCTGTGAGCTGTGATGCAGGTCACAGACATGGCTCAGATCCCTGTTGCTATGCCTGTGGCAAAGGTCAGCTGCTACAGTTCCAATTTGACCCCTCACCTGGGAACCTCAATGTGCCGCTGATGCGGTCCTAAAAAGACACACACACACACACACACACACACTCCCTGACCAGAGAAACCAACAAAGTTGCACCCAGATTCCTGACCCACAGAAACTGTGATTTATAAATATTTATTTTTTTAAGCCTCTAAGTTTAGGGGGTGAGTTGCTATATAGCCAAAATAGCTATATATCATTTAAGATCCTATAGGTCATTGTGATAACTCTTTTCTTTCTGGGTGAGATGAAAACTTGCAAAATTTTAGGTAGAGGAGTGATGACATATTTTAAAAGGATTACTCTTGCTATTCCATGGGGAATGGTTTTAGGGGAATAAGAACATAAGCAAGACAAAGATACTTAGCCCTTTCAGGCTGCTATGACTAAGTATCAGAAACTAAGTAGCCTATAAACAGCAGAAATGTATTGCTCACAATTCTGGAGGCTGTAAGTATAAGGTCAGGGTGCCAGCATAGTTGGGTTCTTCTTCCAGGTTGCAAACTTCTGACTTCTTGTTGTATTATCACAGGACAGACGGGGCTGTAAAGCTTGTAAGACTTCCTTTATAAAGGCACTGACACTTTTCATAAGGGCTCCAGCTTCATGACCTAAGCACATCTCAAACACCCCACCCCCTAATCTCATCATATTGGGCACCAGGTTTCAGCATATGGATCTGCAGGGACACGAACATCCTGTCCACAGCAAAGTGTTAAGAGGCTTTTGCTCTGGTTCAAGTGAGAAGAGGGAGGCTTGATACAGGGTAGAACTGTGGCAGTCTCAGAATCTGATACATTTGGAGAAAAAGCCAAAAGGATTTTCTGATGGAATAGATGTAAGTTGTAAAAAAGAAAGCAAAATGTCAAGAATGACTCTGAAGTATCTGGCAAGATGGGGAAAAGCTCTGAGAGAAGTAGCTTTGAGGCTGATGGATATAAGGTGTGAGGCTTGAGGCCTATTCATTGAGTATGCCTAATACACACCAAGTGAAGCTTCAAGTCATCAATTGGATGTATGAGATAGGTAGTCAAGGGAGAGAGCCTAACTGCAAACATGACTTGAGAAACATTCAGAATACCAACAGGTGATATTTAAAGCCTTAAGTTTGGGGAGTTCCCGTCGTGGCGCAGTGGTTAATGAATCCGACTAGGAACCATGAGGTTGCGGGTTCGGTCCCTGCCCTTGCTCAGTGGGTTAACGATCCGGCATTGCTGTGAGCTGTGGTGTAGGTTGCAGACGCGGCTTGGATCCCGTGTTGCTGTGGCTCTGGCATAGGCTGGCAGCTACAGCTCCGATTCGACCCCTAGCTTGGGAACCTCCATATGCAGCGGGAGCGGCCCAAGAAATAGCTAAAAAGACTAAAAAATAAATAAATAAAGCCTTAAGTTTGGGATAAGACCACCTCGAGTTTATGTATCAACACAAGAAAGAAAAGATCTAAAAACTAAACTAAGAGTCACCCCAAAATTTATAGATCAGGATGCTGAAGAGAATCCATAAGAAGGAGCTTGAGAGGAAGAAGACTTTAAGGAAATAGGAAGGCCAGGAGAGTGTGGTACCCTGTAGGTCAAGAGAAAATCACACTTAAACTTGCTGTGTCTCAGTACAGTTGCTAAAGGCTACAGATAGGTCAAATACAATAAGAACCGAGAATGGACAATTAGGTTTAGTAATATGGATGTCATGTTGCTTGATGATCTTGATAGAAGCATTCTGGTGGAAAGTTAGGATCAAATGGAGAAAGAACAGATACAGGGAAATTTTAAAAAATATAGACAACCTTTGGTGGAGTGTGACTGTAAAGAGAGAAAGAGAAAACAAATAGTAGCCTAAGGAATAAGTGAAGTCTAGAGATTTTTCTAAACCGAAACAAATAATAGGAGTATTGCATGCTGATAATTCATTTAAAGAATATAAATTGTTGCCAGAAAATGAGGCAATATTTGGAAATAAAAAGTCATTCTGTGAAAAAGAAAATGCACTTATTTATTTTCATAAGAAAAATCTAATTGGAATGTTGAGTGGAATTGTGCTAAATTTATAGGATTCACTTGGAAAGGATCAACTTCTTTGCAATATTGAGTATTCACATCTGCTATCGCTTCATTTATGCAAATGTTATATAAAAAGATACTAATTTTCTAGAGATTTTTCATGTAAGTTCTGTCCATTTTTTAAGGCTTATTACCTGGTGTTTTATTTTTTGGTTAGGAGTGAGATAGTCTTTTTATTCTCAATGTATTTTCGGGATAGTCTAAAAATATTATTGATTTAGATGTGTTTATTTTGTAACCACTTTTTGTTTTTTTTTTTTAATTTTTATTTATTTATTTATTTTCCACTGCACAGCTTGGGGACCAAGATATACATACATATATACATAGTTTTTCCTCCCATTGTTGTGTTGCAGTGTAAGTATCTAGACATAGTTCTCAATGCTACACAGCAGGAACTCATTGTAAATCCATTCCAAGAGCAATAGTTTGCATCCGTTAACCCCAAACTCCCAATCCTTCCCACTCCCTCCCTCTCCCCCCAGGCAGCCACAGGTCTATTCTTCAAGTCTATGATTTTCTTTTCTGTGGAAATGTTCATTTGTGCTGTATATTAGATTCCATATATAAGTGATATCATATGGTATTTGTCTTTCTCTTTCTGATTTATTTCACTCAGTATGAGAGTCTCTAGTTGCATCCAATGTGGCTGCAAATGGCATTATGTCATTCTTTTTTATGACTGAGTAGTATTCCATTGTGTATATATACCACATCTTCCTAATCCAATCGTCTGTCGATGGACATCTGGGTTGTTTCCATGTCTTGGTTATTATGAATAGAGCTGCAATGAACATGTGGGTGCATGTATCTTTTTCAAGGAAACTTTTGTCCAGATATATGCCCAGGAGTGGGACTGCTGGGTCATATGGGAGTTCTATGTATAGATTTCTAAGTTACCTCCATATTGTTCTCCATAGTGGCTGTACCAGCTTACATTCCCACCAACAGTGCAGGAGGGTTCCCTTTTCTCCACACCCCCTCCAGCACCTGTTATTTGTGGACTTATTAATGATGGCCATTATGACTGGTGTGATGTGGTATCTCATGGTAGTTTTGATTTGTTTTTCTCTAATAATCAGGGATGTTGAGCATTTTTTCATGAGCTTGTTGGCCATCTGTATATCTTCTTTGGAGAATAGTCTCTTCCGGTCTTTTGCCCATTTTTCCATTAGGTGGTTAGCTTTTTTGCTGTTGAGTTGTATAAGTTGCTTGTAAAGTCTAGAGATTAAGCCCTTTTCCATTTCATCGTTTGAAACTACTTTCTCCCACTCTGTAAGTTGTCTTTGTGTTTTCTTTTTGGTTTCCTTTGCTATGCAAAAGCTTGTCAGTTTTATTAGATCCCATTGGTTTATTTTTGCTCTTATTTCTGTTGCCTTGCAATGTAATCACTTTTTTTATTTGTACATTGTTTCTAAACATTCCAGTTGATTCTCTTTTGCTTCACAATAAATAATCATAGCCTAAGGAAATGATTTTGGCAAGCTGCATCAGTAACCATTTCTATAAACTGCTGCCAGTCTCTCTTCATGTTATCAAGCAATCAAAAAGTTAATATTGAAGTATAGACCAGAGGACATATGTAAAATGGGATCCTGAAGGGTTACCTGATATATCTTTTGTTGGGGCCAAATGTCTAGCACCTCTGATAAATGATTCTTTTCAAGGAATTAAAGAAGTCCTGACACTCTCTCTTGAAGGATTTTTCAATTGTACATAATTTATCCCATATCAAACTTTCTGATCATGGTACTAAGTAGACTTTTAATTTTTCCAGTAGGCTTGAAGGGTTAATAAGTTTAGAAGATAAAAGAAGATACACAGCAAGCTGGATACAAATGGAAAGGAAAGCAGAGAAATCAGTACCCACCAGTGCCCTGTATATAGTTGAGCATAGAGCCTGGGATATAGTTTGTCTTCAATAAACCTTAAATAAAAGCTACCTCTAAAAGACCCAGAAAAAAATAATTTAAAAACTGTACAAAGAGATCTTGATAACTAAATCTAAAATTAAAAGGAACTTTTTCTAACACTATCCTCTTCCCTACAGGGAAGAATATCACTGATAAGAAAAGCAGATGAAAATTCTCTCATCAGTTCAAAGTGAGGTCATTCTATCATCGCCTTTTCTTCAGTTGCCATGTTCAAGGACAAATGACAATGAATAGTTGTTGGGTTTAAAACTAGAAGTTATAACTAATGAAAAATATCAATTACTGCTCCAACTCGGAAAAATTTTTTGTGTTCATTTTCCTTAAGATTTAGGAGGGAAAAAAAAAAATCTATTAATGATTTCCTCATGAGCCCTGTGTCTCAAAGTAGGTTTGTAATGTCTGTTCTGGGTTGATTGGACTTTGAATAGGGACACATAACACATTTAATTCATTTTCTTTCCTTCCAGCAACACAAGCTACCACTGCTTCCATTATCATAGGAAGTGTAGATCAATGACCGGCCCTCCACTCATTAAAAAAATAATAGTAGCTTGAGCCAAGAGATACTTAAGAAGGATAAAGTTAAATCTGACTTTTAGCCTGTTTTATTGTGGACCATTCTTTTCAACAATTAATGCTAGACTTCTACATGAGGAATTTATTTTGAGCTATCATTTTTAAGACAGAGAAAAATGTTCAAGGCAATGATAATGTCCCACTTTAAAGTTCTTGCGTGTCTGCTTAAATAGTTATAATAACACATGCTGTAGACATTTCCTATATTTATTTTAGAATTACTGCTATGTGCATATGTATTATTCTTGGTAGGATGGGCATCTTCATATCTAGGGCATCCCACTCTGATGACTGATTATGTTCCAGCTGGTCTTTCTCTACTTCGGAATGAAATTTTTTACTGGAGTAAATTTAATCGGACAATCTTGTTAAACATGGCACTGGTCCCAATCAGTTGAGATTTTCAGAAAGAGAAAGTATAAAAAGAAAGACAAAAGCTACGGTCTTTAATAACCTATACTTCTCCAGTATGAGCTCTGAAGTTGGACAGTCTTTATTCCTATCCTGAATCCATCCTTACTAGCTCAACAAATTTCAAAATACTATAAAATCCCTCTAATGCTTGGTTTTCTGTTACTTGAAGTAATAGAATTAATAGCTACATTTTAGGCTTACTATAAGGGTAAAATGACATACTATGTGCATGCTTTTAGCCAAGTGGCTGTGTTTCCTTTTATTGTTACCATTATATATTACAATCAGTGTCAAAGAATGATTTGTAAACCATTTGCATTGTTATTGCTTGAAGTATTTATTAAAATAAAAATTCTGGGTTTCTCTCAGGAAAAATTGTTTCGAGATTTCTAGGATTGAGGCCCAGAAATCTGTATTTTTCACAAGAAGCCCAGCTTATTCTTATGTACATTAAAGTTTTTTTTCATTCTTAGTTTTTTTTTTTTTTAATTGGAGTAGAGTTGATTTACAGTGTCACATTAGTTTCAGGCATAGAGCAGTGATTCAATTGTATAGATACATATATGTTTGTTATCTATCTAATATTTTTTTCTTTTTAAGATTCTGTTCCATTATTGGTTATTACAAGACATTGAATATAGTTTCCTGTGGTATACAGTACATTCTTGTTGGTTATCTATTTTATATATAGCAGCACACGTATATGTTAATTCCAATTTATCCAACTTATCCCTTCTTTCCCCTTTCTTCTTTGGTAACCATAAGTTTGTTTTCTATGCCTGTGGGTCTATTTCCATTTTGTAAATAATTACATTTGTAACCTTTTTTTTAGATTTCATGCATAAGCAATATCATATTATACTTGTCTTCCTCTGTCTATTTTACTTGGCATGATAATTTCTAGGTTCATCCATGTTGCTGCAAGTGACATTATTTCATTAGTTTTGATGGCTGAGTAATATTCCACTGTATATATTTACCAATTCTTCTTTATCCATTCCTCTGTCTATGGACCCTTAGGCTTCTTCCATGTCATAGCCATTGTAAATAGTGCTGCCATGAATATTGGGGTGCATGTATCTCTGGGGATTATGGTTTGCTCTGGGTATATGCCCAGGAATGGGATTGCTGTATCAAATGGTAGCTCTATTAAGAAACCTCATACTATTCTCCATAGTAGTGGCACTAATTTACATTTCCACATAATAATGTAGGAGGGTTCCTTTTTCTCCACACCCTATCTAGCATTTATTATTCATAGACTTTTTTTTTTTTTGCTATTTCTTGGGCCGCTCCCACGGCATATGGAGGTTCCCAGGCTAGGGGTCGAATCGGAGCTGTAGCCACCGGCCTACGCCAGAGCCACAGCAACGCGGGATCCAAGCCGTGTCTGCAACCCACACCACAGCTCACGGCAATGCCGGATCGTTAACCCACTGAGCAAGGGCAGGGACCGAACCCGCAATCTCATGGTTCCTAGTCAGATTCGTTAACCACTGCGCCACAACAGGAACTCCTATTCATAGACTTTTTGATTATGGACATTCTCAATGGTGTGAGGTAACATCTCATTATAATTTCGACTTGCATTTCTCTAATAATTAGCAATGTTGAGCATCTTTTCATGTGCCTGTTGCCCATCTGTATATCTCCTTTGGAGAAATGTCTTTTTAGATCTTCTATCCATTTTTTGATTGGGTTGTTTGATATGGAGCTATATGAGTTTGTATATTTTAGATATTAACCCCTTGTTGGTGACCTCATTTGCAAGTATTTTCTCCTATTCTGTGGGTTGTCTTCTTGTTTTATTTATGGCTTCCTTAGCTGAGCAGAAGCTTTTAAATTTAGGTCCCATTTGTTTAGTTTTGTTTTTCTTTCCATTACTCCAGGAGACAGATCCAAAAAAATATTGCTGTGATTTTTGTCAGAGTGGTTTGCCTATGTTTTCCTCTAGGAGTTTTACAGTATCCAGTGTTACATGTAGGTATTTAGTCCATTTTGAGTTTATTTTTGTGTATGGTGTTTGAGAACATTCTAATTTCATTCTTTTCTATGTAGCTGTCCGGTTTTCCCAGCACCATTTATTGAAGAGACTGTCTTTTCGCCATTGTATATTCTTGTCTCCTTTGTCATAGATTAGTTGACTTCAGTGCATGAGTTTATTTCTGGGCCTTCTCTTTTGTTCCAATTATCTATATTTCTGTTTTTATGATAGTATCATACTGTTTCAATGACTATAGCTTTGAGGTATAGTCTGAAGTTGAAGGCCTGATTCTTCCAGCTCCATTTTTATTTCTCAAGAATACTTTGGTTGTTCAGGGTCTTTTTGCCTTAGTTTTGTGAAAAATATAATTGGTAATTTGATGGAAATTGCATTAAATCTGTGGATTGTCTTGAGTAGTATAGGCATTTTGACAATATTAATTCTTTCAATCCAAGGACTAGATTAGCATGTTTTAAAATATTGATGGATTTGGATTTTGTTTTCTGTTTGTACCAAACAGAAAAATTAAAATCTATACTTTTTAATCTGTAATAATAAAATTCATAAAAAAATTGCTTAAAAATCTGAATTTTTAATTTATTCAAGTTGACTTTGATGCATGCTACCCAAAATCAATTACAGTTAACACTTCCCTAAGAGGCAAACTTCATGGAACATGTTTATATAACTACTCTGTAGAATATTTTACACATTTAAAGTGACTTCCACAGTTCTGCTGTGGCTCAGCAGTAATGAACCCAACTAGTACCCATGAGGGTGTGGATTCAATCCCTGCCTTTGCTCAGTGGGTTAAGGATCTGGTGCTGCTGTGAGCCATGGTGTAGGTTGCAAACATGGCTCAGATCTGGCATTGCAGCAGCTGCAGATCCAATTCAATCCCTAGCCTGGGAACTTCCATATGCCTCAAGTGCAGCCCTAAAAAGACCAAAAGAAAGAAAAAAAAAAAGAAAAAGAAAAAAGTGTCTTCCATCTAAAAATGACATCCTTAAAAAAATTCAACATTTATTAATTTTACCAAATTCTAGCCTACTGAATGATTGCTAGTAATTGCCTATAGTCTAAGCAAGATATTATATAAGAAACAAAATATTATATATTATGCAATACTGCTTTAAAAAGCTTACTACTTTTCAAAAAGCCATGATACTTAGTAAGATCTATTACTATACATTTAGCTGTACTTTTTGTTAGTAATACTGAGATGGTCAAACAAATTTCTTTCATGCCTCATATAAAAGATTGAACAATTTTAGAAAGCTCAAAATAATGAGAATTTAGGGCTTAGTTAACTGGGTTTTTTCTTGGAAATTAATATACAACTAATAGCTATTATACAACAGTTATACTTATGATGAGTATTTGTTGCCAGGGGTGGAGTTGTGGGTGGGAGAGAAGGATGAACTGTTTGTTTGAGGGTTTTTTTAAGTTTATTCATTTATTTTTATTTTTTTATTTTTTGTCTTTTTGCCTTTTCTAGGGCCGCACCAGTGCCATATGGATGTTCCCAGGATAGGGGTCTAATTAGAGCTGTAACCGCCGGCCTACGCCAGAGCCACAGCAATGCGGGATCCGAGCCGCATCTGCAACCTACATCACAGCTCAAGGCAATGTTGGATCCTTAACCCACTAAGCAAGGCCAGGGATTGAACCCGCAACCTCATGGTTCCTAGTTGGATTCATTAACCACTGAGCCACAACGGGAACCCCAGAGGGTTTTTTTAAGTTTAAATAAATTGAATTAAAAAACAAAATAAAAAAATTAAAATGTACCTTATTTTTTGTGAAAAAAAAAAAATGTGGGCTTGGTTACTGAGCATATCATTAAAATCATGCTTGACTAAAGAACTGAGGCTCTTCCCCATTTTCCAGTCTTCATAAAACTTCTGCATTCTTGTGTGGTCCTAGAAAGGCAGGTGTATGGTGGCAGAATGACAGAACTTGGATCTCTTACCAGCCAAACAAGAAGATGGTTAGAGTCTGATTCAATTTGATTTAATGACAAAAAAGATAATGTATCATTTCTTGCTGGTGAGTTTAGAAACTGAAAATTATAATGGCAGCAAGTATTGAGCAATAAAATCTCCTTTGAAAATTAACTATAAACATAACTCCGAATAATTAAATTAGAATTACTTTCCTCTGTTGTAAACATCAAAAGGCAGAGTTCAAATATTATATATCAAATGGACATATATGTGCCAATAGAGTAAAAATATGTTTGTTAGAATGCATCACTGTGGGTATAAACTCTCTAGGACTTTTTTTTTTTTTGTCTTTTGTCTTTTTAGGGACGCACTCGTGGCATATGGAGGTTACCAGGCTAGGGGTCGAATGGGAGCTGTAGCCACTGGCCTACACCACAGCCACAGCAATGTAGGATCTGAGCCGCATCTGAGGCTCACACCACAGCTCACAGCAATGGCAGATCCTTAAACCACTGAGTGAGGCCAGGGATAGAACCCCCAACCTCATGGTTACTAGTCAGGTTCGTTAACCACTGAGCCACGACGGGAGCTCCTCTAGGACTTTTCAATGCACAGAAAATTTTAAAGATCTCAAATTTATTTTTACAAACCCAAGGGGTAAAACCTAACATAAAAGGAATACAGCGTTCTTTAGCCCTTATCTGCGAACATCACTACACAGTCAAGAAATTTGCCTCTACAGAGCTGTTATTTTGAGACACAGCCCAATGAACTTGTCACCATTCATGACGCAGTGTTGGGAAGAGAACTCCTCTGTGTGTCAAGTACCCTGAGAATAGTCCCAATTTCTGATTTTACATCTGTGGACTGGGTTAAATTGCTTAACTTCTTTGATTCTCAATGGTATCCTCTATAAGTTAAAAAGATTATATTGAGAGGCTCCAAAGCTTCAGCCAACCTGAATTTTCTCTTATGATAATTTTGCTAATTTTTTTTATTTCCCTGGACTTTAGCCAAATATCCTAAGTACTGCCATCTTCACTGCCATTCATGTATTAATGTTGCTTGTTAAAGGAGTTACTAAAATAATTCTTCTATCAGCTGACAATTTCAGAAGTCCCTTTTCTTATTGTCTTCAGAGGCTGAGTTACACAACAAAGTGAGACTCAATGCTCGCATGTTAAACTTGCATCAGTATTTGAACAAGAGTAAGATTACCCCACTCCGTTTTATTCACGAGATACCCTCCAAAAGGTTAAAGCTGTTTCAGAGAAAATCCGTATTCAAATACTTCCTTATATTAAAATTATTCAATAAGGTTATGCTTCCAGCATTGATGTCAGCTACACAAAATGAGATCTGTAAGTGTTTTAGGCAATGGCATTGTCTTTGAAGTAAATATCATCCCTTATTTTATATATTTAATTTAGTTCTCTAAATATAAGGAATGTATATTTGCCTTATTTATGATTTTCTTCAAGAAATGCCATTTTCTAGAGGCATCTGTTAGGCATGTGCCCCCTGCTACCCAAGATATAAGAGTGCCAGCATTCTTTTGAATTGAAAGATCTAGAAATCACTTCAATAACAGTACAATCACAATGTGCGTATTTCTTGCACCTAACCCTTTATCAATGGGAATTGTTTGCAATACTTTAATGAGACTAAAACAAAGGTATTCCTTTGAACTCTGAATAACTCAGGTAAGTCCACAGGATTTAAAGGCAGGAAAGAAAACAGAGAAAGGAGGTAATTCCACTTTATAGCTAGGAAAACTGAAGCAGATATAATTGAGTTCTAAAAGTTACAGAGTAGGCAATGTTAAATCTAGAACATAAAGATTTATTTTTTTGAGTCATCGCCAGTTTTATTGCAAAAGGATATCCTATATATATTTATCGGGTTCTAGTACTTTCATAGCTACCTAACAAGTCATTTCGGGGGGAAAAATATAAATATATAAATAACAAGAACATTTAAATTAATATAACTCTAATATTGACTAATCTCTTTCTATTTGACTTAAAGATCAATGTCCCAAGATACCCCAAATAAAATCCATGTAAGGAAGTATAATATGCATGTGAGACAAATGTAGCTGCATGTTCCATTGCTCTTCCTTTCAGCCAGGAAAGATAGTTGTCTGGTTGTTGCCTAGCACCCATTAAGAAATTCTAGAGCCCCCTTCACATATCAGGACCAAAATTAAAGATTGTGAGAAGTCAAAAGCAATCCATGTGGACTTAACACGTGGCATCAATAGAATTGCAGAAAATTTCAGTGGAAATATTACAAACATATTGTACAGCAACCATACTTCCAGTCCAGAAAAAAAGAATATCAAGGCATTTATCTTCTACTGCAATAAAATAAAATAAAATGATTAATTCTCTCAGTAAAACTTTCTGGCTACATTTTATACTTACTGAAGTATAAGAATATTTAGCCAACAAGACAAGTTTTTGCCCACTCCCTCAAGTAACAGTAATACAAATAACTAACACAAAATAGGTAATACAGGAAGTATAGGGGAATGCATTTTTACATCTAAACACCAAAGAAAATCATATCATCGTTTTTTTTTTAACACACACAAAATAAACAGTCAAATTGTAGGAACTTGTATGAATAGATAAATGTGTCATAAATATTTTTCTTCTCCCCATATTATAAAATGTATTTATACTTATATATTTATACACACATGGACTTACCCTAAATTACTCATATTTTCAACCCCTGATTTAAAATTCTCAACTGCTCCCTTTACAAACTTAAAAATTATGTCTGTATATATGATTTTAGTTGGAAAACAAGTCTTTTGTAATAGCATATATCTACCTGCTGATAATATTAGCAGCCACTTCCTAAATTCTATGCATTGTATTCATTTTACCAAACAGGAAATGCAAATGACTCTTCTTTGTTCTTGCATTAAAGATATGCCACTTCTTTGGATTGTAGACTTTTGTTGAGCATAAGCCAACCATTAAAATGAGATGATGAACATCAAACATACATATGCTGCAACACAAGACCCTTAACCCACTAGCCCTTAACCCAGGGATCAAACCTGCATCCTCATGGGTTCTTAACTTGCTGAGCCACACAACGGGAACTCTGAGAAAGAGAATTTTTTAATGATAAAAATGTTTTGTTTATTTTGAAGGATTTCCTTAGTTTCATATTTCCTTATGCTCTTTAGATCAAGGGATGAACAGGGGGCTACTCTTGGTTCTCCCCAAACCACAGCTGTCACTCCATAGAGTGGGGGCCATGAGGCCAACATTCTGGATTCCAAGAAAAGATGGTAGTAATAAGGGAGAACTAAGGTACAAAACAGCTGGTAGAAAGTTAACAATTAAAAATAATTGTTGATAGTATGTAGCTCCTATTATTAAGTGTATCATAAAATGGTCATTTAAACTAACAAAAACCTTATAAACTGGATGCTATTTTTATCCACATTTCAAAAATTTTGAAACAGAGCTTAGATTAAGCAACCTGGCCAAGATCACACACTATTAAACGACAGAAGCAAGTTCAGATTTGGGCAATCTAACCCCAGGAATTTCCTCCTCTCCCATCTTCTGTCAGCTAAATCCAATGTATTCTTTTATTATTTGTCTTCCTAGTCAAGGAGAAACCTGTTTCTCAACAGATTTCTTCAGCTCCAATATCAGCTCTTTTTAAAATAAGTTGGTGAAGTCTGCCAGAAAGTGAATGTGTCAAGCATTGATTTAAGCACATGACAAAAGATAATTCCTTTCATCAACTCTGTGATGGAGGTATCTTATTATCCCCATTTTTCAGGAGAACAGATAAAGGCATAGAAAAGTAAAGTAACTTGCCACAGGTAACACGGCTGCTAAATAGAGAAGCCAGGATTTGCAACAAGGCAGTTGGCTCCAGAACCTTCATTCCTAAACAGATCTGACTTCTCCTCTAGGCACATAAACTAAGTGCCAAGGGTTTGCCATATTTTAGAGGACCGTAAAAGAGTTTCATTTTAAGTTTCTTCTAAAATCAGAAGCAAGAAATGAATTTAATAATGTCAAATATATAATAAATATAAGTGATATAATAATATAGAATATATAGTGATGATTTCTTATGTCAACACAGTCTTAAAATATAATATAGTTATATTTTGTTATTATTAATTTTTAATGGAGGAAGGAGCCCATGAAAGCAAAGATATTCAGGATCCTCAGAAGTCAAATATAGCCACAATCTTAACCACTTTGCTATGCTGCCTCTCATTAATAAATAAACTTCACCGTCAAACACTCTCAAGTTAAGTTGTGGAAATAACTTTCCCCAATAGTCATCTGCTTATTATTTAGCATCTTTTGTATTTCCCAGACAATGGCATACCATTATCTCTTCCCAAGAAAAACACAGTAAGAAATAGGAAACTTCCTTTTCATGCAAATATCTCTTATTACTTCTAAACCCCATACTGGGAGTTCCTGTTGTGGCTCAGTGGTTAACGAACCTGACTAGTATTCATGAGGAAGTGGGTTCGATCCCTGGTCTCGCTCAGTGAGTTAAGGAACCCGCAATGGTGCGAACTGTGGTGTAGTTCACAGATGCGGCTTGGATCTGGCGTTGCTGTGGCTGTGACCTAGGCTGGCAGGTGCAGCTCCACTTGGACTCCTAGCCTGTGAACCTCCATGTGTCACAAGTGCGGCCCTAAAAAAAAAAAGACCAAAAAAAAAAAACAAAACTGAAAATTATAGGAAAAGTACCTCTAGACACAATAAAACACAGCTGAGATCATGTTCACAAAGCATAGGACTCAAGTCAAACACATGATTTTACAAGGCCTCATTAATTTAATGGAGATCCAGATTATTTTTTGAAAAAGAAGGATGGATGGTAGAAGTTTGAAAATATTCTGAAAACTAAAATGTAGCTTAGATGTTGCATCCTGATTGGCGGGCTTTGTTATAATCTATAATTATTTGATTTCTTTTGAGTTTATGAATATCCATGCTTTACTGTAGAAATGTACTATGTTAGATTCCAGGGTTCCACGCTCTTTGAGTATCATGCAATATACAGTACATTGTGATATGTATTTCTTCCCTATACCCTGAAAAATAACAAGGATTTCAAATAAGAGATTGTGGCCTCATTCTTTGGTTTGGGGATTCAGATTAGAATAGTATGTTCCCAATTCTTTCCTCCAGTTTAGTGCCTATACACAAAAATCTTTCCACAAGTTGTTATGCCTTGAATATTTACGTTGCCTCGAAAATCATATGTAGAAACCCTATCCACCAGAGTGATGACACTGAGGAAGGGCCTTTGAGAGAATTAGGATTTCATAAGGTCATGAGGGTGCAGCCCTCATGAATAGGATTAATGTCCTTATAAAAATCACAAGGAGATCTGTCATGGCTCAGTGGTAACAAACCTGACTAGGATCCATGAGGATTTGGGTTTGATCCCTGGCCTTGCTCAGTGGGTTAAGGACCCAACATTGTCATGAACCATAGTGTAGCTTGCAGATGCAGCTTGGATTTTGCATTGCTCTGTCTGTGGTATAGGTTGGAAGCTGTAGATCTGATTCTATCCCTAGTCTGGGAACTTCCATATGCCACAGGTATGGCCCTAAAAAGCAAAAAGAAAAAATCACAGAAATGCTTGCTTACTGTCTCTGCTCTCTGCTGCTATAAAGATACTAGGAGAAGCGGACAGTCTTATAATTCAAGAGAGGGCTCTGGAATTCCCATTGTGGCTCAACAGGTTAAGGACCCAATGTTGTCTCTGTGAGGATGTGGGTTTGATTCCTGGCCTCACTCAGTGGTTAATAATCTGAAGTTGCTGAGATGGTGGTATAGGCCTATAGCTGCAGCTCCGATTTGACCCCTGGCTGGCAAAGTACCATAAGCCACAAGTACAGCCATTAAAAATAAATAAAAATTTAAAAAGAAGTCTCTCACTGACATGATCATGTTGGAAGTTTAATCTCCAACTTCTAACATTCAGAACTGTGAGAAATAAATTTCTGTTGTTTATAAGCCACCCAATGCATGAGTTTGTTACAGCAGCCTGAACAGATTAAGAAAAAAAGCGTAAGACAAAGTGAAACACCCATATACATATTTAAATACCTAATACATAGTAGATGTTATGAGGTGATGATGTTTAATTTATAGACTTATTCTAAGTATATGCTCCTTATACCTAAAAATGTTTTTTTGTTGTTGCTAAAATATACTTTCCTTTTACAAAATAATTTAACAGTCAAAGTAAGTAGGACTCTTCCCCTTGATATCAAGCTCCTGCTTTTTTTGATATTATCTGGCAAAATAAAGAGCTGTTAGCTTTATGTTGATCCTAAAATAGTTTTTTGTTGTTGTTAACTTTATCAGTCCAAAATCTGAAGGACCTGATCAGCTTTACAAGAACCATTAAATCACTACAAAGGACACTCTCTCTGGCATTCTAAGTGAGAAACAATTTTTGCATTCCTGTGTCAACTCTTTAAGGCTATAGGAGCCTGATAGGTATGATGCAAAAGAAGAACAAAAAAAATAGAGAGATGGAAAAAAAGGGCTGGAGTTGGAGGGGGGAGTGGGGAGAGCTCCAACTATCAGCTCATTAATATTAATTGATACCAATTTTCTACTATTCTTTATTTTTTCTTTTTAGGGTGGCGCCTGTGGCATATGGAAGTTCCCAGGGTAGGGGTCAAATCAGAGCTAAAGCTGCCAGCCTACGCCACAGCAACGCCAGATCTGAGGCGTGTCTTTGACCTACACTGCAACTTTCAGTAATGCCGGATCCAATGCCCTGAGCGAGGTCAGGAATTGAACGTGCAACCTCATGGGAACTAGTCAGGTTCTTAACCCACTGAGCCACAATCCGAACTCCTCTACTATTCTTATCACAATCTTTTTTAAAGAAAGGCATCTTTTTTAAAAAAATTATTTTATTGAAGTATGATTTACAGTGTGTTAATTTCTGCTTTACAGCAAAGTGATTCAGTTAAATATATATTATAAATATATACACACACATTCTTTTTCATATTCTTTTCCATTATGGTTTATCACAGGATATTGAATATAGTTCCCTGTGCTATCCAGTAGGACCTTGTTGTTTTTCCACCCTATATATAATAGTTTGCTTGTGCTAATCCCAAACTCCCACTCCTTCCCTCCCCCACCCCCACCCACTTGGCAACCACAAGTCTCTTCTCTATGTCTCTGAGTCCATTTCTGTTCTGTAGATAAGTTCATTTGTGTCATATTTTAGATTCTACATATAAATGCTATCATATGATATTTTTCTTTCTCTTTCTGACTTACTTCACTTAGTATGAGACTCTCTAGTTGCATCCATGTAGCTGCAAATGGTATTATTTCATTTTTTTTGTATGGTTGAGTTGTACTCCATTGCATTTAGGTATGACATCTTCTTATCCATTCATCTGTAAGTGGACATTTAGATTGTTCCCATGTCTTGGCTATTGTGAATAGTGCTGCTGTGAGCATAGGGGTGCATATAACTTTTTGAATTATAGTTTGTTTGTTTGTTTGTTTGTTTTGCTTTTTAGGGCCACATCCATGGCATATGGAGTTTCCCAGGCTAGGGGTTGAGTCAGAGCTGTAGTCGCTGTAGCTGATCAAGCTGTGTCTGTGACCTACACCACAGCTCATGGCAACGCTGTATCCTTAACCCACTGAGTTAGGCCAGGGATCAAACCTATGTCCTCTTGGAGGCTAGTCAGATTAGTTTCCACTGAGCCACAGTGGAACTCCTGAATTACAGTTTTGTCTGGATATATGCACAGGAGTGAGATTGCTGGATTATATGGCAATTCTATTTTTAGTTTTTTGAGGAACCTCCTTACTGTCTTCCATAGTGATTATACCAACTGACATTCTCACCAACATTTGTAGGAGGGTTCAGAAAGGGCATCTTTTGTGTCCACATGGTAATATCTATCGAATTAGTATAACTAGAAGCCCTCATTTTAAACTCCTTCAAAATTGCTACTTTGATTTTGCAAGTATATTACAAACTGTAACCCAAAGAGCTTTAGTCCTATAAGATGTTCCAAGAGGGAAAAGTGTTAGGTGGTCAAATACTTTTGTAAAGTTTAGTGTACTGTCTCAATCCAGGCTGTTACCTACCCCATCTCTATGAGGCTCTAAACCACCTACTTTGAGATTTAATTCACAGGGAGCATTAGTATAGTGACGTGCCCAAGGGTTTTTTTGCTTTGTTTTATTTTAAAATAATTTGTGTTCCCCTCAGCATTTCTAAAACTTTCAAACCTACCCTGGGAAGTTTTTCTTGTCCAGATATCTATTAGTATTCCAAGGTAAAGTCCTTCCCTCAAGACAAACTTTGGGAAACTCAGTTCTGTTTACTGTGTAACCACATTTGTCCTCACTACCTGTATGAAAGTGCTTGAAATCAGTCTTGAGCAATTATTCACGGTCTTGAGGTGCACAGGTGTCATGTGAGCTATGGTTTGCCTCTCTCTTCCTCCCCTTGCTGGAGCTATGATTTTGGGTGAAATCTTTCACTTTTTTTTAAAAATCAGTTACCTAGACTGTAAAACAGAACACCAATATTGTTGTTGCAGTATTGTTCTTTACATCTAGTGAGAGAAATCACATAGTATACAATATGCCCAGTGCAGAGTGGCGTTTTTTGTTGTTGTTGTTGTTGTTGTTGTTGTTGTTTTAGGGCTGCATGCATGGCATATGGAAATTCCCAGGCTAGGGGTCAAATTGGAGCTGCAGCTACCAGCCACAACCACAGCCATAGCAATGCAGGATCCAAGCTACATCTGCAACCTATACCACAGCTCGTGGCAATGCTGGATCCTTAACCCACTGAGCAAGGTCAGGGATTGAATCTGCATCTTCATGGATACTAGTCAGGTTCATTTCCCCTGAGCCACAATGGAAACTCCCCATTGCACAATTTAGCATAGAGGAGAACTCAGTGGTTTTTTGTTTTTGTTTTTCAGATAAAAGCAGTTAGATATTAACCTAAAAATTCTAATTTAAAAAAAGCCCCTTTTATCCCAGTGTTTATAAATTCCTAGGAAATAATCTACTTTACTCAGGTTAGTAAGCTACCTTGTGATTCCCATGCCTACTGAAAAACACTTTTACTAATGCCAAAGCATATCAGTTTTAATAACAAATGCCCTTGAAAACATCTCTTTAACTTCTATTTAATTTGAACATATTCATTTGCAAAAGTCCCGTTGATATCACTGTGTTCTAAACTAAAGTAGGTGAGATAAATGATAAAGCATTATCACTGATCAGACACAAGAATATTGTGCTCATGTTGTAGTTCTTCAGCTTCAAAAGCTGGAAGAAGAGGACTCTGTGAAAGAACAAAACAATGATCAAAATGTTGAAAGGTCAGAACTTTCAACAAAATGTGAAAGTGTAAATGAACAAAGTAGAATTTTAGGCTTTGTCAAGGACAGTTGGAGATAGGATTTACAGAAAAAAAAGTAATAGATTCCATCTTAACGTGAACATACCTCCAGTTAGCTGTATTCATTCAATGTGTATTTGGTGAATCCTTAGTTTGAGCCAAGTCCAGTTCTAGGTGGGCTTGTAAATAATGAACAAGACCACCAGGCTCCACCCTACTTTCCTAGAGCTAACATTGTGTAGTGGGGAAGAAAGAGTCAGGAAACAAAAACCAGGGCACATAAGTAAATAAGTGGGAACATTTTAAATAAGTTAAATCCTGTGATGAGTAAAGCAGATTAATATTTTGGAGAGATGGTGAGTTGGGGCAAATATGGGGTGAGACCCTGAAGGCCCCTCTAAGAGGGTGCTTTGCTGTTATCTCAACATATGATTTCTCTCTTTTATACTTTCATTGGCAGGGGTGCTCTGGTAATTGTGTCTTCCTAGTATAATGCAGTGCCTGGTACTTTGTAATTCTCAATACCAAGTGCTGAGAACCACTGGTAGCAGCTGCACATCTCCATTTGCTGAATAGAGAATTTAATAGGAGGAAATAAGTTTCAACTTCAGCATAAGGGATTGAGTTTAGTTATTACTAAGCATAGCCCAATCCTGAAGTGTTAAACCCCTGAATGGTATTGTAACTTGAAATCTCAATTTCCTTTGGATTTTAGCTTGCTTGGGCTACCATATGAAATGCCACAGACTGGCTTAACAATCAAAATTTATTTTCTCACTGCTCTGAAGATTGGAAATCCAGCCAGGTCACATCCTGGTGAGAGCGTCCTTCCTGCCTTGGCTTTTCACTGTGTGCTCAGGTGGAGAGAGGGAGAGGTGAAAGGGGAGGGACAGGGAGAGACAACAACACAGAATCCCTCTTTCTCATCTTCCTCCTCTTATGGGGAACACTAAACCCATCATCAAGGCACTACCCTCATGAACTAATCTTTCCATAATTACTTCCCAATATCATCAGATTGGGGGTTAGAGCTTCAACAATTGGAATTAGGAGGAGGAGGGAACAGAACACAAACATTCAGTCCATACACTATTTTTTTTTTTAGCATCTTTAAAAATAGGATGTGCTTCATAAGTCCTTTAATAGTCATCCCTCAGCTAGGAGATAGGAATACAACCATGAGCAGGGTAAATTCCTTGTTCTTCTGGAAGCTTGGGTCTGATTGTGGAAACCATTTTGATGAATTAGAATGGCAAATAATTCAGTTCAATCTGTGATGGGTTGGACACTTAAAGAAGTTCTTGTAGTTAGCCTCTAATATAGCCCCCAGTGATCACAGCTTCCTGATAGCCACACTTTGTGCCATCCCTCCCTCACACTGTATTAGTCTGTTTGACCAATGGCCTATGGCAGAATTGATGGTTAGCCACTTCTAAGGGTAGGTTATAAAAGATGGTGATGCCCCTCTTGAGCTGTCTCTCTGGGATGATTTGCACTGGGAAGTCATGTCATCAGCAATCTGATGGAGGGACACACACCTGGTGAAAAACTGAGCTATGTGACCAAGAGTCATAAGGAACTGAGACCACTAGCCACCCACCACATGAGTGAGCTTGGAAGCAGATTTCCTAGCTCCAGATGATTGCAGCTCCAGCCCACAGCTTGACTACAACCTTAAGAGACCCTGAGCCAGAAACACCCAGCTAGGTTGCTTCTAGATTCCTGATTCATAGAAACTGTGAGATAATAAGTGTAGCTTGTCCTAAGCCACTAAATTTGAGGATAGTTTTTTAACTCAGTGATGGATCACTAATGCGGGACTTTCAGTGCAAATAATTTGAGAGACATTGATCTAGAGTATTCTTGATCAATGGTCAGATATGGAAAGCTTAAATGAGAATTGATAAGCTCTAAGTAAATATGGTTCTATGTGTTGGGAAATAAGAACAGTGGTGATGGCAAGGATAACAAATTAAATGCCTCTTCCAGCTATAAGATTGAATTTCTAGAATCCAAGCACTGATATCTTGCATTACATCACAAATGAGTCAAATAACAAGAGTTTTTTATAATGAATGTCGTGGCCTTTTCCTCTTTTTAAACTGATAACACTTATTAAGAATTCTGAGATTTCAGTAGGAGTAAGTGTGAGAACCTGTATATGTAGAGGAAAGAATATCTTTGTCTTAACTGTAAATGCAAAGATTATTTTTAGGTCTCATCCATACACAAACTTGCTTCCTGAATGCCATTCTGGTAATGTCTTCCTTTATTGACTCAAATGATGTCAAGAGTGTAAGATACAAGTCTTTCCTAACAAAGGTAAAGCTCTCATCATAAATCACTTATTTTTCTTGGTGGACAGTGTTGCTGCCAGATATATTTGATAAACCAATGAGCAGTCATATTATTTGACACAATAGAAATAGGAAGTAATTGCAATCTAGAATATAAAAGTGAACCAAGAATAAAAACCTGAAGTTGTATTTAGAGTGTGTCACACAGATACAAAGAAGATTTGTAGCTTTCTTTGATGTGCTCACTTGAAATGCCTGTAGTCAAAGGGCTATTTTTAAACTTGAGAAGAAATTCAGGACAAAAGGAACATTTTAAATATAAAAGAGAATTCAGGAAGATCACAAAGAAGTGAAATCACTATTACCACGTTCAAAGACAGCATTGTTCTTCAAATACCAAGACTTAAGTTTCATTGGTGACCCTCACTCAGGGGAGACTTTCTAGGTTTTTCAGGAAGTGATGGACGCGAGGCCATTCTTTTGCCCCCTTTTCAGAAACTGTTCTCTCTTGGACCACTTTTTGTTTTACTTTTTTGAGACTGATTTCTCTGTTGTGCATTGCTGTCAAACAACATTTTCTCTCTCCTTGAACTAACAATGCTATAGTGTTTGAACTCAGCAAGGAGATCTTAACTGCAAGGTTGTATCAGGCATCCAGTTGGCTGACCACCAGAGTCCAGGGAGAGGACTGTGACATGTCAGTCCCCTACTTGAACAGGATACGTCCTGGAGACCAGGAATTGCCCTCACATAGTTAGGAAGCAAGGAAATTATTTCGAACATGGATAGGAAGTCAGGTTGACTGTTCCCAGGTATTAAGGACAGTTCTAAAAGTCCGAGGGATAGATTTCTGACATCAGGCCAATGAGGACTGACCCAGGGAGAAGAGACCCATTGTCTTACGTCGGAAAGAAGCTCTAACAAACAGGACAAGAAAGGCAACTTCTATGAGCCTTCAACTCTGGGAGGGAGTTTAAATACATTAACTCATTTCTTTGTCATGGCAATTTTGGCAAATAGGTTTTATGCCCATCATATAAATGTGGAAACTGAGACTCAAAGAGATGAAGTAATTTGGCCTGTGTTGGAGCCAGCATTCAAATCCATGACTATCTGATGTCAAATCCTCTTTCCAATACACCACTTTTTTCTGTTTTTTTCTCTATGAGTGACTTTAACATAGTCAGAAAAATAAGAAAATCAGGGCACTTATTTTATGAGACATCTCAAAGGCATCTAGCACAAACCCTTTGCTTAATACATTTAAAAATGAAAGAAAGGTCACATTGGTACAAGTTATGATTCGGAATTAATATACTTCAGATACTTTGCTGTTGGTCACATAAGCATCAGGTCCTTAGAAATCACGAAGAATTTTCTGTGTGTCAAAAAAAAAAAAAAAAAGTGAAAGAAGCCTATACACCGGAGAAATATAATTAGCTCAGCACAGCTTTTAATTTTCTTTTTGACAATTTTAAGAACAAACTTGTATCTAAAAGCCATTTATACTTAAGTAATCAGCCCTTTTCAGTTGTCCAGTAAATTTTTGTTTTCAGAATAGTCATTGCCTATAACATAGCTTAGTTAATATTTGAAATGTATTTATATTTGTAGAGTAAGGCAGTTCAGTAACATGCTATCCATTGACTGATTCATTCCTCTTGAAACAAGCATTAAACCCTCCCCCCCCTTTTTTTTTCTTTTTAGGGCCACACCTGCATCATATGGATGTTCCCAGGTTGTGGGTCAAATTGGAGCTGCAACTGCTGGCCTATGCCACAGCAACAAAGATCCAAACCATGTCTGTGATCTACACCTCAGCTCAGGGCAACTCAGGATACTTAACCCACTGAATGAGGCCAGGGATTGAACATGCATCCTCATGGATACTAGTGGGATTGGTAATCTGCTGAGTCACAATGGGAAGTCCACATTAAATACCTTCTATATGCCAGTGGCTAAGAACACAATTGTAATCAAGGTCCTAAGGAGTTTATTGAAAGAAGGACTGTAATTAGCATTTACACAGGATTTAGAGCTATGAAAAAACACCAGGTCTGAGAGGCCACAAAAAGGAATTCTCCTAATGCTACCTTGGGGTTCAGAACTGGGGAAAACAAACTATTTGAGGATTTGACATCAGATAGTCATGTTTCCACATTTATATGATGGACATAAAACCTATTTGCCAAAATTGCCATGACAAAGAAATGAGTTAATGTATTTAAACTCCCTCCCAGAGTTGAAGGCTCATAGAAGTTGCCTTTCTTGTCCTGTTTGTTAGAGCTTCTTTCCGACGTAAGACAATGGGTCTCTTCTCCCTGGGTCAGTCCTCATTGGCCTGATGTCAGAAATCTATCCCTCGGACTTTTAGAACTGTCCTTAATACCTGGGAATAGGTACCCAGAGGAAATACTTTGGGAAATCAGCCTGGAAATATTCCTTCCAGTGTGTAATACACACAAAGATTCCCTTTATTGCTAGTGATTTAAAAGATTCTAAATCAAGTTGTGTCCCAGAAAATAAAATTCGGTTTCTAAAACAGACATTTAGGAGTTTCCGTCGTGGATCAGTGGTTGACAAAACCTACTAGCAACCGTGAGGACACGGGTTCGATCCCTGGCCTCACTCAGTGGGTTAAGGATCAGGCGTTGTCACAAACTTGGTGTCGGTTGCAGAAGAGGCTCAGGTCTGGCATTGCTGTGGCTGTGGTGTAGGCTGGCAGCTACAGCTCTGATTTGACCCCTAGCCTGGGAACTTCCATATGCCTCAGGTGTGGCCATAAAAAGAAATAAAAAAAATCACTATGATACATGCATGTTGTAACAAACCATTCCAAATGCTAGAAGAAAAATTTAATTATCTTTTGCTTCACAACGCAGTGAGACCTAATAGAGGCATATGTAACTGTTTTTAAAAGGTGGATGTATATTCTTCTTTTGGATGATTAAAAAAATCAATATTTATAGGTAAACATTATACCTATAGAAAGAAAAAAAAAGTATTCGTATATATTATACATTCTCAGTGGGGGTGATATTGCCCCATGTGTTGAGAATTGGTTCTTGGAGGGATAGATATTAGGTGTTACACTAATTTGTGACCTTCCAAAGGATTACAGGGCATAAACAGATATAGTACACCTGTGGTATTAAAGTTTAATGGGAGGAAGGTAGTTAGGAAGAAAAAATGCCCGCAAAGACTCTTTGGGGGGCAATTATGAAAAAATATTCATAAATACTGGTGTATAGGTATATATACATATGTCTCATATATGTGTATACAGGCCCCTTTATGCACACTGTTTTTTCTTTTGAACAAAAACAGAGTATGTGGTACTCTATATTCTGTTCCTTGCTTTTATTACTTAACATCCTATGTCACATATAAATCAGGATTAATGCATGTATATGCTTACTGGGGTCTGGTGGATGACAAAAAGAAGAAAAACAGGTATTAGGGGAGAGTGTAGACCATGGTAAATTTGAGAGCCATACTCCTTTACAAGAGATAGTGGTATTCAGCTCCAGCTGATGGTTGCTGAGTGGAAATTTGGTCTCAGTGTTTTCACATTCTCTGATTTGCCATGCAATAGTAGAAACTTGAATTTTAAACGTTGACAGTGAATCTTCCAAGTGCATCATCATGATGTGGGTCAGTCAAAACATGTCCAAACTAGTAAACATGGTAGGTCTCCCTTTGAATTTCTGGTAGAGGTACAACCTGGGGTTTCCCCAGAAAGATTCAGAGGGCAACTACAATAAAATCTTTTGCAACAAAATTTTTATGTGATGTACTTATTGGGCCCAAGTTCAGGCCTAACTGAATCAGAAATTCTCTGGGTCTATCCAGGAATCTGAATTTTTAACAAGGAGTTTCTTATGTAACTTCAAGTTTGAGAACCAAGAACATAGCATACTTTTTAACAGCTACAAAACCACCATAACTGAATTCCAAAGTATGAATGATCATACTATGTTAAAAATCATTTCCTTATTGGTGGATATTGAAGCTGCTTCTAAATTTTCCCATCTATAAATAATACTTCAGTCATTGTCCCTATGCACATTGCTTTTATTTTTATAAGATAGATTTACTAAGTCAGGATTATTGGATCTACTTTTTTTTTGTCTTTTGTCTCTTTAGGGCCGCACCTGTGGCATATGGATGTTACCAGGCTAGGGGTCTAATCAGAGCTGTAGCCACTAGCCTATGCCAGAGCCACAGCAACTTGGGATCCGAGTCGTGTCTGCGACCTACACCACAGCTCACGGCAACGCCGGATCCTTAACCCACTGAGCAAGGCCAGGGATTGAACCCGAAACCTTATGGTTCCTAGTCGGATTCGTTAACCACTGAGCCACGATGGGAGCTCCCTATTGGATCTAATTTTAAGATCTAACAGATATTGTACACTTTAGGGTCTAGGTGATGTTGTGAACAGACTTTAAAAAGGTTGCAAAAAGTCACATTTCAATCAGCAATATATGTGAGTGCCTTTATCCTAACACCAGCATCCCTGGACATTAGAATATTCTTTTCAGGAGTTCCTGTTGTGGCTCAGCTGGTTAAAAACCCAGTATAGCACCCACATATTTCTGTGAGGATGCAAGTTCAATCCCAGGCCTCACTCAGTGGGTATTGCTACAAGCTGCTGTGTAGGCCAGCAGCTATAGCTCAGATTAGACCCACCAACCCGGGAACCTCCATATGCCACAGGCGCGCCACCAAAAAGAAAAAAGAAAAACATTTACATTTTTTTTTTCTTTCCAGCTTGGGATAAAAACATTAAAAAAAAAAATTTAAAACACATAATACTCTGACTTCTAATGCAGTTAATTTTTTAAATCTCATGTTTGCATTTCCTCTCCTTGGGGAGTTTGGTGATATTCTTCTACTGACAAAGGCAGAGTTGGAGTCGGAGCTATGCCTTCTACACAGTGTGAGTCTACTTGGTACCCTTACCTTCTTCCTAGGGTTTACCCTCGGAAATCCCTGCTTCTCTTTCCACAGGGAGCCCACTAAAGCCACCGATTATCTTTCAGCATTCTGGCAGGTTTCTAAGTTTTCTTTTAAAATTATATTCACCTGTTCATCCTTATGCCCACTATTAGCTACTTAATAGTTTATCTTATCCTTTTTATGTAGCTCTGTGCAAACAAGGCCATTAACAATTGCTTTATAGAGTATTTTTAAAAATTATGAAAGTTACTATTCTCTTTAATAATCAACCTGATTTGAACACATTTTATTTAATTTTAATCACCTTAACCATTTAAAACCATAAGTACCACTTTAGTTTTTTTTTTTTTAGAAATGTACTTTCTTGAACATTATTCATTTTCAGTATAATGCTATAAGTTAATTTCAGAAGAGCCACTAATGAATATTATTTTATTGTATTAAATAACAGCAAAGGTACTATAAAGATTTAAATAGCTTTATGTGCAAGTTAAAAACTTTCCAAACTCAAAAGTGGATTTTTATGGGGGGCGGGGTGTGTGGGGGAGGGTAGAAGGAGGCTTTCTCTCAAGACCTCTAATTTCAAAACCCAAATGGAATTTCAAAATACAAGCAAATAAATGTCAAAGCCTCTTGGCCTCTGCTCTGCCATTCTATGCCTGAAATCTTGCCAAAATGAAATTTTCCATTCAAGAAGGACTGGCATTAACTAAGCTGATTTTAAAAGACTCACTTTCAGAAATAGTGGAAACTTTGTGCAACTTTTGAGGTTCCTCTCTGTGGATAGAAGTGCTGCCTCTGTAGACATTTTCCACAATGGTAATATTTTCTAAAAGAGAATTTTTAGCCTTTCCAATGTCTTTAGCCACTAGGTCTACTAGTTTTTCCCAGCACCAAGCAGAGAAGAGAAACAGCAGCCAAACTAAAAGCTGGTGTCTCACTAAGTATCAAGGCACAAAAAGGGACAGAAAGAGAAAAGATGGAAGAGAAATTGGGTGAGGGGAGGGAGTATGGTCTCCACTGATCACTTGCTAGAGGTAAACATTTATCTCAAAATTGGATGCTATTTCAACAAGACTGAGCTGTAGTGAGACTGGCTTGTCTGCTTATTCACACACCATCATGTTCAATTACAGCTAAGATTAAATAGTTGAAAGCTGAGTTCATTTAAAGACTCCAAAGGGGAAATAGGGGCCCCCTGCAATGTACAGTAAAATCCTAGAATTCTACTTCATCCTCTGCTAAAATTCTCTGCTTCAGTTTGTTAGTTCAACATTGGTGGAGAGAAGGGGCAGTGCTTTGGCGGCGGGTGTATGAGAAAGAGTAAAGACTTGGGAAATGGAAACTAAAACCGTCAGGCAGAGAAAACCTGCAGTGTTAAGAAGCTTTAAAAAGAAACGATGGATAAATCTAAGGTAGAAATGAAAATTACTGAATGTTGTGAAAAACTGAAATCCATTAACTCTGTGTCTAAAAGCAATGACTTCAAGCAGGAAGCAAAAAAAGTTCCTGTTTATCCTTAAAATGTTCTCCAATCTCCTTAATTTTCTTCCTTTCCTCTTTTGCAGTTTTACTCGTACGCAGTGCACCCTGGAATTAATCCCCTATGAGTCTTCCTTTAATTTCGGACTCATTTTTCTCTCCTCTTTTTGTTGCTCTCAGACCCAAGACTCCTTTTCCTCTTCTAGTATTTGTTCGTTGACGGGCCATAGAAGAGGTAGCGAGGCAGAAAAAAGTTTTGTAGTTTGGAAAACTTGGGCCTTTGTTGTGTCATTTCCCCTGCCCCTCCACGCCCCCAACCACGTGACCAAGACAGGGCGGAATTTTGTGAATGGAACTGAAAAGAGGCTGCAGGGGCGGGAGAGGCCCCGCCTCCTCCCCTAAAGCAGCCAATCTCCTAGTGGAGCGCTGCGGGGTCAGCAGTAAACAACAATGGGCTGGGAATATACGGTATGTTATTGGCTGCGGCGAGAACCTCGCGGGGGCCGAGCCTGAAGCTCCGCCCCCGCCTGGTTACCCTGGATACCCGTCGCAGAGAAGATCTCTGGAAACTGTTGCTCACATTACAGGGTCTGGGTTATCCTGAGAGTGCTGGGCGGCGGGACCCCGTTGCCATTGGCTCCCACCTGACTGCACCTTCAGAAATACCCTAGAGTCTCACTATGCCAAGCCTCCAGGCCAGGCTGCGCCCGAACCCTCTCCAGCAGGGGTAAACAAGCATTTCCCGCTCAAAATGCTTTTTCGTGCGCGCAACCCTGATGTACTACTTTCAGGGAATGCATGATGTGTGCCCTTGCTGTCCACAGTTATTGGGTGTTTCTCCAGTAATGAAAGTTTTTTTTTTTTTTAATTAAAAACTTTATGACCCGCAACCTCCAGGAATCCAGAATTGAATAACGTGCACTCACACTTTATTTTCATACGGGCACCATAACTTTGCATTTAAGGAAGGAAACTTTCAATTAGAAATTGAGCACTGCAGCACGTTTCCCAACCCGCAGAACAGCTGCCGGAAACGTCCTTTGGTCTCCAGCGCTTGTCGCCACCAGGATCACAAATGAATTTCAACATCACTGAGTTCCCGGTCCCATCCCCGAGGCCTCTTATCCCTGGTTGGGCCGAGGCTTCTTAAGTGACTCTCTACAGCTTTAAGTCCAGTAGGAGGGTCAGGGCATGTGGTTTCAGAATTGCAGCCTTCACTTTTTAACGTCCTAGTCATTGTCCTTGAAATCCGAACCTCTGGCCTCTCGCCCCCAACCCCCCGCTCTGGCTGTTTAAAAGCTGGAGAGGAAGTGAAAGCGTCAAGTACAGTAAGTGACACCCTCCGCCTCCGTGTATACATAACAAAAGCTCAGGAAACGTGCGGGTCCCTAGTATATCGGAGCCAACCTAACCAATCCCCTGCTCTTCCCCTCCTCCCTCGAGGACTGGAAACACCTTGTCCCAATGCACACGTGGGACAAATATTATTTTTATACATTTTCTCACCTAGACTGTAGTGTTGTTTTCCCAGTTCTCCCTTCCAACGCAACCTCGTCTAAGAAGCAATTCCTCTGCTTCTCCCAGGTGCTTTCTCCCTAGATTTTACTGTCCCATGAAAGATTTGAGGAAGACCGTCAAAAGAAAAAAAAAAAAAAAAAGGTTTTGATAAACTGTAATGGTGGTGGTGAGTGTTGAGAAACGAGAAGAGAACTTGGGTCAAAAGCTAGGGGGAAGTAAGTTATAGAGAGCAAAGTGGGCTCCTTGTCCGGTTTCAAGTCTAGGGGCTGGATATCTTGAGGGAGGAAGGTGGGGGACTAAAGAGGCACGGTCTCGGTGGATCGCGATTCACAAACGAAAAGAGGCACGGTCTCGGTGGATCGCGATCCACCAAACGAAAGTGCTTTAGGAAATCAGCCCAGTAGTGGACCAAACACACCAGTAAGGAGAACTCGAGACTAGGATACGCATGGCTTCGGTGTCCCTGGGCGCCTTGACAATAAGCAGCGGGTTATGAGGACAGTCGATTTGCTCTGTGGCATTTCCAGGCTGTGGACCCCGCGTCAGTCGCCAGAGCACAGCCTTGGGCAGAGGGGCGCGGGAGATTCACGAGAAGGGGCAGCAAGCTTCCTGATTGACAGCCCGAAATCTGATCTTGTGAAAGAGACGCGGAGCCAATGGGAGGCAGCGATCCATCAGTTTGGATTGGAGGCCCCTGGAGGAGAAGTAGAGGAAAAACCACCGAATTGAGCTCTGTCAGAGGCGCTTTCGGCTTCCAAGGGGAAGTGCTGGGCAATAATTAATGTTTTTATTAAAATTGGAGGGAATTTTTTGCAGCCGTTCGCCCAGCGTGGCCTTCAGGTGGGTCTTTCCAACAACTTTTTATGTCTCTCCAGATAATTGCATGGTTGTGGGTTGCAAAAACTATCCTTATGAAAGAGGTGTCTCCGTCTCTTTAGTCCCGTTAGGTGCAAAGCAAGTCTCGTTGATCGCCATTGCTAGTTTTGCACACGTTTGCGAATCAGAGCTGCCCGGGGTACACCGACCGTGCAGGGAAACATCGAGAGTGTAAATAAATACATCGCCTCTTGTTCGGATTTTTGCTACTGCCGAAAATATGTAAATTGTGAACTCTCTGGGCTCTCTTTGGATCCAGGTGAAGGAGGCGGTGTAGGGAGGGTTATTTTTGTGAATGGGACTGTCGGAGGGTAATTAGCTATGCAAATTCAAGAGCTTCATTCATGATTTTTTTTTTAAGTCTAAAAGCCATCTTGTTCCCCTCTAGGTTGATAGAAGTCCAGATCCCGAGGAAATCTCCAGCTAAATGCTCAAAATATAAAACACTGAGCTGAAATTTGCGAAGAGCAGCAGGATGGATGGATTTTATGACCAGCAAGTGCCTTACATGGTCACCAATGTGAGTGATCAGTTCGAAAGTTGCTGTTTATAAACTTGACTCCTACGGAGGGGGTGGGGGGAGGAGGGAGAGCATGAGCAGGGAGGGGGCAAGAGGGTTGGGATTGCAGATACTTTATCTGCTTTGTTGCCACTGTAGGGCGACTCTGCTTCTAGAAGCCCAATCTTCAAAATGAGCTTACCTTTCAGTGATTTGGATAAGGCATAGTTTTGTTTTTAAGACCCCTTTTTCTGATTAAAGTGCTCAGGATGAGCAGAAGAGGAGATGGAGGGCAGCAGCAGCTGCTGCACTCAAAGTTTTTGGCTGGGTTTGTCTGCCACATTGAAAAGAATGAAGTTGAGACAAAATGCTGACACTTTTTGTTTACATGGGGTGTTTTTGTTTCTTTTTTTTTCTCATTTTCTCTCGTGGTTTTTTTCATTTCACCACTCTCTTTTTGTTCTTTTTCTGGAGGGTAGTAGAGAGAAGAGGGAATAAAACTCATTGTGTTTTAATCTATCTTTGATCCAGCCTAAAAAACAACTTTAAGTATAATTGCTTAATGTTGTTTTGATGCTGAGATACCATGAATATATGACTGATAAACAGTAGTGTGTTCTGATTGGTGATGGGGAGCAATTCCCTCTGACTGTTGAATTCTCAGCATAAGCTTTCACTGTCAAGTGAATGCAGAAAATAAATATTAGAATAGATACTATGGACTTTTATTTTTCTATTTAGGGAGAGGATCCAGTAGACTTATGTATGCATGTGAGGTTTTTTGGTGTGTGTGACATTTGAGGTCTACATTCTTTTAAAGAATTTTATCTTTCCCTTTGTAGAATCAGCGTGGGAGAAATTGTAACGAGAAACCAACAAATGTCAGGAAAAGAAAATTCATTAACAGAGATCTGGCTCATGATTCAGAAGGTGAGGTTTGATTTTGAGCTGAATCCCCCGTCTTTACCTGTACTTCGCACCCTCATAAGAGAAGCACCTCAGTCTTACCTTAAGAGTAATAAACTTTCGAATTACTGCGTTTAGCCAAGACTTTTATTTGGAGCAATTAACATGATGTGACCGTTTGTGTTGGGGGATATATTATGGCCCTGTCACTAATGAAAGAAGGAAATAAAAACTTAACAGTGACTTCCTTCTTTTAATCATTTTTTATGTTTAATTACCTTTGTCCATATGGCATATAAGTAATCCATACACTAAGGTAACAATTTTAAAATATCTAACACAGTGGGACAAATTAGACAACTGTGTACACTACTTAATTTCTTCTCCTTTCTCCTATATTTTAAGTTGAGCAATATAAGTGATCGATTTCTCATCCCCTTACACTAAAGCCAAATACTATTATCAAACTTTTCAAGGATGATTTTGATGACTTCATGGTGAGGTCAGAAATATCTTTTTTTTTTTTAATAGGCCTTGAAGTGTTCACTGAATCATAATTAATTAATAATTATAACAGCTATTTGGGAAATTAGGATATAGGTTCTTTATATGAATTGTTAGTAGGAGGTCAGTATATTATAAATTACTCCAGCCATACGAGGGCATTTAAAATAAATTTAATATACTTAGAATTAATTATCAAAGTTCAGTTTGACGTCTAGATTAGGTATAGCGAACTCTGAAACTTCTTCAAATCTTTACATAAGAACAAATAGTTACACACCTCTTCCTCCCCTCTCTGACAGAAGATATAATTTTGGACTTGATAATAAACAGGTGCCGGGGAATTATCTCTCTGACTTTTGTAAACCTATTAATGCAAAACTTTTCCTCTAAAATTTTGTATTTAAAAAGTTGTCCCTTCTAGTTTTGAGGCATTCAACTTGAAGACATATAGTACTTTGAGACTCAGAAGATAAAATGATTTTTGGTCTTTTTTATTATTTCACTGCCACTATTTTAGTAAGAGTTGAATACATTTAAGAAAGGTTTCCACAGATGGACACACCTCCTCAGCCTTTTTGAGTTCTGGTGTATGTGTGTTGTTTGGTATCTCTGAGCTTATTTATTAAGCTATTTATTAAAGTGGGGGTGGGGAGAAGAAGATAATTGAGAAGTATTGCCTAATAGGTATCAAAATGGGCAGGATTATTGGTATAATGAAGTTATGAATCCTGTTTTCTTTTTATATTGACCACCCCCTCCCCCAATTAAGTTGATATTTAATACTGATTTCATGACAAACATTTCCATTTAATGAAGCCTAAAGGTTTGTAAATCTTTTATGTCTCTGACTTGTTTTTTAGAACTCTTTCAAGATCTAAGTCAATTACAGGAAACATGGCTTGCAGAAGGTAAGGCAAAAATTGCTTTCAAAGGAGGGGGAAAGCAACTCTAGAAGGGAAAAAAAAAAAAAAAAAAAAAGTCCTGAACTTGCTGTCTTAATGTTCAGCCCAATTAATTGAGCTCTAAAAGAGCCACCTCATGTGTCATGCATACATTAGAGCCTCTGATGAGTTTGTCTTTGGGGAATCTGGGACTGCACTACCCAGTGTCATCACAAATTACCAGGAGAAATTGCTTCCAGCTCACAATCACATCTGCTTTTGGCAAGAACTAATGCACCAAGACTTCAAGTTCTAAGCCTCTGTTCAGATTTTAATTGCAATTGATCAGGTTTATATTATTGTACCTCGAGAGACCTCCTAGAGCCAGAACCCGGCTTGCTGTTTCCTTTAGAGCAGCGCATATCATTATTTGGTGTTCTGGTGGAGGACTTTTCTGATGGCAGAAATTAGTTTCTCTGGGTTCATCAGGACGGGATGCTTCAAGATTTAAGTGCAAGTGGCTTCTTTCCACCTTGTTCAGAACACAGAACATTAGGTGTGTATCCAATGCTGAGGAAAACTCTGACTTTAAAATAAATCTTGGGCAATTCTAGGGTTTTTAAACTGTTTTCTGTTTGTTACTGTGATGTGATGTTTGTTGAAACTGACCTTTGCTGTTATGTCACTTTTATTAGGATTTATTTAAAATAGTAAGGAGACATTTAAAGGCATTACCTTTATTTTTGATTGCTTTTTGATGAAATTTCGTGTTGTAATCTGTTGTATTTTTTATTGTGTGAAACTTTATTTTATAGGAACAATGAGATATTTCTTCAGTGCAGCTTTATACAACTTGAGAAATTCCTAATGTGAGGGACTTTTTTTGGTGTCTGTAATTGGAATTTTTTTAATTTGTTATACTAAATGTGAAACATTAATTTTATCCTATGATGTGTTTTGTTGGAAACACAAAGAGATATTATAGATATTTAAGCATTGAGTATAATTGTGTTATTTCTGTCTTTATATGGGAAACATGCAGTTTTTGAAAGAGATTTTTTTTAGGTGGTTAAAGGAAGAGAGAGGGTCTCTTTAAATGGAACCCAAGTATTGCTATTGCTACCTTGAGGCAAACTGCTGGGTTTTTTTTTGGGTGGTCTGGCTTTAGTTGATCAAGTTGCTGTTAGCATGTAAAAGAAGTTTCTTTGTTTTGCTGATATTCTAGTTCTTCCAAAGGGCTTCAGCTATCTTTATGAACCTTGTAAGTTAAAGAGCTTTTCCCGTAGTCCTTTGAAAGGGTGATTGTATTTGTATGTTAATGAAGGGTAAGTATTAATGAAAGTTTTAGTTATATTTAAAGGTCATTTTGCTTGTCTCTGTAAATGAAACTTATTGCAATAAGTTACTTATTATTGCAACTTAAGCCACATAGTCAAACGTAACTTTCTCAAGAAAAATTTGTCCGGTGACTCTTGAATTAACTTTTATCTGTTAAGTTTTGCAAAGCTGAAGGTTGTGAGGACATTACATTTATGAGGGAATTTATTTGCTTATCCAAAACAACTTCAAATATCTATTTTAATTGTTCTGGAAGGTTTGTTGGTTCTTCAGATGTTTAAGTCTCATTGATTCCAAGTCAGTGCACTTGCTGGCAGATTTTGATTATGCATAGCAACTCTGTTCCTGGAATTAAAAAATGTGGAATCTGTGACAGACTCTTACCATTTTATAATCAGTTTCAATGCAGTGTTTTACTTTTGACTTGTTTGGCTTCTTTGTTGCTCATATAATTGATTTGGTAATTTATCTGAATTTATTTTAAAACTGCACAGAATATTCTTACCTGTGATAATTAACTTACCTGTAAATTAGGTCTGATGATTTATTTAGCTTTATATATAAAGTAAATGTAGAAAATGACTGATGTACTTGGAAGAACATGGACTTTGACTTAGAATTTATAAGCTTAAGTAAGTTGAGGAGTTATTCTTGAGGGTTTTATTGGGTACCCAGGTGGGCTGTTATTTACCAACTCTGAATAAGATTGCATTTTAGAATAATTTAAACATTTTTTCAGAGTGGTTTACATTAATGTCTCCTATCATGATATAAGCATAACATTAATTTAATTTTTAAAATCTAGTATGAAGAAGAGAGGTTTTTTTTTTTTTAAACTGTCCATGGATAGCACATTTATTTTTACTTTTAGCAATTTTATAGAATTATATTATTCGCATTAGCATTTTAACTTATCCCACATCTTGAGCAATATTAGCCAAGAAGAGATCTCAAAATTATAATAGTTTATTCACAGCTAGATTTGTCCATTTATGTCCTTCTGGACCTGCAGCAATTAAAACATGGCCAAACTGGCAGACTATGAACCGTTTACATATTTCTTTTCATAATGCTTTGTCGCCAAGAAAGGGACCATGAAATTTTAAGACGTCTTGATCCTTTTAAAAAAGATCATTGGCAATTAACCAAGTTTCTCCCGTGAATTAGAATCCCACTGGGAAGTTAAACAGGTCTAAAAATCTTATTAGACATGAGAGTCAAGTTAGTTGTAATGTGTCATATACATTTAAAAAAAATTATTGAAGTCCTTTAAATACTGGGGAAATGATATATATTCTAGCAGGTTTAATTTTTTTTTTTTTCCAGTAAGAATTTTTAGAAGGTAGATCCAGAGTGTAACAAGAATTAGTCATAGGTAAATTATTATGGATTATGAAGTGTGTTTTATGTCTAGGGAGAAATTTGAATAGGTAACACAGGACTAATTTGAAGGTGGGGTTGGAACCAGTATTTTCAATTCACTAAAATTCTCTCCAAAAAATATACTCCCCCCCCCTCCAAATTTCTAAAAAGAGATCAAAAATATGTTTTGGAAGAATATAACTTTATATTAGTATCATCATTTTTGAAGTACTAACACTGAAATTGAAAGGTTTTTAACATAATACATTACAATTTAAAATAATCACATCTCTTTCGGAAGCAAATTGAAAAAGGAATGTTTTCAGTGATCACAATAGCAGTTAAAAAAGTGGAAAATGTGCTTATTTAAATTTTGCCATAGCCACTTTATATTATAATTTTACTGTGTACAATTCTTTATTGATTCTTTGGCTTTTGAATTAGATTGACACTGACAGAAAGGCAATTCCAATTATTTGATCCCATGAAATAATGAGTTCAAATATAAATTCTATCAACATCATAGTTAACATCCTATTTTAAGTGGTGCTTTAAGGAGTGATGTCCTAATAATTCATAGTTAAAATGGAGCCTTTTTGTGTGTGGGGTGGGCTGAAATAGAGGATGTAAAAATGAGTTAAAAGAAGATTGCATTCTTCTAAAGCTTTTTATTAAAGCTTATCTGCTAACACAACTTAAAAGAAATGATACATCTCATATGTATCTGGTATAATACATAGTAGCTTTCGAGTGCTATTTTTGATGTGGGTCTAGATGTCCTTGAGGTTTCCTTTGATCAGCATTATTAAGAAAAAAACGTCGAAGGTGCTTCGCCAAGGTCAGGGTAAAAGTTTTTCAGTTGTGTTAGTTAAGTTTCATGCTGCCACCACACTTGGGTCAAAGTCTTGTCTCCAAGAACAACCTTTCTACCCCTAAGGTTATTGTCTCATGCCCTCATGCAGACAAGCTGTTTTTTGCTTGTTTTATGTGAGCTTCCAGTGACAGGTTGACTTAAAAATGGACATATCATTCTATCTCTTCAGATCACTTCAGGAGCTGACACTAAATTTATATTCAAAATTGTTTCTTATGAGTTTCCTTAAATAATATGTGATATTGTTACTCACCATACATAATGTGATCTACAATACACAGCAGTCATAATGTGCTCATTTTTATTTTTCAAAAGCTATTTTTAGGCTCTTTCTTTTTGAAATAGAGCATAAATTGGATAAGTACTGATGATTTTTTTTTTAATATGATGCAATAAGGAGAAAAGGCTTTACAAACTACATTATTTTATGTGGTTTAAATAAAAAAGTAATTGAGAATGAAGCATCAAATTACAGAAGTCCATACTATTTCTTAGAGTTGAGCAAGAGTCATTTTGTGGGTGGAAAGGGGGAGCTGCTCCCCATCTTTTTCTTATACCAGGAAATACTCTAAAATATGGAACAAAGACTTCCCATTTGGATTTGATTAAAGGCTAGCAGGTAGAGTAAATGTATTCTATTTCTAAACATTTATTGGAATTATGTAAATGCCTGTTCACTATGCTCTATTTGCAAAATAGAAAAATTTGTTAGAATTGGGATTTGGTGTCAACTAGATACAGTTTTTCCAGAGGGTCCTAAAGCGTGTTAATGAAATGTTGCTAAGCTTTTCTACTTCAGTTAAGGAAAATGTGTACTATCTTGAATTTCATAATAAAACTTTGTTTCCTTTGACTTGTGTGCAATATCGTAATTAGAGTAATAATGATAATAATAATATGTCACCTCTCAGCGTTAGAGAAAACATTTGGCTAGTAACAACAGCTCTGACCTACCCTTAAGTTTTCAAGTCACTGTATAGGCTAGTTAAGAGTTAGGAAATTGAAGTTGATTTGAGAACTTTGGACAACTAAACCTTACTGTTTTCTTTCTTCTGGGCCATTTAGAAAGAATGTGTTTCTCAAATATTAAAGATGTTCCTCTTATAGAGAAATAGCCTCCCCCCCCTTTTTTTTGTCTGTTTAAATATGTTTATACTACTGCTTTAATTAATGCTTTGACATTGTTACAATCATTTTAATGTTAAAAGCGGATGTGGTATAAAACCAGGCTTAGCTCTCATGATTATTTTGTTCCATGGCCTGAAGCTTCATTTTAGGATTAAACAAAATACCACTGTGTGAAGGTTGATTTTCTTGTTTTATTTAAGAGAAAATGTACATTTTTTTCAGAGAAACTTGTTTCTCACCCTGTGATTCAGTGTTAAATGCTACAAAGTTCAGCAGTAAACTATTATGATCTTAGAATAAAGAACGTTTGAATAATAGGCAAAAAAAATAAGGCATTTCTTTAATGGTTTTTCTTTTTCCTTCATCCCTTCTTCCTTCTCTCCAGTCTTCCGTCCTTCCCTTCCTTCCTTCTTTCTGTCCTATCCATCTATCCATCTTTCCTTCTTAGCTTGGCACAAATTTTTGTGACAAGTTACTCTATAAAGCAGGATGGGTTAAATATATGTAAATATATATGTGGATTTAATTTTGTTCTTTATTTAAACATGTAACTTAATGGATCTGAGCTGTGTTTGAGATAGAGCAATAAAATTGGTGTGTTTATATTGCAAGTTCAAGTTGACTTGCTTTAGCTCTCTGGAAGGGTGTGACATGAAAAGATTGCGGTTGGGCCACATGGCTCATGCTGGACCGTGTTTTTGTGAATGGAGGCAGAACTCCAGTTCTGCCTGCTTGTCTGGAGGAATTGCTGAGGAGATCAGCTGTCTCATTCACGGGCAGAAAGAATGACTCATACATCTTCCGCCTTGTTTGGCTCCAGGTCATTGTTACAGTGGATAGAACTGGTTTTAATTAAATATTAACCCCTTTCAAACTTGACATTTTGTTTCATGTGTAATTTTTCCACTTTTTCCCTAGCTTTAAAAGAAAACCTGACAGGCGCCAATTTGTAAGAAGAAGGGGGTTTTTACTTGCCTGCAGCCAAATTTGGAAAATATTTCACTATTTATCTTTTCTTAAATGATGATGATTATTTTATTTGGAGGCTTAAAAGATGCACAAAATAAAGCCAAACTCTGTTCAAAAATTGCCCAGTCCCCACACCTTCCACTGCCCAGGAAATGTTAGTTAAGAAAGTATATTTAAATTCAAAATGCAGATTAGTGATTCTGTGACATCCAGGCCGTGATTAATATTTCCATGAGTTTCTTTCTTATAAAAGTATTGCTATGTAGTAAAAAGAGAGAGAGAGAAACTTTGGATAATAATCAAGGTAAATCAAAATAGCTGAGAGTGCAGCAGATACTACCCTTTTAAAGCTGAAGTCCTGAGACTTGATGGCAACTTGTCTATTAATGTGCAGTGAGCTGATAGAAGTGCTCCAGCTATTACCAATAAAATCCACATGCTTCATCTTCTTGAAAGCCTTTTATTGGTCTTTTGGTATATACTTTCTCTTCTCCTTTCTTACTCTTCCCTTTCCTCTTTAATTACAGAGAGTGGGGAAACATTTTCATTCCCCAAAGGTGATTATCCCAAGCATAGTTTATAATAGTTAGCAGGGAAAAAAGTTTTTTTTTTTTTTAGATTGGCCTCTATTGTTAATTTTCCACATTGGAGTTGGTGTGGCTTGCCAGAGGCAGCTGCAGTTTGCTACTTCATAGAATTCCTGTGAATTGAGGGGAAAAAAAGGAAATGTATGATAGGAGTGTGGCAATCCTTTGTCATATTTTCCTAGCCCAGATCCAACTTGTGTTTTTCGTTAACTACTTTCCTTTTACTCTAACTTGAAATTAGAGGTATACTTAAGCCTTTGTCTATTTAAGTAGCATGCTGCTTCATTTGGTCTATTCAGTTTCTTAAGATTAGCTTCTGTGAAAATGTGAGTCATATGTTTTTTGTTAAAATTCTGTAATATGTTCAGGCATAAGTGTGAAGTATTTATTCAGTATGCTAAGGAGTTAGAACAGAAATAGCAACTCTTATTCTTTTTACAAATTATACGTAGCTATTTTCTGTATATTTGTGAGCTATAACTTCTGGTTTCTTCTGTTTCTAAAGTTTTGCCTTCTCTGCCCCACCCCACTCATATCCCAACATAAACCACTTATCCATCAGTGATTTTTATGCCTTGCAGTGATGTATATATCATGGAGCTGCAACTTTTTCTTTTGATAGTAAGAAAAAAAAAGAAAGTCTGGCCTTTAGGACATTCATACCGGCATATTCTGTTACAAATATATTTTTGTTACTCACCAGCTATTTTTAACTATTCCTGTAAAGGGGTATTACATTTTTATTAGATTCTTGTAAATGTTGGCTTTTTAAAAGCATAGTAATTGCTGTGGTTGATAATTTTGCATCTCAAAAGTTATATCGGTTTAGTTGTTAATTTAGAAGGGAAACCAAAACATGTGGATATGATGGAAACAATGTGTAGGATTTGATTTTGTCGGCCTGCTGTTATTTAGTAAATAGATAATAAAAACATTTTTATAATTTTTTTGGTGAAAAGACTTATTTTAAAGGATACTCCTCCACTTATCATTTGTGAGCTCTGAGAAAAATCAGGCTTACTGCAATGTCAAATGTTTATAGCAACGAGAATGCTAATGTACAAATTTTAGCTGTGATTTTTATCCATCCCAACTATAATTCATTAGAAGTAGAGATATTAAATTTGCATTGCAATGATTAGAGTAATTTTTTTTGTGTGAATTGGAAAATATGGGTGAGTGGTGGAGGTTTGGAATGAAGAAAGTACGTAACGTTTCTTGAGGATCTGGTATTGTGTTTGGCATTGTGTTTAGACTGTTTCATTTAATCCTTACGAAAAAACCTGTATTATCTCTGTTAAACTAAAGCGTAAATGGAGTTAAAAGAGGTTAAATAATGTTACACAGTTTACACAGCATAGCATAGAACAATGATTTGAAGTTTGCTTGACTTTGTTAACCTTGGTATCAGATGTTAGTAGAATCCTTTGAAAAAAGTACCTCTCACTCCAGTATAGGCTGATCAAATAGGCATCTGATCTAATTTGGCAAAAAAAGTTCTTGTTTGGTTTCATTTAGTGGAAGTAGATGGAATTTGTCTTTTATAAGCTTAAGTATTGATGTACAGAGGAAAGTTGTTACAAGATAGTTGAATGTCAAACTGCATGTATTTCGTTAATAGATAAGATTATCATTGTTTCTGTTCTTGATAATATGTTTTATTCAGCTAAATGTTTTTAAAAATATTATTAAATAAACTGATAAACGACATCTTAATTCTATATAGAATTACCCTTTTTATGTAGAATTTTTAAATATACAATTTCTTTTTATATGGATTTTTTAACTCATTCAACTGCCAAATCAAAACTTTTTCAACAGAAACTTATTATTGTAATAAGAATTCCCCATACAGAATACGCACTTAAAAATTAATTGACATCTGTTTTAATATGACACGATTGGGTAAGAAGTTTCTATATTAGATAATACTAGTAATGTAATACCAGCTAATCAGATTGTAGCTAAAGTTAATTAGGGTGATAACCCATTATATTTTTGCCACATTACAAGTAACCCCACTTCTATTTTATGTAGTTTGTATGTGTGTGTGTGTATTTGTTTGTGCACGTAGAAACTAGTTTTTGTAATATTCTCTCAACTTGAAATAAGTTATTTTGATGTCTACATCCCAACTGCGATGAAAATACTCTAGAATTGAAAAAAATACTTGTGCTTTTACTGACAAATACATTAAGTTCTTGCTATTCAGTATTTTTTTACTGTACTAAAAACAGGGAAGTTGTTTGACATTAGGACTGATGAAATAGTGATATTCTTTTTGTTAGTGCTGAAGAGTCACCAGGAAAATATTTTGTGTGAAAAGATGGAGTTTATTTTTATTATTGGGACCATAATCGTTGAGATAAAATATTTTATTATATATTTCCAGATCAATGACAATCTTTAATGTAAAAACTTTGTCACCTATTTTGGCTAAATTTAGGGCAAAGATTTTTAATTATGGTCATCTCATTTGCAATAGACAGAATACATCAACAGAAGACATTTCTAAAAAGCAGAGGGATGAGTGTAATAATTGCACAGCATTTGAAAGAAATGTGTGGCTAATTTAAATGGGCTGCTTAAGCACTGGCTAGGTGAATTGAAGTACTTCTTACTCCATTCTCACAAAAAGAAACACTGTAGCTAATAGAACTCCTGTAGCTTCTTTTATTTTGCATGTTTCTTTTATTTCCATCTGGCAGGTGGAATTCAGAGGTACTACAGCTGCCACCATTATATTTCTGAAATATGTGTTCTGATTGGCATTGACCGTCACTTCTATTTCTCCTCCTGAATATTGCTGTCAATACCATTTTAAATAGGAGCTCATTGGCAAATAATCAGAGGTTTGGTCTCAGCCTAAAAGGATCTTTCATGAAAGATCTTACTTGACCTTCCTTATGCCTTGGCAGTTTCTCTCTTAATTTTTTTTAAATTTTTCTTTTCTTCAGCTCAGGTACCTGACAATGATGAGCAGTTTGTGCCAGACTATCAGGCTGAAAGTTGTAAGTATAGTATGACTCATCTCTTGAGTTTTTCTTTGTTTTTGTTTCCTCCTTTCCTTCTTTCCCTTTGGTTGGTCTCCACTTCCAGTGTTTGTTCTTGCCTTGTGTCCTGGCCTTATAGTCACGAGGTGATGTTGTTTGTCAGGGTGTGGCATGAGTATGCCTGTATGATCTGAGCAGAGCTCCGAGTAGTGGCCACAGACAATGGATTTGATTAAAAGTTGGTCCTGTTGTCTATTTGGTTAAAATCCTTGGAGAAGAAACAGGGTGTGATCCATGAATGTGTGCAAGTGTTTACTTCCAATTTTTCAGTAGGTTTACCAGGAAAGGTCTAAATGATGATGGGAGGTAATATGTGGTTAAAATCCTTGTGAGACTACTTATTGTATAGCCTAAAAATCCCAGAGCTAACATTCTCTGGCATATTGTATTATTTTGCATCATGAACTTTCACCTGCTTTGATTTAATTTTCAGCCTCATTTTCTGCTTCCTGGTCGCAGTGACACAAGTTGAAGTAGCCGTTGGCTTCTCTTAACATCCCTTCTGTGTTGCTTTCCCTGAGCCTTGCTCCAGGGCCTGGCTGTCAAATGATGCATGATTCACAGGGACCCCCCTCCTCTAATTGCAGAGTGAGCATTTTGCCTGTGCAAACATGGTTGCCTTGGGGTTTACTTCTGAAATTTATGCTCTGCCTCTGTCAGCAAACTGCGGCTGTGGACCAGAGGTGTGAATGGTAAAGTAAAGGGTATCACTGCCACTCTAATTATAAGACTGACCTAATACATTTTTGTTAGCACCATTTAGAGCTCTAACTTGTTTCATTTTTCCAGGCCACTGACAGTTTCATAAGAGGCAATAGCAACAGCAACGATAGATGCTTAATACCTTGCCACTTATCAGACTCATATTTTCACACGTAATAGCGTAAATCTGATACAAATACCCACCTTCCTTGCGTAACAGATGTTTGTGAGCAATGTTGCCAATGTTTATGTTTGGTATCTTACATTTCCCAGGTGTCAAGGGTTGTAAGAGGTTTCTTCCAGATTCTCTCCCATGTTGTATATTTTAGTTTAGCGTCATTGAAAATTTTTCATTTGTGGTAAAATACACATTACAGAAATTCGATCATTGTAACCATTTCTAAGTGCACAGTTTGGTGGCTATCACATTGTTGTGCAAACATCAGCACTATCCATCTCCAGAACTTTTTCTTCATCCCACTGAAACTCAGTACTTAAAATTACTAAAAAAATAACTCCCCGTGTACCCCTGACCCCAGCCCCTGGTAACTGCTCTGCCAACCGTGTGGTTTTTGATCTGAGAAGGTAATTTTGTGTGCTGTTTGATGTCTGAATGTAGTTATTAGACATAGGATTTCAAGAAACCTATTAAGCCAGGGTACAGACCCTCATTAGAGACTCTTGGAAATTCCCGGAAGGATGCTGGCTAATGAGGACAGCTAGGTAAGGCCGCTCCTTCTTCAGTAAAGTGTGGGAAGAGAATGGTCATGATTCCACATTTCCCCTCCTGTGGGGCACTGATGTACTATCTAAAAATTAAGCCTGTCACCTGAATGGGAGAGTTAGTCTCGTTGAGTCATTTTTTTATCTGAAGAAATTGGTAATGATTTAATACTCTCCCACATGCCAAGGTTACTACCTCAGGGTAATTTTTTTGTTCCTTTTCTTAACTTGCCTGCTTTTGGGTTTTCCACGTTCTTGATTAATTTACCTCCTGAAAGTCATTTCTCTTGATTCACAGTTGATTTTTTTCTTTCTCTTCTTACTCCTTTGATTACTCCTTCTCACTTCACTCTGCTTCCTTCCCTCTGTTGCTTTCCTGTTCTTTTTCTTGTGCCATGCCAGTACAGTCCCATAGCACTTTCTGTGATAATGGGAATAATCTGTGTCTGCACTGTTCAATATAGTAGCCGATAACCACAGTCATCATTGAGCACTTGAACTGTGGCTAATGGGGCTGAAGAAATTAATTTTAATTTTATTTAACTTGTATAACTTTAAATTTATATGGACACACGTGGCTGTTTGGCCACTGCAGTGGTCAGCATGGTTCTATAGAGCTATGTCTCCTACATTATTTTCTGTAGTCTGTCCTGTCTTCTGAATATCTGCCCCCTGATCCACCACTAGGGTCCTTGTGCAAACGAGGACAATGCAGCATCTGGACTCACCACTTCAGCCCTTAGCTCAGGATCAGCATAAAGCACCATTTACACAGCACACCCAGTTTTCAATATGATGCTCCACAGACAGTTCACAGTATGGCCAATGTGGAAATCTTTATTTTTTCTGCCCAACATCTCTCTTCCTCCTCTGTTGTCTTTTTAAGTTGATGGCATCATTGAGACAAGCTTTAAAAACCTTTATCTTCAAGCCCTCCCAGTTCTTTACGATTAATTTCCAAGTTGTTTACCAAGTTATTGGTTCTACCTCTCAAAATATCTCAATTTTGTAGCCTTGCCTCCATGCCTGTTTCACTGCCTTAATTCACATGCATGTTCTGCCTCCAGTGAACTTGTGAATCAGCCTTTCCAGTGGTGTTCTTGCATTCAGTTCCTGGTCCTTCCAGTCTGCTCTTTGCAGTGATATTAACACAGAGCCATTTGACCTTGTGGATTTTCTCTTTAAACTTCCTTCAGGACAAAGTCCCAAGTCTTTAGTTGTTCAGAACATTATTTTGCAATCTGGGCCTTGACCACTGTTTCAGTTTTAACTCTTGCCATCCCAGTACCCTATCCATCCCTGTTTTCTCAACTTGAGCCTTTCTAATTTGTTAGTTCTCCAAACAGAGCAGCTTTTTTTGCCTCTTTACCTTTGCACAGGTTTATTTTGCTTTACATTTTTTTTTTAACTTTTTGCTTTGCAGTCTGGGGCATCTCCTACACCAGACTCAGCTGGACCTAACCACATTGAGGTCTTTCTTGACCTTACCCTGCAGAGCTAGACTCCATATCTTGTATTTATTATAACACTGTAGATACATGTCGGTAAGGCTTTGAAATTCTTGAAGATTAGGAGAGTGTCTGTATGCCTGGCATGTTTTAGAAGCACAGTCAGATTGTCATCATAACCGTGATCATCTACTTTGTGCTTATTCCTCCTAAGTATTATCAAAGTCCTAATTTCCTTTTTAAGGTAGAAACAGAATGATCATGCCTTAAAACAGTATGTATAGTCACCTTCTGGATCAACATGCTGAAACCACGAATGTTCAGCCAAGCATTTTCAGAATGCTGGAATTTTATTTTACTTCAATTCATGAATATTTACAGTTTAACAAATATGGCTCTGGGACTTGTGAGTAAAACACCTAATTATAAAGAAAACCTATAAGCAAAAGTGAAAATAAACCTGAAACAATCTAATAACATGAAAATGGAATAGTGATCTATTTTAAGTTTCCTTGACATAAAGGACTATTGTTCTGATTATTGTGACCAGCTAGTTTCAGTCTTCATTGAGGATAGAACAAGAGGGAAATAGTTTAAAAACAGGAGTAGGGCATATGGTTTAGATTCTAAGGGGAATTTCTGGATGAGGAAGATTATCAAATATTGGAACTGAAAGGCTATATTGTCTTCTAAATATTTGATATTTGTCTGTCTGGAAAAGCTTGGTAGGGCAGAGGGGTCCTATCTCTAGGAATAGAAAGAAACTCCTTCCTCCATGTGGTCTACCTATAACTTCTCTGGGGCTATTTTTTTCAAACGTGAATAATCAGATTTCCTTACATGCCTCAATCAAATAAAATGCTTCTGTTTTTGCTTTTATTGCTTTAGCCCTTTGGTAAATGTAGGTTAGGAGAATGAGGGGCAAATTTCTGCTCAACACTATAATATAGAACATACATTTGACTAACATGTCTACATATATGTCAAAGAGTAGTGAACAGAGCATTCCAAACTTGTGAAAAATGAGGTTAAATCATAACCTTTGGATATTTCCTAAAAATTTTCCTGATCATTCCTTATTTTTATCTATAAATTGTAAATCAGAAACCTGGAATTTTTTTTTTTTTGTCTTTTTGCCATTTCTTGGGCCGCTCCCGCGGCATATGGAGGTTCCCAGGCTAGGGGTCTAATCAGAGCTGCAGCCACCGGCCCACGCCAGAGCCACAGCAATGCAGGATCCGAGCCGCGTCTGCAACCTACACCACAGCTCACAGCAACGCCGGATCGTCAGCCCACTGAGCAAGGGCAGGGACCGAACCCGCAACCTCATGGTTCCTAGTTGGATTCGTTAACCACTGCGCCACGATGGGAACTCCAGAAACCTGAAATCTTAATGATGCTCTGTTATAGTTTGCTAACCTTTGATGGATGGTGACTTTTGAAGCATGCATAGACATTAAAAAGAAATGAAAACAAACAAAAAATGTCCTACAAGCCCATCCTAGGAAATGAATGGAGGCTAAGAAAAACAATTACGTGGCTCTAACAAATTGCTTCTTAGAAATTAATCTTTTCAGACTTTAGACACTGCTGAAAAAAAAATAGAATAACTTTAGGATATGCTTTAGTCTAGAGGAAGTAGAATTATAGCCCTTCAGAAAAGAGAATTTAAAGAGCATTTAGAATATTGATGAACCTTATCTTTATAGAGTACATACAAATTTATGTAGAAACTTATTTGTAAATCATGTGTTCTAAATTCAACACCAATAATCTTATATTTTAAATCATATACTATAAATTAAGTTATATCACTAATCTTTTAAAATCTACCACTTCTCATTTTCATTGCGAAGTTGTGTGTTATATTTTTATAACTAGTTTGTTTCCTTTTGATTACATTAGTTCCTTTACATGTTTTCACTACAGCGATTCACATGATAAATGATGTTCACATTTACATTTTAATTTCTCCCAGGACATCCCTGGGGGTATAGCCAGGGTTATACAGAATTCTCAGTAGAATAGAGCCCTGTACCTCCACTCCTTTCTCTTACATTTGAGAAAGAACACTGGAATGCAAGTCAATAAGAATGATGTCATTAGAGGAATGATAACCTTGACTCTTCTCTGATGTAGTTATGAAAGTAAACACAAAAAGTCTGCAAATTTCTGTATTTTAACTAAAATTTGTAATACAATGCTAGTGACCCATTCTGAAAATAATCAAGACAAACCAGTGTTTGGGGACTCAACTGTTTAAAGACACTATCACATGAGTGATGTTTTGTTTATGTAAATGAAACTCAGATCCTGCGCTTCATTTTCTTAGGAATTATTTTTTAAAAAAACAGCACTTTGAAGCTTTTTTGCGGTTAAGTGGAGGAAAAAAAATACCTTTTTTTTTTTTCTTTAGGGCCGCACTCGTGGCACATGGAGATTCCCAGGCTAGGAGTTGAATCTACACCACAGCCACAGCAACGAAGGACCCAAGCCGAGTCTGTGACCTACACCACAGCTCATGGCAACACCAGATCCTTAACCCACTGAGCGAGGCCAGGGATCCAACCTGAAACCTCATGGTTCCTAGTTGGATTCATTTCTGTTGTACCACGATGAGAACTCCAAGAAAAATACCTTAACATACTAATGTTACAAATCTGCTTCTGTAAAAAGCTGAGGTTAGACAGGTCTGTGCAGACCCTGAGTGAATAATTTCTTTTATATTAACATGCACTTGTCCCGGATCGTAAAGTTCCTTTTATGGTTTGTGTTTCTTAATTTTTTTGCCTTTCTACTAAGCAACTTTACTGCATTCTTTTCCTTTCTACACATACAGTGAGTACTTTTTAAAGTTTACGTTTTATAACTAATTTTGAAAGCTTTCTTACTTGATTAATTTTTTGGTTACGTCTGGTCAAAAAGTTTTTTTTTTTTTTTTTTTTAGGGCTGCCCCTGAGGCATACAGAGGTTCCCAGGCTAGTGGCTGAATCAGAGCTATAGCCACCAGCCTATACTATAGCCACAACAATGCCAGATCTGAGTCACGTCTGTAACCAACACCACAGCTCGTGGCAATGCCAGATCCTTCACCCACTGATCCAGGCCAGGGATCGAACCTTCGTCCTCGCGGATATTAGTCAGATTCATTTCCACTGAGCCACAACAGGAACTCCTGGTCAAGAAGATTTTGTCTTTTATTTCTGTGACTGCTTTTACCAGAAGGTGACCACATGTTTCTTAGATTTGAGAATATGAATTTGTTACTGTGTTTTGTCTTCTTTTTAAACATTTTCTGTGGCAGATTTAAGCATGTTACTGTAGTCAGACTCAAACGATCCATTTCAAGGATGAAGTGGCTCCTGCCTTTCTTATCTGAGATTGGATGTATGCCTAAGATCTAGCAATCACCAGCCCTTGAAGCTTGTTTCCTTTGTATATGATTTTTATTGTGGTTTTGGTTGGTTTGGGTCTATTTGTTACTTTGTTTTTGGCTTTTACCTTTTGCTTTTTTACAGTTGAAGTATTTTATCAAAGCAATATATTGACAGAGTAGAAAAAAAGCACAAATAAGATCACTCCCCATTTTTCACAGTCCTCTTTTTTAGAGGCAATCACTTTTTTCCCTTTGTAGTTGGCCCACATAGTAAATAATGTAATTGTACTATAACTTCTTGATTTATCAGTTTTAGATTTTTTTTTTCTGTCGCTCTGTTCAGATAGATAAGCATTTTGTATGTCTTAATTATTTTACTACAAGTAATTAGCTGTGCCATTTTACATGAGTCCAGCAGTCTTATTCACACTTGAGTATGATTATGAATCATTTGTAAATCTTGTTCAAATTCAGCATTATGTTCCCTATCCTGTGAGAGTTTGACTTTTAGGTCTGGAATTGGGCCCTGGGAGTTCTAAGGAGCTGTTAAGTGATTTCTGATGCAGACCTGCCCTGGAATGCGAGATTAGGTATTTTACCTATCCTGCCATATACTTTTTTATAGAATAAAGAGAGCAGCATAATGTTTTTGGCAATTATGTTGTAAGATGGACTCTGCTATTCACACATAATTCATTATGTAATAGATATAGTTTCTGAAAATGCTTGTAAGTAATATATTATTTTATTATTTAAATATACTGGAGAATGAATCTATTTAAAAATGATAATGTTGAATTGGTTCCTTCATTTTTATAATTTTTACTAGACTTCTTTGTGTTTTCCAGTTCTAAAGACTGTTTTCTACTTATTTTCTCTTACCTTTAAATAAAAGAAAGTCATTCTGATTATAGATCCCTGTCATACTTGAATCAATTCTACTTAGAAGGATACCTAGTAAATTGTGAATTTTCCCATTGTGTTTAGAGAGAACCAAGCATTGGGGGCCCTGCCCTATTCAGGTGCATCCATTATGGATTCTTCTTATCAGATAGTCTGCTCTTACATTGGTAGTGCACATCTGTCCTATATAAGTCTGTCACGATTTTGAGTCCAGCAGCTACAGTTTTAGCAAAACAAAAATTCTAGTTTGGTGCTTGATTGCTTCACAAGAAACATATTTTTCAAATCAGAATAGAAACCTAGAAAATAAGAAGCATCGTGTAAGAATCTTAGTTTTAGGTAACTACTTCTCTAGTAGATAGAACCTTTTCACAGTTTTTGATTTTACCAGTTTATTCTTCTGAAGGTGGATAGTTCAGACTCAATGCCAAAGCAGAAACCAACAGAACAAAGCAAAACAAATTCCCCTCCAAAAAAAAAAAAAAAAAATCGGGGTGTGTTGTTTCTTGTTATAGCTGCAAGCTAAAATTATCTATCTCAACCCAAGATTTTAGCTTTTTGTTTCCTGTTTTATTTATCCTTCTTTAATTTTGCCTTTAATATACAACTTATCCTAGAAATTAACTTAAGAAACATGCTCAAAGGGAGTATGTCAACAAATACTTTCCACTCTCCCTGCCTATAATTAGTAACAAATTATTTTGAGAAAAGTGACCTGTGCCTTCTTTGACTGAACTTTGCTTGATATTAAGTAAGAATATTGTTATGCAGTAACTGGACTCATTAGTTTAGGAACCAAACAGTATTGTTGAAAAATTTAGGGAAGAGATGAAGGTGGAAAATTATTTGCAGGACCAAAATTATATTCTTTGTTCTAGTATTTTAAATACATATACAGACACATGTGTATAGTAATGAAGAAAAAGCAAACACATTTGCTTTTTATAAGTATTTGCAAATAAAGCCAAAGCAGTCATGAAAATAAGTACAATTGGGGGCCATCAAATTTACATAGAATATGTAAATTTCATGAAATCAAATGGAAGAGATGAAGAGATAATCTGAGCTAAACTAGTACATGTGAATCTTTATGTCATTAGTGTGTGTTTAGTATTTTTATGGGTTTTTATTTATATCATTCTTTTTTCCATGTTTTCCCTTTTTTAACGTTAAACACCTACTTAATATGCACAGTGCATATTTGCTTCTGTCTGTTATTGAATTTTCTCCTAATGAGAGTTTGTGCTGTGTCTAAGTAAAAATGGTTGGTTTGATGTGGTTGCCTTTTTAAATCTAATGAATTGTACCCTAACACACATTATTTGCATTTGACATTAGCTGAGACTTTTGTTAACTCAAGAACTTATTTATCGACAGTTTATCCAGAATGTCTAAATTAAAAATCCTATTTATACCATGTCTGATTAAACTTTAAGAAAAACTACTTTTGTATAATGATTTTGTATGCCATTTTTAATCTTATTTCAATCAAAGGTTTAACAAAGAAATTCATTTTACTGTAGATGTCACATTGTTAAACTGTTCAGATTTGTTTGATAGTTACACCTAGTTGGATTTACAGTCCTGTTAACAGTGATTTTTAGATCCCATGGAAGATATTTGAATTGTGATTATTCCTTTATGTCTTGTAGGGAAATTTCATTTATGTTTGCAAAATTAGAGTGCTTATATATTCTTACAAATGTAAGCCATAACCATTATCTTCATTTTTATGATTTAAAATTTGCATTAATAAATCTTAGTGTTGTAGAAATTATTTTACTTATGAGACTGAGTTCTTTATTGGTATATACATCTATACAGTTGTGTAGTAAGGATGCTAAGTAGGTTTATAAGGCATTCAGATTTTATTGATGCAGCACATACCTTTTAAGCCTATTATATGCCATGCTTTGTTCTAGGCATCTTTAATACAGTGGTGGATGAACTTGTGGTGGAAAAATGCCTCTGTTCCCAGGAAGCTTTTGTTCTTACTGCATGTAATTGATAAAATTTTATTCATCCCATATTGAGGGATGTGACATTGTATCGGGGTCAGTGTGTATGCATATTCACTCTGATCTGTTACATTCTGAAGAAAATGTACTTAGGTTTTTTTTTTTTTTTTCCTAATGTTTATTTCTACAAAAAGCGCTCTGCCTAAAGGTGTACGTAGTAGCCATTGGATTTCCTAATGGGTGACTGTGTTCATACGTTTTTAGCCTAGGCCTAAATTCCTATGATGGTTGACTAAGAAGAATATTTTATGGCTTTTTAAAAATTATGTACTCAGTGCTAATGTATTAACCTCTACTTTTTGAGCTCATACTGGTTCTTTAAGATTCAGTTCATAATGTCCTTTATTCCTTGATTATCTTAGAGTTAATGCATTCTCTGTGCCCATCAATGCTTTATATACATCTCATTTTAAACACTGTTTTGATTGGCTTGTAGAAGATGGGTCATGTCTTCCTCATCTTTGTAAGGTTCGCATGTTGTGGATATTCAGTGAATATTGAATTGAACTGAATGAATAGCTTCTTGGGTGCTTAGAATCTTTTTTGAAAAACATATTCATACACAGGTGGCTTAAGTTGTTTGAAACCTAATGCAAATATCTGCTTTTAGTTTGCTGTGTTTCATATTTCTTCGAGGTTTAATGGAAAGCTGTTTGCATTTATGTAATCTTAGAGCTAAGTCTCAGTTATCAGCTTAGGGCTCTCTAATAAATATTATTTGAGACTCATATCTCACAATGCATTTCTCAGTAATCTCTATTTAGCATGAATACTCTGAAATAACTTGGTCTTGTTCCCATTTTACACAGAGAGAAATCTAAGATGTAAAATAATCAAATAATTAAGGCATGTGATGTCTGAAACTATGGAGCTCAGACCCCAGCTCATACCTGCTTTCTTTGTGGAGATCTCCCTTCCCCAGGAGCCATTCCTTGGCCCACTTGTGAAGATTTCAAAACTGCTACTACCCTTGGGAAAAAAAACTACATTGCCAACAAAGAATGTTGTTCATGTGAGAGAAACATCAGTATTTGAAAATTCTTTCTATTACGGTGTGATAAATTGAGAGATACCAAGAGAACCTTTTCACAGGGGTTTGTCTCAAGAAGGAGATTCTGTGAGCTGATGTGAGCTAATAGCTGCAAGAAAGCAAGAAGGGAGGACTCGATGTTTGGAAACTGTGCCAAATCTCCTCAAGGCCACTGTGCTTTTTTTTCTTCTTCCTCAAATATTTTATCTTACTTATCCAGCATTTGAGAGATTTATGACAACACTGTATATTTTTCATGTTGTTTATGTGTCGGTTTTGACTTTAGTAATGTTTCAGACATGGCATGTTTTCCTTGTTGGGGGGTGGGGAGGCAAAGGGAGAAGAACGGTTTAGGCAGTTAAGACAATAGCAGTAGTTAGCAGTAGCTGAATTGCTAGTAGTAGGGCTAGTTGCAAGAGTAGTATTCATGGAATTGCCAAAGTAGTAGTGAATATTCATAAAACTCCCAAAGCTGCAGCTTGAAGAGATGTTGTAAATTAATGGTAACAGTCTTATGTTAAAGATGAAGAACTGAAATCCAAAAATGTTATTGGGCCATGTCTGATTTTTTTTTTTTTCTTTTTCTTTTTAGGCCCGAACCTGTGGCATACGGACATTCCCAGGCTAGGGGCCAAGTCGGAGCTGTAGCTGCCGGCCTACACCAATGTGGGATCCGAGCTACGTCTGTGACCTACACCACAGCTCAAAGCCAATCCTTAACCCACTGAGCAAGGTCAGGGATTGAACCCGTGTCCTCATGGTTATTAGTCGGGTTTGTTACTGCTGAGCTATGACGGGAACTCCTAATTTTAAAAAGAAAGATTATATGCTCTTACTTGTGTGCTGGGAAAATAGCAAGTAAAAATTGTGAACCTACACACTTTCACCTATTAATAACATTTTCTTTACCATATTCTCTATTTTTCATACTGAGAAAAATATTTTTCTCAACCATTTTCTTAAAGGTGGTACCTTTAAACTCTGTGCTATATATATAGCACACATATTTGTTGGATGAAGGAATGAATTTAATTCAAGACATCTTTATGCCAGGCTTTTTGTTCATCTGCTTTACTAATTTTAGAGTTCTTAGTGTACTCTCATTTAGGTTTCTCTCATGAAGTATGATCAAGATCTGTAAACCAGTACAGAATTCTGGATCCATTTTGATCTGAAAGAAGTATATACCCCCCTTTGTCCATTTTTCCCTCTGAACTTTTCAACACTGACATTTAATCCTAAACCATAATATGCTCTTCTTAGATTGTCTTCAAGCCACAGTGCTACCAGCAGAAGTTCTGTCAGATACTCTCAAGGCCATTGGACTCAGTTAAAAGTGGCTCTTTCCTATCAAGATGTATGGGTAATATTGAAGCAAACCCTTCAGTAGCATTAGCTTTTCCTTTGAAATGGCGGTCATGCTGTGAGGTGAACTTTTACTGCTGTTTGAGGTTGTTTTTCTCCATCCTCGTGGATACAACAGCCTTATTATGTTGGTTTGATTTGATTCTCTCGTCCTTGGCACGGGCTAGAACGTCAGGTGACTCACTTGTCTTAGCTCATGGGGCTTCAGGGAAAGCCAAGTAACTGGATGCCATTGCTCTGTTTTTCTGAATATTTTTGCCTTTCTGAGTCTCTCCACATTCTTGTTTTCTTCTAGGATAATCAAACCTTGTTTTCCTTTCTGAAAGCTCTACCTTCATTCACTGTGTTATTGCAGATTAAAGGCTGGTACATTAGAAGGTTATCAGCTAATCAATAAACTTCAGTCATCCTATCTTGTGATAAAAACTGCTTCATTGATCAAAGTGGAAATTTAGGCCCTTAGCTCTTAAATGACATTTTCTGAATGTTTGGATAATGTGTGTAAGGAATGTATAGCCCTATCCTCTAATGTATATTTAGAGGTAGTCGTAGGAGTTTGTGTGTGATGTGCACCTAAGCAGATGCATAAATTAAAATGGTTCTATCTGTATTTTATTTAAAATGTTACATTCTCACTTGTCTTAAAATTTTTGTCAAACTCTAATCATCAATAAACCTCTCTGTCCCTTTCTCTCTAAATATGTAAAATCTTTTTTTGGTTAGGATTGGTATTAAAATGTCTTTTAAGTCCTCAAGGTAAAATTTCAGTACTTGTAAACATAATAAAAAAAAAAAGTACAAGTGCTGTAATTATGAGGTCAGAAGAAATATTCTTGTTTTCACATTAATCATATAGTTAAGTGGATAAATAGTTGAAGAATCTTAAGATTTGGCACCTTTATTTTGGTAAAACTCAGCTTGTTCTTTTGGTTGAGGTCCCACCATTGTTTTTTCTTTCCCTAATGAAAAATAAGTTTAGTCAATAAATAGGCATAATGCCAGACTTTATTCTAGATGCTATAGGGTGAAATTTAAAAACAATATTAGCAATGGTACTTATCTTGATATCTGTTTGGCCGTTTAGAATTCATAGATAATTTTCATACCCACATCTCATTTGTACCGCACAGTGGCCCTGGGAGGCTGGCAGAGCAGATAAAACTCATATTATCTTAGTGTGATTCCCAAAGTCTCCTAGGTCATGAATGGTAGAACCCAGACTCATCTTGTAGCATCTTCTCTTGTACACATCCCAGCAAAATGTGCCAACCTGTCATGCATTGTAATGCTATGACTGTACAATAAAATATGTGTATTTTGCCATATGCACATATACATACATACATTAATATTTGTATAATATAAACTAAAGGAAAAATGAAAACATTAGATTTCTTCTAATTTCTAACCTAATGTACAAAAGAACACATACATTGAAAGCAAAGATGGAGTAGAGAGCTCTTCAATTTCCCTGTTGCGCTATAAAATCTTTGTCCCATACTTTGAATTGTAGAAGTGTGGTTAAGTCCTGTGTATACATAAGCCTTCCGCATCAGGAATCCAAAATGTTTGCTTAACAAAATAATGAAGCTCTTGGAGGAGAATTTTTTTTTTTTTTTTTTTTTTAGGGCTGCACCCAGGGCATGTGGATGTTCCCAGGCTAGGGATTGGATCTGAGCTGTAGCTGCAGGCCTGCACCATAGCCACAGCAGCATGAGATCCAAGCCACATCTGCGAACTACATACACCATAGCTCATGGCAAAGCCGGATCCTTAACCCCCTGAGTGAGGCCAGGGATCAACCAGATTCATTTCCGCTGAACCACCATGGGAACTCCCAGAAGAGAATTTTTAAATTTTGGTTTGGGATTCTCTTTCTCTTTAAGCATTGTATGATTGGGCCAGAAATATTTTCTAATATTATGCTGATATTAAATGAACATTATATTTGGCATTTTGTCTGGTACAACTTTTTATATCGATTCACGCTATTTTATAGTATTAATGCTATAGACATTAAAGCCATATAATATAAACATGAAGGGGTTTTTTTAGGGGGCAGAGTGCAGCATCCTGCCTAAGAGCAAGGTACTGGACCTAGGATGCTTGAGTTCAAATCTGCTCTTTATTAGGTGTGTGACTTTGTTTAGGCAACTTAAGATCATTGTGCCTCAGTTTCCTATTTTTTAAAACCAGGATCATCCTCTAGCGTAACTTGAGTTTTAGGATAACTTGTTTATGTGTGTATAAAATGTGTAAGTAGTAAACAGTGAGTACTAAACTGTACTATGCCATTTTATGTAAGGGACTTGAGCATTAGGGATTTTGGTGTCCAGGGGTGGGGTGAGATCCCAGAACTAAGACCCTGAGGATGCCTAGGGATTACTGTATATGTCTGATGCATAGAAAGCCTTGTATAAGCTTTTATTTTATATATATATATATATATATATACAAATACATATGAAATATACAAAATATATAATTCATATGGTATTTCACAAATGCATTTATTTTGATCAAGTTACTTTCTGTGTTCTTTTTGCTTGTTGGTTTGCCATATTCAGAAGTTATACCTACACCTCCCAACTTAAAGACTTATCTACACATACTGTAAAAATAGTATAAGAATAATTTGACCATTCACTATTGGCCACAGTAAGCAGTTCAGTGCCTATCCACAGTGATACTTTCAGAGAAGATACTCAGAAGTGTTGTTTGCTCAAATCTACTGTCATTTTGACCGAAAGGATTCATAAGCTGGAAATATTCGGTACTTGAAAAGCAGGCCTGGTTATAGGATCAGTTAACATCTTATGTTTAAGATTATGGGTTATGCTTTCTGGTTGATCAAGGACACCCTAATTTGTGGGTCTAGTAGAATTGCCTGCATCTTCAATGTTTTCGTTGATTTTGAAGTTGATGTATTCATTGAAAGGGAAAAAAGTGTTGATTTTTCAATTAAGATGCAACCTTTACAATGCAAAGCAATAATAATTATAGTGTTCACTCAGCCTGAAGAAAAAATTTTACCAGTTAAATAGCAATAATCAAGATGAGAACTATATTAGAAGGGTGCTAATTTTATGATCATCTCTTATTTAAATAATAAAAATTAATCCCCAGGACCCTTGCTATAACACTGCTAGAAATGAAATGATATTCGGCTTCAGCTATGGCCTCTGGAAGCCCATTTAAAAGTAATTGATTACTTATGTTGGGAATGACCTAAAATCATCCTTATGAAATAGGATGAATGAACTAGCCCAGCAGGGGCTGGGCTTCTACCAGACTAGATGTGTTTGACCCAACAATTGGACTCTGCCTGCCAGATTTAAGAAAAGGTGATTCTAGCTGTACCTAAAAAAAAAAAAAAAAAAGGAGAATTACTAACATCAAATGATTGTTGAGTACTAAAGTAAAGATCTTAAAGTAGTTATAACCTCACAAGGCAACATGTTGGTTTTGGGGCCAAATGACTACAAAATAAATGAATGCTACATATACTATGGTTTATTTTTAAAGTAAGAGATTAATGTAAATTGGAATAGTCAAGAATGGCTTCATGAAGAAAATGAAACATGACCTGGAATTAGAAACCCAGACTTTTGGAATGAGATGACCTATGAATTGGAGTGGACCTGGAGATTATCTGCCTTTCACGGGCAGTCAGAGCAAATGCTTACTCAGTGCTCTCTGTGTGCAGGGTGCTCTTCTAAGCACTTGATGTGTGTCTTCATGCATCAGCCAATTTTCGCAGTAACCTTATGGAGTGGGGACTATTCTCTCTCTCTCTTTTTTTAAGCTGGGAAAATTGAGGGACAGAACAGTTAAGTGGATTTTTTCTGATCTTAAAGCGACCAAGTTGCAGATCTGACTCTACAATGCACATTCATAACCGCTATCCTGCATTGTTCCAGATAGAGCTGTGTGACAAAACTAAGATGGTCAGGGCAAAACAATTTGTCCAAAGTGACAAATAGTTAGTGCCCAAATGGTTAGTTTCAGAATTAGAACTTAATCCTCCTTAGTACCTAATTTTCAATATATCCGTGCTTCCAATACCTTCAATTGTCTCTTCATGGTTTGTGGCAGGTACCCAGTCATGTTGGGAGGGGCTGATAGGTGAGATGAAGGCCAGGTATCCGTTTCTGTGAAGTAGGCATGAGCATTTTCTCTCCCTCAGAGAGAAAGGCAGCAAGTATTTGGAGGTTAGATGTGTATCAGTTAGTGACAGAAAGAATGTTTGATGTGTCAAAGTCACGTCCAATTTTGTGAGTCAGCAAAAGTCAATCAGATCCAATTGGGATTTATTCCTAAGAACAAACAGGCCAGCCTGGAAATTTCTAAGCATGAAATTGATGTCAGGTTATTGAGGAAGAGAAAGTGGAGAGAAAAAACCAAAGGGGCATAATGTATAACCTGTATGTTTCAGCATATAGGTGGGCTGTAGTTAACCATATTTAAAACGAATACATGCTAAATAAGGCACCTATATCAGAAATGTTATTATTATGTCAGTGGAATCTAATGTGGTAAAAAAAAAAATGAAATGTGCAGTAGCTAAGAATTGATATATGTATGCATTGGAAGGGAAGAGGGTAATGATGTTTTTTCTGACTTAATATTTATCCCTGTGCACACCCGTAATTTACAAAGCTCCTCTTAACTTCAAAGAGGCGAGGTGAAGAATGCAAACCAGGCTTGTTATGTTTGTGATCAGACACTTGTTTTGCAGGTGGTATCCATGTGTTGTTTCTCCAAAGCTCATCTTTTCCGTTCGCATACATGGAAGAAGAGCTGACGAGTACTCTTTCATCTTCATCTTTTTCTAGTTTCTTGGAACTATCAAGTACAAAGGAGGGCTGTATAAATCTTCTTTGTGTGTTTAAGTGCTAATATAAGCTGCTGAATGTGTCAGCTGGCTGCAGCATTTGACACACCTCATAGTCACTTTACACCTGCAGTTAGAGCAGATGCACTTGGCAGAGCTCTGTGTTCTAAAGAATGAGATTATAGTTTCACAATACAACATAAAAAGGAAATAAAGAAAAGAAATCCATTCTACTCGTGAGTTTCCTACATTGTGCTATGTTGGTAAACCATTAAAGGGCTTGAAAGAACACTGTTGTCATTGTCTATCATCTGCTTTGATCACTAAGTTGTAGGAAAATGATTATTCCTGTATAACTTGTCATCTATCACAGGCATGGTAATATCCATTCATTCACGTGGGTATGCTCTTAACATCTAAGCATCTCAAAAGGCTAAATTTTAAATAGGTGCTTTAGGTTGACATAACAGTAAATATAGTTTTGGAAGTTTAAAAGAAAGCGGTTAAATGTTAGGATATGTTGGCTATACCTCATTTAAACAGGATACCGTACATCTTTAATTTTTAAAGACTACAGGGATTAGTAATTAATGTTTAAGTGAAATTTATTTAAAAATTTAATCCAGTGAAGAATTTATTTCCCAGTTAGTGCATCTTTATGTTATGAATAATCTAACAACTTGCATTGTACAAGGATTAGTATGATTTAGTATGTATTTAGATTTTACCACAAAATCCTTTGCCCAAAATAAAAATGAAGAGATTTGTCATATCCAAGTAGTGCCTGCGTGCTGTGATTTTTTTCAATTTCCAGTCACACCTGTACAATACTGCTACCTAGTTATGCTCCACATTTTATCTTGATTGTAATCTAATTTCCTTTTATTTATAGTTAGTCGAAGTAAAAAAAAAATATCCATTGGAATATTGCCATGACACTAATACTCTGGAGCACAGTTTAGTAACTGGTGAGATGTCTTGGTTCCTATCAGATAGAGTTGGTTCTTGAAGGATCAGAATGATCTTAGTGCACGGTCTTTCCCCTGTAATGGAGCCTCAAGGATGCACTTGTGGGATCCTGCAATAGGGAGGCTCTAACGTAGAAAAAAAGGAAAGAGGCATCCTTTGAACTAGCAGCTGGGAAGTTATGTCAACAACTCTAGGAAGTGTAAGAAAATTTAGGGATAATTTTCTACACACTTAAGAAGCCCTTCTGGAATACTGTAAATAGGGTGAGAATTAAGAAAATTTCTTAGGTTGTAAGTGTATATAATTAATGAATAGTTGCATGGTACTTGATTATATATTTTTAGCTCTTCTTACAATTTTATGCCCCTAGATCATATCAACTCTGTTATATATATTTGTGACTTTATATAAATGTCTTAATATAAATTGGGCTGCAGGGTATAGACATCAGATTAAACAAATTACATATTTGTGATTAAAGCGCTTCTCAATAACTGCGTTGTGAAGACTGTGGAAGTGGACAAGTATAATCTCTTATATGTGATACTGTAAACTACCTTGATTTATTTGTGATTCATAACTCCCAGCTATTATGCCAATTAAAAATTAGAGCTGTGTTCCTGTAGAAAAGCAACTTTAATCGAACATATAACGCATTTTTAAAAACCTTATATTCAAAGGAAGCAATCTATTAAAAATAAGTCTGTTAAGAAATCATGGAAGTCACTTACAGAATGCTAGTATAATTCTAAAACTCTTCATTCCATTTTCTTGAGATTACATTCTTTGGCTATAGAAAATGTGATGTGTGTATATACAGTGATCATTTACATTTACTTCCTGCAACCTGCCAAGTAAAATCAGCCCCTTATGTACCGTATCTTATGTGGTATCTCCGGACTATTTATTTTATGGCCATGGTTAAGCCTATCCAAGGCTCTCCAGGTTGGTTTTCTTTATCATCCTTTGGCTTGTTTGCTTCTTGGGTTTTTTTTATTTTTTTGCGAAGGCGGGATCTGTGTCAGTAGAGACATTTTATAGTTCATTATTCTGATCTCACTGTTGTGCTATAGATTTTTTTAAACTAATATTTATTGTTAAAAAATGACAAGGGCTTAATTGGCATCTGGAGGTGCTTGCTGATGGTATTGCCACAGTTTAGGAAGCAAACCTTGCTACTTATTTATGAGCTTATTTTCATAGAAAACCTTATAACACTATTATCTGCTGTAGGAAATATAATGTGCACTTTTCTAAATGTTTCTACATTATAGTGAAATATTTTTCTTCAAGCAGTCTATTTTGGGGTTAAAAATGTGGCTCTCCAATCAGAGTATTTACTTTTATATTTCATGCATCTCCCTTTTCTTAGGGAGGATTTTTAATCTGGTATAGTTAAATGAACATTGTTCAAGGTGGGCGGAATAGTTTGGTAAAAACTTTTCTGTAAGAATGGCTAATTTCTCATGGAAACTGTTCTTGTATACAATGAGTTATTGCAGGGCATATTTAAAGAAAATGCCCAAATTTATTTTGGGGAAGAAATTACAAAAATGTTGCCAAATTAGCAGTTGAAGTTAAATGTGTTTGCAGGATTTACCCTCGTTAGTATTAACAACTGTAACAATAGACGCCGCCAGGTGACAGATAATTTCTTTTTAAGAAGGTGTTTATTGTCAGGAATATTGCAAAGTTTCCTTTGTGATCGCTCTATCTTTGTTATTTTAGCAGCCTGTAAAGTTTTATTGGCATTTAGTGAAAGGAACTTTTTTTTGGCTATAGCTAGCTGGCTCTTTTAGGGGGCAAACTTTTCCAGCTCTGGTGGTCCGAACATATTTCTACTTTTGATTGACTACTGATGGGGTCTTTTTGAACAAGGAGCCAAGTGGCTAATAATGTCTGAATTGTTCTCAACCATGTCTTCAGGCGAGTGCCATCAGGATATGCAGGTATACTTCAGTCATTTGAGTGTTGCTTCCTACTTATCCAGTGTGTCATTTTGATACTGAAGTGGTCAGTTTAAGACCATGCAGATTACAGGTTCTTTTCACATACAACCGGGAGGAAAGATATGTTGAAATTATGAACTGAAAATGAGGATTCACTAACTTGAAAGAAAATAGATCTTTCAATAGTACACATTCACTAAATCAAAGCAGAAAGATTCTTTTCAGTAGGAGAATATTGAAACAAGGAAAGAACAAATATTTGAAGAAGTAGAGCAATAGTAGAATTTTGTTAGACTTGTAAATATGATATATAGGTTTGAAATTTCAGTTGTCTTGATGGTGGTTTTTACTTTGTAGTCCATGTACCATTTCTCTTACCTATGGGCTTATTTAAAGACTTTCTCCAGTTCATGCATGTGATATGAATTCTAAATTTGGAATTATACTGCTGTAGTTCTAAAGACCACAGAAATTAATTCATTTAAGCAAGTACTTGCATCACTAATTACTTACTACCTTGCTTTGAAAATAATACTGGAGGAAAGTATTATGCTTTATTTCATAAAATGTTACTTATTGACTACCTGCTCTTAGTGAGTAAAACTTAGAAATCATAGAAAACTAGTAGTCTATTTAATAATTATTATTCCAAAGCGATGACAGGCATATTAGTAATTGGCAGTCTTCTTTATCTTAATTTTGTTTTTCTATGTTACTATAGTCTATAGTGTAATAAATATAAAATTTTAGATTGGAGCTTCTGTGTTTGTGATTTAATAAAAAGGGAAAATTAAAGATCACATTTATCACTTTCTCCTTCTAAGTAAAATATCCTTAGATGCTACCATCTGTCTTGATTCTTTTCCATTGCCTATTTGCTTCCCCCCCCATCAGTAGGTCTGGATTTCTTTTATTTTTGTTTGTTTGTAATTTTTTAAAAATTACAGTATAGGAATTCCTGTTGTGGTTCAGCAGGTATCTGCTACTATCCACAAGGATGCGGGTTTGATCCCTGGCCTCTAAGTGGGTTAAGGATCCAGCATTGCTGCAAGCTTCAGTGTAGGTTGCAGATGCAGCTCAGATCTGGCATTGCTGTGGCTGTAGTATAGGCCAGCATCTGCAGCTCTGATTTGGCCCCTAGTCTGGGAATTTCCATATGCTGCAGATGCAGCCCTAAAAGGGAAAATTAATAAATTATATTACAGTATATTTGATTTACAATGTGCCAATTTCTGCTGTATAGAAAAGTGACCCAGTCATACATCTATATACATGCTTTTTCTCATATTATCTTCCAGCATGTTCTATCGCAAGAGATTGGATATAGTTCCTTGTGCTGTACAGTAGGACTTAATTGCTTATCCATTCCAAATGTAATAGTTTTCATCCTATCAGTGGATTTCAAAGAACACATTTACCCCCTTTTTTCCTGAACTATTTATTAGAGATATTTTCAGAGAGTCTGCAGAGGATGGCGCTCTGGGGTTTGTTCTGCAGAGCTGGAGGAGGCAGAGTGCGCAGGATAGAAGAAGCCTACTTTTTACATGTCCTTCGTGGTCACACAGGAGTGAGGACAGAGCACCTTTGGCGTCCGGGTATTCTGCAGGGCCCATCTGTCATAGCTTTCCTTAGAACTTCTTCATGCTAGACTGAGAAACACCAGGTAGTGTTGGGATTTTCCAGTTCAGCTAGGACTAAGAATAGATACTGGTCAGTCTTTTCCAAAATGGGGTTGTCCATTATTTGAAAGAACTACAGAATTATAAGGTAGAGAAGTAACACTTATTTTTAACTTTATAGGGCTTGACAAATATTGTATTAAAGCACAGTGGAACAATTTCTGCAGAAAAGGTGTTTTTGTTTTCCATATTTATAAAGGTCATAATTAGGTAATTTATGAAGAAGAGCAGTTTTTGACGGGTGTTTGGTTTGGGTGGGCATCTTGTTTCAGAACTTCATTTCAGTTTATTAGATCTGTTTCTCAAATAGCTGCAGCTTGTTCAGGTTTGATTTCTGCCAATTGGATATGAAGTACTCTATGTTTGGGCTCACTGTACAAAATTTGTTTCCAAAAAAATAGTGTCGTGCTGCTTTCCATCTACTGGACCAGTAGGGGTATGAAGATCTGATTTGAAGCCAGTGCAAAATGCAAAACTGATTAGATTTGGATTGTTCCTGCATTAGGCCTTCCTCTCCCTGTTCTTACCCTTTTCCAGATGGAAGAGCTGGTTTCCTCCCAGGGCACTTTCTCCTGGCAATTAGACTGTGAAGAAGAGGATCATTTAGCACCACTACTGCTTAAGTACTATTATAGTAGGATTAGGCTTTAAAATTTAGAGGAATGAATCAACACAGTTTGTATGTAGTTTCTTTATTTTTCAATTAATGGTGGTTGTGATGCTTTTAAATTAGAAATATCAGTTTTTGTCTTTTGATTCTGCTTTTGCTTTTATCAGTATGATAACATTACCTTCCAACATTAGCTGGAAAGTTGGTGGTCCATGAATGCCTTTTAAAGCATCATTTTAAACTGTTAACCGTGTGTACACCTTTCTAATGTGCATTATGTACCCTTCCTTCTTGAATATAGTGAATTACACCCAATTTTGCTTTTTTGTGGTGATTAAGGCTCATTATCAATTTCAGTGACCACCATTTGCTAAAATGCAGTTAATGCCCTCAGTTATTGAGGTACTTAGAGCTGTGTGGTCTCAGAATCGTATGCCCTCTGAATTCTTGTATCAGATCTTTATATTTTTCTTTGACATGAGTAAGCGGGTACTTACACCTAGAGTTATATTTTAGAACTATAAGGAAAGATTGCTTAGTTTGTTGCTTTCATTTTGTAGATGAGGAACAGAAGCCCAGAGAGGTTGCATAGTATGCCTGGGGTCACACAGCTAGTTTGCAGTGTAGTAGGAACTAGATTCAGATTACTTGACTCCTCATGAAGTGTTCTTTCTAACCAACCATGCTGTTTGCTTTATCCTTCTGTCAGGATGCCTTCCTTACAGATTCTTCTCCATGTGTACATTTTTTTTTGCTCTTAGTAAGTAGTTCTCTTGCCATAAAGTGAAATTGGAAACAAGATGAAATAGAAAAAGTAGTGCAGTGACAGTCTGACGGCTGAAATCCTGCTCCTAGTCATTTTATTTCCTTTAGTTTCAGTTTATCTTCTGTGAACGGAAGTGATTGTGATTATAATGGTTATAACTAACATTCCTGAGTACTTACCATGTCCCAGGTACTACTCTAAGGTCTCATTTGTGTTACCTCATTTAATTCTCACACAAACCCCATGAGAAAGGTCTGTGATAGCCTCATATTACATACGGAGAAACTGAATCTTTTAGCGGTTTCCTGGTTGACCAGAAGTCCTTTTGCTTGTAAGTAGCAAAGCAAAGATTCTATTCTATGCTCTTAACCACTGCTCTTACGTTTCTGGATGGTCTGCATGTTCTCTTTTAGCTGTAATGCCTAAATATTCTGGATTTGAATAATAGCACCACCAATAGCTAATATTATGCATAGTGTTTCATTTAATCCTATCAGCAACTTCATGAGGCAGGTGCTCTTATCATGCCCATTTTATAGAAAAGCAAACTGAATCACAGAGGTTTGCCCAGACTTATGGCTAGTAAGTGGTGGTGGCAAAATTTAAAATCAGGCAAATTTGAAGTACCTTTTCCACTATGCCTTATTGCCTGAGAATGAGTACTTGAGTATCGAAGCCACAGTGTGATGTGAGTTTTGTAGTACTTATTTGCTGATTTGAGGTGATTGTGTGTGTGTGTGTGTGTGTGCATGTGTATGTCTGTGTGGTGGAAAAACACTCACTAATGATTTCTTAGCTATGTGTTCCATAAGGTGTAGAAAACTCTCATGCCAAGCATAGACACAAGCTCAGTGAATTTAGTGCAGAAGATAATGGTGTGTAGAGTGGTAGTGATGGTGGGGACTATGGCAAATAGGAAAACACAAGTTGTGGCCAGAGGAGACTGCTGATAATGGGCTCAGCCAATTGCTGGACAGTGGATTCATTGTTGTTGGGTATTGTGTTTTTTCTAGAGAAGCCAGAATTTTGGATTTTTTTTTTTTTTTTTGTCTTTTTGCTATTTCGTGGGCCGCTCTCGCGGCATATGGAGGTTCCCAGGCTAGGGGTCGAATCGGAGCTACAGCTGCCAGCCTATGCCAGAGCCACAGCAACGCAGGATCCGAGCCGCGTCTGCGACCTACACCACAGCTCACGACAATGCCGGATTCTTAACCCACTGAGCAAGGGCAGGGATCGAACTCGAAACCTCATGGTTCCTAGCTGGATTCGTTAACCACTGAGCCACAGCGGGAACTCCAGAATTTTGGATTTTTAAACCAGAGAAAGATTTCAAATGTGATTTTGTGATCACAGCTAACTGCAATTATTTGAAACCACTATGTGAATCAGACAAACACTGGCAACCTCTGGTTTTAGATTATCAATACTGGTAGGTAAGTGACCCTCAGATAAGTGAGAGTTGCTTACATCTCAGTGTCACCACTGTTTTTTGAAGAGAGAAAGGGTCCAAATCCAGAGTACTTGTCTATTCTTTCCTGCCTGTTAAGATGGCATAATGGTACTCTGCAATGTAGGGAAAGTTTAATTATTAAGTGTATTTTTAAGAGATAACTATCTTGTGAGGCTATGGAACATTGTCAGAAGGCTGTACTCTGTAGACTGTGAGGATTCCTGGCTTCTGATTTCAGCCTTGTCCCCAGCACCAGTTTCCAAGTCTGTAGACACCTACACCCAATTCTGTATGGGATGTGAGGTGCAGCATAACCTCTGGGACTTATTCGAACTACATCCTCTTTGTTCAGGTACATACACCCAAGATAGGACCATTTAAGGAATCTCTGCTGTGGAGTGTACAGTCACTGTTACGGATAGGAGTTTGGTAATAGGGAAGAAAAGTTTGCTATCCCCTTCAGAGAAATGCATGGTTTCTCTGAGACTCTGTTCCATTTTCCAAATTGCCCAAGAAGTTCCTTGAAGGTGCCGAGTATTTACTTCCCGGAGTAAAGTAGGGGCAGGGTGAGAACTGTTTGCCTTCCTCTGATTAAAGTAGATTTTGTTAGTTATCTTTTCACCCATACAGCATCCACTTATGATTCCTTTAGCACAAAGGTTTCTAAGAACAAACACCAGCTCAGTCCTTAAAATTTAATCATATGTAATGTCTTCAATTCAAACATTCTGAGATTGATAACAAGGAGTGAGATTCCTCCTTACTTTACCTTTGTTATTGTTATGGAACAGCATCTTCCGTGTTGCCACATAATATCAAAGGACCAGCTAGGTATGGGATCTATCCCCATGGATAATATCCCTTTAAAAAAATATTCTATCATTTTTTTTTTATAACTGCTCTACTTAAAGAATATTATTTAAGAAAAAAATACATACCAACTTGCTGTGCTATGGTCTAAACTTTGGTCTCGGAAATGTTATAGGTGAATATATTTCCAGATGCTGCATCTAATGGAAAATCATGAAAACTGGAATCAGGGTCTCTGTCCTTAAATGTGTTTCAGTTTGCATTTTGATAGCAGTTTAGAAATGTTATCACTTGTTTTGTCACAGACATAATTCACATCTTTCTTCGGGCACTGTAAACAAGAGAAATGGTTTAATGGCCCCATAAAGGCACTCTGCTGATAGCTGAGATTAGGCCCTTTAGTAATGGATGTCGGTGTGTGTATGTGTGAGTGGTGTGTGTACACAATGGGGGTGGGGAGGGCTTGGAAGAGATAAATGTACTGGAAAAGAATCTTTGAGAGGCTCAGATGTAGCAGAAGTGCCTGCCGATTTTCTGTATGTCTTGGAAGATGGATTTGTGGAGCCTGTGACACTATTGTCTTTCATTGTTTACAAGCCTTCCCCTTTGCTTCTGGAATTTAACCGAATTCTAATTAAGGTCATTGCCACCCATTTATCACCTGAAATTGAAGCGATATTAACTTCAAGTGAGTGCTTTTCATCTAGTGAGTGTATTCCCAACTATATATATTTATATAAAAGACTGCATGCATTTTTCATGCCATACTTGTATCTGGTCTTAAATAATCTAATTTATGTATACCATTTACTTTTCCCCCTTTTTACAGAGAATTTTTTTTGAACCTGCTGCTCAAGCCAAGTGAAAAATTTTTCCAAGCACTTTAGTGTCCACAGAATGATTTGTTTTGACTTTCTCAGTTATATTTTGTAGACAAGTGTAAAAAATTCTCCACATTATATATAACCATGGTCTAAGTAAATGCCTTGAAATTCCTCAAAGCACGTAAATTTCTAGTGTTTTAGAGCCTTGGTATCATGTCATTTTTTTTCATCATCTTGTTTGTGTATATCCCTAAAAATTGGCTGCACAAGACTGTGCATTTGATTTTGAGAGTCAGGGTAAACACAGTGTTAATACTGCAAGATTAAATGTCCTTTGTTAACTAATTTAGCCTTACTTATCACTAGCAGGTGTCACTGTGCTGTTGATTCATGTTTTAAAATATTTTCTTTCTACTCTTTCATTAGGACCATAATTTAGACTAGGAATCAGCAAACTTTTTTTTTTTTTCTATAAAATATCAGATTGTGAATATTTCAGGCTCTGAGGGTCATAGGGTTTCTGTCACATATACCCCGCTGTAACTCAAGGTAGTCCTAGGCTACCTAAATGAATGGGTAGGGCAGTGTTCCAATAAAACTATATTTACCAAAACAGGTGGGTAGCTGGATTTGGCCCATGGGCTGCAATTTGCCAACCCCTGTTCTAGAACATCACAGCAGGCTCTTCTAAAACAGATGTTCATAGCAGGCCAGAAGTCTCAACATCACAATCAGGAGACTCCCATCCAGGCTCTGTATTTCCAGCTACTGTTGATTCAGAAATTATAGATGTGATTCAAAGACATAGTTTTATTTAGGGGAGAAGTAGTTAAAAATGTGATGTGCTTCTCTTCCTAGGGTAATTGTTTTGCATTCACAGAAATTGCGACTCTTTCACTCTTATGATAAGAGTTGGGAGGAAAGCTGAGTGAAAGGTCAGAGCCAAGACCACTTATCACTGTATTTATAATCACCGTCCACATGGAGAAGGGGACCCATCACTTGTGACATTTTGGTTATCAGAATCAGAGCAAGCTTTAGATGTTGGAGAGCAACATTTTTCCTTCAGTGGAATATAAGTGGTGTGAATTTTTAAATGCCTTTGGTCACAGCAGTAAATTGAAAGAAGGCAGAATGCCTTTAAGTAAGCATGAATGCTCTGAGAAGTGTTTTCATTTAGCTACAAGGGCCAAGAGTTATTATTATAAGTCATGTATCCAGAAATATGCATGCATTGCATTCACATGAATTAATCAAACTTAGAGAAGACTTAGAACTTTTCTTAAAAAATAAAAAACTAAATAAAGCTCTAATTGGACTTCTTTGAGCTCTTGATAGTAGGGCTGTGTCTTTTTCTCCTGCTTCTTCTTAGCTTCATATTCCCTGGCCCTCAGCACCTGGTGTAATGTCTGGGCCATAGTGAATGAATGAATTAATGAAGGAATGAATGGATAAAGAAACATCTGATATGATGTTACAGTAGTGCAGAGGCATGAAGGAAATCATCAGAGTTCTTACTCAAAGTAAATCTGAATTACATTCTCAAAGGTTCAAAAGGTGCTGTCAAAAGCCCAGGCTTTAATTCCTCGCCTGTTATAAGTTAGTCCTAGATCTTTAGTTAGACATAAAGCTTAGCTTTTTTATGCCTTTTTAAAATTTTTTACAAATTCGGAATGCTAATGTCCTTGTCTTGATGATGAGAATCAAGAGTTTGGTGGAGATTCTTTGAAGACTTTATAATATGTCAATCTGAGAGGTTTTGAAAAAGCATTATAGCTAGTGTTTTCTATCACTATACCAAAGTCAAACAGTTCAATATGTTGACACCTACAATTAAGCATGTTATCTTTCTTAAATTCACATTGTCATATTCACTACAGAAATATAAACAGAAACTCAGTTCAGATGTTTTATTGTTTATTCCATGGACTAACATGAACCAGTTATAACATGGTCTGTTTTCAATTTAATGGTACCAAAAAATACTCAAGTGTCATGATTGTTTAGGAAATTATTCTCCTATGAGCAATGTTTCAGATTCGTTATTTCCACCTATTTTTTAGGTGTTCAGATATGACTTATATATCTACTTTGCACCAAAGACGTGGTTGTATACCAGCATTGTTGCACTTGTAAAGTCGAGGGCACTTCTGTGTTCCAGGAGAATGAGAGCAAGATTGTGCTTTCATTCCAAAATGTAGACAGAAAAAAGTGAAGTAAGATGATGCCGCATAGTTTATAGTTCTAAAATGAAAACAGTCACTAATCTAACAAATACTTTATGATGAATACCATAACCCCAAGTAAACTTTGTTAATTAAGAAGTGGTTAAGTTTATTTTGGAAGAGCATTTTTTTTTAAAGTCCTGGTATTTTGGAACTCTGAAATTTAACCATTAGAAGAACTCAGTCATCATTAAGTCAGCCTTAAGATGTGGTTTTTCAAGGTCAAGCTTCCATCAAAGAAAACATGCAAGATGCAACTCTTGAGAGTTATTTTGGCTTCTTCTCTGAAAGATCTGATGGTCCAGAGGAGTTGTGGGTCATAAAAGTTTGCATGGAAACGTGTTTGAGGAAGAAGGCAGATTTCATAGATAAACTATCTGAACTGTCTAAAGTCAGGGATAAGTGTATAAATAATATCATTGGGAACCAATACTTCTTTGTAAATGAAATGAAGGAGTTAGCACACTTGATTTGATACACTTGAAGAAGGAAAGCTTTACTTTAATTAAAACTACAAACAATGCTGATGCCCGTAGCTCTCTGTTCCAAAACCAGCCAGGACAGTACAGTAAGCAAAATGAAATGTACCTAGCAGCCTCGGCAGCATGCTGGAGCCGTGTTCAGCGAAAGTAATTTAATTAGTGTTGATCATGACTCCAGATGATGGTGATTTGATAAGGAATAATTTAGTACTTAACAGCCTTTTACATGCACCAACTCCATGTGGGAAGGTAAAGCAAATTGCACAAAATGAATGTGCTGCTTTCACTTGTGCCTCTGCCAATGAGCTGGAAAACTGCCTGTTCACAGACGCTCAGGCTCTCAGCCCTATGATGAAATACCCAACACGGTCTCAGCTCAGCCCTCTCTGGAGGGAGCCTCTATACTACCCTTTCTGAAGAATAAATAAGAGAAGTCATTCTTGTGATCTCAAATCTTCAGGAAGCAGCAAAGTGAAAAATGAGGAAAATAAGTAACACGTGGTTCTTGGGCAAAATGTTGAAAATCTTAGGCTGGCTTATTTTTTTCTTCAACACAGCAATTAAAAAAAAAAGGAGGAGTTCCCGTCGTGGCGCAGTGGTTAACGAATCCGACTAGGAACCATGAGGTTGCGGGTTCGGTCCCTGCCCTTGCTCAGTGGGTTAACGATCCGGCGTTGCCGTAAGCTGTGGTGTAGATTGCAGACGCGGCTCGGATCCCGCGTTGCTGTGGCTCTGTCGTAGGCCGGTGGCTACAGCTCCGATTCGACCCCTAGCCTGGGAACCTCCATATGCCGCGGGAGCGGCCCAAGAAATAGCAACAATAACAACAACAACCACCAAAAAGACAAAAGACAAAAAAAAAAAAAAAAAAAAAAAAAAAAAAAAAAAAAAAAAAAAGGAGATCCTAGCATTTGGCTTATGATGAGAAAAAAAGTCAGGATTCCAAGAGCCCCACAGTGATTAAGAGGCCCACACACGTTGAAAATGAGACAGTAGGGGAGCCCTAAACTTCTTGGAGAACCTGTGAGAATCCTCCAGTATGGGCATCTAACAAAATGGAAGATGCTGTTAGTTTTTGTTGTTGTTGTTGTTGGTTTTTTTTTTTTTTTTTTTTTAGTATTTTCAAGTACTGGATCTATTTCAGTGCAGCACACACCAGATCCAGGCCAAGCATCATAGTGAATTTGAAATTTGCCCTGTTAGAGAATCACCTAGAAAACTGCATTAAGATACAGAATCCTGATCTAATTGTATAAGACACAGAATCCTTATCTACATCCCAGCCTTAGTAATGGGAGTTTCTGTGAGTGGTATAGTGGTTTGCTAGGGGCACCATACAAAGTACCACCTACTAGGTGGCTTAAGAAATGGAAATTCACTGTCTCACAGTTCTGGGGGCTAGAAGTCTGAGATGAAAGGGTTGGCAGGGTTCTGAAGGCTGTGTGAGAGAATCTTCTGTGTTTCTCTCCTCACTTCTCCTTGGTTTGCTGGCAATTATTGCCAATCCTTGGCTTCTCTAAGCATCACTCTAATCTCTGCCTTCATATTCATGTGACAGTCTTGCTGTGTGAGTGTCTTTGGGTCCCAAATCCCACCTTTTACAAGGACACCAGGAATACTGAGTTAAAAGCCACTCTAATCCCTGTGGTAACTAATTTTCCAGTTAAGGTCACATTTTGAGGTAATAGGGTTAGGACTTCAACCTATAATATGTGGAATTTGAGAAACTTTTTTTTCTCCCCAAAATTCCCCTGGGTATTTTGATGATTGGTCGAATTTGGGGGTCCTCTGTGTAGGGATCAGTGTGCCTCTGATAGCACTTTGGGAATCCTTACGTTCTTTGTTCTCAAGTTACTTGAGAAAGCTTGTGGGGCCAATCTGAAAGCACCAGATAGAGCTCCAGGAAGGGTATCTTCAAGGATGGGTCATGCTTTTTGCTTCCAGGTTGATATTGGACATTTTGATAAGAGGTTATTGTCATTGCTAGCAACCATTCCGATGGTGCCCCATGCTTGTTATTCCTCCCCTGACCCATCTGGAATTATTTATCCTATGAAGTTGAAGCACATTGCCAGATGTCTCTGCTGGAACAGGAGGCCAGACATTTTCAAACACTTTAATTTGTACAGCAGAACTAGATGCTCCTCATATTTTTACACCTTTTTGTGGAGATATCCATTCATTATAATGCAGATATCTTAAGTGCATAACTTGAGGAATTTTGCGTATGTATATAATCATATAACCACCACCCAGAGCCAGGTGTAAAACACTTACAACACTGTGGTAGATTACTGATGCCCTTTCTCAGTCATTAACACTCTCATCCACAAACAGAAGGTGATTCTCAGGATTGACTAGTTTGGTCTGTTCTTGAAATTCATATGCCATATACTCTTTTGTGTTTGTCTTCTTTTATTCAACTTCTGTGATACCATCTATGTTTCTGCATGTATTATAAATTTATTCCTTGTTATTACTGTAGGGTATGCCATTGTATGACTAAGCTACAACTTATACATTTTTCCGCTAATGAACTTTTCCAGTTTTTTGATATTATGATTAAAGCTGTTATTAATATTCTTTTTTTTCCTGTCTTTTTAGGGCTGCACCTGTGTCATATGGAAGTGCCCAGGCTAGGGGTCCAATTGGAGCTGTAGCTGCCAGCCTATGCCACAGCAACTTGAGATCTGAGCCACATCTGCGACCTACACCACATCTCATAGCAATGCTGGATCCTTAACCCGCTGAGCGAGGTCAGGGATCGAACCCTCGTCTTCATGGATGCTAGTCAGGCTTGTTACTGCTGATCCACAATGGGAACTCCCAGAGCATTCTTATACATGGCCTTTGATGAACGTATTTAGTCCTGTCTCTTTGATAACTACCTAAGAGTGTAGATACTGGATGATAGGGGAAATTTATATTGTGCCTTAGTAAATGTTGCCAAAAAGTTTTCCAAATTGTTTTTCTTTTTTATCAGTTTGTACTATTGGCAGCGTATATAAAAATTGTTGTTGCTTTAGGTCCTCTTCAGATCTTAGTAATGTAGTCTTTTGCAGTCTAGCCATTCTAGTGGATGTATAGTAACAGTCTCAAGTGGTTTTATTTGCAATTTCCTGATGAGTAAAGATCTTGAGTCCCTTTTCCTAACCTGCTTTGTTGTTCATTTGTTTGCTTTACCATTTGAAGATCTTCTTTTATGAATTGCTTGTTTAAGTATTTTGTGCATTTTTAATTTGGTCACTTGTTTTGTCATTAACTTGTAGCAATTCTTACTATGTTGAATACAATTTCTTTGTAAGATCTTTCTACAGCCAATATCTTCTTAGTGTCTATATATAGCTTTCTTTGCATTCTTTCAGTAGTGTCTTGATGAAGAAAAGTTCTTAATAATTAATTAGATTATTTTAATTCTATAGTTAATGCCTTTTGCATCCTGTTTACTAATCTTTCCTGACCTCATGGTCTCAAAGACTTCTAAAATATAGTAATTCTGAATATAGTAGTCTCTGATATGTCTGATATTTTGATAAATATAATAAACTTTGCATCATACTGCCAATTTATTAGCTTTTGAGGTCCTAATAAATTTTTATTCATGTAAATTACATCTGATCTTTCAGGGATAATGATTTGCTATTTGGTTGAATGGCAAACTGAGTTCCTTTTGTGTTGCTACTGCTTTTTCTTAGGAAAATATAAAATCCAGTACTTAAAGTGCTAAATATATATACACATTATATTGTGTTTGTTCATGTAGGTAATAGTTGAAAACTGTTAAGAAAGCAACACATGCATGGTTAGTGTATTATAAGATTGCATCACATAATATTTTTTACTATAATATTTTTTTTACTATAATATACATATAATATAATATAATATAATATTACATAATATTTTTTACACACAGAGGGAGAGAATTTTCTTAACAGAATATTACTTTAAATCGTTTGTGGGTTTTTCTCACATTTTAAAAATGCTTCAGAATAATGCCATTTGCATGGATGGACCTAGAGATTATCATAATAAGTGAAGTAAGGCAGAAAAAGACAAAAAAATATGATATCAGCTATACATGAAATCTAACAAAAAAATGAAATGAAAGAGCCTGTTTATAAAACAGAAATAAACTAACATAATTAAAATCAAACTTATGGTTATCCTAGGGGAAACTGTGGGGAATGGAGAGGGATAAATTAAGAGGATGGGAATAATATATACATACTATTATACATAAAATACTTAATTAGCAAGGAACTACTGTATAGCATAAGGAAGTCTACTCATTAGTCTGTAATAAACTATATTGGAAAAAAGAATGGATGTATTTATATGTATGACTGATTCACTTTGCTGAACACCTAAAACTAATACAACATTATGTCAACTATACACCAATAAAATTTAAAAACAAAACAAAGTTTCATCTTACCAATTTAGGACTTTGGTAAAAGTAAAGAGAATAATATAATGAACTCCCACCTACCTCATCAGTCAGCTTTTTACAGTTATCAACACTTTTTATTTGATTCTTTTCTGGAACATTTTTTTTCCTAGAGTATTTTAAAGAAAATCCTAGAGTTTATTATTAATCCGTAAATATTATGAATAGCTTTAGCTTTAAACTTTTTTTGGGATACAACTGCCATTTCATTATCACATCCAACAAAATTAACAATAAATTCTTTCTGTGGAATCTTTGGGATTCCTATATATAAGATGATACCATCTGTGAATAGAGATAATTTAACTTCTTTTCTAATTTGGATACCCTTTTCTTGTCTAATTGGCTAGAACTTTAAATATTGTATTGAATAGAAATGGTGAGAGTGGGTATCCTTCTTCCTTATCAAGAGGAAAATGTTTCAGTCTGTCATTATTAAGTATGCTGTTCACGCGGCTTTTCATATATGGCTTTTATTATGTTGAAGTAGTTTCCTTCTGTTCCTAGTTTGTCAAGTGTTTTTTTTTTTTTTTTTTAATCACAAAAGGATATTGAACATTGTCAATTGATTTTTTGCATTAATTGGGATCATCAAGTGGTTTTTCCTCCGTTTATTCTGGTAATGTGGTTGTGACAGTGATCAGTTTTCGTATGCGGAACCTTTTTTTCATTCCAGAAATAAAGCTCACTTTGTCATCATGTATCACCTTTTTTATATTCTACTGAATTTGGCTTGTTAGTATTTTTTTTGAGGATTTTGCATCACTCTTCGTGAGAGATAATGGTCTTCGGTTTTAACAATAATTTCATAAATATCTGATACTTAGTCCACATTCAAATGTCTTTTTTATTGCAGAGTTGTCTCTTTTAGTTGGTTTGTTCAAATCAGAATCCAAATAAGTCCTCATGTTATGATGGATTCTTGAGGTTCTTAAGTCTCTTCCCTCTTAACCATTTATAAATTATAACTTTCTGACTTGCTAAAGTTAATGAATGTGTACCCTTTGCATGTGAAGACATGTAATTTCTCCTTTGTTTCTACTCCTCTGCTTTCTACTTTGAGGCATATTTAACACACAATAAGTTTAAAAAATACTTTGAAATAGGCCACTCAGTGAACTAATTATATTATTACTAAGTTTCCCTTAGAAAACTGATTTCTTTTTTCTTTTTTAAAAAGTATTATTATTAAAATACAGTTGATTTACAAGTTTTCTGTTGTACAACAAATTGACCCAATCACACACATTTCCCTGTGTTGTACATTAGGATCCCATTGTCCATCCATTCTATTCCAAATATAACAGTTTACATCCCCAAAACCCACAAAATGCCCATTCATCCCACTTCCTCCTCTTCTCCCCTGCCTTGGAACCCCAAGTCTTCTCTTCTTGGCCATAATCTGTTTCTGTTGTTTGTTTGTTTGTTATTTTTAGATTGGATCATCTGTTCCATATTTTAGATTCCATAAATAAGTGATATCATATGGTATTTGTCTTTTTTTTCTGGCTTACTTCATTTAGTATGAGAGTCTCTAGATCTATCCATGTTGCTACAAATGGCATTAGTTTGTCTTTTTTATGATTGAGTAATATTCCATTGTATATATGTACTGTATCTTCTTAATCCATTCATCTGTCGATGGACATTTAGGTTGTTTCCATGTCTTGGCTATTGTGAATAGTGCTGCTATGAAAATAGGGGTGCACGTATCTTTTTCAATAAGTCTTGTCCAGATATATGCCCAGCAATGGAATTTCTGGATCATATGGTAGCTCTATATTTAGTTTCCTGAGGTAGCTCCATACTGTTTTCCATAGTGGTTGTACCAGTTTATATTCCCACCAACAGTGGAGGAGGGTACCTTTTTCTCTACACCCTCTCTAGCATTTGTTATTTGTTGACTTGTTAATGATGGCCATTCTGACTGGTGTAAAGTGGTACCTCATTGCAGTTTTGATTTACATTTCTCTAATAATTAGTGATATTAAGCATTTTTTCATATGCCTATTGGCCATTCGTAGGTCTTTGGAGAAATGTCTATTTAGGTCTTCTGCCCATTTTTCAATTGGGTTATTTGCTTTTTTGTTGAGTTGCATGAGTTGTTTATATATTTTGGAGATTAGGCCCTTGTCTGTTGCATCATTGGCAAAGATTTAGAAAACTGATTTAGGTGAAATTGTTTATTTCTATGACAAATTGGTTTTCTACAACATTTCAAATGGCTTTTGAGTACCACTGAACATTTCTGTCAAAATTATGTGCATATATAAACAGGTAGCATTTATTTTCCTGGATCCTGGTAGTTCTTGATATCAATTTCTTATATTAAAACTATATATGTCATTCTAGCCTAGTACAGGTTTATAACACCATAATAGCATAATCAGGATTGAGTGGTATCATAAACCACAAAGTTTTTCTTGTCATATCTTCCTTTATAGCATATACACTTAATATTTTGTGTTTTAATTCTAGGTTTTATAGGGGTTAGAATAAGCATCCACGGTCTGTCCTGCTTGTGTTTATCCTTGATTATTCATACTTGTGCATATTGTATGAATATAAAAAATTCATTCTCAGGTCTATTTTTCCTTATCTTTTAATTTATTTTTTTATTTATACTAAAACTTCAGTTATTCTGATAGAATCTCTAATATGTATTTTTTCAGCTTTAGAAGGAATAATAAAAACATATAATCTTATTTATTTAATGGTTTGAAAGCTATGATTCCACCCCAAACTTACATATTTCCTCATATTTTATGATGTGGTCTTTGTATTATATTTAATAGTAACGCCATATGACATTAAGTCATATGAGAAAGGATAAAACATCATTTGATATAGAATAATTTTTTATGGTAGATTATATGCAACAGATAACTTTAACATATTTCTCACAGTTTATCTTCACATTTCTGGTAAGTCATTATGCAGGTACTTTTATCTTTGTTTTTATATATGAGCATTGGCCTCACAGATGTTGTGTTTTTTGTCCTATTGTCCAAACTATCATTAGTTACCTTTAGAACTGCACCTGGATTTTCTTTTTCATAGTCCATTTATTCCATTAAACCATTACTATGGATCATATGAGATATTTTCCTTTCAATAATGGTTAAAATTATGTCCCATCTTCAGTTAATTCTTGGATAATCAGTTGTATTTTTTCTGCTTTAGTCATTAGAAGTCTTTCTGAAATGTTTTCAAACTTACTTTGTGAACACTGAGCTTCTAATATTGTTAATATCAGCTAAGCAAATTACAAGAAATTCACTTTAAGTAATTACGAGTTCAAGCATGGATTTTGTTATCCAACAAAGGCAAAAGATGAGTATATGGAGAGTCTCCAGAATCTTTTCTTGTATGAAATTCACCAAATATGATTTTTCTTATGTATGTAAATTAATATGAAATGTTAGTGATATTTTAACCAAGAGGAGTTGAACACATTAGTATACTTAATCCCTAACTGCATTTCATATTTGTGCATATTTTTGTTTTGTTTTCTAGTGGCTTTTCATGGCCTACCACTGAAAATCAAGAAAGAACCCCACAGTCCATGTTCAGAACTGGGCTCTGCCTGCAGTCAAGAACAGCCCTTTAAATTCAGCTATGGCGAAAAGTGCCTGTACAATGTCAGGTAAAGCCATCAGGTGTCTAGAGAGAGCTTGATGGTTTCTATGTTGAAACAAAATTCCTGATAATATAAAACCTGAAATCATACTTGAGAGTTACATCTTCAGAATATAATAAGCTAATTGTGTTTAGCAGAACTTTGAAGGACCATTTACTGTCTGATCACATACTTTTAGAATCATTTTGTTTTTTTTGTTTTTTTTTTTTTTTCTTTTCTTTTTATGGCCACACCTGTGGCATATGGAAATTCCTGGGCTGGGGTTGAATTGGAGCTGCAGCTGCTGGCCTGTACCACAGCCACAGCAACACAGGATCCAAGCTGCATCTGCGACCTATACCACAGCTTGTGGCAATGCCACATTCTTAACCCATTGAACAAGGCCAGGGATCGAACCCACATCCTCATGTACACTATGTCTGGATTCTTAACCCACTGAGTCACAATGGGAACACCCTAGAATCATCTTAAAGCAGGAATTTTTATCCAGATCATTAGTTACTTTTCTACTGTGGTGATGAATCCTGGGATTGAAAAGGGAGTCTCACTTGGCACGAACTGGTATTGAAATTCTCATTAGAAAGAATGCATTATGCACTTTAGATAGTTTTAGGTAGAGAAAAAAATGAAACATTTGGCAGGTCTAAGCAGTGCATTAGTTATCTGACAGGCTTTGCAGATGATCTATAAGATGCATTCATGAACAATTGCAGTAAAGTTAGAATTTTATAAGGCTTAGCAGAGGCTATTATCTATTAAAAAGCCAGTTGTTCCTCTTGATGATAATAAAGGGTGGGGCAATAGAAGTCCATTTTTCATTTGTTAGAAAATTTGCTAACATACATGTTCATTAAAAACCCTTCACAGTAAATTGCATCCTACTACTTTTCTTATTGGCCTCTAATTGCATAAGGAAAAGTTGGCTCTGTATACTGTATGATATTACTCTCAATTATAGTAGAAACTTAGTTCTTAAAAGGAGTTAGTTTAGAAATGTAGAAAAATGATTACAAATATTTGTGGTCTTAAAAATTATGTTCATTCGGGGAGTTCCTGTTGTGGCTCAGCAGGTTAAGAACTGGACTGGTATCCGTGAGGATGTAGGTTCAATCCCTGGCCTCACTCAGTGGGTAAGGCTTCAGTGTTTCTGCAAGCTGCAGTGTAGGTCACAGATGTGGCTCAGATCTGGTGTTACTGTGGCTGTGGTATATGACAGCAGCTGCAGCTCTGATTTGACCCCAAGTCTTGGAACTTCCATATGTTGCAGGCATGTCCCTAAAAAGAGAAAAGAACAAAAAATTTATGTTGATTCAAGTTCATTATGCCCCAAAGGAGTCTTCTATTTCCTTGGATGTTTTTTATATATGCTTTTTTTTTGGGGGGGGGGTCTCTTTTGTCTTTTCAGGGCTGTACCCACGCACGGCACACGGAGGTTCCCAGGCTAGGGGTCTAATCAGAGCTGTAGCCGCTGGCCTACACCACAGCCACAGCAATGTGGGATCCGAGCCGTGTCTGCGACCTACACCACAGCTCACAACAATGCTGGATCCCCAACCCACTGAGCAAGGCCAGGGGTTGAACATGCAACTTCATGGTTCCTAGTCAGATTCGTTAACCACTGCAAAGATTATACTCTGTTTACAGTTATGCTAAAATTTTGGCTGTAGTCCCTGTGTTGTACAGTGTATCCTTCTAGCTTATTTTATACCTAACACTTTGCACCTCTTAATTCTCTACCCTTATATTGTCTCCCCCACCAGTAGCTACTGGTTTGTTCTCTACAACTGTGAATCTGCTTACTTCTGTTATATTCACTAGTTTGTTGTTTAAGGTATTTAAGATTCAAGAAACTTCATTGTGTGCAATCTCATGGTACCTGACCAATGCTTGGATTCCTTATTAGTCTTCGTTCTTACAAACTTGTTTTTCATATCTCCCTTGCTAGGAGTTTCACCAGAGTCTGAAATGAACTACAGTTCATTCAGTTCAACTGCAAAGTTTTATAAAAAAGATCTCTTGTAGAAGCCAACTATTAAAGCCTACTGAGTTCAGACAAAACTGTATTTTATCAAATGTTTTTAATTTTTGCATTTTCCCCTTAAGAGTACTGTGTATTCACAGACTAATTATTTAACATATTGAAGAATTTTTAATTAATGACTCTAATAGGTGTAGAATTGTCATTGCGTTTTAGCATTGATCAGAAGTGTGACTATGAAATAATAGTGCTTTATGAACATATAAAAAAGAAAGACATATGTGACTTTCATAAATGGTAGAGGAATTGCCTGAATATTTGGAGGTTCTTCTTGAGGACCAAGAATTCCCACAATGATATATAGATGAAATTCTGTTATTTCCATTGCTGTAAAAACAATGAATACAACATTTCATAAGGAAAAAAAGTAATATGCTAGGACAAAAAATATATCATTTTTTTCTTTTTACATGGGAATTAGACAGGTGAGTCTAATAACAGAAGTGGGCCCTCATTAAGAAATACTGGTAAAATAGAATGAAATATAACATGGGGACCACTGACTTTGCTTTCAAGCAAGAGTAAATTTTGCTGCCCATACTCCTTCACTTCTCTGAAGTATTTTTGCACTTGGATGTACTTCTGTTGTATAGATGGAGCAATGGGATAAAATATTACATATGTCAATTTTCAAAAAACATTTTTTAAAGAAAAATATATAAATGAATCCTTTTTTATTTTAAAAGGAAATACCGTATTTTAACACAGATTTTTTTTGCTCAGAAATATAAGTTAAATTTGTTTTCAATAAAGTATTTTTTAGATTAGAAAACATTAGTTAAATCATTCCTAAGAGCTACAAAAAGAAAGCAACTAAAATTCAAACTGTGTATAAAAACAAGCTTATTTCTTTTATTCTTTTATAATTGTGTTTATAAGTTAGACTATGATAAGGTTTTATTCTTAAGAATATTATTTTGTACCTATTCTTATACACCAAGAAAGTTTAAATATATCAGAGATATTGTAATTTGCCTCATAAATCTTTATTATCCCATGTAAGGAAGTTGATCCCAGGCATCATTTATTTTACATTAAAATAATGACAATAAGGCAAAAACATTGCCTTCTTAGAATTCTACGACAAATAAAGGAAAGCCTGGTATGATCTTCATCTTGTTAAACTGATAATATTTCTTATTCTAAAATCTTATATGGTATAGAAGGATTATAATATCAGAAATATTTAATGATCTGGAAAAGATCTATGAAACTTGATTAAGGAAGACATATCAAGAACAGATGGAAAGAATGCCACTGCTTTCATTTTTCTTATACTCAGGTGTTTGTATGTATATTAAAAATATGTTTTATATTTATACTGTTACCAAGTTATATGTTAATTATCCTCTTTTCTGTTTAAGTGTGTGGCAATTACGAAGATGACACACTCTAGAATTGCAAAACCCCAAAACATCCAATTCTAACTTCTTTATGAATGGAGCCTACAATATTTCTTCCCTTCTGTTGGAAAGAAAAAGGTTTTAATCGCTCCCAAGAAATAATTGCTCTCTTTTCTTTGGTTCCTTGAGTAGTGCCTATGATCAGAAGCCACAAGTGGGAATGAGGCCCTCTAACCCCCCAACACCATCCAGCACGCCAGTGTCCCCACTGCATCATGCATCACCAAATTCAGCTCACACTTCGAAACCTGACCGCGCCTTCCCGGCTCACCTCCCTCCATCGCAGTCCATACAAGACAGCAGCTACCCCATGGATCACAGGTAACCTCCAAATACCTTTTCTTTAAAAAAAAAAATACAAAGCTGTTTTAGTATTCTTGGAGAACATTTCTATTACTAGTTCCTAAGACCTATAGTAAATTTACGATGAGCATATTAATTTTGCACATCTCTGCAAAATATTTTTAGAAAGGGCTTGATCTGTTGATAGCTATAAGTAAATTTGTGGAGAAAGTCATTTTATAAACATTCCTTTATAAACATTTAAATTGGTTGCTAAAATGGAAAATTAATCCATATACTGACATTTGAACATTTCCCTTTTGCTCTGCTTGAATTAAATTGCTTCACTTAAACTTTAAATCAGATCATCCCATTTTTATGAGCATATGTGTGTACTTGTTCTATAAAGTTAGGAAACTAATTTTAGTAGGTGGCTTATGGAATTAGGTTCTTTACCTTAGACTGAATGGTGTAGCCGTACATAGTTTTTGCCGAAGAGAACTTATTTGATAAAACTATCTTCCCTCCTTTCCAAGTGATGAATATTTATTATCAGTCAATGCATGACCCTGAACACTGAGAATACAAAGTTAAAGACATGGAGTCTGAATTAGAAGCACTTAGGAACAAGGCAAGATACAATGTTCTAGAGCTAGACAGAATGCTATGGTGGGTAATTCCTGACTCCTAGAGATGAAGAAAATTCATATTTATTTTTATTTTTATTTTTTGTCTTTTCGCTTTTTGTAAGGGCCACTTGCTGCAGCATATGGAGGTTCCCAGGCTAGGGGTTTAATCAGAGCTGTAGCCACCGGCCTACGCCAGAGCCACAGCAACGCAGGATCTGAGCTGCGTCTGTGACCCGCAGCACAGCTCACGGCAATGCTGGATCCTTAACCCACTGAGCAAGGCCAAGGATTGAACCCGCAACCTCATGGTTCCTATTCGGATTCGTTAACCACTGTGTCACTACAGGAACTTCAGAAAATTCATATTTAAATAAAATATTGGAGGACTTTTAGAGGCTTTACTAATACAACTTAAAACACAAATCAGTTATACACACCATGCTGTCTTCCCCTTCTACCTTGTACTTAAGAGTGAGTGGTGTGCTCATAAATGGTTAACAATAGGCTCTATGGGAGAAAAACCATAAAACTTTATCTGTAGCATTTGATGAGTTTGTGATGTAATATTGCTCCTATGGTGGACTCCACTTGATCAGCTTGACAGCCCTGAATGTGAATTTGGAAAGCTATGCAGTCGCATGTTATGAAATAGTATTTCTACCAAGCAGATACAATAGACATAACCTCAAGAGCATAACTAGTATAATTAGCAGTATAATGTAGTAAAATTATAAATTTACATAATTTAATTCTTAACAATGGCTATGTTTAAAAGTTGACTCACAACATTTTTGAAAACAAACAAGCTCTGACACAGCATTGCAAAAATAACTTGGCCCAACAAATCCTCCAGATCATCAGAGGAAACCAGAAGGTGTGCCACTGGCAACTTTATGAAAATAAGGGAATATTCCAATCTGTTTTTTATGGGTTATTTAATGGGACTCATCTCAAATTCAGTAACTCTTTTGTTATGATGGAGTAAGATGAAAGCATTCACTCCAGTGTGAAACCGTGTAGTAACGGCTACCTTGGTTTCTATCACTAAGTCCTCTTGAGCTTTAGTTATGAAATGCTTTCCATTCTCTTTCCCTTCTCACCCTGTGGACTTGGGACTGTGTCTGAGTGTAATGGTATGTGCATCTGTGTAAACAGTTTTGTAAATACAGATGAAAGAAATTTATTGCAGGGTGGGCTATTAAACAGATGCACTTTGTGCAGGACTCAGAGGGAAAAGGAGGACGAAAAAGAAGAGCCAGTTTTGTTTTGTCTACTTCTGGTGACTTCCCAGAGTTCTTGATACCAGAGATCCTCACATGTCAAATGAGGGTCAGAATATGTATAGTTGGCTCTCCGTGCAGAGTAGGGTTCTTTCTCATGGAAGGTGACTGCTGAACTAGCAGTGTGCTGTTTTCAGGTGACCTAACTGGAAATGCTGCAGCCAAGTCCATTTCAGTTTCTCTACTTGAAGTCAAATATTTGAGACTGAGAACAGCCGGCCCGGAACTCTAAGAGGGAAGCTCAGGGTCTTTTCCCACTGCCCCCTACTGAGTGTTGAGGGCAGTACCAGCTGGCCAATCCCAGGAAAATCTCTGAAGCCGTATGTTTCTGAGGAGGATTTCTTGGAGAGCTCCAGCCAACAAATGACAGTCCCTCAGTTATAAATGGCAAATCTGCTCTGGGAACAGATCCTTTCCCCAAATAGCCCCCTCCAGCCCAGGCACCCCACCTCTCTCTGGGAATGCTTCATGGCCAACTGGGCTGCACCCTGCTTCCTTTCCTCGGCCTCATTCTGCTCCTCGGGCCAGCCCTTTGGCACTTTTTCCTGAGCCTGCTGTGCAGGAGCCCTGTCTCTTTTTCTGAGTTTCACACCACTTAGACGCTTGTTTTTCTTTATCCAAGAGTTCATCAGCATGCTCTCCTTATCCATTAACTCTCTTCCAGAAGCTTCTTGAGTCACTTTCTCTTTATAGTCAGTCATAAGAATGACCCCACACACTTAATAGTTTCTGATGAAGCACATGTATTTGATATACACAGTCCTCGGCAGGGATCAACTGGAAAGCTGACTTGTAAAAACAACTGTCTTGATTTTTTTTTTTTTTTTTACAAAGCTTTTAGTAGAAGTATCACTAACTTCCTTTTAAGGCTTCACAAGTGAGCTGGTTTCTTATTTTAACTTCCAGTTACAATTTTCTGATTCACTCCTTGACAGTTCTTAATGATAATTTCTGTTTCTTTTTTTGGCTAATGAAATAAGCAAGAGAAGGGAAATGAATGCAGCGCCAGTCAGCCTAACTGTTTTGCAATACCCAAGATTCTAAGTTTATTTTCTGCAGGTGTAGGTGGAATTTCAGTGCTTTCCATGGCAGCCAGTGAGGCTAGAGTTAAATCACAGGATGGAGTGTTCTTAGAAATGCTAAAGCAATTGCTTTCCCATTCTTTAGCTTTTCCCTGATTTTCATTTAATGTTACCAAAATTAAATGTTACCTTTCCAAATTAAAGTCTTGGAAATGCTTTTAGGGGGATGCAGGGGAGTTAATTGGCTTATATTTGCTCATAGAGCTGTTGAATAGGTTATTTTTGAGCTCTACTGGGCATTTTTAGAGCACTTTTAAATCTTTAATTGGTCCATATCTTTGTGGTGGGTCAGTGATACTAGGCTGAGAAACACAGAACTGAATGGTTATGTTTTAGCCAATCAGCACACAGGTGACCAAGAAGGAGGGTGCACAGAGATTCTCCACCTTCTGCTGAAGCCTCAGAACTTCCTCTTGACCTCACAGCATGGGCCAAAATTTGTAATGCCTACACACTCTTTCCATCTTTGGAGGTCTCCTGTGTATTTGATGCTTCTTTATCAACCTGATATTTTGTTTGAAGCTGTTAGAAGCCCATGTGTTCTGTGTGGCTGTTTGACAGCAAAGAAGAGGTCTATTTTTTTTTTAATTGTTATTTCCCCAATACAATTTTTTTTTTCAACTGTACAGCATAGTGACCCAGTTACACATACATGTATGCATTCTTTTTTCTCCCATTATCGTGCTCCATCATAAGTGATTAGACACAGTTCTCAGTGCTACGCAGCAGGATCTCATTGCTAATCTATTCCAAAAGCAATAGTTTGCATCCATTAACCTCAAGTTCCCAATCCATCCCACTCCCTTCCTCTTCCCACTAGGCAACCACAAGTCTATTCTCCAAGTCCGTGATTTTCTTTTCTGTGGAAAGGTTCATTTGTGCCTTATATTAGATTCCAGATATAAGTGATATCATATGGTATTTGTCTTTCTCTTTCTGACTTACTTCACTCAGGATGAGAGTCTCTAGTTCCAACCATGTTGCTGCAAATGGCATTATTTTGTTCTTTTTATGGCTGAGTAAGTAGTATTCCATTGTGTGTATATATACCACATCGTCCTAATCCAATCATCCGTCGCTGGACATTTGGGTTGTTTCCTTGTCTTGGCTATTGTGAATAGTGTTGCAATGAACATGGGGGTGCGAGTGTTTTTTTCAAGGAAAGTTTTGTGTGGATATATGCCCAAGAATGGGGTTGCTGGGTCATATAGGAGTTCTATGTATAGTTTTCTAAGGTACCTCCATACTGTTCTCCATAGTGGTTGTACCAGCTTACATTCCCACCAGCAGTGCAGAAGGGTTCCCTTTTCTCCACACCCCCACCAGCATTTGCTATTTGTGGACTTATTAATGATGGCCATTCTGACTGGTGTGAGGCAGTATCTCATGGTAGTTTTGATTTGCATTTCGCTAATAATCAGGGATGTTGAGCATTTTTTCGTATGGTTTATGACCATTGGTATATCTTCCTGGAGAAATCTTCCCTTGGAGAAAGAAGATGTCTTTTAAAACCAGTTTAGATTTCACTTTCTATAATATTTCCCAGTTTAATTTCTCACTAGAATACAGTGTTCTTTATGACATTGCTCAAGCTTTAACAGTTCTGCTCATTAGAGAAGAAAGTCATTCATTTTTTTCTTGCTTCCTCAGAAACTGATGGTAAGAAAAGGAAAACCAATAAATAGTTTTTTATTTGGTTGAATTTTTTGTTTGTTGATTAGTTTGGTAATGGAATTAAAAGGAGAGGATGTAGGCGTTCCCATCGTGACGCAGTGGAAACCAATCCGACTAGGAACCATGAGGTTGCGGTTCGACCCCTGACCTCATTAGTGGGTTCAGGATCTGGCGTTGCCAAGAGCTGTGGTGTAGGTCACAGAGGCGGCTTGAATCTGGCGTTGCTGTGGCTCTGGTGTAGGCCGGCCGAAACAGCTCCGATTAGACCCCTAGCCTGGGAACCTCCATATGCCGTGGGTGCGGCCTTAAGAGGACAAAAGACAAATAAGTAAATAAAAGGAGAGGATGTAGTTTGAGATCAGATTTTTTCTGGTTTCCCTAATTTTTTTTTTCCTTCTTTGTCTGTAATTATTTGAGACCATCGTAATAAAATTTGGTAAATTATCCAATTGATTTAAAATTGGGGATTTTAACTGTTAGGGTGTGTATTTCTTGCAAATACTGCGTTGAATTCCTAGCCTCACTCAATGCACACCTTTAACTTTTTTGTAATGGACCAAAATGGTGCTAAATGAAACAAATTAGAAGGGGAATACAAGGTGTATTATGATGAAAAAGCACATGAAGGAGAAATCTAGTCTTTACTAAAGATTTAGACTTCAGGAGTTCCTGTTGTGGCACAGCAGAAACGATTCTGACTAGGAACTATGAGGTTGCTGGTTTGATCCCTGGCCTCACTCAGTCGGTTGGGGATCTGGTATTGCCATGAGCTGTGGTGTAGGTCGAAGATGCGGCTCAGAATCTGGTATTGCTGTGGATGTGGTGTAGGCTGGCAGCTGTAGCTCCGATTCAACCCCTGGCCTGAGAACCTCCACATGCTGCAGGTGCAGCCCTTAAAAAAAAAAAAAAAAAAAAAAAAAATTTACACTTCAGATCAGTGAGTATCATGTTCAGAAGGCAGTTAAAAATTGTGCCAGCATTTTAAAGGGTTGTCCTCATTACCATTTTGTTTGAAACATACTCTCTTTTTTCCCAGATTTCGCCGCCAACTTTCTGAACCCTGTAATTCCTTTCCTCCTTTGCCGGCCATGCCCAGGGAAGGACGTCCCATGTACCAACGGCAGATGTCTGAGCCAAACATTCCCTTCCCACCTCAAGGCTTTAAGCAGGAGTACCACGACCCAGTGTACGAACACAACACTATGGTTGGTGGTGCGGCCAGCCAAAGCTACCCCCCTCCTCTGATGATTAAACAGGAGCCCAGAGATTTTGCATATGATTCAGGTAGGCTCATGTTTTAAGTTCCATTCAAGAAATCTCACTTGCTTGTCACTTTGATTAGTGGCTCCTGGCCATTTTATGGTGGCATCTTTCTGATTTATCCCTTTGAATCTTTCTCGGTATGTGAAGAGTTCGCCTATCAAAACCATTTTGGTAGGAGCTGATGGTAGAAATAGTGTCTAGAAATAAAACCAGCCCCAAGAAAAGTATGATGTGTAAAATTAGGCACACTCTCAGTGCAGGAGTGTAACATTATCATTCTTTTCTTGATGCTGACTTTTCTTCCCATTTTGCTCTTGCAGCACGATTAAATAACAATATTTACAGAATGTAATATTCTTCTGTACTGACTTATTACTTATAACTGTGTGTTTGTGTGTTTTTCTTTTTTGGTGGCCAGATTTAAAGGATCCAGAAGTAAAGATTCTTCCATATTAGGAGAGGACTAGCAAAAATAGGTATATGGTTTATTTACAGAGTTTAGCTCTAACCTCACTGAGCTAGAAATGCCCCACAAAGCAGTAATATCCAGGTGGAGAAGGGGGGTGTTTCCTGAAAGTAAGGCGCACTTATGTCTAATGTTAATATTACCCATGTTTAACCATGAGACCTTAGAAAAATTAAGCACCTCATCTGTGCTCTCAAATTCAGGTCACCTGCTTTTTAGACATCTCAGGAATTTTGGAAAGAAATATGAAATGAAAACTAATGTGGGGGTTCCTGTCATGGCTCAGTGGTAATGAACCCAATTAGTATCCATGAGGATGTGGGTTTGATCCCTGGCCTTGCTCGGTGGGTTAAGGATCTGGTGTTGCCATGAGCTGTGGTGTAGGTTGCAGACGTGGCTTGGATTCCAGGTTGCTATGGCAGTGGTGTAGGCCAGCACTGAAGCTCCGATTCAACCCCTGGCCTGGGAACTTCCATATGCTGCAGGGGCAGCCCTAAAAAGATACAAACAAAGACAAACAAACAAACAAATCTAATGCTTATAAGGAGGACACCAGGTACCTGCACAATATTAACATTATTGTAATCATGACCTTTAGATGGTTGTGGACATGGAAATATTTGACAAAAGTGTGCCTTTCATTTGGATGCAAAGTTAGGGATGTTCTTTATGAAAGAACTAGTGCTTCTCTAGGCACAACTCTGCTGAGTTTCTCTCTCACTTCGACTTAGCAAAAGAACATTGTTTCCTGGTCTTACATTTCCTACTTGCATAAAGTTGCCTGTTTTATCACAAAGCAACCTTAAAGCTCAGTAAGAAGGAATCTGACAAGCGATAGTCTCCCTCTGGCCACCCTTCCTCACTGGACAAGAGGTTCAAAAAACTAAGAGGAATTGCCCACTGAGAGGTTGTGCCTCTGCTTCTAGAAAGTGCACCAGCTACCCAAGACCCATTTTCCTTGCCTGACCAGCCTCGAGTCCACTTCCATGTCCTGAGCAGTTCATCCCAGGCTTAGTTTCCTGAAGGCAGAGTACTTGCTCCTGTGTGTACCTTTAGGTCCAAGGAGGTCATGGGCAGCTGTTTATGGGAGGATGCGGATGGAGCTTGGTTGTGTCCATATGCCTAGTGTGTGAGGCTCTCCTGTCATGGAACATCATGGGGTTGAGGATAGGAAGAGAGGCAGGAGGAGGGAAGAGAGGCAGGAGGAGGGCTGGGCTGGGTAGGGTGTGAAGACCGAATACTGGCTCCATTCTAGATTTGACCCAGTCTTCCAGGTTGTTATGTTGTTATATTTTCAAGGATTAGAAGGGGAGGACATCTTTATTTCTAGCTGGTTTATAATTTAAGAAATTTAAGAGTTTGATCTGAGGGCCTTTATTTGAGTGCTTGTCCCAGGCCCTGTAATTTGGAGACCATTTCAGGATGGTCATAGTTTAGAACCTTTTATCTTCTATTATAGTTGTTACAGTTTAGAACCTTTTACACTTGTCTAGGATTTACATGCACAATTTAGAATCCTGTGCTACAATGGGCTTTATTGCAGATAAGATTCACTTTTCTCTGTACATTTCGAATCCTGATAAGTAATGTTATCCTTATTCTCTAAACTACATTTTAATATGCTGTACAGTTTTTTGAATTCACTATGAGTTCAGGAAACTTTACATGGAAATCATTTAAAATAGCCCAAGTAATTGGTTCAAAAGGACTCATAGGACATAGCATTTTAAAAAAATTTTATTTGTGTTTTCTAGAAATGTTTTTATATGTATAATCTCAGTAAGATGATCTTGGAAACCATAGTTTTGGTTCTTGATTTCGTGGTTTGCCATGTGTATGTATACATACACATACATATATATATCTCTCTTCTGATATTTATGTTATATGAAAAATTATATGTAACATGTTATTGAGGATGTATGAGAAACCATGTTCTTGTTTCTTGATTTTGTGGTTTGCCATGTGTATGTATACACACACACACACACACACACACACATCTTCCCATATTTATGTTATATATAAAATTATATGTAACATGTTATTGAAGTTGTATAATTTGAGATGTGAAGCAAACAAGAAGATTTATATAATCCAGTTAGGGCAAAAAATAGAAACTGGTGCTTTGAGATTTCATTCCGTTATATGTGGGCCATAGGTAAAATGAAGTTTAGAGTCAGTCTGACCCTCAGAAGCACAGATTCAGGCATTTTTCATAGTCATAGTCCGTGCCTTGGCTCAGACTACTATAATAAAATACTATGAAATGGAAAGCTTAAACACCAGACCTTTGATTGTCACAATTCTATAGGCTGGAAAGTCCAAGGTCAAGGTGCCAGCAGGTTCATTTCCTGGTGAGGGCTCTCTTCCTGGTTTGCAAATTGCCAGTTACTTGTTGTGCCTTCATGTCGCAGAAAGAGAGAGAGAGCTATGGTCTGTCTTCCTCTTCTTATAAGGACACTAATTCCATCATGGGAGCCCTACGCTCGTGACCTAATCTTACCCTAATTACCTCTCAAAGTCCCACCCCATGGAGTTCCCGTCCTGGTGCAGTGGTTAAAGAATCCGACTAAGAACCATGAGGTTGCGGGTTCGATCCCTGCCCTTGCTCAGTGGGTTAACGATCCGGTGTTGCCGTGAGCTGTGGTGTAGGTTGCAGACGTGGCTCGGATCCAGCGTTGCTGTGGCTCTGGTGTAGGCTGGTGGCTACAGCTCCGATTGGACCCTTAGTCTGTGAACCTCCATATGCCACGGGGGTGGCCCAAGAAATGGCAAAAAGACAAAAAAAAAAAAAAAAAGCCCCACCCCACTCACAAATACTATCACATTGAGCATTAGGGCTTCACAATGAATTCTGGGGGACACGAGCATTCAGTCCATAATGGTCCAGTGTCCTATTTTAAAGGTATACATAAGGCATCTCTTTTGTAAGTTACCCTGTACCTTGCAAATGACTTGTAGAGTATTGGTTTACTATTTGAAAATCTGTTCATTTATGTTAATTTCTCCATTTTAAACTATATTTCAGATTGTTAAAGTTGTACAACACCTTTGAATTCTAATTTCAATATTGCCAGTAAGATAACAGTTCAGTTTTGTTTGAATACTAAATAGTAAAGTTGTATCCAGAAGTTGTATCTTCTGGATGGATGTGGTCTCAAAAACTGTGGTAACTGTGTAACCAGGGCCAATAAAAAATTAATCTGTGCATTTCAAAATATGTTTTACTGGACATCAAATTGCAGCAATTAAGTTGATACATCTGTATACGTCATATATTGCCGTCAACAGGTATGATCTCCAGATATTTTGTTTTGTTGTCATTAGTTCTTTCATCCTTGCTGAGAGCTCATTAAATAACCTTTTTAGAAAATCTAATGTATTTATCAGTGAATCATTGTGTTCTTGGTTCACTTGTTGATGCTGAACAACTAGCATTAGAAAATACTTTATGTGATTTAAAAGCAATGCAAAAAGTGTTTCATAGTCCGTTTCCTCAGCATCTGTGATCCAAAGGTTGTCCTTTTAGAAGGCCTCTAGAACCCTTTATTGCTTAATTCAGTACAACATAAATGTTGTGAAAATAAAAGAAGCTTTGTAAGTGAAAAGGCAGCATGATTATGCTCTAATAAAACCTGACATTAATTATGACATGGGAAATGGAAGTTCTATTAGTTATAATTATAATTACAGGAATGCAATTTCAATTGCTGAGTATTTAAGCTAAAAATTGCAAAATATTATGTTGGTAGAGTAGAAATTTTTATTTGGGAAAAGGGGAAAAAAACTTGAAATAGAAGACACTAAGGAGATAAAAAATTGATATAGGGGGCCAGTGTGGTGAATGAGTACAGTGTGATCGTGATTATGTTGTGATAGTCAGTTCTCATCTAGCATAGTTGTTTTCCTTCTCTGTTTCTCTGGTTACATGGCACTGCCCAAGGCAGGACACAGGTTTTTTTCTTGGTTGGTTTTTCCTGAATCCTCTTTTTTCCCCCTGTGGCCAAATGACTACATAAAGAGTTGAATATGTGTTGAGTGCTTCTTGTGGAGTGTTGTATGCAGCTCTTCACTGTCATAAAATCATGGTTCTTTTCCCATTTTTTATGCTTGCATCTGAGATTTTGCAGATTCAGAATGCATAATGAGGTAAATATTGTAGATATAAGAATATATTAGAGTTGTATGTGTTATTTGATGGTCTTTTGTTTTTAGATAGCTTAGGGTAGTTCTTTTAGGGAAGGTAGTGGGTACATGAAGCTAAGTTTGACTCAAGAAAATATCTGCACACAATGTTCACTTGCTTTGATGATGTGTTTTCACTCACAGGAAATTATCTTAAAGAATGGGAGGCACAATGATTAATTTTTTGGGGGGATATTATAGAGTAATTGAATTGTAATATAAGTCATGACTATCTATAACAGAAATATAATGCAGTCATTAGAAGTCAGATTTTTAACAAATATTTAATGAAATGAGACTATTAAGTTAAAAAAAAATGATGTAAGACCTGACCGATGCAAAGTAAGACCCATACAGAAATAATGTGGTTATATATGTGGTGATATTATAGGCAATATCTATTTTGTCTTTAAGGGCTTTTATTTCAATAATGCTTATGTACTTCTTTCCTAATCAGAGTATTATAAAGTATCAACCAATTTAGTGTTGAAAAAGGAAAGTGTCCAAATTAATCACATCAGGCCTGTAAGTGGTGCCAAGTAAAGGATGACACTGTAGTCTCAGTTGTTGCAAACTTGAGTTTGTTCTCATTTGTTTCTGGGACAGCCTTAGAGATGGAGGAGAATTAATAGGCTACTTACTGGGTAGGTTTCAGGTTCATGTCTATGCTGTGGTTGCAGTCACACCACTTAATGCTATTAAGTTCCTTTGTACATTGGTGTGTATTAAACATCGTAAGAGTTGATTGGAAGGGTTAATTAATTAATAAGGTGTTTTTAACCCTCAGAGCCTATTCTCTTACTGTAATTAGTTTAAGAGATGCCCCCTGGCCAAGCGGTACAGCAGTTTAATCTAGGAACTGGGAATGAAGAGGGAAAAGAGAACTTTCAGGGACATGAAGAAGGTTTCTGAAATGAGAAAATGGGAGAAAGTGTATATTGGAGTTTTGAGGGAGGAGAAGTAGACATAGAGGGGAGGGGAGAAAGCTAAGATCAAGTTTTCTGAAGAAAATATTCCTGTATTTGTAATTGTGTTTTTTTAGAGCCATTACTCTTGCTGGTACTGATGAGATCTTTCAATTTGGAGGCATGTCAGGTTCATATGATAGCAAATGTTAGTATTATTTTAAATTGGGAAATTGACACAAATAGCTGTTGCATGGAATCATAAATCTTTAAACTCATGAAAGCTCTTGGGGATCATCTAGATCAGATTTCTTCTTTATGCCCCAGTTATACAAATAAAATGACCTGGGCTCGTTCAAGTTAACTTACTACCAGGTACACAGGTATTTTGTGAAACAGCTAAAATTGGAACCAAGTTTTTCTTGTTCTTCTCTTAGTGCATGGTTTCACAGTCTGTCTTTCTATATAATTGTCCAAAATAAAATACTTTAGTTCTCAATTTGTTAAATATATTATTGAGCATCTTTTCTAATTCTTAAACTAAGTGTTTTCTATGTTTTTTAAAAGCTCTACATGATCTAGGGCAATAAAAGCTTCTGCATTAAAATCTAAAATGTGCTTTTCTTGGAGTTTCCGGTGTGGCTCAGTGGTTAACAAATCTGACTAGGAACCATGAGGTTGCAGGTTCGATCCCTGGCCTTGCTCAGTGGGTTAAGGATCCAGTGTTGCCGTGAGCTGTGGTGTAGGTTGCAGATACAGCTCAGATCCTGTGTTGCTGTGGCTCTGGTGTAGGCCGGCAGCTACAGCTCCGACTGGACCCCTAGCCTGTGAACCTCCATATGCCGTGGGAGCGGACCAAGAAATGGCAAAAAAAAAAAAGGCACACACAAAAAAATGTGCCTTTCTTAATTCAAGGGTGTTTGTTTCTTATTAGGCAGTCCCCAAATTTTATTCTAATTATTAGGTGCTCAGTGTTGTAAGATAGGAAAATATAGACCCTTGAATGATTTATAGGATTAAAATGCATTGTATTTCCTTTTTAAAAATACACCATAAATATTATTAAAAGTTGAGATTGTCAAAGAAGTGACTTTTCCTAATAGTTCTTCTGGAAAAGGCTGAATGATGATTACAAGGAAAAATAGCAAATCAGTGGCCTTTCTAGCTCTAAAATTCTTTGATTATATGCACCTTGAATTTATCTGAGCCTTCTTTTCTTTCTTTGTTAAAATCCTTGATAACTTGATGGCTTAAAATTAACTAGAAGAAATATTTTTAAAATTTGTCAGCCAAATCCATTTTTCAGCAGAAAGCTTATAAAGGACTGCAATATATAAAAGAGATATAAAGAAATGTAAGCACGTTTGGAAAAATAAAATAGGTCTTTTTCTCTCTCTCTTTTTTTATATTTACAACATATTTAATAGTGAACAATTGTTCAGGCACACACAACACATGGGCCTTTTTGAACTTCCATTTTTAAATCCATTCCTTTTTGATCCAAGCAACCTTTTCCAAGTCTCCATATATACTTCATCATCACCTTGGGAGTTTGATGAAAGCCAGTAGACAGACCTTTAAATTTAGAGAATAATTATCTATCCTTCACATGTAGAAAAATTCTGTGTAAGCAGAGAAATGATGAAGTAACTGCAGAATAAATACCAACCTCATGTTAAGTATTTTAAAGATAGGAATACGTTTGACTTTCACCTGTTGGATCTGACACACTTATCTGGTATACACAGAAGCCCAAGCTGGCCTTAGTCATAAGAGTTAAACACTCTTGGGTTTCTGAAATGGCAAGAGAAGATTTTTTATGTTGTAAATCTTTTCTGTGTTTTGCTGTGTTGGTGGGTACTTATCTTAAAGAGTAGAGAAAGCGGTGAAGTAATTCCTACTGCTGCTCTTAGTAAGCATTGCTTGGGACTCCCTTTGCAGAATTTATAATATGCATTTAAAGTGAAAGCTATAGGATGCAATTGGTGGATAATAAAGCAAGAAAAACAGTTATATTTTGCAGCCACATGAAAAGATGAATAACTAGTGCTTTCTGTGTTTGGAGATGATTTGTCAGGGCCTCAAACACCTGGCTCAACTTGCACAAGATTAAAAAAACAAAAAAGCAAAATTCAGGCTAAATTTACTCAGTTGTTAATATCTAAACTGTTACTATTATGATTGTTACTACTATTGCTGTAATAATATCAGAAATTCTGTCATCAGAGTATATTATTTTTTAATGACATTATTTACAAGAGGAGAAAATATAAGAGAAATTGACCTCATGTATATTTTATAATAAATATTCTTACATACTTTCCGAATAGCTGAGTTATATGTAAGCAAACAACCAAAATTATTATTCTAGAAGTTCAAGGAATGAAAGCATTACAAAAGGAAACTGTTGAAAAAAATGCTAATTAAAGTTGGTTGGAGCTGAGAGTAGGGGCTGCTGATACTTATTTTCAACTTCCAGGCCCAGACTAAACTTGCTTCATCATTTCCTAAAGAGAAGGATTTCTTGTCATGCGCAGTGGAAACGAATCCGACTAGGAGCCATGAGGTTGTGGGTTCCATCCCTGGTCTTGCTCAGTGGGTTACGGATCCGGCGTTGCTGTGAGCTGTGGTGTAGGTCACAGACAAGGCTTGGATCTGACTTGGCCATGGCTGCGGCAGAGGCTAGCAGCTACAGCTCTGATTAAACCCATAGCCTGGGAACCTCCATATGCTGAGGATGCAGCCCTAAGATAGAGACAAAAAAGACAAAAAACACCCCACCAAAAATAAAATAGAAGGCCCCATGATTGATAATTATAACTTTAATTTTTAAAAATATGAATATAACATTTAGAAATACTCAGCTTTACTTTATCAATTTTACTTACATGTCTTTGAATCATCTTAAAAAACAATTATTAAAAGAATACTGAATTTTTTAAAGCCTTGAAAAAAGAATGTTATTTAGGAATTAATAATTGTACATGGATGCTTCAGTGGTCTGCTCAATTCCATATTTTCTTTGGATGGCAGATTATAGGATTCTTTATCCTCTCCCCGCCTGGCTATGTCAAGTACTTCAATTTTAGTTTAGAGTTAAATATGGTGGTATCTTTATTTATTCCCTACCATTTTATTTGCCAGATCTTAGAAATTAGAAGGTAAATATTAAATTGTCTTAAGGCCACAGACAGACAATCCTACATATGTTTAAAACCAAAGACCATGCATTTTCCCCGTTTCCTCTCATTCCTTCTTCTATAGGCATAGTAAAGATCCCATGACAAATTGTTTAGAGATATATTCAAGGGTTGTTGATTCAGCAAAACCCAGTGTGGCTTCAGTTCACTGGAAGAGAGAAGTATTTTCTTCCCTCTGGAGTCAAGGACCAAGTTACAGATGGCTGATAAAACCCATTATATATTTTAACGGTGTTTGGTATTGGATGGACTCTACAAATCATTCCTCTAAGCGCTCATAAATAGCATTTTCCCTGCTAAAAACTCCAGATATTTTTAAGCATTACCATCTTTAGTAATTTCCAACGCAGTGATGATTATAGTTTCATGAACTTTGGCTTTTTGTACCTGATATTTAACACTCCCAAAGGCCAAGCCTTGGCCCTACTCCATTACTAAACATCATTTGCTTATGGTTACATTTTTTTCTTGAAACATGGCAGCTCATTTTTTCCCTCTTAACTTTAAAACTATCGCTCCAAGAATTTCAAGTGGAGAATCACTTGGGGATTTAAAGGAATGAGCTATTTATTGATCTTTTAGAAAATGTTAACATCTTATCTATTTCTCTAACATCCAAAGATAATTTTCTTTTCCTCAGCCAGTGATTTGTGGACTACTAGATCGCTTAATCTCTGATTTTTAGGTGTTTCAATTGTGGAAAGTGACAGGGATGTCTTCTTAATTGATTTTGTTATTATAATAGAGGTCATGGATTGGCCTCACAATTTGACTTTGCTTTTTGTTGCTTAATGGATCTCCTATGAGTTTTCTTTATTCAGTTCTGAGTTAAAATAGCAAATCTCCCAAAACAGTACTTTGGTGTACTAGATCATTTTTTCTAAGAAATACTTAAATATACTCTAAATCTACAGTTACAGTAAGCGGCATTGTCTAGTGATTTGATTTGAGAATTGAGACTACGGTCTGGATTTACTCTTTATGCATTAACACAGGTCAAACGGACAGGGACTGCATTTTAAGTCAGTAATGGAAGGCTGAAAGCTGTCTTAAACCAATCATATCAGTTTTACCCATGACTGATTGATCCCGAGGGGCAGAGCCCTGTAAGCATTTCTCTTCCATGAATGGACTCTGTAGAGCCTGGAGTTTCATTCATAAAATGGAGACTGAAAGGACAGAGATGCACACGCGTGCGCGTGCACATGCGCACACAAACACACACGCACTCTTACTCTCTGGAATGTCCATTTATACAGAGCTGAAGGGTGTAGTGTTCCATCAGCTGCTGCTTTTGCCAGTTGACTGGAAGTAGTGATTAATGCTTATTGGTCCTTGCCTGCATGTAACCTGACACTATTTATGGCCTTGCAGTGTTCCTAATGTATAGTGAATGAGAAGACAACATTCTCAAATCAGAAACATAAACAGGAACTGGTGGTCTGAATTCCATTCAAATATGTCATTTCAGCCACACAGTGTTTGTCTAACTTGGATTTTACAGGCAGGAAAGGGGGGAGGGAGGGATAATCTGCTTGTGAGTTGTACTAGCATGAAAGAAGGGAATTAGAATAGGAAGGGTAACCGTGCTTTTTTAGGGTGGGATTTTTAGTTTCTTTTTAAAGAAAACACCCAGGATGCTTAGGCCCAGAACTACTCATTGCAAATGGATGAAATGAACATACAACTATTTTCGTATATGCAACTAAGATTTGCAATTAAATGAGACAGTTTAAGGATGCACATTTGGATATTTTCCCCTGTGTATCTGTGTTTCATAAATGTGAACAAGAAAGAGAAAATAATATTTATTTTTTAAAAGTGTATATTTGAAGATATATTTTACAGTTTACAATGTCACTATAGAAAATTTTTTTTTCATTTAATGGCTGTCTCTACTTAAGTGACTTAATAGTTTAGAGGAATGGGAGTTTTTTATTTCATAAAATATTTTTACCTAAAATATGCATAACTTAATTGAAACCCATTCCAGGAATTTCTGTCAGATTAAATAGATGATTATTGTTTTTATCGTGTGTGTAGATTTTCTATGAATTGTTTGTCATACAATCATGAAAAATTTTACAAGGATAGCTATTCATAGATAACATGTAAAAAACAAAACAAGGCAAAACTGAAAGAATGATATGCATGTGTCATTGTGATTTATTTACTCTTCTCTTACATTTAGAAAAGTATCTTTGGACATTTCATTCTGCTCACCCTTCTTTTCAGTGTTTGGGCCCTCACAGTGCACTGTTTCCATCCACATGTTTTTGTTATTTTTAGCATTAAAAAATAAAACCACCCACTTTGTAGGACACTGGAAACATTATACTGAATCCTGGACCTGATACCTACTTACTATTAGTGTCATTTGAAGTGTGTTTTATTACCTCTTTTATCCTGTTTCCTCATTCATAGAAAGCGATAAATAAACCCCTATATCTTTCATGTTTTTATAAGAATTAAATATGACTGTAAAATTACTAATAAAATATTAGGGTTCCAGGTAATTATAATAAGGATTTCTGTTGGTATGATTTTATGTTAATTTCTAGAAGTTTCCTCAAAGACTCTTGCTACTCCTTGAATAAAATGCCACTATTATTTCTAATATTTACAAATACACTTTGATCCTAAAGGCTAGGACAAAGTAAGATATTCTTAGGTTAAAGCAATCATTATGCATGGCCAACAAAGATACTGTACTATTACACTGTTTCTGACATAATGAAACAAAGATACTATACTCTTACGCTGTTTCTGACATAGTGAAACAGTCATACTGAACTTGTTACTAATATTATTCATGTTCAAAGCAAGTAGAATAAATCATCTGAATATTTTGGTGATCCAAGGAGAAATGAAAGTGAGAGGGCAAAGTGATTCATGATGTGTTTGTTTCAAATCACGTAGGTTACAGAAAGGGAGCAATTTAGCACTAAAGCTCATCATTAAAACTTATCTCACTTCAGAATTTTTTTGCGGCCTGTTTTGGCAACTAATGGCATCTTTTCTCATATTTTCTTTTAAACTTCTGTTAATTGTTGGAGTACAATAATATCTAATAAATAATCAAAGTTACATTTGAGCTTATGTTTCCGATCATTTCAACTTTATTTTGTACTCAAACTTAATAAAACCTCCACAGGCTTGTAAAATTGTGAGCCGACTAGATCCTAATAAGCTAACCCTGTTTAAATGTGGTTGTTATTTGTGTAGAATACTGTTCCCCCAAAACCCAGATGCTTACAAGAGAAGTTTCTGGCTTCTTAGGTAAAATTCCATACTGTTGTTTCAGGTTACGTAGCTTTTAAGTTTTGAAAGCATGTGAATGCAGATAACTGCGTGCCTTTTTTTTCTTTAGAGTTTTGCAAACACTATTCTAGGCATACAAAAACTAACGTAGTTCTCTTTATGTCCTCAAAGTCTGTCAACAGTAGTTCAGTACATCTGAGCTGTGGTAGAAGAAATATCTCTGCAGATTTTACATTATTTGTATTCACAGTTTAATAAAAATCCTAAGGAGAAAGCTCCCATCTAAGTGTGAATGAGGTAATACTAAAGCCATTGCTCTCTTAAGATTTCAGCCACTTGCAGCTTTTCTGCCTTCTTCATATGAGGTTCACTGAGATGTTATATTCACCTAGAGCTTTTTTGACTGATGATGAATAGGTCTTATTAAATCCGAGTCTTTTGCCTTCACACTTGCTTTCTTCCTCCAGTAAATTCAGACATACTAATACTGAGCCTTATGTTGAATTACTTTTAGGTTTGTTCTGTAATAGAAAGATTATTAAAAAAAAAAAAATCCTCGCAGTAGCATTCTTTTCAGAAAACTTTATAAAATATAGGTTTTTTTTTTGTTTTTTTTGTTTTGTTTTGTTTTGTTTTTAAGGGCCGCGCCCATGTCACATGGAAATTCCCAGGCTAGGGGTCAGATTGGACTTGCAGCTGCTGGCCTATGCCACAGACAGCAATATAGGATCCGAGCAGCATCTGCAACCTAAACCATAGCTCACGGCATTACCATATCGTTAACCCACCAAGCAGGGCCAGGGATTGAACGAATCCTCATGGATACTAGTTGGGTTCATTACTACTGACAGGCACCCCTAAAATATAGTTTTCTTGACTAGCTCCATGAAATCTATTCATGTGGCAAGTGGAAATGCAGAGCAAAAAGATGCTACCCTAGTATGTATGTGAATACGTTTGCATTTAAATATGTCTCCATGCAGCTTGTGTTGTTTATGCACATAGGAAAACCTTTGGACTAAACTGTGAGTTTGCCAGGAAATGAGAAGAAAAAAAAATTAAGCGTTAAGACAGATAAAACTGGAGTTCCCGTCGTGGCGCAGTGGTTAACGAATCCGACTAGGAACCATGAGGTTGCAGGTTCGGTCCCTGCCCTTGCTCAGTGGGTTAACGATCCGGCGTTGCCGTGAGCTGTGGTGTAGGTTGCAGACACGGCTCGGATCCAGCGTTGCTGTGGCTCTGGTGTAGGCCGGTGGCTACAGCTCCGATTCAACCCCTAGCCTGGGAGCCTCCATGTGCTGCGGGAGCGGCCCAAGAAATAGCAACAACAACAACAAAAGACCAAAAAAAAAAAAAAAAAAAAAGACAGATAAAACTTAGAGGCAACATTTGTCATAACGCTCATTTTTCTTCAGTGGGATTGATGTCATTAGTTCTTGGTACAGCTCAGTATTTCTTTAGATATTACATAAATGTTTTTGAAAAACTAGCTGTAACTCCCATGTATACATTGAAATATATACACACACACACTTTTCACCAATTACCTGTGAATTTCAGATGTATGTCCACACACATATTTTAGCCTTGGCCTTTTTTTAATGGGCGTATGGAGGTTGGGATTGATTCTGAGCCTCAGCTGCAAGCTGTGGCAGTGCTGAATCTTTTAACCCACTGAACTGGGCTGGAGATTGGACCTGCACCCATGCAGCAACCCCAGCCGCTGCAGTCAGCTTCTTAAGCCACTGTGCCACAGCAGGAACTCCTTAGCCTTGAACTTTTAATGTGCCAAGCTTTGTATCAGCATATAAGTGGACTTGATTTTGTTACACCACCTCCTCAGGGAGTTAGTCAGGTGTGTAGTCAATCCATCTTTGCATTGCACACTCACATGAAAGCACAATCACATTAAAATACAAGATTGAACTTACAGGTCTTTTACTGTGATTTCTCTTTTTTACTGCGATTTCTCGTTTACTCTCAGAGATTTGAATGCTTAATTACCACACTGATTATTTCTATAGGAATTTAACTAGAGGTCTCAAATGAAAGCAAGGTGTTTTTCTCCCTTGTTTAGAGTTTATAATCTGAAGTATTTCCAAGTTTGTACTCTATTTGATGACAGTTTCAGCAAATTGTAGGGGTGTCTCATACAATGGTGGCAAATAGTTTCTCTCTGCTCTGGCCTGTTGTAGCTCCTACAGACTTTAGGCAAACCATGCCCTGAAGAGGAACCTTCATTCTGTACTTCAGGGTGGCACATATGCAAATCAGAGAACTGCCTAGCAAATCCAAAACTGCACTTTATAGTCAGACCTTTGGTAAACCTTACCAAATCAGTATATTATTTCACAGCACAGATTTAAAATGCAAGTCAAAAAACAGAAAAACCAATTTTTAGGCTTCATACCAGCACATCTTAATTTAGAGGAAATTCGAAGTGTTGCCAAAGGTGAAGACTAATCAAATCAGGTAGTTTGAGAGAGTGTTAGTTTACACTTAACTTCCCCTACAGTGACTAGTGCATTAAAATGACAGCAGTGCTTTGCTGCTTTGAATTTTTGCAGTATATTGGATCAGCTTTCATCACCATAAACTCGTCTGTGACAAATTATAGGCAGTTTAGTTTCTGCAGGCTGATTTTGCCCCATACTTAATGTCACTTGTAGAACTCTTTGATCCATAGGTTTTAAAATTAAAAAAAAATCCTTTATCCTAAATTAAATTTACATAATTAAATTTACGGATTAAATTTAAAACTTTTTAAACTATGGTCATCTAGTACCAAATATCAGGGGGTAGTGCTGTAAAGAGAAGCTCAAAAGAGGGACCTCCAAATATTTTGAAAAGATAATGGAGCTTCTTGCTTAAACCTTGAAAATCATAAATGTATAGTGAATTTTAAAATCAATATATTTTAAATATAATAGGTAATAGATTTGTGAAGAATATAACTGAATAATTATGCTAATAAGTAGTGTTAACCATTTCAATAGATACAAATTAAGGGTAGAAAAATAATTTTGATAAGTAATTTTTCTAGTTTTAAGTGCTGTGGTTCATGCAGTTTAAATACTTGTGAGGTTCACTTAAAAATAGATTCTGTTGTTAATAATAAGCACTTTAGATCAAATTCTCACTGTTTGCTGATACTGGGCAAAATGCTGCCTGGCTCACCCCTTATGGTCTTCTAACAACCCTTTGAAGGAAATCAGTATTATTACCATTTCACGGATGTGGAGGTTGAGAATTAGAGATGTTAACTAATAAAATGTCATCCTCCCACAAAATATCAGAACTGAGATTCAAAGTCTTGAATGATGATTCAAAACCAGATGACATGGTGCACTTGGTAATGACTGTGCTGTCCTAATGATCCTAAGATTATAACCTATGGACCCATATTAGGACAGTGTAAATAGGCTGTCATCCTAACATTTATGCATAGGTTAAACTTCAGCTTATTATTGTTGCTGAATTATGTCAGTTTTATTTCATAAATAAACGTAAGTGAATACATATGGAATACCTCCATTCTCTGCCACAAAACATTGATTTGCCTTTGATGTTGCCTCTTACTTAGCTAGTTTGGCTCTGAGTTGAGCGTTTAGCAAAAGTTAAAATGTAATGCCAAACTTCATTGGTTGGATTTTTTTATTAGATAAGGTAGAAATGAAAGCAGCAGGCAATTTAATTAGCAGTAATTTTTCTGGGCAAGTCATTACTTTGATGAACTTCAGAGCAATGTTTATGGCTCCTAATTAACCATGTTAGTCATTTGATTGAATAATCACTTTGGAAATGTTTCTGCAATTTGATTAGAGTCTGACCCACTCTGATAGTCATAAATTAACTGATATCACTTTAGGATAACATGACTTTAGTTACTTTAGGGGAATAAACTCCTCTTAGCCATATTTTTTCAGGCTTCTCTGATCTGTGTAAAGGACACTGATTTTAAAGATAGACTGGATTTAAACAATGTTAGCCAAGTGCCTCAATTTCAAGAACTAGATGTTAATTTTATTTACTCTAGGGTGTAATAAATAGCATTAAGAGCTGGCATAAATACAAATATATCCTCACATATGCACTTTTTCCCCTAAATTGCTGTTTAGTGGATTTTTTTCCTAGGAACTTAGACCATAAATCGGGTCTTTGGAATATAGTGGAGGTTCTGGCTTTAAGACTTCTTCTTACATATCATTAATTTACTGTGAATTTTAAAAAAGTATCTTTAAGTATCATAGATTAATAAGTAGAAATGATGAAGAATTAAAGTACAACAAAAAAATGTAAAATAAGCCAATTCATTAAACATCTGAGTATTAGTGAAATTATCCATGGAATCTTATCTTTGATGTCAAATGTCTAGCCTTCCAGGATTAAGCTTATTTTGTATTAGGTTAGAGTACTTTTATAAGCTGTTCCTTCCACTTTGAGTAGCGGGTTTCTCAGAAATGCTTGCGTTTCCTTTTTTTCCTACTCTCTTGGGAGGAAAGACTTCATTTAGTCACACTTATATATAATAGAATTTAACCTATACGTTTCCTCTAGCTGCTTCCAGAGCCAGCCAGCTGTTTTTACAGCCACACTCCAGCTGGGCAGCAGTCAGTAAAAGTATTTTGTGGCAGGGTGTCAACATCAGTACAACAAAATGCTTGCCTCTAAGCAGCTGCTGAACTGATGGCAGAGTCATTACCACTCTCTCTTTCAGGCTCAGCTGCATGAGAGAACTTATGCCTTGGCTATAGATCAAAATAACATTAAAAATTCATTTGAAGTACCACTGGTTAAGAAGTTGGGAAAAAACGGATTGCTAATTATTTGGTAACCCAGAAGATCAACTCTGCTGCAGCCCTATTATAAGCACTGAAGTCAGAAAACAAGGTTTAACCTTACCTTTTGTTGGGTCAGAATTGTATACTACATAAAATGTAGAGAGAGCATTACATAATAAAATACTTGATAAAGAGTTTTACACTGTTTTCAGTTTGCAAGCTCTTGATTCCTACATATTTTTCAATGTTGTTGTGATTAGGATTGACATTAAGATACTTTTGACTAAAATCATGTAAGATAGATGTTTTTCTGTGAAATAACATCTCATATTTTGGTTGACATTCTTCACTAGGCAAATTTTTAGAAAATCAGATGGACTTTAAAAATGGAAGTTTCCAGACCAAGAAGGAATGACTTTTAAGCTAAAGAGTGCTCATAATCTCTTATAGCATGAAAGTCTACAGGTGGATAGTTAAAAAGAGATAATACCCTTTGAATTCCAATTCATTTAAGTATTACTACTTGTTCAGAAGTCACATGCTTACTGCAAGTGGTGGAAAGAAGGATGTACTCTTGTATTAAATAGCACAATTGTGATATTATTTTATAGTTATTTTTGTATGTGTTCTTTTAAAAACTTTAGTAATACAGAAGATAGAATCACCTTAATCACATGTTTATACACTCGTATTGAACCTGTATATATTAATATATTAATATATCATATACAGGGTTGGGTCTAGGTTTTTGATACCTAAAACATAAAATTTGGGGAAACTTCTACAAGAAAAAGAAAATGGACTTTTGTAAGTGGAGGGCCTTGAGGTTGAAACTTCACTGTTTTCACCACGAGTTGACCTCTGGTTATGTGAGTAAACATCTATATTCAGAATCAAAGAACTTGGGACTATAATAGACTTAGATAAGCTCTGACCCAGCCCTTTATTTCTTATAAATTTAGACACAAAATGGGCTTATCTAAAGTCATGTAGCTTTATTAGTAGTAAATGAGGACTTGGATTTTAATCTTCTGTCTCCTAATCTAGATTTCTTTGCTTTCCCCCATATCTAAGCTGCTAAACACATTAGATAGCACAGCCATCACTGTGACTCAAGTTTAACCATTAACCAAGCTTATTTTCTCAGGGATGAGTTAACTTGGTCACATAGGCAATGCCTTGTTCTTAGGGTAACAACGCTGTTTGCTGTAAGATTGTTGAATTTCTCTTTTATAGCCTCACTGCCTTTGAATAGGACTTGCATGCTTAACAAAACGAAAAACCAAGTCATGTTTTTATCAGAAGGAAAAAAATAGCAGTCACCTTAATAGGCCGGAGTCATTTTAAGAGAGATAACAATTTTGTGTCTTTATAATCATTTTTATCCAGTGTTCATTAAATAAACTCTGAATGAGCCTTTTATTGATCTTTGGTTTGGATGCCATTGGATATACAAATTTATTCCAAAAATGTCCTGAGACATCTTTTGACTCATGACACTGTTTTGCGGATATAATTACATTTATGTGGGGCTGCTGGTGGAGCCAACTTTTCTTTTAGTAAGGATGGTGTGGGTAAACCTTTGAATTCACATGCTTGTTCATGAGACTCAGTGTTTACCATGATATGCTTTTCATCCACACATTTCTTACGTGGCCCCTGCCGACTATGATAACTATGTGTTGAAAAGTTCCCTCAGGACACCTGTGTCAGTTTCTGTTACTCTCCATTCCTCATTCTCTTCTCTGATAACAGCACATTTTCAGCCCATGCTTCTCTTTGACCACTGTTGTTTTCTCTTTCAGAAGTGCCTAGCTGCCACTCCATTTATATGAGGCAAGAAGGCTTCCTGGCTCATCCCAGCAGAACAGAAGTTAAGTTTTCCATCACTGAGATTCTTGTAAATACCTGTCAACATAATCAGACAGCCTAAAAATGCTGTCACATAATCACTATACTATATGAAAAAAATCCCTTAGGTCTACTAAACCAGTATTTTCAAAGTTTTTTTTTCAAGTAAAAGGAAGACTTTTCAGGTCATGATGTCTTGTATTTGGGTTGTTAACATGAGTCCTGTGCACATAAACAGCTGAAAAGTGGATTTCTGTGTCCCTTTTTTTGCCAACAACCACATCCTTTTAAAAAAGAACATGTGCTTTATAGATCACTCACCTTACTGTTCTCTACTGAAATAGATCTTTGAGGAATTTTCAGTTTTGCTTTAGAGACCTAAGTCATTCTTTTGAAATAAAACATGGTAGATTTAAATGAACTCATCTGTAAATATCCTGGATTTTACATATTGGAACAAGGAATTGTTAAGAATAGACTTTCACATGAGAGGCCTATAGAAGGAGTTTTTGTTGTGGATGCATTATGGTAACCATAGAGGGAAAGTTTTATTCTAATGGATACAATAGTGATGAATAAAAATGATTTTATCTGGAAAGACTCCCCTTTAAAGTATTTTTGGAATTCTGTGCATGGTCCTGAAATAAATACTGTATATCTTCAGTGAAATGACTTAGATCCATTCTTCAATATTGATTGTTTTGTATATATGACATTAATAGAAGTACATCTCCATGTTTAAAGGATAGTATAATGAGATGGCAAATTCAGATACTTGAGACCAAAAATTTTGCACGAATGCAATGTAATTATTGTTGCTGTGGTTAATATTATGTACATACCACTGAGACCAATACATCTGAGGTATAAAACTGTGACCAAACTATATGAAATTTCTTCCTGGTGAGTAAAGATAACAGCAATTAAATGAAGATCCCACAGGCGAGGATATTTGGGGGAGAAAATGTTTGTGAAAAGCTGTCAATGTATTAGGCATTTTTTTCTGTGGACTTAGTGCTGTTAAAACAAAAAGGAAAGTTTTTTGTTTGTTTGTTTTTGTTTTTTTAGCTGCCTTGGCTATTGAAAATGAAAACATGAGCAGGTTTACCTAGCTAAGTATTTCTCAAACAAGTGAGGGGGTAAACTATTTCAGTTCATCAGGATAATAATGCAAAGGAAATTCAGTAACATTCCCTCTCATCTGAGTAAAAACTGAAACTGGGAAGAAAATGGAAAAGGAGATGATATGTTATAAATCTCCGGTTTTCCAGTGTTTTTATATGACCTCTGTGCTTGAGTTAGTAATAATATAAATAGCTAACTCTCATATTACTAAATGCTAGGCAGTGTTCTAAAGTTGCATCTATTAAATCATGTAATCCTCACAACAATTCTATAAGGTAGATGGTTTATTAGCATTCCCATTTTTCAGATGAGGAAACTGAGGCACAGAGGTTAAGTGTGTCCAAGGTCATGGAGTGGAAAAGTGGAGGAGGGCTTTTCTACCTCCATGTCTCCATTAATGCTTATATTTTGAATTGTGAGCTTTATTTCTGTCATGAATAAATGTATCCTTTCCACCCAACAGGTTGCATGTTTGAAAAGGGCCCCAGGCAGTTTTATGATGACACCTGTGTTGTCCCAGAGAAATTCGATGGTAGGTTTTTCATTGTGTCCAGGTTTCGATTTTTCTAAGAGGGAGTGGAGAGCTCACCTCTGCCTCTCCTGAAAAGTTCCCCTTGCTAGTTAAAGATTTTTATGCCCATCACTTATGATATATTCCAGTCTCACTCACCCTTAATTCTTATAAATTTCCTTTCCTTAGCCCATGTAAGGAGCTTTTTTCTTTTGTCCTTATAAGCGAACCCCTTTTTAGAAATAGAGTATCATTCTTACTGAGCTTTATGTAGAGGACTAGGGCCCTTTCCATTGCCTGGCTGAGCACAGGCAGCTTGTTGTTTGAGATTTACTGAAAGCTGATCCCATAATTAATGAAGCAGAGCAGAAAGCATGCTACTGTGGATGCACAGATGACTAATGCAGCCTCTTTTCCTTTTATTGTTCATGAAGTGATGCATTATGGAACACGGGAACAACATAGCTGCCCATTTAGTTAGTGATTGTGAGTCTTTCTTTTCTGTTTTTTTCCTGGGAACATGTTCATTCCTATGCGACATGGCTTTGCCATCGCTTCAAATGGAGTTGGGAAAACATTGCTTTTTAATAACACTTGGTATGGCAATAGAAATGGAAATGCCACTCCCACATGGTAAAAAGAGATGTCAAGTCAGAATCTTCTTTGCTTGACAAAGGTGGCAGAAGTCGGCATCTTCAAGGAGGCTTGGGTAAAAAGGGAAAAGTTAATTGACTCTGTGGTTCTTCAGGATGGTCTCCATATTTCCTGCTTTGATTGTTTAACAGGAAATGAGCAGGGGCCCTCTGATTAGCTGATTGCACAAACTTTGGGGATCACAGTTGTAATGACTTGGTAGCTCTCAGGAGTTTTTAATTGTCATTATTTAAACAGCAAAGTGGTACATGCTCAGATTGCTTCTCAATCTCTAATTAGTTGCTTGAAGAATACTGGTTTCTGAGATTTTTGCTTCTCTTAGACTTCTCAGAAGAGATGATATGTTTTGGGAAGATCTGTTTCCTTGGTCTCCCTTTAAATTGCTCAGTTCATGCCAAGGGCACAGGGGTAAAGTCCAATACAGATCATCTTTACAGCCTTATTCTCTAAAAGATGTTATTTTTAACCTTTGAGTTTCAGAGATGTGGTCTATGTTCTTTTATTTAGTGCCATTATTAGCAGAGCATCCAAATTCTTAAAATCCAGCTTTTTCTCTTAAGATAAAGCAGAAAGTCTACTTTTGGAATGACCTTCATGAGCTTAACATTTTAAGGAATCGTAGCAATTAGTATTGGCATAAAAGGAAGAAAAATAGCTTAAAACTCTAGTCAGAATTATGATATAATCTAACAGGGGAAAGTCAAAGTCACACTCATGTTTGTGGAAACTGTTCTGATTATTTTTTTCCCTTTGCTTTTTAAAATACTCCTCAGTTTTATACTAAGAAAATGTTTTTTAGCAACTAATATTAGGTTTACATTTTATAACGAATAGAGAAAGAATAGAAGAAAGAAAGGGTTATTTATTTATTTTTCATTGCACAAGACCAGTATGATCAGTGACATTTATAAGCAGGCGCAATCTAGAGGTTAGAAAATGTGTTTCACTCTGTCTGAGTAATTGCTCAGTTACCACCATAAAAATTGTAAAATTCAGAAGGAAAAACTGAGATAAATAAAACTGTCTTTGAAATCAATATGAAAAGACACTTGCGCATTATATAACTCAGACCAAAACAACATGCTTTTTATTTATTTATTTTTTTCTTGTCTTTTTGTTATTTCTTGGGCCACTCCCATGGCATATGGAGGTTCCCAGGCTAGGGGTCGAATCCGAGCTGTAGCCACCGGCCTACGCCAGAGCCACAGCAATGCGGGATCTGAGCCGCGCCTGCAACCTACACCACAGCTCACGGCAATGAGGGATCCTTAACCCTCTGAGCAAGGCCAGGGATCAAACCCACAACTTAATGGTTCCTAGTCGGATTCGTTAACCACTGCACCACGACGGGAACTCCAACAACATGCTTTTTAGCAACTATTGAGTGAACAATTTTATTTTGATTTAGGTTTTTAAAGTCTTGTTTTTTCTTTAATTATTTAAAGAGATATTTCTGTCTCCTGACCAAAGGAACATTTTTTGAAAGCTTGTGATTTGGACTGTTTTATAATTCACACTTAGTGTGAATTGATCAGCTTTAATATATTCTATCTGAATTGTTTCTTTAGAGGAGGAGAGAAATTCATGCATGAATAGTGATCTGCTTGTAGGGCCCTAGACATTCAATCCCCCATGTGAGCAGTTCCACATACTTTTGAGATGGTTTGCTGGACATAGAAATAGGTAATCTGTAGTTATGAAACTGAGTTGTGGGTTTTTTGTTTTGTTTTGGTATTGCTGCTTACTAGATTTTCATATTTTATGTGACTAGCAAATAAATGTTACCAAAAAAAACCTCTTGTTTAAAAATAGAGATTTACAAAAAGCTCTGGTATATACATTTTTATTTGTATATACATTTTTAAATTGGACTTTTACTAAAAGAGCAAGTAAATTTAAATGAGTACAATACAAACAAGAGATAAAGAAAAGTGAGAGAATTTTCGTTTGATGTCAGATGAGAAAGCATAGTTACCACCATGCCAATGTGAAGGTGTAGAAGAAAGATGGTATGTTGGTAATCCAGTATGCCCTGAATTACCCATGATATTTTCCTAATTTATATGAAGTGCAGATTACTTAACTAATAGAATTTAAGATGCTATTAAATTTGCTTTGAAATAGTTGCATTAAAATTTTCAGTAGTTTGTCATGTGCGGATCAATGAGGTATTTACATATTGTAGATTGTAGAATTTAATTTGTGCCAATAAAACACCCAGAGCTTAAAACTGATTTCTCCCTCTTCATCATTGCTTAGGGCAGTAAGTGATGGCATTAACAATGAAGCAAAGAAGAATAATTAGACACTATAGTTTTTAAAATAGTATCTAAAGAAAAAACAGAGGTGCAAAATTTTTATAATTGACATCTATGGATTTTTTCTGCCCTGTGTGCATTTATATTGACCCTTCTATATTATATATAGTTGTCTATATGTTTGGAGATGCCTGGTTTATATTCAACCTTTTATCTATTTTTTTTTAATAAACAAAGACTAGTTCTTTAATTTTTTAAAAATTTTTTTCCTTTTTTGCTGCCCCGAAGCACATGGGGTTCCTGGGCCAGGGATCAGATCCAAGCCGCAACTGCAGCAACACCAGATCCTCAATCCACTGTGCCAGGACTTGAACTTGCATCCATGCACTCCCAGGACACCTCCAATCCCATTGTGTCACAGCAGGAACTCTAACCTTTTATCTATTTAAAATCCCTATTTAATGGTAACAATATATTTCATAGAAACCCTTAAAGTGGTTATGGTTTAGACATTTTAGTAGTTGGTTTAATATAAATTTTACATAAATGTCATAATATTGCTAATAATAGGAACTTAATTTTTTTTTTTTTTTTTTTTTAATTTAGGAGACATAAAACAAGAGCCAGGAATGTATCGGGAAGGACCCACCTATCAGCGGCGGGGATCACTTCAGCTCTGGCAGTTTTTGGTAGCTCTTTTGGATGATCCTTCAAATTCTCATTTCATCGCCTGGACTGGGAGAGGCATGGAATTTAAACTGATTGAGCCTGAAGAGGTGAGTTTTGCAGATTCTAGGTAGTGAAATCAGATATGTTATAAAGTAAAGAAATATATATTTGATTAATGTGCCAAAAAGTATTTTTTTTTTTTAATTTTAAAACTTTAAGGAAATGTTTTTAATTAAAAGACGGGCCAAAAGGCAGGCACACATTTAAAATAAATGATTATGTTGCCAGCTCGTTGCAGCTAAATACCATCCTATAGAATTGAAGGAAGTCAACCAGAACATCATTAGCATAACCCTTTATTCAGGAATGCAGGGCTTGGGAAGTCTCTAAAGGTGCATTGAGATTGGGCATGTTTTATGGTCTTTGAGGAAGAGAGGATATGTTTATCAGCATTCAACTAGTTTGGGTATAGAGAAATTGTTCTTGAGAATGCTATTATTTGGACAATCTTGATTTTTGTCAAGAGGTTTAGAGAGGAACGTTTAGAGGACAGAGTCTTGTGTAAGAAGGTGTGGGAGAGACACAGCTCAGGGAGATAAAGGCACAGGAGAACCACAGTGGAAAATTCTCACCCCTTAAGTATTTCTTGGGAGACACAGACCTGCAGAACCATGGTTTCCCTTTGATTATTGATGACACCTGTTTCACATCAACTGGACAGGGTACACTCCTTTGGAAGGTAGAAACAGAGTATGAAATGTCACCATAATACCTAAGAAATTACCAAAATGAGAGGACTTTAGATAGAGATAACATGGGTAAATGGAAGACCTTTCAACTAACAGCTCAAATGTCTTACCCCCTCCAACTTACCCCCATATGCATACAAATGATGTATTTTCCTGAAAAGCTTCTCAGTCTAATTTTATTTTATTATTATTATTATTTTTACTCTTCCCAGGACTAGCTTTAGGCTTAAGCCTACCATTATTATTGCAGCATAACCTACCACATAGCATTTTGGACCTCAAAAGAAAGGGGTCTTTTATATGATGTTAATTTACATTAGCTGAGAAAGCAATGGAAGACTTAGCTAGCATGCCTATGACTAACCAAATGGGCTATAGGCTCTAAACACCTCAGAAAAGTAGAAACATTCAGAGAGATACTCAGCTATTTTTTAACTCAAAGGGACTGATTTCATGTAGACTAGACATCTAGAGTCTAGGCTATTGGGCTTATACATCTTAAATTTTCTGCTCTATGAGACCATGTAGTCAATCATAATCATATAACATACCCTAATTTGATATCCAAATGGTAAGGTGATGTTACCTATTAAGATGTAAGTGATGATCTGATTCAAATATGTATTAAATGAAGTATGAAATAAGAGTAGCTGGTTAGCACAGTTAAGTCTACTCCAGGTTATATCCATGTGCTGCAAACACAAAAGGATTATCTTTGCATTTCCCTCATCCCTCACCAAGCACATACATGTGCATGCCCACACACAGAGGGCTTGATATCAGAAACTGAAACCACCCATTATCAACTGTGGGCTAAATGTTTGGGTGTTTGAATTTTGTCGAAAACTAATGGCTGTCAAAGGAAATTCATTTTTATGTAGATGTACTTAAATGATGCCAGTGGCGGGAGGGGGTGGGGGGACCTGCAGAAATGTGAAGCACTCAAAATTGAGACTAGAAACACTTTACCGTAAGGTAATTTGAAAGCCCTTTAACATGATGGGAATGTGTGCGCTTTACCTTGTGAAAGATGTTAATAATCGCTATAAGAGTTGGTTGATGCTAGAACTGAGTACATTCAACAGGAATTTATTTCAAACAGGTACTCCCTTCCATCTGGGATTAAAATAAAGTTAGCAGAAAGAGAATTCTTTATTTTTTGCCATGTATTTGTTTAAGATAGGGGAAGTGACTAAATTCTATCAGTGATTATTGATCCACCCAGAAGTGTAAAAATTCTCAGGCAAGTGATCAAGTTCTTTATATAACAAGTATTGATTTTTAAGATGATCAAGCTTGAACAGGTAGAATAGGAGACTTGACCAGAGGACCATTAAGTTGCATCAAATTGTGAATTTCTATGATTTTTTAATACCAGGAAGGAATACAATTACATCTATTCCATACAACAAACCAACAATGAGACATCTTTTCTGTAGCAGACTCATAAAGTAAAAAAGGGCTGGGTAATTCAGAGTCAGCAGACCATATCCAAATAGTAACTAACTCTGTAGCAATTGTGCAATAAGCACTAAATGTTTCCTAAGGCCTTTTGTTCAAATTGAAACATTCCATTTCTGATTGCTGCATTGCTCACTGTTGCAATTGCTTCCATCAGCTATGACTGTGCTGTTTATGTTTAAATCTCTTCTTTGTAAAGTGTTTGTGAAATTTCTTTAGCCTTTGTGGCCCACGGTCACCCTCTTCTGTCACAGCCATATTTTGGGGACCTGTGACAGCACAGCTCATGAAAGGTGGCTCTGAAGCCATCCTTGTTGGAATTAACTTGCGGGTTCCACTTCTTTATATTTCATCTTGCAATTTAAAATGGTATTGAGTGAAACTGCAGTCTTGTGCCAATTTATCTGCTCAGTGTGTTTGGATAACTTTAGCAAACACATAATCTTTAACATCTCTCTTTTTGAGATATTTGTAATAATGATATACTATTTTTGAATTAATCCTAGATCCTAGAGAATTGTTCCAGAGAATAATTATTGACATAGCAGGACACAGAGTAGAGTCTTTTGATAATATTCAAGCCTATTGAACTGGAAGAATTATCAAGAACTCTGATAGCCAGGCCCTGAGTGTGGTTTCTGGGTTTACTGTTGCATAGTCAAGCATGATTTTTTAAATTAAATTGAATAATAATTGAACTATTAAATTTTCCTTTTTAATGGATCTGACAATAAGGGTAAATGCTATAGTGCCATGCTGTGATCTTTTCACTCACCTCACTAACAGCCAAAGTTTTAATTTGAAAGAGCATTATAAGGAAGTTACTGAAAGTATTGCCACCATGGTACCCACTCCATGTTGAACCTGGCACATTGTGGTGGTTGGTGGGTCCTGTATGAGGGCTAAACAGCTTGTGGGTGGTCTAACCTATTTTTGAAATTATTGTGTTATCTGTTACATTTCAGTCTTTTAAAAAATTTTTATCATGAAAAAGAGCACAACATGGGATCTGTCAGTTTTTCCCTTTTTTTAGCTGCACCTGTGGCCTCCCAGGCCAAGGATCAAACCCATGCCACAACAGTTACCCAAGCCACTGCAGTGCAAATGCTGGATCCTTAACCCATTGCACCACAAGAGAACTGCAGGTTCTATCTTATCAAATTTTTAAGTGTAGAATTCAGTATTGTTAACTATAGGCAGTGTTATACACCAGATTTCTGGATCTTGTTCTTTCATCTTGCATAACTTGCTATATCTCCTAAGTATACTGATATGTCCCATTTCCCTCAACATTATGATGAATGTGACACTGAAACAGCTCTAGGAGTTCCCGTCGTGGCACAGTGGTTAACGAATCCGACTAGGAACCGTGAGATTGAGGGTTCGGTCCCTGTCCTTGCTCAGTGGGTTAACGATCCGGCGTTGCCATGAGCTGTGGTGTAGGTTGCAGACGCGGCTCGGATCCCGCGTTGCTGTGGCTCTGGTGTAGGCCGGTGCCTACAGCTCCGATTCAACCCCTAGCCTGGGAACCTCCATATGCTGTGGGAGCAGCCCAAGAAATAGCAACAACAACAACAACAACAACAACAAAAAAGACAAAAGACAAAAAAAAAAAAGAAACAGCTCTAAGTTCCTGTTGTGGTTCAGCAGGTTAAGGACCTAACATTGTCTCCCTGAGGATGCATGTTCAATCCCTGGCCTCACTCAGCTGGATAAGGATCCAGCATTGCCACAAGCTGTGGTGCAGGATTTGGTGTGGCTGTCATGTAGGCTGGCAGCTGCAGCTCCAATTCAACCCTTAGCTTAGAAACTTCCACATGCCACGGGTACAGCTCTTAAAAAAAAAAGGAAACAGCTCTAAGAATAAATTTGATTGTTTTAAAATGTTCACTAATAACCCATAGTGCTGAGAATTAACTGGCATCGTAAAGGTCAAACTCTGCTTATGGTATTAAAAAAAAAATCATCTTTCTGTCTCTAGAAACTTCCACTGCGTTGTCTTAAAGTATGTTGCAAGTATTTTACTTTCTAGATGCATTCCTGGTGAGTTTTTAAAAAAGAATCATTTTTGAATATATAAGTTTTCATAAATTGTTGTTCAGAAAATTTAAGGAGATATTAATAATTTATTTTTACATCCACTGCAGATTTGCATGCTGTCCAGATGGTCAGTCTATTAAAACAGGTGTTAGCCTTTTTAAAAAACAAAAAAACAAAAAAAAAAACATTTTATTTAGAAAATAGTTTTCACTTCTTATCCCCATCCTGCCATTTCACTATTGCTCAGAATATTTACATTAAAAAGAAGTTTATATTTGGAGAATTAAGATGTATCTGCCACTTTGTCTACCTAGCTGTGATATAGTCACATCCCTGTGACATTGCATCTCTTTGCTCTTAAAAAAATATAGTGATGCATGTGAGTAAATTACATTGTATCTTCATTCAGGAAATACAAATTAGAGACTAGCAAAGGATCTGTGTTTTTAAAAGAAAAAAAAAAAAAACCTGGAGAAAAGTTATTGCTAATGAAATCAAGAATGATCTCTCTGTAAAGCATTCTATTTTAGCATATGTGACATAGCAACAACTTGGAATTCTGTCGACATGAAGAAAAACACTAACCCTATTAGAAAATGCTTTCGTGGAGTTGCCTAGGTTTGCATAGCAGCCAGTTTCTGCTCAGATTAAGCAAAAGGGGAAATTAATGAGAATGTGACTTTAGCTGGGGTTGCAGAAGCAGGCTACCCTTTTCTGGATAATGCCGCAGCTAGCCTGGGCTGGTGATGAGCTGGGGGAAAACCTACATGGAGGAAGAAGATTTTGCTAAAGATCTTTTGAAGAACTGTCTCTTTGCCAGAGAAGTTGCTCCTCCAAAGCCACATTATAAAAAGCTCAGAGATGGTTCACTAAACAACAAAGTGGATATTCTGCTCTAGGAATTGTTGTTTGTAGACTCATATACATGATGACCCTTTTCATTTCCTTCTTATTTTTAGCATCCAGTTACTGTTCTCTAAATGAATGCTTAATTCCCAAGTTTTGTATTGGCTACAATTTTCTTCTTCTTTTTTTTAAATTTTATTTATTTATCTTTTTGTCTTTTTGCTATTTCTTGGGCCGCTCCCGCGGCATATGGAGGTTCTCAGGCTAGGGGTCTAATCAGAGCTGTCTGTAGCCACCGACCTACGCCAGAGCCACAGCAACACAGGATCCAAGCCGCGTCTGCAACCTACATCACAGTTCACGGCAACGCCGGATCGTTAACCCACTGAGCAAGCGCAGGGACCGAACCCACAACCTCATGGTTCCTAGACGGACTCGTTAACCACTGCGCCACGACGGGAACTCCTACAATTTTATTCTGATGCTGCTTCAGGCAATAAAAATTATTTTGTAGTTCGGCTACTAATTTGTATACCATGTCCTATGCTCTACACACTACACCACACTTGTCCTGCTTTATTTAGCATTCTGTGGGATATCGTTTTTCCTTTGGTTTATCATAACCTCAAAAACACCTTTACAAAGAGATCACTAAGCTACTCTTGATATGTAGTTTTTATCTGAAAAGAAGAAATGAGAAGGAAAAACCAGGGTACCTCAGAATGGGAAATATGCCTCAATTTGGTGAATCTCAGCTATTCATCCTAGTTGTAAACACATTCCCTTATTTCCATTTAATTTTGTGTCCAAAACAATAATGACAAAAAATTATATTGTGATGCTTCAGAATGATCACTGGATGCCTGGTTCAAAAAGCAAACCAGGACACAGGAAATACAGAACATGATAGCTTTTGCCTCTTTACTGTGTCTTTCATTTGAATATGTTTGGGAGGGTTTGGAAGTAACTAATGACTTAAGTAATTTTCATGAAATACATTAATACCTAACAGTATAATATAATTTCTGTTTCTGTGGTAGGTGGCCCGGCGCTGGGGCATTCAGAAGAACAGGCCAGCTATGAACTATGACAAACTTAGCCGTTCACTCCGCTATTATTATGAGAAAGGAATCATGCAAAAGGTGAGCAGCTAATATAGCAGTAAAATTCATTGAAATGTTGAACATTCATCTGCATGTCATACTTTAAAACCACGTATTACTGTATTATCGAAGCAAGGTTTCACCCACTTTAATATACATTTAGCTCCTGGTTTTGCTATCCCAAGCCTTTCTATTTATAAATTCATGAACATTACAGAAAATGTGTAGTAATGGCATATACAAGTAGTAGACTTTCTGGAAGTCCCTACTTTGTTGTATTGGGTTAAAAAGTGTTTCAGTACCAGTATTGCCTGTTTATATCCCAAAAAGTCATGGATATTTTGCTACATTCTCCACAATTATATAATTTTTAACATTAACTAAATTCTTACTTTTTTCCTCTTGTTCTGAATCTTAAAACATTCAGAACATTTCTTGCTCTCATTCCGAAAAACATTTTTTCTTGGCTGATTTCATTTTATTTCAAATGAGCATCTCAATATTTCAAGGTAGCTGTTTTAACAAATGTGAGATAAATGATTTATACTTAGAACAAAATGTAAAATTTTTGAAGATAATAGATGAGTAAGTAAAGAGAACACTTGGGTATTTGTTATTGTTACATCCTTCAGCTTTGAATGCATGTTCAATCTAATTGTCTTGACAGTGAACTAAGTTTAGGATTTACCCATTGTGAACATTACAATTTTATTATGCTTCCTTTGTTTGTTTGAGGGGACATGGACAGTTATATATTACAGATTGTGGCATATTCTTTTGTCACCACAGTTATGTCAAGAAAAACTAGATCAATTGGTCCATGAAACTTACTAGAAGAGAGGGAAAGATTGTCATTAAATTTCCTAGACCAAAAGGGGTCAATACTCTGGAGCTGCCTAGCCTGAAATTTAGAACTTCTGAGATCCTTACAAGATAAGACTGATTGAGATTCTTAATTGCTTTCTCTTTCCCTGAATCTCACCTTCAAAATGTATGACCACTTACTACCTGCTTCTCCCATCTTCTCCATCTCAGTCCTGAAGTCTTTTTTTAATCCTCCCTGTCTCTCAGCCACCACTCCCACGAGCAGCCAACCCCTTTCAAATACATGCCATTTTTTTCATTTGCATCACCATCTTCCTAACTGGGCACATCTCATGGGCTGCACAGTAGGTGTTCAACCATCCCCCTGGGCAGTGTTACTTGGCAGTAAAGAAATGCATTAATGACTTAGGTTTGCTTGCAGCCTTCTCATTAGATCACCTTTTTGAACAAGTACTTCTGCTATTAAGGAGTAGTTTTTGTACTGTGACTATTAAATGAAATAATGTACTTAGGACACTTGCATTGTACCTGGCACAATAAAAAGTCATCAACAATGGTAGCTGTGAATGCATCTCATACCCTGAAGCCAAGATATATGTAGCTTGTGTGTCTTGACCCTTAAGTCCCTTAATAAAAGGAGCAATCACTATAGAGCTAAAGAGTATCTTATGATATCTAGGGAATTCCCATTGTGGCTCAGTGGGTTTAAGAACCTGACTGGTATCCATGAGGATTCAGATTCAGTCCCTGGCCTTGCTCAGTGGGTTAGGGATCCAGCATTGCCACAAGCTGTGGTGTAGGTTGCAGATGAGGCTCAAATCTGGTATTGCTGTGCCTTAGGCTGGCAGGTGTAGCTGTGACTTGACCCCTAGCCTGGGAACTTCCACATGCCACGGGCGTACTGCCCCCGCCTCCCCCGAAAAAAGTATCTTATGATATCTAATCATTCCTCAGCTTTTAGGCAGAGTATTTGAGGAGGTATCTCCAGGATGTCATATCTGGTCTTAAATGTTCTCAAAATAGTCAGATTTATGCTTATTACCAATATTACTACTTCCATGTTCCTATTTATCCAATTATAACATATCCCATTTGTTTGCCTCTTAGTTTAATAAATAAGGCAAGGAGTTCCCGTAGTGGCGCAGTGGTTAAAGAATCTGACTAGGAACCATGAGGTTGTGGGTTCGATCCCTGGCCTTGCTCAGTGGGTTAAGGATCCAGCGTTGCCGAGAGCTGTGGTATAGGTCACAGATGCGGCTTGGATCCTGTGTTGCTTTGGCTCTGGTGTAGGCTGGCAGCTACAGCTCCAATTAGACCCCTAGCCTGGGAGCCTCCATATGCCGCGGCAGCAGCCCAAGAAATGGCAAAAAAGACCAATAAATAAATAAATAAATAAATAAAATAAATAAGGCAAGATGCCAGCAGATGACCAAATGATGGTATAGATGTTGAAGTAAAGAGAAAAATCCTATTAGACTACAATTGCCAAAGGAAACTGTTAGCAACTATTTATTTACCAGTTAAGAGAGAATAGCAAAATGTATATTACAGACCTTTTGAGGTGCCACATATAATATAAGGAGGAACAGGTTGTTTAATCGTGGAAAATGGTGCAAAAGTTGAAATCCGCATATAACTAGCACAGTAATCAAGGCTTTTGACAAATTTTACAGACATATATACTTATTCTTCTTTAGACATGCTGAGCCAGTCTACTTGCTACTCTCTGACACACCTGTGACTTTCTTGTTTACTTCATACTATTTCCTCTTTCTAGAATGTCTTCCTTTCTTATCTTTATGAGATAACGTAAAGGTTAAGTAAGTTCTAGTATAGTCATTTAGAGGAAAATTATGTAGTCCTTTAAAAAAGAAAATTATGATATGAAATTATATATTTTAATATAGAGGGGGAAATATTTATATCACTACACTTTTCATAAACTATCTACCTGTAAATTGAAGATGAGGAAATACAATAAAAGTAAATTGAAAGATGAGGAATAAAAGCTAAGTGGATCTAAACATGATAAAACCTGACTGTTTTAGTAGCTTTGAAATAAGTAGGAAACGGTAGAATAATGATTATTATACCTGATAGACAGCACAGGTATGTATTTCTATTTCAAAATTTAGAAATGCCCTAAAAAGTACTTATCGAAATTTTAACAATGATTATTTCTGGATGATATAGTCATTGATCATTTTTTTTTTTTGCTTAATCTGTAATTTTTAATTTTCTTCCTGTATCCCTCTCTTACTTCTGAAATGTTAAAAGTTAACCTATAATATAAAATCTAGTCTTTCAAAGCACAGTTCAAAAGATACTTTCTTGTTTGACTCATCTTTCCTGCAAAATTCATGTTTTATCTGTCTTACATTGTAATTTGTGTATACTGAATGTACAGCATTTTCCATATTGTAATTGTATTACCAGTAACAGAAGATGTTCTGCCCCTTGCTTGGTAATCAGTCCTTATTCTAAACTCTATGTCATTTAAACATAGTCCAAGAAATATAGTAGTAGCCCTAAATATGTTTAGCCTTAAATAAGTTTGTTAAAGGAAAAATAAACAGTGAGTCAAGGTAGAGTCCTTAAGAGGTTTTATAATCTTGATTGCATGTTATACATTTTAATACTACATAGTGAGTTATCAAGCCATTTGTAATTAAAACCAATAGCAACAGGTTAGACAAAAAAAGTTCCATTAGCCTACAGCAAATGCCTACTTCTCGGCAGCCGCAAACAAAACAAAGCAGGTTATTAAATGCTCCCAGGTATGCAGGCTCTTTGTTTTACTTTTTTCCTCAAAATTCTTTGAACAAAGAAAAAAAGGGAAACTTGGATTTAGTATCTTTAGCTTTGTTTCTGACATGGCTTATTTTTACTTTTATGGCAGTTTCACCATTTCACCTCTGTGAACTTAATTTCCTTTTTATAAAGGACTAAAGTGAATCAATTTATGCCAGATCCCTCTGTCTGCCATACACTGTGCTAGAGACTTCCATTACAGTCTTGCAATAAGTTTTTAAGGAGCCATTCCTGCCTCCCTTTCAAAAAAAAGGAGAACTGAGGGCATTTTAAGAAACATGTCCAAATTCATAAAAACTAAGTATCGGCTGTTTTTAAGGCTAAGGATATTCAGAGTATTTGGATTCTCTAAATTGGTTCCTCTTGCAGAGTTAAAAAAAAAAAAGAAAATCAAGGCCAGAAAACGTTCTAAATCTGTTTCCATAACAGAAGTGCCCATTGGTAGTTGTTTCTTTTCTTTCCAAACATACACAGATAGTTTATAAGGAACTCACCATCCCCCGCATCACACAGCAACTAGCAGAGGAGTTGATTTTCACTTTCTAAAATTACTGAACTCTACATATACACAAAAAATTGCTACAAAGAACTGTATTTATCCTGCCCCATCCTCCCTCACCCCCCTGAGGTTTGGAGAAGCTCAGCATTGTCTGCTACTGCCAGCAGGGGTGGGGCAATATTTGTGTCACTCAGTTATTTCTAATTTCCTAGAGAAGCATTACTCTTCAAAATTTAAGTTTGGGGCATGTCATTTCCTACAAATTACACTATTTCTCCTTTTATTTCAGGCAGCTGTCATATTTCTTTTTCTTATTTCCTCCCTATGCCTTGTGTATTCTAAATTCACTTTTTTACACCTCTTGCTTCAATTTGACACTTTATACACATCCTTAACTTCTGTCTAATGCATCTTGCTTTCATTTTTTAAAGTGATGTACCCAAGATAATGCTACCCTCCTGATCCATCTTTCATTTAAATAAGGCTATGTATCTTTTTTTTAGCTGAGAATATACAGTGGAAATTTTTTAAAAAGTAAAGAAAAAGAACAGTTCACCCTGTGAATCAGTGAATCGACTAGCCTTATTAGGAACACAATACATTTTTCTTTTATGGTTGGGAAGTTTGGTTTTTCTGCAGTTTTAGAAATGTAATGTTAAGAGGGAGACACTACACTTTAAAGACCTGATTATTTTATCAGGTAATTTAGATATTACCCTTTAAAGCAGAGGGAAAGACATTTCAAAGTGAGATGCCTACATGAAATCATTGGTGTTTTCCCCCAGATAACAATGTAAGTTTACATTTGTATTGAAACAAGCAAACTGATAAGCTTTCTAGCTATATCTGGAATAAATGTAGTTATTACTTGAGCTCAACATTTTGCATTTGCCTGGATTGAACCATTTTACCCTACAAATAGAGGATTTTTTTCCCCCTATGTATCTCTGTTAGTGCTTAGTTACTTTGTTTTGTTAGCCATCCTTTCTGGTGTATTAAACTATGTTTTTGTTCATTTCTTTCCCTGCCCTTCCCCTAGGGATAGTGAATGTGAGGGTTTTTTTTTTTTTTTTTGAAGTATAATTGACATACAACCTTATAGTAGTTTCAGATGCACAACATAATGATTGGATATTTGTATCTATTGCAAAATGCTCACAACACTAAGTCTGGTTCCCAGCCAGCACCTACATAAGGATGGCTTTTCTGTTACATGTTTTCTGCAGGTGGCTGGAGAGAGATATGTCTACAAATTTGTGTGTGACCCCGAAGCCCTCTTCTCCATGGCCTTTCCAGATAATCAGCGCCCGCTGCTGAAGACGGACATGGAGCGTCATATCAATGAAGAGGACACGGTGCCTCTGTCTCACTTTGACGAGAGCATGGCCTACATGCCAGAAGGGGGCTGCTGCAACCCCCATCCCTACAACGAAGGCTACGTGTATTGACAGAAGTGACAGTCAGGGGCCTCCTCGCGCTTTTCCTCTCTTGCAAGATGCAGAGAATCTCTGAATTCTCTTCAATCTTTGTTTGATTTTTGTTGTTTGTATTTTATTTTTAAATAATAATACACAAAAAGGGGCTTTTCCTGTTGCATTATTCTATGGTCTGCCATGGACTGTGCACTTTATTTGAGGGTGGGTGGGAGTGATCTAAACATTTATTCTGTGTAACAGGAAGATAATGGGTGAATGGGAGGGGGGATTTGGGGATTACTTTTTACTTAGGCTTGGGATGGGGTCCTACAGGTTTTAAAGTATGATGAAGCTATATCATGTTTATTTGATTTCATAACAACATAGAAAATGTTCATTTCCTCTGGGTATCTATGGTACAGTTAATTCACATTGTGTAAATATCCACTTGGAGACTATTTGCCTTGGGCATTTTCCCCTGTCTTTTCTGAGTCTCCGCAAGGTATACAAATAAAAAAAAAAAAAAAAAAAAAGAAAAAAAAAAGAAAGAAAACAAAAAACAAACAAAAAAACTACTGTAAAAGGCAGTTTAATTGTTAGAAATGACTGTTTTTGAACCTCTTGTAAAAAGGTATTTAGAGATTGCATTTGCTGTTTTTTTGTTTTGTTTTGCTTTATGTATGACTCACAGAGGATAACCATAAAATGGGGTAATTCTCTCTGAAGTTGAAATAATTAACATGACTGTAAATGAGGGGCACAGTTTTGGACTCTGGCTCCCAACTGAGTCACAGGCCAGTAGCAGTACATGTATCTGGTGCCACCTTGCTGTTTAGATACAAATCATACTGTCGTTTAAATATTTTGAAGCCATTTCAATTAAGTAATGATATTTTTCCTGGTCCTTTGAGATTGTCATTTAAATGTTAAATCTGGGATCACAATGAAGTAAAAAATCTCTGTCTCCTTTCACTTCCTTCAGTACATAAAGACATTATTTAATCAATAAGAATTAACTGTACTAAATCACATAATATGCTGTTCTAGATACAGCAAGCACTCTTTAAGAAAAATATCCAATACACTAAATAGGTACTATAGTAATTTTTAGACATGGTACCCATTGATATGCATTTAAATCTTTTACTGCTGTGTTATGTTGATAACATATATAAATATTAGATAATGCTAATGCTTCTGCTGCTGTCTTTTCTGTAATACTCTCTTTCACGCTGAAATTACTATGACCATTTATAAGCAATGCAGTTAACTACAGGTAGCATTTCAGGACAAAATAGATGACTCGAACCATTTATTGCTTAAAAAGTAGCTTATGCCATGCTATGCTATAAGCAGCTTTTATACACATTGACAAAATGAAGAGTGAGCTTCAGTTTGCTAAGGGGAACTGTGGAAACTTTTGTAACTTTTGGTGAAATGGAAAATTATTCACAGACTGTCAAGGAATAAGTGGAAGTTGCTGTTATGACATAGTGCTGGCACTCATATTATCTACAGTCTTGTTTTGGACACTTGTGTAAATGTGACAGGATAGCTTGAAAGAAGATTTAAAGATTTAAAGTTTCAAAGGTTTTTGTTTTGGTTTGGTTTTGCATTTGGAGAAAATATTGAAAGGAGGATATGTTGTTCCATTCACCTTGAAAAAACCCAGAAGTAAATGGTGTTACAGTATCTCTGAATAGCTTGCTAAACGATTCAAGCAAGAAACATGAATTTTGTTCAATCCATCAGTATCTAGGAAAAACAAAAATTTTTAAAGAATCAATAGCAAAATGTTAAAAAAAAAAAGTCCTATACACAAAGCCAAAATCAAAACCAATGTTTAAAAAGTATTTCGTGATGAGCACAGGAAAAATTGTTGAAAAACCATCTCCTGGCAACCCATTTTCCAACATGACATAGTTCACAACTCATGTCTCTAAATTAAACAGTTATTGGGAAACCCACGTACCATAATTAATACTACTCACATTAATCCTACCAAAAAAAAAAATTCTAACAACATAACTATGTAACCTGTGATTTCAATGATTGTCCTATATATATGTTATATATCATTAGGCCCATTATGGGCTAATAATTATGCCTTAAAAAATCAGAACTTTTCCCCCCATTATACTGATGTGGCCATTTACAGCACTTAGAATAAAAAGAGATTCTAAAATATTCAGCTAAAGTTTTATTGGAAAGGGAATTGACATATTTTGAGAAATTGAAGGAGAAATTGAAAGTGGGTCTTTAAAATATGATCTAAATGAAAATTATTTGAGGATTCTTTTTCTGTTTTGTTCTCTTTTTCTTTTTTCTTTTAAATTTCTACTTCTAGTTTGGCAGTGGAAAAGAATTGGGCTGTGAATTATTTTAAGGGATCAAAGAATTGGTATTAATTATATGATATTTAAGGACAAATTATATATTTTGCTGTTTACAGTAGTGACTCACTGAATGAAAAAAGTAATTGGCCAACATTAAGGATATTTCCAGTACAGAAGGGTTCAAAACATTGCATTAAACTCTTTTGGGAAATGTATCTAAATTTTTTTTGAAATTCTGTTCTTATTCTACTTTTTGTTTGGTTGTATTTTATTTTCAGGTAGATTAATAAATCTGGCAGCTGATTTCTGCAATATTCTTGTGTTTTGAATTTCTAATTAAATTGGCTATTCAAACATAAACATCAATAATATAAGCTTTTCCTCCAACTAGATAAAAGAAATTAAGAGAAATATCTTCCTTTGTGTTTGCTGCCCCTTAATGCTAATACCCAACAGACTAATTATAACAAAGAATGTTATATCTCAAATAACTAATGAAAAAACTCCTTTTTATAGAATTTATCAGTTTCCTATAGATGCTGTAACAAGTTAACAGAAGTTGAATAGCTTAAAGCAACACAGATTTATCCTTTTGTCATTCTAGAGATCAGAAGTCCAGAATGAGTCTAGAGGGGCTAAAATCAAGGTGTCTGTCAGGCTTGCTCCTTCAGGAGGATCCAGGGAAGAATCCCATCCTCGCTTCTACTTTGAGAAGCTACTGTCATTTCTGGTTTCTGGCTTCTGGCTCCATCACTCCAATCTCTACTTCTGTGGTCATATGTTTCTTTACTGTGGTCAAACTCTCTCTTGCCTGTCTTTTCCAAGACACATTTAGGGCCCACCCAGATAACCCAGGATAATCTCCCCATCTTAAGATCTTTAATTTAATCACATCTTTAAAGTCCCTTTTGCCAAAAAACTTATAATTCATAGGGATCAGGACATGGATAAGGGGCATGGGAGCTAAAGAGGTGGCTGTATTCAGTTTACCACATATATGAAGATGCTAGTAAAAAAACAACAGCAACAACAAAAACAAAACTGATTGACTTACCTATGGACAAAAAAGTTTTTATTGATTAGAAATTACTGAAGAACACTTTTACCATTGAGGTGGTCTCACTTTATGCTGTATAAAAGATATTTAAAACATTCTGTGTTAAAGTTCACCCACTCCACTAAAGCATCTGGTAACCACATTGAGCTTTTTGATTATTTAATTCTCCCACATGTAAACATTATGTAAAGAAAGAAGAAAATTGTTGTGTGGTAATTACCGAGTAGTAGCATAGTTAACCACGTTGTCCAGGCCAGATTATGTTTTTTTAATACAAATTTCTTTTGGTGTTGGTATGAGCTGTTACTATGCAATCTTAGCATCTACAAGTTATTACTGTTTACGAAAGAGTAATAGAATTTGTTACTCAAAAGCAATTTTAAAATATTAGTCTACTTAGGTATATATGACAGAGAAAGAAATCTATTAACCCCTTGTTTATAGCATTTGGCCAGATCATAGGGTTTTCTAAATGAATATTCTATAAGGCAGCATTTCCAAAGCTTATAATGACAAAGCATTACAGAGGGGAAGACCATTTCAATATTTCTTACTTGCTTGGTGTCTTAAAAGAGAAAAACTAAAATTTAAAAATAAGAAACAAGTGAGCTGTTTTCCAGTTGCAATTTGATATGAGGAAAGTGAAAAATAGAAGGAATTTGAAGAAGGCAAATGGACATATTGAGCAATTGTGATAAGAATTTCATAAAAGCCAAGTTTCCATAAGGTTACAGGGTTGGACATGATAATGAAGAATTTGGCTCAATTTACTCAGAATTCAACTAGCAATTTTAGGATTTGGATTTTCTTTTTTAATATGAGGCCCCTTTGGTAAGATTTATTTATTTTTAAAAAGTCTATTGAAAAATATAGTTTAGGAAGAGGAGAATTTGATTAGAGTAGTGGATGCCTTTATAGAAAGAAATGATGATTTTAGAATGTTCCATTAAAGTTATATGTACAATAGCTAGGGCTTATAAATTCATATGTAAGATAGGGTAGTTTTCTTTTTTTTTTTTGCATATAGACTCCAATATTATTTAGTTCTAGTCTAAAATTATATTTATGTTTCTATGGGGAAGAAAATCTTAATTTACTTGGATGTATTAAAGTTATACTTATGATTGAGAAAACATTCTATGAAATTTATGTGATTATAGCAAATTAAATATGCTCAAAATTTAAATCTAAAATAAAAGCCCAGAAACTGAAAATATTGGACTATCGTGATCACTCTGGAAGGTGGCACATCTAAAACTGATAAATATCCTCTAAATTTTTGACTTACTTCTAATCCTCTGAATCACTTTAATCATTTCACTTATGACTGAGGCACTTGAGTGGTGTCTTTGGCCTCCTAGCCCTTCCTGTGTTACTCTTGTAACCTAGGTCCCAGGACACCTGATAAATCTTTTACTAGTTCTGTGCTCTAATCTTTTAAAATACATTATTTTAATACCTTTAGCAGCTATATCAGGAAGAAATTTTGGGAAAGAAATGATCTAAATTATTTCAATGACTCCCATGTGCCAGCCACCATTCTGCCTGGCAGATGTTACTGCCTCCGTCACTGATTGGCTTTTTCAAGCTGAGGCTAAAAACAAAACCAGAATGTCATTGTGTCATGCTGTCTTGTGACTACAGCCAAATCATAAACCCTACTTTTTTTGTGTAACCTGAACCTAGCTACATTCTTTTTTTTTTTATTTTTTAATGTTTTTAAATTGTTATTCCCTCAATACAGTTTTTTTTTCTACTGTACAGAATGGTGACCCAGTTACATATACATGTATACATTCTTTTTTTCCTCCCATTATCATGCTCCATCAACATTCTTGATCTAAATTTCTAATGGCTTAACTTAAAAAATATATTTAACAATGACTCGCATTTTGCTGAAATGCAGTCTTATTTAAAATGTATTATTTCTTTAGTGATTACTGATTTGTCTTTATAGAAAAATCTGAAAAATAAATCAAGTACCACTTAAACAACAGCAATATCAAAACATGATTTTTTTGTGTGTGTGTGTGAGTCTTTAGGCATTTAGAAATCAAAATGATTGAAGTACCGCTTTGGTATTTCCATTGGAGAAGGATAAATAAAGCTTAATGATCTAGAAAGAGATAGACCAACTTCTTCAGAAAGCTGTAAACACTGCCCCTATAACTTATGCTATTACACATGACTTCTGAAAGGAACAGATTTCCCAGAAAACTTTGATTAAAGTATGGTAGATTTGAAGTCATACAGTTTAGGAGTAACAAATGGATCTTTAAATTTGAAGGTAGAACTGAAATCATAGCAACTATTTTGTCAAGAAACGATTTTTAAAAAATATCACATTGCTTCAGAGGGACTGTGACATCTTACATACATTTACTGAATAGTCAGTAAAACTATTTGTCCTACTGAAAATTTAATGTGAATTTAATTGACAGAAGAAAAGTATGGTGGGGAAAAATGAGAAGAAAAAAAGATAATGAATGTGGCACTACTTTTTAAACTGCAAAATGCTATGTTACTTTTAATGTACAGAAATATTTTACCTCATTGAAAAATAATTTAAAATATTAAATTCTTTAAATGTTTTTCTGTTCAAAAAATGTTGCAGTAAAATATAACATAAGGTATGTCATTTTCACCATTGTAAGTGTACACTTCAGTGGCATTAATTGCATTCACAGTATTATGAAACCATCCACTAGTATTTCCAAAACATTTACATTATTTTGTTATTAAATTATTTTAAACGCTATAGGAGATTTTTAGAATGATAAATTTAAAACATGTAAACTTATGCCTTCTAATAATTCACATTACTTGTAGTTCCTTTATTAATAGGTTGGCCTTGATTTCATAATGCAGTGTAATAGCATTATTAAAGAAAAAAAAGAACTTTATGTATAAATACTGTTTTTACAAAGTCCTAATGATTATTTCAGGGAAAAAATTTCATTTAGATAGAAAGCTTATTGGGTGTTTTAAATATAACTCAGCTATTTACCTCTCTCTTAACATATAAAAACAGTTCAGCACATTAAAACAAAGGATATCAATTAGTGAACTGATATTTTGCACTCACGTTTCTTTAGTTTGAATGGAAAGATTTGATTAATGATATCATAAAGACACAAAAGTATCAAAGCTATGCTTAAACTCTTTAATACAGTGATATTTTCAGATAACTTTTTTTAGGAAAAAATTACCAAACAGAACCATGCTAGATTTAATGAAAATATTTAATTAATGTTAAATCAGGATATCAAGATAAATTTGACATTGCTCTACTAGTCCCTCACCATATTTTAGTTTAAACACTAAGAACTTTCTAAATTAAAATGGAAATTGAATATTTTCCTGTGACTTTACAATCTCATAGATTCCTTTCAAAATCAGTTCCCTGAAATATGGCACCGAATCACGTATAGGTTAAGGTGACGTTTAAAATCCTTCACTTGGAGTTCCCGTCGTGGCGCAGTGGTTAACGAATCCGACTAGGAACCATGAGGTTGCGGGTTCGGTCCCTGCCCTTGCTCAGTGGGTTAACGATCCGGTGTTGCCATGAGCTGTGGTGTAGGTTGCAGACGCGGCTCGGATCCTGCGTTGCTGTGGCTCTGGCGTAGGCCGGTGGCTACAGCTCCAATTCAACCCCTAGCCTGGGAACCTCCATATGCCGCGGGAGCGGCCCAAGAAATAGCAACAACAACAAAAGACAAAAAAAAAAAAATAAATAAGTAAAATAAAATCCTTCACTTATGGAGTAAATTTTCACTTACTATTGAAAGGGCAGCATCTGAAGAGGTAAGATCCTATCATTTATTTTTTTCTTAAATACATAATACCAGGCCCAAATGCGATAACATTCCAAATTTGTTTGTTGACTTGTTTGTTTCATGAAGAGCTTGTTTTGCATGTGTAACCAACAGCCCATAAAATTGGCATTTTAATTATTTCACATGCTAACCTCTGAAATCTATGAAATAGAATCAACTGAAAAGACTTCTCTAGAATTTACTGTTTACTTATTTTCATAACATTTGTGATCATGTAGAAACCCTGAGGCAGTGTTTCTAAAATCAAAACAAGGAGACATGAAAATAAATATTTGGATAATTTAGATTCCAGAGGAGAAATACAGTGCATACTGATTTATTCACTGAGTATTAATTTGCTCATATTAGAGCAGATTTTGGATTATTCATTTCCATTTGTCCTATGTTGGGAAATCCATTGATTTAATCCCTCGAAATCCCCAGTTCTGAATATTCTACAAATTAGTATTAAACATTGCTATCAAATCCATTGATTGTGTACTTTGCATCCAAATGAAATGCCTCACCCCATAGGTAGACTCTATGGAAGATAAAGTATATTATAAAAAGTGATCCCTGAACTCAAATTAAATAAGACTAACCCATATGAATCTGATCCCCATGTAGAGAACTGACATACAACATCGTATGTCAGTTGGGCTGCACTGATCTATTACTTAGTGCATTGACTATGGAAAAGGTGTATTATAAAGAAGTGGGCTCAAGAATGCTTGTGATGGTGGGAAGTAGGGATACTTTTATTCAAAGATAATGAATGTTCAAGTTCAATTATGCTTGTTACTATAAAATGAAGCATTTTATTAATCACTAAGTGTAAATCTGTGTAGTCCATCATGCAGAAGGACATTGAACATTTAAATAAAAATCAAGGCTGGGCAGACTACTGACTTATTAACTTTTAGGCTGCCTTGACCCTGAACATCTTGATTAAAAGCATTTCAATTACCTACTTGTAAGAGTGTGAATCCTCACTGTCTTGTGAAGGTGTCATTGCACTAATTTTTGGTGATTCTAAGCAACAATAACCAAGTGACTGGGAGGTTCTCAAAGTCAAGAAGCCTCATTTTGTAGATGCTGTAGGCATTCTTGGTACACAGTCTGGCCAACTGGACTCACCTACTACTGATGCTCAAAAAGAAGAGTATAGCATCCTTCTAATATTCAGTTACTCCAGTCTTTGAGCCATTCCATCCAATAGTTCATTGTAGTGCCCATTTTATAGCAGTAAGCTCATAAGCTAATACCTGCTTAAGTACCCCACTTTGCCTTGTATGGTCCCTGTTTGTCTAGGACAATGCACCTATTGGCCTTGCATATTATTAGCATGTCACTTTTAATGTCAAAGTTTGGAAAATAAATGTATTCTTTACCTGCACCCTAGATCAAAAAAGCCTGGTTGAAACACTCTACTGGGGTTGCCTTGCACCATGACTCTTTGTAATGGAATCATCACACCACGCTTCCAGGACAGATATCCCTGACAGGGAAAATTTTCCAGATCTGATAAAATTAATCTCTCCCCCTGCCCCATACCTGTAGTGGTCCACAACAGTTATCATAAATTTTATTTTTTAATATTACTGCATCTTATATTTTATCAGCCAAAGCATGGTGGATGTTTGTTGGAATTAGGGACCTAGCCATCTATCTGGGTTTTTGTAAGCTGAACTGGAGAGATTTTTAAATTTATAAACTTTATATGCTCATGAGTGAAGGCACCATAACTCTACCAATTTTAAGTGGAAAAGGAGATTAGTAGGATAGTGAGTGGAAGGCAAAACTGATGGAAATGCTAACGAACATAGCTTTAAAAAAAAATCCTAATAGCAAGAAGTAATCATCAATCTATTCAGATCACCATTACTGAAATCAATGATTACCAACTATTTTTCCATTCTAGCACTACTTCGCTCAAGATTCAGAGCCCTTGGTTTTTTTGTCCTCACTCTTTGAATGTAAACAGGTGTGGCATTTTACAGTCACATCAAGCCCCTCGCCTGCTGGATAAGAAGTAATTCCCTCAAGTGACTCAAAACTTAAGCAAGAAGTAGGATTGCCTGCTGGGAGTCCAGTCTTCATCAAAGTCCCTAAAAATAGTACTATCATTTTCAGAATGGTAACACTGCTGAATAGAGAATGTCCTTTTTATTCTTCCATTTTCCTTCAAGAGTGTTTTGATTCCTATAGGTCCTTAAAGCCTTCTGACATGGTAATGTGCATAAAAGCAGTGATAAGCAAGAAGTGGAAGAGTACAATCTAAGAAGAAAAATGAGAACCAAACAATTTGCATAGATACTGCATAGATATATATTAGTTTAAAGTAGTACCAACGGGGAGGCTTAAAGAGCAGAAATTTATTGTCTCAAGTTCTGAGACTAGATGTCCAAAATCAGGGTGTTGGCAGGATTGGTATCTTCTAAGGGCTGGATCTGTTCCAGGCCTCTTTGGCTCATAGCTGTTCTCCTTTTCCCTGTTTCTCTTCTTATCATCTTTCCTCTGCATCTACTTCTGGATCCAGTTTCTTCTTTTCAGGATACTAGTCATGTTTGGTTAGGGCCCATACTAATGACCTCATTTTAACTTAACCTCTGTAAAGACTCTAAAACATGGTTAAATCATTTCACCTGCCTTCACTAATAAAGATCATTTTAAGATTTGCCATGCTCTACAAGTGGCACGTGGTCTAAATAAGAAGATGCTTGCCTGAGCTGCTTTCTAGGAACTTGGAGTCAGCTGCGTCTAGGTGAATCTGAGTCAGTTGAAGACTGGCTCAGACCACCGACCCTCCAACTGGGCATATGTGAGCGTTCTCTCAGTGACCTCTTGACCCCAGAGGCCTGTAGCTTAATTACGCCAGCGCAGAACCACTATTACAGCATCTTTTTCCAATCACCTTACCCCACCCTTCCCAGCCCTGCTTTGTTATTTGCTATTTCCCAAAGTACCCAGAACCCCTTGCTTTTGGGGAAGGCAGATTTGAGGTTTGTTCTCCTGTCTCCTTACATGGCTGCCTTAGGAACTAACCGTCTCTGCTGCAAACCTTGGTGTCTCAGCGCTTTGACTTGCTGTCTAACAGGTAAGATGAACCTGGCTTGATAACAATCTTATCTGCAAATAAGATCATATTGTGAGCTGTTGCACTTAGGACTTCATATATCTTTGGTGGGGGGGAGGGGGTAGGACATGTTTCAATGCATAGCAAGTATTTAAGTTATGGTCAAGTAAAAGTGAAGAAATCTGTTAAAATGACATTATTATCATCCATTGCATGTGAGATTTAGGCTTATGAGAGAAACTACAACTGTATCTTTATTATATTTCATGACTAATTGGATAAAGACATTACATAAATATAACCAAAGCATTGCCTTTTATTCTCAATGGAAATGTTTAAAATAAATTTTGTTCTCATGGTCCTCTTGTCCCTCTACTCATGAACACTTTCCCTAAAAAGATGTTACAGGAAAATAGGAATAAAGGGATTACTCACATGTAATGAAAATTTAATAAGAAGTTGTAAGGATAATAAATGGGGAAAATAAGTAATATAAAGGCAAAAAAAAAAGAAAAAGTGGCAGCTAATACAATGGGTATGTTCTTTCTGTTCTCTGGTTTTTAGGACCTAGAAACTAGCTATATGCCAGGAGAAAAAAAAAAATCTATGAATAAAAACAGTATAGACTTTTCTGAGCTAAAGTGAGAAGTTAGATGAAGAAATTTGCACTGAGCACTACTTATCGTTTAAGCACCATTGAGCAATAAGCAGCTTGGGTTTACACAGAACAAATCATGCCAAACAAACCTGATGGCCTTTTTTTTTTTTTTTATTGAATGGCAAGATTAATGGATGAATGCAGTGTTGGAGATGTAGTACATTTGGATTTTAGCAAAACATTTTATACAGCATCTCATGAACTCTAACATGAATTCAAATAGTCAGGAATATTAACACTGAGGTAAGGAATGGAAGTTAAATGAAGGATTGCAAAGAAAAAGAAGTCATAATCAACCATGATATCGCAGCCTAGATACACATCATAAGGTGCTGCAGTGATCATAGGATTTATTCAGTCCATATTAACATTCACATGGCTTTCTTGAGCTTGTAAAAAGAAATGGAATAAAGGATTCAGAATGTACCCCAGGATATCACACAATACATACAGTCAAATCTAGATTTAGGGGAAGGAGAAAGACTCGGCCTCAAACATTTTTGATTCAATAGTTACTTATATCACTGGATCATTTAATTCACTTAATGCTCTAAGATTTTTGTCATGATGCTCTTATTTGACCTCTTTTCTATGTCTCAAGACAAGTCTATTCTTTATGTCATCCATATTCTTATATGTGGTAAGACATACTATAAGTCCTCCTGGCTTATGCTAAAGATTAATGAAGAAAATAGCACAAGCACTCTTGGTTACCCAATTTTTTAATGTTCAGGACACTTGAATCCCACCAACAAGTGTAGACTTCACAGTAGCTGCTGCCCTCCAGGTGCAAGTTGTAAGGACACCTAATTAGATAAATAGGAAGGAGTAGAACCATGCCAATGAAATTCACAGTTGATACTAAATTGAGAGGTGCTGCTAAAAACAGTGAGGACAGTAAAATTACAGTGGAGCCCTGGCACAGCTGAGAAATGCATATGTCAAATGCAAAGCACCAGAGTTGCTTGGAAAGGAGAAAAATACTCAGTGATGCCAGAGAATGCAATGAAGTGACAGGAAACAGAAATCTGCATGTGAGTTTACAAAGTCGGGTATCACCCAAGAGATTTAACAGGATATTTGATCTTTTAAATGAGTTTGAAAAAAATTCATCAGTTTCTAATATAATGCTAAAGTCACTTCTGGAAATCTGGGTTTATTGCCTTTGGAAACATCCTTTTCTATAATAATAAAAAGCATAGAGGGAAATTGGAGCATAGCAACAAAGAATGATTACAAAATGTCAGGATTGGCTCATGATGAAAGATCAAAATATGCATTGTTAAAAGGGAAAGGAATTGTAAAGTTAATCTTAAAATATTTAACATCTATTAAGGTAAGTAGCAAAAGAGAATCAGCATTTTCTAAAGAGCTGGAAAGACACTCAACTGAAAAAAAACCTGAGAACTAATAAATTTATAACCACATTAACCAAAAATTAAAATCCTGGGAAGGGGAGACTCTATACATCTAAGAGTCTTCAAATTTTACACTTTGATTAAAAAATTGACCTGAGAATGTGCCAAAAATTTAGAAAAGCAATGGTTTCTTATACAAGGGTTTGCCAAAAACTTAAGAACAGTCTTGACAAACTGATAGATTTGCTAACTTATTTAAATAAAAATGCAAATCCCAATACATACTTTTCATAATCCTTTATGACCATAACTACTCAATCTATGTGCCCCCATCTCTTTCTTCTTTCTCTCATATTTCTTGAGATATGATTAATCTGCATTTTTTAAAGTGGTTTATATAGTTCACTGTCTCCCCACAAGAACAGTGAGCATGTGGATCAATTCTGGAGCAAGACTCTCTCACGTGTTGTATGGCATCTGTGAGTAGGTCCTCTGGTGACGATAACAGCCAAATCCTTAGACACACACACATTTCTAAGTCCTCCCTAAGGTCACCTCTACCCCAGAAAAGTTCAAAAAAAATTTGAAATACACTCACCATAGCAAACTCAGTAATTAAGTTTTCCACATTCTGGTGTATTGCTATACCTGCTTAGGGAATTCAAGGGTGCAATGTCACAAAAGCCTTGAATTTGTCGGGATGTGTCAACTTGCGCAAAGTGGTTTACGAAAACACAGTTTATTTTTTTGTCTTCATATCCACCATGGGTCAGCTGCAGTCCTGCTTCAGGCTTTCTTTTGATGGCACAGTCTTCAGCCAGTATATTGATGATTGTTGGGGTCTAAGGAAAGAGAACATGGTAACCATCTGCTGGCTCTTAGTGCTTCTGCTCTGAAGTTAACCTAGCACTTCTGTTCATGGTCATTGGCCAAAGAATGTCTGTTGCCCAAACTTGAGTTCCACAGAGTGGGGATATTAACTTTTCTGCAGGGAGGGGCATTTAATATGAGTGAACAAACTGTCTTTGGCTCTTAATATCCTTTTTTGAATTTCAAGGAAAATAACATTTAAATTCATCCTAAAATTTCCCATAGTGGAAATGACAGCTTTAAACATGGCATTGGTCACTACGCTGATACTCATAGTAAAACAAGCAAACAAAACCTTAGGAAAACATGGAGCAAACCTGCTTTGCATCTGACCATACAGCATTTTCTAGAAGTGAGAGGGTCAAAACTGCCACTCTAGACCTTATCTCACTGACTTCCTTATCACCGTACTGAGATACCTTTTTGTTGTGTTTATAAAATGAATCATTCTTAATTACTTCAGCATATATTTATTGAATAAGCTCTGGAGATGACAAAAATAAAGGAGACACAGCTTCTCTTGAAGAACTCAGTGTCATAGGCAAGAAAGAGACAGATAACTGACTCTAACTCAGTGTGCAAAATTTTGCATTCTAAATATTCAATAAGTACCTGAGTCCAGTTATGAGAGCAGTTAATCTTGCTTGAATGTGGATGTGGAGACATCTTTATAGATGAAATGATGTATAACCCAAGCATATAAATCTGGTGGGAATTTCCAGGTAGAAAATAGGGACTGGCAAGTGAACAAGAGAGAAAGAGAGAAAATCTGGGATTGTCAGAATCTTCGGGAAAACTTTGTTAAGCTGTGCATTCTAATCCCTAACTCCCAGTGAAAAAAAAAAAAAAAAAAAAAAAAAAACAGAAAAAGGGAGAGGTGCCATGCTCCTTCTGATAAAGCTTCCAAAATGATTCTAATGCATGCTCAACCTGTATGAACAGCACTGCATATTTGACCTACCAGAGCTGGGTTCTTTAATATTGGAATCACATGGGATTTTGTTTTTAAAGATTCTGAGTTTCAGATTCAGTGGGCCTGGGAGAGGTCCCAGGAATCCTAATGCCATGTGCTTCTGCTATAAGTGGTCCACTGACCTCACTTAGGTGGGATAGAGGATAAGAAGGATGCCTGGGACTGAAATTATTGAGAGACTCTACAACTAGAGTTTCAAATTCTCCTGTGGAAAGATAAAGGGTTCAGAGGGGGTCTGTAAATTTGGGGGTCCACTATTCTGTTTATCATAATATGTAGGCATAGAAATGCATAAAATTCTTAGAATTGCAAACTAATTGAAAAAATGTTACATTTTACTGTTAATTTAATTATTAAGATAAGGCTCAAATGATTCTTAGTTTAAGGCAGACTTTAGAAACTCAGCTTTGGGTTAAGGTGAGTCATCACCAATCTATTAAGCAGAAGTGTGAAGAATGATATTTTCGTTTTAAAAAAAAGTTCTAGTGTAGATGTATGCAGGGTATATTGAGGTCTATCAAGAATGGATACGAGCTCATCAATTAGGAGGCAATTAGTTGAGGAAAGTGATGGGTGAGGATTGTAATTAGACCCTGGGGCTTCATTTTCTTGCAATTCTGAGTTCCTCTGGGAAGAGCCTAAGAAAAGGGCCCTGGGTTTATGCCCCTCCCCGACCCTACCCAGTATTAGTGTCTGCTTTCTATGTTGAGACCACAAGGAAATTGTGGAGAACACAAAGTTAATCATCTTCAAATATGTTCTCAAGAAGTTTAACATCTGACATTCCCAAATGATAAAAAAGAAATAAACCAAGAAAGGATGTGTGGAAGTTCTGAGTTCAGGCTTCGTCTGGAACAAGATCAGTAGTACTCCGGTGAGGAAAGAATGCTTTTAAATACAGTGCCATTGATGCTGTGAAGCTCAGCATCATACCCACATCTGCAACAAGCTGACTGGAGGGTCTTTTCAGTTCTGCCCCAGAGATCAGTTCAACAACAGCACCCTGGCTCAGTTATAAATGACAGAAAAGGAGTTTCTATTGTGGCTCAGCAGTTAACAAACCTAACGAGCATCCATGAGGATGTGGATTCAATCCCTGGCCTCACTCAGTGGGTTAAGGATCAGGCATTGCCATGAGTTGTGATGTGGTGATGAGGCCTGCTCATCAATCCAGGTCCCGAAGTCAGCGGTGCCACAAAAATAAGAAGAAAGAGACAAAGAAATAGAGTGGGGATCAGGGGGCTACTGCCTTCAGGAGGCAATAGCAACCCTCAGAGCCAACTCAAGGTATTTATTTACTATTTTCTACTTCCTTGTACATGCAGGGGATACATCGGTATTTTACTTCAAACAGATGGGAAGCAAGATATGCTAGGACAGGCATTCCTAAGCACATAAAGTAATCATAAGTGTTTTAGCCCTCCCAGGCCATAATTTGTTGTTTGCTTCAAGACATCTATGGCCTCTCCCAAAAATCCCCCAAGGCTCCAGTCCTGAGAATGTCAAAGCTGATGGTTTTCCTTCAGCAACATCAATACTTCAGCAATCTTGTTTTCAAGATGCCCTTCTTTGATGTTGTTCTAATTTGTTTTGCCTCAAGGGTCATGAGAGTGTCACAAGACTTTGTATAGACTGACCTCTACAGCCACTCTATGGCGCCAGTCTTTTCTTTCCATTCCTTGTCACATCGCATATTCATGCCTTCAACAATGTGGGTGGCAGAGGTGGCTCGGATCTAGTGTTGCTGTGGCTGTGGTGTAGGCCAGCAGCTGTAGCTCCGATTTGACCTCTAGCCTGGGAACCTCCATATGCTGAAGGTATGGCCCTAAAAAGACAGAAAAAATATAGCAGGAGAAACTAAAAGAAAGTCTATTTAAACTGTTACTTAGTGTTGCCTTTCATTGTAGAATACTCTATGGGCTTGAAGATTGGAGATTAGGGGTGGGCCAATCTTTCCATCATGATCGATCAATTCATGCTATTAAAAAATTCCAGCTTGAGGAAGATGGCACTTTATGCATTATTGATTAGGGTGTCTTTGAATGTATTTGCATGTGAATGTATTTGTATCTAGGCTAATGAGTCAACCTGGCTTCTATTAACAAGGCTCCCAGTTATCGGTCCTAAAGAGAAAAAGATTGAAAACAAAAAGTTAAACAAGTGAAAATAGCCCTATAATAGCTCAGACCTCCATCACTCAGGCCTGTTAGAATAGTAGGCCCTCAGAAACAGGGTATCTGAAAACTTGTGATGCTAGTAGAATCAGGTAAGAGGTAGATTCTGGTCTGGAGGCATTGGAGCATCAACAGGAGTGGATGAGGGCAGGATAAGGAATAAGAACAAGGAAAAAGAGGTAGTTGACCAAGGCCCGCTATCAAGGTGAGCAGGAGCTAGTGCAATAGGAAGGATCCTAACAGGACCTATAAAATTTAAGTACAGCCAGAGTCAACACACGTAGGTAGACTACATCAAGGAAAACTGGAAGGAAGGTGGGGTAAAAAAATGTAATTGTAATGTATACATGTAAGGATAACCTGACCCCCTTGCTGTACAGTGGAAAAATTAAAAAATTATAAAAAAAAAAAAGAATGGATAGGCAAAGAGGTCTTGCTGTGTAGCACAGGGAAATATATCCAGTCTCTTGTGAGAGACCATGATGGCAGACAATATAAGAAAGAACATGTACATGTGTGTGTGACTGGGTTACTCTATGCTATACAGCAGAAATTGGCACAACAGTGTCTATCACTATAATTTATAAAATTCAACAGAAAGTAAACATTAAAAAACTATAAAAAGAAAAAAAAACTGGAAGGAAGTTTTTGGTCATGCACTAGCTGCTTCTGGACAGAAGGAACAATTTCTCCTGTGCATAGAGAGGGCATGTTATGACATAAATATTTCTAGTATTTACAAAGATTGAGTTCTAGGTTGACTTGTGGGGGACTTTGCGACAAATAAAACTTGAGTAAAAATTGGCCACTTTCTCTGTCTTTAAGAGGCATCCAGATAATGCTCCGGCCTGCCGTTTTGCTCACTCCTATCTGTAACCTGTGTACTTGCTCTGCTGGCCCTCTTTGGCCTTTTTCTACTCTCACTTCATAGATTTTCCCTGGATTATTTCTTTGAATCCAGTGGTTCCAACTACCACTCACTCTGATGTATTCTAAGAGTCTAATTCTTAACCCCAACTCCAAATCCTCATTTCAGAGTTACTGTTGGACATCTCAAATTGGATATTCCAGAAGTCTCTTAAATGTAGTATGTCTCAATCCAAACCTAACACTAGACTTTCACAGGCCCTTTGTTCCCCTGCGCCAGTCCCCTGCCTCACCCTATAAATATTTACTCTGGAAAATCATCTAAAACTTATCCTCCAACTGTATCTCCTTGCTTATTCTATCTATATTTTGTATTAACTAATAGAAAACTCATATTGTAATAATAAATTAATAATTGTAATAATTAGCTGAATTTGAACTTGGATGAGATGATTTTACTAAAATATTGGGCAAGCATTGAATAAAAGTCATGTGTTATTGCTTGGTGAACACAGCAAGTACAATGGGGCAAAAGAATTTCAAACATCTTATGTGTGGGGACACGAAGAGGACCAGGGATGTGAATGAGCTGGGCAGCCTAGAACCAATATTTACCTCTACATGTGGCCCATGAGGGCACTATCCCCTTTCTCTAGAAGCAGAAGATAAATGCCATAAAGGTCTTGGGCAAAATCATTCTGGACTGTTTTGACTGGGTGTGACAGACCTGACTTGCTCTTTACCTTGTCCAGGATAACCAGCTGCAGAGTCTATAATACGTCTGTCCACTGTTTCCAGCTTTAAGGGAACTCAGTAATTTCGGTTCTGGCCTCAGGTATATTTCAACTTTGCCCATAGGCTGGAGGAAGGGAAAGGAAAAGTTGTGTTACATTATTTGCTGCACCGCTATACTTAGGCTGGATCACCAAAGTGCGTAAGAGAGTGATGGGTTAGAGAAGAGGAATATAAACTGTACACACTGCTGAGTCTGGTCCTCCCTCTGAGCTTGTTCAGGTCCTGGATTGAATCTTCTGTGACAGGCACAGAAGCTGAATATACAGATGCTCTGAAACTGACAGTCAAGTGGTCACGAGGGAGATATTCTTGTAAAGGTACAGGACTGTTAAAGGGTATTAATATGAAAATCACTGTATCAGGACTGACTGTGGCCCAGAAAATTCTTTTGGATTTCATATATTTGATCTACAGTTTCCCTCAAGAACATTTTTAGTTTTTGGTCTGTTTGCTTTTTGTCTTCAGAGTAAGAAATCTGGCATTGCCATGAGCTGTGGTGTAGGCTGCAGATGTGGCTTGGATCTGGTGTTGCTGTGGCTCTGGTGTAGGCCAGCAACTACAGTTCCGACTAGACCCCTAGCCTGGGAACCTCCATATGCCATGGATGAAGCCCTAAAAAGACAAAAGACAAAAAGAAAAAAAGAAATCTATCTAATCCCAACCTTTACTATCTAATCTGGGAGTAATTCTAGCATAATCAGTTCGTGGTCTGATTTACTGACTTGGACAACTTTCTGTGTTCTTGAGTATAATTGTACATTATGACTTTTTAAAGTTATGTTTGAAAGTTATATAATGCTTAATTGTGTAGATGTTCTATGATTTATTTAACCAGTTTTCAAATTTGGACACTTAGTTTCTCCTAGGGTTTTTTTTTTTTGTATTATTATAAATTCTAGATAGATTCATCTTTGTATTTTTATCTTAGAGTTTGTTGTTGTTAAACTCTTAGAAGTGAAAGTGCTGGGTCCTAGGATATACTGTTGGACCATTATTTTAACTTCTGCTAAAGTTTAATCAACCAGCAGGAAATCCATGTCAAGGTCATTTTTGAGAAAATAACAAAGCTATATTCCTGAATAAAAGGTAACCATGCAAAAACAAATCAATGAAATTTTTTCAGTTAAGGTAAGTGACTGGAAGTTCAGTGTAGTTTATAGAATATTAGAGTAACTGACTTATTTCTAGCTACAGGGGGATGTTAATATACTCTGGGCTTAGGAGGAACATTGTTTAATGACCTGAGAACACTGTCTCCTTTCTCTTTCTGAAGAGAAAAAAATTTTTTTCTCATCATGAATAACGTCTTATGGCCATAGAATCATAGAATCCCAAACTATATACAGACCTAGGCATAACTGTTGGCCTCAAAAGGGGATAAACAGAGCAGTGTAGGTCTAGAAGGCAGGAGAAAGGAGAAAATACCACTACCACTGTATATTTGGTTCTCATGGAGGCAACACAGAGAAGGAATGAGAGACGAAAACAGCAGAGAGCAACAAGAAGAAAGGCATGCAAAAGGTAGTCTACCATGGTACACAGGGGTTCAGAAAGTATAGGATCAAAAGGAGTTTGGATAGAAAAGAGGAACCTAAATATCCAACATCGGAAAACTCATTAAATACATTGAGATAGTTGATGAAATTTAACATAGATTGTGCACTATATAAAAGCATTGTATTGGTGTTAAATTTCCTGATGTTGGTAATTGTGCTGTAATGTATAAAAGAATGTCCTTGTACTTAGGAAATGAGTACTGAGAAGGGAAAAGGCCATGATGTTTGCAGTATACTTTGAGATGGGTTAGAAACAGACACATACATGACACACTTTATGAACATTACGATAAATTTTAAAGTGTGACCAAGTGTTAACAGTTAATAAATTTGGGTGAAGGAAATAGAGACGTTCATTATAACATTACTTCAATCTTTATGAAAATTTGAAATTATTTCCAAATGAAAAGTTGAAAGAGAAGAAAATAAACAGTATTCTCTATGCTCTTGACTAAAGGTATTCGAGGATGAATTTGTAGCGCAAGGTGGTCCAGTTACCACTTTTCTTGAAACTTTTCAATTATGATCCAGTATCAGGCTCTGTGTGGGATCACAATAGTGGAAGATGGAAGTTTAGAATTACTTATGCAGTCGTAGTAAACATTTTTATTTGGCAAACTCCTCTTTTGCTCTGCAGGATTTTAATTCAGCTGCATTAAGTTAGATATTAGAAGGAAATTTGACAGAACTAGGTATTTTACCCATCTTCCAGTCCTCAATATTTAATTTAGGGATTAGCCTGAGACCAAATCCAGGTCAATCAGAGTACTCCCTACATTTTTAGCAGGCACTACCATGGATGACTGTCTCTTGCCTTTGGAATTTCAGTGTTAGAATAATATATATTTAGAATTGCTTGAGTGCATATTACTAGGTCTCAAAAAGACAGCTTATTATGAACAGGAAGTAATGAAATCAAACAGTTAAGCCGAACTGAGCTAGGAATAAAAATGCAAAAAAAAAAAAAAAAATCCACCATGTGTTTTTGATCCTTGGTGCAGTGATGTTTGAAACATGAAGATCCATGCATAGTCTTCCCAGTTACAATGTTATAATAAACAGATTCCCTTGGATTTTAGCTTAAATTAGTCATATTATGCAGGTGTTAGGTTAGATATTCTATATTTGTCAATTATGTCAAATCAGTTAATTGTGTGGTTCAACCCTTCTTCCTGATTTATCTGCTTGTCCTATTAGTTGAGAGAATTGTTTGAAAATCTTTCAATATAATTGTGAAATTGACTATTTCTTCTTGCAGCCCTGTGAAATTGCTCATGATTTATCTTGAAGCTATGTTATTAGGTGTGTCCATGTTTAGAATTATTACAGTTTTGTAGTGGTTTTGCACTTTTATAATTGTGAGATGTCTCTCAGATCTTTATTTATCTTTCCTTAGAGTCTGCTTTGCATAATATTAATGTAGTTCCAAAGCTTCCTTTTATGTTGCTGGATAATTCTTTTTCATTTTTTTTTTTCTTTTTTAAGGCTGTACCTGTGACATTTGGAAGTTCACCAGCTTGGGGCCTAATCAGAGCTGCAGCTGCCGGTCTATGCTAAAGCCACAGCAAGGCCAGATCCAAGCCGTATCTGAGACCTACATCACAGCTCATGGCAACACTAGATCCTTTAACCCACTGAGCGAGGCTGGGGCTCAAACCTGCATCTTCATGGATACCAGTCAGGTTCTTAACCCCACTGAGCCACAATGGGAACCCCTCGATAATTCTTTTATTACACTTTTATTTTAAATTTTCTGAATTTTGATATTGAGGCTATGTCTCTTAGAAGCAACATTTATTTGAGTTTAGTCGTTTTAAAGTGTTTATATCATCTTTTAATTGTAATTTTATTTATATTTAATGTTTTTACTTATATCTTGGTGTTTAAATCTCCTATCTTGCAGTTTGTTTTCTGTTTCTTCTATCTGTCCTGTGTACATTGCTTCCTCCTTCTAAGTTCTGTTTGTGTTTAATTATTAAATTCCATACCCATTAGCTTGTTAGCTACACATTCTTGTACTGTTTTCACTATTACAACATACTTTGACACATTAACTCCACCCTAAAGATTACAACACTCTTTTTGTCTGATTAAAGACAGATATAAATTAACACCTTTACTGTTTTCCAGACAATGCAATGACCTTAAAACGCTGTGTACACACACACACACACACACACACACACACACACACACACATTTTTAAACCCAAAGCATCATATTCCTTTTATATTGTCAATAACTATTTAGGTTTGCCTATAACTTTCCAAATACATTGCTCTTTCAAATACTGTTTCTTCATTTATATGCTTCCCTCTTGTATCAATTTCATCTACCTGAAAATCTCCTCTTAGCATTTTTTGAGCAAAACATATGGATGTTGAAAGTGTCTGATCAGAGACAAATGTAAACTCGTCCCCCCCCCCCTTTTTTGAGATGCAGATCAGGGATAATATATAGTTATGTCTCATTCATTCCAATTGAAAAGTTGGCAGCAGCATGTAGGTGGCTGTTACAGCGAACAATCTCAGATCTCTCCTGGTTTTTGACTCTACAGCTCTCTGCTGTCTTAGAATTTTGGTCTTAGTTCCTAACATTAACTGTCAAACTTCCATATCTTTATTTTGAATGCACAACCTGAGAACCACATTGCTTTCTGTCTGGCAATTATCTGACTTCTCTTTGGCCAAAGCATTTACACAGGGACAAGATTAACCAGGGATTAATCTGGTTAAACTCAAACTCATGAGCCTGGATGTTTTCCTGAATGACACTTACTAGCTGATCTGTGTGAAGCAAATACTATTCCCTAAATTATGTGTTCTTCCCAACACCATGCAAATTACAAAATATCTTTATTTTTGTTTTATGCTCAATCATTCATGTAATTAATTTTCCATGAAAATACCAAGTTACACTGCTGGTTTTAAAAAATCAAGACCATTTAATATTTTTAACACTGAATTTCCAATCTGTTAATATATACACAATCTAGGTAAGTATGAAAAGTTACTGACAATTGTTCAATGGGTTTTGTCTGCATTGTTCAACTATATAACATTCTTTGATTAGAGAAGCATTCCATGTTCTCAGTATACATTTCTTAGTTCCTAAAAGCATGCCTTGTACCCCATCTGAACAGCCTGAATTGAATTTCATTTAGAATTTTGTACCTGCTTCAAAGATTGTTGGCATACAGGTAAAGCTTTATGAAAATACACGGAGTTTGTAAATGCCATGGAAATGCCACTTTTCTACTTTTGAAATATGTGATGATTATTGATTTGTTGGTAGAAAAAGTGCACAGAGTACCAAGACCTCACCCCATCTCCACTCAGAATCTCTCACATTTAGCAGAAAAATCAGAAATAATATGAACTTTTCGACGGGAGCTTTTAACAATGGATGGTGTCATGGCTCCCACAAGTCCCCCTATTTTGATTCTTCACCTAGTTTCATAAGTGGGTCCTTTATCAACTCTGACTCTCGCACATTCTTTGAACTGAAAACAGGTGAAATGATATTTTATAAAGGCTTATACTCGAAAGCCAAAAACTGTCCTTTTAACAAGTTGATCTGGAGGAAAACCAAATGCAACTTGCAGCAAAACACATCTTTATCTCTCTTAGTCCATCAGCGAAATGAAAGAACGGCAACCCTTTATACCTTTTACCTAATCAAAAGCTTGAATCTGTTCACAGGCTTTACAGCCCAGCATTGTGCTATTGTATATTGATTGTGCCTGAGGGCACCTCCTTGTGGAGAACAATTGATTTTTCTTTGTTAGCAAAGCGATTTTAATAGTCTTTTACAGGCTGTCATGTTTCAAGGCCCCAGAAGCAAGATGCACCTGTTACTAGAACTTAGTGATCAATTGCACAACCCACAGAAAATGTGCCTGTCTGCTGTGCTGAAACACCTCTACAGCAATTACTTAGAAGGTGATTTTAACTTGTTTTGATAAATATGCTGCCTGGGAGTCTCAGGTGGGTTATCTTGAGCAATTTTACCTCCGAGCCTGAAGTTGGGTGTTTTGTTAAACTGCCAATAAGAGAGGGTAGCTACAAGAACAGATTTTTGCTGTTTAATGTTACTTTGGTAGCTTCATGCCCAACTTCCTTGCCAAAGAAACTAGCCCAAAGTAAAGGTCACTTCTTTGAAGAGTGAGTGATGATAATAACTCTATTTGTATTGCCCTTGATATTTGCAAACAGCTCTTCTGGCGAATTGTATAGCAGGACTAAAAAGTCAAAGGTAGGATCTGGAGCTTAATTTGGTACAATCGCTGTCTGTTCTCCTTGACCAGTAGTGACCACTGTTTCCTTAATGTCATACAAAGTGCTCCTTCTTTTTTTCTTTTCTTTTTTTTTTTTCACTTCATGAATCTGGCTCAAAAGGTTTTTCTATGTGTGTATGGAAGCCTCTTCTATGATTTACAGTCAAGCTAAATTCTTAAAAATTTCTTATAAGTCTTGCAAAGTTGTGTCAGCACTGTAAGCTTATAGCTGTCCTTTCTATACAATAGTATTATCAGCTACTGTTATTTAGAACATTGGGTGTATTATCTTAACTTTCAGTGAGATCCTTCAAGGTATGGATTCAGATCATGCTTTATAAATGAGGAAATTTGAGGGACATTTGTGAGAGAGTAACATCATCAGGTTACATATATATATGTGACAAAATTGTTATTTGAACCAAGTCCAACCTCTTAACCACAAGATTCTGTTGTCTCTCAGCCAAATGGTGTAAATGTGTACTAGAAAACAAAGAGCTCTTGCCTGGGTCCCAGCCACATAAAAACCCCTGCCACCCTTAAGGGGTAAAAAACTTCTCTTCAGTTGTACAAATATTTTTGGAAAGTCTACTATATGTTCAACAGCATGACAGACTCTGAGGATAAAATAGCAAACTAAGAAAAACTCCACGCCTGATTTTAAGAGTCCTGTCAAAAAGTGGGGAGAGGGAATGGTCACTTATGGATTCATCAGGGGGACACATCCCTCAGCCTGGAGTCAGGGGAACATTAATGAAAGATACTGCTTTTGTATAAGGCCTAGAAATACATATGGGGTTGTTGTGAGTTTAATTGTGTCCCCCCAACAAATTCATACCTTAAAGTCCTAACTCTCTACTTAAGTGTGACATTATTTGGAAATAGGGTTTTGACAGATGTAGCCAAGTTAAGATGAGGACATTAGGATAGGTCCTGATCTGATATGATTCGTGTCTTTATAAAAAGGGAAAATTTGGACATGGAGACACAGGGAGAACACTATGTGAACACCGAGTTTATGCTGCCAAGGAAGGCTAAAGATTGTAGGCAAACCACCAGGAGCTGGGAGAGAGGCACCCAATGGATGCTCACTCAAGCCCTCATAAGGAACCACCCCTTCCCAATAGACTCCTGGTAATTTGCTAAGCTTGATTTTGGGCTTTTTAGCCTCCAGAACTGTGAGATAATACCTTTTGGTGGTTAGCTCCCAGTCTGTGGCACTTTGTAATAGCAGCCCTGGCAAACTAATACAAAGGTTTTGACCAGAATAATGGTAGAAAAAGAAAGAGATTTTTGTTTGTTTTTTTGGTAGTAGAAAAAAAAGGGGGAAAAAGTAAAATTTGAAGATTAGGAAATACTAGCTGTTTGAGGAAAAGTCCAAAACCTCTGAATGTCTCTGGAGCGAGTAGCAGAATGGCTCGTTGAGGACTGTGTTTTAGGAAGGTTATTCTCACATCATAGAAAAAGACTGAAAAGGACAGATGTAGCTGGCCCTGAAATTTTTTGCAGGTGAAAGTCGGTAAGAAGAGAAGGATGCTTAATTTGAGAAGATTATTTAAAAATAAACTTTCTTTAAAGGTGTAACTAACTCTAACTCCTATATTTGTAAATGAGGGAAGAAGCCCCTGTCATTTTTGCCTGAGAGAGTAGAACCAGGGATAATGATGCAATAGGTTAAATCGATAGAATGAAAAACATTTCTTTCTCTTTCCACATGTTCAGGTCTTAATGTGGGTAGCAACAAGTGCAGATGATCAATCTGTAGATATGAATTTAAAAGTAAGTTTTGCAGTAAACTGTATAACCAGATCAATACATTTCTCTCTCTCTTTTTTTTTTTCTCCCTTTTTAGGACCACACCTGCAGCAAATGGAAGTTCCCAGGCTAGGGGTAGAATCAGAGCTGCAGCTGCTGGCCTCCACCACAGCCACAGCAGTGCAACATCCGTGCCACATCTGTGACCTACACCACAGCTCAGGCAATACTGGGTCCTTAACCCACTGAATGAAACCAGGGATCAAACCTGCATCCTGGCAGACACTACATTGTGGTCTTAGCTCACTGAGCTGCAGGGGGAACTCCCGCCAAATTTCTCGATTTATTCTTTCTTTTAACGGTGGTGGATAGTTTTTGTTTCATCTTTTATCTCTTTCTCAGTGTTTTCAGGCTGTATCGACACAATTAAATTTGCTTTTTTTTGTGTGTGTGTGTTCTCACTCAACTTTAATTACATTTTGTCTATAATGTCTTTGTGATTTCACCATTTCTTTCACCTTCCTCTTGTATCTGAACAATTACACTTTCAAATAGCACAAAACTCTTTTTTTTTTTTTTTTTGGCTTTTTGCCATTTCTTGGGCCGCTCCCACGGCATATGGAGGTTCACAGGCTAGGGGTCTAATCAGAGCTGTAGCTGCCAGTCTACACCAGAGCCACAGCAACGTGGGATCCGAGCCGTGTCTGTTACCTACACCACAGCTCACGGCAACGCCGGATCATTAACCTACTGAGCAAGGGCAGGCATCAAACCCGAAACCTCATGGCTCCTACTCGGATTTGTTAACCACTGCACCACAACGGGAACTCCTCAAATAGCACAAAACTCTTAAAAGTTTACCTACCCGGTTCTAATCCTCTAATCATTTGAGGTACTCGTAGAATTTACGTAGAGTCTACAGAGACACAAATGCTGGAAGGGTAAATAAATGTGTTGTGTTGGAATCACAGCTATGTAAAGGAAATAGGGACAGCAAATGGAAAAAAAAAAAAAAGTCAGGGATTTAAAGGAAAAAAAATGAAAAGCTTAGAAACTAAGTGAAATTTCAGAAGCATAAGTAAAAGAGGAGATGGCTAGTACAAGCGCAGGAGTAGAGAAGGGTATAAGTAAGTGAGCAGCATCCAAGCGATGAACAGGTGCAGTGAAGAGGTGTAAAGATTAATGATTTATTATGGAAAATTCACATCAAGGGTCTGTTTCTAGCTCTGTTACCAAAGGGGATCATTCTCACTAAGTGAAAATAATCAGTGCTGATTACTAACATCTAATGGTTTAAGGGTAAAGGAAGAGAAAGAGGTGATGTGGTTTAATGCTGCTTTTCTGTGCATGTTTTCTTGACTGAACAAATCATTTGCCACGGCAGTTAAAAGGTGGCAGAGGTCAGCAAACTGCGGCCCCATGGGCCAAATCTGGCTGACTCCTGTTTTTGGAAATAAGCTTTTTTTGGATTACAACCATGCCCGTTGTATGCATATTGTCTACAGCTGCTTTTGCATGACAATGGCAGAGTTAGGTAGTTGCAGCAGAGATCACGAAGCCCCCAAAGCTGAAAATGTCACTATTGAATCTTTTATACAAAAAGATCCCTGACTTCTGCTCTGTAGGGTTTTTATCATGTTTTTCAGAGAATTCTCAGCTCTGGAAATTTGACTGCTTGGGTTAGAATACCTTTTTTTTTTGTTTATGAACTCTGTGGTCTTGGACTATACATTGCCAGTGTTCAACTTTCAGTTTTCCTGGTGTATAAAATGGGCATAATAACAATCCTTCTCCACTAGGGTCGTTGCTAGGACCAATTAAATATGCTAGCATCAAAAGTACCAATGTTTCTAATTTTCACATTGATGAATGTTTTTGTCTTTCTTCTCTACTGGTGTCTTCCAGGGACCGATAGAGTTTCTGTCACTGGTGCTGACCCTTTACTACATACATTTGTTATCAGCAGGCTTTACGAAGGTCTTCAAAGTTTCACAGTTATTTGTAGCAGTTTAAGATAGATTGCCACCATTTTGCTTTAAAACTTGTGAGAGGCATGCCAAAATAATACCTGTTATGCTCTGAATTTTCAGTGAAATTGTCCTTATGGTTTTAACTTGAAGTCCTAACTCTCCATTAGGACCCAGCTAGAAATCCATGGTGATGAATGAGCCAGTGAGAGCCTGAGATGAGAGTCACCTTTCCCTTCTGAAAATCAACCTGTTGTCTGGAATCAAGTTGTCCCTTGAAAGCTCTGTCTTCCCTTGAAATAAGTTCCTGCCTTCGAGGCTTCTCAGTTTCTCAGGCAAATGGTCTTCGTAGTTCTTCTTCATCATTTTTACAGACATTACAAAAAGTCTGAACTCCCACAGATGACAGAGTGTAGACTAAGTTGGTGACTCCTTTGCCCTTGCTTACCATTTTAACTTTTATAGTGTTCAAATTAGTGATAACTTAGAATTAGTGATAAACTTTAAGACAATATCGCCTGTTAATAGTTACTTACAGCATTTTCAGGTATGAACTCTTCACTTTAGTGTATTTTTTTTTTTAATTTAAAAAAAATTTTTAGGATTTTGTCTTTTTTTTCTTTTCTAGGGCCGCACCTGCGGCATATGGAGGTTTCCAGGCTAGGGGTCTAATCAGAGCTGTAGCCGACAGCCTACGCCAGAGCCACAGCAATGCGGGATCCGAGCCACATCTGCAACCTACACCACAGCTCAGGGCAATGCTGGGTCCTTAACCCACTAAGCAAGGCCAGGGATCGAACCCGTAACCTCATGGTTCCTAGTTGGATTTGTTAACCACTGAGTGACGGTGGGAACTCTCCAACTCTAGTGTATTTTATTTAATCCTCAAAAACTTCTAAAATTCTGTCCTTATTCCAATTTTGTACATGAAAACTAAGTCTTTTTAAGGATGACTAAATAAATTTACAGGTAACAGTTGCAGGGCAATATTTTAAAACCAGAGCTTTTTCTACTCCAAAGCCCATACTCTTGTACATCACTCTGTATTATTTCTCAATATCAATAATTGTTACAGTTAAAAACAGATATGTTGAATTCTTAACTACAGAATGTTACTTTATTTGGATTTAGGGTTGTTGCAGATGTAATTTACTAAATTGAGGTCACACTGTAGTTGGGTGGGCCCATCACCTGATATACCTGGTGTCCTTAGAAGAAGAAATCTTATAAAAAGAGAGACCCATGTGACAAAGGCAGAGATAAGATTTATGCAGCTGTAGGACAAGGAATGCTGAAGATGGCTAGCAAACCAGGAGAAACTAGAAGAGAGGCAAGGAAGTATCCCCTTATATGTTTAGAGAAAAATTGTCCTGCCATCACCTTGATCTTGGATTTCTGGCTTTCACAACTGTGAGACGATAAATTCTTTTGTTTTAAGCCACCCAGTTTGTGGTACATTGTTATGGAAGCCCTAAAATTCTAATATCATGATATAGGTGGGGTAACTCTAAGGGAAAAGATGTTATAAAGTTATGAATAAAGAATTCATAACATGACAAAGAGGGACAAGAGACTCCAAAGAAAATATCTTTCTGAGGTGAAAGAAGAGAGAAGGAAGAGACCAAAGTAAATAAAAAAAAAATTTAAAGTGGGATATCTGATGACATGTGATTTTAATAGGACATTCACGAAGAATGAAAGTTGAGATATAAAACTAAAACAAATAAATACAGATAACTCATGATTAACAGATTAATAAGGTAGTTTAAACATGGTGGTTTGGTGGTAATGACCTGGGAGGAGGTAGTTACATATAAGTGAAGACCAAAACTAACTAAATACTGACTGGATTTTATGTAAAATGAATCCAAATGTGGCATTCTATAAATGGCATCCAAAGAAAATAGACTAGAGAAATACTTTAGATCTACAAACAAATTGCTTGATTACAAAACAGCTAAAACTGTACTCTGTCAAAAGTCTATTATTGGTTGCCTCTCTCATCTGGGCTGAATTCGCTTTTCCCAGTGTTGGGATAGAGTATCAGGGTGACCCTAGTCTGCACTAGGCTTAAACCAGTTATTATCCATCTTGATGCAGTTCTAAATAATGGACACATTCTACTATGTAGAATTTTTCAACAAACATTAACATTCATAAATTTAACATTAACATTCATAAAAATGTTAATCCACTCAAAAACTTATTTTTTACCCTAATTAATTTGAAAATTGTTGATCTCCCAATGAAAATTAGACTTGCGTAGGCAAGAAGCATGAGAAGTATTAGATGTGGAAATGTTTTACATCCCCCCAAAGCCAAGGTCTTGTTTTCATTTGCCTTGTAGCAGCTTGGATTTCACTTCCTCTGACCTTGTCTACCTGGCCAGCCCTGCTCTTCACTTAAGGTGCTTTATAAGAAAAATTTCTCTTTTAAGCCTTTGCAAACTGCCTATCCCTTAGCCCATGCCACAAATCTCTTCTTTGTACTAATGGTACACTTTCATTCTGAAGAATGAATGTGTGAAGTAATGTAATTTGAGAAAAAAATATTAGGGGAGATGCAAAGGAATTTATCAATCATATTTAGATCTAGAGATGGTCAAGGATAGGCTTGGGATTCAGGCAGAGATAACATAAATAGGAAGGCAGAAACGCCAAATAACTGTTCTGCTTCCAACTTGTGTTTAAAGATGAATTCTCTTAAAAATGAAGCCAAGAACATGGTTAAGAGGATTTCAAATCGAAGTTCAATGCAGTAGCTATAAAAGGCACTGGACTACTTTCAGTGAATACGAGTCTCTAATATTAGATGAACGACATTCTAAGGTTTTAAAAAAAATTCTTTCCAACTTAATAACTTACTTTCATTCATTGTTCACAATGCTGACCAAGAATCTCCCTTTGCTCCATTCATTACTATCATTGCAGTCAGACATTAATTTTTATGCACTTGACATAATACAATGGCCTAATTTTTATCTTACTTCCTGCCTTGCTTCCTCTGCAGTCCATTTTACACACTGACTTGTTCATGCCATTCTTCTCTTCAGAAATACTCACTTGTTTTCTACATGCCTACAGATCGAAGTTCATCTTTCTTAGCCTTCAATGGCCTCTCGAAATTCATCCAAACCATTGTTCCAAAGTCATTCCCTATCATCCACAGGAAAATCCTTACTTCATTTCCTTTTATTCTTTGGAAAAGAAATTTATCAAGTTTATCAGTAAATATAATTTGATTGTTTTATTTTTGAATGAACATTTTAATGCTTGCTACCACTTGCAGTAAAAAACCTAAGCATCCTGCCCATTTCCATCGTCTTTCATCCCCTTGGCATTTCTAGGAGGCCCCTGGAAGATTCTCCCATCTTTGTAGTTCCAGCAAAGTCTCTAGTTTTTCCCAAGAAACTATGCTTCTCTTGAAAATAACCTAGCGAGTGGTGTCAATTATAGTTTGAATTGTGTGCCCTGATCTAGGAGATTATAGCTTGTCCCAACTTTTGGGTGGCTCAGAAGTACATTTATCTTCTATAGCACTATCAAATTCATATCACTCAGTTCATAATATCCACATGGCACTTGCATAATTAGCTTGTTAGCCTAATAATCCAGTTTGGTTGGAGTGTCTCTTGTAAACTTAGTGTCACAACTACTCCCTTTATTACGGAAAAGAGGCTAGAACTATATTTCCCAGAAGTTACATCATTGCATGTTCCTGGATTAGAGTTTCTCAATATAAAATCTTTGCATGAGATTTGGCATGTGGATTAGAGTAGCTATAATTCTTAGGCAGAAGCAGCTAGTATTTTGTTCAGACAGACACAATTCACCTTGTAGCTCTAGGTTGATGTCTTGGACTTAGATCACCAGGACAAAATATCATAGAGGCATGGCTTAACCAAAGAAATGTATCTCTCACAGTTCTAAAGACTGGAAAGTCCAAGATCAGAGTGCCAGCATGATCAGGTTATGGTGAAAGATCTCATCTACCTTGCAGACAGCAGCCTTTTTGTTGTGTCTTCATGTGGCAGGGATTGGTGGGGTGTGAGGGGAAGCAGGCTAACAAGTAAATTCTGGTCTCTCTTCCTCTTAAAGGGGCACTAATCCCATTATGAGGGCCCCACCCTCATCTAGATCTGATTACTTTTCAAAGAACCCACCTCCAAATATCATCACACTGGGTTTAAGTCTTTAGTATATGAATTTGGGAAGGAACACAACTCAGTCCATAGTACTGGGGGAATAATTCATTCATAGTCCATGAGATATTGAATAGAAACATTTGATAGATTCTTGAGCATGCATTATCACTCTCCTGCACAGCTGTTAAGAACCGTCTACTTGGGTGCTTTAGTTTGAGATTAAGGATAGCATTTTCTGAGACCTTAGCTCTCCAGTCCTCCCAATGATTTCTTGTGTTGAAACCCTTCACACTTAGAATGCAGAAAGTAGTTTTTATTGAAGGGAGAGAGATTGGACTTCCTGCTCTGACCAACAACACACGGTATTTACAGGATTGCTCTCTGAATCCCACCTGGTGCTCTGAGAGGGTCCTGTGTTCCTGCATGTCTTGATGGTATACCAAGAATGCAAGACCCTGACTGCTGTTTCTCAGGGTTGCATTCACAGAGAGCAGCTTAACAGATGAGGTAAAATCTCCCTCCCTGATGATCAGCAAGCTTGCTTACTGCTCACTATGAAAATAGGAGATTCCTGAGCTCAGATGGCCTCTGCTGCAACACAGTCTACCGAGTGTACAGATATCCATCTAAGCCCTGGATCTGGGTGTGGGGCAATAGGAATCAACACAAACATGTTGATGTTCATCCAGTTTGCTGTGTCATGTATGATTAATAAAGTGCTTGGTCTCTAAACCAGGAGTCTCTTGTCTTCTGCCAGCATCTATGAGGCAGAAATAGGCTAGCTTTCTAGTTTTAAGTAGAATAAAATCAAAATTCCAAACTTGACAACTGAAATACAGTTTGTATCCCAAATAGTAAAGAGGGGTGTATGGCTCCTTGTCTTTCTTCTTCTGCAAAGTGATGATCTTTTGAAGACAGAAATTTCTGTTTTATTTTATTTACTTTGTTAGCTCCATAACTCTATATATTTTGCAATTATATTAGCATTCATTAAATAGTTACTCAATGAATTAATGAAAGATAAGAATACATATTGCTTTCAGCTCTTCTAAACATTCATTCAAATACCTCAGGATAATTGTAGAAACACAGATTAACATGGCTTCATCTCTGGAGCTCTGTTTAGTGAAAACTTTTTTTTTTTTTTTTTTTTTTTTAATTGTGAGAATTAAATATACCAGAGTTGGTTAAGTGACTTATATGTTGTAGTTGCTCAAAATTAGTTTATCACTTTTCTACTCCCTTTTTCCAAATCATTAATTGCCCCCAGTTTTATTGAGATATAATTGACTTAAAGCACTATATAAATTTAAAATGTACAGCATAGCATAATGATTTGACTTACATATATTGTGAAATTATTTCCACAAGAGTTTAGTTGACATCTATTGTCTCATGCAGATATTTAAAAAAAAAATGTTTTTTTCTTGTAATTAGAACTCTTTAGGATTTACTTTAACAGTATTCAAACTTATTACACATTCATGGTACTTATTTTCCTTATAACTGTAAATTTGTACTTTATAAATACTTTCAATTTTCTCAACCCCCCCTTTTAGTCCTGATAACCACAAATCTGATTTCATTTACTATGAGGTTTTGCTTTTATTTTGTTTTAGATGCCAGATAAAGGTGAGATCATACAATATTTATCTTTCTCTGATTTATTTCATTTACCATAATGCCCTCAAAATCCTTCCATGTTGTTGCAAAGAGCAGAATTTTCTTTTTTATAGCTGAATAATATTCCTCTGTGTGTGTGTGTGTGTGTGTGTGTGTACCATAATTTCTTTATCTTTTCATATGTCGGTGGACTCTTAGGTTGTTCCATGTCTTGGCTATTTTAAATAACGGTGTTATTATGGGGGTGCACAGAACTCTTCCATATACTGTTTTTAATTCCTTTGGATATATACCAGGAATGGGATTGCTGGGGTCATATCTTATTTAAATTTTTAATTTTTTGAGGAATTTCTGAACAGTTTTCCATAACGTCTCTACCAATTTATAATCCCACCAACAGTGCACAAGCATTCCCTTTTTTCTACATCCTTGCCAGCATTTGTTATCTCTTGTCTTTTTGATAACAGCCATTCTAACAGGTATATGGTATTAACTCATTGTGGTTTTGATTTGGATTTCCCTGCAGTTAGTGAGGTTGAACACATTTTCATCTGCCTGCTGGCCATTTGTATATCTTCTTTGAAAAAATGTCTATTTAGGCCCTTTACTGATTTTTTTAATTGGATTGTTTGCTTTTTTTGCCATTGAGTTTTATGAGACTTTTCTATTTTTAATATTAACTCCTTATGAGTTATAAAATTCATAAATATTATTTCCCATTCCATATATTGTGTTTTCATTTCGTTGATGGTTTCCTTTGCTGTGCAGAAGCTTTTGAGTTTGATGTACTTCCACTTGTTTATTTTTGATTTTTGTTGCTTGTGTTTTAGATGTTACATTAAAAAAAAATGATTGCCAGGATCCATTTCAAAGAGATATTTTTCCTACGTTTTCTTCTAGAAGTTCTGTGACTTTAGGTCTTTTTGCATATGGAGGTTCTCAGGCTAGGGGTCTAATCAGAGTGGTAGCTGCCGGCCTACGCCAGAGCCACAGCAACGTGGGATCCGAGTGGCATCTGCAACCTACACCACAGCTCACGGCAATGCAGGATCTTTAACCCACTGAGCGAGGCCAGGAATCGAACCCACAACCTCATGGTTCCTAGTCGGATTCATTAACCACTGAGCCACGACGGGAACTCCTAGGTCTTATATTTAGGTCTTTAATTCATTTTGAGCTAATATTGTGAGTGATAACAAGATAGGGGTCTGGTCTCATTCTTTTACTAGTGAATATCCAATTTTCCCAGCACATTTTTTGAAGAGACTGTCTTCTCCCTCATGAGTTTTCTTGGCTCCTTTGTCAAGTATATGCTTGTGTTTATTTCTGTGCTCTTGGAAATGGTTTACTTTTAACTTTTTGTTAAAAATTTTTGTGTGTATTTGTTAAAGTATAGTTGATTTACAGTGTCATACCAAGTTCACTTTGTAAAGGAATCATAAACAACCTTTGTCCTCTGGATTATTTTTTTCACATTAAGAATTTCAATTTAACAATGCTCAAAAATTGTTGCAGTTTTTTTTTTAATTTTTTAAATTTTTTTAATTTTTATTTTTTTGTTGTTGCAGTTTTTTTAAAAAACCTCCTGATTGTCTTGCTAAAATCTGAGTGGAATTAAATTAGGCGTTTATAAGATGGATTCAAAGAACTGTTATTTCTTAAATTAAGTATATCATCACTATCAACTACGGTTTTCTGAGAACTTTTTGTATTGAATGGCATAGATAGTATTTCTTTTCTGCCTTTTTTTTCTTTCTTTTTTTTTCCCCAGGGCCATACCCATGGCATATTGAAGTTCCCAGGCTAGGGGTGTAATTGGAGCTGTAGCCGCTGGCCTACACCAGAGCCACAGCAACATGGGATCCAAACCATGTCTGAGATCTACGCCACAACTCACGGCAATGCCAGATCCTTAATCTGCTGAGCGAGGCCAGGGATTGAACCCCCAACCTCATGGTTCCTAGTCGGATTCGTTAACCACTGAGCCAAGATGGGAGCTCCCTCTTTTCTGCCTTTTTTTGATACTATCTCTATTGGAAAAAAACTACCTTTAACTTTGCAATTAATTGTTTTTACACTAACTGTGAAGATTGTGAGTTTTCAGATTAATACTTTTTTTTCAGTCAGCCCAATTTCTGGTTATTCCCAGAAATTCATCAGTTCAATATCCCTGCAAGCTTCTGGTGCCCTCTCAGTGCAGCTAAGTCCCTGGTTCCATGGCTAAGAGTCATGATTCCGTAGCCCTGCCTTAGAAAGCTGGCAGTAGGCCACAAAAGTAAACCAGTGGGTAAGCATCAAGTGAAATGGGCCAAGGTGGTGGGATTTACCAGCCTTTAAAGTAGGAGTTTAGCTCTTTGGTTTTGGAATGGCAGAATGCATTTTGGTTTTAATTTTCTAATTTGTGGTTCTAAATACCTCAAGATTTAGTCAAGGATTAAGACTGTGGTTTAACTTCCTTTTTCCTGGGGGTATGAACTGTTTGAGTCAAGCCACCAACCCATATCCCTGCAAATGAAACATATTTGCATTTCTCATGTGTGTAAGCCTAGTAAATGTTGATTGCTTCCAGCTCAGTGACACAGCACCCTGTGCTTTCCATTTTGTTACCAAATAATAAAACCTCAAACAGAGGCACTGTCTCTGGACTTAACAGGAAGCATGACTCACACCTCTAACCACCAGAGAAGAAAAACAGCAGTGATGCACTTAGCTGGTTTAAAATGCGCATTAGCACCAACTTTCTAACATACATTAGAAAAGGTGGTCTTCCCAACACAACTGTTCCTCCTGAGCACGGTTAAGGACTGAAGGGCAATCTTACATCCATAAAGGAATGTGTGAAATAATACATACCACGTTCTACTGGCCCCAGCAGAAGAACCCAGTCATAAGAATGTACTAAGTACACATTTGCTTGCCTGAATCTCCACTTAGGTATCAGGATTTTTGTTGTTAAAGGCAAAAAACAATGACAATAACTCATACTGGCTTAAACTATAAAAGCAATATTTTTGGTTTGTATCTAGGTTAGTGGACTTGAGGCCTCATTTGATGATCAGTATTTCTTTTTTGATGACTGAGTTTCTATAATGTTCTTTGGTTGTTTATTATTTGTTCACTTGTTTAGTCATGGTGGGAAAATGGCTGTAGAAGTGCTGTGCTGTATATCTCTAACCGCAGAGTCTGGGATAATATGTTTTATGTTAATCAACTACAGGAGACTTTACTAACTGGACAAAATTAGGTTGCTTCTCTCCCTCCTTCTGCCTCAACCACCAATCACTGTACATGATGCTGAGGCTTAGGTTGGAACCCCCCAACTATCCTGAATCTGTTCCAGAGTGAATGTGCTTCACAGACTCAACAAGGCCACTTAGGCCTCCTCATTCATCCCTGGAGCTCAGAGACGGGGTCAGGCAATACCAGCCATAGTAGAGCACTGTAGCATGGCACTGCCTGGTGCTCACAGGGAGGAGGGAATCCAGTGTCTTCAACAATGTGGGATCAAGACTTGGCCTGAGATTGAGGAAACTGGTGTTGGAGACTTAGCTTTAGCCACTTATCTTTGTGATTTTGCCAAATTTCCTTATCTGATCCCTCAGTTGTGCATGTTAATTCCTTTTACAGAGGATTTTTTAAACAGAAATACTCCTGGGCTTTTGGCCGCGTTTTAGAATTTTTTTTTTTTTTTTTAGAAAATTCGAATCTAGTTCATATATCCTCATTTCAAAACCAAAAATAATTCAGTCTCTTTAAATGCCATATGGAATAAATAAATGTTTCAAAACAAATCAAACTTAATTCCCTGTAAAAATCATCAGCACTGGTTACCCTGACTAAATATGTAAGGCCAGCAAAGGCCAAGGCTTTTGGCAGGCCTATAAAGGAGAAATGAAAGGAATTAGAAAGCAGGAGACCAAAGTCACTTTGTGAATTAGAAAGTGATGGCAGAATTGTTATTTTTATAACTTCCCAGAATTAAAAAAAAAAAAATGCGGGCTTGCAGTTGAAAATTGGCTGGTGATCACAGCCTGGCAGACTGAGCAAGGGCACATGGACTGTGTATTTGGATCATCCAGACTCTGACTTACATTAGCACACACTGAAAATAACCAAAACTGGAGGGAAATCTCACCGCCCAGCTCAATTCAATTCAAGGAACAAATATTGATTCAGCAAGCACTCTGTCCCAGGCTAAGCATTGAAGAGATAATAAAAAAGAGGAAGAGATTGAGTCTATCATCAAGGAGCTTACTATATTAAAGAAATGAGGCAATCATCTAACATTAAAAAATAATTTTAAAGTGCAAGCCCCATTTTAGGAAAAAGCAATTGTATTTCATGGGTGTTAGTAGTGATATCTACCAGGTATAAGGAAACTCCTTTATGCCAGAGAATGTGGCTAGAATTTTACATTCTATTAGGAAAAGAAAAAAAAAAAAAAAGCGATGATTTTAACTTGCTGTTAAAATAATGGACAGACAGAATGGCTTACACACCTTGTTCAAAGTTATCCTGTTTCAGAAGTGGCAGAGCCAGCCAACAAATTGAGGTCTTCTATGAACTCTAAACTGAATCCTTTTCCCTACCCCGTTTGGCCTTCCTAGGAAATATCTCTGGGTTAGCAGTTTGAGTGTCTTGGTTAAATATCAAAGTCAGAGAGAAGTGAGAAAAGTTAAGGTCTTCACCTCCAAGGAGACAGGCTTTGCAGAATCAATCTCTGACCAGATTTTAACAATCCAAGAAAAAGAGATCTGTGAGATATACATGTATATCGCAAAACAAAATGCGAAAATATCTAAAGAGTAAGTAAATATATATAATATGCACAAATAAAATAGTCTATATATAATACATATAGACATTAAATATATTTTTAGATTTTTCTTGAGTATTTTTATCCTTTACCACTCTAGAGAGGCAGAAATTTGTCTATCCCTACATCAAGATAGAGAGGGAGATTGTTCAATATTTCACAGCTAATTGTTGACTGCCAGTTTTGGGTTAGTCATCAAAGAATTGAAGTTCTCCAAGGTGATTTTTATGCTCCAGGGGTTTATAAATAATCAAGTAGGAGAAACAAATTCATAATCACTTACAAGATAGGTGCCATAAAATGGACATAGAGAGATAAATGGCAAGGAGAAGAGAGAAGTGAAAAGTAAGGGAAAAGAGGAATGGGAAGGTTCACAGTGGTTAAATTGAGGATTGAAGAATTTACTAAGCTCATAAAAGGAAGTGGAAGCAAATTCTAGGCAAGAAAAATTCCTTCTACATGTCTATAGAAAGAGCGTATCACTTTGGCTGAATTTAGGCAAACTTGGGGTTGAGGGGAGATTTAGTTTGGTCTTTTACCTGTATGTTAATGATTTCCAAACTTTCAGCATAAAACCCATCAGTAAACCTTTTTGAATATGAACATTTGAGCTATGTATTTTTTGTGGCTATCACCTCTGTCCTATTCTGTAAATACGGGTATAACTCAACTTATGTCTAACTAAAAAAATGAAGGGCAACAACAATAATATTTATAAGAATAAGTGCTAATATTTATTGATCAAGGAGCTTCCAAACTATTTTAAGTGATTTTTGTGAATTAACTTGTAAGCTCTTTTCAGTAACCCTATATAATAGATACACTATCAACATTTTCTCGTTATTAATAAAAAAATCCAGGTACAGACGTATATTTTAACTTTTTCTACTAACAACTTCGTGGATCATTCTGTACATAAGGACTGGCTACAGTAAATATTAACAGAGACCCGGTGTGGTTGTGACACCAAAGCCTTGATGAATATTAAATGTGCTTGAAAATATGTGTGTGTGTTTGTGTGTGTTTAAGATTGGTTAAGACTCAGAGTTTTAAATGTCAATGAACATTCCTTCCTGCTTTCGTTTTTCTACAAAATAGTTTTTGCAGTTCTGTGATTAAATAAGTAAGCTCTCTGGAGCTTTATCTTCTCTTTACTAAACTTAATCTACTGTTATTGGGCACCTCAGTGTTGTTTTCCTCAGGAATTAAAAAATTTTTTTTCAAATTACAAATTTGTCATCTTTCCAATGTAGAAAATATAGGAAAAGAGAAAACTATATATATATATTAGGAGAAAATCATGGATGCATATTCCAGTAACCCAAGAAAACACTGTTTGCGTTTTAGTGTCTATCTCTAACCAGTTGCAGGATATCCATCATGGATTCTTGACAGGTTTAGTCTTTCAACTAAGGCTTTCCTCTACTTCCCCGCCCTTTCTACATCAGCACATTTTTCCCTCATACTTGGTTATTTAGTTTATATTTGCTTGCTTCAGATATGGTAATTAAGACAGATTTCATTTAAGACGACTTGCTTACAGAGCTCTAGATAAGAGGAAATATCTAGCCCTTTGCAAGAAAATTTCTCACAGTTTCCTTTGAAAGCCAACATATTTATGAAAGTACTTCACAGTAATTCCCTTTCTTTTATATCTTCTAAATTAAACCTTCATTGTGTTTTGAAGTCTTTGAGAGTTAGAAAAACAATGATTATTTCACCCATTCCACTGTACAAAGATTCCTGCCCACGAAAAAGGGAGACTGGCCATGTAAACATTTAAGTGGAGTAAAAATGCGCTAATGTTCTTATAAATGTATCTAGGGTCTCAGTACTGGGATTAGTATTAGAGATGGGAGGACCACCAAGAGAGTGTTCATAGGTCATGTAGATGTGAAATACATCTTCTGATTTGTTTGTAGATATCATGAGGACAGGCAGTATAATGCTGGAGCTCCTTGGGCTGTGGCTCTCTGGGAGTAGAGGGATATGGGAGGAAGGCAGAGGTGGAGAATAGAGCCAAGAACCCAATTATGGGGGGCCTTTAAGGGCACAGAAAGGACATAAGATTTTAAATGTAGGCACCAGCAGGCAAACCTGGATTTAAATCCTAGTTCATCAACTTCCTCAGTGCTCATTTCTCTATCTGGAATAATAATTCTAGGTAACGTGTGTAAATTTAGAATTATGCAGCTAATAGCACAGTCAGATTCAGATGTCAGCCTTCTGACCTCAGAGACCATCTATGGCAACTCTGATGCAGCAACATTCCAGATGAGGGAGGATTGCCTGTGTGTGAAATCAGGGGCAAGGGCTCTGAAGGCAGAATGCTGAGATGAGATTTTCTTTAATTGTGGTCTGCTGAGTCCTCCAGGTAGTCCCAGAGATACTTTTTAAGACTTTACAAAGTCAAGACCTTTTAATAATAGTATTAGAAAGTTGTTTACTTATTTTCTCTGTGTTGACAATGGCATTCATGGTACAAAAGCAGGGTATGATTTCCTGTTGTGGCTCAGTGGAAATGAACTTGACGAGTATCCATGAAGATGGAGGTTTGATCCCTGGCCCTGGTTGCTCAGTGGGTTAAGGATCTGGGGTGGCTGTGGCTGTGGTGGTGTAGGCTGGCAGCTGCAGCTCTGACTGGACCCCCAGCCTGGAAATGTCCATGGCTATGGTCGTAAAAAGCAAAAAAAAAAAAAAAAAAAAAAAAGCAAGGGTGGACAAAATTTTTGGTGTCTTGGCACAACTAAAAGCTTGGCACCAGATAGTACTAGCAGTCATTATGTTCCTTTCCACCATCCATTCACTGAGAGGGTGGGGGAACCATAGAAATACCAGCTTTACTATATCTCAGCCTTTGAGCTGTCTATTCAGTAGTTTGTGTGAAGACATGAGAAGTCCTCCAAGAACATCTGCTAAATATCAAGGTATGAGAGTTTTTCAAAAGCGCTTGTTTCAGGTGCAAGCTAAACTGGTCATCTTTTTCAGGAGCACTGGTTTTACTTAGAAGAAACGTGTATAGACAAAGCTGTGGCCATTCAGACTTGGGTTGTAGACATATTTTCTCGAAAATGGAAAAAGCAAGCTTAATAATTGAAAGAAAATAACTGACAGAGTTTGATGTCAGTAAAAAAATTTAAGTGCTCAAGAGATAATTAGAATCTGGGGAAACATTTACTACTGTCTAACACTTAAGAGATTTTTCTGACGAGATTAATGGTGATATGAATGAATGTGATTTTTAAAATATTGTGTAATAAACTGGGTCAGTATTTGGAAAACTGCATAATTCAATAAATTATGATTTTCCAAACAGCCAGTGCATCATGTTATGTGATAACAGATACATTCAAAATGCATGGTAAACCAATGGATTCTAATGTACCACACTACAGAAAGTTTATTGATATGATTTCAAGTACCACACTGCAACTCTTTTTAAAGAAACTGCTCCTTGCTGAATTTACTGTGATATCAAAGAAGAATATTCACAACTATATGCAAACATTAAAATACTTCGCATCTTTTCAATTATATAATAGTATGAAGCAAGTTTTTCTTAATGTTCTTTAACCAATACAACATATATCAGACTGAATGTAGGAGCAGATATTTGAATCCAGTTATCTTTTATGAGGCCAAATGTTAAAGAGATTCACAAATATTTAGAATGATAGCATTGTTCTAAGTTTTTGTTTGTTTTGGAAAATATGGTTGTATTTCATAAAAATGTTATTTATAAGAGAATAAAAAAATTTTAAAAGAATAACAAAATCTCTAGTTCCAGGAATGGCAGTAAAGATAAAAGAGAGGAGACACCATCTAGAGGAAATCTTGATTGACTACCTGAAAGTGTGGGCAGAGGGTGGTCATTAGTTCGATGCCAGTGTTGTAAAGGTGATGACTCTAAAAATCATGTTGCACTTTATTAAGATAAAGAACAGAGGAAGAATAGAATTGGAGGCTGTGGGAGGGGAAAGGATAATTTTAGCTTCAGACATGTTGATTTGGATCTTACAGAGGACATGCATTTAGCGACATTGATGAGGATATTAGAAATATAGGTTTCTACTGGAGGGATATGATTGGGCAAGGGATATGCGTTTGTTAGGTATTAGCAGCTCCATGTATAAATTAATGGGAAGGGCAAATTTAGGGTAAACATATATAATGATAAAAGAAGAAAACCATGGACCAGTCCTTCATTCAAGGGACAAGTGGGGGCAAGAAAAGTGCAGAAAGAACACTTGCAATGAATTGTCAGAGAGGCAGAAAGACAAGAGAATGTTCAGAGAAGAAAATGAGTGAATGTTTGTGATGAGACTTTCCACAAGTGCATTTTACATACTGCAGAAATTCAGATAAAAACTGTAGAGTCCATTAGTTTAGGGCAATTGTTCTCAAACTATAGCATGGCCTAATGGGCTTGTTAAAGATTATCAGGCCTCAGCCTCACTTTCTGAGTAGGTCTCTGGAAGATGGAAGATCCCGCCTCCCCGCAATGTGCATTTCTAACAAGTTCCCAGTTGGCATTGATGCTGCGGATCCAGGTACCACATTATGAGAGTCATTGGTTTAGGCTGTTAGAAAATCTCTGTCAGTCTTTAGCAGAGAAGCATGGTTGGCATGGAGGACTAGCGTGCGGTGAGGTCAGAAAGTGAATCCAGCAGTTCCCATTCTTCTTCTTCTTTTTTTTTGCTTTTTAGAGCTGCACTCAGAGTATATGGAGGTTTCCAGGGTAGGGGTCAAATTGGAGCTACAGCTGCCGTCTACACCGTGGCCACAGCAATGCAGGGTCCGAGCTGTGTCTGTGACATACACCACAGCTCGTGGCAATGCTGGATCCTTAACCCACTGATTGAGGCCAAGAATCAAAACCGCAACCTCATAATTCTTAGTTCGGTTCATTTCTGCTGAGCCAGGACGGGAACTCCTACAGTCTCCATTATTCTTAAGTAACTTGACTTTGAAGATAGAGCAATTGCTGCTATGGTGAAGGATATGGGAAGGAATATTTGAAACTAAAATAAATAAATAAATAAAATGGTAAAAACTTGAATTTTTCTCTTACTCTTGTTGAGGTAGGCAGAAGAGTGTTTGATGATGCAAGAACTTGTAGAAACAGGACCCAGAGTGGAAGTTTTAGGAATTAACATTGAGCAACAACGTTGGTAATAAAAGTGACCTAGTAAGGGCTACTATACAGTGTAGGTACTCTAGTAGAGATTAGATATTCACTGTCACAGTTAATATTTTTCCATAACCCGATAGAGTATGTAGCAGAAGAGATTTTTTTTTTCAAAGATATGGGGGAAGAAGGACTGTATGGCTTATCTATGGATAAGTTAATAGGTATCACGTTTGAATTCAGAATAAATTATTGAAATTCAGAAAAGAGCAATACCTTGAAATAAACCAGTGGAGTAGGGGCTGCTCATGGATTAAAGAGGTATAGTAAGCAGTCTCTAAAATGGCCCCAGGGATCCCCATTTCCTGATATTTACTCACTTGTGTAATTTCTCTCAAGTGTGGACAGGAACCTAGTGACTTGCTTCCAATGACTATCACGGAAGTGATGGGTTTTTACTTTCAAGATTCAGTTGTAAAAAGGTAGCAGTCCTGTGCCTTGGTTCTCTGTCAGATTGCTTGCCCAGCCAGACGAAGAGGCCAGTATTTACTAGCAGCCTGTGGCCAGCCCTTGGCTTCACCGACTTAAATTTCCACCAGAGTGTAATGCAGTTTTTCTCAATAATGAAAAAAAAAAAAATCAGTTGCCAGATTGTGAAATTCCATTTTGAATACATAAACTTAAGTTTTAAAGGACATATGCATTTATAGTCACTGTCTTAATTAAGTATATCTGCTATTTGGCTACTTATATTGAGAATTATGAGAAACTTGTGAAATCTACCAGCTTACCCTTTTTTGTGTCTGATTGATAAAGATATTTCTGAATGCAGTTATAGTTGAAAATATATTTAGCACATTTATCACCCCACAGATTCAGAGCTTTGCATCAGATAATCTGATGGATTAAAACTATGTATTTTTCTCTTCTTTGCTGCAAAACCATATAAGAAAAGACGCTTTTTAAGTTTAAAGAGGACTGCTTTTTAGTACATAGGCAGATTTTTTCCCCATTTAATTTAGCTTAAATAGAATACAATTAAATGTATTTTTCTATTCACTCATCCATCTGTTAAACATACACTTAGTTCTTCAATATCAATTGGATTCAAGTGCACTTAAAAATGAACAGATCCTCCGTTATGGTCATCTCTGAACACCAACATCCTAAGAGAAAAAAAAAAAAAAGATTTTTTTTAATGGCAAAGCATGTATGTTAATATTATACACCAAGTATCATTTAAGCTCTGTGATTACTGGAAAATTTCCATTAGAGATAAACATCAGTGAACTTTATTTCTCCTCTCAGTCCTCTTTTATACCTGTCAAATACAAGTAAATACTAAAGTTACATTTCAAACATATTCCTGAATCATAGATCCATAGGAAAGTAATGATAGATCCTTTTTAAGCAACTGCAAAAAAATAGTTATTCAAATGTTGGAAGCATTGACAATAACATTCATATAAATTGTTTGGACAAGAAAATCTATTGAACAAATGTACATTTTGAATCCACTGAATCAAAACAATCAAAGGAACTAATTTGTTTAGCTGATTTTAATTTCCTTTGTCAGTTCTTACTTGAGGGATTAAAACATTCTGGAAAAGCAAGCATTTTGGTGACCATAACGATCAGTTTTACTAGAGAAAAAAATAGTCATTTCCCATATTCTACCATTCTAAACAAACAAACAAACCAAAACCTGCTCAGTTACCTACATAAAGTGGTTTCTCAGTAAAAGGATTTACAAGGAGAATCCTTGTAAGAATGGATAAACTGATAACTTCTTAGATAGCATGTGAAATTTAAGGGAAATGATGCTAAAAATATGCTACAATAGTTCCTAGTCTTTGCTTCTATAATAAAACGATCATAGTAGTTTTTCTTAACCATCAAAGCAGATGGCTCTAATGATTTTTTCAAGCCATCGTTAATTCATTTGCAAACAACAGAGATGGGTTGGCAAATGTGTACTGAGAATGAGATGTTACTGTTCATAAATGCTCCTAAAGTTTGTTTTGTCCTATCATTACTGGAAAATGGTGTTTACCTAAGTCAAATTATTTGTGTGAACTATCCCTGTGACAGTGCTACAGTTATAATAAATTACCTGTAACTTGAAATGAACATCACCTGGGTAATGTGGTGGTGGTTGTGCAATTGACCTCATGGGATAAGTGAGCACATCTGTGTTCTTTAAATTAAAATATTATGAGGGAGGCATTATGTGTTTTCCTATTTTGAGAATGTATTTCCTGGGATATAGTTAAGGTATCCTCCATGAGACATAGAAAGTACTATATATAATATCAAAAAATTCTGAACTGTACAGTTTACGCTGTCATTAATACAAGTTATTTGAATACTTTAAATATCAAATAAGAGGTTATCAAAACATTCTTGCACATGTCCTTTCAGGGTAAAGCCAGGTAAGCAAATTTATCAAGGCTCTTATAACCCACCAAAACATTTGTATATGTTGATTAGGTCTTTTTTTTTTTTCAAATTATTTGTCTGCTCTGGTTTTAAGCAGAGAAAAATCATAAATAATATACATATTATTGCTTATTTGCTAATAAAAGCCTTCTTCTGCACTTGAAATAGAGTTTTTGAAACTTTTCAGAAAACTTTGGATTGTTTTTATCAATATCTTTATTGCCTCAAGTTAGAAGATGATTGGAGATTTTAATCTTGTCCATATCCTACATTATAGACAGATCTGAGGGAAAAATCTCCTTTCCCAGAACACGCATTTATCACTTATTGATGTGAATAATGTTTCCAATTAGGCAACACCAGGCTTGTTTTCTTTCTTAACTGCTCTGACTTGGGCTAGAATATGTTTCATGATTTGTGATTGATGGTTTGCCAGATAAATCATTTAAAAGGTAGCAGGGATAGACAAAGGTGTGGAGATGCCTCTGACTATAATAAATAACATGAGATACGTGTTAAGAAAACTGTGAAATTAGATATTGAAGAGCACTGATGCTTGAGGTAGAAGATGCTTTGATTCAAGATGGAATTATAAGTAAAATGAAGTTGTATTCTGAATTGCTTAGACCAAGGAGAGCTACAGGTGGTATTGATGATGGTCTGTCATCTATGTTTTTGTGTTGCACTAATCTAAGTATTGTTCACCTAACTTACCACCCAGAAAAAAACTTACTGCATTTAAATTATCACTTCAAATTGAAGCATGTCTATGATCCAAACTTCTAAATAATCTAAACACATCATAGCTAGTAATATTAGCCTTGATTTAATTTTAACTTAAAATATGTGCAGTGTACCCTCCTAGAATGTATAACACAGCTAAAAAAATCAAAATAACAGCACAAATAACCTCATTGTTCTTATCTACTTTGAGAATTATGTTTTGCTTTCATTTATTGTCTCCTTCCTCCTTTTTTTTTTTTTTTTTTTTTTTGCCTTATGGGCCGTTCCCACGCTAGGAGTCCAATTAGAGCTACAGCTGCTGGCCACAGACACAGTCACAGCAACGCCACAGCAACGCCACAGCAATGCCAGATCTGAGCCATGTCTGTATCCTGCACCACAGCTCATGCCAATGCCAGATCCTTTAACATTGAGTGGGGCCAGAGATTGAAAACATGTCCTCATGAATACTAGTTGTGTTCTTAACCTGCTGAGCCGCGTTGATACCTCTGTTGGTCTCTCTTAAGAGAAAAAACTGCTTCTAGAATGTGTCCTCCCTAAAGAAAAGTATTTGATTTTATTTTAAAACAAATCAGAGAAAGCAAGTGTTTCTACCTGTGAATTTTGAAAAGTAGTATTGCTCATTAAATAGAATTTGAAAGTAATAGTTGTTCCAATGAAGGCATCCATTGGTACTTCAAATGTTTTGCTGGTAATCTATATTTTCACCTTGAGTGAGATTCTCTGCAAGAACTCTCCCTGAAATCTAAGTAACTTAGCAGGAGCATATCTTTTCTCTGAACTTGTCTTCCAACGTTTGTGGTTAATTAATTCATTTGAAAATGTATATCAGACCCTTTATATGTGCCAAGCATTGCTCTAAGTGCCAGGAAGAAAATTCTGAATCAGACAATGTCCTGAAGAAATGTAGCTCCATTCTTTTTGGTCCACAAAACTTTTATACCATCACTTAACCTGTAAAGGTGTGTAGGTTTTTGCAATTTATCAAACAACTTTATGTAGCATAGCAAGTGAGGGATGACCTGCCACGTTCAAATGCTGTATGTACCCAACACTGTTTAATGTGAAGATTGTCAGACAGAATAAGATGTATGGAAATTCTATGCTTTAAAAATGTGTTATGATACTTCATCTAAAACCATAACCCTACAGAGAAAAGAAAACTAGGAAAATGTTTAAAAGAGCAAAAAGGATTCAATATCAATTTAATATCATGTTGTGACACTGGACCAATATTTTTAAATCTTGACTTTAACACCCATAGTGAAAATTGTAGTTAGTACCTAGGAGGTAACTGCTAGGTAACCCGAGCTCCTAGAATGAGGGTTTCCCTCTGAGAGTGAAATTAGATGCAATCACCGTGAAACAACTGAGATCAGTCAGCTATAGAAATAACTGAACTAAAGTAATAATCTGTGACTAAAGAGTCTAGAAACAACTAACAAAATGTCACAACTAAGTTACTGGGTGTCTGCCTTAGCTGTCTAAGGCAGCATAAAGCTATCACATACACAATTTTGTTTGATTCTATCTGTAAGAAAAAAATAAGTATGTTGTAAGAAAACATAAAAAAAAAAGATCTCCAGTAGTTTTGAATGTCCTCATCTTGGCCTGAATGTGCCATCCTTTTTCTTTTTTCTTGCTTAGGTTCCTGGTTATTAATTTAGCTTTTATACCTATGTTAAGACGGGCTTTGATCACATCTTGATCACAACTCTGATGGGGGTACTCATATCTTTAGAAGCTGGATTAACAGTAAGTTGTGAATTGGACCTGGTGTAAGACAAGAAGTTGTGGCCTTTGGTCAAAGTGGAGCGAGGATGACCTGCCTAGGCTTCAGATAGGATGTGTCTGGGGGCCACATTCAGTTTTCAATCTCTGACGGACACTCACACTGAAACAGGAGTTTATTAAGAGTCACGATAGTTAAAAAAGACTTTTAAGATTTCCCACCTCTTTCTTTATAAATGAAGACAAAATTTATTTGGCTATTAAAGTGTATATGTGTTCATGTATATCTATATACACACACATATATATGCATGCACCTATACACACATACATATTATATCTTCATACACATGCATACATATGAGTATATGTATGTGTGTATATCTGTGTGAGTACATATATATGGATATGTATGTACATTTATCTTTATATATTCCTTGGATAACAGATTTTAAAAGAAAACAGAATCATGGTTTACTCTTTTATCCTGGAGATAATACTATCTTTTATTTTCTCTGTGGATTTTCATCAAATCAGTTGCTCAAGATAGTTCCTCTGAGTTTCCTTCGTGGCTCAGAGGTTAACGAACCTGACTAGGATCCATAGGATGCAGATTCGATCCATGGCCTCTCTCAGTGGGTTAAGGATCTGGCGTTGCCACGAGCTGTGGTATAGGTTGCAGACATGGCTCAGATCCTGCATTTCAGTGGCTATGGCTGTGCCCAGCAACTGCAGCTCCAATTCTGCCCCTAGCCCGGGAAGTTCCATATGACATGGGTGAGGCCCTAAAAAGCAAAAAAAAAAAAAAAAAAGGTAGTTCCTCAAACAGGGAATTATGCTTGTCAAGGTGTTCTGGAGATCTTTCACTTTAAAGGCTGTATATGTAGATATATAAGGTAAGTTCTCAAACATTTATTGAGAAAGTAAATGAAAGACTCAGGCTGCTGTGGCAATACCTGAAATGTTTTTCAAGGCAATAAAATATTTTAGGTTAACTTGTGCTATCATTTCAAAATCACCCTGCATGGGGAACAGAATCTTCATTTCCTCAGGTCTGGGAAAACTCCTTGAGAAAGGAGGAGTTTTCATGGTGTTTAGGTCAAACAAATTCTTCTAAAGCAGCCCAGGTCAAAGCTTTTAGGGAGCAAAACAAGGTCTTTAGTAATCAATAGGAATACAGATCTTATTATTGTTTGTCATTCCCCTCTCATCATCCCTCTTGTATAAGAGCAAAGAGTTGGGGTGGAGTGGAAGGCACTTTGATCCCACCCTACCTACAAGTGTGCTCTGATTGACTCCACCTTGAAAAATTTCCTCTTTCCTGCTACACTGAATGTTTCAGAGAGCACCACCTTAAGCCTGGCCTAGCTTCTCTATTCTTGCGTCAATTAAATTGGTTTAGGGATGGTCAGTCTCTGCCCAACAAACATGGGTGGATGTTGATGAGTGATTAGGGAAAGAGAGCTCAGCACCTTTCTAAGAGCTGGCTGTAGCCTGCAATTTCTGTCCTCCTGGATGGTATGGTATGTGGCTATGGGTCCTGGAACTGTGGTGGCACTTGAGACTGTCTCAGAATGAAGCTGTTGCTGAGCAAGTTGATGCAGAAATGGGGAAGAGGAAGTGTTGTAGTGATATTCTTGAGCTGCTGCATCAACCCACAATCTGAAGCTCTATCTACCTCTGCATCATCTACATATATAAACCAGTAGATTCTCTTCTTGCTTAAGCCAGTTTGATTTTTGTTTTCTCTTTCTTAAAATACAGAGTTTTTTTTTTTTTTTTCCCCCACTCTGTCGTTTTAGGGCCACACACAAGGCACATGGATGTTCCCAGGCTAGGGGTCAAATCAGAGCTGTAGCTTCCATCCTACCCCACAGACACAGCAACTTGGGGATCTGAGATGCATCTGTGACCTACACCACAGCTCAGGGAAGTGCCAGATCCTTAATCCACTGAGCAAGACCAGGGATTGAACCTGTGCCCTCATGGATACCAGTTGGGTTTGTTAACCACTGAGCCACGATGAGAATTCCAAAAATACAGCATTCTTAGTGAAGTGAGGACTGGTTTCCAGACCAGTATGGTCCTTTTCTCCCTTTGTTTATGCTCAGATGAGTGCAGATTGCTTTGCAGTTATTGACCTTGTACCCAAATACCCTTTCCTGTGGTTCAGCATTTGTGAAGGGGGGTTATCTTGCTCTCTACCATTAGCTTAACATTGCAGAACAGTGAAGAGGATTATATTTTTAAGTTGGAAAAAAAAGTCAACATTATTTGTCAATTATATGTCAACAAAGCTAATATTTAAAAAAGTGATGATTATGAAATATTTTTATTTTTGGAAAAAGGGTTATAAAATACATAATACAAGTAACCTACACACACCAATAATTTACACTGAGGGCTGTTTGAAAGTCATTCACAAAGCTATGCTTTGGTAAAGAGACAGACTCCAAACAACACAATGACTTTTGTCTCACCTTGAGTAGAAACTATTAATTCCCATTTCTTTGTGATTCTTTGAAGTATACCATTCTCATTAGAGGGAATGTCATGAAGAAAAGGCAGCAAGCCTCTACATGAAAAGCTGTGAAATTCATTCCTGAGTAACAGTGATCAATTCATATATCTGATGTAGTACCCACAAGAGTGGTGCAAAGGTACGGAATCCACGGAAAACTTGAAAAAAATCTGAAATGAGCTTGGAAGAGATGTGCCTTCCAACATAGTCTGGTGAAAGAGGTCGGAGTGATGCATCTGGCACAAAGACACCAACAATGGTTTGAGTGAGAATAATTCAGCCTGGGATGTCACGTCTGGTGCCAGAGAAGCAGCTGGCATCATGGAGGAAATCTACTCTAATGAAGTAGGAGAGGAGGTAATGGTGGCATTTAGAACAGAAAGGTCTTGGTTTGCAGTTTCACTATAGAATGAGTCAACTTGGCCGCAGCGTGCTGTCTGGCACCCAAATGTTGGCTTCCCATTTAAAACAGCTATTTGTGTCCCTGTAAACAGGGAATTTCGGTGGGAAAAGCCAGAGCAGATAGAGTGAAATACAAGCTTCACGGAGGAAATATGATCATACGGCTGACGTTTCATATACTAATATGTGAGAAACCTTACATGAGACGAACAGATTGACTTGAAAACATATTACAGATCACATTCGGCTGGGACGTGGGACAACCACAGCAGTATCTCCTACCTCACTATTCATCATAGTGGCTCTTTGGGAACCATTGTCTCTGGCCAGGTTTCAGCTGATGATTGCTCTCTTTTTCTATGCTGGGCTCGTCCTCATCATGCTCCCTCTCATGGCAAAAGTTTCAGGTATGAAAGAGTACTCTCTACTTATACTCGCAAGTGACAAATGGAGCTTTAAAAGCTTATTGCAGAATGTTTATCTATCCAGGATATACACTGAAACAATGAAGAAAAACAAAGGCCAGCAAAAAAAACAAAAACAAAAAAAAACCCAAAACAAAATAGGGCTGAGAAAGATAAATTAATCATTTTGTGAATGTAGCCTACCTTTAAATAAAAAAGACATAAATCATCCTTCTAAGGATGACAGTTTTTGTATACTACACTTTTACCTCTTTTCATTCTTGTTTTTTAAAAAGTCTATTCTCTCTGGATATCTTCTTGTTCCTAGACATTATGTATCCTTTTCCAACCATTATCTTCCATAGGCTCCTTCTAGAAGTTGATTTTGATGATGAACGCCATATTTCAGGGACTTTGGAGCTACCTTCCAGTTACTGAGGAAATGCCAATTCAAATTTGGTGATTTACTTCTTTAAAAATAACCAGTAATTTTTAATAACTCAAAAAGGACACTTTTTCCAAAACACACTGAAGAGAATGTTTTATCAGTGACAGGATATGTCCCTGAAAAGGCTAAACTGGAGAGGAATAAATAAGAAAATAAAAACAGCTGAATGGATGGAAATAATCAACTCCTTGAGGTTCAAGGGACACATTCGCATTGGGTAATAGAGACATCATTAGTTCAACTTTACACATGGGGAAATTGAGAGCATTTGAACAAGATTCAGTATTTGTGGCCAGAATAAAGGAAACATATATTTATGTGCCTCTATTATGTGTTATGTTATGCCCTGTGCAGACTTAGCATGTTGTGTGTTTTGATCCTTGCAGCAAAAAACATTTGAAACACAGTGGCTTAATCCAATAGAAGATGTTTCCTGTTTTTGCACTGCAATGTCTAAGGAATTGGTGGGGATGCTTTGTACCTATTCAGGGATCCATCCTGATGAAGTTTTCAGGAGCTTTGATAATAGGGACAGAGAAGAGAGAATTGTTTACCGGCTCTTTTTATCCCCTTAAGTTTATTGATATACAATTGATATATAATTCTGGTAAGTTTAATGTGTACAATATGATGATTTGATACATGTATGTATTACAGAATGTTTACCAAACTAAAGTTAGCTGACATCTTCATCATACATAATTTCATTTTCTATTGTTCTTGTTTTGGTGAGAACATTTAAGCTTTCATAGCAACCTTCACTATGTAGTATAGTATTGTTAACTATTTTCACCCTATTGTACATTAGATAAATGCAGCTTATTCATCTTATAACTGATACTTTGTGCCCTTTGACCAGCATATCCACATTTCCCCAACCCTCTATCTCCTGGCAACCACTAATAGGTTTTGTTTCCATGAGTTCAATTTTTTTAGATTTTCTATGTAAGTGAAAACATGTGATATTTGACTTATTTCACTTAGCATCTTGAAGACTTTTTTAATTATGAAAGATACTAAATTATGCCATATGATTTTTCTACATCTATTGAGATGGTAATATGATTTTTTTCTTTTGTTCTTTTAGTATGATGTATTACATTGCTTGGCATATTTGGAAATATCCTTGCATCCCAGTGATGAATCCCACTTGATCATGGTGTATAATCCTTTTAATCTGCTGCTGAATTTCATTTTTTAGTATTTTGTTCAGTTTTTTTTTTGTCCTTTCTGGGGCTGCACCGGCAGCTTATGGAGGTTCCCAGGCTAGGGGTCTAATTGGAGCTGTAGCCGCCAGCCTACACCACAGCCACAGCAACACCAGATCCAAGCCTTGTCTGTGACCTACACCACAGCTCACGGCAATGCCAGATCCTTAACCCATTGAGCAAGGCCAGGGATTGAACCCTCAGCATCATGGTTCCGACTCGGATTTGTTAACCACTGAGCCATGACGGGAACCCCTTTGTTGAGAATTTTTACATCAACTTTCAACAGGAACATTAGCCTGTAGCTTTCTTTTCTTGTAGTGTTCTTGTCCGGCTTTGGTGTCAGGGTAACGCTGGTGCTATAAAATGAGTTTGGGAGTTGCTCTTCCTCTTCAAATATTTGGGAAAGTCTGAGAAGAATTGGTGTTAATTCTTTTTAACCTTTTGGTAGAATTCACCTCTGAAGTCATCTGATCCTTTGATTTTCTCTGTTGAGAGGTTTTTGATTACTGATTCAATCTCCTTTCTGGTATTTGGTTTATTCAGATTTTTCCATTTCTTCATGATTCAGTGTTAGTAGTTTGTGTGTTTTTTAAAAATAATATATCCATTTCTTCCAGGTTATCCAATTTATTGGTGTGCAATTGTTCACAGAAGTTTCTTATGATTCTTTGAATTTCTCTGGTATCAGTTGTTTGGTCTCCTCTTTCATTTATAATTTTATTTATTTAAACCTCCTCTCTCTTTTTCTTGACTGGTCTAGCTAAAGGTTTGTCAATTTGTTTATCTTTTCAAAAAAACAACTCAATGTCTGATTAGAATAGAATTAGAATTCACTGTTTTTCTATTCTTTATTTCTTTTGTTTCTGGTCAGATCTTTGTTATTTTTTCTCTTCTTGATAACTTTGGCCTTTTTGCTCTCTATTGAAGCTCTCTATTGAATTCTTCAGTTCAATCAGGGTATTTTTCAGTTCAAGATTTCCATTTTTTTCTTTTTCATGTTTTCTATATTTTTGAACTCACTTTGTTCTTATATTGTTTTGCCGATTTCATAAATTGTTTTTCTGGGTTCTCTTGTAGCTCTCCGAGCATCTTTGGAACAATTGCTTTGAATTCTTTGTCAGGAAATTCATGTATTTCCAATTCTTAAGGGTTACTGGGCGTTTTTTTGTGTCCCTTTGATGATGTCCTGTTTCTCTGATTCTTCAAAATCTCTGTAGCCTTGCATAAGTGTCTGCACATTGGAAGAAGCAGTCGTCTCTTCTAGACTTTATGCACTAGTTTGGTGAGGAGAGACCTCCACCTTTTGGTGGGGGTATGCTGGAGCATGATGTGGCCACAGTGGTGCAGGGTACCAAGTTAAGAGGTGTGTGGTACCTCCGTAGCTCAGGAGTCCTCAGGCTGCTGAGATCCCCAACATCAACAACTGTGTGGTCCTTGGTGAGTTCTCTGGGGTCCACTTGAGTGGCTACAAGGGCTGCTGGTATCCTCAGCAGTGCTCCCCCTGCCAAGTCTAGTAGCTAGGACCTAGAGCAAACAGCAAAGGGCTGAGCCAGTGGTGATATACTTGGTTGTAGAGACCAGCTCTAGGTGTCTATGGAGTGACAGGGCCTGATTGTAGACACACACATAGTGGTAAGGGATGGGGTCAGCAGCAAGGGGTGGGGCAAACTGCAGGAGCACTAGAAGCTATGTGTGCCCTGGCTGTCAATGCACATTTCTTTTGTTGCAGAGTCTTGGCACAGGGCAGGGCAAGCATGGCAGTGGAAGCAAGAGTTTCAAGTCAGGCCTGAGGCATGCAGGTGCCTAAGTGGAGGGGCTAACCTCAAGCTACAGATGGTGGTTGAGTTCAACCACATGGGTCTTAACTGTGGTCTTACACTGGTGCAGCCAAAGAGTTGCTAGGGGGTCCTACGCCCCTGTGGTGGTGGTGGTGGGGCAGAGGAGGGACACTGATGGCTGACCTCTGCAAATGCAGCAATCTTCAACATGAAGTCTAGTGAAATCTGCAATTGGTCCAAGGCAGCCATGCCAGTCATTAGTTTCTTTAGTGGCAATAGTGGCTGAGGTCTTCTGCACAGCAGGTCATTGGGAACTGTGGTCACTCCTGTAGCTGATACTGGTCGTCCTTGCCATGTACCCTTGTTCCTGGCTTTCTGTGTATGTCTCAGCTTTGCAGTCTCTAGGTAGAGTAAAACCAAAGTATGTTCTTTTAAGAAAGAGTAGGGAAACACGTGAATCACCTCACTCTCCTTTTCTAGGGGAACTCTTTCTGGTTGGGAGTTCCCTCTTACTGCCAAGTGGTGCCAGCCTGGAGGATGGGGTGATGTAGGGAAAATGAAGCCATTCTTTCTTCCCTTTTTGTGTGATTACTCTCAGGATTTTTGTGTTACTATGTTCCTAAAGTTTCTAATGTGGACTCTTGAGCTCTGCCACAGCTGTTTTATTCACGGATTACTGTCTAATTGTTGATCTTTTGTGGGGAGGGTGGCATGGAGGCTGGGATCTCCTACTTCACCATCTTGATGATGTCACTCTCCACTGACTCTTCAGCTGTGGCACATTTTATTGGCTAAATATGACCACATCTAACTTAAAAGAGGAGGGAAATACAGTATTCCTGTGTTAAGAAGAAATTTAGACTGTATTTGGAAAGTTCTAATCATCACCATAATCTTTATTACCCTGAGAATACCCAGAATCAGAAGGAATAGATAATTTACCAAAGACTACGTATATATTCCTTGACTTTTCTCTGCTATTCTTGTCACTATTTGGTCTCTCACCCCTAATTATAGACCCAGAGTGTGGCTTGATTCATTTGGGGGTTTAAAAAATATTTCAACTAATTGCCACATAAAGTATTTTGTTTGTTTAGTGACTGTGCTCAAAGGCTTGAAATCAAAAGAAAAACAAAAACAGTGCCTAGTCACTTTTATCATATTATCCCTTTTGATCTTTATCCAAACTGCGATTACGTCTAAATTTCTCCCTATTTTCTCTGTAAATTCTTACATGCAGGGATTTGAGACTTGGGGATTTTAAATTTAAAATTTTTTATATCTGTCACTCTTCATTGAAAAGAATATTATGAGCAAATTACAGAAGGTCATTGATAACTCTAAACAAATAGCACCTATAAGAAATGGGAAAATAAGCAGTTAAAGAGTTAAGAAATTTAAGACATTATTTTGTGAGAGAAATCCCCAAACTGACAGACAAAGCACATTGTCACTCTGCACTGAAAACAAAATTCAGGACCCATCTCAGTGGGATCTGGGTAGCTGAAAGCCTCCAACACTCCAAAATAAAATCTTTCTCCATTGCACAACTCATGTTTGGTCTAGAAAAACAAAGGTCAAGGGAGATTTTATCAGAGAAAAATTTTGAGAAACCCAATTAATTGAGCAACTTAGTCATTATCAACGGAGAGAATCAGGGCTTTTCCCAATCTCAGGATAAAGCCTATGCTTGGATTTTAATTATGATTTTCCTGTGTCTCCTTTCCATACATTATCAAAGATATCCTGTTTACCCTCCACCATGGGCTATTGATTGTATTGATGTGTTGAGGAGGTTAAATTAATCACGTTCCATGTTTTTAAATTGGATATCTGGATGCAATAACTGGACAATTTTGAGTTGTCTTCTGGTGGGATGGAGCCAAAAAATGTGTTTTTTTTTTAAATTAAAGTATATTTACGGTACTATTCCTATTCCAATTTCTTCTGTATAGCAAAGTGACTCAGTTATACATTCTTTTTTAACATTCTTTTCCATCATAGTTTATACCAGGATATTGAACATATTTCCCTGTGCTATACAGTAGGACCTCATTGCTTATCCATTCCAAATATAATAGTTTGCATCTTACTAACCCCAAATTCCCAGTCCATCCCATTCCTTTGACCTTCCCCCTTGGAAACCACAAATTTGTTCTCTAGGTCTGTGAGTCTGTTTCTGATTCATAGATATGTTCATTTGTGCCATATTTTAGGTTCTTCCACATGTAAGTGATATCATATGGTATTTGTCTTTCTTTTTCTGACTTACTTCATTTAGTATGGTAACCTCTCATTTTATCCATGTTGCTGCGAATGGCACAATATCAATCTTTTTGGTGGCTGAGTAGTATTCCATTGTATATAGATACCAAATCGTCTTAATCCATTCATCTCTAATGGACATTTAGGTTGCTAGCATGTCTGAGCTACTGTGAATAGTGCTGCTATGAAAACAGAGTGCACGTATCTTTTAAAATTATGGTTTTGTCCAGATTTATGCTCAGGAATAGGATTGCTGGATCATATGGTAGTTCTATATTTAGTTGAGGACCCTTCATACTGTCTTCCATAATGATTGTACCAAATTACATTCCCATCAACAGTGTAGGAGTGTTCCCTTTTTTCCACACCCTTTCCAGTATTTGTTATTTGGAGACTTTGTATGAGTTTATATGGGATAGTATTTTCTTATAAGTCCAGGCAGTTTTGAATGGATTTTTTTTTTTTTTTTTTTTTTTTTTGTAGAGTAGCATGCATAGATACTGACAAGGAACAACACCTTATAAAAACATATTTCCATTTTGGTCTGTTGTTCAGAATCTCTATGGGAAAAACCCCTTTCTTCTTTTTAGTCTATATGATTTATATGGACCAGCAATCTCCAGTTGTATCCTCTAGCTTAAGCACAAGCAGAAGAACTAGGCTTGTCTAGAGCATGCCATCCTCTGCCAGAACAGTTGGTTCAAAGGATATCCATATCCATATCCATATCCAAACATAGTGATTAGAGTCATCTCTAGAAAATTAGAGGGGACTCTTGCTAAAAAAAATACACTCTATAAAATTTCCAGCACTAAGGACACTATAAGGCTAGAGTTTTGAGTGACTTTAAAAAAATTCTAAATATTAAACTTTCCAAAAAGAGTTTTGTTTCTTGTCCTGTAAGAGTGTTATGAAGAAGAAGTGGTGTTTATGTAAATATCAATCCATGGTTTTGTCTACTTTACAATAAATACATATTAAATGATGGGTAAATCTAAAGTTTAAATATGAAAGGAATGTAGGGATTTCAAATATCCAAATTCTGGATTTCCCATCATGGCTCGGTGGTTAACAAACCCGACTAGTATCCACGAGGATGTGGGTTCGGTCCCTGGCCTTGCTCAATGGGTTAAGGATCTGGCATTGCCATGAGCTATGGTGTAGGTCACAGACATGTCTCAGATCCTGCATTGCTGTGGCTATGGTCTAGGCCGGAAGCTACAGCTCTGGTTTGACCTCTAGCCTGGGAACCACCATATGCCATGGGTGCAGCCCTATAAACACCAAAAGACAAAACAAAACAAAAACTAAATTCTATCACTACAAAAGTATTGCCTATGTTGTAGTATTTGACTCATTTATTATTTCCAATTATAGCTATATTTGGATTACTCAGTATTGAACTAATCAAGGAGTCCCTGCACAAATATTCTCTTTGTGACAAAGAGTATGACAAAGACAATAAACCTTGTACGTCAGTAGAGTGGTATTATATATGCTCATGATGACTCTGGGAATTGCGAATTTGAGAAGTTGTTCAACGTATTTTTAGTATTAAGGACATTTTATTTCATCCACATACTTTGATGTCATTTCATCATTCATGGAATATATGCCCTTATAAGTTCCCAACCTTATAAATATATATATTGGCAGAACAAGAAAAATCTATCTTTGTATAGTTTCAGTATTTTTATACATTTTGAAATTCACTAATTAAAGTCATTAGAAGAGTGTTACTATGTTCTATGAAAAGGCCCATTTTAAAAGAGTTAATCATCTCTCTGCTGCCTGTCTTTGTCAACTTGGGCTGCTCTCACACAACACAATAGATTGGGGACATAAGGAACAGTTACTTTTTTCTCTTGGTTCTGGAGGCTGGGGAGTCCAAGATAAGGGCTCCAGCATGGTCAGGTTCTGGTAAGAGCCAGCCTTCTGATTCCTGCTGCATGCCATGTCTTCACATGGTTGAAAGAGAGTTCTGGTACCTTCCATTTCTTATAAGGCCACAATGCCATCATGGAGGTCTCCCCATCTAATGACCTCATCTAAACCTAATTACTTCCCAACAACCAAATAACATCACACTGGTTATGAGGGCTTCAATATATAAATTTTGAGGGGACATAAACACTCAGTCCATCAAACTACCTTGACTGGATTCCCAGCAGTTTCTTAAAAAAACAGTTATCCCAATTTCTAGTCCCTAAAAAAGATAGGGAGCAGATTAGATGTTGGTCATGACTATAGAATGCAAAACACCTGCAGTGGAACCAAACTATTGTCTTATCTAGATGGGCACTATTTCTGACAATGAACTGCTTTTCTTCATTGTTACCTAAGAAGGTGAGAGAAGAAGTCTTTACTTAACCCTAAGAGGAACAATTTTACATGAGAGTCGTGACTTAAACTGTGATCTCATGGTACAAGGGCTTTTAGCACTAGAGTCACAGTCTTAGACAGTTTCATATGAATTTCTTCAAGAATAATAGGTGAAGAGTGTTGGGAAGCAGAATATTTGTCAAGTATATATTCTTAAGTATTTTTTCTATAATTTAAACACAATGCCTAGAACCCCATCAATGATCACGCTGCTTATGAGAATTCTCTTTTTGTTTTTCATGCACCTCGTGGATTCCATATAAACATTCAAATCAAGAACATTTCACATGTATGAATAGACCATCCTCTATCTAGTTCAGTCCCATCATGTCTGAGGATTAGGACCCAGTTTCCTGTGGTCTCTGTGTTTTACAAAGTTAGACATGAAAGCAGAAGAGAGCAAATGGATATCCTAAATACCAGGCACTAAATTCTCAAATGACTCAAACAGAAATCCTTAACTCCTTAACTTCCAAATGTGAAAAAAAGTAGGTTTCTATAAAAATTTTGGATAACATCAATGTTTTTATAAGGTTCAAATTTGTGTCAGGCCATGTAAATCTGGATCACACAGAGCAGAAAAAGACACAAGAGAGGGAAAAGAAGGTGAAAGACAAGTTTTTAATGGATGGCTTTTTTGTTGTTGTTGCAGATAATGTTTTTCTTCCCTTTCGGTTTTATCCTTGAGTTTGGCATTTATGAACCGAAATAACAACATTTGTATTCCCTTGATGATATTCCACTTTGGATCATCAAAGCCAGTGGATTTATGAGACTTTACTAGCAAGATCAGAATTTAACCAAAACAAGCATTTCCCAAATCTTGAAATGACCCTTCAATGGGAGGTGTAATTCCATATAATCTGTAGGGCTTTCATTTTTAAAATAATTTGTGAGAGGCATATAATAAATATATTTTAAGTAAATAGATGTATAGCTTTGGATTAATGCATTATCTGAAAATATAAAATATTTTAATGCTATCTTGAGAAATAATACATAAAAATATAAATTGCAGTGCCATCGTGACCAGATGTATAGAGTTCTTACCCTTACTTTAAAAATTAACTGATTTATAACGTTTACATTTTTTCCTAACTGAACAGATATGAAAGGAGATTCAAGCAGTTATTTGAAGAGCCTGCAAATGACATATTGTATGCAGTGTAATTTTTTCTCTCTCATGATTCTAAGCCATATTTAATACACATTGCATTAGCTTATGCTTTTCAAATTGATTTTTGAAGTACTACACATACACAAGAATTTTGATCTAATGAAGGGAAAATTGAACAAAATTTGCAGAATTATATCATTATGCTCCTAGTTTCCTGATTGCATTTCTACATCACTGTTCCTTGTGCTTCCTGTCTTTAACAAATGGTTAATTATGGATATAAATTAAACAACATTTGAGAATTTTTTAAAAAAGCAATGTGCTGTTTAAAACTAATGTACTCACTGAGATGATCAACTGAGTCAGAAATTAAGAGGCTGAGTCATGAGCCAGCTCATCTGACCTCCTCCAAACATGAAAATGCTCACTTGAGGACATGTGAAGAGTCTCAAACTGTCCTTTTTTTAAAGGAAGCAGTTCTTAAATAATGCCTTTAATTTTTATTCAGCGATAGAAATTTCAGTAGAGATGAATATTATCTTGAATTATGGGAACTACCCTAGACTTGGGAACCAATGATTGGGAAAAACTTCTAATTCCAACTATTCAGATTCCCCAGAAAAAAAAAAAAAAGGCCAAAGAGTTAATGTCTTTGCTACATGTTTAAAGGTAGTTAGATAAATATCTAAAAACAACTCATAGGTATTTGTTTTATATCATTATTGGCATTAACTCTTTTTAATCAATATTTATCATTATTGATATTAATGTTGACTTTTCATTTCATATTATCTCTATTATTATTAAATAGGGAGAATAAAGAAAACTCAGTTTCTCTCCTTATGGTAATTAGATTATTATTAATATCAAAGTTATAGAAAGATTTGAAATTGAAAGGGGAATTATTAGCATTTTTCTATTTGTGAAGCTTAGAATGTTTATTTTCTGCTGTGGTACTGCACTAGGTTTTTCACATAACCTTTGATTCTTTTTTTTTGTCTTTTTAGCTTTTCTAGGGCCACACCCATGGCATGTGGAGGTTCCCAGGCTAGGGGTCTAATCAGAGCTGTAGCCGCCGGCCTGCGCCAGAGCCACAGCAATGCCAGGTCTGAGCTGCGTCTGCAACCTACACCACAGCTCAGGGCAACACCAGATCCTTAACCCGCTGAGCAAGGCCAGGAATCGAAATCACAACCTCATGGTTCCCAGTCGGATTCGTTAACTACTGAGCCACGACCGGAACTCCTGAATCTTAATTATTTGACAAACTTGTGCCATCCTATGTTTAAAAAAAGAAAAAACCTCAGAATTTTTGGCACTGATTTTTAAAATATATATTAGTAGTTTGGACTCAAAAGTTGATTTTAAATTATAAAGGAGTGAAGAGCTGAGATAATTATTAGTCATGTTTCTATCTACTCCATTCTTTGCACACAGAAGATCGAAGATTTGGAGAGAGAAGTTCACATTTTCCCTTCTTAGTTTGGATGGCTTTGTATTAAGTATATCAGTCAAGTCCAACAGAAAAGCAGATACCACAAAGTATTTAAGACAGGGGGAAGTGGAGTTCCCATTGTGGCGCAGTGGTTAACGAATCCGACTAGGAATCATTAGGTTGTAGGTTCGATCCCTGGCCTTGCTTAGTGGGTTAAGGATCCGGTGTTGCCCGTGAGCTGTGGTGTAGGTTGCAGACACGGCTCGGATCCTGGTTGCTGTGGCTCTGGTGTAGGCGGGTGGCTACAGCTCTGATTAGACCCCTAAGCTGGGAACCTCCATATGCCACGAGAGCAGCCCAAGAAATGGCAAAAAGACCAAAAAAAAAAAAAAAAAAAAAAAAGAAGACAGGGGAATTAAATATTCAGAATGGGTTGCACAAGTGATGGAAGAGCTAAGAAGCCAAACAGAGGATGATAAGATCACATAGAGTCCAGTACCAGCAGAAGGCTACTGCCATCCCCAAAATGGAGGATCCAGGGACCTGAATTCAGGTAATGCAGCAGAACTGCGTGGCCTGTATGGGGCTATGGAGAAAACAGCCACTTCTGAAGATGCTGTCCAAGACAGTGAGAGGCAGAGGTAACTGGCCTTCTGTGTTCCTTCTGCCTTCCAATTTCCTACTAGTTCTTTACTTTGACCCAGTTCAGACAGAAGCACTCCTGTTTCCTCTGCACATTCTTCTCTCTTCAGCATTGGGAAATGTTGCCAGGGATAGAGTGCAGAAATGAGTGAGACTCATGGAACTCTGACTTATTTATTTATTTTTTATGGAAAATATAGACGTTAGTGACTTCTTCTTCTAAGATCCCAATATACTTTCTGTAAAAGTTTTTGACACACATTTTGTCATAATTACTTACTTGAAGATGTGCCTATAGCTTGTGACCTTCTTGAGGAGAGAAACCATCGTTTCATTTCCAATGCTCACAGAATCATCATGTATATACCATGCATAGAAGAGGCATGTACACACAGTGGCATGGAAAATTAATCGATGCCTGAGTGAAAAAAGCTAGAAACACAAGAGAAAATGTCCAAAGTAGCAATGCCTGTGTCGCATAGCTACAAATCTTCATGCATCAAACATCTCCTTGGAGAGTTTTTGCTAATGTCAATGATGCCTTCAGATGTAAGGAAACCCTTAATAAATGCAAACCTCTATATCTGAAGGTTGGCACTAAAAACATCTGTGGGCCATGATCATTCTGTGTAGAATAGCTGTTTCACAGACACACATACACGCACTCAAATAAAAACTTTTTCCTGTATTGTTAATTTTAGTTTTGGTTTGATTGTATTATCCGAGCCAAGACTCAGTAACTGCCTGTCAATTAACATGATTTAAAAAAGAAAGGGCAAATATTGTCCCACATCTCGATATTATTTGTTAAAATCATGGACTTTACTAGGCAGCCATCACCAGTTTATAAGCCAAATTATACTGAAGTTTCTTTGCCTAATTTCAGGAGCTATTTGTAAAGTACTAGGAACAAAGGGAACTTCTAAGCTCCTCTGCCCCTTCTGGTTTGCCTGGATTTGACATGTAGAATGCTGACACTGAGGTTACTTTTGAAGTATGTGTTCTGTTGACTCTGGCTCCTGATTTGGAATAGCTACAATCACTTTCAAGTCAAATTTCCAACAAAATTGTCCCAAGTAAGCTCAGTAAATGTACATTGGCCCATATAGTTTTTCTTCAGTGAATTTGTTTAAAACTCTGCACATGTTTATTCAGTGCCTGCTCTTGCCCTATATTAGATGCTGAGAATTCAAAGATGAAGAAAATGTTTTGAATCTGGTCTCCAGAAGCAGAGGGGCTTCAGAGTCTTGTGGAAAATGAACCAAAAAAGTGTATAGATAATGAACAAGCTGTTCTAATATAAATGTATGTAAAATGTGGACCTTGATGAAGATTTCACACAGGAGAAGATGTTTGAGGCAATGGGATTAGGAACATAAAGAAAAGGCAATATGAAGATTTACAAAGACCTGGAGGAATGGGAAAGCACAAGTTTTTTCAAGGAATTCCAATCATTGCTTTTATTGTATAAGGGATAGGAGAAGGAGTTGAGGAGATGAGACTGCAGAGTGAGCTGAAGCATGGATGAAGTTCCCTGTGTGCCAGCTCAGGAATTTAGAGTTTTATCTTGGAAGTTGTGATAAGCCACTGAATATTTTTGAGCATGGTAAAAATATTTCAAAGATACTTCCATTAGCAGTGAAGGGAATGTTTTGAAGTGGAGATAAAGTTTAAAAACAGGAAGTGTAATTAGAAGTAAATTTTAACAATCAGTGAGGAGTCTTTCACTTGAAATTCATTAAACAGATATTACATTAAGAGGAAGCCAGCATAAGACTAGCTACTGGGCATACTTGGAGGACAAAAAGTGGTCACAGGACCCTTCCTTTGTGGAATCACAGTTCAGTGATGATGAAATCCAATACTTGCAAGGGCAATAATGGAGCTGGAGAAAAAGGGGTTGATGCAAGAGAAGATTGAAGGCAGATGAAACTGGACTTTGGAAACAACAGTGTATGGAAAGATAAAGACATCTAGGAGGTTGTTATGAGCTGACTTGTGTCCCTCTTCCACCATCAAGTTAATATGCCAAAACCCCAACCTGCAGTATGTCAGACTGTGATCTTATTTGGAAATAGGGTCATTAGATGTAATTAGTTAGAAGGAGGTCATGCTGGAATAGGATGGACATCTGATCCAGTATGATTGGTGTCCTTATAAGGAGAAATTTAGACACATGTACACAGGGAGAACGGCATGTGAACATGAAGGCGGGGATCGTGGTGATATGTTTACGAGCCAAGGGTCACCAAAGATTGGCAGCAAACCCCCTGAAGCTAGCCAAGCTGCATGGAGTAGATTCTTTCTCACAGCCCTCAGTGGGAGCCAACCCTGCCAACACATTGATCTTGAACTTCTAGTCTCCAGGACTGTGAAAGAATACATTTCTGGGTGGCTTAAACACCCTAGTTTGTAGTATTTTTTTTTCCAGAGGTCCCAGGAAATGAACACAGATACTTCTCAGGTTTTCAGCTTGAGCAATTTTTCAGTAGGAATCATGATATGAACTTGATTTCTTCCCATTTTGTGTCTTTACAAAGGAAGTTCCTTTCTTTTCTGCCTTTGTCCTAAGTTCTGAGGCTGCTGCTTTCATTAGTGGAGTTTTACTATTCTTATCAATTGTATTTGAAGTTGAAAATGAACAGAATCATGATTTCTGGTGCCAATATTTATTCCTATTTCAGATGTTATGAGTTTACTACAGTCCAACACTGAATCACTTGCAGAGCTCTGGTAAAAATTTGAGAAAAAAAATTAAAAATCACTATAGAGTGTTCTTTTGGCTAAACCACACAGTTTTGGAATTAATGAAAATTAAGTGTATTCTCTACTAATATAGTTACACAAACAACCTATATGAATAACCTGTCAAGTGACTTGATGGTTTATTGCTTTATAATACTTTAAACTCTACCTTAAAAAAAAAAAACAAACCCTGAGTCTATTATCGCTTTTGCTTGATCTTTGCAGAATACTATGAAAATAGTAATAAACCTCTAGGTAGAATAATCTATCTGCTTGTGACAATTGCCCAAGTGCCTTCTGGCAAGTCTAGTCCTTTCTGTTCTCTTTAAAGTTGCAAAGTGCAAATTGCTTTGCAACAGTAATATATTCTGGCCAAAACAGCGGACAAGTATGAGTTTCACTTAAAATTTGAAGTTTGTGATTGATTCCTCTGAACTTCATCAGTGGCTTTTAAAATTGACTCTTTTCTAAGGAAAGAGGCTTGGCCTATGAATTAGATTTTGAATTATTATTGTCTTCTATTACTGTTCAGTAAAAAATCGAGTTGGGGAGAAAACATAGTGATGGATATAATTTATGGTCACATTTTAGAGCGCACATTTGCTTAGAATGTAATGTGACTTAACTGTTACAGTTTTCATTCAGAATGTTACATGCCCTCAAAGCAAGCAGTATGCTGGCCATCATTTAATATATAAACATAAAGCACTTCATGCTCCAGTGGATAGGTAGACACCAGCCCTTTGTGAGAATGTCCTTATGGAGAAGTGCTTTCAAAGAACTCAAGAATTATAATGTAATAATTAGTCACCCTCCAAGCCCCAATTTTACTCTGTTCATCTTTTCAAACTGACATTATTCTTTGGTGCCATTTCTGTTAAGCAGTGTGATCTAACTTCTAAAGTTGAGACCTCTTTTTTTTTTTGTCAAATTTCATTTTGCTATAATCAAATATATGTTAAACACAGATTCAGAGTTTTAGAAAAGTGATTGACATAGCACCTGATCTCTGATAAAATAACTAGAAATGGTTTTCTTTTCACCAATATTAGAGACTCTCCCTCAAATTTTGCCTGACTATGACAATACTCCACATTCCCTTCCTATTGAGTCTTTGATCCACTCGAATAGGGCCTCTAATTATTCCCACTTGCTAACTGAGGCCTTTCTTACTGTTTGTTTTTTGATCATATCTACTGTATTTGCCGTTGCTGATTCTTCTGTTGCCTATTCCTTGGGCTTTTTTCACCAGGCACTGCTTTGGGTCTTCTGCATTGATATTGCTGCTCCTTTGCCTCCTTACTCATCTCCTCCTCCACGTCTGTTTCTCATGTTCATTGCAGGGACTCATCTATGCCTCATTTCAACTTCCAAATGTAAATGTATAAAGTCTCTCCCTAGACTTACATGTCCCACAGCCTTATGGGCACTATCAAATGACTGTTCCATAGGAAACATATCTGTAATAGGTCCAAAAGGAAATTTGTTTTCCCCTATCAAACTTTTCTTCTTATGCCCTACTTTCTAGCTCCATGAATGGAATCATGGCCAGGAAATTGACATAGAAATTTGTAATTCTCCCCCTTCTCTACCATCCACATATGATTAATTATAGAACACTACTGATTTTTAAATCCCAGTCTCTCCTTTCTAATCCATCCCCATGGTCATCACCTTGGTTCAAGTCTTCATTTTCTTTCATTTGACTGCTTCCTTCCTTTTTATTAGTATTTTTTGTTTTTGTTTGTTTTTTTGTTTTTTAGGGGAATACCCACAGCATATGGAGGTTCCCAGGCTAGGGGTCAAATTGGAGCTACCCCTGCAGGTCACAGCCACGCAGGATCCAAACTGTGCCTGTGACCTACACCATAGCTCACAGCAATGCCAGATCCTTGACCCACTGAATGAGGCGAGGGATTGGACCTGAAACCTCATGGTTACCAGTGGTTCCCACTGTGCCACAAGAGGAACTCCCTTTTTATTAGTATTTTAATTGGTTTTCTTTCTCAAATCTGTCTTCAACACAGCTGCTAGAATGAACCTTCAGAAATGCAGATTTAAACATTTAACACTCTCTGCTTAAAGCCTTTCAGTTTCTTCTTATAATGTAGAAGATATATCACAAGCTTCTTAATTCTGGGCCAAAGCTCCCTTATTTAGTCTAGTCCCTGCCTAATTTCTAGTCATACCTCTGGCTATTCAATGCCTTATAATTTTTGCTTCAGCAACACTGCTTGCAGTTTTGCCTGACACCATTTAGTTCCTCTGTTCTGTGTCTTTGCTCTCACTATTGAGAAGACTCTCTTTTTCCATCCTATCTAATTCCTAACAACTCACTTAGGTGTCATTTTCTTTCAGAAGCCTTTCCTTGCAAACTATCTTCTATTTCCCACAGGGTAGAGCAAGTATTCAGTAAATGTTTGTTGAATGAATTACTCCACTTTGTTTTGTTGATCTAAGTGGTGGATCATCTGAAAACATGTTAACATAATATCAGAACAACTAATACTAATTTTCAGGTCAATGTACAGTTAGTGTCCTTGCACTGATTTATTCCATGTGGGGCCATAAAAGTGAGGCCAAGCTCTTTTCTCCTCTTGGAATAATTGTTTCCTCAAACTTTGTACAGAGAGTATACTATACTTGCTATAATTCTTCTTTATAGCATCAAAAGTTGGCTTCATATGCTTTATTTGAGTACTTAGGAAAATTTTTGTATAAAATTCTAGAAAGTTACAAATTACATATATATGTTTAAATTTGGGGAATCAAAGATAAAATTCTTGCTGAAAGCTACAACTTAAATTGTTTTTCCTTAGTTTTTGCTAGACAAATTATAGCATTTTTAGTAAGCTCGATCTTTAGATAAAATTAAAATGTGTAAATTGATATAGTGATGTTAAGACATTGATAACTCTTAATTTATCCCCAATTACTTTGATAGGTTCAGCAGTTTAGTTTCTCACTATAGTAGACAACATTTATGGGGCATTTCAGTTATGATTTACCTTATTTACAAGTTTGCTCTTTGGATTATGCCCTCAAAGGTCTTGGGTCATACAGACTGAAAGATTTATAGACTATTACTCTTCTAAGAAGAAAAACAAAACTCTTTCTAACTACTATACCCACTTTAGCTAGAACAGTGATGCTGAAAACAATTCTCCCAGATTTATTCCTGCCATTTTAATTAGGTCAGTGAGTTAAAAGACTTAAATTATTGCCTTTCAAAGTATATTTTTTAAAAATTTGCCTTTCCCCCATTTTTATTATGAAATATTGGATACACAGAAGAATATATGTATATGTGCATGTTAAGTCATAGAGCATATTATTAAAGTGGCCATCCGTGACAGGGTGGTTCTCACTGGCAACAAAACCCCTTTAGTACAAGTCCTAATTCTATGGAGGCAGTACAATGAGATACTTAGTTTTTCTTTTTCTTTCTTTCTTTTTTTTTTTTTTTTTGGACCTGCTGAAAAGCTCTGACAAGGAGGTTCTCCATTTCTTCAATGAACTTTGATCTTCTTATTACTTGAGTGAATGCTAAACTGGCAGAGGCATGTATGTGTATTATAAATGATTCAATTAGTTTTTTTCACTTTTTCTTTGTCCTACCACTGTGTAAAAGTGTTTTTTTTTTTTTTCCTTTCTTTTCTTTTTTTTTTCTATTCAGTAGAATATTTCCAAGTACTCATCCATCTGTCTATCATGGTCTTGCTTTTCTGGGAGGAAAGTGTCTTTGGGTGGGGGGTGAGGGGTAGGGAAGATTTGTTGGTTTGCACTGAAGGCAGTGTTCTCCTTATCCATGTAATACTGGAGAAGGACAGTAAGAAAAGGTATCCCTGTGCCTCCTGGTTGTCCCTCTGGTGGATAGAGATTTAAAACATAAAATAGGTAAAGTGCTGACCTGCTTCAGAATGATGCCTGAAGTGGCAGATGGTGGGGTTGTACTGGAACCAGATTGTCCATGCCCAATCTCATGCCCTTTTGCATTTCAGCTGCTATTTTTCATTTGTTATAAAAATGCCATTATCTTGACCAGTAATGCAGTTTCTCAGATATTTTGAAATCCTTAAAGGCTTATTTTTTGGAGAGCCTGTGCTGGAACACCACCGACTGTGCCTCGTGTGCATTGTATTAGGCTAATGTAGGGTGGAAATAGCAAATTGACTTTGATAACGGATTTTCAAGTGTGCTCTTTGTGGATGAAATGCTGTTTCACTTCTTATGATTTTTTCAGGCAGTAATTTATTTGTAAATGTCTTGACTGCACTTTAATGCCACTCTGTCTCTGGGGGTGAGTCTGTGTTATAACCAGTTACAGAGATAACGAAGTTAGGAATACATCCTCACGTGGCATTTGTCTAGGCCCTGAAACTTTTTTATGTTGTGACAGCTGGACAGAAACAAATGATTCAACAGGGTTTAGCAGCATAAGGGTAGGAAGGCTACAAATTAGCATACAGTTGCCTAAATGCATTATATGTATAGATTCTTTTGATAAGGAAGTCAGAGCTGACATTCAGGCATGAAGAGGCCACCTTAATATCTTTTCTGGTTGAATGCTGATTTGAGAGAAATGATAGTGCCTCCAGTGACAGGATTTATACCCATGGGAACTTGTTTGCTTCTAAAATAAAGTGAGTCGAATATGTTGGATACTCTTATTATAGGAGTTTTCATGGATTGGGTAAAAGTTCATGTTCATATGTAGATTATTAAAGGGAAATATGTTCTAGACGGAGGCTCAGCAAACTTTGTCTGTACAGACAATAAATATTTCAGGCTTTGTGGGCCATGTATTCTCGGCTGTAACTATGAATTTCTGCTAACATCGTATAAAAGCCACGGACAGTCAATGACTTAACGTGGCTGTCTTCCAGTAAAACTTTATTTAAAAACACAGGCAGGAATTCCCTTGTGGCTCAGATGGTTAAGGCTCCAGTGTTGCCACTGCTGCGGCTCTGTTAACAGCTGTGGCACCAGTCTACTTCCTGGCCCAGAAACTTTGGCATGCTGCAGGCATGGCCAAAAAAAATTAAAAACAAATAAATAAATTAATTAATAAAACACAGGCACTGGGACAAATTTGATGCAGAGGCCGTGGTTTGCCAACTCCTTTTCTGGGTGAGTTGGAGAGGGCTCTGCAGATGTTTGCACTGCTGCACTTGCTATCCTTTTAGGACCCTTTAGCTCATGTGATCCAAGTTATTCTGTCCTAGGCCCCTTCTCCATAGTTTTGGTAACTATTGTACCTTAATGGTGATTTGAATTTAAGACATATCTTGAAGGACATCATACCAGAATAATTTTTTGTGTTGACAACAGTCAGATAACTAAAGTCCTTTGGAGAGAGAGTTATTACTGTCTGGGCTAAAAATTGGGGACGGAGATTGATAGTATTTTTAAATACTAGTATTTTCAAATAAAACTAGGAAGGTTTTATTTTCCACGTAGGTCAACTGATTTCACTCACTCTGTCTTTTCTATTTTTCGCTTCTAATTTCTTGCTCTCCCTTCACCACTTGACTGCATCATACTGGGCTACTGGTTGCTGAGGTGCCCATCACCTTCTGTAATGTTGCTTGATCTTTGATTTCCCGTGAAGCACAATGAATCTTACATTAGACTATTCTGAGTCAGGTGGTGCACCATCTGTTCCCAGGCCTGGAAAACAGGAGTAACAGAGAGCAACAGAAAGCAACAGCTAGCCTGGTTTTCAGCAGAATATTCATATTCACACAGCGAGAGAGAGGCAGACAATTCTGATTTCAGGCGGTGTGAAGTTTTATTTTCCTTACAATCCCCTAGTAGATTTGACATAAAACCTTTATTAAAATCATTTTGACACATTAGTACACTCATGGAATGGAAACGGTTTGGACCTATTTGCCTCTGTTGTTCTAGGGTAATGTTAGATTTAAGTGGTTGGGCGTGGTTGTGTAATTGTCCATAATAGCTTTGTTGCATGATGCTACCCAGAATACACGAGTGCAGCTGGCAAATCTGGATAGTGAAGCTGATAGCAGGTAGCATGTAACAAATTGAAAGAATAAAGGCCAACCAGAGATCTCCTGGCTGCCAACCTGGAATAGCCTTTAAAAGCCTCATCTAACCTTCTGTTAAGAAAATGAGAAACCCATTTACCATGTAGCTTTAAATCTCTGAGCTAAATAATTAACTATAGATGAAACTCTTTTAACTATACATTGCTCTGATAGTAATGTATTCAAATTAAAAGCAAATTGCTTTTTTATAATGCACCCGTCAGTTTAAAAGCATGGTATATACCAAAGTTGCTAAGACATGTGTCTGTAATGAATTAAAGGTCCACCCCTGTTAAGGTCACATATGCTGTCAAAATGCTTTAATGACTTCCCTAAATATCACATAGATTGCAAAAGGGAGAAAAAAAACCCAACAAAACAGGACATTTTTAGAAATCATTTAAAAGAGTTCTTTGATTTTCCTGCCCTTTTTAAGTTTTTACCAGGTATTTGTGAGAACTGGCCATTTACTAGGAATCTAAAATACTGCCAAACACCAAAAAATCCTGCTAAAAGGGAGGAACCTATAAAAATAAATTAGATAGAAGGCTACTCAGGTAAATTCTATAAACTGCTGACCTTCTCCCTCAAAATCTTGGGGAACCGCTGTGGAGTAGAAAGTTCTGTTGTATTCAATTATTGGAGTTCCTCCTTTCAGTATTGACAGTGGATATCTGATGTTACAGTTTAATAAAAAAAAAAAAAAACCTCCACAGCTTTTTCAAGCGTTTTGGGCAATGGGAGCTTTTCCAAGTGCAGGAGGTAATGATAGGGTGGACTCTGTTTTGGTATAGAATAAATTGGTATCTGGTTCTCAGAAAGAATTGTACAGATTTTCTTGGCTTCAAGAAGATATATTTTGAGGCAAATGTTGGGTTATTTGAGGTGGTGCCATATTAGGGAAAACGGACATGGAGTGTTTAATTCAGTCCTGCTACCTTAATTTTTCTTTTTTCTTTTTTTTAAGCACAGGTCAGGGTCTTAATATATATATATTTTTTGCTAGGATTAATTGACAGGCAGTAACAGTACAGGAAAAAAAGTTTCTGATAATGAAATCAGCTCTGCTTCTGGAAACCCGAATGTAATCCTGACACATTTATAATCACCTTTAAGAAACTCAGAACAACAACTCACTGTTGCTATAAACAGCGTGTTGTTTATTTTCAGAAGCAAAAGTTTAGTATGGACGCTTTTAAAATCCATTATGCTTGCATTAAGGATATTTTTAGACTTCCAAAATTCATGTTGCAATTTTACGTGATTTTTTTCTTTAAGCTGAGCACTTTCATTTCCACCTCTTCACTAATATATGATCCTTCTGAGGGACTTGTGAACTGAAAGCCTTTGACTTCTCTCTATGCAGCCTTTATGTCAAAAAATCTATGTGGTTCTTAAAGTAGGGAATTTTTCACAACATTAAAATAAAAATAGGCATTCTAACCTTTGATCTATACCCTGGTCTCCACAGCTGTGTTTTTCATGGATCCAAGATCCACATTGCCAATTGGGGCAGCCTGTCAGGAGTACCAAACCATTCCAGAGAACACACTGCAGATTTCTTTTTCTGATTTCACTGTTTCCATTTACTTGACAGTAATGGAATTCAAGGGCCCCAAATCTACACATAACCACAAAGGTTGTGTGTATAGATTCAAAAATAAAGAATTGAAGAAATTATCCAAGCAGATGAAACAGTAAGATTACTGTGACCTCAGAATTCATAACCTGGCCCGTCTCAAAATTATTTCTATTCTCCATTTTTTATGGCTCCCCTGGTTTCCCAAGTTTCTCTTAATCCGCTTTTCTGTTGCAATGAAGAATTCACTATACAATCTTTATAAGTATCACAATGGGCATATTGTCTACCTAGTACCTAACTAGTACCCACTGCTTTGCTGTCCATCTAATCAGTGAGGCATTTGCTTTGCATCCCATTGAAATACACTGTTGAATCCTCTTTACATCAGTAGTGTATAAAAATTTTTTTCTCCCAGGGTAAAATTTTCTTTAATTTCCTTTATGCATTCTTATTGCTATTAAATTTAATTAATTTAATTTGGATAATTTCACCATAAGAACAATTGAGCTAACTCTACATGGTAGGTAGGACAAAGCTGTGTGCTACCTAGTTCATAGCTCCAGCTTGTTGGTGCCTCTCTCTCTCCATACTTGTAGCCCCATCCTTTCTTCATTACCTCTTGGTTCACTTTGAATTCTATGATCCACTATTTGAATAACTTTCTCACTTGTGACCTAACCTCTCTTAGCCCTTTACCTTTTCATTACATCCAGTCAAATAATCAACTTTGTTTGAACTTACTTGACTTTATCTGTGCTAGTACCTAGGGAGGACAGCAGAGCTGAAGAAAATAATATTAGAGGAGTGGTATGGCATTGTTTCACCTCATCACATTCTTTTCTTTTTGTCTTTTTAGGACCCCATCCATGGCATATGAAGGTTTCCAGGCTAGGGGTCCCATCAGAGCTACAGCTGCAGGCCTGGGCACAGCCACAGAAACATGGGATCTGAGCCATGTCTGTGACCTATACCACAGCTCATGGCAATGCCGGATCCTTAACCTACTGAGCAAAGCCAGGGATGAAACCTGCAACCTCATGGTTCCTAGTCAGGTTCATTTCCCCTTTGCCACATGGGAACTCTGTCATCACATTCTTTGTGGTACTCATTCATAAACATATTCTGTCAGTTTAACATGGTAATTAACTCTTTAATCCAATTATAAATACCTGTGGGCACTATCACTGTTGTAGTTCAAACTATCATTATTTCCCTCTAGATTGCTACAATTATCAACTGATATTCCAAGATCTACACTTAACCATCTCTGATTATTTTTCTTCAATGAACTTTTTTTTTTAATTTTTTTATTTTCCCACTGTACAGCAAGGGGGTCAGGTTATCCTTACATGTATACATTACAATTACATTTTTTCCCCCCACCCTTTGTTCTGTTGCAATATGAGTATCTAGACAAAGTTCTCAATGCTATTCAGCAGGATCTCCTTGTATATCTATTCTAAGTTGTGTCTGATAAGTCTAAGCTCCTGATCCCTCCCACTCCCTCCCCCTCCCATCAGGCAGCCACAAGTCTTTTCTCCAAGTCCATGATTTTCTTTTCTGAGGAGATGTTCATTTGTGCTGGATATTAGATTCCAGTTATAAGTGATATCATATAGTATTTGTCTTTGTCTTTCTGGCTCATTTCACTCAGTATGAGAGTCTCTAGTTCCATCCATGTTGCTGCAAATGGCATTATGTCATCCTTTTTTATGGCTGAGTAGTATTCCATTGTGTATATATACCACATCTTCCGAATCCAATCCTCTGTCGATGGACATTGGGATTGTTTCCATGTCCTGGCTATTGTGAATAGTGCTGCAATGAACATGCGGGTGCATGTGTCTCTTTTGAGTAGAGCTTTGTCCGGATAGATGCCCAAGAGTGGGATTGTGGTGTCATATGGAAGTTCTATGTATAGATTTCTAAGGTATCTCCAAACTGTTCTCCATAGTGGCTGTACCAGTTTACATTCCCACCAGCAGTGCAGGAGGGTTCCCTTTTCTCCACAGCCCCTCCAGCACTTGTTATTTGTGGATTTATTAATCTTGGCCATTCTGACTGGTGTGAGGTGGTATCTCATGGTAGTTTTGATTTGCATTTCTCTTATAATCAGCGATGTGGAGCATTTTTTCATGTGTTTGTTGGCCATCTGTATATCTTCTTTGGAGAAATGTCTATTCAGGTCTTTTGCCCATTTTTCCATTGATTGATTGGTTTTTTTGCTGTTGAGTTGTTTAAGTTGCTTATATATTCTAGAGATTAAGCCCTTGTCAGTTGCATCATTTGAAACTATTTTCTCCCATTCTGTAAGTTGTCTTTTTGTTTTCTTTTTGGTTTCCTTTGCTGTGCAAAAGCTTTTCAGTTTGATGAGGTCCCATGGGTTTATTTTTGCTCTAATTTCTATTGCTTTGGGAGACTGCCCTGAGAAAATATTCATGATGTTGATGTCAGAGAGTGTTTTGCCTATGTTTTCTTCTAGGAGTTTGATGGTGTCCTGTCGTATATTTAAGTCTTTCAGCCATTTGGAGTTGATTTTTGTGCATGGTGTGAGGGTGTGTTCTAGTTTCATTGCTTTGCATGCAGCTGTCCAGGTTTCCCAGCAATGCTTGCTGAATAGACTTTCTTTTTTTTTTTTTTTTTTTTTTTTTTTTGCTATTTTTTGGGCCGCTCCTGCGGCATATGGAGGTTCCCAGGCTAGGGGTCTAATCGGAGCTGTAGCCACCAGCCTACGCCAGAGCCACAGCAACGCGGGATCTGAGCCGTGTCTGCAATCTACACCACAGCTCACGGCAACGCTGGATCGTTAACCCACTGAGCAAGGGCAGGGACCGAACCCGCAACCTCATGGTTCCTAGTCGGATTCGCTAACCACTGTGCCACGACGGGAACTCCTCTTTTTCCCATTTTATGTTCTTGCCTCCCTTGTCAAAGATTAATTGACCATAAGTGTCAGGGTTTATTTCCAGGTTCTCTATTCTGTTCCATTCATCTGTCTGTTTTGATACCAGTACCACACTGTTTTGATGACTGTGGCTTTGTAGTATTTCTTGAAGTTTGGGAGAGTTATGCCTCCTGCTTGGTTTTTTTTTCGCAGGATTGCTTTGGTGATTCTGGGTCTTTTGTTGTTCTGTTTTCAATGAACTTTTAAAAAAATGCATATCTGATTAAGTGCCTCCTCTGCTCGTAACTCTTGGATACTGTCCATTGCTCTTAGAATCAAAACCATTATTTTAAAATATGTTCTATATGATTCTGTGTAATCTGTAATCTATCTCCTGTCTGCCTCTCTGCACTATCCTGGCATCATCTTCTCGTGATACCCAGTTATTGATGATCCCATTCACCACCTTGCATATTTTTCATCCTTTATTTTCTGAGGTAAACACTCTACAAACTTCCGATCTCAACTTGGATATCATTACAAAAGAAGTGTGCCCCTCCTGCCATCCCTACTCCACCTGAGAGCTCTCACCTAGTGACTGACCAGGATTACACAAAGTCTGCATCCTTGTCTCAGTGTGAGACTTACTCAGTGGTACAATTCATGCTCCAGAAATTCCTGTGGGATCAAGTTCAAGCTAGTCTCCAGCTGAGTCCACATTCTTGCTTAAATCTCTTCCCTATTTATCCTGCTTCCCTTACTCCAGACCTCCTGAGGGCACTTCTTCAATAAGTCACTTGAACAAGAACGCTGATCTCAGGCCCTATTTCTGGGAAACTATCATAAAACAGAACTCTCTATATTTTTCCTTTACTAAACTATCCCAGCTTTTATTTGTATAGGTGTGTCTTTGATTATTACTGTTTGACTTTGCCACTAGATTGTAAACTCTTTTTTTTTTTTTTTTTTTTGTCTTTTTGCATTTCCTAGAGCCGCACCTGTGGCATATGGGGGTTCCCAGGCTAGGGGTCTAATTGGAGCTGTAGCCACCGGCCTACGCCAGAGCCACAGCAAAGTGGGATCCGAGCCATGTCTTCGACCTACACCACAGCTCACAGCAATGTCGGATCCTTAACCCACTGAGCGAGGCCAGGGATCGAACGTGCAACCTCATGGTTCCTAGTCAGATTCATTAACCACTGAGCCATGACGGGAACTCCTAGATCATAAACTCTTTAGGACAGGGATTATATGTTTTTCCCTCCATTATAGACACAGCATCTCCACAGAGTCCTAGACACATAGTTGATGCACATTCAATAAATAATTATTGAATGAATGTCAACTCAATCTAAGTATCATTATCCTGCCTCACTGAGGGGCATGATAGAACTCTAGGCTTCTGACCAATTCCTTTTAGGTATAAGCATGCCTGTTCTAAGAAGGGAAATAGAATCAGAGGTCAAGTGTTTATCTTCAATCTTTTGACCTCTGTACACTGTCTACCTGCAAGAACATGCTGAATCATACAATCTTCTCCTGTTTTGGCTGACTACTTTTTGCCTAACTATATATATGTCCAAATCCTCTGCTAAACTCAAGACATTTGCTCATTCTCATTGTCAATCCAAAATCCAAACATGTTGTCTAGATCTGGAAGTGTATGGAACTTTTTATATTCCTACAATTTATATCACCAGAAACATGTTTATTTCTATGAAAAGTTTATCTGGCCTGGATTATTTCTAATTTTTCTTTGTTTCCAATTTTTCCATTTCTGTTGTTACTCATTTATAAAAGCGTTTAAGCATATCCTTCTATTAAACTTTTCATAAAACTACTAAATAATTGCTAGGAAAGGTTACTCTATGATATTGATTATAATATTTTCTCATATTTGACACTCAACATTTGAAAATAAAATTTTGTCTTTCCCTTAAATCATATTTTTGAATATAATTATATTTAATCTTCTGAGTTTATATGTAAACGTGAGAACATGAAATTAGCCCTTGGTTAATATAAACAAATTCCTTTCAGGAAGTACTTTTTATGAAGTAATAAAGAACTGTGAGAGGAGTGTCATGCATTTGGAGAGGGGGTAACTTAGAGTTCTCTTGTCAATTTATACTTGCCCTGGTAACGTTTCTTTTAACAATATAATTATTGACTTGTTTGAATTATTGAACAGTGATTAAGGGAATAGTTATCAGAGGTCACACTCTAGTACACAGTGAGAGAAATTTATTTGATAAAATGTTTATAAAAACTGTATGTGAAGTATCTTCTCTTAAATATGTCTTCAAGAATAGTTATGGGCTGGAATATACCATTGAAAAGAGAAGAAAATTCTCCACAAGACCAGATAATTTAGCAACAAATTGAAGCAAGTATTGCATTCTGAAGGATGAGTATTAAATAATGCCTCATTTGCTTCAGTCACTTTTTAAGACTAATTATACACGTTTGAGAAGGAAAATTTCATTCTCAGTTATTGGAAAGAGAGGAGAAACACAGTCTAAACGTGTGTGTGTGTGTGTGTGTGTGTGTGTGTGTTTTAAAGGCTCCTAATTGCAGTTATCCTTATGTTATGGGTACCACTGTGTGCTAATGATCTTTACTCTGATCTTGCTCATGTCAAGTTCATTTAGCAGACAAAGGTGGAAGCTGTTGCTTAATTTCACCAGTTAAGTCTCATGAATTCCTAGATTTTAATTACTAAAATGTGGTTAGGACGCAGGTAAATTTCCACCTTCCTGGTATCATTTAGAACTACTTTTGCAAATTTAAATATACATTGTTAAAAAAAAAAGTCAATTAAGACATTAAGGAAAATTAATGATATTTATTATAAAAATCTAAAAGATTCATTGACCAAGCTTCAACTTTGAACAATTCTTAACTAAAATGTGATTGAGTGATCATGAAATGAACGAAATCTTAAAAATATCCTTAGTGGTTATGGTATACTAGGTATTCATCTCATGCAAAATGTAGAATAATCAACAAAACTGATTTCACTGATTGGGAGGAAAATATAATAAATATATAGTTATAGAATTTTATACCTAAAAATAAACCACAACAGATTTCAAACTTAAGTTTAATTAACATCATGCTAAGGAGGGAGGAACTCTGTTGTGGAAAAGAAACAAAATTTATTTAATATACATTGTGTTGCTTGCATCGTTACATCTATTTGTTAGGAAAATCTTTACTTTTTTTTTTTCCACACCCATGTCTTTTGGAAGTTCAGAGGCGGGCCAGGGATTGAACCCAGACCACTGAAGAGATAATGCCAGATCCTTAACCTGGTGTACCACAAGAGAACTCCAGGAAAAGCCTTCCTTCCTTTCCTTCTTCCTTCCCTTCCTTCCTTCCTTCCTTCCTCTCTCTCTCTCTCTTTCTCTCTTTCTCTTTCTTTCTCTCCCTCCCTCCCTTCCTTCTCTGCAACCTTCACTGAAGCTCATGGCAACACTGGATCCTCAACCCACTGAGTGAGGCCAGGGACCTCACCTGGGTCCTCATAAACACTAGTCAGATTTGTTTCCACTGACCAACTACAGGAACTCCCAGGAAAATCTTTAATAAAATTCTGTGAATTCCCTTCGTGGCTCAGCAGTTAATGAACCCATCTAGGATCCATGTGAATTTGGGTTTGATCCTTGACTTTCCTTGGTGTCTTAAGGATCCGGTGTGGCGGTGAGCTGTGGTGTAGGTCACAGATGCAGTTTGGATTCTGTGTTGCTGTGGTCTAGGCCAGCATTTGTAGCTCCGATTCAACCCCTAGCCTGGGAACTTCCATATGCAGTGGGTGAGGCCCTAAAAAGCCACCCCCTCAAAATACTCTTCATTGGGAGCCAGTAAAGCTATGGACCAGTCCTATCCATATTTTTAAATTTAAAGTGGGTTTTTTTCCCCCCAATTTTGCTAGTATTTCATTTGCATTACTTTTCTATATTAATTTCCTACTTTTTGTATGTGTCTATTATAAAGTATTTTGACTTCATTATTTTTGTAAACTACTAGATTCAACCTTCACCATTTTTAAACCATTAAACCTGAAATTTCAAGGCGCACTCATGAAACATGATTCTAAAAACTCAAGCATAGCTACATTAGAAGAGTGTAGGAAATTGATGGAAGTATTTAAAACAATTTCTTGAATAAGGACCTAAATTTAGTATAAAATCAGTGCTATTTTTACAGATTTTTTTTTTTTTTACTCATTAGCTTTTTTCTTTTTTCTCTAAGATTTCAAAGCAAAACAGATTGTCTCTAAACAAAATATATTATTTAACTAACTTCCTATCAGACTAACTGCCCCATTTTATATTCCAAAAGGAGATTTTCCATTGCCATAAAAATAAACATTGTTTTTATTTTAAATAGAACATTATAGAAAATGACTTAACATTATGGGAAGTCTATAAATTGATCCCAAACTTCAGTTTTTCAATGTTGAAAAGAAAAGAAAAAATCATGAAGAAGGAACATCTGTTCTGAAATACGTGAATAGATCTGGAAGGATTTTCAGAACTGTTATATAACATGCACGTCAATGAGTTCTGATATGAATTTCCCAGGTCATCATGTTCCTGAATGTCACTGATGGCTCACTCCTCTCTTCACTCTTCAGAATATGTAAAATGTAAGAAGCATTTCCAGTACGCTATCTTAATGATGACTTTCCCTTGTTTCCTCTCTTCCCAGACCATTTCTCGGACTCTTGCATTTCCTCATAGCATATTATTTTATTTTAATTGAAACCCAGTGACTCTGTTGGGTGTCTTCAGGTACAAGGAAGAGTTTTATTCTGGAAAACTTGTGAATTTCAGTCAGCTTGAATTAATATCTCTGAGGCAGAAAAAAATGATTTCAAAATACTACTTTTCCATTTTACTTTGCTATGGTCAGATGTATTGAGTAAATAATGAATAGTCTATTGCCTCTCGATTTATACCTTAGTTGGTGAGGGCTTTCATGATACTGTAACAGATAATTGAAAATTAAAAAATGATCATTTAGTAATTAAGTTTACTTTTGGTCACAAATTTATTTTTATATTGGTCTGTCAAATGAGCTGCTATGGCTTAACAGTTTTCGCTTGCTCAGCAGGTAATTTTTAATCACCTTGGATGCGCCATGTGATTAGAGAAACACAAAAGTAGAAAGAAAACATAGGGTTCTTGGTCACTGATGACCTCCATTCCCCATCAGGAGACAAAACTAACACAGATAGGACAGTAAGAGAACAACAACTTGCCGAAGGGGGAAACATATATCTTGATTAATCAGAAAAGGTTTTAAGCAAGAATAAAATTTGAGTCAGCCCCCTTGTGAGTAAATTGCATTTCCATAGGTGGACAGGGAAGAGAGAAGTATTCCATGTTTGAAAGAGCAGAAGTATGGAATCAGAGAAAATTGTGCATGAAAGTAGATGAAGCTGTAGACAGTCATCTGTGCACCCATCTATAAATGAAACTGAAAAAATATTGAGGAAGGAAAACTTTATTGAAATATAACATGTTGGAGAAAATTGTGTTTCTTAGAATTTGTTTCCAAGAGAATGAATGTTCTATATTCTTAGAAGAATATTTTGATAAGGATTGGAGTTAATATGGGTGATTGTTCAACGTAGTTTTGGGGAGTAGAGATTTGGCAAGGATCAGGGCTTGTTTGTGGCAGGTGGTAATGTAAATTTGATATAGGAAAGTTGCTTATGACAATAGAAGATAGAGTATTTTTCCTGCCTTCTGTTAAACTGTACTTGGCTTCTGGCCCAAATTAAAGTCAAAATCTGTTATTTTAAATGATTACTAAATTGCTAGCATGATTGGGGCAACCGCAATATCCTTGCCCATGTTATGCTCTAGATGTTACTCTGGATGGAAATGAAAGCTTCTTATTCTAAGAGACCACCAAACCTAATAAGGGAGAGGGAGTGTATACTGTGGAACTCAAGAGCCAGGAAGAATGAGTTGTTTATTTTTTTATATTAAAAGATGAGGGTAGGAACTTGGAGAAAAGAGTAGATAGGTGGTTTGAAAAAGCTCTTGAGGACAGGAGGTGCCAAATCAGAGAATAGCTATCATGAGATTGTGTGTGAACCAAGTAAATATTTTAGGTGTAAGATGATAAATACTTTGATAAAAATATTCATTATCAGAGTGGAATGGAAGAGATAAGTACAAGAAATTTTTCAAAAGAAAAAGTCATGGGGCTTAGAGACAGTTTGTGTGTAAATAAAGTGGAGAATAGAAGACGATTTTTCAGGTTTTTGGTTAAGAAGACTCATAGAAATGAAGTCATTGGCATTAGAGACAGTGAGAAGATAATGTTAGACTTTGACTATATGAACTTTAGGATTGAAAAAGGTCTATCCATGTGCTAATTTTTGTCTAAATTCTGCTAATTTATCCTCATACTCCCATAGTTCAGAAATCATGTAATTTAAGGAAAGAATGACATTAGACAAGGTGAAAAAAAAAATGCTTGTAGATTATCCTCAGATAAATAAGAATAGCTTTGTAAATATATATATGATCTTTATTTTTAATTTCTACCATGATGAAAAACTGGTAACTTTAAATTATCCTAGAAAGAGGTAAAGTCTGAACATATGTTGACTTATTATCACTTATTAATCACTAACCTGGCAGGTTATCTCCTCCAGTACTCTGAGGGTTTACTTTGGCACTGGAGGCTCCAGGGGCACTCATTCTCTTTGCTGATATACTTGTGATATAGGAGTCAACATGGTCCTGTTTCTAAAAAACAGCTAGATTTATCTAATTTATCTTTTAAATCATAGCAAAATTCACACCAGGTAATCACTTTAAAGAAAACCAGTTAGTACAAATTTAATCTATAATGGAGAAGATGGCTCTTTTTTTTTTTTTTAATATTAGTGGAGGCAACAAAGCATAACATGTAAATTCACTTATTGAATCATCTTTGGAAAGAGCAACCACAAAACTTTAACGACTCTTTTTTTTATTATTTTATTTTTATGTTTATTTTTTAACGGCCCCACTGGAGACATATGGAAATTCCTGGGCTAGGATTTGAATCCAAGCTGCAGCTGTGACAACACCAGATCCTTAAAGCCACTATTCAGGGCTGGGGATCGAATTCATGCCTCCACAGGGACCTGAGCCGCTGCAGTCGGATTCTTATACCAGTGTGCCAGGAACTCCTGATCTATTTTTAATCTTATATTTCTAGGTATTTCTTTGCAATAATAAAAACAAGACCTGCTCTTTGCCGTTAAGTCAAATTATGGGGTTCAGGATCAGACACTACCTCAAAATAAAGAAGCTTGGTAGACTGAGTAGCAGAAGTAGAAATGTCCCTGTTGCATCCTCCATGTCCTTCTTCCCTGAAAAGGATTATAAAAGCCTTCTGTGAGAGATGCCCTCCCTGTGCAAGAGGAAAGAAGCATCCCTATCTCCAAAGACAAAGGGATGCCAAGAAGAATTTAAAGAGGCCTTACTGTTTTCCCAGTTATGAGAACTTACCTAATACTCCTTAACATAGCATATTTCTACATATATGCTTACTTGTCATCAAAGCTGGTATAAATATGCTCAGGTCTGTTTCTTCAGGTCCTCATTTCCTCATGAAAGCTCCTATGCCACATAAAACTTATATTAGATGTTACATACACTTTCGTGCTTTCTCCTATTAATCCATCTTTGTCAGTTAACTTTTCAGACCCAGCCAGGGAACCTAAGAGGAAAACTTTTCCTTCCCATGAACAAAGGATTTATTAGAAGGAAAGATCCAGAAACTTCCTTGCTTCAATTCTATTTGCCACCCCTTGCCTCATCCCAGGGAATCAATGACACTATTCTGTGAGTTAGTTTTTTACTTTTTTTTTTTTTTCTTTCTTTTTAGGGCTGAACTTGCACATATGGAAGTTCCCAGGCCAGAGGTCAAATCGGAGCTACAGCTGCGAGCCAAAACCACAACCACAGCAAGGAAGGATCCGAGCCGCATCTGTGACCTACACCACAGCTCACAGAAATGCTAGATCCTTAACCTACTGAGGAAGACCAGGGATTGAACCTACATCCTCATGGATACTAGTCAGGTTCATTACTGCTGCACCACAACCACAGGAACCCCTCATTTTACATTTTGATTGCAGCTCATGTGAACTTTCACAAATAAATATTCAATTATATTTGTTCCTTTTCTTTCTTAATGCCATCATTTGGCAAAAATTATATTGCAACTTTTTTTCCACTTAATCAAACTTAAATGTTACTATTATCAATCCATGTAAATCTGAGTAATTCTTTTAAATACCAAAGGAAATCAAAGTATATCACCCCCAAACAAGCCACTCTGAAATATTAATCAATGCTGAATTAAAGGCACTTGGGAAACCACATGTATACAAAGGATGCTGCAACCCTTCTTTTGCTTCCTGAAGCAGAAGATAAACCACTCATATGAAGGGGACCCTTCTTGTACCAGGAGGAAGGAAGACTCTCTTATCACTAGAGATGGAGTTTGTGGGGCTGAGAAATCTATAAAAGTCCTTGTTAAACTAACTCTATCTTCCTTCCCACTTCATCAGTGTTTGCTACCAAACCCCTTTGACTTGTCAGTTCTTCACAAGTTTATTGTCTCTTTGTCTAGAATGTAAAAAGCTTCCTGCTCTGGATTGTTATTCTCTTGTGAAAGCTCCTGTGTACATGTAAAAATTTAATAAAATTGGTATGCTTTTTTCTTGTTAATCTGTTTTAAGCCAGTTTAATCCTCAGGCCCTGTCAGACACTCAGCTTTCTGATAGTCTACAGAATGAATGTACCAGAATGTGGTCAACTGTTCACAATGACAACTCTCCTCTGTGTGTGTCTCTTATTTTAAACTGGTAAGGAAATGGAATAAATAATACATTATAAATATGTTACTAAAATACAACTAAAAATCACTTATAAACTGGTAGGTACATTGTGTCTGTGTGATAAATACTCAAATGGAGATTTGTTTGTTCAAAGCATATCTTTTTAACATAGTGGACTTTTAAAAAGCGGTGGAAAGTCCCCCTGTGGCAAGTGGGTTAAGGATCTGGCATTGCCATAGCTGTGGTGGAGGTTGCAGCTCTAACTCAGATTTAATCCCTGGCCTGGGAACTTCCACATGCTGCAGGGGCAGCCAAAAATGGAAAAAAAAAAAAAAAAAAAAAAAAGTTGTTAGAAACTTATAATGCTAGGCACATAATATGAGGGCCTATTTCCACATGTAGCCTATTGAGTTTTCTTTCTGTCTCTGAAAATTTAATGTGTGCAAAATATTATCTCACTGCATTTTCCTGATGACTAGTAACAGTGAGCATCCTTTCATGTTTACTGGCCACTTGCCACTCTTCTTTTGTGAAACGCCTGCTTATATCCTCTGTTTATTTTCTGTTGGTTAGTTTGTCTTTTCCTCATCTTAATCACGAATATTAAATCTTTTTTGTTTTCATATGCATTGCAGAACAATTTTCTTCCTGTCTCTCTGTCTTTTGACTTTAATTATTGTGTCTTTTTAAGTGTAATTTTTTAAAAAAGTGGTCAGACACATAATTTTTTCTTTTGTGGTTTTGAGTTTCCAGCCTGGAAAAGTTTATCACCTGAAGGTTACAGGAATATTTTCCAAAATTTTTGTTATTTTTAAATAAACTTTTTTTGAGGACTTGTAACTGTATTTCATCTATACTGTTAATGTATGTCCTGAGGAAGTGATCTATATGGTTTATTTTGAAGTAGATAACTACTGTGCAAGAACAGTATAGCAATTTAAAGATCTTATTCAATGAAAATGCCACATTTATAATATACTAACCCCCCCAATGTACTTAACTCTATTTCTAGTCTCTCTGCTTTGTTTACTAATTTAGCTGTTTTTTCTTGGGTTAGTTTCATACAGTTTTGAATAAAGAGTTATACTAAAGTTTACCATATTCTAGAGAAAACCACTCCTCATGTTTTCCCTAAAAGAAACTTAAAATCAAGTTTTAGAAGCCTTGCTTTTCACCAAATAATCTAAAAATTTGATTGGGAGTGCATTAAATTTATGTAATAATGAGAAAAGAAAGCAATTTGATTATTTTAAGTATTCCCAGCCAAGATTCTTTTATATTTTACTTTATAAGCTTCTATATGGATTGTGTCTATCTTATTAAACTTAGTTTTAAGCATTTTATGATTTTAGTCATGAGATCCAATACCATTGATAGTTACAGGTTAATATGTTTAATTATAGGATGCTACATCAAGGTGACTTACTATTTGATTATCAGCATTAACAGAACATTATTCCATGGAAAGTTTTGTTCAGGATAATAACATTGGACCTAATTGCATTGTTGGTTTCAGGAATTTTCAGAAATTTCATTTATTCAAGGAAAACATTTTCAACTTACTCTCATCAGTATGAACAGCTCTCTTCTCAGAAAAATTAGTTTGATCATTTGAGTTTTACTCTTCAATACTTCCTCCAAAATTCTCATTTCCTTGTGTTCATTAATCCTAAACTATTGTATCATGAACTTTGCTTCATCCCAGTCAGAACATCTACCTTGCTTGGTAAGATCCGCCTGAAATCAAATCCCCCAAATTTTGAAAATATCCCTCCTTTGACTTTCTCATGCCGAGTCTACTAAGAGTCTATGGAGGTGGTTTTCTCCCTTAAGCAGAGCAATTAATTTGGCTTTGCTTGATAAAAGATTATTTTTATAGTGCCTTCAGCGAGTTGGCAGTCAACAGCTATTATTGCGACTTTCTTCATTTCTATTTTTAACTGCCCAGTGAAATTATAAAGAAATATTATTGGGTTTGCATATTTAATCAGCCACCGTGTAAATCTCTTTTATTTAGTGTAAAACATATCAAGATATTTCTTTGTTTTTTTCCTAAAACCAGTCATATAATCAGAAAATAAAAATATTAGTTTCTTCTAATTTCGTATATCTATACTACTGAAAAAAATACTATTTCCCCCTTATATTATTAAAAGGAAGTTGGGGAGTTCCCAGTGTAATTCAGCAGTAACAAATGCAACTAACCATGAGTATGTGGGTTTGATCCCTGGACTTGGTCAGTGGATTAAACTAGCGTTGCTGTGAGCAGTGGCATAGCTCCCAGACATAGCTCAGATCCTGTGTGGCTGTGGTTCTGGTTGTGGCTGTGGCTGGCAGCTGCAGCTCTGATTCAAACTCTAGCCCAGGAACTTCCATAAGCTACACATTTGACCCTAAAAAGCACACACACACAAAAGCAGGTTGGGAATTCCTGCTGTGGTGCAATATATTAAGAATCCAACTGAAACATCTCTAGTCTCTGTGGAGGTGTGGTTTTAATCCCCAGCCTGGTGTAGTGGGTTAAAGGATCCAGCATTGCCACAGCTGTGGCATAGGTTGCAGCTACAGCTCAGATTCCATCTCTGGCCTGGGAAGTTCCATGTGACCTGGATGCGGCCATTTAAAAAAAAAAAAAAAAAGCAAGTTGAATAAACATGGCGATAGTGGTCACTCTCATGTATTTCTAATTTTCATTGAATTTTATCATTTCATTGTTTAGTAAGTATTTGATAGTAATTTTTAAAGTATATTTTGTATCTTGTTTTTTCCCCCCAGTCCTGTTTTTTGTAAAAACTTTGTTAGAATTGGTTAAAAATTGTTGACGAACTTTAGCAAATGTATTTTGGCATATATTAATGTAATCTTATGAGTTTTCTTTCTTTTTTTAATGGGCACACCCAAGGCATATTGCCCGGGATTGAATCTGAGCTGCACCTGCAACCTACTTAACCCACTGTGCCATAGCAGAAACTCCTGAGTCTATCTGTCTGTCTTTTCTTCTTTCTTCCTTTTCTTCCTTTCTTTCCTTTCTTTTCTTCCTTCCTTCCTTTCTCTTTCTTTCAACTATGTTGAACATTTCTCAATGCTGAATAATTTTTGCTTTGCTAGAATTATAATTGATATTTTTGATTTAATTTTTAAAGACTGTTAATAGTCACACACCAACAGTTTTGCAATTGCCAATATTTGACAACTTTTGACCTAAAAATGATAGTTCTTTGTGGTTTAATTTTAATAGCAAGTGTGTAGCAACTATTAGGTTGGAATAGTCTTTTTTCCCACATTTGACCTTGAACTGCCCTCTATCTGATGTTAATATGGGCATACTACTTTCTTTTTGTTTGCTGTTCTGTGATTTACTCATTTCTTTATTTTCAATTTGTCTTTGATATTTTGTTTTATATATTTGTCATTTGTAAATGGCACATCACCGGAGTTCCATATTTTATTCAATCTGATAGTATTTGCCTTTGAATAAATAAATTCAATCCTTCATATTTATTGTGATTAATGCTATTTTAAAATAGTTTTACCATATTTTATGTTAATTATTTAGAACATCCTTTTTCCCCATTTCCAACTTGGATTTTACTATGCTGACTTGATTAAATGTCTTTCTGTTCCTCCTTTGCTCCCTGTTTTAAATTGGAAATACAGTACTATTACATTTCTTACTCTATTACTGCTTATATTCCTGTTGTAACCATCTACGTAAAGACATATCTACATCAGAGTAAATGAAATAATTGTTGAACATACACAAAACATTTAACATGACTGTCCAAAATCTCTCCTGAGGAAGATATTTGTAGTGCATTTAGTTCCCCAGATCCTGGATTTAAGTGGTTTGGAATTTTTATTTGTGAACTATAGTAATATCTAAGTTTTAAAAATCATTACCTAATACTCTAATACCTAGTCACATAAGTTTGAGTGGGTGTATGTGTGTGTATATATATGTAAGTATATATATGTATAAAATTGCTTATAACTTACTGAATTTTGTTTTCCTTGATTTGGTTGATGGTGTTGTCATTTAAATTGTCATGTGTTAGGAGTATGTCAAGTATTTTCCTCAAAGAGAATATAGCTGATTGCAGAAGGTATATACAGTATTTGCTGCTTGGCAGAAAATGTCTTCTGCTTTCATGCTAACAGCACCTGATATACTGGGTAACAAGAAGGGCTATAAATAGGCTGTTAGTAATATGGTGGAGGGGTATATGTGTGGAGGAAGTGCTCTCTCATCCTATGGTTGTCACACTTTTAGTGACCCCCTGTCCTTCAGTTGTGAACTTCACCAGTGCACTCAGGGTTTTTCTCTCTCCATAGGTGGGACAGGATGGCTACAGTGGATAGAGTTGAGTATTTACCTTCTTCCTGAGAGGCTAAAGGGAGCAAGGTGTTGGATATTCCCTTCTCCCTGGTTAGGCTGTGATTATACCCCACTAGGTTAGTCTCTGATTAACTAGTTTCCTCTGAGTACAGGCCTTGTTAAGAACAACGTGTTCTGATTTATTTAAAAGTGGTTCCTTTTCCCCTCTCCTCACCAGTTGCATGAGGGGAGTTTTCTCTGCTATTTGCTGGGGCAACCTGGTCCAGTGCCTGGAGGTAAATATCACATTATCATGGGGCCCCTTATAACTGGGTCCCCCTGGAATTTTTAACTCTCAGAGTTGTCCACACCAATCTTCCAATAATTTGCCAAGTTTAGGATTTTCTTCCTGGCACGGATTCCTGGGGGTTTCTACTCCTGAGTCTGCCCCATAAACTTGGATTCCCTGTATCTCCCTCTTTTTGTCCAGTCTTGGTGCCAGCAATTTGCCATGTGACTTCCTGTCTTTTATGGGTCCAAGAAGAGCTATTGGTTTTTTAAATCTGTTCAGCGCTTTACTTGTTGGGACTGAATGTTGTCTTCCAAATTCCTTATTTGTGGCATAGCAAACTGAAGTTCTTTTGCTTTCATGTAAAAATTATATTTTTGCTAAGAATCAAATGTTGAAGTCACAGTTGTTTCTTCACAACAGCAAAATTATACCAAGTTATATACAAAACAGAAATAGACTCACAGACATAGAAAACAAATTTAAGGTTACCAAAGGGAAAAGGGGGTGGGAGAGAGATAAATTAGGACTTTGGGATTAACATACACACACTGCTATGTAGAAAATGGATAACCAACAAGAAACTATAGTCAACATTTTGTAATAACCTATAACGGAGAAGAATCTGAAAAAGAAACAGATACAACCTCACAACATACACGAAAATAAACTCAAAATGCCTTAAAGACTTAAATGTAAGACAAGACACCATCAAACTCCTGGAAGAGAACCTAGGCAAAACATTCTCTGGCATCAATCTTAAGAATATTTTCTCAGGTCAGTCTCCCAAAGCAACAGAAATAAGAGCAAAAATAAACCAATGGGACCTAATCAAACCAACAGACTTTTGCACAGCAAAGGAAACCAAAAAGAAAACACAAAGACAACTTACAGAGTGGGAGAAAATAGTTTCAAATGAGGCAATGGACAAGGGCTTAATCTCTAGACTTTACAAGCAACTTATACAACTCAACAGCCAAAAAGCCAACAACCCAATGGAAAAATGGGCAAAAGACCGGAATAGACATTTTTCCGAGGCAGATGTGCAGATGGCCAACAAGCACATGAAAAAGTGCTCAACATCCCTCATTATTCAAGAAATGCAAATCAAAACTGCCACGAGATACCACCTCACACCCAGTCAGAATGGCCATCATTAAGAAGTCCACAAATAACAAGTGCTGGAGGGGCTGTGGAGAAAAGGGAACCCTCCTGCCCTGTTTGTGGGAATGTAAGCTGGTGCAACCACTATGGAGATCAGTATGGAGATACCTTAGAAATCTATACATAGAACTCCCATATGACCCAACAATCCCACTCTTGGGCATATATCCAGACAAAACTTTGCTTAAAAAAGACACACGCACCTGCATGTTCATTGAAGGTCTATTCACAATAGCCAAGACATGGAAACAATCTAAATGTCCATCGACAGATGACTGGATTAGGAGGATGTGGTATATATACACATTGGAATACTACTCAACCATAAAAAGAATGAAATAATGCCATTTGCATCAACATGGATAGAACTAGAGACTCTCATCCTGAGTAAAGTATGTCAGAAATAGAAAGACAAATACCATATATCACATCACTTATATCTGGAATCTAATATAAGGCACAAATGAATCTTTCCACAGAAAAGAAAATCATGGACTTGCAAAATAGACTTGTGGTTGCCAAGGGGGAGGGGAAGGGAGGGGTGTGGTTGGGGAGCTTGGGGTTAATACATACAAACTATTGCCTTTGGAATGGATTAACAATGAGATCCTGCCATATAGCACTAAAAACTATGTCTAGTCACTTATGATGGAGCATGATAATGTGTGAAAATAGAATGTGTACATGTATGTGTAACTGGGTCACCATGCTGTGCAGTAGAAAAAAAATTGTATTGGGGAAATAACTATTAAAAAAATTTAAGCAAAGATACATGTAGGTATAACTGAATCACTTTGCACATCTGAAAGTAATACTACATTGTAAACAATCTGTATTTTAATTTAAAAAAATCCATAAGAAACAAATACTCTGCCCCTGTAATAAAACCCCATTATAAATGAGATTGAAAATTAATATCTAGGAAAACAAATATATTCATGTTATATTGTAGGGAAAGGCTACAAAATAATTTATACAGCATGATTCAATATTGTAATATTTGTAAATAAGACTATTCATGGACATGAAAAAACTGTATAGGTTTGTGTTATATACTATAAAAATTAAGAAAAAAAATTACAAAATATTTTTTTTATTCTTGGGATTTAGTTATTTCATCAGTTTTGTCTTGGTGTGTCTCTTTTATTTATCATAATGGGGATTTGGTGATTTTCTTCCAAACTGAAAATTTGAATTTTTACTCAGTTAAGCTAAGGTCTTTTATGTCCTACTTGCATTAAATAACATATTTTAAGCATGTAGAACAATAGAAACTACAATAAACATCTGTGAACATATGACTGAAATCATAATTCTCCCTTATTTTCTTTCCTTCATTCCCTCCTGTTATTTTACAAATGAAACATTAGAGATTCAGTAGCAAATATCTGAATTCATTCTGCTATCTGGTCATTTTTTCCTCTTCTTTTTTCGGAGGCTTCATAATCTTCAATTTATTGGTTTTTATTCCCATACAGATTTTAAACTGTGTGTATGTGTCTCTTTCTCTCCCTCTCTTTCTATACACACACACACACACACACACACACACACGTATATACTCTTTCTCTCCATATATATTCACACATTACACACAGATATTTTATGGTTTATAAAGTATATATACATGGCATCTTAGTGCATTTAGAATCCATGTGGTTGTTTTTTCTCATGTACTAAGTTTTTGAGATTTTTCCATATTGATTCATGTGTTTCTGTTTATTTCATTTTTATTTAGCATTCAGCTACATGAATAAACAATAATTTAAAAATGGGTTGTTCCCATTTTTCTGTAATTTTGAAATCCTATGTCTGTACATGTGTCCTTGTGTATATATACAAGAGTTTTTCCAGGATCACTGTTGCTATATTGCTTTTTCATATTGTTTGGCCATGTTTTCTATTGGGTTATCTAATTTTTTTCTTTTTGGTTTGTAATGCTTATTATATATCTTAGATACTAGATTTTTGTTATTTATGGAATAAATATGTAGAACTTATTTATGTAAATGTTTATGGAACCTCTGTTACACATGAAATAGAAATATTTTCTCCAAGTCAATGTATTTATAGTGTCTGCATTGCTGGTTTGTAACTTTTCTTTGCCTGCCCATAGGTATAAATAACCTCAGTACAGCACAGATGGATTTTGGGAGCTCTCAGCCTGCGGCAATCTTGGAGAACCTCTGCAGGAGGATCAGGAAGGAAAAACTGTGAGTTATTTACCTGGGAGCAGGGAGAAGGCCCTCTCAGGAGAGGAGCCTTTCTGCATTCTCTCTTCTGCTTAGTCCTCTTGAGGACCAAGAAGAAAGAATGCTGAAAGCAGAAGAAACATGGCTTCTCTTGACCATTGGACCACAAATGATTCAGTTTATGAGTATACTGTCCTTTATGTTTCTTTTATTAGTTAAACAGTCCATCTTCAGTAGAAGGTAAAGAGCAGAAACCCCCTTCCTTCAGAGTCTCCCAGTGTCTGATAGCAAACCCTGGCTCAATAGCCTTAACCCTATGCTGTTAGTCCATGGGTTATGTCCCAGGCATTACCAACAATTACATACCTAACTGTGCTTTTCTCCAGCATTTTTATCATCTCAAAGTTAATTTATATGTTAAGCCTCTTTAACAAGGAGCTGGGAGGAAGAAAAGGGAGGCAGGAATGCAAACTCAGACAGCTACTTTCCCAGAATCTTCTTTCTGTTCCAGATACTTGTTTCAACTCAGGAAGTAAATATGTGTTATAGATGCTTAAGAAATGTATTATCTCATTGTCTTCAAGCTCATTATCTGCCTTCCTTTGACTTCTTAGCTTTTCCAATTTGCAATAATGAGATAGATTAATCCCAGGCTAGCTATGTTTATTTTTTCTTATTTTTTCCCCATTAAAAGGTTTGATTTTAATACGGTTGCCACATTTGACACAATAGTGCTTCTGATTCACCTGTGGATTCCTGTTACCTATAGTGGCCCTTGATCCCATAGCCCTAGAGATAAAAAGTGATGTGCTATCAAGAATTTTTTCTTAAAATAGAGAGCAAGAGTAAGAAGAGATTGGATTTTAGTTCAGTGCTGCTCCAGTTTTGGTATACATAAGAATCACTAGAATTTTTAAAAATATGCAATTTTGGATAGCACTACCAGAGATTCCATATTTTTTTTTTTTGGTATGGTTAACAAATTAACAATTTTTTACCGAATGTCCTGAGGCTTGATGGAGGTGTTCTCTAAACTAAACTTAGAGAATCATTGTTTTAGAGCAATAGCATTAAGCTTTATTTGAAGAGTGCAAAGGATTTTCTGACAGAAAAATAAACATCTGAGGGGAAAAAAATTTAGGCCATGGCTAGGCATAAATTCTCCATTCAGTTTGTACATAGGTACATTTTAAATTTGGGACTCAGCGTATATACATAGAGAAGACATCCTGAAACTACTGGCTTAGAATGAAAAATAGACTTCTATTTCTCCTACAGGATCTTTACGTAATGTCAGTTCCCTCATGCATATAGTCTGCATTGCTCACTCACGTACCTGTTCAGTGGTTGTCTTGAAATTGCTTGAATTGCTCTGTGATGATGACAGAATGGGACCAGACAGTGCAATGTTAAAGTCAGAATTTTGGATCTATTATTTCCCAACTAGGTTGGGAACATTGATTCTTTCTGCAAAACCCTACTCCTTTAAGAGGCTTCAAGGGGAAACTGGGGATCCCTGGACATAGAAATCTGGTAAACACTATATATTTTAGTCTGGTCCTACAGACTCAGGGTGCCTATTAGCATATTCGAGGTTGAGAAGTCCTGTAGCAGAATATATCATCTTTGGTATTAATGTTGATACTGAAATTAATCCTTTGGTTCTAAATGACTGATTTAATTTTAACACAAATTTTTAGAAAACAATTTTATTTAATGAGGCTTCCAATTAATTAAAATGAGTTGGTGATAGCAAGAAAATGTACACCCTATGGCTCAGATTTTGCCTTATTTTTATTTATCTCGGTGTTTAGCTCAATATTTAGTACTTAACAATCAAGTCTTTTTTCCCAGTAACCACTGGTTGAATGAGTGAATACATTGTGTTTGTGCATTGGACGCGTCATTACATTGGAAGGACTATAGAATCCATAGGTGAAAAAAAGAAAGCTGTAGTACTTAATTCTATGACATGGTCCAGTGTTTACTTGAACACTTGTGTGTGTGTGGAAATTTTGCTATTTTGTCAAAGTCTTTTTCAGTTAGAGAGAATCAATCTTCATTTCTACAATACAGTAAAAAATGCATTTGAAAATAGTTTTATGATTGATTATCATTGGGACTGTTTATCACTGGGAATGACTGACAACCTGGTGCCAAAGATAGAAATCTTACAAATAAATATCAAAGAGCAAGATAATTCTGGAGTATATATTTGATGTGTGAGCATGACTTCACCTCCGGTGAAAATCTTAAATGGGTTAATAAATAGTCATTTTATGAATCCTTAGAAAAGAATGCAGTGATCATAGAATACATTTTTTAGGAACTCATGCCAGATCAGAATAATTTCCTTTTTAGGCAATGTTTTTGGACTAAAAAATCTAGGGAATGCTCTTATAGACATATAATAGCCTGATTTTGGAAAGGAAAGGCATTTGACAGTTTCTCATCTTTATGTTTAGAGGCAAGATGAAAGTAGAATTATCAGAAGGATGGGGCTTATTGGCAGTGTTATGGAGATAAATTGAATACAAAGTTTCCAAAGTCTTTGCCATTTCTAGTGACCTCATGGTTATTTACTGTTTCTACAGTTAAACTGTAAGCAAGCTCCTCCATCTCTGCTTCTTTCTTCTTCACCGCCTCCTCCATCCCCACTCATTGTGCTCCTTCAATTTGTTGTAGAGACACACCCATGTTGTCCTGTTTGGAGTTCCTTCTCTTCAGATCTTCTCCATTTGCTCACATGTATTAAATATGGAATAGAAAGAGTAAGAGTCTTCTTTGATACATTGGAAATTAGAGCCTTTCAAAGGCATTGAAAGACAAGTTCTGTACTTCTGGAAAAAGTTTAATCCAAGAGCTCATTTAATTACTGTTAAATTAGCCTCCAAAAGTGAAATGCTTTCATGGATTATTCAATTAACCATTAAATTATTTGAGGTAGAGTGAATATATGAAAATGTATCATCATATCAGTTTTCACAGATGTTTGTACACAGAATTCTCTTCCCTTGCCCTCAGTGAGCAGAGCTAATTACACACATGTGAGTTCTAGTTGAAGAAAGACTAATTTACCAGAAAGTTGGAGATTGCTGACATGGGAGTTCCATTCTTACATTACTAACTGCCTTTGTAGTTCCATTTTTAAACTTTTGTGGGTTTTTTTTTTTTTTTTGTAAGTAAATTTAAAAAAAATTAACTTTTTGTTCTTTTTAAAGAAAGTGGTATCATGATTTTAAAAACATAGCTAAAAGTCACTATAACTGACATAAAAATGTACACTGAATTCATTCTTGCCTTATTCTGCCACTTCTCAGGGAATATTTGACCTTGGCCTTTGATGTCCTAGACTGAATTAGGTAGTTTCCCTTATTGTTATATTGAATTGAAGTATTCGTTCCCACTACTCTCTAGCTAACCTGTTCTTTGGTCCCTAGTTTTTCTTGTGTAAATCACGACAGTATAGCAACTGGTTAGGACTCACACTCTAGTCCAACAGAGCTTGAGTCATGCCTCACTTATGTTGCTTTCTGTTTATTTGACTTGAGGCAAGTAATTCATTCTCTTTTCCTCAGTTTTTTCATCTGTAAATATCTGGCATACTGCCTAGCATTACTCCCATATTCCAGGATTCAAGTGCTTATTTTCCAGCTGCTGGGGGTATTGGAACTGGATGAGCCAAAGCTGAGCACCGTCTGGAGCTTGCCCTCTGCCCTCACCAAAGGCTTCAGCTCTTCCCAGGGCCAGTCTACAGCCCGAAGCTGGTCATGCAGGGGGTATAAACCCCTGGCCCCTTTGCTCTGATTTGTACAACTCTGCAGGGCCATTTCAGCTCCAGAGCTCCCTGGGGGAATGGCAGAACAGCCCCAATCCTTCCGCTGCCCAACTTTATTTCCTTCCCTCTCTCACAGAGTACCCAGTCCTGAGGCGCACTTCCCCATAAGCTTCCTGATTCTGTTTTCTCTCTCAGAGTCTCCCAGTGAACCTGATCTGTGATGGTGACAGTACCTACCTCATAGATATGGTTGTGAGATTTAAATGAGACATCATTTAAAGTAAGGGTGTACTGGACCATAGTCTTAGCCCCCCAGTTTTTACACTTAAAGTCAGATGCAAAATCCTGGAATCAGACTGGTGAGGTTTGAAATCTGCCTCCACCACTTACTGGCCATGTAAGGAGTTGCTTAATCAGCCTATGTCTCAATTTTTTCATTTGGAAATGAGTAAAGATAGTCCCAAGTCATAAAGTCCTAGGGATTAAGTGAGATAAATACTTTAAAGGGCTGATTGCAGGGCCTGGATCATAGGTAAATGAAGGTAAACTATTGTTATGGTTATAACTCATGGGATCAGCATTCCCCACTTATTCCTAGTGATGTGATAAGATGTCTTTATCAGAGCATTAGCTTCAGGACACCTGAGTTTGAAGCCAAGAGCAATACCAGAAAATACTGTAGATAAATTATTCTTGACTCATAGTAAAATCCCACAAAAACTAAGCAGGAAATAAATAAGAATTTGAGAAAAAGAGTTATAGAGACATTCTTAATCTAGAAACTTCTAATTTTTTTTAACCATTAACTTCCTAATTTTAAGCAAATAATTGAACCTTGTTCTTTATTCCAGATAATTTTGATTTTGATTGAATTAATGGTATGGATAGGTCAGGCAAGTTCACTCTGAGTGGATTATGAGACTGAAAATAGAACAGTGTATTGGGGAGGAAATGAGGAAACAATTTAGATGATGTATATTCTGAAGTTGATTCTGTAGGGCATGTGTCTTTGGTATGTATATATTATATATATTATAATATATGATTTATATATAAATATACATATTTATATAGATGATATATACATATCTATAACACATAAGTATGTAATATATAACTATTTTTTTAAAATTAATTTTAGTTTGGAATAATTTTTGGTTTACAAAATGTTACAAAGTAGAGAGTTCTCATCTCCCTTCACCTTGCTTTTCCTAATGGTAACACAACTGTGGTACATTTGTTTAAACTAAGAAATTAACTTGCCGCAATACTGTTCATTGAACTAGAGACTTTATTCATATTTCACTGGCTTTTACACAAATGTCCTTTCTCTGTCCCAAGATCCACTCAAGGATGCAACATTGCATTCAGTCATCTTGTTTTAATCTCCTCACATCTGTGGCAGCTGTAGCCACTTCTCAGTGACTCCTGGTTTTTCATGACCTTGAACGTTTTGAAGAATACTCTTTCAGAATTTTCTAGAATGTCTCTCCATTTGGGTTTTCTTGATGTCTTTTCATGATTAGACTGGGGCGATGAGTTTAGGGGAAGGATATCACAGTGATGAGATGTCCTCATCACGTTGTATTGGGGACATGTGACATCATCATGACATCACTGGTGATGTGAAACTTGTCACTTGGTTATGGTGGTGTATTAGTCCCTTATTTCTACTATAACCAGTTAGCACAAACTTAGTATCTTAAAACAACATGAACTTACTTTCAGGTGGTTCTTTAAGTTAGAAATACATCATGGGTATTATTGAGCTAAAATCAAGCTGTTGGCAGTGCTGTCTTTCTTTCTGGAGATTTTAGAAGAAAGTGTGCTTTCTTGCTCTTTGTCTAGTTTCCAGATGCTGCTGCATGCCTTGGTTTGTCTTCTGTTTTCAAAGCCATCACCTCAGCATCTTCAACTCTCCCTCTGACTTAAATCATCTTCTACCTTCCCTTCCTCTTTTAAGGACCCTTGTGATGACATCAGGCCCATGAGTTAATCTAGGATAATCTGCCTGTTTTAAAGTCAGTTAATTGGCAACCTTAATTCCCCTTTGCCAAGTAATACTATATACTCAAAGCTTCTAATAATTAAGATATCTAATGATTAGGTATCTTTTGGGAGGTTGCTGATGGGCAGGGGTCATTTGTCCACTAACCATAGTATAGTATCTACGAGTATCTCTCTACTATAAAATTACTATTTTTTCATATGTATTTTTGACTCTCAATTTCCTTTTCCATGAAGAAGAAGTGGTAATAATGTTTGCCTTGTCAGACTACCCTGAAGATTAAATGACCAAGTGTAGTGGTGGTTGAACCTAAATGACCACAATGGTAGTTGAACATGAATGAAAAGAATAATTTACAATTTCTTCCTAAAGGCAGGACTGTGTTTTTTCTTATTTGTCATTAGATAAACTTAACTAATTTTTATATTAGTTTTATTAAGTATGAAATGTGTGAGGATGCCATCAGTACCAGAAAGGAGGTTATTGACCACAGTGGATCTAAAATAGAGCAAGCTCTTCATTAACAATTCTGATGTAGTCAAGGGACTTACTGTGTGACTCTTAAAAGTTTGTCCAGTTCTATCTATGATCATTTCTGGCAAGCTTTTTATTATGCCTTTTTTTTTTTTTTTTTTTTGCTTTTTCAGGGCCTCACGTGACATATGGAGGTTCCCAGGCTAGGGGTCTAATTGGAGCTACAGCTGCTGGCCACAGCCACAGCCACATCAGATCTGAGCTACATCTGCGATCTACACCATAGCTCATGGCAACACAGGATCCTTACCCCACTGAGCGAGGCCAGGGATCGAACTCGCAACCTCATGGTTCCTAGTTGGATTTGTTTCTGCTGTGCCACAATGGGAACTCCTTATTATGTTTTTTTGAACTGATAAATGTGATAACTTTTTGGTAAACTCTTCTTATTCATAGGCATATTCATTTATCCTGCTTAGGGAAATGGGCATGGTAACATTGTGTAAAAACAGTTTGATCAAGAACTACCTTGGGTAAGCTAGATGTGGGATCTACCAGGAGACACAAATGTCTTCATCCAAGAATGTGATTTTTATTTTATTTTATTTTTTTTTTTGTCTTTTTTTGCTATTTCTTGGGCCGCTCCTGCGGCATATGGAGGTTCCCGGGCTAGGGGTCAAATCAGAGCTGTAGCCACCCGCCTACACCAGAGCCACAGCAACGCGAGATCCAAGCCGCGTCTGCAACCTACACCACAGCTCACAGCAACGCCAGATCATTAACCCACTGAGCAAGGGCAGGGACCGAACCCGCAACCTCATGGTTCCCAGTCAGATTCGTTAACCACTGCGCCACAACGGGAACTCCCCCAAGAATGCGATTTTTATATTTATATTTGTGATTTTTCTATAAACTAAGGAGTTATTTCCTTGAACATATTCCATCTGAGAACTCACTACTTGCTGCAGAGTTAAAAAAAAAAGAGAAAAATAGAGTGTGCTCATTAGTCTTGACCTTGTAAGCAAGCACTATTGACTTGTTCTTGGTTTGCAAAATAAATAGAACTCATTTACAATACACAAACTGTATGTTAGTGTGTAGGCAATCCAATACAATTATGGCTTACACTGGGGCTAACACTCCTAAGCTTTCCATTGTATTACAGAAAATCAAACACTCAACATTAAAAACTGTGTATATATAGGCTATGAGAGGTCAAGAATTGACTTTTTTTTTTTTTTTTTTAAACAGGGGAGGGAGGATTGAGTTTTGCTTATCTTAACACACAGTAGCTGATGAGACTTAGAACTTTGTAGAAGTGCTACCCTGGTCCTGCTATTTTTTAACTCTAGGTTGGCTTCCTCCTTAAAGAGAAACATGCCTAAGTAGGACCTACATGTAGGTGACACTGGCTGTTGTTTAGTAAATACTTGATTGACTCCATTTAAAAAAAATTAAATCATAGATTCTAAGACATTTCTTGGCCTATATGCTGCTAGCCCTCTGGAGTTGCAGAGGTCTTATCCTATAATTTGAAAGTTTCAGGATGGTGTAGGAGACGGAAACCTAAGACAGGTGGATGGAGAAAGGAGTTTGGATTACTTCTCTGTCACTCTCACTTACATGAACTTGATTGAACCACCTTACCTTTCTGGGTCTTGGCTTAATAATTCTAAGGCAGGTGGACAAGATTAATAACTTCCACATTTTCATAAAAGTTTATTTCCAGGTGGGCCTTTTTATGAAATGAAAACTTTTCTGAAATGAAAGTCCTACATTTAACACACGTGGTCCACTAGAAGCAGAGCAAAATGCTGGCCTTAGAAGCTTTTCCTAAAAACCAGTTTTTAAACCACTGAAATGAAAATTTGCCAATAGTATCCTCAGTTGTAGGATTGGATCACCTGTCACCTAGGCCAGGAATACTCAGCCATAGGTATGACACTCTGCTGGGTCACTTGTATTACTTGGTCATATTTGTCAGAAAAGAAAATCTAATTGTTGAATGAAAGTCATAAACTCAGTGGATTAGTACAGTAATTCAGTTCTCACCAGCCACCCCCAAACTCAGTGATTTATAATAGGCATTTTTTATTTCTCGTGATTCTGTGGGTCACCCAGGCAGTTAGTCTGGTTGGGACAACATGACTAATTTCTGTCATGAAGGGCAAAAATATGATCACCAAGGACAAGGCAAGAGTCCAACCATTAACAGCAGCATTGCTTTCAAGTCATTGGTAAACAACTATGAATTCATCCTCTGACGTAATGCAGGTGTTCCAGGCTTCCCTAGCGATTCATCTCCTTTCTAGACCTTTTCGACTTCTGTTCTCTGTACCTGTCTTCCTTGTCCTTTTATCATATTTTAAGATCTGGCAAGAAATGACATAGTACTCCACTACAAGATCAGTTACATTGTAGTGAATAATCACTGGGCTCTATTTTAAGATATATGAAATTAATGCAAGAAAAACTGAAACAGTTTTTAAATTAGAGAAACAAGGTACAAATCTGATTTGATCTCCCTAACCATGAGATCTAATCCTGGAAGTAAATATGATTATCATTTTCTAATAAAATTCAGAAAGATGGTATATACAACAATATAATTATTTTTGAGGCATAATTGATACAGAACATTGTGTATGTTGAAGGAGTACTTTGTGTACAGTGTGTTTATTTGGTACATTTATATATTGCAATATGATTACCACTGTGATGCTAGCTAACACCCCTTTCATGTCACTTAATTATTATTTCTTATGATGAGAATAGGTAAGATAGAGTTAAGGTCTAGTCTTCTTAGCAACTTTAAAGTTTATAACATAGTACTGTTGACTGTATACACTGTGCATTAGACCTCCAGAACTTATTTATCTATTAGTTGCAAGTTTGTAACCTTAAATAACACCTCCCCAATTCTCCCATCCTTCAGCTTGTACTAATCACCATTCTACTTGATTTCTATGAGTTTGACATTTAAAAATTCCACATGTAAATGATAGCACTATAGTATTTGTCTTTTTCTAACTTCATTCACTTTGCATAATGCCCTCAAGGTCCATCCATGTTCTTGCAAATGGCTGAATAATTATCTACCTACCTACCTAGCTATCTCTCATCTTCTTTATCCATTCATCACTTGCTGGAAACTTAGGTTGTTTCCATATCTTGACTGTTGTGAACAATGCTGCAATAAACAAGCATATGCACATACCTTTTCAATATCCTATCTTCATTTCCTTTGGGTATAGGAAATGAGGAGTAAGACTGCTGGATCATACAGTGGTTCTATTTTGAATTTCTTAAGAAAACTTCATATTGCTTTCATAATGGCTGAATTGAGACAGATTTCTATCCAGACTGTACAAAGTGTCCTTTTTCTCCACTCTTACCAGCACTTGTTATCTCTCATCTTGTTGATGCTAGCCAACAGTAAGTGTGAACTGATAACTCATTGTGTCTTTGATTTGCACTTTCCTGATAATTTGTGATCTTGAACATCTTTTTATGTACCTGTTGGGCATAGAAAACATGTCAGTTTAGATCCTTTGCCCACTTTTAAATTAGATTGTTAGGGCTTTTTGAATGAGTTGAATAAGTTCTTTTTATATTTTGGATATTAACTACTTATTTGATACAGGGTTGATAAGTATTTTCTTCCATTTCATAGATTGCCTTTTCACTTTTTTTTTTAAATTCTTTTTCTGTACAGAAACTTTTGGTTTGATGTAGTCCCACTTGTTGAGTTTGTTTTTGTTGCTTGTGCTTTTGGAATCATATCTAAAAAAAAATCAGTGTGAAGACCTATATCAAAGAGCTTTTTTCCTATGTTATCTTCCATGAGTTTTATAGTAGCAAGTCTATGTTTAAATCTTTAATTATTTTGAGGTTTTCTTGTGAGTGTTGTAAGATAGCTGTCCAATTTCATTTTTTTCTGCTTGCGGTTATCTTGTCTTCCCAACACCATTTATTGAAGAGATTCTTTCCTTATTGTACAGTTTTGGCTCCCTTGTCAAAAACTAGTTGACAGTATATGCAGGCATTTATTTCTGGACTGTTGTTTCATTGGTCTATGTGTCTGTTTTTATGCCAATACTAAACTGATTTAATTATTGTAGCTTTGTAGTTGAATTTCAGTTTGGGCCATGTGATGCCTCTGTCTTTATTCTTTCTCAGGAATTTTTTGACTCTTTAGGGACTTCTGCAGTTATGTACAAGTATTAGAATTTTGTTTTCTATTTCCGTGAAAGATGCCATTGGAATCTTGACAGGGATTACCTTGAATCTATAGATGGCTTTACCTTGAATCTATAGATGGCTTTGTTGTATATGGCCTTTATTATAATACGTTATAGCCGTTTTAATAATATTAATCCTTCTAATCTGTGAACATGAGACCTCTTTCCATTTGTGTCTTCTGTAATTTATTTAATCAGAGAGCTAAAGTTTGGTTTTTTTTTTTTGTCTTTTTTTTTTTTGTTGTTGTTGTTGCTATGTCTTGGGCCTCTCAAGAGGCATATGGAGGTTCCCAGGCTAGGGGTTGAATCGGAGCTGTAGCCACTGGCCTACGCCAGAGCCACAGCAACGCGGGATCCGAGCCGCATCTGCAACCTACACCACAGCTCACGGCAACGCCGGATCGTTAACCCACTGAGCAAGGGCAGGGACCGAACCTGCAACCTCATGGTTCCTAGCCGGATTCATTAACCACTGCGCCACGACGGGAACTCCTAAAGTTTGGATTTTAAGATGTCTCTTACTTCCTTGGTCTAATTTATTCTTAAGTATCTTACTGATTTTAATATTATTATGAATGGGGGAGTCTTTTTTCTTTTTCAGATATTTCATTGTTAGTATATAGAAACATAACTGACTTTTCTATGTTGAATTTAAATTCTGCAATGTAACTGAATTTATTGATTAGTTCCAACAATTCTTTGGTTGAGTCTTTACAGTTCTCTCTGTAAGATCATGTCGTTTACAAGTAATGACAATTTTACTTATTTTACACTTTGGATGCATTTTATTTCCTTTGCTTGTTTGCTTGCTTTAGCTAGAACTTCCAGTACTATGTTGAATAAGAGTGGTGAGAATGGGCACCCTTGTCTTCCCACTGATCTTAGAGGAAGAGTTTTTAACATTTCACCATTGATACTGAGTATGATGTTAGCTCTGGGTTTGTTGTATATGGCCTTTATTACAATAAATTATATTCCTCTATACCTAGTTTATTGAGAGTTTTTATTGAGAAAGCATGTTAAATTTTGTCAAATGATTTTTCTACATCTAATGAGATGATCATATGATTTTTATCTTTCATTCTGTTAATGTGGTATATCACATTTTTTATTTCTTTTTCTTTTCTTTTTTTTTTTTTTTTTTTGTTGTTTGTCTTTTTTAGGGCCGCTCTTGCAACATATGGAGGTTCCCAGGCTAGGGGTCTAATCGGAGCTGTAGCTGCTGGCCTATGCCAGAGCCACAGCAATGCGAGATCCGAGGCGCATCTGCAACCTACACCACAGCTCACGGCAATGCCAGATCCTTAACCCACTAAGGTTCCTCATGGTTCCTAGTCAGATTCGTTAACCACTGAGCCATGACAGGAACTCCACATTTTTGATTTCATATGTTAATCACCCTTGTATCCTAGGGATAAATTCCATTTGCTTGTGGTATATAATCATTTTAATGTGCTGTTAAATTTGGTTTGTTAGCATTTTGTTAAGTTTTTGCAACTGCATTCATCAGGGATATTGGTATGTCATTTTCTTGTAGTATCATTATTTTGCTTTGGTATTGGTGTAATTCAGGTGGCCTTGAAAATGAGTTGGGGAATATTCTGTCCCTTCAATTTTTTGAAAGAGTTTGAAAAGGACTGTCATTAATCTTTAAAAGTTTGATGGATTTCACTTGTAAAAAGCCCATTTGGAATTGGGATTTGCTGTATTGGTAGGTTTGTATTGCTGATTAAATCTCTTTACTCATTGGCTTGTTCTGATTTTCTATTTCTTCAAGATTCAGTCTTGGTAGTTTATATGTTTCTAGGCATTTATCTGTTTCTTCTAGGTTGTTAAGTTTGTTGGCATATGACCTTTTGTATTTCTGTGGTATTAGCTATATTTCTTTCATTTCTGAAATTTGATTCTGTTTCTTGTTTTAGTAGTCTAGCTTAAGATGTTTGAATTTTGTTTATCTTTAAAAAACAGCTCTTCATTTTTTTCTTTTACTATTTTTATGGTTTCTTATTTATTTCCATTCTGATATTTGTTATTTCCTTCCTTCTGCCTACTTTGGGCTTTGTTTTTCATTCTTTTCCTATTTCTCTGTAAAGTTAGGTTCTTTATTTGACATCTTTCTCATTTCTTAATGTATGTATTTGTTGCTATGAACTTCTCTCTCAGAACGGCTTTTTAGCATCCCACAGATTTTTGTATGTTTCTTTTCATTTTTATTTGTTTTGAGATTTTTAAAGTTCCTTTGGATTTCTTACTCAAATCATTGGTTGCTTAGGAGTGTGTTGTTTAGTTTCTACATACTTTAAAATTTCCACCTTTCTATTGTTGATTTCTAGTTTCATGCTGTTTTGGTCAGAAATGATACTTGCTGTGGTTTCAATCTTGTCAAATTTGCCAAGACTTATTTTCAGGCCAATCACATGATGCTTCCTGGAGAATGTTTCATGTATACTTGAAAAGAATGTGTATTCTGCTGCTATTGGATGGAATTTTCTGTAAATGTCTGTTAAGTACATTTAGGCTAATGTGTAATTTTTAATTATACATTTTAATGTTTAATGTACAATTTTTCCTTATTGAGTTTTAGTCTGTATCATCTATCCATTATAAAAAGTGAGATTTTGGAGTCCTCTGTTACTGAATGTATTGTAGTCTTTTTCTTCCTTCATATTGGTTAGTATTTGCTAAATATATTCAAGTGTTCTGATATTGCATGCATGTATCTTTGATTGCTATATCTTTTTGATAAAATGACTCCTTTGTCATTATATAATAACCTTTGTCTATTTGCTATCTAGGGATTAAAGTTTATTTTGCCTATGTATTGCTATCCTTGCTTTTTTGGTTTGGACTTGGATGGAATATTTTTTCCATCCCTTCACTTCGAGCCTATGTGTATCCTTAAAGCTAAAATGAGTCTCTTGTAGGCAGCATATAGTTGGGTTTTGTTTTTTTCTCTCCATACAAATACTCTATTTTCTTTGATTGGTGAATCATATCCATTTACATTTAGAGTAATTATTAATATATAAGGAATTTCCAATACAGTTGTAGAATTGCTTTCTGGCTGTTTTGTATTTTCATTGGCTCTTTTTTCTTCTCTTTCTTCCTTCCTTTGAAAGTGGATGATTTTCCATGATGATATATATGCCAGCCCTGCCCTTTTTTTCTCCCTTTAATGTATTCGTTGTCACACTTTACCTCTTTATATTGTGTATTCATCAACAAATTATAATGACTGTAGTTATTTTTAATACTTTTTTCCACCAACCTTTATACAGTAGTTAAATGGTTAATTCATCCTTATATTACAGTAGAGTTTTCTATATCTGACCGTATATTTATTTTTACCAGTTTGTGTGGTTTTTGTATGTTTTCATGATACTAATTAGTATTTTTTCATTTCTGCTTGAGGAACTCTTTTCAGCCTTTTTTTTGCCAGGTGATGAACTCACTCAGCCATTGTTTATCTAGGAAAGTTTTTATTTCTCCTTTATAACTCCTTTATAACTTGGCCAGATAGAGTATTCTTAGCTGGCATTTTTATTTTTCAATAAGAATGATTATTTCATTCTACTCTTTCCTGTCCTGTGGGGTTTCTACTGAGAAATTTACTCATAAACTGCTTTTAGGATTCTCTGTCTCTGATTTTTGATAATTTGATTTTAATGTGTCCTAGAGACTACCTTTTTGGTTGAGTCAATATGATGATCATTTAGCTCTGTGAACTTGGATATCCTAGTCTCTCTCCAGGTTGGCTACATTCTCAGCTATTACTGCTTTAAGCTTTCTGTCCCTCTCCCAATTTTCTCCTTTTAAAAGCCCAGTTAATCTAATATTTGTACATTTGATGGTGTACCCTAGATCACACAGGTTTTATTCCTTTTCATTCTTTTTTCTTTGTATATTGTTTTTATTTATTTATTATTTATTTATTTATTTATTTTTTTCTGTCTTTTTACTATTTCTTTGGGCCGCTTCCGCGGCATATGGAGGTTCCCAGGCTAGGGGTCTAATCGGAGCTGTAGCCACTGGCCTACACCAGAGCCACAGCAACGCAGGATCCGAGCCGTGTCTGCAACCTACACCACAGCTCATGGCCACGCCGGATCTTTAACCCACTGAGCAAGCGCAGGGACCGAACCCGCAACCTCATGGTTCCTAGTCGGATTCGTTAACCACAGCGCCACGACGGGAACTCCCTCATTCTTTTTTCTTTGTCCACCTCTGACTAGGTTATTTTGCAGTACCTGTTTGATCATTTATTGTATCATCTGTTTGATCTATTCTGCTGTAGATGTACTCTATTGTATTTTTCATTTTGTTTACTGACTTCTTCAAATTCAGAATTTACATTGCTCCTTCAAGGTTTTTTTGTTGTTGTTAAATTTCTCATTTTGTTCATAAATGTTTCTGATTTCCTTGAACTCTGTGTTTTCTTAGAGCCCATTGAATTTCTTTAAAAGAACTATTTTGAATTCTTTATTAGCTATACTGCAAAAATGCATGCTTTTGAATTCAGTTATGGGGAATTATGGTTATCTTTTGGTGATGATGTGGTCCCTTGATTCTCATGTTCCTTGAAGATTTGCACTGCTGTTTTCATATATGAAGTAGTAGATATCTCAAATCTTTACTTGTTTTCTGGTGGGAAATATGCTCTAGACTTTTTACTCCTCTTTGTGTCAGAATACATAATGTTTTATATCTTTTCTTGTTCTTACAACTTAGCAGGCTCTCTACTGTAAACCTGTCCCCTTCTCTAGCCCCAAAATGTGGTGCTACAGCTAAAGATTGTAGTTTCTCTCTTGCCCATGATTCCCAGACATTTTTTGTTTGTTCGTTTGTTTTTGTTTGTTGGTTTTTCCTTAGGACACTCTGTTTTATGAACCTTGCTCTCTCAGCTTCACTCTGAATTGAACACCAGAAATCAGCTGTAGAGTGGGAAATCATCTGTAGAGTGGGAAGGGAATGTTTAGCACTTGGAGCCTTGGGGGTACTTGTGGGCGAGGTGAGTGACTCATGACTCATGCTGGAGTCCTGAAAGCTGTTAGCAGGAACTGTGTGCTTTATTATTTATTTATTTTTGGCCACAGGTGTGGCATATGGAAGTTCTCAGGCTAGGGGCTAGGGGTCGAATTGGAGCCATAGTACCTGGCCTATGCCACAGCCACAGCAACGCCAGATCCAAGCTGTGTCTGAGGGCTACACCACAGCTCACTGCAATGCCAGATCCCTACACACTGAGGAGCCAGGTATTGAAACTGCATCCTCATGGTTAATAGTGGGATTTGTTTGCACTGAGCCACAAAGGGAACTCCCAGGAACTGTATGCTTCTAATGCCCTCTGATGTTCATATTTACCTCCTTTGTGATTTCCCATCCCCCAGTCCTGGTGGTCCTGTTTCAGTACTCTGAGTGTGAAGGTAGAAATGGGCTTCTTCTGCAGTTTCCTTGACAACTTGGGTAACCAGGTGCTCATTCATGGGTCTCTTTTTTCTGCAGGAGTGGTCCCTGCCACCTTGTTCAGTCCAGGGCTGTGCTGCCTGAGGGGAAGTGTGGTGCTGCCAAAGTTCCTCTTACACGTTTTAATGCATCCAAACTTGTATTCTTTTTTTGTTCTCAAAGGGAATGCTAGAGTCTTTCCTTAGGAAGGCTGGATTTCTAAATAGTTTCTCTTATCTGTGGGTATCTGCCCAAGTCAGCACTTTCCTGGTTTTTCCTAATAAAGGTTGAAAGGGGATCTGATCAGTTTTCAAGCTCCTGCAATAGCATTACCAATGTCTGTCTGCCTATTTCTCAATGTATTTGTGAGTGGGACTTCTCTTAATTCCCTTGGTGTATGATGCTGGATCCTATAACTCAAAGAGAGGTTCTCTTGTTCATGAATGGGTGCCTAATTAGTTTTAAACAGTGGAGACAAAAAGGAGGGATGTCTTATTCCACCATGATGCTAACATCAGTGCCTAAGTATATTAAATAAGTGCTATGTGTGACTATTGTGTATTAAGTGTAAGTGATGTTAATTTTTATTCTACAAGGTAATATTAAATAAATTTCTCTGTACCTGTGGATAAAACTTGAACAGACAGATAAATACACACACATTTATAACACTAAATATATACTAAAATATGCATATATCTGCATATACTTTTAGCATATGTATTAAATAATACATAGTAACTTAATATACGATAAAATTAGTACAATTATATCAATTATATATGTCTACATATATATATTTTTCTAAGAATTTCATTTAAAGGCTCAAAACATTGATTGGTTTTCTTTTGGAGTGAAAGTTGGCTCCACTTCATATATGGAAAAACTTGAGCCTTCAGGTTCATCTTATTTCTAAATAAATAAGTGATATGAGGTATACTTTTAAGTGGTTAAATTTATTTCCAATAAAGAAAATAATGAATAACATATATTTAAGGCTTTCTTCTTCATGATACATCCTACATTCCCCATGAAATGAAACTTTTAAGATTTCACTGTCTTTGCTCATTCTTAAGAGGCGAAACCTAGACCTGACTTTATTAGTTGTTTTTGAGTGCTGAGTTAGAACAAATAACATCACATATTGTTGCTCTTTTGTTCTGTTATTAGTATTGGGCCTGGTAAAATGACCATATTTTATTACACATCAGATGAGAAATCCTAATTTCAGAAAGCCAGGAAAAACTACTCTGGAAAGTTTTTTTTTTCTCTATTTACTGAAAGAAAATTCAAAGGATGAGACTGAAAAGCCTAGTGATGGGCAGAAATGCACAGACTTGTTTGATAGCCTTAATTAGTGATCTTGTAATTGGGTATCATGTCAGTTGTCATGTAGCTGGCAGCTTTCACTGAGAACACATCTACATCCCTATTCTTTCACTCCCTCTCAAACATTGTCATTCATTTTGGTGACAATTCATGCATAATATAATAGCCCTGGGGTGCAATTAATTTTAGCAGTTGCACAACTTAGTAAGAAAAAAAAGCATCCCTGGTATCATGTGTTCTTTGAAGGTCAGATGATGCCACAATTTGCACCTTTGTTGCGAGACATGAAAATTAGCGATTAACATAAATATATTGATTAACATATGGATAGTTTAGCCTGATGTATTAATGAAGCTAATGATATTTAACCAGTTGTAAGTATTCTTTCTATCTTCTGCAATGAGACATATTATAATTATTTAAAAAATAAGAGTTGAGATAAATTTGGGATAATGGTACTTATATGAGGTATATACCATAGAAAATGAAGATGGCTCCCTACTATAGAAAGTTAAAAAAAACCAATTTAATGGAATTTATTTAGTACCATCCATATTACATCAGTGATTATATTTGTATACTTTCCATCTTTTCATATTCTTACATCTCTCCCATTCTTTGTATAATAGCTGCCACTGCCTGTGTTAAGGTCTGCAACATCTCTCCTTATGACTCTTGCCATAATGCTATATCTGTATTTATATTAGCTTGTTGTTCAAATCTTTCCAGAGGGATCTTTCTGAGTCACACATTTGATTACTGACTTTGTTGCCACTTTAGGATATAGACGTAAAATATGGTTCTTGATTAGATAATGATAATAAATAAGTTGTTGGAGTTCCCTGGTGGCTCAGCGGGCTAAAGATACAATGTTGTCACTACTATGGCTCAGGTCACTGCTGTGGGCACAGGTTTGATCCCTGGCCTGGGAACTTCTGCATCCCATGGGTGTGGCCAAAACAAACAAACAAACAAAAAAAATCCCTAAGGTGTTGATATACACCAGTGGTTTAACAAATTATTCTCAGCAGCTAGGAATGTTCCTGTGGTGAGTACAGATCTTGAAGTTTTTAAAGTCCTATTATTATTATTGAGGTATTAATAACAAAAATCTCTTGAGCACTTACTGTATCTCAGTCATTCTTAAAAGAGTGTTACATGTATTACCTTAATCCTCTCTTAAATTACTTGGAGGTTACTGTAATTGTCATTTCCACTTTATAGAAGAATCTGAGGTACAGAGAGATTTAGTATTTACCAAAGACTAAGCAAGTAATCAGTAATAGACATGGGATTTATGCATATACAAACTTAATCAAAACTTGTACTTTTTCCACTAAGTATGAGGAAAGGGTGTGCAACTAATGGAAAAAATCTAGAGGTTACCATTTGCTGTCTTGTTCTCTGTAAATTTATGTAATGTTGGACATTTGTACGAACTCTTACTTTGGTGTTTGGCTAATGTGGAAAATTTGGATGTTCCTTATTTAACCAGAATGTGTTTATTTTTCAGTGTTAGATGAAAACTGAGGGTGTTATCTGATATAAACTAAAATGAATTAGTATAGGTCACTTTACAGTCAAAGTGAAGGTGTAATTTAAGGACTAACGTCAGTCACTGTTGTGTACTGTGTAACAGAGTTATTACACGCACCATTTCACTTCTCTGAGTAAATAGATACTGTAGCTTGTTTTTCTTTTTCAAGGCTAACTGTAAGAATATCTACAGAAAACACTAAAACAATTTTCTAACAATAAAAAACAAGTGTCTAACAATAAAATATAAGCTAAAATTGATAGATTTTAAAAAAAATGATTGTCATAGTATTCAGTAGTTACCCATTTCTTTATAAGTTAGCTTTAGTTTCCTAATTGAAAGTCACATGATATTCTCTAGGCCATGAATTTGGAGCAAATATATTGTTTTCAGTTGGTCTGTCTGGGGGTAATGCCAAATAAAACATCTGGCTATTTAGAGGAAAATTAATTGGAAGAGATTAAAATTGCACAACTGCTGTTGATGAGGCACAACTGCCAGAGTTGGTCTGTTTCAAGGGGAATAAGGCAATATCCCATGGATTAGCCTGTATATTTCTGTTACTTTTCTGGAAAGGCAGAGCAAGGGAAGAGTTGAAGAGACAGCATGGAAAAGAGAATAGTAAAAGTGGAAAAAAATTGTTGCTTTTAAGTAGAATGTAGGCCCAATTTGAACATCAGGTATCATTACAAAATATAAAATCTCGCCTATGACATGATGTTGAATGTCACTTGAGCACAGTAAGTGCTGGGTAGTCCTCAAGTCATGGAGCTGGTAAAGAATGAAGCAAGAATGTGGCCTCAAACAGTGAAAGCTGAGGCTTGATGTTTTCACTGTAACAACCCACTCCCTAATTTCTAAGATATGCAGTAGGTGTTTAACATGTATGGTCTTATTTAATTCTTATAGCTACCCTTCAGTTTTACTACCACTTTATATGTGAGAAATCTAAAATTTAAAAAAAAAAAAAAAGCCTGAGGATTTAACGACTTAGATAATTCTCCCAATTTCTTAGAACTGTGCATTTTAAAAGTAAAAAAAAAATAATAATAATAATTTCAGGAGTTCCCGTCGTGGTGCAGTGGTTGAAGAGTCTGAGTAGGAACCATGCGGTTGCGGGTTCAGTCCCTGCCCTTGCTCAGTGGGTTAACGATCCGGCGTTGCCGTGAGCTGTGGTGTGGGTTGCAAGCGCGGCTCGGATCCTGCATTGCTGTGGCTCTGGCATAGGCCAGCGGCTACAGCTCCGATTGGACCCCTAGCCTGGGAACCTCCATGTGCCGCGGGAGCGGCCCAAGAAATGGCAAAAAGACAAAATAAATAAATAATAATTTCGAAGGTTTATCAAAGCCATGTCCTAATATTTAGCTAGCAAAGGGGTTTCTGGCTTGAGAATCAACCCAACTCCTGTGTTCTAGGTAGTTCAACTCTGGCAACTCTATTTCACTATTAAATCTTTTAGCATTGCCTGTCTCTAGATAACAAGGAAATTTAGAAAGAAAACACAGCAATACAAAAGAAAAATCCAAGAGCGAACACCTCTTATGTAGACCAGAACCCTTCACAAATTTTGGTTTGGTCATGGAATAACCAACACAGATATTACAGATAAAAATATATTATTATTATTATTATTTTTGTCTTTTTGCCTTTTCTTGGGCCACTTCTGCTGCACATGGAGGTTCCCAGGCTAGGAGTCTAATCGGAGCTGTAGCCTCTGGCCTACGCCAGAGCCACAGCAACGCAGGATCCAAGCCGTGTCTGCAACCTACACCACAGCTCACGGCAACGCCGGATCCGTAACCCACTGAGCAAGGCCAGGGATCGAACCTGCAACCTCATGGTCCCTAGCTGGATTTGTTAACCAGTGTGCCACGATGGGAACTCCCCAAAATATTTTATTTTTGTATGCTATTTCAGTGCTAGTGATTTACTGTATCACCTGATTACAAACACTAGAAACAATTTTTGACTTTGCTTTTTTATTTGTAATGGCTTAGATGATTCTGTTAGAAAATACAACAAATCATATTCATTCATTCATTTAAGCATTTTGCAAATAGTGAACAGATTTTATTTCAGCCTTATAGTATATATCAACAACAAAAACACCACATATAGGACTGCAATTACCTAAACATAACGAACTGTCAATAAATCCCAGGGATGTTTCACACTAGCATATATGGGCATTTGATGCTTCTGTTTGCCCCTATAAAGAACACTAAAGGTGAAATATTAACAGAGGAGATTGTAATTATAGAATCAAATACTTAAGTAAACACTGAGAAAATTATGTACCCATTCAAGTTTATGGCCAATCTGTAGAATGGAATAATAATGTTTACCTAAAAAGGGTTGTTGTGAGGAGTATATTAGTATCTGTCAAATATATATTACCTGCTCAATAATTATGAACTTTAGTAATGATGATGATGACTCTATAACATGAAGAATGATATGTTCTACTTTTGTGAACATTGTAGAGCCAGGAGAATAAAAATTGGTCCCAATTTGAACATGGGGTATCGTTACAAAATATAAAATCTCTCCTATTCAACTTTTTAATTATACTTCTTCCATTTCAACGTGCAGTCCTTAAAACATTATTTGGATCACGTGGGTCTCTTCCCTTTTGTGGCCATCGCTGAAGTGTCAGCAGCCAAAATGAAGTTCAATCCTTTTGTGACTTCTGACCAGAACAAGAACTGTAAACGGCATTTCAGTGTACCTTCCCATATTCACAGGGAAGATTATGTCTTCCCCTCTTTCTAAAGAACTGAGACAGACGTACAATGTTTGAGCCATGCCCATCCGAAAGGATGATGAAGTTCAGGTTGTACAAGAGCACTACAAAAGGCAGCAGACTGGCAAAGCAGTCCAGGTTCACAGGAAGAGAGATGTCATCTATATTAATGAGTGCTGTGGGAGAAGGATGATTGTCCCTGTGGGCATTCACCCCAGCAAGGTGGTTATCACTAGACTAAAACTGGACAAAGACTGCAAAAAGATCCTTGAATGTAAAGGCAAATCTTGCCAAGTAGGAAAGGAAAAGAACAAATGGAAGGAAGAAACAATTGGGAAGATGCAGGAATAAAATAATCTTGTATGAAACTTTCATTAAAAACTTGAAAAAAATTATTTGGCGAAATTGATGAAATCTTTATAAAATCTAGAGTTTAGTTAATAGTAATATCCCAATATTGTGTTCTTAACGTTGATGAATAAATCATGACAATGTTGTGTGACAACATTAAAAGAAATGCAAGGCTAGGATGAGGAATATGTGGGAGCTCTCTGAACTATCATGGTAACTTTTCTATAAATCTAAATTTATTCCCAAGTAAAAAAAAGTTTATTCAAAAAAATCAGTCTTTTACAATTAAAAAATTAAAATGAATAACTAGGAATAAAATAAATGTTTAAAAATATGAGAAAAAGATTATTAAATTTCCCATGGTAAGTTCACTTAGTGGCATAAAATGCAGTCATTAAAAGTTTCATTGTAAAACATGAACTAAATATAAAATACTTTGGATATTAAGGATAAAAAATGTGAAGAGCAGTATGTGTGCAGTGTGATTACAAGCATAGAAATATATTAATAAAAGCAGACCCATTAACACTGTCATCCTAGGACAATGAGATTCTGACTCATTCTTTTTCTTTTTGTCGGTTTCTAAATTTCTCTCACTTTTACTCTGAAAAATCATTATAGGTGAAAAAGATGCTCTAAATAACTAAGTTTACCCACCAGGAATGTGAATTAAGCCATGTTAAAGGAGATAGTATATTTGACCATGACTTCAATTTTAGAGAGAAAAAAAACCTTTTGTCAAGCAATTTTGAAAAATTTTGATTTTGGGGGATGGTCAAAAATGGATGAAAGTCATCAGAAGGTACAAACTTCCAATTACAATATAAGTCTTGAGGATGTAATATATAGCATGGTGACTACAGTTAGCAATACTGTATTGTATATTTGAATTTGAAATGTTTGAAATTTAAATATTTGAAACCTGTGAAAAGAGTATTCCCTAAAAGTTCTTTCAAGAGGAAAAAAAAAAAAAACAACAAAACTACTGGTGGTGATGAATGCTAACTAGACTTATGGTAGTGACCATTTTGAAGTATATATATACGTATGCATATGTCAAATCATTGCCGTGCACCTGAAACTGGTATAATGCATATTCATTTATATCTCAGTTAAAAAATAATTTGAGCAAGTGTTTCTGGGTTGTAACTTATTCTATATTCTTGGACACTAGATTTGTTTCAGTTGCAAATACTCTCAGCTTTCAAATGTCATCTCATACAAAGTTAACTAACGTTAGTTAACTAATGTTACCTAATCACAGCTGGATACTCTGAAAGCCCTCTTCAAAACTTGTTACCTGGGTACATTCACATAGAAAGAGGTGGAGTCACAAGTAACTTGTGCAAATTCAAAATATCACTGTAGTTTAAGAATCCAAAGTGCACATTGCTGCCAACAAAGGACAATTGAATCAAAAAGAGCACACTGTGGTTCTAGAAGTGCCCTCAAGGAAACAGCCATGGCTTTACTTTTTTGAACCTCTATATTTTGGCATTATTAGCAGTTGCATTTTGGGGTCCTTATGGAGTCTCACTTCTATCTCACTCCCTAGGGATACCTGTAAATATCTACTTCTTACATCCAGAGATTCCATCCCAAGTTCAGCTTCTTACTTTTGGGGTGAGGTACCCCTCACTTTTTGAAGTTATCTTTATGCCACTTTGCTTTCACAAAACACCTACCTTAGTACCTGTTTTCACTAACTGAAAGAAATCCGAAGGGGATTGTTACTTGTACGAAAAAAGGCAAAAAGTGAAAATAGCGGTCAGCATTTGTTGTGAAGCAAGCCCTCACAGAACCAGTGTGCTCCCTGAGCAGGCAAGTGGCACCGCCAAGCTTCTTACCTGGGAACTACACTCAGCATCAAGCCACCATAGCCGTTTTTTTTTTTTTTTTTTTTTTTTTTAATTAATTGAAGTATAATTGATTTACCATGTGTTAATTTTTGCTGTACAGCAAAGTGATTCATATACATAAACACATATCCATTTCCATATAGATTATGACAGACTATTGAGTAGAGTTTCTTGTGCTGTATGGCAGGTTCCTGTTGACTGTCCTCTCCTTACGTCATAGTATGCAGAGGCCATCCTAAGCTCCCAGTCCTTTGCTCCCCCCTAGCCACCCTTCCTCTTTGGTAACCATGAGTTTGTTTTCAGTCTGTCAGTCTATAAGCCACCATAGCTTTGAACTGTGTCTGTGAACATCTGTGCTTGATCTCAATTTATTCTGTGCATCCATTAGCAATATGTGTCCTAAGATAATTGTTGCTTCGCTTTACACTTTTTTGGCTCAGGATAGGTTTTGTAAGAAAGCTTTGCTTTTGACTATTTGTAGAAACCTGTATATTATTTGATTAATTTAATTCAGAATAGGAAGAAATAAGTAAAGATTGTTGGAAACAAACATAAAATATATGGGTTATAATGGATTATTCATAATGTTCAGCTATGCTGTGTAATTTTTAATCATATATTTAAAAATGCTTTAGATTACTTAAAACATAAATGCTACTTCAAAATGAAAACAATATGATTGGGAATTACCACTCAGTCAAAACTTTCACAATTTTAGGACTCCTAGTTGAAAATATTTCAAAGAGGGTATGTCTGTAATATATGTGTGAGTATGAGAATATTCTTGACAGAAAGAGTCTTTGGAACACTTTCACTTCTTGGGCCTGATGGAAGATCTATATTTAGAAGTAAAGACAGAATCGACTGGATAATTTCCATCACCAAATGATAGGCAAGCCATGTCTTTGGAAATCATGGCCATAGTTTCTTTCTCCCTTGGAGGTATTCCATCCTTAAACATGGAATAAGGTGTATTGAATCCTTTATTCCTGCATGGATAGAATTTGGACAAGATTTGGAAAATGGTGACCATTCCAGAAACCCCTCTCAACTCTTTTGCTGGAGAAAATCTTTGATAGGAACTCACCACTTAAAAAGGGTGTGTGTGTGTGTGGAAAGGAATCCTTGGAAGATGTTCAACTTTTGATGAGATAGCTCCTTGGATGATTTTCAAGACCTGGAGGGGTCCATAATGAAGAATCATGCTGCTTCCATTAGTGTATTTTTCCTCTTCATGTTTGCAGACAAAGCTGAGAATCTGTCCAATTTCTTCTTTGGCTAAGGTAGTCTTTATTTTAATAGAAAGGCTAGTCATCTTGGCACATTTGCAAATGAGAAGAGCAAATGAAAGCAAGTAACACTTAGATAATTCTCATGGCCAATGGGAGATAACTTTGGGTTTGAGATAGCTACACTTTTTTTTTTTTCTTTTTTTCTCCACAGTAATTTAACAATTTGGGAAATGATGCAAGAAATATGTCCTGTTTTATAGCTGTTAAACACCAGGTGATTTTTATGGTTTATGTTGTGAAAATATGGAGCTGGAATGATTGAATTTAAAAGTAGAATCCTGCATTTATATGGTTCATGCCACTTAATATGTTATTTTTTGAAAAAAAAGTATCTAAAAAGCTTTAAGTTTTACTTAACCATTCAAATAAACAGCTTAACTTAAGTTTTATTTAACTATTTGAATAAAAATAAAAATTCGTATTTATCTTAATGATCAGGTAATATATTAATGACCTCAAGAATAATTTATTGAAAAGAGTTGCTTTTCATACTTAGTCAAATTTAATTTATTAGTAACTGGCATAACTTGGTTAATAGGGCAAACAAATATAGATATTTGAAACTAAAATTATTTTAAGGCTTCATTAAAAAACTTCTGCCATGGATGTTGGCTTCAATCTTCCATTATCACCGGAAACCAAAACACTTAGTTTCAGCAGCATGATCAGAATTAAAACCCATTACACATGAATAATTTACTGATATCAGTGAACAAATTTTTTGGTAGGGGGTTATAAAGTCATAAGCTCAAGGGAGATAACCTGAAATACAAAGGCTCAAAATGTTGATTCTTTCAGGGTATCTTAGAGTCTAGCCAAAGCCAGAGAATTTGTGAAGATCCTCCTCATTACTATAGTTGGTGAATATCCTTGAACTTGTAGGTGACTTCTGTGCAGCATGTTCATACAGTGTAGCTGTATCTACAGTGCAGCTGTAGATACAGCATTGCTCAGCAGGGCCATTCTAGTGAAGCTCTTTATCCCCAATTTAAGATGAGTTTCTGTAGGTTCCCAGGAGGGAAAACAAGTACTTTAAAATAATTAAGTCAGAAAGATCTTTGGGGTTCTATTTAACAAAAAATGTATGCTGGCTTCCACAAAATTGTTTTCCAGGTTAGGTGAGCCATTCAGTTGAAAGAATGAAGTAGGTCATGATAACATTTTATTTTATTATTAAAGTATAGTTGATTTACAGCATTTCTTCAATTTCTGTTATACAGCAATTAATAGCATTTTTGCTGCTTAAAATTTCATTGCAGTGGCTCCTGTTCTTTTCTGCCCAGTGCAATGTGAATTCTTATATTCAAAAGCTAAAAACAAACACACCCCCCCAAAAAAAACCACCCCCAAACCAAACCAAAAAAATCTGTTTTGTGGCTTTAGAAATTATTTTTTTAAGTGATTTGGCTCTGAGGTGGAGTTGAAGCGGAATATTCCTTTAGCTAGTGGCACAGACGGGCATTTCTGGATAAGATTCTGCCCCCTTGTAGTGGAACGTGATGTACATTTTGATTCCCTGGCATGCCTACACTAACACCCATCTGTTAAGATGGCATTGATCCTAAAAAAAAAAAGAAAATGTGGCTTGCCAGGTTCCAGAAGTCCTAGGTGTCTGGCATATGTATACATTTCTAAAGGTATTTTCCAGAATTAAAAAAAATAAAATCAAGTGTTAAACTTAGGGTGTTTTCTCCTAGAGAATAATTTTTCATTGGTGAACCATTATAGGCAATTCTGTCACTCATATATAATTATATAACTTTAGTTTTAAATATACTTATGTTTGATATTGAGAAATTTACATGTAGAAAAAATGTTATTGAGACAGCAAATACTAACTCATCGGCTATATAAACAGTCCTCATTCATTGTACCTCCTCTCTTTCATGGATACCTATATTTGTGATTTTGTTATTTTTATCAGTTTCTACCAAGTGTCCCTTAGGTGTTATGTTAGAAAATAGAACATCCAGGAGGTCTTTTGTGACCAATTTTAAGATGGAAATCCATGCCCCATAAATTTGACAGAATACTGTTGATTGTCTGAAGTGAAAAAGTCCAGAAATGGCTTAAGTTAAAGTCAGATGATGAAAATCCTATAGAGCCCTGGAGTCCACAGGGGGCGATTGGATAATTTGGTTACCAAAGAGAAGACATCCTGTTGTTGCTTAGCTACAGGATTCTGGGTGGCAGCTCTTTTCCCTCTCACATTTCCTGGTGTTTTGTTTTTGTAAATGTAGTTTCTTGCAAATAAGGGTGTCTCCATGCAGATGTCCACATTGCAGTTGTTTTGTTTTGTAAAATGAAACAGTATTAGAAGAGGAAAAAAAAACCTGGGAGATGTAAAATTTGGAGAGGAAGTTCCTTCTTGTATTTCACTGCTTAAGTAGATTAAGTCAAGAAATATTCATATTACATTTTGCAGGATTTAGCATTTAGAGTTATACCACTAAAATAAATCTTTTATCTTTTTAAGAATAATGGCTATATATTTAAAAACCCAAGCACCTGTTGCATATATTATGTATTGAAAATCATTGATAATCTACTTGAAGTTTTCCAAAAAAAATCATTTTATATATTTTATATATGTGCATGTACATATTTGTAAGTTTCAATCTTTGACACATTGGAGTTAAATACTTTAACGTTTTTAACTTTGTATGCTTGTTCCTATATTAAACTCCTAAGAACTAAGGTATAATAGAAGTTCATAATAATATTCTATAATCATTGTATCATATTCTGTAAAAATTACCACCATGATAATTACATTAAATGATGTATTTATTTTATAGTGCTAAAACTTTATTGAGTGATTGGGTGTAAAGTAACAAGGAATTTTTAATATAGCTCCATGGAAAAGATAGTTAAGCTTAGAGAATCACTGGAAAGAAAAGGTCATTTTATCACAATTATATTTATATTAAGAATTAAGAATAAAAGCAAGCACAATAGTGGTAGGCATGGGTCTCTTTACACTCTGCTCTTTCACAGTAGCACACAACAAATTAAGAGGTTTTAATCAACACGGAAATGTTCTTTCCAAATCCAAACAGCTGGTCTGAATAATTTATTCACTTTTTTATTTAAACAATCTGCTTTCATTTTTTTTTTTCTCATGTATTGTTTCTATTCTAAAGACTACAATGCCCCATCTCCAGGTTGAGAAACAGGAACCTGATTTCCCTGGTACAGGGAAGTGTGACTTGAAATAAATATGTGTTTTATATTATAAATGAGAAAGAATTACATGTTATTAACTAAAGGGAAAAATTTAATGTCTATAGAGAGTCCTAACATGACTGCACTATTCAAGATACACACACACACACACACACACACACACACACACACACACCCACACACACGGTCAAAGGGCTAACTGCTGGTTTTGCTCATGTTTCAGCTCAAGGCTTTACAGTTTTACCTTATTTTTTTCCAATAGTAAGTGAGCAAAAAGTAAAAGTCAGTGATATGAAGATAGGTGCTTTATGTTGAGTTTCTGCAGAAAAAAAAAGAAAGATTTTTAGCTATTTCCATGATAATTTAGGGAGAACTGGGATAACATGTTGAATACAGATCTCTGAGCATCTGTTGGTTTTCAGTCTCTGTTCAAGTGGAGTAAGAGTCTAGTGTTATGACAGACTATCTACTCAAGTGAATCATTCTGCCTCCCTCACTATTATTTCAAGTGGATAATTCATTCTTCACTTTCCATTTGAGAACATTGATGTAGCATTGGACAGGCAAAGAATGGAAAAGCAACTGTTTTTTCATGAATTTAGGACTCTTTCTACACATAAAATGTGGTGCAAAATGCCCTAAGATACTGGCTTTAAAGGCTGATAAACCAGTGTGGAGTTGTTTGCCTTTCCCAGAGTATTGGCATCCTTGGAGGAATAAGTGTTTCAACTTTGGTGATGCTGATTTCACTCATGTGAATGAAAATATTCTGAAGTCCATTTTTTTCTACCTGCCCCACCCCCACTGCTTCTAGTCTTACAATGTCATAGCTAGACTGTATCAGAGTATACAGTCTAACCAAGAGGTAATGTAGGGTGGTGGTGAGAGAGTGTACAGACTTTGAATAATAAGATCTTCATTTGAATCTAGGATCCAGCACTTACTAGCTTTGGGCTCTAAGCATCAAATTTCTCTTCAGCAAAATGGGGTGATAAAAGTGCCCAACACTGAGTCAAACCAAATAATGGCTATAAATGGCTTGCTCTTATACCTCTCATAGAATAAGTGCTTAATAAATCTTATTTTATCAACATATGTTGTGAAGAAATGCAACTTCAACTCTCATAAGGAATCTTAATATACAACTTCCTATGTAGTTTTCCCTAAGATTAAGATTCAAATTTAGGCTGATAGAGGCTATAAAAATACATAATATCTTTCTCTTTCTCTTTTTGTCTGTCTTTTTCTCTGTACATATATGTGTGTATATATATATATATACACACACACACACACACACATGCTTATATATAAATATAATCTGTTTATTATATATGTACACACACATTTATATATTACATACTTCTTTTGATTGCTAGAGGAGAGTCTATGACTTCACAAAATCAAATTTATGAGATTATTGTTAAAGGAACCATGGGGATAATATTTGGCTGAAGGGGCGGAGAAGGAATTGGAAAATCAACTCGTCAATGGAGTACAGTAATGAAATTTGTATGTGAAACTTGTTATTATGTCTTCTTCCTGGAAAGCTTTACTTCTTCAAGAAAATAGCAATTGGGAAAATATTATTCCTCAGTGTCCCTTGTTAATATAGTCCCTTGTTGCACACACAGAGGTACAATAGTTTAATAAAACAAAGACCCACTTGCTGCTGCCAGCACTAGGTTGTTTGTGTTCACCTGTGACATTTACAAGTGAAGACATACAGAGCCTTCTTTTGTTTCCTGGATAATCACTCAGGTGTTAAAGAAGAAGTTGATTCAGTTTTAAATGGCATGCTTTTCTCAAGCCTTGGAAAAGTAATTGATGGATTTTCTTCTTTTTCCATAGCTCAAATATACACACTGCAAAGTCATGTCTAACTGTTTAATTTTACAAGACTGAAAATATTGGATTTAAAGCTTAGGTTTTAGTCTAGGTTTATTCTTGGTGTCCAACCCTGTCTAAACTTTCACAGGCAAATCGGAAATGAAACACGATTGAAACTAAACCAAGCCTTTTCTGCCTGCAAAGGGGCCTTCATATTTCATTTTGTGTTTTCAGACACAATCTAATGAAAACGTGATTTTATACAGATTCCTTGTGTCAATTATTCCCTGTATCCCTTCTAAACTGATCTGTGCATTCAACGTGAAGCTTCATTAAGGATCAAGCCAAGTAGTCTTTAAAAAGTACAGGGTTTTGGTGATAGACAGATGGTGGCTTTCATGATGTCAGGAAGTGTCAGATATTATGGTTGGCTGCAGAATGGTGGCTACTATCCAAACAGATTGGGAAACAGACAGAAAGAGCAAGAACACCATTTGTTTTATTTAGATACATTGTGAACAGAAGGAAGCAAGACAGAGCATACTTTTACACATCTTTTTTCCACTCCTTGTGAAAACAGTTTAGGATTTGTTATGTTATATTAGCCCTTTCATTATGCAAAAACATGTGAAAGCCAGAGATGCTGGTTAGTTAGAGAATTTGTCTTATTGTGATTTTCTATGAAGTTTGTTTATTTTTATGAAACGTGATTAAAAAAAATTCCTTCTCATTGGGGACATCAAATGCTTGAAACAGAGAACTGAGATGAAGCCCTTTGGAACTGTTATACTGCTAAGAGAGCATGAAGAGAATATTGACTTCATGATGCAGTTGAGGGAGTCTCAGAGAATATTACCCAAAAATTTCAATTCCTAAAATGAAGGTGTTACTTCATGAAGAACTTAGACCCTTTTTTGTAAGGATGCAATTCAGATTGGCAATTGGGTTGGGGGGCACTATATACTCCAGACAAATACACTGGGTCTAGTTACAGGATTAAGGTTACATATTCATCCAGCCCTAGACTTTGGTATCACGCCACTGTTATATAATCATGGGGGTTGTCTTGATCTTAATCTGAATGAAGGTGTACATTTTATAGTGTATCCAACAAACAAAATGCCTTCAGACTTCTTTTTTTGCTATATTCCTAGATTCATTTATTATCATAATACTTGACTCCATCCCTTGAGAGAGAACAAAAATCTTTTCATTAGAGATCCAGGTGTCACTATCTGCTCCACAATTGAGTAGCCAAGTCATGGTGAATGTTTTGGAAACTTAGTTCCTAATGTAACTACTCATATATGTGAATATGAGGAACCATCTTAAATCCTAAATAAGCAAGGACATATGTTATCCAAAGAAACTTATTTTTTTGCATTAAACAGAATCCAAGGATTTGAGATCTGGAAGGACTCTGAAAGACCATTCTAGTCTTGGGGCGTTCACTCCATGCTTCTTGTAGCCCAGAAGTTTCATAGAGATGCTTCAGGGGCTCCTGTGTAGAGTGAGTGAGGGGTCAGGCCTCCAGTTTATTATCTCTGCTTACCTAAACAGCTGTGTAAATGAAGGGCCTTTCCAGCCTAGGGACAAACAGAGGCTGAAATCCTGGCTTAAGAGACAAAAATTCCTTCAATAGAAAAGTGTAAAGCATTTGGCTAGGGCTGAGAGTTGGGCATGACAGCATTTTAATTGCTCTTTAAGTTCAAACAGGAGTCAAATTTTGGAGAGATCTATGGGATAGCTATGAGAAGGTAAAATGTATCCCTTGCACCCTCCTCCTTTTCTGCTTCCCCTACCTGCACCATGATTTGAATCCTGATGTGACTGAAATACCCAGATGCTTTAAAGAGGTAGGTGGTCCTAAAATTAAAAAATCTCAGCCATCTTCCCAGGATCCCTCATTGCTCTCCATCTGAGCCCCCCTCCCCGAATACTGCACAGACAGTATTTCAACCACCATTGTCTAAAGCCATGGGGGCGCCTCTTTTGGGAATGAACTAATCCATAGCATTATAGGATATATTGTGAGTTCTTTACTGGGGAATTTTGAAATCACAATGTACATGCTGAATAATAGTTGATAGTTGTCAGTCATCTCTTTTATACATAGTTATTAGTCATCTCTTCATAAAAAAGCAAAACAAAACGCTCACATGCTTTGTTGACGCAAGTACACATGTTACACATTAAGGAGAAAACAACTACACCTGGTTAGCAGAAAGTCCATCCTTGTGTTTTGGGTAGGGACTGGAGTAGATGCAAAAGGAAGGCAAAACAGACCCTTTATGCTAAAGGCATCTCTGTCTCAAGAGTAAGCAAATATCATAAAACTGCTACAAAGTTTTGGTTTATGCAGTAAATTTTATTGCCTTAAATAAAATTAATCCTTGTTCTACCTTGGAAAGTATCTGAACCACTTGACAGCTTAAAATTATGTTTCTCCAGAGCATGATTTTAATATCAGCTCTGGTTAGGACTCATCAAGTGGTGAAAGAACTCTTCTAAGGAGAAATGTAACATTAGAATATTTGCTGAAGCCATTAATTTATATCATGGAATTAAAATATCTGGGAGTCATCTTAAATCTCACTTGGACTTTCAGAGGTAGCACACACTGAATCTATATTAAAGTGTGGGCTAACAGAAGAGAAAGCATTTGATACATTATTTATTGCTCAAATGTTATTTCATTATTAAATTCCAGACAACTACATGAAGAGTTGTATGTAAATTAAGATGCTACTGCTGAACAGTTCAGCTTCTTCAGAAAAGATACTGAGGTTTTGTTTCAATGTAATTTTTTATGAATATTAAAATTATTTTTATAGAATATGATTTATATTTAAAATATGATTTATATTTGATATTGAGTGCCCGAAACAGTGAGCTCATTTTAAGCTTTGTAAAGTTTTTTTTCCCCCATTTTGACAACAAGAAAAATAAAGTCCTTAGTTTACAAAATTGGACAAAATTACTTGCTCAAGTTGGTTGATGTTAGATTCCTAGTTAAATCCAGAGCTACAAATTCCTGTCCCATGATAGTTTTTCAAGATTCATGGGTTATTATCACCACTCAAACTTCAACAAATTTATACGCTTAGTAGTTTAAAATAATGTTTTAAAATACACAGTCTGGAATCATACATAATCTTTGGATATTTCCAAATTCCACATGCCTATCTGATAATGGAACTATTCAGTGTATTAGTTTTATATCTATGATGACAACCTCTTTTTTGAAATCCTCATAACTTCAAACAGATTTGTTGCCTCTTCAAAGAGAAAGAGAGAATTATTGATGCTTATTGTCTCATTTCTGGATCCCCTAGTCTTTGGTAGGAAGAACTTAAGCATGGTAAACAGGGAGGAAAAAGAAAATAACCTCTAAAATTCCTTCCGATTAAAGTAATCTGTAGAGATGACGTGTTAACTCTCATAGGGAGAAGAAAATTCATTTACAATCTTACTATTCAAAATAGCATAAATCGGCCCTTTAACACATTTCCTTTTGCTTTATTTCTCCTCTTGACACAGTTTTTCTTATATATAATTCCTGCTTTATGTTGGAATCTTAACAATTTGTATCCTTTTTTTTTACTTTAATTTTTATTTATATTGGTGTATACTTGATTTACAATGTGTTATTTTCAGGTGTACAGAAAGTAATTCAGCTATACATATACATATGTCCTTTCTTTTTCAGATTCTTCTCCCATGTAGGTTATTATAGAATATTGAATAGAATTTCTTATGCTATACAGTAGCTCTTTGTTGATTATCTATTTTATGTATTGTAGTGTATATATGTTAATTCCAAATTCCTAATTTATCCCTTCCCCATCTTTCCCCTTTGGTAAACATAAGTTTATTTTCTAAGTCTGTAAGTCTGTTTGGTAGGTAGGTATCATCTGCATCATTTTCCACATATAATGTTTTGCATATAAATGATATCATATGATGTTTATTTTTCTCTGTCTGACTTACTTCACTTAGTATGATAATCTCCAGGTTCATCCATGTTCCTGCAAGTGACATATTATTTTGTTATTTTTGATGGCTCTGTAATATTCTGTAGTATATTTTTACCATATCTTCTTTATTCATCCTCTGTGCATGGACATTTGGGTTGCTTCCATGTCTTGGGTATTGTAAACAGTGCTGCAATGAAGATGTATATTTTTGAATTAGGGCGTTCTCTGGGTAGATGTCTAGGAGTAAAAATCCTGGCTCATAAAGGAGTTCTATTTTTAGTTTTTTAAGGAAACTCCCTATTGTTCTTCATAGCAGTTGTACCAATTTACATGCCCAAAACAGTGGAGGAGTTTTTTGTTGGTATACTTGATTGGTGTGAGGAGACATCTCATTAGTGATGTTGAGCATGTTTTCGTATGTCTGATGGCCATCTTTCTTTGGGGAAATGTCTCTAGTTCTCCAGCCCATTTTTTGATTGGGTGTTTTTTTTTTTTTTTTTATTGAGCTATACAGTTTGTATATTTTGGACATTAATCTCTTGTTTGTCACTTTGTTTGCAAAGATTTTCTCCCATTCTGTGGGTTGTCTTTCATTTTAGTTTTTTTTTTTTTAAATGGTTTCCTTTGCTGTGCAAAAGCTTTTAAGTTTAATTAAGTCCCATTTGTTTATTGTTTAAAGTTTTCCATTACTCTAGGAGGTGGACCTGAAAAGACATTGCTGCATTGTATGTCAAAGAGTGTTCTTCCTATGTTTTCCTCTAAGAGTTTTACAGTATCTGGCCTTATATTTTGGCCTTTAATCCATTTAGAGTTTATTTTTGTAAGGGTGTTGAAGAGTGTTCTAATTTCATTCTTTTACATGTAACTGTTCATTTTTCCCAGCACCACTTATTGAAGAGACTGTTTTTTCTCTATTGTTTGTTCTTGCCTTGTCGTAGATTAAATCATAGCTGCAAGGATTTATTTCTGGACTTTCTATCCTGTTCCATTAATTTATATTTCTGATTTTTGTGCAATTACCATACTGTTTTGATGACTGTAGCTTTGTAGTATAACCTGAAGTCAGGAAGCCTGATTGCTCCAGCTCTGTTTTTCTTTTTCAGGATTGCTTTGGCTATTTAAGATTTTTTTGTGTGTGTGTGTTTCCAACAAATTAAAAAAAAAACCTAGTTCTGAAAAAATGCCATTAGCATTTTGATAGGGATTGCATTGAATCTGTAGATTGCCTTGGTAGAATAGCCATTTTGACACTATTGATTCTTCTCGCCACGACGGGAACTCCTCTGCTAATATTTTTCTATTCCATCTATGTACTTCTTTGTGCCCTTCTTCATGTACTTTTCTTTGTGCCTTTCTTCATGTACTTTTCTTTGTGCATTTCTTCATGTACTTTCCATCACTTACCATCACTCAAATTGTCCAAATACTTAGCTGAGGAGTTCCCATTGTAGCACAGTGGAAATGAATCAGACTAGTAACTGCTATCCCTGGCCTAACTCAGTGGGTTAAGGATCTGGTGTTGCCATGAACTGTGGTGTAGGTTGCAGATGTTGCTTTGATCCTGCATTGCTGTGGCTGTGGCTGGCAGCTGTAGCTCTGATTCAACTCCTAGCCTGGACTCTCTCTTCCCACTATACCCCTTAGGCAAGTTGATCCCCATTTGAATGCTTTAATCAGCATATATATTTTCAGATACTTACCAAGTCTATCTCTATCCCAGCCTTTCCGCAGGCTGAAGCTTTAGTATTTAAATATCAAACAGACGTTTCTACTTGGATATCCCCTAAAATTTCACTGGTTGCACAGGAAGTCTTATATATCCTCTTTGAGTTTTCCCTTTCTACCTCCTTGTAGGTAATGTTAGCTCCTCTCCCATTTTTTCATATCTAATAATTTATTTTTTATTTTAATTTTTTTTTTTTAGGGCTGCACCTGAGATATATGGAGCTTCCCAGGCTAGGGGTCCAATTGGAGCTGGAGCCTTTGCTGCCAGCCTATGCCAGAGCACAGCAATGCCAGATTTGAGTCACATATCTAGTAAATTTTATGTTTTACTTCCTCTTTATTTTTGATAATATCAATGTCTCTCTTTCTCCCTGCCTCTGTCTTCTCTTGACTGTATAGCAAGATTGATTTTCTAGCCTACAGAGCTGAGGTCAAGCTCTACACTGATCCACCCTTCCCTCTGGCCAAAGCTAACTTTCTAAAATCTGATCAGGGCAGTTTTTCATTCTAAATTCAAATGACTTTGCCATTTCATTCAGGAAAAGACCTATTAAGGTTGTTTATGAGGGACCATTATGCTCTAGTCTCCCCTTAGTTCTCTAGCCTCATCACCCAGGCCCTGAATTATTGAGCCAAATATGGCAACTTAGAGTGGCTTGAATGTGCTATTTTTCCTTTAATCATCTTCAGTCATTTGCAAGTTTTATCACCTCTACCTGGGAGACACACTTTTTATCCTGATAATTTTTGGTTTCAAGTTAATTTCCTGTGGATTAACTTTGCCACTCACCTCCATGGCTGCTTTAAGAACTGGGTTGTATGTTTCCCTCACCCCAGCTATAGTCAAGTTTTGCATTCTATTTTGAAATTCCTTGTCTTTCTTTCCCAGTAGATTTATCCCTTGTGGATAGGGACTATACCTTAGTCACATTTGTATTTATAGCCCTAAGACATTGCCTGGTGCTATAATTGTCTCCCAAAATAATAATTACTAAGTGGGTGAAAACTATTGTTACCCATATTACAAATACCCTCAGAGCCACAGAAAAGTTGTGGCTTCCTAAGTTCATCCAATCAGTGACTTAATGGGAAATGTGAACCGAAGTTTGGCACTTGCCATCAGCCTCTACATGGAGTAAAACTTGAGCCACCATAGCTGCCAACATGCAACACGGAGACCAGGAGTGAGGTACTTTGTGTTCTGGGAAAACTGGAAGAACAGGCCCTCAGATAGTTAGGTATTTCTAGGAAAAGATTTTATGAGCACAATTCTTGCATCTCCTCATATCTAGAAAAAACACTAAAATTCTTCAGTGATGACTGATGTCTGTGACTAGGAGTCACCTTCACGAGACCAGTAGGAAACTTCTGTAAAATATGTTCAGGGCTGCATGCACCTCCCACTTCACCTTTATGACTTATATCTTAATATTTCCCCTTTCCTCTTTAGGGCAGTATTTCAGATAGTATTCCTGGGCTGTAGTTAGTGGACAAAACAAAGGAGGTCATGGTCCTCTGTGACAACAACCACTCCCAAGGGTGGGCCAATGATCCCTGGGGGAACTCAGGAAAGAAACAGTGAAGACTGGCCCACAGCTGACATGCATATCAAAGGAGTGACTCCAGTAAGCCCAGACATTTATAGCTTCCCATAGAATACAGTTTTCTGTAAATATGGTTATCTGTAAATCTTTTGTTTCTATGACCATCTTCCCTTTGTTGCAAAACTCAAATATCCTGGCACCCCTACCTTGCCTGCTCAGAGTGGTTTCTTATGGCTAGCTGAGATGCTGTCTCCCAGGTCTAAGTCCTAATTTCACCCTGAATAAAACTTAACATTCAACTTTCAGGTTGTATTTTTTTAGTTAACAGGAATGTGGCTTTAGGCAAGTGTTTTAGCTTTATAATCAGACTCTTATATTTCTCTCAGATTTTTGGGAGAAAGTCAATCAGGATCGTCCTGCTAAAGAGGGCCATGTTCCTTTATTTACAGGAGTTTATTGCCATCAAATGAGATAGTTTTTTTTTTTTTTAAAGTGCTTATATAACATCAGCTCAATAATGACAGATTGATTAGGTTTTATCTCTGAAGGTAGTTGATGGCCTAATATGAGGGCAGGAATCATTACCTTCAGGTGGTCATTAATCCCTATGAAATATCCTTCCCTACAGTAATTGCTCTTATAAATTGAAAAGTGGAAATATATTTATGCAAGGCCAAAGATTTCTGTTTTCTGCCATTTCAGTTGAATGCATAAGGTATTTATAGAGACTTAATGTTCTGTACTTAGGCTTCTCAGATTGCTTAATACAGGTTTCTACTCTCAGTTCATGCAGTGGATAAAATTTCCTCCTTCATGACTTCTAATCCCATGATCAAAGCAACAATCAAAACCCATTTCATGTGAATGCTATTCTGAAGAACATTTGCACATTTTCCAACAGCTGATCTTCCTTATTACAACGTGGCTGGGTTTAAATTTCTTGTTGCCTGTTTATATATCATGGAGTTTTCCTGTAAGAGGATTCTATATTCTTATGGGGCAAAGTTATATTGTGAGAAGAAAAAAACCAAAAAACAAAAAACAAATAAAACCTCATACTTAAAACTAGGCATCTACTGCTGGTTTGAAGGGTATTTTGTTTTAAAGTTTTTGGTTTTATTTGCTAAGAAGGCTAATGGTGATTGATTTTATATAAGCATATATAACACAATTAACAGGTACATGTTTAAGAGGCTAACTCATAACCAATGACTTAAATTACTAGGGTTTCCACAGATGCGTTTTCAGGTTTCCTTTCATATGAAATGGCAAATGAATTAACTTCATTTATTTTAACTTATGTTCGTGGCAATTAGACTGTCATATCTGACCCCACTTGTGATCAGTAGCAAACTTTGGTGACATAGCTGGTCATATTATGTGCTGTGCCAGAAAACTCATTCTGTGACTAATTAGATAATTAGCTTGGTGACATTTGCAATAAGTTCTAAGCAACAGAACCAATATCCTTAGAGCATAGAATTTGAGTAACGTGATGATCTATAGACAAGATTGAATGTTTCTTTGGATGTGGCCTCCATTTCACAGGAAGCACATTCCCTTCTTTCTCTGTATCTGTACTTGAGTAGATGAGTGGATAGAGCTAATGAATATGGTATAAAGCAAATACTGTTGATGCCGGAAAGATGTTACTCTAATCCAGTTCTTGGAGCTGAAGAATGATCTTTAAGAACACATAGGCTGCAAGCAGGCAAAGTCTATTACAGGAGAGAAACAGCTCCCCAGACAGGCTGGGAAGGGGAAGAAGAGTCCCCCTCTCTATTGTTCTATAGGTGTTTTTAAACCCCTATAAAGATGGGGGTTACCAACGTGGGGTCCAGAAAGATGTGGTTTTCTCCCATTGGCCTTGCCCAGTTACCTATATCAGTCCTTGTCCAATAGGGGTTTTAGGGGTGAGAATGCACCATAAGTTTTATGGTTTCTTTGCTCTTATCTTCCCTTAGACTGAGTCACCATTCCTCTCATTCCTTTTCTATCTGTTGAGGAGTGGGTAGAGATTAATGTCCTTCTGGGTGTAGATACAGTCCATATGGTAAACAAGGTCTGTGGAGATGTTACTCCCTGGAGCCCTTAAGCCACAAATGTTGATCAATAGCCATATCAAAGAATGCATCAAAGTCCATGGTCCTACACTAACTACTTGAGTTATTATTCTGCCTCATTCCCCCCATCTAGAGTTGGAGACTCTAACGGGGGGGGGGGGGAATGACAGCCACTCTGATTGCATTGTCATTTAGGAAAGGAACATAAACCAAATTAATCCATCTCTGTCTCACACCTTATATGCTCTTAGACTTGGTAGAAACATACAGATTGCTAGATTTTCCTCTCAAAAATTTTTAAAGTAAGTTTGAATTTTAAGGGTACAGACATACTTTTGCTCATTGCCATTGCTGTCAAGGCAACTTACTTGACTTAGGAACACATTGAATTACTGCTCCTTTCCCATCAGTCCATCCATGATGACATAGGACTCACTCAGTCATTATTTTTATTGACCACAAAAAAATCACCCTATGTGCTTAACCATGATAAACGGACATGCTTAAGCACATGGTTATGGTTATGTTTCACTGTTATATAGTTTCTATTTGGTATAAAGAGTGAACTGAAAGTGTTTTTATTTGCAATTTTCAAGGGCAATGATTTTATACTTTTATTATCTTAAAAGAGCTTTTGGAGAAACCAAATACATTTTTAGAAAATATCAGAGATGATGATAAGAAGAGTACTTGAAATAGTACTAGGTGTGAAGTCAGTCAGCTTGGGCTTGGATTTTGGCTTTCCTAGGGTTTAGCTACTTCATTTAATACAGATCACTTTACTTTTCTAGGATTCAGGCTCCCAGAGGTGTACAATGAGTATGACGTCTTTGTAAAAGTCCTTATCACAGTGTTTGTCTCCTAGAAGGTGGACCAGAAACAAATTTTTTTTTTTTTTCTTTTTAGTGCCATACCTGTGGCATATGAAAGTTCTTAGGCTAGGGGTCAAATTGGAGCTGCAGGTGTCAGCCTATGCCATAGCCACAGCAATGCCAGATATAAGCCATATTTGCAACCTACACCACAGCTCATGGCATTGTGGGATTGTTAACCCACTGAGTGAGGCCAGGGATTGAACTTGCGTTCTCATGGATACTAGTCAATTTTGTTACCACTGGGCCATAATGAGAACTTCAGAAACAAGTCTTTTAAAATTAATAATTAATTCCTAAATTGAAGAAAATAGGTGTTATTTTAAAAGACAAAAGTGGGTGGAAAAGCATAAATTGAAGATGGAGCTACAGATGAAGTTAGTATAAATTAATCAGAAATTTCAACTTAACATCAACTACAATGAATTCAAGAGATTTTATCACACTCCTCTTTCCAGGATCATGTTTGTCTTAGTCAATTTTTGTATCAAACTGAGGAAAGAATTAGAAATTTAAACACCCTTGACAAGTTGGAAAAATAAACTGCCAGATGACAAGCTGAATTTTTTGACAACAAATGCGTTTGTACAGCAAATACTATAGAGGAAATATGTACATAATAGTAAGATTTTTAAATAGATGAGAGATGATAACATTCTTTCTATAAGTTAACATAATTATAATGGCTTCACCATGTTATGAGGGTATTGCAGAAATATATGAATCAAATGAAGAATTTATGAGAATTTGTAATTATAATTCACCAGTTCATGTGACTTTTATGCATTAATTCATTTAATAAATATTGAGAACCCACAATGTGTCAGATACATATGCCTAGAGAGAAATCAGTTCCTTGACCTTACAGGGCCATGGTCCAGTGAAAAACATAACTATTAACAATATTTTACATATGTAGTAAATTTTATAGAAGGAAAACTGAAAGAACTAACAGTATCAGTACGAGGCCAGGGACTCAGGAGAAAGTTCCCTGTAGTATGACCTCTAAAGGAAGAGTAATTATTAACAATATTAGAAAGTGTACATAGGTGTATGCACGTGTGCACATATATTTGTGTGTATGTGTTGGTGAAGATTTTCAGAGAAAGAGAGAAGAGGGTTACATGGAGATAGTGAACCTCTATATTCAGAGCCCTGGTGACGTCTGTGGTCTCCAAGTGAATGGAGAGAAGATGAAGGTAAAAAATAATCAGAGGCAGATCTTGGAGCATCTTTCAAGCCTTCTAAAGCATAAAAGTTATTTGTTAAGGAGAAGCCATTGAAACATTTTAAGCAGGGAAGTAACATGATTAGATCTGTTGTTGTTAAACTCAGTTTTGATAACTGTGTGGTTTGTTAAAGTAATGTTTACTTTGCACCCACAGAAATAACAAATGGAATGCAGTACCTGGAAAAGATTTAATTTTTTAAACTTGTTTAGATTTAAGTTAAAAATTCTTAGCATTTTTTTGATGAAATTGTATAAGGGGAAAAGGCCATAATATTCTTAGACAGTGCTTCTCAAACTATGTGTGATGGAGAACTAGCTTCTTTTTCCTTTTTTCCCCCAATCTGTCATAGAATGACATTTTGATGAAACACAACGAAGATGAATTACTTAGAAAATAAACTTAAAACAACACATACACAATGTAAGCCTCAACTTTTTATTATATTCAACAGATATAAAATTGAATTTCCATAAACATAATCAGAACAGAGAGAAAGAGTCACAAAACCAATATACATTGCTCATTGAAGGTGCATGTGTGGATGATGAAAATTTCTGTATATACATACCAATTAAAAAAGATAGGCTACACACCACATTTTGAGAGAGTTTTTGCTTTAGGAATTAGTTTATATGCTGATAATGATATCTAAAATTTATTCTCCAAATTCTTTGAGGGTAAGAAAAATGGAACAAAATTAAGTTCAGCAGGGATTTGGGTACTTTACAGAAAGGCATGGAACTAAAATAAGTAAAAAAGAAAGAAAAAAACCCACTAAACTCTGCCTATATAGGTACACTATTATTGCGGAATATTAAATTCTCCTTTCTATGGATATGAAATAGATTTAGTGTCATTTTGCCTGTCACACAACCCACCCAACACAGGAGCATTACACTAACATTCTTGGGGGCAATAAGAACCAATGAGTTTGACTTACACTGGTTTCTAGAACATTATGTTATAGTGGCCATGTTGAAAAATCTAATATTACTCAGTTTATAGCTATGTTGTGCAATATGAGAAAAACACCACAGGAAAATGATGATTGACTTGTTCAATTAATTCTTACTTTTAGTATGTTAGATGATAGAAAAAGAAGGAAAGAAATTTTCATACAAGCAGCTAAATAGATATATGGATGCCAGTGGAAGTTTATAAAATTCATTAAATGAATATATGAATACCAATGAGTGTTAAAACATTATAGACCAGTGATAAGAGTCATTCATTTGAAAAATTTCTGTTTTCTCTTAGCATTCATTATGTTAGTTCAACCTATCTTTATTGAGCATCTGTTAAAAGGCTGTAACTATGTTGGGAGCCAGGATTATTGAAAATATGACCCCCTTTTTGAAAACTGCTCATAATGTAGAAAAAAGTAGACAAAAACATAAGTAATTATATTGTGATGGATTAACTACTGAGGAAGTGATATCTGTAATAGAAGCCCAGTTTCAAGAAAGCCTCAGACTCTTCTACTTCCTCTCCTAGGACTGGGCAGCTATCATTGTGGGAGGTGTGAGGCTCTGTAATATAAAATGATCAGCATGTGTATTTTAGGGTTTAGTACAATTTCCCAAGCCCATATCATTTTCCTCAAGCCAGTATTCCTAAACTGGCCTTTCCAATTTGGCTTTACTCTATTCCCGAACATTAGAATCTAATAATAACTAACTAATTGTAATCAACTAGTAATAGTTTTAATAATAACATTAATAAAAATAACAGTGATTTATTATCAATTATGATCCAGTCACTTTACAAATTTATTTCATTCATTCAGCAACTAAGAGGCTGTCCATTTTATAGATAGTGAAATTCAGGTAATTTTTCTAAGATTTTATAGCAGTTATATACACAACATAAGAATTCAAGGCCAGATAATTCTGCTGCTGCAGTCTCCAGCATTAGTCTACCACTTTGATTTTTCTATAGACATCTACCTGATGCCCAAATATCTTATATTGGTATGTACCTTATTCCAACCCTTAACCTTCAAAAACAATCACCTTCTGCAGCTCAATACTAAAAAAAAACCAAACAACCCCATCAAAAAATGGGCAGAAGATCTAAACAGTTCTCCAAAGAAGACATGCAGATGGCCATAAAACACATGAAAAGATGTTCAACATCACTAATTATTAGAGAAATGCAAATAAAAACCATTATGAAGTGCCACTTTACACTGGCCAGAATGGCCATCATCAAAAAGTCTACAAACAACAAATGCTGGAAGGGGTGTGGGGAAAAGGGAACCCTATTAAATTGTAGGTGAGAATGTAAATTGGTGCAACCATGGTGGAAAACAGTATGGATACTCCTCAGAAAACTAAAAATAAAATTAACATTTGATCCAGGAATCCCACTTCTGGATATCTATCCAGAGAAAACCATGACTCAAAAAGATATATGTACTCCAGTGTTCACTGCAGCACTATGTACAATAGATAGCCAAGACACGGAAACAGCCTAAATGTCCATGGACAGAGGGGTGGATAAAGAAGATGTGGTACATATACACAATGCAATATTACTCAGTCATTAAAGGGAAAGAAATAAGGGCATTTGCAGCAACATGGGTGGACCTAGAAATCATCATGCTAAGTGAAGTCAGTCAGACAGTGAGACACCAACATCAAATGTTATATGAAATTAAATTACATGTGGAATCAAGTTAAATTACATGTGGAATCTAAAAAAAGGACACAATGAACTTCTTTGCAGAACAGATGCTAACTTACAGACTTTGAAAAACTTACTGTTTCCAAATGAGGCATGTTGGGGGGGGTGGGAGTATCCACTTGGCGTTTGGGATGGAAATGCTATAAAATTTGGTTGTGATGATGGTCATACAAGTATAAAAGTAATAAAACTCATTGAGTAATAAAAAATTAACAAATCTCAAAAAAGAGTTCTATCATAACTTCTGCAGGCCTTCATTTCTCCGGCCTATCTGCTCTCTACCATCAGGCTGTTATGCTATGTTGTAGAGCTGATGAACTAGGCTTCTTTAAATCTGAGAGTGTATTTTCAAGTTTGTAACCCAATTCAAATTAATTTTTGAAAGAAGATGAGATAAATCTTGAGTATATTAATTTTATTTTATCATTCAAAGAACACATAATAAATAAAATTGATGTGTTCTGATTGTCCTATAGCCGAATATGAGAGAAAAAGAATTTTAAAAACTGTTAGATAAGCCCTATTTTCCTTCATATCATAAATTTGCATGAATACTTGCATTCTCTACCTTGTGTTTGGCAAGCCTGAGGCATTTTAAATTAATGAATTTCTCGACCACTTAGAGAGGAGATTTAAAACCAAGTTTACTCTCAAGATGTAACTTGAGACTGAGTTACACCACTGTTTTATTATTCCTAATGGCACTGAGTCAATCCACAGATATTTCATCCTGCAATTTTCTAGTGTTATGAAAATGCATAATGTTAATCATTGTAATACTTTATAATCTGACCATAAACCAATGTTTATAGTCAGTTAATCATTGTATTACTTTGCTTTAGGTAATTTAGTACATTACCATAATGTAGCAATCTACTTAATATAAATTTTAAAGTGAACACAATAAAAGTTGTATAGTGTTAATATATTATGCATCCTAACCTGAAATTTTAAAGTACAACTGAAATTTGGACAGAGTTCAGATGTTCTATGACTTTGGTTTCCTCCTTCTTGGCTGGGAAAAGAGCAAAGACTTAATGAAGGGCAGAGAAGTAAACTGTTGTTCTTCCTCCAATTATTTATGCATCCCTTTCATAACTTGTTTTGGCAAGAATAGGCTTGGATATCTTCAGATTTAGGAATCTACAAGTACTCTTTTTTGAAAGAGTACACTCTGATTAAGGGAAACCCATCCCAAATTAAAAGGAAATTAACATGTTTGGGAGCAGCTGACATTAATTTCATTAAAGTGAGATAGTGCTTCTCCTATAAATGACTTCAAGGAATATTTTAGGAAGACTATTGAAATTAATCCAATCATTTAAGGCAGTGGAATTGGACATGATCCTTTTTTTTTTTTTAAACAAACATTTATGTCTCAGGCACAGTGCTAAGTGCTGTCTTACATTATCACACTTTTTCTTCACCATAGGCCTGATGGAGAGATTGCACTCTTGGACAAAAAACTTGGAAATCTAGTAATGCCAAGCTGTGGTGCTAGTTGAGATTTAAAAGAATTTATTTTTTTATTTAAGAAAAAATTTAAATTTTTAAAAATTTTATTTTTTATGGCCACACCAGTGACATATGGAAGTTCCGGGGTAGGGGTTGAATTGGAGGTGCAGCTGCAGGCTTACACTACAGCCACAGCAACAATGGATCCAAGCCGCATCTGTGACTCTATGCCATAGCTTGTGATAATGCTGGATCCTTAACCCACTGAGTGAGGCCAGGGATCAAACCCATATACTTGGGGAGAGAGTGTTAGGTCCTTAACCCACTGAGCCATGACAGGAACTCCAGTTGGGATTTTTAGAAAGCAGTAAGGTATCTGTGTACATGTAGACTTTCCTCTCTGTTTTTTGTTATAATAATGAAGGCTGTGGATACTATAGACACCTTAATGCCTTTCACTCACCAAAGCCTCAGCATAAGCATTTGATGTATCCATACAGAATGGACTGGATAGCAGACTCAAGGAATTGAGAGAGTATTATTATGAATCAAAGGCTGCATGTTTGTAGCTGTCTGGTCACCTCCAGGGTAGATTAACATCAATCCAAGCAGTTTCTAGACATCAGTCTCAATTTTAATAAAACTTCTATAACATTTACCAAAGAAAATCTTGGTATGTGTAAGGAAAATTATTGGGAAAGTCCTCTAGGGTGGCTATAGTTACATGGTTTGCTTATGTTTGAAAAAATATTTTCACTGTCTTTAAGTGATTAATTCCTTTTAGGAATATTATTCCTAAAGAGGAATTTAGAATTTTAATATTTTTATGTGTATTCGTTCTATCATGTGACCTCTACCATAAGCATTTTATGACTGAATTTGTGTCTTGTACCTTTTTTCATTGCTCTTTAGTCCATACCTGAATATGTGGAATATTAGAAAATGAAATGCATTAATTTGATGTAATGATGGAAAAAAGTTTTTTTTTTCAGTGAAAGTTTTTCTAATGAATTCTTTCTTTTTTTTTTTTTAAGAATAACTTAACTGGTAAGAATAACAAAAATAATATGCCCTCTGAAAATAAATAAAATATAAAATTCATAAGTTGATTAAAAAATGCGTAACTATATAAATATGTCCTCACAATTTGTTACATCTCATTGATTCTTCAATAAAGGCATTATACCATTCTAGGTAATGTGATAAACAAGACATTATAGACCTTACATTGTACCATGGAGAGAAATGGTTATTAATAATACAATTGTAGACCTATATTATTTAATTGTACAGTTTTATTATTTAATTATAATTATCATAAATTCTTTGATGGAGAGGAAATCCGAATCAGATGTAAGAAGACTTCAGCATTCCAAGAATGATATCAAATGACCCCCTTCATGGTGGATTATGCACTTATTTACTATGAGATATATTTTTTCTTCAGAGATTCCTTGTTTATGTATCAATTGTAGATTTTTGGTTTGCAGTTATTCTGAAGTTTTGATATAAGAGTCTATATGTATATGAGATTGTTTTAAATTGTTGTTCTCTTAATTTCAAGTTCATCTCCAGTGTCCTGCATTTGTACCCACCTCTTCTCATGATTTCTGATTTTGGTGGTATAATAGTGCATGGATGATTTTGTATCTTTACTGTATATATACCTTTACTGGTGAGCCTTGTCATTTGTGGAATTTTTGTTTCCTGTTGCTGTCTTTTCTTTTCTGCCTAGAGAAGTTCCTTTAGTATTTGTTGTAAGGCTGGTTTAGTGTCGTTGAATTCTTTCAACTTTTGCTTATATGTGAAGGTTTTGATTTCTCCTTCAAATCTGAATGAGAGCCTTGTTGGGTAGAGTAATCTTGGTTGGAGGTTTTTTCCTTTCCTCACGTTAAGTACATCATGCCACTCGCTTCTGGCCTGCAGAGTTTCTGCTGAAAAATCTGCCAATCACCTTATTGGGGTTCCCTTGTATGTTATTTGTTTGTTTTCCCTAGCTGCTTTCAAGATTTTTCTCTTTGTCTTTGATTATGGTTAGTTTGATTAATATGTCTTGGTGTATTCCTCCTTGGGTTTATTTTATATGGTACTCGTGCTTCCTGGATTTGAGTGAGTGGTTCCTTTCCCATGTGAGGGAAGTTTTCGGCTATTATCTCTTGGAATATTTTTTCTGTCCCCTTCTCTCTCTCTTCTCCTTCTGGCACCCCTATAATACGGATGTTGGTGCGTTTAACATTGTCCCAGAGTTCTCTGAGAATCTCTTCATTTATTTTCAATCTTTTTTCTCTTTTCTGTTCCGCATCCATAATTTCCACTAATCTGTTCTCCACCTCGCTTATTCGTTCTTCTGCCTCCTATATTCTGCTGTTGGTTGCTTCTAGTGAATTTTTTATTTCAGTTATTGTATTTTGCATCTCTTCTTGTTTAAGTTTTATATCTTGTATCTCTTTGGTCAGTGTTTCCTGTAAGTTATCCATCTTTGCCTCCAGTTTATTTCCAACGTCTTGCATCATCTTCAGCATCAACAATCTAAAGTGTTTTTCCTGGAGGCTAAGAATCTGCTCATTGCTGCTTAGCTGATTTTCTGGGGTTTTTCCTTTCTCCCTCATCTGAGTTATAGTTCTCTGTCTTTTCATTGTTATAGGTTTTTGGTGTGATGACCTTTTTACAGATAAAAGGGTTGTAGCCTCTCTTACTTCTGGTGTCTGCCCCCCTTCTCTAATGAACTCTTGAACTTAGAGAAATATACTTGAAACAACTAGAAACTACTTCAGTAATGATGAGAGATGTAGCAGGGAAGCTGGTTTAGTGTTTCCTAAACTTGCTGCACATTAGAATAACCACATGGTCTTTTCAAAATTTCAAAGCTGAGGCCACACCCCAGATAATTAAATGATAAATCTAGCAGGTGAATGGGGAGTGAAATTCAGTACTTAGTTTCCCACTGATTGCAGTGAGCAAAAAGATTTGGGAACCACTGAGATATTTTATCATATGTAATGGGCATCACTTTCAAACTTGGCTTCACTCTGTTTTAAATAAATCCTTCTCAGATGGAATATTCTCATACAATAGTTTTGTCCAAATATACATCTAATAATGATTGAGTAGAGATTATATAATACACTGTGCACCTCATGAATAAATGTCACGGGGCTGAGTTGTGAAACTGAAATTTCTCTCACCATATTTTAGAAAACAAAAGATAAATCAATGGGATATTTGGAAACACATAAATGATAAGATTCACTGAAAAAAATCACAAAAGAATAATGTTTGCAATAATGACAAAGCTGTTATACTTCAGCACATTTTTCAGCTATTAATTTTGATTGCTAGATCTTTAGAATAAGCTCATTGTGAATATTCAGAAAAAGCAAAATCAGTTAAAAAAAAAAAAGAATTGAACTTTTTCTCCTTGTCTTGTGATTTTTTTGTGCTTTAGTTAACAGAAGTATATGCACACTTAATAATACTAATATTAGGAAAAATCTATATCCACAGCAATGCCTACCATTTATTGAGTATTTTAGGTTCTTTTCATAGCTTATCTCCACTCTTGACATTGACTATGGTATTCATATCTTGTATTGAAAAGGAAATGGACATTAAGGGAGACTAAATCATTTACATAACTGATATGTGCAAAGCTAGGACAGTAAGCTAGAGGGCTCCACCTTGAAAGCATATGTTATTTGGTTTATTTCATTCTCTGTCTTTAGTCACACTAGCTAAATTTGTTCTGAATTCCTTCACATTAACACTATTTCTTCCAATATGTCTGCCACTTATGGACGACATATTGATGTCTCATAGAAGATGGGGTTCAAAAAGAATTATTTCTTGGCCTGAACGGTCACATTCAAATTAGGAAGGTGAGTGTGTGTTTGTGTGTTTCCTGAAGTGGGCAAATTTTGAGTCCAGTTTTACACGTATAAGGGTGAGATAAAAACAAAAATTACATGCTGGTGGGGATAAAACTGTTGAGCTTTTGGAAATTGGCTCATTCCTGTGTTTGCTGCAACCAGTCTGGAGCTTTGTGTCACACTTCCCTGCCATATGCAGGCACATTGGCTTTTTTCCTAGGGAAATTGTTTATTGTAAAACACACTTAGAAGATACTATTGGCTAAACAGCGGTTATCCCTGATTTCTGCCATAAGGAACTTAATATTTTGCAATTGTTATTTGATTTTAATGGCTTCTTGTGTTCAAGTGACAAAAACCAACTCACACTAGCTTAAGCCAAAATAGCAACAAGAAAAACAAAACTCAATGAACCACCACTACAGGTTTCCTAGAAGGATTCTGAGGTAGCTCAGACACTGAAGAAACTCCTGTAAGGACACTGCTTTGGGGATCTTAGGGGTAGACAAGCAGCCTATTATCTTTTCTAGGCTTTCTGCTTTGCCTCATATTTCCATGGTTGTTTACCTCATTCTCTTCTATCCCTTCAAGTACTGAAGTGTCTGTGTGTTGAGGAGGTTGGCAGGGGGCCCAGGGGTGAGCACAGCTTCATACTTATACCATTTCAACTTAGGGATCCGAAAGAGGAAAGAGTTCTCACCATCCTTATTCCCAGACCACAAATATCCCAAGGAATGTCACAGACAGCAATTTCCCTGTTGTCTCTTGAATTAATGCGTCACTGTGGCCAAGCCTGGTTTACACGCCCAATCTCCTCAGTTTTAAGATTGGTACCTCCACAAACTCCAGAGGTGGAGCAGATAGAGAATTGAACATGAATGGAAGGGGAGAAGAGTTGTTCCTGGTGAGGAAGAAGAAAGAGTGCCTGTAGACTAAAGTGGTAGGTGACAATTTCATAGGCATTCTTTGATTTCTTTGTATTAATTTACCTTCCTCATTACTTGGTAGAGAAGTAACAGATTTAGATGATAAGGTAAGTACCTTACCTACTAGTTCAAAGTTGATTGAAGGCATAGTTATGTTATTGAAAACACAGTAAAACTGTAAGTAATTGGAGTGTCTTGTGGTCATTTTGGTTTTGAATGATAAAAATAAAGTATTTTGAATTAGAATTGAGGTTAAGTCAAAGCCATCCAGTCATATTGAAATTACTTCTCTGTGCCTCATATGCCTCATTTGTTAAATGGGAGATACTAGGTAGTATTTTACATGGATTCAGTGAGATCATTTATAAAAGCTTTTAGTCAAGAACTTGCCATGTAGTAAATAGTGTATGTTAATAGTAAAAACAACTAACCAAGTCTAATGATAGCAACAAAAACAACTCTATTGTTAGTTATAAGTTAGAGATTAGAGTGAAATGATATATTAACACATTCACAAAAGGCCTAGTTTTATATGTGTGTACATATATATTTATACAATATGTGTATATGTATGTATATATATTCAATATACTGGTTTCAAAGATGAAATCTGAATGAAGGCATGTAGAATTTCAAGAGATGCTATTAACCCCAAATCCGTTTTGATGTTTTCCTCATCACTGGCTAGAACTTGAGCCTTTATGGTTTTAATATTTTAATCTTTCCTTCAAAAATTTTATTCCATATCTGTATAGAGTTAAGAAATTGTGAATCTAGTTCCCTAAACTAGACCCGTATGAAGAATGTTCTAAAAAATAACTTGTTTTAAAAAGCGTGAAAACTCACATATTATAAACTAGACCCTTATGAAGAATGTTCTAAAAAATAACTTGTTTTGTTTTAAAAAGCATGAAAACTCACATATTATTTCTCAACTCTGCATAATTTAAAGCACTTATATGTAAATGAATGAAATATATGGAAATAATAATCCATATGATGTTTATTAAAATAGTATGTCCAGTGAAAAAGGAGTATTTGGAAAGTTGGTTTCACATTCAGAATCCACTTACCTAGGTGTGTGAGAGTAGAGAATAAGTACCTTTGTTAAAATGCTTCTACTAAAAAACCAACCAACCAACCAATCTTACAAAATAGAATAACACTTTATTTTGAAAGACACAATTTTTTTTTTATTTTTAAGAAAAAAATATAATTGTTGACCACCAGATGGCTCCCATATTTTTAAAAATTCAGCAGAAAGAGTATAAATTCAGTTCAAAATACATAAACATCAATTTTAAAAAAATAAAGCTAAAGAAAGTCATATACCTGTGAAAATCTTAAGTACCCAAAAAAATCGAGGTTTCATAATTTTTGAAAATTTCTCTTCCTTTGAAAAAATGTATGACATGTATATGGACAGCATGACACAATGTTCTTTTCAAATATGTACTCCACTGAAAATAACCATGCCGTTGGTATAACCCGATGGAAAAATAAATATTACACAGAAAAAAATGCTCAAAATGTCAATGATACAATGGCTTTAGTAATTTCATATTACATTTTAAATAACACAAATTGTGTGCCTCACAATAAATATAAAGACAAATCCATATGCTTTTGTGCTTCTAAATTTTGTCCTGTGACTATGTATTATTGATGAGGCATTTTTAATGACACCTGTTCTTTATATAGATTTCATTCTATAGGAATTTAATAATAATGTCACATTACAAATCATATTCTCCATAAAAGCAAAATAATTTTGACCTGTGTCAAAAATGGAGCCACTTTGTGATGTGTTACATTAGGCATCATAGCTCTACTGCAGACATTGTTGCTCCCACAGACAATGTTTTATACTAGTTTTAATATGTAAGCTATTAAGATTAAAGACCTTGCACTTGTCACTCTGACAGCTTTTTTAAAGGCTAAGCTGTCCAATTTGTCTTTCATTAAAAGCTTTTGTGCAGTTTTGTGATATGTAGTCACTGAGCCGTTGAGCTTCAGAGCATACAATTCTATTTTGAGGAAAAAAAATTTTTTTGTCAATAAAAGAGGCATATACTTCAATGAGTCATCCTAACAGAGCAAACTCACAAGAAGGAGTTGACCTGCACGTCTGCCCCGCTCCTGAATTTTCCCTACCTTTTCTTGTTAGCACAAAGCTTGCCCCTGTGCCTCACACCACAGAGGAAACCAGAAATGTGGAGACAAGGTCTCCTTAGCCCATATGGTTTTATTTGTGTTCCGCTGGCACAGTTATAGTCATACAGTAACCAACATAAATTTTTAGTTTTATTATCACCTCTAAAAAGAGACAGAAATGTGAAAATTGAAGCCAGAAGGTTTGTATCACAGGATTAATTAGGCAGGGCCAACTGGAGTCTCACTCCTCCTGGCAGTGAGTGCCTCAAGAAGGTGCCTGCCTTCAATTATGGAGCGCACAAAGCAATTAAAAACCCTGTTTCTTTTTCCTGAGGTGTTACTTGTTACTTGATAAATCTCTTTTTTAAAATTCTCTGGGGAGCTGAACTGGCTTGAGGTGTAATCTACCGGGGTAGATATTCATGAAAAATTGATTTAGTTCTAGCCTAAGTGCAATAGGTTTAAAATAAACCTGAAAGGAATGAACAGTGTGTTTCTTGGCTGACATTTTATTGGCCATTTTTTTAATGCACAAAAGACTAGATAATTAAGAATTGAGACATTATGGATCTCCACCAGCAGATATGAATCGAATTGGTCAGCCATCCCAGGCATTTTCTCCTAAGTCACAGTACACATTTGATTAACCTTTTTCACAGGGTAATTTGTACAATTCCATGGAAAAAATGTGGTGTGCATAAGTCAGAATTAAGTGCATGCCTCTCAGAGCCCACATCCCCTTTCTAATAGAGAATCAGCTCTGTATGAAATTGTATCTTTCTATCTGATTTATGTCCTAGTCCAGTGGGATTTAAAACTTGGATCTGTTGTTCTATTTCTCCAAAAGGAACTTTTGTTTTTCACTCTTACTTGCAGAGTTAAGACAATAATATAATTCTCAAAAATATCCGTTAACAGTTTTGAAGTAAACTTCACTTGTCTTCTGTACAGCTAGTTTTGTGGACTGGGGTTTTACCACTAGTACGTAAATCACCTAGCTAACCCTTTCCTCTGAAATATAAATAATTTAAAATATGCAATAAGTACAGAGAATAACTTCTACAGAGAACAGTGCTCTATCAAGACATATGGGCTTAAGCTTTATCAGTGATCTCATACTTCCTGTTGAAAAGAGAAGCAAAATACTTTTTAAATCAATAGGCTGAAAACCATGATTGTAAATACAGGAATGAGACTCTACTTTCACTTAAAAAAGCATATTATGTATGACTTAATAAAACAAAGACAGATATCAGTCTAGGTTATTTTCTGTGATTTGTATTTGAAATTAAAAAATGTTATTTAAGAAAGTTAATTATAAAAATATTTTATTTCGTCTTCCCTTTTTCTATTATTTTATTTCTTCCTCTTAAGCATAATGTAAAAGTTAGGCAGATTTTAAAAAAAGATTATTTATTGTCAAGATATAGTTAAAATATTTTAAAAGCCATTATAATCAGAAAATAATTTAGTCTTTTAGTGAAGATAAACTTGGACAAAATATGACTTCTGAAATCTAGATTCTAGTCACTAGAAATTAATTCTGACAAATTCTATTTGGCTTGTATTATGTATCAATTGATGTATTTTTCTATTTCTTAAGAAAAGCATGATCATTTTTTTTTTTCATTACTGGCCAGATTTGAAACAATATGTTTTTTTCCTTTGCATTATGGCTTAATGGGCCTAAATGTTTATTAGAAGAAAATACCAGAATGATAATATCTTAGGATATCTGGAAAGATGCCAGAAAATATTTTGTATGTTTATTTTAGCCCTGGCTATAAACTTTCAGCAATAGGTACCTGAATAGAAATATGGTTCTATTTTGCCAGTGATTTTAGTAAAACTAACTACTTCGTCTTTTAAGTGAAGAAGTCTGAAGAATGAGGTCTGTGATATGCTAATTATTTCTATTGGAACATTGACTATAGGTAGGCCTTTGGGAAATAGGCTAATAGTGTGTCTCAGATCCTTTTATGATTCTTTTCCCTCTCTTTTGAGCTCTCTATACTGGGTATTGCTTTTCTTCAAGTTCCCCAATGTACTAGACTGGATCCCCAGATGGGCCCATGATTCCTGTCTCCTCGTACCAAGTGTTTGTGTAATCCCCTGCCCATGAGCGTAGGTGGGACCCGTTACTATAATGGACATCATCACATGATTAGATTACATATTATGGCAAAAGTGAAAAGATTTTACAGGTACTTTTAAGGTTCCTAACCAGCTCTTTTAAGTTCTTCAAAAGGGAGTTGATTCTGGATGGGCCTAGTCTAATCAGGTGAATGCTTTAAAGGAGGGACTTGAGGTCACAAAGCAGCAGAGATTCTTCTCTTGCTCACCCTGAAAAAGCAAGACACTGGTGTCTTATAGCTACAAGGAAATGAATTATGTCAACAAACACTTAAGATTCAAAGAGGCTCTTGAGCTGCAGATATGACCCAAGTTCTAGTCCACTCTTGTTTTCAGCCTTATGAGACCCTGAACAGTAAACCCAGCTAAGCTGTTTCTTGATCCCTGACCCATGGAAACTAGGATATAAAGTTTGTTACGTAGCAGTGGATAGCTAATATATCCTTCACAACTATTCATGTCCTAGTCACCTATTTCCTAAAATTTACTCAGGACATTAATGCCAAACTATGTTAATTAGTGTTATAGACTACACCAAGTAACTGAATAAAAAACTTGTAACTTGCTAGAAACAGATAACTATGTTTCTCAAAGCTTTACTGTTCTAATATGTACTTCTCAAAGGCTTCTTTAATCTCAAAGGAGGATTAACATAAACAGTATGTTCCAAACCTCTTAAGAGACATCTTTTTTCCCCCATGTGGCAACTTAGTGTTCTAAGGATCTCTCCTAGGAAAGGAACTTCTGGGTTAATTCATCATCCTAGTTTAAAAATCATTACCCCTTTATCTCTAAATTAGGAATCTGTTACTAGCAAAGACTAAATAAATTCAACTTCAATTTCAATGGTTATTAGGAGAACAATGTATTAAACTTTCCGCAGTATTTTCACTTTAAAATAACATTGGAAAAAAAGGGTTTTAACCAGAAGAAATCTATCTCTCTTAATGGAGATTTTAATATATTTCAAAACAATGACCCCATCCACTGTAGAGTTGTCAAAATTCAAAATAATAAATAAAATTAAAATTTTGTAATCTGGTTACACCCTTGCTGAGGCTCAATTTAGATTAACACCAAGCCTATCATTTGGATTTCTAAAGTAGGTTTCTGCATATGATAAGAAACATAGATCATAGACTTTGTTCCCAAAATTCCTATCACGGCATTTCTTTGAGATGTTTGGAAAGGAAAGGAAAATGTTGCCAGGGAAGATTTTGCTTCTCTTCAGCACAGGACCATTTTTCAAGCCCATCTGCATGCATCTTACCTAATAAAGTTCCCAGAGAGTCAATTTGCTCCCCTTACCTCCTTAAATTTGCTTGTTCCCCCTGGGCCTTTTGAGATCATTGCCACAGAATCAAAGTGAAGAGTTCCTATATTCTTTTCTTCATTTTGCTGGCTCTGAAAACTAGTATATAAGTCTGAATGGTGGAAAAACAAAATTAATGGAAGTGGGTACCAGTTAATAAAGTTTAACTAAATTAATTTAAGTAGTACTTTTACTTTAATATCATTAAATTTCTTCATAACTTTAAACAGCCATTACAATATTAAACTCATTTATAGAAATCTGTAGTCCCTCTGCTTGTAGGTACCTTGCATGGCATTTGCATGAGAAAAGTCAATGCTTAGAACCTTCTAGAAAATTTACTGTAAATTCAGAATACAGGAGAGTTTATTCATATTTCAAAGCATTGCTGAACTTTGTTTATCTAAAAGATAGAGTTGTGCAAAAATTCTAATCTGTTTGATACTCTCTTCACTTAATAACCTAGTATTGTTGTCAGATGTAGCCATAGTAATTTCCCTCTACATTCCCTGAAAACCATAATGGATTGGAACATATATTTCTTCCTACCTGCCTATGCTATGATTATATTCTCACAAACCTGAGGGGGCTTCATAAATAAAGAAAATGAAATTGAACTTATGACAACTGTAATTCAGCATTTCTCAAATATGGCCCATATATGTTTTAGTTCATTCTTTGTTGTAGGAGGCTGGTATGTGTTTTGGAAGATATTTAACAGCATCCCTGGGTCTCTACTCACTTGATGCCAGTAGCATCCCTTTCTCGAGTTGTGACAAACAAATGATATTGCCAAATGTCCCATGAGAGGCAAAATCCCCGTTAGTTAAGATCTACTCTAATTATATACCTTCTGCAATTTGGAAGTTGGTTGGCTTAATTTTAATTTGAAAGCATTTGGTTAATATTTTGAAATTTTATTATTGATGATTTGGTGCTAAAAAATCCAGACGGCATTTTTGGTATTGCTGTCTTTTTTTTTTTTTTTTCTTTTTTTCTCTTTTTTTTTTTTGTATTTGTTGTGTTTGATGAATGTTAACAATTAGAACACAAAACTAAAGTCTTTTAGTGCTTAGTTAAGTGGTCAAGTATTGCTATCTAGCACATAAGTTTTGATGCATGCAGTATTATACCTTTGAAAAGACAATTATTGTCAAAATATTGATGTTGTTTAGAGAGGGTAGTACTTTGCAGGAGCTAAGCCAGCACAGAGGTGTATTTTGGAGACTGACTGAGCTTATGGTAGCTTCCTGATTTGTTCTGCTAGGGTAGAAATCAATGAAAGGATATCTTAATTTTTGAAAGAGTTACTTTGTCCATTTTCCCTTTGCTTACTTTCTTCCAGCTGCAACAAGTTGCAATTGAACAGGTGTTGCTTATGCATTATAAAAAATTCTGTTCTGATTTGTGCTTTTGCCTCATAAGAATATCTTAGAAACAAGTTATCATATGTGGTCTTGTTAACTGGGTCTTAGAAGTTTACTTATCCTTTTCTTTATGGTTTCCTGAAAAAGGAAAGTCCCAAGTTCTGAAAGTGGGAAGAGAACAGGATGAAAATTCCCTGTTTGGCTAACTTCCTGAAAGACTGATTTAAGAAGAAAACAGGTCAGCAAAGAAAATTCTGACCAAGAGATGAAGTGCAATTTAAGCAGTTAAAATAGTCAAGGGATGTAGAAAAAAAAAAGTGGGCCATATGCCTGACTCACCCAACTTCCCAAGTTTAAGCATACTGATTTCCTCAGACTGCAGAGAATCTGAAGGAGCAGTGGAGGGTGAATCTTTGTCAGTGAGGATTTTTCTAGGAAAACTGCCCTCATCCTGAAGAACAACTTGCTGGTTTTTTGACAAGCTCCATCCCCTTGTACCTGGGTATCTGGGTCAAGACGGCTTCTTGAATCACGACATATGCTGTTATCAGGAAATTCTCTTGCCACACTCTTCTGATGTTGAGCCCAAGTCACTAGCTAAGAATCTTCCTTTTCTTTCAGTGCTATTTTATGTTGCTACTCCTTAATCTTACTTGATTACAGCAACACATTCTATTAGGCAAGATTTCACATCTTTGAAACATCCAAACAAAGACCCAGAGTAAAAGCCATTCTGCTCTCAGGAGGCTCTTCTGCGTGTGTAAATTCATGGACAAACAGACATATATTTAAGAAGAGCATCATCTAACTTTACCCACAATCTTATGTATCCACAATATTCCTTAGAAGCCTGTCAAGCAAAAAAATTGGTACACTCTTTCATACCAGTAAGTATTTTTGACAGTTTTAATTGTACTCCAATAATTCTTACCCCCAAAAGGGATGGTCTACTCAAAAGATAAATTTCACTGTCCATCTTAGAAGAAAGAATTTGCCTAAAATTAAAAATGATAGTCTTTTGAGCTATGAAATATTAAGGTTAAATTTCCACTCTTGATTTCAGGACATGATTTTTAACAAGGTCATTTTCATAGGTCAGTAAATAATTTCTTTTGGGTCCATGATGCACCTACATTATTACAAAGTCTGCTTTGTAACAAATGTTATTTTGAGGTTACTGTGTGTTTGGACAATGGACATAGATAGTGCCTAAATGGATGTTCTGTGGTTTGAAGAGCTTTTCTGGAAAGAGTAAAATATTACTCACCTGTATTTTTCTCTTACTCTGATTTTTTTATACTCTTGTCCTTCCCATCAGCATTTAAAAGCAATTTAAATCTTTCCATGTATCTTCTCTCTACTCATTTACTCTTCAACTCCCTCTACCTCTAATAATCTAGCTTCTTCCCTATCAGTTTGCAAATCTATTTTTGCTAAGGCCACCTTTGACTTCCATGTCATTAAATGTAACAAGCAATTATCAGCTGTATATCATTTGATCTCTCATTAGCACTAACCTCTGTGGCTTCTCTCTTTTCCACTGGCTTACAGGTCACTGACAATCTCCTCCATCCCCTTTTACCTTTATGAACATATTTCCCAGACTTTGCTGCTGTGTTCATTCCTCACTAGCAGTTTTGAAGTTTCTAAGATTCTATTCTAAGCCTCTTTTCTTTCATGTCACATACTTGCCTATTAAGTCTCATCCATTCTAGTGGCTTCACTACCACCTATGCAGGGAAGACTTCTATTTCAGTTACTTATTGTTGCATAACAAACCACTCAAAAATTTAGTGGCTTAAAATTACAACTATTTTATTATTTCTCACTAATGTTGGTGTTGACTGGGCTAAGGCCGCATGGCTTTCTTACTTCATAGTATCAGTTTTGACTGCATCAAGTGTAGGCTCAAATGTGCTAGAGGGCCAAGATGGCTGGTTCACATGGCTGGCATTTGATGCTGGCTAGTGGCTGTGAGTTCATCTGAGACTGTCAGCTGGAACAGCCACAGGTTTCCCATGCATGTGGCTTGGGCTTTTCTCAGCATGGTGGCTGAGTTCCAAGAAGAAGTGTTCCAAGAGTGAGAGATCCTAGAGGGAGGAGATAGATGCTCTAAGTTCTCTTTTAAAAGGATGTCTAGGAGTTCCTATCGTGGCTCAGCAGAAACGAATCTGACTGGTATCCATGAGGACACAGGTTTGATCCCTGGCCTTGCTCAATGTGTTAAAGATCCAGCATTGCTGTGAGCTGTGGTGTGGGTTGCAGATGAGGCTTGGATCTGGCATTGCTGTGGCTGTGGTGTAGGCCGGTGGCTACAGCTCTGATTTGACCCTTAGCCTGGGAACCTCCATATGTCATGGATGTGGACCTAAAAAGACCAAAAAAAAAAAAAAAAAAAAAAAAAAAGGATGTCTATGTTTATTACGCTGTCACTTCCACTACATTCCATTGGTTAAGCTGTCATAGGGACAACCCAGATTCAAGAAGGAAAGGAATAAACTCCACATATTGATGGAAAGAATAGTAAAAGGGTTTGGTCATCTTTAATCCAGCTACAAATTATGCAAACTCAAGCAAAATACCCTCACCCCTCCCCATGTACCCCAAAGTCTCATCCCTTATTGTATCAGGCTCAGATTGTAGCATCCGATTATCTAAATCATGTTCAGGTACAGATGAGGCGCCTCTTGATGTGAAGAGCTATAAACTGGGAGACAAATTACCTGACTCCCACAAACTCAATATACAATGCCCAGACAAGGACAGTAGAATGAACATTCCATTAAAAAAGCCAGAAGGAAAATAGTGGTTACTGATTCATAGAAAACTTGAAATTCAGCTGAACACATGTCAGTTCCTTGATTAGAGCTCCTTCTTGCTTTCTCGGATTGATTCTCCATGCCTCTTAACTATACCCGTTGGGATCCCATCTCTCCCAAGTGGGTCATCCTTTTCCTTAAGAGCTATTCCATGTATAACTGATTAGCTTTCTCAGGCTATGTCCTGCTTGCAGGAAGTTGGGGTCTCAAAGGCCTGTTTTAATTTTGAATGATCACTGTTCCTTTTAGTACAAGTTGGTATAATCCCTTAGAAACTTTGTGGACTTCCTGAGTATAAAAATAGAGTCCATTCTATTAGACAGAAGAGATGGAAATTTCTTTTTAGAAGGCCCCTCTCTACCTTGGACTGAGAATTGGAAGCCTTGTTGTTTAGAGGAAAGTTTCAGTGAGGCACTTAAAATTTTTTCAGTTCTTAACAAATGTTATTATAGCCACACACTTGGGATCTTGATTCTAAGACTGAATTATTATTGGCAGTGCCTTGGAACGTCTTGTAGAATAGACCAATTTAGAAAACAATTTTAATAATAATTACTGTCCAATTATTTACTATTTGGGGGGGAAAACATGGAAAGGATTTGACACAGGCAACTAATCTTAATCTACAGTGACCTAGTGACAACAGTTTTCTTGCCTGGAAAAAAAACAAGCAGAGTAATAGGATTGCAGTAGTCTATTTATACAGGTAGATTTCTCAAAGAATACAGTTAAGCATTTTATTTAGAGGATTCATACTAAAGGTACCTTCTCCCAGTCTACCAGTGTTAAGGGAACAAATAAACAGGTGAAGTTTAAAGTATTTTATAATTGCCTGAAGTATGAAGCAGGATTCTAAAAATTTCTTCACATCTGCTCTTTTTAACGGATGTAATTAAATAAAAATGATCAGCTATTTCCCCAATTGCTAGATCAATTATTAAAACTAGAGCTATATTTTTATGACAATTACCATAGACCCACATTTGTAAACAAGATAATATTATGTATAACTTGATCAAAATTCTATGTGCAAATTGTTGACAAAATAACCTTAAGAAATATGACATTACTAATCACATTTCATAGCATTAGATTAAAAATGCTTTTAATCATTTTAGTAATATCAAAGTAAAAGTAAGCAGGCTAAATGGAAATTAAAATATATTAAATATAAGGAACTTTAGAAGTTATAAATAAGATGAGCCTATGAGAAAGGAAAGGGGAAATAAATAAATTGAGAGCTTTTGTGTCATTTGATTTTAGAGAATATAAATTGCCTTCTAATGTAGACTATTTTCATTTATATTAAAAATTGAATTCTGTAAGAAGTGTTAAGTAATTGAGCTAATGTCTAATAATTTCCACATGCAACAGTTGATTTCAAGCTTTGTTTTCATAGGTTTTTAAAGTTTACTTTTGAGACTGGCTGGTAGTTTGGAAAGTAGCAATGATGTGCAAGATGTGGCTCCTGTTGGATCCACTTATGGGCATCTCTTCCCAACAATTTGTACAAAATGTAGGCCATAATGAGAGTATTTACACCATGGGAAAAAAGCATATACTACAAATAAGGGTTTCCTGTCTCCCTAGAGAGATGATGGTAATACATTTATCAACATCATAACAGTTAGTAACAGTAGATTTATACTCCACCATTGAAAGTCAAGTATTACACCTTTGTTATTCTTAGACTCCTTCTAACAAATTCAACGTGAGTCAAATTAACAAGGGTTAGCAGACATTTGGTCCTGTCTAATAGATCCATACGACATTTGCTCAATGCCAAAAGGTCCTTGATATTTGGTCCTGGCCAAAACCATTTGGCATGGGTCAAATATGCTCATGTATATTTTAGGCAGGACCAAATAATCAAGGACTTTTTGGCATGAACCAAATATTATATGAATGGTTTTGGACAGGACCAAATGTCCCGTAAGGAAAACAGGAATTTGCTACAACCTCTTCATTCAGTGATGACTGGAACAAAAGAAAATGAAACAACACACACACAAAAAGCCACTATCCAAATCATGGAGAGACACATTCTCTATAAAGCTTAAAAATATTTCCTTTATTTTTCCTTGAAAATTCTAAATTTCTCCCCTTATGAATGTAAACAATTCCTTATCTCAATGTTTCTAGATGAGAATTTATTTATATTACTAAATTCATTGATTGTTTCTAACAGTGGTTTTTTTTTTTTTTGGTTGAGTTTTTAATGTTTTCTATGCATAAGATCATATCACCTGTAAATAACTACTTTGCCTCTTCTTTTTCAATTTGGATGCCTTTTATTTCATTGTTTTCCTGATTGCTCTAGCTAGGGCTTCCAGTTCTATTGTAAATAATAATGATGAAAGTGGGTGTCCTGTCTTGTTCCTAATTTTGGAAGAAAAGCTTTAAAATTTTCACTGTTGTTGGTTTGCCATTTATAGTCTTTCTTATGTTGAGGTATGTTCCTTCCATAACCACTTTGTTGGCAGTTTTTACCATGAAAGGATGCTGTATTTTGCCAAATGTTTTTCCTGTGTCTATTAGGAGGATCATATAATTTTTTTTGTTTTAATGAGATAAAATTGACATACAACACAATTATTTGATTTATGTATATACGAAATGATTACTAGAAGCTTGGTTAAAGTTGATGATCTTATATAGAGACTGTATAGATCAAAATAGAGATATAGATAATTCCTTGTGATGAGAACACTTAGAATTTATACTCTCCTGCCTTTATATATTTCATATATCATATATAACTATAGTCATCATGTTGTAGATAATAAATATCATGAATGCTTACTTATCACTGAAAGTTTGTGCCTTTTAACCACATTTATCTTATTTCCCTTAATACCAACTCTAACCTCTGGCAACTACAAATCTGATTTCTTTTTCTCTCTCTTCTTTTTTTTTTTTTTTTTTTTTTAGATTCCACATATAAGTGAAATCATAACAGTGTTTGTCATTCTCTGCCTAATTTATTTCACTTAGCATAATGCCCGCAAGTACTGTTCATGTTGTCACAAGTGGCCCTGTATCCTTCATTTTTTTTTTTGTGCTAAAAATATTCCATTGTATATATGTGCTTTATACCCTGTTTTATTGTGCTTTGCTTTATTGCACTTTGCAGGTATTGTATTTTTTTTACAAATAGAAGGTTAGTGGCAACTCTCTGTCAAGCAAGTATATTGGAGCAGAACAACATTTGCTCACTTTGTCTCTCTGTCATATTCTGGTAATTCTTGAAATGTTTTAAATTTTTTCATTACTTTTACATTTGTTATAGTGATCTGTGATCAATGATCTTTGATGTTACTGTTGTAGTTGTTTTGGGGTGCCATGAACCACACTGATAGAAGACATAGAACTTAATAAGTGTTGTTATGTGTCTAATAGCTCCACAAACTGGCCATTCCCCCATTTTTAGCCTTCTCCCTGAGCATTATTTATCATGTTCTTTTGTGTAATCACTATAGGTTCTTCCCTTGTGAATATGATGTTTCTTACGTAAAATACTGTAAAATTATAACAATATATTTTAAGCTGATAACTTTGATAGAATTACTGAAGTTAACACTTTTCTCTTTCCCTTCACATTTTAGGTTATTGATGTTACAATGTACATATTGTTTATATTGTGAACTAATAAGAGATTATTGCAGTATAGTTAGTTTTACAACATTTGTTTAGCTTTTAAACTGGAGTTGTAAGTGAACTATGCATTACCATTATATTACAAAATCTAATTTTGGCTTTGTATTTACCATTACTAGTAAGTTTTATGCTACTTTTTATATTCTTAATATTAATTAATGTAATTTTATTTCTACCCAAAGAACTCCATTTAGCATTTCTTGTAAGATAGGTCTAGTGGTGATGAATTCCCTCAGCTTTTGTTTGGGAAAGTCTTTGTTCTTTATTTCTGAAGGGCAGCTTTAGAATGCTTGGTTGACAGTTTTTTATTTCGATATTTTAAATATATCATCCCATTCTCTCCTAGCCTGAAAAGATTCTATTGAGAAATTCACCCTGACATATAGGAGCTCTGTCGTTTCTACTTTCAGAATTTTTTTTTTCCTTTCTTTTTTCTTTTTAGGGCTTCACCCATGGCATATGGAGATTCCCAGGATAGGGGTTGAATCTGAGCTGTAGTTGTCAGCCTACACCACAGCCATAGCAACACAGGATCCCAGCCGCATCTGCGACATACACCACAGCTCATGGCAATGCAGGATCCTTAACTCACTGAGCTAGGCCAGGGATTGAACCTGTATCCTCATGGATGCTAGTCATATTTGTTACTCGCTGAGCCACAATGGGAACTCCTCAGAGTTCTTTCTTTGTGTGTGTGTTTGATTTTGACGCATTAATTACAATGTATCTTGGTGCGGTCCTCTTCAGAATCAATTCTTTGGATGTTCATTTCTTTCCCAAGAAACTTTAGGAAGTTTTCATCTAGTACTATTTAAATATATTTTCCATACCTTTCCTTCTCCACTCTTTCAGAAATTCCCTTATTGTGGATATTATTTCTTTCTGAATTCTAAAAACTGTGTCCCATCAGTTCCATGGGCTTTCTGCACTCCTTTCCATTCTTCTTTCTTTTTGTCACTCTGCCTGGATAATTTCAAATGTCCTGTCTTTTAGGTCATTGTTTTTCTTTCTTTCTTTTTTTTCTTTTGGTTTTTTTTAAACCTCTGTATTGAATTCTGTAGTCCTTATATATTTTTAGCTCTAAGATTTCTGTTTGTGTTTGTATGTGGTTTGTATGTGTGGGGTTTTTTTTTGATTGTTTTTATTTTTGTGATGAATTTCTCATTTTTTTCATTCACTGTTTTTAAAATTTTGTTTGTCTGTGTTCTTATAGTTCACTAAACTTTAAGAGGGTTATTTGAATTCTTTGACAGTTTACAAATCTCCATTTCTTTAGAGTCTGTTATTGTAGCTTTATTACATTTCTTTGGTGGTATAAAATTTGGTGGTATACCTTATTTTTTATGATCCTTTTTTCCTTATGTTTGTTTCTGTACATTTCAGTAAGCGTTCTCCCCTTCCAGGCTTTATGGGCTTGCTTTGGCAGAGACAGTTATTGACCAGTCAGCTCAGTTTAAGTAACTAGACATATCTGCTGGTAATGTCATTAAGAAGGTGGAGCTTGCTATCAGGGTCTACTTAGGGGCAAGGCTGTTGCCTAAACTCTGAAAATGAGGATGCTCTTGCTGGCTAATAACTTTAGATAGGACTACTTGTCCAGTTCCCTGCCCAAGCAAGGCTATAGGATAAGCTCCAAGATTGCCTGGTTTTTCTTGTCAGGCTATTTGGACAGTTAGGACTGAATACTATACTTCAGCAGTAAATGGGGCTATGAATTAGCTTCCCTGCCTGGCAAGACAGACAGAAGGAGCCTGGGGCCTGCTGGGGGATTAAATCATAAATCACTGACTTCCCTGGTCAGGTGATGTCACCAGTTCTGCTCTGCAGATGTAGAAAACCACAGACCATTTTCTGTTCAAGTACTGATGTAAGCAAGGCTGTTGAATGGACTATGCAGATTCCTGTGTGTTCTGGTTAGGTTCCCTGGTTGGATAGGTTAAAAACTGTATTCAGCAATGTGGGGGGTAGGGGGTGGAGGGGTTCTGATTTAGTTTCCCTGCTGAGGCACAGTGGGTGAAATAAGACCAGTATTTTTGTGGCCTTGACTCAAGCTGACCCATGCCCCAAGTTCCTTGCCTGAACAGGGACACTACCTTGCCTTGCAGACTAACTGCTCTGCTTGCTAGATTCTGTTCAAGTGTTGGTAGACTATAAGGTTTTCTAGGTCTTCTGGCCAACCTTAATATTATGGTAGGGCTGGGAGCTTTACTTAGCAGTGGGTGGGGCTATGACTCAGTTTCCCTGTGTGGGTAGGATGGGTTCAAGCACTTCCCAAATTTTAGTTGGGCTTTCTGTTTGGAGATGGGTAGAGGAGGCACTATTTTAGGCTGTGAGTAGAGCTATGAATAACCTCCCCTGGACATAGCAGGGGACCCTTCATACCCAGAACTGATTTTTCTCTGGAGGCAATCACCTCTGTCTGCAGGACTCTGCCCAAGTATTTTTGGGCTACATAGCTTCTAGGTGTTCTTACAGCCCTCCTAGTGAGCATGGGGGCTACACATAGTAGTGTGTTGGCTTACAGTTTCCTGGCCACAATGTGCCACTGACTTAGTTCTGCAGATGAGCAAAGGTGCTGGTTGGGATTACTACTTGGGTTCTGCAGGTATGAACTCTGCCAAGGAATGAGTGCTGGCAGTTGCACACTCCTCCCTCTTCTTCATCACAATCAGATCCCCAGTGGTTGAGCCCTGCAGATGTCTGTGCAATCATCATGGGGCATGACCAGAATGCCAGCTCCTGAGAGGCAATCCATAATTCTGGAGGAGCTGGATGTTACTCTTGGGGTTTATTTTCTCATTGGAGGAAAAGTAGACTCAGAAGAGACCTCTCTATGAGGTGCTGTACCAGCCTCGGGATGGTACTGCTCAGGCTCACTCCTGAATTCCCTCAGTTAGTGTCTTGTTCATGAATATTTTGTAGTTGTTCTTCTTGTGAGGGGGAATAAAATGAGGAATGATCTATGTCACCATTATGGTGATCAGAAATCAGATCGTATGATTTTTATCATTTATTCTATTAATGTAGTGTATCACATTTATTGATTTGTATATGTTGAACCATCCTTGCATCCCAGGAATAAATCCTACTTGGTTATGGAGTATAATTCTTTAAATGATTTGATGACTTTGGTTTGCTGATACTTTGTTCAGATTTTTTTAATATGAGTATTCATCAGGGATATTAGCCTATAAATTTATTACAGTGTCCTGATCTTTGATAGAAGGGTAATTATGGCCTTGTAAAATGAATTTGGGAGGGTTCCCTCTTAAATTTTTTGGAAATATTTGAGAAGAATTGGTATTAAATCTTTAAATGTTTTTGTAGAATTTGCCAGTGAAACAATATGGTCCTTTGGTTTTATGCGTTGGGAGATTTTGATTACTAAATTTAGTCTCCTTAGTTGTTACTTGTCTGTTTATATTTTCTCTTTCTTCCTGATTCAGAGGTGGTCGGTTGTGTATTTCTGGTAGATTGTATAGGAATTTGTCTTTTTCTTCTAGGTTATTTAATTTACTCATATGTACTGGTTGATAGTAGTTTTTTAATGATCATTTGTATTTCCACACTATCAGTTGTAATGCCTCCTCTTTCATTTGTGATTTTGAATCTTTCTTTTTTCCTTGGTTAGTTTTACTAAAGTATTGTCAGTTTTGTTTATCTATTTGAAAAAATAGCTGTAAGGTTTTTTTCCTATCATTTTTCTCAACTCTATTTTATTTTATTTTTACACTCTAATCTTTGTTATTTCCTTTCCTCAGCTCACTCTGAGTTAATTTGATCTTCTTGTTCTAGGTCCTTGAGGTGTAATTTTAGATTTCTTCTTTGAGTTCTATTTTCTTAATATTTGCATTTATCACTATAAACTTCCCTCTAAGAACAGCTTTTGCAGCACTGCATAAGTTTTGGTATGGGATGCTATCATTTTCATTTGCTTTGAGATTTCTTTTTCCTATCTCTTTTGATTACTTCTTTGACCCATTGGTTGTTGAGCAGTGTGTTGTTTAACTTCTACTTATTTGTAGGTTTTGCAGGATTCCTCTTGTTCACATCTAGTTTCATGCCTTTGTGGTTAGAAAATATCCGAGGTATGATTTCAGTGTTCTTAAATTTGCTAAGATCTGTTTGTTTGTTTGTTTGCCCTGTCATGTGGTCTATCCTGGATAATGTTCTCTGTATATACCTCAGAATACTGTGTATTCTCCTTTTGGATGGAATGTTCTATAGATATATGTTAGGTACATTTAGTTTAATGCATGGTACGTGTCCAATATTTCCACACTGATTTTCTGTCTGGATTACGTATCTGTTGCTGAAAGTTGGAAATTGGTTCTATCCTTTAAAATGTTTGCATTTACTTACTAAATTTATGTACTATAATGTTGTTACATATATTTTTATGATTTTTATATCTTCTTGATGAATTGACTCCTTTGTCACTTTATATGACCTGTTTGTGGGTTAAAGTCTATTGTGTCTGATAAATATAGCTATCCATCAGTTCTCTGGGGTTTTACTTGCATTAAATATCACTTTTTCCATCACTTCTTTCTAAGTATATGTGTGTCTTTAAAGCTGAAGAGATCCTCTTGTGGACAGCAGATAATTGGGTCTTGTTTTTTTAATTCATCCCTCCACTCTATGCCTTTGGACTGGTGAATTTATCCTTTTACATTTGGAGTTATGATTGCTATGTTAGGACTTAATAATTACTGTTTTATGTTTATTTTGTATTTTGATTTTTTTTAAATTTCTGCCTACATTTGTAAAACGGCATTTTCTCCTGCTGGCATGCTTTTTTCCCCTTTATTTTTAGTGCATCTACCCTACATTTTTGCTTTGCAGTTATATGAGCTATCTCATAGGTAAAACAGTTCATTTTAAGTTAATACCAACTTAACTTTGATCATCTACAAGAGGTTCAGCATTTTACTCTCTACCTTTTATATTTTTGATATAATTATTTACCTCTTTTAATATTGTATTTGTTAAAAATAATACTCTTCATGATTGTATTTAATAATCTTTTCATTGACTTTTATACTACAGTTAAGTGATTAGCGTATCATCATATTAGAGAATTAGTTTCCTAAGTCTTACTACTATAAATTTACTTTACCAGAGTAATGGATATTTTTTCCATGCTTTCATGTCTCTGATTAGTATGTTTTCATTACAGTTTGAAGGAACTCCTTTGAACCTTCTTCCAAGGTAGATCTAGAAGTGATAAACTCCAACTTTTATTTGTCTGGAAGTCTTTAATTTTCCTTCATATCTGAGATGTATGTTTACCTAATAGAGTATTTTTGGCTGGCATTTTTTTTTTTTTTAACACTTTGAGTATATCATTCCACTGTCCTGGTCTTATAGGGTTGAGATATCTGATGATAGCCTAATGGAGGTTACTTTGTGGGTTATGATGTTCTTTTCCCTGGCTACCTTTAGAATTCTTTAACTTTGATAATTAGATTTATTGAAGGTTCTATCTTAACTTTTTATCTTTGATGATGACAGTATCATATTGTATCTTAGAGGAGTTCTTTTTTTTTTTTTTTTTTTTGCATTAAGTGATCTACAAGCTTTGTAAACTTGAATGCCCAACTCTTCCCATGTTTGAAATCTTCTAGGCTATTATGTATTTAAATAGACTTTCTGATGCTTTTTCCCTTTCGTCTCTTTCTGGAACTTCAGTTATTCTAATATGTTATATTTGATAGTGTCCTATAGATCACATAGGATGTCTTAGCTCCTTTTCAATCTTTTTTCTTTATTCTCGTGTGGCTGGGTCATTTTAGACTTCCTATCCTCTGATCATTGATTATATCTTCTGTTTGTTCTCTTCTATTGTAGATGTTCTCTATTGCAGTTTTCACTTTGTTTAATGAATTCTTTAGCTCCAGAATCTGTTTGGTTCTTTTATGATTTCTATCTCTCTTAAATTTCTCATTTTGTTCATGATTATTTTTTCTTATTTTGTTAACTTTCTATGTTTTCCTGAAGTTTGTTTTTTCAAAACAGTTATTTTGAATTCTTTATCAGCTAAGTTGCCAATTGCATGTTTTGGAATTTGGTTACTGGAGGATTATTATCTTTTAGTGATGACATATGTCCTTGATTTTTCATGTTCCCCGGTGCTGTGTATTTTTGTGTTCACATTTGAAGTAATAGACCCCTCAGATCTTTACTTGTCTTCTGGTGGCAGATAGTTTTTTGTTCTACTTATATCTTGAACTTGTCCTACTTATATTTTGGGTACACTTGCTCCATACATTTTGTGGAAGAATTTTTAATGTTTCTAGTTCTTAAAACTCACCAGTATGGCTACTGGAAATCTCTCTTTTGTTTCCCAGAAGGTGGCAATATAGTTTAAATTCATAGTTTCTCTTTTGCCCACAGACCTTGGCCTGTTTCCTGAGCTAATCCCCTGTTTTTCAGAGCTTATTTTCACAAAGGTACTTGGAAGTGTATGCAAGGAGCTGGTCAAAGAGTGGGGAGAAGTGTGGGTTTAGCACTTGGATCACTGGAATGTTTCTAGTCTTAGTAGGGAGATCCCTGAGTCTGGTACTGCCAGAGGCCCACGGGTGCACTTCCTGCTTTATGTGTCTCTTTAATGACCTATGGTATTCTGTCTGCCTCTTTTCAGCTTTCCTCCTCCCTCCCAATTGTGGATATCCCACTTTACTACTTCAATGCTTCTAAAGAGAAATGGGTGTCATCTGCTGTGTCTGGCCCTATTGCAGGAGTGGGACACTCATTCACTGCTATTTTTTTTCCTCTGTGGACGAGGTTGTCATTCCCACATAGACAGCTCCATGCAGTGTTGCTTTAGTCAGGTCCTTGATGGGGAGGGGAGGCCTTTTGGTAAAATTCATATGATGTGCACTATATCCATATTTGTGGGGTTTTCTCTTTTCCTCTGATGGTATGCTAGAATTCCTCTTTGGGAAGCTGGACTTCTGTTTCCTCTTCTGTCTAGTTTTCTGTACACTGTCAGCACTCTCAGGATTTTTGGCTGACTGATGAGAGGAGTTTGGGCAGGTATGTTGTTCTACTTGTCCTACAGCATATACCAAGGCCCATCTGCCTATTAACAGATGCACAAGAGGACAAGACTTTTTCTGGGTCCCTTTGCATATGGCAATATATCTCACAACTCCCACCCAGAGTTTTGTTTGAGGAGGGATAGCTAATTCTTTTTGGACTGGGCGGGGGAAGGAGGACTATCTTATGCCACATAATGCTGGCCCTGTGTTTCAGATATTACTGATCTTAATTAACAATGGTCACAAGTTTTCAGGCAAAGAGTAGGCATCATTCTAAATTTTAAATATAGAACCATTGATGGAAGTGCAAATGTGTAGACAAGTATATATAAAAATATATATCCACAGTATTAAAACTTTTTTTAAAAGATCATTTGTCTTTATTTTTATTTTTTTAAAAAACTTATTGTAGTTGACTTACACTGTTGTATTAGTTTTAGGTGTACAGCAAAGTCACTCAGATTCTTTCCCCATATAGGTTATTATAGAATATTGAGTAGAGTTCTCTGGGCTATACAGTGGGTCCTTATTGATTATCTATTTTATGTATAGTATTGTGTATATGTTAATCCTAAACTCTTAATTTATCCCCCCCACCCCTGTTTCTTCTTTGGTAACCATAGTTTGTTTCGAAATCTGTGAGTCTGTTTCTGTCCTCTTGATAAGTTCTTTTGTGTCATTTCTAAAATTATATTCCACATATTAGTGATGTCATATGATATTTGTCTTTCTCTGACTTCACTTAGGATGAGACTCTCTAGGTCCATTGATGTTACTAAATTTATATTATTTTGTTCTTCTTGATGGTTAAGTAATATTCTATCATATATGTGTACCACATCTTTATCTATTCCCATATCCATGGATATTAAGGTTGCTTCCATGTCTTGGCTATCATAAATAGTGTTGCAGTGAATATTGCAATGCATTCTTCTTTATGATTTATGGGTTTTTTTCCCTAAGATTGATGATCATATGATAGCTCTATATTGACTTATTGAAGGCACCTTCATACTGTTCTCCACAGTCGCTATACTGGTTTACATTACTACCAAGAGTGTAGGAGGGCTCCCTTTTCTACATGCCCTTTCCAACATTTATTGTTTGTAGACTTTTGGATGATGGCCATTCTGACTGATGTGAAGTGATAAATCATTGTGAAGTGATAAATCATTGTAGTTTTGATGTGCATTTCTCTAATGATTAGTGATGTTGAGCTTTTTTTTTTTTTTTTTTTTTTCGTTTGTTGGCCATCTATCTGTCTTCCTTGGAGAAATGTCTATTTTCAGGCTATTTTTTAATTGAGTTTTTGTTTTTTTTTTGATATTGAGCTACATAAGCTGTTTTGTATATTTTGGAGATTAATCCCTTGTCATTTGAAAAGATTTTCTTCCATGTGTGTTATCTTTTCATTTTGTTTATGGTTTCCTTTGCTGCGAAAAGACTTTCAGTTTAATTGGTCCCCGTTTATTTTTTTAAAGTTTTTTATTACTCTAGGAGGTGGATCCAAAAATATATTGCTGCAGTTTATATCAAAGAGTGTTTTGCCTATGATTTCCTCTAAGAATTTTATAATACCTGGCCTTACATTTAGGTCTTTAATATATTTAGAATTTACTTTTGTGTATAGTATTAGAGAATGTTCTAATTTCATTCTTTTACATGTACTTGTTCATTTTCCCCAGCACCACCTATTGGAGAGACTGTTTTTTCTCCATTGAACGTTCTTGCCTCCTTTGTCATAGGTTAACTGACCATAAGTGCATGTGTTTATTTCTGGGCTTTCGATCCTGTTCCACTGATTGAATTTCTGTTTTTTTGGTGATAGTACCATACTGTTTTGATGACTGTAGCTTTGTAGTATAGTTTTAAGTGCAGGAACCTGATTCCTTCAGCTCCATTTTTCTTTCTCAGGATTACTTTTGCTATTTGGAAGCTTTTGTATTTATATATAAACTATTTTTTTAATATTCTCAAATATTTATTCATTTATTGTCCTTTAATTTTATGCCACAGCAGTCACATTTATTTATTTATTTATTTTTGTCTTTTTAGGGCTACACACGCAGCATATGGAGGTTCCTAGGCTAGGGGTCTAATCAGAGCTGTAGCCACAGGCCTACACCACAGCTACAGCAACACAGGATCCAAGCTGTATCTGCAACCCACACCACAGCTCATGGCAATGCTGGATCCTTAACCCACTGAGCAAGGCCAGGGATCAAACCTACAACCTCCTGGTTCCTAGTCAGATTTGTTTCTGCTGCACCATGATGGGAACTCCAAAATTAAAAAAATTTTTGTTCTAGTTCTGTGAAAAACGCATTGGTAGTTTGACTGGGATTTTTTTGAATCTGTAAGTTATCTTGGGTGTTATGGTCATTTTATCAATATTGATTCTTCCAATCTAGGAACATGGTTTTATCTTTTCATGTATTCATTTTTGATTTCTTTCATCAGTATTTGATAGTTTTCAGAGTACAAGTCTTTATTTTTATTTTTTTGGTTTTTACCTTTTCTAGGGCCACTCCTGAGGCATATGGAGGTTCCCAGGCTAGGGGTCCAATCAAGCTGTGGATACCGGCCTACACCAGAACTACAGCAACACCACATCTGAGGCGCATCTGTGACCTGTACCACAGCTCACGTCAGCGCCGGATCCCCAACCCACTGATTGAGGCCGTGGATCTAACCCACAACCTCATGGTTCTCAGTTGGATTCTTTTCCACTGCACCACGATGGGAAATCCCATTTTGAGTTTATTTTTGTGGATGGTGTGAAGGTGTGTTCTAGTTTCATTGATTTACATGCAGCTGTTTAGTTTTCCCAGCACCACTTGCTGAAGACACTGCCTTTTCCCCATTTTATATTCTTGCCTCCTTTGTTGAAGATTAATTGACCATAGGTGTTTGGGTTTATTTCTGGGCTGCCTATTCTGTCACACTGATGTGTGCTATGTATGTTTTTTTACTAGTACCACACTGTCTTGATTACTGTAGCTTTGTAACATTATCTGAAATCTGGGAGAGTTAAGCATATAATTCCTTGTAATAGTCTCTTAAGAGCCTTTGTATTTCTGCGGCATGATTTGTAACTTCTCCTTTTTCATTTGTAATTTTTTGTCTTGTTATGTAACTTCAATGAATTGATTTTTAATGAAAACACCATTTAATAAGTATATACTTTTTGGATATTTTATTCCACTAAATATGCATTATAAATTTGGGGACACTTCAAAGCATTATGGACAGAAAATAGGATATATAAATCTTAAACTTTACTCACATTTTAGTTATTTCAACTAGTCATAACTTTGGTATATTAAATAATGTTTTTTAACAAGTGGCTACTGAATATTTTTAAAAAGTGTTATTTGTATTTAAATATAACACATTTTTTAATAAATTAATATATTTCCTGTGTAGGAATATGGAAAAGATAGGTAAGGAAAAGAAAATTCTCTTTAAATGTATGGTCCAACAAATGAATATAAACCTATTGCTCACTTAAAAGATACTTTTGTTCAATAGACTTGATATATTTAATCATATCACTATTTAAAAAATTAAATATATAATCATATATATTTATGTATATACTTAATATATTATACATACAAATACATATGTATAATAGATGAAATGTAAAAAACTACTTAATAATTATAGTATTATATGTATTTAATAATTTCTTCTTTTAAAAGTGTCTACTATTGCTATTGTTTAAAAATTTTCCATTTTCGCCTAAATATTTCAATCTGTTTTCACATTAAAAATGTGGAAGTTCCCATGCTAGAGACTGGACCAAGTGTGTATTGTGTAAATGGAGATTTTAATGTATTTTATCCAGTATGTTAATTGCCTAACCAACTGTAAAAGCACATTTAGAGTATAAAGCATGCATATATTATGAAAAATATAATTTAAAAAAATTTTTAATTTTTTTTCCCACTGTACAGCATGGGAACCCAATTACACATACATATATACATAGTTTTTTCTCCCATTGTTGTGTTGCAAAGTAAGTAGACATAGTTCTCAGTGCTACACAGCAGGATTTCATAGTAAATCCATTCCAAGAGCAATACTTTGCATCGTTAACCCCAAGCTCCCAATCCCTCCCACCCCCTCCCCCCAGGCAACCACAAGTCTATTCTCCAAGTCCATGATTTTCTTTTCTGTGGAAAGGTTCCTTTGTGCTGTATATTAGATACCAGATATGAGTGATATATGGTATTTGTCTTTCTCTTTCTGACTTACTTCATTCGGTATAAGAGTCTTTAGTTCCGTCCATGCTGCAAATGGCATTATTTTGCTCTTTTTTATGGCTGAGTAAGTAGTATTCCATTGTGTATATATACCACATCCTCCTAATCCAGTCATCTGTTGATGGACATTTAGGTTGTTTCCACGTCTTGGCTATTGTGAATAGACCTTCAATGAACATGCAGGTGCGTGTGTCTTTTTTAAGCAAAGTTTTGTCTGGATATATGCCCAAGAGTGGGATTGTTGGGTCATATGGGAGTTCTATGTATAGATTTCTAAGGTATCTCCATACTGATCTCCATAGTGGTTGAACCAGCTTACATTCCCACAAACAGTGCAAGAGGGTTCCTTTTCTCCAGACCCTCTCCAGCACTTCTTATTTGTGGACTTAATGATGGCCATTCTGACTGGTGTGAGGTGGTATCTCGTGGCAGTTTTGATTTGCATTTCGCGAATAATCAGGGATGTTGAGCATTTTTTCGTGTGCTTGTTGGCCATCTGCACACCTGCCTCGGAAAAATGTCTATTCCGGTCTTTTGCCCATTTTTCCATTGGGTTGTTGGCTTTTTGGCTGTTGAGTTGTATAAGTTGCTTGTAAAGCCTAGAGATTAAGCCCTTGTCCATTGCCTCATTTGAAACTATTTTCTCCCACTCTGTAAGTTGTCTTTGTGTTTTCTTTTTGGTTTCCTTTGCTGTGCAAAAGTTTGTTGGTTTGATTAGGTCCCATTGGTTTATTTTTGCTCTTATTTCTGTTGCTTTGGGAGACTGACCTGAGAAAATATTCTTAAGGTTGATGCCAGAGAATGTTTTGCCTATGTTCTTTCCCAGGAGTTTGACGGTGTCTTGTCTTATACTTAAATCTTTCAGCCATTTGGAGTTTTTTTTTTTGTGCATGGTGTGAGGGTGTGTTCTAGTTTCATTGATTTGCGTGCAGCTGTCTAGGTTTCCCAGCAATTCTTGCTGAAAGACTTTCTTTTTCCCATTTTATGTTCTTGCCTGCTTTGTCAAAGATTAATTGACCATAGGTGTCAGGGTTTATTTCTGGGTTCCCTATTCTGTTCCATTGGTCTGTCTGTCTGTCTTGGTACCAGTACTGCACTGTCTTGATGACTGTGGCTTTGTAATATTGCTTGAAGTCTGGAAGAGTTATGCTTCCTGCTTGGTTTTTGTTTCTCAGGATTGCTTTGGTGATTTTGGGTCTTTTGTGGCTCCATGTAAATTTTTGGATTGTTCTAGTTACGTGAAAAATGTCATGGGTAATTTGATAGGGATTGCATTGATGAAAAAATAGAATTTTAATGTAACATTCAACAGAGTCTTTTTTAAAATTTAAGTCCTGTTTCAAAACTTGAATTAATTTACTTAAAATTTAGATGAGTCACCTATAATATTAAATACCATTCAAAACTATAAAAGTACTTTAAAAATCTCCCTCAGTGATAATTTAGTTGACAAATATGTTTATTCAAGTTGTCGCTCAAATTTAGTTCTTCCTAACATGGAAAAAAATAAGATGCTAGTTAATGTAATAAGAAAATTACATGCCATGTTAAAATGTGAATTAAATAACAATAAGACTTCAGTATCCTCAATTTTTCAGATATTCCCATTCTGCTGAAACTTAAGGTTTGTTCAAATTGCATCAGCTTATTCACAGTAAAGGCTTCATTAGATGTTATTTAATAATTTGGGAGGAAACATTAATTGATAAATATAGTTTGTTTTCCAATTCAGAACACTGACCTATTGTTTTTCATATACTTACAGTCCTTCTCTTATGCCATTACTGATCTTTATTTTCTCAACAAGAAATTTTACTTCTGTAAATAAATTGGAATACCATTTACATAATGGTTTTTTCTCTGAATTTGTAATTTCCTATTTTCTATCATTTATTATTTATCTTTCATTCTTTGGTTCAAAAAAATTTGTCAGGAAATTACTATATGCAGGAATACATGGGAAATAAGAATGAATATCCAAGGTCCTTTCCCTCAGTGAATATCCCTTTTAATAATGAAGATATGATAGCTAGCCCAAAGAACACATTTTATTAATGAATGTAATGTGTCATGAGTATTATAAGAAAAATTATACCTGAAGATTTGTAATCTCACTCATACCACTTTCTCTTTTTCTCTTTTTTCCCATATTTAAAAATTGAAGCATAGTTGATTTACAGTATTGTGTTAGTTTCAGGTATACAATAGAGTGTTATACAGATTTATATATTCTATACATATATAACATATATGTATATATTCTTTTTCATATTCTTTTCTAATATAGGTTATTATAAGATATTAAATACAGCTCCCTGTGCTATACAGTAAGTCCTTATTGTTTATTTATTTTTTATATATATAGTAGTGTGAATCTGTTAATCTCAAACTCCTAATTTATTCCTTACCTCCCTATTTCCCCTTTCTTAACCATAAGTTTATTTTCTGTATCAACACACCATTTTTTCTTAATCTATCAATAGGTATACTTAGGAGAGTTTCAAAATGCCAATCAGCAAACCTTGCTTTATCCCTTTCCAAACAGAAATATCAGCATTACTTCTGTCAGCCTTCTTACTGTTGTGCAAAACTTGACAAAACCATACTTAGGGGGCTAGTAATGACCACTCAAGGAATACAAGAGTCAGATATACATTAGCCTCATAACTCTGAAGAATTACATTAAAGCATTATTTCACTTAGAGTGATTGAATGATATGCCTGTCATTGGTGATGTAAGGTACATCTAGATTAGGAGTTTTGAAAATATCAGGCCATGGGTGACATCTGGCCTCCTGTCTGACTTTTAGGTACGGTTTTATTGGAACACAACCATGCCCCCTGGTACCTTGTTGTCTATGGCTGCAAAGACTAAATTGTTTCCTGCCTGTTTACAGAAAAAGTTTCTTGATCCTTGACATAACTGCCACGTATTTATGGTAGCATATTAATTTTAGTGGTTAATGGAATATATGTGTTGCATATGTGCATGCACACACACATATAGTAGTAAACTGATTTCAATTTATGATTGAAATAAGGCTAATTATTTAGAATAACATATGAGTTGAAACATATATAAATAATGGTACAGATGATACACAATCAAGAAAATTATGAATAAAATTAAACTGAAAAAAACTTTCTGCAGTATAAATTCAATTTCATATTAGTTTAAAAGATTGGCAGTAGGCAACAAAAAAACCACAGAGTGATTTGAAGACTGAGACTTTTAAGTAGCTACAGGAAATCTGGAGGTTAAATTGTCCATACTAGACGTACACACATACACATGTTGAACTCAACAGGCAACAAGAATGCATGCACATAATTCTGAGGGATATACCTAACCATAGCAATCAATGTCCTTGCTAGTAATAGAAAAAAGAAAAAAAAATGGTTTTCTTCAACACATAATTTCTGAGTTAGATATTTTTATAAATATTCTATACTACACTCTCAATCCTAGTCTTTATGCAATATAATATTTTAAAGATATTGCTTAAAGCAATATCTTTAAATTCCCAAAGTCAGATATATTTACATTAACAAAAAGTGGGAAGTAAAACATATCCAAAGATTTGATTAAACAAAGAGTATATTAAGTTATTTAAGACTGTGCATTGTACTTAAATCCCAATTTTACCCCATGGAATCTTCAAAAACAGTCATAAAGCCACCAGTTAATTTGGCCTGTAAACACTTTATTGTCACATGACTGAGGAAAGAGACTGTGTCTTATTGCTTTAGTATTCCTAGCCCCTAACACAATGCGTGGCATATGGTAGCAATCAGAAGACTTGCTGAATGGATGTATTAGGAAGCATACATTTTTTTTCTTGTCTTACTTTCCTTTTTTGAGATTATTTAAAGAGAAAGAAAACCCATTTTTTTCTAGACCTCAAAGTTTATTTTGAGCAAATTAGTTAATGTCTTTTCAAAAGATGCTTTAGAAATATAGGATGATCTTTCATGGAGTATTAAAGTTTAAGCTCTTTGGGAATAAGAATTAAAGACATGAATAATAAAAAGAAAAAGTCAAAAATTTTTGACCTGAAAAACTCTATAATTTGAGGTTTGGTTGATACAGTAACATTATTCTATTCCTTTCCAACTGGTTCAGCCCTCTCTGCTCCTCCAGGTTGCTGGAGCAAATGCATCCTTGACCCAAAATGAAATGTTTCATCTACAAGTTTAAAGGATGTTTAAAAAAATAACGACTTTGCTTTTAGCAGTCAGTGCTCTCCTCTGAAATACTCTGCTGATTCACAAAGCTGTCTGAGAAATTCATGATGTCGCTGCAATATTAGCCTGAATGAGGATAAAGTACCCATTTGGAGATCAGAAAATTTACTTTATTGGCTAAAGGGCTAGTCCCCTTTGGTATAAAGAGAGGCATTAGAAAATCTATTAAGGCTGAGTTATATTCTGCAGCTACCATCTTTTCTTGTTGCAATTAGTATTTCATTTTAATTGTGCTGCTATATAATTTCGTATGAGAAGATACTCAGTGTGAACTCAGAACAAGGTTTTTTTTTTTTTTTTTTTTTTTACTCCAATAGACTTATTATTCTCTAGAACACTTTCCAACTCTTCCCTGGGTTATAAAAAGAGGTAAAGAGAATTTTACTTTACATGGTCAAGGAAATTAGGGCATCTCTGAAGTATTTTCCTCTTTCTTCTACCTCTTTTGTTGTTCTTGCTGCTACAAAAGGAAAATGGATATACGCATCTTTTGCAGTCAAGCTGCATTTTGTACTGCCAAGTGATTTAGAGTCTTATTGTCTCTCATTTTTGAGGCCATTCCATGTAGATGATCACTGGAAACATGTTCAAAGCTTCTTTTTATAAAACATAGTTTCTTCTGTTGGAGAAAAACTCAAACTTTCTAAAGGATATTTTCTACTTTTTTTGGTTTACCTTTGTTTACATATCAGACACTTCTAATAACAATTCTATATAGCCTTTCCAATTTCCTCATTCATTTAGCAATTATTCAGCCCTTTCTATATGCTAGGTTTTTTTGTTTGCTTTTGTTTTTAAGCTCTGTTGGTTAAAATATAAATAAAACATTCTCTGTTCTAGGAAGCTTATCATATTTTGGGAAAGACAGGCATGTAAGCAATTCACTCATGCTCAAAGAGTTTGGGAAGGGATTTCTTCTCCCTGATATCAAGGAAGCCTTCACTGAAACTCTGGAATTTAGAAATAGGCCTTGGGGGACAAGACATTCCAGGCTGAAGAAACTGTGTTAGCGTAGGCATAATGTCATCCAAAACCATGAAAAGTCTGAGGAGCAATGAGCAGTCCTCTGTGGCCAAGAGTAGAGTGATTGATGAGACAAAACACATGCTGGATCCTGTGACTGAGAACTGAATGAATAATTAAAATAATAATTTTTATTCATTAAGCAGTGGTTAGCCATTGAAGATTTTCGAAGAGTGGAGTTTAAAGATCTGACTTAAAGTTTAGGAAGGTAACTCATACCTATGTAGAGGATATGTTAGAATGTCAAAGACAGAAAACATGGAAGAATGCTAGTTTGACATTTCAGTCGGGGAAAAATATTTACCTTGTTTTGAATTGCTTCCTTCATAGATAAATAGTTTTAATATTTTATAACCTATGTTCTAGGTGTTAGATGAGAGCAACTTTCATTAATCAGTTGTCACCATATATACCCTTGGTAAACTCAGGTTTTGACTGAATTGTGTCCCCCTCAAAATTTGTCTGTAGAAGTGCTAGCCCCTGACCTTTCCTAAAGGAGGGTAATTAGAGTTAAAGAAGGTTGTTAAGAATGGGGCCCTAATCCAGTGGAACTGGTGTCTTTACAAGAAGAGAAAGAGACACCAAAGATCTTTTTCTGAGAAAACAAGGTAGGAAGATAAGTCTCGCCAAAAACCAATGCTGATAGCACCTTGATCTTTGCCTCTATCCTTGAGAACTGTGAGAAAATATATTTCTGTTGTCAAAGATACCCAGCCTGTGAAATTTTATCACACCAGCCAGAACAGACCAGGACAGGCCTAGAGTCAGTCTTTTTGTCTTCAAGTTCTATATGGCCTCTTTCTCATTCTCTAGGGATATGGTTCTCTAAATCTGAGGTTAGAGAAACCAGGAAGCATCCATTTGAATATCACTCCTCTCTAGTACTGATGGCAATTGAGAGGAAAAGAGGGAGGAGATTGAAGAGGTAATTGTTCAGATAGAAATAAGCTGATTGGTTTTAGAGATAAAAAGAGAGAGACTTGTTAAAAGTAATACCTCTTATTCCATCTTTATCTTTCCTCATGAGTCTTGTGCTGAAAACCACCTCTTGACTATAAGGAAACACCTACAGATATGTCAATGAACCTGACACCTCAGTAAGACTTGATATCTCTGGCTTCTACTACTGCAACCATCTTATTTCTCTTTTATATCTTGGCTACTCCTCACTTGTCATTTGATTTTCCTTTCTACAACCTTGTAATAATATATTCTAAGATTCTATCTTTGGCCTCTCTGACCCTTTTCTCTTGTTGGCTAGGAGAGGTCAATTGTTCCTAAGATTTCTATCAAATTTCTTCTGTTTTACAACTGAAATTTATAAATCTATAGTCCTGTGTCCTCAGGTTCCATTACCATGCATGTGCTCTGGATATTTCCAATTAAATTTCTTAACCACAAAGTATTTCGTTTATGTCACTCACCTTCATGTATATTATGTATGTACTTGTTTTACCTTATATTAATACTCTAAGACATGGTATTAGTTCCACTTTAAGATGCTGACTCTTAAAGTGGTTAATTTTCCAAGTCATAAAATAAGTCACATAAGCAAAGATCATTCAATTGTCAGGCATAAAGATATTTAAACATGTCTAAAACTTCTGCAAACAAGTCTAAAACACATCTAAAATGGAACTTTAAGTGTTACTGACATTAGATGCAAATGTTCTCCACCTCTGAAATTTCTTAGTTATCAGCACTATCATTTTCTTAATCAGCCTGTCATTAAGTCTAATATCTAGAACTCAATAAGTACTTATTGAAAGTGCAGTGAAATGACTAAACAAATGGTTCTTAAAAGTTAGTTATCAATTTAATGCCTCTATGAAATCAGTTATAATATTGTTAATCATTCCAAATTCTTTATTCCCACTCTAGTCACCTAGGATATTAGAAAGAACAAACAAGAGAATGAGCAGAGAAACATGGATATTTGGATCCATATTCTGTAAGATATATCTTATTGTTAAAGCCAATGTGAAGTTGTCGTGAGGATTTAAAGATAAATTTATCTTCAAAGTTGAATAGTAAAAATAAACCCTTTATTTTTAGTTACATACTGTTTTCTATGTACAAATCACATACTTAGCACACAAAATAGCAATAATACTGGAAATATGGCCCCTCAATATTATTATTGGTCTTTCTCCCAACTAAAGTTAGGTTTAAAAAACAAAGGCCTAAAATATTGTAAGTTAATATATTGCCTGATGTAGTTTTAAAAATTTAGGAAGTAATATTGGTGACTAGTGACAATATAAGGAAGATTAAACATTTCTTAATCAAAATAAATGTTTATTCTGGTCTGGAGACCATTTCTTATTTGATCATCCTTGGAAAATATAAAATGTCAGAGCCATTATTTTTTATTAACTGGATCTGGCATGGGCATAAATAGTAAATTGAACTGTCTTTTTTTTTTTTTTTTGGTAGGACATTAAAAGAAAATTAGGCTGGAAAACTATTCAGACTCAAAATATACCACATGTAGATACTTATAGATGGGTAAAGCCAATTTTTAGTGGAACTTTTATTTTATAAACGAGTATGTCACATAATTTTGGTAAAATACAAATAACCTGTCTTGTCACACAAGGGGTAGTTTGTATGTCTGGCTCATCACAATTTTAATTGTAAATCTCAGGAAATGCAGAATATGACAATTAGGTTAGGAAGTGCTCAATGGATTGCAGAGTAGTAAATTTTATTAAATTTCTTCATAAAATAACATTGACAAATAATCTAATACAGAGCTGTTTGTGCATTACTAGGTATTGCTGAAAGAACAAATAGGCAGCTCCAAATTCACTCAGAAAATGAATTCTACAGTTTGTTCACAGTAATTTACAGGTTGTTCTGTGATAGAACTTTAAAAGTGACTTGGGTCTCTCTCCAAGCAAGTCTTTAAAATAGACATGTCTAATAATCGAAAACTGCTGTTTTAGTGCGTCATAGGGAATCAAATATAAATCGGTCTCTAGAGACCATTAGGTTAATAGTTTAATATGAGTTATAAAAGAAATGTGAATGAAGGAATATCAATAGGAAAAAATATGGGAATAATTTGATGTAAGATACAAGCTGGAAGATTTAGGGGAAAATAAGTATATCTCTTGGGCTTTATGTTCTTTAGCCGGCATGATTTTTGATGGTGTCAAAAGCCCCAAACCATTTGTTTTCTATGACTTGCTAGATGAATAACTGTGGCACATGGGAGTTCCCATTAGGGTTCATTGGGTTAAGAACCTGATATAGTGTCCATAAGGAGGGGGGTTTGATCCTTGGCTTCACTGAAGTGTAGATCAAAGGTGTGGCTTGGATCTGGCTTTGCAGTGACTGGGGCATAGTCAGGGAACTTCCATATGCCACAGGTGTGGCCCTATAAAGAAAAAAAATAAAAGCCTACGGCACATGTACTTTTCTTCTCATAATGGTTGACAGTGTTCCAGGAAAGTAATGTCCAACCCCCATTGTCGCTAATATCAAGTATAATATGGTATGTTACATTCAGTAATTCAGGTTCAATAATAAATGTTTTATGCCATGGTATTTCTACATGTCATTTACTATGGCCTAAAAAATGATCTAGACTGAAAATGGTTCTGATCATTCTCTTCAAAATCATCTCTTTCTTATCAGATATCCATAAAGTAGGAAAAATCACTTTGACATGGTTACTCTAATACTAAAATAGCAATAATGCATTGATTCTTTACTGGACTTCCCTGTATAATATGCTGGGGTATTTCTCACAGCTTTTAGAATGCTGTGGCAATTCCTCCTACCCTGCCCCCAAAGCTGGAAAGAGTAAATGCACATCCAAAGCATGGCTGCACATGGCCATTCACATCAGAATATTTTTCTTAAAACTTAAATGACTACAGATATGATCATGTTTATATATTTTCTCACAAAGTATATGAACTATGACTCAAAAATTTGGATTACTACCCCAGTGACCCCAAACTAAAACTATATTTAAATCTTTTCATTTTTCTTGAATCCACCTTAAAAATGTAAAGAGGTAAAGGTGATGCAGCCTCTTCAGGATTCTATAGTATTTCCTGATGTCATGAGTCTTTTGAAGCTCTTTATTACCAGAATCACTGTTGTTTGAAACGACAATGTATTATTGTCTCAAGTAGATAAGAATTGTTATGGATGGAGTGTTTGTGTCCTTCCAACATTCATGTTTTAAGTTATACCTCCCAATGTGATGATATTTAGAAATGAGGCTCAAGAGCAGCAGGACATTATACCCCCAAATATGCTACTTTGGCACATTGATTATCTCCAGCCACAAGCAGGTGAAAAATAGCAAATGCAAGGAGAAGCTTTCTCTGAGCTCTCCTTATCTGCTTAGAGACAGATCCTCCAATTGGAATTAAATTGTCATCAGTCTTCTCCCTGGCCCTTTCATCAACCAGGGAAGATTGAGTTTTATCACAGAAGAGGAGACTGGAAGTCCACACCAGACCCCTACAAACAGTGTCACCGCCTATCACACCTCCCATCCATTCTTCCAAGGGCCCATTCATCTTTCCTAAAAACCACTTACATTCCCCTAAGAGGGCTACATCCTCTACTCCTTCTGCTAATGATTGGTGATATTTAATCTTGAATTCTAAGCCACCTTGGGGATTTACTCATTTTTTTTCCCTGAGTGGCTCCCATGTGTACATACTTCTGTTTTTCTCTTGTTACTCTGTCTTTTCTTAGAAGGGCCTCAATCTAATAACTCCTAACAGTAGAGGGATGTTATTTTTCCTTTCCTAGAGGGCTTTGGTAGGTAATTAGGTTTAGAGGAGGTCATGAGGGTAGGGCTGGTGTGGCAAGACAGGATCTGTGCTCTTACTGGAGGAGACATGAAAAAACTTGATTCCTCTCTCTTTCTTTCTACCCTGTGAGGACAAGTAAGTGAAAAGATGGCTGCCTGCCAGCCAGGAAGAGGGCCCTCATCTGGAACATAACTGGCCAGCACCATGACCTTGGGCTTCCCTGCGCCCATAACTGTGAGACATAAGTTCCTGTACATGATATTTGTTATGACAGTCCAAGTGGATTAAGAAAAGCATGGAGTTTACCAAGAAGCTTAACCCTGGATTTTGTCCTGCATGTTCATCTGGGTCACTGTCTGCCCTGTATGGCATATCTGTTGTTGACACATGGTCTCCACAGGACAAATCCTCACACTAGCAGTAGGCCTTTCCCCAGTGGGGCCTGCCATTATTTACAACTTCCAACAGGGATACCCAGGGTGATCATTTTAGAATAAATGTCAGTCACCCAGATAAAACTGACTTTAATGCCTCTGAATGTGTAAAATGGTATTTCCTACTATGCTGTCTTACATTTAAAGTCTGGAATGATGAGATGAAGAAGAGATGAGGAAGGATTTCAATGATGTCATAATTGGATTTGTATTCTTCACTTCATTATAAGGTTGGTTTGGACACCTCTCCCCATGAAAATAATAAGCGTATGGGACAGCAGGTAACAAACCTATTGAGGTTAGGGTGGGTCTTGCTTGGCAGTGATGAAATCAAATTTGTGGGAACAAGGACTCTGATGTGAGTGTTTTCAGGATTCTGGGGAGGGAATTCAAGGTGGTGGGAGGTGTGCATTCTTATCGGGTTGCTGGGGCAGGATCTCTGCTGCAGGTAGAAATGGGGAATTTAAAGAAGGCACATTTAAGGCATATAGCATGGTCTTCAGTCCTATGTCTGAGTTCCAGTGGATTAGGAAGAGCAGATCATTTGTGTCAAACTGAGATTTGTTAACTGGAGATTACTTTCTATTTACTTGAACACTAGCATTTTTTTGCAGTGTAAAAACCAAGGACTTTGGAGATAGATTTGAGTCTGAATTCTAGCATTTTCTTTTAGTAACTTAGTAGTCATTAGCAAGTCACTTAAACTCTCTCAGTTTCAGTTACCTTATCAGTAAATTTGTGTAAATACCACATTTGCCAAATTATTGCTATAGGTTGATCATGTCTGCAAAGTATCTGACATTTGTCTGGGTATCTATTAGGTAATTTTTATATTATTGTATGCTCTAAAACATAATTTTTTGAAAAATTTGCACATATTTTATGTGCTTTGAGTAAAATTTAGTTCACCAGTTTCTCTAAATAGGTAATAGGTTTAACATTAAAAAAAAAAATCACTAAGCTTCTTTCTCTTCTCTTTACTCATTTATGATGTATTTTTAAAAAGTTCTTCTTGGGCCCTAATCTAAAGAGTAAATTCCATTTTAAAAAAACAGTCCCTTTACCTTTTTTCATGCGGGTAGAGGGAGGATCATCTAGATTTCAGAGTATGATCTTCAGGACCAAAGTTTCATTAATTTTACTTCCCAGGGGAAAAAAAGCCCTAAAACCTGACTCTGGGATTTTTAGAACATTTTGTTGATGGCCAGTTTCCCTAACTCTAAAAGGGTATTTACCATCCTTTTAGGCAGGACATAAAGATTAATTAGTTAAGATTGCAAAGTGCTTTAAGCATGAAATGTTGTATGAGATAATAGGATAAATATTAATAATATCCTGTTAGAAGTACCCAGACAGCCAGAATAAGGTAACTAAGAAAAACAAATTGCAGTGCTTGGTATGAAATTGAAAATCACTAATGGAATGAAAGTTTGTTCATACTGGGAGCAGTGTTGCATCATGTATAATGTAATACCAGGTCATTTTCAATTGTTTTAATTGCCATGAGCAACTGATCTTTAGAGCTGTTCCTGACAAGCTCTTGCACGGCCTTAATGATCATAAAATGGTGCCAAAGACCAGCATTATCCCTATTGAACATTAAATGGTATCGACCCCCTTCACTGGGTCCATCACTCAACAGACTCCTTAAAGTAATTCAGAGCACAATTAACATTAATTAACTTTACAGAAACCCCTCCAAACTCTCTGCCATTTTAAGACTCCAGACAGTGAAGAAAAGTAAAGAGGCAACTAACAAAAAAGTTATGAATCCTCTTGTGAGAGCCATCAATTAGGTTAAGTAAAAGATTCCTAAATTTTTATAACCCTCATTTATCACTTGCTACTCCTGATAAGTTTATCCTGTGTAAAGATATCTTTAAAGTCGTTCAGTCCTAAAAGAACCATTCATCTCTGTACTTCACACCCACTTTAAAGCTGAGTGGCAGCTTCCAAATTTATGTCAGAATAAACCAGAGTCACAAGTGACTACCACTGGGCCCTACAGAAATGCGAAGCAAGTCCCTGTCAGGTATGCAAGGGAAGAACGTTGGCCTGCCCTTCTCTTCTCCATTTCTGGAGAACTGTCCTGGGGAACTGTATTTCTGCTTGTAAGTTGCAAGTGACTAACACAGGTTTTCTCCAGAATGTCCTCAATAATAAGAATCTACCATTAGTTATGTGCATGACTTTTTACATGTATTAGCCATTTAACCATGATTGAAAGTCTATAAAATAAATATTTTGATAATTTTAAATTTGTTAACAATATATTTGCTTTTATTCCAACCTCCTGAAAGCAGTGGCTCAATAGTTTTAGAGCTGGTGATCTAAATCTATTTGAAATCTAAACCTATTGTACTCTTTTCTTTATAAAAATAGCAAAGTTGAGCATTCACTGTATGCAAAACATGAGATTAACTATATCTGCAGGAAGGATGACAAAATATATCACACTGCACTATCCCTCAAAGAGAAAACTAGCTTTTTTTTTTTTTTTTTTTTTTTTTTGGTAGGTAAAAGCCCAAGGGGGAAAAGAACTAGAGAGAATTGGTATAAGTTCACTAATAGAGACCTCAGCTGGCTCAAAAGTATTCTGGAAGAGGTCATGTTTCACCTAGACTTTAAAGTTTGAAAGAAAATAACTCCTAATTCTGTATATTCAGTCATAAACTACCAAGACATTTAGAATAAGGAAATCTTGTTTTCATAGCTCTTAGAGTATTTCCATGATACTTCATTAACATCTTTGGATTTTAGATCTTTACTTTTTAAAGATCTTCAGCAGGATCATAACAGAATAAACTTCCTTTATAATTTTATTGGGTTTGCCTGAAAGCAATGGTATCAAATCCATGATTGTTGCCTTCTTTCAAGGATACTCAAGATTTAAAAATATATATTTTTAGTTTCATTCATAGAGGCTGCTTATTTACTCTAAGATACTTTTTCTTCCAAAATAATCTTAGACTTTTTTTTTCCAGGGCCATATGAAACCTAGAGCCACACGGTAGTTTGGACCATTGTCCAGGAGACCACTGACTCAAACTCTCTTCTCACACTGAGCAGGACTGCCAGGTAGGGCCACTGAGGCTGCCTGATGCCTCTATTGGAATGAACTCCATCAGGAACAGTACCTACTGGCTTTGTGCATTATGACAGCCAGATAGATCAACTGCCCTTTTGAACTGAAACAGGATTTGAGGATCATGAGCTTTCTGCTGCTTTCAAGGGGATCCCCAGTCTAGGAACGGAGGCCCCACCAGCCTCAGACTCACCAGTCAGTATATGTTCTTCATGTGGGTAGGGCTGATGGATAAGGCTTCTTCATACCACTGCTGGGCTTCATCTGTGTTTCCTCCTAACTCGGCTGACTGGCCACAGTATAAAAAAACAAAAATTGAGAAATGAAAATAGAAACTAAATTGTGCACCAAATACTCAAAGATATAGCAAGCTATAAACATACTTCTGGGTTGGTGACTTTGTATCGGCTTTGGAAGAAAGAGTGTGTTTTCAGTGTTTGTTGTTTTCTTCCAAAGGTTTTTCTTTTTAATATCTTAACCCAGTTTAAGTTCTCTAGCCAATGCACGGGAATGATTAACAACAGGCTTGTGTAGGGCTGAAGGTGGAAAATTTACTTTTAAATTTATGAGTTCTCTTTGTTTTTTGTTTTTTTGCTTTTTAGGGCCACACATATAGCATATGGAGTTCCCAGGCTAGGAGTTGAACTGGAGCTGCAGCTGTCTGCCTATTCCACAGCCACAGCAACACTGAATCTGAGCTGTGTCTGTGACCTACGCCACAGCTCATGGCAATGCTGGATCCTTAACCAGCTGAGCAAGGTCAGGGATTGAACCTGAATACTCAAGGATCCTAATTGGGCTCATTAACTCCTGAGCCAAGAAGGGAACTCCTGAGGAGTTCTAATTTTTTGTTGCTTATATTTGATCCTAGATAAAAGAAAAGATATAGCAAATTCTTCATCAAGATTTAAGGAGGCCTTAAACTTTATAACATGGGTTAATATTGGTTATTGATCGACAGTTTAATGTGTATTAATGAATGCTGATAATTTGCCTGGAGCTGTGTTAGAAAGTGGAATAAATGATGACTAAGACTTGACGTCTTTTGAGATACCTTCAATGTGTAATCAATAGACAAAATACAAAATATTTTACAAAGTCAATACAGTTATAGCAATGTGAATGGAATATCAGATTACATTGTGACATGGGATCACTTCACTCAGTCCAGGATAGGCAGAGAAATCTTTCACTTGGATTTGTGTCGCAATTTGGAAGGCAAATGAGTAAAAACAAATGGCCTGTTATACAGTATCTCCTTCTCCAAGAATAGGGGGATTGTAAGAATACTTGAGAACCAATATTTTTTCTAAATAGTTTCTTATTCAAATTGATAATTGTGTCTAGGTCCAAAAATTTACTAGGAATTTCTTTTTCCAAAGAACATTTGCTTTCCTCCCAACAAAAAGTTGCCTGAACCATTTATGGAGTCATGGTCTGATGCCAAAAATTATCTTTCCTTCTGTCATTACTTCCCAAGTCAGGAAGATGTAAGTTTTATAAGGCTTCTTCTAGGCAGTTTCAGGTAGCCTCTTTGACTTCATGGTATAGTAATGGAATGAGAAGGCAAGTCAAACTTCCTTACATTTTTTTTATTTTATTTTGTCTTTTTGCTATTTCTTTGGGCCGCTCCCACAGCATATGGAGGTTCCCAGGCTAGGGGTCGAATTGGAGCTGTAGCCACTGGCCTGTGCCAGAGGCACAGCAATGCGGGATCTGAGCTGCGTCTGCAACCTACACCACAGCTCACGGCAATGCCGGATCGTTAACCCACTGAGCAAGGCCAGGAATCGAACCCACAACCTCATTGTTCCTAGTTGGATTTGTTAACCACTGCGCCACGACGGGAACTCCCTTCCTTACATTTTAAAGTCCAGATCATAAAAAAGTAAGCATCATCTATTCATGTATTCATTAAGCATGTTTGAATGATAATATAAAAGATGTGAAAACATTATGACTCACCCTAAGATGATCATAGCTTAGTGGAACCATTGTTATAAAGTATGATAATGCATTTCAAAGTATCTCTTGGTGTGAACATTTACTAAGGGCTATGGAATAGACTTTTCTAGGGAATAGAGAGAGCTGCTCTGAAGACAAAATAATGCAACTGGATTTTTAGAGATAGCAAGTGTAGGAAAACCTGAACCGTAATCAACAAATTGCTGGAGGCTCAGCATAGGCAAATATGAGAGTTAAAACCTCCAGGGGGACCCAATCATAGGGGGTTCCTATAATATTGTGACATTTACCTCCAAGAGTTTAACCTGATTCTTGCGATAAATAGTGGAGATAAAATCCTCATGCTTCTAGCAGGTAGAAGGACAAAAGAACCATTTAGAATACACCAGTACACTCACTTCTCAACAAATCCTGACCTCCAGAGAAACTAGTTAACCAGAGCCTGACTTTCTTGGATGTTTTCAGACTCTGACCTGGGAGAAAGGGAACACTCCACCCTAGTCAGCTCTCACATTCTGCCTGAGAGAAGGGAGGTACCCAACTCCAGCCTTCCTGTCACCCTATCCTATCTAAATGGGAGAAAAAAACCCTGAGAAACTTTTGTGAAGCTCACAGTCTAGAGGTTTAGGCTCACTAGCAGACTAATCACTAATCATAGGACTATAGAAAGCCTCCCCTGCCCTTAAACCTTACCATGACATTACTAAAAGCCTATTTATAGTAGTTCCTTTAATTCAGTATCATGTGAATGAAAATCAAACCACAATGAGGTATCACCTTATACCTTTTAGAGTGACTGTTATTAAAAACAAGAATTGGTATAGCCATTATGGAAAACAATATAGATGCTTTTTGAGAAATTAAAAATAGAATTACCATATAATCCAGCAATTCCACTTCTGAGTATTTATCCCATGAAAACAAAAAACACTAATTTGAAAATGTATATACACCCATTTTCATTGCAGTGTTATTTACAAGTCAAGACAGGGGAACAACATAAATGTCCATTGATGGGTGAATGGATGAAGAAGCTCCGTAATATATACGGTATAGTATTATTCAATGATAAAAGAAGAATGAAAGCTTGCCATTTTGCAACAACATAGATGGACCTCCAGGGCATGAAGCTAAGTGAAATAAGTCTGGCAGAAAAAGAAATACTTTTTATCTCACTTATATATGAAATGTAGCAAAAGAACAAACAAAACCTCAAGCTTTCAGATATAACGAACAGATTGGTATATCCCTGAGGTGGGGCAGCAGGGTGGGAGAAAGGGGTGAAGGAGGTCAAGATACCAATTTCTAGTTAAAATATAAGCTATGGGGACTTAATGTATAACATAATAACTGTAGTTAATAATACTGCATTGCATAGTTGAAAGTATCTAGGAGAGTTGATTATGAAAGTTCTTATCCTAAGGGAAATAATTTTAAATATGTATGGTGATGGATATTAACTGGACTTATTGTGGTCATTGTGTAATATATACAATATGTCAAATCATTGTTATACACCTAAAATTATGACATTTTTAGGTTAATTATACCTCAATTAAGACAAAAGAAAAACTGGAATAAAAGGCCTTTGTTTTCAGTGATTCTGAAAGTATAATTGCAATAGAAAATGGGAAAACTAAAGTACACCCTTATCACATGATGATGTTTTACTACTGCTGGAAATAATTTTCAATGTCCTATTTCTCTTCTTATAGGAGGAGAGTCCTTCCTTGGCCCATCATCGTATGTAAGCAGAATAAATCTTTGATTGCAATAATTTGCAAATGAACTAAAATCTAAAATTTTTGAATTTAAAAGAAGAGAAAATTTGCTCCTCTTTTTGCTATTGAAATGTGCTCCACTCTAAATAATTTCTTGTCCTAAATTCTATCATAAGACACTTGACACCATTCACCTGGAAAATGCAAAGGACCATATACCTAAGGGACAAGGCAGATGAGTTGAAATGAAAATAAACAAGTCACAAAGATTTGCATAAGCACTTTTGTGTATTTGGATAGAAAACATTGAGATGCAAAAACTTACATAATGTGTAAATTCTTTCTCTGAGCGATAGTATCTTCCATAGATGTGAGTCTTACTAATATCACTAATCCATATGAATTTCCTTTACACAAAAGCTTATATTATCCTCCTTGGATCTAGTCCATTTTCCATGTGAAGTTAAAATATCATGACAGTTTCAAACCTCTGATATTTTGTGTATACCATTCACAAAATATCACTGGGCCTAGGTCTCTGTTAGTCTAGAGTCATCCTAAATTTGTCTATCCTGAGTGCTGGACTTCCTTAAAAGTCAATATGAATCCTGAAATCATTACTTTTTCCTGCTATGTCCTTTCATTTCCCATTCTGAGTTCGCCTTTCTTTTCCCCAAATGTTTTAACCTCATGAAAACAACATTCACGTCAATCATACTCATCATTGTATCTCTTATGCCACCTAAAATCACGCTGACTTGGAAAAAAAGTAAATTTATAAAAAATATGCCATGTGGATACTTATCAAAAGGAAGCAAAACTAGCTATATTAAGTGCAGACTTAAAGGCAACATTATGGATGAACGAGGGCATTACATAATGATAAAGGGGTCAATATTCCAGGAGGACATAATAATCCTTAACATGTAAGCATTTAACAACAGAGCATAAAAATACCTGAGGCAAAAATGATAGTACTGCAAGGAGAAATAGATGCTTTTACTACCTAATTGGAGGCTTCAATACATCTCTATCAGAAATGGACAGATCTGGCAGGCAGAAAATCACTATGGACACAGTTGAACTCAGTAACAATAACAATCACCAAGATATAATCTACATCAGTAGACTACTTTATCTGACAGCAGCAGAACATACACTCTTCACCAAGACAGAGCATATTTTGGGCCATAAAACACACTTTACCAAATTTAAAATAATAGAAATTTTATGATGTCTGCTTTCAGACCACAATGGAATTAAACTAAAAATCAGTAACAGAGATAACTGGAAAATTCCACAACATGTGCAGATTAAGTAACACACTTCTATACAACAAAGTTCAAAGACAAAACCTCAAGAAAAATTCAAAAATACTTTGAACTAAATGAAAACACAACTTTTTGAAATTTGTGGAGTTATGTGAAAGTAGTGATTAGAGGGGAATTTATAGCATTAAGTACATGTATTACAAAAGAAGAAAGATCTAAAAATAAGTTATCTGAAGTGTCCAACTTTGGAACTAGAAAAGAGCAAGTTAAATCCAAAATAAGAGAAGAAATAATAAAATTTAAATCAGAAATCAATAAAATTGAAACTAGGAAATCAATAAAGTCAGCAAAACCAAAAGCTGGTTCTTTGAAAAAGACAATAAAGTTTATAAGCCTGTACCAAGGCTAAGTATGAAAAAAAAGAGAGAGGACACAAAGTACTCATACAGAAGTGAAAGAGAAGACATTACTACAGATCCCAAAGATATTACATCGATAACACAGGAATACTATGAACAACTCGATTCCCACAAAGTTGACAGAAATGGACCAATTCCTTAAAAAACAGTCTTCCAAAATTCATACGGGATGAAATAGACAATCCAAATGGGCCCATATGTATTAAAATATTGACTCAATAATTAACAACCTTCCAAAACAGCACCAGGCTCAGATTCACTGGGGAATTCTACTAAATATTTAAGTAAGGAATTATATCAATTTGCTTTTAGATAATAGAAGCAGAGGAATACTTGAAAACTCATCCCATTAGCCCAGCATTACACTAATGCCAAAACCAGGCAAAGACAATACAAGAAAATTACAGACTAATATCTCTCATGAGAACAAATGCACAAATCCTCAACAAAATATTAACTAATGAAATCCAACAGTGTACAAAAAAATTATATACCATGACCAATTTATGATAACAAAACTAAACAAAAGAACCTCTCAGTAAGTTAGGAATAGAGGGAAATTTCCCCAACTTGATGATAAACATGTACAAAAACCTTAATTACAGCTGACATGATACTTAATGAGAAGAAGCTCAAAGCTTTCCCACTGGGATCAGGAAAGAGAGAAGGATGTCCCCATCACACATTTTTATCATACTGGAAGTCTTAGCTAATGCAGTAAGACAAGAAAAGGAAACATAAGGCATACAGATTGGTAAGAAACAAGCAAAACTGTCTTTGTAACAGACGGCATGATTATTTATATAGAAAACATGAAAGAATCAACAACAATGACAAAAATCCTTGACCTAATAAGGCAATTATAGCAAAACTGCAAGGAAGAATATGAATATGCAAAAGTCAATTACTCTCTGTATACCAGCAATGAACAAGTGGAATTTGAAATTAAAACCACAATACTATTTTCATTATCTCCCCCCAAAATGAAAATACTTAGTTATAAATGTACTAAAATCTGTATAAAGTCTATATGAGGAAAAACATAAAACTGATGAGAGAAATTAAGGCAAAATACATAAATGGAGAGGTATTCCATGTTCATGAATAAGAAGACACAATATCGTCAAGATGTCTGTTCTTTCCAACTTGAACTATAGATTTAAGGCAATCCCAATCAAAATCCCAGCAAGTTATTTTCTAGTTACTGAAAACTGATTCTCAAATTTATATGGCAAGATAAATGACCCAACATAGGCAACACAAAATTGAAGGAAAGGTGCAAAGGTAGAAGACTCAAACTGCCCAACTTCAAGACTCAACTATAAAGAAATTAAAAAAAAAAAAACCTTATGTCTACACAAATCACATGGATGTTTCCAGTGGTTTTATTCATAATTGCCAAAACTTGGAAGCAACCAAGGTACCTTTCAGTAGATGAATGGATATGTAAACTGTGGTACATCCAGACAATGAAATATTATTCAATGCTAAATAGAAATAAGCAATCAAATCACAAAGTGACATGAAGGAAACATAAATGCATATTACTAAGTGAAAGAAACCAATCTTAAAAGGCTACTTGCTGTATGATTCCAAGTATGTTACATTCTGGAAAAAGTTTAACTACAGAGATAGTAAAAAGATCAGTGGATGTCAGGGACTGTAAAGATGGAACATGGAAGACTTTTAGGACAGTGAAAATCCTCTGTATGATACTAAAATAGTGAAAACATGTCATTATACATTTGTACAAAACCATAGAATGTATAACACCAAGAATGAACCCTAACTTAAGCTATGGACTTCACATGATTATAATCTACCTTCACCTAGAAAAAAAACAACTGCAAATATATTTGGGCAAATGGTCTCATATAAAATAGTAATAACCACTAGAAAATAAGGGAATATTAATGGAGGTAGGTCCAGATGGAACCAGTAAAGCAACAAAAACAAACACCTGAAAATTTAAGTTATAAGAAAGACCTAAATAGAATACTTTCCTGGATAGGGATAGTCAGTGTGTGACTTTGTACAGATTAATTTGTAAATTCAATACAATATCAATAGTATTTTTTTAATATAATGATTTTTATTTTTTTCCATTATAGCTGGAGCTATCTAGTGGAAGAAATGTATAGCATCCATATCACTAAGCCTCTCCTTCCTCTTTTATTTAAAATATTTTCTAACAATGGCATGTGGATAAAACTCATCTATAGGTAAAGCTAACATAAAATTATGGCTTCTTTTCTGTAAATTTAACATCATTAAACACTATTCATCTGTCAAGTTGTGGTGTAATCAAAAAATTGTTTTTTGGAGTTCCTGTTGTGGTGCCACAGAATAGAATCCAGCTAGTATCCATGAGGATGTGGATTCAATCAATAGGTATTTTTGATACAACCTCACAGTCTGAGTAAATTTATGTAAATGTTAAAAAGCATAGTAATCATCAATGAATTTTTAGGAAAGAGTAATGATTTTATAAGACCTCACTAGATATAAAAACTTATTCTAAACATACTTAATTAAAACAGGATGTTTTGGTACATAAAAATAAAACAAAATATCAATAAGCAAAAGTCTCTTATAGATGACATTTCATACATATTGATGGTGCCATTTCAAGTCAGATTAGATAGAATAGGCTATTTAATTCCTGCCTTGAGGATGACTACCAATTTTATTGGCCAGAACAGGATAGTATAGGCTCCAGTATGGTAGAAAATTAACCGAATATCTTAGAAATTATAATACACTCTGTTAAGACCCAGCCTAGATCTTTACTAATGGTGCACACATCCTCAGCTGCCATTGTTATTGGCTTCTAACAGCTTTCAATTAAAGACAGAGAACACCTTGGGTAGTAAAACCCTTTGGTACCATTAATAGATTAGGCTGAATTTAGATGTCAACTAACTACTCTTTGCTCCGTTTTACCTTCTCCAGTACTTTTCTTCCTTCACTCCCATAGCTTTTCACTTGTAAAAGAATCCTTTTAATAGGCTCTGATTTTCAAGAACCTGACCTAAGATGATCTAATAAAGCAAAAGATTATTTCTTAATTATATGAAGTACCATATGATTTGACAGAGGTTAAATTCCACTTGTTGCTTCTGGGATTCAGGCTTCCACCAGCCTGTGATGATACTATCTCAGTATGTGACTTACAAGTCCATCTATAGGGAAAAAAAAAAGTGCACAGAGGAATTTATCAAGTCCTAAGTAACTGGGACCATAATTGATACATGTCACTTCTGATCATAGTCCACTGGCCAAAACTAAATTTATGGAGAATGGGAAGTATAGAAGGGCACAGGAAATACTTAATGATCCCGCTGTTTCTGCCATAGCAGTCCTTCCTAAAAAATAAGTTTAAGCTTTGTGTGTATGTCAGATATGGTTACTAATACATGCGTGGTTACTAAAATCCAAGGGGGCAAAAATCTATGTAACTGCATGTAAACAGAGAAGAATATTTAACATTTTTTGATTCAGGACAACACTATTATTATTACTATTTTTTTAAGGGCTGCCATGCCTGAGATATGTGGAAGTTCTTAGGATAGGGGTCAAACTGGAGCTGGAGCTCCAGCCTGTACCACAGCCACAGCAAAAGCCAGATCTGAGCCACATCTGCAACTTTGCTGTAACTTGCAGGAATGCTAGATCCTTAACCCACTGGGTGAGGCCAGGGATTGAACCCACATCCTCATGGATATTAGGTTTCTTAACCCAATGAGCAATAGTGGGAACTCCTAGGGCATTCTTAAGTAAAACATGACCTCTGAAAATTGTTGGGAGAAGTAGAAATTGTTTATGTAAAAGACAATCAGAGATGGCAATGTATCCCATATTCATGGGTTGGAATAATTAAGATTATTAAAATATCCATACTATCTAAAGCCATCTGTAGACTCAGTGAAATCCTCATTGAGATTCCAATGACATTTTTTACAGAAGCATGCAAAAACAATACAAAATTTATAGTAGTTATAATCTGAGTAATCAAATCAATCTTGAGAAAGAACAACAAAACTGGAGGAATCACACTTCCTGATTTCAAGGTGTATTAAAGCTACAGCAATTAAATAGCATGGTTCTTGTTCCTGATCCTAGAGGAAACACTTTCAGTTTTCAGTGCTGTTTTTGATAATAGCTATGGGCTTAACATATATAGCCCTCATTATGTTGAGGTATGCTCCCTCTACACCCATTTATTTGAGAGTTTTTATCATAAATGGATATTGAATTTGTCAAAATCTTTTTCTGCATCTATGCAAATGATCATGATTTTCATTCTTCAATTTGTTAATATGGTATATGCAATGATTTGTGGATAGCAATCTATCCTTACATCCTTGGAATAAATCTCACTTGATCACAGTGTAGATCCTTTTAATATATTCTTGAAATAAGTATGCTAATATTTTGTGGAGGATTTTTGTGTTTATACTCATCATTGATATTGGTCTGCAATTTCCTTTTTTTGTGATATTTTTGTATGATTTTGGTATCAGGGTGCCCAATCTTACTACTTTTATTCAACTTATTATTGGAAGCCTAGTCATAGAAATCAGAGAATAAAAATAAATAAATGGAATCCAAATTGGAAAGGAAGAAATAAAATTGCCATTGCTTGCAGATGGTGTGATACAATACACAGAAAATCCTAAAGGCACCACCAGAGACCTACTAGACCTTATCAATGAACTCAGTAAAGTTGCAGGATACAAAATTAGTAAGAGAAAACTGTTGTATTTCCATACACTAAAAAGGAGCTATCAGAAAGAGAAATTAATATAGAAAGATACTCCATGCTCTTGGATAACAAGACTTAATATGGTTAAAATGGCCATACTACCCAAAGTAATCTATAGATTTAATGTGATCCTTATCAAATTACCCATGACATTTTTCACGGAACTAGAACAAGTAGTTCTAAAATTTACATTCAACCGCAAAAGACCCATAATTGCCAAAGCAATCCTGAAAAAAAGGAACAAAGCTGAGGCATAACCCTTCTGGATTTCAGATATCACTATAAGCTATAATAATCAAAACAATGTGGTATTAGCACAAAAACATACATATAGATCAATGGGAGAGGATAGAGAGGGTAGAAATAAACCCACAAGCCTATGGCTAATTAATCTATGACAAAGGAGGCAAAGATATACAATGGAGAAAAGACAATCTCTTTAATAAGTGTTAATGGGAAAACTGGACAGCCATGTATATATATCAACAAAGTTAGAGCACTCCCTCACACTTATACAAAATTAAACTCAAAATGGCTTAAACATTCAAATGTGAAATACGACACCATAAAAATCCTAGAAGAGAACACGGGCAAAACATTCTCTGATATATATCATACCAATGTTCTCCCAAGGCTACAGAAATAAAAGCAAAAATAAACCAATGGGATCTAATCAAACTTAGAATTTTGGACAGCAAAGTAAAGCATAAACAAAATAAAAAGACAATTTATAGACTTAGAGGAAATATTTGCAAAAAAATGTGACCAATAAGGGCTCAATTTCCAAAATAAACAAACACCTTATACAACTCAATATACATATATAAAAACCCAGAAATAAAAAAAGCCACAAACTAAATCAAAATAGGGGTAAAAGACCTAAAATGGACATCTCTCCAAAGAAGACATGCAGATGCTAAACAGGCCTATGAAAAGATGCTCAACATCACTAATTATTAGAGAAATGCAAATTGAAACTGCAATGGGGTTTCAACTCACACCAGCATGAATGGCCATCATCAAAAAGTCTACAAACAATAAATGCTGAAGAGGGTGTAGAGAAACATTCGTGGGAATGTAAACTGTTTTCCATAGTAGCTGCACAGCTTCCTTAAAAACTAAAAATAGATTTACCATGTGATCCAGCAGTCTCACTTCTGGACATACATCTGGAAAAAGAGGAAAACTAATTCAAAAAGATACAAGCACCCCAATGTTCATAGCAGCATTATTTATAGTAGCTAAGACATGGAAGCAATGTAATTGTACATCAACAAATGAAAGGATAAAGATGTGGCATAAATGTGCAATGGGATATTATCCAGCCATCAAGAAGGATGAAATAATGCCATTTGCAGCAACATGGATGGACCTGGAAATTATTTATACTAAGTGAAGTAAGTCAAACAAATAAAGAGAAATATCATATTCATTTATATGTGGAATCTGAAAAATAGTAAAAACAGAAACATACTCATAAACATAGAAAACAAACTTATGGTTATTAAAGGGGAAGGGGAGAAGGATACATTGAAAATAGGGGATTAAAAGATGCACACTACCATATTTAAATGAACAAGAGTTTACTGTATAGCAGAGGGAACTAGAGTCAGTATCTTCTAATAAACTATGATAGACTAGAATAAAATATATATATACACATATGTATATATAACAATCCCTTTGCTGTATACCTAAAACTAACACAATATAGAAAATAAACTATACCTAAATAAAAAGGAAAGAGAAACTAATAAAACAATTATAATTACAATGGCAACAAAAAGAATAAAATGTTAGGTATAAATCTAACTAAGGAGTTAACACACCTGTACTTGGAAAGCTATAAGACATTCATGAAAGAATTGAAGATGACACAAACATAAGGAAAGAAATACTGTGTTTGTGGATTGACAGAATTTATATTGTTAAAACGACTATACTATCCAAAGCAATACACAGATTTCAGTGCAATCCATAGCAAACTATCAATGGCATTCTTCACAAAATTAGAACAAATTATTCTAAAATTTCTATGTAAACACAAAAGACCTCCAAGAGCCAAAACTGTCTTGAGAAGGAAGAACAGGAGTTTCTGTTTTGGCTCAGTGGGTTAGGAACCCAACACAGTTTCCATGAGGATGCAAGTTCAATCCATGTCCTGGCTCAGTGGGTTAAGGTTTTGCTGTTGCCTCAAGCTGCAGTGTAGGTCACAGATGTGGCTCAGATCTGGCAATGCTATAGCTGTGGCATAGGCCCCAGCTGTAGCTCAAATTAAACCCCTAACCTGGGGACATATGCTGCAGGTGTGGCCATAAAAAGAAAAAAAAAAGGGAAGAACAAACTGGATGTATAATGCACACTATGCTACAAAGCTACAGTCATCAAAATGGTGTGATAGTGGCACAGAAATGGACACAAATCAAGGGAACAAAATACAGAGCCCAGAAGTGAGTCTACACTTTTATAGGCAACTAATCTGTAACAAAAGAGGCAAGAATATAAAAGGGGGAGAAAGCCTTTTCAACAAAATTTTGCTGGGAAAACTGGACTACTCTTTCATATCAGGCACAAAAATTCAAAATGGATTGAAGACTTAAATATAAGACCTGAAACCATAAACCTTGTAGAAGAATACATAGGCAGTATGTTCTTTGATACCAGTCTTTGTAGTATTTTTTGGATATATCTCTTTGAGTAAGCGCGGAAAAAGCAAAAATAAACAAATGGGACTAAATACAAATAAAATGCTTTTGCATAATGAAGGAAACTATTAACAAAATGAAAAGGCCATCTATTAAATGGGAGGAGATACTTGCAAAGTTTATACATGATAAGATGTTAATATACAAAATATAAAAAGAAATTATACAACTCAACATCAAAAAAGAAAAAACAGGCAACTTGAATGAAAGATGGACAGAGAATCTGAACATATATTTTCCCAAAGAAGACATACAGATGGCCAACAGACACATGAAAAGATGCTCATCATCACTTAGCATCAGGGAAATGCAAATCAAAGCCACAATGACTGACTCCTAGCCTGAGAACTTCCATATCCACAAGTGCAGCCCTAAACAAGCCAAAAATCAATGAATGAATGAATGAAGGAAGGAATAAACCTCACAATGTGGCATCATATTGGTCAGAATGTCTAGTATCAAAAAAGCCACAAATAGCAGGTGTTGGTAAGGTTATGAAGAGAAGGGAAACTTGTGCATTGTTGGTGGGAAGGTAAAGTAGTACAGCCACTATGGAAAATAGTATTGAGATTCCTAAAAAATGGAAGTAGGGCTACTACATGATTGATCCCGCAATACCATTCGAGAGGTATTTTTCTGAAGAAAACAAAAACACTAATTAGAAAAGATACATGTACCCCTATGTTCATTTCAGAATTATTTTCAATAACCAAGATATAGAAACAACCTAACTTCCCATTGATGAATAAATGGATAAAGAATATATATACATACACAATAGACTATTAGCCATAAAAAATGAAATCTTGCCATTCGCTACAATATGGGTGGACCTAGATAGTATTATGCTAAATGAAATAAGTCAGAATGAAGAAGATAATTACTGTATGATTTCACTTGTATATGAAATCTAAGAAAACAAAACCCATGAACAAACATAACAAAATATTAACAGAATTGTAGATACAGGGAATAAATAAGTGCTTGCCAGAGAGGAAGCAGTTATGGGGAGGAAAGAAATAGGTGAAGGAAATTACAAGATACAAATTCCATACTTTTCAACATACTTTTTTTGGGGGGGGGCATAATTCTACCAAGTATAGGCCAAAGCCTTTGGGTAGTCCTTGAGCCAAAGCCAGCTACTGAAGCTGGGTCTCCTGAGCACTGATCTGCCTCAGGACCCCTATTGCATTTAGTCATTTGCAGTGAGCCTCCCATGGGAAGTCTGACCTCTGTGCCAACCTGCTGATAAATTTCAGACCATTGCAGCTGCACATTTGGTCACATATACTTCTGGGAATTGGTTACATTCTCATGGATACCACATGTAATTTTCTGTAGAATACTTTCAAATATCTACAACAGAATAGTGCCAAAAAATGTCAGAAACTTTATTTTCAAGTTTCTTTTAAGGTATCAGCAAACTTAATTGGTGCATCAATTGGCAGGTGCAAGTTAATTATGTGGGTACTTAATTGCTAATTTCCTATGCAAATCAATATTTGAACTTTTAATTCTCAATTGAGCATGCATCAAAATGGGATTTTAACTGCTCAAAGTAACTGCAAATTTTATAAGTGTATTTTTGTGCCTCTATATAAACTTGCTCTGGGTACTGTCAATATGGTCTCTGATTTGGGAAACGTAACACTGGTAACACCATTTGATAGGTAAATATATTAACAAGAAATTTCTTTTTTTTAAGAAATAGAAATTTCTACATAGGGTCCAGAAATATGTTTACTTCTCAAACAATTATTATATTGCCCTTTATATTAAAATTCCCACATGTATGGTTAGAAGGTGACCATTAAAATCACATCTAAAGTATCACATATGTATTATATATATAAATTACATACACAAACACATATATATATAATACCATTAACAGAACTGAATCCGTCTTTATAGAAACTATGTTTATATGTGGAAATTTATATTTATTCTTTCATTTACATATACATAATGTTCATAATACATTGCATTTTGGATCTGCGGCAGGCAGAATACTAGGATAACCCTCAAGATTTCTGCCAGTGGCACACGTACTTCTCAGCTGCACAGTCAAAACACCAGTCTGTCTACCTGTGTGAAGGGATTTTGCAGATATAATTCAGGTCACAAATCAGTTGCATTTAAGAGAAGGAGTTTATCATAATTCTTTGAGTCCTTTAAATCTGAATCTAGAGGTCAGAGATGGGGGGGGATCAGAGATTCAAAACATGATTTGACACAACACTCCTGTCTAAGTTGGAGGAGGTATTTCCTGGGAGCTCAAAGTGTCCACCATTCCTCAGCTGACAGACAATAAGGAAAAAGGGACTCAGTACTACTGTCACAAGGAACTGAATTCTACTATTAACAAATGAGCCTTAGAAGTTATTTCCCCAGAGCTTCCAGCAAACACTTTGATATGTGACTTTTGATAATCTTAAGCAGAGAATCTAGGCATGCCATGACAGACTTCTGATCTACATAACTGGGAGCTAATAAGTGGATATTGTTTTAAACTGTTAAATTTGTGCTATTTGTCACACAGCAATAGAAAACTAAAATAGTATTTTATTATTAACACAATAGCATTGGTATTTTTTTACTTTAATCCATATATATCTGCTATGTTACTATTAATGGTTTTATACCATCTTTTATAAGTTTTAATGAGATTTTTTTCCCTATGATCAGTTTCTGTAAGTGAATTTACTTGGTAGAGATATATGCATAAAATTTAAGATTTTCCTTTTTATTCTTTTAAGACAATTTTTGTCACAGACGCAAACCAGTTGAATGAAAGGGTGTCTTACAGACTAAAGAAAAGTTTAAAAATATACTTTTTCTGTTAAATTAGCTTGCTGCGAAAAATATAGAGGCTGCCAGTTTCTCTCATGATGCCCTCCTCTTAAATAACCCTTTGAATGTAGTACTACATAAAAAGAGTAATGTATCAATAAATTGAGTCTATCTCAGGAGTTTAAGGTTGGCACAACATCTCAAAATAAATCAGTGTAACTCAGTATGGTTATAGAATAAAGGAGAAAAATCATACGGTAAATATGAACTGAAAATAATGTGATAAATGTCAGCTGCCATTTAAGTTAAAAATTCTTAGCAAACTAGAAAAAGGGAATACTTTTAATCTGAAATTGTATCCATAAAGATCCTATAGAAAACACTATACTTAATAGCAAAATTTAGGGAAAAAAATTTCCCCTGAGGCTGGGAACAATACAAGGATGTCCTCTCTTGCCATTTCTATTCAGCATTATATTGTATTGGTGTCATTGGTGGTACTAGTAAAGAAAACCAATGAAACAGTAAAAGGGATGGAAAGAAACAAATGAAGTCATCATTTTTCACAGATGAATGTGGTTGTATAAGGAGAAGGACCAAAAGAACCTACATACAAACTATTAAAACTAAAAGCTAATTTAGCAAATCAATATAAATCATTTTTTTGTTTTTACAACCCAGGTACAAGCAGGTAGAAAATAAAAAATAAATACCATTTATGATAGTAAAAATATTAAATACGCTCAAAAATTTAGTAGATAGTCACAAGAACTGTATAAAATGTGTTGAGAGGAATTAAAGATTATACAAATAAATTTCAGAATATACCATTTCCATGGATTGCCAGCTCAATATTGAAAAGATGTCAGTACTTTGTAAACTGATCCTTAGCTTCAACATAATCCTGATAAAAATTTTAGCAAGTTTTCTTTTGGAAGCTAACAAGGTGACAAATTTTATATAGAAATGAAAAGCCCAACTAAAATCACAAAGAAGAAAAAGAAAGATGGAGGATATATACTGTCATCTATTAAAGCTTATTCTGAAGCTATGATGATGAACATGTAGTGCAACACAAGGTTAGATGAATAAATCAATGAGACAGAAATAGAACTATGGTTAAATCATCTTTTGAACAAAATGAGAGAAAAGCTCACTTGTTTAATAAACGCAGCTGTATTAACTGAATAGAAAGAGAGAATAAAGAATTTGTAATTCTTTCCCTACAATATAACCCAAAATAATTTTAGATGGAAATGTAAAGTTGAAAGGTACATCAGTGAAGTTTTTAGGAAAAAACCTAAGCTATCTGAACTTTGAATATGGAAACATCTTTTGAAATCAGAAACATCAAGAATCAAAGAAAAAACTGACAAATCAGACTATATTTATATACAAGTTTTGCATATCAAAAATAATACTAAAAGAGTGAAACAACGTATTACATAGTTGGCAGGGACTATTTGTTATACAGATCATTGACAACTCATACAAAGAAAATATAAAGAACTCGAAGAAAGATGGAAAATTCTTTAGATCTTACCTGTTCAATTCATAATACTTGAAATGGTATTTCATAAAAGATGACCTCTAAATGACCAATAAACATGAAAAGGTGTTCAACTTCATTTGTTGTCATGGTGATGCATATTAAAATGACAGCTGGAGTACACTTATCTGAAAAATAAAAATAAGTTTTTCATTGTTTAAAAATTTCTCTATTGCTAATGATCCAATAAGCAAAACTTCTGCTTCTAGAATTAACTGCAATGGAAATTTTATAAATCTTCAAGGTTGGCTTATATATAACATTTTTCTAAATTCATAGCATTAACTACATTGGAAGGTGTAAAAAATGTCTAATTTGGGTGTATGTATGATAAATGTAAGTGATAATCTTGGTATATTGCCTGTTTTCTGTATTTGAATAGCTTATATTGGCACCCTATATAGAACCCTATATATTTTTTCAGTATTAAAAAGTAACCTGTAGAAATGTCTATTGAGGTTTTCTGCCAATTTTTCAATTGGGTTGTTTGTTTTTTTGCTGTTGAGTTGTATGAGTTGTTTGTATACTTTGAAGATTAAGCCCTTGTTGGATGCATCATTTGCAACTATTTTCTCCCATTCTGTAAGTTGTCTTTTTGTTTTTTTTTAATGGTCTCCTTTGCTGTACAAAAGCTTGTATGTTTGATTAGTTCGCATTGGTTTAGTTTTGTTTTTATTTCTATTTCTTTGGGAGACATTTCTCCAAAGAGGACATACAGATGTGAACATGTACATGAAAAAATGCTCAACATCACTAATTATTAGAGAAATGCAAATCAAAACTACAATGAAGTACCACCTCACACTGGTCAGAATGGCTGTCATTAATAAGTCAACAAATAAAAAATGCTGGTGAGGGTGTGGAAAAAAGGCAACCCTCCCAGACTGTTGGTGGGAATATTAATTGGTAAAACCACAATGGAAAATAGTAAGGAGGTACCTCAGAAAACTAAATATAGAACTACCACATGACCCAGCAATCCCTCTCCTAGGCATATATCCAGACAAAGCATTCACTGAAAAATATACATGCACCCCCCTCTCTTCACTGCAGCACTATTCACAATAACCAAGGCATGGAAACAACCTAAATGTCCAATGACAGATGAATGGATTAAGAAGATGTGGTATATGCACACAATGAAATATTACTCAGCCATAAAAAGAAAGAAAATAATGTCATTTGCAGCTACATGGTTGGAACAAAAGACTCTTATACTAAGTGAAGTAAGTCAGAAGGAGAAAGACAAATGCCATATGATATCACATTTCTGGAATCTAATATATGGCAGAAAGGAACCTATCTACAGAAAAGAAACAAACTTATGGACATGGAGAACAGACTTGTGGTTGCTAAGAGATAGAGAGAGGGAGTGGGAGGGACTGGGATTTTGGGGTTAGTAGATGTAAACTATTGCCTTTGGAATGGATAAACAATGAGATTATGCTGTATAGCCCAAGGAACTATATCTGATCACTTGTGATGGAACACAAGTGATCAGATATAGTTGTGATGGGCTATACAGCATAATCTTGTGTTGGAGGATAATCCTGTGATGGAGGATAATGTGAAAAAAAAGAATGTATACATATGTGTACCTGGGTTATTTTGGGTACATAAAAAATTGACAGAACATTATAAATCAATTATAATAAATTAAAAAAATAACCTGTAGTTTCACATTCTTGATTTTTGTAGCACATGCAAATGTTTGCTTTGATATACTATATTACATTGTTTTGAATAAGTAAAATGCAATGCTCCCTGAAAAAAAAACAAAACTGCCAAAATTACTTCTGCCATTCCAATTTGGATTTCTTAAATTTATTTTTCTGGTATGACTGATGTGTCTAGGACTTCCAAAATTATGTTGAATAAAAGTGGCAAGAGTGGTCATATTTGTATTATTCCTGAGCTTAGACAAAAAGCTTTCAGCTTTTCACTTTTGAGTATGATGTTAGCTGTGGGTTTGTCATATATAGCCCATAATAGTTGAGGTATATTCCATCTATATCCACCTTCTGGTGACTTTTTCTCATAAATAGATTTGAATTTGTCAAAAACTTTTTCTGCATCTATTGAGATGATCATATGGTTTTTATTCTTTAATTTCTTAATGTGGTGTATCATATTGATTAAGTTGTGTATATTGAACTCTCAGTGCATCCTTAGGATAAATCTCAATCATGGTGTATGATTCTTTTAATATATTGTTGAATTTGGTTTGCTAGTATTTTGCTGAGGATTTTTGCATCTATGTTCATCAGTGATATTGGCCTGTAATTTTCTTTTCTTTTTTTTGTGGCATCTTTTTCTGGGTTTCATATCAGCGTGATATAGGCCTTATATAGTGAGTTCTGAAGTCTTCCTTCCTTTGCACTTTTTGGGAAAAGCTTGAGAAGAATAAGAATATTAAACCTTCTTTAAGTGTTTGGTAGAACACTTCACCTGGGAAGCTATCTGTTACTGGAATTTTGTTTGTTGGGAATTTTAAAACTACTGATTCAATTTCATTACCAATAACTGTCAGTGTCTGCGGAAGAATGATACTATATATAGGACATCCTAAAGATGCCACCAGAAAACTGCTAGAGCAAGAAACTGATGATGACACAAACAGATGGAAAAATATACCATGCTCTTGGGTTGGAAGAATTAATAGTTAAAATAGCCATACTACTCAGGCAATCTACAGATTCAATGCAATCCCTATTGAAATATCAATTGGATTTTCCACAGAACTAGAATAAATATTTTAAAAATTTGTATTGAAATACAGAAGACCCCAATTGTCAAAACAATCTTGAAGAACTGGAGGAATCATTCTCCTTAACTTCAGACTATATTACAAAGCTATAATCATCAAAACTGTATTTTATTGGAACAAAACCAAACACATATATCAATGGAATAAAGCAAAGCTCAGAAGTCCATTAGAAAGTTTTAATTCCATTCTTTTACACATAGCTATCCAATTTTCCCAGCACCCCTTATTGAAGAGACTGATTTTCTCTATTGTAATATCCTTGCCTCTTTGTCATGGATTAATTGACCATAAGTCATATTTGGTGGAATATGTAATATATGTACAGTAAATAAGGTTCATAGAGCAATGTTTAGTGAAAAAAGCTAGAGACAAAAGAGTGCCTATTATATAAATCTACTTGTGTAGTGTCAAAAGATAGGAAATAATAGTATTAAAAGTCAAGATACTGATAACCAACTCTGGGGGCAGTAATGACTGGGAGGAGACATGAGGAGTTTTCTTGGGTTCTGGTAATGTTTTATTTCTTTATATAGTTTCCGTGTTTGCAGATGAGTTTGCTTGGTGAAAATTCCTTGAGCTAAATATTTACAAATGTATGTACTTTTTCTGAAGGTCTATTATTCCTCAATAGAAAATATTTTAAATATTTCATTCTCAAGTAAATTCATCCTAAAAAGGTATTACCATAATATGCTACATGCTTCATATGTGAATAATATTTATGAAGACATAATGAAAGGAATTTCCAATATTTATTAAAGTAAAAGTTCTGAATTTACTGAGAGTAACACAAGGTGGGGAAGTATGTGGTACATATTTGGGTGTATGCGGAAGGCATGGTGAGATAGCACAATGGTCTTCACACCATGATATGCCATGTGGATACACACTCAGTGACCTTTATGTAACACTGAGGACTCCTAGAAATAACTGACTGAGATTTTAGAGTAAGTCAAATTCTTCTATTAAATACTTGGAAGCTTGATCTATGTAAAATACCTGGTCTGGGAAAGCATAGACAAACTCTGTTATATTTGATTATATATCAGTCAAGCAGGTACTTTTGTTTTTCAACTGTTAACCAAATTTAAAGATATTTGAATATACTCTACGGGCAGGCTTTACACTTGTTTATAAAGTGGTAGAATGTGCTAATAGAAGGAAATATGGTTTATCAGAAATATTATTAGACTATGAGAATTGGCTTCTAGCTATAGTTCTGTTAGAGGTGAATACAACTTATTTACATATAAAATGAATAATTTGGGATAAAATCTGTGGGCACATTCCAGGACTGAGGTGCTGACTGAAACAGACAGAGAACCACTCTTTAACATTAGGGCAATAAGTTTAAACATAGGCTTATATTTAAGTATTCACTGTGAGAGATCATACAAGAATAGTTCTTACTTGACTGATTATAATGTGATAATCATATCAGAGGAATTCATTAGCTGACATATGATATTACTTTCAAGTAAATAAATTGATACATAATTCTAACTTCATTGTTTTAAAGCAAACTATAGGTAATATAATAGAGGTGTTCTCTATATTTAGATGCAATCGGTTCCTGGTTATATAGTACTTAAAATAGAGTACCATAAGGTGAAATTCTAACCGTGCACACTTACAGATGTTCAGAAGGGGCAAAACCTTAGAAAAAATAGGGAGTCCTATCAAGAAATTAAGCATTGTCCATGCACTTTGTTTAATCTTGCTTTGTTTAAAAAATGTTTTAAAGTTTTCTATTAGGAAAAGGTAAATACAATAAGTGGACTAAATGTGAATTAGGGAAAGTTTATCTTATATATCATTTATATTTTTCTTAAGAATTTATCATGTCTGTAAACAAAAACTCTGAGAGGTGTGGTTTCCGTAAGTACAAAATATTCTTCTTAAGTGTCGCTCTTTAAAAATAATGTAAAGAAATACAAACCTAATTTTCAGTAGCATTTTTCTTTTCCCCATACTTTGGACATCCCCTTCAATATTCCAAAGTCAGAAGTTGAAGGCAGGTACTGGAAATGAGGTTTAGCCTGGAGATACTGATCCTCATATAGAGAAATCACGGCATTTTACAAACCAAGTCCATTCTTAAACATGCAGCAGGGTTACCAAGGTGCTTTTACAGTGGGCATCCCTTGGAGTTCCAGGTAGCTTGGGTTAGTAAATGGCAGAAGATGAGTTGTAAAAACAATATGGACCCAAAAGTAAGAGGAAAAAATTAAGCCATAAATCTTCATTGTCATGGGATTTAAGATCCTTAAAGATGTATGTGGAATTGTCACTGAGCAAGAGAAGTGGGAGTGTGAGATAAGCAAATATAGGAAGCTGGGTTTACTGCTTTTATGAGCTATATTAGATTCTTCAGAGATGACAGCTATGTCTATAACCAAGAAACATCCTTCGTTCCTATTTATAAGTAAGTTGTTATCAATTCTCAAAAATTCTCCAGTGTGTAGTATATCTATAGCTTGCAGTTCTGGATTATTTTTATGTCTGTAGTTGAAGATTTTTTTATGTCTCAAAATTATTTTCAATACTCTCCTTTCCCTCCCCTAATTTCCCCCTGCCTACTGTGCCTTCATTTCCTGCACTTTAAAAATTATCATTCTTCATAAAGTGTAGGAGGATAGTGTTGATGGGCATTCAAATGAGTATACAGCTGATCCTAGGATTAAATCTGATTTATGAATGAATTATAGCATCCTCTAAGAATTCTCTGGCTGCAGTTTTTGGGTTACCTTTCCTAATGAATTTTTAGGGGCTACTGTAAGAAGTTGTTAGGGGTCCATGAGATCTTGATAAAAGTGTGTTTGGCTTACATAGCTGCATAATCAAGCTTCCATAGTCAGTAGGTTATTACTAAAGGATTAACAATCAGTCTGAAGTCACCATGAAACACTTTCTTGTCATATAAAAGTTGGCTGTTAACATGGCCATGGTATTTAAGGATGTTCCAAAGAGGCAGACTGCTAGAATGGGAACACAAATTGGTTTTATTAAATGTAGGAATTGTTGAATATTTTAGATTTAATATTTCAGGTTGAACTTGGCTCTATTTTTACTCTGGCCTCAGAATAATGACTTTCTCTTTTTCAAGAGCAATATTTTAATAGGTTATTAAAACAGTTTCCGGAGTTCCCGTCGTGGCGCAGTGGTTAACGAATCCGACTAGGAACCATGAGGTTGCGGGTTCGGTCCCTGCCCTTGCTCAGTGGGTTAACGATCCGGCGTTGCCGTGAGCTGTGGTGTAGGTTGCAGACGCGGCTCGGATCCCGCGTTGCTGTGGCTCTGGCGTAGGCTGGTGGCTACAGCTCCGATTTGACCCCTAGCCTGGGAACCTCCATATGCCGCAGGAGCGGCCCAAAGAAATAGCAAAAGACAAAAAAAAAAAAAAAAAAAGATAAAACAGTTTCCAAAGTCGATTTCAAAAGTTATTTGAATTAGAGCCTCAAGTAGGTCTTTTAAAATATAGTTTGATGAGTAGAGCATGATTGACAATTAGTCACACATGGACTACATTTTCGTCATAATACATAAAGGATTAAAACATCAGAGTTTAAAAAAAGGAAGGCAAACTGTGTCAATTACAATTCTCTTTGGAATTGATGTTAAGATTGAGACTATATCCCAAACATTCTTGGTTTATGTCTTTAAAACTTGTACAGTGAAGAAATTGCCCAGTGGAGTGGGTCATTGAAATGAGAAATTTAAGACTTGGTTAGTAGGGTTTTTACAGAGTACTCAAGAAAGTTCAATGGCATTTGTTTCAAATGACACATCAGATATCCAACCGAGCTTAATTTTCTAAGAAAAAGTCTTTTGGCTTTGAAAAAAAAATCCTAAAACCCATGGGAGACTTCTTCATTTAGAAGGTATGCAGAAAAGTGGGAAGGCATGATGATATGAAAGTTGTAATGATTAGAAAATAAAAAAATAAAATTAATTCAATTTTTTCTCTCTGTATCCTTCTATACCACTTCTATTTTAGGTGACATTAGAATCAAGGATGCAATATTTATAGAAGGATGTTACTCTAGTGATAGCATATTACAAAAAGCCTTGGCAACAATCTAAGACACAGCAGGGGAGCTGGAAGAGAGCTATTTTTATAACGTTTAAAATTATACTAAATTAAAAAAAAAATCCCTGCTGGGCTTCGAGCTTTAAATAGCCTGGTGTGGTGTAACTGATCAGAGCATTAAATTCTGATAATTTACTACATAGAATGAAGTACATGTTGACAAATAATATTTATGTATGAAAAGCATTTTAGGCCAGTCTGAAGCAATTCAGCATCTAAAGTCCCTTTTCAATGGATTCTAGTCTAGAAATAGAAGACTATGACATGGAAACTTCATATAAAATAATGCAAAATATTAGACTGCTGGAAAACATAACAACAACAACACACACATATATACACACTCTCTAGTGCTACATTTATTGTCCTGCGATAGTCCTATATGTCAGACTTAGAATGTTACTTGGTAACTTTCCTTTTTCTAAATCTACTTTTATTTTCTAACATTTTTGTTGGGATATGTTTCATATCGTGTGCAATTCACCACTTTAAAGTGTACGATTGAATGATTTTTAGTCCATACACAGATACATGCAATTGTCACCACAGCCAATCTCAGAATATTTTCAATAGCTTAAAAAGAAACCCCATATCCTTTAGCTATCACCCATTATCTTCTATCCCATCCACCAGTCCTAAGGAACTACTAATCTACTTTTATATTTCTATAGATTTCCCTATTCTGAACTTTCATATAAATGGAATTTTATGAGATACAGTATTTTTGACTGGTTTCTTGTACATGACATGTTTTCAGGGTTCATTCATGTTGTAGCATGTATCAGTATTTTATTTCTTTTTATGACTGAATGGTATTCTATTTTATGGGTGTGCCACATCTTATCTATCCACTCATCAATTGACATTTTTTCCCATAGCTTTTGGTGATCGTGAAGCGTGGCTATGAGCATTAGTGTACAGGGTTTATTTGATGTGAAGATGTGTTTTCACTTCTCTTCGGCCTCATTATCTTCTTAAGGTCTAAGTTTTGTGAGGAGAAAAAAGTATCTTTTATTTTATTTGAAACTTTTGTGTTATGAAACTTTTGTGTTATGAAAAGTAAAACAATGTCATCTTATAGTAATATCCTACTAGAAGATTGTAATCAGTAGGTAAGTGTTTAAACTTTATTTGCTAGAGTTTCAAGATAATTGCTGTTACTGTTGCTCTCTCCTAACCCCCAAATAGTTTGCTAGGCTTCCCAATGACAAAGCCCTCTAGGTGAAATCTTTCTATCCTTTCTATTATGGGATTAATCTGTCACCCATTGGAAAGGAATCTCAAGACACAAAGGAAAGAGAAAAATATTCCAAAAACAAAAGTTTTGACACTTAGGATATTTAGATCACTATAAGTAAATCCTATTATCCTTTGAATTTTAGTATTGAGAGCCTCAATGTAAAATAGAAAGATGTTCATGAAATATTTTTTTGGTGACACCTAATGACCATTTTAAATCACACTTAACAAAATGTTTCATTTCTCTAGACACCTATATCATTATTTGTGTATGAACCTCAACATTAAAGATGTTTGGTAATAAATGTGTTAAAAACCCAGGTTTAACTGAAGAAAGTGTAAATTCTTTGTTTAAATTCAAGGAGAGAATCTGGCTCTTAATATGTAATTGGTATTGACTTAAAATATTCAAAGTTATAATTAGAATCATTGCTGGAGCAAGATAATCTTAAATATAACTAGTGACTTTGACCACAACAACAGCAGAAATTTAAAGCAGAGCAAGAAAAAACTCAAAGTTTTAAACAAGCAATAAAATCTAACTCTAACGGGGTCTGGTGGAGAGGGGATGGTGTGTGTGTTTGATTCTTCAACTGTTTTACTATTATATTTTGTATTTTTCAGGACTTATATTTTGTGTTATTTATTGGAAACAAGGCACTTAGTGTTCTTTTTTCAATATTCTTGTACCAATAAGGCAGTAGTATTTTTATAAAAAACAACCACATCTCATAAAATAGTAAGAATTATTAACCTTGAAAAACTAAGTAAACAGCTATATTTTAAAAAGATTTTTGTAAATTTTGAGTCCTGAATAGATATTTTTCAAGCCTAATTTGCTTCATTTTCTGAAAAATATTGTATATATTACCTATAAAACACTGTATAGATATTAATGTAAATATATATTATATATAATAAATGACTATGTACATCCTAAGTGTGTAAGTTAAACTTAATACATAAATTTCCTCTATTTTTCTCCATGCCCACTTCTCAGAATTATTTTTGAATATTAATAAATGAAAAAGGGGGAAAAGGATAGAGTAAAAAAATGTATATATTCAGGGTCTACTGCAATGGAGACAACTTCAACTTAGCCTTTTCCTGTATGAAATATGTTAATTCATTTTGGAAAGACACACACACACACATACACACAATTCTGAATATATCTTAGGAAAACTATAATTTCATGGAATAGAGGAAATCTTAAATCAATGAAGAAGCTATAATTATTTCACAAATTCAATTTTGATACAATAAAGACTAAACTTCCCTAATTCTTTTAAGTTCTAGGTAGTATTTATATATTTTTTTCTATTGAGCTGTCTATGCACACACATATATCTCTACATTAAATCTCATTTGATATTGGCAACCATCCTATTTTTTCATCTTATGTATTTTTAATATGAATCAAAATTTTCAGAAAAGAGTATTAAAAATGAATGGATTATGATGATGTTTATGCCCACTCAGTAAAGTAACTAAAATCATTTTATTTTTGTAAAATATACCTCAACAGAGTTGCTTTAAAAAGTCAAATTTGAAGCAATTATAATATTTCACATTTATATTCTCCTTACCATTTTCCAGAATCTGTAATAAACACTCTTCAAGAATTGTCTCATTACTAATGTACAATGATCTACATGGTATGTAGACCATTAGAATTTACAGATGAGGAAATTAATAGGCCAAAAGTTTATGCACATTATACAGCATGATACAAATACTGAGCAATACAGCTAAGAATGTATATCCTTCCTAAATATCTCATCAAAGTGCACAGATGTTATTTAAACTAAATTATATCATTTCAGTTAAGGTCAAAGCAAAATAAATTGCTTGTTTTTTGTAACATCTTAAAGTATCTGATTATACAGTATCTATGTTTCTATCATCAGACTAACTTCTGTACATTCTGGTATGTGATATGGAATTTCCCTTCATTTAAAAAGCAATTTGTGTTCATGATTCTGTGAATTGCTGCCAAAAGTATCCTAACTGGTACTACACAGTTTATATTAATGGTGAAAATGCCTAGTTGGATTGAATGGGGAAAAATTCTGTTACTTTTGTTAAATTACATGTTTGGTGGATCTAATAAAAATGATATCGTGGTATTTATAGCAAGCATTAATGAAGTAATTTATTATCTAATGTGTAATTACCCTAAAAATGCTTCTTTGGAGAGTGGATTTTGTCACACCTGTCTTCAGTAAAAGAAGAAAGAACAAAGCTCTGATCTTCATTGATTGGAGGTGGTGCACATCAGCACTCTGATTTTTCCTTTGCTACCTTAAATTTTATTATCGCATTCATTTTCATATCATAAGGTGAAAAGAAAGACTTCCTAGAATGTTGTGATGAAAGAAAAATACTAGAATTACTAATATTTATTAGTCCTTGAGATGCAAGATGCTCACCTCTAAAACAGGACTGTAAATAACTGACATATTTGTTTCAAAGCTAGGTAAACAGTAAGAATTACCAAGAACAGTGCTTGTATCATGGTAGTACTCATTGATACTTACAAATAATTACAAAATATATGAATATATCTGCCTCCTCTTTTTGCATCCATAGGAATGCACGTTTGTGTGTGTTCAAGGGACATTACTTGCCTTTAAAGCTTAGACAATCCTTGAAAGATGGTGTTTTGGTGTTTTTCTTTTTTTTCTTTTAAAGAATGTGGCATCTCTAAGGAAAGACTAATATAAAAATATGTTTTCTTTTTTTTTTTTTTTTTTTTTTGTCTTTTTGCTATTTCTTGGGCCACTCCCGCGGCATATGGAGGTTCCCAGGCTAGGGGTCGAATCGGAGCTGCAGCCACCGGCCTACGCCAGAGCCACAGCAACGGAGGATCTGAGCCGAGTCTGCAACCTACACCACAGCTCACGGCAACGCCGGATCCTTAACCCACTGAGCAAGGGCAGGGACCGAACCTGCAACCTCATGGTTCCTAGTCAGATTCGTTAACCACTGCGCCACGACAGGAACTCCAAAAATATGTTTTCACATTTGAAATTTCTCACACATTATAGAGTTGGAAATCAAAATTGAGATGTGTGAACATTATCTTTTTTTTTTTTTTTTTTTTTTTTTTTTTTTGTCTTTTTGCCATTTCTTGGGCCACTCTCGTGGCATATGGAGGTTCCCAGGCTAGGGGTCTAATTGGTGCTATAGCCACCGGCCTACACCAGAGCCACAGCAACGCGGGATCCGAGCCGTGTCTGCGACCTACACCTCAGCTCACGGCAATGCCAGATCCTTAACCCACTGAGCAAAGCCAGAGATTGAACCTGCAACCTCATGGTTCCTAGTCAGATTCGTTAACCACTGTGCCATGACGGGAACTCCTGTGTGAACATTATCTAAGGATAAGGAAAAAGAATAAAGAAAGATACACTCTTCCCAAGAGGGGGACACAGACTAACTCCAATCCAGTGGAAACTAGGAAGTGAACATGTGCTCACTGCCTTTTTCTTTACTGTAGGGTGGGTTCATCTGCCAATTCCCATTTGCTCACTTATTAAATAATATACAGTATCTGTAAAAAGGTTACAAACAGAAAGGGAGAACAAGGTGAAAGTAACTGGCATTCTTGAGCTGTCTGATGTAATATGACCTGATGTTACATGAAATGGTGAAGTGATGCAAGAAGGGAAGATTCTGAAACAATGTCAACTTTCAGAAGGACAGGCACTTCTTTTCCATGTTTAAAGAAGGGAAATTGTAAGAATAACATGCTGCTGGGATGAAGCTCAGTTCTGCTCTTGACCAGATATATGTGACCTTTAGCAAGTTGTTTAACTTGTATAAAACTCACTCAGTTTCTTCATCATGAAAACAGAGAAAATGCTATCTCTAAGGTAGTTATAAGACCTCATTCACTCCTTCATTTACTAGATACTTACTCATCATCCCTTAACTACTAGGCTCTGTGTTAACCTCTGGGAATAATTCTATAAATAGGAAGGAAATAGGGTTTGTATAATTATGAGTTTTTAATTATGGTTGGAAGTATATAGTATTTAAGCAAATACATCAATATGGAAGATAATTATAGAATGTTATAATTCATGAAGGAAATATGAGAGGGAGAGATGAACTGTCAATAGGGTTGTCAGCATCAACCTCTGAGCAAAGGTGACTTTTAACCCAAGATTGGAACAAAAGTAGCTGTTCACATGAAGATCGACAGGCACAAAGACCTACAAGAGGAATGTCCTAGTGGCTGGAAAAAGCTTTCCCGGTCAAACAAAAGAAAATCTGTCCTTATATATATAAACCTGAAAGCATGTGCCTATCAGGATGTCAAAATTGCTATGGACTTTTGGTTACTATGTGTTCTTCTTCCCTCTCTTTCTCTCTCTCTTTTTTTTCTTTTTAGAGCTACACCTACAGCACATGGAAGCTCCCAGGCTAGGGTTTGAATTGGAGCTGCAGCTGCCAGCCTACACCACAGCAATGTCAGATCTGAGCCACATCTGCAACCTACACCACAGCTCACGGCAACACTGTATATTTAACCCAGTGAGTGAGGCCAGGGATTGAACCCATATCCTCATGGACACTAGGTTGGGTTCTTAACTCGCTGAGCACAATGAGTACACCTATTCCTCCCTCTTTTGGATGGGGTGTTAATGAAGTTATATTTTCTTTGTCTTTCATTGCATGTGGTGTATGACAGATCACTTGTCTTCTAACTTCTCTAGATCAAGAGGAACCATTGTGAGCAACTGTAGCTGAGGATTCTCATCCATATTCAGACCCACTTTAGAACATGAGATTAAATATTTAGCCTAATGTCATCATTGGATACAAAGTGATTGGAGATAGTGTGTTGGAAGGACAGGGTGTATTTTGTAAGTGCCAAAGATGCAAGTTGCTGTGCCCAAAAGGCAGATTGGGAGATTTTTAAAAAGAGCTATAATTATGACCAATGGATATATGAAGAGATGCTCAACTTCATTAATTATTAGAAAAAAGCAAATCAAAACTACCATGAAGTACCACATCATGCAGGTCAGGATGCCCATCATTAAAAATCTATAAATAATAAATGCTGGAGAAGGTGTGGAGAAAAGGGAAACTTCTTATACTATTAGTGAGAATGTTAATTGGTGCAGACACTATGGAGGTGCCTCATAAAACTAAATACAGAACTACCATATGATCCTGCAATCCCACTCCTGGGCGTATACACAAACAAAATGATAATTTGAAAAGATTCATGCACCCTTATGTTCACAGTGACAATAGCCAAGACATGGAGACAACCTAAATGACCATCAACAGATGAATGGATAAGAAGATGTGAGATCTTACACACACACACACACACACACACACACACACACACGATAGACTATTTACTCAGCCATTAAAAATAATGAAATAATGCCATTTGTAGCAACATGGATGAACCTAGAGATTTTAAAACTAAGTGAAATGAGAAAGAGAAAGACAAATACCATGTGATATCCCTTATACGTGGAGTGTAAAATACAACACAAATCAACATATCTGTGAAACATAAAAGTAGACTCACAGATATAAAGAACAAATTTGTGGTTGCTAAGGAAAAGGGGGTGGGGAAGGGAAGGATTGGGAGTTTGGGATTAGCAAAAGCAAACTATTATATACAGTATGGATAAACACAACGTCCTACTATATGGCACAGGGAAATATTTTCAATATCCTATGATAAACCATAATGGAAAATAATATGAAAAATAATATATACATATCTCGAGAAAGTTATGTATAACTGAGTCACTTTGCTGTATAGTAGAAATTAACACCACATTTTAAACAAACTATACTTCAATAAAAATTTTTTTAAAAGCTGAAATGATTGCTACCACACTCCTTTGCAAAATGACTTTACCATTCTTATCAAGAGTTAGAACCTATTTCCTCCGCTCTTGAATTAGGGCTGGCTTTGTGACTTATTTTAAGAAAATGTTGCAGGAGCGAACGGGATTGCCTGGGATGTCAGTTTATTTTGAATGAGAGGCCATGTGGAAAAGAACTAGAGCAAGTGAGAGAGAGATCGAGAGAGAAAACCTGCCAGCCTCCAGCCATTTTAGAAACCCCACTTGGAGCACTAGATATATGAGTGAGGTTGTTTGGAAATCATCCACCATAGCTGAGGGGTCAGATGACTACAACTTCATGAATAATTCCGGAAAAGACTAGTGGAAGAATTGCCCAGATCTAAACATGAGAAATACTAAAATGTTTTAAGCCATAACGCTTTGATGTTTCTCAGTAATACATAACTGAAATAGTAAAGAATTAACCAAATAAATTTTGAGGAATACTGATATTCAAATCTGTGATGACTAAATTTAGTAAAAGTCCAATAAATTATACTACTGTAGGGGTTAGAGCCACAGTTATAACTTCAAAAGCATTTTGCCAAAATTCAGAAATGTCTAGAAATACAGATGAAGTGTTCATTATGTAAACTTCAAGTTATAAGACTAAAAATCAACTTATTTAAGGGTCATATGACTGGTGAACTTTACAGTTAATTTATAGAAATTATAGTAAGAAGAAATATTAACAATTTAGGGAAGAAATAACATCTTAATTATTTTATTGAATGTTCAGTTATGTAACACTATATGACTGGTAATCTTGTAAGTGCTTTAGGTAGATTAATATATTAAACCTAATGAAATCCTATAAAGTACATAATATAATCTCTATAAAGAAATTGAGTGGCTAGGAAATATGCCCAGTTCACACAGCTAATAAGTGAAGGAGCCATGCTTCTAAGATAGAGGGCCTAATGCCAGAGTCTGGTTCTTATCCCCTAGCCTGTACTAATTGTATTGGATTTTATCACCAGTCCTACCAGGGGCAGTAAAAAGTGCAGGTGAAAATGAGGTCCATTGGTATCACTACTCTCACTCAATTCCATAGACCTAAACTTTACCTTAAAAAAAGAGGAAGGTATCCAGTGTGATATTCTCAAGAAATACTCTTATCATACATTATTTGAGGCTTTTGACAATGACACAAAAAACCGGCTTTGATGTGTTGACAGCAAAGATTCATTTTGTCAATAGTCTATTTAAATATTTAAAATAAAAGATTATTATCACTGGGATTAAAATATGAACAAAGGATTTGGGGGATATAATTCAGGGGCATTTACAAGAGGGAAAAAGAGGATTTAGCAACAGATGCAGTTTCAAGAAAAGACTATTTCCTTTGCTATTCCTTGTTTCCAGCTGGGAATTGTACTCAGAAAGTCCCAATTCTATCATTCTCAAACTATTTCATAACTAGAATCTCATTAGATTATCACTAGATCATCGTTAGAAACTCAGGCCCTTAAAAATTCATTTGCCGGAGTTCCCATCGTGGCGCAGTGGTTAACGAATCTGACTAGGAACCATGAGGTTGCGGGTTCGATCCCTGCCCTTGCTCAGTGGGTTAAGGATCTGGCGTTGCCGTGAGCTGTGGTGTAGGTCGCAGACGCAGCTCGGATCCCATGTTGCTGCGGCTCTGGTGTAGGCCGGCGGCTACAGCTCCAATTAGACCCCTAGCCTGGGAACCTCCATATGCCGTGAGAGCGGCCCAAGAAATGGCAAAAAGACAAAAAAAAAAAAAAAAAAAAAAATTCATTTGCCTATTTTCTCAACTCTGCTAATCTTAAATGATTGCTACCTCTTTGGGAAACAGAAAATTTGTATGATCCAAAGAATTAGTTCATTTCTTGATGCCTTAGTAAAATGACAACATAGTGTCCTTTAAATGGCAGTAGAATATGTATCCCTACAATGCTTCAAAAAACCTATTGATTTATTATAATTAAGATCACAATCAAATCTTCACAATTATTTAGCACAAGTAATCAATTCATTGATTGATCCTTTATCCATACACTGATAGCGGGGAAAAAGCTGGAATAAAACTGAATGTAATTAAATTTGAAATTTATCAGTTCAGCATTAGTGAGCTGAAGATAGATTCATGGTTCTTATTTACTATGCCTGGAAAATTTTGGTTTTTAAAAAGACAGTTTCAACTTTATATAAGAAAATCTTAGAATATAAAAGAATTATTAAGGTACCATTCATGACCAATGAAAGAGACTACTCATTCCTAAAGTACCACATCAATTTTGAATACAACAGAAATTACTATTATTTATTTGGTAGATAAATATATTAAAACTTTTGAGATTATTATAAAGTAAAATATATATTTTTAATCCAATTAAACAGCCATCTAAACATCTTTGAATATTAGTAGGCAATGCCTTCTTAGTCTTTTTTCTAATTTTTTTCCCCAATATTAATTTCTGATCCATAGAGCTATAGTTTTACTAAGAAAAGGTAGTAAGCAAATATGATAGTATTTATTTTTTTTGGCTAGTATGGGCTTTCACCTCCTTGATGTTTTGTTCCTAAAGAAGGAAATAAGCAAATATGGAATCAATGTGTAACTAATGGTGGTATTTCACAAAATCATCAATAAGAAATTATTGACATTCATTGAGTGTGTACTCACCAACTTATTAAAAATTCAACAATCATTTCTTGAAGCCATATTGAGCAGCTATTGAGTCAAACACAGGGGTTTACAGGGGAAAAAAGACCCAACTGTCAAGTTATTCCAAGTTTACTGTGAGAAAAAGGTGATGCCTTTCTTTGTGTATTGGTACTGCAGTATAAATTCATTCTCGTAAGAGACAATCAGTTCTCTATATGGAAAACCCAGATGATTTTAGTCCTAAGCTACATCAGACATTTCCATCCTATTAGATGATGACTCAGTTTTAAGACAGAAAGTCATTTTCAGCCACCTTTCATATTTTTACAGGCCAGAGATCACAAACTGGATAAGAGTTGAAATTATTTGCAAAGTTATATTACACAGTTTTTCTTTTAACATATGTAGTCAAGGCTAATGTTTACTAACACAAAACCAAAGAAAACATTAAAGGATGTATAATTTAAAATTTTTATTTCACTGTCCAAGAAATTGATTAACAAGTGGTCATTATACTTCAGTCTTTAGCATATTTTATATTAAGGCTATACACTAAATCCCTCCTTACATATCTACAACTTTATAGCTCCAAATATCAGAACCATTTCATTTCATTAGACAGCTAATTACTTCTTTATGCAATTCCTATTAAAATCAGAAAGTTATACTGAGAAAATCTTCCACATTTCCTTGAATACTATTGATAAGGGAAATGGTAATTCTGCTATTTCAATATTCTAATGAGGTTGTTATACATGATAAAATACCAGATAATTATTACATAACAGCTTGATTTTAGAACTCTTTATAAAAATCTGATTATTTAGATAAAAATTCTAATTATATTAAAGCCATTTTGGATTACAGACTTCTGTAAAATAGAGAACTATGTCCTATTCTTTATCCCCCATTGTAACAAGTACAGGGCCAAGAACAAAGCAGTCAATAACTGTCCAGGGCAACAATGGAACTGACTATCACCTATTCTCTGAAAACAATATGCCTCTCCTGAAAGTGTTCAACTCCAGCATTCTTGTTTCTTCCATTGTGTTATCCCCGCTGTCTACAACTAATGTGTCAAAGGAGGATATAGAACCCAAAGTAAGCTCATCATCATCCTTCTCTAGGATATTAGTTGAGATAGACAAAGGATCAGGCTCTCTCCAGAGAGCAGAAATGGTTCCAAGTGAACCCAGGCCCTCACAACTGTCACTCAGAGAAGCCCAGTGACTCTCTGTATTGGTTAGTTGATTTTTATCTTAAGAATCAGAAAAAAAAAAGATGATTTATAAATAAAAAGAAATATGCCAAATGTTTAAAAACTAGAATTTTCTTTCTCTTCCCTATCATGAGTTCCTTATTTAAAAAATTAAATTAAAAATAAAAGTAGGTTTGTTTTCCAATTATAGCCATACTAGAAAAATATTTTCTAATACAAATAGGTCATTAAAAAATACTCAGCTATCCTGGGAGAGGAAGGACTTGAGTGGAGTAGAAGAACTTGAGCCCATTGGCTCTCATGAAAACACCAAAATCACAAACGCTGAATAATCACTGACCAAAAAAGACTGGCATCCACCAAGAAAGATATTACACATCCAAAGACAAAGAAGACACAACCAGATGGTAGGAGGGACGTTTCCACAATATAATCAAATCCCACACTTGGGTGACCCACAAACAGGAAAATAATTATATTGCAGAGGTTCTCCCATAGAGATGAGAGTTCTGAGCCCTGTGCCAGGCTCCCCAGACTGGGGATCTGGCATTGAGGAGAGGACCCCCCAGAGCATTTGCCTTTGAAGGCCATTGGTGCTTGTGTGCAGGGGCTACACAGGACTGGGGAAAACAGAATACACACTTTGGATTAATGTATACACACTATTACATTCATGTAAGATAGATAATCAATACGCACCTACTGTGTAGCACAGGGAACTCTATGGGAAATAACGTGAATAAATATGGATACATATATATATATATATATATGTATATATATATATATATATATATACATATAACTGAATCATTTTGCTGTACACCTAGAACAAATACAGCAGTGTAAATCAACTCTATTCCAACATAAAATAAAACTTGAATTAAAAAGAAAAAAATCCAGTTAACCCAAAAAGCCTATAATTTTGAAAAAATGAAAACAACCTATAACAATAGCATATAGAAATAACTATGTGTTTTCCTCATACACACATATTTTAAACAAAAATGGGATTATGTACATTTTTTTTGTATAAGCTGATTTTTTTCCTCTATAATATAAAAATAACATATTTTTAGGCCAGCAAATGTACATCTTCATCATCATTTTAATGCCCAGATTTACAGTGCATTCTGTGGATGATGGTATAACTAATTTATAAAACCCAAATTTTGAATATTCAAGTAGTTTCCAATATTTTAAAAGGATTTTATTAGAGCAGGTTGAGTTTCACAATAAAACTGAGAGGGAGGTATAGAGATTTCTATTGTACTTCCTGCCCCACATACACATAGCATCTCCATTACCAAATCAGTCAGCAGAATGGTAATTTTCATTAAGGTTGAACCTACACTGACACATCTTCATCAAGCATATTCAATAGTTTAGCCTTCACTCTTTGTGCTATATATTCTATGGGTTAAGAAAATGTATAATGCCTATATCCATCATTATAACATCATACAAAGTATTTTTCGTGCCCTAAAACTCCATGGCTATTCTTTGTACCTCTTTCTCCCACTCTGGCAACTACTGACCTTTTATGTCTCCATATTTTTGTCTTTTCCAGATCGCATTGTTGGAATCAGAGTTTAGCCTTTTTAGAATAACTTTTTTTGCTTAGTATTATGTATTTGTTTCCTCCATGTTTTTTCATGGCTTGATAGCTCATTTGTTTTTAGTCTTGAATAGCATTCCATTGTCTGGATATATCCCAGTTTTTATCCATCCTTTTACTTAGTGAAAGATATATTAGTTGCTTCTAGGTTTTGGCATCTATGAGCAAAGTTGTTATAAATATCACTGTGCAGATTTTTGTGTGGACGTAAGTTTTCAATTTTGAGGGTGGAGTTTTCTCTTAAAATAAAGAATTCTCAAAGTTTGTGAAATCAACTCTTTCACAGCGATATCTACACTTGATTTTAAGAATAAAAACTTTAAGTACTATTCAGCAAATATCATTGGCTCTCTTAAATCTCTTTCCTTTGTCAGAGTCAGAACAAGGTTGAAGAAGATGTTCAGAAATTTGCCATGCGTAGGTTTAATTTTATAAAAACTTAACATTTGCCACAGCAAATTACTTGGAGAATTTGAACCTGTCGATCTTCGAGGTATTTTAAATCCTCTTTTCATCTTCGGATATTGGTGTCTAAGCATCTGTTGTATCTCCTTGAACTCTGAGAGCAAATTCTAACTTAGAACATTGATTTCCATTTGTTTGTTGGGAGACTAGATAGAGATTAATGAGGGATTATCAAAGCTTTTTTACTTTCAAAGGATGGAACCTGTCAAAGTGTATTTTTTTTATCATTTATTAAACTCTGCTGGACATTTTAGGAATGGGATGCTCCAATGATATTTGTCTGGAGTGAATTCCTGTTTACTCTGGCACAGTCATATCTGAGCAAGTCAGACTGCAGTGGGGAAACATCACAGGCTGTGTGATCTAACAGCTCCTTGCATGTTCTCATATTCTTGCCAATAGCAAAACTGATGCCATGTTTACCACTCAGTGTTTGAGTTGTGACACAGCATACAAATTGTGGCATCAGATTGGCCATCTGAGTTTCTTCATGGGAATTGCAATGATATTTTTATTGCTATTTAATCATATTGAGTATGCCAGTGAGTCAATTTTTTGTCCACCTGAGTGAGTTGCTTTTCTTTTTACAGTACTTTTTATTGTTCTTTTCTAAAGTAATGTTATGGTAGACAGTTGGTCATGGATCATCAAAGAACTAACTTTACCTAGCAAAAACTATTACCATTCAGAACAAAATTACCATGTTGGCTGAGAAAAGATGTCTTTGGGGACTTAAGGAAAAATATATTTATAATGTTTTGAGTTCATAATTTTTTTCTTGAATGCAAAAAATAAACTAGGTAAATATTTATTGTTGAAAGCTATATGAATATATATTGTTACTTCATAGAGTTTTATAAGAAGGAAGACCAGATGACTATTTATTATCTATGAATTTAGACAAGCTCCTACTCTCATCATCATCCTTTAAAAAGCTTCTAGCCCTAGTATTAAAGATAATAAATTCTATATTCAATGTTTTAAAACAATACAGCTGGCCTCTATGCCAAAGTGCAATTGCCACAGAAAGGTATAAGACCCTAAGTCTTATAGTAATTTACTCTCCAGAGTAAAGCAGATTAATACATCCTTTTGTGAGGGCAGGTTTTGAGAGAAAGGGAATATGGAGAGACCACGAAGAACCTGTGTGCCTATTAAGAAGGGAAAGACTGCCAATATGAAATGGAAGATGGACAACCTAAATGGACATTGACAGATGAATGGATAGAGATATGATACACATATACTACAGAGACACAAAAAAGAATGAAATAATTCTATTTTAAGAAACATGAATGCAACTAGACACTATCATGCTAAGTGAAGTAAGTCAGAAAAAGACATTCAGTATGATGTAACTTCTATGTGGAATCTAAAATATGACACAAATGAACCTATCTAAGAAACAGAAACAGAATCATGGACAAGGAGTACAAGCTTGTGGTGGCCAAGGGGGGAATGGATGGGGATGGGGGAAGGATAGGGAGTTTGGGATTAGCAAAGGCAAACTGCTATATATAGGATGTATAAACAATAGGGCTCTACTATATGGCACCGGAGACCATATCTGATGTCCTATGATAAACATAATGGAAAAGAATATTAAAAAGAATATATATGTTTATATATATATATATATATCACTTGGCTGTAGAGTAAAAATTAAAACAACATTGTATATCAACCATACTTAAAAAAATGACTTAAAAAAAAGGGAGATGGAATGTGGGGAAGAAGATTGGAAGAGAAGGAGAAAAGTGAAAGAAAGGGAGTTGTAAAAAAGTACAGTTCTGTTGTGGCTCAGTGGTTAACAAACCCAACTAGCATCCATGAGGATGAGAGTTAAATCCCTGGCCTTGATCAGTGGGTTAAGGATCCGTCATTGCCATGAGCAGTGGTGTAGGTCACAGATATGGCTGGTATCCTACATTGCTGTGGCTGTGGCATGGGCCAGAGGCTGTAGCTCCAATTCGACCCATAGCCTGGAAACCTCAATATGCCGTGGATGTGACCCTAAAAAAAAAAAAAAAAAAAAAAGATAAAAAGTACTTACTTTATTTAAGCTTTCTTCAGAAAGACTCTGAGAGAGTGATTCACATGCAAGTAGTTTATTTGGAAGGAAGTGATTTGGGAGGCATCAGAAAAGTGCCTTCATTGAGAAAGGAAAGATGAGTTATCTAAGACAGAAGAGCCTCAAACTAAATCTTCCTTGAAGGTACTTTGAGAAGTAATCACAGGTAACAGGAGTGAAGAAAGGTGGCAGTAAAACAGGAAGGAGGGAAAAACACAAGAATCTATTATTAAGGTGGATAGATGACTGTGGCTCAATATCTCAGGAACTTCCAAGGAGTCTTTTAGCAATATTTCATGACTGTCCCTCTGTCTGCATGAGAAAACAAAGGAAGAAGCATTGATCCATTTACCTAACACAAAAGATGGTGTGGTGGGAAAAGAAATCTCAGTTTTGGAAGTCAAATGGATCTGGGTTTAGAGCTTGGTATTGCTTGCTTACTAGCTTTGTGCAAGAGGTATAAACTTTCTGAGAGTGTTATCTTACATGTGTAAAATAAGGCATAACACTACCTATTTTTTTTCTGCTAACACATAGATACCTACTTTAGAGTTTTCTAACAATAAAAGACTCTTCCAAATGTAGATCTCAAATTATGTTTCTCTAAAAACACCAAAGAGGAAAGTCTTTTACTTTGAGATACAAACTTTTCTCTTGTAACACAAAACTTAAAATTCAATAATTGAACACAGCTCTTAACTTTATTACTGGTTTAACCTTTTATCTTTTGATGGAAGCAGCAAAGTAGAGGAAAGCACTTAAAAGTGACACTAATTATATTTCATTAATTGCAATAGCAGATGCTGGACTAGAAACTTTTAACATTTTCTCCATGTATATTGACTGATAAATATAAACTTAAATATTTTATTAATTATATTTAAATGACAATTTTAGAATGAGCCAAATATAGTGTTAAATTTAGATAAATTAATATGTTTATAAATTCTATGAAGAAAATATAGCTAAGAGACCAAGGCATTTTGAGATTGGCTCTGCAATAAGCTCTCCATCTATTCCTGATGCCTGCATTCAAGATGAATACAATCACGAAACCTTTCAGCAGGCTCTACAGAGCCTATGAATCATTATGAGTCACTTTCTATGACTTTGTGACTTTCCCTAATTTTTGCCACTTTCTAGGATGATAGGACAGAAATCTAGCCCAAACTCTAATTTTGTACAGTTTATACATACATATATATATGTATATATATGTGTGTGTGTGTATATCTATATGAAGGCAAAAATAATTAAATATATATATATATTTAAGAAGGTAGAAATCAATTTTGATAGCTAAAGAGCATAGATATATAATCAATTACAGTAAAACAAATTATCAGCAGCAGAGTTCTTTAAATTTCTTATTCTCTTAATCCATCTCTTAAATATGAAGGGTTTCACTTACATATGAATAGATGTTAGTCCATTTTATAAAAACTTAGTGGCAAAGGAGAGAGAGATAGGGAACAAAATTCTATGTTAGGTCTTAGATGGTGATTTTTGCCTTTTCTTCATGACACAGTAGGGAGGAAAGGTCCACTCCCAAAGGGCACGTCACTTTCACTCCACTATCTCACTCACTGGGGAAATTGTGCATCACAAAGACCTTTGCTCCAGGGTAAAGCAGCTGTTCTGAGTGCTTGCCAATTGAAGTGATGGTCTAACAAAATCTGTCAACAGAGAAAACACCCCACATCCTCATACACTGTGGCTGCTTTCTCTTTTCCCTTTCAGCAACCCCCCCAGGACAGTGCCTTATACAGAAGGCCCAAAAGGGTGACATACGTGTGAACATATGGCACTGCCCTCCTGGGGTAACGTACATGGAAGCATATGGTGCTGGCCTCTTACTCGTCAGCAAACACAGGAAGAACTTTGCCATAGTTACTTCAGTGATTTTCCATATGGTTCTGAATTGTCCCAGCAAGAGGATAATTTGCATTCATTTTCCTCCCAAATTCTTTCTAGATATAAGGGAATGTCTCAGCTATATAAAATTCAGATATATATTTCTACAGAAGTAGATGACTATAATTGCATATATACAGTCATATATATACATACATATGATCATGTATATGAGTGTGGAGATATATATACACACAAATATATATGATATATATTATGCAAAACACATGCCCCTAAGAAAAAAAAAATTACCATTTACATTTTTCTTATATTTTAGTTTTAGGTGTTTTATTCTGACATGTACTATAAAATAATTTTCAATGTGCTTCACTTTTTCACAATTTTTTTTTCTGCCTTTTAGGGCCATGCCTGTAGCATACAGAAGTTCCCAGGCTTAGGGGTCCAATCTGAGCTGCAGCTACCAGCCTATGCCACAGCCACAAACTCAGGATCTGAGCCACATCTGTAGCTTACTCCATAGCTCCTGGCAATGCTGGATCTTTAACCCACTGAGCAAGGCCAGGGAACAAACCCATACCTTCATAGATACCAGTCTGTTTGGTACACACTGAGCCACACTGGGAACTCCCACAAATTTTTACATTCAGGTATTTCCATTCCCTCTAATTTACTTTTACTGTACCTTTCTGATTTTAGTTTAGAATCAATTCTTCCAAGAATCCCGATATCCTAAATTTAGAGTAATGACTCTTCTAGGGACTGCCATTAAGACAATTTTTCCTCACCACTGTACTCATCATTTGACACTATTAACCATGACACATAAATATCATGAGGAAGAGGCCATGCCTATTTTTTTTTATCATGATGCTTCTCTCATGACTCCCATGAGTCCAAGCAAGAAATAGGTGATCAGTAAATAATAGGGTGGATGAATGAAGGAATATCTTCATACAGGAAAGAGATTATAAAGACCTGAATAAAGATGAGTTAATAAAAATAGGACATTTTGTAGAAAACTCAGTATCTAATAACAGTTTGGCTATGAGTATTAAAAAGCAAATCAGAATCAAAAAGGACTCTGAGTTCTGTAGCTTATGATGATGAAGAAAAGAATGCAGAGACCTGTATTTTCCTTGTAGCAGTGAGAGAACAAGAGAACTAGATTTTTTAAATAGAATATTCCATCAAAACACAGAATACATATTCTTCTTAAGTGCACATGGAACATTTTCAGGGATAGACCATATACTGGGTCACAAAATAAGTCTCAATAAATTTAAGGAAATTGCAATCATATCAAGCATCTTTTCTGATCATAATAGTGTGAAAATACAATTTAACTTCAAGGAAAAAGCTGTAAAAATTAGAAATATTTGAAGACTAAAAGATGCTTCACTCAACAACTCTTGAGTCAAAGAAATCAAATATTGCTGAAGGAAAATGAAAATGAAATGATATACCAAAAATCTATGGGATGTAGCAAAAGCAGTACTGAGAGGGAAGTTTATAGCCATACAGGCCTACCTCAAAAAATGAGAGATAGCTCAATCTAATTTTATAACTAAAAGAACTGAAAAAAGAAGAACAGATGAAGTCCAAAGTCAGTAGAGGGAAAGAAATAACAGAAATCAGAGTGGGACTAAATGAAATAGAGAAAAAAGAAAAGAATGAAATTAAGAACAGGTCCTTTGAAAAAATAAACAAAATTGACAGAACTTTAGCTAGACTCAGGAAAAAAAAAAAAAAAAGAGAGAAGGCTCAGGTAAATAAAATCAGAAAGGAAAGAAGATAAATGATCATAAATACTTCAGAAATACAAGAAATTATGAGAACATGAACATTTATACACCAAGCAATTTGACAATCTAGAAGAAATGGAAAATTCTTAAAATAATACAATCTTTTAAAACTAAATCTTGAAGAAATAGAATATCTGAACAGATTGATCAGTAGTAAGGAGATTAAAGTAGTAATCAAAAACATTCCAAAAACTAAAGTTTAGGACCAGAAAACTTCACAAGTAAATTCTATCAAACATTCCAAGAAGATTTATTTAGTAAATATCCTTCTCAGACTCTTCTAAAAATTGAAGAGGAGGGAATCCTTCCTAACTCATTTTACAAAGCCATGATTACTCTGATACTAAAACCAGACAAGGAAAACACAAAAAAGGAAATTATAGGCTAGTATCTCTAATGAATACAGATGCAAAATCCTCAGCAAAATATTAATAAACCAAATATAACAATACATTAAAAGGATCATAAAACATGATCAAGTGGGATAAATCCAGCAATTCAAAAATTGTCCATCATTTGCAAATCAATGTTATATACCATCTTACAAAATAAAATATAAAATCATATAATCATCTCAAAAAGATGTGGAACAAGCATTTGATAAGATTCAATACACAATTATGATAATAACTCTCAATAAAATGTATAAAGAAAGAATATAATAATGGCCATATATGACAAATGCTCAGCTATCATCATATTAAATAGTGAAAAACAGAAATATATCTCTCTAAGGTCAGCAGCAAGACAAGGATGCCAACTCTCACCACTATTATTCAACATAGTGTTGGAAGTCTTAGCCAGAGAGAAATTAAGCAAGAAAACAAAAGGAATCCAAATGAGGAAGAAGTAAAACTGTCACAATTTGTGGATGACATAATATTACATATAGAAAATCCTAAAGACTCTACTCAAAACCTTTTAGAAATAATAAATGAATATAGCAGATACTGACAGAACATTGTAAATCAATTATAATGATAATAAAAAAAGAATCCAAATAAATAAAAAAAGAGAATACAGTAAACTCTTAGGGTAAAATAATCAATATACAAAATCTATTGCATTTCTATATACTAACAACAAAAGCAGAAAGAGAAATTAAGAAAACCATCACTTTTTCAATTATTGCACAATGAATAAACTACCCAGGTATAAATTTAATGAAGGAAGTGAATAGCCTATATATTGAAAGTGTAAGGCGTAAAAGAAATTGAAGAAAATACAAAGAAACATTAACATGTTCCATGCTTATTTATTATAAAAATTAACATCGTTAAAATGTACATATTACCCCAAAACTATCTACAGATGCAGTGCAATCCCTCTCAAAATACTGATGACATTTCTCACAGAAATAAAAAATCCTAAAATGTATATTGAACCACAAAGGATGCTGAATAGCCAAAGCAATCCCAAGATAAAAGAACACTCCCTGATTTCAAATTCAACCACAAGGTATAGTAATCAAAACAGCATACTATTGCCAAAAAAACAGACACATAGATCCCTAGAACATAATTGAGAGCTTAGAAATAAACCCACACATATATAAATAATTAATTTATGACAAAGGAGCAAAGAATATGATAGAGAAAGGACAATCTTTAATAAATGATGTTGGGAAAACTGGACAGCCCTGTCTTATACCACTCACAAAAAGTAACTCAAAATGGAACAAAGACTTATGTACAAGCTCTGGAACCATAAAACTCCTAGAAGAAAATACTGGGGAAACTGTTCCTTGATGTGGGTCTTGCCGATAATTCTTAGATATGACAAAAAGAAAAACAAACAAATTTTTTAAAAATGTGGACTAATTAAAAAGTTTATGAACAGAAAAATTATCAACCAAATGAAAAGACAAGTCATAGAGTGGAAGAAATTATTTGTAAACCACACATCCGATAAAGGGTTAATATCCAAAATATAAAATAAACTCATATAACTCAATATCAAAAAGACTACAGTCTAACTTAAAAAATGTTTAAAGGAACTGAATAGACATTTTTTCCAGAGAAGACATTCAAATGGTCCACAGGTATAGGTAAAGATATTCAGGAGTTCCTGCTGTGGCACAATGGGACTGGCAGTGTCTTGGGTGCCCTGGGATCCAAATTTGATCTCGAGCCCAGATCAGTAGGTTAAGGATCCAGCATTGCCACAGCTATGGCTTAGGTTGTGACTGCAGCTCAGATCTGATCCCTGCTCCAGGAACTCCATATGCTGTGGGGTGGCCAAAAACAGAAAATAAAATAAAATAAATATTCAACATCACTAATCACCAGGGAAAAGCATATCAAAACTACAGTGAGATATAGCCTAACAACTTTAAAAATGTCTATCACTAAAAAGATAAGAAACAAGAAATGCTGGTGAGGTTTTGGATTTAGTGCACTGTTAGTGGGGGTGTAATTTGGTACAGCCTTTATGGATATAGTATGTATGAAGTTTTCTCAAAAAAAAAAAATTGAACTGCCATATCATCCAACATTTTCACTTGTGGGTATATATCTGAAGGGGAAAAAAAAAATCAATATCCCAAAGAGGTTTCTGCACTTTCATTTTCATTCTGGCATTATTTATAATAACCAAGATATGGAAATAACTTGTGTCCATAATTGGATGAATGAATAAATAAAATGTCACACACACATTATTTAGTCATAAAATATAAGGAAATCCTGCCATTCGTGAGGAAAAAGATGAATGTTGAGGGCATTATGTTATGCTAAGTTAGGCAGAAAAAGGCAAATAAGGCAAGATCTCATGTGTATGTGACATCTAAACAAACAAAACTCATAAACAGATATCAGATTTGTGGTATCAGAGGCAGTGAGAATGGTATGGTGAGGAACTGAATGAAAGTGGTCAAAATGTACAAAGTTCATTTTGTAAGATAAATTCTAAAGTTATAATGTACAACATGAGGACTGTAGCTAACAAAGCAGTTTTGTAATATTTGAAAGTTGCTATGAGAGTAGATCTGAAAAGTTATCATCTTAGGAAAATTCGTTTTAACTGTGTGAGGTGATAGTTGTTAACTAAACTTATCGTAATAATCAATTCACTATATGTACATATATCAAATCACTACATTGTATACCTGAACTTATACAATGTTATGTCATATATCTCAACAAAATGGAAAAAAAATTAAAAGGAGAAAAATCTATCATTTAGTAGATCATTTAGATCCTTTCAACTTAATCTAATAATTGATATGCCTGGATGAAGGCATATAGCAAGACATATTACCTGGATGCTATACTATCTTGCCATTGTTCCCTTTTGGAACCATATGATATATCTTCTTTTTATGTAAAAAAGACCATATGGTTCTTTTTACTATTTGTATCTCCGTCTGTTGGATTAGTATTTTTTTTATAATTTTTTTAATTTTCCCTGTACAGCAAGGGGGTCAGGTTATCCTTACATGTATACATTATAATTACAGTTTTTCCCCCACCCTTTCTTCTGTTGCAACATGAGTATCTAGACAAAGTTCTCAATGCTATTCAGCAGGATCGCCTTGTAAATCTTTTTTTTTTTTTTTTATTTTCCCACTGTACAGCAAGGGGGTCAGGTTATCCTTACATGTATACATTACAATTACAGTTTTTCCCCCATCCTTGTAAATCTATTCTAAGTTGTATCTGATAAGCCCAAACTCCCGATCCCTCCCACTCCCTCCCCCTCCCATCAGGCAGCCACAAGTCTCTTTTCCAAGTCCATGATTTTCTTTTCTGAGGAGATGTTCATTTGTGCTGGATATTAGATTCCAGTTATATAAGTGATATCATATGGTATTTGTCTTTAATGAGCCAGAAAGACAAAGACAAATACCATATGGATTAGTATTTTTTAAGTGATATACAACTTCTCTTTTAATGTAGGGACATCACCAGAGCATACTTCCTTTCCTTCTTCTTCTATTTATTACCATTGCAATTATACATTTTATTGCTTCCTATTTATAAACCCCATAATACATTGTCATAGTTTCTTGATAAGTTTTTAATTTTAGAACAGTGTCAGATTTACAAAAACACTATATAACTGCAACAAAAACACAAAAACTCAGTGATGATAGAACCGAGCTCCCATATAACTCAAATCTAGTTCTCATGTTATTAACATATTATTATTATACACTTGTCGCAATGTGTTTAGATGGGTTGTTTCTAATATTTTTATCATAATTAGAGAGAGGTACTGTGTTATTGGGAGAAAGATCTCAGAGATAAAGTGCCGTTCTTGTTACATTATATCATGAGTACATAGTATCAACATAACTTACTCCAGTTGAATTTTAGATGATTTTTTTGGGGGGGGGCTTCCTCTGTAAAGTTAATTTTTCTCCTTCCTCTCCACATTGGGCTTTTTAGAAGAAAAAATATTGCTAATAAATTGTTCCACTTTTGACCAATCTTTCAGCTGGCCTCTGTATCCCTTTGATATATCTTCATATTTGTGTTTCTTGATTTTTTATTTTTTAGTACTTTTTATTTTTCTGACTTATTTTGTATATTTCATACCCTAATCCTAGAATTGGCTATCTCTCTAATAAGCTCTGTTTTTTAAAATTGGAGAATAGTGGTAGAAATGGAAGATCTGGGCACTAGATGTGCTTCTTGCTGCTGGGGTGTCTTAACTCACTGAGGGAAGCCAGGAATTGAACCTGCATCCTCACGGATACCGTGTTGGGGTTCTTAACCCACTGAGCCACAGCAGGAACTCCCTTGCAAGGAAATTTTTAATAATCAGATTTGTTTTATTTCCTTCTTTTTTCCATTGTATATGGCACTTCTCATGTACGAAAACTGTAGACTTCTGTATTCTTTTCTCCTCCCTTTTTCACTTCTTCCTGCTTTTCTATTTTTCTAACTTGAATGGGCAAACCCATTCATTTTCCTGAACTCTGTCATCATCTCTCTGCAAAGATGAAGACTCTATTTTGATTAAGCCTGCCATTTTGATTGTTTTCTTTCTCTATTCATTCTCCTTTTTGTTGAACACTTAGACTCCACATGCTTTTCTTTGACCATAAGATGCTATCTCGCTTGATGTATTCAAGTATCAAGCAACAGAAGTACTACTTAGATATACATTTATCACAGGGGTTTGACAGCTCACTATCTCCCCAGTGGCCTTTACATATCCTCAGACACAAGGCTCTGGGAAAGTATTATAGCTACCAGAATACTGTTTCACATTTATATTCATTTATTCTTGCCCCTAGTGCTAACTTAGTTGACTCCAAATGGCTTAGTGTCTCTTTAACATACGACTATATCCTTTTAGGTAGTCACTTCATTTCCAAATAATACTTAAGTGGTCTTTATCCTTGGCTTGCTGACTGGCATAACTACAAAAACTAGCCAGAGAATATCACAGTTTTCTCTGGCAAGCTCTTCTGAAATAAATCACAAGTGGCTGCCTATCTAAAGCTCACATAGTATTCTTTTGTTGCTCATGTCTAAATAACCGTCCAGCACATCTATTCCTAAGGTCTTTATAATCATGATTCCAAAAAACACACATGTAGTTCTTACTGACTTTACCTTTGAATTTGATTCTTATAATGGAATTGTACTTTATTGGATTGCCCCTGAGCTCAATTACAAACCATATCGAGTTTATCTTGGGCACACCTGGCCTTCCCTATTCTCATTCTAGTTCTCCTACTGTGAAGTACAGCCTTCTCTCTCTTTGTTCATTTTTTGTTCTTCATTATTAGTCATAATCTGCTCTCTGGAAAGTAGCGCTCCTGCCATTCATAATAAAAGGGATATGTAATTCAATGTGTTATACATATTGGGGTCTCTTGCATTTAAAACAATGTTTCTAGTCACAAGGTTTTGTTTCATGTCATAGGAGTTGTAATTTAAATGGAATCAGTGGTAGAAAAGGTATAGCAAATGTGTGGCTTCTGAATACCCTGATAAACACATTATCCCTTGAGCAGTGTTTTGGCTTAATTCCAAGTAGTTTGGTGTTCTACTTGCCTAAAAAGTTGGAAAGATATCCTTTTTTCTATACCATGGTTCTCTCTCTCTCTCTCTTTTGTTTCCTTTTTAGGGCCATACCTGTGGTATATGGAAGTATCCAGGCTAGGGGTTGAATTGGAGCTGCAGTTGCTAGCCTACGCCACAGCCACAGCAATGCCAAATCCGAGCCATGTCTGTGACTTACTCCACAGCTCACAGCAATGCTGGATCCTTAACCCAATGAGCAAGGCCAGGGATTGAACCTGTGTCCTCATGGATGCTAGTCAGATTCATTTCCACTGAGCCACGATGGGACCTCCTCCATGGCTCTCTTCTGATTCAATGTGACAATGCCAAAATTTTTGTGAGAACACGTTCTTAAAAAGAAATAAATTAATGTAGTTAAGAGCACAGATTCTAGAATCAGTTGGTCTGAGTTGTGCTATGACTTGACTTTTCACCAGATGCATATTCTTTGCCAAGATTCTTAACTTTTCTACATGGCACTTTTCTCATACCAAAGTGCATAGATTATTTGAAATTCACCAAAAGTTTGAGATAATTATTTCAAAATTTTAATTAATTCATGTAAAGCAGTTAGCACAATACTTCACAATAAATGCTTAATAAATCAGTTATTCTCATTCTTTCTTATTCATATGTTCATGGTAACAATTTATCCTACTTTCTTTTGAAAAATGAATTCCAAGCCTTCAATTAACACTGCAAATGCTTTCACTAATTGCCATCAATGAGAAAAATCAGAGCTAAATTTTTACCCTCTGTATTTTCTTCTTCACACTATGATATTACTGGTTCTGTTTATTGATAACAAGAAAATTTGTCCTAAACCTTGCTGGGAAATGGACTAGTCACACTCTGGAAGTGATTTCAAGAACACCATGGAATCTCATACCAAAATTATTGTCCTCCAATCAGAAAATTGATGTCTGAAAGACCACACTAGTATTTGTATAGATTAATAAAAGTTTCACATTGTAGAAAATGTCCAAATCTTTCCTAAGAGATTTCAACTTTAGCGGGAGAAGGGACTTGGTCAAGTGATATAACTAGTGTCTGTGTTCGACCACAAAATAGCTGTCATGAATCCAGTTTGATATTATTTATGGCATGATATTCTTCTGCTAAAGGCTTATCAATATATATATCTTGGGTGTTAGGAAAGGGCTTATCACTTTCATTAATTATTTCCATGTTGGAGGGAAGCCAGGGACCAGTGAAGGATGCCAAAATCTGACCTAACTTAGAATACTAATAATAAAGAGAAGCAATTTCACAATTTGTCTAAACCCTGTATTTGTGATCTTTCCCTCTTTTCTTATTTTTTATTTCTCAGTACTCTTGCTGCCTCTATGTTGCCTACACCTTGCCACCCAAACACATATCCCTTTTCATGACATAATAGGGTAATTTATTGCTAGGCTTTTTGTCTTGGCCTTGATTTATTTTTCCTTAATCATTTCCCCACTCCTTTCATGGAAGTAGCCATATCTCTAGTTTCTTTGATTGAGGTTGTTAAGGTGGGATGGGGCACAGTGTGTTTTGTTTGTGTCTATATATGTTGGTTTACACAATTGGGAGCAAATTATTTTATCAAGAGCTGTAGGAAAATTTGCCTATGGAGAGCTAATCTTCATATTTATTTGCAAAGAATAATATCAATGAAAGAACTATTCACAGGAAAGGGGATAGAAAAATGACTGACACCCCATACTATTTTGTCTTAATTTCTCAGATTGGGTAATTTCTACTGTTTTTCTGGAAGTTAACTAATCCTTTCCTCTGTTCTCTTTATTCTGCTATTTAGGTCATCCTTAGAGTTTTTTATTTTTGTGTGTGTCTGTGTTTCAATTATAAAACTTCTGTTTAGTTCTTATTTATATCTGTGATTTATTTGCTGAAATTTTCGATCCTTCAATTGTTTCATGGATATTTGATTGCTCACTAAAGCATATTTATGACAGCTGTCTTAAAAACTTTGTCAGATAATTCCAAAAATCTATCTCATCATGGCATTAGTATATGCTATTACCTTTTCTTTTCTATACTTTTCTTTTTTATGGCTGTAGGAAGGGCCAATGGAAGTACCTGGGCCAAGGATTGAATCCAAGCCACAGCTGCAGCAATGCTGGATCCTTTAATCTATTGCATCAGGCAAAGGATTAAACCTGCACATCCACAGCAACCTGAGCTGCTGCAGTTCTGTGCTTAACGTACTGCAAGACTCAAGTGATAACTCTTTTTTTTTTCTTTGCTTAGTGAGCCTGAAACATGTAAAAGTTGATGGGCCAGGGATCAAACCTGTGCCACAGCAGTGAACCAAGCTGCTGTAGTGACAATGTTGGATCCTTAACCCTCTGAGCCACCAGGAAACTATTACTTTTTTTTATTCAAATTATTTCACTGATTCTTGATGTAATGACTTTTTTTTTTTTTTTTTTTTAATGGCTGCAACTGTTGCACATGGAAGTACCCAGGCTAGGGGTCGAACTGAATCTGCCGTCGCTGCTGCCCTACACCACAGCCAAAGCAATGCTGGATCTGAGCCATATTTGTGACCTTCACTATGGCTCATGGCAATGCTGGATCCTTAACCCACTGAGGGAGGCCAGGAATTGAATCCGCATCCTTATGGACACTGTTTCAGGTTCTTAACCTGCTAAGCCACAACAGGAACTCCTGTTTAGGATGCTTCTGTCACTACAGCAGTGAAAGAAAGGAGGCACTACTTCATTGCTGCTAGATGGGAGAGGAAATTTAGGTTTCCCTCTTGTCTTTTGTTAATACCATGTGGGGAGTGATGCACTACAGTGCTACTTCTCACATGACTCCACTGGCAAGGCAGTTCTCATTATTGCCAGAGAGAGAAAAAACGTCTTTCACTTGGCCTTCTCTGATAGCAATTTTTTGGGCAGAAGGGGTCTGTCATTCCATCTGAGGATGGTTGGAAACCTAGGGTTTCCACTTCTCCTCTGCTGGCAGATGTGGGAGTAGGAGGCTAATTTTTTCCATGGTGTTGCCTGTAATATGGCAGTATTGCCATATCCTGCCTCTTTTGTGGATTTTTGGCTAGAAAGACCAGGCTTTGTTGGGGCTCCTTTTTTTGTTTTTCTCTGTTGGTGTTTCTGATTTGCCAGCCTCTTTAAAGCCAGTTCTGATTATATATAGTCAAAAAGAAAATCTAGAGAATCACCATGTCATTCCTTGGGTCACAAGTTCCCTAGCCAGTCTTCTGCCTTTTCTCCAACTTTCAGAGTCTTCTTATATTTGTTTTACCTATTATGTCCAGGGATTTTAGCTTTCCTTAACTAAAGGATAAATAGGGAGAACTGTGTTTACCACATCTTGTCTGGAACTTGAAGTTCCCACTGTCTGTATTTGTGCAGTGCATAAGTTAACATAGGTTTTTACATTTTAAAATATTTTTAAAAAATCAAAAATAGAATGCCTTATTATGTAGAGACTTATATGAAATTCAAATGTCAACATCTGTAATTACATATGTATTGGAACACAGCCCTGCTCACTCATTGTGTATTATGGCTCCTTTCATGATACAATAGCAAAGTTGAGTACCTGTGATACAACATAGATTGCATGGCCTACAGAGTCTGTAATATTTACTATTTGGATATTTATAGTAAAAGTTTGCTAATCCCCTCATCCCTATTTTTCCCTTTGCTTCACTAAAAGTATGTACTTCAACACATTTTCACTTTTTTTCCTCCCCTTCACACCCCAATATTAATATTGTATATGTGAGACAGTCTCCACAAACCTTCCTTCCAGTCAATCTCTGCTTTAGTGTTCCTTGCTTCCAGCTTAGGCTACAATTTCTCATCAGGCTTTCTACTCCAATATTTAGGTAGGACCCAATCACCTCTTTCATGCTAAAATCTCAAAACAAAGCCAAACTCAAAAAAACCTAAAAACTGAACTAAATTATGTAATAATGGTTTCCAAATTATTAGACTTCAGGCAGTGAAGGACAGTGGTTCTTGCCAGTTGTGAACAAATATGGTGATTTGTGCAGCAAGCCACACTATTGCTTGAGAAAAATTTCAGGACACAGAAAAAGCAGGGAGAACAAAGGAGAAGTCCAACAGTTTCCCTGGGCTGTGGCCACAGAGCTCAGAGACTGATGGATTGGATCTCATTAGAGCTTGCAGGACAGAATACTAGAGAGCAAAGAGTTGCACAGAGGCTAAGCTCAAGAGAGACTTCTTGAGCACTTGGCTGAAAGCTGGTAAGTGTCATCAAATCCAAGTGTTGTTGGATTGCAATAAGAATATTCTTATTAAATCCTCAAATCTTATATAAATTTAAGTAAATGTTATTCAAAACGTGAAACAAAAGAGCAATGCATTAGATGAACGATCTCAGTGTTCAACTGACTAATAACCCTAGTGTCATAAGTTGTAGGTCATACCATCATACAAATTATCTTTTTCTCTTTAGCTAAGGAAAAAAGGGGTGATTTTGATTATTTTCTAAAATCAAGAAATGTAAAAACCTAGTATCTTCATAATTGCCTATGGATAAACATAGACATTATGCAGGTAAATATTTTGAAAATCCAGTTGTAATTTCTAAAATTTTAAAATGCTTAAATTTATAGTTTCTAAAACACATTTTTAAATATATAGCATAATTACATGTAAGAATAAGCAACTAACTTCAAACATCTAAATATTTTCTTTTTACTGACTTGGCTGTATTTGAATGCATCAAATTATTGTGGGATATAATGTAGTATGGCATTGCATAGCATTATGCATGCATGTATAGACACACACACAAATATCTTTCACTGATAAATTTCATTATTTACTAATAGATTGTGTTTTATTTGAAATGTGTCTCAACTTAGGAGTTTGTGTTTTCAATTACTCTTATCAAGAGTTTAAATAGATGTATACACACTAATAAAATATATAACTACATATGAATGTTATACTAATTATGTATTCTAATTTATGATATATATTAAAAGGTACTTAAAATTATATAAGGCTATCAAATGAAAATACAATTTGATGTTGCTTCAGAGCCAACAAATAGATTTTGAGATGGTTACATATGTAACCGAAGAGATAGTGAAATGTACTAAATAACGAGACCTAAGATACTAATAACAATGTCATTCATTAACCAAATTCTAATTGAAGACAAATAAACTTAGCTGTACATAATATATGTGTTTCTATACATTTGACAAAACCTATTGAAACCCTGAAGGGAAGAAACAGATTGCTTTAAGAATAAAAGATTATGTACATTAAAAAAGAATTTGGACTTTTACTGGTAGAAGCAACATGTAAGCTAAAGAATTCATATTTGTAATAAAATCTTTCCATGTAAGTCATATAAGTGCTACGTTTTAAGTGAGCAAAAGTGGAAATGAGCTGAATTAATATACAAAAAAATACAGTTGACCTGCCATCTGGTAAAAAATTATTTCCTAATGTACAATGATTACAAATGGACCAGGTCCTAGTGGTATGATCACATGCAATGTCAGATACTCTATTACCTGGACAAAATGATGTCTTACCTAGAAATAATTGGACTAATGATATTTTGTACTTAGGTATCATTACTGACTACATTTTTAGCAGGAAATTTTGAGCATTAAAAAAATCACTAAGAGTATATGGAAGCAAACCTCTTTTCATGTAGATAGCATTTTATAACAGGAAACAATGATAGGATATTGTAAACATCTTCTTTTGCCTACCTTTGTATTTCGCTAGTTCAATATAACCACATTTCTCCCAAGACTCATTCTGTTATTGAAAGGTAATGGTGGGAACCAACTTAAGAACATGTAAAATGCAAGATTTTTTAATCAATGAGGAGCTATTAATTTAACCAACCCTTCCTGTAATAATATTGAGACAGACTGTCTGCCTGTTTTTACATTATAGCTAGCTTTGCAATCTGTGTAGAATTTAATGAGGTGTGTAATTTTTGTGAACTTATTGATTCTGATTCAAAAATTTTAATGCTGCTGAACTTTAGTATTTTTACCTTTCATTTATCTTGTATAAAGACAATAATATTTTAGTGCCAACTGTTTATCTCTTTATACTGAGTATATTAACTCCTCTTCGCTAAGCATACATGGAAAATTTATCTAGAATAATATACAACTTAGTTTGTTCTTCTCCCTTTTAAAATTCTTCCATATTCTATATTTAGCTATGTCATAGTTCAGTTGATTTTATCTTTTGAGATGCATTATCTAGAACTCCTAGATTTGTATATAGATCCCTTGTCTTATTTATATTGGAACCACATATCTTGTCTCTCAATGGTATTTTTACACTCTGGAAAGTTAAGACAGCTTCCTAGTCACTTAAAATGGCATGCAATTAATAAGAATGAACTAGTTGACCATTATCCCTCTTTGTTCATGAGGGAGCCCAAGCAGATATCAAAGTACATGGATACTGAAGTTCTTTATATAAAATGGGTTACTATTTTAGGCACACTTTATATAAAATGGGTTAGTATATTAGGCACACTATATAAAAATGGGTTAGTATATTAGACACACTTTATACAAAATGGGTTAGTATATTAGGTATGTGTGCGTGTGGGGTTTGGGAGTGGAAATGCACTGCAGACTTAACCAACATTTCATTGCTGGTTGGCTGAATCCATGAATGTGGAACCCATGGATACAGAGGACCAACTCTGTTACTTCTGGTAGTATAAGATGTCTGATACGGTGAAATATTCAATAAGTTATATGAAAAAATTTCAATAAGTAACATGAAAAACAGTTTTATAGCACTGTTGATTAAACACAACACACTATTAATGGCTACTTATCCAACATAACCCAGATAATTTTATGAGTATTTGCTTTTTTTTAATAATGTATTATTTGAATTATGCAAGGATCATATCTATGATATTTGCCAAATGATATTATTCAAGTGTTGATATACTCATAAAATTATTCAAAGAAAGGCTGCTAAAATTCTACTCAAAGGCTGAGCAGAACATTAAAGTTAGTGGTTGCATGGCGTGTTTTCTCATGCTAACCCTAAAATTCCCGAATGAGAAGAGATCCTGCTGGTAATTAAAGGCAGAGATCAAAACAATTCAGCTTTTATTTAGTTTTCATGTGGAACAATTCTGAATGAGTTTTCATTAAAAAAAAAATAAAGGTAGAAGAAAAGTTGTCCCCCTGCTTAAAAGATTTAAAACCTTTGGTTAAGTAAATGCACCTATTTTAATTCCTTGGGGATCCATCAATTAAAACTAGAATAAATAGTCCAGAATTGATACTTTGACAGAGAAGACCGACAAACAAGAAAACTCACAGGTACCTAATGGAGCGTTGATGGTTTTAATGTTTATTTCCCACCTATAACCAACCAAACATCCCCTCTATCACTTATTGTCTAAGGGATTTTAAAAGTCAGAGTAGGTTACTCTTTACTCTTTATGTGTTCAATTGTATAATTTTCTAATAATACTTGGGCATCTTTGTCCTTACCAAAATTAGATTACCTCTTTTTCTAAAACAGCCTTCTGAGATCTTACCTGTTATTGTGTTCTTTGCTAGGTGACCATTATTTGCCCAAGTTTCTTTAGGCATGTGATAGGCTAGGATTCACAATAATTACTCAAACATATCATGAACATTTGATCAAATTGTTCCCCCAAAGTTGCTCTTGTTTTAATAATACAAAGAAAAGATGTATTTGTAAAGGCTCTGGGAATTCAGAGGAGAGAAAGTTTATCCATTTGGGAAAATCAGGAATGCTTCTTGGAGGAAGTGGCTTATCACTGTTTAATTTACTCTTTACCCCAAATGAAATAGATCCTTCTTGTTGATAGGTTCTCAGTCTTTAGCATGAATCAGAATCCATAGAGGCCTTGTTAAAACACAGATTTATCAGCTCTACCCTCAGAAGTTGTTATTCAGTAGGTTTGGCATGGGCTCTGGGAATTCCCTTCTCTATCAGGTTCCCAGGTGATGCTGTTGATGCTCACCTAGCTAACATACTTGAGAACTATCAGCATAGAACCAGACAGTAAGTCAAGTGGTCTAAGCTATCTACCTTTAATTCTCAAGGAAACCTGAGGCTTAAAATTCCCAAATGATCCTGTAATTCATTTCCATATTTCTTTTTTATCATACTCATTACTTTGAATTTACTTGAAAGGTGACATTAATCATCTTTTGCCTAAATGTTTTTCATGCTTTTTGATTTTAATATTTTTTCACTTACTATTTTTTCTAATTGCAGTTTGTATTGTTTGTTTCATGGCAACCTATTCATCAATTTCTGTTTTAACTACAGGATCCCAGATACTAAGTGAAGAAGATAAAAATAAATTATTTCTACTTTGTGGTATTAAATCACATGAACCATCTACCCTTAAAATAGGTATTTTTGAAAATAAGAGAGTTATATATTTGTCTTAGCCTGGTTTTTCCAGAAAGCAAAGCCTAAAACAAAGGATTAAGTGATACTTATTTTTTATGGAATACAGTCCCAGAAGCAGAGCTAAGGATTGAGGAGGGAGGGAGGTTGGAGTGTGGCAGAGAAGGAAGGTGAGCCAGTACGAGGATGTGTTTTCAACCTGACCAGCTCTTCAGTATCATGGACAGATTGCTCAGTCTCCTGAGACTGTCTCATGAGGGGTCTTACAAATGATTGCCTTTTAGGGCAGTCCATCAACAAGAGGAAGAAGAAAGAATATATTCACTGGCTCCCTTCTCTTACTGGTCAAAGGTAGCCTTCCAGGCATTATAATCTGTACTTTCTAATGGTGTACACATGAACACCTCAGGATTTGGTTCTCCGATGCCTCACTGTCAGTAGGGAAGCTCCAAGGTTTGTACCCACAAAAAGGTGCTCATGGAGACCAACAAAAAAGTCATGGAGAATCAGATGACTCCTAGGCTGGGTCAGATAAAAATGTCTAAATGCCCAAGAAATAGCTGAGGCCCAAAGAAGCTAAGGTGGTTCATAACAGTTGATGTACTCATTGTAGGACGTTATCCTCCATGTTTCTTCTGCCATTTTACGACGGTGTCGAACATTTTCTGTTTTGAAATTTATTGTTGCCCTGACTTCCAGGAAACCAATCTCTCTCGACTGACTCTGCTGACTCTGCTCTTATTTCTTGATGACTCCTAATCAATCTTTAACGAGGATACTTTTTACGTGGGTGACTTCTCCTTCACATATGTCTTAAATATTGTTTGGACTTCTATTCTTGGCCATCTTCTCTTCTCACTTCTACTTGCTCTGGATGATTTCATCTACTCATACCTTCAACTCTCTATATGCTTCATGTTCCAAAATATACCTCACGCCAAGCTACTGTCACAGAGCTGTAGACCCATATATGTAATGGTATACTCTCCATTCCTACCCGACACATTTTTGTAGGAATTTCACCTTCAAGTTTGAACAAATCATCTCCCATCTCAGAGTCTCTACTGTTTCTCCTATACTTTCAGACCATAACCCTTCCCTGTCCCCTTTTAATCTTTATGTAGTGAGGATACACTTTTGTTTTTTCGTTTCTTTTTAATTTATCAAATCTGTCTCGCCACCTCCATCTGCATTACTACTATGTGTATATATGTCACTGTCACCTTTAGCTGGAATTTCTCTCACATACTTCTAATTGAATAACTCCCTTTTAGGTTTGCTTCTTATTCTACTGTTTAACATTTTTCAGTTGTTGCCCAGAACCCTCAGGATGAAGAACAAACACCGTTGGAGGTCTTTACATGATTTGCTTTTCACACACTTCAGTTTAAGCATTCACTACTCCTGTAGAGTTACCCTGAGTTACATGCTAGGTCAAACTAAGTCATGGTAACTTCTTAATCTACCACACTCTGACTTATCTTCAGGTCTTTTTGATTCCTTTTGCATCAACTAACATTAAGTTTTCTCTATCCGACTCATGTTTATAGAGTCAATATTCATCTTTTCTAAGAGGTTCCATCTTATTTGTCTTATCTCCCACCCAGACTTGTCATGCTTTTTATTTTTTTAGTTTTATTTTCTCTGCTCAGACTGTACTATGCCTACTCTAATCAAAGACTATTGATAGGCAGTCTGTATTCTAATCTGCTTTTTACTTATGCATTCATTCCCTTATTTAAATTGTGACTGTCCTGGGGGCCAGAACTGTCTTGAGTGGATCTTAACCCATAGTAGATGGCCAATACATGCTTGAGTAAGTTAATAAATAATAATGTTTACTGATGAAGTAATTTGCTACATATGTTATATGAGTCATATCATATTATTCCTTTTTTTTGACTGAACAAAACTGTTTCCAGAGAGTATAAATAAATGTTTTAAAGTCCAACAGCCAGTAATTGACAAAGCCAGATTCAACTTCAAGCATATGTGATTTCAGAACATTTGTCTTTATCCCAGAGCTACAGTGAAGGTGCAAGGATTCAAATTCTAACTTTGCCTCTTGCCAGACTAAGGCTTTACTTAACTCCTTTTAAAAGCTGTGTCTCAATCTGCCAAAAATTGAAGGGAGTACATGTGGTGGGTTCTTTAGATAAATAAGCAAATATTCCTTACTAGCATAGATTTTATAATCAACTTTTGTTATTATTCTTGTTTTACTTATTTACTTAAATTTTAAAAATGCAAGTATGAGGAATATAAACTATAGATCACTTTGTACATTGTGAATGGACTTAAAAATTCTTTGTTCATCAGAATTTAATAGAATAGGAACCTTTTACTTTATAAAAAATATGAGAAATAAAATAAGTCATATCATAAAATACCATACACATCATAGACATCTTATTTGAAACATATAGGAAATTACTGTGGAGAAATAATACTAAGAAGGAAATACCTCCAAGGCAACGAGTCCTTTTAGTGTAACATTATACCTATTGATGAACTGACAAAAACATAGCTGTATTACATTTACCTGGGTTGAACACCAAAGGGGGCCAGCAGAATAACATTTAACATTGAAGACCTGAAGAAAACCACCTAATGTGGGCTTTCACTTTTTGGCAAGCCTATTGGTCTTTATTCTTGATATATTTTTCTTAGGAGAGCTGACGAATAATATATTCTACTGCTAGTAATTTTTAACAATAGCCTCTTTTGAAAGATCAGGGACATGTGTGTGGGTGTGTGTGTGGGTATACATATACATACACACCATCCAATAATACACAAGTGAAACATTATTTAACAAGCCTAATTTTCCTTCTAATTTAATAGGGTTCAATAAATGGAAAACTGTGCAGTCAGAATAATGAAAAGAGACATAATTTATCTTCTTCTGTTTGTGTCCTTTCTATGTTCTTTTGTCCTTTGATTGCACTGGTGGATAATATTATTTTGTTCCCAAGGAAATATGTCCCTTTGATTAGGTTGTAGATATTCTCTCATTTGTCACTGTTCTATCAAGCTATGCCATGTAACAGCAGGAACTCTTGATTATTTAATTGCTTGTAAGAACTCATTAAATCCAACTATCAATCATGGGACATATGGTAAACATCACCCAATGGCGTGAGAGGTTGTAGCAATGATCTGTCACTAGGGCAAACCCTTTTTTCAGCAATACAGACTTTGGTTTAGTTGTCTGATAATGATTATTTTTAATTGATATTGATTTACAAGTCAGGGTTCATCTAGTTGCCTTAATCCACACTTTGAAGTTAATAATATAAGCATTTGTAATTTTATTAGAAACATACTCAAATGAATCTTTTCTGCTTTGTACCTGATTTTCCCCTGCAATAATTGAATTTATGCTTTTACAAACAGTGCATGATAAACTTTGAAATCTATTATTTTTCTCTTGATAGAATTCAAATAGTACTCCTTAATAAATAGAGTTTACAACGTCGTTATCAATACTTGGTTATAATCAGTTGAGGGGAAGCAGCATCTGTAGAGATTATTTCTAAAATGATCCTTTTCAAATTAGGCAAAATCAAAACAGCTATTTTTCTAGGACTAAAATTGTAAAGTTTAAGGCTAATGCATTTTCCATTAAAAGAGCATAATTTTTAAAAAATGTGTATTTCTAGTGAAGGCTGAGAAGCATCTAGTCCTCTATGTATTCAAGACCAGCATATACAGCTGCTCTTAGGAATTCAATGTAAAGCTAAGTTTAAAATAAAGTTCTAATTCATTAGCCCTTTTCAGAAAACCATACATCTAATGGTTATTGAAATCAGTTGCACTTATAGGTAAGCAAAAATAAAGCCTCAATTTCCCTCTTCACATAGATTAATATGCATTGAACCATCAGAAAATCCTAATTCTAGCAGCCTTTGGAATTATGTACCAAAAGGATGGGCACATACATGTGGAGGGACTAGTTTAGCTTCTAGTTGCAAATTTCCTCGACATCTCCTGCACCAAAGGGCTGCATAAACTACAGAAAGAGTTTACTGTGGTTTCCCAGTTTCCCCTGGAGGATTGGAAAGATTAAAAGTTTCACTCTTATTCTGAGCAAAGAACCAACTAGTAGATTACTGTGGGGGTGAATTTCACAAGGGTGAAGACACTTTTTTTCTGTATGAAAATATCTCTGATGAAGCAGAATTGATAGGCCTACAGTATCAGAGACGATCTAAGGGTAAGATAAACAACAACTATTTACTCTTTTCTGCATTGGAATGGCACTGAATTGTATGCTGGGTGGTTGAAATTGTGAGATTACTGTGTCTAAAAGAATAAAAGCACCTCAAGGGCAAAAGTTTGTTTACATGATTTTACCCATAAAGATTAGGCTAAAAATATAGTAAGTGCTCAGGCATTTGCAGTATGAATGAGTGAAGGAGTGAGTGAGTGAATTACTATTATACTAGTCCACTTGTATGTCAAAATATTTCTTTGGAAAAAGAATGTTTTGTTTCTTAGGATTTCTGGTGAATACTAAATTAATGCTAAGGCTATTAATCATTTTTGCTCAATAATTGCTAACACTTTACAGTGTCTCATGTAATCACACAGCAATTTAATATTGACATAACGGGGTTATATGTGGTAGGCACTGTGGTAAATGCTTTACCTACTTTAGGTCATATAATTATTTCTATAGGCATTTATGAAGTAAGTACTATTAGTACCACTTTACAGTAAAGGAAGCTAGTTTAGTGAGGTTAAGCAACTTGTTTAAAGAGATACAACTAGTAAGTTACAGAATCCATATTGGAATCCAAGTCTGTCTCACTCTCGAGCCTTTCCTTCTAGTTCCACATCTAGAGTCAGTAATTCTCTTCTTTCAATCTTTCCTAGTGGGTTACAACACAGATCCTCAGAATCCTTCTCATCATAGGTCTCCCCTTGGTGTGTGAGTAAAACCATTTTGTCATTCATCTGCTATTCTAAAGTGCCCTTAATCACTAACAATATAGGCACAATTACATTTTTAAATCAGACGCATATAGAAACAATTATAAACTGAATATGAGAAGCTAAGCTAATGAATTGTGATACTGTATACAAAATTGTGAATAGCTGGATTTCTTCCACTTTCTCTGTACATTAAAGATTCTGAATACACACAACAAATGATGACCAATTCTCAGCTCACATCAGGCAAGAAGCTAGAGAAGAATTTTTAACCCTGAAGGCCACTCAACCTTTATTTTTGTTAGTGAAATTTGATTAAACACACCTGAATAGCTTGTTTTCCTTCTCTTTCTCTGGTTGCTGGGGAGAACACTAGCGTTTTTCTTCTTGTGTATTAATTCTTGAATTATGTTTTTTTTTTCTTTTATATTAACCCCAATATGTCCTTATCAGTCGTACTGTACAATTTAATGTCCCCTGCTCATGAAGCTCCACCTGGCATCTGTAAGGGTCCCTCAATCTGTGTTATTACAGCATTTTGATATTGAAACAATTATATCACATATACTTGTATATACAATTTCTACCTTTATCTTTCTGTTGCCTCTAGTAGGCTCTGAACTCCCTGGAACTAATATTTTTTAAAAAACTATGTTTCCCTATATTTGCACAAATCATGAAGTATAAGTTTCATCTTGTAAATTCTAATGTTTCTTAATTGAATCAATGGATTAGTGACACAACCTTATGTACACCTCCAATCTAGGATACTCCTCATTCTACTTTTATTTCATTCTCTGTCAGTTTACATGCTTGATCTTCCTCCCTCATCTTCAGATTACCCATGTATTAAAGAGGCAATAAGCAAGTGTTGATTAAATTGAATGAAACCTATTTTATCACTGACCCTCATTTTGAATCTGTCAAACTTCTATTTCACATAAATTGACTATGCATATTACCCACAGTTCCTAGATAAGCAACTTCTTGTTGATTATTTAGAAATATTATTAAAGAGTTCTTGCTGTGGAACAATTGGATCAGTGGTATCTCTATAGCCCTGGCACTCAAATATGACCCCTAGCCCAGTACAGTGGGTTAGGGATCCGACATTGCCACAGCTGCAGTGTAGGTCACAACTGTGACTTGGATCTGACTCCCATACGTCACTGGGCAGCCAAACAACAACAACAAACAAAACAAACAAACAAAAAACAAACAAAAAATACCCCTAGAAATATCATGTAGATAAAATTTAGGATACTTGAATTGTTGGTGTAAATGATATGCTGACTAGAAGTAAATAGTACATCATAATAAGTATATATGGGTTTCTCTACTTGAAGCATATTTACACTATTAAGGAGCCAACGCTGCTGCATGAAACCAGTGAAAATGATAGAAAGAATACAAGGCGCTCCTGTATTCATAGCACAGGCACTCTGTGATGCAGTTGTCTTTTATGATTAATTTAGACATTTTCACTAATAGATTCAAAGATAATTGCCAGATAAACAGCTGTGCTATCCCTATAACAGGAGAGGAAATGAGTAAGGGATATTAAATAAGGAAAAAATGTTGCTCAGGTGCATTAATCTGGAAAATGGAGCTCATTGTAAGATGTCCTGTCTTCCTTGGTATTTGGATTTAAAAATTGCAGTATTAAGGCATAAGGACATGATAAGGCATCATGAGAAGGAACAATCTCCTTATGAAATGACTGTAATAATATAACTATTTATGGATGAAAGAGCCTAGCTATTTCATTATTCAGTCTTTTACTAAAATTTACATTATACATAAAAGGAAATGCTTAAAATAATTTTCCCGAAAGTATATAAATCCTGAGCCAAAACAGCATGTCTCAGACAAAGTTAGGAATAAAAAAAAATCATCATAATAAGTATTATCTTATTTATGTTAACTCTTTTTAAATTTGCAAATAGGAATGCTTATGATTGTTCAAGTTGTAAAGTGTCAAGACTATCAGTGACTTCAAAATTATTTATTTTATAATGGAACTCTTTGTATTTTAAAATCAAGCTCCTAGAAAATACATATCTTATTTGTAAATCTGGAAGAGACAATCAATCAGTATCATCAAATTTTCTAAATCTGATTTGATGCCAAATGTAAATAGACAATTGAATTCAGTAGTTGCCTTAATAAGTTAAGTAATATTATGGTTGCTTTGGTAATATTTGTATTAAATTGTTTTCCTATTCTATTTGCTTGCTGGAGTTTTTCATGAGTTAGTGTGCCACTGTACTTTAAAAAATCTCTGCACATGTAAACTATTAACTCAGGCCTTTATAGACTTAGTTTATTGATGGGAACTGCATTATACTAATTTTATGACTTTCAGATAGGTTAGTGCCAGAGAGGTCAGCTCAAGAGTAATGAATGCCATTTTAAAATACCAAGAAGCATGATTATTTTCATGCTGATATTGCTGTGGAAAAATACCAAAGAGGCTGTGAGATTATGCCACAAAGTATAGAAACTGTTCCAGGAAGTAAGTGCATAAACTTGGCTATACAAGTATATAGCAAAACCCATTAAAACCCATTAAAAGGACCCAAACTGTAGACAGATGATAAAATAGAATTGATCAGCTGCATCCATGAAGGCAACAGACTGCCCATTTATTAATTAAAAGTACATTTTTATATATTGTGATGTGATAAATAGTTTGGCTGTATAGGTTAATTCCCTCAGATCTGTACTGAGGGCTATTAGCATTGATCATTTATGCACTCTGACATTTAACGTTTCTGATGACAGTCTAAAGGAGTGCTGTACCTGCAGCTTTGCTTCTGGTATTTACACAGCAATTTAGTCTGGCTATACTTAATTGTGAAATATTCCTAACACAAGTGGGATGATCCCTCAAATAAGCATGTGCTTCTGTGGTTGTGCAGTTATATTCTTGAACCAGAATTAAATCTCCTGGAGCATAACTGTCTTGATCACCACAAAACACAGAGTCCCTCTGCCATGTATAAACATTATTGGGTATCACTGGCATAATGAACCTGAATATCCCAACACACAGGATGTATTGTATACATAAATATGGAATATATTTCTCTAATTTAGATAGTGATAATAAGTGATATCATCAACTTATTTTTAAAAATAATGTACCATAGTGACTTTATTATTTTTTCTCCACTTTTTTTTCACTCTGTCTGATGGTGTTTTTTTTAAGTCACCTTCTCTATTAATTAAAAAAATATTTTAGAAATTTTTTTGAGCTAGGTAAGGTTTTAAGTCTATCCAAATATTTATTTTTAAGGGCTTTGCTTCAAAGAGTTTGTATACACAAATGGTTCATTTGGGAAAAGTGGAACACATAGTAAAGTGAACTAAAAACACAGCAAAACAAAGGCATCTACCAGACAAAGATTGAGAATAATAATATCTTATTCATGTAAGACATTTTCAGTTCATAAAAGAACCTTCAACTTTAATATCTTAATCTTACCAACTCTCCTATAAGGCATAAAAGAAATGTTTCTGCCTTCATTGAATATATAGAAGAATAAGACTTCAGGAGTTTAAATAATTTGCCATACTAGTAGGTGGGAAACCAAAAACCAGAAACCAGGATATTCAAGTCTTGTGAATGGCCCTTTCTATTGCAAATACAGTGTCTTTTTAAATTCAAGGGTGCACTGAAAAAGATGAAAGTTAAATAATAGGTATTGAGTCTTAAGTATATGTTGGGAACAACTTTATATGTTCTGTTTTATTTAATCTCAAAAAGAGACCCAGTCTCATTTTATCAACTATATGAATAATTCTGCCCCAATGCAAATCCAGCTGTGGACATCTAAAATGATGGCTGTAACCATAGCTATACAATAAGCCCCCCATGGAATCTTTAAACTGTAATGATCTGGGGATATACGATTACAGCTGAGACAGAGTAACAGGGACAAGATTAAGCCTTTTATCTCAAACAGCTATCATACAAGCCAAAATATACTTAAATGAATCATTTTCAAGACATTGGGCATCAGGCAACTAGGGAAAATTGAGTCCTGAGAGAAAGGAAATAAATGAACTGAGACCTACAATTGCCCCACTTAATGATGAGAGAGTTTTCTGCTAAGGAGGGAGGATCCAAGTTTGATGGACTTCTTGAGTTGAGGTAATGTTGCTGATAGTCCCGCAAAGGTGGTTTGAGTTCACAGGGAACCAGGGAGGAGAAAGCTGCACATGGAGAGAATCACTGAGATTTCTAGAAAGCCTCCTTGATTATTCAGCTGATTATTGATCAGAGCATGCATGTGAGAAAAATAGCTAAGTCTGGTGAAACAACTACCCAAAGAATTAGAGAGAACAGTACTAGAAGATAATTTAAGAGCTTAAAACAGTGCCTGTTCCCACCAGTCAAAGTGAAAAACATCATAATTCATAAGACATCCATACAAGCAATCTTTGGAATCCTTTAATATTAGGTAATAAATAGTCATCAATTAATCCTTTTGTGCTACCTTAAAAAAAGTCTTAATCCAAAGCATTAAAGGATCAAGTTGTTTTTAAATAATGTAACCATATCCAAGTAACTAATTTATGAATAATTATAGGAACTTAAAACTATCCAGAAATCAGCACAGTAAAATTCACTATATTTGATATACAATTAAAAAATCCATGTCTTTCAAAGAAAAAATATTACCTATAATGAGGAGAAATTATAATAGAAACTAAAATGACACATAATAGAAGCACAATAAACTCATCAGTGAGCTGTTGGACAGTTTTGAGTGGCTTTAATATACATATAATTGTAGTCTCTAGAAGACAGATAAAGATAGATAACAAAACATATTTGAAGTGATAATAGCCAAAAATTTTCCAAATTTGATAAAATCTGTAAATATATATATAGTTCCAAAAACTCAGTGAACTCCAACCACAAGAAACATGAAAAGTACTCTAAAACAAATTATAAGCAAATTTCACAAAGCAAACATTAAAGAGAAAAATCATAAAAGCAGAGAAACAAACACTACATAGAAAGAAACAAATTTCTCACTGAAAACAACACAAGAATATTTGTAAAAGCCCTAAAAACAAATAAAACACTGTGAATGTACAATTTGTTATCCAGCAATACTATCTTTAAAAACAATGATGAACTAATTTAAGCAATAGAGGAAAATAATCAAACCAAAGCGAGGTTCTTTGGGGAGATCAATTCATACATCTCTACTCAACTGCTAAGAAAAGAAAAAATGGAACAGATGATACAGCTTAACCAATACAAAAAATGTATCACCATAATTATAATATCACTACAAATTCTATAGTTCAGAAAAGGATAAGAAATCATTATGAATAACTTTATGACAATAAATTCAACAATTTGGATGAAATGAACAAATTCCTTCAAAGGTTCAAGTGACTGCAGCTTATTTAAAATCAAATGGATAACTCGAAATGGTTTAAAACTATGAGAGCTTTAAATTTATGGTTAAAATCTTTCCCACAAAGAGAAATTCTATACCAAAATGGTTTAACTGACAAATTTCACCAAACATTTAAAGAATAATAATAAATCTATGCAAAATCTTCTAGAACACTGGAGAAAAGGAAATATTTCCTCATTCATCCCTTGAAGCTAGCTTACCCTGGTACCAAAAGCACTACAAGAAAAGAAAATCACAGGCAACTAACCTTGTAAACTTAGATGAAATAATTTTATCTAAAATTTTAAGAAAGTCCAATCTGACATAATATAAAATGGATAATACATTATAGCTGAGTGAGTTTTATGTCAGGAATACAAATATGGCTTAACATTCAACAAGGACCTACTATATAGCTCAGGTAAATCTATTCAAAACTCTATGATAACCTATGTAGGGAAAGGATCTGAAAAAGAATGGATATATATTTACATGTATAATTGATTCACTTTGCAGTACACCTGAAAAACAATATCGTAAGTCACCTATACTCCAATGAAATCTATTAAATTTTTAGTGACTCACATCAATAAGCAAAAATTAATCTCAATAAATGCAAATGCTCATCAACAGATGAACAGATAAAAATTGTGTTAAAATCGGTAAAATGCAATACTACTCAGAAATAACGAAGAATGAACTCTTGATTTATAGGTATTTATGTTAAAATAAGTATGTGAAAGAAGCCTGCCAAAAGGGAATGCATACTGTGTGATTTTAGCTGTACAAATTCCTGGAAAATTCAAACTACTCTTTAGTGAAAAAATGCAAATTAGTGGATCCCCAGAGAAAAGGCAGGGGAGGGAGGAAGTGGAAGTTTTGGGAAGAGCTAGGAAAAATGGATTACACCTGGGCACAAGGACCCTTTTAGGGGTGATGGATATATTCATTATCTTGAGTGCAGTTGTAGTTTCATGGGTATGCACATGTCAAATTGTTTACTAAATATGTGCAATTTATTACATGCTGATTATATCTTAATAAAGCTGTTTTAAAACATGACAGAATTTCATAGTCTATCAGACACATTTTCCAGAATCAGTGTTAGTCCTACCTGGCTGAGAGGAAGTAGTCTTTAGCACTTGTCTGTGTCGCCCCCCCTTTTCCCCAATTTCCAACAATCCTCCTTGAGTCTTGGAGAGGGACAATTTTAATTTTCTCTATAAACGTCATTTAAACTGCTATGTGAGTCAAGGTTCAGGACAATACTTTATGCCACCTTTGACTTGTTATGTGTAAGAATCACTTGTGAAATTCAGGACCCACCAATTGACCAGCAAATATATACTTAAAACACTTGATAGGAAATTCTGCTTTGCTGACAAGGTTGACACAATGTCAATGCAATTTCTTTTCTTTTTTTAAAAAAACTTTATGGGAGCAGAGTTGACTTACAATGTTGTATTAGTTTCAGGTGTACTACAAAGTGAATCGGTTATGTATATATTATATATATATAATACATATGTATATATATATCCATTCTTTTTTCCCATATAAGTTATTACAGAGTATTGACTAGAGTTCCCTGTGCTATACAGTAGGTCCTTGAATTTTTTTTTTTTTTTTTTTTGGTCAATGCAATTTCACTCTACAGGAAAGTGTAGGCATGGCACAGAAAGAAATGTATAAGTATTCACAGAAACACTACTATAGTAATTCAAACTATAAAAAACCAGTGTCCAATTTGTAGCATAAATAAATTAATGGTGATATATTTATTCAATGGAATACTATGTGATAATGAAGTACTATATGGCTATACAACAAAATGGATGAATTCCACAAACATAATTTTGAAGGAAATGAGCTATATACAAACAAATGTTACATAACATGATTCCATTTTATATATAGTGCAAAAACTAGCAAAATTAATAATGTTAAAAATTGATATCACTTATATCTGGAATCTAATATATGGCACAAATGAAACTTTCCACAGAAAAGAAAATCATGGACTTAGAGTATAGACTTGTGGTTGCCAAGGGGGAGGGAAGGAGTGGGGGATTGATTGGGAACTTGGGGTTAATAGATGGAGACTATTACCTTTGGAATGGATAAGCAATGAGATCCTGCTGTGTAGCACTGGGAACTATATCTAGTCATTTATGACAGAGCATGATAATGTGAGAAAAAAGAATCTATACATGTATGTGTAACTGGGTCACCTTGCTGTACAGTAGAAAATTGACAGAACACTGTAAACCAGCTATAATGAAGAAAAAATCATTATATGAAAAAAATTTAAATAGTATTTACTTTGGGGTTGGAAAAAGGAAGAATGATTGGGAAGAGGGGGCCAAAGGTAGACTTCTGGTGGGTTCATCCATGCTCTATTTTTTTTTTTTTTTTTTTTTTTTTGCCATTTCTTGGGCCGCTCCCATGGCATATGGAGGTTCCCAGGCTAGGGGTCGAATCGGAGCTGTAGCTGCCAGCCTATGCCAGAGCCACAGCAACGCAGGATCCGAGCCGCATCTGCGACCTACACCACAGCTCACGGCAATGCCGGATCATTAACCCACTGAGCAAGGCCAGGGATCGAACCAACAATCTCATGGTTCCTAGTCGGATTCGTTAACCACTGTGCCACGATGGGAACTCCCATGCTTTATATTTTTACTGAGTAGTGATTACATGGATGTGCTCACTTTATTATTCATTTAGCCCAATGCTTAATGACATGTGTCAGTTCACTAAAAACATAAACACAACATTTTAAAAAATCACATAAAATCAGTCCATTAACAAGAGTTACATAAGGCTCTAATTAAGCCAGGGTCTTTATATTTTTAAAATGAAAAAATTTTTTAAGGGCCGCACCCATGGCATATGCAGGTTCCCAGGCTAGGGGTCAAATCACAGCTGTAGCTGCTGGCCTACACTACAGCTCACAGCAATGCTAGATCCTTAACCCACTCAGCAAGGCCAGGGGTCAAACCTGCATCCTCATGGATGCTAGTCAGATTTGTTTCTGCTAAGCTATGATGGGAACTCCAAAATCAAATTTTAATTCAGTTTAAAACATGACAATTAATAATCAGTTAAGGTGCTATGTAATAATTCAGATAATTTCTAGATGTTACGTAGAGTCTGAGTATTCTGTTTGTGATAAACATTGCAGTTTGACAGAAACACACATCAACTGCTTTGATCCCGTTAGTCACACATGTGAGCTAGTTGCCGTATACCTGGGAATCACTTATTTGATTTACAGGGTAAAGCTCTTATATAGCGAAAACCTATCGTAAAGTAGACTGTAGACCTAGGCTTTTGCATGATCTCCATGCAATCTAAGTAGTAGTTTTATTATTAACATGTAGTATATTTATGTAAACAACCATGTACCTTCTTTCCCCGCCTTCCTTACCTTTTTAAGGTCCAGGCCTACTCCTTTAGAAAGTCTAAAATCTCAAAAAAGGTCTATTTGAAAATTCTGACATTTATTAATGCTAAACAGAACACATTGTTTTGGAATTCCTTTGGTGATGTACTGTTGCTGCATTGGCTAAGGAATGGATGTTCACTCCAAGGCTGGGGAGATAATACTTCTCACCTTTATCCCTGTCCTTTTTATTGCTTTTAAACATTTATTTTTTATTGAAGTAAGTTGATTTACGATTTTGTGCTAATTTTTGCTGTACAGCAAAGTGACTGTCTTTTTACTTCATATTTCAGATACCTCACTGGGATGTTGGCATACTATGCTAAATACCTTTCTCCACCTCTCACCTCAGTCATGCTACATTCAACAGGAATAAACATGCTAACTTGGGGGTGAGTGCAAGAGACATGTGTTCTTTGTAAGTCTCTGAGAACCTGTAATATTGATGTCATTTTGAAGGCTTTCATTTCCTTTGCACATCTCCATTTTTAATTTCGTCAACATAGTGGAGTAAAGAGACATCCAGCTTCACATTAATGGCTCAACCTCTTAGAGCCTCACACACTTCTTGAGCTTAAAAGTGAGGATTATAAAATCAACTTCATAAGATAAATTTTAAGAAATCTATATTGTAACATATATAAATTATCTAATAAAATAATTGACAAATAATAAGTACCTAATAAATGTTTAGAACTTCTGAAGGTGAGAGGAGGCGTAGGAGAGAAGAAAAAAGAAGGGGAGGGGATATGGGGGTAGTAACAGAAAATATTATACAATGAATAATGTAAATTATTAATATAAAGATAATGATTAATAGCAAAATGAAGATTATAATACATCACTCCAGGAGTTTGTCCTTTTAACAATTTGTCTTTTTAACCAGGTTGGTTATGATGGGGGGGGGTGTTCCCATGTTACAATATCCAGAACATAAAATTTGAAATAGATATAAAACTGTTTCTTGTCACATGCCATAAAATTATTTCCTAAGATGGTTTTAAAATGTTTCACAAATATTTTTAGCATCTTAGGCTATCTTGTAACATGTCAAATAAGAAAATGATATCATGAAATTATTAGGTTGGTAGAGGCAAAATAGGTAAGTGATGAGCAGCACTTAAAACAGTAATTTATTATTGTAAAACTAAATTATATTTACAAAAGCCATAGGCATTAAAGACATAGAAGAAAAGAAAGAGGAGGTGGTGAAGGAGGAGGAGGGAAAAGGGAAGGGGGAGGAATACTCACAACAAAAAGCTGCAGGTTGAAGGTTGCAGCCTAGCTTGCATAACAGAAGGCAGTTTTGAAATTTTTTATTTTTTTGCTCACTATTCTTTTCACAAACTGTCTCTTCTCTGTGGATAAGCAAGTGCATTAATTCTAAGTGATTTCCATAGGGAACTTGATGAAAAATGACTGGATTGATAGACAGGAAAATGTTTCTGGCTATTTCCTGGTTCTCTTAAGGTCTTTTCTATGTGTTATTACTTGATATGTTTCGATGTCTGCAAAATGTATCCTTCTGCTTTGGTTTTGTAAGGAAGTTACCATGAAAATTTGTCATATCTATTGTCCTCCTCTCCAGTTTCAGTCTTTATTATAAATGTGAAAAATCTACTGAGCCTTATGGATTCTATTTCAGTTTTAGATCAAAAGTTTGGTGAGAAACCATGAAATTCACAAAACCATATGCAGCTAGCAGACTCAATTCTCCAGTTTCTTAGTATTTGACTTAGTGTTATCAGTTTAGAACAGGTAAGATAAATTTGCTATAAAGCGTATAATCACAAAGTATTTATTAAAACATGCACAAACTGTTTGTTAGAAGTACACGTTGCAAGTCTTTCTACTTTTGAAGCTGAAGAGTATTTTAAAAATAAGGAACTGAAAGAGAACAGAGCTGTTTATCTGCTGAAATGAGCTTGGACTTAACATCTCTCATATATTCTTCCTGAAAGGCAGCATACTGCAACTGCATCTGCAGATTGGATCTTTAAATAGAAATAGGATTTCTCCTTGTTCTATTACAAAATATATGTTAAAGTTAGAGCATACTCCTAGAATCTTTGTCAAGAATACACACATAATTTAACAGCTCTAAGGTGAAGCAAAAAGTGAATAAATGCTGTTATTATCGCAAGATAAAAAGGCAAGTAAAAAATGGTGATGTCACCAGTTTAAAATGGCCATGTTTAAAATATATTACTGGTCTACTAAAACCTGTTTTATACATAATTTTTTATCTCAGATCTCTTACTAAATTATGATGAGCTTTTGGAAAGTAATGTTGTGAGACTACTCAACATTGTACTATTCCACCCAATAATGCTCAGTATCCAATCAGGTTTTGCAAAATTAAGTATGATTCTCTGTTTATCTGTCTATAAGAAGAAACAATAAGGCTCAGATGGGAAATTTAAGCCATTTTTTAATCTTGTTAAAATATAATTTAAAAGATATGGGAAGAGTATAGAGCATTAGGGACATCTCATTCTTTCACTTTTGAACTGCATGAATTTGAGCCCAAAGGCCTTCCTGTCTAAAATGTGATGAACAGTATCAAACTTGCAGGATTGTTCTGCAGAGAAAAAGAGGTCGTGTGAAAAGGGCTAAATAGATATTCAAATGATGGAAAGACAAAGTTTCTGAAGCATTTCTCTTTTTGAGTCATTTCTTTAAAATTAATTCTGGCATAGGCTATAGTTTATTTCTAAAATCCTGCTACCAAAATTTCCTCCATGGTCAGTCCTAGCTGTGTGTGGATTCTGATGGCACTTGATATCATCAGGCTAACTGCCAGTAAGACATGTGGGAGTGTGATTCAAAGAGGGCTAGACAAAGTTTAAAAAAAAAAAAAAAAGAGTGAATTAGCCTTAGAGTGAATATTAGGACAAAGACCCTGATAAAAAGGACACTAAGAGCTGGCATTTTTCATATGCATTATGAACTGAAATAAATATTAGAGTTTTATTTGGCACATTTTTGGCATCATTTCTCTATACACTATCTCTAATGGGTACAGGGCATGGCCCTATTAGAATACCGCAAGATGTTTTCATAGCACTGGGATGAAACTCAAGTAGGTTTTGAGTGTGGGTGAGAAGGACGTTGTCACTCAAGAAACAAAATGAAGAACTTACTTTCCATGAACTCATCAAGGAATTAAAAATATATCAAGGTTTATCTTTAATTCTCAATTATTTTTATTCATTTTATATTTTTTATTTGGTGTAATGTCACTTAAAATGACATTACTACTTTTGATCAAAGTAGACAATACTAAGCAAAGTAGATAAAATTTTCATATTCTTTAACTAATACATTTTAAATTATTTTTATAATTACTTATATTTACAGTTGGAAATATGAGATAAATGAAGGTTTTTCTAAGTATCATTAACATTACTTGACAACAATTTTTGTTAATCTGAACTGAGTAGCATTTAGGACTTAATATATGCAAGATTTTTATTGCTTATTAAGTATCCATTTTGCACTTTTTAAATCAAGATCTTGACATTTAATACTCTATTAAAGAAATGCTAGTTTAATGTCTTTAGTAACACCTCAGAATTGTAATCCTATTGAAAATTCAGCAAAGATTTACTTACTCTAGAGTAGGTAGTGATTAAAAAAAATAATAACCAAAAACCGAAGCTCAAACCTTAAATCTAACCTGTAATAATTTGCTGAGAAAGGAAATCTGAAGGAAAGGAAGAGGCAAGGAGGAAAAGAAAAAAATGGTGTGCTGTGGTGCACCCATCAATCTGCAGTCAGAAAAAGCCTGAGAGTGGAGTGGGAGCAAGGTCACTAATCCTCACTTCTAGTGCATTTGAATATGTATCTAGTCTAGGAAGTTTGAAGAAGAATTTATTATAACTAGAAAATATCTACAATAACTGAATCTGACCAGTTAATCATTAGTGTTGCAAATATGCCTTCGGAGATTATGGGTAAGAGTGTTCAACCTAATCAAATATATTCACATATATTGACAGAGTAAGTACTTAAATTTTTTGATTGCCAAAGCTTTTCATTTTGACTGAAAACTGATATCCAATTGAAAATTCTCTGCCTAATTACTGGAAGATATTAAATTTTATAAAAGCACATCATGGCAATGTAAGACAGGTAAAAGCAGGTTAAAAAAAAAAAGCTGAATGGAATTCAGTAATCATATAGCGAATGAATGGTTCAAAGTGAAAAATTTACCTATATAGGAGAATTTAAAGTTTCTCAACAATTTTTTTTTTACTTGTAAAACTACTTCATACTAATAGTATTGATCAATGGAAACAAACTCTTAATTACTGCCAAGTCATAAAGACTGTTTCACATACATGTGTTTCCATCAGTTTCAACATACATGATATCCATCAGGTATGAAGTCTGACTTTATCCTATTTATGAGACAGTAAGCTAGCCTATAATTGTTTCATGTATGCTGGCATAGACATAAGACTTTTAGCTAAAAGACAAAGATTTTATTACTAAGGGCACAGATGTTAGCATGAACATTAGCATTCTTGCATTTATCTCTCTTTGCCTCAAATCTCCATGAATAACATGATTTGGCCCAGATAAATGCTATATGCACAGTGGATATCTGTCACAGTTCAGGGACACTGAGCTTAGGGAATCTATGCCTTTTTATTATTCAGTAAGACTGCTCCTGGTTGGGTGATAGCAAGGGGAGGGAAATATTAACATATTTCTTAAGGGTAGCAGCTATATGGATGACCTTGAGAAGAAACCCAAGTCAAAGAACAGTCATCCAACTTCTACCAGTTCACAAAAGCCAATTATGCACATCTTGTCCCAAACTCACATTCAATGAGGTCATCTCAGTAGTTGGAAATCAGCCACGGTAAGAGTATTTATACCAGGGAAACCAGCAAACATTAAATATCAGGGTTTTATTTTTCTATCTAGAGAAAATTGTTGAAACATTTACTAGCATATCACTATACCCTTGACTCTATTGTTGAAATTTTTGGGGTAGTAATTTGAGTATACACATATGTAACAAGTACCTATTCTAATTAATTTTCAAAAGATGTGTGTTGGGGGAGGAGCAGGGTGGAGTGAGAGAGAGAATGTGAAAAAAGAAAGGGAACTTCCAGTTGAAAAGTAGCTTAAGAGTTGACATAAAACCTCTCACCTCAGAGGGACTTCAGGGATATTCTATATTCAAATCAAAAGAACAAAGGTTCTGAAACTAGGTGGAATGATTACCTGAAATGAAATAAACTGTTATGGAAACTGACAGAAAGGAAAATGTTGTCTTCAAAACATACAATGACACTTAGAAAGATCAAATGGCAAAAGGGAAGGAATTTACAATATGGTAGATTTCAGGTTTAATTCAGTCATTAAAATTAGGGAGGGAGTTCCCACTGTGGCCCCACAGGATCAATGGTGTCTTAGGAACCCTGGGATGCAGGTTTGATCCCTGGCCTGACACAGTAGGTTAAGGATCTGGTACTGCCACAATTGTGGCTTAGGTTACAACTATGACTCGGATCTGATCCTTGGCCCAGGAGACTATATGCTGTGGAGCAGCCAAAAAAAAAAAAAAAAAAAAAAAAAAAAAAGAGAGAGAGAGAGAGAAAAGAAAAAAACAAACAAAAAGAAACAAAAAAACTTAGGAAGGGACACTTAGCCTTAGCCTTCATTAACTGTGAGGGGACATTTGGAAGAGTCCCTAACAGTAGAGAGTGGATTTTAAAAATCCTATTATTTTCTGATAAAGGATACAGATAAAATAAAAATGTTGAGTGAAAATGTCAGCATTATCCCCCTAATTATGTTAATGAGTAGTTAATCAACAAAATATTCTTAAGAACTAAGAAGATCATTTAGACCTTTTCTTTATATTAGTCTCAACGAAATATCACTTGGGTATCCCTATTTCATCTCTTTACCAAACTTTTAGCATCTATACTTATTGACTACAACCCACCCTCACCATTTACGTTTCTCCAATGGCTCCTCATTGGATTACTGTTAGAAAACTAATCAGGCTTCCTCAGACGATGCATCAGAATGCATTGAATCAAAGTGAGTTTTATTTTAATTCTCAGCAATCAAATTGCTACTATTGTTGGAATTCAAGAAAGACTTAGAAATTTTGTTCAAAAACCTTGAACTCCTCAAAGAAAAATGTGGTTTAGTAGTGCATGGTACCAGGAACAGAGTTGTACTAGGAACTAAGATCTCTCAGCAGAAAAGGCAACTCTCTTTCCTTCAATACATTTCTTTGAAAATCAGCTTGAATTTCTGAAGTCCTGGGGCTGTGAGCATGTGGACAGCGCCTTGCTGGTTTCTATTTTTAAAATCAATATTATCGCAATTTATGAAGAGTTTAAGAAAATAAATTTCCAAGTGTGACTTGATTCACTTTCTTGGAAGAATTTGCATTCTGATCAATTCAATACCGAATCACTAGGGACAAGAAAACCGACATCTACTGGTCTTAGTTTTGAAACAAGGGAGGACTCCTGAGCAAATCCCAATTCTTTAGATTGTATTAATAAATGTAAACAGGATATTTCAGCACAGAAAGCATAGAACTGCCTGATATATGCGAGGCATATCTTTAATGATGTTTATAAAGGAGCTAAACATCTCCCTGGGAATTCTTAAAACATTTATCTTTTAGGCAGTTATTTAGCTTCACAAGTCTTTGTTGTTTAACAAGCTGGAGAAAATAGGTCAGCTAATGTTATATTAATCAGTAAATTAATATTTTAATTTGATTTTCTTTCTAGTTAAAATGCTTGCAGCTTTTCCCTTTTTTTTTCTTACTTTTGCACTGATGTTAAGTGGTATCGTTATCATATTGTACCTTGGGGTTGTAAGATAACAGGGTCCAGTGATAGCACTATTCTTAGAAAAGTGGGAGGTTTATCATGACACTTACACATTTAAAATGACACTCCATGGCTCCCGTGCCACAGTGTCTGAGTTGAGTCATAAGATTCTCCAAATTATGCTTTTCAATTTATATTCTAAAATCATACCTTTCAAATCTGACTAGAAAATGTTTTTTCCTAGTAGAAAGCCTACCTTTAGTCTAGAAAAAAAATCTTACTCAAAATATTTGAATGATATAAACATGAGTTTCAAGTTCTAGTTTCTAGTATTAACTGTTAATTCAATAGATGGATTCAAAGAATTTGATAGCTTATTCTTCACAAGTGAATAAAGATTTACCAAAGTAGTACAGTAGAAATTGAACTTAGGCTAGGTATTTTTATTTTTAATTTCTCAAAATAAAAGCAAAACCAAATAACTTTGTTTTGTTTAGTTTATATTGGGCAACTAAAACTTTCTAGGAGCTCGCTAGTTTTTTATGACATTATTTCTGTGGTGATATTAATTTTCTTTTCATAGTGATCTCTCTGAAATTTTATGTATTCCTAAGAATCCAAATTAGGCATGATTCATGGAAGATATTAGCCATGCTGCCTTAGAAGAGATTACTTGAAGCTAGTGATGTTCTTGAAGCGTGTATGTTAGTTTACCGTACACTTGAATCCTTCTCATTGAAGGGTACAGTACTCATCCAGTATTTTGTTGCCTTGCTGAAATTCAGCTGGAGTTTGGCTGAAAAGATGCTAAACTAATTTATTGGTGTTGAAAAAAAACTATGTAGGAAAAACACATTAAAGCAGCAAAGTAAAATTTCAAAGTACCGCTAGGAGATATAGTAAAATCTATCCCCAGAAATCTTACCCTATGTCTGATGTATTTCCATCTTACAGTACATTTTCGCTGACCTATAAAAGTTTGGGTCCTAGATGTTGTTTACATAAACTATAACATAATCTAACTATAGGAAACTCTACTCCAGTTAGAAAAAAAAATACATGCTTAATTAGCTTATATTACTGCCAAATGTATTATTTCTATTTTATCTGTTGCTGTTCCATGGTTCTCTGATCAGGGAGAAAAGTTCCAATTACTTTGCAAATGTGAACAAAAGCATATGTAAATCTCAGAGAAATATTTTCACGTTAATAATCTAAAATAAAGCATAATGTACTTATCATATACAAATCTGTTACACAGAATCTTAATACTTTTAACATTATCACTGTTGTTGTTTATACTATTGTTACAGACAAATATTAGAAATTACAAGGGCAGGATGTTAACTATTACAGAACTCATATGAAATGGGTGAATGAGCAGATGTTTTCCTCAGTCTAGTTAAGTCTTTCACTATACCTTGCTTTTGATAGAGGGGGTTTTGAATGAAAAAGAAAAAGTAAATGTATGTATAGGAAATCACAGATTGTTACTTAGAAAAGCACAGAAATATAGATTCACAAACATTGACCAAACATGGTAATAGCTCAAAAAAATGATAAAATAATTTGCATTTATAAGCCATGAATTATGGACCGTGTTCTCTGCTAGACACTTGTCATGTAACATAATAAAAAATACCCTACATTTATTAAATACTTATATGTGAGCTACTGTTCCAAGTGTTTAATGTACTAGTTTATTTAATTTTCACAACCCTATGGATCAAATACTATTTATTATCCCTGTTATTCAAATAAGTAAACAAAGGCAAGAGTGTAAACAAAAGTCTAAATGAGTGTAAGGTATAATTGAGATGAGATTAAAGTTCTTGTTGGTGGTAAACACTTTTAATCACCAGACTTTCATTCAACTGTTTTCTTCTTTTCAAAATATTATTTTCAAAATAATAAAATTAGACAGGTAAATGGAGAAGAAAGAGAAGTTAATTTAAAAACCTTACAGCTTGTTATTAACCCTTTACAACTCTCTTCCTTACAATTTCAAGACTACCTTTGCATCCAAAATTTCTTTATCAGAAATTGAATTTTATTATTTAGGTTTGGGTTAGGTGTCTACTATATTATGATACATTCATATGTGATGAAAGAATAGGTCATATGATAGGTCACATGATAAAAGGATAGATTCCCTTTGAGGACTTTTCTGAGGCAGTTTCTCGAAGAATTGAGACCACATGGGGAAAATTATTGAAATTCATTAGTCACAGAGGAGTTTGGAGAGGTTCAAAACACAATTCATGGAAATAGTGACATGTGAAGCTAGTACTGGAAAATGAATAGGATTTTACAAATCAGATTAAGTAAAACCACAATGAGAATTAATCCTAAACTCACTCCATGAGTTTACTCTTTAAGGGAAGACAATTATGCTTGTCTAAATGTGCTACATGCCACTAAAAAAAATGTGGAGTAAATAGCTAAATCTTACCTAGTTTTGAGCTTAGAGAAGTTTATCCTAAAGAAGTTGCAAAGAAGAGTTTTACTTATGACAAACTAAAAACATGAATATAATACTGAGAAAAATATTAAATAATTTTAATATTAAAATATTAAAGAAGTGAAATATAACCTTTGAAGCCATATACAATAACACAATATTCTAAAGAAATAAGCAAACTCTTTGGTGAGTATCTAAGAAAACCTTTTTCACAGAAAGAGATAGTCAGTATATTGGCTTTGGCAGATGTTAGAACAGCATAAAACAAAACTAAACAGCATTCCCTAGAGAATTCTAACCACAAGTTTCTACTCAGTGTATTCAGAGCTAGAATTTTTCCTACCTGTGAGCCCTAATAAGAATCTAACAAAAGTCTTAATTTGAAGTAGTCTGCAGTTGAGAATGGCCTTATTTTCCAGAAGAACTAAATCTAAATTCTCTGTAGAGGAATGCACTTAAAACTCAAGCAGCAAAGTGTACCCACAGTTAAAACTTCGAGAAACATAAATTCATAATTAAAAAAAAATTTAGGTTTAGTTCCAGAAAAACTAAACCTAAATTCTCTCTGGAGGAATGCACTTCAAACTCAAGAAGCAAAAGTTACCCACAGTTAAAACTTCAAGAAATATAAATTCATAATTTAAAAACATAAGTTCATAATTAAAAGAAATTCATAAGGCTTCAAGTCAGGTAAGTGAGAATTAGCAAACTCTTCCAACTACACGTACAAACCCACAACATATACAGACAGTTACACCAAATACAGAATGTAATATAAATATCTTTTATATATGTATAGAGAAGTAAAGGAGGCACTGAAAATGTTAAAAAGACAACATAAAAGGTAAAACAGACTTTCAAAGAGATCCATTTATAACACTGCCAAATGAAAAAGCTAATAATTGACTTAGAAATGTAATAGATGTGTTAAACAGATTAGACACTGCTGAAAATTTAGTGGACTTTGAATAAATTCTCTGAAAAAAACTTTAAACCAAAAAATCTCAAAAACTTGGAAAAACACACTTTTAATTAATTGCTGGGCTTGAAGGAAGTAGGGGAAATTTCCAAGGATACCTCAACTAAACAAAATTCTGAATTACAACTAGAACAGGGCTTTGAGGAAACGTAAAAAGCAGAGAAGCTGATGAAAAGAGGCCATTTAGCCCAGCAATATGGAGAGTCAGCTTGATGCAACTGCAAGAAGGATGAGGTAATGTGAGATGCCCACAATCCAATGCCCTTGAGGAGAAACAGAATGTCCCCAGGTTGACAGAATCCTTTGGTTCCTGACAGAGTTAAAAGCGAATTCTCCCTGCAAGAAAGAATTCCCAATTTAGGTCTTGAGAATTCCCAAAGATTAAAATAAATAAAAAAGAGGTCACATTAAAATATCACCAAACACACAAAAAGATGAATGGCTGCCAAGAGTTAGAAGTATAGAGGGATGGATGACAGGCTTACAGAGGATTTTTAGAGCAGTGAAACTACTCTGTATGATGCCATAATGTGAATACATGCCATCATTCATTTATTCAAAGCCATAGAATGTACAAAGAATGAACCCTAATGTTAACTATGGACTTTGAGTGATGTGTGTCAACACAGGTTCATCAGTTAAAGCAAATGTACCACTCTGGAGGGGGATGGATAATGGCAGAGGCTATGCATGCATCAGAGCAAAGGGTATATGGGCAATCTATCCTTTCCTCTCATTTTTCCTGTAAACATAAAACTGACCTAAAAACAATGACCACATCCACAATGAAAGAAGTAATATTTATATCCCTAAAGATTTCATGTGTTGAAATTTTAAAGATGTGGTAAATAATGTCTAAAGAAAATATCAAAATGTGGAGTCACAAAAATGAATTAGTAAAATGGCACTATATAAAATGACCAGGTAGATGAATGAATTCAAATTTGTAGGAAATAAAATATAATTTTTATAGTAACTGAAATGATGGGTTAAAATGTAGATTAGAAACATATGGAAATTGTTTCACTTAGGCTGCTTTCATACATCGGCTGTTGTGAACAACAGCACAATAGACATGGTGGTACAGGTATCTCTTGAGATGATGGTTTCATTTCTTTAAGATATATACCCAGAAGGGGGATGGCTAGATCATACAATACTTCTCTTTTAAACTTTTTGAGAAACCTCTATACTGTTTTCCACAGAGCCTATATCAATTTTAATTTCCACCAAGAGTGTACAAGGATTACCTTTTCTCCACATTCTTACCAGTATTTATTACCTCTCTCTCTTTTTTAAATGATGGTCATTCCAACAGATGGGAGGTGATGTCTCATTGTGGTTTTGATTCACATTTCACTATCGATTATGATGCTGAATATCTTTTCATGTACTTACTGGCCATTTGAATGCCTTCTTTAGACAAATGTCTATTCAGGCCCTTTGCCTATTTTTTGAGTTGTTTTTGTTTGCTCTTGAGTTGTATGAGTTTCTTTTGTATTCTGGCTAGCAGCCACTTATCATATATATAACTTGCAAATATTTTCTTTCATTCTATAGGCTGCCTTTTCGTTTTGCTGATAATTTCCTCTGGTGAGCAGAGGTTTTTGGTTTGAGGTAGTCCCACGTGTTCATTTTTGCTTTAGTTACCTTTCCTTTTTGTGGCAAAAATCACTGCCAAGGCCAATGTTCAGGAGGCTAACACTTATAAATGTGTATTATTCATTCTTTTTTATATGGTATAATTTATAAAATAAACTGAAGCATTGAAGGATGAATAAGAATGGGTTATATGAAAGCTGGAGAAACAGACTTGAAAACAAACATTTGCAGTAAATAAATCCAACAATAATTGAATAAGCAAAAATACGTAAATGTAACTCATATATTATAGCATTTAATTCTCTCAACAGCACAAGAATGTTTATACCCCTCGCCTTTCCAGATGAGGTAACAGAGCAATGAAAGGTCAAATGACTTTCCTAGGGATATACAGCATTTAGATGATAAATCAAGAAGGAGAACTCAGGTGGTCAGGTACCAGAATCTGATTTCTTTATCTGCAAGAGATGTTACCTGTCAAAGGAGTGCTCAGTCTCGATGGCACCAGAATACTCCATAGTGAAATTAAAGAGTACAGAGAGTGAAAGTGAGCTCTGCTGGCTGCCTAAATAGTTTTCCTCAGGGTATGCACAGAATATTTTCTCTGCAGCACAGATTTCTGGCTCTTACCTAACAAAAAATTCTGATTTCTAAATCAGCATGTTAACTTAATAACTATACACATGTATAATTCTAGTAAATAGAATATTTGTGTTGTGGTCTAAGGTGTATACTTTCCAGTCTGTGACACCTTGGGTGATAATTATGAATTATGTGGTTGGTTGACACACAAAATTAAGTCCCCGACAGTTCATTCTATATCTCCACAAATAGCTTAGGGCCTAGCATAAGGTAGGTGCTCCATAACTATTTATTGAATTTATCCCACGTTCTCTTTTTTCTTTGTGTTTTTATTTTCATATTTTTTAGATTAATTACTTAATTGGCTGCACCCACAGCATGCAGAAGTTGCCTGGCTAGAGTTCAAACCAAGCCACAGTAGTAACAATGCCAAATCCTTAACCTCTAGGCTACCAGGGAATTCTTTTATTCCTACTTTTAAATTTCTTGATGACACTTAGTTCTGCCTCTCCTCATACTGCATTTTAATTAACACATATTTTCTCCCAGTGGAAAGCAAACCTTGATGGTCAGTTGTATCCTTTTATATATATATCAACTCAAATACTACTGTGTTTTCTAGAACCCTACCACTGTCACTTGCATATATATTGTTGCCCATTCTCAGCTTTCCAAAGAACATAGTAATACTTTCTCTCTTTGAGTATATGGTTCTTCTTGTCCACTAAGTATTCGCTTTTTTTTTTTTTTTTGGCCACATTGGCATGTGGAGGTTCCCAGGGCAGGGATCAAACACATGATACGGTAGCAACCCAAGCTGCTGAAGTGACAACATGGGATACATAACCCAGTGAGCCACACAGGAACTCCTAACTATTCATTCTTTTAAATTTAAGGCTTAATAGGCACCCTATCCATTTGGTAGCCAAAATGTTATGGCTTCTTAGAGAACCAAAGAGAAAATGGAAATGATATTCATGAGCCAAGAAAGAAATTTGAGAGGGTGGCTATGGGGAATTGAGGAGATGAGGTGAGGTCAATGTGGGGTTTGAATGGAGATCAATGTGGGGGTCAATGTGGGGTCTGAGGAGGAACTTCACATTCCAAACAGAAATGATATTGAACCAGAGAAGCAAACATTTTTACAAGTTTGAAGGCCTTGTTTTGAGCCTGGAAAGGGCTTTAGAAGCATTATTAATGTAATGCCTACTATCTAGTTTGTAGTCATAAATCTTTGCCTAGTAAATTAATGATTAAATAAGAATGAGGGAGGGGGGTGAACATAGAAAACAGTGCATAATTATCAGGCATAAACATTTAGAGGCATGGAATAGTACAGAAAAATGACACAGCATTTAACTCAGAAGGAATGCCCAAATTACTAAGAGTCGAACATTGTAATGCACAATATCTAGGATGAAATACAGTTCACTGATCACATTCCCTTGTGGTCAGTAACATGAGGTTACTTGACATTATAGGTAACCTGACAGAAACATAAATGGGAAGTGATTTTCTGAGATCAACCATAGGTCAGGAATTGAGTTTCATCTCTTGGGCTCTCAAACTTGTTCTTAGGCCAAAGTGACACTTTTTTCTAAATTCTATGTTGACTCTTTGATCTAAATCAGGCTTGGCTCAGCAGGTCCTTGCCCCCCCATGAGGAGAAACTGTATCCTTTACTGTGTTTGAATTCAAAGCAAAGTAAAATTTGAATGGGACAAAATAAAGAGGTCCTTCCAGCTGCACAGTGCTGTGGGAGTCCCACATTCTAGACAGCTGTATACTGTGGCTCAGTCAATGGGCAACTAGAAACATGGGTGGAATTCTTTAAAATATCTGTTGTGTAAAGGTGTTCACCAGAAAGATAAATGATCTATTGAAGGTTATGAACTCTGAGTAATCTAAAAAAATCTATTTGAAAACTGTGTTTTGATATGATAATTTTTATTCTTAAACAAAAGAGATACTGTTGTGATTGCTATTAAAATATTTATTAAAGTTGATATAAAAATCCCCAATTTCCTGACTTCTGGATCACTCTTGAAATTATATAAAAAATGTTCCCTTGTAGGTTCATCTGTGGTTTAAAAAAGTGTTTGACTCACTAAGGTTGAATGTCAGGTAATTTCATTTAATGTTCCATTTTAAAAGAGAAAAGGAGGAAAGATTTAGATGAAAAGTAGAGTGTGTGACCTTAGAAATGTATTTATAAGGTCTGACTGCAGGAGCCAAAAATAATAACCATTGAACCTAGTGAATAATTTAAGGCCAATGAGCTAACAGTGATCTTTGCAATGGGATATTAATACGTAAATATTTTAGTCAGCTTTTTCACACCCAGCATAAAAATGCCCTGTATTTTATCTCCAACCTCACTCTAGGTGAAATTTCTGAGAGTTTCTGTGTTCTCACTGAAGTCTTTATATACATATTCACACATTATAATTAAATGATTTTACTACCCAAATACATTCAAGAAAAAAAGATTATATTTTCTAAAATATGCAGCGATGGCTCTTAAGGCCATGTTTCATTTAACACTTTGGGACAGTGCTGTAAAAGAATTTAGTTCCTTTATCTGATCTGTTTGCTATGATAGAGTGATTTATTGAAAATAAGGATCATTTGCCTTTTTAACCAATACTTAACCTTGACAAATATTACTAACATTAACGAAAAGATTTATTTGTGAGTTTGCAAAAATGCATTTGCTATCCACATATATATGATATATAGATATTCATATAATTAAATCCCTATATAAATTAGTGTGTATTATTGATCTATTATATTTCTTTGATGTTAATAAAGCAAAGTGATGGGTCTGATTTCAGACAAATGATTTATTTTTTGTCAATGTTTTTACTTACTAGATATATTGAGGTAGGGTGATTTGCTAGAATTTTAAGATGAGTTTTGACACATAACATGGGAAAGTGAGAGAAAACTGGAAAGGGCATTACTAGGTCTTAATCTAGAGGCTTAAGTTCTAGCCCTGATAACCAACAAATTAAGCAAATCACTTCACCTATCTCAATTCATTTTTCTCACCTCAGATGTGAAGATATGTCTGGCTAATTGATAAAGCCCCCTTAAGTTGCAATCATGAATAAATAAGATTTGACAATATCTGATCCCCCCCTGGATATTATAGATAATTGGAACATTGAAAAATACAATCATACCCTAATGGCTATTTAAAAGCAACGTGGTGCATTTAAGAATAGCAGTCTATAGTTCTCATTCTGCCATGTTTTTTATATCCTTATGTAGAGCATAGATTTTCATAGTCCACAAACTTGGATGTATACAAGATGTAAATATCTTAATTTACATTCATAACAAAATTTAAGACTATCCCAAGCCCAAGTAGAGAAACAATTTGTAAATGATTTAGAATTTAAAAGAATATGTTTCTCTATATCCATCTAAATTCTTCTTGGCTAAAATAGAGTCCAGGCACCAGTGCAGGGAAGAATCTGCTGAGTTGTCTTTATACTTGAGATTTAACCCTGCTAGATTTGCTCAAGCTCTTTGCATTATCTATTTGGTGTCCAGTCATTAAGTCCTTGAAGGTCATAACCTCTTTCACACCTCCTCATGTCCACTAGCTCTCTCTCTTTTCTCCTTTGATGTATCCCACAGAGCAACAAAACATATTTTGGATATTCTGTAAAGTTGTTTGGCAGAAGCAGGAGAGTTATTTCAATCCACGTGTGAAGAGATTTATTGTCACCATGTCAGTTTTATAGTCTTGTACTGCATCTGGGTGTCCTCAGAACTCTGCAAGTCTTGTCATATGTCTACAATTGCTCTGGAAGTCCAGGTCCAAGTTTTGATTCTTTTTAGCACTCCCACATATCTGAGGATTCCATTTTCCTTCCTGTCTGAAGACTAGAGCCTAGAGGGGAGGGCAAGTTAGAGGTAACTTATCAGGGCCCTACTAGTGTCTAAGTTTTATTCTTATCTTCAAATAGTCCTTTCTATTTCAACATGGGAAGATTTACCTCTTTTCTTAGTTAGTTCAGCTTTCCATTTAATGTATTTTCAATCTCTTTTTGTATCTTTCAGGTCTTAGCCTTTTGAAACTCAAAAAGACTGGACTCTTAAAAAAAAGACTAGACTCTTGTCAAAGCTTTTTCTCTCAAAGCTATAGTATCTTTCTTGAATTTCAAAGAGTATTTTTGAATCCAAAATCAAATCATTTGATTTCTTACTTTGCCCTGGATTTCTGTGTGCCTTTCATCTTTCTCTTTGGCAACGCGCACTGCCGAGTCAACTCGGGTAGGCTGTGATAACCACCATCTCTACGTCATGCTTAGATGCAGATGCAATTTGGAAAAAGGCACCCCTCTGGGTGGATGCAATAGAAACTACATACTGTCTGGGTGGATTTATCCTCTGGATACTATGCTTGGCAATGGGACAGTACCTATTAGTAGAGAAAAAGTTTCCCTTCCTCCAAGTCAGGGCAGCCCCATGAGAAACATGCATGGCCTGCACTATTTGGATTCACCCAGATCCATGTGTAGGATGCACTTTTGTAGTATAGTATGCCCTGTCTAGTAACAAAAACTGCATTGTTAGGAACAAAGTACGGGGGGAAAGCACTGCCAGAAATATTTCAGAAATTTATCCCACAATCTATATTTGGTCAAAGCAAGGTAAACTTATTACTGTAATCCAGGAAGTAGCGTAATGTGATTTAGAACATGTTTAAGAATAATAAACAATGTCACATGAAAAAATAGTTATAATTCATTTTAATAAATGGTCCCAGAAAGAGGAGAATTAATACAAATCCTACACTATCAATTGCTTAAATCCATTCAATAAGTGCAGTTAAATTTAAATGGCAGAAATAATATTATTTTCCTATCTTCTTTTGTCATCTCCCATTGTTTGAAAATTCTTCTGACCTGATTTGGTCACACTTGCCAAAACCCATCGGCCAATGCTCATTAGATAAAACTCCCCTCCAAGCCAAAAAATATCCCCTCTTTTTGTTATTTTTTGTGTATGTAATATTAATATCTGAGATATGTACATCATTAAGAATTCATCTAGGAGTTCCTGTCGTGGCTCAGCAGTTAACAAACATGGCTAGCATCCATGAGGATGCGGATTTGATCCCTGGCCTTGCTCAGTGGATTAAGAATCCAGCGTTGCCATGAGCTGTAGTGTAGGTCGCAGATGCGGCTCGGATCCCATTTTGCTGTAGCTGTGGTGTAGGCTGGCAGCTATAGCTCTGATTTGACCCCTAGCCAGGAAAACTCCACATGCCATGGGTCTGGCCCTAAAAAGAAAAAAAAAAAAAAGAAAGAAAGAAAAAAAGAATTCATCTGATATGATTAAGCAAGGAATTCTGAAGCCAGATGCAAGAAATATTTACAACTCAGTATAAAGTTATGCACCTCATAAATATATCAGAAACTCTATCTTACTTTCCTAATGTACAGTTTTAAAAAATGAAACATGGGCTTCAGATATGCTCTTTGAGAGTGCACTATTAGGACAAATACTTAAACCAATATATAGATCAAAATAATTTATAAAGGATTTTCTTTTATTGATTATCAATCCATTTTATTTGAATAGTCCTAAGATCAAAATCACTTTGCAAAAATGACTGTAAACCTGATAAAGTAGTAGCAGCATAGCACTGCCCTACTTTGAAAGTACATTTGAAAAGTGAAAGCAAATCAATAGTAATTATACAAACCAAAACGTATTATCTTTTCTTGTTATACTGTAATTGTAAAAAATTTGGGTAGCTAAGAATTTTTTAAAAGAACACAATAGCCTTTTAAATAAGTTTTTTCAAAGTGTGTTATTCTACTAATTTTCAGAAGCAACTTCTAACTTTGGCAAGTGAGAGGAGGACTGCAGAAATAAAGCAAAAGATACAAAAATTCAACACAAATGAGAAGATTGAATTACCTTGCAATTTTTCTACTAATTATTTTCAACATTAGAGAAGTAATAAACTGTATTTTACACAGGGCATAATTATTGGATATAAATAAAGGTCCATCAGCATGTGAATCTATTGAAGACTATTGAATAACTCAAGGCAGTGGGGATTAGTATCATTTAACTTTCTTGAAAATTTCTAAACCATCTATTTCAACATCCTTATTTGCATTGATTGCAATCAGTTGAATCAGTAGTTTATGTTCATTTCCTTTCATTTGCTATTATTTTACACAGGGGAGTATTTGCATTTGCATTGTATTCCTGACATAAGTAAAACCCATTCCCATTTCAAAATTCATACCTTCTGTAATGTACTAGTAAATTTCAGCACTTCCGCCAATGTCATCCTCTTCATAGGAATATTGACTATAAGGATCTTGCTTTAATGGTAATCCAATGATAATTATTTTTAAAATAAATAGTTATATAAGAGTATTAAAAATAAAACCTGGCAGTTAAAAGAATTGCACTGTTTCTTACTTAAATATTAATCTCTAGGTGGGGGAAAACAAGAAATAGAGAAATTATAGATTAAGGAGTGCATTAAGGTATTCATTTAAAAGCATTTAGTGAAACAACCAGAATCTCAAACACAAAACCACTCAATAATTCTAGTCTTACTGCCTGGTCTAATGTAATGTTGTGGACAGGACTGAGGTGATAAAAAGGAAGTGTCTACACCACATGCTGAGCTAGAGGAAAGCACCCAGCCTTCACGTGCATTAATTTAGAACCTTCCAGAACACAGTAGATGTTTGCTGCTCTAATCAACCATTTTATAACTTTCTTAATTTTTGCTGTTATATTTAATGGAGATACCATTTTCTTCTGCATCACCTATGAGAGTAAATGCTTTGTGGCTAACTAAATCACATTTATTGTTCTAGGTTTCTGGAGCCACAGCTGCTCTTCTTTTACTGTCAAAGTGCTTATCAGAAAAAGATCTAAAAGTTACAGTGTTCCATAGAGGGAGATTTATTCTTCTTGATGTGCATATGTTTGTGAAAATAAACAAATCCTTACTATCCAATTAATTTATAATATTGCAATGTTCAATTCTCATTTTTGAAATGAACTGGCTCATACAAAAAATATACTCCATAGTCATTTCTATCCTTGTTTTGTCTTGTGTCTATACATTAGGACTGTAAGTCTTTAAATTTACTTTTTAATATCTTGTCTTACTCATTTTGAATAGGCTTTTCTGTTCTTATTGAGGAATCATTTGTAAGGTAAACTGGCAAGTCTAGACTATCTTAAAATTGATCTAGTTTGGCCCTGCACAGTTTTCCATCTCCAGTAAACTGAACTTAAAAGCCATTTCTTAGCTTTGCTGGGACAGCTTCAGGGAGAGGGTATTCATCATACCAGGTTCTGAAGCATCTGGTTCCCACTTTGAACATCCCTGATCATAACTAAATGTCCTGATACTGAACAATAACCTAGACACTTGAAGCTTTCATGCAATGGCTCTTGTTCCTTCACTTTGATTCCTAAGAACAAGTTTAATCTCTTTTTCAGATGGCACACTTTTAGGTGTTTATAAACATTTTTTTTTTTTTTTGGCCTTCTCAAATATTTTCTTCATCAGGCAAAGTATTACTAGATCTTTCAAATGTTCCTCATATAAAATGACATAAACATTTTCTTCACTTTTCCCTCTATATGCCACACTGTTATTCTCCATACTTGTTCTACTTTGTTGATCTCAGTTTCTAAATATATTAACAAAAGTGTACACAAGATATTATAGATGTGCAGGATGATATAAACAACACCAGCTTCATTTTTCTAGTTACTCCAATGTAACTAATAACATTGTGAAATCATAGTATGGTTTTTTAAGCCTTATCATTTACCTAGGTCTCTATGATTTTTCTAAAGCCCCCCTAATTTTATGGTTGTTAGAATTAAACTACTTATATCTGATTTAAAGCTTCTTATATTTAGGAAGCTCTGAAATGGCTTTTCTGGGGGCAGTTATTGCTCATTAAGATAGTTTTTATTTTACTTTCATTCCTATCAAATACTATCTTAAGAGGCTCAGGTAGTATATTGATTTAAAATAAAGTCATACCTAATGATGATTCAACTAAGGATGGATTGAAGAGCTAGCAAGCACTTGTAAACTTTTATTCCTCAAAATTTGTCAATTCATTGTGAGGAAGTCTACAGGTCGGGAAATAACTCTTGCAACATTAAACTGGGCAGTTTCTTATTCTGTTTTGTTATAGGTAAAATAATTTTAATTCAGTCTTTTTATAGAATTCTATTTTGCTATGTGAGCCAATGTGAACATCAATCAGCCTACATCTATTAGAAACATAGATATAAAACAGAATGATCAGTAAAAAATGGGTGCAGAGGAGAGTTAAATGTCCTTCTCTTCCCTACTTCTTCTGCCTTTGAGAGGGAAAAAAGCTTATCCTACTTCTTCAGTGGAGGAGGGAAGTATATTTGGCTATAGATATAGGAAGGCTCTTGGGTGAAGTTTTGGGGTGAGAAGGGTGAGCAAGCATTTATCCTGAAGAGTGGAAACAGGCTTATGAAATATGTTTTGGGTATGTAGGTAAGATACTTTTTATAGGTTTGGTGCTTTCTGAGAAGTTCAAGGTGGATGGTGGACGAAAGAGGGTTTGAGCATTGCTTAAGGACCATGGCTCTGCACAGCATTGGGGTCCAACGAGAAGGCATAGGCTAAATTAGCCTCATTCTTCCCCGAGTAATGAGACTTCATTTCCAGGTAGAATTAATGATGTATTTTTAAAAAATAGGCTACATTGACCTCTCCTTTTTATTACTTCAGTAATCCAATTATATTTCCACCAACTTATAGAACTCTATGAGGAAGAAGGAGCTTACATTTTTCCCCTTTCTCATAAAAGTTAGGCTCCAGTGAAATAATTTCCCAGAGACTTTTCTTGCCCTGTTTCAAGCAGTGTCTAGAGTCACCAGTGGCTTTTATCTAAAGAGGATACCAGATGATCTATTCAGCCTTGGAAGCCTGAAGTTCTATTTTGTGTTCTATATGTCTTTGGTGTTTATCCAAGTGTTTACCCTACCATTTAACACATTCCTTCTTTGAAAATGTTCAACTTACTGATATGATTTTTTTTCAGACCACCATATTTTTCATGGGTACAAAATTCTGTTTTATACCTAGCATTATAGAAGAATAAAAATCACATAAAATGAATGAAATACATGTATACATGTGTGAAATTGAATAGCCTGAAGGAAGCTACACAGTATTTCAAAGATTTCCAAATTTATATTCCAATATCATCTTCAGTATTGAAAGATATTTACAAATTTTTCTTCTAAGAACCACGGTGAGCAAGTCTTATCATTTTTTATTTTCCTTGTGATATATTTTCCAACTTGTCTTAAATGGTATGAATGAGTTAACTATTTATGTGTATCTACACAAGTAGAATGGTGCCTTTTGATACTATGTCCACTGTCCTTAAGTAATTTTTTTAAATAAAGTAAGACTTTATTATCAGAAAAAAAGTTTCAGTACTTGACAGTATAACATCATTGGCATAGTATTTCATTGAGCTGAATATAGTTTGTTTTCCATAAATGGCAAGAAAAATCCTTGGCTCATTAATCATTCCATATGATAAGAAATAACCCTGCATCTTAGGTGAGAACTGCAATGTGACAACCATATTTTTGTTTTCTAGAATAAAATGAAGCTTAAGCTGAATATTCTTTTGAAAAAGAGAGCTCGCATTATGCTCTATTCTTTCCTTAATGAAAACTCTTTTAGCTTCATATTTATTATATTTCCTTTTATCTTCCCTCAGTGGAATTACTAATTTTTCTTTATAATAGGGCCAGATGAACAATAATCCTTAAATTATTCTTAAACATATTTTTATTTACATTTTCATGTATAGTTTATTTACAATGTTGTACCAGTTTGTTAAACATATTTTAAAAAATAACTGAATAAATTATTTTATTCTAGAGAAGCAAGATCCTAGGAGACAGGTATACCTGCTCACTGTTGAACAACACAAGGGTTAGAGGGGCTGACAAATTACATAATGGAAAATTCATATATACCTTTACAGTTGGTCCTCTGCCTCTACAGATTTAACTAGCCATAGATATTCCAGTGCAGCAATATGTACTTATTGAAAAAAATCTGCCTATAAGTAGGCCAATGCAACTCAAATCTGTGTTGTTCCAGGTTCAACTGCGTTTTAATATCTTCATGGGAAGACTATTTCTAAATTTAAATCCCATATTTAATTCTGGAGAACACATATTAGTATATAAATAATATATTGATTAATTTGATTTCCTTTTTTTTTTTTACACATGGGTACTGTAGTATTTGAATAATTAGAATAACATGGATTTCCTATTGTGGTGTAGTGGGTTAAGAATCCGACTAATATCTATGCGGTTGTGGGTTCGATCCCTGGCCTTGCTCAGTGAGTTAAGGACCTGGTGTTGCCATGAGCTGTGGCATAGGTCACATATGCTGCTCAGATCTGGCATTGATGTGGCTGTGGTGTAAGTCTCAGCTGCAGCTCTGATTCAACCCCTTGCCTGGGATCTTCCATATGCTGCAGTTATGCACCCCCCCAAAAAAAATAAACAATTATAGCATTGCTGCAAATCCTAAGAAAAGGGAACATAGCAGTCAACTCTTTCCCATCACTAAATCATTAACAAATATCCTGAAATGTGATTTTAGTGACAAAATAAACATAAAAACCTGAAATGTCGGAAAAAAATGCCTATAGGAAATGAAATGAAATATTTAATGTGGGCATTTTTCTTTAGAAGTGCACTGGAAACCATTTTCTTTTTGAGTTATAGACGAGGAAATAAAATTCTGCTTGTTTTTGAGGACACATCTCCTTAAAAGTTGGTTAATTACCCATCTTTTGAATTTATTCCTGTCTCATACCAATTAACACACAAAATTATTTTTCTTTTTTTGGTAATTTCTTGAGAGATTATAGTCAGTGTGCTTCAGATAATCTAGATTTTCCTAATTGTTTGAAAAAATTTACATTAATAAATTCTTTGTGGAAGAATATATTTGCACTTTATACATCCAATAAAGTGTTAGTGTCCAAAATATATAAAAAACTTATACAGCCTCAACAACAAAACCCAAACAATCTAATTTAAAAAGCAGACAGAGAATTTGAATGGACGTTTTTCCAAAAAATATGTGCAGATGGCCAATCAGCACATAAAAAGATAATTATCATAATTATTTGAAAAATGCAAACTAAAACCACAATGGCTATCACTTTACACCTGTTAGAATGGTTATTAAAAAGACAAAAAAATAATAAATGTTGGCGAGGATGTAGAGAAAAAGGAACCCTCATACACTATTGTGGGACTTTAAATTGGTGCAGCCCCTATGGGAAATATTATTGAGATTCCTCAAGAATTTAAGAAAATGACTACAATATGACTGAGCTATTCCACTTCTGAACATTTATCCAAAAAACCCAAAAAGCACTAATTCAAAAAGATGTATGAGCTTCTATGTACACTGCAGCATTATTTACAGTACCCAAGATAAAGAAATAACCTAACTATTTGTCAATGGATGAATAGATGTGGATGGGATATAGATAGATAGATAAATAGATAGATATTGTATGTCCATGTGTGATACACACAGTGGAATTCTACCCAGCCATAAAAAAGAATGAAATACTGTCATTTGTGATAATATAGATGGACCTTGATGGCATTATGCTAAGTGAAATAAGGTAGAGAGAGAAAGAGAAATATTGTATGATTTCACTCATTTGTGGAATCTAAAAAATAAACCCTAAACAAATGAGCAAAAAAATAAATAAATAAAACTACAACAAATTCATAGATGGAGAGAACAGATTAGTGGTTACCAGAGGGTAAGGGGGTTGGGGGTGGGAAGAATGGCTGAAGGGTTCAGCTGTACTGTGACGAATGGTAATGAGACACAGTGGGAATCACACTGCAGAGTGTACAGATACCAAATTATAATGCTGTATACCTAAAATATATACAGTGAAGAATAAAAAAAAGAAATTATCTCTTTTTAAGTATATAATCCAATTTTCTTTAAGGTACTAATATACGTTTTTGACTATAAACATTGAAGAATTGAGACCATTCCCTCAGTGGTATTCTCCTTCACAACATTGCATTACCCATGCCCTTACTTACAGGTGAATTCCTATAAATCTGTGCTATTGAATTGGTTTGGAGAAGTGCTATTGATTTAAAAAATTTTTTTCTTTTATTTGAGTGAGAACATATGTTCTCACTTTAAATACAAAGGTGTTGAAAGGCCAAAGTGGAATTAGGTGCTATTATAGGATAATGGAAGTGTCTTGACTCCCTTTTATTATGCTTCCAAATATGTATTTTACACCAAATGTTAAATCTCATGAATGGGTTAGTTCTTAAAAAAAATTTTATCCTATACTATATGGAAATAATCTCACTTAAAAAAAAAGATGAATGACTTAATCAAAAGTTATGGCTGATCCTTCTTAAAATTTCTTTACTCATAGTATTGTAATAAGGACCATTTTTAAACTGGGCTCAGACTCAGATGACATACAATCGCTGCCAGCTGCATCAAGAGGCAGTCTGGGTAAAAATAAGTTATTTGACCAGAACAGCAGAACAAAGCTGAAAATCTTCTGACACCTGATCCCTTCAGCAGCTGTGGAAATCTATTGAAAGGTTTTCCTTCTAATGCATTTGTCAGAATGCTAATTGGAAAAATGACTTCATGTCATGAGTCATACGGTCACCTCTGTGGACCTCATTAGACTTAAATGAGTGCACTCAAGTCCAGCACAATCATTCAGATACAGCCATATGTTGGTAAGGAAGATCTCTTAGTATTTGGGCTCCTGGCCAATTGTGAACATTGTCAAGTACAGAAATGGGAAAAGAAATCAAATAGAGATGTTTAATGGCAGATGTAGACCTAAGGCGCTATAGCTTCCTGAGTAATCAAAAATATATAAAAGTGTGGGACAGTAAGAAGTTCAACCAAGTTAAGCCAAAGAAGTTGAGCCAAATTTTATGCTAAAGCGCACTTTAGAAGCACTCTGGTGCCAGAGGGGAAGGTGAGGGTGGGGTGGAGTTTGGGAGGCAAGAAAGAATAGAAAGTTAACATGAAATTTGAGGAGTTCATGAGTTAGAAATGCAGACAACCACTTATATAAGTAACTTTAATAAAAGAGAAACTATGAAAAATATTTAATGGTAGTGTACCATTTATGTTCCTAGAGAAAATTCTGGAAGTAAGATATTAATTATGACTTTATTATGTGATGTGGAAGGGAAGATTGAGGAATGTGGGAGCTTCTTGGGGTAGGCACAATTTGACTGACCAAGGACTGCAAGGATGGAGACAGATTCTAGAAGCACCCTGTAGAGATAGGTAGCTAAGATTCTGGAAAGCAAGTGGGAAGGATTTCAAAGCAGCAGATATTGCACAGGAAAACAGAATTGCTGGGTAACTGAGCATAGACAATTGCAATTATCATGGGAATCGTGGGTTTGAAGCTGATAAGACCAGAATGGCAGGAAACTCTGAATATCAGCCAGGAGATCATCAGGATAAAGCTACTAATTTCAAAAGACTTAGTACATGACTTTAAATGAAAATTAAGGAGTTCCCGTCATGGCGCAGTGGTTAACGAATCCGACTAGGAACCATGAGGTTGCGGGTTTGGTCCCTGCCCTTGCTCAGTGGGTTAATGATCCGACGTTGCTGTGAGCTGTGGTGTAGATTGCAGACGCGGCTGGGATCCCGCGTTGCTGTGGCTACAGCTCCGATTGAACCCCTAGCCTGGGAACCTCCATATGCTGTGGGAGCAGCCCAAGAAATAGCAAAAAGACAAAAAAAAAAAAAAAAAAAAAAAAAAAGAAAATTAAGAGTAGAGAAAATAATATTCTTGTTTTTTTTTTTACAGGCAAAATAATGCTTATGTCTTCATAGGTGTATATATTTACAGTACAAAAAGTACATATCATATCAATTAAATACTTTGTTAGACTATTTGCCACCTAGAAGCAAAAACTGATCATCTAAAATTTCTTTTTTTATTAATGATTTTTATTTTTTCCATTATAGTCAGTTTACAGTGTTCTGTCAGTTTTCTACTGTACAATAAAGTGACACAGACACACACATATATATACAGATATATATATACACACACACACACACACATTCTTTTTCTGACATTATCCTCCATCATATTCCATCACAAGTGGCTAGATATAGTTCCCTGTGCTATACAGTGGGATCTTATTATCCAGTGCAAATGCAATTAACTCCAGACTCCCAGTCCATCCCATTGCCTCCCTCTCACCCTTGGCAACCACGAGTCTGTTCTCCATTCCATGAATTCCTTTTCTGTGGAAAGGTTCATTTGTGCCAAATATTAGATTCCAGATATGTGATATCACATGGTTTTTGTCTTTCTCTTTCTGACTTACTTAGTATGAGAGTCTCTAGTTCCATCCATGTTGCTGCAAATGACATTATTTTGTTCTTATGGCTGAGTAATATTCCATTTCTATAAGAAGATATATATATATATATATATATATGGCCAACAGGCACAATAAAAAATGCTCAACATCATTAATTATTAGGGAAATGCAAATGAAAATTACTATGAGGTACCACTTCACACCTGTCAGAATGCCATTATTAACAAGTGAACAACGAGCAAATGCTGGAGAGGGTGTATAGAAAAGGGTATACTCCTCCACTGTTGGTGGGAATGTAAATTGGTACAACCACTATGGAAAACAATATGGAGGTACCTCAGAAAACTAAATATACTACTACCATATGACCCAGAAATCCCACTCTTGGGTATATATCTGGACAAAACTTGCCTTGAAGAAGATACATGCACCCGTATATTCACTGCAGTGCTAATCACAATAGCAAGACATGGAAACAACCTAAATGTCCATTGACAGATGAATGGATTAAAAGGGTGTGGTATATATAAACTTTCTTTACTTCATCTGGTTGTCTAAGACAACAATAAAGGACCTGAAAATTATAGTAAGAACTGATTTTTCTTTTAAATACACAACCCCAGTGAACAAAATGTATTGAAAAATTATCATGGTGGACAACTGAAGTGCTATTGAAGTAATGACCATATGATGGGGAATCACAGACCTATCCTACTGTCTAAGTTCCACCTGGTCACTGCTGATAGGAAAGATACTATTTGCTATGTTGGAGAATGGAGACCATCTGTTTCTGAAACTTATGCTTCCCATCAATAGCCTCAAAGTCAAAATATCCCCAACTATGCCATCTCTTTGTCCTGACCTCCTGGCTTTCCTGGAATACTGATCATTTAAGCACGATAATATGTCAATGTTGTCTGGTAACTTTTAGATGGCCTAAGTACTACATCTAAAGGGTTATTTGAAGAGGGACGACTTTCCTACATGGTAACTTAGAAAAACTACATTTTATATCAAGAGCTGCATATATTCATGGTAGATCTATATACATGCCACTCCTTTTGCTCTGACTTTACTTTTTTAAAAGGAAAAAAGAAATAAATCTGGGTGCATAAAGAACTGTCACAAGGATGAAGTTTCATACAGTGAATAAGGCCATGTATCAATCTCTAGATTTGAAAATAGAACATATCTGGTACTTCAAAATTTCTCTTTCCTGTATGCTGATCACATACCATACCTGTGCCATAAATTCCCCCACCTCAACCACATGGTAATCCTTATCTTGACTTCAATCACTTCAGTCAGGTTTTTACTGTGTTTGGGATTTTGACAAATGGAATCATATGTTTTCTTTTATGTCTGGCATGTTTTGCTCAACCTTAAATTTGTAAGATTCATCTATATTGTGTACATTGCTATATTTTGCTCAGTTCTATTGTTTATGTATATTATGTGGTTTTATAAATATATAATTTTGGGTTGTTTAAATTCTTTGGCCATTGTGAGCAGTGCGGAAATGTTCATTCTTGTATAAGCCTTTTGGAGCACTTGCGTAGTTGTATGCACTCAGTAATAGAATTGCTGAGTGAAAATTATACATACGTTCTGCATCAGTGGATATACCAAACAACTGACCTGTTGATCACAATAGTACTCCTTTATACCCACACCGTTATGCATAATAATTTTATTTGCTACAAACCACATCCTCATCAAATTTAATATTGTCAATATTTATTTTATAAATTTTAATATGGATAGTGGTATCTTTTCAGAAATATAATTTTGCATTTTCTTAATGACTGATAATATTGAGTACATTTTTAGATTTAGGTTACTTAGAAGTATAAATCGGAATCTTTTTTGTATTACCATTTAAAAAATATTTTTTTTCAGTGTGATAATGCTGTCTTTTATTTGGATATTTTAATTCACTCACTGGCATGTATTTTCTTTAACCTTTTCAAAGATATTGTTTGTTTTCACGTCTTTCAAGGAAGTCAAACCTCTGTTTTGGTTAATTTTAATATGTCCTTTTGGTATTTCATTTTTAGTAGTTATTAAGATGTGCCTAAGTGTGGTTCTCTTTGCATATATCCTCCTCGGGCTTTGAAGAAAATTTCCTTGAAGATACAGCTTAATGTCTTTCATCAGATTTGAAAACTGTCAGCCATTTATTCTTTTTATTTCTAAAGAAACATTTTTTGTTGCTTAAATTCCTCCTCTTAGCTTGCAAAACCTATTATACATAGGTTAGATTTTCTCTTTCTGTGAAATGTTTTATGTATTTTCTATATATTTATCTTTAATTCAAAGGGAATTTTCTTCTGATATATCTTGACATTCACTAATATCCCTTTGGCTGAGTCAAATCTGCCATTATTCTCCATGGAATCCATCCTCTGAGTTTTTATTCAGCCTATAATGGTTTTCTTTCAAATATGCTAGTTAAAAACTCCAGTTATCTGATAAAATTACTAGTTTTGATTTTTATTTCCTGCATTTTCTTTTTCTGGCCTCCCTGCAGCAAATGGATTTCCCAGGCTGGGGATCAGATCTGAGTTGCAGTTGTGACCTAAGCTGCAGCTGTAGCAACACTGGGATCCAACACACTGGGGTTAAGGATCAAACCTACATCCCAATGCTCCCAAGATGCCTCTGATCCAACTGTGCCAGAGTAGAAACTCCTCCTTGTGTATTTTAAGCGTAGTTCTTTAAGATATTTCACTGTCTTGAAACCTATAGGCCTGTGTTTATTGCTTGTTTGTTCTGGTAGTTAATGTTCATGTTTATTAGCCTCCTCAGTACATATTTTTTATTTTATTTTATTTTAATTATTATTATTATTATTTTGTCTTTTTGCTATTTCTTTGGGCCGCTCTTGTGGCACATGGAGGTTCCCAGGCTAGGGGTTGAATCGGAGATGTAGCCGCCGGCCTATGCCAGAGCCACAGCAATGCGGGATCCGAGCCGCATCTGCAACCTACACCACAGCTCACGGCAACACCGGATCGTTAACCCACTGAGCAAGGGCAGGGACCAAACCCGCAACCTCATGGTTCCTAGTCAGATTCGTTAACCACTGCGCCACGACGGGAACTCCAGTACATATTTTCTAAAAAACATTTTTTTTTGTGTAAATTTTCAACACAGAGCAATGTTAAAAGATCATTTATTACGTTATTAATCTCCAAAGATCATTACAAACATATAATGCAACTTTATATCAAAATAAACAAACCAATCAAAAAATGGGCAGAAGACCTAAATAGACAATTCTCCAAAGAAGACAAACAGATGGCCAATGGGCACATGATAAGATGATCAACATCATCAATTAGTAGAGAAATGCAAATCAAAACTACAATGGGGTATCACTTCATATCAGTCAGAATGGCCATCATCAAAAAGTATACAAAAAATAAATGCTGGAGAGGGTGTGAAGAAAAGGGAACCCTCCTACACTGTTGGTGGGAATGTAAACTAGTGTGACCACTATGAAGAACAGTATAGCATTTCCTTAAAAAATTAAAAATAGAACCACCGTATGACATAGCAATCCCACTCCTAGGCATGTATGTGGATGAAAACATAATTCAAAAAGATACATGCACTTTAATGTTCATGGCAGTAGTAATTACAATTGTCAAGACATAGAAGCAAACGAAATGTCCACGGACAAGAGGAATGAATAAAGAAGATATGGTACATACATACAAGGGATTATTACTTAGTCATAAAAAACAAAATAATGTCATTTGCAGTAACAGGGATGAACCTAGAGATTATCATACTATATGAAGTCAGACAGAGAAAGACACATATGATATGATACCACTTATATGCAGAATCTAATAACAATGATTCAGAACAAACTCAGAGATTTCAAAATTAAACTTGTGGTCATCAAAGGGGAAAAACTGGTGGAGGGACAAATTAGGAAGTTGGGATTAACATATACACACTACTATATATAAAGTAGACCAGTAACAGGGACCTATGATAAAGCACAGGGAAATCTATTCAATACTCTGTAATAATCTATATGGGAAAAGAATCCAAAAAGGAATGGATATATGTGTATGTATAAGTGATTCATTTTACTGTACATCTGAAACTAACACATTTTAAGTCAACTATACTCCAGTAAAATTAAAAATAAAAGATTGTTATCCTGAGTATTTGTACACATACCACCTATATTATACTATTAATATTTTCTTGATCTACTATCACAAATATATCCTATACATTCTACTTATACCTATCCATTTTAAGATTTATTTTTAAAGTATATTAAAGATATCAGAATTCTCCTGTGTAGTGCTTTCAATATACATATGATTAACTTGAATTTAACATGTATATGTTTATACTGAGTATAAAGTGACATGAAATGAAAATGATTTATGCATTTTAAGATTTTTTTTGGGGGGGGGAAGCATTGTTTGCATAACTCAACCTCCTATCAAAATATTCAACATAAATCTTACCTCAGAAAGTTCTATTATTGTCTTTCCTAGTCAATCTCTGTTCCCGTTTCTGAGATAATGGTTTTAGTTTATTCCACCAAATATTTGTTGTGGCTTTTAGGGAACTTCATTTTAATAGAATCATACAGTATGTAACTTTTTGTGTCAGAAGGCTTCATTCATTCAGACAATATTTTTGAGTTTCATTCATGTCTTTACATGTATCAGTAGTTTACTTCTATGTTACTTAATAGTATTCAATTATATTAATATATTTTGCTTTTTCCATTCTCCTTTTGACAGATCATGGGATATTTCAGCATTTGATGAAGTTATGAATAACACTGTTGTGCTCATTTGTTGGCAAATTTCTGTAGCTTTATATTTTCATTTTTTATTGGGTAATATCTAGACTTTGAAATGTATGCTTTGATTTTATAGGAAACTTCCAGGAATCTTCTGAAGAGGCTGCACCATTTTACATTCTTACCAAATGTATAGGGATTCCAGTTGCTTCATGTCATCACCAACATTTGCTGTCTTCAGTCATTATTTTTAGTTATTCTTGTGGATACATTGTGCTATCCAACTGTCGTTTAGGTTGGACACTCTTACATCTCCTTATTGGCAATATGTATGCCTTTTTAAAATTGTGTGGTTTGCCTTTTCATTATTGAGTTATAATTTTTTTATAGCCTTAGTCATATCCTGATTAATATTTATTCTGTGAAAAACATACAAAAAGTTGTATGTAGATGGAGTTCCTATTGTGGCTAAGCAGTTAATGAACCCAAGTAGTATACATGAGGATGTGGCTTCAATCCCTGGCCTTGCTCATTGGGTTAAGGATCCGTGTTGCCATGAGCTATGGTTTAGGCTGCAGATGCTGCTTGGATCTTGCTGTGGCTGTGGAGTAGGCTGGCAGCTGCAGCCCTGTTTCAACCCCTAGCCTGGGAACTTCCATGTGCTGTAGGTGTGCCCTTAAAAAAAAGCAAAAAAAAAAAAAAAAGGTGTGTAGAAATAACAATGCCTATCTTATCACAGACACATTTTCTATGTGCTTTTTTTGTTTGTTTGTTTGGTTTTTTTTGTCTTTTTGCTATTTCTTGGGCCGCTCCCGCGGCATATGGAGGTTCTCAGGCTAGGGGTCGAATTGGAGCTGTAGCCACCCGCCTTCGCAAGAGCCACAGCAAAGCGGGATCTGAGCCGCATCTGCAACCTACACCACAGCTCACGGCAACGCTGGATCCTTAACCCACTGAGCAAGGGCAGGGACCGAACCCGCAACCTCATGATTCCTAGTCGGATTCGTTAACAACTGCGCCACGACGGGAACTCCCATCTATGTGGTTCTTACTGGTGCCTTGGGGCTATAGCAATTTTGAATCAACTAAGTTCAGTTCTATATATTGAGATGCTTCTAAGCTGAGCTGCAGTTCCCACAATAATCAATCTTTTTTTGTTTCTATTTCTGCATCTTAGGCTGTAGCACTATGTGGCATCACCTAAAGTGAAGAGGTTACACCATGAAGAAACCCCTACTAACACTGGACCTGGACTCTTAGTTTTGTCTTTACCACCTCAATGTCTTATTTTTCTCTGGGCTTTGTTCGAGTTATGGTCAGTACTGTTTTGTGATACTTAAACTGGAAATCTATGAAACACATTTCTTCTCTGCCAGCTCACTCAATGATTGGCTCTTCCAAAAAATTGCTCTGGAGAAAGACTATAAACCTCCAGGACAAAGAAAGACTTGCTTGTTTCTGTTTGTTCTTGTCACATCCTGTGGGCTTCCTATCTGCCTGTGATCCCTGTGTCACTAAGCAATGTTTATTTACCCAAACAGGAAAAATTTCTTCCTATACCAGCAGATGAATCTGGTTTTCAGTTTCTCTAGAGGTTGAATAACCAGCTTCATTGTCTCACTCCCAGAGAGAGAAGCACTGATTAAGCTTGGTGCCCTATCTTTAGAGGTCAGATTCCAGGCTTATGAGACCCCCCAAGCTTGGAAATACCAACACCAGCTGAGCAGGACCTGTTCCTCAGAGGCCTGAGTATCAGCTTGTTTTCCTCCTTTCCTCTATGTTGAAATGAATTCAGTATCTTTCTTGTGTTCTAACTCTGGGGATGTTAGCTGCTTCCTGTAGTTGCTATATTTATACTTTAGAGAGTTTTTGCACTTTTCCCTCAAATAATTACTTAAATTTTCACTATTTAAATAACTGGTTTGGCTTCTGTCTTCTGACTGGACAGGTATGGTACAGAAATTGGTATGCAGGATGGATCTCCAAAGTAGCCACTCAATGATGAAATTTGGGGATAGGTTTGATCATCTGCTTGGACTTGAAAGTGCGTTGAGGAGTTCCATTCATGGCTCAGCAGTAACAAATCCCACTAGTATCAATGAAGATGTGAATTCGATCCATGGCCTCACTCAGTGAGTTAAGGATCCAATGTTGCTGTGAGCTGTGTGGGTTGCAGACAAAGCTGGGACCTGGCATTGGTGTGGCATAGGCTGGCAGCTGCAGCTCCCATTAAACCTCATCTGGTAACTTCCATATGCCACAACTGCAGCCCTAAAAATAAAAAAGAAAAAAAAGTGTGCTGAGCTCCTCCTCAGGGGGAAATGGGCCATAGTAACCCATGGCACAACTATACAAACAATAGTGATGGCTTTGCTGAAGTGCCAATTGCTGCAGGAGCTTAGGGAGGAACGAATGGTTCCTTTGCTTGAAGGTTTTGTGGTACTGAGGAATATAAGAACCATCATATGCAATGATTTCTTCTGAGTTTTCTGAGCATGTACAACAATAAAATATCAAGCCTCAGTCTTTAATAATCTGTGTTAATATTCTAAATATTAACTATCTATATTCTTTCTTGTATGTTTATTTTATATAAATTAAATTCAAAGTTAGTATTTAGTCTTTATGTAACAGAATATTCAGATAGAGCTATTGCTACATTTGAGCAGTAATTAGCACAAATTATTAACTTTATTTTTTCTAGTTTAAATACGCTAATGCCCCTGTGAGTTGCTTATTGCTATGTGACAAAAAGCATCAAAATATAACTGTTTCAAGTAACAATTTATTAGCTCATAATTGTGTACTGACAGTTGTTTACTGGGTAATACTGGCTGTCAGCTGTTTTTTTTTTCCATATGTGGTTTCACATCCTCTAGGTGGCCAGCCTTGACTTTTCCACTTGGAGCAGCAGTGTTTCAAGGGGGCAAATTTGGAAGTTGTGAAATATCTTGAACCTTAACTCAGAAGTCACACTATATAATTTCTACTGTGTTCTATTGGTCAAAACTAGCCACAAGTGTAACCCAAGAGGTAAGAAAATAGAGTCCACTTCTCATGGGTGTAGTAGAAAGTCACACTGCACAGAAATATACATGCATGGCTGAAAATAATTCTGAAATCATATGAACAAACAGCCTACCCTGATCCCATTCTATGAACTGATTAACACCACAGGCAATTTCACCTATTCACCCACAATTTTTTTTTACTATTTTATTTCTTCATCTCACTTTCTTTTACTTAAATTTTATAGTGCATTATTAAAATCATGTCCTTTTATCCATCTCTAAAACCCTTATGAATTTCTACCTCAGCCCCACCTGCCTAAAAAAGTCAAAACCTAGGTTTAATCAGCGCTTTACCTATATCTTGCTTGTGTCCAGAAGTATTAGTCAAGATATTTAACGAATCATTTAACACAGCCTATTCTTTCTTTTCTTTTTAGTGCCACACTCATGGCATATGGAGGTTCCTGGGATAGGGGCTGAATTGGAGCTGTGGCCGCTGGCCTACTCTGTAGCCATAGCAACACAGGATCGGAGCTGCATCTGCAACCTACACCACAGCTCATGGCAATGCTGGATCCTTAACCCACTGAGCAAGGCCAGGGATCATACCTGCATCCTCATGGATACTAGTCAGATTCGTTAACCGCTGAGCCACAATGGAAACTTGTAACACAGTATATATTCTCAATTTTATCTGAGCACTTAAAATTGCAAAATACTCACACACACACACACACACACACACACACACACACACCAGTGCTGTCTGGTCTCCTTTCACTCACGACAGCAAATCTTAAGCTGACCCTAAACGTGCATAGCAATTCCGTTATCACCACTCTTAAACCCTTGAGTTGGTATTTTCCATTTTCTTATTCTAACCTTCTGCATCAGTTCATCCCACTGTCAAATGGTAGCTTCACCTTTTATTTCATTGATAAAATAATAGCAACCAATTCTTTCTACCAAAAGTTCAAGTTTCTATTACTCTTGTTACAATGAATGAAGCTTTTTTGCTTCTCTATCTGTACACTGTATATTAAATTTCCCTTGCTGACTTAAAAATTTCCCTTATGCATTTTCTCTATTTTTTTCCTGCCCTACTAAGATCATTTCCATATATATGTTTGGATATATCTCATTACTAATAACAACACAACAACAAAGAACTTTCCTGAACCCATGTATCTGAACCTCTCCAACTCCTTCCCATTTATCTACTCTACCTTTATAGCAGAACTCCTTAGAAGAGTTTTACATGATGTCCCTATCCACTTACCATCCTTCACTTTCTCTTGAGTTCAATCCTAATTAGGTTTTCTCCTCAACTATCCTAATGAATTTACTACACAGTATAGCTATAGAAGTCAATTTGTGTTTCTTCTCTTAAACAATTTAACTGATGCAGCTGATTATTTACGCTTTGAAATATATTTTATGCTTGCTTTTCAGAAGATAATGCTCTTGCTTTTCTTGGCCTCCTTGGCTTCAACTTCTCCATCTCTTGCTAGATCTCTAGGTAACTTGGGTCATTGAAGGGTGGAGTGGTCCTGTGTGCAGTTCTTAGTATTCTTCTCTTCAAGTTACTTTCACTCACTGGTGATCTCATCTAGCTTCAAGGATGTAAATGTCATCTTTATCTCATTGAGTCTAGGTTAGATCTTACACTCCTCTCATTATAAGTATCTGAAATTTCCTTAGCATATTTGTAATAAAATTGCAGCTTCTTCACATGGTGCACGGGAACCTAAATGAAACCACTGGGTCTACTCTTTGGCCTCAATTCCCTCATCCTTCCAACTTATTCACATTACTCCAGCCACGCTGGGTTATCCCATTCTTGAACAATCTGAATTCATACCAGCAGCCCCTCTTGCCTTTTCTCTTCTCCATATTCTCTCCTCTAGTGGAATGTTACTCCTTAAAAAACATCTTTGACCATCTGATCTCAAAAACATGAGACTGTCTCTATATCCCATTCATTTTCCCCAGGACCCATATAACTGTTGTTAGATTTTCTTTACATTCTCTCCTATTAAAATATATTTATTCTAAGATTCCTTTGCTGTGTTTTTCGCTGTGGAACCAACAGAGTCAATAGTTACTAACACATGGTAAATGCTGAATCAATATGTCAAAGGAATTACAGATAAGGAATAACTATCATAACTGGGAATGATAATTGAAATGTGAAGGAATTTTAAATTAAGTCCCAAGTAATTTTACATTAACATGGCAATAAAAATAATTTTTGATTTTTTTCCCCTTCTATATGCCTGTGTTTCAAGGTTATGTAATCTAGCTTGATTTCTGTCGTTTAAATACTGTTAAACATTATTTCAGTAGGTATCAAAATATGTTTACAAATTGGTATATGTGGCTTATAAAAGTTTTTAAAATTCAATATGAAGCTATTCTTTACAGAGGGGTAGGTACATAAAAGGGATTAAAGATAACAAGTTATTTATTTATCCAGCTCTGTATTTCCAAGATTTTTAAAAATAAATTATGAAAGTTCTTAGACTCTCAAGTTCAAGTTGTTGTGTTGGCATTTTCCTATTATGGAAAGAACAATCACTTAGATCCAATGGGGTGCTGGAGACTAGCAAACACTAGCTCCCAAGAGCAAACTATGTATATCTCCTCTCAATTATGCACAATAGTAGCAGTTATTTGAAATTAACTGTGGTCCAAGTATTTAAACCATGGAACCTATAAGAATGCTCAAAATCAGTGCTTTCTTTTCTTTTATTTTCGCTTTTTAGGGCCACACTTGCGGCATATGGAAATTCCCAGGCTAGGGGTCAAATCGGCTGGCCTACACCACAGGCACAGCAATGCACGATCCGATCTGCGTCTGTGACCTACACCACAGCTCATGGCAATGCCGGATCCTTAACCTTGTGAGTGAAGCCAGGGATCAATTCTGCATCCTCATGGATACTAGTTAGGTTTGTTACTGCTGAGCCATGAAAGGAACTCCAGTGCTTTCCTTCCTTACAGAGTACGTTCTCCCTCTCTCTCACTCACAAACACATACCCTATGCAACACCACTGATTATATTTCTCTTCTTACAGAAGAAAGTATATCCACCAATATTGAAAGGCAATAATTTAAAACAAGGGGAAGGAAATAGGTTTCCACAAAGTAAAATTAACCTCAAGAACTTTGCTGTTGAAGGACATTATTTGAAATAATATCTTAGCAGATCCACAAGTGGATTACATAGGTAATAAAGCTAAGCCCCCAACCTAAGATATCTAACTGCCTCACCTGATATGATTAAGAATTTCCCATCATCTAAATGACAATGATTTTTCTTTAAACAGTTTATCGGGTGCAATTTAATATTTCTGGCTTGAATTAAGACTAGTATAACATCTGAAGAAATTATACCAGATGCTTAAACCATTCTGTTAAGAACATTTAAATAGATGGCCAAGTTATTCTTTTAAAGAATTTTTAATTTTCTTAATCTGTTTGTACTGCTTGGCTCTTAAGTAATAGAAGCCATTAGCCTCAATAGATTGGGGCATATTATAAATTATTTTTTGTAGTTAGATTTCTAATTATTTGCTTTGTCTCTTGTTCAGCTTATAAATATTTTTAAGCAGATTTGAAGTTTTAGAAGCTGAATTACTATTATCTCAGAGAAAACACTGGAATAGCATCCTCTGAACATTGTGTTTCATTGGCATCTCTTTTCTAATTTTTTGAGGAACCCATAATCACTGTTAAGTAAGTGTTTCCCACATTATATTATTTATTGCTTTTTCCAAGTAGGGGTTGTCTTTATTAGTTTATTTAGGTTCAACTTGTACAAAAAATTGTGAAAACGCTAAACCCTCAAAACTTCTGTTAGGACTGCATATTCAGAAGGCAAAACCTTGAGACTTTCAAAAAAAAAGAATGATATAAAGTATAAATAGTCTATGAATCAGAAGGGAATTTTTGAGTTGATGAGTCACAAAAGATATGATAGCAGCCATGCAAGCAGGAGAAATTCTGCTCCTGAATTAAAAGATCTGGGTAAGTCAGTCTCACTTACTTAGGAATGAATATTACTCTCAATCTAAATGTTGGGAAGCCACCTGACAACTAGCCCACTGATTTCATATAGTTCCTTCCACTAAGCCAAGCGATTGCTGAATGTTTCAGGCTCAGGAAGGGATAACCTATATGACTTTGCATATTTGGAAAAGACAAAAAAAAAACAAAAACAAAAACAAAAAAACATAGCTAGGCCAGTGGAGACACTGATGGACTGATCGCTATAGAACAAACTCAAACATTAGAAGACCATTAAAAAAAAAAAAAAGAACTCACGAGTTCTTGCAGAAGCAGACAACCTTGGAACTTACTATTGAGACCATGCATAAATTACAAGAACATTCAGAGTTCACACTGAGATAGAAACAAGGCTGCCAAGCAGAGAACTAGTTTTTGATTAATACATTATATTATTTTTATATATAAAAACATGTTAATTATTATGTTAATCAGTGCTCTTTCAAATAGCAAGCATGCCTAACAGCTCTATTCCTAGAGGATGCCTGTATGCTTTACTTCTGTAACTGTAGACCATACCTACAGAACTCTCACAATGAGCAGTTTCTCCTCCTTCCTTAATGTGGCACAAATCTAGAATAAAAAGTAATTGATTCTAGATTTAATACACACATGTACACACACACATATTGACATATACATACAATCCACTCTTCCCATTCGTGCAAGATTGGTAGCACAAATGATCTGTGGTTAATATTTATAACACAGAAATTGGAAAAGTGCTACAAACCAGGGCTCCTTTTCTTAGAGCTGGTTGTCACGCACACAAACACATACACACTAACATACCATTGATTTTATTCTTCCTGTGGAAGAAAATGTATCGCTATATCCATTTATTTCATTTTTTTCTCTAAATAGCTGTTACTAAATTGTCACATCTGATAATCAATGCTGCTTTAAAAAGGGAAGAAATGTGTAAAATTCTCTTTTATGTGGCTTAAAATTTCAACCCATGTTTTAATGACACAAAAACAGAATTATGAATTGACTCTTTATATTTAAACATAAGCCTATTAAAATCATTTTGCATTCTTTTAAAATACCCAGATATTTAAGAATTTTTTTACAAGATGTTTGTTAGGTAACTGAAACCTCTGAAGGAATTCTTTGATTTTTTAAATTTAAAAACTGTTCACCTTGTGATCAGTAAAGTTCAACTTTTAAGAAATTGCCTAAACACTTTTTGAAAAAATTATTTTTGCTTAACATTCCTTTTTGAGAAATGATTTCTGTGATGAAAAGCTAACTAGTTTGATCTTTAACAATCATATGTGACATATGAGTGAAGCTTCAAAGCTTTTTTTTTTATCTTTATCTATTAAGTCACTCAATACACAGATTTCCTTCTGTGACCCTTATGCTAATAATGAAGGGAACAGTTACATAACTGACAAATACTAAAACAGAACCAGGAGAGTAGGAGAGTATGAATTTCTGCATTTTTTCATCTTGCTTTTGGGCTGTTAAGAGAGTTACCCTTTCTATGATATTATTATTTTCCCAAGTTCCTCTAAATCTTCAGCTGCCACACATCTAACACTTTACAAATTTATAGCTACTTTAAAAATACTTGGTCTATTTTAGAATATGTTGTAAAATATATTTATTTTCCATGGAAAGGTAGAACTATCAAACCAGGACATACAATTTTTCTAACCCTTTGTACAATGGAAGAGAGATGTTCAATTTTTTTTTTAAACTTAGGTGGTGATGTTCATAGTCTATAATAGCAAACCCCCAAAAGAAAAATAATCCATAAAAAGTTAAGAAATAATCTGTATTAAAGATTGAATTCTACTGAGATTTTATTTATCCAGTATTTTGACCATGTGCAGTTTAAGGGACAGACAGATGAAAGGAATTTTCGGTTTTCAGAAAACTTGGATGTAAATGTTGCATTTTATGCTCAAATGCCTGTTGGATCTTCTTGGCATTTTTTGACACTGGATCTTCTTCACATATTCCAAGATTAAACAATTCCTTTACTACCTTAAGAACTAGGTAATTCCTCTTGGTTCATTTCTGTTTTTATTTCATGTGCAGATATTTGCAAAGAATAAAAAGCTGGCCTAATATATCATCTTTCATTAATACATTTCCATCAGAAAACTCACACTATGTAATGACTACACTTATATTTTGTCAATTTTATAAGTTCAGAACTTTAAGGAATTGCCACAGCCCTACATTAATTTGGGAAATCCTCTTGAGTGCACTTAGCTATTAAACCAAAATTTCAGCTGTGTGCATTGAATTAAATGATAAGAGTGATAAATCGATTACCACAGAAGTGCTTTTAGTGGATCACATGGCTATGCCATTTTGAATGAGAAGACAAATCACTGACTTTTAAAGCACTTATCAAATCAGAGATATTTGCAGGGGGAAAAAAAGGTGAGAAGGACAAATGTAGGTAGAAATGGGGGGCCAAAGTGATCTCTTGGCAAATGAAAATCTGAAAGTGCAAGCTATAACAGTAAGTTTGGTGATATCTGCAATTTTACAAATTTAAGTTTAAATGTGATAATTATGTAAACATGAGGAAGTGCTTGCAATACGGTAGGCATGAGTGTCTCAGTGAATATGAATGCTTCTGGTTGGAATGAGAGGGAATCATGGAAAAATCTAATTTGAAGTGATACAAAAAATCAAAACTCTGTCCTCAAGCCCAGTAAGTCCACTTGAACTACTGAAATACCAATATTAGAGTTATTTATTGTCTTGAGGGAAAAAAAAGTCAAAATTCATGTGTGCTACCTGGGAGAAGCAACATAGCTAACATTATACATGAGTGCACATTTCACCAGTTAGGAATCTGTAGAATTGAAGCCTGAGAAAATGATGGAATGAGAAACTTATGAAGAGGTTTTCTATAAGAAAATCATAGAGGGAGTACCCGTAGTGGCTCAGTGGAAACGAATCTGACTAGGAACCATGTGGTTGTGGGTTTGATCCCTGGCCTTGCTCAGTGTGTTAAGGATCCGGTGTTGCCGTGAGCTGTGGTATAGGTCGCAGATGCAGCTCGGATCTGACATTGCTGTGGCTTTGGCATAGGCTGGCAGCTGTAGCTCCGATTGGACCTCTAGCCTGGGAACCTCCATATGCCATGGGCGTGACCCTAAAAAAAAAAAAAGAAAGAAAAGGAAATCAATCATAGAAGCATAGAGGCATCCTGTGAACTGAGGGCCTTTAGAAGATGCAGTGGCCCTATGTGTTGACACACACCATATTTTCATTGCCACTTTCTGCTTTCCTTCAACTACACATCTTGTCTGCCCCCAAAGACTTTCGCAAATGGCAATGGGTCCTTAGCTTACATGTGAATTGTATAAAATAGAAGTGGGAAGAAAAGAAAGAACCAAGAGGAAAGATTAGTAAAGAAAAGAAGGAAGCCTAGGTGGAAGAGCCCTGGAAGAATTTCTGACAACTGAACAAATAAGAAAATGTTTATGTAGGGCCAAACTTAACTCACAGGGATATGGAAATACATTTTAAAAAAGTGAAAATTAACACAGATATTTGTAAGTTTTTTTTAAAATAAAGTTTGCTTTATGTTAATACAAAATAATTTGCTGACCTCCTGAGTCTTCGATAAGTGCTTATATTTTTCATTGAGATCATTGGGACTCGATGTGTGATTCTTTTTCAAGGGTGCCTTGAGGAGACTTGTGATAATGTCAGAGGCAGCAGTTTGACCTGAGATGCTTACTGCAACTTCTGGACCAAATTAGCACAAGCTATAGGATGGCAGTAAGAAGAGACAGGGGATGAGAATATTAAGTAAATACTGGATTAAAACTGGATTCTTTCTTCAGAAAACTACATTCAAGAAGGAATAGTGGAGAAAGCAAACAGTTTATTCTTTCACAAAAGCACTTGAAACTTGGGAAATTGGAAACAGAATCTTAGGAGAAAAACAAATCTCTACAGATGATAAAACAACAGAGGATGCTAGAATTGTGTTGAAATTTGCTGTGGCAAATGCTGAACCTCAGGCTTCCAAAATCTAAACCTCTGCATTTTGCCATTTTAAGTATAATTATCCTCAATGAAATAATAATAATAATGCTAATAATGTAAAATAAATTTTCTAGAGTTTTTGTTCCCTTTTTGGGATTCTCATATTTTGTAATATCAGTGTAAGACTTTTAAAGTTGTAATTCAAGATGAAAGGAAAAATTTGTTTTCTAAATTAAAGTTCCCCACTGTGAAATTAGTATTATAGCTTAGACAATTTTCTAATCTTAAAAAAGTGATGAAAAACCATTAGCAACATTTTTAATGTTTATTCAAACATGTATATGCTTAGGTACAATGCATGCATTTATGTCTAATGTTATATATGTATTTTTTGTGCATGTACCTTGTAACTTTACTTTTAAATTTAAACCAAGAAGACTACATTTAGTATTAAATACTTCAAAATAAACAACTCAGAATTTTTTACACACAGATGGAGCTTAAACATTGGTCCACACAGTACCGGAAAATATTACTTTCAATACTCTATGTCAAAAGGAACGTTTTATCCAATAATTGAATAACAGAGTCAGTTTTTAGGAATGCAAGTTCTGCTTTATGTAAGTGAAATAAGTTCAGAAACTACTTAAATCTACCCACTTCAAAATTTAACTATCTGTCAAAACTTGTTTGGAACATCAACTTACTTTTAATATATTGCCGACAATACTTCTAACTCTTTGTACAGCACATTATAGATGTCTCTCAGTGCATCACCTACCGCACAAAATAGATCGATGAAAGTGGTTTCACTGCTTTAAATATCAATAAAAGTTGACTTTGGTTTAGACATTCTAGAACTGTGAACTTTGATGCAATTCTATTTTTTTTTTGGTTCAATTAAACCATTTGCCTATATTCCCTCATGTGATATTAACTACTGTTATGCATCATTCCAAGTGCATTTTCATATAGCTATCATTCTAGTTAATTTATCTTATCCCCTAGGCAAGAATTAAATATTTATCCACTTAATATTTCTGTTAACTTGTATTCTCAGAAAGGATATGTAAGGTTATAGCAATGCCTACCTGTTTCTCAGAAATCTCTCATAAACTCTTTCCAGTATTATACAACAAGTCATAACGTATAACATATTCTTGTTCCCATCTAATATTGATAAAGTCCTGTTGTTTAAACAATTCCTCACAATATTTCTGAATATTATCATCTACTATGATAGTAATAACTCAGTATATTAGATTTAACTATTTTAATATGTTTTGTTATGGTTTATTATACTATGATTATTTGAATGTATCCTCTGTAGCTCAAGTAATTTAAGTAGGAAAAGATTATGTCATTAAATGTACATTACCTTTTAAGACAGAATTAGTCATGCGATCACTGAAAAGGTATTTTTGTCCATCTTAAGGAATGGTAATGATCATGTGTTTTATTAAAATTTTAAGATTAACCAAACCATAATGTTGTGATGTTTACTACCTTATGATTAGATAGCAGACTTAAATTTAATAAGTGTAAGGACTTACTAAATACATGGGGTATACATTCAGAATCAAGGTCTAGATGCATCTTTAATTTTTTTTTTTTTTTGGTTTTTTTTTTTTTTTTTTTTGCTTTTTAGGGCTGCGCCTGTGGCATATAGAAGTTCCCAGGTTAGGGGTCGAATTGGAGCTGTAGCTGCTGGCTTACGCCACAGCCATAGCAACTTGGGATCCGAGCTGCACTTGCAAACTACACCACAGCTCATGGCAACTACGGATCCCCAACTCAATGAGCGAGGCCAGGGATTGAACCCGAATCCCCATGGATATAGTTGTATTCATTTCAACTGCACCACAATGGTAACTCCATCTTTAATTGGAAGTTGTAGCTTCAAAATATGACTTTGGTATTTTGGTAATACCTAGTTAAGAGGGTATGTCAACTTTGAAATTCAAACATATCTGAGTATATATTGAGAGTCTTGATTAAGCCTGGCTCTAGGTCTCTCCCAAGAGAATTAGCCTCTTAATTAAAGGACAATCGCTATCTGCAAGGATAAACATTAATCACTGGTGGGAAGGAATAATTTGGAATATTATGAAGTGTTTACTATTTAGATTGCTATGCACTTAAACTTCCTTTGGTGCATAACTGACTTCCAATACAGTGGTCTCCAGTAAGAAGTGAGAACAAAAATTAATGAGTTCTTCCACAAAATTCAAGCAAGCCAAAATTTCAGCCATGAGTACCCACAAGATTATGTGTGGTAGTATTGAAAAAATTCACGAAGGCCTGTAATACACTTTATTGGAGTAAAAATGTTTCTACCTGTTGTCAAGTAATTTAAAATATTGTTTTCATATCAAAACATTGTTCCATTACAGAATAGAGCAAAACATATACAAAAGATAGAACAAAAGTCTCAAATCATAGACATGTTACTTTCCTCTGCTTGCAGGAACTTGTTAATGGAAAAATTGGGGAAGTGATGGTCAGAATTAAGAACATCAAACAGCCAACCCTGCTGCCCATGGGAGCAAAGGGCATACTGTTTATTGGGGTCTGATACATATTCAATAGGACAATGAAGAGTTTGACATGGGCTGCTTTCAGATGGATCTGAGGAGAATGTGGGCAAAATTCCTTTGTGGTTTCAGTTATCTGATTCTGCGGCCTTTGTAGCCATGTTGTGAATATATAGGATCCTGTATGTTAGAAATCAGGGCAGAAGATATGACTATTGGGCATTATATGGTATTCTGGAGGACTATTTCATGAACACACACAAAAGACACCTAGAAATCAGTGGCTAGAAATTGGAAGTTAGGAGCTAACTATTTTAACTCTTAGCATTGTGGTCCTGATTTCCCATAAAGCTTATGTGGCCCAGAGCAACATTGATTTCATTGATAATTGCAATGAACTTTTTTGAACAGTGGATACAGTCAGAAGCATTGAGAAAATTTTGTTAAAAAGTTATAATAATAGGTACAAATTTTATCCTTTTATTACCTTAGTACAAGTATGTGCAAATTTATATGAAAAGCATTATCTTTTTGTCAGAATTAATGCTGTAAAAGTGAATATCTATTACTCAGTTTCTATTCAATCATTTTATTCATTTGACACCAGTGTTGGGCACCTATCACGTGCCAGTTCCTATACTTGGCTCTGAGGACAGGAAACACAACACCCCCTCCAAAAACAACAAACAAACAAAAAACCACAATACACAGACTAATCCTTGAATTCAACAGCTTTACAGCAGGGATACAGATCAGCAACCAGAGATAAATAATATAATTACAAATGATTCAGAAGGATGTGTTCATCATTGAGAAAATCTGTAAGTATACTTAAATTTCATACTATCCTGGTTGGCTACAATGACAGAAACATCTCCTGGAAGGGCCCGAGAATAATTCTTAGAAGAGATCACCAACCACATAACCAAAAGAGGACCATAGCTGATGGTTAAGCATATTTTGTTTTCTACTGCTGAGAAATAACTTATGACGTTGCACCATTGCTAAAGGTGTTGAGTTGATCAAATATCTTTCATGAGTTGTTTGGCTACTATCCTATCACTGATATGGAAAATTAGTTGAAAACCCTAACCTACAATCTAGTGTGATTAAAATTTAATACAGAAATTAAAAGATTTGTTTTTCACATCAAGTTCATTGTCAAATTGCCTTTTGATATTTGGCAAATATTTTTAATCTTTTTGGTTCCTAGTTTTTCAATATTCTGTTTGGATTAGATGTTATTTAGGAACTCCTAAGACTGAAATTCCACAAGTCATTTAAGAAGGTTTCTGTAAGATTCAATTACATGTTTCGTTTTTAAAAGGTTCAATCTATCTGACAAAAGTATCCTAATTATACCTAGGTTAAATATATTTTAGTGCAGAATTTGTTTAAAAATAAGTTTAGAGGTAGGAGATCTTCTGTGTTTTATACTGTCCAAATTATTATAGTCATGAAAATAACTTACATTTACCAAGAGACGTGGTTCTTAACCTTTAATGAACATCAGAATCACCTAGAACTTTGTTTAAACACACACTGCTAAAGCCAAATCCCAGAATAAGTGACTCAATAGGTTTAAGATGGAACCAGACTAGAAACTAGCAAGTGCTTAGGAAATACTGTTTATAATGGTCCAGGGACCACACTTTGAGAACTAATAGTATTATTGCTAGATATTTAACATACTTTGCATAATTAATAAAAACAAAAAAATCTTATTTGCTCTGTTTCAAACATATGCATATAGATATATAAAGTACACACATGTATATAATACATTTGTTTTTTAATATCATCTATATTATATTTAGTTTTCAAGTTTGGAAACACACAGTGTCCAACTCTGTAAAAAATGTACCCTCATCTCTATGTGTTAATTAAAATCCTTTCTAAATGTAAGGTTCAGAAGGGATACTTGCCTACAAAGCTATGATACTGTCATGATATGCCATTCTGAGTAAAGACGGCACTAATTTTTATTTTTCATGCTTATATTAGAGAGATTTATATGATCTCTTGAAAATATCTCATTATGTAGAGAATGAGAACATTTTAATAGTATTTATGCTTCAACAACAATTACGTTTCTGGCTTTGTAAATTTTATCTTTTTTATAAATCCAATTATCTCTATGTTGCTCTAAATGATTTTTAAGGTAACATTGAAATAAACCATATGTCAAAGTGAATTTTGGGTAATCATTCTCTTAATGACCTATTTAGTACCTTCTAGTTTTTGCATTTGAAGTTTTTATAGGCAGTACTCACATATTGGATTGTTGGCATATCTAAAGGTTTAATAAACCTGCAAATTTACAGTGTCAAATTCCCAATGTTAATTGTTTTGTAATTTTTCTGGAGTACTGGTTATAAAAACTCTTACAGCTCTCTAGATCTGTGTTTGTGTGCGCACGTCTCAAATATAGAGTGGATATACCCATGCATTTACATAATTACACAAATAAATTAAAAGAGAAAAATGAAAAAAACATATTTGAAATCTTTCCAAGAAGTCTGTTTACACTATGACATAAAACAATACATCAGAAGTACCTCCTACCTTCATAATTTTCTTATGTTTGTATGTTTGTCTTATTTTTCATATCAGCAGCTCTGATTTATCCATTTAAAATTTTTATCTTATCTCATTTTTTGTTGCTTGTTTATTATCAGCATATATTTTTGGAAAATTTTCTTTGGATTTTTTTTTTTAATTGACAAGATTTCATCCTGGTTTGTTAAAGAGAACCAGCTGTTTTCTTGAAGGATAATTTTCTAAAGCTGTGTGTGCCATAATTACACTGCAATTACACAGCAATATCCATAAAAGCAGATGAGGATTCTATGTGTCCTTTTACCTCATTAGAAGTTGCAAAAATGATAGATGCAGTCTATCTTAGTTTGACTATTGCCCTCTATTGGCAAATTCAAGTTCTGGCATAATACAAAAGATAGCAATAAAGACACATAGAAAAGATAGCAATAAAAGACATAGATTTTGTGGGGTTTTTTTGTTGTTTGTTTGTTGTTTTTTTTTTTTAAACAATACTAACACCTTGGGTCACAAGGCAACCACACTAAAAGTTTTAAAAATTCTTTTTAGTTAGAATTTAAAATATACCTTTAAAATCTAGCTATCTAGCGGGAAAAAAAAATCACTTCAGCTAGTGATGTGTGAATTGGGGCTTCTTTCCAGCACCAAATTGCAGTGCATGAATCTTTTCTCCCTCACTCAAAATCTGCTTGACTCATACCCCTCTTTCCAGCAGAACATCAGTTGGATCTTTTCCTGTTCCCAGCATGCATTCTCTTCTTTGAGGCATCTTCTCTATGAAAATTGAGATTTTTAAGTCTCTCATCATTTCCAAAATCAGCAATTAATTTACCTTTAATATAACAGTGATTTAAAAAACTTGAATATTTAGTCTTAGGCTGAAAAAATCATTTCTAATAGACTGCTGAGGACTTTCATTTTAGGTCAATGATATTTTACATATTATGAGTGAGAAGGAGGATGTGAGAAAACTAGCTTAAAATAAAAACTTTGCTAAAACTATCTCCAGCATTGCAACATTTAATGTGAGTTCTATGGTGGGAATGTACATATACAAAAAAACACCTTATTTTTATGTACCTTTGGTTCTGACTGGCAGCTGGAGAACATAGTATTTTAATAGTATTTACTTTGGCAGAAGTGGCAGGATGTAATCTACTTTTTGTAGCCAGCTAGGCAACCAGAGAAAACATATCTTCTGAGTCCTTTTATGATCTTCTAGAATCAGAACTTTTAACAGACTTGAACATTTTCAAAAGTAAGAATAATTTTTTTCTAAATTTTACTTTTACTATTTACACCTGTCAGCTGCTATCTTTTCATGTAATGTTTTTAATGGAATTGTTGGCTGGGCAGTACACTTGGATAAGTTTAGCTGCAGTTTCTGGATTGATGCTAGATCTAGGCATTGAGAATTAAAATTAGTTCATTTCTTTGCCAACATGAACACAAATCTTGGAGCACATTTCCTCAGATGCACTAAAGTAGTTGGAGCTTAGGTAACCACTGGGAAAGTTTGCTGTATGAGAGCTCAGACTCACTTAACTTTGGCTTAGCATGATCCCACCTCAGTTGCCTCTTCCTTTGTTTAATTAATAACACAATTGCTTCTTTGAGAAGAGGATTTATCTCACAAAACAAACACGTCAGGCAGAACCCATAGTTCTACATAAAAGAAAAAATTATATGCCTGTAATGTTTGTCCCATTTCTAGTTCAACTCTTTTTGCCAAATGTCTGTTTGTACCTATAGAATATTCCTGAAGGGAAACATAACTGCATAATTGTCAGCCTCTTTTCCTATCTAGCGATTTCAGTTACTGACTGTGAACCAGTGTTGATTAGTCTTTAGCAGTTGACAAAACTATGCAGGTTGCACATTCAGAAAATAACCTTCCCAGTTGTCATGACAAGCATCTGGTAATGTACAGATTTGGACTCTTCATTATTTAACTTGTTAGCAGAGAAAAAAATCCCTTTCTTCTTTTATGCCTGGATTGGCTTATATTCATTTAGTATTTCGAAACCATATTTCAAGCATTTGACTTAGTCCTGGTTTGCTACTCTTAAAATATTGATATTCTGATTAACAAACAATCACTTGCAGAATATACAGTTATTATATATCCTTTCATTTATTCTTTAAAAAAAGTATGTATCTAATGCTTACTATAGGTCAGGCACAATTATTCATGCTATAGATGCTACCATGAATATAACAACTCTGTACCCCCCATGGAGCTTAGCTTCTACTGGAGGTAGTCAGAAAACAGACTATTTAGTATTTACTACATCAAGTGGTGATAGCTTTTTTAAGAAATACAAAGCTGAGAATATACTTTAGGGTTCAAGCCAGAAAGAACTGCTATGAGTGATGTATGATCAAGGGGCTTATTATAAGAACTTGTAACACTTGACCTTATAAAACTGTGGATGCTAATAAGGAATCTCTCCAAGGACACTGCCTTTGCATCTGGTGGTGGGTCTAAAATCTCCATTGGTCTTTGGTGCTAGCAGCTGGGAAGAAATTCTAGAGCTAAGGGAGAGCAAGGACAAAGTGAAATCCCTTAGAAGGGGTACACTTGAGAACATACTGGAAGCCAAGTTTGTCTCTCAATACTTCCAACCCAGGTCACCTGCAAAAGGAGCTGCAGTTTTCCACATGGCAGTGCCCAGCTGCCTGCCCAGGACTTGGTGACTAAAGGTGGTAATGACTGGTGCAGGTAGGAGGGCCACTTCTGTGGCCCTGGTGTTGGCTGCAGGCAAACAAGAGGAACCAGGGCTATATGCACAAAATGCAACAGCAATGACAACATACACTGACTTCTGTGAGAAGGCTACTGATTCATCTCCACCTTCACATCTCACAGTTTCTCTTGGAGTCAATCCTAACTCAGAATCACACTGGTAAGGGAATTCTGAGAGGCATACTACTAGTTTAGCTGAATTGCCACAGCACAAAACTGCATGTAGGTAATGCTGTCAAGTAAGTACTTGGATTAAGGAGTATGGGTATTAGCAGAATTATCTGACTAGACATATAAATGTGAAAGCCCTCAGCATAGGGAGACATGAGGAGAGAGAGATAGTGTGAGAGACTGCAAAGGAGAGATAGGCAGACAGAAACATCGAGAAAGACAGAGACAGACAGACACACACATTTAAATGCTGAGGTGCTGGGAACATTTCGAGGAACAAGGCTGTCTTACTGGGGAAGAGCTAACTGAAGAAAGCAAAGCATACTAGGGCACTTCAGTCATAGCCCTGCTGCACGGCAAGAAGCTTGTGACCCTGCACACCCAGAGCATGAAGCAAGCAAGAAGTGGCATCTGAAGGGTGATCGTGTAAGGACTGGCTGGTGAGGTGTTGGACCTGGACTTGGTGTGCTGTGACTCATAAGTCCATCTGCCCTTCAGAGGAGAAGCTGAGTGACCAGCTACACCCCAGCCCCAATAACTCTATCAAGTTGTTTTCTTTTTACTAGTTTCTTTTCCATGCAGAGATCAGGCCTTCCATCACCTCTCCCCTGGACTTTTATCTCACTAGACTTCAATTATTCCCTATTTTCTTCCACTGCTCACAGGATTCCCCAAGTTTGCTTTTTTTTTTTTTTTTTTGGTCTTTTTTAGGCCAAATTCATGGCATATAGAAGTTCCCAGGCTAGGGGTCTAATTAGAGCTGTTGCTGCCGTCCTACACTACAGCCACAGCAATTCAGGATCCAAGCTGTGTCTCTGACCTATACCACAGCTCACAGCAATGCTGGCCTACACCACAGCTCACAGTAATGCTGGATCCCCGACCCACTGAGCTAGGCCAGGGATCAAACTCACATCCTCATGAATCCTAGTCAGGTTCATTACTACTGAGGCACAACAGGACTCCCCTCAAGTTTGCTTTTTAATTTTATTTTAATTAAAACTTTTTTTTTTTTTGTCTTTTTATGGCCGTACCCATGGCATATGGAAGTTCCCAGGCTAGGAGTCAAATCAGAGCTACAGCTGCTGGCCTACACCACAGCCACAGTAATGTGGAATCCGAGTCACATCTGCAACCACAACACAAGTTCATGGCAATGCCAGATCCTTAACCCACTGAGCAAGGCCAGGGATCATCCCTCATCCTCATGGATACAAATCTGGTTTGTTAACTACTGAGCCACTACAGGAACTCCAAGTTCGCTCTTTGAGGCTCAGTTCTTATTTTACCATCACTCTGCCAGTAACTTTACAGAAATTCTCTTTACAGCAAGGTTGACAAACTTTCGTAAAGGTCCAGATAATAAAAGGTCTCAGACTTGTGAGCCACAAGGTCTTCGTCATTTGTGCTCAACTTTCCTGCTGTTGCCCAATAGCGACTTGGATGACACCTACATGCCAGGGTGTCTGTGTTCCAGTAAAATTTTAATTATGAAACAGGAGGCCAACCCACATATCATAGTTTGTAAAGCCTTACCTACAAAATAAAAATCCAAACAACATAGATTTTGAAGGCACTGTGATGGGTGTCCATTTACCTATTCCACTTTACCATTACACTCCATTATGAGACAATTCACGACAATTGGTGAGAAGTCATTTTAGCAACATGATGCAATCTGCCTCAACCCAGTCAGAAAGTAGGTTTCTTGCTCCATATAAAAGTTGTATCAATTTTTTCCATAATTATGTGAGTGCATAATGATAAAGTAATAGCAAAAGTCAACATGAAAATCCTCTAGAATTCATATATTCTCACATTACTAATATCGCCACTTAAAAATTTATTTCAATAGGAGTTCCCATCTTGGCTCAGTGGAAACAAATCTGACTAGTATCTATGAGGATACAGGTTCGATCCCTGGCGTCACTTAGTGGGTGAAGGGTCTGGCATTGTTGTGGCTGTGGTATAGGCTAGCAGCTACAGTTCTGATTTGACCCCTAGCCTGGGAACCTCCATATGCCATGGATATGGCCCTAAAAAAAAAAGACAAAAAAAATTTATTTCAATATATAAACATAACGCACCTGATGAGAAAAGGTGATCCCTGCTACACTGAATTTGTAATCGAGTAGTATCCCCTTCAATTGTGTATGTATGCATATTTGTGGTTAAAAACAGTACAGCTTATTTAAGAAAGTGAGGATTTTGTAACTATACTTAAATTAGTACCATAGATCTAGCACTCCAATTTTTGTGATCTTGGCTAATTTTTTTCTTCTTTTTAGGGCTGCATCTGCGGCATATAGAAGTTTCCAGGCTAGGTGCTAGGGGTCGAATCAGAGCTGCAGCTGCTGATGCCACAACCACCGCAACGCAAGATCCAAGCCTCATCTAAAAACCTACACCACAGCTTGTGGCAACGCTGGAGCCTTCACCCACTGAGTGAGGCCAGGGATTGAGCCTGTATCCTCATGGATACTAATCGAGTTCTTAATCTGCTGAGCCATGACAGGAATTCCTTGGCTAAGTTATTCATCATGATTTAATTTAATATTCTCTATGAAATGCTGTGGTTCTAGAGATTTTATGAAGCAATGATTTCATATTTACTGATGTAGATTCTTGTTAGTTACATAATGCATATTATATAGTAAGTGTACACTTAGTGACAATTAGTTAATATAGTTATACTGTATGTAAGAAATTTACATTTATTTTCATTAAAAATTATTTTAAAAACTTATTTCCATGCCCATAATGATTCCATAGTTATATTAAGTGTGATTAATAATGTTGAAATCCTTCAAATGCCTCTTTGGATATTCAATGACATCTCTTTTCTCTCTGAAAACTCTACTGGTCCCTGTGCTATTCTGTTCATCAGAGTAATTAACACAATTGCCAAAACATACAAATGACAACATCAGTGTCTTTCAATGACCAATGAGATGAATACACAGCTTTCCACCTTTCCTCCAATAAGAGTCCAGAAACCCAGGATGCTCAGTTTGCAACCCTGCCATTGCAAGATCCCTCACTTTCAATAACATGCACAGGAAAGAGCATGCAGAAAGAATACACACTCTTAATTGTGTTGGACTTAATGTGACAGATGTCCCCTCACATTTGCCAAACACAGTTACACACCAACCAAATTATTGTTAAAGGACATGAGAAATGAAAGCTTCCTGTGTATCCAGAACAAGGGAAGAGAGTAAAGAACATTTAGAATTTTCTTTTCAAAGTGAGACTTAGGTTGAGAATAGCGTTTATAAAAGCAGGGAAAAATCCATTATAACTAATAGTTGGAAAACTTGTAAAATACATGAAATAAATACATGAAAGTTTGGCAAGTTTTGTAATCCTGAAGATAATTTAATTTCTATGATAAACATTTTACTAAATTCTTTACTGAAGGTAAAAACAAAACAAAAACAATTTTTAAAAAAAATTACTTAACACTTAGAGCCCGTCGTGGCTCAGTGGAAATGAATCTGACTAGCATCCATGAGGATGCAGGTTCAATCCCTGGCCTTGCTCAGTGGGTTAACCATCTGGTGTTGCTGTGAGCTGTGCTGTAGGCCAGCAGCTATAACTCCAATTTGACCCCTAGCCTGGGAATCTCCATGTGCTGTGGGTGTGGCCCTAAATAAGGACAAAAAAAAAAAAAAAAAAAAAAAGAAAAGAAAGAAAACCCAAAACTTTTAACATAAATATACTTCAAACTTATTCTCCTTTGTTAAGTAAATTGGGATGGATTTCTGTGAAAGGTCCAATGGGTCAATTATAGGTCTTTCTATACAGTCTTTCATGTAAATATGTATTTCTGCTAATGATGAACTGCCAATATGCAATGCCCATAGAGTTTGAGGTTCTTAGCTTCTCCAGTCAATAAGACAGAGTACGTGTTGGAAGCTATGGTCTTCTATTCTCAGAACATGACCTTTGGTGTAACCTGTCTTGCAACATTAAGTCAGGGAATCTTTAGAAGTAAACACCGTCTAAGGTAAATGCTACATATTAACACCCAATTTGAACCTCACCATAAAGATCAGGTTTATTTAATAATCTCTAGTTGCTCTCTACTGCTTCCCTAGAGAATGGGAATTAACATGCCCCTCGAGAGGACAGGGTTAACAAAGTATAAAAGCTGAAAAGGGCACTGAGCCCGTGGCTTCCCTAAGTTTAGGTAGTTCACATCCATTCAGTATCATCTCTAGCGGCACTTTACATGCTAAGTGGAGAATGACAAGGCATTTGAAAATAGCCTAGGAGTCAAGAGATCTTTTCTTGAAAGTTGGTGTACCTGGTGATTTGCCTATCCTATACTTTTTTTTTTTCTTTCCCTAAAGACCAAATAAGCATGATACTAGGTAAAGTCAGCTGTATTGCATCACTTTGAATGTCACATTACTGTCCTTGGTGAGCAGAGCAAACAGTCAGAATGTAGGGTGGGCACAAAAAAACAATAAACAAAAAATGAATATATGTTAGTACTAAGTGCTAAAAAGAATTAAAGCTGGGAAAGGGGATATGGAAAGTCACAGTAGGACCCTGAACTTTTAGAAAGCATCAATAGCAAAAGCTTCACTTCTTACTAAAGACATGAAAACAATTGCAGTCTAAACTACTTGGGGCTGGGGTGGATTTTAATCTGGAAAAAACACAATAAAAAATGCAAAGGCCTTCAAGAGGAGGTGTGTCTCTTGCTTTGGCTATTTCTGCTGTTTTTACCTGTTCCAATTGAGTCAACAGATAAGTCTTCAAGCCACTGAAATTAAAGGATGTTTTCCTTTTTTATTTATGAAACTTTATAAAGATTCAGAGAAAACCATATTTTCTCTTTTTTATTTTTTAAAGGCTGCACCAACACTATGTGGAAGTTCCTGGACCAGGGATTGAATCTGAGCCTCAGCTGTGACCTACTCAGCAGCTGCTGCAACACTAGATTCTTTAACTCACTGCCCCAGAGATCTAAGCTGCAACTCCACAGCATCCTGAGCTACTGCAGTCAGATTCTTAATCCACTACACCACAGTGGATCAGCGGATTAACAACCTCAGTTCCTGTAATTTTCGAATTTCACACTAGACATATGTCTTAGTTACTCAGTTCTGAAGGTATACGACATGGTTGTGACTCAACAATGAAAGCTTTTACATCATTTTCAAAACACTTGCAAATACTATGCACGAAGAATTTATCTATAAAACAATTATTTTCTCTTCAAAAGTAGCATCATACTCGTCCATGTTCATAACATTTTAAAGCCTTTCTTGCCCACCTGTTATACATCAAGTAATGAAATTTAAAATGTACTGGCATATCTGAAAAAAAGTATTGACTCTAGAAACCTTTTTTAAATCCCGAAGATAAAGGACACTTGAGTTAGCTTCTCAGTTATTTGTGTGATCCAGATACTGGCATCACATAGCCAAGTTGTTGGAGCAACTTTGCTCCTCACTCTCTTCAGTGATCTCTCTAATCAAACCAAGGAAAAGAAAAAGATTCACTGAATAATGGCACATTTCATTGAGAATAATTTAATTTCATTTATCCTTGACTGGCTTACTCTATGTCTCTTCTGATATTTTGCTATTAGACATTATATTTGCTTCCTATTGCTGCTATAACAAGCTGCCATTAACTTCGGGTTTTAGAACAACAAAAATTTATCATCTTACCGTTCTGAAGATCAGAAGTCTAAAACAAGTTTCGCCAGGCTAAAATCCAGGTGTTGCCAGGGCTCTGTTCCTTTCTGGAGGTTCTTGGGGGGAAATCTTTTTTCTAGCTTTTCCCACTTTGTAGAGGCTGCCTGCACTCCTTGGCTCATGACACTATTTCTCCATTGCCAAAGCTAGAAAGCACAGAATGAGTCTTTCTTGCAGCCATTTCTGTGGTTCTCACTCTCCTGCCTTCTTCCTGTGTTTACGGAGACCCTTGTGATTACAATGATCCCACCTGAGTAACTTGGGATACGCTCTCTCCATCTCAAGATCAGCGGATTAACAACCTCAATTCACCTGTAACCTTAATTCTCCTTTGCCCTGTAAGGTACCATAGTCACAGGTTCTAGGATTTAGAATGTGGATATCTTTTGGGGACAATTCTTCTGACTACCACTGCCACAATGATTCAATTAGTATTTAATAAAGTAAAATAATAAGGCTGCATTTTAATCTGATAGGTACATGGGTTTTCTGTGGAAGACAGAAGTCTTTTACTTTTCTTACAGATTTCTCTCTTAGTCAATCCACTTGGTGTTACTTAGCTAATGTTTTCCTTCTTCCTAAGCAGTGTTATGACCTTCTTGTAGGCACTCCACAAAAGCACATTTAATTATTTAAGTACATTTCCTTCCTTCAAAGAGACTGCATACTTTTCAGCAAAAGAGCTGCTAGTTTTCTGGCATGAGTTAAATTGCTTGACCATGACACCTGGGTACTGAGCCCCTGGCTTTGGATCCCACTTAATCGACAGGTCAAATCTTAACATGTATAAATGTATAATAATCACATTAAAACTTTTTTTAAAAAGAAATTTTAGAAACTGATTTATCTTACTCCATAAAACCTGTATTATTTTCTCTGAAATGCTAGGAATTTATGACTGTTTTTATTGGTCCTCAGAATACACCCTCCACAAACAACACTTAAGAATAAACAACAACTTCAAGACCTAAAGAGAGCATAAAATATTTAATTATATAGGTGTCCTAGAAGTATAAAAGGAAGTAGCAGGACATGAATCTGGATTTTGCAGTTTCATTATTTGTACCACAAAAAATATGTTATAGGAAACTGGGGATGCTTTGAATATGCTCTTGTTTTGTTTTCTTAAACAAAAGTCATTTTGGTTTATTTGTCTCATCCTTGTGCTGACCCAATGCCTATGACACTTGAGTGAAAATAGAGTAGCCTTTATAGGGTGAAGTCAGAGGACAAGAATCAATAGCTGTCTGAAATGTAAATCATCAAAGAGATTCCATACCAACGATAAGAAAGGAGAAGGTGAAGGACTTAGTTATTTTTAATCGTCTGTTTTAAATAAGCAGTTATTAGTGTTGCAACATGAAAACCTCATTTTCAAAAATTTGAGAAGAGATCAGATGATGGCCTGGGTAAATGCTATTGAATTTCTCAACTACTGAATAATTTTAAACAGAACAAAATCCTTTTGCTTAACACAATTATGAAGTATTTCTCCAGATTTATTTCAAATTACTCAACAGATTTTTCACATGAGTATCTCAAAAAATTCCATCAGCGGCTTTTGTAAAGCCAACCAAACAAAATAAAATGCATTTCTTTGTAGTGTTCCTGTTTGTCAAAGACAGAATTTGTATTAATAATTTTTTCTTAATTTCACTTCAGAGACCTCACAAAGGTAATGTGTAGAATATTTTATAGAAGAGAAACATAAAACATCTTAAGAGGACTTAAGGGTACAGAATGGGATAGGTCAGTTGAGGTTAGGGATGCTTTCTCTGGATTCTTAAAAAACATCCAGAACTCTGCTTTTATTATTTATTTATTTGCTTTTTAGGGCTGCACCCTTGGCATATGGAGGTTACCAGGCTAGGGGTCGAATTGTAGCTACAGCTGCTGACCTATGTCACAGCCACAGAAACGCAGGATCTGAGCTGTACCTGTGATCTACACCACAGCTCATGGCAACACTGGATCCCTGACCCACTGAGTAAGTCCAGGGATCGAACCCACATCCTCATGGATACTAGTTAGATTCATTTCTTCTACACTGTGATGGGAACTCCCCAGAACTCTGCTTTTAAAGATGAGATTTGATCTTGAACTGCTGTCCCTTCAGTGATCCATTCAGCATGCATTTATGCCCTCTCTAAGGAGGTACTATGAAAAATTAAAGAGTTCCCCATTTTAGAAGTTCAGAGTTCCATGAGGAAAGAAAGAAATGTAACCAAAAATTAGATAAGAATCTTGCAAATAACAGAATGGAAGAGGGAGCACAGATACCAGGCAACTCAGAGGAACAAATGGTAATACTTTCGGCCTGCATGACTCAAGGTAAACTTACAACAGAAATTACTGTGGAAATTTCTTCCTCCACCCCTCAAAAAAAAAAAAAAAAAAAAAAGAAAATAGCTATACCACATGGTTCTGGAATAAAACAGTATTTTATATCCTTAATTTAAACCAGACCAGTAGCAAATGGTCTAAAAGTATTGCTAGTGAACATTTCTCAATGTGTTAATTCAATCAGAAAATTCCAGCTGATCATATTGAGTGCTGTATTGAATGAAATACAAAGCAATTTCAAAATAATTTTTGTTGTATATGATCAAAAATCGCAAAAATTCATCTTTAAAAAAACTTTTATAAAGTATAATTTTGCATATGTAAATTGACCAGAGGAATATAAATTTGTATGAGTCTCAGGCCCCAAACAAAAGGAGGTCATAAGGAAAGCGATTAATAACATTTTAGCCTACTTTTACTAGACTCTAGAGAATGAGCATTTGTGAAGAAAATGACAGAGGATTCGGTTTGATACCTCATCTCGCTTAGTGTCTCGAGGATCGGGTGTTGACCTGAGTTGCGGTGTAGGTCATAGACATGGTTCTGATCCCGGGTTGCTGTGGCTATGGCTAGGCTGGCAGTTGTAGCTCTGATGATTCGACCCCTAGCCTGGGAACTTGCATATTTCACGAGTGCAGCCCTAAAAAGTAAACAAATAAACAAAAAAACTTGTGTTCTTAATGTAATGCTAATATCAGGCTCATAGATGGAAGAGACTGGTTGTTAATGATAACTATAAAAACTAAAAATGACAAATTTGAAATATCAGGTAGTTTTTTCTTTGTGCTTCAGTGTCCTCCATCTAAAGAGACTATAGGTTTACACATGGTTTGGGGGAGAATATTACGCACCTTTAAAATGCTTTTATTTGTACTCCAGAGCCACTGTGTAGAGATGTGCAGATTGTGCTCTGCACAACCCTTGGGGCCTCATTCACATAGTATGATTTACTTCATAGGATGATTTTTTCAGAAGACAGCAGGAAGTTTCACATTCCAGTATATGCCAGATTTAAGCAGATGGAAGTACTGTCTTGAGGAAGGAATGCCTCTTTCTGTTTTGCACAGAGGCCCCTGGGTTACCCTTCAAAGGAATTTCATAGTATTCAATTAAATGCTAGAGGAAATTTTTCCGTTTATTATTTTTGCTTTGATGTCAAATAGATAAAGATTTGAAAAATAGATTCGAAAATAAACTGGACAGTTTAGTCTTGACAAGTATGCATATCAGAAAATAAAAGTACCCATGTCATGCTCCTAGGGAAAAGTAGATGTTGCAATTCCTTTAGTGTGGTATTCACAGAAGAATAATCAGGAGGCATCAACAAAAACAAAGAGTTAAAATATATGTATTGGACAAAAATAGAACAATCCAGGGTTTTAAGTCCCATAAAATTCTATTGCTGAAAAGTCCCAAAAAGTAAAAAAAAAAAGATTGCATTTTAATAAATAATACTATGGTTATATGCATGCATATGTATATTTACATCATATCTATGACGCACAATATAAAGAAGCCACTTCAGTGATTCAAAATTATATACATTATATGGAATATATTTTAGGCTTTGTAAAGTTCTACAACAAAGAAATATTTAATAAATTGGTATGTCTGATATGATTTTGGCTTACAACTTCTTTTTCTTCCAAAATTCATCTAGGCACAACCTGTGGAAAGGATGATGTGTAGAATTTGTTTTGGAAAGCATTGTTTTCATAATATTCTATACATAAGTAGATTAAAAGGTATCAAATTTCCCCCCATTACATTGACCACATTTTTTATTTCAGTCCTTAGACTTAAAAAAAATTGTAAGGAATATAATTAGTAAAAAGAAATTTGACTTGAGAGGTGGGAAGAAGCCTGTATATTATTTTAACATTCTGGACCCTTAGCCATCTTTGCCTTTAGAGGCTATTTTAAAGAACTTTCACTTAATTAACTGACACTGCTGATATGAATTAATGACAAGATCCCTAGCACCTGTTTCCACCTTTCTCCAGGGAGCCAGTTGAATGGATAAGGCAGATTGAAAGAGTCTCACTGGAGCAACCGAATCCAAAAGATAGTGTAGAGGCTAATTTCTATTGTAAAACCTTCATTAGTCATCTGTTGAACACCATTTATCAAGTTGGGAATACCTCTAGCAAGAGGTACAAATACCTTCCTTTAAATAAATCTGTTCAAATGTGCATGATTTAAGATTTTCCTTGATAATAACACTTAAGATTTCAGATACTTCAGTTAAATGGCAACTAAATAAAAGCAAAGACCAGAAGATTTCGCTGTCAGAAATCCACCGTGCAAAAATTAACTAAGAAAAATCAGTACTGCTTAATCTTATTGCCAGACTATTAATATTATAGAACCCAAACTGACACTGCTTCTCTTTTTATCCCTTATAATGAATTGTGGAGACACACTCACTTCCTTTCACAGGTCTCTAATTCTATCATAAACAAAGAACATTTTTTTACTCACTTGGCAGAACTGAAAATAACTAAAGATCCCAAAAATATCTCAATTGTTTTCTATAAGTGAAAAGATATCTTTACTGCATCTCAATTTCAAGGGTGAAACAATGAGTGATACAGAAGGTTTACATCCTTGGGAGCTTCCATAAAAAGAGCTCATTGCTTTTGTTTCCATAGTCAATGGCAATTTTTTTTTTTCCCTTAAAAAGCTGTGCTTATGAGCATAGATTCAGATGCTAGTGAAAAAAATTAGGAGTGAATTTTTAGGAGCCAATGTAGCTTTAGCTATTTAATGATCACTTGCCTTTACTATGTATGGTTTTTCAAATTTTAATAACTTTAAATTGTACACAAATAACTCTTTCATTAATAATTCCATCAGAGAAGTGTTAAAGTTATTAAAATATCAGGAAACATACACAATTTAATAGTATAATATAATTTATAGCAATTTTAGATATTAGAGGAAATCAATAGTTTATACAAAAGTTTATTATATTGAGATTGCAGTATTCAAACAATTTTTAATCAAAATGTTTAGTTTTGGCTAATAGTAACATGGTAGATGGATATTATACAAATTGTTCCTTACTAAAATAACGTCCCTACATATACGCATATGTTCCATTGTGTTGCTGGGTTGCTTATAGATGGCAAGATTATTTTAAGAGCCTCCTCTCCCCACATAGAATAAGACACAGAGAAAGTTATGTGTTGAAAATAAAATAATTAAGAACAGGAGCTTATGTGATGTCAGTTTCTCTTGAAGCCCTGTTCAGTACAAACCTGCAACCTGATTATAGGAAGAGGAACAGGGTTAAACTAGAAATTTCAAGATTAAGTTGTGAAACTGAGAGGACCAAAGATACTTCATGGTTCCTGGAAGAATAAATGTAAATGTGCTCCATGAGAAATTATCTCTAAGGTAGACTCTCAAGATTCCTACTGATAAAAAAAATTCACTAAACAATCAAAGAAAAATCAGTATTAGTGAGACTAAGCAGAACCAAACAATATTAAACTCTCACTGTCCCCAAATATAGATCTGAAATATCAGATAAGAATATAAGATAATTACATATGAAATGCTGAAAGATAACAAAATCATAAATCAAAGTAAATGATAAAAAAATAAGATAAATTTGAAAAATTTAATCAGATGGAAATAATGGAAAAGAAATACATTTGGGGGAGGAGGCATCAATGAATGTATTGAAGAACAGATTAGATATAGCTGAAGAGAGAATAAGTTATCAGGAATACAGAGCAAAAATTACCCAAAAAGCAGTACAGAGAAACATGTAAATAAGCAAAAGAAGACTTTAAAGAGATATGAAGTTCCATGTATATTTAATCAGGGCACCAAAAGTAGACAATAGAGAAAATAAAGAAGAGGAAAAGTGAAGAAAAAATACCAGATGATTTCCTACAATTTGTGAAAGATAAGAATCCATAGATACTGAAGACAAGAATACAAAAAATACAAAAAATACAAAACACCCCAGACGAAATTCAGTAAAGCTATAAAATGTCAATGTAAAGAAGAAATTTAAGCCAGTTTAGAAATAAAATACGGATCAACTTCAAAGGAGTTATGTTTAGATAAATAGCACACTCTGAAAGAGTAGCTAGTAGCCAGCAGAATAATGTAATGAGTTTCATTATGAGAAAATCACTGACAGCTTAGAGTACATATCTAACAATACTAATTTTCAAAAAAGAGGATAAAGTAAATACATCTTTAGAGAAACACAACACTAAGAGCTTACGAACAACAGATTTAAGGAATTTTTAAAGGATATTCTTTAGGTATACATAAAATGATTTTAGGGAAGAGTTCTGAAACTCAAGATGAAATGGCACATGAAGGCATAAATAAGTCTATAAATCTAAACATACAATAAGTGCATAAAATAATAGTTTCCAAAAGCAATAATAGAAGACAGACCAAAAATATTAGACAAAGACAGCATGATAATTGGGATTCAAGGTGATGCTATTAAAGTGTTCTAAAGCATCAGAATTGTTTGGAAAGGGCCTTATGACAATATCTGTCTTGAATTAATTACAGCTGATAAAATTCAAGACTAACTAATTATTAAAATAATAAAAATAGGGTACAAGTCCAGAAAGAGTATAAGTATATGGGTAGTTAAAATGAAAAAAACAATTAACTTAGAAGAGGCAATAAAAAGTCATAGATATCAGTGAAACAAACATAAAAATGTAATGACAGGGATGATTTTCATTATCCTATGAATTATAATTAATGTAATTTTCCTAAAAATTATATTTCAGGATAATTAATCATAGATAATGTTTTAATTTATAGAAGAATGTCAAGCTAATATGTTAAAAATGTTAGGAGTATGAAAGGGAATAGGACATTTATAACACCATAGCACCATATGGATTATTTTTGGATTATAGGAGGAAAAATGTAATTTGACATAAAGAGAATATTTGATCACCACTCTAACCATTTGGGTACCTAATATTTGGATGCATATATTATATGCATCCTGACATGATGTGATTAAAAGTATTAAACATTAGCTATGATAAGTTTCTGTCTTAAATCTAATTAAGATGTTTTTCTATAACAGAGAATGTTGGCATGCTGCACATATTGGTAAGAGTTGATATTACTGTTTCAAGATATTACTGTTTCAATTTGCAGGAGGGGTCAATGGACTGGAAGTGAATTAAGATTTCTATGTTACAGTCTTGAGGCAGAATTCCTCCTTATTAAGGAAGCCTCACTCTATGCTCTTTAGGGCTTACCTTAATTGGGTAAGGCCCATTCACTGCATGAAGGCTATTCTGCTTTACTTAAATTCACATATAAAAATGAGTCACATCTTAAAAATGCCTTTACAATAGGTAGATTAGTATTGGCCAAACAACTGGAAACCATGACCTATTCAAATTGATGGAAAATTAATCTGTCACAGGTGTGATAATGTTTTGTTGTTGTGTAAGAAAATGCTTTTCAGAAATCTAAATTAAGGAATTCAGTGATTAAAAAAATGAATGATTTAAAATAGACTAAATATTCATATTAGATACATAATTCTATGAAAAAGCCTTATGAAAATCTACAAAAAAGGATTTAAAAGATATCCCAGGTAAATACCAATATAAAAAAAACTGTGTTAACAAATATTAATGTGAGATAAAACAGACTTTAATTTAAAAATATCACCGTATGTAGAAAGAGTCACTACTTATAAAGTGTTTGATATACTAAGATGATAACAATTCTAAACTTTGAAATACTGAATAAAAATAGTCTGAAAACATGTATAGCAAAATTGAAAGAATTACAAAGTATAATAGACAAATTCACTGTCAAGGAAGAATATTTCAACACATCTCTTACAATTATTCACAGAACCATAGCAAAAATTGATAAATTCATGTGGGAGATAAGCAACAAAATTCTAGGCTTGATTTATTAGACTTTCTCACTATTCTGTACAGATTTATTTATTTATTTATTTATGGTCTTTTTTTGGGGGGGCTGCATCCATGGCATATGGAAGTTCCCAGGCTAGGGGTCCAATCAGAACTGTAGCTGCCAGCCTACACCACAGCCACAGCAACATCAGAGCTGAGCCGCACCTGTGACCTACACTGCAGCTCAGGAAAACGCTGGATCCTTAACCCACTGAGAGAGGCTAGGGATTGAACCCATGTCCTTGTGGATACTAGTCAGGTTTGTTACTGCTAAGTCATGATGACTCCTACTCTGTCCAATTTTAAATTTCTATTAGAGGATGGCTACATTTGAGAATAATTTTGGATATATTATTTTGTTTAGCTATACTGTGATTATAAATGTGAGGCTGGAATACACATTTATCTTAGAAGAAATAATTATGTCATATTAAAAGTGAAATTTCTGCTAATCCCCAAAGAGGTAAGCTTTAAAATGAGGTTTGGTGTATGAAATGGTTTCATATACTCTATTAGAACTTTAGAAGAACATTTTTAGACTAAAATTAATTTTTCTGTTGCTACATTTTAAAAATTTATTCAAAAATTTTTGTCACTTCTTCTCTTGTTTATAGAAATATATATTAAATTGTTATCTTAAGTGAGCATTTGAAGCTTAGTTTGAATCTCCAAATTATACTGAATTTTATCTGAGGTAGAAAATGCCAACTAGGAAGAGTTTGCAGAACATATCTGGATGTTCAACATCATTGTGAGGATCCAAAGGAGAAATCAAGACTCAAGACTTTGCTAAGCCTAAGGAACTCATAAAATCACTAGATATGCTAGGTTTTATATGACTTCTAAATAAATGGTTTAGGGTCAATTTTAGATAATATTGAACTCACTCATCTAATAAGGATCAAACAGGCTACTGGAATACTGAGAGTGAGAGTTCTAATTATTTCTAACTCTTTCACAGGCTTTAATGTTTTCTTTTCCAATGAAATAAAATATCCTCATGTACCCAATATATTTTCTCACAGGACATACATTACTAGTGGACTTGCCTTTTATTCATCCTGATTCTGAGAGTCACTCAAACTTTTAAATCTTCAATGACTGACAAGAGGCCTAAATTTGCATAAAGAAGCTATGTGTATCGTGTTTGCATTTGTGTGTATATGAGTTTATATATGTGCATTTAATGAATAGCTTTTTGTCTATGAAGAAAAGGCCTCTTTAGCATGTGTTCTTTGGTTTATTAAAATGTAAATTTCTTGCATGATGATACTGATAAAGATGGGATGTATTCTCTCTATAGCAACATAGATACCTGGGAGAATATGTGGATTGTCAATGTATATTGATTATTTTCAATGTATCATTTCTGTCAAGAGCTTTATGTTTTCTCTTACTTTGAAGTACATATATTTCAGAGGAGGTACAAACCAAATATTATTCACTGCCTTCTATTTCAACTCCAGGTATTGCACAATAACTTAGAAAATGGCTCGATGTATTTTTGCAATCCCTCAAAGAATATGAGGTTACATTATGAAACCACATTAGATTGTATTTTAATTCAATTAAGAGCTTTCACTGTGTTCATACAATTGGAAGATGCTACAAAAGAGGAAAAGGTGAACAAAGTGTATTCATTATTTTCAAGGGTGTCTAGAGGGGAAGAAAGACATAAATCTGTAGAGAATGTAATAACAGAAAAAAATAAGTTACCCAATGAGTACATAAAAAGCAGAAAATAATTTGATGTAGAGCATCAGAAAATATTACTGAGAAAGGGGTTTCTATTCAAATTTTGGATATTAAGCATAACTACCTTCAATTTTACATATGCACATAGTAAAAAGAAGAGATTAATATTCTGGGATTATTTTTAGTGACGAGAACCACAAGTTATCTAATTTGAAAATGCATATTCTGCCCTTTAAAAAGCACCTAACTTTTCCCAGTTTCACTCATAAATCATTCTAATGAAAGTAAATGCTTTATATAGTGAAATCTCAAGCAGAGGAGTTGTTTCTCCTACTAATATTCTGCTCTTTCCCTCAGACTCAGCTAATGATAAGGTGCTACACCCAGAGATATATCCTAAAATTTAATAGCCTAGTTGTGAATGATAAGCTTTCAATATTCCACAGCTGACAGACACATTAAGTTTCAAAACTCTGAAATTGAGCTATAGACATTTTCTGTTTTTAAAGAAGAGAGCTATAGCCAAGGTTGTTATAGCTCATATTGTTTTTATATATGTTTAAAATCTTGTGGAAATAGAATATAACTTTTTTCTATTTGCAATATCTATCTTTACTTTTTAAAAAGTGAATAAATGTAAAGCCAAATGTTTCATAGAAATAGAAAACATATGTTTCTATGTTTCCCAGATCAAATGGAAGGGAGGTTTGCCGTGATTTGTTATTCAATGTGTTACTTTATAATTAATACATAAAAATAAAATACACAATAAAATACAAAGTAATGACTCTCATGAATAAAATTAGATTTTTCATAAACTAGTTAATAATCCTTAAATATGTGAGTTTATCTTATAGTAGTCCAAGTTTATTATTGTATATCTCTGAGGATGTTACTGGATGATCTTTAAAAAAATAAATCTTAAGTATTTGGCATTACAGAGGACCGTGCTAACTCTTATGAGCATCTCTTGAATGCACCTCTCCACAGGAAAATTATAGAATACATAGTAATTTAGAAATAGCTATGCAAGTTTACAAAAACAAGCAACTTTCACATGAAAGAACTGAAGACAATAATGAAAGCCAAAATGGCAAGCTTGAACTGATACTTTGGAAGCTTCTGGTAATTTTAGGCCTAGAGTCTTTTAAAAAAAATTAATTTTCTAAATTTTTATTAAAGTATAATTGATTTACAGGGTTGTGGCAATTTCTGCTTTACAGCACAGTGGCCCAGTCATACACATATATACATTATTTTTTTCATATTGTCTTTCTTCATTTTCTATCCAAAGAGATTGGATATAGTTCCCTGTGCTGTGCAGTAGAACCCTATTGCTTATCCATTCTAAATGTAATAGTTTTGCTAGCTAGGGCTTGGGAACTGAATATATTCAGGAGCTGCCCTTTCCATGATGTAGACTAGACTAGAACCATTCTTTTCACTGACAGAGAAAAACAGCACCTGTCTTCAGCATCCCACGAGGAGAAATGTTGCTTTCAAGCTAGATACACAAGATGTATTGGTGTGGAGTAAAAATGTACTTTGCCAACAGGAGGAGGGGATTCCAAGCTGAGATATCAAACTAAACACTAGTTTAAGACCATTGAAATCTAAATGTTTCCTTCAGTACCAAGACAAAATTTCTTTATATAGAGATATTGATAATCTCTGATAAGGAAGGGTTCACAACACAAGATCACTGTGTCATAAAGTCTATCACCATGAGAGAAATTCTCAAAATCCAAAAGTTAGTAAACATCCTGAGGAGTTGAAGAAGAGATTATCAAATTTTTTCTTAAAAGTATTAAAGATATATTAAGGAGGCCAAATCATGATAAATAATAAGCAGTATGAAAAAATAAGTAAATTTGAAAAAGGGAAAAGCAGAGTGCTAGAAATTAAAGGTATAATCACTATTATTGTAAATGCTGATTAGATAAAGAGTATTCTATAGAGTTGAAAAAATATGTCAACTGGAATAAAAACTGACAAAATATATTAAATAGAGAACAGATCTATAAATGACATGAAATATATGAAAAACAGTTTTAGGCATGAGAGATAAAATAAAAAAGTTCTGATGCATTTTACTAGGAGTGTCAGAAGAAAACAGAATAGAGATACGATTTTGTATTGGAATACTGGTTGAGAATTTTCAAGAATTAAGAAAAGAAACAATTATCCTGACTAAAACATCACATTTTATACTTCTAAGAATAACTTCTCACTTAAACATACTATATAAAAACTTCAGAAAAAAATATTACATGTATACTTTATTTATTTTGATAAAAGTAGTTCAATAAGAATATTTAAGGACAAGAGTCTTTAATGTACCTAATAATATTTTGAACTCTACAAATAAAAATCTCATATAAATTAATTTCTAAAAAGACAAAAACTTGGAGTTCCCATTGTGGTGCAGCTGAAACAAATCTGACTAGGAACCACGAGGCTTCAGGTTTGATCTCTGGCCTCGCTCACTGGATTAAGAATCTGGCATTGCTGTGAGCTGTGGTGTAGGTTGCAGACATGGCTCGGATCCTGCACTGCTGTAGCGTAGGCTGGCAGCTGTAGTTCCGATTAGACCCCTAGCCTGGGCACCTCCATATGCCGCGGATGCAGCCCTAAAAAGCAAAAAAAAAAAAAAAAAATTAAAATTAAAAATTAAAAAAAATAAATAAAAAAGAGAAAAACTCAAAGACATTCTTTTTTTGTTTTTTGTTTTGGTCTTTTGTCTATGTAGGGCCACACCCATGGCTTATAGAGGTTCCTAGCTAGGGGTCAAACTGGAGCTGCAGCTGCTGGCCTATACCACAGCCACAGTAACATGGGGTCAGAGCCACATCTGCAACCTATACCACAACTCATGGCAATGCTGGATCCTTAACCTACTGGACGAGGTCAGGGATCAAGCCTGTGTCCTCATGGATACTAGTCACATTCATTAGCCACTGAGCCACAATGGAAACTCCTCAATGACATCCTTTTGCCAAACTTTTGTCAGCAATGGACAAATTGAAAAGGTCAAAAAAAGATACTGATAATTCGAATATCACAATTGATAAGTTTGATATACATACTTTAGCTTGTGTGGTGGTTTATACATTGGGGGCTAGTGTGTATAGGTGTGTATGTTTACAGAAAGAGAAACAGAAGGGGGGAGAAAGAGCAGAGGGAGAAAGAGAGATAATGAAAAAGTGAGTTTTGTGTCTAACATACCAACAATGCATTTCATCAAAGGTAAATGGAATAATCATTAAGGCTTACTGCACATTGTGAAACAAAGAGAATTTCAACAGATTTAAAAATTCTGAAAAAATGACATTATTTGACCAGATTCAGTTTAATAAAAATCATTTTTAAAGATTAAGAAAAAACAAAATAAGGTTGAAAAAATATTTATAAAAATCAGATTTAGGATAATATTAAAATCAAAGTCATAAGGAGTTTAGAAAAATATGAGTGATTAGTGTTAGGATTAGGATAGTGTTGGGATGAGATACAAACAGATCTGTCCTTAGAGTAAAATTTACATTCAGAGTATATTTTGTACTAGGAATAAGGTGCAGAAGAAAAACCTAACCATGTAATAGCTGATTCAAAAATAATAAAATAAACTCAGGAAAAGTTAAAAAATAAAAATAAATTAAAACATACATTCATAAGATGACTAAATTAATATATCTCTTACAATTTGAATAAGAAACAGAGCAGAGATTAAAAATTAAGATGTTTAAATTATTATCAGAAAATTATACATATAATTTTACGTGCATATTTTAAGAATCTAAATGATACGGTTGATGTTGCAAGGTACTAATTATCAAAATTGTTATAGGAAGAGAAAAAAAAACAGCCGAAATATAATAAATGTTAACAGATTTGTGGAATAATTTTTAAAAAACTAAAGTTAGATTATTTAATATTTTAAGAAATTTAAAGTTTTTATGTATAAATATCTAGAACATAGAACTACATGACATATTTCTGTGTTTATCCTTTTAGCATAATACACTTTAAAAAACGGCATATACCATATATATTAATCTCTTTCTAATCTTACATTTGAATGCAAAGGCAAAATGTTAAATAAAATATTACCAGATGAAAATCAGTGGTTTGCAGAAATAGAAGTATGGCTTGCATTATTAGAATAGCACCAGTATCATTCATTTAATTTAATTATGGCACAAATCGGGATACATAATGGTATAAGTGGTTAAATTAAAAATATTTAGGAGTTTCTGCTGTGGCATAGTGCATTAAGAATCCAACTTCAGTGGCTCAGATCACTGCAGAGGTACTGGTTTGATCCCTGCCTGGCACAGTGGTTTAAAGGATCTGATGTTGCGGCTGCATTGTTGGTCACAACTGTGGCTTGGATTCCGTCTCTCTCCCAGGAACTTTCATATGCCTTGGGAGCGGACATATAATTTTAAAAAATAATAATAAAGAGGAAAAAATATGATTTTAATAAAGAAATAACTGTTTATTCAGCATTACTGATAAAATGAAATGTAAGGCCTAGGGAAGCCAGAATATTTTAGAAAATTCTTTCCTGGATAAAGAATATCTATTAGTACATAGATTATATACCACACTAAATGATAAAATATTAAAATCGATCTTATTCAATATAAAGTACAATTGAAACTGCCAGTACTGGGAGTTCCCGTCGTGGTGCAGTGGTTAATGAATCCAACTAGGAACCATGAGGTCGCGGGTTCGATCCCTGACCTTGCTCAGTGGGTTAAGGATCTGGCATTGCCATGAGCTGTGGTGTAGTTTGCAGATGCGGCTTGGATCCTGCGTTGCTGTGGCTCTGGCGTAGGCCAGTGGCTACAGCTCCAATTCGACCCCTAGCCTGGGAACCTCCATATGCCGTGGGAGCAGCTCAAGAAATGGCAAAAAAGACAAAAAAAATAAAAAATAAAACTGCCGGTACTATTTCATATGATTCAGGAGGTTCTTTCTGAGACTAATAAAACACAAAAAATATTGGCAAGTGCACATTTGTATCACATTACAGACAAATGTTCACTTTACAGACAATCCAATTGTCTCCTGAGGCAGTCAACTATAAAAATTTTAAACTATCAAAATGATTCAATAATTGATTATATACAAAATAAAAATTTTTAACCAATAGCTTTTTAATATACCAGTGATAATCAGAAAATAAAATGAAAAAAACTATGTTGTTTTTAAGGCAATAAAAACCATACAATGTCTAAATATAAACCTAATGAGAAACATATAAGATCTACATTAAAATGAGTATGGAGGGTTTTCTAAGAATTTTAAAAAAAAGATCAGTACTCTGAAAACTCTAAGATGCTGATAAAAGAAATCAAAGATGAAACAAACAGATGGAAAGACATACCATGCTCTTGGATTGGAAGAGTCAATATTATCAAAATGACTATACTACCCAAGGCAATCTACAGATTCAATGCAATCCCTATCAAATTACCAAAGACATTTTCCACAGAACTAGAACAAAACATTTTAAAGTTTGTTTGGAAGAACAAAAGACCCAGAATAGCCAAAGACATCCTGAAAAAGAAAAATGGAGCTGGAGGAATCAGGTTCCCTGTCTTCAGACTATACTACAAAGCTAAAGTGATCAAAACTGAATGGTACTGGCACAAAGACAGAAATATGTATCATTGGAACAGGATAGAAAGCCCAGAATTAAACCCACGCACCTACAGCCAACTAATCTATGACAAAGGAGGCAAGAAAATACAACTGGGAAAAGACAGCCCCTTCAATAAGTGTTCTGGGAAAACTGGACAGCCACATGTAAAGGAATGAAATTAGAACACTTCTTAACACTACAGAAAAAGCTCAAAATGGATTAAAGACCCAGATATAAGACTAGATACTATAAAACTCTTGGAGGGAAACATAGGCCAAGCACCCTCCAACATAAACCACAGCAACATCTCAGATATGCTTCCTAGAGTAATGACAATTAAAACAAAAATAAACAAATGGGACTTAATTAAACTTAAAAGTTTCTGCACAGCAAAGGAAATCCTAAACAAAATAAAAAGACAACCCACAGAATAGGAAAAAATATTTGCAAATAAAGCAATTGACAAGGGATTAATGTCCAGAATTTATAAACACTTCCTACTGGTCAAAACCAAAAAAACAAACAGGCCCATCAAAAAATAGGCAGAAGATCTAGACAGACAATTCTCCAAAGAAGAATGGCCCCAAAACATTGAAAAGATATTCAATATCTCTAATTATTAGAGAAATGCAAATCAAAACCACTATGAGATACCACCTTACACCAGTCAGAATGACCATGATCAAAAAGTCTACAAACAATAAGCGTTGGGAAAGGGTATGGAGAAAAGGGAACCCTATTACACTGTTGGTGGGAATGTAAATTGGTGCAACCACTGTGGAAAACAGTATGGAGAGTCCCCAAAAAACTAAAAATAGAACTACTATTTGATCCAGAAATCCCACTCCTGGGCATGTATCTAGAGAAAACCATGACTCGAAAATATACATGTTCATTGTAGCACTATGTACAATAGTCAAGACATGGAATCAACCTAAATGTCCATGGACAGAGGAGTGGATAAAGAAGATGTGGTACATATACACAATAGAATATTACTCAGCCATTAAAAGGAATGAAATAATGGCATTTTTAGCAACATGGATGGACCTAGAAATTGTCACACTAAATGAAGTCAGTCAGACAGTTAGACACCAACATCAAATGCTGTCTATCACTTACATGTGGAATCTAACAATGAACTTCTTTGCAGAATAGATGCTAACTTACAGACTTTGAAACACATGGTTTCCAAATGAGACAGGTTGGGGGTTGGGGGCTGCACTTAGGGTTTGGGATGGAAATGCTATAAAATTTGGTTGTGATGATGGTTGTACAACTATAAATGTAATAAAATTCATTGAGTGATAAAAAAGAAATTTAAAAGCTAAATCTAAATTTGATAGAGGGAGAACATTTACAGTAATATAAAATCATAGATTGTAAGAGAATAACAATTTATTCTGCCATACATCAAACATATTATATAGAAAACAGAAATTAAAATGCCTACTTTATTTATTTATTTATTTATTTAATGGCTGCACTGAGGCATATGGAATTTACCAGGCCAAGGAGTGAATCCAAGCTGCAGCTGCATCAATGCTGCATCCTTTAACCTAATGCACTGGGCCAGGGACTAAACCTGCACCTCTGCAGCAACCCGAGCCCCTGCAGTTGGATTCTTAACCCACAGTGTGAACTCCCATGTGTATTTTAGATATAGGTTTAAAATGTTAGGTCAAAGATCAATAAGGTATATGGAAGCTAATTTCTACTTGTATAGTGTAATTTAGTATTCGATAAATTTGGCTTTGTAATTGAGAGTGAATTAATGGATTATTCAATGAATGGCCTTAAGCAATTTGACAGCTATATGAATAGACAACCTCATTTCATGCACAAAGATTTACTGCACATAACTTAAATGCATTTAATTTTTTAAAATCACCTTTAAAAATTAACTATACATCAATAAAACTATCACCATCAAAAAATATTCAAAGAAATGTGAGAATTTTCTTTCTTTTGTAGTGAGGAAGATATTTCAATTTACAAGAAAATTTCAATTTAGAAGACAAGAGTGTCCTTATAAAGACAGAACAAACAAGCCCCTATATTTTATTTTTCTATAAAATGAGACAAAAACCAAAAAATCTTCAAAAATAATCCTATTACTAAAAATATAAAAATCATGAGTTCCTATTATGGCTCAGCAGAAACAAACATGACTAGTATCCATAAGGATGCTGGTTTGATCCCTGGACTTGCTCAGTGGGATAAGGATCTGGCATTGCCACCTGCTGTGGTGCCACAGAGGTGTAGCTTGGATCCCCAATTGCTGTGGCTGTCAGTAGCTGCAGCTCCAAATGGACCCCCTAGCCTAGGAACTTCCATATGTCACAGGAGCGGCCCTTAAAAAAAAAAAAAAATCAAAAATCAATTGAAATATTGAGATAAAAGAACAAAGAATTAAAAAGAGAAAAAGCAAAAAACAAACAAAAACAAAACAAAGAGGAGCTCCCATCATGGCACAGTGGAAATGAATTTGACTAGGAATCATGAGGTTGAGGGTTTGATCCCTGGCCTTGCTCAGTGGGTTGAGGATCCGGCAGTGCTGTGAGCTGTGGTGTAGGTCACAGAAGCGGCTTGGATCCCGCGTTGCTGTGGCTCTGGTGTAGGACAGTGGCTGTAGCTCTGATTAGACCCCTAGCCTGGGAACTCCATATGCTGCGGGCGTGACCCTCAAAAAGACAAAATACAAAAAAACAACAACAAAAAACCCCCCCAAAAAACCAAAGAGCTATTAAAAACAATTTTAAAATGACAGCTATATAGGAAAAGTAGGCAAAGCATATAAAGGAAGATTAAGAAAAAATTCTGAGAAATGAAAGATTATGCTTAACCTCAGTAGCAATGAAAATAATGCAAATTAAAAGCAAGTAGTTATTTTTCACACAGGAGATTGTCTAAAAGATTAAGAAAATTATACCCTCAGTATAAGCAAGAATTTCAGGAGTTCCCGTCGTGGCGCAGTGGTTAACGAATCCGACTAGGAATCATGAGGTTGCAGGTTCGGTCCCTGCCCTTGCTCAGTGGGTTAACGATCCGGCATTGCCTTGAGCTGTGGTGCCTTGAGCTGTGGTGTAGGCTGCAGACGCGGCTCGGATCCCGCGTTGCTGTGGCTCTGGCGTAGGCCAGCGGCTACAGCTCCAATTCGACCCCTAGCCTGGGAACTTCCATCTGCCGCGGGAGCGGGCCAAGAAATAGCAAAAAGACAAAAAAAAAAAAAAAAAAGAATTCCGGGAAATGAGAGTCCTTCATAGAGCAGGAAACAAAAAGTGGTGAGATATTTTAGAAAAGATTTTTGTTGCATTTTCTAATATTTAAGTGTTAATTCCTTTAACCAAGTTTAAAGATGTCTCTTGAAATAATATGCAAAAAAAAAAAAACCCAAACAAATGTTTTGGTTGGTGCAAAATTATTTTTAATGAGAAAACTTGAAAGCAATTTAAATAGCTATCGATATGAGAATAGTAAAATGCATTATTATATGCATGTCACAGAAATCTATGTATCAGTTAAATGTATAAAGTGATCTCTCTATATAATATGATGAATTATGTTTTATGCATAGTGTAAAAAGAAAAAGATCACAGAACATTTGATTTTTGAAAAAAATATGGTTTATAAAAGGATGCAGGAGTTCCCGTCGTGGCGCAGTGGTTAAAGAATCCGACTAGGAACCATGAGGTTGCAGGTTCGGTCCCTGCCCTTGCTCAGTGGGTTAACGATCCGGCGTTGCCGTGAGCTGTGGTGTAGGTTGCAGACGCGGCTCGGAATCCGCGTTGCTGTGGCTCTGGCATAGGCTCTGGCATAGGCTCCGATTGGACCCCTAGCCTGGGAACCTCCATATGCCGCGGGAGCGGCCCAAGAAATAGCAACAACAACAACAACAACAACAATGCCGAGGGAGCGGCCCAAGGCTCAAGAAATAGCAACAACAACAAAAGACAAAAAAAAAAAAAAAAAAGATGCACTCTACAAATACTGAATATGGTTGCGTTGTGAGTGAGCAAGTGATATTCAAAGGGAAAATCATTTTATTTTTATATATATTTTACATTTTCAGGAAAAATAATGCATTCATTGGTATCTGTGCAATAAAAATGAAACAACAAAAAAGATACATAATTTTGGCATTCATTTAAATCATTGCTTGTAAAGAAAGTATGAATTAATCCTGTATTTGTTTCTCATTATTCTACAAACCTGAAAATACCTTTAAAAAGTAGAAACACAGATTTTCTAAATGCTAAGTTGATGTAGAATCAAAATTAACAACAGAAAATTAAACCTCTTTTGATCAATATGTTCAGACTCTTTAGTGATCAGTTGCCCAAAAAAATAAGTCCTTTAAGATAATGAAAGAATGGAACATCAAGTTAAAGAAAAAAATACTCATGAATAATATCTTGCATAATAATCTCAGTTGTGGTTTAACATGTTATCTCCTTTGAAACCAAGAATATGTGTATGTAGCTAGAAGAAGATGAATATTATTTTTGTAAAATGTAGCTCATTTACTTTCTACACAAATCTGAATGTATTAATTCAGTGTTTGGTTCTTGGCATCTTGAACACTGTTTATAACTACATTTAAGTAGACTTTTTGTTTTTTCTTTTTAAAAAATTTATTGAAATGTAGTTGATTTACAGTGTTTGAGTTAGCTTCAGGTGTACAGTAAAATGATTTAATTATACATATATATTCTTTTTTTAACATTCTCTTCCATTATATGTAATTACAAGGTATTGAGTATAGTTCCCTGTGCTATACAGTAGGTCCTTGTTGGTAACCAATTTTTTATATAGAAGCATTTATATTTTACTCCCAGTATCCTAATTTATCCCTCTCCCCACAGACTTTTTATAACTGCTGTGTAAACTTCTGTCATAGAAATTCTGCTCTGACAAGACAAGTGAAATGTCAATGATCTTAGGAAATCTAGAAAGAAGAAAGTAAAGAAATAAGGCCAAATATACACAAGCCAGATTTTAAAAATGGAAGAATAGACTCAATTGAAAACTCTTGGCCAGTGGGTTTAAACTATGATTCGCAGATCTCTCAAGTGGGTCCTTGAATAACTCTGAGCATATTAACCTAAAGTAAACATGACCACCACAATTTATAGTAGGAGACTCTACACAACTAGACCTCTTAAGATAGGTGCAATTGTATGTTTCATTTTGCAGTTACTCATTTTCTAAGATATATACCAACCTGAACATCAGGTAATCCAATCACGGAATTTGAATATTTTCAGATAGTAGCATTCACTCTTCCCCTCTAAGGGAACAAAGTACCTTTCTCGTTTGTGGTAGATCAAATAATTAGATATGGTAATTTATTAAATACAGTTAATTCCTTTGTTGGAAGATCTTGTTTAAAATGTTTTAATGATCATGGATGGAGTTACGACGATATATGAAAGTGATATTGAGAGTCATGAATGAGAACGCCATGGAGAACTAATTGCCAGCCATGAATCTAGATGAAGAGTATGAAACATCACCATACTTATGGACAAAGAGACAAGTAAAGCTACTTTTTATATGGAGTTTCTCTTTGAGTGAAAGAAACCAAAGAATTTAGCATGCTTATATTCGATTAATAATTCATAGTTATAAAGTGCTTTCACACACTTAATCTTGTTTGACCTGAACAAGTTTTTGAGGAAGGCAGGGCTTACTGGCTCAGAGTACCAACAAGGAAACTGGATCAGAAAAGTCAAACAATCTGTCTAAAGTCACAGTACTAGGAAGTGGTGAAACCAGAATAGCACACATACCTCCTGACACTTAATCTCTTGTTTCCCAGCTGTTTGTGTTATGGGGCTTGATGAAGACAAGCACTGGGAAAAGTACGAAATAGCCGCAAGGAAAGAAAGTTCTTCTTTCCTTTTTGTTTCTCTTTGCTCATATATCAAATTGGAGGACCTACTGGGTGTAGTAGGATGCTAAAATAGCACCCTCAGTTTTGGTTTTGTTGAATTCCCAAGAAAATACTTACCAATCTCTCCTTCATGGCAAAGTGAGGTGCTAAATAACCAGGTAATGATAAAACAAGTATCCCCCCAGTTTTATGTTCCCTAATGATATGCACTCATAAAGCATTTAAAAGAGAATCACTTCGTTGTACAGCAGAAATTATCAGAACATTGTAAATCAACTATACTTAGATAAAACTTTTTTTAAAAAAAATAGGTTTGCTGGCTGTTGTTTGGCCCTTGAGAAGATTATATTTAAGACAGTCAGGTGCTACACAGCCTCTCAGTAATTTTAAATATGTCAGAAACCACAACTAGTCCAGGCAGAGTGGAGCGAATGATGGAAAGAGAGAAGGCAAGCCCATGTTCATGTTGCCATTGCTGGGTTGATTTGGAGGAACAAGAAGTTCTAAGTTTGAAGGAAGCTTAATGTTTTGATTATTATCATGTGTGAGTGTGTGAAGTATGAAGTAATCAGAAGGTTGAATTTTAAACCTGAGAATGACTAGCAAGGTCTTAAAAACTTGTCACTACTTTTTATCAAAATAAGGAGTAAAAGGAAACCTTGGAGTGTGTTTGATCAGGTAGATGTTTGTTGGAAGTGGTTGTGAGAAATTAAAGTTTCTTTCTGATGACATCTTATGAACCTTTGGGAGCAAGTCCATGGCTATGAACATTTCACATGGCTAAAGCAGAGCTCTCCAACCTGCCTTCCCCCATTCCCAAATCTTCTACTCCTTTAGCCTCTCCCATCATTATTTTTAATCGAATTTCTCAGGTCAGAAACTTAAATGTACACTGTTACTCCTTATTTTCAACACTCCTTACATTATCGGAAAGTCATGTGATCCTACATCATTGGAATCATTTCTTCTTACCACCTAAATTACTGTTGCCCTATTCCACGGCTTCTCATCACTGCCTAGCTACCGGACTAGCCTCTTCCCTGGGACCCCTCCTTCAGTTCTTGTCCTGCTAGAGCCCTTTCCTTGTAGATCAGTTGAAGTTTTCTGTTAAAACACAAGACACATCCACAGCACGACCTCACTTAAAATTCTCCATCTGTTTTTTATTTTACTTTTAAAAATGTGAGAAAAAGAATGTATATATGTATGTGTGACTGGGTCATTTGGCTGTACAGTAGAAAACTGACAGAACACTGTAAACCAACTATAATGGAAAAAATAAAAATCATTTAAAAAATGAAGAAAATAATAAGAAATTCCAATTTATTTTTCCATTACCTACAAGTTGTTCCATGACCTTTGTCCCTCCCTCTGATCTCATTTCTAATCCTCCCCCTCATACCCACTCTGCAGCTACACTGATCTCCTTGCTGTTCCTTTCACAGATCAAACCCATTCCTTCCTTTTGGCCTTTCCATTTGCTATTTTTCCCTGCCTGGATTTGCTTTTCTCAGATATTCTAATCATTGGCTGCTATTCATGTTTCTGGTCAAGTGTCATCTGTCATCTGGTTAAAGGGGCCTGCTCTGACCTCCCCTCCATCATAGTTACTCTCTCTTCACTTAGAGTGTTCTCTTCACAACACTTGCCATTATCTCAAGCACGATTTTTTTTAAAAAATGTATATATTTGCACATAATCTCTCTTTTATATTAGAATGCAAGTTATGTGAAGGCAGGAACTTATTCACTGATATGTCCAGAACATATCCTGGATTAGAATTAAATAGTCACCATATATATATATATATATGTGTGTGTATATATATATACACACACATATATATATATATTTTTTTTTTATTTTGTCTTTTTGCCTTTTCTAGGCTGCTCCCGAGGCATATGGAGGTTCCCAAGCTAGGGGTCGAATCAGAGCTATAGCTGCCGGCCTAGGCCACAGCCACAGCAATGCGGGATCTGAGTCATGTCTGTAGTCTACACCACAGCTTATGGCAATTCCGGATCGTTAACCCACTGAACAAGGGCAGGGATGGAACCCGCAACCTCATGGTTCCTAGTCGGATATGTTAACCACTGAGCCACGATGGGAACTCCAAAAAAAATAGATTTTTTTAAAGGAATGACGAACAGTAAGTAGTGATTTCTGAAGCTATGTTCAATCAAGTGAGAATTTTAACATATATATGGAAATCTTAACAAGATATTGGTCTATGACTACATAAAGTAACATAAATTAATTTTTAGAGAGTTTGTATTTCATCTCCTACAAAAAATTACAGCTAAGTAGTTTTGGTTAATAGTGACAGAGGAAGTAACAGTTAACCTTTCAGTTGGCTATAAAATGTTGAAGTTCTAAATTTATTCGTTGCTTAAGAAAACAGAGAGACTCATTGGTAAAAATAACTGTACATTTATAAAACATCATTTAGATTTGCCAAATACTTCAAATTAAACCTCATATTCCATTATTGAAAACAATGGAATTGAGACAAACAAGAGGCCCACTGTTTCCCTTAAATCCGTGTCCTTGAATAAAAGAAAAAATTTGGCAACCCTGCTATTAAGTTGCCCTAGAACACTTTGACAATTAAGCTACTTAGTGCTGAGAATACAGTGAAAGCTGACTGATTCAGCAAGATAAAACTCTTCCTGGAAAGAACAGGTGTGACCACAATAAAATTGCTGCAAAGTTGCTGAAGATGACATATTTTTGTTTCTGAATGACCATCATCTATTGGCTTCGAGAGAAGAGACAGACAAGAAATTCAATAGTCTAGATAAAGAATAAATGTTTCAGTTCCATTTGGAAAAGCTAGAGTCATGCTAGGGAAATGGGTTACTTCTTTGATTATAGAAAGTTAACGTATTATCTGATCAAGCAAGTACAATCAAATTCTGGCACACCAAACATCCTTTGTTAAGTATAAACTCTCCATGTGATGCAGAAATATAAAATACATATACTGGAGAAATTAACCCCATTATTATGTGGCCAAAATTCCATGAAACTGGCTTTAGTTATGTATGAACATTTCAGTTTACTATATATTTGTTAAGTGTCCACTGTTCTTGGTCTTGAGGATACAGGGGTAAATAGTTCTATGACTTTACCCTTTACCATAAAATAGTTCTATGTCTTTCAAAAGGGGTCATTTAAGTACAGTAAGTATTAAAAGCAATATTGTTCCCTCGAGGGAACAATAGCTCTGTAATGGAGGGCTCAGGAAAAACATCCTGAAAGAGTGACCATGAAGAAATGTATGAGACTTAAGTTGAACTTAATATCCCTGAACACAGCATTAGTCTTGACACACAAATCAACAAAGAAGAAAAAGGATGTTACAGGAATGAGGATAATCTGAATAGATGCTTTACCATGTCAATTGTGTGATGCCAGGGATTTAAAAGCCTCCAAGCCACTGGTGTGTATAGTTCTAAGCAGAGTTTAGTGGAAGATAAAACCTTGATTGGTAATCTCAGGTCAAGTCAAAAACGTCTTTACACATTAGTTGTGATTAGTGAGAAAATCAGAGTTATTAAAAAGCCTCCACTTTGGAAATCTGGTCCTAATCCACGTACAATACTATATCCTGTTGTCAAAGACATAGTTGCACAGAAGAAGAGGTTTTTAATTTGGATCAAAGGGTGTAGAAAAAACCCATACTCATGGTTGGTAAAAGAAGAGACAGCAGGGAGGGACCAAGATTCAAAGGCAAAACTGCTTACAGTCATAGGCAGTTCACATTTGGTTCCTAACAAGTTGAGTTCTCCACCAAAGAAATCCACAGTCAGTTCAGGCTGTATGAAAGAGTATTTCCAGAAAACTCAATATTGGCAAAAAGGGACAATGCTGTATTCATTACCAGATGATCAAACTCATTGAGGGTAGAGGCAGTGGATACTTTAATCACTAATAGTATAATCCCAAACTACAATACCTAGCATATTAGGTGCTCAGGAATTAGTTGCTGAATGAAAGACTGAATTAAAGACTTTCTAAATTAAGTTAGTTGGAAGTTGAAGGATATACAAGAGATAGTGTGCTGCATGGTGTGAAACAAACCATAAGTAAATTTCTGGCGGTGAGAAACAAAAAATATTAAGGGAATTGTGAGATCAGTATAGTTCTAGTGGTCCTGAGTATTTTAGGAGAGGGCAGTGTGTTTGAAAGCCCCTATGGAAGGAAGAAGAGAGGTGCAGTAGGGAATAGAGGGCTTGGTGCTGCTTTGTTAGTGTGGAGGGTTTCTGGAGGTAATGTGTATGGAGGTGGACTAATTATCATAGATGGAGGACTTTCTTCCCAGAGCTCAGAACCCTAGATATGAAGGACAACGTTATTACAAATAGTTTAAACTTTTAAAAAAATTATAGTCAAGTTACATAGTTGCTTCAATTTCTGTTACAGCAGAGTGGCCCAATCACATACAGTTCCCTGTGCTGTAGAGTATAAGCCCACTGCCCATTGCCCATCCATTCCACCAACCCCAAATTCCCTGTCCATCCCACATAATGTTTATATTTTAAAATTCTAAAAAGTGATTATCAGAAGCATTTAAATTTGAAAACATAATTTTAATATCATGTAAATTGGATCAAATTATAACTTGGTAGAAAAAGTAAAATAATTTTTTACATGTGATTTATTTAAATAATTTTTAAGGATAAGAAGTTCATTATTAAAGAACTTAGAGATTTCCTTGTACTTTTATCTCATTTATTTACTTTTAATCTATGGCTTTTTTTCTTGGAATAAAAAAAAATATTTCCTTGAAAAAAATTGGAAGTAATTTGGCATATGCTGGATATACTAAATGTATCCTTGAAGTGTAACATTTTTGATCTTAAAGAAATTTATTTTATATACTATAAAAATAGACATAATAATAGGAATGATGGCTCTGAGGCTTTTATGTATTTTTTATGCAATTATATTTGTATTTGGGTAGTTTTAAAAAAGTTGTCCTGTGGCTTACTCATCTCATAAGATTTAATAGTGAATTAATCATTTGTGCACCAGAGGAAGATGGCTTGATCAATATTAAAATATAGTCTCGACAAGAGGAATGTTTTGATAAGTACACTTTGAATAAACCTCTTTTATGAACTGAGTCATATTTCTTAATACATTAAACCAATAAGCATTAGATTTGGTTTGGAATAAGAGTGATCTCAGAAGCACATCTGACCAGACTAACCCAAAGCGTGCCCATCTATACATCCATATCTATGCAATAAGCCCATCTAATACATTATTAACACAGGCTGAAAATAATAATGGACCAAGAATTAATTTTTTATGTGCAATATGAATCTTTGATCTTGAACCTCCCAAGAAGCAAATGAATTTATCCAAGCCAGAGAAGAGTTTGGAGCAAAACTAATGATTAAAAAAAAGTATAATTTCAAATAATTTATTGGTTGAAGTTAAATTATCGAAATGGTTCAGAATAATGGCTTTTAAAAATTTTGATATATGGGACAATTAGAACAAAAGAACCATTCTATGAACACGTTTCCTTCTTGAGTGGCTCACTAGATTGCACTTTTAGAATATTGTATCTTTCCAAGATCTAGTTCTCAAAGTTCTTTACAGAAGTACTAAGAAAGCTCAGATATTTTCAACTAGGTAATTGTTCGCTATTTTAAAATGACATGTTGACAAAAAAAAAACAACAAAAAAACCTAATGGTCAATGCCCTATGGTATCTTGCAAACACTTGTCTCTATTATCTAGCCATAAGTAGCATGTGTGCCATGACCCAAATCACCACAGTGGGAGGGTCCTTGAATCAGGCACATAGGGCTTTGCATAGTGAACTAAGAACAATCTTCATTTTCCAAACAAGAAAAATACCCATGTACCCTTACATATATATGGAAAATAAAACTCTAATCCACATATATCTGTGCTATTTATGTAAATTTAGGCAAGCTGTCGTTTAACCATTCAGAATTTTGGTTTTCTCATGTGTAAAATGTGGAAAGTAATTATTAGTATCTCATTTTTTAAATAAAATCTATGTACTTTGCACCATTTTCAATAAAAAAAATAGCTATTCTTTTTCAGTTTTACAGAAAAATTTCCTTTTGTTTGTTCCATGGTGGGAGGTTTTCTCTGATGCTTTAGGAGATGAATTATGATAGAATCAGGCAGTGAGCATTATGTTAACTAAAATATGACACCTAATTTATATTTTAGTATTGATTTTTAAAGAATAATTATTTTTGAGAATATTTTAAACATGTATTTTTGAGATGGTTATTTTTGAGAATATTTTAAACATGTATTTTTAGGTATTCATTTTAAAATTATTTTTTCTTTAGCTAATTTTTTCAATAATAAATTTACATGATTTATAATGTTTATCTGTATGTTAATGATATTTAAAAGTTTGTTGCTCTGTAAGTGTAGTTTCCACTTCTCTCTGCTTTTACAGATACTCAAACATTTTTTTACTGTGGACACACAAATATATTTTTTGTCACCAAATCTGATTCTGCTTTCTTACAGCATGTTGCCCTTTATAGTCAGTTTGGAAAGGCACTCTCTAATCCAATCCAAGGTATTTAAAGTTTTCTGTATTTTCTTCTAGTGAATTTTCCATTTTTTTTTTTAATATTTAAGTCTTTTTCTTCCTTAAAGTTTCTGATATATTTATCATATAAGTACAATAAATCATATTTTGGTATAAATATAGTTTTGGTATACATCATATTTTGGTAAAATATGATTTTAAAATTGTCAATCATGGTCCTATACCATATGAAAAGTCATATTTTCCCATGAATTTGAAAACACATTTTTTATAATAAAATCAAAATTGCATCTGATTTTGTACTTTTAAAATTTATTATTTTGCTGTATCTGTATCTATGCTAGGTATATATTATTTTCATTCTGATAGTTGTCAAGATATATCCTTTCCTAATTATATTTTGCTAAATTTATTTTATGCCCTTTGCATATCTTAAATTAATCTTAAAATTATTCTACTACATTTCAATAAAACATTTTGTTGATTTTTAACTAGCATTAATTACAACACTTTCATAGATATAGTTGAGATAAATTTATATTTTTATAATACCTGATCATGCTTCACTCTAAAGATATTTTATAAATAGGGTATTAGTTCTTAATTATTAAATAAACTTTGAAATACTTTTTTTCAAAAAAGGATACATTTTTGGCTCATGTATACCAACATGTGCATTACAATGCTTAATATTGGATTTAGTAAATTATGTTCCCACACAGAAACCTGTTATAAAGCAAAAGGTTGTATTATTTTCTGAGGAATAGAAATCTTTTCTGTACCTTTAGTAAAACTAAAGTTACATTAATAAAATAAATTATAAAATTATAAGAAAGTTACTGTTGAGGAAAAGTGAATCAATTCACAAACACGGTTCAAAACGTCTCATGAATTTTTTTTCCAATATTAAAAATTTAAATCTTATTCTAGGAAAAAGTATACTTAGAGACATAAATCTGTGTTCTTTAAGATTCATTCTCCAGACTACTTTCTGACCATTGATTCAAGAATGATTCTAGGTCTAGCTTTTTGTTTGATTGATATGTGATCTCACTTGTCAATGATACTTCTATCAACAAAAACTTCCCACTATTTGTTATATGAGACTTTCTAAATGAACAACCATAATACAAACAATTCACCAAGGACTTTGCTATATGAAGTTTAAACAGTCTTTTATTCATGAATTCTCATCCTTTCTACAGAAATGTAAATGGGTGTGACTTGTCCCACATGTAAGCTTTGCAACTTCTGAATGATGTACACTTTTTTTCTGATTATGAGGATGAGGATGAGTTTGTATTTCCAAAAGAAAGAATTTATTACATAGTGAAACTATTTGCTGTTTATGGATTGTTTTGAAATGCTTGGCCATTAAATTTTTCATATACAGTATTGCCTTTAGTCTCACTGAAGTTAATTCTTAAAATTGAACAAAAAAGATATTGAAGAGTATAGTTTGGGGATCCATAAATCATTCTGCTGTAAGATGCTTTTAAAAACCTTGTCTTTGGAGATGAATTCACAAGTAGATACAACCAACTTCATTTGAAGTGTTTTAACCAACTCCAAGTTTCCAGCTCAATTGCTGTTTTAAAGGTTATATGAAGCTGTTTGGTTGCTATAGATTTTAAATTCACAAAGCACTAAGTTCCAGTAGAGTGAACATGTATTATCACTTTATAAAACTCATTCAGCTCCATCCTTCCAGTAAAGATATGACAAGGCTGTTTATCAGTAGGTAATAAGACAGATAATTTAACTGTACAAGCTCTAATTGGTCTAATTCACTAACTGACCTCTCACCACTTGATTCACTAGTACAATTGAGCTCTGATAAAGCCTTTAATTGTAAATTGCACACAGCTGTGAGCTGCTTCTCACGCTGGCACAAAAACACTATCATCGACTGTTTCATCTCTGCGACCTGCTAATTTGGAGCATATGTAACTGTTTTTAATGCTGAAGGCTTGACATACCACAAACAGCAGATGTTGCAGCTGCCCCTGAGACGCTTTATTTAATTCAATTACGTCTTTTGGAGATATGTAAAAAAGCCAGGCAAGATGAGAGAGGGCAGGAGAATGTTAAAAATGGAGCCCCTGGTTGAGGCCCAGGTGGCTCGATAGGCAAATGATTGGGTGAATGTCTAAATGATCTTTTTAATTGAGTAGACTGACGGCTAATCAGGGTCATGAAGTGTTATCACACTGATGAGCTGAGTGGAGCCCTGGGCTGCTCTGCAATTAATGCCGCTTTTGTGAAAGGAGAAAAAAGAAAGATAATGTATACCATCTGGCAATTGTTTATGATAAAAGCAGCAGTTTGCTGCAAATTCAAGTTAAATGCTATTCATAACATTATTTTTGCTGCTGCTGAGGGCAAGGACACGAAGCCCAGGCCTTTGTCTGACTTCTCATTCTCTTTCTCAACCAAAACATTCATTTTCTTCCACGTGTGTTATTATTAATTACTTGGCTGCTTGCTAACGTATGGCCTGAATGACTCCCTGTTTGATATGCCAATAAAAAGCCCAGCATATACTCCTTGGAATCTACTTCAACTTTCATGCCAATGTATCCGATTACAATAAAACAAAGCCATGGCTAAAGTCACAGCCAAAAACCAGAGAAAACAAGTCAGTTTTTCTTTTTGTCCTAAATATCTTGTCTCTTTGGCATCTTTGGGATTAAAAAATAAGAGGGCTGGGGTTCTTAACGACAGTGGCAAAATGTCTGAGTTAACATTTTTTCCCCCTGCCTTAAGGAGTCAGCATTTGCAAACTTTAAAGCAGCCAAGATTATTCCAAAATCCCCAATATTTTCACTCTTTGTCACTTAAGATGTATGAGAAGCTCATCAAAATTAACATGAGGGTATACACTGAAGATAAAATGTTGGTTCAGTTGTTAGCATGAGGGCTATATCCATGTTTCTCAGACACAATCTCACAAAAAATATGTATGCTCTTCTATCTTGAGTCATTGGCAAGACCAAAAATATAAATACACAAAAAGGGAGATTTCTAATAAAAGCTTTGAAAAGCTCAACTCTGATTACAAAAGACAGAAAGGTTCCATTTCTTTAATGCACATAGAGCCAAGAGTTTTGTATCACTCTTACTTCAAAATATTGAAGCATCCAGGGACATACATATTCAGGAATATAAAGTAAGAGAAAAAAGAAGCTCTAATCAAGAATTAACTTTAGAGGATAAAGTAAATTTAGGATGCAAATACATACATATAGTCTATGCAGTCAGATTCCATCATTTTGAAATTTTTGGTCATTTTAGATGCAGTTGAGATGAATGCTGGCCTTAACTGTTATATTCTAGTAATGCCTGGTCCAAAATCTACTTTCAGAGAGGCAAAGGTATCACCTAATATAATTTATCAGGCATTTGGGGAAACTAACCACATCCTGGGCCTGGGCTAGGCATTGGAAATTTTCAAAAGACATAGAAACTCCCCTTAATAACTTGAATGTCTGGTGAAGGAAAGGGATACATAAGCAGAATTTACGCTGGAGTGTTGGAGGCAAGTTCTATAACTCACAGGCGGAAAACCCAACCCAGACATTGGGAATGGTGCACATGGCCATTAGGAACACTGTTTTAGAGAAGGTAATGTCAAGTTGAATAATAAAACGTTAGTTAGATTCTATTGGAGGCTTCATTTTCTTGAGAAGGCGTGAGAAGTTGGAAAATCTATTGTTATAGAAAAAGTTGTTATAAAATAAATATAACATGGGATATGGCAAATATGTCCTCCCAGGACAAGCCCTAGAGAGACAATAAATACTTGCTGAATAAACACGTGAATGCATTTACATAAATGTAACAGACATGAGACTTCTCTGAGAAATATTTCTACCCACAGCTCCCCTTGTGGGGTGCAGAGACACGTCTCCCAGAATGATGGCAGATATTAGTGAATATAATTACTCTGCGAGTAGAATTATTACAGATGTGTAATGAGTTGGTTATTCATAATGTCACTTCAAGTAGATCATAACCCTGAAAGCAAGAATATTTAAATCTCTTCAATTGCTTTGAAAAGAATTTCCAAATTACTAAGGTTGCAGACATGTGTTGAACACCTGAAAAATGACAGATAACTTAGCCAATGGGGGAGCAGACCACTGTGTGGCTGAATAAAGTTTCTGCTTCAAACGAAGTGTTTTTATTTTGATGATGCTCATGGAGAGGAAAAGGAAAATGTACGAAGAAAAAAATCATATTATGGTCCAAAGTTAACTGAGGCAAATCAGATCTACCACTATAATAGAACAGTTTTTAAAGACTCTCTATCCAGCTGAAATTAGCAATAACAAGAACAACAAAACACACATGCACACATGCATGCATACTTACGTTAAAAAATCAAAAAATCACTTTGGACTGAAGGAAGCATTCAAGCTACCATTTTGTACTTAGAGACAAATGAAAGCTAAATAACGTTTCCTTCCTAGAAAAGCATGCAGGACAGATCCTGACTATTAATAGAAGTCAACTAGTAGACCTCAAACTCTCCTTATACAACTGGACTGGAATGAAAAAGAACCAGAATAAACAATGTTGGGCCTAGAAGTCAAGCTCCAGTGTCTTGACGTACAGTGTCTTACAAAAACCTAGATTATTTTGAATTTTTTAAGAAAATGCAATTCTAATAACTATCAATTAATTGGCCCTTATTATTTGCCAGAGATTGTGCTAAATGTCTTTTACATATATTATCTGATTTGACCTTTACAACATCCTGTCAGAGGAATGTTTCTGATGCAGAAATAGAGACACAAGAAGGTCCTATAAATCAGCTAAAATTAGAGTAGTAAGGGAAGGAGGCAGGATTTAAGCCAAAATCTAAGTCTAAATACCCTGCTTTTTAATAACAGTCTTTACCTCTTACCTTGGCACAAGTGTAGGGACATGAGAATTATTCTTGACACAAAAGCTGTTTTTGTTCACTTATACTGGTTAAAAAGAATATTTTATAAATTATGTTAATACTGTATATTATAATATTCTTTAATTAAAACTTTTGGTAATACTTCTAGGCTAACCATAAAATAGTTATTTATTTAATGTAGAAAAGAAGCTTCCTCAGCCACTAAAACTTCCAACACAAGGAAAGTCAAAGATTATCTGATCAAAAAATTCAAGCCCATGCAGGATTAAAAAGGTAACATTTTTAATCTTCAAATATTCTGTTGAGCTAATGAAATAATTGTTCTTACACTGACAAACCCAGATAATTTTTAGTCTACATTTTTTTCAATACCATCGCAATCTATTAAATATCTATTATGTAGTAGGTATGGAGAGTCCAGGTAAGTCAGCAAAGCATTTTTTCCCCCTATTCTTCAGGAGACTCTAGTATAGATTAGGAGGCAGATGCCTGAAGTAATAACAATGATTACAGAGTTAACTAATTTATCCTGCCTAAATTCATTTGAAAATCTGTGGGAGACAGGATTCTCATATGCGCTAATCTTGCTCTTTCAGCAAAGTTCCTGAGCACTGTTGGAAGGAAAGTCAGAACTGGGCTCAAAGCAAGCATCTGGCAATGAAGGGCACATGCAGAAAGAGGGGGAGGCTGGGGAAGACTCCCAGAACAGCACTGAAAAGCAAATAAGAATCCAGCCCCTGGAAGACTGTATGGGAAGAGTACATGAAAACAGATTTCATAAATTTCAATGCCAGTCAACCAGGTGATTGAAAGGGGGAGGAAAAGGAAAGGTAGAATTTACACAACATTTTCACGTTATAGTTCACTGCAGAGCATTGACAGGGAAGCACAATACTGAGTGTTTTAATGGTACATCCCAACAATGGACACTCTATGACAAAATCATCTAGATGGGGGCCTCGTGACAGAAGACTCTTCTTACCCTGATGTTACCTTTTTGGCATTACTAATCCTAACCAATAGTACTGACAGTCAATAGGCACATTATGTTCAAAGAAAACAGGGTTTCTTTCTCTCTATTTTCTTGTTAACCTTCATAAAAATCTGAAGTGATTCTTAAAGAGTTATATTTTGACTCACAATAAATATTATGGGAATCAAGCAAGACTCAACACTGGTAGAACTGTATTGACATTCCCTGAAGGAGATGATTATTTCTAGGCTCTGAGATATACAGAGCCCCTTGACACTGGGAAAGAAGATGAAAAAGAGGCCACATTTGTGTGGACTAAAGTTCAGAGGAAAGGTGGGTTTGGAGTTGACCTTTGAAGGCTGGTAGCATACTGAGGAAGACTAAAAGATTTCCAGATACTTTTACCTAAGTTCACACTGGCTCTGCCCCACGCATACTGAGTAACCTCAGACTAGTCATCAAACCTCTTTTGTCTCAATTTCCTGGTCAACAAAGTAGACAAAATAAAATATCAACCTTATCGAGTTGTTTCAAGGATTAAAGGTGACAAAAATTGAGACTCTTAGCAGAGCCATGGCAAAGGTTAAAAACTCAGAAAGTAGACATTATGTTTATCCTTATAAGGAGTAACATGAAAAAAAGAGGCTAGTGGAGGGGGCACAAACTGTATATGCAAAATTGACAGGAGAGGATGAGAACATGAACTATAAAATGCAGAGAGACCAGAAAAACTAGTAGAGGGACTGTACTGAGATTTTTAAGAAAAGTAAGTATATTGAGACTACATCCTAGAGTGATTTTAAAGTCATGGAGTTATCATGAATGTATGTACCAGGAACTTGCAGAGCAGTTCTTGAGTGGAACAGCAACATGGAGAGAAACAGAGCTCATTCATTTATTCAACAGTTACTGAATGATTACTATGTGTTAGGTATTTGCAGCTCAGTAGAAGCTAGCTGAGCAGATAGGAAAACGAGGCATTAAGAAAGCTTATGATTATAGGAACATTTGATTACTTGGGAAGTGATTTTAAACCTTTTAAATATCTCCTAAGTGTGTTTCTAACAAAGAACCAGGTATCTAAGAAGTTGCCTGTGTGTTCACAAATCAAGGTGTTATAATACTTTCTTCCAGTGAGAATATAGTAATTGTGATTATATATTGTAGGATATCAGTAATTATCAAAAATAAGACTGAATATATCAAGGAAATAAGAGTAATTGTAGAGAAGAAAAGAATTAGGATTGAAGTTGGGTGCATTTGTTTGGGAGATGCCATAAATAGCAAAAGTCAAAAATATTGTTAGAGGAAGTTCCCCTGTGGCACAGTGGAAATGAATCCGACAAGTAGCTGTGAGGACATGGGTTCGATCCCTGGCCTCACTCAATGGGTAGGGGATATGGCATTGCAGTGAACTGTGTTGTAGGTCACACATGTGGCTCGGATCCTGCATTGCTGGGGATATGGTATAGGCTGGCAGCTATAGCTCCTATTTCACCCATGGCCTGGGAACTTCCATTTGCCATGAGCGTGGCCCTAAAAAAACAAAAAACCAAAAAAAAATTTTTTTTTATTATAGAAATCAAAGAATGCTGTTCAGGAATAAATTCAAAAACAGAAGTACACATGTTCGAATAAACAAGGGAATAAAATATTATTTTAAAGCTAGAAGGCAAAATTAAGAATCTTATGTCAATGTGTGAAAGGGAAGAGTAAATGCAACAAGAAAAAAGAGGATTTAATGATATTTGTGTGTGGAAAAAATGGAGGAAATATAAAGCTTCCAGGGAAAAATGTCAGTAAACAGGAACCTATGAAATCTGCTACCAAAGAGCAAGAATGCTGATGTGTGACATTATTTGAAGGTTATCTCTCTCCACAATCTTTCTTTCTAGTTCAGTTCATGGCAAGAGGTATGTGCCCTCCTTTCTTATTTTGTCCCAACCTCTCATCTCACTCTCTCACTTATAGCCAGGAGCTAGAATATAAGGTCTTGAGGCCTGAGGCAGTTTTTATTTGGAATGCCAGCAGCATCTACTAGATGCTCAACCAGTCTAGTGAATGGACCAAAAGGAAATCTTACCTTGAAAAAATACTTTCATTACCAGTATGAAGGTTCCTCAGAAAACTAAAAATAGAATTATCATATGAGTCATCGATCACACTGCTGGAGTACCTGGACAAAACAATAATTTAAAAGAGACATACACCCCTATGTTCATAGTTGCACTGATTAGTGAGTACAATAGCCAAGACATGGAAGCAATCCAAACATCCATCAATAGATGAATGGACTAAGAGAATGTAGTACATACACACAATGGAATACTACCAGCCATAAAAAAGAATGCAATAATGCCATTTGCAGCAACATGGGTGCAACTAGAGATTCTCATACTAAGTGAAGTAAGTCAGAAGGAGAAAGACAAATACCATCTGATATCGGTTATATGTGGAATCTAAAATATGGCACAAATGAACCTATTTGCAAAACAGAAACAGACTCACAGATATACAGAATGGACTTTTGGGTTGCCGAGGGGGAGGAAGGAGGGATTGTGATAGCCTGAGAGTTTGGAGTGAGTAGATATAAACTATTACATTTGGAATGGAAAAGCAATGAAGTCCTACTATATAGCACACAGAACAATCTCCAGCCTCTTGGGATAGTCCATGATGGAAGATAATATAAGAAAGAGTATATATACATATACATACTCTTTCTTATATTATCTTATAATCTTATAAGATCTTATAAGATTGGGGCACTTGGCTCTATATCAGAAATTGACAAAACATTGTAAATCAACTAGATTTTAATTTAAAAAAACTTTCTGAAATTCAGTACTACATTTGTCATTTTTGCAGATAGCTATTCATTTTAATTATTGGAAACCTACCTATATCTTCATGGTATAGTCCATGTGCCTACCATAATTGTGTGGAAAATAAATGTGGATAACAGGTTTTTCAGCTGTTTGAAATACAGTTTCACTAGTGGTATGTTTCTTTCATGAACTTGGAGAGCCTAACATATTTAATGATTCCCTCAAATAGGACTACATAGATTATATAGTATAAATTTTTCTGGAATGGTGACCTAACTCTGAGAATAAAAAAGCAGTGGCTAAGCAAGGGTTTAGTTCCCAGATGCTGAGGCCCTATTTTGCAATGGCAGTTATACTCCAAGAAGCTACAATGAGATAGGCTGCATTTTCTCCTGCCACATAGTCATATTTCCTGATATCCATATCCTTGAGGACACTGCGTTTGGTCAGTCATGTGAGTTGCTTGGCCAGGGGGACATCAGCAGATGTAATGTAAGCTGAGGCTTACATGCTGAGGTTTTCTCTATTGAATCACTGCCAGCTGCCATATGAAGAAATATGGCTAGACTCCTTGAAGATAAAAGCTTTTTTTCTGTGTTCGAATGCAATGTGGATCCTGAGTTCATGCATTAGAGCCCAGCCAATCAACAAACTTGTGAGAAATAGTACCTATTTTGCTGTTTAAAATCACTAAATTTGAGAAAGGCTTGCAGACAACTAATAGAGGTGGCTACTTCAATTTTGATGATATTTTGTATCTCTGCTATAATTAACAAAAAATTTCAGTAGGTAAATGTGTATCATTTTTCTCCAAAATTCATAAGCCTCCATAAATTCTCTAATAGCTATCCACATGGATTTTTTTCTTTAGGAAGGATTGTGAGGAAGTATTACAAGACTTTGAGCATGTCTCAATCCTCTGCTTAAATGAGACATTGTTAACAATCATCTGTTATGCCACACATTCTTCTAGACACTGTGAATATAACAATGAATAAGACATTATATTTAAGTGGCCAAGCATGCAAATGAGATAATTTCAGATAGTAGTAACTTCTACAAAACAAATAAAAATAATTTAATATAGAGTGACTAGCAAATACGGGAGAGTTAGGTAAGGGGAAATGGTTTTGAAGAGTCCATCTCTGAATTTAGATCTGAATAATGAGAAGAGGTACAGCCATAGGCTTATCTGGTGTGTGAGCAGTTCAGGAAGATGGATCAATAAAAGCAAATGCCTGGAAGGGAGAATGAACTTGGTATGTGAATAAACAGGAGGTCAGTGTGGTAGCTGGAAAAATTGAATGATTGGAAGTATTGAATAGATGAGGTTAAGAAAAAAGACAGGAATCCATTTATATGAAATTATATATGTATATACTATATATATACATATCATATATAATTTAGCTATAGATTACATACATATATACATGTAGAGGTAGATATAGAAATATACAGATAAAACACAGAGAAAGACAAAAAGACAGACAGACATACACACACTGTACAATTTTAAGCATTTAAAAACTAGGATGAGAAAACACATGTAAAAATTCCATTTATTGAGCTGTCACCATCTGACAGTCAATCTATGAATGTCTCAGGGAAGTTATTTCATATACGTTATATCAACACTATGAAGTAGTATTATTTTCCTTGTTTTACAGGTGAGAAAATTCAGAATGTGTAAGCACATTCTCTGAAGTCACATATTCAGTTTCCAATCCATTTCTCCAAAGCAGGTTTATCTGACTCAACCCATACGCAAACAGGGGCACATCCTTTTTGATTAGTTACAAACATTTTAATTTGCTCCTTTCTGGAAGAGTTCCCAAGTAGCATAAGTCACCAAATGTTGATGCAGTTGTGATATGACTTTAGGGAACAAAGTGATATCACAGACATGTTTTATATCAATTACAACAAAGGTGTAAGGAAAAACATAACCTCAGAGGTGTAGCATGTGGGCCTATTGATATGCTAAACCCTGCCAGTTACCTAATAGAATAGACTGACCCGATGAGGCCATGATTCAAAAACATTTCTGACTCTTTTTCATTAACAAGGGAAGGAGGAAGTCTAAATTAACCCAATCTAAGTTAATTTATTTTGGGCCATATGATAGAAATTTGGTAATAAATATAATGTGAGTTTCTTGAATAACAAATAGCATAAGTAGATTTAAAAAGTCCTTGAGAAACTAACCAGAATGCTAGATCTCTCATCTTATACTTGTAAACACACTATCATTATGAGCTATTTGGAAAGGGAATATAAGTACCAGGGATTAAGTACAGACTTTATAAAGATTACTTAATTTAAATCTTTCCACAAGCAATGGGAGGAAATATGAAGAAATTGTTATCCATTCCAAAAATGATTTATGGTTCAGTGAAATTAACTGAGCTAAAGTCAAAGATGCTGTAGACAGTAGTCAAAAAAGAACCTAACTTTCCTCAAATAAAAATTATGTAAGCATTTCTTTTTATCATTTTATTGAATAATACTATAAAAATTGGAAATCTTTCTCACTGTTCTTTTTAAAAAATAAAAATAAAACAAAAAGCCAATGCTTAATTCCGCTATTAAGGCCACAAAATGTGATGGTAATTTGAAATGATGTCAGGAAGACTGTACTAATTATCAATTTATTGCCCCTAAGCTCCAAATTCACCCTTTTTGCCTGCTCTGTGAAAATAGATTTGGGCTTTTTACTATTTTTCCATTGCCAGCTGCACAGTGTTCATGTTTGTCAGTAGAAAGCGATGGAGAGACTTTGAAGAAGGAAATGATTTTTCTCTGGTTCTGGTGTGCTCAGGAGGAAGGCCCTACAGTATTGGGACTTCTCCAGAATCAGGCTCTTACAGTGTCAAGGGGTTTGATGCCCTCAGGCTCCTGCAGTTTCCCCAGAATCCAGCTCCTGCAGTTCACAGCAGCCAGTAATCCCCAGATTCCAGAAGTCTTAGTTACTTCATTTACAGACTTTTGCTGTTGAGTGTCTCTGGTAGGATGGCCCCTGAAGGAAACTTTTTCAGTACCAAAGAGAGCTGATTTCTGCATGTTCCAGTGGGCAGATTTCCAGCGACTCCTGACAGAATGGCACCACACTGACTTCTCTGTCACCTGTGAGTCATGACTGAGTCCCCTACAGCAAGGTCTTGATCTCAGCCCTGCACCAGGATGCGGAGGGGTCTCTTCCAAGGGATAATATCTATTCCTTATCTTTGGCTCTTCCTGTATTCTTTAGATTTTCCCATTTCCTACTAGCTAATATCTCATACCCTGATTGCCTGCTCTAGTCAATAATTCTTCAGATTAAACTTTCCTTTTGCAAATTATTGAGTGGTATCTCTGTCCCGATTTGACTCATACTAATATGGAGACATATATTTATATGTATTTTAAATTGAATATCAATATAATCCCCTTCCTAACTAGAAGAAATGTTGTAAAAATTGTTAGTAACAATCTACTGTTCTGTGTGTCATGGTCATCCTTTCATTTACTCATCAAATATTTACTGTGCACTTTCTAAGTGCTACAGATAAATTATAACTAGGCTATACAGCTAAATTTAAAGAGGGACGTTGGCTTACTCAAAAGTAACAATTATGAATTGTGATGAGTACCATAGAAGAAGCATGTAAATTGTTATGCAACTCAGTGATTTAAGTTTTATAACTGGCTTGTTTAAGCAAATCACCTATAGGACATAGAAGGTGGTCTGGAGCAGTGGAGAAACCTTGAAATTGGTGACTGAGTATCCGGGTTCTAGCTTTTGATTGTGAACCTAGGTAAGTCTTATTATTCTCTTGGCTCCTTACCAGGTGATGGAGGAGTGGACAAGATATGGGAAAAATTAAACTCAATGTGATATCATACAACAGAGAAATTACCTACTACCATGTTTAGCTGCATATTCAATGTGTTTAAAGACTTACCATTTCCTGTTAACATTACAAATTTGCGAGGCTCAAACTAAAAATAATTATAATGTATTTGAAACTACTTTGTGCAGTGTTAAGTTCTATATGCAGGAAAAGTACAGTTATTCCACCTTTAATTAAATGAAAAGCAGTTAGCTCATGGGTATGGGCAGGACAAGTGCAGAATAGATGATAATGAGATTAACTGGTAACTGCTGCATGATGAGTTGAAGTGTTGTGACAGAAAAGAGGTTAGAGAGAGAATTTGTTCAAAGGCACATTGAAGTACAACTTCAAAGACAGAGCAGGGATGTGAGTGGCCAGGAAAAACATCAGCAGCAGACAGCTCACTCTGGCATTTGGCAATCAGTGATGGGTGACTGTTTGAGAACAAGGGCTCTGAAGAGAACATGAGGCAGAGGCATAAATAGTGCCGGGCTCTGCAAATAACAGCTGCAGCTGCAAACCCATGTGCATCATGTGGAAAAGACCATACGCCAACATGTCAATCCTTCAAGTCCACGTGCATGGGCTATGACCATCATAATTCTACCGTTAACATGCATCACAGGAACATACCCATGCTTCTCATTATGCACTAATGGCATTATTTTCAATGATTTTTAAAAAAATGAGATCCTGCTGTGTAGCACTGGGAACTATGTCTAGTAACTTATGATAGAGCATGATAATGTGAGAAAAAAGAATGTATACATATATGTGTAACTGGGTCACCATGCTGGATAGTAGAAAATTGACAGAACACTGTAAACCAGCTATAATGGAAAAAATAAAAATAATTATTATAAAGAAATGATTTCATTTATTATTGAACATTTTGGATGATACTTGAGTAGTGGTTAAACTGTTAGTATTTTGAAGGGAATCAAGAAAGGTGTTACTTGTTTAAATAAATTTGTGCTTTAACCCTATTTTTATTTTTTTGATGAGAACATGAACATTAATTGTAGAGGAGCTAGTTACTCACATATATACATGTACATTTGTGTATCTAAAATAAAATAAATGTGTTTGTTGCAGATAATCAATGAATGTTGTATTTGAGTGTGTTTAAACAAAATAAAAGTAACCTTGGGGATAAAACATAGATACAAAGACTATAAGTGATTTTCAATTTTGGTAAATCTCATTTTCATGAAAATAAAATTTTCTACTATTAAGAAAAAGAAATATAGATGAATTTACTGAAAAATGTAATATTTTTAAAAATATAAGCAACCCTAGATTCTTTAATATTGAACACTTTCTTTTGATATCATACACACTGAAACAGACCTCTAAAAAGTCACCAAAGACTTCTTAACATATTAAATGTCTTGTTAGTAGATAACCACCATCCACTCTTTACCTCCTCCTCTAACGTGTTTTGACTTATACTCTATGACCTTTGATGTTAACATTTTCTGGTTTCCCTGGATACTGTATATGAAACAAAGCTCTCATCGATGGTGTTGGTGGGTATAATTCTAGAGCAAAATGTAAGAGGAAAAAATTAAGTGAGACATAGATTGAGGGAGAGTAAAACCAGGGTGTGTTTTACTAAGCTGACCACAGTTTCATGTGTTAACCTAGCTGGTTACTCAGCCATATTAGATTTCTCTTGAAGACTTTGTAGGACCTCTGCATCTTTGAAGCTGATCAGAGAAGAGGAAAAGACATATAGGAATGCTATTCTATTTCCCATCTCTTATAGGTATTTTTTTCCCATGGGAATATTAAATTATCCACATTTTCTGACACAAGCTGTTGTCCTCACTCTAGAAAATGCTGGGTAAGCCAGATCCCGCACTTCACTGCTGCTGTGAGTCACATGAGTCCATAAGTGATGGAAGAAACTTCTAGTAAAGTTGAGCCTGTGCAGTGGACCTGTTCTAATTCCTCCCATGATGGTTGAGGTGATGCTGCACCACAGGTCTGACCTCACATTGGGGGAGACTAAAACTGCAGGTGATATTAGGAAATGAGGCAATGATGGTGATGAAAAACTCTCTCTTTAGCAAGTGGCAAAGGACCTGGAAATAAGTAGATCTGGTAACTGGGAAAAAAGAGGAGGAAGTTACACAAATGTAGTCCAATTCATATGTCTATTTTACATACGCTCTTTTTCTAAAACTATCTACCAACTTCTAAGGTTTCATCTATCATGTCTATATATAAAGATAAGTAGATAATTAACAGCAAGAATAACTATCATTAAACCTATTTTTGTAACCATTAAAATTTTAGCTGCTTGAATTCTCTGTAAGGTATTTCACCAGCTGCTTTAATTCCATAAATGACTCAATATACCAATCTGTGGAATGGGCATCGTGTCCTCAGAAACTAGAATGATTTTTGAAAAAAAAATTAAATTTTTTTATTTAAGTATAGTTGATTTACAATGTGTCAATTTCTGTTGTATAGCAAAGTGACCCTGTCATATATATATGTATCTATGGTATTATAAAATTATAAGATAACATAGGAAAGAGAATGTATACATATATATTATCTTCCATCATGGTCTACATTATCTTCCATTATGGTCTATCACAAGAGGCAGGAGATAGTTCCCTGTGCTATATAGTAGGACCTCATTGCTTATCCATTCTAAATGTAATAGTTTGTATCTACTCACCCCAAACTTCCAGTCCATCCCATTCTCTCCTGCCTCTACCTTGGCAACCATAAGTCTGTTCTGTATGTCTGTGAGTCTGTTTCTGTTTCATTTGTGCCATATTTTAGATTCCATATATAAGTGATATCAGTTGGTATTTGTCTTTCTCTTTCTGACTGACCTCACTTAGTATGAGAACTTCTAGTTGCACCCATGCTGTTGTAAATGAAATTATTTCATCTTGTTCATGGCTGAGTAGTATTCCATTGTGTATATGTACCACATCTTAATCCATTCGTCTGTTGATGGGCATTTAGGTTACTTTCATGTTTTGGCTATTGTGAGTAGTGCTAATATGAACATAGGGGTGCATGTATCTTTTTGAGTTGTACTTTTGTCCAGATAGATGCCCAGGAGTAGGATTGCTGGATCATATGGTAGTTCTATAATTAACTTCCAAGGAACCCCCATACTGTTTTCCATAGTGGTTGTACCACTTTAAATTCCCAACAAGAGTGTAGGAGGGTTCCCTCTTCTCCACACCCTCTCCAGCATTAGCTACTTGTAAACTTATTGATAATGGCGATTCTGACTGGTGTGAAGTGGTACCTCATTGTAGTTTTGATTTTTATTTATCTAATAATTAGTGATATTGAACATTTTTTCATATGCAGAAATGAGTACAATTTTAAATGACTTAATATTAAGTAAAATTGTACTTATTAAATGAGATAATATATACAGAATATTGACACAATATATGGCCATAATATGAACTCAATAAACGGTAATTTTCTGTATGATCATTTTCCCTCCTCCTTTGGAATATGATCTTTTTTAAAGTTTTATTGAAGTATAGTTAATTTATATGGTTGTGACAATTACTGCTGTACAACAAAGTGACCCAGTCATACATATAAACATGTCCATTCTCTCTCAGATTCTTTTCCTATATAGATTATCACAGAATACTGGGTTGAGTTCTCTGTGGTATACAGCAGGTCCCTGTCCCTTGGAATATGATTTTAAATTATAATAGTCTTATTAGTTCATATAAAGAAATTAGCATTTTTTTTCTATTTCAATCATACTTCTAACTGAATAATTAACACTAAAAATAATCTGGTATTCTTAATTTATAATATTAATCCATTTGACAAATAACTGTTACTAGTACCACAGGTGAGATAAACAGTACACTGGCATTCAAAGTAACCCAATTTTGGAAAATGTTTTCATTTGTAGATTTATCAACAATCACTATACAGCTGTTTTATGTAAGAATCATGGAAAATTTTTGTGATGGAAAATAAGAAATCTGTTATATGTGCTCTCTTTTCTGCTCAATCCTCAGAGGTAGAACTTGTTAGAATGGTCTCTTTACAAAGATACACGGAACAACTGATTTGAACCAGATGTGGTTATAACAGTCATTTTTATTACAAAGAATTAAATGCAATCAAGAATTGGGAAATATATCTCAAACATTTAATTCAACTTTAACTAATTCATTCCAGTTATAAAGGGTTTTACTTGTTATTTTCTTAGTTATTTTAATGTTTTTGGCTATTTTTCTAGTGTAGGAAAATACTGAGTAAATGAATTGATTGTCTCATTTTGAATACATTTCAAAGAACCCTGAAACTATTAATTTAATATAGAATTGGCTAGGCAGATTTGAAAAAAATGGATTAAGCCTGCTAGTAATGAGAACTATAATACATGAAAAAAAATTTAAAAAGGACAGCCATGCAACATGTTAGACATTAAATAGTGACTTGCAAGACAGACATACAAGAAATGCTCAGAAGGTTTCAAGAGAGGTAAAGATATAATTACTGTGAAGGGGAAGATTATATAAATATATAAATAGAAGATAAGTTTTAAAGGTCTAACCAGGTTTTGGAAGATAGTATAGGGAGAATGCAGGTAAGCAACATTTGAAAAGACTGTGGCTGAAAATTTTCCAGAATTGATGCATGATGTAAAACCATGAATTGAGGAAAACCTATAAAACCCAAATACTGTTTAACAAAGAAACCTACACTTAGGCACATTCAAATGAAATTCCTGAAGTCCTTAGACCAAGAAATGATCTTAAAAGCAATCTGAAGATAAAAGATAAAAGAGTAATGGAAATTGGACTGGGAAGCATTTTTCTCTATACATGTTAGAAGTTTGGAGACTAGGAGAAAAATAACTGCCATTGAAAAATTGTACAACCTGTGAAATAATTATTCATGAATGATGTAAAAAAATCAAGAGTCTTCAGAACCACAAATTGAGAGTTATGTTACCAACAGATCAACTAAACGAGCTTCTAAAGCTTGCTTTTTAAGAAACTGGAAAATGAACTTAAAGAGTGTTCTTTTTTTTTAAATTGAAGTATAATTGATTTACAATGTTGTATTAGTTTCAGGGGCACAGCAAAGTGACTCAGTTATTTATTTATTTATAAATAAACATATTTTTTTTTCAGATTTTTTCCCTTAAGGTTATTACAAAATAGTAAGTATAGTTTTATGTGCTATACAGTAGGTCCTTGTTGGTTATCTATTTTATATATGAGTGTGTATCTGTGGGTTTTTTTTTTTTTTTTTGTCTTTGCTATTTCTTGGGCTGCTCCCGCGGCATATGGAGGTTCCCAGGCTAGGGGTCAAATCGGAGATGTAGCCACTGGCCTACGCCAGAGCCACAACAATGCGGGATCCGAGCCGCGTCTGCAACCTACACCACAGCTCAAGGCAACGCCGGATCCTTAACCCACTGAGCAAGGGCAGGGACCGAACCTGCAACCTCATGGTTCCTAGTCGGATTCGTTAACCACTGCGGCACGACGGGAACTCCTTTTTTTTTTTTTTTTTTTTGTCCGAGTGTTTATCTGTTAATCTCAAACTCTTAATTTATCCCTCCTCCCCCACTTTGCCCTTTGGTAACCTTAAGTTTATTTTCTATGTCTGTCAATCTATTTATGTTTGATATATGTTAATTTGTATCATTTTTAGGATTCTACATGTAAGCAAATGTTCTACAATAAGGGGATGTTAGCAAAATAATCATAAACTTGACACTAAATCTAAATAAATATTGATTGTTCTAACCAAGAACAGTAGTATTTGAATGATATTTATTTTCACTGCTAAAATCTCAAGATCAAACTAAAATCCTATACACAAAAACATTATATTTGGGAGGAGGTAAGCAGAATCTAAGCATTCTAATGTCCCTAGACTATACCACAATATATATAATACTGATTAATATTAAATTTAGATTTAATATTCATGTTAATTTCAGAAAGCTACTAATAGAATAAAAATACACTATTAGAGAAATGAAAAAAGGAATTAGGGAAATATTCAACTTGAAAGTATTCACATAAAAGGAAAATTACATTAAAATACATAAGGAAAAATTCAGTGGGTTAAAGGATCTGGTGTTGGCATAAGTCACAGCTGTAGCTTGGCTTTAATGCCTGGCCCAGAACTTCCATATGCTGCAGATGCAGCCATAAAATTAAAACAATTTTTAATTAAAAATTAAATTTGGTCCCTCAGATACTAGAGTGACCAAAATTAATCCAGATACACAAGCATAATCAATGTAAATGAACTAAACTCTCCTTAAAATACAAAGAATATCAGTCAATATAAGGACACGCAAAAGTTGTATATATTTCTCACACACTTGACATCACACTAGATAACTTATCTTGCTTGGCCCAATTGAATGTCATTAGAGATGACAATATATGTTATCTGATCCAAAGCTTTAAGAGTAATTGTGTTATAATACCATTGCTTTTTCCTATTGGTATAAGAATTAGTCTTTCAAGCTGGACCTCAATAGGGTACTGACATAGAGCACAGCCCTGTAGCAGGACCACTGTTGCTTGGAGCTAACCAGGTAACATGAATGAGAAATGTATTTTTATTGTGATAATTGAGATGTGGGAGTTGTTGTGATATAAACCGCAGATATCATTGATTTTAAAAAAATGATATTTAGAAGTGGGATTTTGTTATGGACTGAATTGTGTGCCCACAAATTCCTATGTTGAAGACCTAACCTTCAATGTGATATTATTTGGAGGTGAGGACTTTGGGAGGTAATTAAGGTTAAATGATTTCATAAGCGGAGGCCTTACTCTCATGGGATTAGTGTCCTTAAAAAAGGAGTAGGATACACTAGCAAGCTTTTTCTCTTTCCTTGTGTGCATAGAGGAAAGTCCATTAGAAACAGAGTGAGAATACAGCCATACACAAACAGAGAAGAAAGGCTCACAAGGAACTGAATTTGTTAGGACATTGATCATGAACTTCTAGACTCTAGAACTGTGAGAAAAGCAGCCTCTCTTATGGAAAATTTGAATTTTGGCTTTAGAAAAAGAGTTGAAAAACAGAATGCTACTGGCATGGGCATGCTTTGGTTGCTATTGACTGCATTTGATCAGGTACACCAACAACCTCCAACTCAAAAAAAAGACAAATACAGAAAGAATGGACTGATTTTTTTTTTTCTTTTTAAGGCTGCACCTGCTGTGAATATGGCAAAATAAATAGGGTTTCTGCATTTTATATATATATATATATATACACACACACATATATATATAAACCATATATATATATATACCATATATATATAAACCATATATATATATAAACCATATATATATAAACCATATATATATATATATATAAACCATATATATATATATTTTTTTTTAGGGCCACATACAGAAGTTTCCAGGCCAGGGGTCAAATTGGAGCTGGATCTGCTGGCCTACACTGCAGCTTGTGGCAGTGTATCCTACTGAGGGAGGCCAGGTATCGAACCCATATCCTTATGGCTACTAATTGAATTCTTAACCCACTGAGCTACAGTGGGAACTGTAAGAATGGACCGATTTGAAAACAGGTGAGAGTAAAATAAGGAATCCAGACATTTTGGGGAAAAATGTAATCACTTCTCATTTCCAACCTGAAAATTTCTTTAACCACAAAAGGTAAATAAGACTCAGTCTAGTAAAAATATTACCAAAATGTGCCTGTCAAAATTTTTAAAAAAATATATAAAAGAATTATGTTGACTCTATTAAACTCTTTCAGTTCAAAAAAATGACTCAGGAATAATAGATTAAAAGTTGAATTCTTTGATGGATGGGTATATGTTCAATGTACCTGTAATCAAGTTTAAAAAGAAAATATATTTTGAAAAGAACTGTGAATGAAGCCATTGGCATATGAAACTAATCAAGTAGATAAAAATCAAGTAAGTTTGTTGAGAGAATTATATAAGCAGGAATCATCACACTAGATTAACAGTGAATATTTGAAACTTAAAAGATTCTTTGCCCCTCCATCTTCTTGTCCAACATGGTAGAAAATCTTGACAATTACTCTGTGAGTAACAGATCATGCAGTCACAAATTCAGTAAGAATACAGAATATTCAAAACCATAATGAAAAAACTTGATCTAGTAATTATGCTTTGAAAACCTTGATCTAATAATTATGTTTTGAAAAATTACTGTTTTGAAACAGTAAGGAAGTTTCCCAAAAAAATCTATTTGAGCGCATTTATAAAGAACTGATCATGTTTAAGGCAAAGACAAGCCTCAAAACCTTTTAAAGAATCAGTCCTATGTCCTCCCATAGAGAGGCCACTATCTCTCTAATCTCATGCAACAAAATAAGTGATAAAACAATAAATAGTGACAAATATCTAATTTAAAAATTTAAAAACACATTTCTAAGTTAATTAAGAATTCATGGTCAATGAATCAAAAAAAATAAGGCAGGAATATACAATGGAAAAAGAAAATCTCTTCAATAAATGGTGCTAGGAAAACTGGGTAGCTACATGTAAAAAATGAAATTAGACTATTCTCTAACACCACATAGAAAATTAAACCCTAAATGGATTAAAGACCTAGGTAAGTCCAGGAACCATAAAATTGTTAGAGGAAAAGAGGCAGAACACTCCTTTATATAAATCACAACAGTATTTTTGGATCCATCTCCTAAAGCAATAGAAATAAAAACAAAAGGAAACAAATAGAATCTAATTAAATATAAAAGCTTTTTAGCAGCTAAAGAAACCATTAACAAAATCAAAAGACAATTTGCTAAAACGGGAGAAAATATTTGTGAATGATATGACCAGTAAGAGGTTAATATCCAAGGTATACAAACAACTCATGCAACTCAACTTCAAGCAAAAAAACCCATTTAAAAAATACACAGATGACCTGAATAGACATTTTCCAAAGAGGACATGCAGAGGGCCACCAGGCATATGAAAGATGCTCAACATCGCTAATCATCAGGAAAATGCAATTCAGAATCACACCTTGCACTACGTAGAACAGCTATCATCAAAAAGAACACAAATAAAAAATGTTAGTAAGGATGAAGAGAAAAGGGAACCCTGTACACTGTTGATGGGAATGTAAATTGGTGCAGCCACTGTGGAAAACAGTAAGGAAGTTTCTCAAAAAAAAAAAAAAAAAAAAGAAAGAAAGAAATAGAACCACTATATGACCCAGAAATTCTACTCCTGGGCATATATCCAAAAAAAAAAAAATAATTCTAAAAGATACATGCACTCAGTGTTCATAGAAGCATTAATCATAATTGCCAAGATATGGAAACAACCTAAGCGTTCATCAATAGCTGAATGGATAAAGAATATGTGAGATATATATATATATGTATATGTGAGATATATATGTGAGATATATATATATATATATGTATATGTATATATATATAATGGAATACTATTCAGTCATAAAAAATGGAGTTTTGCCATTTGTAACAACATGGATAAACTTGGAGTGAATCAAGCTAAATGATATAAGTCAGAAAAAGACAAAAATTGTATGATATCAATAAAATTCATTAAGTAATTTAAAAAATTGTATATTACTTATATATGAAACCTAAAAATTACAGCAAACTAGGGAATATAACAAAAAAGAAACAAATTCACAGATAGAGAAAACAAATTAGTGTTTACCAGTGAGGGGAGAGAAGGACAGAAGGACAATATAGGGGTAGGGATACAAACTATTATGTATAAAATAAGTTATAAGAATAAATTGTACAACACGGGGAATATAGCTAATATTTTATAAAAACTATGAATGGAGTATAATCTTTAAAAATTGTGAATCACTATATTGTATACTTATATAATATTGTATATCAACCTTTTTTTTTTTTTTGTCTTTTTGCCATTTCTTGGGCCGCTCCAGTGGCATATGGAGGTTCCCAGGGTAGGGGTCCAATTGGAGCTGTAGCCGCCAGCCTACGCCAGAGCCACAGCAACGCGGGATCCGAGCCCTGTCTGTGATCTACACCACAGCTCACGGCAATGCTGGATCGTTAACCCACTGAGCAAGTGCAGGGACCGAACCCGCAACCTCATGGTTCCTAGTTGGATTCATTAACCACTGCGCCACGACGGGAACTCCTATATCAACCATATTTTAAGAAAAAAAAAAGAAAAAATGAAGAAATCATAACAGATATTGGAATACTTAGATTCAAATCATAATAAAGACATCGCTTATTACTTGTGGGGTAGAGGAAAATTCATAGCTTTAATGATGTACACTGGAATGAAAAGCTGAAAAATCAGTGAGTTAAGCACACTTAACTTATGATAATAAGTTGAATATAATTCACATCCTTAGTATTCTTACTTAGAAGTCTGAATAAAGTAGGAGGAAAAAATAAATATGAGCAGAAAAGAATAAATAAAAATTAAAGATATAACTGAGAATCCACAAACCAAAAGGGAATACTTTGAAATAATTAATTAAGTTGACAATAGCCTATAAAAATTGCTCAAGAAAATCAAAGTAAAGAGGTAGAAGGAGGGAAAGAAAGAGATTTGGGGCAAAGTTGTTATATATTACAGTAGCAGATGGGATTAAATATGAATAGTACCCTATTATTTAAAAGAAGTTAAGACTTAGCTAAAAGAAAAATTGCTGAAAATCAAAGCTAATCAAACTTACAAGGAAATACCATATCTGAAATTTCCTATAATCAGTAGAGAAATTTAATCACAAATTTAAAATCTACCCAAAGTCAAGTCCTAATAATTTTATAGAAAAAATTCTTTAAACTGCTTAAGGCATGAATGCAAAAATAGCAAAGAAAGAATATACCCAAGTTGTTTTATGAGCTTAAGATACCTTTAATAATAAAAATCACATGTGGACAATATGAGAAAATATAAAATAATATGACATATGAACTTAACTGCAAAAATTCTAAATATAATGTTAGCAATCTGCAAATGAATATTTCAGTGAATCAAACATAAAGTTAAACTGATTGAGTTAAATTTATTTCAGAAATAAAAATTGTTTGATTGTTATAAAAGCTAATAAGTTAATGCATCTAACTAAAGAGGGAAAACTATTATTCAATTCATAATTCAGGTTGTTGTTTATCAATTATTTTGTCATTCATTAATAAAAAAACTCTCTTAATTTACAAATAAATTAACTGGTAGATAATAAAATCATAGTGAATGGTAAAATGTTTAAAGCAGTCCCTCTAAAATCATGAAGTTTTTAAGAATATTTATTAATATTTTTTCTATTCAGCATTTTATAGACCATACCAGCCAGTTATATAAAATAAAAAAGTAAAATAAAAGTTATATATTGGAAAGACAAATACAAAATTATCATTATTTTTAGGGAAAGTAGTTTTCAAAGTAGATAACACAAAAGAATCTAAGAAAAATAATGATAGTTATTTGACATTATTAAGAAGACTAACATTAGTAAAAGTTTATCTGAAACATAAGGTAAGAGCAACATAAAAATTAGACTTTCTTTATACCAATAACAAAAATAAACTTAAAATATATATAATAGTGAAAAATATGTACATTACTGAAAATATAAAGCTTTTGAAAAAGTGAAAATCCTTGTGAATAATTTTTAAAATTTTATTTAAAGATATTAAGTAAGACCTACTGAATGCAAGGATAATTATATTAGTTAGCTCTGGCTTCTGTAAGAAAAAAAACACAGTCTGGATGGTTTACAAAGAACAGTAATTTACTTCTCACAGTTTTGGAGTCTGGAAGTCTGTGATCAGTATGGTGCAGTTCTGGTGGAAATTCTCTTCTAGATTGCAGACTGCCTACTTCTTTCTGCATTATTACATGGTGGTAAGAAAGCTAGCTAGCTCTCTGGCTACTGATTGTAAGAGCATTAATCCCATTTATTAGGACTCCACCCTCATGACCTCATTACCTTCCAAAAGTCCTTCCCTCTCATACTATTACATTGAAATTACCTTTTCAATTTATGAATCTTTGGTGGACACAGACATTCAGTCCACTGCAGACATGCTCATAGAAAGGAAAACTCAACGTCACACACAGAGATTCCAATTCTTAATCTTTAATCTTGGAAGAGTAAAAAAGACTATGAATTCTTTGACAGTCCTTCCATAAAGAGGTGAGGTCTGTGCCCCCTCATTTGAAATCTGTGTGTCTTGAAACTGCTTTAAGGTGGAAGAGACACTAGGGCAGCTTCTGGGCCCAGGTTTTAAGAAACTCATTGCTCTGACTGCTTTGCTCTTGGTCTTCCAAATAAGGTCAGCTATTGTAACTACCTTGGACTGGAAAAGACACACACAGTGGCTTTTTTCAATGGTAATAGCTAAATCTAGTCTTAAAACTTCCTCACCATGATGCTGGACATATGAGTGAAGTCATCTGGTACCCTCCTGACATCCACAAGCTAAATACCACCAGTGACATGTCGAAGTCTCACGAACAGAAAAATCACTTAAGTGAATCCTGCTTAAACCTATGACCCACAAAATTGAGAGGCATAAGACAAAGGGAGCCTAGTTTCTTGATAATGTGGAGCACAATAGAGGCCCCAAACTAACTAAGGGCAACTTTGTGGGGAAGAGAAATAAATTTCTATTTTGCTTAGACATATTTATTTTCCACTTGCTGCCACTTTCAGCAGATCTATTTATTACAACCTTATTCACACAGAAAAAAAATTAAAATAACACTTCTATTTATAAATAGTGGGACAGAGATACAACCTGTTGTCAAACAATGGAGTGACTTACAAGAGTAAAATATAACAGGCTACAGCTAATAGCATTGGCATACATGATGTTTAAAAATATAATACTGGATAACAAAACCAAGACATGAAAGAATATATATATATAACATGATTTTATTTATATAAAATAAAAGAATAACCATATGATACAATGGATATGTACCTGCATATATACTAAAATAAAAATCAACAGAAGAATGTTTAAAAATGTTTTTGGGAAAGGGTGGAGCAAGGCCTTGAGATGCTTATATAGAGGAGGCTTCAAAGATACTAGTAATAATTCTAGTTCTTAGGCCAAGCAGTGGATACTTTGATGCTCATTTTAATTTCTTCTATAAACTGGACATATATTTTACACATACTCTTTGGTATACATGCTTTAAAGTATATTTTAAATAAATTAAAAATAGAAACAGAGATATAGAAATGAAGTTTGATGCCAGGTTCATGAAATTTAGCTCCATGGATGAGCAGAGACACACGAGTATAACCACAGAAAGTAAGGAGGTCCAAGGAGGATATTTTTAATAGGATGAAATGTGTCATTAAGCAGAGAGAGGAACTGAACTTCTTTGCAGAACAGATGCTGACTCACAGACATTGGAAAACTTATGGTCTCCAGAGGAGACAGTTTGCGGGGTGGGGAGATGTGCTTGGGCTATGGGATGGAAATCCTGTGAAATCAGATTGTTAGGATCATTATACAACCACAGATGTGATACATTCATTTGAGTAATAAAAAATAAAGAAAAAAAAAAGAAAATAAAATTGATGAGTCAGGGCAAATTGCAACCTGATATAAGTAGTATTTGCAAATTATTTACTCATGCTTTGTGAGACTCAGAAAATCTAGGTTGAAGTAAGTGAATATGCCTTAATCCCTGAAGAAGGAAGAAAGGGGATACATATACATATCCCCTGAGTCTAGAAAGTGCTGGACACTGGTTAAAGGAAACTGGAAAACAATAAACTCTATGAATATAGAGTAAGTCAGAGATTGAATATGGCCTGGCTGCCAGCAGACCAATATCAACCTTTTGTCTGGCTTGGCTAATATGTACTAGTATAGAAAACAAAAAATACATTTTCAGTCCTCAGTAGATTCCATATCATCTAATAGTTTCAATGGTCTGTATGCAACTTTGTCATTCCTTTTATTTTGGTATGTAAAATGATCATTCCTTTGATTTTTTTTTCATCTCTCTCCAATACCTCTTGGATACTCAACTGGGGAGAAGGCTGGGGATTGCAGGGGACATCAAGATAGAGTGTGTGATCTTTGGGCTTAGTGGAGAGAGGTGCTTGGACCCCCACTGTGCTATCTGACTCCTCTCACCTCCATGACTATGGGCAATGCCAGCCCAGCTGCTATCTGTTCCACTTAAATAGGGATGAAGTCACCCAAAAGCACTAATAGCAAACCACTCATTCTGGTGCTGAAGACCTGCCTGGGGTCTGGTGGTGACTTCCCTTTGCCTGGCCCAGCATGACTGCCCCTGCAGCCAGGGTCAATCTACCCCCTGATAGCAGCCCTCTGCAAAAGACTGTTTTTGTTTTGAATGCTGCCTTGATCCTCTTTAGAGTATCCTGCTAAGAGCCCAGTTAGTTTCCCTTCTTAAGAAGCTAAGTCCATATCCCAACCACTTCCTTTATGAGACTTGCACACTCCTTGCTCCTCTGTGCTGCCTTAACAGTCCCAGGCCCAGGAACCAGACAACTAGGAAGAGTTCCTATGCCCCAGAACCCCAAAAATTATTCAAGTTAGCCAATCCACAGGGTGTCCTAAAACCTAGCTAACTTCACTGTGTTTGTCACACATAAACTGCCCTACAGCTCTAGCTTAAGGCAACCCTGTCTTATAACGCAAATCCCTGGGCCACTCTTCAGGGAAGGCTTCTCTGATTTGGAGCTACAACCAAGAGTTCTGCTTCTCACTTATTCCAAGTCCTGTGTGTCCCACAAAACGATCTTTAAATCTTATAAAGCAATGGGCACCATAATGTGGCCCTGGCCAGGGACTATTGGGTAGAATCATGGGGGTGCTCTTGGCTCACTAACTGGCTCCAAACCACCATGAGAGTAGCTTGGGACAGATAACATAGGTGAAGTCCTGCTTTAGCTGGTGGTGTTTGCTGCTGTGTTTGCCTATGATTACCATGTTTTTTCTTACCCAAATTTCCTTGGTGTTGGAATATTCAAAATAAACAGTACTAATTGGCTAAACTCTGGGGCTAGATACTAGGCCAAGTAGGAACCTATCTTATGGTAAAAGGAGTGATGGGCCAGTTGAACCACACTTTCTGGGGTCTGGCATTCTAGTATGTTCTAGTCACAGTGTGTGTTTGGTAGAGGGGCCCAGGGGCCCTCACCATTCCAGGGGCCCTCACTTCATCAGCCTTGGTGTTTCTCTATTATTCCTTGGTATAGAACCCTGGTTTGTTCATGAGTTTAGGGCAATCTTATGGAGTAATGTTGGTTGGGCTACTCCACAGTAGAGAAATAGTAGTAGAGGTCTTTGCTCAGAAAGGGGTGGTAGCCTATCTGTCTTCACTGCTGCTGCATATCTTGTTGCTTTCACCAGCAAATGTCATGCTCCCCAGATCCCTGGGTCATCCTCATGGAGATAGTAGCCCATTATTTTATCCAAAGGGGGCCTGTTGGACAAAAGACTGAATATTTCATCCCTTTATCCTCCTGCCTCCCCAAATGTACTGAGGTTACCTAATCCCTTAAATTATACAAAGTCCCCAGCCAGAAAGGTCTGGATATATTAATTGTTGCCACATATCAACATGTGAAGAAACTGACACTTTGTACTGTGGGCTAACTTGTCCCAAGGAGAGGTTGCTATAGCTCTCCAAGTACCACTCCAGCCACTCAGAGGTACATTGGGAAGCCATGGAAAGAGACGGCTCCTCAGGCAGCAGGCTACTCACTGGGGCTCCTTGCCCTAATTCTCCATAAATCCTTAGAAGGTTTACAGTATGAGTCACTGGAGAGAGGCAGAAACTGACAACAAAGCTTTGGGAGGATAGAAACCCAAAAGAAAACAAGAAAAGGATGGAGGATTGGAGGCAGAATCATAGCAGAAAGTTGTTCTAATTCTATAACCTTTGCGTGGTGGGTGCAGCCTCAATCAATAGATGCCCATGAGAGTGCCCTCAGAGGCTCCTCCCCAGTAGAGGTTTTGTCACCTCCTCTTATGTCTCCTGGAGTCTCTACACAACCTATAATGGCCATAAATTGGCCATAGGCTTCTGATGCAAGAAAGTCCTACTTAGCCTTGTATTATATGCTACAGCAGTTGCTGGCCCCATACTAGAGTTCTCTTAAAAACAGAGGCTGTCACATACCCTGAGCCTAAAACCCTCCAATCTCACATGCCCATAATGAATTGAATCATGGAAGCAACACTCCAAAAGCTCAGTACGGCTACTGAGGCTTCCTTGATATAAGATGGGCCTTCAACATATTCTACCTGGAGGAAAGTATGGCTTCTTCTATCTTCAATCCCTTGTCAAATGTTGGCATGTTATAGGAAGTCACTATTCTCGCAGACAACTTAGTTACCTGGGGAGTGCCCTGGGGTCAACTGAGAATAATGGGAGTTTGTAGAGTATATGGATATGTAGATGGTGTTGCCATCCATAAGTGATGGAGCTCAGTAGAATTTTGCTGCTCTCCATCCTTTTATCAGGATGTCTCTGAGAAAAGGTGGGACACAAGGGGAAGCACAATTGGTGAAACTTCAGACAGACAATTTAGGGTTCAATGTCCTGGCCAACAAGACCCTTCTGCATGTTTGTGCAAACACTTGGGCCATTGCTTGAGACTTCTCCCCTTCAGGGCAAAGAACTTTGGGAATCTCTTGCCTCATGGACACCAAAATAGAAATCAAGGTCTATACATATGCTAAGGCCAAAATATAAGACCTCACCAGGACATTCCTTATCCCATTTGGAGTTCCACATACTGCTGATAGGGATCAAGGCATATATTTCACTTCTCAAAATACACAATGCTGGGCTCCTGGAAAAGTTCTTTAATGGAAATTTCATCTTTATGATAGGTCTCAGGCAGCCAGTTTGGGAGCTGAATAGGCTCCTCATCAAATTCCTACTTAAATTATAGAGGACAGATCCCTAAATGGAAGTCTACTGAGGAAGAGACTGAGGCCTCAATCTCTCTTAATTCAAGACCCCTTAGCTATTCACAAAACAACCAATTAAAATCAAATAAACAAACAAATCCTTACTATAGCACTTCCTATATTTAAAAGAGCACATGGCCCACATTCATGTATATAACACATTATATATGAGGTTTTTTTAATAATGGTTTCCTCATTCTTTATAGGTCTTCACTTCTTCCCCGTCTCATAAGGGCTGTATGCTAAATCAATGACATATACTCTCCTGGAACCCATTAACCATAAATTGTCCCATGTGCCAGACACTTGCACATCTGGTATAGGACCCATTTGAACTTGAACTTCTGCTATCCCAGAAGACCTTCCTCAATATTTGAGTTATAAGGGTAAATAATTAACTGTGTTCTCTCTCTGATCTCCTCCACTAAACTGAAATTAGTAGTCCACAGCTAATTTCATAGACAGTGTGGCCTGCCAAGAAGGGAGGTAGAAAACTCTACTTAGTAAATAAATATCATTTTGAAGATAACAACAAAATCAACACTATAATCCGTAATGATGAAACTAGACAATCTCCCCTTGAAAACAATACATGCCAGAAGAAAATCAACATCAGGCAACAAAGGTCTGTGAAGTTCAGCTACACACCATTTTGTTGACTGTTGGCCCCCTCACGGTGGATCTGGGTGTTTCTCTGGTTTGCAATCCAGAAGCTCAAAGCCTCCAGGTAAGCCATTGTTTCAAACATGGCAAATTCTGAGGGCTGCATACTATCGGGTTTGGCTAATGCAAGTCTGTGAGCCCAAACACCTTGCTTGCTTGCCCGTCACCAACTGACCAACAACTGAAACAAAGAACATATAATAATTACCTGAATTGGAGGACTTTCCTACAGACAAGTACTAGAGCTTCAAGCTGAGCCAAAGACATTTTAATTGGCAAATTATCTGGTACCCTATTAACATCATGTATCCAAATCAGGCCAAATGTTTTAAAACCTATTCCTTTCATTACCCATTGAGGGGAAACCTTGAACTGTTAGGAGATTTTAGATTTGGCCACATTTATTAGGACATTAATTATGCCAGCTGGGTTTTGGCACTTTGGTTCAATTATGGCAATATCACGGATACAGCTATCACCTTTGTCAGATGTATACTCACAAACCCTCTTGACTAAAAAGATTAAGCTCCCAAGCCCAATGTTACCTTCAAATTCCATGAGCAGCTATATAATAATATAGAGCCAAGTAAATATAACCCACATAAACTCAAGTGAATATTTACTTGGAAGGATACTTCAGTCCCACATCCCAAATAACATAGCCCCAGCCCAAGATCTTGCCACTGGAAATGACTTCCCTGCACTGGAGATGATGTTACCTCAACACTAGGACCACTGTCCCCATAGTGCCCATAAAAAGTTTTTATTTTATTATTAGGGATTATATGACTTCTGAGCTCCTGTTTACTTAGCCATGATCCTGGTATGCTCCTTGCTCCCTACTAAAACATACATCCCTACACACCCACACGTAATGGAAAATCTTGTAGAGGTTACCACTATCTGTTCAGTTCTGAAAATTCATGCAGATTATTGCTTTCCTCAGGAGGCAACTGCCTCCTGCTGGTCCAGTCCTTGACCCCCAGAGACATGACATCCCATTTCTTAGTGCCATCTACTCCCCTTATCCAACTTGCTACCATGACTACCCGCCTTGTATCTCTTGACCATGACCTACATAATCATCCTTTCCGCTTTGTTAAAAACAAAACCCACTAACCTTTATGTATATTTTCCTGAACTATGAGTCCATACCCTCCAGCAATGAAACTGTTGGGCCTTCCATCTTTACCCAGGGCATACACGAAGATATTGTCATAAAACATAACTCATATTTTTAGCACACTTTACAACTTCACCATGATATTGTTAGACAACCTGAATATCTTCTATTTTTTCCTTGGCTAATTACATATTAATGGAATACTTGGTTATGGACCCAGCCTCCAAGGACTCCTAATATTATTTACCTTCTTTTTACTCTCATAATATAATGTATTCTATGCTATTTCAGGCAATTTTTGTCCTAATCTCTACAAGTCTCCTCTACTACTTAAGCCACAACAATACTTTAAATAATTAAACTCAAAAGTGATGCCAAAACCGATGTCAAAACTGATGTCAAGACATGAAGGTTTCAATTGTAATATAGTTTAAAAAAAATACTGTCGACTTTTATTTTTTTTCCTTTTTGGAGCCTATGACATATGGAAATTCCCAGGCTAGGCATAGAATGAATCGGAGCTACAGTTGCTGGCCTACACTACAGGAATAATAACACCATATCCAAGCCTCATATGTGACCTATACCACAATTCACAGCAATGCCGGATCCTGAAACCACCGAGCAAGGCCGCGTAATGAACCCACGTCCTCATGGATACTAGTCAGATTCTTAACCCTCTGAGGCACAACAGGAACCCCCAGTCTTGAACTAGTTTTGATGCCTGGTTAGAGACCAATCAGTTCCCCATCCTGAGCAACTGATTAAATCTACCCATTTCCATTATCTGAATTTCACATTTTAAGTCACTAGGCAGGGCCCATAAAACTGTCCTAGGGCCAGATGCCAGACAACCAGGAATAGTCTCTAAACCCTAGAAAGTGAGCACTAGCTAATCTTCACCCCTGGTCACACATAAACTCTTCCCTATGACTCTGACTTTCTGCTATTCTGTCCCCAGGTACAACTCCCTAGATGAACTTGCCTGGCAGCCTTCTCTTGTTTGGAGCTATAAGTTAACAAAGAGTTCTGCCTTTCATCTATCCAAGTGTCAGTGTATTATGTCCTGCCAGCCAAAGAAACCTTAAATCTTACAAAAATAACCCTGGGCCATCTCAGCCCAACTCAGCCTCATCTGGATCTAGTGCATGCATACCAGAACTAAGGGAATTTAAGTAAAACCACACAAAAAACTCTCCCTCTGCCACCATGCCACTTGCCAGGTTTTCTTAGATGAAGCTTTTTTCAGGCTGATGACCTAGAAGATTATCTCCTTCCAGAGCCTCAAAAGTGGGAAAGTAAGAGTTTCCTAGCTTGGATCTACCTGGATGGTTCTAACACCTCCCATTATCTACTGGAGTCAGCCTGAAAGTCTGTGGGAAGGACTGGGGATGGGAGGGAGGAGGTAGAGGTGGGAGGTAGAAAAAACAAACAAACTGGCCTCTGCCTTCTTTCTTCCTTAATGTCTTTTTCTCTCTCTTGTCTGCTTGGTATTCTTACTATCCCTCCCCACCTACCAGAGTCAGAGGCTTTCTTTTGTTTTCACTTAATGTTGGGATTGCTCAGAAAAATGTCTCATGGATTAGGAGTCTCATGGATATGATATTGTAGCTGATGGAAGAGATCTATTTAAAGCTTGATCTGGTCAAAGGGAACCAACTTGAAGTAGGTGTTATGTAATAATGGCAAACTTTCAGCGTGTCTTCTTTTGAACTGTCCCATATTCCCATAAAGACATCTGCTGTACTAAAGACTCATCCTGAAGGTATCAGAAGAGCACTCCCCCAATTCATATAACATTTTGGTTTTGGCAGAGAAAGTCAACTAACTAATTTTAAAATTTTCATCAAAAATTTGTCTTTTTACCTTAAAGTTCATTTCTTTTGGTTGAATAGGTAAAATTAAAAGAAAAAAATTGGCTGCACCTGTGGCATTGGAAGTTCCCAGGACAGGGACTGAACCCGTGCCATAGCAGTGACCTGAGCCACAGCAGTAACAACACCAGATCCTTAACATGCACAGACTCCACAAGAGAAATGAGCAGGTAAATTTTAAAGCAACTCAAAAAAGAATTTTCAAGGAGGCAGCCAATCAGCCAAAACAGCAGGGTGATCACTGGGCAGGAAATACTTCAGACAGATCATTTTCATATCAAATTTAATTGATATCCTTTCTTTTCTCTAGATGAGCTATTAATAAGCAGTGAAAAAAATCCAAACTACCTAATAAATCCTCTATATAGATGAAATAAATGTTTAAGTAGCAGGAATCTGATTGCTGGTTCTATTGGAAAATAAAAATCAGGTTTATTAAAGTATTAGCAAATCATAACAAGAGTTAGCACCAAGTTCTTAAAGATATCCATTCAAGACTTTGGAGTTTGGTGTTATAATTAATCTCCTGTATCTTCCATTCCAATATTAAACACACTGTGAATTTAGTTTAAACTTTAAAACATATCACAGGATAATTCTTAATAAATTCCTGGAAACAAGTCGAATTTGTCCACTTATGTATATAAAATGTCATAGTGAAAATAACCACCTAAGAAATCATGTTTATCTCTGAAATCTGTGGTTGCATCAAGGGTTTATGTGACAATCTAAATCTCTTGTAAGCCATGTAGGATTATGTTGAAATGCATTTCCAGAGGAGATGTTTATATAACCACTTGTTTGTTGGAAATTTGCAAAGAAAAAATTCATATGGCACTCAATAAAGATTAATTTTAAAAGTTTAACTTTTAAAGATTTCTTAACTCTAAGTAAAAATGAAAATGTAAGATTAGAGAATAGACCAAATTTATCTGATCTGTGGTATCTCAGTAAAAGAGCCTTTTTGCTTGTAACTTGAATTCATTGGTCTGCTATAAATTGGATAGTAATTATATTATAAGCTTCTCCACGACAGAGAATTATTTCTAATCAAAGCATTTGCAAATATTTATAACCAGTAGCTCTGATTGGAAAATAAGGTTGTGGATTTAGAGTGCAATCTGTAGAATTCTGATTAAATTGAGAAAAAAAATCTCATAATGCATAATAGTCTTGTTTGTGGAGTCTCCAGATACTTATTTTAGCTTGCATTTTTTTTAGCTTAACTGAATGTGGCTATAATCACAAGGATGGAAGATTTAACTGCAATATTATATAATGTTTACTGTGAATACTATTCTTTAGAGAAATCTATAAGAATGGAAGAATCTTCCCTCTTAAAAAACTATTTTCTACAATATTTATTATTGCCCTTGAATAAAAATTACTTATTCAAAATTTTGCCAGCGGTACTTTGTATCTGAGGTATCTTTCTCTCCCATTATTAAAAACAAAAGCGCAAATTTACTGCCTTTGACTCACAAAGCACATTAACAAATGCTCAGTTACTTTCAAGGCAGACAACAAGATAGTCTGAGCAGTCCTCATTATTGTTTTATTTATTTATTTATTTATTTTGATTTTTAGGGCCGCAGGCGTGGCATATGGAGATTCCCAGGCTAGGGGTCGAATTGGAGCTACAGCTGCCAGCCTACACCACAGCTACAGCAACGCGGGATCCAAGCCACATCAGCAACCTACACCACAGCTCACTCATGGCAACACCAGATCCTTAATCCACTAAGTGAAGCCAGGTCTCGAACCTGCAACCTCATGTTTCCTGGTTGGATTCATTTCTTCTGTGCATGACAGGATTTCCATTAATGTCATATTTATAGAAGAGTAAACTGAGATTAAAGTGAGGTTAAGATGAGTCAGGGGTCATAAACCTCATCTGTGATGGAACCAAGAAGTTTTATAAACTATAATTTTTCCCCTTATGTCTCTTCTGCCATCTTGCTTTAGGACACCCTCTGTGACATTGGGACTATATCTGTTTGTCTATCTGTATCTCTCTCTCTCATATATACATATATATACACACACACACTCATGTTTTAATATATTTGGAAAATTATGAGTAAATATTATACCAGATATTATGACATTATATATGTATATATTTATATTTTTGTTGAATATATTTGGACAAAACATGAGAAAACATTTAATAATCCTTCATTTGCAATTCTCTAGGATTAAATTATAAAATAGTGACACAACTCAGAGAGGTCTAGAGAGGTTAGGAGAAATCCAGGATCCCATTGCTGTAGCAACACCAGCCAGAACGTGACTTCTTTATCCCTACCTGATGTTCTCTAGTCTGTTCTTTTCTTGTTTTCAAGTGCCACTAAAAGCTGTGATTAGGTCCATTCTTTTTCTCTAACTCCTTAATTGTTTATGGCCTTTCAAACTGTATAGCATGAATTAGCATACTCATTTTATATAATCATGTTAAGAAAGGTAGACCACATGAAATGTCTCCATTTCAATGTAAAATATGAAGGTCTAACATGGTAATGTAAGCTGTAGAATAAACACTAGTCTGCTTGGGAAGGAGCTGAAGCCTCTTTTAGTTATCAGAGCAGTGATCTCAGAAGTAAATTGTTAGCAAATTATTGTTATAATTATGCTGTGTACATAATGATCAACCCCCAAATCTGTAGAGTTTATTAATCATTATTAGTATTTGTGTTGGCTGGGGCTTCACTGATCTAGGCTGATCTCAACTGGGCAGCTGTCTTTTTCACTGATGATTAATGGGCATAAATGAGTGGCTCTATTCCATGTTCTTCCCATTGCCTTTTTATGAGCTGTTTAACGGAGGAGGGGTGTTCTTCTTATGGTGGGGGCAGAGGTGAGAGATAACCTGATTGCACAAGCACAATTCAAGCCTCCACTAGCTTCGCATCTGTTAAATCCATTGGACAAAGAAGTTTCATGGCCGGGCCCAGAGTCAAGGGGCTGGTATGAATATTCTACCAACAATGAAAGATCTCTTCATAGTTACATGACAAAAGGAAGAGATACAATGGATACAAACAGTACTATTAATACTGAGGAGGGAGTAAAAAGTTGGGAAGCTAATCCATTCTACCATTTACATGAAGGAGGTCTGTGTTCAGATATAAATCACTCAGTGTATATCATTGAGTTTTTCATCCATATTCTGATAACTATTTCTCTCCTAAGCAAAAGAAATGTCAATTTGAGATCTTTCAACTCATAACTGAAATGAGCTCAACTTAACAAATAACTTCTAGATTCATGATTTCAATAGAGTTCCTGAATTTGCCTAGTCTAGTCTGACGCTGCACTGGTCCTGTACTGAAATGGTGGTTATCTCACAATACCTTCTTGCTGGCATTGTTTGCTTTTTACCATTTCAAGTTTGGAGGCTGTGTCTGCAAACTTTCAGGAACTATTTCTATAAATGTCCACCACAGTGCTATGTGTCAGTTTCTTTGGAAGGCAGAATACTCACTTTGGCACTTGTAGAAGAAAAATTGCACAGTACCTGTTAAATGGGCAAGGAAGAATCTAAGCAAGATTGTCTCAATAGGAGAGAGAGATTGAACACAACTCTACTGAAACAAAAGGCTGGAGAGTTTTTAAGTCCTGGAGTAAGCTAATGAAAAAGTACTGGAGGATGTTAAGTGGGGAGGTTGGTCAAAATGATTAGACTCTGTGTTTGCTAATTATCACTTAGAGAAGTCAGGCTTCCACCTTCCAAAAGAGACAGGGGTGCTATCACCTTAAATAATTATGTTCAAAAGGATGGATTTTAGGTCCTTGAGAAAGGTATTTCTGAGTTGTGAACTGATAAGAGGCTGTGAGAAGATTCACATATAAAAGGGGCAGAGAAATGATCTGCAATTGCAAGCTTGCTAAAATAAATGCTCAAAGGAAAGGGAGGTCAGGGACCTAGAGATATGAAGAACTCTGTCTAAAATTTAATCAAGCTAATAGAACTTATAAAGCCATTTTGCTCACACTCAGGTTTGGCAAAGAAGAGAAAGAAGACTAAAGTGAAGCAAAATATGACAAGTCCGAAGCTTATGCCTTCAGTTTCACTGACCCATGTATGTTATATTTGTAGGGAATACATATATTAATTATGCTTTTTAGAGTAGTTTTCTAAATAAATATAAAGGTATTTTGATTCAGTAAATTTAAAATTGATGACCTAAATGCAAATAAGTTGCCTGAAAAATAAGTAAAAGCACACATTTCAATTCTTGGGGAGTTCAAAAATTATCATCCTTCATCTCCATATATGAGCCCTGAACTGCCTGTAAAAAGTAAGACAAATTGCTTCTCAAGACAAGTTAGACCATGAGAGATCTTAGGTTATAACTGCAGGGACCTGAGTTTCCTAATACTAAACCACAGACCTTGAAAGATGTACCCACTCAGTCCTGTGTGGACTGTCCCCCGCAGGGGCAGAGATGGCCCCATAAGGCTGATGGCAGGAGAAAGCAGAGGAGAATGTGTGTTCTACTTGCAAAGAGCAGAGAAGAAAAGGCCAGGCTGGTCCTGCTTAGTCCTCCTTCCAAACCAGCCAATCAGATGAAGTCACTCAGCCTCCCTTGGAGAAAGGGAAGTGAGAGATTGAGAGTGACCTGGAAGACTAAGCAAGGAGAATTCATTCCAAGAGGAGGGGACTATCATGGGACAAAAAGAACTGCTCAATGCCCTTACCTAACCCACAACCCAATATTAATGGATCTTTACTTGTGAACTTAACATAGTTGGAGTGGGTGTATGATCTATATGCCTAGTTGTTCATGATCCTGATCTATTATTCCATGTGTACATAGACATACATTCTAGGAGAAAGATCTTTGAAAGTATATGTGTATACTTGAAGCTAATATAATATTGGAAATCAATTATACTTCAATAAAAATAATAAACAATTTATTAAAAAAGAACATACACATGGAGTATAGTTCATTATTACCCCCTATTATATAATTTTCCTTTCCAAGGGAAGAATTAAGCTTGATTTTCACCTAAGAAATTCCTAACTGGGAAGGCAAATCTGATAAAAAGAAAATACACAGAATTCAAAGCTAAAGATTTAATTTCATCCATGTACTGTTTTTTATTTGCTGTTTCATAACTCTCTGCTCTTATTCCCTTGAATAATATAGGAGAGACAGTGTAGTTGGTTAAAGTATGAGATTATTAAATGATAATAAGCATTGATATATCCTCTTCAGGTATTAAAAATAAATAACTGGGATTTCCTCAGACCATCAACAGACCAGCATATACTGGTACATGATGAAAAGAATCTTAAAGAATCTTATGGTCATAGTTTAGATCTTATAATACTTCAGTGAAAGAGAAATTAAAAAAAACTGATTTTCTCTCAGATATGATATTTCTTAAGTAGTGAGGTAGATAGTCATGCAATGAATTTTAAGACCTAAGTCTGGACATTTAGAAAATCTACACCATGTACAAATTTTTCAGGGAGAAGGAAACACAAGTTGAGTGGGCTTTCAGACATAGTCAAGAGCAATGACACTCTTTTTGGTATGTGATCGATCATTAATTTAACAATACTAGAGAAAACAAATTCCCAAAAGTATCAGAGAGAGAATTGTCTATTTGGCAATTGATGTGAAAACAGAGGATCTCAGGATGAGAAAGAAAGCTCCGTTGGGAAAATCACAAGGTATCTGATAATATGTAGAGTGTTGCAAGTGATGGAGCTTGGAGTTTAATAGTATTTCTAAAGTTACGTATTGATTTAGCATATACTGTGTCCATATTTACTTCAACAAATATATTTATATCTACACGATCATAGTTTTTTATCTATACATCTATACTTTTATACATATATATGTATGTTTCCTACTTTGAAGTAATTGTTTTTCTGTCCTTTCATTTTTTTATTACTCAATGAATTTATTACATTTATAGTTGTACAATGATCATCACAATCCAATTTTATAGGATTTCCAACCCCCACACCCAGCACATACCCCTGCCCTCCAACAGTCTCCTTTGGAAATGATAAGTTTTTCCAAAGTCTATGAGTCAGTATCCATTCTGCAAAGTTCATTGTGTCCTTTTTTCAGATTCCACATCAGTGATAGCATTTGATGTTGGTATCTCATTGTATATGACTGACTTCACTTAGCTTGATAATTTCTAGGTCCATCCATGTTGCTAAAGATGATGTTATTTCATTCCTTTTAATGGCTGAGTAATATTCCATTGTGTTTATGTACACTTGTGTATATCTTCTTGAGCCACTCCTCTGTCGATTGACATTTAGTTTGTTTCCATGTCTTGGATATTGCAAATAGTGCTGCAATGAACACTGGAGTACATGTGTCTTTGCAAGTCATGGTTTTCTCTGGATAGGTGCCCAGGAGTAGGATTGCTGCATCAAATGGTAATTTTATTTTTAGTTTTCTGAGGACTCTCCATACTGTTTTCCACAGTGGTTGCACCAATTTACAATCCCACCAACAGTGTAATAGGGTTTCTTTCTCTCCACACCCTCTCCAGCACTAACTGCTTGTAGACTTTTTGATGATAGCCATTCTGGCTGGTGTAAGGTGGTACCTTATAGTGGTTTTGATTTGCATTTCTCTAATGACGGGTGATGTTGAACATCTTTTCATGTACTTTTTGGCCATCTGTGTGTCTTTGCAGAATTGTTTGTTTAGATATTCTGCCCATTTTTTGATGAGATTGTTTGTTTTTTTTGGTATTGAGCAGTAGGAGGTGTTTATAAATTTTGGAGATTAATCCCTTGTCAGTCACTTCATTTGCAAAGATTTTCTCCCATTCTGTGGGTTGTCTTTTCATTTTGTTTAGGGTTTCCTTTGCTGTGCAGAAACTTTTAAGTTTAATTAAGTCCCATTTGTTAATTTTTGTTTTTACTGTCATTACTCTAAGAGGTGGATTTGAGAAGATGTTGCTGTCGTTTATGTTGGATAGTGTTTTTCTCTAAGAGTTTTATAGTATCTGGTCTTATATCTAGGTCTTTAATCCACTTTGAGTTTATTTTTGTGTATGGTGTTAGGGAGTGCTCTAATTTCATTCCTTTACATATGGCTGTCCAGTTTTCCCAGCACACTTATTGAAGGGGATGTCTTTTCTCCATTGTATTTTCTTGCCTCCTTTGTCATAGATTAGTTGGCTGTAGGTGTGTGGGTTTAATTCTGGGCTTTCTATCCTGTTCCAATGATCTATATTTCTGTCTTTGTGCCAGTACCATTCAGTTTTGATGACTTTAGCTTTGTAGTATAGTCTGAAGTCAGAGGAACCTGATTCCTCCAGCTCCATTTTTCTTTTTCAGGATGTCTTTGGCTATTCTGGGTTTTTGTGCTTCCAACCAAACTTTAAAATATTTTGTTCGAGTTCTGTGAAAAATGTCCTTGGTAATTTGATAGGGATTGCATTGAATCTGTAGATTGCCTTGGGTAGTATAGTCATTTTGATAATATTGACTCTTCCAATCCAAGAGCATGGTATGTCTTTCCATCTGTTTGTGTCATCCTTGATTTCTTTCATCAGTGTCTTATAGTTTTCAGAGCAGAGATCTTTTGTCTCTTTAGGTAGGTTTATTCCTTGGTATTTTTCGATGCGATGGTAAATGGGATTGCATCCCTAATTTCTCTTTCTGATCTTTCATTGTTAGTATATAGAAATACTGTCTATTTCTGTGTATTAATTTTGTATCCTGTGACTTTGCCAAATTCATTGATGAGCTCTAATGGTTTTCTGGTAGATTTTTTAGGATTCTGTAGGTATAGTATCATGTCAGCTGCAAATGGTGAAAGATTACTTCTTCCTTTCCAATTTGAATTGCTTTTATTTCTTTCATTTCTCTGATTGCTGTGGCTAGGGCTTCCAAAACTATGTTGAATAGTAGTGGTGAGAGCAGACATCCTTGTCCTGTTTCTGATCTTAGTGGAAATTCTTTCAGCTTTTCACCATTGAAAATGATGTTAGCTGTCGGTTTGTCATATATGGCCTTTATTATGTTGAGGTAGGTTCCCTCTATGTCCACTTTCTGAAGGGTTTTTATCAGAAATGGGTGTTGGATTTTGTCAAAGGCTTTTTCTGTGTCTATTGAGAGGATCATATGGTTTTTATTCTTCAGTTTGTTAATGTGGTCTATCACAATGATTGATTTGCAGATACTGAAGAATCCTTGCATCCCTGGGATAAATCCTACCTGTTCATGATCATGATACAGCCTTTTAATTTATTGCTGGATTCAGTTTGCTAGTACTTTGTTGAAGATTTTTGCATCTATGTTCATCAGTGAAATTGGCCTATATGTATGTTTCCTACCTGGAAAATAATTTTTTCTGTCCTTCCATCTTAAGTAGCATTATTAAAATGGTTTTTCTCATCAGAGTGAACACATTCATGAAGCATTTTGAAAACTCAATGTTCTGCATATGAGTGAGGAAAATCATTATCTTCAATGGCACATATTTTGTTTTTTCAGTGAGAAAACATGGATTTATATAACTCCCACATGTTCCTGTTATTCAGGTAATTAATATTACCTTGAAGATGGTATTCAGAAAAAATTAAAATTATCTGGTTCATTTTATATATCTAAATCCACTATTTTAATTTTAGTTTGATATGAAATATTGGGAACCTCACACTGGCAGATTTTTAGGAGTACTATTTTAATTGCAAATACATTGCATGATTAGTGTGCATATGAGCCTTTCATCCAAAGATACAGCTGTCTTCTGACTGGACCTCTTGGGCAACTGGCATTCTGAACAATTTTGCTGCTTGCTGTTGATCAGAAGGGCTCTTGTAGAGTTGTGTTTTTTCCACTAACTAGTGTGAGATAATTGAATAAACTATGTTCAAGTTTTCTATTCTTCAGCTTTTTCTAAATATAAGGAGAAAATATCATTTGCTCATAGAGAATTTATTTTTTGTAGCTAAATGTGTAAAGTTGAAAAGAACAAACTAAAAAGTCACTAGCATGTGGCTCATTAGTAAAATCCAAACAGATGTTTTAAAAGCTCAATTTCATATTGTGCAGAAGATGTTTTCTTTTTTTATTTTTTTTTATTTTTTTATTTTTTTGTCTTTTCCAGAGCTGTATGGAGGTTCCCAGGCTAGGGGTCTAATCAGAGCTATTGCTGCTAGCCTGTGCCAGATCTGAGCCACGTCTGCAACCAACACCACAACTCAGGGCAACACTGGATCCTTGACCCACTGAGCAAGGCCAGGGATCAAACCTGCAGCCTCTTGGTTCCTAGTCAGATTTGTTAAACACTGAACCATGAAGGGAACTCAAGAAGATGTTTTTTTAACAGAAAAGAGAACAATGTTAACTGACTCAGCTGGAAAGTACCTTCTAGCGGACATTTTGATATTTGGTTACTATTCACTTACTATGGTCTCGTATTATCTGGAACATCGAATCTGGCTTACCTAACTAAATGTTTAAAAGGCATTTTTAATGATTAAAGAAAAAATCTATAACTGAAAGAACAAGAGCAGGAACTCCTTACTATTGTGGTAGTTGACTGGATATAATAATCCCTTAAAATTTTATGTCTCTTTGTAGTATTAAAGTAATAAACATATACATATATATATGAACATATAATATACATGTATAAATATATATAATATAAATTATAGAAGCTTTTAATTAAAAAAGTATCTACTCACATAATTTAATCTGAATTATTATATAGCATAACTATAAAATAGATCCAGTGAGATAGGCAATGCTTGCATTAGTGATACTTGACCAAAGTTGAAGTGATTTATACAAGGATACAAAAGTAATTATTCATAAAACTGATATCATAATCTCAATCTTATAGCTCCCAGGCTTTTATTCATTAATATGCCCTTGCCTTATGAAGTATTTAATTGTCTTCCATTCGCCAGGAATATATGAGTATTCATATTATATAATCTACTGCTTGTGGAGTTATGAAGAGAAAATACGATTCTTACCTTTAAAAGAATCACTTATTTGGGGACATTGATATTAAAAGAATATTAACATCCGGAAGATTGGTGTGAAAATAGAGAAATACATCAGTAAAAGTGATGGTTGAAGGGAGGAAATAATGAATTCTGCAAGGCTAGACTCAGGAGATTTTTCAGAGGGAAGGCAATTGGACAAGGTATGGGAGGATGAGCACATGTTTCTTTTGTGAAGTAAAGCAGAAAGGACTTTCCACTCACATGAGAATCAGCACAGGCTTATGAAGCAGCCTGGGGTCCATTGCATTGTCAGTAATTCTCTGGCTGGCTGGACAGACAGGAAAGAGCTGGTAATGAAGGGCCTTCTCTTTTTTAGGAATTATTTAGAAAACAATATACTGGGAGCATTACAGAACTGGAGAGATCATTGAGATCACAGAGTCCAATTTCTTTATTTTACCCATGAGAAAATCTAAGCCCCCGCACCCTCAACTAACTCACTAAATAAACTGCCTAAGATTAAATGAGTTAGAAGAGAGGCAAAACTGACCCACTGAAAAGGAATCAGTTTATTTTAGTCTGAGAATCAAGTATTTTTTAATCACATCTGCAGGCATATTTCTAAGAAGATGTAAAAAATTTAGATGAAGACAAACTATGTGAAATATAAATTAAAAAAAAAAAACCTACTGATTTTGAATCCTTACTTCTGGCTAAGTGGATTCTATTACTCAAAGGACCAGTGTATTACCATTTTTTATATTTACCCAAAGAGACTGGGTAGCAACTATTTAAAAGAACACACTTTACCCCACATTGAAAAAAAAAAAAAAACCTCAAAAATTAATTTGTGACTTAAAACTATTCAATTTCTAATGATCTTCTAATACCTCCAAGGGCAGTTCAGTCACTGGGAATTCTCAAGATGCCATTATTATCATTACGCTGAATTATTTACAAACTTGTATCAAAGCACCAGATTAAATTGCTTTGGTCTTATGTAAAACTCCTCTGATCTTTGGCAATCATTACTTATTTAGAGCTTCCATAATTTTCCCCCTTTGTGGAAAAAAAAAAAAGTTTCTTATCTATTGCTAAAAGGCACTATTTTACCTTTATAGTAAAAACTGTCTCTAAGATGAAAAAAATCCAAATAAAAACTATAGTCTCTAAGATTTAGAAGCAAGATTTTCTATGTGAAAAGCAGATTATCTAAACAGTTTCTTTCCCTGAGAGAGATATTCATAATATTTATTGTAAAATATAAATATTAGGTTTCTTGCTTCGTGTGAACTATTTGTAGGTATAGTAAATATAATTCTTTTAAAATAAAACTAGGATAATAGCAGCAGTTAATGTTTACATTTATTGAAACACATGTGAAGATTACTCCAAGAAAATGTTAGAAAATTAAATAAAAATTTCCCATATGACTGGAAAAAAATTCAACATGTGATTTTGAACTAAAACTGGCTGTAGTTTAATACTGTGGCCTTAAACAGAATAACTCTATGTTTAATATGGATGTTTTCCTAAAAACTGGGGTTAAGTTTGGACAAGAAAAGTTGATGCTGAAAGTTCTGATTTACCTATTGATCTGTAGCAACAAATTTGTCTTTAACTTAGAACTGTCTTCTGTTACCCTGACAGCCTTAAGCAAATTAAGCAAAAACAACTTATAAATAATAATGAATTTTTTGTATGTGTGATTCATTGTCATTACCAAAGACTCAGAGAAAGTCTCCATAAGTTTAGAATTTTTTAAAGAATTAAATTGCATATGACAATTACCAATTCAAAATCTTTCACTTCAGTGGAAAACCGGATTTTCTAGGATATAAGCAGTCCCAGAAATTAAAATATTTTTAATATCTGATTACTTTTGTAATAAGTATGATTTTTAAACCAGTAGGACACTTACACTAACATTTTAGTTTTTTTTTTTTTTTTTTTTCCCGACTTTTGTCTTTTTAGGGCCGCACCCGCAGCATATGGAGGTTCCAGGCTAGGGGTCGAATCGGAGATGTAGCGGCTGGACTATGCCACAGCCACGAACATTTTAGTTATAATTAATTGAAATTTACTTTTGAATATTTGGAGAAATCTTATGGTTGTTCGGTATGAACAATTAACAAAAAGAAACCATAAACTGTAAATCAAAGGTCTAAAATATTCAGATACTGTGAAAAGTGGGTGGTGCTATGGTGTTTTCCATTATGTCCTTCCTCCCTGCCTGCGTATGAGAATAACATGGTGGAAACAGCATTCAGGTGAAAAGAACAAAATTTCAGGCCAACTTTGCCCATAATTTGATTTCAAGTAATTTAATTGAACTCTTAGTACCTGTCTTCATCTGTAACTCAGAGAATAATACTAATAAGAGGTAATATCCCTTGATGGATATTATTAATAACTCCATCATAAAGATGAATAAACCAAGGCACAGAGAAATGCTAATATTTGTTTCAAAATAAGCAGAGCATGTGTTCTTAGACACTGCAAAGTACTTGCACTCTGGCTGAGCTGTTAGCTTTCAGTTGGTTGCTGATTACATATTTTAAGAGCTTGGTGAATTGCAAAGTGTTTGGTGAGTCGAAAAGCACATTCCAAATGTATTATGGATTATTTTATTATTTTTCCAAATGAAGGATGAGATCATTTTTCTCATAAACTCTATATTTGGGGGGGTGTAAAATGAGTAAGTCTCTAATCTAGTTAACTGTAGGGCGTTGGTGTCATTTCCTGGTTTTGCTATGTAAGATGTTATCAGTAGAAGAAGGTGGATGAAGGGTAGACAGAACTTTTTACTATTTTATGCAATTTCTTGTGAGTTTATAACTATTTCAAAATAAAATGTTTAAGGAGGAATTGGTTTTCCCAAATTTTTTTATAGAAAAGTTCACAAAATGTTCCATTAACATAAGGAAATACTAGAACTTTAATTTTTTTTCTTTATCCATTCAAATTTTCTGTCCTTGTTTATTTTATAATGTATGTAATATATTGTAGAAATACAAATTTAGAAGTTAAAATATAATTGGACATTTTTGATCAAAACTATTATTTTCTTTTACTATTATGTTCGTGCTATGAAAAAATTTAAAGACTACTGATTAAGGTTATAGCAGAAAACAGCATGAAGCCAAAATTGGGTTTATAATCCAGACTCTTTCATTTATTAACTAGATGATTCAAGCCAGGTTTCTCAATATGTGTCTCAATTTCCTCATTTATTAAAAAAAAGATAATAATAATAGCAGTACTTTTTTTGTGATGTTCATGTAGAAGATGTATGTTTTGTGATCAGCATATAAGACCCCATATAAACTTGCTTTTTCCTCCTTTTGAGAAAACTAAGACTTCTAGATACCTGTGTTCTCACTCTACTCATTATAAAGGAGTACTGGAGAATCCAGAAATAACTAGAGAATACTGTGTCTATTTTTTTTAATTAACCAAAATCCCCAAATATCATGGAATTCATTCTTTTGACAAAACACTATTCTAGACTTAAGTTGCGATGTTATTGAGGGGACCCAAGTTAATACTTTTCTCCCAAATGGAAGACAATTATATTAAGGAAAAAGAAAACAGAGTTGCTGAGTTTTCCAAAGTGTGGTTGTTTGTTTTTTAGTTTCCCAGTTTCACCTTATTTTAGAATGGCTAGAACTAATTGAGTAGCATATTAAATTCTAGAAGAGCTGAACTTTTTAATGTAAATTGCATTTATATAATGACACATGTGTTGAATTTAAGAACTGACAAACTTCTCTTCCAGGCTGATGAAGACAAAACTAGTAGATTGCAGTTTATTTAAAATGATGATTTTGGGTACTTATTTGGGTACTTATTTATCTCTCCCTTATTTGACACTCAAATTGACAATGTTTAGGTGCATTTGTGGAGTTAGGCATCAAACTTTTTCTGATGAAAATTTTTCAATGAAAGTATAACTTTTGTGGAGAAAGACTTTCTCAATGTTGATATTCTCATAGTTACATGTGTTGCTTGGTATTTCCCAGCTAACCTTAGAATTAGTTTGGGGTCATATGAGCAATTCTGACCAATGAAGGGGTGTGTATCACTTTAAGGACAAATCAATTAAAATGCACTGTACTTCCTCCACCAGATTCCTCTTCGTTGAGGAAGCCATGGGTTTCAGATGACATGGCTACAAGCAGGAGGAGGACCAGCTGCCCATATCAGACACCATCTTAGCGGGAAGCTGAGTCACTGAGATTTCAGAGTTTGATTACTGTGGCAGCTAGCAACCCTGATTTAAACAGTGGCTTTTCTACTGTAACATTTATCTTTTGAGAAGTTAGCAAATTTCTTGAACCATTTAAAGACTGATATTATTTTTTTTAGAAAGATTGTAGTTAATCGTATGCTAAGTTATTCTTTTGTTAAAACAAAAATATTTTTTGAATAAAATGTAATATAAACTGAACTTAAAAATACATATTCTTAATTATCAGTAAAGATGGTGTCACACAAAACTTATTGCTACATATATCCCTTGTTTCTCAGAGACTTGCTAAAATTCTCTAGAATGTCCAAACTGAGAATAAATCATCACACCAAAGAGGAATTTTGCATATATTTGTTATTGTCCAATTAAGATGAATTATTTTCTCCAAAAATACAGATGTAAAGGTATGACAAGCTTTATTTTTAAAATAATGACTAAATGGAAATGTCATCTTCATTCACAGATATGATGTTTTTAATAGTTTTTGATACCATCACCAAAGCTCTATAAAATAATTCTATTTAATTTTTTTCTAGGTATCATATGTATTGTTCTTGAACATAAAATATAATCTCATTATGAAAAATGCTGATTCTAGGTACAAACAACAAAATCTATCCCCATCCCCCCAAAACCAACCCCAGAAAATAAGTTTTAAGCTCAAAGACTAGGGTAAAAATTGCTTCTCCAGGTAACTAAGCAAAAAATTATTTTTCTCTATGGAAACATATAGTATATCTTTAGAGTTTATAAATCGGAGACCCATCAGGAAACTAAATGTATAACTTCTCTCTACAAAAATATACTCAGAATGTAAAGCCAATTGCTATGACTAATAACTAATGAAACATCAGTTCAATCAGGCTTCAAAAACAGGTGAAGAAAATTCTTGTCCCAGGAAAAACTTCAGAAAAACTCTCTAGAAAATCACTTGGATTTAGATGCATTCTCTTTACCAAATCTGCCTAGCTCTCTGAGGTAAACATTCTGAGACTTTCGTAAATAGCCAAGGAGCCTCTGATGCTCCGAAGTAATCAGAACCTCAGCTATATAACTCATTCCAAATCAGGGAGATTTTCATCAAGAACAGCAAAATAATAATTAATATCAGGATACATGTTTTGAAAGTGTAACTTCATAACTGAATAGTAAAAGCTGGCTAATTTACTTTATTACTGTCTACTTTATGAAACGGTAAAAATAAACAAGCAATCTATATGTAGATTGAAGAAAATACACCCTCCTTTTTTACCCTGAAGCAAAATTGGCAGAAAGCAAAATTGTGGAATGTGATTTTTCAGAAAGTACCTCTTTTTAAATTTTATCATTAATACTAGATTATGCATCATTTTTAATTTACAATAGACCATCAAATAACTTGAATGTTTAGTCACACAATACTCAGCTATAAATCTCAGTTTCTAGGAATGGAAAATAATACTAATTTATGCTAAAGGAATGTATTAGGAGGATATCAGTGCCTCAAAAGCCAACTGAATTCCAAGCTAAGAAATTATCAAAATACAATGGACATCTGGAAGCTTAGTCAGTGTGAACCACAGCAATGACCTCATAGAACAAATAACTTGGTTAGAACCCCAAGTATGTAAATACTTACTTCAGTCTAGAAGACAAGGTAAAGTTTTACTTTGTCTTTGCATTGCTGCTCTAATTTTGTTAACTTGTGGCGTATTCCGCTCTTTGGATGAACTAATAATCTGATTGGTTTGGAGTGTGTGTGTGTGTGTGTGTGTATGTGTGTGTGTATTGTGTGCAAGTATGTGTCTGTAAAGGAGGGAGAGAGAGAGGAAGAGAGAGAGAAAATTGTCCAACACATTCCATCCCTTTGACTATCCAGCATTTTTATAAGCCCTTCTACATTTTCACATTCTCGAAAGTGACCTGGTTTAATACAATGCAAAAAAAAATTACATTAACTGCTGAAGTCACAATTTTATCATCTGTTACCACATTATTCTTCAAGTCCAGATAACTATTCCTTCATGGTGATATCCTCTGCAGAAAACTGGATTTGTATCTTCCTATCTTAGCCAACAAGAAACTACACATCTGACTTAAGACATATGGAATAAGCCTATCAATGCAAAAGAGAAGTACTGAAAAATAGAGGAAAGTACCTCTAGTTACTTATAGAAATACATTTTCCATTAATGTTATACAAAATGAATACTGCCACATTGGGAGGCATTCTCAAATTTTTCCACATCATTTTGAATAAGATCCTTCCATTTATTGTATAGTTCATTGTTCATCTAAATTTCATGTTATACCAGTGTTATTTTTTTAACTAAACACTTGGCTATTAATACCTTTCCTTCCTAAGACCACCAATTCTTAACTGGAATATTCTGTTATTGATCAAGAAACTTTCCTAGTGCCTCAGAAAAACCAAACTCTTTTCTTAGAATAATACTGAATTAATCAATAAGTAACATGTAAGTTGACATGAGATAACCTGTCTTAGCAAGGACTTAATAATGGCATCCATCCCTGACACTATTCTATTCTCACTCTTTGGATACTGGGAAAGTTCCTAAAAAATAGCTTCAACTACCATTTTTATGTTGGCTGCTAATTCCATAATCAAAGCCGTATCTTCTTTTCTGGACCTGAAATTTCTGTTCATAATGGTGTCCTATATACTTTCCATGTGCTTTTAAAGTCAATCGATCAAAAAGAGAGTTCATCTACAGTTTTTTTCTGAAGTATTTTGGTATTGGTGAATAAAATTATTATTGAAAAATACACATTTATTGGAAATTAGGAAATTAAGACTTCCCATTTTTCCTTATTCACTCTCTAATTTATCAAATTAAATGATTTTTTTTGGACACATCCACAGTATATGGAAGGTCCTGACCAGGGAGCCAATACAAGCTGCAGCTGTGGCCTACCCCACAGCTATGGCAATGCCAGATCCCTAACCCACTGACCTACAGTGGGGACTCCCTAAAATTATTTTTAACTCAAATATTTTTCAAATCCCTGTCTTTGTCAATCATGTTGTCATGAACTTAAGTATCTTCACTTTATTGTAATAAATCATACTTAACTTTTAGATGTTACTTTTCATATTTCAAATCCATCCATTTTTTTAGTTAATTTTTAATAACTCACTGAAAGAGGTTATGCTTTTTCCAGGCTTAAAACCCTTCAGTGGTCCTTCCTTGCATTAATACAAATTTAGGACTTTTGCAGAATAGCATATAAAATCTTTTATGAAATAGCCCATACCTAACATTCTAGGTTCCCCTCCATCATCACTATATTCCTTCCTTTTCCTTTAATTATAATAATTTTGAATCTTATGATATGTCTTGTTCTACTACCCTTCATGCCTTTGGTCATTTTCTGTCTTCTGTCTAAAATAACATGCATAACTTCTCTTTTCCTTCAAGGGACCTGCATCTTTTGGAAATCACCAGCTGAGATGGGCACTCCCCCTCTATCTGTGTCTTCTGTCTCTTACAGGTTGTTGAGTTTTACAAGTCTTACTCCAATGAATATCATCGGATTAATCACAGTCTATGAATGATCTATGACGATAGAATCACATTAGCCTCAAAATCATAATATTAATAAACATTTGTTGAACTCTCATGAACTAAATACTAAGCTTATTGATTTGCATATATCATGTCATTTACCCACACAAGAACGTTTATGAAGTGGTCATTGTTATTACTGGTGATGGATCTCTTTGCCTTTATTTGTGTTATCCAATAGCATTTAGCATAGTTGACCATCACTTCCATCTTGCAGCACTTTTTTCATTTGAATTCAGGACACCATTATCTGTTGATTCCATTTCTTTCTTTCTCAAACATATTCTCTCCATCTGTTTCTCTTTCTTTTCTCCCTCTAATTTATCCTTATACTTCTATACTTTGGAGTGTATGAGGGCTTGCTTACCAAATACTTTCTCTAATTTTCAATTATTTCCTAAGGAATCTTATGCCATTTCATGGATTTTTATATTAGAAACTCAGGTATTCCATGTATTTATTTCAGTGTAGATCTTCCATTTTAACTTCAGTGACTTGAGTAAGTAAATCCAGTAACTTACTCAAATTCTTTTTTTAGATAGCTATTCAGTATCTCAAATAGCACTTGTCCAAAAAAGAACTTTGCATTCCCAACCCCCAGTCTACTTTTGTAGTTTTCTCCAATTCAATAAAACACAATTTCATTTTTTCAGTTTATCTTATCACAAAACATGAAGTCATTTTTCACTACTCCCTTACTTGAACATCCTGATGCATCTGGGATTTTTGTGGTCAATAGCTTCTAATCACATTTAAGAATTAGTCCACTGGCCACCACTCACCTCTACCATCCATCTTAGAATAAGTCATCATCATTTCTTACCTAAATTATTACAATGGCTTCTTATTCAAACTTCTACTCTTGCACAAAAATATAAACTCCACATGGCAAGAGTGATCCTTTTAAAATTTCACTCAAATAATGTCATTTTCTGCCCTAATTCTTGATTTTACTCAAGGCAAGAGTGATGAACTTGCAAAGTCCCAGAAGAACGTTCAAGTGGCCTCCCTCTGCCACTCTGATCTCTTCATTTTTTTTATCTCCCACACACTCATTTCTAGCCACTCTGTCTACATACTTGCTTTTTGACATTCTAAGCTCCACCCTTAGCTCCACCCCATGATCTCTGCATTTGATGTTCCCTCTACCAAACACTTGCAGACTTTTCTGCTTCATTTATTTTAGATCTCTATGCAAATGCAAACTTATCAGTACAGTCTTCCATGCCTTTCAACTACTGAAAAGAAAAAAAATCAAAATCATAAGTACCTCTTGTCAGCTTCCTCATTTCATTTGCTATCCCAGTTAGCCTACTTTCCTTTTCCCTATAACATTCAGCACTCTGTAATTTATTATATCCATCTGCTTATTGTCTGCCTTGCCCCATCACTATCACTACAGTTTAAGAATTATGAGGTCCAAAGATTTGGACTTTTGATGATCACTGTTTTATCAGTTGAGTTAAGAAAGCATATGGCACGTTAAAGGTGATATTGGTGAGCAAGTTTATAGCCTAATGAGAGCTAATCCATTTTTCTTTTGTCAGATGGGGAAATCCTCTTTCCCCCTACTCTGAAGATAGGGGTATACATAGCACATGCTTTTCCAAAAAAAATGTGAATGAAAATGTTGAATGTTACTTCTAGAGAGCTGCTTGTAACTATTGACACTTGACCCTTTAGCCTTCTTTTTTCTACTTCTGGGAAGATCTTGGAAGCTCATGTTCATGTGGAGGTGCCAAAAGATGGAAGCAGCCTGGAATGTTGAGTGTACACATGGAGGACAGCTGTTTGGGAGAAATGCCAAAACCCAGAGTGGGTTTTCAGGACAGGGAAGTAAACTCGTGGTGTGCAGCCATGGAGAATTAGGGAGTTTATTATCACAGCGTAACCCAGACTATCTTGACTGGTGTAATAATCAATAAATATATGTTGAATGAATGTACAAATGATCCTTATTTTATAGAGGTAGAAGCAGAGTCACAGTGAAAATATGTTATTGGCTCAGGGCTGTCACTGATGGCCTGGAATCAAAGTCAGGCCACATAAAACTTAAATCATGCAGCAATCATTTTAATCAAGAGAGATAAACTGTGTATTTTACAGTTACTCGTAATATAAATCAGTGACAAACATCTTAATCCGATAATTGACTTAAAGCAATGTTGACAGACATAGTCTAGGAAAATTATCTGGACGTTCCCAGCCTTTTCTTTGTATTCTTAAGTCATTGGAATGTAAATGTCTGGAATTTAGTCATCTTAGTGGCCTAAAGAGTAGTGAAGTGCCATGAAGTTTAGCTCAGTACTAAACCTTCACAGGTCAATGCAAGACTCATTAGGACAGTAGTTCTTTATTTTTATATACTTACTTTTTTGCATGAGATGTGTTATATATGATTATTTCTCAATAACAGATTTAATGGTTCTTACTTTAGGTTAATTCTAGGAAATGTTTGTATGTACTAACAAAAATTAAATAAGACTATGTATCTCACTACCTTGGCTTTCAGGTCTTTAAGCCAAGTTTAGTGTGTTATAACAGAAAAGAAGGTTCTGGGTGGTGGTTATATTTTGCTTAATTTTGTATTCCAGTAGCCTCTCTCTCTCTCTCCCTTTCTCCATATCTTTCTACTTTGTTCCTTAAAAAATCTCTATGTAACTTCCTTTGGGCCACATTCTATATTGTAAGCACTTACAGGCCTATTTTAAAATTAATAGGATGTTCAGTCCAAATGAATTCATTTTATATTTATATTTTATTTTTATATTTATATTATATTTATATTGTACTGTATTATTTTATATTTATATTTATATTGTAAATTCAATATAAATAGAAATATGCTCACTTAAGTAAGTTTTTATTAGGAAATTCAAGAAAAATTCAAGTAATCAACCTTGGAATAATTTTTTCCTTTATAAATTAAATCATTTTTCTGGAGTTCCTGCCATGGCTCAGCAGTAACGAACCTGACTAGTATCCATGAGAATGTTGGTTCAATCCCTGGCCTCTCAGTAGGTTAAGGATCCGGCATTGTCATGAAGAGCTGTGTAGGTCACAGACATGGCTTGGATCCCATGTTGCTGTGGCTGTGGTGTAAGCCAGCAGCTGTAGCTCCGATTCAACCCCTAGCCTGGGAACTTCCATAGGCTGTGGACCTCAAAAGACAAAAAAAAAAAAAAAAAAAAAAGCTCCTTCTGTAAACTGAGAGGACTTAATAGAAGGAAAAGAAAAATGAATAATACCTTATAACCCAAACCTAAAACTGTTATAATACAGTGTTTCATTTTACTTGCTATATATTTTAATGTTTTTATTTATATTTTACTTACCTCCTTTGGTAGGTGAATAGTGAATTATTGAGAACAAAGAAAGGGGGTAAAAGAGCAATACTTTATATTATTAGGCGGTTCCATATTGTTCTACTATATGGCATTTATAAGACTTTTACACTGTCTTCCTATCATCACTCTTATTTTAATAGAGTTTGTTCCTTTGAAGAAGTATGGGGACTAAGATTTCATTGTAGGCTCTTATGAATTAATCGCTGTCCATTTCTCATTATGCTGATATTAAGCAACTGATGAATTTATCAGCCTACTAACCCTAACATTGTAAAACTTCTATTAGCTAAGATTTTATTAAATCATTTATCATTTTATAATTAGTTGTAAAATATTCTGTCTAAATGCATAACTTTATAATAACACTAATCCCATATGATGATAAACCTCCTATTTTGTATGAATATGTTCTATTTATTCACATATATCTACAAAAAAAACCTTTATTTTCCAACATGCAGAAAATATACAGACATTGTTTTAGAGATTTGACTCAATATTTGATATTATGGAATCAACAAAAAAATGACTTCTCATCTTTATCTGACCTTTGTTTATTAATATATCTATTTTAAAATTTATCCAATAATCACCATCAGTCCTTCGCTAAAAATTCCCAGTCATCTCCATATCAAATGAACTGTTTGGTAGATTCCTAAGAAATATTGATACATACAAGATTCCTCAAAATTTACATGTTTGTCAGTTTTGTGTGTGTGTGTGTGTGTGTGTGTATTTGATCATTGGGTGACAGTTTGGCTGGGCATAAAATACTGACATGACAGTTAACTATCTTATAAATATTTCTTCATTATTTTCTTGGATTCAGTGTTGTTGCAGAAACGTTTCATGTCACATTGATTTTTCTTTCCTTTGTAAATGACTTAGTCTTTGTGGTAGAGACACCGGCAATTTTTTTTTCTTTGAAGTCTAATGTTACTAAGAATTTCTTAAGTTGTCTAGATCAATTTTCTCAAGAGTAAGGTAAAACCCCCCTATATGTATATTTTCTTATACATGAACATAAATATTCTTACTCAGGAAAAAATAAATTTTATATTTTGGGGTCATTTTACTCACTACTTTTTACTTTTTTTTTTCTACTTCTTATTTTGGTTTTGCTTTCTTAGCACACTTCAACTTGACCTTCTCCATCCCTTATGATCACTTACTCTGTTTTAGCTCATTATATTCTATATTTTACAATTGATTAAGTTTTAAGTTTCTTTCCAAAGTTTTATAGTTTCACATTTTCTGATTATTTGTATATCTCTTCTTTGCTTTTCAGTTACAATTTTATTTATTATTACATAACTGTAATATATATTTATGTTATAATACATAATTTATTCTACTTGTTATATATTATATAAAAAGTAATATAATAATATATAATTATATTGTTAATATATGAATAGTTTCTGTTTATTTTATATATGTAATTATCAGTTAATTAATTTTAATTAATGTTGAAATAAGATAAATAACCTGTTTTATAAATAATACATCAAGTAAGCAACAGAGCTAAAAACTAAAATTTAGACAATGTGGTTTCAGAGTCTGCAATCTCAAATACTAACTAATATAACTGCCTCTCTCTCACTCTCACTCTTTCTTCATCTCTCCTCTTCTCTCTCTCTCTCCCTTTCTCTCTCTCCTATTGGCTGTTTTCATCATCTTGGAACGTTTCCATGAGCATGTAAAGAAACTTGCTGTATCTATGGAAGATGGGAACTCATATGGAGGAGAACCAAGGTAATCACAATAACAGTTCCAGAATCCCAATTACTTCAGCATTTATACTCCTAACTTAGGGCTAACCAAGACAATCCAGCTCAAGGTGACATTACAATTGACCAAAATTGTGTGACTGAGGTCAGCCAGAACCATGTGATACTTAAGGGAGATATCCTAGATAGGCCCTATGCAAACTGCTAAACCACAGAATTTTGAACATATAAATTGTTGTTGACTTAAGCTACTAAGTTTTAGTGCAGTCTGCTATGCAGCAAAAAATAACTGCTACAAATACATTTTTATTTGCCTATAGGAAGATGAGGAAATTATTGTTTTTGCAATAAATTTTACACCAGCTAATTAAGTGAAAATTATTCCATCTATATATAAAAGGAAGTTATTAATATGTTTTGAAAAGTAGTGTCAGAAGGGAGTGCTTATTGGCCATTTTCACTCATTCCTCTATGTAGATGTGCTCAAATAGTGGGACTCTCCTTTTGCCACCTGCTTACACATTCTGCCCAGGGGAGGCACCTGGAAATTATCTGAAGAATAAATGGGTCTAATCAACAGATAATCTCCATCTTCTATCTTTGAAGTTAGCTGATGTGCATCAGCAGCCCCTGTGACAATCTACCTCTCTGAGGAGAAGAAAGCAGGGAGTGGGGACACCTGCTCCAGCTGTCCTTCTAGGACTGTGAGGGCAGGTTTGCTTAAGGCAGAAGTTCAGTATAGAAAAGCCGTGTTCTCTAATAATAATAAAAGGGCAATTATTTGTCACTTCAATTGCAATATTGCTTTGTTTCTCAATTAGTTTTAAAATATGTATTATTTTTATGAGACATTGTATAATAATATAAAAAGTGAAAGTTGTGTAGTTTGCAAATATATATTCTATGATGGGTTAGTGCCCTTTTTATGAAAATTAGTAGTGCTCTGCAAGGCAAAATGACATGACACTTTGTTAATTCAATTTTTTATATATATCTAGGTAGGTCTTCATTAATTTTTTTCTCCAAAATTTTCAGTGGCCAGGACAAATATCTAAGGTGATCCATTTAATTATAGCCCTTTTGTATTTGAAGAAGCTAACATTCAGAAAGAAACAGTAGATGAAGTAAGTGTTTATTCAACTCAATTGTACTCTGGGCTCCCCACCAAAACCACATAGAACAGAAACCCAGAGTGACTTAAGTGTAATTGATCTTTTAGCTTGGTCACATAACCCTTTGACTTTGGTTACTATATAAAGCTGCAGACTTTCCCAAAATATTTTTGTATCATCATGTTTCATTGCTTTTAGAAAAGGATGCTGTTTTCAGCCAAACTAAATGGAAAGACTTGAGTTTATAGAAGCATTCTATACTGTGACCTTTAAGTCACCCGGAAGAGAGCTCAAAGCACCTTTTACTGCTTAATTAAATTATAAGACACTGAGTTTCACCTTTTTCCCAGAAGAAAAATATACATAACTCTATTATGAAATAGCTAATCTCTCCACAGAATTAGATGTAATAGAGAACAAAATCTGTTATATATATACATATATATATGTATATATATATATCTCTGAATTAGCAGTTCAGCCAATGTCTTCCATGTTGACACTGAATGACTCATTGTAACCACAACAGCAGTAACTGATTTTGGAAAAATTTCCCCTGTTTTGAATACGGTTACCCAATTTAGAAAATAATGTAATCATCTACTGTAATCAAGCCAGGTAGCTATTTAACCCACCTTTAAATAAGCACGTTTGAAAAAATAAATGCTTTAGCATCAAGCCAGAGTTAGCAAACACTGATTGTTTGACCCTGGAATGACCAACTCTGAAGTATCAGACTTGAAGGGACCAACTAATCTAAAATAGAAGAAGAGAGCAGCCATCTGGAAACTAGTGCAGCACAGTGTATAGATTGAATCTACCAAGGCAGCAGGAGATATACCTGCAGGCTTAAGAGATTGCTCCAGTCGTGTATTGCAACACCTTGCAAAGTCTAGCACAAGCCCCTCATGCACTACACATGTTCACAATGAAATGTGGTTTAGGAAAGGAATAGGGCAAACACATTGCTGGTATGTTGTTCACTTGGAGACAAATATTCACTTAGGGTAATTAGCTTGAATAGTGAGATTTTAATCATTTCATTCTCAATGTAAATATTTGGCTAATCGATATGAAAGGTATTTATTTTCTCTATAGTTGGCTCTGCTTCCCAGCATTAGTACTGTGTGACAGATGGCTGATGTCATCTCTGCTTGGAAGAACTCAGTTGGCAATATTAGCATGGCATATTTCTGGGGACTCGTGATGTGCTACGAGATGATGAAAAATAAAAAGGTCCAAAAGGGAATTCCCCAAAGCAAATATATTTATATGATTTGATACTGTATCTTACTGATTCATCATAAAGAGATATACAGCCCATTTCATGAATATTTTACTTAAATATATCCAGGCAAGTATTAGGAGCATGATTGAACATAGTTTTTGAACCCTGGTAGTTAACAATATTATAAGCCTGTTGGTTGTTTATATTTTCTTTGACCTCACTTTTGTTAAGTATATGCAGATACTGAACAACCTGGATTTCACACAGGACACCAATATTTATAGCAATGAAAGAGGATGCATGGAGTTGGCCTTGTCAAAAGTAGACTTTTACAAAATAATCACCTGAGAATGAGAATTCCTACCCACTCTACTCGAGAATGGCCCTTCCTACTTGGTCCTATGTTCTGCAATTTGTTGTTGCTGATAGAGTGTCTGTGATAACTCTTTTTACTCTGCATTCCCTCTCCCTCACACAGCCTGCAGCCTCTAAGTGACCTCTGTTGAAGCTTTTGGTTTTGGAAAGAAAAGAAGATGGGGTCAAAATTGGGGTGCATAGTGGGAAGGCTAGGGAAGGCAAAGATGTAGAAATATTTTCATTTAGTGGGAGAACAAGCCTTGAAATAATAACAAAGCATTTACTATGCTCCAGACACTCTTCTGGACAATTCACATATGTTAACTAAGGTAATTATATGCCCTGAACAACCCAGTAAGGTAGGAGCAAATGATGTTTCTGTGAGGACACTGAGGAACAGAACTCTTCAACAACTTGTGCAAGGTCTCAGATCTAATTTGCAATAGACTTGGGTTCAAACTGAGGTATTTTAGCTTCAGAGTATGTGCTCTAACTACTAGGCTGGAGACAAAAAAAGCAAAGAATCCACCTTTAAAAGAAAAGGCAGAGTAGTATTCATTACCATCTGACTTCTGTAAACACAGACATGCATATTTAGTTTTGAGTCTTACAGAAGAGCATAACCTTCTTGAAGAAAGAAGGTCATCTCTCTGTTGTTTTCTCTACAGCACAAAATACTATATTATCTTAAATAATAAATTAAACAAAATGACCATAACAGAGGGTGGAAGAAAGACAGTCTCTTCAATAAATGGTGCTGGGAAAATGGGAAACCTGTATGTAAAAGAATAAAAATAGAACATTATCTAACACCATACACAAAAACAAATTCCAAATGGATTAAAGACCTAAATATAAGGCCAGGTACTATAAAACTCCTAGAGGAAACATAGGCAGAACATTTTTTAAAATAAATCACAGCAACATATTGTTTGAGCCACCTCCTAGAATAATGACAATAAAGATACAAACCAATGGGACCTAATTAAATTCAAAAGCTTTTCACAGAAAAGGAAACTATTTAAAAAGCAAAAAGACAACTCACCGAATGGGAGAAAATCTTTACAAAAAGTGCAGATAAGGGCCTAATATCCAAAATACACAAACAACTCATACAATTCAACAACAAAAGACAGCCTAATTGAAAAATGTGTAGAAGACCTGAATAGACATTTCTCCAAAGAAGATATACAGATGGCCAACAGGCACATGAAAAAATGCTCAACATCACTAATTATGAGAGAAATGTAAATCAAAACTGCAATGAGGTAACACCTCACACCATTGAGAATGGCCATCATTAACAAGTCAACAAAAAGCAACTGGTATAAAGGGGAGAAAAGAGTACCCTCCTTCACTGTTGGAGGGAATGTAAATTGGTGCAACCACTATAGAAAACAGAATGGATGTACCTCAGAAAACTAAATGTAGAACTACCATATGATCCAGCTGGGTATATATCTGGATAAAACTTTCACTGAAAAATACAGGAGGAGGGGATGGGATGGATGGGCAGTTTCAGGTTTTTGGATGCAAACTGTTATATTTGGAATGGATGGGCAATGGGGCTCTATTGTACAGCACAGGGAAATGTGTCTGATTGGGTCACTTTGCTGTACAACAGAAATTGAAAAAACGTAAATCAAATACACTTTAATAAAAAAAAATAACCATAGCAGAAAAAAGAAGAGAATTTCTAGATCTGAAGGAAAATTTTAAAAATATGTGATAAAATACAGATATGTTTAGAAGAAAGTAGAAAGTGAAAATAACAAGATGACAATTCCTTTAACAATAAGAAAATTTCTTGTAAGGGATTATTATTTCATTGAAGGTCTGCATATATTTTTTATGCAATTGGAATCTATTGCGCTATTAGCAGTGCTTTTGATGGAATTTAATTTAAATGACCTTGGAAAGTTTCCTGAATTTAAGATTGGATTATTAGTAGTAATTCCTTTCCTAAACACCTGTATAATCAGAAGTAGAGGACCAATGTTTCTTTTCTTTTTTCTTCATTTTTTTATAGCTCCAATCATTGGGTTACCACTGAGTTATTCCATTTGTTGCTATTATTTCAATTTCCCCCAAGAATCTCCCAAGCGAAATATTTATATTAAAGAAGTAATTTTCTAAGATTTCATATTCCCAAGTATTTAAAACTAATGATAATTACTTTAATTGCTTAATGACAGTTGCATAATATTAAAAAAATGACCCCAAATATTCATGTTTAAAATATCTTTTTCAGGTGTCATAGGAGTTTATTATTAAAAATACTTCATCTCAAATAAAAGCTAGTAAGAGCTTACACATATTATGTATATATACACACACGTGTATATATATATGTACACTCATACATATATATATGTGTGTATATATATAAATATATATGTTCTATAATCAGAGATATTACAATGTTAAAGTGAGGTATTTAGCAGATGTAACATAAAGGTAGATAATACCTTGAGACAGACGCCTTTGTCACATATTTATTACTCTTTATGTACCAGAGAAACATACAAATAAAATATAATCCTGAGACCTAAGTGTTTGATTACTTTTCTAGTTTTTTATAGGAAGTAAAGTGAATTCGTCCTATGCGACATCGTTAAGGAAATTTCTACCTTTATCTATCAACTGAAAAACATTATATCCAACAAATTTTTATTAACCCATGACACTTGCTAATACCTGTGTCAGCCTTGACCACTGTACTAGCCAATGTGAAACAAGGCAGCCTTATACTGGCAGCAAAATTATGTCGTGTTTTACCTTGTGTTCCCTGTGCGGGGCCGACAGCCCCAACCCCTGCAACTGAGAAATGGAGACTGACAGGGAAACGGTGAAACTGGTTTATTGGTGCTGTGTGTTTCTTCTCTAACTATGATTAAATAATCATAAGAACTTCTCTAAGGGCTAATCTGCTATATTTTCCAGATTTTCACCTTGGGGACATATTGTCCCTTGTCACTGAAACCTCGGGGACAGAAGGGAACGCCACAGGGTGGCACAACAGGAAGCCGAGACACTGATGAAACAGTGTTCAGTTAATGAAGGCATGGCCCATGGCCTCCGCTGCTCTGCCATATGTTTGAAGAAATGCTAATGACTACAATTCAAATACCTTTTTCATCTTAACTATATGTAAATGTGTTTATAAATGCTCTCTTATAAATATACGATCACATTTTTAAAAGCCAAGTGCTAATGTTGCTTTCAACATCTATAATACACAATAATTAAAACTTAAGCAATTCTGCTTAATTATACCTTATGGGAAACTGTACAGTAATTTATAGAAATTAAGCAGAAAAACAAAGATCAACAGAAATAAAGCAGCAGTTGAACAACTGAATAATAAATCACTTTGATCATTAATTTACAGCAGCAAAATCATTGTAAGCAAGAGAGTTCGATCCTAATTCTTAAACAGCTGACTTGCGAAAAGGAAGGTGTTAGAAATTTGGGTATTCCTTCTAAGAGCACAGCTTGAACTGATGGTGTAATTGTCTATGTCTACACAATTTGTTTTCATTCTGCCCCTCCAAACCCAAGCAACAATTTTTTGGTTGAAAATTTTCATTGTGATAATTTCGTCTCCCTGCATTTTCCTATACTTTACCCTAACATTGTAGACGGTTATTCTGTAGAAAACTGTCCCTTCAAGACTGACCCATTCTTCAGTGACCACAGTGGCTGTTTAAAAGAACCAGTTGGCACCCAGTTTGGGATATTATGTACATTATACCTTTTTTTAACTACCCTAAGAGCTCCCTTGATTAAATCTATCACAGTTCAGCTAACCACACTCTAATCATTAAAAATGGCACATTCTCTCACTCAGAATTGCTTCTCTTCAATTCTAAAAATGCTCAATTTTGTGGATAAAAATTCCACTTAATGCAATTAACACAATCAAGACATATATTTATGTATGTATGTATATATGTATTAGTAGAAATAAAAATCCTAGGTTTGAATAGCTTTTCAAATATTTTTAATGTTTTAAAATATTTTTAAATGTCTCAGTAGAAATATTTACTGTCATTTGTTTTACTGTCTGAAACAAAAGCTTTTAAACGCCATTGCATTTCTTCTTTCTCTTTTTTAATAGAAGTATTTTTAAAATGTTTGCGTAATTAATTCTTTTATCTTCTTTTAACAGCTGCTGAATTTCTAGCTTTCTTAGAACTTCCCCACATGGAGGTAATGAAAGTATTACTTTGTTTTATTTTATTCCAGTGCTTCATAATTTCCATTTCAATAGTTATAGGCTTAATCCATTTGTCATTTTTCAAAAAAATGATGAATGGGAGGGATCTAATTTTATATTTTTTTAAATAGATGGTTTTTCTATATCATTTATTCCATGCATAGATCACTAGACTTATCTGCAAATGCCATCATATTAAATTCCCATATACACATATATTTGTTTCTGAACTCTCTACTCTATTTCTTTTATCTGCTATTTATTTGTTAATATTATAAACTTTTAATTTCAGATGCTTATATATATATATATATTTTAATATACAACAGAACAAGTCCCTCATTCTTTACTCTTCCTTTTTTTTAAACCTAATTTTCTTGACACTTTCCTTATAAAAACTAGAATTTTTGCACCCTGACCCACACATACCTCACTCCTCAATATCATATTTGATTTAAAAAAGAATGGATGCATAATATGAATCAGAAAAAATGGAATAGCACTCTGAATTCAGTATTTGTCCCAAGATCTAGACAGAGGTAAAAATGCACTTTCCTTTGCTGTGTATTTTCCCAAATCCCGTCACCCTGCCTTCAGCTAAGAGATTACCACTATTCTGAAGTTTGTATTTCTCGTTCTCTTTATTGATTACATAACATACATAAATAATGCATAACTATTTGGGGGAATATTTAAAATTGTATCATAATATTTTAGTCCCTTGGAATTGTTATTTTCATCAACATTATGTATCTAAGACTAATCTTTGTGAATTCATGCAGAGTTCATTTATTTCTACTGCTATATACTGTTTCATTGCTGGAATGTGCCTCGGCTTATTTTTCCATTCTTTGTGTTGGATATTTGAGATATTTTAATAATTTTATTATTACCAGATTACTATGAACATTTTATACATAACCTGATGCACGAATGCAAGAATTTCTCTAACTACCTATCAGTGGATATGCTCAAACACAGCATGTGTTCAACCTTAAAAAATAATGCTATGCTATTTTCTAAAGTGTACCAAACATCCATGCATTTCTATTTTGCGTGTATGTATGTATGTGTGTTTGTGTAACATTTGGGTAATATTTTAATTTGAATATGCATTAAATTATTTCACTTTTATTCCACAAAATATACTAACTAGAAATTTTGTTCCAGCCTATTTTTTAAAAAATTCTTAATCACTACTGTCATCTTGAACAAATTATTTAATGGTAGTAAACTGTTTCCTCCTCAGAGAAACAGGTAAAGAATGGAACCTAATTCATTTAGCCATTGATAAAATAAATTAAAAGGTTAGTTCAGGAAAACACTTAGCACACACTCTGAAACATAGAAAATGCTTGGTAAATGCCAAGTGTTTATTTCTGTTGTTGCTGTTGTTGTCATTATTTTTGTTGTTGTTACAGGGTGAATAAAATCTCTATGCTTGTTTTGTTCAATGATTTGAGGGAAGTAAATTGTATTAGTTTAATTGTTTATGTGACATTGGAAAAGGCAAAAGATTAACATATATAATTTTTATGTTAATCTGGACCATGATACACTTTATTCTTCAGCAGAAATTTAAAAATCAGTTGCCCAGGTAGTTTAGCTATATGTACTCAACCACAAAATATTACTGTAATATTTATCTGAATGTTTAAGAATTGTATTGAAAGATTTATTTAAATGTTGCAATTCCTCCAAAAGCCTATTTTCTTTATACACCAAAAAACATACCTGGTTGGTTTCAATATTAGTTGAAATTGTTAAGAGTAAAAATGGAGGTGGGAGATGACTAATGCCTGCTAAAAAACAAAAGACAATGTTAAGCAACTTTCTCAATGCAACCAAAAGAATGAGTGGTGAAAAGTCATTAGACTGACTGTGGAGATCTAGAAAATAAAGGTCAGTGGTGCTTCCCCAAATGGACTTGAGCACAAATTTATCCGGATGTATTTGAAAACAAGCTGATACATTTTTCTCTCCTCAGGAACATCATAGATGCATATTTCCCCCATATCAGCTCTGCTTTGCTTTAAGAATGTATAAGGGGACTCTGATTATACAGGGGCACCCAGTGCTTTCCCTGGCAAAGGCCTCTAAGTAAAGACATGCCACATGGGCAAGGCAAAAACTGACAAAGGGCAAATTCTCCTCCTTTCTTCATTGAAAATGATAATGGGGTGGAACACATTCAAAGACATAATGTTTTGAAATTCATTTCCCAGACAAGACTCATAGGAAAGAAATATGAAGGATCAGTGATAGAAGTGGACATTGTTTAATGGTAAATCATTTGCATAATGTTTGCATATGAATATATTACTTATGAGTATGTACTTTTTCTCATATTATTTTTCTTAATGAATTTGATTTGTCTTTTTTTTTTTTTTTTTTTTGACTGCAAGGGGCAATATCTCTCTTTCTCCTTCTGTCTGGTACTATTCCGGGGCATAAGAGACCCTGTCAATCTATTTTTCTTCTTATGGCCACTTAGAGATAGAAAGATGATACATTTGTCCTGGGGTTTGTGAAAATGGCTTAATGATGCAAAGCATATGGAAATGTTTCCAAATAATGTATAACAACAGGTTGAGGAAGTGAAGGCTATCTTGAAGTTTGATGACTTACTAGGGAAAAATGTGACTGGGAAAGTTGGAGGTTTAAGGGGGGAGAACTGAATAATTTATAAATATGACCCTGAAACTTGACACCTATTCCTTGGACCTTAGGGAAGATCTGTGATTTTCTTTTTGAGAAAAGCAGTCTTCCCTATGATTCATGTTCTGCCTGGTGAACCAAACCAGTTATCCCTTCACTGTGAAATGAAACATGAAAACATTTCAGTACAGACTTTGAACAAAGTAAAGATCTTGGGAATATGTGCTCTCCTTGCATGGGGATAGGACTTATGTAAGAACTTGCAACTCCAATGAAAAATTACTCAAAATTCCCAATATTAAATATAAATTTCATGAATGAGAGACAAGTGAGGTATCATATAGGGACATATGACTTGCTGGTCTTTGAACTTGACCATACAAGAAATGAGGCTTCCCCAGTCAAACTTCTATCTGGGAAGAATGCTACCATGGTCTCATTCTTTACTCTCTTCTTCCCAAAGGCCTTGCCATTTTAATTTTTGGCCTTCCTCTCCAGATATGATCCCTACTACAAAAATTAGCAAAACCCCAGGCTCTTCCATTAAGGATTTTAGTACATGTCATAATTGAAAGCTCTCGCAGTTTTGGGTAGGGAAAATTGAAGTCCAGGAAGTAATCATGAAAACATGGAAGTAATCTGTTTTTTTATTTTTCTGCACAATAAATTTTAGTTATATCTCACTTATTAAAAAATAAACAAAAGACTCCCAAAACCCCAAACAGAAATTTTTGCTAAAAGGTCATTTCTGCCAAAAGTCTTTTCCATGTCTACATAGGAAATGATAAACTACCCCAGCTGCACTGACTCACTGTTAACTCTTGGTATGCATTAGATTGAAGGACTGAAATCCATATTCATTTTGCTAAAAGAGTGGGGAATGAAGACTCCTTGCACAACTGTGTAAAATATGGCCCTTCTCCTTAAAGAAGTGATTGACTTGAGTCATTCTAATTAATTGTGAACTCAAGTTTCTTTGATGACATAAGGATGAAATGAAAATAAGAGTATTTCTTTATGGATGTTTTGTCTGTTTTGTGGCATAGCTAAGTCTCTGCATTTTCAATTGTTTTCTAATTATATTTATCTATATTTAAAGTCCATTAGCATTTTATATACAGTTTTCCATGGAATGGCATTCACGAAAAAAAAGTAGAAGATAAATAATGGTCATGAGGAACATTTTAAATAATATATGTCTTTTAAATAAGTGATTAAAATACATACTCTCTAAAGTAATAGTTTTGGGAAAGAAAAAAAAATAAATTCCCAAGTATCCAAACTTTTACATCTGTTTTTTAAAGAGTACGATTAGCCATAACAAGAGGGAAATCAGTGAGTATTCATTTTTTTAAACAAAGCCATGGGTCAGATACCTATATATTGCCCCAAAATTTAGTTTCATAAGAATGTATTTATGAATATAAAATTAATGTATAAAATAATTTGAGGTATAAAAGAACTCTAAATCACATGAGCCAAACATTTTAATAGGGCTATATACCAAACTTGAACTTAAAAACTTGAGATGCTAGGGAAAAAGCCAATTACTAAGATTAATTAATTTTTTCCATATGTTACTCTATTTTTAGAGAATTCCATATGTATTTCAAGACAGTAATATCTTAATATAGGATGGCAGTACATAGGCCTGATACATGAAGCAATGGAGTGTGTTTGGGGGAAGATAATGATCAAACAACAAAACTGGTTGATAAAAATTGCCGATTATCAAATAAGTTTCAAGGCAATAGTGTAAGGTTCTATATTAGACATACTGAACACCAATATATAATAAAACATTTACCGAGGGGATTCTACTCTTCTTTTCAGAATAAAAGTAATGAGATATGTACAAACTATTATTGTGCTCTCTCATTTTAACACGAGAGTTAAGACTTAAAAATATGTACGAGAGGGAATGGTAGAAACAGAATTAAACACAAGTCTGTCAACTAGTGTGGGTGTAATTAGTCGTGTTTCTCACTCATGAGACTCACAGGGGACTATCTTTTCATTTCAAACAATGGGTATAAGAGAGTGGCAGAATTTAGCCCAGTTAGTGACCGATATTGTTAGAAGCTGTAAGAACAACCTAGAAAGCTAATCAGTTCCTTAGAGTAACAATGAGAGTCAATTTTAAGTGGGCATCATGTTCCTTATTTCTGAGCTTCGCTTTCTTCACCCGTAAATGTGAGAATTTGAATAGCTTATTTTTTAGTCTTCAGAATTAAAATATTGTAGTTGAAAAATAAAAATACCAAAATTTAAATATCTGCATACTCAGTTGATAGCTGGTACTTCTGGTTCCCCTCTTTGATGAATTATGTGCAGTTTTGGTTTCCTGTACCAATAGGTTATTTTTCTTCCATCCAACTCAATTGTAAAATATGACTACTAGTTAGCCAGCATACCAGCATCATTCTTTGTAAATGCATGATTTTACTTTACATTTGTTAGTAGTAGAAATAAAACATAAACTCTAAGAGTTTTGTTTTTTTTTCCTGTAACTGATACTAATTTTCATTACAAATGCCAACTTTGCCATTTTAATAAACTTAGAAGTCCTCCACAGCTCCTCAAAGAGTTATTGTGAGGTAGGTGAAAAGCCAGCCTAGTGAGGTGGAGTCCCTGTTATCTATGACCATTGGCCCTGATCTGCACATTTGTTCCATTCCGGGCTTTACACTCAGGTACCAATTACATCAGCCCTAACACTCCCAGGTCTCTCTCAATTTGCACGTACATCTTATCCTCTGAGTCAAACAAGTTCCTATGTAAAGTGACATCAGCAGGTCCTTGATTGTGCATCATGAGGTCCCACATGATGGCAGAAACATTAGTTCACTGCTCTCATGCCGTTTTAAAGGTAGAGCCAACTACCTATGGCTGTTTCAGGCCTATCTGCCTATACATACTAGGTGACCTTTGCTGCTCTGGTGTCCTGATAACTTGGGAGGCTTTCCTCAGAAAATTGGAGCATAAGTCATCTTAACATTAAGTTTTATTCCTACTTGGGTTTTTGTAACACATATCCCTATTACATCATGCATAAGATCCGAGCCCACTTTGGTCACAAATTTAATACTCCTTATTCTGTATGACAATTTTCCCCACCTATTTTGACTAGTTTCTTTCTAGGCTGGTATCTGAGTTACCATGTGTTCTCAGTATTTTGAGTACTCCCTGTCTAGGGTAACTATTGACAACCAGAAGTACTCTGAGTATTTAACCACTAACAATCTTTCACTGACAGTACACTCACTACCTTATCCATATTTACCACCATTTCACAGTGAGGAAAGATGAGTTGAGCAAATTGGACATCCCCATTTTACTGATCATATGTAGCTTCATACACAAAGTCAAATGCTATTATTGATTTTCTCCATCTGTGGGTTATTACACATTATCCAGCATACCTTCTGACTGATACTTAGAGTGTCATAAATGCTAGGATTTTGTATGATCTTGTTAAAACCTATTAAGATTTTCTTTGAGGAAAGGTTTATTAAGGAAGGTATATTAAGAGGAAGAGGTGTCTTTTGGAATAATCACCCTGAAAAGGAATCTATTCATAGAAAATTATCTATTTTACTTTAGTAATATTAATTTATTGACAGTGAATTTTTAAATAGTTATAATGGACAATTTATTATTTTATAATTAGTCATTCTGTTCTCCACTCCATCTCATTAACCTAAAACTGAGTATAAGCAGAATGTCCCAACATTTTGGTTTGCTGGGAAAATCCTGTTTGTTGCCTCTTGTTCTGGGAAATTATTTATCATGTCTCCTTTTATTCTGAAAAATGTTTGTTTTGAACCAGGAATTATGTAGTGCCCTAGCTATAAGGGATTATATTTGTCTTACCTTTTCCTGTATAGCTCATGGATAGATTAAGGAGTTTAAAAGTTTCTCTTGGAAGAATATACACTTTGTTACTGATGATGGGGTATTTCACATTCACCTGAATTCTAGGAAATGTATATACATTTACTGTTCAAAAATAGGGTAAATCTTAAGGAAAAGATATTTTGATAAAAAAGGAATTTTGACAGCAGTCATTATGGGTAACCTCAGAATTTACTAAGCTTAAATATTAATTTAAGTATTTTCAAAATTACTTTAATACTTTCATGTTCCTTAGAAAAGTCCACAACATGGAAACCAAAGGTTTGGTCCATCTGTCAAGGCAGCAGCCCTTTGTAACTTTAAGTTACAGGAAAAAATCTTTCATTTAATTCTTTAAAACTCAGCATTGGCTTCATCTAAATTAAATTTCATAGAATTTCATGTAGAAATTTTATCTTATGTAAGGGATAAGATTTTTGTTGCAATTATCATTCTCCTTTTTGTTGTCTGTGTCACATAATAAAAAAAGGTATTTAAGATTCTCATGATATGCCATAAATGTTGTACTGATCATGTCTTTGAACTAGGAATTCTATGTAAGATTAGTTGTGGAACCTCAATTTTAATGTGTATCTTTGAAAATTCATTTAGAATTACAAATACATTATTTCCCTAAGAATAATAATGGTTAGGAATTATCTTCAGATAAAGGAAATATCCTAGTCCTCTCTCTGTACTGTTTAAACTATACTTGTCCAGTTTAATGCAATTATCTATAAGCATATCTGCAGCATCTAGAAAGCAAATATCTTTTTATATGGCCCCAATCACATTCCAGAATTAGCCTTAGGAAGTGACTGAACATATTGGGTAATCATTTGAAAGGAGAGTTAAACAAACACTGCTTTTATTAAACCTATAAACATCATCTTTAGAAAAATAAATTGTAATATTCAGATAAAATGTACTAAACAACTGTATTCAACAAGTTGTCACACTTAGTTATATGACTTAAATGTAGCTCTAAGATATGGATAATTTATTATTATTATCATTGTCATCATTTGCAGTAATGTTCTAAATTGAATTTTATTGCCACTCCGTTAATAACAACTTTCAGTCATTCTTTTAAAGCCTTATAATGATCAAGATAGTGTTTGTATACCTCATACAGCTGAATTCTGGAAACATTTTTACACTTCAGCAGAACTAAAGTGACTCAGAATTATTTAGGTCACAAGATTTTTCCCTTCATAAAAGTGGTAGGCTATTAGTTTAAAAAATACAAATCAATCTGCTCGATTTTTTTAAAAAAAAATTACTACTACTTTCTAAAATTCCTGAGTGCAGAATATACAAATTGTTTTCCAATAAATAACATAAAATACCTGTTCTTTGGAGTAATTACTGTTGACTTTCAGCCTCGTCAAAAGGAAAATGCTGAAGAAGTTTTTCCTAGAATACTGGATATCTGCAATGACAAAATTTCAAAGGTAATTGGGGATTAACAAATATTAACATGAGATTTTCAATGTTCTTTAAAATTTTTCCAAGAAAACACATTTAAATAAAAAACAAAGTCGTGATAAACTATCACTATAACTCAACAACAGACATTTTAATGTGAATAATTGAGATAACTGTCTTAAACTGTTAAAGATAGCATTTTAAATTAAATGAACTAAATCTGTGAGAAAACACTAAACAGCCCTTATGTATCTCATGTGATATAAATGATTGAAAAAAATCAAAGACACAGAATTTTTTCACCAGTTTCGAAGAAACATTAGACCAAAGAGATTATTAGTCGCTGTTGAAAATTCCCAAATAATTCCCTTTCTCTTAAACCTCATCACCAGAAAGCTATGCATAGGAATGTACCACTCTGGTCAGCTGTAGAACAGTCTTAAGTAAATTTACCCTTTTAAAATTGAACCCCCCCCAAATTAAATACCCATCTTTAAATTTTTTATCTTCATCTTGTATTGCTTAGAGGAACTTGCACATTATTATAAAATTATTATTAAGTGCACCTTCTACCACAACTTTCTACATTCTTTGAATTGTTTCATAATGTATAACTCCCAGGGTTAGGAAATAATGAAATGGAATACATATTTTCATATATGACAGAGATTAGTTGTTACTTTTATTTTTAAAGAGTTTAAAATTATTTTTATAGCAACATAAAAATGGGGGGACACATGATATTTTCCTCTTCAAATATGAGTAGTTTCTTTCCTAAGGATTAGATGTATATTTCATAATAAGCTAGCCCAAATCCTTTTTGGCAGGATGAGGGAAGACAATAAATAGATAGCATGGTTTTGATTAGGAAATTAAATGCCCTGTATCCTGAGAACTTTGTCCTCTGAGTGAGAGGTTTGGAATTAGACTGTAGAGTAGCTTGTATCTGATGTAACTTGAACTGTTAGCTTCAGGTTATCTACTTGTTTGTTGTGGATGAAAGTCACACTATTAAGTGTGTTATGCCATTAAGTGTAAATTGTATTCACCCTTCTAATGCTAAAAGACACCACGATGAATTCCTGTTACTTAAAAAAATGAGAAACCAAACTAGGAAGCAAGGTAGGGAGACTTTAATCCATATGTTTTATGCCAAACCTTGTCTTTTTTGAGAGGATTTACCCTGAGGTTCAGAAAAGTCACAAATTCTTCTAGTGTCATGAGACTGCAGATTGCACAAAAACCTAATCGTGGCCTCACAAACTTCTCATAGGTACCTGCACAATGTGTGACATAAAGACCCTCTCCAGCTTTGCTTTTGTTTTTGTTTGTGTTATTATTGTTGTTGTTGCATCTGTCTTCTGGGTCATGAGCTTTTGATGTTCCAGGCCAACAATGTAGGATGTTGGCAAAAGGAATGAGAAGTCAATAGTCAACTATCTTTACACTTTCATGATTGTTTCCCTTATGATGGTAGCACTATCTCTGTCTACTCTTAAGATGCAGCAATGACTGAAACCGAAGCACATTTTTTTCTGGAAATCCTACTTCATTCTAAGATGATTTTGCAACTTAAAGCATCATTCAGCTTTGAGATCTCTGTTCCATGCAGAAGCCTAACATTTGCTAAGTTCAACAGAGAGAAGAATTGAAACACTCATACACTTCTTAGCTTTCTCGTTGTGGCGCAAAGATACTGCAGAGGAGTTAAATATATATGGGTGACAGTGAATGGCCTGCTTCCTATTCAACAGCTTTCTTTTGAAGGTGGCTTTTTTTTGCTGCCTTAGACCCCAGTTATATCAGGAATAGAAAATATTCTATTACTATAACTTATTCTTCCATTTTATCTGCTTGATTCTTGAATTTGTCTGATTTAAAGGCATTTTCCTGCTACTATTCCTGAGAGTCATTGCTAAAACATAGTTCATTTTATTATAGAAACAGAGTAAGCTAATTATCTCCTGAGAACTTGCTATAATTTTAAGGGTTATGCACAAGATGTTAACTAATCACACAGCTTCCAGATATTTGTAACATGCAGTGTGACTCTGAGGTCGCATTTAAATGAGTGCTAGGCATGACTTGTGATGTGTTGTTTCTGGTGCTGCATAGAAAAAAAAGGCTGTATTGTGCAAAGTTAAATTTGCAGTACTTGACATGTCTTATTTCAGATTTAGAAGAAGTGTACCGTGTTTCATCACTGTGTAACAATCCACAGGATTTTCTTTTAAAAAATAATAACTTTTGTGTAAAAATATTTGTGAAACAAAGAGAAATTAATTGCCAATTACAAATATGATGCATATTAATGCAAACTAGCATGAGTTAATATACATGGGTTAAGACAAAGTTTCTTTTTAAATCATATCATAAGATGATTCAGTATGTGAATGGGGAAATCTGCAGGCTTTTTTTTTAAACTTATGTTAAAGTCAATGTCATTGCTGCTTATAATACAGAATTCATTAGGATCTCTTCAGCATTGTCAGGTTAAAATGAAAAATGGGCAGAACTGAGACATTTGATTTGTAAATCTAATAACTGGGTATCATTATGTCAAGGCAAATTTTTATTTTTAATTTACCAATTTCTTTAAAAAGATATCAACACTCTGTTTATTTCGTCACTGTCTACTATTTCTGTAATGCTCTGCAGTTTGACCATCCTAACTAGCTATTGAATTTACTCTCCTTCAAGTCCTAATACTCTTAATTTCTAAATACAACAGCAAATGAATATAACCATTATCCTCTCATGTCTATCTGAAACTTAATGTGGCTACTTTCCTATTTTCATTGAAAAATTCTCTCAAAATATTTGTGCAATGCTATTATCTCATTTCTTATATATCAGACTACTTTTCTCTTTCACATACTCTGTATTGTTCTGCAGCTTATATTAGATGTTCTTGAGGGTTCTGTACTTAACAACTTTCTCTTCTTTCTCCTCATCCATATTTTCCTTTGCTCATCTTATTCTCTCCTTTAGTTTCCCCTGATATATTTTAAGTCTAGCAGCACTTTCCACATTCTAGTTTGCATTACATTTAATTGTGCACATTTCCTCTATGAGATTTCACATACACAGCAGATTAGTAGGCTTATTACTAAGAACAACTCATATGTGTATAGGAACATTCAATTTTTCAAAATGATTTTACATTATATTTCTCTTTAGAAATGAAATATCCCATCATCTTCATCCCTTTGTTTGTATCCAAAGCCTTAATTTGCATGTCACACTTATTTAGAAACTAATCATGTGTAGAATAAGAAAGATAAAGAGTTTTTGCTTTGAAAGAATTTGGTCCTTAAATTTGATGGGGTTTAAATCACTTAAGGCAGGTGAGTTACTGTGTTCTCAAAGAAAGATTTTTTTTTCTTATCTGTCAAATCTATTTTTCAAGAATTACAGAATCAGAGAGAATCACAATCTTTTAATTTAAATGACTTATTTTTCCTTTATCTGAAATATATCATGGTTTACTTTTAATTCTTGATAATACAAATAATTACTCATATTTTACAAATAAATTAGAAAGTATTTTTGTTTTTTAATAAAACAATTAATAAACTGCTCACCATATGAGAGCAAAATTCTGCCTTAATGCAGCAACAAACATTCTCCCTGCCTATTTTTAGACAGGGTGTTTTTATAAAGTAGTTATATTGCAATCTATTAGGAAATGTAATACAGGAGTTTAAAAATATTATTTACAAGTACAGTATTTAATGGCTCAAGTAAATACACTGAGGAAATAACTAAACATAATTTCTAATATTAAGGTTAAATATATGCTCAATTTGTAGTTTTATCTTTCATTAGAACTATCCAAAATATATGTATTAAGAATAATATTGAGTATATTCAGAACATTCATTATCTAATATAAATATTTTCATTTCTTCTTCTTCTTAGGTTATTTAGCATGTGATAGCCCCAGAAATATATTGTATGGATTTGAAGATTTTTAATATACATTTTCTACTTAAGATGTTCTTGTCAAGCTCACTTTTTTAAAATAAGGGAAATGGCATAAATCCCTTCCTTTTTGTCAATGCTTATGGCATGGAGAATAAGTGAAGTCAGGCTAGACAAAACTGGCACACACACACAAAAAAACCCCCATCTCTAACAATTAGCAAGGACTCCTTGGAGAATACCAGCTACAGAAAATAAAACAGCTTAACACAAAACAGAAATACACTCAACTAAATGTGCCCATAACTCCTTTCCTTCCCACCACACCCAGCTAAGACCTTCCCTTGTTCCACACTTTAGAATTAGAGAAACTGTTTCAGGAAGATGATTGACACATTGTTTAAGGCTTCCTGTGCTACTTCATTTTGTCTGTGCTAATTCTGTCCACATTGACTCACTGAAGCAGCTCTTTCTGTTCTTATTTCTCTTTCTGATTGTTACCCAATCGAGCTATATTATGCCAAGGGAAAAAAAAACACACTGATATTGGCTCTTCTTTATAATTGTTCTACATTTTCAGAGAATTGGCTGACACCCAATCCCTGATGAACAGTCTACTGGCTTTAGCAATTTCCTTGAAAAAAATGCCTAAAAGTTCTCCTACCTAAGACTGTACAGATACAACAAAAACTCAACTGAAGTTGAAAAGAAAGGCAAGACAATCAAAGTGCTATGAAGCCCTCAACATTTACATGCAGATAATGAGTCAAGGTCAAACCATATGGGAAATGTCCTGCAACTTGACAGTGAAAATGGAATAGATCTTTAATAAATTAGTTCGACTGTTAAAAAGCATGAGGTGACCAGGTGTGCATCTGTTTACCTTCACTTCCAAGCTATTTTCATACCCTGGTGTATGGGGGAAAACAAGTTTCATAGTATGTTGGCTTCCACCAAAGTAGTAGCAGGGAAGTCCTTCTTTCTCCCAGAAGAAAATTATTTAAGATGCATTTTTAATGGCAAAACAAAAACAAAACACCACACCTGAGAACAAGGATTAAAGCAGAACACTGGTCATATATATCAATGTTTGAATAATTGAAAAATAAGTACTGTAAATCTGGGATAATGTCTCCCCAGAGGTACACAATAATGTGCTGAGACATATACAGATTCACAGTGTAAGCATGGGCCATATCCTTGGAGCATCAGAAAATGAAATTTATTAAATTTATTGCTACATTAGTCGCTGCTTGATTTAAAATTCCATGTCAAATTAATATTAGCACAGATATGATGCCCACAGTGTATTGGGGCATATCACCACCAAATGCCAAATCCTAATCCCTGCAATTGGGCACCATATAAATACATTCACACCCTGTTTTCAACATATGCATAATGTGTAGGAATAAAACCAAAGTTCTCTCCATGGCTGAGAGAGCCCTTTGTCAATTCATAATAAATAACTCTGTGTTCTATGAGATTTGGCCCTGTTTTCATTTCTCTTTTTAAAAATTTAATGAACACAATCTCAAACTAGATTGTTCCTCAAAAAGGAGAAATTGGACATGGCCAGGCCTCTGAAAGTCTCCATTGATGACATCAGGAAAATCTATGTTGACATCTCTGCCTATCTTTTTTGGAGTGATCAGACAGAGTCCATGTTTAGATGACCATCGTGACAGTGAAGCAGAAGACCTCCTTGTCACTACTACTCCTTACCCTGACTCTTCCTCCTCAGGGAGCTATGACAGGGCACCACCACCCTGAGACAGATTGGGGAGTGAAAGGAATCTTACTGATAATTGTGTTGGGACAACAGGAACATCCTGAGAAAAAGAGCAGGTCCTATTTTTCAGCACAGCTAAAAAGAGAATTTGAGGAGGAGGAAGTAAAGTTTGAGTTAATTTGATATGTTGATTTCAAGGGTATTTTTTGAGACAATATGCATATGAGACAATGTGAAGAGGCTGGTGCTTCTCAACATATATGTCTGTAGCAGAAAATGCCAAAATCATACCAAGTCTAACGCAGCACACAGGGGCTCAAAAAGATGTAATGGTTATCTCCAGGACGTGCTAGTTTACTTCTCTGAGACTTTGAGTTTGCTTTTGGACTCCCCTTGACTCTAGGAGTTTCTCAATGCAAAGCTTAGGACATGTTGAAGAACTTGGGGAGACAAAAGGTGACCAACTACTCTGCTCTGCACCCCAGACTTAACAGTGTACCAATGTAGTTCTTGCATAAAGGGGAAGGGCAAATGGTCATGTGAATTAACTCCTACCTTATTTAGTTAAAACGCAATAAATGAATTAAATAGTGAAAGTTCTTTTTGGATACCACAGGGCAACAGGAAAATTTCCTCAAAAGTCAATTTGTACATCTTGGAGTGAAACACATGACAATGACATGTTGGAAAATCAAAAGCTAGAATTTTTTTTCTCCCTTGAAGCAGAATTAACTCATAACTCACAATTTTCTCTTTGTACGTGTATGTGTAGGTATATACACATAAGCAAATATAAATGTATTTATACAGATATATGCATTTTTATGTTTTAATATAATTTTAAACCTAGGGAAAGTAATACATGTCCATGTAGTTTATATATGTATTTATATATATACACACATACATATAAAAAAACATCTGACATAAGTAAGTATCTTAGTCTTAGGACAGCTGTTTTAAGGTGATAATGCATATTTCGTGTAGCAGAACCAAATGTAACATGTTGAAATTTGCTTTTCCAAAGTATGTTGGTTATACACATTTCAAAATTATTTTATCTATTTTTATCAGTGTATATTACCCTTTGTTATAATCTTTAAATTTAATAATTTTTTGAACTAAAGTTTACTTTCTTCATGTGATTCTAAACATCAAGTATAACTTACATCTAATTTTAAGTAATTTTAAAGAAAATTAAACATTGAAAACAAATATGAGCCAAATATACTAGTACAAATATTTTAAAAATATATATCTGCAGTCTCAGGATCATCCTGGCAGGGGACTTCTACAAAGCAAGTGTTTTGTGACTTATCTTTTCTAACTTCAGTTTCATCAACTGTGAAATTGTGTTAAAATCTTTGACCTCACAGATTTGGTTGAGGGAATGGTTAAGTGATATAGGTCATCATTTTTATGTCTAATTTAATGATCATCTTGTAGCAGAGTCAGGGGCCCTGAAAAAATGGTATTTGGTACAGCTGTGATTTGGTTATTATAAAACAATGAAGAGTTTTATGGGCATTAAAGTAGGGGTCCTTTGCAAATGTCATTCCCTTTGTGTTGATCTTCTTTTCTCCTTCCTTCCCAGGCTAACTCTGGCTTATCCTTCCAGTTTGGGTGCCATTGCCTCATGTAGCAAGCATGCTCTAGCAATAGAGAAGATATTAAAATAGTTTTAATGCACTTCTGTAGTATTATGTGTATACCTCTATCACAGCATAGTTGATACATACCTTTTCATAATATTTAGCATGAAGTGGTGTGCATACTTGGCTCCTCAGCTTTTGAGCTCCATTTTCATATTGTGTGACTCTTAATTATATCACTAAAGTGGTGGTCCTTACTTCTAGACCCCATTCAATCCCTCCAAATATTCACTGAGCTCCTACTGTGTAAGGGACTACACTGGGCTCAGTGCACATGCTAAATGCAAAGCACATGCTAAATCTTTGCTCTTGATGAAAAAGTAAAATATAGCTATTCAAAACAATGAGGATATAGCTATCATACCACTAACCTAGCAGTAAATGCCAGCCCCAGTTTTGTGATATTTCTTCTAATGGACTGTGGGAATTCCCAAGTAACTGAAATATATATATTCCAAACAAACTACAAGTGTTTTGTTTTGTTTCTTTTGTAACTGTACACATTCTTATTCTTTCTCTGTATTAAAATAGGTTATTTTTTCTTTAAATAGACCTATTGCTTCCAGAGAAGCCCTAAACATGATAGAATTTGATAGAATTAAATGCAGGGAAAGTACAAGTTGTTAAATGAAACTGTACTTCAAAAATATCATGATATGAGCTTTCTTCCAAAAGCAACACTTAAAATTAAAAAAATAAAGTTGAAATTTGAAATGTTTTATAAATATAACAAGGGCATTACAAACAATATAGGCAGATTAAGATGGGTGAAGTGACTTGTAACTTTTATTATTTGTCAGACTTTCTAGACTTACTCTGGATTGCAGGGAATAATGTATGTGGCTATAATAAAGAATTTGGGAAATACAGTTTCTCAGGTTTGAAAAATATGTGTTAATAATATGATATGCTTACTCTAGAAAATTTAGAAAAATACAGTAAAAAGCCCATAATTTGACCACCCAAAATAATTCCATTAAAATTTTTTTATTTTAGGGAGTTCCTGTCGTGGCTCAGTGGTTAATGAATCCAACTAGGAACGATGAGGTTGCGGGTTCGATTCTTGGCCTTGCTCAGTGGGTTAAGGATCCAGCATTGCTGTGAGCTGTGGTGTAGGTTGCAAACACACCTCGCATCTGGTGGTGCTGTGGCTGTGGTGTAGGCCGGCAGCTACACCTCCAATTAGACCCCTAGCCTGGGAACCTCCGTATGCCATGGGAGCAGCCCTAGAAAAAGGCAAACAGACAAAAAAAAATTATATATTAAATTCATTAATTATATGCAAAGTATTTTCCTTGTAATATTTCACATATTTACATTCTAACTACCCAAAGGCATATTTTATTATTGAGTTACAGTCTTTTAATCATACAAACCTGAAATATTAACTATGCTTAGCAGAAATCTCAGAGGATGCAGACAAATATAAAGTCTTCTTGCCTTCCCCATTACTGCTATAATATTTTGGGATAATAATTTATTTTGCTATTTCAATAAAATCAGTTCAGACTGACAGCTTTTCTGAAGAAAACTACAATTAATCTCCATGTGAATAAATAAATCAATTGGTGGGAAAATGAAAATTTAGGTTTTTTTACTCTATGCTATAAAAAACCCTTCAATTTATAATTTTTGAGGTTTTAAGTATACCATTTGAAAATCATAAAACACCAGGAATTCACAGAACTAGGTAAGATCAGACATCTCCTAGGACAAAAGAGGAACGGTGATATCCCTCCTGAACATGTTTCTTCACCAAAACTCTCCTCTTCATCATTTGATTGAAAGGAGCAGATGCCTATTATTAAGATAGAACAGCTAGGAAAACACTTGGGAACACAGAGGGAAATCCTTTGCAACATAGGGACTGATATAAGCATTGTGAAACCTTTCATCTCAAAACCCCCATGGTATAGTAAATAAACTGTCCTGAGATCTGTTGGTTTTCACGTGTATTACCTCAGCAACTAGGACCCACAACAGCAAGGGAGACATGGCAGTCATAATAAATATTGCTTGTCCAATGTGGTACCTCATTTTCTTATTTAACATGATGAGATTCATATGGACAAGATAATGAACAGACACAAATTGGGCACTGTTGTTCAGCTTTCACTGGGGAGGAGAAATGAGGAGGATAAACACAAGTCTTTGTATCCCATCACATCTCAAATCCTGCCTTATCTGGCCACCTCAATGTTAACTTCTTGGAATTCCTCCCATGGCTTTATCAGGGGATTGAGATCCAGTCCTTATGGAAGACTGCAATACGGTGAAAGTTTGGCCACTAGTCTTTTATATCACCTCATCATTCTTGGTTATGGGAATATGTGAAGACAGGGGTCCAAGCCTTGTAATTGATATAACATGGCAGACTTGTGGATTGATCTGGCACCTCAGCGCTCTACCAGAATCGACTGCTTTAAACATAAGGCTGAAGCTGGTATTCATGGGGTTCTGCAGGAGGCCAGCTTCTTCTCTGGGAGGCCTGAATAATAGGGCTCGGTCAAATTAACTGCTACTTGTTAGTTGATTGGCTTAATCTCAAGGGATGACCTCTATGTCTCATCTGCCTTGTGTTAGAAAAGCCATAGCATAAGAGTTATGAGACTAGTTGTTGACAATGAAGCAGCAAGCATTGGAGAATGGTGAAAAGTGGTCAGGGGACCAGGTCCAGGATATGCTCATGTTTATTGAAGAAAGAGAGGGGAAAGTAGTTTGTCCTGGTAGGAAAATCTTCCTAGGAAGATATTTTATCTGGTGGCTGATTTTCCTTTTGATGAACACAGACATTGTATGGAGTAGGACATGGCTGGCAACACAACTCTAGGGCAGGGATCAAGAAAAGATGAACCAAGATGTGTAGCATTTCTCTCAAAGCTCTTCCAGTGACTAGAGACTCTGGAGATTCAGGGATCCTAGGCAAAGAGAAAGGAAAGTCTTGTGTGGCTTATTCAGCCACAGGTACTAGAGTTTCAGAGCTCAGTATGATTGTCCAGAAGAGCACTTTTGAAGAGCCAGACACAGCACAAGCAGGATAATATCACAGGACACACTGAGGTGGTTAACAACTTTCTTCATGTGACATCCAGTACTGAATTGCAGCTCTAGAAGCCCAAAAGATTACTCAGGAGTCTGCCATCTGTGAGAGATCAACCAAAGAATTCAGAGAAGCCTGGGTGATAATCCTTCTGAAGGGATCTAATAAGAAGACTGTGAGGTACACCCATCTTATACCTCCAAGAGTTTCAGATATTCCCTTCCTACAAGGGAAGAGGCTTTTTTTCTTCTTCCAGAAATAGCCATATCATCTGACCATTCCTGACTCTTCCCTGAACTATCTCCTTGGCAGAGATCCTGGAGTTGTTCCATCACTACTACACACTCCTGCCCTCCATGACCCTGTGCAGTTGGAGTGCATTCATTGGCACCCTTCCCTGAGTTGGATTGAATAGCACTGTTCAAATTGTCAGTTCATCTGGATACAGAAGTACAGCATCACTGTGGCTGGATAAAGTAACTGGCAGTTGAGTTGACCAATAATAGCCAGCCAGGGTCAGCAGTGGCTCTAGGTCTGTGTTTATATAGAGAGAGCGTTCTGGACTTCCCGCCTTTCATAGATGTTAAAGTAGAGGAAAGAAAAAAGAAGTGTAAGTGGGAAAATGATATGTCACAGCACTGCAAATGTACCATGTACAAATGTTAAGAACTAGCTGTGAACAAATGAGAATTCCGTGATATTATCATACTGGGGCTTGCACTAGGCAAGAAGCTCAGCCAGTTTTTCTTTTTCTTTCTTTCTTTCTTTCTTTCTTTCTTTCTTTCTTTCTTTCTTTCTTTCTTTCTTTCTTTCTTTCTTTCTTTCTTTCTTTCCTTCCTTCCTTCCTTCCTTCCTTCCTTCTTTCTCTCTCTCTCTTTTCTTCCTTTTTTTTTCTTTCTCTCTCTCTCTCTTTTCTTCCTTCCTTTTTTTTTTTTGTCTTTTTCCTACCTAGGGGTCCAATCAGAGGTGTAGCCACTAGCCTACACTACAGCCACAGAAACGTCAGATCCAAGCCACATCTGCAATCTACACTAGCAACACTAGATCCTTAATCCACTGAGCGAGGCTAGAGATCGAACCTGTGTCCTCATGGATACTAGTCAGATCTATTTCCACTGAGCCACAACGGGAACTCCTCAGCCAGTTTTTTTTAATGCTTTCAAAGTTTTTTTCTCTGGCTTTTATTTCAGCAGTTTGACTATGATATATTTATCTGTGGATGTTTTTGTGTTTATCATACTTAAATTGTATTGAGTTTCTTGAATGTGTAGATTAATGTTTTTCGTAAAATGTGGAAAATTTTCAACCATTTTATCTTTTTTTTTCTTTTAAACGATTAGTTTTTTTCCATTATAGCTGATTTAGTGTTCTATCAATTTTCCACTGTACAGTAAAGTGACCCAGTCTCACGTACATTTATACATTCTTTTTCTCACATTATCCCCCATCATGCTCCATCATAAGTGACTAGATATAGTTCCCAGTGCTATACAGCAGTATCTCATTGCTAATCCATTCCAAAGGCACTGTATCTTCAAATATTATTATGGGCCTTCTTTCCCTCCTTTCTGGGACTTTTTTAAATATGTTGGTATGCTGATGGTTCCTCAGAGGTCTCTGTGGGTCTGTACATTTAAAAAATTTTTTAAAAATATATTTTTCAGGCTAGATTATTTCTGTTGAGATATCTTCAAAATCATTGACTCTTTTGCCATGGTAAGTATATTTAAGTCCCTCTGGTGAATTTTCTGTTTCAGTTATTTTAATATGTTGGTATGCTTTATTTTACAATTTCTAATTCTTTTTGAGATTTTTATATTTAATGATTCATTGCTGACTACTTTCATTTAATTCTTTAAAAACGATTTCCTTTAGTTCTTGAACTATTTATAAAATTTATGTTGTAGTCATTGCCTGCTAAGTCCAAGATCTGGGTCTGCTTAGAAATGGTTTCTATTTGCTTTTTTTCCCTTAGTATAGATAATACAACTTCTAATATTTTGTTGAAAACTAAACATTTTGTATATTACATAAGTATTATATCTATCTATCTATATCTATATATAGTTGCTGTTTTTGTTTGGTTTACAGTACATTGCCTGGATTTATTTGTGGAGTCAAAATCTCGTGTGTTGCATGCAGCATCTAAAGTCTCTTTAGGGTATATTTTTTGTTATCATTTTAAAGTCTAGATTTTCAGGGATTTTTTTCCCTCTGCCATCATAGCTTAGTGTTGAATATTTGGATTATTATTGGTCAGACATTGCATTAAAACACCTAGAGCCATTAAGGAATCCACTTCTTCAAGGATCTGTATGTAAGGTGAAGAAGATAATCATAGTCCAAGGAAGTTACAGGCCTCTTTCAGCTTTCCCTTTCTATGGAGACTTTTCATGTCTCATATGCACATTCAGAAGGGCTCGTATTTAGCCAGTTATGGATGGATGGCTAGGGCTCCCTGTTCTCTTCTGAGGGTGCCATGCAGCCCTTCTAATCCACAAGAGATATTTGGGAGGTTATAAAGGCCAACTTTGTTGTTCTCATTGCCCAGATAACTTTATTAAATTTCTGACTATTCTATGAATTTGTTGTTTGTTCCACAGGTACTCTGTCAGCTAGCCATGGAGTTGGATTTCTGTTTGTTTGCCACTGAGATCACTACTGTTTCTGACTACATCCCAGGATATAGAGGTTCTCCAAGCTCTTTGATTTCATTTCAGCTCCCTCTAGTAGTGATGCTCTAGTTTTCATGGCTTACCACAATCTTGTAGGGGGCACCTTGATGCACCTGACAGAACTGGGGTGAATGGGGAGAGAGAATGGGAACAGTCTTATGTTAACTCCCACAGAATTCCTTGTTATTGTGTGAAGTTCAATAGATATATAAATATTTCTCAATTTTTTCTATGGTTTTGATTAATATCCAGAATTTTGAAATGGTGTTATGATGGAATAAGGAGAAACTGACAGAAGAATTACACGTTTTAGGGTATGTTAATTAGATTTTAGAAGAGATTAATTTTAAAAATCTTATATATTTTTTTGCTTCTCCAACCACTAGAATATGGTATTTTTTACTCTAGTAGAAACTTGTGGTATAGAACAACATATATTTCTAAAAATCATCTTAGAAAAAAATCAATGTACTTTTCAATTGTAGCTAAATACTTAATCGTACAAAAACATTTTTTGTTACTATTTTAATGTCAACTGATTGCAATTTCTTGGCTTCTAATAAGACTTTCACACATGTGCCCCTCAACTTTGACTCTGAGGTTATTTAGTTTTCTGTTATTATTTCTCCCTCATCATCTACAAATAGGTATAATCTGCTTCTATAATAAATGCACTATACATAATTTATATGTCTACATGTTTTTCAGTATATTAGCCTATAACTTCAGTAATTTTTATAATATTTTCAACAAATGTAATCATTTTTATAAAAAGCAAACAGGGACATCTGCTTCCCCCTAGAATCAGGAGGCCAAATAAGTCTTTGGCTGGGCATTCATCACCCCTACTGACTTTAGAGGGAATATCTAAAACTCATCCAAGAACGGAATTTAACTCAAGAAAATAAGGAAATAGCAAAGCTATATAAAATATATGGACATTGGAAAGGAAGAATCTACAAAAAACATGCAAATGATTATTATTTTAACTTATGATTAGTTCTTTCTTGTTCTAGAGATATTTCTACTCAATGGTCTCTCTATCCTGCAGACATATAGTATATTTACTTTATTACATGTCTAATCCATTTTAAGTTGAATAGAGATATGCGTATAATAATTTTTTAATATTTTGCTTCCTTGACTATCTACTTTTTTAGGAAACAGGCTTTTTTTTTTTAGATTTATCACCCTCCTTTCTAAATGTTTATCTTTTTTAGAAATTACTTAAAAACATCCCTCACAATTACAGAAAATTTTTGACAAATATATTTGTATAGTTATTTGCTTTTCAGTTATTTTATTCCTTCCTCTTTTCTTCCTTTGTTTTCCTCTCTCCCTCTTCCTTTGTTCTGTTTGGAGCATATTTCTTCATATCTAGGTATTTAATTAGATATCACCTTCTATAGTATTTGTGGCATTTTATACTATACATTTCTTTGTTGAATAGCTTCACAGGTAGGAAATGTAAATAAAATATTTTGTTGCTTTTGTGTTTATGTTATTCATCTACTCACATGTAAACTGGCAGTTCCGAACAAGTGAGCAACATTTCAGTCATCTGTTTGTAAAGCGTTTATGTAAAACTCAAAACTACATTTTTTTCTAGATCTAAATTGCCAGTACAAGCTATATAGTCAATTTAAGCTACATATAACTGGGAAAGAGAGCTGATTTTAGCAATTCATAACCATTTTTATTAAATTATTTCTATCTCCATCTATACATTTTTATTATATAACATTTCTATATTGCTATATTTTCTCTGGGGAAGAAAGGGCATGTAGTTCTTCACTGGATAGGAGCTCTCAATGCCTACTTGACTGGTACTTGCCTCCATGAATGGTATTGCATTGGATGTACTCTCTCTTGGATAGCTCTGCTTTTTGTATTTCTTCGGCTTGTTGGCTTTTGAATTTTTTGCAGAGCCTATTTTCCAAGGAGACACGTTTAAACTTTGTAAAAGCTTAAATTTATGGAAATGGTTACACCCGGTGTACTTATGGGATGCAGAGGAGGTGTAATAAGAAAATATCCCTTAGAGAAAGAAGCAAGAGAAAGTTTTTAGAGAATGGGCTCCATGATTAGAAAAGACCATGTCTCACTCTGACCTAGAATATTGGTCAGTTGACAAGAGTGCAAATGGTGGGGCGAACCAAGGACGATGACCTAGGTTAAGAGTTCATGAACCAGACTGGGGACACTGCTGCAGAAACACTAGACTGTGACAAGAAGCTTCAGTGCCAAATAGTGACAATGACCACCAGAGGGCCTGCCTGAGTTTTAGAACTGCTGAATATCCTAAGAACTTATTTAGAATAATCCTAGGGAAGCTTCAGTAAAAATTAAATAGATTTTTTGCCAGCATCTGAGGATGATGTTGAAGTTCAATTTCAACGTATTTAAAGAAAACTCTTGCCATGCAAAAAATGTTATTTTCTGACAATGACCCTGGGCACTCAGTTCATGTTTTCCACACAGTGATTGAGAGGAAGACCTGGGAGTGGGGCTTCTCTTTTTTTCCACATGGAAGGATGGCACTCCAGCTTAGCTTCTGAAGTAACCAAAGACTTTCATCTACTGGAAGGGGGACTCTATAACACCATAAACTCAAATATTCCCAAATCCTTCAAATTACAAAGAAACTGACCTTCCACACAGCTCCAATAAATAGCTCACCACAAAACCATGGCATTGAACAACCTAGTAATGGTTTCTGCACTAACAAGATTGTTTTCATGCTTGCATTATAAAAACAAAGGGCAAAAAGAAGAGGGTTCCATGGAACAGTATAGAGAGCCCAGAAATAAACTCATACAC